>NW_024870719.1:5152500-7640000 GCF_019054845.1 Dipodomys spectabilis
TGAGTCACAAAAGTTATCTTACACCTAAATTTTCAACCTTTCTCTGTTTAACTCATTGAGCAACAGGCCTTTTAAGAACTAATGGCAATTTTTTTTAAAAGAACTAACATATAAGTACTGCATATGAAGTCCACCAAAAATTGGTCTAAAATGAATTTTCTTCTTTTGAAAACTTTGAGCTTTCAAAGATTTTCTTAGACTTGAGAAATATATCCTAGGACATTTTAACTGTAACAAAAATGTGTTTGTGAGGATAAGTGGAAGTTTGGATTTCTGTCAAAATTTCCCAAGGGAGGGAAGTAAAGTATCAAATATAATCGATCATATGTGACAATATTCCAAGAAAGAGTTTAGGCTTCATTTTTTCCCTCCCTTCTCATAAAGATTTCAAGACATCAGGAGATTGTAAAGCAGAGGATGGAGGGAAAGGATTCAAACAAGGCAAACTGGTTTTATAACCTGACATCCTTGGGAAACCAGGCTAATGAAATGAATTTTCTCTTTAATGGCTTTCATTTCAGGGTCCTGTGTGGCTTTCCCTGAAAATGTGATGAATTCTTGCTGTATAAATCATTTTGATTTCCTCTTGTTGTCACAGGCTGTCCAATTTTGCTGAGTTACTGTCAGTATACAGTGTGCAGTGATGGAGAGTTATCACCACCAATATTACCAGGGATCAGGTTTTCTGATTTCATGACTCTAAATCATATCTTTCATGAAGAATTCGGTGACTTAATTTTTCTGCAGTTTAACTGATAAGGAAAACAGGAAATGACGTGCTGCTTTATGCCGCCCACAGGCTTGGCTGTGAATGCTTAGTATTGGAGCTGCAGAGTTGGTCCTCGGTAATTACTGATTTATTACTGAATGATAGATGATAGGCAAGTAGAAAAAAGTGATTGATAGGATGATTATGAGGTCCTGGGGTCATTAGAATGGAAAATTTATGACTGGAATGATTTAGTAATTTCTTCTTCGGTTATTTGTTCCAGGTCTAACATATAGTCTACACTGTAGAGAGTTACAAACTTTTTCTACATAGAATAGAAGTTCTGTGCCCGTGGATGGAGAAAATCTCTTTGGACAAAAATACACACTCATGCATGCACGTATGTACACTTACACACTCACACATTATGCAGAGACATTGTGGCTTACATTGGTGTGGCTGTTTATACTATACTGTATTATAGCTGGGAGTTTTCCATCTTATGCTCAAAGCTAAAAAGGTTATCTCCCAGGCAATCCATTCAAGGTTTAGAGTTGTTCAGGATTTATTTAGGATAAACATCTGAAAGACTGGATGATTATCTATACTGGTCAGTCCCATCCAACCCAAGATGTGGTTAGAAATATAGTACAGTTATAACCTCCCCAGATGAGCAAGTTAAATCTTGCTCTTGTCAGCAAAACAACATTATTAGATTCCTTTAAGTACAAATTAAGGCAACTCCATAGCTTCTGGTAAGCTAGTTGTGCCCAAAAAGGGATAGTTATGCTCAAGTGCAGCTCAAATGTTTGTGAGATTTTTCTTTTTCTTTCTGTAAAACTTCCTTTGGGAAATCATGGGTGATAAAGATTTTTAAATTCTATTTTTTTATTATCTTTAAGTAGTTATACAAAGAGGTTGCCATGCAACATAACAGTTTATAAGTACAATGCATCTTGACTGGTCTCATCCCTTTCATCATTCTACCCCATTCTTCCCAACCAACCCCTCCCTTCAATTTTTGGACATGAATTGAATACTATAACTGCTTTTTCCCCGGGTCCTCTCTTCATTCATCTCTCCTTGATCTTCCACCATACCTTTCAAGTGCCAGTTTTCTGGCATTCATTTTGTTGGACTGGGGTTTGTTTTTCTAAGGAAACACTACTTAAAACTTCCCCTGCAAATATCATACGTTGGTGATTACATTTGTGTACATCTGCATACAAACCTGCATATGTTTACTTGTACATGTATAAATTACATCTAGCTTCCTTATGTGTTACTTAGTCATTTTATTTTTATTTATTTTATTTCTTTTTATTATTTATTTGAGTCATTGTGTTTTTATTCATATCACCCGTTTTATTCACAAAAAATGTAAATGTGATTCAATTGCTTTCATAAAAAGGGAATTGAATACCTTGAGTTGATGCCTTTTGAAACATCAACTTTTTATTCTATCAGCTCCTTTCCATCATAGAAGCTCTCAGCAGAGTGAAAGTCATTTTGATTCTTTGAAGGGTATTTTCCAGGATGGAGATAATGGCATTGCTTGTCATGAAGGAAAAGGACTTTGCGTGGCTTAAAACCTTCCTGGTTCAGCTGTATCAAGGAGTCCTGCTTTAGGGCATGGCTTTCATCTGTCATATGCATAGTTCATCTTAGAGGAGTTACTAATGCGAGTCAATTTTAAAAGCTCAGACTCTTATGAATAATAGGGTGACTTTCCCACTCACCCTAAAAAATCCCATTAGGTTCATAGAATTTTTTTCTTTTTTGTTATATTTTTATTATTATCTTTAAGTAGTTGTATAAAGGAATTGCCATTTAACAAAGTACTTTATGAATATATTATGATCAATATCATAGATTTTAATATAATATGAACTTGAGAAAAGTACTGTCATTTTCTTAAAGTTTTAATGTTTAACTTTGAAACTCTCCAAAAGCATTAAAAAGTATAGAAATATAATATAATACTCACATGTATTCACTAGCATTATGAAGCACATGGTAACATCTGCTCTTTGTTTCACATCTTTGGGAAATAATAAAGGCCAGGCACCAGTGGTTTACTCTTATAGTCTTAGCTACTTGGGAGATATGAGGAACACAGTCTTAAGCCAGCCTGGGCAGAGGGGTCCATGAGACTCTTATCTCCAATAACTTCTAAAAGGCTGGAAGTGGAGCTGTGACTCAAGTAGTAGAACTCTAACCTTGAGCTCAAAAAGCCCAGGGACAGCACCCAGGCCCTAAGTTCAAGCCCTGAGACACACACACACACACACACACACACACACACACACACACACACACACACACACACAATCACTGATACATGTTTTCCTTCAGAAGGAACCTTCTCTGTGAAATATGTGTGGGTTTTCTTATCTTTTCTACAACTGTATTTACTCAGTAACACTAAGTGGTTTCATGTGTTTTAAAATTTACATAAATTGTATCATATTATAAATGTCAGTTTGAAAATTGCTTTCTCAGTCATGGTTGACTTTTGAGATTTATCTATGTGGATCTATGCTATCCATTTTAACTGCTGTGTATTACTCCATTGTATGAGCTGGCCACATTGGAGAGATGGCAATTCCCATGTTCTCATGATTCTGCATAGTGCTGAAGTAAGCCTCCCTAATGTTGCTTTGTGCAATATTCTTTTGCTTTGTCAAGATAAGAAAACTGGATCTTGAAGTGACTTTCTGGATCATAGACTCTTAGATTTTTTTGACTATTATTCTATTGTATGAATGATGCTGGTATGAATTTACACTTAAATCATCAGTCACCACTGAGTTAAGAATTTGCACTCTCAGATTTATTGTTATTTGCCAGTTCTGTGAGTATGTACTTTATATTTTATGTCTTTTTTCTTTGTAGTTTCAGGTCATTTTAAGAGAAAATTTGGGTTTATTTTATATATACTCTATATTACACATTGTTTTTTGCATTTATTTTTATAAAAATGAGAAGCAGAAATTCTGTCTTTTTCTATATAAACAATCCATTTTCCAGGAGTAGTTTACTTCTGGTCCACTCACCAATCTTAGCCAGTTGTAGTCATATGGCCATAACTGACCATGAAGAGCTCAGGAAATAGTTAGAAGCAGGGAGAGCTGAACCTATTTATGACTAGCAATAATAATTTTACCTAAAACCGGTTGTTTTAAAGTATGTTTACAGGTTCATTTGATAGTCTTCTTTCCCAAAGGTAATCTAATCTCTCTTTTCTTATATGGAAGGTGTATCTAGTGATACAGCCTTTAATAAGAAAAGTGATGGTCTGGAATGAAGTCGTACAAGATATTGTGGTTTTCTCCTTGATTTCTTTTGTGTGAATCACTCTGGGAGAAGCTGATTGTGATATTAGAAGAACGTTCACACAGCCCATACGTGCAGTGAGGATCTGAAGTCTCTTGTCAACAAGAGACTTGAAAATCAGCCAGTGAGCCATCTGAAAGGAGAGCCTCCAGTGCTGGCTAGCCTAATAATACACTCGACTGCAAGCTGATGAAAAGTCCTAAGCTAGGTCCTCTTGGCTAAGATGATATCAAATTCCCAACCTGCTGAAATTCTGTGAGATTTGGAAGGCTTATTGTGCCAAACCAATATATCTAGCAGCATTTGAGTAACAACAGAGACATAAGAAAACTGACTCAACAAATCTGAAGGCTATGTTTGATTCAGTATGTTATAAAATGCAGCCTATGTGGCATAAACTTTTCTGATTTAGTGGTTCCGTAATATCACTTCAAAGACACCATTATCTACTACCACAGATCAAATTAAATGAACAACTATCACTATAGAAAGAGAGAAAGCCTCTTAAAGTGCTCTCGATCCAGGAAGAAAAAAAAATACAATAGGAACTCTTGTTCAAAGAGTAAGTTGCCTTAGGCAACTTAGTAGGGCCAGAGGTCAGGTACTTAAGGCCATGTAAGAAGTCACGTACTTAAGGCCATATAATATTGAGGGACACTGTCCTAATTAGATTTCATCATAAAAATATCATCACCTAGTTTCCATACTTCTTAATTCTGCAAAAGTCAGAATAAATAATATGAGAAAATATTAGAGAAGCAGAACATTCTATGCAAATCTAGGCAGGTACTCTACCACTTGAACCAAGTCTCCAAACCTCAAATTATGTGACTCTATCACTGGGATTATGTGTCAATCAAAAACTGTCTCTAAGGTTAGTTTTCTTGCTCTTGTTACTATGAAGCAGGTTGACTATGGCTGTGTCTCTTATCTTCAGCCTGAGGCTCAGAAGGCAGTAAACACTGGAGTAGTGAACCTCTTGACAAAAGAGCACGAATCATGGAGTTCTTCCTGGAAATGGCACTGTCAGAGGTTCTCTAGATCACCCCTAGGCTTGGGGATTCACTAGATGGACTCACAGGACCTAATAACATATCATCATACAGTGATTACATCAAAAGAATACAAAGGAACATTAGAACCATGGGACAAGGTCTGGATGAAACTAGTTGCAAGTTTCCAAGAGTTTTCTCTAAGCAGTGATATAGATGCTTAATTTCTTCAGTGTCATACTGTAACAAGTATAAAATGTTACCAATCAGGGAAGCTTGAGAGAATCAGTCTCCAGAGTTTTCATTGGAGGATAGTTATAGAGACAATCTTTGCCTACTCTGTACCCAAATTTTAGACTCCTAGATAGGAAATATAGACGTCACACAAGTCAGATTCATTAGTAACCAATTTAGGTGCCGTGAGCCATTCTTCTCAGGGAATGATGGCAACCTTCCTAAAGTCCAAATTTCCAACACCAGCTGAGGGCCAGCCTTGCACAAAAGCCTTTCCAAGCCTAGCAGCATCAGGCTGCTGTTACATCAACTCCTTTACACACAGATGGTAGCATTTCCGCTTTCATTGGAACAGAGTGGGTCACATGCCCAAAGATGATTTCAAAGCTTTCCAAAACTATAACTTCCTATAGGAAGTGGCAGCCCGTATTATTGAATTATAATACAATCAAATACATATTGTTTCATACTGATCTTTTGAGTGAAACACAGGAACAAAAGGAGAAGGATTTGGATATATCTATATCATCTATATCAATCTATCTATCTACGTATATAAACAACTTCTACATAATTTTATTGTTTGGGTTCACATTATTTAAAACGTTATATTGAAAGCAGTTCCCTTATATATCAGTATGATCATGAGCTGCAAGAATCAAAGAGACACTGGATATTGATTAATAAAGGAGCAATTATTATTCTTTCTATGGTATCATTCTCTTTGTTTGCAGACTGAGTAGGTCTCTTGTTTCTTTTGTGGAGGAAACACTTTCATTTTGCTTTCGACTTTCTCTAAAGCAATGCTTGTATTTGTTAAAGCTATAATCCTCTCAGGCACTTGTGATTAGACCCCTGAAGAGCTCTTTCATGGCCTTTGCTATGTTTTCATATAACTGTACCTTTTAAGCTTTCAACTGTATTTCAAGTTCTGGCCTGCACATGGCCTTTAGCATAAATTCCATCTGCAAAGTGGTTTGCTCCAGTGCGTTTCTCCTTTCTCTCTCAATTGTTTTTATGCTTCTTTTATTATCTTTCCTTAGCTTTTTGACCTTTTTATTCATTAAGTCAAACTACATGGAATACATTTTTTGGCTAAAGGTTAAGTCAGAAAAACAGAAAAGGTAGTTGGCTCCTGGCATATGTATTTACAAATTGACTTTTCTACTTTTTTATTTTCTGCATTGGAAATGATTTTTTTCTTTTAAAAATTCTTGAATTTCTACATCTCTCAAAAACAGCCCCAAGCAAATTGTTTTGAAATAGAAATTAAATCTTCTTATTAAAATCAGCAGCTTCTAACTTATACTTTTGCCACCAAAAGGTAACAGAAATGTACAATATGGTAACTTGAACTGTATTTGGAAAGATAATACTTCCCTTTTCATTAAGGGAGGACTTAATACCAGACTTTTCTGCCATTAGATGGCAGAATGTTTTATTGCTATTTATAAAGCTTTCATTAAAAGAATGCAATATTGGTCTTCTCTGAGTGGGATCTATTTGGAAAACAAATTATCTCTGAATGGCTGCAAATTTTCAAGAATCTGCCAAGAAGACAAATCAGGAATACCATCTAAATGACTTATTGCAGGGTAGAATATTCTAGAGCTCTTGAGACTTTGCCAACAACTATTTACAACTCTAGCCACTTGCCTCCAGCTTGCTTTCTCTTTTCCTTTCTTCTAACTTCTGCAAACACAGCTCATATTTCACAGAGCAAATAAGGACCAAGTGAGAAGGCTTGCTCCCTCTCCTACTTGCCATGCCCACACATTGAACTCATCTTTCAACTTTCTAATGCCCTTTCTTGCCTTCCACCTCAGCGGAAGACCTTACTCCTTGTCACCACAGGCTATTTGCCAGGGTCCCTTGATTTTGGTGCCTCTTTTCTGATGTGGCTACCTGAGTCCTATTAGAATGAAGACTCTGTTATTATGCTCATTTCCCACTTGGGAAAATGTTTAACAGGTTTAACTTTGACGTTTAGGTTTTTTTTGTTTGTCATTGTTATTGTTTTCTGGGAGTGTTTTTTGGTAAATACTTCAGCTAGTAAGTTCTTAAAGTAGAGGAAATGCTCTTTTGGCTTTTTCCCAATGGAATAACCAAATAATACACAACACATCCAGAGACGTTAACTATAGGCTTAGCACTGAGCTAAACCTTTATATGGAATATCTCATTTTATCCTAATGATAATCTTGAGACAGGGAGTACATTCTTTCCCCTTCTATAGATAAAGAAATGAAAGGGCCAAATATGGAAGAACAAGAGCAAATATTTTCCTTGGGAAGGCTCCAAAGGCATCCACATTTGGAGATGATGGAGCATACACCTGCAATGCCAGCCTTCAGATTATATGACGGTCTATTCTGTGTGAAACTCCTGAGGGCACTGGGACTTTATTTGCCGTCATGTTCTGTTTTCTCTGTCCTAGTGGCTTTCAGTATGGGCTACACTTGAGAATCATGCCTGGTCCCTATCCAGACTCGTTCATCTTGGGGTAGTGTGGGCATTTTTGCTTTGGAGAAACCCCAGTAATTCTGCTGTGCAGAGAGGAAGGGCTGGACAATGAATTTCCCTGAAACATCCTGCTTCTTACTGCTTTTCTTCTGTTGTATTCTTTTCTAAGTGGAAGAGACATTGAATTTTGAATAATGTGATGAAAATGAGCTTACTACAGTTGATGCTACTGAGAATAACTCTTAAAAATGTGTTCACTCCTATTGAAAAGTAGTACAACTCATACCTGATTGAATAAATACTTCTAGAATTGTGAGATGATTTTTAAGGGCTCCATTATTCTTCTGAACACCACAGAAAAAAAAGCATGAGTCAGATTTCTTCAAGCTGTTTGTAGTCAAAAGTATACATAAATCTTGGAAATATTCAGTGAATCAATGTAACCTTTCAGTTTCTCTTTTAATAACCCCAGTTTTGTTTTGTGGATTCTACCAAATAGGCAGTTTTACAGGAAAATAATGAATTTACATGGTATCATTAACATACTATTTATTGACTCAAATTCCCTTTGTTATTTACAAAAATGTATTTGAAATCACCAAGGTACTGAATATGCAGTATTGGAAGGAGGTTCAAAGGGATTTTGAATAGTTTCTCTGCCATTTTCTATTTAACTCATATTCTGGAAAGCTAAATGCCAAAACTAATTTTGGAAAAAAAAAGCTCTCAGAAAGCATCTCTACTTTTGCTAATGTTAAATGTTTGGTTTGGTTTGCCCCTGAAGACCTTTTATTTTTGTCTTGGTGGGGGATACTGTCAGCAAAAATTACTGTATTGCTTGCTTTCTGAATACCAGGCTTCATCTTTAGAATAGACACAGTTTTTCTAGGATTTATGACACTGATGGGAGTCTCCTGGCAGCAGTATGATCCATTTTGCTGATGTACATCAAGCAGATACAACTCTAATCTCTTGTTACACAATCCCAAAGACAGGGGAAAAAAATAACTCAACATCTTAATTAGCATAGAAATGAGAGATGTGTGGAAGTCCTCAGTCCCTGAATGAACTAAGTTTTATAAGAGTCATGTATAAAAGAATTAGGCTTGATTATGCTTAAAGAAAAGATTGAAACAATCACTGACCCCTTATTGCTAAATCACTTTATCAAAGGGAAACAGAAGGGCAATTTCCATTTTGTAAGATAAGGTTTGTGACTTGAAAAATTACCTTATTTATAGATTTAGCCTTAGGTGAGAATATATATGCCTTAAAATATAGCTTTGAAATTGGAACCTTTCAAAAGTAAAGAACATAGAGCTCAAATGGAAACTGAATTTCCATCCCACTTTTCCCATTAACTCTCTGTGTGAATGTGGACTAATTTCTTGATAGTGCAGGGTATCATTTTCTTTCTTAGACTAGATACGCTCTAAAAACTTTTCTGAGTTAATCATTTGTGTCACTGGGTTTTCCATTGTGAATGCTAAGAAATTTATTGGAATTGTAATAAAGGAAAATATTTTTCCATAGTGAAAAAAAACCAACTCGTAGTCAAGAGCTGCTTACTATTCCCTGGCCCATCCCTTAAAATCCAGAAATCTAAGCAAGTTTCTTTTGCTTCCATGTTCTCATGTGCAAGGTAGAACCTGAATTAATTAACAAGTTTTCAAGAAATGGAATAGGTATTAGTTTACACAGGCAGCTCAACAAAATAACCAGAGACTGTATAACTTAAATATGAAAACTCTGAGATCACTTTTCTAGATGTTAGGTGTCACAGAACATGACCTCTCAGAGTGGAGGTTTCTCCTCCTGGTTTGGAGATGGATACCTTCTTTCTGTGTCTTCAGATAAAGTAGATAGAGAACTCTAGTATCTTCTTTGTCTTCTTAAACTTTATACAGAATGCCAAACATAATGGCCTTATTTCCAAATATAGTCACATTAGGGCTTCAATAGAGGAATTTTGGAGATGCACAATTTAGTGCATAGCATCCTATATAAAAATTCTTTGTAAACATTTAATTTTGAACTAGTAACATAAGTATATTGGCATTTTTATCTAGAACTTGTAGGACTATCCCAAATTAATGTTTTTGGACTATGCAGAAACAAAAACTAAAATGCAAAATGTTCATAGCATTTCAAGCCAGTACTTGCACTTTTGAAACATATATTTCTGAAACAACCTTAGAATTGCTGTGTACATATATATGCATCTATTAGGAAAAAGACAGACAAATACAGAGAAGAAAAGTTGTAGAAATACTGTTGAGAAATTAGGACAAAATCAGCAAGCAGAAAAGATAAGAATCATACAATATGGTATTCTACACAGGTATAAATCTATTCCATAAAATACTATATACCAATATGATTTGGGTTCATCTGTACATACCAATATAAAAAGATTTCTACAACCTGCTATAGGAAAGATGCAAGTTCCATAATGTGATTGCATTTTTATGAATACAAAATGTTGTAGAAATTATATATTAAACTGCCTACCCTGACTCTTGAATTTCAGAGGCTTCCACATTCTAAGTTATACTTTTCTCTGATTTTGAATTTCAGATTAAAAGCATATTGCATTTGTTTTAAGAAAGCAAAAATTATCGGCTGGGAAGGTGGCTCAGTGGTAGAGTGCTTTCCTTGCATGTGTGAGGCCCTGGGTTCGATTCCTCAGCACCACATAAGCAGAAAAAAACAAAAGTGGCACTGTGGCTCAAGTGATAGAGCACTAGCCTTGAGCTGGAGAGCTCAGGGATAGTGCCCAGGCCAAGAGTTCAGGCCTCATGACCGACAAAAAAAAAAAAAAGAAGCAAAAATTAAGAAATTGCAATCTCTAATTCATGACTTTCCATTTCTTTCATAAATCTTTTGGAAATGCTTTTAAATTTTGTTTTAATTTTTATGTAGGAATAACTAGTATACCTAGTTTAAACCATTGCAACACATTATGAAAAACAAAAGTCCTTAGTCTTATATCTCTCCCTTCCCTGTTTCCCTAGGGTAACCATATTATATTCAACAGTTTCTTTTATGACTTACCTATGTATTGAGAGATAATACTCACATGTTGGAGCTCCTTTGTTCTCTCATTTTAGGAAGCAGTTCTGATGTTCATCTGCAAATGATTATACTGTTTCCTCTTTGTTTCTTGTTTGCTCCTTCACCAACAAATCATCTTTAGCCTTTACATCTACCATAATATAGACCTAATTAATATTTATATTGTTCCTAGCTGAGCCACATAGAGCTTTATAGTGATATTTCCTGTCTAATCCAACTCTTTTTCCCTGTGTTTATGAATTGCCTTTATTTTATTTACTTTGCTTTTTACACACATAAACTTCCTCAAACTTTTCCTTCCTTCCAGGAGCAATACAATTCTTTTCACTATAAATTGTTTTTGTGTGTCATTTTTCATAGATCACCATTCAGAAAACCAACAAGTAACAAATAGTATGGGATAAATTGATAGTCGTGAAACTTTTGCAATTTACTTTGTTTCTCCTGTTAATTTTAGTCCTCTCTTTTAAGCCAGCTAGATCATTTTGTTCTCATTGCCTTGGATTAAAAAAAAAGAAACAGTAACTGACCATAAAATTTAGGAATACTCTTTTCCTACTTTGAACTTCAAAACATTCTCTGAAGAAAAAGCATGTGGTAAAATATTGTAGATAAAAATTCAAGAGTAAGAAGCCATTGTTCCCTAACTATGTCCTACTATACTAAAAGTCAGAGGGGAAAGGATGAAAGTTGTACAGAGGATCTCATTAATTGATGGCCAGTTGTCCATTCCTACAGACAGAATCCTTAGAAAAGGGCTAATAATTGATTTATCAGTTCTCAGTGAGAAACTCCTCAATAGAAGCTAGTCCATAAGCCACAGAATACCCAGGTAAGAAATGTATTTGTGTAAACTGGTGCCATAGATAATAGAGGACATTTTTGAAACCTAAACAGGTTGGAGCTCTGGATCCATAGCATTTTCTGGTGTGAATAAAACCATCTGCACCTTCTTCATGGCATGGGTGAGTAGTAAAGCATTGCTTGAAGATAAAATAAAGTGTTATGGACACTGTCCATTAAGATCGAACCAATGAGTTGGAGAATAAAAGTAGTGGAAAATTCACATAATGACCTAGTGAAATGAATAAAATTTAGGTAAGTCCATTAATTATAGGTTTCTCATTTGTAAAATGAACACAGCAAATAACTTTCTACTCTTCAGAATCATTGTTGTATGACTATGTAGGTAAAGTATACTAGAAATTCAAATGCATGCCAACATCAGGCATCATTTAATATAAAGATCAAATATTTGACCTATTCATTTACTTCTTAATTCAACAAACACAAATATGATATACAAATCAAATTTGTGCAAAAGATCAAAAGCATATTTTCATAAGTAAGCCCATTATTAGAACTGTAGCACAAAGAAAATTATAACATTTTCCTCTCCTGGTGATTACACCCGAGAAAGGTCACTGAAATGTTACATATTAATTCTAAATACTTCTTTGCTATTTAATTTGCATTTCAAGCCCATTGCCTACTTGTCAGATATCATCTGTAAATACTGATTAAGCCTCTGTGAGTGGCCCTGCGTGCTTGTCACCAAAGAAGCCAGATATGAGGCCACCTCTTGTCACCTGACAGCACTCAATCTTGCCATGGCTGAGTGCCATTTTAGTGCTAGAGAATTTCCTTGGGTGTAAACTTAGATAATATTGACATGCCTCATGAAAAAGCGTGTGTGTGTGTGTGTGTGTGTGTGTGTGTGTGTGTGTGTACTGAGCTAATCCTGGGGCTTGAATTCAGGGTCTGGGTGCTATCTCTGAGCTTTTGTGCTCAAGGCTAGTGGTCTATCACTTGAGCCACAGCTCCACTTCTGGTTTTTTATTTGTTTAGTTTGTTTTGTACTTAATTGGAGATAATGGTCTCAGGGAACTTCCCTGCCTAGGCTGGCTTTGAATCAATCATGATCCTCAGATTGCAGCCTCATGAGTAACTAAAATTATAAGCAAGAGCCACAGGCATCTACCTGGCCAGACTATAATTGATTTGGGAGTAAATATTCTTGTTTCACTTTGCACCTTCTTTCTTTGATAGTGAAAAAGGAAGTGACAGAGTAGGGAACATTTCTAAAGGAAAAATTATTAATTAAAGTATATAAAAAGATAAAACAGAAAAATCATTAATAGGAAAGTATATTTGTTGTTGGCAAAGTCTAGATGAATACTAATACTGATGGTGGATATTTGAGGAAAAAAACAGATATTTATGTAATCTCAAATGGCAAGCTGGTTTGGTTTAGAGGACATAGGGACTCTGGTCTTTTTTTTTTTTTTTGCAACTTTTATGTAAAGCTGAAATCATTCCAAAGTAAAATATTCAAAAGTATGGATGGAATTTATTTATATGTTAAATGGTCTTCCCCAAAATACTTCATTTTGCTTCTAAATTCTACTCTTAAGCATATGCTTTGTCCCATCTTACTCACCGATAGCATTTAATTCTGCACACAAATCTTTCCAGTTATTTCTATATTTGCTCTCAAGTTCTTCCCCCACTGAGGATTATATGCATTCAGTAAAGAAGTGTGTCTTAAGTACCTATTATTTCTACACAAATGGGTTAACAATTGTAATGCACTGAAAGACAGCCAATTCTTCCCTTGAGAAGATAAGCATGTAGGGAATATAAGAGATAAACATATAAAAGAAGGGAAAAGCATAATGTGAGATTATGGGATGCCATGCTTTATGTTTATGGTCATGGTAACAGGAATTGAGAAGGGCCAGGGAAAGCAAGAACTAGTCCAATTTAGAATGCATAGGCTTTAGAAGATGAGTGAGGTAGGGCAAGTCTACAGTCTGTGTGGGGTGAAGGCTGGGTAGTTGGAGGCACTTGGCAAGCACATGTGAAATTGTGGGTCTGCTGAATATTGTGAACAGACAAGAAGGAAAATGGGCCTATGTAGAATGTGATCACATCACAGAGGGCTGTGAAAAGCTCAAATTAAGTCCAAATAGCAAAATAAGTTACTTAAAGGTTTTGTTAGGTCAATTTACTTCACTGGCACCACTATAAATAAGTATAGCATATCTCAAGACAACATCAGCTCCATTTTTGAAACTCTAACCATGGAACACATTTGAGAGTCATTTTCTGGAATGCAAATTGGATTATCCTCACCATCTCTACCTTGCACAGACCTTTTTCAACCTAAAGTATCCTAGGATTCTCTTTTTGCTTATAGGACAAAGACAAAACTACATATCAGGGCCTCATTGTTCTCCAAATTTGGGTGACTCACCAAGTAGTCTTCTCTGTACCCTACTCTCTCCTACACTATGTGTTTCCATCCGTGTTCTCTTTTTACTAGATGTTTCCATTTGCACTTCCCACTGACTCAAACATTTCTTTACATGCTGCAACTCAAGTTATACATCATGTGTCATGTTTACTTCCCAATCATCACCTCCAGTTGGATAACCATGCTCCTCTTGGAGTGAATCTACTTGAAGCACCAAGAATATCAGCTTACAAAACTTCATACATGTTCTGGTTTGTAATCTTTTGGGTAAAATGCCCAAGAGTGGAATTGCTACATCTTTGGGTAGTTTTACGTTTAAGCTTTTGAGAAACCTCCACACTGCTTTCCAGAGTCATTCCCACCAACAGTGTCTTCAGGTTCCCTTTGGCCACATACTTGCCAGCATCTGTTATTAATTATTTTCTTGATAATGGCCATTCTAACTGGGGTGAGGTAGAATCTCAATGTAAAGCTACCAGCACAACCATGTTCACTGCAGCACTATTTGCCACACCAAAGGTGTGAAATCATGCCCCTCAATGGATGAACAGATCAAGAAAATGTTGTATATATACACAATGGAATTTTCGTTCATCTATTTGAAAGAATGTTCTTGTACCACTTGCAATGAAATAGAAAGACATGGAAAAATTATGTTAAGTGCAGTAAATCACTTAATAAAGTGATAAAGATGTATGTTTCCCTTACATGTGGAAACTAGATTTAGTTTATAAACTCATAAATAAATATTTTGGATGGTATGCAAGTGTATACAAATGTATTGTCTGAAATATGGTAGATTCAAGGGAGATCTCAAATAGTATAGTTCCTCAGAAAGCCACAATTAAAGTTCAACAAACTAAAACATCAGGAAGGGGGTACTCAAAAGAGGTGGGATCTAGAGGAAAGGAGTTGAAGTCTTCTATGAAGAGAAGAGAGAAAGAATGCAATCAAGACTATAAAGAACTTGTGGCTAAATTTTATGAAGTTCCAATATAATCCCAAATAGAACAAAAGCCTGGAGAATTGCAGTTACAAAATATTTTATATGGATTCTAACCTTACATGTCAAAGCTAGATTTAGCTCATAAACTTATAAACACATTGGGTGATATACAAGTATATACAAATAATTTTACTGGAATATGGTAGCTTCAAAGGAGATCTCAAAATAGTGTAATTCCTTAGAAAGGAAAAGTTAAAGTTCAACACAAATAAAATACCAGGAAGCAGGTACTTGAAAATGGTGGGGTGAGGGGGAAAGGGGTAGACAATGAAGAGGGGAAGAGAGGAAGAATGCAACAAAGAATCCAATGTATATCCTCCAATATTAAGAAGAGTGAGTGAGGGGTTGGGTAGGGGAGGAATGGGTAAGGATGTTGAAAGGGATGATATTGATCAAGACATATTATATTCATAAACTGCTTTGTTACATGGCAACTCCTTTGTACAACTACTTAAACTCCATATCTGTTTATTTATAATAGGAGATTACGTCATTACTTAGATAATTAATTGATTATTTCTTTCTGCCTTCTGACATGGCAGAAGTTTAAGGGAAGAGACTATTTGTGCTTTGCATGGTTCTCTTGTCTCTATCAATGGTCTCTATAGAGCTATTGTTTGAATTTGTTTAGTAAATAAATGAATGTAATACTAAAATATATTACTTTCACTCATTCTTAAGCACTATCTAATCTCAATGATGTTGCCTTCTGAATCATGAGAAACATGTCTTTTCTTAAGTTGGAAATTACAACATATATGGCTGGGTCTTATTTAGTTTAAACTTAATCTGAGTATTTAGTTTAAGCTGAGTATTTTTAGTTTTTTCTGTTTTTACTAAATGATTTTTTTTATTTTTTCCTTTTTTCTCTTGCTGAAACAAGGCCTTATTATTTTATATGTTTTAAAGCTGAGATGGCAACCACAATATACATGATAGACTCTACTAACAGTTGGGGTGATAAAACTAAGGTGTTTTTTTTTTCAAAAAAAAACAAACCAAATGATTATGAATTGAATTACTACAGCTTGGATAGAAGTTTTTGATCAATAGATCAGTGTCCATGCACATGGTATTAAGCACTTTGAATTATTCTAAGCTAATAATAGATGATTAAATAGGAATGTGATATATCCAGAGCTGCCTATCATATATGATATTGTTCAAGTGCTCAAAGTACTACAAAACATAGATGAAGAGCCTGGCAGGGTGGTGCATGTGTGTATAATCCAAGCACTAGAAAGGGTGAGTTACAAGGATCATGAGTTTGGTTTGAGGCCATCCTGAGCTTTATAGCAAAACTCTTCCTCAAACAAAACATCAAAAAGATAGAAAATAAAAGGAAACAGAAAATTGATTTTAACTGAAGGCAGATGGTAATCCTATAAGAAAAAGACAAGAAAGAGGGATGGGGTTTGAGAGCTAGACAGAAAATTCCAGTGAAGACAAAATTTCCAGGCTTAAGTGGCAAAATAATAGCTAAAAATACAAGGCCAAAGAATAAAGTTGGATGGTCAAAAGGAAAGTGGCTCAGCTGGGCTAGAGCAGAGAGTATGCAGGACAGGGTACCCATGAGGAAAGTGAGATAAGTACTAATAATATCCTACACTCTATTCTTTGAATTTGATTAACATGTGCTGGTTGAACAAGGAGATTCCCTCTGATATTTCCAGACATGTCTATAATCTCTATTCCCCTATGGTACTCACTCCTCTTCACCTTCCTTCCCTGCTCTTCCCCTTCTTCAAACAATTCCCACATGTTTCATAGTTCTGGTTTCAGTACTTTAATATTTTACCCACTTTGCATTAATGGATTGATAATCAGCAGTTACCAAAGACAATAAACAAGGAAGTAGGAAAAATCAAGCCTCTGCATTCTAGTGGTGGGCCTTAGTGGACATCAGGGAGGAAGGCCCCAGAGATGAAAGTGGGTGGGGAAATCAGAGAACTGTGGAGGAAACCTTGGAGTCACTGGCTGCGAAAATGGCAGTGAAATGAGGAGTGGATGGATGAGGGAAGTATTCAGGAAGTAGGAAGAAAAGATTTCACGAACATTTTTGTTGGAATCAAAAAATAAAACACATTTTCCCTTCCTTCAAGGAGCCCACAGAGGCACGGGTTAAAAAACGTAAGGCTATTTAAGAATAGCCACAACAAAAGCAACACTGATGTCACCTCTCTCTTCCTTCCTGTCTTCCTTTAACAAATAGTTTAGATGGGCACAGTGTCTATAACCTGAGCATTTGGGAGTCTGAGGCAGGAGCATATAATTTGGAAGAGTCTCTGTCTTATAACAACAACAACAAAAACCCACCCCAAATATTTAGTAGTTTCAATAATCAACAATTTGTGGAGGGAAGAAGAGATGAGAGAAGAAAGGAGAAGACAGGAGAGGGATGGAGAGGGGAGGAGAGGAGCTGAGAGAAGAGGAGAGGGAGGAAAGGGCTTCTGGACTATATTATAGTTGATGAAACTTACACCAACAGATTAAAAAGCAAATAAAAATACATGAGTATAATTAACGATACCACATAACAGGAAGAATAATAAAAACATTTAGTTAGAGCTTAATATATCTAAAGTAGACATTTGCGATTCCAGAGACAATCACATGATACTGCATTATGCTACAATTACAGATAACTTTGCTCAAGTTGGGTGCTAATTTCTGTAGCACCATCAAGAGAGATTTATCTTAGTAAAACCAGGTTTAGCCTGAGACTAGCACACCTCAGTCGATGGACAATTTTTCAAGTATACTAAAGAGCATCTGTAAAAGTTCTAAAGTAGGAAAGAACTTGTCATTTTCAAGGAATAAAAGAAAATAAGTTAGTTTAAACTGACAGTAGTGAACTCTGGGAGTGAAGATTGGATAAGATTAGAAAAGTAAATGGGAAGCAGATGATGCAGGCTTACAGCTTATGGAAAGATTTTGGCATTTCTATTTTGGAGAGATGAGAAAGACAGAACCTGTAGAGGCAAAAATAGGAAAATACCTTGTTTACATTGGAAAAGTATTTATATGGAACCAATAAGGAAAATGGAATAGTTAATAGAGAAGTAGGAGTGCAATGACTGGGAAGTAACAAAGCAGAATTTAAATTCAAATTCTATTACTTTAAAGCTTGCGGCTTTCATCATATGTTCCATTACTAGGGCTTGAACTCTTGGCTTTGTTGTTGTTTTTTCACTTATGCTGATAGCTGGCACTCTACCACTTGAGTTATGTATCCACTTTGGCTTTTTGATGGTTAATTGGATCTCAGAATTTCACAGAGTTTTCTGCCTAGTATAGCTTCAAACCTTGATTCGCAGATCTCAGCCTCCTGAATAGCTAGGTTTACAGGTATAAACCAGGTGCATCCTGCTTGCTGTCCCTTACATTAGAAAACATTTGTCATCTGGAAGGGACCATTGTTCTGCCAGCTACTAGTGATCTACCAATTATTGAACACTTGCACTTCCTCCTTTGTTAAATACAGGACAGTAACATATTCAGAGATTCTCATGAAAACAGAAAATGCAGGATATTAATGCCATATATTTTTTTTTATTTTGTCGGTCGTGGGGCTTGAACTCTGGGCCTGGATACTGTCCCTTAGTTCTTCAGCTCAAAGCTAGCACTCTACCACTTGAAAGCCACAGTGTCACTTCTGGCTTTCTGGTGGTTTATTGGAGGTAAGAGTTTCACAGACTTTCCTGAACCACAATCCTCAGATCTCAGTCTCTTGAGTAGCTATAATTACAGGTGTGAGCCACCAGCACCCAGCTTTAATGCCATTGTTTTAGTCCAACTTTATCCTCTTTTCTCTTGACTACACCTTCTCATTTAGGCTACATTGGCTAATAGTATTTGTCTTTAAAGAACATGATATAAACTATTTTTTGTCTTGCATGATTAAGTGTCTGGAGATGGTAAGGAGCAATACTTGTTCATAATGTAAAATACATGAGTCCTCCCCAGAGATTTTAATTATAGTGTATCTGAGTTGAAGTATTTAAGTAAACACACCTGGTAATTATGAAATAGATGATATTAAAAAAAAGAAGACTGCACTTTATAAGACTCTGTGGTAGAAAAATTTCAGATTCTATACCAAGCATTGTATGGTGGCTTGGACGTATCTATTCTATTAAAATTATCAGCATTAAAAATCATAACTGCAAGTAACCCTGGAATTTAATAGCCTATATATTTTTGGTAAACTTCTCAGTGCGATATAATACAATACACAGATAATCAATTTGGTCTCTTTCTTCAGGCAAGACACAAAAGAATTTATATAAACAATTTCCTGACTGGTCAGTTCCAATATAGACTAATATATCCTATAGATTAATAGAAGAGGTATGTTTTCCAGCTGGTTGGAAACAGAATATTGTCTTCCCAATATTAATATAAGATTCCATATAAGATTCTCATAATTATTGCCTAATAACTCTTTGGGAGGTAGTTTTGTAGTACAGAAAATAGTTTTAAAGAGATAAACAATAAAGTGAATCGCACTTTTTTTTAACTACAGGTCTTGCACAAAATAATACTAGCTTATGCAAGCAGATATCCAAAAGGCAGTTACAATAGCCAATAAGATGAGTCATGATTATAAATCATTCTAAAAACCAGCACCCCAATTATATTTTCCAATCATATTGTGGATTCTTCCACATGTGCATTTTGTCATTAGTGTTCTCTTTGCTATATAAAGCACTTCTCTTGGTTAATGTCATGCATAATCACAACCTAAGAGAGCCAAAATATTTTAAAATGTACTGCATTTTAATCTTTTACATTTGTCTCAATTAGTTTGCATCTTGCAGTGCTTTAATGAGTGATGTAAAGACGACATATCTTGTCTTTGTTCAGGACCAGTTCTGTATTTGTCAGCTCTCGTTGACCTCTTAAGAAATGGAGTCTTCCTGGGCGCTGGTGGCTCATGTCTGTAATCCTAACTACTCAGAAGGCTGAGATCTGAGGATTGAGGTTCAAAGCCAGCCTTGGCAGGAAAGTCATGAGGCTCTAGTCTCCAATAAACCACCAGGAAACTGGAAGTGGCACTGTGGCTCAAGTGGTAGAGCACTAGCCTTGAGCTGAAGAGCTGAGGGTCAGCGCTCAGGCTCAGAGTTCAAGACCCACGACCAACAAAAAATAATAAAAAAGAAATGCAGTCTTATCCCCAAATTTCACTAATTAACAATAAAAATATTCAATATCCAATATAATATACAATAAATATGTAATGACTGAAAGATATTTCAATGATATTCTATACAGGTAGCATTTTATTCATCAACTTTCCTGAAGTTTTTTTTTTGTTGTTGTTATTGTTTTGTCAGTCATGGGCTTTGAACTCAGGGCATGGGCACTGTCCCTGAGCTTCTTTGTTCAAGGTTATCACTCTACTACTTTTAGCCACAAACTACTTCTGGTTTTTTGGTAGTTAATTAGAGATTAAAGTCTCTTGGATTTTCTTGCTGGGGCTGGTTTCAAACCACAGTCCTCAGATCTCAGCCTCTTGAGTAGCTAGGATTTCAGGTATGAGCTTGCAGTGCTCGGCTCCCGATGGTTTTTAAAACCAATTTGTTTATTTACTGAAGAATTTATGAAGGTCCTGGTAAGTGCCAGATATTTTTCTGGGCCGTAGAGCTGTAGAAGTAATAACAGAAAAGGTTCTGCTTCTGAATCACACATTGTTGGGATGAGACAGACAATTTTATGAGAAGCAAATATAATATGTTAAATGTGTAAGTTCACTGCAGCAAAATTAAGAGTAAGGGAATAAAGGGCATCAAGGTATCAGGGATGATGTTTCTAAGGTACATACAAGTACATAGACCCTTGAATAAAACTGAAAATGTGCTTATTCAATTACCTGGCATTAAAGAGCTCTGTGCAGAGGAAGTAGCAAATGATTGGCATATTTGAGTAATGGAAAGGAGGACAAGAAGACAGGAACTCAGAAGAGATGGTGTTGAAAAATAGCAGAGAGCAAGTTCTACAGAGGTTTAAACAGATTCTAATGTCAGCTTAAACTCAGATTCCTGGTAAGGAATATGAGAAATATGATGAAAATACTCCAAAATTATTTCCTAGTCCTCCTATTGAAAGATGTAGTCAATGTCCCCTCTTCTTTATTCTGAACTGACTGTGGTGACTTGTTTAATCAGTAGAATGTGAAGAGATGATGTTCTAAGATAAAAACAGATCTTTCAAATGTTCTGCAGCTCTTGTCCTGGCATCTTGAAACTTATTACTTGCCAAGTAAGAAATCCATCTGCCCTGAGATTGCCACATGATAGGGAAATCCAAGATAGTCACACAGAGAGCTGTGTAGGTAGACTAAAGATTTTTATCCAATGCCAGGAGTTCTTTCCATTCCAAACTTCAGTGAAGAAGTCACCTTGGACAACCCAGCGTCAGAGACATATGGAAAAGAATGGAAGCAATAGACCAGTGGACCTTGTATTGCTATCTAGTCACCTTCAGTCTGAGTGATTTAAGACAGGAAATGGATATTTTTCATTAGGCCCTTTGTGATTTCTTGATAGATAAGCTCAAAAGCTTATAAAATGGTTGTTATTGTATACCTCCAAGTTTGAGTTATTTCTTATATAGCAATACATGACTTATACAGGAAAACATTTGATAATTGAGAGAATTTAAGTCTCACTTATACCATAAAAGGGCCACTCTAGCTGTTAAGTCAGGGCTCAACTCTTGAGAAGAGTCAGAAAGAAAGCATGATCAATTAATTCAAGGGGAAATCCAACCAAGAGAAAAGAGTGGCTTGGATTAAAATAGGGGCATATGGGGACATGAAGAGAATGAATTTGAGATATATTTTGAAGCTACATTGACAAAAGTTGTTCAAAGTCATAGACATTATCTTTATTTCAGTTTCAGTTTTAAAAACATACTGCATTTATTTAAAAATGCTAGAGCATAGAGACAACTTGGGTCTGTTAAGTGAATGCATATTAGATCTTTTCTTGATTCAGAATTTGTTTGTTTGGCTGGTCAATCATTAGGAATATAAAGAGAATATTATATTTTATGAGAGAAATTTGCATTGACCCATAATGTGCCTAGAAGCTTTGAGTGTATTTCAGGTTTTCTACAAAATTCATTCCTTTAATATTTACCAAGAACCTTCAGTGTGTGTGTGTGTGTGTGTGTGTGTGTGTGTGTGTGCATGCGTGTGTGTGTTGCTTGATGCTTATTATACAGCTGTGAGACTAAGAGGAGTAGTGTTTTGATGCAAAAATGAATTTTCTTTTTGAAGGTAGCACTTCAATGTTAACCATGCAAGTAACCATGAGAAATGCTATATTCAAAGCTAGGACCAGTTTGACTTAGCAAAGTTGCAAGACTTACCCTCAAGAAATTCAAGAATGAGGTGAAGATTAGAAGCAGGATCAAAGGTAATTATTGTGTAAGAATACTCCAATGTGGCAGAAAAGCAAGTGTAATTACTGTCATGTCTGGAGCAGGATATCCTTGAGAAAGTCAAAGATCCTTTCTCCCTCTGTGCAATCTGCTATCTCCACATTGAAGCTGGAATAGTCTTTTTGAGGCCTAAATCTGATGTCTTCCTCTTGTTTTTAAAAGTGACGAGATGGCTTCTCTTCTGAACCTTCAACACAGTTGATGATTCTGTTTGCTATTTGCAAAAGCACTGGGAAAGGATGAGGTTTGGTGAGCAGAAAATAATTGGGAGAATTGTGTCTTGAGGCCAGTCAAGGTAAAAAGTTAATGACTCCATCTCAACAAATAATCTGTGTGTGGTGGATCATACCTCTGGTCCCAGTTACATAGGAAGCATAGTCTTGAACTCTTTGCCTCAGAGCTACTGCTGGGGAATTTATTGACTACAACAAACCAATGATAAATCAACAAAAACAGAGACATCCAACCTGGAGGACCTCTGTTGACCAACAATCTGAGCATAGTTCTTACTGTCCCTGAACTAGCAGGCCTGCTCACAAATGACTACTGGCCTGAATTCAACACAGCAGGGTGAAAAATTCAAGGCTCAGACCATTAACAGTGTCTACCACTCTAACTTCTTACAAATTCAAAGGACAAACAGCCAAATGAAGGAAAATGAAAAGACAAATATGAGGAGTAGAAATTCACCCTGTTTGGAAGTGGTGCTGTGGCTCAAGTGGTAGAGCGCTAGCCTTGAGCTGAAGAGCTGAGGGACAACACCCAGGCCCAGAGTTCAGGCCCCATGACTGACAAAACAAACAAAAAACCCCTTTGATCCATTTGGAGTTCTGGTGCAGGGTGATATATAAGTTTTCTATATGTGTTTAAACAACTTTGCCAGCAGCATTTGTTGAAGAGGCTGTCTTTCTTCCATCCTATTTTTTTGGCTCCTTTATCAAAGATTAGGTGGCCATAGTTCTGCACATTCATTTCTGGGTCTTCAGTTCTATTCTATTGGTCCTCAGGCCTGTTCTTGTCCCAGTACCAAGCTGTTTTTATTACTATGGCTTTGTAATAGAGTTTGAAGTTTGGTATTGTTGTTCCTCCAGCACTGTTCTTTCTGCTAAAGATAGTTTTGCTATTTGGGGTCTATTATTTTCCATATGAATTTTTGGATTGCTTAAAGAATGAAGTTGAGATATTGATGGGTACTGCACTAAATCTGTAGATAGCCTTTGGCAATATTGCCATTTTCATGAAGCTAATCCTCCCAATTCAGGAACATGGGAGGTTTTTTCCACTCCCTTAGTTCTGCTTTAATTTCCTTTCTCTGGTTTTTAAAGTTTTCGTCATAGAGGTCTTTCACTTCCTTGGTTAAGTTAATTCCTAAGTATTTTTGAGGCTGTTACAAAAGGACTTGCTTTCCTGATTTCAGCCTCGCTCTTCTCATTGTTGGCATACAGAAAAGCCATGATTTTTGAGGGTTAATTTTATACCCTGCTACTTTGCCAAAGTTTTGGGTCAGCTTGAGTAACTTGGGAGTGGAGCCTATGGAGTTCTTTAAATACAGTATCATGTCACCTACAATGAGAATTTACTTCATCTTTCCCTATTTGGATCCCCTTTATATTTGTCTCTTGCCTTATTGCTCTTAGAATGGCCATTATCAAGAAATCTAATAGCAACAGATGCTTGGTGGTTATATGGCCAAAAGTGAATTCTACTACAGTGTTGGTGCTCTGGAAAGCAGTATGGAGGTTCCTCAAAGGACTATACATAGAGATCCCCTATGACCCAGCAATTCTACTTCTGGGCATTTACCCAAAGGACCACAAACAAAGCCACACTAAAGCTACTAGCACAACCATGTTCATTGTGGCATTATTTATCATAGGTAAGATATGGACCAACCCAGCATCCCTCAGTAGTTGAATGGATCAAGAAAATGTGATATATGTACACAATGGAATTCTATGCCTCCATCAGAAAGAATGACATTGCCCATTTGTTAGGAAATGGAAAGACTTGGAAAAAATTATATTAAGTAAAGAAAGCCAGGTGCAAAGAAACATTGGTCCCATGGTTTTCTTTATTTGTAATAACTACTTATATGTCTGGGACAAGCAGAAAAGGTCAGATAAGATGATCTTAAATGAAATGAGCCCCAAGATAGGGACACAAGTGGTTTTTTTCTTGCTATTGTTTCTAATGTATTTATAAGGTACTACCATGTGATTTTTTGTTGCTTTGTTTGTTCCTCCCCCAGTTTTCACTGTATTTGATGTTGGTATAATTTGGAGAGGGGAAGGGAAAAATAAATAGTTTAAATAGGGATACAGATTGACCCATTACAACAATGAGATGCATAAGACGCTATGTTGAAAAACGAACTTTACAATTTAGGTGTGGTGGAGAGGGGGGTGTAGCTGAGGAGGTGGGAGGGAAGGGATGGTAGGGGAAAAACAAAGGAGGACGCAACAATGCTGGATAAGAAATGCACTCATTAGCTTGCTCATGTAATTGTAACCCCTCTATATAGTATTTTCACAATAAAAAAATTAATTAAAAAAAAAGTAATTCCTGGGCCAGATAAGGGGATGTTTAGCAATTTTATGGATTGAGCAATGCCCATGTTTGGTACACGTTCAGAGAAGCTTACATTTTGGTCTTTTTTCTGCCTAGATATATTATGATAATTAGTGGCCTTTTCTGGAGTTAATGTCCTAAAAAACTGTTCATGTTAAGAAAAACAAGTTCTGATGGTAAATGCCCAAACCAGCTAACAACACAAAGCCTAAGCTGTCCTTTCAGGCTAGATCCTGGGTGTCAGCACACTGAAGTACCATTAATTTTCTCTGACTTACTGTAGCAGTTATTTGTACTACCTGTTATCATGGTATTTCTTATCTCTATGACTCTGGATCTTATCTCCTCAAACACACAAAAAGCACTCTGGAAGTACTGACCTAGGCTTATAACTTTAGTTCCAGCCTGTGGTGTTTTAAAATCTTGATTCAATTCATGAAATGTAGTCTTAATATTAAGTTCTTAAGTGAATGAATGAGTTCATGAATGAAGAATTTGGGCAAAAATAAAGTTCATTTCAGTTTTCCACTTCTATAAAATTGAAGGAAAAGGAATCAATTCTTGTTTAATCAAATAAAATAGTGTTTTCCTTTCATATGCCAAATCAAAGAAGAATTGAGCTGAAAGCAAAGTTGATGGAGTTGATGTAAATATTTGAGTGAAAGAAGGCTGCTGGTGATTTTGGAAGATCCACAATTTAAGCTGTCAGCTAGATGTGAAGTATTATTCAATAAAAAATGGAAATTGCTTTTATTTCAAAACATTATGGAATATTTTACTGGCCAGAAAGAAGTTTATGCACTATTTGCATATTATCTTCTAACACATAAATAAATCTTCAGTCTCTTCCCTTCTTAATTGGTAAAAGATTGTCTATTTTAATGTTTTTTGTGAATTTCAATTCTGATAAATTCTCAGGTTCATATATTTGATGTTCCATTTGATCTACATGTTATTTGCTTTTTTTGAGCTAGGTATAATTCTAACCATTGCTAATCCCTAAAAATGAATGAATATCATAAATATAACATTTAAAATGAAAGAAATAGATATTAATAATTTAGAGTTCAGTGAGTTGGAAATCTCTTGGAAGAAATCAAAATTAAAAGTCTATTATCAATATATTTATATCTATCTATCTATCTATCTATCTATCTATCTATCTATCTATCTATCTATCTATCTATCTTCTATGTCTCTTTATCAAGAGCTCACTTTTAAAGGATTGTCTCACAAAATTGTGGGTGCTGGCAAGCCTGAAATCTATAGAGCAAGCTACAGGCTGGAATTGGAGTCAAAGCTGAAGACGGTTGATGATGCATCCTTAAAACCAGAGGCTAAAGAATCAGACAATGTGCAGAAATAATGTATAACTCTTTAGAAGACTTTCATCTTTGTTTTGAAGGCTTTTATTAGATGAGGCTTGCACACATTCTCAGTGCTAATCTGCTTTACTTAAAGCAATTTATTGAAAATGTTAATCTCATCTAAAAAGTACCTTCACTGTGAACTTTAGAGTACTATTTGACCTAGAAGTCACCAGATTGTAGTTAAGATGGCAGAAAAGAAAATCAACTATTGTAATTCCACTGAAGTTTTACACTAAAAATGCCCTTCCCTCCACGTGCATATCCCATAAAACAGCTGATTAATGATAAAAATAATCATTCTGTTGTACAGATGAGAACACAATTATTTGGGGTTGAATGATTATCTAAGGTTGTTAGCAAGTCTGATTCATTGTCTTTATAAAGAACCTTTTAATTCTGATTCAGTGTTAAGAATTCATCCAGTTTCTGTGAGTTTTTGGTGTGCATGATAATTCTTCACATATTTGAAACTCTCACTTGGGTTACTTGGTAGGGCATTAACAGAAGCTATCCATAGGGTTTTTTCAAAATAGTTTCCAACTAATGACAGCTTCTTTTAAGCTACTAAATACCTTGCTAATTCTACATGGGGAGGGGAAATCATCCATTTCCAACCCACTAAGACATGGGCTACAATCCTTATTTTCTTTCTCTATCATTGATTCCTTTGATGGATCGTCCTCACAGACCCTACTTTAAAAAAAAGTCCGAAGCCCAGTGTCAGTGGCTCACTCCTGTAATCGTAGCTACTCAGAAGGCTGAAATCTCAGGATTGGGGTTCAAAGCCAGCCTGGCAAGAAAATCCATGAGACTCAACTCCAATAAACGACCAAAAGCCTGCAGTAGAGCCGTGGTTCAAATGGTAGAGCACTAGTCTTGAACAAAATAAGTTCAGGGATGGTGCCCAGGTCCTGACTTCAAGATCCAGGACCAGCCTTGAGCCAGGGTAGGGGAGGGAGGGAAAAAGAGAGGGGAAAGGAGAGGGGGGGAAGGGAAGAAGGAGATGGAAGAGAGGGGGAGAGCGAGCACAGAAACAGAGAAAGGAAGACACACACACACACACACACACACACACACACACACACACACACAGAACTCGAAGGCCATTTTTTGTGCCATCGTTCCTCATTTTCCTCAGTCCAGTGTTCGCCAAGATCAGCAACCAGATTGCTAATGCTGTCTGTCATTTCCTGTCTTTCGAATTTGGACTTACCATTCATTCAGTGTTTCCATTGGCTTAGATTCTGTATTAGCCATTTTATAGCCCAGTGATTTTCTAAGATTCAATTTTATCTCCTATTAAAATACAGACAAAATTCTAACATCATCGTATTTTTTAATGATAAGTTCTTTGCACTGCCCACAGCCCCGACACCTCTTTGCTACTTGATAAATGGTGACTGCCTTACCACTCATTTACGATGCCCCAGATCTGCTTACATGACTTAATCTGCCTCTAGCCCCACATTCTCTCTCCACTGATTAAATTGAGAAATGCCATTTTCTACAATTGTTCAGATCAAGGTAATGGAGGATGACAGGGAAAAATGTGGAACTTATTTTTTCAATCCATTGTAAAGGCTTGTAAGCTAATCCTGAGTGATAATAACTGCTTCTAAGAGAATTCTCAATCAAATTCTAGCACTTGGAGGTAGAACAGTAGGTGGCTGAGTCCACTTGAAAGGAAAGCAGAATAATGAGAAATCTAAAGCTGAACCCTGAAAAACTGATTCAAGGTGGAATCAAAGTTGCTCCAGGGCAATTAGTTGTGCTTGTAAAACTTCATTTGCTAGAAAGATAATATCTGAAGGTAATGCGTGAATATTTCATGTACTCTTCTTTTAAGTAAAACCTAAAAGTTAATAAAACCTCTGTTTTTTCAGTTTGGGTTGCTATTCTGTGAATTGGTGCATTGTTTAGGGAATAAGATATTTGTTTTCATCAGACTAGAGTACTAATTGGTACCCTAGTCATCTAATTTGCTAACAGTTATCATACTCATAGAATCTACAAATGGTATTGAGTAGTCAAGTGGTGCCAGGGAACATTCAATGATATATAAAATAATAACCAAACTTGTTTATTTGAATGCACATATAGATCTTCATTTTATAAGCATTGGAAGAATTAAAGTATTGCATTCTAATTTTAGAATATTTCAGGTAAGTTTTGAGAATAGAAGGCATGGATAATGATGACAATAACGACGATAAAAAATCATGTTTATGTTAGCTCTGTACCTGTAGTACTTTTTATCTCTTTCTCTTAGTACTTCATTCTATTTTTAGGTAATTTATGTATGTACCCTTTCATTAAACTGTGAGCCATTTGCCCTAGACTCTATGCTATTCGTTTATCTTGGTGTCTGGCATCCAAGATACTCATTATACATTGGATGGATTGAATTTTGTTAAATTATAAAAGGAAAGCACTCTATCCTATGACTTTACAGTTTCCTGGGATTTGGCTGAAGAAATTTGGACATAGGCCCCCATCCTTGTGCTTCCTGGAGTGGTTGAAAGAATTGGAGTATGTTTACCATCATGTGACTCTGAGCTTTCCTTACCTGATGGCCCAGGATTTTCCCATGAGATATGTTTATAAACACTCATTTATGATTTTGAGCATGGGAGAGCCAAGTGTAACCAAATCATCCATCTTTGGTATCCAGATTGAATATGAAGCAAGTATCAGCTGTGTTGTACAGTCTCATGAGAATTTGGTTTCTAGTCATATATTTATAGACCAAATGGCCACTGTGCTAAAGAATTTAATCATTCAATTTGATGTTCCAGAGGAAGACACCATGAAGTGTACACTATCCTTACCTTTTAATTACACAGGCAAGTAAAAATGGAAGTTAAAAGTTATACTGTGTCCTAATATATTTATAAAGTCATAGTCCTTAATTGTTAGCATAGAATATATTACTGAGAGTTCTGAAATAATTTCACTCATTTTTGCTATTCACTTTAAAAAATCACAAGCAAGTCAATTAAATGACAGATTGCTAGGATTTTTAAAGGACATATGCTTTAGTTTTATATGGCTTTTGAAATCTCAGCTTTCAAACATGATTTAAAAATACCACAAACTATAAAAAAGTAATTGATTTTTTTCTCAATTCCAAGTGCCAAATTACACCTTAGCAGTAATATATTAATGAAGTGAGTGATTTTACAGCAATATGTATAGTTGGCAATGGGTCTTTCAGTCAAGACAACTCAACTGATGAACTTTTGGGTAGTCAACAGAAAACTATATAAAATATTTTAAAAATATTAATAACTTTGGCTGTATGTACATTGGAAGAAAATCTACAAAAGATGCCTAAAAGCAATGATTAAGTTCAGGATTTTATATACTTCTGCATGAAGCATTTTCCTGTCTAATTTGGATACTAATGACAATAGCAACAAAAATGACCATACAAACCTCAGAACATCAACTCTTGGGAGTAGAAGTCAATATAGTCTTGTATTCAAATTTAAAGTAAATTTTCAACTGCCACAAGCTTTAGCTTATAAGGGCTGGGAAGGTGGCTCAAGTGGTAGAGTGCTAGCCTTGAGCTGAAGAACTGAGGGACAGCGCCCAAGCCCAGAGTTCAGGCCCCACAACTGGGAAAAAAAAAAAACAACACCTTTAGCTCATAAAATTATATTTATCAGGCTGGGAAGGTGGCTCAGTGGTAGAGTGCTTGTCTCCCATTCATGGGGCCCTGGGTTTGATTCTTCAGTACCACATAAACAGAAAAAGTCAGAAGTGGCCCTGTGGCTCAAGTGGTATAGTGCTAGCCTTGAGCTGAAGTGCTGAGGGACAGTGTTCAGCCCAGAGTTCAACCCACACCGGCAAAAAATAATTAGATTTATCAACAGTAGAGTCACAGAACAATGAGTGACAGAATGAAGGAGAATGAGAATTGTCTTGTGGATGTCAGTGTGTGATCTTGGGTGACTGTTGTTGGAACTGATTGTTTAAATATATACACACATCTCTAAACATAGACTTGCCATACATTCTTCCTTCCAAGTTTAGATTGCCATTTTTGGCAGTACTTGCCAAACAGGTGCTCTCGATGTTGAGCTGCACCTCCAAGCCTTACATCACACAGCTCATGAAGGGCAACAATTGCTGGCAACGTAGATTTGCTTTTCATTTCCCCACCAAACTTCCCAGTCTGTTATGTTACATCCTTGAGACTATTTGCTAAATGGTAGGAAACATAAAGCTTCTGTGGTTTTCATAAGAACAGACTGGGACTCTAAGTCAATACCTTAAGTTTTATCCACAAACTAAAACTGAGCTGAATCAATCAATATGTGTTAGTGAAGACAATGATAAAATGGAGACACAGCAATGAGTATGGGAAGGACCACCCTAACTACATCTATTAGCAGACTACTGCTCACTCATTCACTTGTTCATCCATTTTTCTGTAGTTGGGGAACCTCTCTGTAGTGTGCTAGGTTAAATGGAAACCCCTTTGTAAAACTACATCAAATAAATAAATAAATACATAAGCACTATTGGCTTAATTGAAAGAAGTGAGACATAAACCAATATTGTATGATACTACTTATATGAAGTAGAGTTAAAAAAAATCCTACAGACAAGAAGCTTAACAATGGGAGTTATGTTTTAATGAGGAAAACTTCTGTTTGGAAGATGTAAATAAGTTCTGGAATTGGAAGGTGTGTGGTAGTTTCACAACAACTTGAGGGTACTTAATGTCACTGAAGTGTACACTTAAAATGGATTAAATGGTAGATTTTCTGTTTGTACCTCATCAAAAATAAACAAAGAAGCCAACAAAGCATCAGAAATCTAACAGATGCAACAAAGATTTTAGAGTTGTTTAGAACACAAGCTTCCCACAACAGTGAGTGAGTAGCAAATCCTTTTCCAGACTCTTCTTTTGACCAGTGAAGGAGGAAAAATTGTCGATGACAGCACTTGACAGGTTTGCCTTGAAACATCAGGACTAATTTTCATTTGAAAGCTTCCTTCTATTGTATAGATTTTAATGCTGCTGAGGAAAAGAAAAATAAGAGGAATTTATTTTTCTTTCTTTTTTAGTGGAGTACAATTTCTAGAGCTCTTATATATTATCATGAGAAATGGCTTTTTAATTTATGGATTTCTATCTGTATACTCACATGGGAAAGAAAAAGACCAAAGCTCTTTCTATTTGAGGGGTATGAAATGACAGGTGTCAGTCAGAAAGTTTTTTTTTCAAGGACATGAAGCTGGTTCTTACTGCAAAGTAGGTTGCGTATGTATAAGCAAAATATAGTTGCAAATCATTGTGTATCAACCATGTCACCATCAATACAGTGATGAAGTGTCCATGTGTGAACTTATGAACCTATGAACTCAGGAATGACTTGGTTAAAGGGAATAAAATACTGGTGTGGTATGTGTGATGAAATTAGGCCTAAACAAACATTTTGGATGGCATCTGCTCTTGCCTGGGAATAAACACAACAGTACAAGAGTCAAGCTATTTATACAAATAGCTTTAAAAAAAAAAAAGCAACCCACCACTGAAATGGAAGACCAAAAAGGGTTTCAACTGAAATGAAGGCAGAGACAGCCTTTTCCAGAGCTTAAGACTTGATTCCATCAACCACCAATCCCCAACCGAACCAAGTCTTTTTCCTCCTGCTTGCAATATCTTTGTGGCTGCTTTGCAGAAAATAAATCATTAGAAAGGCAAATTAAGTTTACTTTCCTTGTATAGATTTTATTATTTTAATTCAAATAAAATTATTAAAATATTTATAAATTATTAAAATACTATTTTATGTGGTCATGCATTTTTCTTCTTATTTTCTTTCTGTGATTCCTATGGTTAAATTGTGTGATAAATAAGAAAAGGGCTAAAAATACCTTTGCAAACAATGCAGAGAGAGAGAGAGAGAAATTAGGTAGATAAATAATAATGACAGATACTAGAGTTAAATTAATCATTTCCTAATTTTTGGAGGGAAGGAGAGGTTTTTGTAAAAAAAATTAATTCTGTGCCCTGAAAATACCTTGGCTTCTGAAGGAAAATGTTATAAATTTCAGGGTGCTCTATTTTTTTTAAAAGAAATTCACAGCAGAAATCACTACCTATCATGTCCTCAATTTTCACTGATGTAGTTGAATCACCTAGGAAACTTGGGGGAAAAAAAGTAGCATTCTGGCTCCATCCTTAATTTGAATCAGCATCTAGAGGATCCTGACATTTACAGTTCTAATAACTTCCTAGTGCTTCTGATACATTGCCAGCAATGCAGAATGATAGAATAGGTAGCTATGATACCCTGCAGTAGAAGTGGTTAGCAACCCTGTGCAATTAATTCCTCCACTCTGTGATTATGATCATCTGGTCCCCACTTCTTTTACTGTCATTATGTTCTATTACCTGTCTTGGCCAGAGTAAAAGAATCTGAAAGCTAGTTTGCTGTTGAAACTACCTAAAGGAATTATAACTATATCTTATATTTTTTATTGGACGTTGTGGACCATTCCATAACTAAGTAATGAGAAGAAAGAAGCAGAAACAAGTATGGATTTGCAATGGTAGTTGAAAAATCCACTACATTTTAGGATAAATGGAGAACCTTTCATATGCAACCTACATCTGCAGATTCTTAGGGCTCTTTGATGAGTCGAAGTACAGATAAGAGAGGTCTTAGATATGAGTATTTTCTTGAAATATGCTGGAAACATCTGAATTACTTACTTTCCTGAGATTAATTAGGATGTCTAAGGTCACTGGGAAGTAGAGGATCTAAACTTTATCACAGGCAATTCATCATAAAGATTTAGCTTCTTTAGACTAATAACATTTCTACCTGAGCACATATGAAATTAAATCTTCTTCAAGTTTTATCATCTGTATCCCTTAAATCTTGCTTTTTACACAGTCACTACATTATTTTTGGAACAACAAACATCTCCACAACTATAGATTTATAATGGGGAGAGAAATAATGTGCTGGCATGCAAAACGACCCCTAATAAAAAGAAGTCGAATGAGTTTATTTCTCATTTTCCAAGCATAGTTTATCACAATCAGTAAAAACAAGGAAAACCAAGAAAATCTTACAGAAACTGAATCATTTTATTAAGCAATTGCACCCCATCATGTTTGATTTTGTAGTTATCAAATATTTGCCCAGGGCTAAATTTGGACTCTTGCTTTTTCCAGATCTTTGAGCAGTGCATAGGCTAAATTCAGTTATGGTGCCTCTGAAACAGCCAGGTTAATTGTACAGTGCTGATAACAGCAGCTGGTGCCTCTAGACACTGCCTTCAATGTAAATCCTTGCTTTCTTGCTTTAGTTAGCATTTTGATTCTGTTTTTAATGGATTTGGGCTGGGTCTGAGAGTAGAAGAGTCCACACACAGTGCCAACTCCACCCAGCAGAGCACATTAGGACTAATAAATCTCCTGCAGTAAACTGCTACAGACGCCCTATGCTTGGATTTTGGCTCTGTTGTAATTACAGATAAGCATGCATCTGGCTCCTTTATGCTCTGGAGAAATCATACTGTATTTGAAAGACACTGTCACTCTAGATTAACTGTCATTTCCTAGAAAGGCATTTTGTGCTTCTTAGAAAAGCTTATTCTCTCTTTTCTCTCTCTCTTTCTCTGTCTTGCTCTGTTTCTGTCTCTGTCTCACTCTCTTTTCTTCTGGTACTATAGCATGAACTCAGAGACTCATGCTTGGTTGGCTTTCTTACTCTATCACTTGAATCATGCTTCTAGCTCCAGCTTTTTGCTGATTATTTGGTGCCAGCTCAGACTCGCTTTGAATTTTGAGCCTTCAGGTCTCAGCCTCCTGAGTAGCTGGGATTATAGGCCTTGGCCACCAATGCTTCTCTTAAATTCTACACGTTTATTAAAGAAATTCCCTGCTTTGATGAAGCCTAATAGAAAGTATGACCTTGAAATAGACATTGTGGGGAACCAATCTGAAGTTAAGAAGTTTGTCTTTTCAACTGACTTCATTAGAAAGTAACATCTGCTGTCACCTAATTTCATGGAAGCAAATCAATACCAGAAACACAAGAAGGGCATAATCTTAAAATAAATGGCAGTTCTTAAACTGAATAAATTTAGTGCTATGAAAAACAAATGCCATGGTTCTTAATCTTCTTGCTGTCCTTGAACAGTGTTGTTTCTCCACCTGCAGAAATCGGTCTTCAGCTCAGAGATTTGGTCTGGGTTTAGAAGAAATACAGTATTTGAAACCATACTGTCCTACAGTTTGAATAGCTGTGTTTCCACTAATAGCTAAACGGTGCAAATAAAACTTCATCATTCTTAACACCTACTTCTTTGCTACTTAAAAAAAAGAGCGAAGGGAAGAATTAGTGGGGGTTGGAACAGTGGCTCATTCTTTTAAAAAAAAATAGCAAAGTTCCATTGTCAACCAATAATCTAAGCATCTGTAACTCCAGCTATGTGAGACTCACAGGTAGGAGGAATGTGAATCTGACACCAGCAATAAAACTAATAATAGAAAAGAACAAAGCACCACAAAAACAAAATAAAACAAGAAAAATCAGCAGTAACCTATCCAAAAAGATAGATAAGACAAAAAGAACATGAGGTATGGTGGTTCAAATGCTAAAGTGCCAACCTAGCAAACCTGGGATTCTGAGTTCAAATCCTAATATGCCTGCAAATACATACATACATATATACATACATATATATGCATGTGTACAAACATAATTGTCTAGTACAAAGAATGTACAGAAAACTTTACAACATTTCTTGTTTTTGCAGAGATTTCTTTTTAAAGTGGAAGAACTAAATTTCACTTTTGCGGCAATTCAAACTGAAATAGTAGTCAGTTATTCAAAAGAATGGCTATTCCCATCTATAGTCATCCTGAGCAGAGCGGATGACTTGCTTATGAATGCTGTAGCAAATTGAAAATGTATATAATTCTATTTTGTAAGACTAATCAAAGAAATCCATGTTCGTGTATTTACGTTGGGAAATTTGTTTATATGCAAAATAAAATAAAAAAATAGATATTCACCACCTCTATTCTCACACCACATCACCTGACCACCTCACACCTCTGCCCTTCCAGCCTAGCCCTGACCTCCTCTGTGGTTCTTAGGATCATTCACATGATGCTGATTTTACTTAGTTTAGTTTTTTAAGTTGATTCAGAATTCTCCATGTTAATCAGGTGCAAGGCTATTACTGGATACATTTTTACATTATGTAATGATCAAAGCAGAGTAAGAATAGCTTGCACTCCCCAACTAGAATGTAAGCCATGAGAAAGCAGGTATCTTTTTCTGCCTTGTCCACTAATGAATCTAGACCTGAGCCTGGCAAAAAGTGAGTAGCCAGTGAATAATAATTGAATCAATTACTAACAAACTGCTGATCACTGATCTCAGAAGAAGAAGATAGTAAGGGGGAGAATAAGGACCCAGTTAACTTCATTTTACACAATTGGTTGCATTTGCATTGTGGAAGCTGCACAAATTACTTTCAAGATCTAAAAGGACAACATAGAAATTTATTAAAATGCAAACTACTTGGTACATTTTCTGGCGTTACTTGTTGCTTAATAACTGATTGTTCCTTTCTTCCTCACAAACGTCTTGCCCTTTCAACTCTTCAATAAACATGCTTTGCTGTCTGTGGTCAGGAAGAGCTTTCCCTCTCCTCTGAAATTTGGGTGTAAATTTAAAAGGACCTTATCACAAATCATGGCCTCTCTGATGTTGACAGTTCCAGGATATCATCAAGTGTATAGCCTATGATTTACAAATGAAGAAATCAGACCACTGGAGTCCAGCTTATTGGTTCTTGCACTCACATGTCAGAGGCGGGATATCTGTATGAAGGATGGCTCACCATCCTTCCTTCCCAGAGGCATGGAGACACAAGACAGTGCACAGCTCTATGATCCAAGGCTGCTAATCTAGTGGGCACTCATAGGGACAACCACCAAAGAACTGAAACATAATCTCAGAAGCACAGATGTGATTAGGTCCAAATGAAGAGATTCCCACAAGACAATATATTAGAAGGCAAGAATTGACAGACTTGAACCTTGAGCCAAGTGGTAGGGAGGGAGAAAAAAAGTCTCAGCATGACATTGAAAGCACATTCATAAATCTCTATTCTGTTTTCTATTTGTGAAGATTGTCTGGAGACTGAATCTCACAGACAACTAGCATTTCTTACCACGATAAACATCTGGAGTTTTCATGGTGTATTTAAACCTCTCTTGTGTTTCTTTGTAGGCCACGTGAACGACAAGCTGGAGAGAGCAGGTAGCTTAGAAATTATGTTCTTTAAACCTCCCTCACTGGGCTGAGAAGCAAACGCATGTCAAGATCTGCTGTATAGGATAATGAATTTGACGAGGAGAGAATGCTGGTGGGTGAGAACATTGGGACAGGAAGAGGTAATATGCTGTGGCTGGTGAGGCAGAGCTGAATGCCAGGGCTTAATTGCCAAGCAGGAGGCCATTATCCAGTGGCTGCAATTCCCCTGGTGACTTTGTTTGTTTTATAACAAATGATTAAATCAGTGGGAGAGCAGTGCACTGGGTAGCAAGTGGGTAGCAGCACTTTCTCTGACAGGGGCTCCTGCTCTGTGGGATGCTGCTGGTGGCACTTCAGTGGGCTTTGCAGGCTGGGTTTCATGAAGTGGGGTACAGATCATAGAAGGTGCCAATGTTTCATGTTGAGTACCTCCAGGCTTCCTATCACACATCTATGGACTCTGGAGAACTGGCTGAAATCAACAGCCACCAATCGGTCATGAAATCGGAAGGAAATTAAGCTGAATGAGTCTGAGATCTCTTATCAGTAGGGAAGAGTCAGGGTCCCTGGACCCAGCTAGTAAACTCATCACAGAGATACTGATGTAGATCCACTTGTGGAAGACACAAGGAAAGTTGTACAGAGATCCCAGCTTGAGATCTCCCTAATGACATGGTGAAACATTCGTTGGACTTCTTTCTCTGGGATTCTTTCTCTCTCAATCCTGCTTTCATGCAGGCTCAGGCCTGACTGTGATCTGCTTGGTCTCCTATCTTACCAGTTCTCTTTCAATACCTTTCAGGTCAACATAAAAAGAAAAAAAGCTTTGCAGTTTTAATTACAACTAAATATCTGCCTCCTGGAAGATCCAAGGTAACATAGTTAATTTCCTTCATTTATAAAACAGGAACTATTGCTTGAGACCTTCCTTATAAAGGTGTTATAAAGATTAAATGAGGAGACAGATAAAGATGGTTAAAACACACACACACACACACACACAATGCCTAGCAAAGAGCAGATGGTATAGAGGGCTGCTATGGCCTATTCTTAGTCTTTTGTGCCATGTGAGAGTTAAGCTGCAGCCCCAATATTGACTGGAAACTCTTCCCAGCAGGTCCAAGAGCTGAAATGGGGGGACAGATTGAATATTCCTGCTCCCATCTCATGGGTCTACAATATTTAGAAGTTTCTGAAAGGTTCAGGGTTTTATCACGGTAGTATAAAAATAGCCAAGAAACATTCAAGTCTTTTTTTCATGAAGTATAAAAGAGGAGATTTAATCTTCTGCTCTTTTGAACCTCTGAATTCTAGTGAACACATCATTTCTCCCAGTGATTTTTTTTAAATTTAAGTCCTATTTCTACTTGTCAAATGACACATCATTCCTTTGACAGGGAACATGATGTAAGCAGGTAATGACCTTGGACAAGGGGCCTTCCAGTACATGGAGGCATGTTTGCTAGTTGATTCAGCATCCATGTGAACATCCTACAGCACAGCCTCACTCATTGCCTGGCACAAAAGGTAGGGCTCTAGTTGGCATCAAATCTTTTGCAGATCATCAGGAGCAATAGAAACCTGTATTTAACTAAGGAAGTATCATCAAACATAAAGGTGTGAGTTATCTCCAAGCACAAATATATGATGAACATCTAACAAGAGCTGTATTTTTCCCAACAAATAGACATTTCAAAGGTCAATTGGGGAAAAAATGGACTCAGGTGTTGGTGACTAGCAGATTCACATAGTGATGTCAGGGATTGGGGAACATTTTCAGTCATCTCTAGCAGGTCTGAAGGAGGAGGCATTCATAAATAAAACACCATCTACACTGTCATAATAGCTGCCCTTTTAAGCCTACACTAAAGGCTTTCTTCCTTAATGTCTATTCCATACGTGTGCCTCATTTAGCCACTTAGCTTTTCTTTATGTGAAGCTGTATGATTCCCAGACATGATTTTCACTGGGAAATGAGTTTTATGCTGCTTTTCTCAAAAGACAAGTGTTTTTCAAATTGTTTTGGCTTTTGACCTTGGATTAAACACAGTCCCTGTTGCTGCCCAGCAGGAAGTCAATATAAATGCTCTTCCTGTCAGGTGAAGAGCAGCCTTTTGCATAACTGGCCTGGAACCAGATGGTTGGGTGACTTAGCACTCATCTAAATGTGTCAAAACCTTAAACCCAGTTATGCATCTATTAGGAAAAGACTCACAGATGCTCATTATTAATATTCATTTTTATTCTAATTTAGCAGTTCCAAGTAGAATTTAACATTTTGTCCAAAGGCAAGAGCTCAGGGCTACCAATGTGGAACATAATGACCCTAAAGAATCCTAGAAGGGAATTTTGTCTAGTTCTTCTGCTTTACCAAATGAACCAGCCAAGGTTCAGACTTAGAGCCAGGTAGGGCTCAAAGTTGTCTGGTGAGCTTGGTGTTCAATCTGAGGAGCCTACATTCTGGGACCTTAGGTTGCAAAACTTGAGATGAGGGGGTGGGTGGGAGGGCTTCATATTGTATAGTGTAGCTTACTCCATCACAACCTGGAGTCAGAGAATGTTAGAACTGCCAGAAGGCTAAAGTATTTTAAGTTAACATACCTAATCCTTAGAGGTAAAAACCAATGGCCAAAAAAGTAGGTGGCTTACCTGGGATTTCACATCTAGTTTAAGAATTATTCTCAAAAAGGTGAAGCCAAAAAATTGGTTAACTACTTGTAGAAAACTAAAGCTAGATCCTTATATATTACGCTGCACCAGAATCAACTCCAAAAGGATCAAGGACCTCGAATCCTCGAAGTCAAAGCAGACACTTTGAAAACATTACAGGATGGAATAGGAGAAACCCTAGGTCTCCTTGGCTCAGGACGAAATTTTCTGAATAGAGACCTGGAAACACAACAAATCAAAGAAAGGTTGGACAAATGGGAATGCATGAAGCTGCAGAGCTTTTGCATGGCAAAGGACATAGCTAGCAAGCTCAATAGAAAGCCCACGGATTGGGAGAAGATCTTCACTAGCCATACAACAGACAAGGGTCTCATATCTAAAATATACTTGGAACTCAAAAAATTAAATCCCCCAACAACAAATCCTCAAAGAAACAACTGCCCAATAAATAAGTGGGCTAAAGACTTAAAGAGAAACTTCTCTGAAGAAGAAAGAAGGATGGCCAATAGACACATGAAGAAATGTTCAACATCCCTAGCCATAAAAGAAATGCAAATCAAAACAACATTGAGATACCACCTCACTCCAGTTAGAATGGCAAAAATCAAGAACTCTAACAACAACAGATGCTGGAGGGGATGTGGATACAAGGGAACCTTACTTCATTGTTGGTGGGAATGTAAACTTGTTCAACCACTTTGGAAAGCAGTATGGAGGTTCCTCAAAAGACTTCACATAGAGCTCCCCTATGACCCAGCAATCCCACCTTTGGGCATTTACCCAAATGTTTACAAACAAGACCACACTAAAGCTACCAGCACAACTATGTTTATTGCAGCATTATTTACTATAGCTAAGATATGGAACCAAGCCAGATGCCCCTCAGTAATGAATGGATCAAGAAAATGTGGTATATATACACAATGGAATTCTATGCCTCCATCAGAAAGAATGACATTGCCCCATTTGTTAGGAAATGGAAAGACTTGGAAAAAATTATATTAAGCGAAGTAAGCCAGGCCCAAAGAAACATAGGTCCCATGGTTTCCCTTATTTGCAATATCTAGTATATGTATGAGTCAAGCGGAAAAGGTCAGATAATGTGATGTTAGGAAAATGAACCCTTAGATATGTATTTTAATCTTTCTTTCTTTTATGCATGTGTTTCTAAGGCATTTATAAGATTATCTCTTTGTTGCTTTGTATGTCCCTCCCCCACAGTATAACCCCTGCTTTCACTATATTTGATGTCAGTATAACTTGTGGAGGAGATGGGGAAAAACAAATCTTTTAAGGATACAGGTGGACCTGTTGCAACAATGAGAAGTACAAGTTGTCATGTCTAAAAAGAGCTTTACCATGTCGGTGCTGGGGGCGGGGGGGGGGGGGGGGGGGGGGGGGGGGGGGGGGGAGATATGGGGGGAGAAGGATTGGGACTGGGGGGGGGAGGGGGGAGGCTGGGAAGGGATGTGAAGGGTAAACAAAGGAGGAGGCTGCAATGCTTGGTAAGAAATGTACACATTAGGGCTAGGAAGGTGGCTCAGTGGTAGAGCGCTTGCCTTGCATGCATGAGGCCCTGGGTTCGATTCCCCAGCACCACATAGGCAAAAAGAAAAAAGCCGGAAGTGGCGCTGTGGCTTAAGTGGTAGAGTGCTAGCCTTGAGCTGAAGAGCTGAGGGACAACGCCCAGGCCTAGAATTCAGGCTCCACGACCGGACCCAAAAAATAAAGAAAGAAAGAAAGAAATATACGCATTATCCGGCCCATGTAATTGTAACCCCTCTGTACAGTATGTTCACAAAAAATAAAATAGAATTAAATATAAAAAAATAAAATTAAATAAATGGAACCATGTGCTTTGTAAAAAAAAAAAAAAAGGTGAAGCCAAGAATAAACCACTGCACCCAATAGTGGTAAGGATACATGGTGACACTGGTATACCAGGCTCTCTTCCCTACCCTGTCTTCATTCACAATAGTTTGGGAATCATTTTTGATTAACAGTTAATCTAATGAACACCTGGTTTCATTTAGTCAGCAGACACTAGATCAATACAACTTTAAATTTTAAATATAATAATATTTACCTTGAAGGGACTTTCAGAATATTTGCATTATATTCCTCTCTGTTTCTATGGGTGTTTCTCATGATAAAGATTTATAATTAGTTTACAAGCTAGAAAGAAGTCAAATCCTCCCAGGAGTACTTTTATGTTTCTACTGACAAGATAACGACTCATGGGGGAGGTTGTGCCCTTTAGTTAAGTTTTCATTAGAAACATTCCTTGGGCTTTGAAGTTTTCACTACAGTTCAGTTTGGCCCAGAGAGGCTGGATTTGCTGGATTAGCAGAATTTTACAATTCATTTTGTGTCTCAGCAAATTCATCTGACTGTATTCTTGGGACTAGAAGACTTAGCAGCTCTTTTCTGGTTGTTTCTCAAAGCTTTGTAAATATTTCATAAGGTATGCATAAATAAATATGTACAATGCAGTTAGCCAACATGTACTAAATACTTTTCTCTATACAGACACTAAGCAAATTATGCTACACTGATTACTGACCATTACTGCAAAAGTTTTACACGTGAAGCAAAGAAGGTCACTGGCGATTAAGTGATAAAACTTCATAGCTAGTTGATGTCAGAAGTGGACTGCCAAGCCCAAAACCTTTATGCTATACTATTCTCTTTTTGTATAAAGCATGGATTTCTTATTTATATCCAGACAGCGTTCTTCTCTGAAGCAGTTTCTCAACCTCTAAATGGTCATTAAAAAAATCACTTAATTTTCACCAGTGGAAGTAAGTACTACACTCACTTGCCTATTGTGTCCAGGTTCTACAACTATCAAGGAAAAGCTCAAATTCAGCTTTTGACAAAAGTCATTAGCTTTAGTGTTTTCATCAGTTTTCTAGACTCAAAGACCTACTACAAAAGAATTAACCTTTCAAACATCTAAAGATCTAATATCAATCCTTTGAAATCTTTTCCACCAAACCGAAAAAGAAATATTCCCAAATTTTGATTATGAGACCAATATTGCCTTGATACCAAAGCCAGGCAAGAATATCGAAGATGAAGAAAATGACAAGTAAATATGCTTGATAAACAAAGATGCAAAAACTACTAGCAAACTGAATTCAACAGCATAATAATAATAAAAAAAAAACTCATTGACTATGGTCAGGTGGGATTTAGCCTAGGGACTCAGGAATGGTTTGGCATACAAAAAATATAAACAATAAATGTGTTAATACCCATATTAGCAAGATGAAGAATTAGTCCCATGTGATTAGAAAGGATCACAGGAATCAGGAGTGTGGAACCTTTCTTCTGCTAAGGACCATGTAGATATTCAAACATCATTATGGGACATACAGAATTACCAATACAGGCAGTCAGGCTGCAGGTACTGATAAGAAGTGTACCTGTCTATCTCATCAGATACCAAATATTCTCAAGAGCCTTACACAGTCTTCACCCCTCTGAAGGCAGTAAAGCCTCTAACAAAATTCAAATCATTTGATGAGTTGAAAATACACATTTTTTTTTTGTATTACTGAGGTTTGAATATAGGGCCTTGGGCTTGCTAGCAGAAGCTTTACCACTGGGGCCATACCTCAGAAACTCTCAAGAAATTATTAATAGAAATGGGTCATATATCCCAATACAATAAAAGCCATATACTTCAAACCCACAGATAACACTATACCATAAAGGTTGAAACTTTTGTACTAGGGTCAGGAGCAAAAAATGTCCATGCTTGCTCCTTCTACTCAATAAAATGAGAAGTCCTGACTAACACAAGTAGGCAAGAGAAAGAAATGTTATGTGAATTGGAAAGGAAAATAGTCAATAGCCTGTTTGCAAACAGTATGTCTGTTTGCCAAGTATCACCACATACATTTGCGTGCACACACGCGCGCGCGCACACACACACACACACACACATTAATCTATCTATATCTACCTATCTACATCTGTCTATCTACATCTACCTATCTCTATCTATCTATCTATCTGTCTGTCTGTCTGTCTGTCTGTCTGTCTGTCTGTCTATCTATCTATCTATCTATCTACCTATCTATATCTTAACTTCTCAAAGGAAAAAAGTAAAAGCAACAAATTCAGGAAGGCTATACGATACAAAAATCAGTTACCTTCCATGTGGTAACAATAAATTGTCAAAATAATTAATCTACCACACATACAAAGATGACTATCAGTTATTCTCAACCTTTTCCAAAAAGTTAAGATGAAGGGAATACCTGAACCAGACAGGAGATTAATTGAAAAACAAATCACACACTAGTATCATTGATAAAACATAGATGCAAAAGCTTCCATAAAAATTCCAAGTTATAAAACACTTAGAAAAAATTTAACTAAGGAAAAGAAATATCTATACACTGAAAAACAGAAAACATGTAGAAAAGAAATTGAAGATGAAACTTTGGATATCCAAAATATTGTATTCATACAATCAACAGCAAACAATTTGATTTTTAAAATGGAAAAAGAACCTGAATAGATATTTCTCAAAAGAAGTACAAGTGGCCCACAGGGATGTGTACAGATCTGGACATCACTAGCCACCAGAGAAAATGCAAATAAAAACTACAAGGAGATATCACAGGTCACTTGTGAGAATGGCAAGTGATATAAACCATACTGAGAAAGACAAACATCCTACCTTCTCTCTCATATGCAAATTATGACATGAGCGTTAAACAAGGAGAAGGGTTGTGAGCCAGTAGGAAAAAGTAGGTGAAAGGGAGGGTAAAGAAGTTACGTGATTTATTGCAGAATTATTCACAATACCCAAGATATGGGGGAAAAAAATGGAAGGATCTTTGACAGAAGAACAGATAAAGCAATTTAGATAAATATACAATAGAATATAATTCAGGCTTCAAAAACAGGAAAGTTTAGCCATTTTCAACAACATGGATGATTCTAGACATTGTGCTATGTAAGATAAGTAGAATAAGACAGGCACTAAAAAGCGTAATATTGCTTAGATATGGAATCTAAATCATTAGAATAAGAAATAGAAATAGTGGCAAGGGTGAAGGAAATCAGGAGATACTGATCAAAATTAATGACCAAATTTTCAGTAATATGTTCAATAAGATTTAGAGATGTATGTAGAATATAATATGATAACTAAACTTAATATTAATACATTTTATTCTCGAAATTTACCAAGAGATTTAAGGGCTAGATTTAAGCTAGATTTAAGGGTTCTCAACTTTCCCACCAGAAAAAATAAGTATGTGAAATGACAGATATATTAACTAGCCTGATTGTTGGAATCATTCCAAAAGGTATATCTAATATAAAAAAACACCATGTTGTACACTTCAAATATCTACAATATGAATATTCTTCAATAACAAAGAAGTCAATTTCACAGAAGACATCATTCTGAACTGAGGGGAAACATAGATTTCCCTTTTACTTTTTATAATATTTTCTTGTTTGTTTGTTTTTGTCAGTCTTGGGGCTTGAACTCTGGGCCTGGGCACTGTTCCTCAGCTATTGAGCTCAAAGTTACTGCTCTACCATTTGAGCCACAGCACCATTTCTGGTTTTCTGATGGTTAATTGGAGATAAGAGTCTCACGGACTTTCCTGCCCAGGCTAGCTTTGAACCATGATCCTCAGATCTCAGCTTCCTGAGTAGCTAGGATTACAGGTGTGAGCTACTGGCACCCAGCTATATTCTTTCTTTAAAAATGAATCTATTAGTCTTTGTCATCATGAGTGGCTCCTTGTCATGAAATTTTCCTATATACAGAAACAACACTCCTGATGCTTCTTTGAATAATACCTCTAACATCATTGATCAAGAGACATTATATTCATAAACTGCTTTGTTAAATGGTAACTCCTTTGTATGCTACTTAACAATAACAAAATAAATAAATAAAAAATTCTCAAGGAATCAGTCTATTCTGGTTAATTGTGTTTTGTGGATCTAGATATTGTTAATGATTGGGGAAATAAATAAGAAAGTGGGGTCATTGGAGGAAAGGAGATGTGTTAGTATTCTTTTTTCATAGATTTCAGTTTATTTTGTATTTACAGAATTATGATACTATGCCACAATGTATAAAGTGAAAATAACCCCACATTGTCTGTTGTGGAATAGAACTATATTGTTCAATTCCCCTATCCAATAAAGAAAAAAGTATGGTATAGTTAAGGTGGCATCTACAGAAATGTAACTGGTAAAATGAGATTCTAACAAGGTACTGTAGCCCATTTGTGCACAGGACATGAACACTTCCCCTCACAACTTCTACAACTCTATAAGCACCTACCTCTTGCTTGAGTCCATCATGGTAGCATTAATTCCATCCCCAAGCTCACAAAGTTAATTGGCAAACAGTTCAGACCTAATACGTGCTTGGTTACATAAAGAAACACAAACAAATTAAATTTTATTTTATCTCATTCTTTTAATGAAGTTTATGCTCATAAAACAACAATAATAATGAACAATAAAACTACCCAATCTTACTAGGTTATTTCTCTTCCGGGAAAGCAGAATGTGACTTATTTTCTAATGCTAAATTTCTTGAAATATGGAAACAAATAAAATAATTACATACTTTTTTTTTTTACATTTTCTCTACCACTCACTTTATATTATGAATGCAAAATGAAATGAATGTCCCTCCTCCCAGCATCTCCTTGGGTCTGACACAAGGTCAAATTCATTTCATATTGCATGAATGTTCAGGAGAAAAGTAGTTCTGTAGCTCATAGTTCCTGACACAAAGGTTAAATCTAGTGTCCCAAATCACGTAGCAGGAAAATAGGCTGGAATCCTCTAGCAGTAATCCTTCTCAACCATTATTTCCTGAGAGATTTTAAGTTGTCCAGAAGTCATGTTTAATTTCCTGTCATAATCATCATTTTTATTTCCATATTTATTCTCCATTCTGAAAGATAGTATTCTTGACTTTTAGCACAGGCTCTCTTTTTAAATGTCTTATTAAACATTAGGGCTATCTTTTAACGGATATGTAAAATGGTCTTAAGTACAAGTTATTTTAATGTTTGTAGTCACATTTAATTTTATGGGGCAGCAAATTCTAGCTCCTGTGAGAAGTCCTTCATTTATTACTTGTTAGTGATAAAGCTGCTAAAGGAGAAAATAAGGTTGAATGTTAAAGATGATCAATTATAGTTATTTTCTATTGAAATTGCAAAATGTGCCCACTAAACTCCCTGATTCCTTGGAGTAAACAGTTTTAATATCATGACCCCAGTTCTGTATAAGCCTTGTCAGAAAAAACCTGTGACTTACTGACATCTGAAATCTACAATTAAACCTACAGTTTTTGAAGTGAGTGTTTTCCAAACTTGATTGATTTTTCAGTCTCGGGATCTCTTGACCCCATCTGAGATACGCTGAATTGGATTTTTTTCAGGGGAGGGATTTGAGAAAGCATATTTTTCACTAGGGTTCTGGAGCTTACTTTGTCAAGTTTGAGAAGCTCTGTTTTGATTATAATTTCTGTTCTGTGATGGGACACTTCTGAGGCAAATGGAAACATTTAAACTTTTTAATGAGTTATTTAGATCTGCACCTATGTGATCTTATCCCAAGAACAATCTGAAGCAAGAACCACAATGTCACGGCTCAGCAGTGGGCTTTGGATGTCAGAGTGAAACCAAACTTCTTTGCAGGGAATATCCTCCTGGCTCCTTTGCACTAGACTGCTGCCAAAAGTAGAAAAGACTGGGTTGATTAAATCCTGGGTATTTTTTGTTGTAGCTTATCATAGATATTCTTTTTCTTTTTTTTTTTGAAAAGAGTAATCAGAATACTCTAACTTTTATACATGTTTTAATGCACCAAGGGTATGACAATCATACTATTCAGGTGCCTTATGCTCTAATGAATATTTTCCTTATTTTTTAAAATCACAATGCAAAATAGGTTTTAGTGTATGCTGAAGTATCATTTTCTTTTTCAATATTTTTTTTTGGGGGGGTCCGGTCGTGGGGCCTGAACACTGGGCCTGGGCGCTGTCCCTCAGCTCTTCAGCTCAAGGCTAGTGCTCTACCACTTGAGCCACAGCACACTTGTGGCTTTTTTCTTTTTTGCTTCTGTGGTGCTGAGGAATCAAACCCAGGGTCTCATGCATGCAAGGCAAGTGCTCTACCACTGAGCCACCTTCCCAGCCCATCAGTATTTATTTTTAAGTAGTCGTACAAAGGGGTTTCAGTTACACAAATCAGATTATGGGTATGATGCATCTTGATCAGCATCACCCCTTCCTTTATTCTCCCTCACCTCTTCCCATTCCATCCATACCCTCAAGCTATTGCAGTTCAAGTGTTGCATAATGTACATTAAATATAATGACTGTGTTTGGTCACTCTTCTTCTCTCCATGTGAGTGCTATATCACTTTCTAAATTTGTATTGTCTTATACAGAATTGTACTTTCCTTTAGTGGTTGTGGCAATCCAAGTCTTGGCTTCTTTTAGACTAGCTCTAGGAACCTGCTAATGCTAGAAGGAAAGAATGAAGATATGGCAGAGAAGCTAGCAAAGCCATTTCTAAATACAACTGCATTCCTGAAGAATCAGACAAACACATCTGTTCCGCTTAAAAGATCATCTCCATCATAATTGGACTTTTTATAATATGATCAAATTACAATTACTTGCACGTGCTAGGTAAGAGCTTCATTTTGAAATGTTTTATTATGCTACATTAAAATTTATGATCCAAACATGTTATTTAATTTTAGCTAATTACATATAAACATAAGAACTGGAGTAGAGCACAAAATAATTTGAGTATATTTCTCCTACTCCAACCTAACTCTTCTTTAAATTATAAAGACTTTGTTCTTTGTATATTTTTGTGGTTTAGTCTTTATTTTATGATTGATATCAGTCACATAAGATTTTAAATAATATCAAATTATGAGCTTAAGTATAAATTAAGGTCATTGAAATAACCTGAAACAACATATTCAAAAGTAGAAAAATGGGTGGATAGATACATATTTAGATGAATGTTAAACAAAGGAGATATACAATCACTTTATATTTTATAAAGATCTCAGTCTACTGTTGATATAGAAAATGGACTCAAAAGAGACCAGAGGAGCAATAGTAACAGAAAGACTTGAGGAAATAGGAAAGTATCTAGTACAATTCATGGCAGAGGTTCAATTCAAGGAAGAGGAGCTCACAGTACCCTCTTTGCTAGATAATCTCTCTCTATACTCTACAAGCTGTAAGGACTATTATTTGCATTTTGCAGCAATCACGAGATTGTGCAACCTCACACAACTGATTAGTGATGTGTAGAGAGGACTTAACACAGGTGTCTCAGACTCTAAAATCAAACGACTGTGTATACGTGTGTTTGTATATTTTAATCTTATGCACATCATTTAGTATTTTAATTAAATGCCACAAATTGTAAAAGCTGCCTGGCAATACTGGCAACAAATAAAATTATTATATTAGCAAACAAAAGAAGAATTGGACTACTTTATATCATAAAACTTGAAACTGACTCTAGCACAAATAAGAAAATTATAATATCAAATGTTAATATTAACCTGAGCTTGTCAGCTGTTTGTATGAATCAGTAAATAGGTAATGCTAAATAAAATCTGTCTGAATATCTAAAGCAGAATACTTGTAAAGACACTTTGTCTTAAAGTAAAATTACAGTAGGTGTGAACTTAATATATTTAAGAAAAATTCCATCCCTACCTGAAGGAAGTAGCTGAGAAGCACCTATTGCACCATTGATTTCCTTGCTTTATAAAATTCTATGAGTGATGCCCTTTGCTGAGCAGATTTATATTATGGTAATATCATTATTTTTATCATGGGTATAGTTATTCAAAGTTAGTCTTTCAGTCATGACTAATTTTGTACTATGGTGACTCATATGTCTCAACATTAAATAAAGAAACATGTACTTTAGATTTTTAAAGGTAACTAAAGCTTAAGAGCGCTTAGTTAACTTTTAGTTACATTCTTATTTCTTTGGGTATAGTAAACTATATACTATAGGGACCAAGCATGAAATAATTTTTGTTTTGTTCCAGTTCTGGGACTTGAACCCAGGGCCTGACTGCTGTCCTTGAGCTTCTTTACTCAAGTTAACACTCTACTACTTGAGCCACAGCTTCTCTTTTAACTTTTTGGGTGGTTAATTGGAGATAAGAGTTTCACAAAGTCAAATGCAGTGACAACAGGGGATAAACCATGGGGCAGGGGAAGAACGAAAGAAAAGAGAAATAACTTCACATAGTACATTGATTCTGGTACCCTGTATATATGCTTATCTAAATTAGGGAAGGGAAGGGGAAAAACATAATGGTGAGACAAAATACAAAGGGCAAACCAGAGCAACAGTGAATTTCACAAGACAGTGGGTTGAAAATGAACTGTACAACTTGGGGAGGGGGAGGGAATAGGGATGAGGAAAAGAAGGAGAAAAACAACGGAGAAGGTAATAATGTTCGACAAGAAAGGTACTCACTACCTTATATATGTAACTGTACCCCTCTGTTCATCACCTTGACAATAAAAGTAAATTTTTTAAAAAAAAGAGTCTCAGACTTTCCTGCCCAACTAGTACCTAGGCTCTTCAGTACATAGGATTACTGGCATGAGTTTGCAGTGCCTGGTGATGTCTTTATTACAAAGGAAACGTGTGATCTGTGACAGAGACAGAGATTTCTGTCCTGCTTCCCTCTGGACTGATCTTTCTTGCTCTCCATTCAACACATGAGAATTTCCAAACAAAAGATACTGATTTCCACCCTAGTGGAAATAAATATACATGAGGAGTGATGCATGATGGCTCAGTCTCTCACAGATTCACAGAAGAAGCAGGATAACTTCTGGCTTCTATGTCTCTAAGGGTGGAGATAGATTATCAAGTAGCTCATACCCATCAAGGACTCCCTGTCATTTAGTAGCCTCTCAAGTCCACAGGCAGAAGACTTTCTGGACGCCTGGAGTCCAGCTCTGCAGCACTGAAGGCCTTGAATGTCTTTCTGTTTGGGACCATCAGTGGTCAACTCAACCTCTGAACTGAAAAAAACTCTAACTATAAAAATGCTCAGTCTTTCTTCTTTCTGTTGAATATGCTCATGCACCACATTATGATGTTTCCATCAGCTATGTACCACATATATGATGGTGGTGTCATAAAATCATTATAAGGAGCTAAATTCCAGTCCCCTGGTGATCTCATAGCCATGGTATGTTTACATATACCAATACTTACCATTGTGTTAAAATTACCTATGATTGTCAGTACAGAAGCGCATGCTATACTTTTGTACTTCGGGAGCCAACAGCTATACTTACAGAGCCTAGTTTTATGCCATCTCTGTTGTAAAGGAATTCCTATCTGTAATTCTATTTAATTACATGGATTTGGGTAAAATTCCAGTTCTGTCACTTATTTGATTTTTCTCCTATCACAAGTGACTCAAATACTCTTGTATAACATAGAGAGAATAACACCCACCTGCCTCATTTGGCTCACTAGATTCTGGCTGTCATACAACTCGCACAACATAAAGGTTCCATGAATATTAACTTATATTTTAGCACAGAGATAATATCTCCCCAGACAAGCTAGCCATTCTTATATTTAATTTTGTGTTTAAATTTCAGAAGGATTTTGTGATTCATCAAAGGTGATTATCATGAAGATTTTAGAATGTATCTTGCAACAGATGAAAATCAATAGATGAAGTGCAATGGCTTTCATAGTGGGGGATATTTTTAGAAATGAATATCAAGCAGTTGCTAAACTGACATCTGCTGCACAATAAATATCAGTAGAATTAAGAATATTATGAGTATTTACTTAAGTCTATTTTGAATAATATGGCCTCTCTATACCAATATGAGTTTTCAGAATAAGGTTGGTAAGACTTTGCATGTTCACATTATTAAATAGGAAAGTAGCAATTTTACATCTGCAGACAGCTCTGCAGTTCCAGGTTAGGGTTTCCCCTAACAGATTCATGAATGGAATCTATTGTTCAATAATTCAGTTCATTCCACTCCATTTTGGAATAATTTCTTTGGATTGCTTAATAATCCAGCAAACCTGTGCTTATCCAAGACTAGCAAACTTGCTTGTGGAAGAGTAGTGAAGTTTCCAAGATAATGTAGATTTCTCTACTCCAATAATCAAATCCAGGGTCTTTCTTACTCAAAGATCAGACAGATGGTTGTTGGGGAAGGCTGAGGCTAACATAGCATTCATTCATTCCACTTATTTAAGGTTATCGGGTTAAAGAAGCTCAGTTTGACCATCCTTACCTGTTTGTGCAGTCCTACGCTAAATTTAATTTCTGAGAATTTGGCTCTCATATTTCTAGCCCTCACAAAATAGAGGGACAGTCACATTGTTTTTATTCAGCTGGCTCTTTCTTTCATACTACTTGCATTTACTGCATCCTCACCCACATATCAACCAGGAACTCTTTTTCTGTTGCTCTCAAAACTCATTGCCTTTCCATTCTGTTGTAGAATCCACTTTCAGTTTCAACCCTCCCAATTGCAACATTTTCTCCTTTATCTTACTTACTGACTCTTCTCCGTCTTACCTTATGACTTGTTTGTGAGATGGACAATTGAAGGATGCTGGGAAAGATAAAGACAAAAAAAATGAAGCCTCTCTAACATGTCATCTTCAGAAAAAATGTCCAACAGAAACTCAATGATGTCATTTCCTCCCTTTCTCCACTTTGTCATTCTTGGAGCCCAGGCTTTACCCAACTTCAGCATGTCCTTCCTGCTATGCCCTTAGATTCCCTTGTGCATTTAATTCCTTTCTCGATGTTCTTGTCCCAGGTAGATAGAGTAGGTGCAAGGTCACATCTCACATTGTGAAATAGACAGGCTCCAGGTATCTCAGCTTACAGAATGCAGGATTCATTCACATCTAAAACACTGCTAAATATAAGTGCTCAGCACTTAGTCATACAATAGGCTAAGTCCTACTGAAGGCATCAGTGCGGTGCATGGGAAAGGTAAAGAGCTCATTTCTCTAACTACAAAATGTTGCAATCAGAATATATAAATGATTTTTTGATTAGAGAAATGTTGCATCACTTTGAAAAGTCAGTATGTTATCTCAAATCATGTTACTATCTTTGCATAATTTTAGTGCTTCTTTTTTTGTACCTTCTGGTAGTATTTAATTTATATTATGGTTTAATTTTTTTAATGCTCAAAAGTGTTTCTGTGGGTAGACCTCATGACCTTACTTTACATAAAACATTATCTACTTGGAAAAAATTCATTCTGAGCTTCTAATCAATTTTTTGACTTTCAAATATCCAAAAAGTTTAAGACTGTCTCTTAATATTCTCTTTTCCAAGTAAATGACATGTTATTATTCCAAAAAAGCAACTTTAACTAATTTTGAAAGTCTTAAGTTGAATGGTTACTCATAATAAGAAACAACTATGTACTTAAGACTAATTAATAAAAAATTCCTATCTTTAACCTATATCACATGTATTATCATTATACCTGCATATATAATTGGAATTATACTATTCTCATCCAAAAGAAAATATCCTCTTTCATAACTAATGCTCTAAAAGTTCAATTTGAAAACACACTGCACTTTCATGGATTTTGTTTTATAAAATATTTTCTTTTTTAAATTTTTTTAATTCTTTTTAATTGTGAAAATACTGTACAGATGGGTTAAAATTACATGGGCAAGATAATGAATACATTTATTATCTAGCATTGTAGCCTCCTCCTTTGTTTCCCTTTCCCATCTCTTCCCATCCTCCCCCCCTATAAAATATTTTCTAACATAATTGGAAATATGTTATTTTACTCAACCCCACAGTTAGAAAGGATCAGTTTATATAAATGAGGATGGAGGAGAAACATTTGATTTTATATTTTCCAATGAGTATGACTGGCATGAAATCATCTTTCAGTCATTATGTCTCAGATAGTGAAGGGAGGCCTAAGGGTCCAACATTCTTGACCTAGGAAAACAGCAGAGGTGATACTTGTGAGCCAGCATGGGTGCTATGGTGATGAAAACTACCTTAATCTGCTCCTTCTACCTCAGAAGAATGGCCAACAGTATTTCAGGTTCCAAGAACTCCCCATCAATTCCTGGCAGAGAATATGTAAGACATGAAAATGCTATAATATGTTACAGCCACATTTATTATGTGAAAATTGATGCAATTATTTAACAAAACTTTTTTCAGGTTTGAGTGCCAAAGTCACTTTTTATAATTTTTTCCTTCATAGCGAAGATGTACAGATCAAAGTAAAGTAATACTTCTTTTAAGAATTGAGTTATTAGCTGGGCGCTGGTGGCTCACGCCTGTAATCCTAGCTACTCAGGAGGCTGAGATCTGAGGATCGCGGTTCAAAGCCAGCCCAGGCAGGAGAGACCGTGAGACTCCGGATCTCCAATAAACCACCAGAAAACCAGAAGTGGCGCTGTAGCTCAAGTGGTAGAGCGCTTGCCTTGAGCTGAAGAGCTGAGGGACAGCGCCCAGGCCCAGAGTTCAAGCCCCACGACCGACAAAAAAAAAAAAAGAATTGAGTTACTTTCTTATCACACACATTTGTGGTAGATAATGGAAGAGTTCATGTTTCCTTTCTGATTGCTTGCTCATGGTTGCCCACATCTAATGTATTTATATGTTAATGGTTCTAGAAGCTTGCTATATAGTGGATAAATTCCCTCAGAAATTACACACTATTTTAAATTCAGAGCCTGAAGTCTTCTGCTAGACTCCATCCTGTACAATCCTATGACCAATTTAGATCTAAAAGAGAGTTGGCTTCATTATAATACACTTATCTCATTAAACTATCATCTTTAACATTATAGGTTTCTTCACTACAAAAATACAAAACTAGTAGGGATATGTGTGAGAAAGGACATACTTCCCACGAGCCTCATGGTGGTAATATATGCACCACTGATTTTGTTGGGTGTCAGATTTTTAGATCTAGAACAAAATTGAGAATTAAAAAATGGGCAAAAGTCACTTTGTAGAGGAGATACAAATTTGCCTCACTCAGTCACATTACCACACTTTGTACTGAGTGCCTATGTGTCAGGATTGTAACAAAACTAGGTACAAGAATTTGTCCTTGAAAGCCTCTGAGAGTTAACTGGGCAGATATATGGGAACAAATAGTTCTGATCAAATATTGATGTTGCTCAATAAAAACTGTGTATAAATTGAAGAGCACATAAGAGTAGTAGTTAATTAGGCCCTAGGAAATCATCTCAGAGGAGAAATTTAAATGAATTTAAATGAAACTTAACTGATGAGTGAGCATTTGAAAGTCAGGGTAGTGACAGTTGAAATTTCAAAACCCAGCATGGATGTAATACATTGTGTTATGCTCAGAGAGGGGCAGAGGCTCCGTGGCTTGGGTTTTATGTGATTGTATGGAACAGAAATTTTTTTTTGCTGTGGTAAATAAAGATGAATATTCTCTTCTAAGAAATTTCTCATTCATTCGCCAAAATTTCACTGATGGGGTTCTTACAGCAGAGCCCTGTCTCATGTATGAGAAAGTAGATCTGCTTCCTGTCCCTTAAGATTTCCATTTAGATAAGGAGACATTATGTGATGCATGGATGGATCAGCTTGGGTCAGGGGCAGGAGTATTCAGAATGTTATTATTGTTGTTATTCAGGAGCAACACTAATAGCCCTGAGTGATGAACTATAGGAAAATACAGCTGAACTCACCTCCTGAACTCTTAGTCTGGCCTCTTCTCACTGTTCACTGTGATTATTCACATTCATCCTATTCTCTGAGTCATCAACAAGAATTACATCATAGAATTTCCTAATCAGAACAGAACTCAGAGGTCATTGTGTCCTCTCCATCCCAAATCACAGTGGAAAACTAAGATCTAGTTTCCCCTTTTCTGCTCAAAGTCAAGTGAATTTCAGTACTTGTGAGACCATTAGTTTGCTTTTACTTTATACAGCTCAGAGGGTATAAATGTCGCCATATGCTGCACTAAAATCTGCCTCCCAGCTAACTTCCACAGGGAATTTCTGAGAAGAAGGAATAAAACTGTTATCTTCTACACCTCTTGCACTGGAATTGCATTTGATACTAAAGAAAGAAACAGAAAAAAGATACAATTTATAATATAATATAATTTAGTTAATAATGTGTGTGTTTATATGTATGTATATGTATGTATGCATGTATGTATATAGAGAGTCTTGTTATATTGTCCATATTGGTGCTAAACTCAGGTTCCACCTACCTCAGTCCCCTGAATAGCTGCCATTTCAAGCATGAGTCTCCATTCCTAGCTCTCTTTCATGTGTCTTAACAACCTTCTATTATTATCTTGTTATTCGGGACTATGCGATCTTATGCCCTGTAAACAACTTCTGCTTCTACTTCTTCTCCTTTTTGGTAGTATTTGAGTTTGAACTCAGGGCCCCATGCTTGCTAGGCAACTGCTTTACCAATAAGCTAGTCCCTCAGCCTGTAAACCACTTCTGTGGACCAGTATGGTTCTACAGCTGATGATTCAGACACTTAATTAATTCTTGAATCTTATGTAAAGTGTCAAACATTGAGCAGAATTAGACTATTCTTATCCAAAATAAAATATCCTCTTTTATAACTAACACTCTAAAAGTTCAATTTGAAAACATACTGCACTTTAATGGATTTTGTTTTATAAAATATTTTTTAGCAAATTAGAACTATGTTATTTTACTTCACCCCACAGTTAGAAAGGATCAGTTTATATACATGAGGATGGAGGAGAAACATTTGATTTTATATTTCCCAATTAGTATGACTGGCATGAAATCATCTTTCCTTCATTGTGTCTCAGATAGTGAAGAGAGGCCCAAAGGCACAACATTCTTGACCCAGGAAAAACAGCAGAGGTGACACTTGTGAGCCAGCATGGGTGCCTTGATGATGAAAAACACCTTAATCCTCACAGGATTTAAGTATTCAATAGTCCAGTGATAGAGTATGTGCATTAGTAAGCAATTTTGAGAACACAGTGAATACTGAGGAAATGTAGGAGAGGCTCCCAAGAAGTTACCTTTTTAATGAAAAAGCTGAGTAATTCACTAAGTAAAGCTGGCAATAATGAACTACATGGGTGAGGGAAGGGCGGTGTGCAAAAGGAAAAACACAAACAAAATGTCTTGGAAGGTCCAGAGAACATAGACTATGTCTGATAATTCGAATAAATCCTTCATGATTGGAACATGAAATGGGATAGGTCAATCAGTAAGGGAGGAAGCAGCAGCGTCAGCTGACAAAATGCTCTGTAAGCTATATTAGAGTTTGGACTTGGTGTTAAAAGCAGTGTTATTTTATCAAATGAGTTTAAGCAAATGGTAGCATGATGAAATATGGTAACATAACAGTAGCTCCTTGAGATCAAAATATTTCAAAAGCCAGATTGAGCCTAGAGCTGGTGACCCATGCCTGTAATCCTAGTTACTCGAGAGACTGAGATTTGAGGATTGCAAATGGAAGCCAGCCTGGACAGGAAAGTCCATGAGTCTTATTTCTAATTAACTACCAAAAAACTGGAAGTGGAGCTGTGGTTCAAAGTGGTAGGGCACTGGACTTGAGCAGAAAATCTCAGGAACAATGCCCAGATGCTGAGTTTAAACCTTGCAACTGGCCAACAACAACAATAAAAGCCAGATTAGAAATTGAGAAACTAGTAAAAGGGTGTAGTGGTGACTCAGGGGAAAATGGCAGACATGGATCATGTTTGTGGTAATAGAGAGAGGAAGAAAAGTGGTTCATTAGAGACATATTGAAGAGATAATTAAGAGGATCTCATGCTTGTTTTAATGTTGAAAGTGATGCAGAAGGAGTGGAGGGTAGAGGTTTACTGCTAGGTTTCTGGCTAAGATTCTGGCTGGATGATAGAATTGAAGTTGGAACAAAGAGAAAGCACACATGGAGGAATAGTGAGTTGAGTTTCAGTTGTCATTAATGTGAAGTGACTTTTGGATGTCCAAGAAAAATATCCAATAAGTAGTTCCATATAGTTGTGATGTTTAAGACGTTGAGACTTGAGGTGAAAATCTCATCGTCTTAGTTAGAATTGAAGTTTGGGATTCATTGAAATCACAAAGGATTCAGTGGAGTGAGAAGAGAGCTGGGTTTAAAAGAGCAACAGTCAAAAAATAGAGGATTTCACAAAGAGATTGAGCTAGACTAGCTAATGATACAAGCCAGCTGAGTGATGTCATAAAGTGCACTAGCACAGCATTTTAAGAAGTAAACATTCATACTGAGAAGTATCATTTGGATTTGCTTCAAAAAACAGTGAGATAGACTCCAGATGGAAAGAGAGGTGAATGTAATAAATCTGGTGTCTTAGTCTATTTTGAACTGCTACAACAATAGGATGTCTGAGACAATAATTCCTATGAACATAAATTTATTTATCTTGTTCTAAATGATAGAAAATTCAGGATTAAGGTTTCAATAGGTTCATTGTCTGCTAAGGACTTAGTCTTCACTTCCAAGATGGCACCATTAATGCTGTATTCTCTGGAGAGGAGAAATAATAGTCCACTGGCAAAACAGCAGGAAGAGACCGTACTCCTAAAAGACCTTCCCACTTTTTTTTTTTAATAAGTCCTTCTCACTTTTTAAGACATTGTATCCACTCAAAAGATTTAATCTTTCATGGTCTAATCACCTTCTGACTTTTTGATAGTTAATTGGAGATAAAAGTCTCATGGACTTTTCTGCCTAAACTGGCTTTGAACCATAATCCTCACATCTCAATCTCTTGAATAGCTATGATTATAGATGTGAGCTACCATGTTTGGCATACCTCTTAATACTGTAATACTAACAAAATTCAACTAGGGTTTTGGAAAACAAAGCTTCACATTTGACAGAAAGCCCTTAAATTTTATTTTTAACTTCCTGTGTTAATAGGAGGAACTATTTAAGCAGATTTAAATAGCCAGATACTAAAGATGCAAGTGTGAGAGGACGATGCAATATAAAGAAGTATGGAAAGAGTAAAAGGGGTCGGACATAAGGGACATGAAGTATTCGTTCCAATGAATTCTTCTAATCCTCAAACTGAACCATTATTAAGATTTCAATCTCTGGTAGTCTTATGAATAACATAAAGACACTAGATTCCAATCCATTTAGCATGGAACAATTTTTTTTCATAAAGTGGTAAGATATTTACTTAAGACCAATTACTTGAGAATGGGGCTACAATATACTATGGGTCAATACGTTGAGTACCTATGATCCCAATCTCTTTGTGAGTGGAATGACAATAATATATGTATAGAAGGTAGGTGGGTACCAATTAATAATACAGGGTTTAGTAAAATAAAACATAATATCACAGTATGGGGGGGAAATGCAATCTCTAGATATAAATAATGTTGTCTGAAAGAGTGTTGAGCTCATCAGTCATGTGTTGGTCTGAATATGTAGAATTCATGAATAAAAGTAAATAAAATAAGAATATATAAATAACATCTAATAAAATAAAATAATAAAAAGTACATAAAAAGAAAAGAAAAATACTACAAAAATATGTATTTCATGTTACTAAATTAATATATAATTTAAAGAAATTCAACTTTATGGCAAAATAGCCAAGTATAACAACAAGCTTTTAGAGAGCTAGCAATGAAAGAAGAAGATGTCATATGGTCAGTAGAATCTGATGGTGCAACAACAGAGTCTGTTGTGTGCATGTCTCAAATATTCATAATAGTGATAATTGTAATGCTAGTAGATTCTTTTTTCTTTCTTCTCTGTGTTGGGTGCTACTCTGAACATTAAGGATGTGTCCATTAACAGCCCTAAGTAGTAGGTAACAATGATTGCTGTTGATTGCCATATGCTTATTTCATGCCAAAAAGGGAATTACTTAAACGTAGAGGAAGGGAAGGAGGCTGCATAGTCTATTACAGTGAGGACAGCCCATGATAGGATGATTCTTTTATGCATATAGTTCATCCTCTCCCAGAGCCTGCTAACTGTTCTATTAGTAACAGACACACTAGCCTCTATTCTCAGCTATTTTATCCTGTCTCTCTTCCTAGACTACTTGTTTCTGCCTTCTTTGCATCTGGAGGCAGAGGATATTGTAATACTCAGGGTAATGGGATGTGAGCAGAGTAAGTTATAATATTTTGGATGGAATGGAATTTTGGAATTTTGGAATTTTGGATGGAATGGAATGTGCTCGTGGTTGTGATACAGCTCCAATCAGATAGACAAGGGCAGCCCCCAAAGATCATAGACTACCACCACAGCAGGAATCTAGGCTTTTCAGATGGCTTCCAGGGGTGTTGTAGTCCATAGGTTAAATCCACACTTATCTGAGGTCATCTCCATGATTTAAAACATTAGACTGTACCTTAACTAATACAAACAATAGTAAAAATTTTACTCATATAGTCAATAGTCAAATTTAATAGTTGAATTTTTAACTGTCTCCAAATATTGTCTTCCAATAGACAAAGAATTAACCTGTCAAAGAGTTCTGTTGCTGTTAGGGGCTATTAGTTGTGATTAATAAACTAAATGGCTAAAATTTTGTTTCCTATGAAATTATGCTTCTCGAGAAGGATGAATTGGTCTTGAAAATATTACTTCCACGTTCAGAGAATATTTATATACTTGATTATTGTCAAATCACCTTCTGAGTATTGACCTTTTTTTCTAGTCCTAGGGCCTGAACTCAGGATCTGGGTGCTGTCCCAGAGCTTTTTGTTCAAGGCTAGTGCTCTACCTCTTGAACCACAATTGCACTTTCTCAGACTTTCCTTTAGAACCCGAGCTAGTTTTGAACTTAATCATTAGAGCTCAGCCTCCTAAGTAGCTAGGAGTACAGGCATGAGCTACCAGTGCCTTCTTGATTATTGACTACCTTAAGAGGCAGATAAAAGAAAAAAGAAAAATTTAGTTTCTCATCGTGCAAGATTGTGGGCAAGACTAGACTATAAAGATATTCTAAAAGATAAGAAACTCTGGAGGAAGGGAAGAAATGGGTAGGTGGGGAGCTATGGTTTGGTAGGGGAAAATCAAAGGAGGAGTAACAATGCTCGATAGAAAATGTACTCATTACCTTACTCTTGTAACTGTAACCCCTCTGTATACTATTTCTACAATCAAAAAATGTATCTAAAAACAAAAGATAAGAAACTCATCTTGATGGAATATTTTGTTTACTCCCGGGATTGCATATGTCAGTGAAGAGGCAATCATGAGGGCAATGCTTGTGAGTCATTTGATTTTCTTAGTAAAAAAAAATAATTAGAAATAAAATGGAAAAGATAATGTATTTTTAAACAATTCATTATAATGATACATTGCTGTAATTCTAGTACTCTGGAGGCTGAGGCAAGAGGCTTACAGGAGTCCAGGAGTTCAAGACTAGCCTGGGCAATGATTCTATCTCAAAAACAAAGCATGCACAAATTTTAAATCCTTCCATTATAAATCACAACTTGACTACAATGTGTCAAGTATTTGGCCTGATTCGCTGACCTTCATGTCTCTAACATCCTATGTTTTGCAATGTGCTATGAACTTGGATTCCTTGCTTTTCCTCTGAGGAACCTCCTGTTCGGGTAGGCAACAATCAGGGGGAGGGGTAGTTTGTGTCAATATTTTATTAGCATATATTAGAAATACAGGAGATTTCATTTTGACATTTATTTACATAAGTAAAATGCACCTCGTCCTCCCTCCTTCTTTAAACAAATTAAACAGGTTTGGTTGTTCCATTTTCATAGATGCATATAAAGTACTGCAAACACACAATAAAGAATTTGAAAAAAAATAAAGTATTGCAAACATATTCTTTATTCACCCTTTCAATTTTCCTTCCACCCCCTTTTGGTAACCCTTATAGTCCATTTTATTTTCTTGTGTTCACTTTTTTAACATATACTGTGTACAAGAAGTTCTCTATGGTAATACATATCTGCATATATTATAATTTAGTCAGATGAACATTCAACACTTTTTCCTATACTTGCTTCCTATTGTTAAATAACTTCCAGTGAGTTTCCTTATTCTAGCACCATAGTGTCATTTTTTAGTTATAATAAGGTAATGTGCTTTATTTGGCAATAAAAGCTGGACAGCAGCTGGTGGTATAAATTCATTTAGAATAGTCTTGGCAAAAAATTGAATCCAACCTCCACAACAAACTTGAGCAGCCCTCAAATGGCTGCTTTGAGGTCCACTGAAATTTTTGATGTTGTAAATTACTCCTCTTAGCATTCATGTGCTTGAAGATTTTTGCTTGATTTTGCAGTGAAATAGCATGCAGGAAGTATTTTGGAATATGGTTATATTAACTACTTAAGGAGCTTAAACATATGGTAAACTAAGATCGAATTCTGCTGTTACTACTGTTAATAACAAGACTTTTGATGAAATGATTGCATTTAAAAAAGCCCTGGCAATCACTGTTCAGATATTTATATATTACAAATGCAGGCACTGCAGCCTACACTGAATACTTGTACCATCTGTCTCAACAAAGAACATTTGGGAATTTTATTTAGATGCTGTGTAATCTTCTATTATGTAGGATTTTCCACAAAGGACTCTTTATTTTGCCTCTGAACAAACAACTACATTTGATAATTTTAATGATCCAGAAAAAGGATCTAGCAAAAGAAACTGCATTGCTAATTTTCTCGAATCACAGGGGCAGTTTTCAACACACAGTAACGCACGTACCCTTCCTGTTAGCAAAGCACAGATGTATGCGCTCATTTGAGAAAAGCAACCATTCATTCAGACAGACCAAACTGAGGTCATTTGTCAAGCATTACACTGATGCTCTGTTTGAAAAGTCCTGGAAAGAGAATACAGATGCTTGGAGAGTCTGGAGAGTTCAAACCCAGTATAATAAGCATCAGCTATCAGCGTCCAAAAGGTAATAGTTATTGTTTGTATTACAATAAAACACAATAGATTCCTATGCGATGTCTGTTGGACTCTGAACCTAAAATAGACTTTAGTCAGCTACCCATCATTAAGGAAGACAATAAATTGTACTTTTAAAACATTAGTGTTTAAGTTACCCAAACCAATGTTTTCTTTAAGGTTAAAATCTTAAGGATGCTGGTGAGGGCTTCTCTGTGAATGTACAATATTTTTTCTTCACAAGTTTTCATCTGTTAAACCAAAGATATAGCATGAAAGACTCTGGGAAATAACAAAGATTTTACAGATCAATGGATGTGAGAGAGAGATTTATTATTTATATCAGCCAAACAACTGGATTGCAGGAATTTGTTGATACATTTCCTAAGGAATTCTTTGAAAAACTGGAAGTTTGTTATAAAAGTGGGCTAGTATCACTGTTTCTAGTTCAGCCATTCTACCAATTTGAATGCTAAAAATTGTATTTAAAATTTTTTAAAGTAGAAACAAATTTAACAAAGCATAAATATCCTATTAAATCCAACTGTGTGGTGCTCAAACTAGACCCATGTGTATGGTAAGCTACAAAAACAGTGTGGGAATTAAAACTTCTCTGACTGCAGAGATGAAACTTTGCAAGTTCAGGTAAGTAGAGATTTGTAAGTACTTGGTGCTTTTGCAGAAAAAAATGGAACCCTCTAGTCAACACTAGAGGGTTTCTAAAGTGCAACCTTCTGTTAAACAACCAGATATTTCTCCTGCTTCACATCAAGAAAGGTTGCAACTTTATGTCTGCTCTATGCCAGGCAGTGTTCTGCAGAAACACGTTCCATAATTATTACATTTAATCCTCAGAATGTTTTTATGGGGTGGAAATTATTATTGCTATTTCCCCCTATTATACCACAAACTGAATGTCAGTATATATTGGATAGACAATAAAAGTAGCTTCATATAATTTTATCTAAAAAGTTAATATAGCAGAACCCTATACAATCGTCCAATTTCCAGAAGCTAGAGCCTGTTTTACCACTGAATTTGTAAATTGTTAACTTTGGTTTGGTTTCTAATTCTTACCATTTTCTTTTGGACCCCCAAAACAAGTCATGTGACTTCCCATGCCAGCTCAAGCCCATGTTTAGCCCTAGGACTGTTTCTGACTTCAGTTGGATGGATTGTAGGGATATAGGCATAAATTTGAGTGTGGAAGACAGAAAAATACTATTCATTTTCTCCCCAAATACTCTCCAAATCTTAAGCTCCAAAAGCTGAGAATATGTCACTGTATGTGACAGAAGGGGCTTTGAAGTTGTGATTAGGAATTGTTAATTTGGGAAACCATTTGAGATTATACAGGTAGGTCCAATAGAATCTCAAGAATCCTTACAACAGTTGGAGAAATCCAGAAAGTAGATCCCCTTCTTGCTTAGAGAAGAATTAGAGTTTTGTTAATACCCTAATTCCAAAAGTTCTTACCTTCATAACAGTAAAATCATAAATATATTTATGCCACTCAAGCTACAAGATTTGTAGCAATTTGTTATTGAAACAATGGGCCTTTGCACTGATTGACTTTTGCTAACCTTGACTCTAACTTTGTAACCCATGTCTGGTAAACAGATTTTTCTTTGGTCCCAGATTCTGAACCTTCCTTCCTTCTTTCCTAGCTCAGACCTTAGTCTTCCGGGGTGGGGGATGGAAGGAGGAGTGGGGGAGGGGTGTTCTTTTGCTAAAGTAATTAAGAAATTATAATTCCATCTGGATAAGAGAGGCACTCATTATTACATATCTTCCAACTGTGGAGAGCTGCGGGAGCTGGCCAAAGATGGCGCGGCCTCATGGCACGGCCAAGCCAAACATGGCGCTGGCTTCTGCCTTCCACCTTCCCGATGGCGAGTGCTCTCTGTGAAAAACAACTCCTTATATGGCTATGGCTTGGCTGCTGGCTTGCTTCCGTGTTTGCGACCCTATTGGTATATGCCACGTGGCACCTCGGGATTGGCCATCCAGGAGGCTTATAACCAGAGTGTGGGTGCGGGGCGTAAGAGAAACTAATAATCAAGGTTCCTGAATAAACTGCTTTGAGAAGAATCCCGGGTCGTGTCTTCCTTGCTGGTGGAGGTGGATGCGACATCCAACCAAAAGCCCAACCATGAAAATGAATAATTATTCTATTTTGTTGAAAACAGTGTTGTAACTAAAATGTGTTAATTGACATTATTACTTAGGTGAAAGAATTATTTGCATAAGCATAAGTGCAGAGTAAGAGCAGAAACACATAGGCACACCTGATACTTATTAGCATTTAGAACTCAGTTTCTTTCTTATTTTTGTTTTTAGTATTTCACTCTAGAAAATAGACTGGAGCCTGAGGTAAAGATTTTGCTTCCAATAACGTTTTCTTGGTCAGTTGTCTGACTTTGATTTACTAATATCTTAGCAATGGAATTTTTTATGCCAGAATACTTGAGCATTGCTTAATTACCATTTTCCCACAATCCCACATGTCTACTACTACATTCTACCTCATGCCCACTTCCAACTTTCAAACAATATTTCCTTTTCTTTTATGGAAAAATTGAGCCTATTAGTTCCTTTAGTACACTCTAAATCGTGATCTGGTTCTATGGAAGCTCAAGAAGTATGAGTTTTCTAAAGTTTACTAGACAATGACTGATGTCTATCATATAGTTGTGGTAAAATGAAACTACTTTAATAAGTTATTTGTCTATAACCAGAATATATTCTAATTTAGTCTTCTGTCTTGGATGCTTGAACAAATGACAGTGGTCCTCCCGAGTTTATTTTCCTCATAGGAACAAGATGATTTCAAATTCAAGCAGAAAATACAATTTATTAACTTTCTCACCCAGCATGTCCAGGGACTTTAAGCTTCATTGAATGCTAGAGTTTCAACCACATGGTTGGATTTCTTTCCCCATCTCTCTAGCTCTGAGCTCTCCTTCCACTGTGTGCTAACCTTGTGCTCTATTCTGCAGGTGAGCATTCTTTGTATAATTGTCTCTAACGCACAAACTTGCTGCCTCCCATCCACCCACCTCTGTTTTTGGCAGTCCAGAGGCAAGGGGACCCCATCTTTCAATGTCTTTGTGCCTGCATCCACACACCAACTTCAAAGAACTCTGTTACCACTAGTCTTTGGACAGGCTCATTCTTGGATCAGTTCCTAATTCTAGAAGAATGGGTACATGGTTACAAAGATGTTTGTTAAGTGCTGCTCCCTTGCCTAAAATGAACTGCTGAGATTCTGCAACCAACATGTAAGGCAATGGATTGAGGTAAAGGATAAACTATCTGAAGAATATATGGTGATTAATCCTAGGAAAAGGTTATTCCTGTATCACTCACCTTATCTCATTCCCTCTGGACCCTTACTATACTGACATTGTTACAAACATTTCTCTTGGAGTTGTAGGTTTATCATTTTATCAATATCCATTTTGGTTGATTGTGAACATTGCATTTGTTTTTTGCTGTCAGTCATGGGGGCTGAACTCTGGGCCTGGACACTATCCCTCAGCTCTTCAGCTCAAGGCTAGTGCCCTACCACTTGAGCCCCAGTGCCACTTCTGGGTTTTTTTTCTGCTTATGTGGTGCTCAGGAATTGAACCCAGGGCCTCATGCATGCAAGGCAAATACTCTACCACTGAGCCACATTTCCAGCCCTGAACATTGTATAAATTAGAAACATACTATATTTATTTATGTTTTGCTTCTTTACTTCAGAGATTTCCTTGTGTTGTGAATAAGCTATAGTCTATCCATTTTCACTTTATGAGGGAGAGGGTGTCAGTGGGTATGTGGATAAGTATCATTCTATGGCTTGAACTCAGGGCCTAGATACTGTCCTTGAGCTTTTTTTTGCTCAAGATTAGTGCTCTACCACTTGAGCCACAGCTCCATTTTCAGCTTCTTTTGGTGCTTAATTGGAGATAAGAGTCTCATGACCTTTCTTGCCCAGGCTGCCTTCAAACTGTGATCCTCAGATCTCAGCCTCCTGAGTACGATTACAGGTGTGAGCTACCAGCACCCGGCTCATTATATGGATATATCTTAATTTGATTATCTATTGAATTAGCACTGTTTCCATTTTGTAGCTGTTACAGAAAGATTTCCTTATAAGCATCTTTCAACTTGTGTCATTATGCATATATATAAAATTTTATGCTACCTACTTACTAGGAGTAGAATTTCTGGGTCATAGAATATTTGCATTTAGCTTTATTAAAGAAGGAAAAAATATTTTCTATAATGGCTGTATAAAGTTCAACTGCAAGAGGAGAAAGTCCAAATCTGCAAACATTTGATTTAGACCTTTAAATTTTGCTAATCCCATAAAATGCAATTGCTCCTTACTTTTAATTTATATTCTCTCCATTAATAATGATATTAACACTTTTGATATCTTTGCTGATTACTTATTTGAATTGTAAGTTATTAGAAGTATGTTTCTCAATTTTGCATCCATAAAGATTTTCCTGGTTATCTTAATTGCATTGCTGCCAAGAATGAGAGTGATATATACCAATTCTTTAATGTCTTTACCACTTGTTTTATTGCCTGAGTGATTACTTCGTCCTAAATATTTCCCACTTATTTGAAAAGAATGCATAATTAGCTCTTAATTCTGAAATGTATATTTCCATACATATCAAATTTGCCACTAATTAAATTCATGATTAGAATCACTTATATCAATATGTATTTTTGTTTGTATGATTCTCTCATTCTCTGGGAGTCAGGTATTTAAATTTTCAGATGCTATTAGTCTTGTCAAATGTATGCAAATTAAAAAGAATTTTACACGTGTGTTTGTGTGTGTGTTTGTGTGTGTGTGTGTGTGTTGGTAAAGGAGGCTGAATTCAGGGCCTGGCAGCTGTCCCTGAGCTTTTTTGCTCAAGGCTAGTGCTCTACCACTTGAGCCACACGTCCACTTCTGGCTTTTTGGTAGCTGGAAATAAGAGTCTCATGGATTTTCCTTTAAACCATCATCCTCAGATCTCAGCCTTTTGAGTAGCTAGGATTGCAGATATAAAGCCACTAGTATCCAGCAGTTTTAAACTATTATAATTACAAAATAATTCTTTTTAGTACATGTAGAGATCTTTTTTTTTAATTTTTTTATTATTATATTTTATTTTATTTTATTTTGTGAACATGCTGTACAGAGGGGTTACAATTACATGGGCAGGATAATGCGTACATTTCTTATCAAGCATCGCAGCCTCCTCCTTTGTTTACCCTTCACATCCCTTCCCAGCCTCCCCTCCACCCCCCCAATCCTTCCTCCCCCCCCCATCCCCCCCCCCCCCCCCCCCCCCCGCACCAACGTTGTAAAGCTCGTTTTCGACATGACAACTTAAAATTTCAATCTGCAGAGCACTCCAAAATCTGAAACTTTCTGCATACTGGCATGCTGCCACAAGTGAAAAATTCCACACTTGACCTCATGTGATAGATCACAGTTAAATCATATGCATACTAAAATATTTCCAGGCTACATGGATAACATGTATATGAAACAGGTAAATTTTATGTTAAGATTTGATCTGTTACTAAGATATCTCATTTATGTATGCAAATATTCCAAAAAAGTTAGGAATATAAGACACAATTTATGCAAGTCCTTTGCTTGGAGTCTCCCAAGGAGGTACCAGTCATGGCATTGACCAGAGTTGCAGCTCAGCCAAGGCTCAGGACCCTGTTCCAAGCTTAATGATAGTGTTGGCAGAATTCCTTTCCTTGCATCTGTCAATCTGCCTGTCTGTTTGTCTGCCTGTCTGTCTCTGTTTATCTCTCAAATAAATGTATATTCTTAATTTTTTTCTTTTGCTGTTATCTCACAGCTGGGAGTGAGAAAACAAATTTAAGTTGTTTCAGCTGCTAATTTTTTGAAATTGCTCATACAGCACCAGAAAACTAATATTGTAGATTGATGTTCTTCATCTCTTTTGGGGAAAAAACTCAGCATTTTCTTTACAAATATTGGCTCTGTTGTTTGCTATCGCTTTCTATGAGTAACTGATTAAATGTATATTAGCCCCTTTCACTCTATTCTAAGCATCTCTGTTCTCCATCCTCTTGTCTTTCCTAATGTATTCGGAACAATTTCTTTAGATGCTTCTTCTAGTCCAATAGCTCTCTGTGTGTGCCTGATGGTTTGAAATCTGTCATTCATGTACGAAAGTTCTCATTTTAATATTGCATGTGTTTTCAGATGAAGTATTTCTAAAGTTTTTTTTTCTGTTCTCATTATAGCAACGTATAACATAAAGGGACTGTTTTCAAGTTTATTTTATATGTAATAATAGTTCCTTCTGTTTTCCAATGGTAAACAGTGCTATTAGTATTTCCATCACTAACAACACAAAAAATTCACATGTGTACACACACACACACAGTATACATATATATTTATATATATTATATATAAGAAAAATCCTGCAAGAGCCATTTGTCTGTGTAACATCTTCAGTCTGTCATTGGACGAACTTTATGTTAGGAAGGACAAAGCTGTGTGCTAGGGTGGCAGGGCTCTTTTTTCCTTGTTCTCTTCTCTTTCTAGCTTTCACAATATATTTCTCTAGTATTAAGAATGAATTGTTCATGAATAAGATTTATAATATTGCATAGAGAGAAAATGAGAAGAAATTACTTTAAGCAATGAAAACCAATGTTTTTACCATGAGAGAATCAACTGGAAACTTTTATTTATAAAACATAAATTTTTTTAAAAAGCTCTACAAAATTAAGTCTGGATCTATGGGTTAATTTACCTATGGGTATTTTATGTATCTGTACTCTTGTTTGGGGATTTTCTTGGTATATGGTACCTATCATCTGCTTCTTTTAACATAGGCTAACCTGGGTGTAAGAGAGAGAGAGAGAGGGAGAAATACAAAGGGCTATATGGTCTCCATGTTATTATTACTTTTTAAATCTAGATTATGGATTCAAGTAGTCTAAATTCTATTCTATATACAGCTGTGACATCTCAAAAAGTAAGAGAAAATAATTTCTTTCCCAATTTCCTTTATCTCTGATATTTTCTCTTTTCTTTACAAACATTCCTTGATTATTTTTAATTATGAAGCCAGAATATCTTACTTTTTTTTTTTTTTACAGGTTTTGCTTTTCTAATATCCCAGTATCACGACTTAGTGCTAATTGAATAATTAGACATTATGGCCTAGTTAGGGCATAGAATATCTTATTATTACTATAATAATAAGACATTTTGAACCATATATGCAACATTTGCAGTTCAGGTTTTGCAAAAGACTTGTTTTTCCCCAGGTTTTCCATTTTATTCTAAATAAAGTCTACTATTTTAATTGTATAATTTCTTTGTTAACAGTAACAAGTGGTCAATTATTTCTATGTTTTAACATGAAATAAACTTCAAAAATGTCAGATGGCATTCTGTTAAATAAACAAACAAAATGTATATAGTGACTATTTTAAGTAGCTAGGGTACCACTAAATAAGCTGCCAACTCTAGCTTTAGAAATGTCACCTTGTTGACTGATCTGAAAGTGGTTGTATAACTCTGGAGGAACAGCAATTTATTCTACACACATAGGAATAAGAAGGCCAGTATAACTTCAAATAAGGGCAAATGTAAATTCACCTGAGGATGAATGAATGCCATCATAGATTTGAGTCTTGGTCCTTCTTGTTCAATTTCGCACTACTCTATAAATGGGGGCAGGATAGGAGGATGGATAAATGCTTCCCAAACAAATGGAAGGTAACTAAAGGCAGAAACTCTCTTAAAGGCAAGAATACTGACATAGTCATCTATCGTTCAATATTATACTGTAATTTCTTTTCCTTTCCTCTCCCTTGTCTTTTTGTGTGCTGGTTCTGAGGCTTGAACACAAGGTCTCTTTTTTGCTCAAAGCTGGTGTACTACCAGTTGAGTCGCACCTTCACTTCTGGCTTTTGGGGGGTTAATGGGAGATACAGGTCTCATGGACTTTCCTGACCCGGCTGGCTTTGAACCTCGATCATCAGATCTCAACCTTCTGAGTAGTTAGGACTACAGGTGTGAACCACCTGTGTCCAATCTATCCTGTAATTTTATAATCATCCTATAGTGACCTTAAAATCTTAATACAGCTTCTTCCTAAAATACCTAACCCCTCAGAAACTAATAAGATGATTCATTCATTGTAATTGAAAAAGGATGAAACATCTTTTTATAAGTCAAGTGATTATAAATAATGATTGACCAGTTAAAGGATGAGTATACAAATTTCTTATTTCAAAGAAAAACATCAAAGTCTTTCGGTAGACCCGCAGCTAAGGGCCGTGTGATCCACGGCCAGAGGAAGGGCGCAGGCTCAGCGTTCTGCACGCGCGCACACGACACAAGGGCGCAGCACACCTGCGCGCCATGGATTTTTGCGGAGAGGCACCGCTACATCCAAGGCATCGTCGTGAAGGACATCATCCACGACCCTGGCCCCGGCCCTGGCCGTGGTGTGCCCATCGTCAAAGTGGTCTTCTGCGATCCCTACCGGTTCAAGAAACGCACGGACTTGTTCATTGCCGCCGAGCATCCCCCGGGCCAGTTCGTATACTGTGGCCAGAAGGCCCAGCTCAACATTGGCAGTGTTCTTCCCGTGGGCACCATACCTGAGGGTACCATTGTGTGCTGTCTGGAAGAGAAGCCTGGGGACCGGAGCAAGCTGGCTCCGGCCTCTGGAAATTATGCAACTGTCATCTCACACAATCCCGAGACCAAGAAGACCCGTGTGAAGCTGCCATCCGACTCCAAGGTCATCTCTTCTGCCAACAGAGCCGTTGTTGGTGTGGTGGCTGGAGGTGGCTGAATTGACAAACCTATCTTGAAGGCTGGCCGTGCCTACCACAAATAGAAGGCCAAGAGGAACTGCTGACCCTGTGTACGGGGTGTGGCCATGAATCCTGTGGAGCATCCGTTTGGAGGTGGTAACCACCAGCACAGGGGCAAACACTGCACTATTCCTAGAGATGCTCCAGCTGGACGCAAAATGGGTCTCTTTGCCGCCCATTGGACTGGGCGGCTCCATGAAACCAAGACTGTGTAGGAGAAAGAGAACTGAAGCTAAAACATGTCTTTGGCTATTAAAAAAGAAAAAGAAAAAAAAATCAAAAGGGATTTAAATTAGTAAATATTTTAATGACACAACTGAATATTTATTAATTTCTTTTTTATATAATTCACATAATGTTAAAATTCCTAAAGTGAATCTACATTTTAGTGCCAATAATAAAAATGCAAAACTAACCACATACTGATGGCTCATGCCTGTAATCCTAACTACTCAGGAGGCTGAGATCTGAGGATGGCAGTTCAAAGCCAGCCCCCAGGTAGAAAAAAATCTGTGAGACTCTTACCTTCAATTAATTAGCAAAAAGCTGGAAGTGGAGCTGTAGCTCAAATGTAAGGCTTTGAGCAAAAAGCTCAGGGACAGTATCCAAGTCTTGACTGTCACAGGATTGGCATACACACACAAAGATAAAATTAATTTTTAGTTATTTAGGTCTATATTGCTTTATTTTCTTGATGATATTGATGTTTGAACTCAGGTCCTCAAGTTTGCTAGGCATGAACTCTACCACTCAAAGCACATCTCTATTATCTGCCATACTTAAAACTCAAGTCAAGTATAAAGCAAGATTTGTATTAAATATATGAGTCTTATTTATTTCCTATAGCATGTTTGCACTTAAACAGTTAAATTATTTTGCAGCCTCTCTGGAGTTTCTTCTTTCCCTACTACCAGCTATCATAGATTATACTTCATCTTTGTTCACTTTTCATTTATATCTTGCTTTAATGAAATCTCAAAAAGGATAGTTAGTTTTCTAATGCAATCCAGTGTAATTATTACTACTTTCAAATTTGTTCTGGCCTCAACTTTTTTCATCTTTCTAATTTAGTATGTTGAAATGAAATTTTAATTATGCATAAAATTAATAAAGGGCAATTTATATTACCATTGTGTGTCGACTAGTTATCTGTTAATGAATAGAAAGCTGGCTCCTTGATGGATTTTTTTAACCAAGAAAAATAATTAAATGGCCCTATCATCATTATCAAGGAGGAGCTTTGAAGTATTGACTCTTACACAAAAGCCTTTCATTCAGCTATTTGAAAATGAAAAGTGATAAGAATTTTGCATAAGCAATAGGTTTTCTGAATTTTATGTCCAAATGGTACAGCTAAACAACTTGGTCTAAGTGTCAGGTTTTAAATGTGATGGGCAAAGTACTGTGAAAGAAAAATTCATCAATGCCCAGCTTCTGCAAACTGGGGGAGCTATGTTTGAATGCTGAAATGGTATCAATGCACATACATGTAAAGGAGACACTTGTTGAGCTGAATTATGTTAAAAAAAAAAAAAAAGAAAAGAAAAGAAAAATAGGTCCAAGAAATGTGCTCACAGAACTTTGTGGACAGTAACATCACTTTATCTGTAGTAGAGTGAGGGCTTGCATTTTATTCAAATCTAAAGGACCATTTTTAAATTACTTTATTATGGTTTTTCCATGCATAGAATATTTAAAAGATTCCATTTCAATTTTTAAGCTCTTTGCCATATGTGCAAGCATATGTATTACCCATTCTGTTTGAGCCTCTAAAGAAAATAATGTGAGAACCTAATATTAAATCAGACTTTTACCAGTTGTTTTAAATTTTATGACACAATCCAGGGTGCCATTCATATATTAGTAGTATGCTAAATATACTGGACACTTACCTGGCACATAGCATGTATTTAGGTTTATTTCTTGTATTTAACTTAAATGAGTAGGACCCAGTTAGCTAGGTTCTTGTATTCAAGAGTTAACAGCATACAGAAAATCTTAGACCATCTGTGGCAGCCTACAAACTTGAAAGCACACTTGGCATTTATCTTTCACTTTGAGAAGAGTATTAAGAGATTGGGAAGATCCTCCCTTCCATCCCTAGTTTTTGAAATATGTCAAAGAAAGGACAACTCAATGAAAAACTACCTACAATATTTATGGAGGGTAGAAAAGGGATATATTTGATTTCAAAGGAAAAAAAGAACATTTTCCAAAAGATAAAAGAAGGTGCTGTACCTTTGCTCCCTGCAAATCATTCATCCCAGAGCTGTTGCCTCTGTTGGGTGCATTTTCCTCTGTGTGCAATCATACTCGCTTGCATGCTCTTTCAAGGTCTATGTGTTGGCAGGAACACAGGAATGGCCCTAAACTGGGAGGAAATGGGTGGGATCTCTAGTTGCTGCTAGAGTAGATCTAAAATTGTCCTAAACAATGCTCTTGTGGCCCTTTGCTTAAATCTCCTCTACCCTGACCCCTCTGACCCCCCTCCCTCCAAAGAAGCTGGCCTCCACCTGCTCTGCCTCTACACCCAGCTCTACTATTAAATTTCAGAACCACACATTAGGAAATTGGCTAATTTTATTTGAATGAACATGTTGACAGGGCAGGAAAAGGGAGATTGTGCCTTTCTAACACCTCTTTCCAGAAAGTTCTAAGTCTCTCTCTCCATCTCCAATGGGAGATGGGAGGAGGCTAATGCTTTTGTCAGAGTAACTGGGTGATAGCTTCACTTCATGCTCTATTCTGTTTCAATTTTATGGACTACGCAAAAAGTTAGTCAATCTTGCTTCAACCTGCCAATGGAGTATATAATCTTTGGCTTCTATGTTAATTTTGGGCTCTTTTTTTCTTGCAGATCTTGTACTAATAATGGGTTAGCAAATATTTAAAGGGAATAAAGACAGAGAAAATAGTAGGAAGAGAGAAGAGACACACACAAATACACTCCATCCAGTGGGTTAAGTAAAATTAAATAACAGAAGGTAAATAAATAAATAGACAAATACCACAATGATATCTAAGGAAAGAGAAAATATTCATCATTGACAACAAAGTTACTATTAGTTCTTCTGTTCTTTGGTGCTAGAGTGCAGAGGAACAAAGGTTTGGGGGAAAAAGGAAAGTGAGCAGTAAGCACATTTTATGGGCAAGTTCTTCATCTATATTAATTAGCCTCCTGCGCTCCTGGACTAGTCTAGATTTTCTTGTTTATGAAAAGAAAATGTTACCTTCAAGATTTTCTCCTAGCCTTGATAAGAATGACAACATAAATCTTTACCAGTAGTTATTATTTACTGAGTACCTCTTCTGTATTCTCCAAAATAAGCAAGCAGCACACTATAATCCTGATTAACAAGTGAAGAGTTTGTGGTTTGGAATGTTCAGTCCTACATTTTATACACATTTTTTTGTTTTAACAAGATACAAACAAGAGAAATATGTAATAATTTATAATTAGCAACATAGGGATTATTTCTCTATTAGCAATTGGCTGTTGATTTTAACTTTTTATCTTAAAATTGTTGGCTTATGGACTATTTTACAGTAAATGAAAGCAGTATAAAGCGGTAGGCTGGAAATGAGGGGAAGGTCTTCCATCTAGGAAGATGGAAGACATCTTCATTGTCATATAAACAGCCCAGTTTCTGAATATGGAATCAGGCTTGGGGCCTATAGAACTCTAGATATGATTGGAAAAATGATAAAACATCTATGGACATCACTGACTGAACAGTAAGCTCCAAACTTCTGCACGGTCTAGACAAGCTTATTGCTGCTGCATGGGGACTGGTGCTGAGTTTAGAACCCAGAGCCTTGTACATGCTACTGAGTTACACCCCAGCCATCGACTCTCAATTTTTTGTTTTGATTTGTGATCCTGAACTCAAAGGTTTGGTTGCTGTCCCTGAACTTCTTTGCTAATGGCTAACACTCTACCACTTGAGTCACAACTACACTTCCAGCTTTTCTTTTTTTTCTACTGTGCTTATTTTTTTGGAGATAGCGACTCATGGACTCTCCTGTCCAGTCTGGCTTCAATTCTTGATCCTCAGATCTCAGCCTCCTGAGTAGCTAAGATTATAGGAGTGAGCCACTAGTGTCTGGCATAAACTGGAACATTTTAACCAACAATTGAACACCACTATTGCAGATGATATCAAAGGAATTCTCTGCTCTGCCTTGAGTGTACACATTCACAGAGTGAGTGCTTAGCTGCTACATTCTTACTCTTTGTGATTCTGTGAGGAGAGCTGTGTGTGTTTGCACTCCTCTCTCTACAAGTGACTCACTATTATCTGATATTTCACAGATGCTCTTTTAAGTCCTTCCATAGACTTTCTTCTAAACTGCACTTGAAGTTACTACAAAGACCTCAGACCAAAAATGAAAGCAAGCACACATCCAAATATCAAAAACCCTACAACGAAAAGATAACTCAGTCCTTCCTTCACCATATAAAAATGAATCATAAAGACGTGTTAAGAAACTAGAAACATGAATCATGTACTAAGCACAGTACTTCCTCTTACTTTCTACGAAGACATACTGAAGAATGAAACTTTCAAAGAAGAGAATAAGAGAACAGATAATCTACTACATCTCACAACTGGAGCAAAAGATGATTTTAACAAGCCCTTTCTTTGGATCATTTCTTTGCAACAATGATTATGAAATGAAATCATATTAATAATGATGGCTATAAAATATCTGTCCATCGAAGTAAAATCAATTAAATATTAAGACCAAAATAGAAAAGAGGTGATGTCTTAATATTATTTAATTACATTAATATTATTTTTGGTAGAGAAAGGTGAGGCACAGAAACTGCTTGCAGATAAAGTAGAATCTTCATATTTAGTATGTGCAAGTAGAATGAGTGAAATTAAGAAACACACATTTCTCTTTTTTGTAGCATCTTTTGTTATTTTGAATCTAGTACAAATGTAGTAACACATAGTTCATCAGGCGATGAGATGCCTAACAAGTCTGAAGCAAGTTAAAATAAATCTTCCCTCTGCTAATTTACTGTTGAATTAAAGACAAGTAGCAGTCTTAGAGGAAATGCAGATTAATTAGGAATACTATGATTTAATATTCATGTAGAATGCAGTTTTTATTAAATAAATAGTAATACAAATGTGTTTATTAGGACAGATTAACTTAGTATATTCAATTTTGACTAGAATAAGTGCACATGAACCAACAAAAGAAATTTTGTTGAAGTTACCTTATTAATCACAATCCTTAGCACTATTTTATGATGACAATTAAAATCAGTCTAGTTGGCTCCTGTGGTTTTCACCTATAATCCTAGCAACTCAAAGAACTGAGATCCACAAGATAGCAATAGGAAACCAGATGAGGAAAACAAGTCCCTGAGACCATGTCTCCAAATCAACTAAGCAAAATCTGGGTTGGTGTCATGGCTCAATGGTAGAGTGCCAGCCAAGCAAGCTGAGCAAGTGCTAAGACCTGTGTTCAAACCTCAGTAGTATGAATAAATAATAAGACAAAACAAATAAATAAATACCAAACCAACTTTTAGTGGCTTTTACTGTTATCATTGTAAAATTCTCAGTGGCTAATGGATATCTGTAGCAGTAGATAGAAAATACTGCTTGCCATTACGCTTTAGGATCACAATAACAATGACTGTATCCTATGTCTAGTACTCACATGCTGTGGTTCCATTGAATTGATTGAAGCTATAGATATAGAGAACAGCGGCTTTGTAGTCTACATTAATTATCTCATCATGAGGTTTATGGCAATTGTTAAATGTTACTCTAGCAGTTTAGCCAAAAGATGCTACCATGATTTGTGCTAAGATAGTTTTATCTTAACTGCAAACCCAGAATTTCAATTTTAGATATTTTTACTAGCATATTACTGTATCAACTGTATAAGGAGGTTTCATTGTGATCATTTCATAGATATTTATACATAGTACTTAGAACAAGTGCACCTATTATATTCTCTTAACCACACTTCCTATCCTGCTCCTTTTCCAGTATTCTGTTGTCAAAACCAGAATTTCTACCACTGCATGGAGACTGGAGCATAGCTTTTATTCTGAGGCTTAAAAAAATCTTTCAAAGTTGTGATTCAAGTAGGTAAAAACGAAGAATTTGTGGTTTTCAAGAATCTAATTTTTTCAGCTGATTCATTTTTAATGATAGATAATCTAACTAAAACAATACTTTAAATTACAGGAATGTTTAAGTAGTTCCAACTGATAAATAATCCAGTGTGTGTGTGTGTGTGTGTGTGTGTGTGTGTGTGTGTGTGTGTGTGTGTGTGTATGTGTGTGTGTGTGTGTGTGTAAATTTCAAACAATACACCAGGTTTCTTTTTCTGAGATGTTTCTATTGTTATTGAGTGGTCTGTTTTGTTTGTAGAAAATTCAAGCTGCTTACAGAAGTGTTTTTTCAAAAGCAAGGAATACAGGAAATATTGAGGTTAGGCCAACAGGTTTTGGGTTTTTTTCCTTCCCTTGGTGCTCCTGGGATCCTCTAATATGTTAATTTGCTCTAAATAAACTAATTGTGTCCAGGATGGGAATATGAGATGACCCATTTTCCAACCTGACTACAGAAGTATTTTTCTCTTGGAACCTCTTCTGGAATTTACCACTCCTATAACCTACTTTAAGAAACTCTCTCTCTTCACTAAGTCTTAGATGTACCTAGTTCACAAAACACATCTTTCTGCCCCTAAAGTTACTCAGTTACCCTCCTTCACATTCCAAATCTTTTGCTTAGAATCAGAAGCTTCTACTTTTGGGAGTAAAGGAACTAAGCACTGACTAATAAAGAAAAATGAGGTACACTTACTATACATTGTGTGGTCAGAGGCTTTAGACAGCTAAAGTCTGCTGCCCATGTTCTTTCTAGTTCCCACTCATCGTGGCCACTTAAAAAGCAATCCACAAACACTGCTCACAATGACTGTACCCAAGTGCTTTGTTTGCATGTCCTTTCCCTATGGCTGATTTGTGATTTCATTATCTCACATATTTTACATTTGCTGATTGAAGGTGACCAGAGTGTCACTTATTTTTAGCCTGTTACATAAAGCACTTGCTAATGAAGGGTTACAGCAGGTTCACATTTGTTCAGTGTTCATTTTCACTTTCTCCCATTGCCTTCCTTATAGCAGTGTCTTCCTTCCTTTCACTGTATTTTTAAGTCTCAGAATGTTTTTCTCTAAATTTGAAAAAGATTTCCAATGATATGAAAGTTTTATTATATGAAATACAAAGGAGATATAAGAATTAAGCCTGAGAACAAAAAGGACTGGCTGTTTAATGAATCAGAAACAAATTGAGGTAAACAGAGAACATGGAAAGTAAATCAGCATTTTCACATCATGTACAATGTTGCACATAGTTCTGTCACTTTGAAAAATGGCTTTTAAAATTTGCCGAGCATTTCCAAATTGTTGAATTAATTATGATTTATTAGGCAAGTAATAGTTTTTTCTCAGTTTGCAGTGAATACTTGAAGCAGGAAAGGAAAACATAAACTAGGCAGATCAAAATCTTCCCAAAATAAGGAAAAGGACCAAGAAAACGGAAAACATTATGTATTCTTTACCAGAATAGCCAAAAAGAATTGCTTTACAATTTCTTTTAAAAAATAAAAGAGGGGCTGGGAAGGTGGCTCAGTGGTAGAGCGCTTGCCTTGCATGCATGAGGCCCTGGGTTCGATTCCTCAGCACCACATAAGCAAAAAGAAAAAGCCGGAAGTGGTGCTGTGGCTCAAGTGGTAGAGCGCTAGCCTTGAGCTGAAGAGCTGAGGGACAGCGCCCAGGCCCAGAGTTCAGGCCCCACGACTGGACCCAAAAAAAAAAATTAAAAGAATATGGTCTCTTATTCTAACAAAAATGCTAAATCATTTCATTTATGTGTGAAGTTTGTCACACATATATAATTTGTAAAAAAGAAAATAAATTGTAATTGAATTAAAATAGGTATGTAGTCCTTCCAGATTTCACGTCTACCTTCTAAATTCCAACATTAAGTAACTCTGAAGTCAAAATTTAATGTCACCTGCACAGCCATGTTTGCTGTTGCACTATTCACAATAGCCAAGATATGGAAACTGCCCAGATACTCCATAATAGATGAGTGGATCCAAAAATAGTATGTGGTACCTATACACAATGGAATTTTACACAATCATTAGCAAGAATAAAATGATGTCATTTTGAGGGAAATGGATAGAACTAGAACAAATCATGTTATGTGAGATAAGCCAAGCACAGACAAATGGTACATGTTCTCTGATATGCAGAAATTAAATCTAAAATACACTGAGATAGGATAAATTATACAGAATTCTACATATTCATGCACAATGAGACCAAAAGAGGTTAATCCTAGGAGAGAAACACAAAGGCACAAGGTCTAAGTGCCTCTTTATATTTATATAAAATAATATACATATTGAAATGAGCTCTGAGATATGGAAACAAGAGACCTCACTTTGTTTTCTTTGTTTTAGTTTTTAGTGTCTACTCTTTGATGATTCTTTCTTCTTTACCTTATGGGTGTGTATTCATGTGTATGTCTTCAGGAGAGTGGGAGGGGGCACAGAGCACAAAGGAAAAGGGGTGAAAAAGTGCAGCAGTGGATCTCACTAGACATCGATGAAAGTGAACTATACAACTCATGAGTGGAGATAGAAGAGAGGGACTGGGAGAGAGTGAGGGAACAGATGACACTGTACGAAATGAAACATACTCAGTACCTGAATCATGTAATTTTAATCCCTTTATAATGACAATAAATAAAATAAAAAAGACAATGTCAAAGCTACCTGAATAGATGAGATATAATTTGTTTTTACTTATTGGTGGGACTAAGGGAGTAGATTGAAAAAACTTGAAGTACGCAAAGTAGATGCTTCATTTCAGTCAAACTTTAGAGTTCGCCTGCAAAACATATCACTACAACTAGACAGAAGTACAAATTTAAGAGATGTCAGTTTTATTCTCTGTTTGTACTTTTCCCACAAAAGTGTCAATGTTCTTATAACTCCTTGTTCCAGGAACTGTTTGTTTCTTCTCTCTTGACCTGAAAGAGGATCACCTCAAACAGAACTTCATTTTTAAGATCCAAGTCAATGACTTAAAAAAAAGCCCTGGTCTATGACCATTAAGGACTTGTGCATGTGACTAAATGAGAATATAATCTCTAATTCTACATTTAAGCTTCATTCATCTACATTTTTATCGAGCATGCAAATGAAACTCAGTAAACCTTTGCCAGTGGTTTTCTACTTCTATTCAACTCTAATTATCCAAGACTTCAAAAATGGAAGAAACTTGGGAAGGGTAATGGAAATATACTTACAGGTACCAAGAGATGAGGTTTATACCTCTCTTCTTCTGAGTTAAATCTAGTATACAGCTCTGTAATGCCCCCAAAGTACTTCCTGGTTTAAAATGAGATATGCTTCTTTCTCCATTGATTGTTTCAATATTTTCCACAACTAGGTGATTAATTCACTAATAGGCTGGATTGATGAAATCTGGTTTCTTACATTTAGGCATAAAAATGACAATCTCTCCACCCTATGCTGGTTTTCTTTTTCATGCCCTCTTTACTATATTAGTTTAGATATTGTCCCAACATTTTGTGTTTTTCATAGGAAACCACTTGTATTTTATTTGCTGCATTGGTTTTTTTGTATGTTGGTTTTATTTGTTAATAGTTACTCTTTAGTCATTTTAGCTCCATGATTTCATTTCCTAATGCACAAAAGCAGCATTTTTCAAGAGCATAGAATAGGGATTAGTGATAAGCACTGAGGGAAAGAATTTATAGTGCTGTTTCTCCAGTCTAGACCAGGTGGCTCACCAAATGTCTTTATCTGAATGATATTATGTTTTCTCAGGGATTTTTGCAGTCCACAGTATTTACTTCACAAATTTTATTTTCCTGGCCACATTTCTCTCCACCATTATCCATATAAAATCAATTTATGTTTTAATAACATATTAAATAATTAGTTAATAAAATCATAATCTATATACAATGTTTTATCATTTTATTGATGATAGCAGACATTGGCTTATTCTAAATGATTGCATATTAATGATAATAATATTAGTAAGTTCTTACATAATCACTTCTATGAGAATAAAACTTGCTTCATTCATATTTATATGTACATTCAGCATAGTGCTTCTGTATTCTTCCAGCATAATTTGGCTGTTAGACCATTTGTTATAATCTTCTGTATGATGGATATTTGGTTAAAAGTCAATCTCCTTAGATTATAAGAAGGAACTGGACGGTTACTTCCAGCAGGGCAGAAGAGGCTGAGAAAGGGAAAATGGAGGAAGAAACATAATACAGCCATAAAAATGCTGTGTGGACCAGAATAGCAAGGCACTTAGGAGAATAAGACCAATGTTTGGGAAACATTTCTGTGAATAGGAATTTTTACCATATTGTATGAATCTCCTTAATGAATATGAACTAGCTTGCTATGTGACTCTCCTTTGTATACAAACAACTACAAGAAAGAGTTTTATTATGGTTCGGAATTTCTCTGATAAACTATGTAAGGCCAAATTTTATCTTTAGGGCCCTTAGATTAATAAAGTCTCCATTTTCTTATGCATCTACAAGCCTACATTTCTTCTAAGTCTTTCTATGTTATAACTGCATGTTTTTTAATACATATCCTCTGCACTTACTAATATTGTCTACTCCCTCCCAACCTTTACATAAGGGTTATTCCAGCCTGAGTAAATTCTCACAATATCTGGACTTTTACATGGAACCATTTCTTCATATTACTACAGTTACACAAATGTGAGCATGTGTGTGTTTGAACAGATTCAACAAACTAAAATACCAAGAGTGTAGGTGATCCTCCAATCCCACTAGTATATGCCATCTACTGATTCTACTTACTTGTTTACTCTCCTCTTTCCTCAGTGCCTATTTCCTTCCTTTCCACATTTGAATTTTATTGTCCGTAATTATAATCCCACCCTTCCAAATTCCCTCTATTTCATTTTGTTTCCTCTTGGTTTTACTTATTTAACTAACCTATAACCCACATAATCCCAGCTTTCACCCACTTCATGCTCCATTTATAGTTAAATGTCATTGGAATAAAGCACTTAATTACACTAATTTATTTTTAAATTTATAATAATTACATTTAACCAGGTCCCTTATATTGTTGAGTACTTATATCCTACTTTTTCCTTGAATTTTTCTTTCTTAGGAAATACCTCCTAAGTTAACTATTTCATCATTTTTATCTCCTAAAATCACAGATACTACCACTCCATCTCTGTTCTCAGCTGAAGGCCAGACTAACAACTTCCTGAAGAAATTAAAGCATTTAGAAAAAAAAAACAACAACAACAAAAAACAAAAACAGCTTCTCATCTATCCTCACCGAACATCTGTGAATACTTATTCTTCCCCCTATTATTATAAATGAGCTGTTCATTTTCCTTACTGAAACCAGATTTTCTGAATTCTTTTTTGCATTTATTCAAGAAAATGGTCGTGTCGACCCTCCGTTCCCTTTCTTTTTAATAATTTTTTATCAACATTTAAATAAACTGTTGGGGATTTTTATCTTAAAAGCGATCCTTTATTTTTCAGCAGTACTGAGGTTTGAATTTGTCCTTGTGCTTTCTGGACATGAACATTTACCTAGCTATAGCTCCACCTAATTTTGTACTCATTATTTTTTGATAGGGTCCCCATGCCTGGCACAATAGCTTCTGATAAGCTTCCCAGTGTCTAGAATAGCATCTATATTCCACTGTGTTCAGTTCCTTGCAGAGAAGGGAGAATCTCAGAAATACTGTTCTGCCAGAATGGCCCTCAAGCAAGATCCCAATAAACCCAGTCTTCTAAGTACAGAGGACTATAGGCTTAAGCCACCTTTGTCTGAATAATCCTTTCTCAATTCTACTTTTCCTCAACTCCCTTTCTCCATTTTACAAAGTAAATAAATAAGTAAATGTAATGTATTAATTAAAACTTCATGTCTCCAGTTTAACTTATTCTCTATGCTTTTCAGTAACATCTATCAGAACAAAGTTTGATGACTTTAGGCTTGGAAGCTGGAAATCAGAGGGTCATTATTCAAGGCCATCTTGATAAAAATTCTCAAGACTTCATCTCAACCAATGAGTGGCATGAGGCATTTTATCCCAACTCTAAGGGATAACACAATGGCTGGACCCAGCTGTATGCTTGTCATCTCCAGAAACATAAGAATGCACAAAGAGAAGGATTGATGCCTAAGCCAGCCTGGGCACAAAGATAACCCAAGCTCAACAATAACCACTACAAAAATAGAGTTGAAGGCATGGCTGAAGTGGTAGAGCATCGAGGTGTAAGTGAGTTCAATTCCTACGACTACCAATAAGAGACATCAATTAGTTTTTGGTCTTACCACCTCACTGTCGGTATCACAGGTGACTTCCAGGAAATGTTGAAAAAAATAACCAAACTGAGTGTTTCATCCTTATTTTTTTCAGCAACATTTCTGGAAATGGAGGTTTTGCCTGGCTCTCCCAATGCTTCACACTTCCTCAGATCCTCTCTGCTAACTTTTGCTATTCATCCCGTGTCTCCTTTCCTGGTTCCTCTTTATTTCTGATGCATGACATTTGTCAGTGATCTCATCCTATCTCATAGCTTTAAATACCATTTGCATGCTAATGACATCAAAATTTATATCACCAACCTCTGCCCTTCCCCTCTGGACTCCAAGTTCCTATTACCCCCAATTCCTGCTGACATCTTAATTTCTATCATAGATACCACAAAAATAACACATCTAAAATAGAATTTCAGATATTTACTGTAATCAAACATATACTACTTGATATATTTTTTCTTTTTTAGCTAATAGACATGTTCTAATTTCTGAAGCACAAGATGTTGAAATACTCAACACTCTTCTCTTTTTTCTCATGCTCTCATGCTGAACTTCCAACTTACTGGCAAATCCTGTCAACTGTATCTATCTCTTCAACTCCTATAACAAATATCATAATTTATTGCCACTTGCTCTTCTTCCAGTCAAGTCCCAGTTGCCATAATAGACAATCTGGATTAGTAAAGTAGCTTCCTAGTCTTTTTTTTATCCTATTCGTGTCCCTCTTCAGACTATTTTAACACATCAGTCAAAGTGATCCTTTTAGAATATCATAGAAGTCTTTACCTATGGTAAAGACTTACCAATGGCTTCCAACATCTCATGGTGAAACTCAGAGCCCTTATAGTAATCTATAGAACTCAACCCATATAACCTATTGACTACTTCAGTGAAGTTTAAGAAGTTAAGAAATCAATTCTAGAACTAGACAAGAAAATCAAATGATAAATTTGATAAATGATCATGATAAATTTAGCAAGGAAATTGAAATTCTGAAAAAAGCAAAAATCTTTCAGAGAAAAAGTTCAATAAAATAAGAACCATAGTAGATAGTGTTATCAGCACACAAGATGAAGCAGAAAAGAGGAGGTCAGCGATAGAGGGACAAGGGCGAACAAATTCAGCAGTGATACTCACTAGACACTATGTTGGAAATGAACTATACAATTTGAGGGGAAGGGAGAAATGGGATAAAATGAAGGAGGAGGTGACAATATTCAAAAAGAAATGTACTCATTATCTGACTTAAGTAACCTTAACCTTTCTGTACACCACTTTACAATAAAATTTGAATAAAATAATGTCAAAAGAATGAAGAAATATTGTACTCTGACAATAACAAAGAAAAGAAAAATAAGTGACTATGATTATAAACTACACATATTCTGAGACTCAGTGAAAAGACCAAACCAAGAATTCATGAGATAGAAGAATAAATTTAAATACCAATTAAAGTTATATATTCAATAAAACTACAGCAGAAAATATTTCCAAATCTTAATGATGCAATAAACATCCATGTACAAAGGCATTTCAAACTTCAAATAGTCATGACCAGATAAGATAAACATCACATCATATTCTAATTAAAATGACAAATTAAAGACTAAAGACTGAAAGTTACAAGAATAAAACAATTATATACAAAGGTAAACATGTAAGAACCACATCAAGACTCTCCAAAAAACCTAGAAACTGGGAAATCATAGAACAATCCAAGCCCTCAAGGATAATAACTGCAAACCAAGTATATTATATCTAGCAAAATTATCTTTCAGATTTCATGGAGAAAAGACTACCTTCCAAGGTGAGAATAAACAAACTTGTAGTGTAGAAAATACTGTAATAGAATACTATGCACAGAAGAGGAATGAAGACAGACACAAGCCTGAGAATTTAGATAAAAATAAAATATGCCAAGGAATGGAGAAAACTGGGAAAATATCAACTATACATAACCCAGAAAAGCAGCAAAACACAAAACTGAATAATAATGAAAGAAAATAATAAGCCACACTAAATTGACTTGAGGGAAACAATAAAACAGGAAGATTAAATAACTCTCAATTAATACCCTAATTCTAAGTAGGCTTAGAAGGCAACCTATTGGATTAGATTGATCAGGATCTACCTCACAAAGATGTACACAGACTAAAAGTGAAAGGAAAAAAATACCAAGCAAGTGAAACTGAAAACAAGCAGGAATAGTTAAATTCATATAGGACAAAGCAGATTTCAGTAATAAATTATCAGAAAAGATTAGGAAGGTCTTTTTACTTGCAAAGAGATTAATTAATATAGTACAATTTTAATTATTTGTGCATCTAATGCTAAAGCCTGAAGTTTATGAAAGGGATAGTGTCTGATGTAATAAGACATGACTTTAATATCACACTTTCAACAACAGAACATCCAAACCACAAAGAATCAATTGAAGATATCATAGAATTAGACACCATTAATTAAATTAACTTAACAAAAGTCTACAGAGTATTTCACTCTATAATAGAAGATGGCCTACTCTTCTCCGTAACCCAAGGAACTTCCTTCAAAAATAAATCAAATCATAAGCTATAAAGAAGGTCGCAGAAAATGTTTTAAAAAAATGAAATAGTTTCTGGTGTCCTCACAGACCATAATGGAATAAAATTATAAATAAATAGTAAAGGAAACTAAAAAAAACACATTCAAATGCATGGAGATTGAAAAACAGACTTTTAAATGATCATTGGGTCATTGTAGAAGTTAAAAAAGATTTAAGCTGGATGCCAGGGGCTCATGCCTATAATCCTAGCTACTCAGGAGGCTGAGATCTGAGGATCCTGGTTCAAAGCTAGCCTGAGCAGGAAAGGCAATGAGACTCTTATCTCCAATTAACCACCAGAAAACCGGAAGTGGCACAGTGGCTCAAGTGGTAGAGCGCTAGCCTTGAGCTGAAGAGCTGAGGGTCAGAGCCCAGGCCCAGAGTTCAAGTCCCATGACCGACAATAAAAAATAAAAAAAAATAAAAAAAAAAAACAAAACTTTACTAAGAAACTTATAGACATTAATACCTTTGTCAGAAAATCAGGGAGATCCCAAATGAACAACCTAAGGATGTATCTCAAGCTCTTAGGAGAACAAATAAAAGCCAATCTCAAAACTAATAGATGAAAATTAAATAATAAAATAAGGACAAAAATTAATAAAATGGTTACAAAAAGAACAATATAATGAATCAATAAAATGATTGATTGTTTGAAAAGAAAAATAAGATTGATAAACCTTTAGTTAAGCTAACCAAAAAGAGAAAGGAGACCCAAATTAATGAAATAAAAAATGAACATGAGAATATTACAAAAAGAACAAATGATATTTAGAAGACCATAGGAAATTTTTGAAAACTTAATTAATTAATCATTAAAAAGCTAGAAGTAGAAGTGTGGCTCAAATGGTAGAGTGCTAGCTTTGAGCACAAAGGCTCAGTGATTTTGGCCAAGGTCTCAAGTTCAAGACCCAGCACCAGCACAAAACAAAATTTTTTCAACCAACAAAAGCCCAGTTTTGTATTTACTGCTGAATTCTACCAGACCTTTAAAAAATAACTAACCCCAATACTCTTTAAAGTACTGAAAAAAAAACTTAAAATGGAAAGAGTACTGCCAAATTCATTATGTGAAGCCAGACTTACCTTAGTAGTAAAGGTGGACAAACATAACAAAAATGAAAGTTACAGATTAATTTCCTTAATAAAAATAGATGTAAACATGCTTAATGAAATACTTGTAAATTTATCCAACAACATATTATAAAGATCATACACTACGATCAAGTTGATTTTATTCCGAAAATGCCAAGATAGTTCCACATAAATGTATCCGTTAATGTTGTATGACACATAGACAGAATCAAGGAAAACCACATAATTGTCTAAATAGATACAGAAACAGCCTCTGACAAAAGTCAACATCCTTTTATAATTAGATCTCTTAAGACACTATGAATAGGGCTGGGAAGGTGGCTCAGTGGTAGAGCGCTTGCCTTGCATACATGAGGCCCTGGGTTTGATTCCTCAGCACCACATAAGCAGAAAAAAAAATCCAGAAGTGGTGCTGTGGCTCAAGTGGTAGAGCGCTAGCCTTGAGCTGAAGAGCTGAGGGACAGCGCCCAGGCCCAGAGTTCAGGCCCCATGACCGGACCCCCCCCCCAAAAAAAAACCCAAAAAAACAGAAAGAAAGAAACTATGAATAGCGGGAATATAACATAATTATTTTATATGACAAATCTATTATAAATGTTGTACTAAACAGAGAAAAACTGAAATCATTTCTTCTAAAATCAAGAATGAGACAAAAATATCTACTCTCCACTCTTATTTAATATAGTACTAGAAATCAGAGCCAGTGCAATAAGACAAGAAAGAAATACTTTACAATGTCGGTGGTGGGGGGGAGGGGGGGTATGACTGGGTAGGGGGGAGGGGGGAGGGGGGAGGCTGGGAAGGGAGGTGAAGGGTAAACAAAGGAGGCTGCAATGCTTGGTAAGAAATGTATGCATTATCCTGCCCATGTAATTGTAACCCCTCTGTACAGTATGTTCTCAAATAAAATAAAATAAAATTAAAAAAAAAAAAGAAAGAAAGAAAAGGGATTAAAAGATGGAATGAAGCAAAATTATCCCTATTTTCAGAAAATACAATTCTATCATTTAAAAACCTGAAGGAGCTGGGGGTTGAGGGCTCAGGCCTGCAATCCTAGCTCCTCAGCTGTCTGAGATCTGAGGATCACAATTTGAAGCCAGCTGGAGCAGAAAAGTCCCCATGAGACTCTTACCTCCAATTAACCACTCAGAAAACTAGAAGTGGTTTCAAAAGAAATTAGAAAACCAATTCCATTCATAAAAACCTAAAAAAACTTAGAAATTAATTTAACTTAGTGAAGTATCTCTACAATAAAAACTATTTCACTGAAGAAATAAATTGAAGACACCAAAGGTTAAAAAATCTCCCATGAAGAATCAATATTATGAAAACAGCTATATTATTAAAAGCAAACTATGCATTCAATGCAGTGCCCATCTAAAAAACAGTGACATTCTTCATAGAGTTAGAAAAAGCAATCCTAAACCGGGCTCTGGTGGCTCATGCCTATAAACCTAGCTACTTAGGAGGCTGAGATGTGAGGATCGTGGTTCAAAACCAGACCGGGCAGGAAAGTCCATGAGATTCTTATCTCCAATAAACCACCAGAAAACTGGAAGTGGCACTGTGGTTCAAGTGCTTGAATTGAGCTGATGAGCTGAGGGACAGAGATCAGGCCCAGAGTTCAAGCCCCATGACCGACCCCCCCACACACAAAAAAATAAAAAGCAATCTTAGAGTTCATATGCAAATACATAGAAACTCCAATCCCCAAGCAATTCTGAGATATCCAAGCATTAGAGACATTACAATGCCTAATTTCAATCAGTACTACAGAGCCATAGTAACAAAAATAGTGTAGTCCTGGCACAACAGACATATGGATCAATGGAACAAAGTAGATAGTCCCCAAATAAATTGCTCACAGCTGATTTTTGTCAAAGGTGTCAAAAATATACAATTGAGAAAATAAAGCCTCTTCCACCAATGCTACAGGGAAATAAAATATATCCAGACAGGGACTGAAACTACATTGTTCTCTCATCCTGTACTAGTATAAATTCTAAGTAAATAAAAAAACTACAGTGTAAGAAGTACAGCATCAAACCTAATATAGGAAAGCAAAGGGAAACACTAGACATACAGGCACAGACAAAAGCTTCCTGATTAAAGAACAAAGCAAATAAAAGCACAGATTGACAAATTAAATTGCATCAAAATAAAAAGTTGCTGCACAGCCAAATAAATAGCCACTAGACTGAAGATAGACTCTGGAATGGGAGACAAATCTTTGCCAGGCATATGTATCTGGCAGGGGGTTAAAAAAACAAAACATACAAGGAACTCAGAAACTCACTTCCTAAAGAATTACCACCTAGTTAATAAATGGGCAAATAAACTCAGTAGATAATTCCTAAAAGAAGAATAGCCAATAACTACATGAAAATATGCTCAACATCACTGGCCATGGAGGAAATGCAAATTAAAACACAACATTGAGATTCCATCTCACCCCCATTCGAATAGCTATCATCAAGGAAAAAAATGCTGGTGAGAAAGAAGAAAGGAACTATTGTTCACTTTGAGTGGGAATGTAAATTAGTGCAACCACTATGAAAAATAGTAGTTCCTCAAAAAAAAAGTAAAAATAGAGCTGCCATATGATTTAATCATTCCACTTTGGGGTATGTATGTAAATCAGCATTAAGGCAGAATGCAGCAAAGACAGTAAGCACAACCAGGTTTATTGCAGCCCTAGTCACAATCACCAAGCTGTAAAAGCAGCCTAAATAACATATATGTGTGTATGTATATGTATATATATGCATATATAATGGAGTATTATTTATATATGTATATATTAGTTATATATAATGGAATGTTATTCAGTCATAACAAAGAATGGAATTATGTCATAACAGAGAAATGGACAGAACTGAAGAACATTATGTTTAAGGAAGTAAGCCAAGATCAGAAGATCAAAAGCTGCATCTTTTCTCTCATATATGGAATCTAGTCCTAGTCCTGAAAGATATATATATATACATAGAAATACAGATACAATATCTCTCTATATATATGTAGCTCTATACATATATATATATATCTATATGTATACATCTGTATATTATACCTATGTATAATATATATATAATATGTATATATATATAGGTATATATATGTGTCTCTGCATATATATGTGTGTGCGCATTATATATATTATACCTTAATATAACATTGTGATTATAATGGTGGAATTGTTTGAGGGGACATTAGAGACAAAGAAGCTAAGAGAATATTGTCTAAGAGAATAATGTCTAAGAGAATAATGTCTAAATATATTGTGCCTATCTATGATGATTGCATGATTAAACTCACTGAAAGCTGCTGAGTAGTAGGTACGGAGGATATACAAAGAGAGGAATAGAGAGGGTTAATCTAACTGAAGTATAATATATACATGACTAGAGAATAATACACATATGTGTGAAATAGCAAAATGAAACTCAGGTGTACAATTAAGATACGCTAAAGAAATGATTGACAGCCATTTATAGCAGGTTCTGTAGAAGGTGGGAGGCAAATGGAAAAGACGAAATGGGATGGAAACAGTAAAAGTATTTAATACACTTATAGGAAAATAAAAATAATGGAGCCTGTTGAAAATGTTTTAAGAAGAGGAAGGCAAGGATGAAAGAGAGTGATAAAGGGGTGAATTTTATCAGGTGACATTGTATGCATGTATGGAAATATCACAACAAACCCCCATACAACCAATATGCTAATAAAAAAGAGATTTATGGTGAGTCATTTTGTAGCTGCCTAATAAATGTGTGTAGAACAAGCAAAATTTATTAAACAGTAAGTTTATTTGTTACTATTTCCAAGACTATGGAAGAGATAGAACAAGTAGCTAAGATTCATAATAGCTTATATGCGGGCAAATTCTAAGCGCAATTCTGCTTGCAATCTCTGATTTTCATCTTTAAGACCCAACAATAAAACACAATCACAAGCAGCAAGTTTGGGGGAGGAGTTCTTCCCAATAGTCTTGTCTTACTTTAGGACTTCAGAAGCAAAATCATCCATTGCTTTAATTCATACTTCAAGCGTCAGTATAAAATAAAGCTATGACAAAAAATAAATATTCTGAAGGCATTCATTGTAAGTCTTATAAAAGTAAAATGTCAGCAAAACTCAAACATTCATGGACTAGATCGATGGAAATGTTATGAAGCCTTCAATATCCTCTGGTTATAGAAAGGCATGACAACTTTATGGCTCATCTCAGTTCAACAGCTAATATGTTTGTAATAGTGGAAGATTTCCCCCTAGGACTTCTCCTTTAGAAAACAAAAATTTCCCTGTAAGCACTATGTACTCATGGAAGTATCTTGCTTTTATCAGAGTCCTGAATACAAAAAGGGCATATTATGTATGTTGTGGCATTGTACAGACTGAACCTTATTTAAATTACTAAATGTTTGTGCTTTATCTATAAATGTTTCTGACATACAAACTTAGCCTAAGGACCTTTGAGATAATAATGAGGTTTCACGTTAGAATCTTGGTAATATTTATTTTCTTGAAATCAGTCTCAGACTCAGTACTGAAGCATAGATGTTTGAGAAGTCTTAGCAATAGAAAAGTCAGTCAAATAACAAAAACTTGAATTTAATATAATTCATCTTATTTATAGACACTGAGAAATGATTATGTACAAATATCTTTACCAGAAATGTATGCCATCATTACTAGTGGTTTAGAGCTCACAGAATTTCTTGACTCAGTTCTGTATGCATAAAAGAAATCAGAATGTCAAGACTGTGATGAAGTAAATGGTGCAGATTTGCCTTCTTATCAAAGAAATCATAAAGCCAGATGAAATGGCTATGCTCAGGCATCGAACATAGACAGTGTGGGAGTGTAGTGACTGATCAAAGAACTGAGGATCACCACAGCTGGGTGCTTTGTGTGAGGAGGCATTTTCCAAATCACAGCTCAGAACAGGGAGGCCCAAACAGAGGCCAATGGTATTACCAAGCAAAGAGGGAAGATGTGAGAGTTTGAAATGACAAAAGCAGCTGGAAATCCTTCAGTAAGATACAGTGTGGGGTTCTGTGAAGAAACGGAGCTCATAAATCTACACAGGAGGCTCTTGGCTGAAGGGTCTTGGCCCCTATGTGGGAAGAGATGCCACAAAGCCTGACAAAGAAGCTGTTGTGAAGCTCAGCTATCTGGCAACAAAGATGCATAAAATTTGCCATGATGAGAAATGTTTGAAAACTATTCCAGACTCACAAAACCATTTACTTAGGTCCAGAAACACCACATCTAAGGAATAATAAGTACCACAAGGAAACAAGAACTATTCTGAAGTTAAAAATTAGACAAAATACTAAATACATAAAAGCATAAATACATAAAGCAAGTCTGAAAGAAGCAAAAGAATTTGCCAGTGATTTAACTCCTTGACAGAACAAAATTCCACTTAAAATTCTGTCTTTAGCAGAAGACAATATAATGAAGGTAAAATAATTGTCACGATATCTAGCATAAAATAGAAGATAAGATCTGGGAGGCAGCAAATAAATGGGCTTGAAAATCAAGAAAAATTCAGTTAATAAAAACAGACCCTTTCAGAGGCTGAATTAGCAGACAGAAATTTTTAAAGAGTTGTAAAAAAAATTCAGACGCAAAAGGAAAAATGCATTTATGAATAATATTTTACATATAGAAGATAAGGAATAGGAGATAGAAACTCTGAATAATTCACTTCCTAGATATAATCCTGTATCTCAAATAGCAAAGGTACAGTATTGAGTTTAATACTAGATTGGAGGTTATGTAATAGGACAGTGAACTGAAAGACAGATCAATATAAATTATAAGTTCTGGAAAATGGAGAGATAAAGACTTGTTAGAAAAGTAACAGTATTAAGGGCTTGTGGAAACCACAGAATGATAAAATAATTGTGTAACTGAAATACCAGGAGGAAGGTAGAAAGTTCATATAGCAGAGAAACCAATGACTATAAATTCCCCAGATTTAAGAAAGTAGTAACTTACAGATCCAAGAAACTTAGGATGTATCAAGTGGTATAAATGAAAGTCTAAACACATTCAGACGCATCAAAATCAAATTGCATATAACTAAAGATGAAGAAAAATACATAAAATAAAAAATGCACATTGTACAAAGATACAAATGATTACCAAGTCTCATAAAAATACATACCACAAGAAAACAAAGAAAAAAATGAAAGAAAAATATTTACCGAAAGTTTATACTCAGAGAAAAATGTCTTCGCAATAGCCTGAAATTTTCTGTACAGCATAATTTCACTACAAGAAATGCTACAGCTAAATTGGAAATGCTACTCTATAGAACCACAAATCAATAACAAGAAATGGTAAATTCAAAAATGATAAATATATTGGTACATATAAATTGTTATTTCTCTTCCTTTTCTTAAAAACCCTTTAGATCAGTTAAATAAAAAATATAATTGCTTATTAGGTCATCTTTGTACAGCATGAAGTAGGAAAATGTAGGAGCAAATAGAATTGTCTTCAGGTAAAATTCTCACGTAGTTCCTTAAGTGGATCAAGAGTACTTCTTTTTAATTTTTAATTTTTATTTTTTATTGTGAAAATACTGTACAGAGGGGTTACAATTACATGGGCAAGATAATGATACATTTCTTATCAAGCATTGTAGCCTCCTCCTTTGTTTCCCCTTCCCAACCCTTCCCATCCTCCCTCCCCCTCCACTTAATCCTCCCCGCCACCCTCCCCACCAAAGTTGTAAAGTTCATTTTCAACATAACAAGTTGTACATCTCATCGTTGCAATGGGTCCACCTGTATCCCTAGTTAAACGATTTGTTTTTCCCCTTCCCCTCCACAATTATACCGACATCAAATACAGTAAAAGCAGGGGTTATACTGTGGGGGGGGGGACATACAAAGCAACAAAGAAATAATCTTATAAATGTGTTAGAAACAATCGCATGAAAGAAAAAAACATTTAAATACATATCTAAGGGTTCATTTCCCTAACATCACCTTATCTGACCTTTTCTGCTTGACTCAGACATATACTAGATATTGCAAATAACGGAAACCATGGGACCTATGTTTCTTTGGGTCTGGCTTACTTCACTTAATATAATTTTTTCCAAGCTTTTCCATTTCCTAACAAATGGGGCAATGTCATTCTTTCTGATGGAGGCATAGAATTCCATTGTGTATATATACCACATTTTCTTGTGGATCAAGAATACTTCTGTGGACACTATGACAATAATCTGTAGACTATAAATGGTAATACAAAGAGCTTCATTTGAGAGTCACATTCTAGACCTAACAAAGCTGTCCCAAGATTGGCTGACACATTCTGACAAGAAAAATTAGATGGCCCCAGTGCAGTGTCACGCTCAGCCAGCATAACAGACATTTTTTTATGAAATTAGTGGACATGATGCCAGGCCTATGCCACTAACAATGGTTTCCTTATTCTCTTTTGTTTTTGTGGTGTAGGAACCAGACCCAGAGTTTTGTACATCGTAGGCAAACTTTACCAGTGAGCTACAACTCCAGCCTCTGATTTCTTGAGACTGTATCTCCTTCTATATCTAGGCTAGTCTCAAATCCCTAATCCTCCTACTTTCTCCTTTCCAATGCTGGGATTACAGGCACGAACAACTATGCCATTCCCTATTGTTCATTTTTTTTCGAACTGCTTTTCTCCACTTCCTAAGAGTGAAAACTCTGTCCAAAACAACTAAACAGGGAGAACTATAGGATTTTTCTTTGGAGAGAAAAAATATGTTGGCAAACTTTAACCTTATATTATCTTCTGAGGGAAGAAGATTGATAAAAATGAATATGGGTAATAGAATAAATGATATGTTGTAGGTGGACACAGATTATTGTCAAAGGAAATAGTGGTATTGTGATCATTGCTTGTTCAATAATGTTTTTCTGATACCTTGAACATAATATGCTTTGGTCACACAGCAGCATTTGTATTCTTTAGTTATATTTAATAACAGCAAACTTTCCTGAGATGCTGTGTTTGTTGACATTCTTCAAGCCTGGGGAACATCAAAGGAAGTTCTGATACATCTATTTAATTCTGGCCTTTTATTCACATTCTTTTATGTTTTCACTTCAAGCTCTTCTTTAATTTTTCCAGGGAAAATGTGGAAGATGAGTAGTTAGAATAAGTCTGTTAGTCAAACAAGGGAGATGCCATCAGTCTCTGAGACCAACACAATCTTCCTTTGTACTGAAGTAAATCAGAAACCTGTCAAGCCCTAAGATGCTTGATAATTCATTTGTTTTTCTTCCCTGGTAGAATCTGCATTCAATTAGGCAGCAGGCACTCACTGTGGAGATCGAGGATCTCCTGAAACCCAATGAATGTGTGAATGCATGTGTCACCCGATTCCTAGCGCTGGTAGTCTTCAAATAGTATTCTTCCAGAGACTTTCCACTGATTAATAAATAAAGGCTTTTGTTCAAAAGTTGAGAGATAGATTCACTCTCCTCAAAAAGAATAAATAAAAAACTACATTTCCCAAATGAAGGTATTTGAGGCTGCTGCCTTGTGCAGAACAGCACCAAGGACAGAGCAATTCAAAGGCTCTCTTGTTCCTTTCATGTGCAGACCTCCATTGAAGGAAACATAGGAACAAGTACTTATAATCCAATGGGAAAAATTAGCCATTACCATTAACCTCTTATAGATTAACGAAGTTAACTTTTCCTAAAGAGAGAGCTAGCCTTTCTTTCTCTTGGTTTCTTGATATAATCTTTTAAACTTTGGAGTTTCAAACCTGAGAAGAATGTTTTTGTTTGCCTGCTGGCCTTGGGTAAGCTAGATAAATAACCATGTGATTTAGACACCAAGCTTTGGGCTGCATATCATCAGCTCCATTTCCTGAGGAGATGGAGTGAAAATCAGACTTGAAGGCAATCTACCAAACTTTTGTGATGGAATTCCAAGAACTCTATATACCAAGACTCTAGTGAGCTCCCTAATTGAAAATAATCTGCATTATAATGCACTGGTGACTATATGTAACAAAGAGATGAATTAAAGTATGTGGGATATACAGAGGCTCTCTAATAATGCTATGCTATTATACAGGAGACTTGGGCATTTTCAGATTTTTGTGCTTGTGAGGACCCTGAAGCCAATCGGCAGTGTATACTGAGGGACACCTGCCACACAGGGTCAGGCATATTAGACCACAGTTTCAAAAGCCCAAAGACAAAGAGCCTTCTAGTGATAGAACAGACAAAATGTGACAAGAAGAGTATAAGGGAAAACAAAGAAAGGTTAGGCCTTCCAGCTTTAAGACAACGCTTAGTTCCGTCAACTGGAGCACACTCAGGAAAGACAAACCTAGAGGGTAGATGGAAATAAAATCATGACAGCCAAAATGACTGGAGTCTTAAACTTGAGGAGTCAGTGTGGACTGGAAATAACATTAAGATTCAACTGTGAAAGTGTCATCATTCAGGAAAATGTATTTGACACTACCATATTTCCAACCTGCTGGAGAAACTGTCACTCAATGAGAGTATCCTAACAATCCATTGGCTTCTTCAGGAAGGAAGGAGTCTTCTGTTTCTGGGTGGTTTGGGGGAGAGTTGGGCATACCATTTAAAGCAAGTTGCAGATGGCATCAAATAATCACTGAATGGTTGGATGACAGAGGCTTCAGATCCCCTTCTCTTTCTGAGGCTCTATACTTTATTCCTCTCTTGACTGTGTGTCCTCTGACACAAGCCAAGAAATAAATGAGGGTGGGGAATCTGGCTCTTCCAGAGGTGACATACTTGCTTTGCCTGGCCTTTCTTGTTTGTCTTTCCTCTGTGGCTTTTCTTCCTTAATGTATACAGAGCATCTGTCATCAGTGAATTTAAGATGTAGAGTTATTTTAGAACAGTGGAAGAAAATGTCAGCATAAGTAAAATAGACTAGGTAGGTTTGAAGTTCATGGCAAGACACGATTTAATTACCGTGATGGGGATTTAAAGAATTAAACAGTTTCTAGCAGATTGTTCTTTCTCCCATCCCCTGTTCATGTGCCATTTCTTTATTGCCGGTGTTGAGTCAGACAGTAGATGCCTCTCTGGCTAGTTTAAAGAGGAAATGGGATTTTAAAAGTAGTTTAAGCAGATATTTTAGTTACAATAGGAATTACAAGATGAATTTTTAAAATCTCATCTACACTAGGTGTGATATATTTGCTGAATAGTCTCATTTTAATTATTTTCTGTCATACATGTAACAAATGGGCACAAACATGTTTACTTAAAAAACAGAAATACTTTTCTTTTACAATGATAGAGACCAGAAATTCAAGTTCAAGGTGTCTCAGGGTCATGCTTATTTTTAAAGGCTAGAGAGGAGAATTCCTTCTTACCTTACCCAGCCACTAGTCTCCTCACGCTCCTTTCACAGTCTCTACCTCTGACTTGCCAGGCCCTAAAGCATATCTATCTGTCTACCTTATCTCCTAAGGATACCAGTTATTGAATCTGAAACCTATCTTAAAGTTTAAAGGATTTTATTTTGAGATCTTTAATTACATATGTCTGCCATGTTCCTACTTGTAAGTAATAGATCACATTCTGAAGTTCTGGGTGAAGTGAATTTGGAGGGATACTATTTAACGTATTTTTCTTGCCATAAACAAAACACAGCTATGTGCTGAAAACCTTGAAAATCTCCCTCTCTCTCTCCTCTCCCTCTCGCTCTCCCTCCCTCTCTCTCTCTCTCTCTCTTTCCTACATCTGATTATTTCAAGGCTCATACTGTCATGCCTAAGTGTTTACACCTCCACTTGTGAAAACACATCTCTTTGGAGATATGCTTCCTAGATATCTCATCTTCTCCCCTTGTTCCTCTCTTAAAAGACAGATGTCCAGAGTGGATTTAAAAGCCAATGACAAATTCTGCTAAGTGTTCTTTATGTACAGGTGGTAGGTTTTGGTTTCATCTGTATCATTTAGCTAAGTGGCACTGTTGCTGTGCATTCTGAGTTTTGAAATCCTTGTATTGGAGTCCATTTAGACTAAGAAAGTGTAGGTTTCTTATAACTAGCTGTTGTTCAGGAGATCTCTGGGATAAAGAACTAGAAATGTGAATTGTCTGTGTAAAGGCAGAATTGTATCTATGGTACCGGGCGCCGGTGGCTCATGCCTGTATTCCTAGCTACTCAAGAGGCTGAAATCTGAGGATTGCGGCTCAAAGCCAGCCCAGGCAGGAAAGTCCATGAGACTCTTATATCCAACAAACAACTAGAAAACTGGAAGTGGTGCTGTGGCTCAAGCAGTAGAGCGCTCATCTTGAGCTGAAGAGCACAGGGGCAGCACCCAAGCCCAGAGTTCAAGCCCCACGACCAACCAAAAAAAAAAAAAAAATTGTATCTATGATAATATACTAGTTTGCTCCTGGAGAGTGGAATAAAAGAGGGCAGAATCCTGAGGAAAATCAAGATAGGGGATCCTCAGAGATAAGAGTGTGTCAAGAAAATGACTTAGAATTCACCTTGTGAAGGTTAAAATATGTTTGTGGCTTCAGCTAAGTATCACTATCCTACAATATTGTGAAATTTATGTCATCACTTAATCTCAATAAAAAATTTTTTTAAAAATTAAAAAAAGAAAATGACTTAGGAATGATCATTAAGGAGAATCTATCAATAGAGTCAATTGCTACTTTATTTATCTAGAATAGAAAGAAAAAAACTTTCAAATAGTAGAGGGACTGCTAGGGGAGGGAAGAGACTGGAAGAGGGAAGGGAAGAGAGGGCAATTGGGTGGATAAATGCACGTACAGAAATGACATCAAGTACTACTTTAGAGTAGATAATATAAGGTCTGAGATATATTCATTGTATTTGGCAACTGTCTCAGCCCATTTTGTGTATCTCTAACCAAAATAATAATGCCTGACATATGAACATTTATAAGGAAAGATGTTTATTTTGCCTCACAGGTCTGGGGTATATATCCAAATGTGTGACACTGGCAAAGGCCTTGTGCTGCTTCAACTCTTCATGGCAGCAGAGAAGAAGAGAGCCTCACTTTATAACAACCCACTCTAGCAAACATACACCCATTCCTTTGAGAAAGGCATTAATCCCTCACAACTTAATTACCTCATAAAGCTCCAATAGTGCCACGATGACAATCAGATTCAACAACATGAGTCCCAGAAGGAACAAACCATATTCAAAGTAGCAGCAACAGCCAAAAGAATAGGACTACCTTGGTAAGAAGAGTTTGAGATTAAAAAAGTGAGATGGTAAATGTTAACCTATCTATCCAGAGGACTGTTTCTGAATAGAAGAAAAAAGATATGGCAGTAATTATAAAGTACCTAAGGGTCAATGAAGTTGTCTGGGATTGTTGTCTGTTTTCTTGAAGTACTGGTATTAAACCCAGGACCTTGAATAAGCTAGGCAAGTGCTCTCTACCACTGAAGTACATCCTCAGCTTTGTGTGAGATTTCTGTTTTTAAGAGGAGAAAGAGGAGACATAATTATAAAAAAGGGAGACTGTCTAGGGGTACTTACCAGGAGAGTAGGGAGAAAGATGTGGGCCCAAGAAGGTGGAGAAGCTCAAAGTACAATATATATTATAAGAAATATGTATATATTAAAATAGCATAATTTATTTTAGAATTGGTTTTTGCTTCAGCAGTAATCCCTCTACTTTTCCTGGGAATATATTTTGGCCATGATTTTGTAGAGTCAAGACAAATCACTTCAATGCCATGCTTGCTCTTTGGCCCTCTCTCAGGGAATTCTGCTGAGCCACTACTAAAGTATCTATTCACTTACCTCTTAGATGGTACAAAAGGCAGGGCATGACAACAATGCAGCAATAAGGTACAAAAAGCTAAGCAGAACACTGTTTGAAGAAGTGTGGCAGGTGGAAGAAGGGGGTTAAGAAAATACAATGCAGAATGAACTTGCAGAACAGAATGGCCAGTGTTCACACTACACACATCCATGAAATGATCACAATGAAAACTCCTATGCTATTAATATACGTTAATTTTGAAAACATCACCTTTCAAGGCAGAAAAGGAGGTGATTGTCCTAGATTCAGGGCAAGTGACCTTTTTATTCTACTTCTCAGTTATAGGAGAAAAAAAAATCATAAAATGGCAAGGCTTTGTTGGGTATTACGAAAACTTCTATATATTTAAATAGGAGCTTATCAAACTTCAGAGAAGACATTTTGTTTCAAATCTCACTACATGACCTTTTTGTAGCGGTTATCTCATTTTAAAACATGGATGAAATTTTGATGATATCAAGTTATTACTACTTGGTATAAACCTATAATTTGATGGACTGAAGTAGCAATTTGCTATCCAACCATTTCTGCAATAATGTCCTATCTTCTCAAATAAAACAGGTTTTCATAACAATATCCCAGCTGTATATTTTTAATTTTTTTATCACACTCATGGAGAATTCCAGTGGTATCCTAAGTCCTAAAGCCTAGCCAAAGAACCAATTCAAGATTTTATGCATCACTTAAAAGCAGGAACTAAACAGTATACATAGTGGCCGGGACCTGAAATGACTCTCATTGGCTTCCCACCTGAGACAAGGTCTCATCTCATCCAGGCCCAGCAACTCTTCCTCCCCAGATATATATTTACCAGATACTTTCTTAGACAAGACTGAGCAACATTTTATTGACTCTCCTTAGACACTCAGTCCAGATTTCAATATTACTGGACTACTTTGGGCAGCTTCTTGGAGACAGACATCTTATCAGTGAAGGATTGGTTCAAAATTCAAGTTATTCCCAACCATCAAACAAACTACAGCTGTAGAAAGTCTAAAATTTCCCCTATTCAAGTTCACAATGTTAAAATCTCCCCCTGGTGGATTTCAGCAGTATGTGTTTTCATAAATTAAGTTGGATGGAATTTTCCAAGAAAAGTAAATACTGAAATATTACAGGTGTGAAAATCAACCCTATTCATCTCTAAGTTCAAGGGAGGGAGATTGCAATTATTTAAACGATTTTCCATTGATGAAATTCTGCAAAGCACACCAGTTTAGGTTTTCTCTAGTCGTATGTGCAAGTGTGAATATTGAATTTTATCATTTCTCATCTTGTGTTACTACTCTCTCATGAATTAGAGCATTTTTATTGGCTAAATATGCTAATTTCCCCCTTAATTGTTTAGTGAATAGAGACATAATGTTTCAATTATGAAAGGGTATGTCCCTTTCCACTGAATCTGGCATCTGTATAGTGTCATCTGTTACAGTTGTCAGTCAAATGAAGGCAAGTTCAAGTGCAAAGCCCCTAGACCACTCCAAATATGAGCAGAGTAGGGGAATTTCTTTTCTAATGATTTTTTTGTTTCTGCAGTAATCCCTCTTTCTTTCCTGGGAATACATTTTGGACATGATTTGGCAAAATCAAGAGAAAACAATTCAATGTCGCTTCTACTCTCCCCCTTCCCCCCCTTCTCCCCCCCCCCCCCGCCCTTACATGGGATGAAAGGTGAAGCATGACAAGAACACAAGGATAAAGTACAGAAAGCTCTGCAGAAAAGCTCATGCAATCTAGTACAAAGCTGCTACAGCACTGACCATACATTTAGAACTGACAAATGGTAGCCAGTGGTTAATGGGAAATGTATTATTTTTCAGCACTCATATTCGAGTTGTTCATCAGTGTTTTGTTCCTTCCGATATTTTTCTGAGGTTAATTTTTTTTCTAAACTGTATTCTAAATTTCTAAGAACTACTTTGTTACTTTTAAATGATGAGGCAGCATAGGTAAAGGGAAAATGGAAGTACTTGTTGACTACCCTGAAGAATACATGACACACAAAAATGACTTAGATTTGCTATTTATGCCATTTCTTGACATCAAACCCACCTTTTGATGGAGTGAGTTCAGTGATAAAGAAAACCACACTAGGAAGTCATCCTGATTATAAGCCTTTAAGTGGATGACTAGAGTCAAATCCAAGTTCTGTTGCTTTAGCTATGTGATATGAATGTTATTTATTCTCTGAGCATAGATTTTTTTAATGTATCAAATGCGGATATTTCATATAGAACTCAACACAGTGTAATTGCAAGCCTTAAAGATATCAAAAGTATAGGTGGAATGGCTGGGAAGTGGTAGAGTGCGTGCCTTGCATGCATAAGGCCCTGGGTTTGATTCCTCAGCACCACATAATCAGAAAAAAAGCTGGAAGTGTTGCTATGGCTCAAGTGGTAGAGCTAGCCTTGAGCTGAAGAGCTGAGGGACAGCGCCCAGGACCAGAGTTCAGGCCCCATGACTGACAAAAAAAAAAAAGTATAAGTGGAAAGTAGTACACATATCAGCATTTCTGCTCACTTTCAGATACCCATTTTCAAATGGGTGTAATTTTACCCATTAAAAATCATCCCATGGTTTCCCTTATTTGCAATATCTAGTATATGTCTGAGTCGAGCAGAAAAGGTCAGATAAGTTGACGTTAGGGAAATGAACCCTAAGATATGTATTCAAATGTTTTTTTTTTCTTTCATGCGGTTTTTTCTAACACATTTATAAGATTCTTTGTTGCTTTGTATGTCCCTCCCCGACAGTATAACCCCTGCTTTTACTGTATTTGATGTCGGTGTAATTTGTAGAGGGGAAGGGGAAAAACAAATGGTTTAAAAATGGATACAGGTGGACCCATTACAACAATGAGTTGTACAAGTTGTTATGTTGAAAACAAACTTTACAACTTTAGTGCAGGGACGGGGGTGGGGGGGCCGGGGAAGGATGGGAAAGGATGGGAAGGGAAAACAAAGGAGGAGGCTACAATGCTTGATAAGAAATGTACTCATTGGGGCTGGGAAGGCGGCTCAGTGGTAGAGAGCTTGCCTTGCATGCCTGAGGCCCTAGGTTCAATTCCTCAGCACCACATCAGCAAAAAGAAAAAAGCCGGAGTGGCGCTGTGGCTCAAGTGGTAGAGCGCTAGCCTTGAGCTGAAGAGCTGAGGGACAGCGCCCAGGCCCAGAGTTCAGGCCCTACATCTGGACCCAAAAAAAAAAAAAGAAAAGAAAAGAAATGTACTCATTATCTTCCCCATGTAATTGTAACCCCTCTGTACAGTATTTTCACTATATATATATACATATATATGTATATATATAATCATCTCAGTTGTGTACTGGCAGCTGATCCTAGCTGTAATCCTAGCTACCAAAGAGGCTGAGATCTAAAGATCACAGTTTGAAAGCCAGCCCAGGCAGGAAGGTCTGTGAGACTCTTTTCTCCAATAATCATAGAAAAAGCCAGAAGTGGCACAGTCACTCAAGTGGTAGAGTGCTAACTTTGAACAAAAAGGAGTTCAGGCCCAGACTTAAGCCCCAGGACTGTCAAAGAAAAAAAAAAACTTTTTTCCTAACTGAACATTGGGGACTCACTGCTACAATCCTAGTTTTTCAGAAAGCTGATATCTGAGTGTCAAAGTTCAAAACCATCCCCAGCAAAATGTCCATGAAACTCTTAACTCTATCCAGTCAAAAGCAGAAGTGGAGCTCTAGCTCAAGTGGTAGAACACAACAAGCCTTGAGAGAAAAAGCTAAGAGACAGTACCCAAGACCTGCCCTCAAGCCTCAGTACCAGCACACACACACACACACACACACACACACACACACACACACACAACCACTTCCTAAATTGAAATTTTAATTTCTAATTCAATATTTCTTATTCCTGTACAGTAAGGTGCAGTTGATAGTTTTTATTTCTTTACATATTGTCTTCTTCTTCTCTCATACTCCTTTATCTGTCTGTCTCTCCTGTATGGAAGCAGGAAAAGCATCCATTGTAAAAAAAAAATCCCTCCCTGAACCCAGCAGTTACCATCTGACATTGATGCTTTCTGGTAGGACTTTGTCTCAATGGAATCCTTCAGTGTTTGATTAGCATCACTGATGACTCCTCCCAGGAGATGCCTTCTTAGCTCCTGCTGGGCTTCACAAACGCCCTAGGTCATCTCACCATAAGCTGTTTGTTCCAGCTGTGGAGAAGAGGAAGGACAGCAGCCTTCTTTCTTCTCTCAAACAGTCTATCAGTGGACCACTTCCTCACCTTTACATTTTCTAGGAAAGAGTGAGACACCAGCTTCTGCATCTTCTCCAACCCCAGGGGATACTGCCTCACTGCTCCTCTCTAGAAGTGGTTTTACAGAAGTCTGCCACTCTATGGACTTTCATCTTCCAAGGCAGGGAAAATACATCACTGTCTCCAAGGGAATATATTTCTTTCAGTCTTTCTTTCCACATGAGCTTGGAGGCTTGGTGGCTTCATCAGAAATCAAAAAAGGAGCGTTCTGTCAAATACAGACTGAGCTTAGGTAGTACTCCCACAATTGGGTTTAGCCTGAGTATGGTAGTATCACAGCCCTTAGGATATGGGTAGACTAGACTAACTTTGATATGAGGTTTAGATTAACACTGTAGCTGAGGTGTAATATGTCCTAAACACCTTCAAATGAAATGTGGATCACTGTGTTGAATTATAGGCTATTGTATAGGTGGGAGGGGGCAAGCAAAGGGATAAGTAATATACAGATAGCAATCATTCTGGTCAATATTTCTTAGAATGAATAATGGTATGCCAAATCTACTCTTAAGTTATTGAACAAAAGGAGAACACAAAGTGAACCCCAAGATATGGACATAAGAGGTCTATCTTTATTGTTATTGTTTTAAATGTACCATGTGATTTTATATTTTTTGTTGTTGTTTCCTTTGTATGTTCTTTCCCCTGTTGCCACTGTACTTGATTTTAATACCCTGCATCTTGTATATACATATGTCTAATCTGGGGAGAGGAAGGAGAATAACAAAATGCTGAAACAAGGACACAGGATGACCCATTGTAACAAAGATACCCACAGGACAGTATATTGGAAATGAACTCAGGGCTGGCAAGTGGGGCGGGCCAGAGGAAGGGGGATAAGAATGTGGGAGCTGGGGGAGGGAAGGGATAGTGGGACAACATCAAGGAAGGGAAGGGGTAACTGATTGACAAGTAATGTACTCATTGCCTTACTCACGTAACTGTAACTCCTATGTACAACATCTTAACAATAAAATTTTTAAAAAGGAAAAAACAGATTTCTTGAATGCTTTTGGTTAACTCAACAATAATATTGCATATTCTTCTGTACTTTTAACGATGATGATTCTGTGTGTGTGTGTGAGAGAGAGAGAGAGAGAGAGTCCTCCAGCTTGAATTCAGGGTCAGGACACTGCCCCTGAGCTTCTTTCTGCTCAAGGCTAGTGTTCTATCACTTGAGCCACAGCTTCACTTCCGGCTTTTTGGTAGTTAGTTGGAGAGAAGAGTTTCACAGACTTTTTCTGCCTAAGCTGGCCTGGAACTGTGATCCTCATATTTAGCCTTTTGAGTAGTTAGGATTAGGATTAAGCATGAGCCAGTAGCTCTGGGCTATTTATTCCTTTTAACTGCCCTTTTATTTAGATATATAAATATCTTCACTTTATGAATAAAGAAACAGAGGCACAGAGAGATGGAGCATTCACATAAAGTTACACACATGGGAAAAAGAGATTTAAGCCCGGAAGTTTAGCACCAGGCAGCAAGTCTATGCTTTCATAGCCATCCTCTGTGACTTAATGCCCCTTAGCCATTTTAAGAGGCTGGCCTGGCCCTCTTAAACATACTGGGTGCCCCAACTGGCCAGGAGCTGTCTGCAGGATAAGATTTGTTCTGCCACTTCCTGCTGAGTATATTTTGTTTGCAATTTAATTTGCATCATGATATGTTAATTCCTAGAATAAATTTATTGGTGTTTTTCTGACAGCAAAAATAATTAAAGAGGCAATAAATCAGCAAATGCTTCTTTACATGGAGCAGACATGTATGTCCTGGGGTCTTCTCTGTTCTTTTATTTTTTAATTCTCTAAAAATAACACTTTCATTGCCTTTATCTTATTTAAAGATATTTGGGGGAAAAAAACAATTATCTACAAAAAGGAAAAGAAATTATCTATGACCCAACCACCTGAAGATAATCACCCTTAATATCACTCCTTTCAGACTACGCACATATACATACATATAATAGATGGGTGTTTATTTCACATCAGTGAGTATATATGTAATCGTTCTTTTTTCTTTTGCCTGGGGGAAGAACAAAATAGAATTATTTTTAAAAAAATTTTTGGAATGAGAAATACCAAGAGAATGGTCAGAAAATAATGCAGTGTCTGGTGGGGCATCTTTGCTCCAGCTTAGATTAAGCACTGCTGCTTCAAGCGTTCCCAACGGCCCAACTGTTTTGTCTGGCTTGCTTGTTTGCTTACCCTGCAACTTATAAATCAAGTTTATAATCTGTTAAATAAAATATATACTACCATCCTATCTTCATTATGACCCAAGAGGACAAAGTCCAATTTAGACTCCTGGCAATCTTCATCTTCAGGAACTCTGCTCTGGAACCTGCCCTTACTGGCAGTCCACACAACCTTGATTTCCACCTGGGCTCTCTCCTATACAGAGAGCAGCCTGGTGGATTCCAATAGATATGCCAGCCTCCATGGCTAAGCTCAAGCCTAATCTACTCCACCCTCCCTTGACAGTTACCTCTCCTTCTCCCTTCAGTCCACGAGTTGTTGGTACCTGCCAAGGCAGCTGTCACAGGCTTGAGTATTCTGGGCAAGAAAGTCCAAGATATGAAAGAAGGTAATCTAGAGTATGGTGTCAGGGGGGCTTTGCAAGCTCAAGTTCAAGAACCCTAAGAGCCCTGGGAACTCCTTCCCTTGTGTAAAAGAAAGGAAGTCTTTCCTCTAACTATAGTTAGAGGAAGCCTGGATCAAGACTTTCCTGTGTTCTCTCCTTTACAAGGGGTGCTGATTAAAATGAATTTTTAATTATTTAAACCTGGAGATGTTCTCTAAAGTATGACGTTAGAAAACCAAGAAGGTAGGGGGCAAGGTGTAACTTCAGTGTGCAGAATACCTTTATCTCTTTTCTTCAGCAACATAGTGCTTTCCACATGCTGTTTCTTCTGTCTGGAATAACCCTCACCAGATGTGGGCTTTTTTACCTTCTTGTCATTTAAGGCCGCTCAGACAACTGAGCATCTAGCCCTGTTTACTTTCTGCCTAAGAAGCCACAGGAAACTCATCTTTGCCACTGTATTCAGAACCTCAAACTGAGCCTGTTATTCAGGAGACATTCAATAATTGTCTGTTAAATTCATGAATAAATTGTCGTTATTGTTAGAAACACATTATTTGTACATAATAGAAATTAGCTATTGATTTTCCATTTCTTCTAACAAAGAGATGGGGGCCAAAAATAAAAGGTGAACATATAGTACAACATAACTATGGAATTAAGTCTGTTCTATTATACTCTGACTTTTTACTTCCTTAAAAACTAAGTCAATAAACACAAAATAGCATCAGAAACTAAGGCATTGGCCAATGGCAAAAGCTGTAAAATCTTGGCTGATCCAGGCAATCGGTAAAATGTAGTGACTTTCTAGGCCATATATCTCCCTCCACCTGAATTATCTTCTGACCTCCCTCTTGTGGCAAGAAAGAAGCATACAGCTTAACAAAGATGTAGTTCCATACTGTGTGGGGAAAGCAGGGCAGGGGCAGGGCCTGGCACTTGCCATTCTGTGGCAGTCTGCCCTCAGGAGGTGGGAGTAACAGTGATCCAGGCTTTCCGTGTCTAGGACCACCTTAATTAAAGTTCACAGAAGCTTTCTTCTTCTAATAGAAGATGGAGATATGTTCACTATAGAACTGCTACTGGCCACTTCCAACTTCACTGGTGAAAAGAGGAAAGTGCAACCACTTACATTGCTTCATGCCATCTAAATAACAGTAATTTACCTGTGTCCAGACTTCTGCCTCAATTATCTCAAGTTGGAACAAAGTGTCAGGTTTTCTGTGGTGATGTTAAGATGCTTCCAGGGGCTGATAACTGCAAAACTGGCTTTTCCTTCCATATTTGGTTATTTGCTTGGCTTTGTACTCTATCTTAGCGACAGAAGCTGATTGACAGATATATAGCTGACTCCAAAAGAGCAGTTCTTTCAAAAGGAATGGGTGATTTTCCTGGAGTGTTTAAATGTTCTACTGGAGGAAGAAAAAATCAAATTTCAACTGATGTATCAAATGAAATGAAAATTTTTTGTATGACTTTGAAAGCATTTCCTGGCAATTTCCACTAAAAAGACCAATGCCAAAAAGAAAAGGAAAGATTTCAACAAAATTATTTTTATATTAATGCTATTCACCTTAAATTTCTTAACCAATAGAGGCTTTATTACAGAAAATGTATTGGTGGTGAGAACTATTCTGAACAATACAGGTAACTGTGATCAGCTTTGTTCCATTTTTTTATGTATCCATTAATAGTAATGAATCCTTTGCTATATATGGTAAATTCTTGCTTGTATACAGATTATTTAGTAGTAGAGAATCCATAGGAAAGCATGTGAGTTTTTATACTATATTCATCCTTTCTGAAAGCACAGAAAAGACTCATGCTGTTTCACAGAAGAGGCAACAGGAAAATCAGTGGACCAGGGTAAGTTTGCTGGGATTGGTGATGAACTGAGCCACAGGCACCAGGGCTGCTGTGAAGTGATTGGGCATCCCTGAGAGAAGTCTGGGATTGCTCCCCAGCCTTGTAGCCACTTTGTACCCTAGTAACATTCTTATTACACTGCCATCATGTTAACTGCTTAGTGGCAGATGGTCCTTAAGTTTTACATCCTTTGCTTTGGGCCATATTGCAGAGTGACTCCTGCCCCTTGTACCCAGCTTGGTCCCATCTGCCCACACAGGCATTTGTAAACACAGCTCTGATGCAATACTAATGTAGGGTATGTTGCAGGAAGTATTTCCTCAGATCTGATCCTAATCAGTCCTTTGCCACTGGCATGTATTAGAAGGGCACTCATTTGGGGACTACCACAGGTTCCAACTAGAAAAACGACATTAGTAATGATTTTGAAAAAAGCAGTTTGAAATCCTGATAATTACTGTTTCACCAAACCAACTGAGACTCAGGACTGCAATTAAAAAAGAAATGATCTTCCATGCATAATGGCTTTCACACTGCATGCTACTATTAAATAACCATCATTAGCTACTAAAGCATGTACTACCCATTTCCCGGGGCCCTTCCTCTGCCAAGAAATTTAAGACCAAGAATGATCAATGAATGAATCATCAGCATAATAATTGTTGGTATAGGACATGCAAATTGAAATTATGTGGAAGGATTTAAATGTACAAAGAATTATTACAGATGATGATATTACCCAGACATTAAAGCTCTTCTTGTAAGTGGCCAACAGTTCATGTCTTTGCATCTACAATTTATGGGCTAGAAAGGAGAAACGTAGTAACCATGCGATGCCTTAAAACATAAAACAAGAAAATTTCAGGCAGTTTCCTAGGCATTGCGCTGGGTTCTGGGAATAGAATAATAAAATATAGCTCCTGTTTTTAAGATGTTTTCAAATTGATAGAGGAGGCAGACAAATACACATAAAATATCACAGCACAAGGTGATGGATGGAATTATGAAAGTGTGTACCTGATTGAAGATAATACAAGGAAGTTGTGCTTGCTGTGGAAAGTTTCTTTGAAGGAAGAGAAAGAGTTTGGCTTGAGAATCTAAATTTCCTAAATTATGAAATTTCCATTCTTCCCTTTCTGGGAAATATTTCTCTCTTTGCTCATATCATGAAGGCACAGGAACTGCATGGAACTTAAAATGGAAAACAGCAAGCTCTTCCAAAGATTTTCAAGGCTTATAGGCACTTGAGTTTTGTTTTTGCATTTGTTGAGTGTTTTTTTTTTTTTTAAGAATGTTTTAACAAGAAGGTTGTGGAGGTCTGACTTTTCACAACTTGTGGTCTATGTCCATATTGCTTTTCTTGCTTTTGGGGAAAATACATTAAAGTCTGAGGGGGAAGATGGATACTACTGGACTTCTACCCTTAATGTAATTTTTAAACAGTTACAATACAACTCCACATGTTGCTTAGCCCAGGAGCATCACCTCTTATGGTTTGTTTTGCTCAAAGGTTGGTTCACAAACATGATAATAATCAAACACATGAAAGAGATTGGGTAATACTTCATGACTTATCTGCATCTCAATGACTCCTTTTTAGTTGAAGTGAAAGTCACCTAAAATTTACAATTGTAGTCATTTCACAGTGTACAATTCAATGGTTTTTAATATAATCCCAACATTGTACAACATTCCCATGGTGTAATTCCAAAATATTTTCTTCATCTCAGGAAGAAATCTCATACCCATCTAGTCATCTTTCCCCATTTTTTAATTCACCTGGCCCCTGGCAACTGTTAATCTGCTTACACGTCTCTGGATGTTTACCTATGCTGTAGAAATCATAGAAAGGTAATCATGGAATAAATGACTGGTTTCTTTCACCTTGCCTGAGGTTTTGAAGGTTCATTTGTATTGCAGCACATTGTCAACATCTCATTCTTTTTTAAGAATAAATAATATTCTGTTGTATGTGTGTAGCAATGTCCATGTTTTCATTTTATCAGTTGATGGATATTTGGTCCTTTTCACTTTTGGGATTATTAAAACACCATTTATAAATTTACTTTTAATTTTGAGGGGGAAAAGAACAGAAGTGAAATTTTTTAGTCATTGAGTAGTTCAATGTTACGCCTTTAGAGGAATCACCAAACCTTTCTCTAAAATTTCTCATCATTTCTAAAATTTTTCATACACCCAATATGTGGGTGTTCCCACTTTCCCACAGCCTTGCCAGCATTTATTTTCTTTAAAAATTTTATTATAGTGATCCGAGTGAATATGAAGTACTATCTCATTGTCAATCCCTTCTTCTAGATGAATAGCCCCCCACAAAAACAACCTCACAAGTAAAGAAAGCTTGCTCCTGTCAGAGCTTAAGTTCTCTTCTTTGTATATGAATCTACAGCTTAGCCATTTGTGAAGCCATAACTTAGTTGCTGTTGTGATTATTGCTTAAGATGAGCTGTAAAAGGAACTTAATGACATTCTAACCACAAAGCTGATTTTTTACCAACTCCCAAAGCTTACTTCCCCTGGAACCATGATGATAGAAGCCAGTGCTTCTAAATGGCAATTGCTGAAATGCCAACCCCCAGAAATACAGCCAGGTGTCTCCAGTCAGTGATTAGGATGTTTGGCTGCCACATGCTCCATGCTCTTTTTGAACAAAACCAACTTGTGTTTTTTGTTGTTTTTTTGTTTAGGTTCACAAACATTTTTTTCTCCCCATATATGCTTCTTTCTTTCTTTCTTTTTAAAGAAACATTGCTGAACACCAATTCCACCTTCCACTTGAAGAAAGCAATTTGTTCAGCTTTTAACAAAATAGGCTAAACACTTTCAGACGTCCTTATCAAATTTCACTTTTGTCATTAACAATTCGGTATCCATTGCCCAGGTTCCTATGAATCTGTCGCCCTTTATTTTAATCTTGAATGGTATCATCAAGTACAAAGTGATCTTCTCCCCTCCAAAAGCATCCAGCTTTGAGAAGTAAACCACATCTATGTAAAAGATTACTTGTCTAAGGTAGCAGGCAATTCGGAATTGCAGTTCTCTGGTTTTAATGTCTGCATTACAGACTCTCTCACACAAATAGCTTCCGTGAGTTTGGTTTCTGTGTCTGTTTGCCTCTCCTTGTTGTAAATAGTCTCAGAGGAGGGCAGGCACCTTGGGAACCTTTTGGTTGGGGAGGGGGAACTAAGGCAAAACTGGAAACAACGGTGGAGAAAGGCTGAAGGCTACATTGCAGCCAGCTAGGAACTGGCTCATTTCAAACATTTGCAGGGGTCTTGCAGGCCCAGAGCAGCATTTATGAAAAGAAGCTGGATTTTCTTTTAACTGAGACCACTGCAAGGCCAAAGAAAGTCAACGTTCAGAACACAGTGGGGGGGGGGGGTTGGAGGGGGGGGGTAGGAGAACCCATGGATCATTTTCAAATCATGGTAATTATCACAATGAGGCCTCCTTCTATTATTCATATATGCCAATGTTTTCTAATCACATTGAAATACCCATTCTTTCTCACATGGAAACTACTCAATCAGTTCCCAAATGGCTTAGAGCTGTCTGTACCTTCATGGTTTGGGCGCAGAGGTCATACCTCAAGCGCCTTAATATTTCCTTCTTTTTTTTTTAATATCAGGGGAAAACCGGAATGTCGTCCTGTTTCATTTCGGGATTGGTGACAGATCTGTCACCTGCATAGAAGCCCTCGTTGATTTAGAGAAGCTGGTTGGTGTGTGTGCTGCCAGCCCAGGTCTTGTTGCTTTCCACCCCCCACCCCTGTGCCAACTCTCCAGGGTACAAAGTACAGCAGGGACTCGAGCGAGCTGTTCTGAGCCACACGGCGTTATCTTTCCCCCGCGAGCACCTCGATGGATTTCCAATACGGCGCCTGGCACGTTCGGATGGGAGCTTTCAGGCTCCTCCTGGGCGCCCAGCCGCGAACCCCCATTTCTGCAGTCGATATTCCTGTGGGAGCTGCAGGACCCTCGGGGCACTACCCGGTTTATTAAGAGATTCACAGTGGTTCCCTCTTCTTGAAACACTCCCGCACGGAAAGCGCTGCGGGCCTCGTTATCATTCAGAATGCCCTAACGCGCCCTTGGGGTGGCTTGGTGCTGGGCGACTTAGAATCAGTTTGCAGCACTTTAAGGGTTGGCTAGGGCACTTGTGCTACCGCCTGGCCCAGAGAGAATTGGACCTGGGGAAGAACAGTCAGCGCTCCACCAAGCCGCACCTGCCCTTGGCCAGGGGTGTCGACGCGTCCGCCGGGAGATAGCGCACTTGGGCAACGAGCCCCCCCCCCGCCCCGGAGCTCCCTCCGCAGGTCTGAATCGGGAGGGACTGGGACTGTGGGGCTGGAGGGGGGTGTTGGGGGTCGGGGCGGGGGTAGGGTCCGGGACAGCGCGACCCAGGAGTGGAGCTGGGTTTCCCCCAGGAGAGGGCAGCAATTGAAGGAAACTGAGATGAACTCCAGACATCTGGGGGGGAGGGGGAGAGGGCGGGGTTGCTTCTGCCTTTGGGTAGGTGAGGGGTGGCATGGGACAGAATTGCCCCCTTGGCTAGCTCGTACCTTCCAAGAAAGCAGAGAAACTCCCCAGAAACCTCTGAGAAAGAACGGAGGTAAAGGAACCGTGAGGGGAATCCGAAGCAACCGCTCGGGTTTAAGCCTGCTTAACTGGGAAGAGGAAAAAAACAACAACAACAAAACAAAACTGGAGGAAGCGGGGAGAGAACACCTAAGTGCTCTCCTCCCTCTTTTTCTCACCCTCCTCCCCTCCTTTCGTAGCTGCTGACGCGATGGTGGTGCCTATTAATCATTCACCAGCTCTGAGCCGCTCCAGTTAATGGCTGTGGCGCGCTGGGGCTCCAGCCCGCTCCCACTCTGCGCTTCCGCGCTCCGGTGTGCCCAGGCGCCCCAGAGCGGCAAAAGGCGGCGCGCCAGCAGCCGCCGGGCGATGCACTCGGCTGGCGTGGGTCGGAGCCGCGCTCCCCGGAGCTGCTGCGCCTCACTGCCACGCACCGAGCTACTGTGAGCTGCGGGCGATCGGCCGGGTGTCCAGGGAGGGCGCCAGCGGCCGAGACGGAAGGAGGGTGTCCCCAGCGCCGACCCCCCATGAGCTGGGATGTTCCCCAATGGCACCGCCTCCTCTCCTTCCTCTTCTCCTAGTCCCAGCCCGGGCAGCTGCGGCGAAAGCGGCTGCAGCAGGGACCCCGGGAGCGGCGCTGCGGACGGCATGGAGGAACCAGGACGCAACGCATCCCAGAATGGGACCTTAAGCGAGGGCCAAGGCAGCGCCATCCTGATCTCTTTCATCTACTCCGTCGTGTGTCTGGTGGGACTGTGTGGAAACTCCATGGTCATCTATGTGATCCTGCGCTACGCCAAGATGAAAACGGCCACCAACATCTACATCCTAAACCTGGCCATCGCGGACGAGCTGCTGATGCTCAGCGTGCCCTTCCTGGTCACCTCCACGTTGTTGCGCCACTGGCCCTTCGGCGCGCTGCTCTGCCGCCTCGTGCTCAGCGTGGACGCGGTCAACATGTTCACCAGCATCTACTGCCTGACTGTGCTCAGTGTGGACCGCTATGTGGCCGTGGTACATCCCATCAAGGCAGCTCGCTACCGGCGGCCCACCGTGGCCAAGGTGGTGAACCTGGGCGTGTGGGTGCTCTCGCTGCTGGTCATACTACCCATCGTGGTATTCTCGCGCACGGCGGCCAACAGCGACGGCACCGTGGCCTGCAACATGCTCATGCCCGAGCCTGCCCAGCGCTGGTTGGTGGGCTTCGTGTTGTACACATTTCTCATGGGGTTCCTGCTGCCCGTCGGGGCCATCTGCCTGTGTTACGTGCTCATCATCGCCAAGATGCGCATGGTAGCCCTCAAAGCCGGCTGGCAGCAGCGCAAGCGCTCGGAGCGCAAGATCACGCTGATGGTGATGATGGTGGTGATGGTGTTTGTCATCTGCTGGATGCCTTTCTACGTGGTGCAGCTGGTCAATGTGTTCGCTGAGCAGGACGACGCCACCGTCAGCCAGTTGTCCGTCATCCTGGGCTATGCCAACAGCTGTGCCAACCCCATTCTCTACGGCTTCCTGTCGGACAACTTCAAGCGCTCTTTCCAGCGCATCCTGTGCCTCAGCTGGATGGACAACGCCGCCGAGGAGCCGGTCGACTACTACGCCACGGCCCTCAAGAGTCGCGCCTACAGCGTGGAGGACTTCCAGCCCGAGAACCTGGAGTCTGGCGGCGTCTTTCGCAATGGCACCTGCACTTCCCGGATCACCACCCTTTGAGATGGGGCCACGTAGGGAGAAGGGGAGGCCGGGTACGAGTGGCTGCTAATCCCGGGTCCCAAAGTGCCCTGGGAGTGATATGGGGCTTGGACACCGTGTCCCACTTCATAGAGAGACCCAAGAAAGTGGGCACCACCAAGGTAGAGTTGTGAGCTTTGCTTACAAACTGGGAACACTTTTTGGGGCCATCTTCTCCTGCCTCGCACTTTCCAGCTTCTTCCTACACTGCGCTTGCTTCTCTAGACCCCTCCCTCTGCCTCCCCCCGCACCCCCCCATCCCATGCCCTACAACTTCCATCCTTCCTGCCTCACGTTCTGCCTGGGCAGATGACCAACTCTGTTCACAGCTCCAATTCGATCTGATCCTTCCCTCCTCCCCCCCCCTTCCGCCCCTCAGTTCCGTTTGGTTAAACTGAGCCAAGGTTGACGCCACGGGTTCCCCTTGTGGGGAGCTCCCCGCCTGCCCCCAGCCTTTTCCGGCCTCGCGAGTCAGCTGTCTGCCTGCCTGGTGGCCCTAGCCCAGCCCGGAGCCACGACTCTCCTTTCTCTAGCATCTACCTGAAGGGATGTGGGACTTGAGAAAAGAACTAAGCCATGAGTGCTGTTTCCTACTCCCGGGTGAAGGCCCGTCCTTCCTTGCACCGCCCCATTCTCCCGCTCTGCGCCCAGAGCAGAGTCAGGTGCTTAGTAAAAGAGGTCCTGCGCTTCGGCTCCCAGGCTCAAGCGGCTCCATCTACATCCTGCTTGGGAGCAAATTAAAAAGAGCTGAGAACAAGCCAAAGGAGGAATGTTTCAGAAGATTCCTGCCGGGGGGTGGGGATGGGGTAAGGATGGCCTAGAACCCCCCACCCCCACCCCTCCTGCCACGTTCAAAACCTGGGAACTCGGTGTCTAAGACCCAGCGCAGGGCGCATCTCCTTTAGGCTGGGCAGAGGGAACTTTGCCAGGCAACTCTGCAAGCGCGCCGGGCTGCAGCTCCACTTGGCTTTCTCCGGAGCCGACCCTAAGATATTCAACAGACTCGATTTCTGGCACAGGGAAACCTAAGGTGATAGATATAACTTTAGAGTCTGTGCTAAAGCTGGTCCTTGCTCCCGGGGCAGCTTTTCTTGACTCCAGAGTGTGGCCTGTCTGGCTTTTAAGGGTTGCTGCCTTTCAAGCGGTGCCTAATCAGTTATTTTCTTGTTTGGCGTTATTTATTTATTTATTTACTTGTGTTGTTGGAAGTCGTGTTTCTGCTTCCTTTTTTCTCTACTTGCTAAGCAGGACTAGTAGAGTAGGATTGGAGAAATGCTCCCTGATCCCTCCAAGGCCCCTCCTGAGCCCTCTGATCTTTTCCTCTAGCCTTTCTATTTTTGCCTGTGTCCAGTGATATTTGGAGATTTTTCATACTTTTCATATTGTAACGGCTTGTCTTAGAATAATTTTAAGAGATGACAATGTGGATTAACTTTCTCTCCATGCAGAGTGAAAAGTTCTGAAATCCTGGGATCCCAGGAAACATAGATATATAGGGGGAATAAATCACACTATATGATTTGAATGAGTGTAAGCAATATTATATATATGTATATATACATATATATTTATTTATCCTGCTCCGTTTACATAAGTCCATGAAACAATTCCAGGTACAACCACAAACAGAGGCAGGTGTGAGGCAGACTGGAGCACTATGTCTGTCTGCAGCTGGGAGATATTGAGAGATTTTAATTACCACGGGGGATGTCCCTGCTTCTACTAGGCTGCACACCCATCATTCTTACATGAAAGGGTGAAGCCACTTCTGAGGATATAGAAAGTGAAATAATCTGTGTCTACATTACTAACAACATTGGAAATCTGAGGCAGGGCAAGCACCAATAATTTTACTTCTCTATAGTTCCTGTATTGCTTTAGTATGCTGGTTTGTACATAGGAGATGTACAAAACATGTGTGTTTGTTGGCTGATGGTTCATGAAAGCCAGTGTCTTTCAGTGATACCAAGATAATAAATCTGGGATTCTCAGCTTCTCTTGTTGACATGATACACAATGGTTGGACTCACTCTTTAAAAAGATGTTTTGTGGATATTTGCTTCAAGAGCATTGTGCTTTTTAACCAATAGTTTAAAATTGTCTGTAATGTTTTGTTTAAACTAATGAACAAATACACTTTTGATCATAAATCAGAAAGTTTGGTTCTGTCCCTTAATAATAACATGTATCATTATTCTACTGTTCATAAGATTTTTAATGGTTAAAAAACAGTGAAATTTACAAGCTGAAATTCTCACTATTATCCTGTAAATGGGATATAAATCTATTGCTCTTAACCTGTTACCATTGTAATAGTAACTGAATAAACAGATGTATTATGCTGTGACTTCCATTTCCATTTTATCTTTTCAAATGGCTATTTGAAAACACACATATGCACACATACAAAACTGATTTTTAGTTTTTAATTTTCTGTGTTGCTAGCTAGTTTTGAACTAAGGGTCTTGTACTCTCTGCTTTCTTGCCCATAGCTGATGCTCTACCCCTTAAGCCATGCCTGTGGTTCAGCCTTCTTCTAGTTATTTTGGAGATGGAGTTTCACAAACTTATTTTTCTGGGCTGGACTTGAACTGTGATCCTCCACGTCCGCTAGTCACCTGCATCTGGCTATGTACCTTACGATTTTAAGTTATCTTCAGAAATTTTACCAAAATTGAGCAGAGTTGGAGTCGCACTCTGTTGTCACCAAACTAACCAGACAATGTATTCAACTTCTCCTAGATTAATTTACCATCTACCCTCACTTACAACTCCCGACTTTGTTGTGGAAATTCACTAATTCTTGATTTACATCCTGAGGAAAGATAATAAGAGTGGAAAACATCTCAGAACAAATTTTAAAGAGAGCAGGTGCTGGTGGCTCACCCCTGAATTCAGAAAGTCTGAGTTAGATCTGAGGATGGCTCAAAGCCAGCCAGGACAGGAAAGTCCATGAGACTCATCTCTAGTCAATCGCCAAAGAACTGGAAGTGGAGCTGTGGCTTAAGTGGAAGAGCACTGGCCTTAAGGAAGAAAAATCAAAGCTCAGGGACAGTGCCCAAGCCCTGAGTTCAAGCTTCAGGAACAACACACACACACAAACACACACACACACACACACACACACACTGTAAAGCACAAAGTGTAAAGAAACAGAAAAATAAGATTTCAACACAAGAGAAGGCCATGTTTTATACTGTGTTCAATTATGACCATTTACAGTTTAGAAGAACATAAGGCGGCTCTAGGGGAATATTTTTTAACAGAGTTTTTTCTTTTTTTTTTTTTAACTCAGGACCTGGGTACTATGAGATGTTTTGCTCAAGGCTAGCACTCTATCACTCTGAGCCACACTGCCTCTTCTGAATTTCTGGTGGTTAATTGAAGATAAGTATCTCTTGCCTGATTTGGCTTTAAAGCACAATTCTCAGATCTCAGTCTCTTGAGTAGCTAGGATTACAGGCATGAGTCACCAGCACTGGGCCTCAGTTTTTTTTTTTTTTTTTGTAGAAGTTTTATGTCCACAAAAAGAAGGATGGGAAGGGGAAACAAAGGAGGAGGCTACAATGCTTGATAAGAAACATACTCATTATCCTGCCCATGTAATTGTAACTCCTCTGTACAGTATTTTCACTATATATATATATATATATATATATATATGAGAAATAAAAGAAGTACTCTCCAAGCAGCGATAGCAGATAGCACTAATTCCAAGACCACTACTATTCTACTCTGTATTCTCGTACTGAGCTACTTATCCAGCTCCTATATTCTGTTATTTTAGTTTTTAACTAATCTAAGCATTAGTCCAAGCCTATTCCAGCTTGTTAACTAGGAAGGAGAATTAGATAAACAACCAAGCATCTTTAAGAATCGAAATAGCGTTTTTTAAATGGCAAATTTTCATTTAATTAAGCTTGAAAGGATTCCTATGTGGCTCCCCTCCTCCTCCTCCCTCCTCCCCCCTCCCCCCCTCCTCCTCCTCCTCCCCCTCCTCCTCCTCCCCCCCTCCTCCTTCCCCCCTCCTCCTCCTCCTCTCCCTCCCCCTCCCCCTCCTCCTCCCCCTCCTCCTCCTCCTCCTCCTCCTCCTCCTCTCCATGTGATGAAATTCACAGCTGCAAGTCTGTGACCTGAGCTCTTAGCTTGGTGAGGGCTGTGCCCCAACTCGTGCTGGCTGCAGCCCCCTCAGTGTCACTTAGGCCTCTAGCCCAGAGGTCTGTCCCAGAGTCTGCTGAGGAGCCACCAGGCTCTGCCACTGCCGCCAGTAAACCAGCCTCCTGTTTCAGCGGTTCCAGTGGCCCCCAGCCTAGCTGGCAGTGATGACCCTCAGGATCTGCTTCATCAGGTCATGTCTCCATCTTTTCCTGGGGCCATCTCAGTCTTCTGAATCCCTTTCTACCTTTGACAACCTCACTTATGAAGATATACCCCACATTAGCTTTTTGCTAGAGTGAATTCACAGAACTGGAGTCCTTCAGTCTTAGCCTTTGGTGTCCTCTAGCAGACAAAATGTATACAGGGAGTGCCCCCGCCACCCCAATCACACACACACACACACACACACACACACACACACACACACACCACACACACACACACACACACACACACACACACACACCTAACATCCGAGCATGTTTCCATTGCCTAGACTTTGACCATAAGCCCTGTTCTATCCTAGGGCAATCAATCTCCCCACTGAAGGAGATGAAACATGATTTATAGAGGATGTTAAAATGTATTAGCTGAGTATTTATGATGTATTATCTCACCTACAAGTGACCCCTGCATTCCCAGAGTACTATTTTCCAGGCTATCTTTTCAAACAACACTCATAAAAAAGGATCATAGTTAAAAATCTTTGATGCCTCAACTCCTGACTATTGTTCAAAATGTTCAAAGTATTTTGGCCTGAGGAAAATAGCAAGAAGATCTCCTGGAGAATACTATATAAATTATAAAATAAATTATGATAAATTATTAATAAATATAATATAGTCCCATTGCATTTTAAATAATTTTAAACCCATAGTAAAGATATTATTTTATTAAAAATATCTTTGGTGGTGGGTTATATTTTGCAAATCTGGCTCAATGCTTCTTTTCTTTTCTTTTTTTTGGGGGGGGTCTGGTCATGGGGCCTGAACTCTGGGCCTGGGCGCTGTCCCTCAGCTCTTCAGCTCAAGGCTAGCGCTCTACCACTTGAGCCATAGCGCCACTTCCAGCTTTTTTCTTTTTGCTTATGTGGTGCTGGGGAATTGAACCCAGGGCCTCAGGCATGCAAAGCAAGCGCTCTACCACTGAGCCACCTTCCTAGCCCCCTCAATGCTTCTTTTCCTTCAAGCTAACCATCAGAGATTCAGCACCCACAGGAATGACTGCTGGGTTCTCCCAGGGCTTCTGTCACAGTGCTTACAGAAGACAGCCAAGTCAGCTCTCTGTGACTCTCTTTCAGCCCAGACACTTGGAACTAATGACAATCCCTTCCACATATTAAGATGAATATCGTGCTTTTTGTCCAACAAATTTCAGTTCGTTGGCTTTACAATAAGGCAGACAGGTTCAACATTGTGTTTCCCTAGAGGAAAGCTGGTACTTATGCGTGAACATTCATTATTTTGGTAGCTATCTACAGACAGGTTATTGTGGGGAGCGTATGGGCAAAAGATCTTATGATTGCTTGCTCCTTTCAATGACAAAGCAAAGATGTTTCTGCAAAGATGATAAGGTTGAGGAGTAACCTGCGGACTGAAGTCATCAGTTCAAACTAAAATAGTAGAACACCTGACTGTCAAACAGATGGGGACCAAGGAGCATCATCTAGTAAGAGGTGTGATTTTTTTTTTTTTGTCAGTCATGGGGCCTGAACTCTGAGCCTGGGCACTGTCCCTCATGTCTTCAGCTCAAGGCTAGCTCTCTACCACTTGAGCCACAGTGCCACTTCAGGCTTTTTCTGCTTATGTGGTGCTGAGAAATCAAACCCAGGACCTCATGCATGCAAGGCAAGCGCTCTACCACTGAGCCACCTTCCCAGCCCCAAGAGGTGTGTTTTAAATGACAGTTCTTTTACTAATTGGAAAATAAACAGTATTATTGTCAAAGTATATACTGAGCTCAATCTTGGATAAAACCTGAAAATACTACATCTGTTTAAACCTGAGTCCACATGTATGCTTCTAAAAGTTTTTCTGAGTAATTATAAACTTAAAAAAAAACCAAAAACCTCAGCAGCAGTGGCTCACACCAAGTACTTTTTGCTGCTTCAGAGGCTGAGATCTGGAAATCATGGTCTACGCAGGAAAGTCTGTGATAGTGTTATCTCCAATTAACCACAAATAAATAAATAAAAAGCTCTAACTGGAGATGTGGGTCAAGTGGTAGAGTGCCAGCCTGTAGTAAAAATGTTAGGGACGTGCCCAGGCCCTGAGTTCAAGAGTCCTAGTAGTGACACAAACAAATAAATAAACAAAAATTAAGTGCTTGAGGTGTGGCTCAAATGATAGATGACTGTTTAGTAAGCAAAAGACCCCGAGGTCAGACTTCAGTATCAACTAAAACAAAACAAAGTTTAATAATAAGTGACTCTTTAAGCCAGAGTGATACAAGTCATTTATTTTAAGTGGAAAAGAAGCATAAAAGGAAATGAGAAATGGGAAGTGCTATCAGGTAACTTTGTTACCCTCAGAGAAGTTTAACTCATATCGGCACTGACTATGTGACTGAAACTACTACAGGCAAAGATTCAAGCATTCACAGCTTTAAGAATTGAAGAAAAACTGCATAGATGCCATCTGGAAGACACGATGTTATATAGAGAACAATTCTAACTCTTGCAAGAATATTTATTTCAAAACAACTTATAATCCACTTAAACTTTAAACTTTGACAAAGAAACACACAGAGAGACAGAAAGGAGAAAGGGAGATGGAAAAGGAGAGGGAAGGGGGAGAGAAAGAAAAATTCAAGACATTATTGGCAAGCAGAATATTCAGAATATTATGCTATAGCACACATGACTTACATGTCTGATTAGGGAAATGGTATCTAAATATTGATGAACAGTAGCTCTCACTGTGTACCTTCTACCTCTTTAGCCCTTGAACAATTCATTAATCGACTCATATTCTCAACATGGGCAATATGTCTATTCAAATTCAATAACTAAACATCTTAATGTCCAACAAACCATTGTAATTAGGAAAACAAGTAGATTTCAATATCTTTTTCAAAAAACTAAAATCTCCTTTATATGAACTCTAGTACTTGAAGTAAAAATACACACACTAGTTAGTTGCTTCTTTGATAATTATTGGTAAAAAAAAAGAATTTCAACACTTATCTTTTTCCCCCTTTTAAATTTTTATTCATTTGTTTGTTTATTTGTTTTATTTATTGTGTATGTGTGTGGTTGAACTCGGGGCCTTACACTCTCCATTGGCTTTTTTACTTAAAGCTCATACACTACCATTTAAGCTATACCTCCACTTCTGGTTTTTCATGGTTAATTGGTGATAAGAACCTCAGATACTTTTCTGCCCAGTCTGACTTTGAATGGTAATCTTCAGATCCCAGACTCCTGAGCAGCTAGAACTGCAGGGGTGAGTCATCAACATTCCCTTTCTTTCTTTTTTATCATTCTGTTATATTTTCTGTATAAAACAGATCCTAATTTTTCCCTTCCCTCTACTGAAGCTCTTCTCAGAAAAGAGTTCTGTTCATAGTTGTATATAGTTGATGAATTCATTCTCTTAGAAGCAAGACTTTTTAGTGAAAGACATTATATTAGCGTGGGTTGACAGTGTCCTTGGAATTCACATCTTCTAAGGCAAATAATTTCTCAACAAGTGGTCCCTTAGTCCTACATCAGAATCAGCAGAGAACTCATTAAAAACAAAAAAAAAACAAATTCTCTATGCTTTGCTGTAGAGACTCTCATTAGGTCTGGGGTGAACAGTAGATTCTTCAAATACACTGAAGTTTGAGAACTTGTAGTCAAGATATGAAAGCCTGGAATTAAAGTAAGGAGTTAAAGTACACAATCACCAGATAGGGCTCTATTTGTTGTGTAAAATGATTTAACTACTTGCATCTTCCCAAGCCCTTAGCTACCTCAGTATGGTTAACTTAGGGGCTCCCCAGGAGTCTGTATGCATGTCAAAGGCCTACACAGAGTTCTTTCAGTTGCTAGTGAAGAGAACACAGCTCAGCGAAGTGAAAAGTCTGTGATCCATCTTCAAGGCAGATCCCTAATTCACTGAAAATCTTTTTTTTTTTTTTTGTCTCCATTCTCATCTTCAATTTCTGCCACATTGGCACAGTTTTTCTTCTGAGCATTCCTTTCTAATGACAGGGTGGGAACAGAAAGTGTAAATGACCTCTGTCCTAATTCAGAGGAGAATGTGTCATTCCATACAGCTGTGCTGTTTGAGACCTTTTAAAAAATTAATATGTTTTTTTGTTATTGTAAAGGTGATATAAAAAGGGGTTACAATGACAAAAAGTACATTTCTTTCTGAACAATGTCCCACCACTTCCTTTACCTTTTCTATTTCCTCCTCTTGTCCCTACCCATCAGCTGTATAGTTCATTTTCAACATAGTGTCTAGTATCACTGTGTTTCCCTTACCCATTCAAAGACAGACAAAAGGAAAAGAAAACAAAAATAAGAATGAAGAAAAAAAAACCCTCTTGTTTGCATTTCCTGGTGTTCATTTCAATGTATTATTTTATATGATCAAATGGGCATAGCTATTAGGTCTTTGTGATCCTCTTCTAAGAATATCTTCCCTTGGTCTCAGTCTTAATTTGTGTGAATGCCAAGAGTTCCTTATCAAGGTCCAGTGTATTTTTTCCCTCTTACCACCTAGGGTGTTTACTTGTAGATCCCAAAACCAAATAGGAGCCCATCGAAGAAAGTGAACTATAGATCCATCTCTTTGATGCAAAACTTCTCAATAAAATTCTGGCCAACCAAATTCAACAACTAATCAAAAAAAAACCATACACTATGATCAAATGGGGATTTATTCCAGGGATGCAAAGCTGTTTCAATATTGATACATAAATCAATTATTGTAATTCAACATATCAAGAGAAAAAAGGACAAGAACCACATGATCTTACTAGACGCAGAAAAAAGCATTTGATAAGACTGGATACCCCTTTTGATAAAATCCTCTCCCCCCCACCCCTGCTTTTTGTGATGTGCATCTCCAAGGGCTTCTTATCTTCTACACATTTGTTTGAAGTGTCCCTGTTGTGCCAGGCCGCAGACCCCCAAAGACCACCAAGGAGCCCAATTCGGTGCATGTAAAATAGAACCATTTATTGCAAGCTCAAGCCTGGACTCACAATCGTCACTGATGCAGCAGGTCAGAGTTGTGAGTCTTGGCCACATGTTCAGCAGGGTTTTTATAGGGTTTCCAGCAAGCGGAGCTGGGGTTTCTATCCTAGCAGTTACATGATTGGCTTAAGGTTCCTGGGCTTCTACATAATTGGTCAGCATTTCAAGGGCAAGTTTCAGGGTAGGCTCATTGGTTAGGGGCATAATCATTTCCAGTAAGGGCAGGGGCTTTCCAACTTAGTGATTACAGGATTGGTTAAATCATACATAGCAAGCAGATCATTGGTTGGGATACATAAGACTAACCATAGGAATGCAGGCAACAATATATTTTTTAACTGTTTATGACCCTACAGATGCTTTTTCAGGAACTTGACCAACCTGTCCATTTTCCAGTAACTGGGGTTGTGTTTCTCAACCCTTTGTCTAACTGGCAGTTGCTAGAGGTATAATTGCAGTTTCGATTGTGGGTTTCCCGAGAACTTTTTCAAAAACTGTTTTTTCCTACAACTGTTTGTCCCTTAAGTGGCTAACTTGTGTTCTTCCTGAACATCCCAACTTCCCCCAGGTCCAGTGAGCTCACTATCAGTGGAGAAAGGAGTCACTAACACTGTCAATAGGGCTAGGAATCATTTAATAGCTGCACTGGCTGCTCCTCACTATATCAAGACAGTGAGCAAAAGCAACCAAGCTCAAAATGGGGTAGGCTTATATAGGAAAAAACCAGCAAGGGGGCCACCCACAGGTGGCCAGTGGTAGTTTCATGATCAGCAAAGAAGCAAGTTACAGAAGCAGAGTAAGCAGTTAGTGATTACAAAGTGGTGATTATAATTCCAGTCATTCCAATAACCAAGGCCATAAGTCACAAGGCAGAGTCCTTATCCCAAATCTTCCCATCAAAGAAGCAAGACAGTGAAATAGCGATTACAGTCCCCATAAGCAAAGTAATAAGTCCTCTAAGCAAAAAACACATTCCAAATTTCTTATCACACCCCCAAATCAAACCACTTTCCAGGTTTTCTGGCTCTTTCTGAGTTTCACTGTGATTTACCGAATTCCAGTAACCTGGTGTTTAACTCACCAGTTTACTTCAACCCTTTATCTTTAGAATTTTTCCTTTTAATGACTATCCTGGAGTTTTTCTCTACAGGGAGATCCTGCCTTTCAAATTTGGCCCTATTCTCACTGACTTTGCAAATTTCAGTAAATGCCAGGTCTCAGTTTGTTCCAGACATAAGTCTGGACCTATGTTTCTCAGGTTACCTGGGACTCGTTAATCCCATTTAAATTTCATTTTTCCCTTGTCTAATTAATACTCTTTATTTAATTTAACTTGGTTCTAGCATGTTGAGAGTGTGAAACTCTGCCTGATGGCTGATCTTTACCTGGATCATTTCTCAAGGTTGTATTTGCAGCAAGCAGTCTTGAAAATCAGTTACTAGCTCTTTTAAAAACAAAGGATCAAGTACTAGAAAGTACTGTTTTCCCCAGTGTCTCTCAATGCCACATAAACCCACTGCGGCCTAGCATTCATCTGGGTGAATTACCTGAGCCCTGGTGACGAAGGGAACAAACACAAGTCATTGTGTTTTCTGACTATCTTTAGTAATAAAGTGCTTTGTTACTGATCCAGAATCTTGTGTCTCCCAGCATCTTTGAAATAGCAGCACATAACTTACTAGTTTGTTAATGGAGTAGTAACTCAAATTCCATACTCTGACAGAACTACTAAACCCATTAGCAAGACCTTGGGAACTGATTAGACCTGGATGATATAATCCATCTTTGGATTTGGCACTGTCAACTTCACCCAGAAGTGGGAAGAGGAGGGTGACTGATCCCAAGAAGGAAATGAAATATAATTGACTCAAAGTAGGTTATGAAGGCTATGTTGTATGAAAGGAATAAGACAAAATAAGCACCACCTGTATGTGTTAGCACACTCACACAATACTCTAAGAACTCAATAAATGGCAGATAGTATTTAGCACACTCACACAATACTCTAAGAACTCAATAAATGGCAGATAGTATTATTGCTATTATTATTGTTAATCATTTATTGATATTCTGTAAGAGGTAAGGGAAAAATTGAAGTCATTCAGCATATTTATTTACTTATTTATGCATCTATTTCTTTTGTGCTGTTGGGGTTTAACTCAGGGCCTTATGCTAATTAGGCAGATGCTCTAATGATATGGTAGAGGAAGGAAAGGTGGAATATAATATTTGACTTGGATTGCGTAAAATGGATAATGAATGATTTTAAGATATAAATATAAGTGTGCTGTGGATAAGACTTCCCTGGTAACTAGCTATTTTAGCTACTAACTGTAATTGTAACTGTAATCCTGTAACTCTGTAACTCTGTTTCTGCTGTTTTCTGAGCAATGTAAGCCCTAACCCAGCTGAACCATCACCATCCTTTGTTCTATTCCCCTGCTTCCTGCCAGCAAAACCTTGGCAGGAAATTTAAACTTAAGGTGTGCATTTCTGGTAACAATCATTGGCTAAAACTAACACCCAGCCTCCCCCTTTCCCCTCCCTAGCCCAAAATGCTTAAAAGCCAATGTGGGCTGGCACTAGGGGTTTCTTGGGATCCCAACTCCAGGTGCGGTCCTGGTGCGTCAGCACTTTTCGCTCAATAAAATCTTTACATTTTTCCTGTGGACTGAGTGGTCTCACTGCCTCTCCCCAGTACACTACCACTGAGCCATGACAGGAACTCCTCCCCTCTTTTTGTCTTTTTTTGTACTGGTTATTTTTAAGATAGGGTCTTCCTTTCTGTTCAGGTGCATGCCTGGACTACTATCTACCAATTCTATGCTTCCCTTTGTAGCAGAGCATACCCAGCTTCTGCTGTTGAGATGAAGTCTCAAGGACTTTTCTGCTTGGATTGTCTTGAAACACTAATCCTTCTGATCTCAGCTTTTCACAAAGCTAGGATGACAAAGTGTGTGACACTAGCTTCAACTGTAGGTTGAGTTGAGGTCTCTACCCAGAGTGTCCTTGAACTTTGATCCTCTCATTCTCAGTCTCATAACTGTGTAGGATTATAGATATGAACTACTGATACCTGTCTGACATAATTCAAGTTTAGTGCCTCTGTTGAATCCAGTCATATAATTGAGTTAGGTCACTTCAAATATACAAAATTGTGCTTCACTTATTTGCATGGAAGTTATTTGAATATTGAACAAAATACAGTTTAGTTTATATGATTTATTTTTAAAGTTATTTTTTGCTGGTCCTAGGTTTGAACTCAAGTCCTAAGCTTTGTCCCTGAACTTTTTTGCTCAAGGCTAACAACACTTGAACCACAGTTCCACTTCTTGTTTTTTCACAGTTTTATAAGACTATCACAGAGTTTTCTACCCAGGCTGGCTTCAAACCGTGATCCTCAGTTCTCAGCTTCCCAAGGAGCTAGGATTACAGGCATAAGCCACTGACACCTGGGTTATAATATGTTTTTGTTGTAAAGTTCAACCACTTTGGAAAGTAGTATGGAGGTTCCTCAAAAGACTCCACATAGAGCTCCCCTATGACCCAGTAATCCCACTTTTGGGCATTTACCCAAATGTTTACAAACAAGACCACACTAAAGCTACCAGCACAATTATGTTTATTGCAACATTATTTACCATCACTAAGATATGGAACCAACCCAGATGCCCCTCAATAGATGAACGGATCAAGAAAATTATATATATATATATATATATGAATTCTATGCTTCTATCAGAAAGAATGACATTGCCCATTTGTTAGGAAATGGAAAGACTTGGAAAAAATTCTATTAAGTGAAGTAAGCCAGGCCTAAAGAAACATAAGTCCCATGGTTTCCCTTATTTGCAATAACTAGTATATGTCAGGGACAAGTAGAAAAGGTCAAAAGCTATATACATATGACCAGATAAGATGAAGTTAAGTGAAATGAACCACAAGATAGGGACACAAGTGGATTTTTCTTTCTTGCTATAGTTTCTAACCTATTTAGAAGGTACTATGTGATTTTTTTTGTTGCTTTATATGTCCCTCTCCCACGGTATAACCACTGTTTTCACTGTATTTGATGTTGGTATAATTTGAGGAGAGGAAGGGAAAAAACAAATTGTTTAAATAGGGATACATGTGGACCAATTGCAACAATGAGATGTACAAGACATTACATCAAAAAATGAAACTTTACAACCTTGGCATGGTGGGTAGGGGGGAGATGGGAAGGGATGGTTAGGGGAAACAAAGGAAGAGGCAACAATGCTTGATAAGAAATGTACTCATTACCTTGCTCATGTAACTGTAACCCCTCTGTACAGTATTTTCACAATAAAAACTTATTTGAAAAAGAATACTAGTTACATTATTTAAAGAAAATTCCAAAATATAACACAAATATTAAAAAGATTTTGAGATAGAGACTTGCAGATCCCACTTGACCTCAAGAAAACTGGCCACTTTATAGATCAGAAACTAGATGTTTAAAATGAAATCTTTAAACTTCAATATAGATTAGTAACAATTTGTACATTCTTATAAGGTTAATGACATTATTTAAATATAATTACAAATAAGGCAATAAAGGCACTTTAGTGTCATTGTCACACATACAACAGAGTCTGATACCTGTTGAAGATGACACTGGGACTGGAAACATACATGAACAGGTCTTGAGGTGGCAAGGTTTGCCTAGAACAGATGTGTAGCTACTCATTTTGTGTAGGGGCATGACCTCGTGAACAAATTCAAGCCCTAGTACAGGAACTCAAGTCCCTCAGGGCCTGAATACTACCCCTGAGATTTTTCCACTCAAGGCTAGTGCTCTACCACAGCTCCACTCCTAGCTTTTTGGTGATTAGTTGGTGAGAAGAGTATCATGGTCTTTCCTAGCTGAGCTAGCTTCAAACCATGATTCTCAGCTCTCAGACTCTTGAAATAGGATTACAAGTATCAGCCATTGGTTCCCAGGTTTATCATTAGCACTGAAGGGGAAAGTTGGCATTGTGTATGAGTGATTTTTAAATAAGAGAAATTTTAAAAACCCACAAGATTAGTGATAAGTATCAATGATTAGTAAACTAATTTCCAAATAAGGTTACTTGTGTTTTACTGTACCTTACTACATAAATAGCTGCTCCACATAACTGGAGTCTGAAATGCCATGATGAAGATAACTTTTCCCACAAACTGAGGTTCAACTTTTCACAGACATTGTAGCAGCTACATAAAACTGTCAGTAACCCAATTGAAATATAGCAACAGGCCAGGCAGGAAAGAAAAGATGATGAACGTTTATTCAGTATGCACTTTGTATGTGTATATTTTCTCAGTGCTTTACTTGGTATATCACTTAGTCTTCCTCATGATTATTTTATACTAAAAGATACATCTATCTTTTGAGAGAGAGAGAGAGAGAGAGAGAGAGAGAGAGAGAGAGAGAGAGAGAGAGAAAGAGAGAGAGAGAGAGAGAGGGTCCCAGTAAGCTAAAGGCATGAAACTACGTAGGACTGGAAAGAAGAACTACTGGACTCTAAGAACAGAGGTCCTCTTATCCTAACAATGAGATGTTAGGATAACATCTTAGGATAAGATGTTAGGATAACATGTTAGGATAACAGGTTACATTCCATAAAATATATAAACCAGAGGAAAATATGATCATTTCAAGATTTACAAGTTACACTGGGTAAAATAAAAAAAGAAACTACTCTTGATCTGTCCCTAAAGAAAAATTAGTAAACACTAAAGAAATTCCATAATTTTCCTAAAGATTGCCTATGGGCATACCAAAGGAGCCCAGGACTCAGGATCTGCATATGATGCCTAGTAGGTAACACCACAGTCCTCTATCTAGTAGCGGACGTTACAGTGCACTGGAGGATAGAAGGCTCAGCAATCACAAAGGAATCCTCGCTTTGGAAATCACTGCCCATGCCAGTCCAGGCAAGTTTCTCCCATTCATGCATCATGCTTTCTAATTGGAAAACGAGAGTAAAAATAACCTCTGTTTCATAATTAACAAGTTCATATAGAAGTCCTTCCAGAATTTTTATACACTAGTAATCCTATCCATTTACATAAACACCATGAAGATAGGAATAGTTTATGAAAACTGAAATCCAAAAATATAGTTGCCCTTATACAAGGTATAATAACATGTCTAATTATTAAATTGAGCAATTAAGAAGTATGAAAATAATTATTAGATGGTATCATTTTGATGGCCATTGAAAACAACAACAACAACAACAACAAAAACCCTCTAAAGTTTAAAGAAACTATAATTCCACTTGAGAGACAAGCCCAGAAAATGACCATAAACAGATTTTAGGGTATTAGTAACAAGCAGGAATTTTCTCCCTTTATTTAAACTAGTAAGTTGTTTTCCTGTTAACAATTATGCAGAGTAATTGAAAAGCATTAAGTGAAATCCTTTTATCTGAAATTCTGCCCAATTAAGAGGTCATACCATTTATCAGGATGGCAATTAAGTAAAATCTGTTGAATTATTCAAGTGAATAGAGTCTGCTAAAGGAAAGAGGAGAAATTCAGAAAAGAATACTTCTCAAATGTTGAAAACGGAACAGATCGTATAGAATTCTTTTCTGGGGAGGGAAGGGATGGTAAGGGGAAAAACAAAGGAGGAGGCAACAATGCTCAATAGGAAATGTACTCATTACCTTGCTCATGTAACTGTTACCCCTCTGTACAACATTTTTACAATAAAAAAGTACAAAAAAAAACTCCTATTCTGAAAAAAATTCTTTTCTGGGCATTCCTCTGGGCACATTATCTCCTTGAATCCACCAGCTGAAGGAGAATGTAAAAACTAAGAGGTAAATATGCAAAACACAATTTCAAACAGCTGTGGACACTTTAAAGCTGAGGTCTGCTGAGCTCTGGTCTTAAATGAATGTTATCTCACCTGCAGCTGCATCTCTTATCTTATTTGCAAGCCAAGGATGGAGCCATGAGAATAAAACTGATGACTGCATGGATTCCTCTTCAAGTTTTAATCTGGTCTTTTTGACAACATCTTTTCCAAAGTGAACATCTCTAAAATCGTCCCAACCAACATCCTGTTACATCCATTTAAGAATGAAATAAAATAGACACCACTCTCAATTAAACATATCCTCAATTTTTCTTTCCTTTTTAAAAAAATCCTGACAAAAAGGGGGGACTAAGGACAAAGACTTGATGAGCCATGTGGTGGGGTCCTTGCAAAGAGGGGTGACCATGAAGAGGGTGAAAGATTTCTTGCTTTGCTGAGGCAAGATTCAGTGTTAAAGCAGTTGCAGGAACCTGATTGCCAAGTTGTTTTGCAGTCTATGTTCTCCAAGTGTCATTGCTAAGGGTCCAGACCACTAACTAGCTCACCCAGCTGAAAGGTAGTAGTGCACAGTAGTTAGGAACAGAAATTGTAAGTTCAGCCACTTCCTAGCTGCAGGACTCTGGTTCTCTATCATGTCAAGATAGATTGCTCATCTGTTAAATGGAAGGAAATCATGGCAGTTACATTGTGGGGATTTTATAAAGGTTAAGTAAGTTAATATTTGTAGGGTAATAGAGTGCTATTTGAGACATGGTTAAGTGTTCTCAGTGAGGCTGGAAAACTGCAACATCTAGATTCATCCTTGGTCTCTTTGGTTTGGAAGAATGAGCCCATGGACACAGAGGGAGAAGTGAAATGGCCAAGATTCATTTAAGGAGAAGTTAAGTAGAGGTCCTGGGATGTGGCAGGGGTCTTAAGGAAGGGCACAGGTATGTCAGGTAGAGGTTAATAAGGTGTCTCTAGAGAGCTATATGATTTTCAAGATCACTGGACAGACTAAGGGCTGACTCAGTCCCTAGACCTAAGCAGAGGTTCCATGCATTGTGCATGTGCTCTCCACATGTCCTTTAGTTCCTCTAACCAGATGTCCACCCCAGTGCATACCTCTGGTGTCCAATCAGCCAGTGATTCATGTGCTGTTCTCCTAGGGACAAGGGGCCATGACCTGATGCCCAGTGACCCACATTCTTAACTGCTCAAGGCCATGGTGATACGATGCGTGCATACAGAACTGCTCAAGGTTATGGTAAGAGATGCAGAGCTTCTATGCCCTGATTGTCTACCCAGGCTCTTTGTCTGCTCTCATACGTACTCAGAAAACTGTTCTTACATTGACTTGATGGGTTTCTTAGGACAAGTCAAAGTCTTAAAGTAATTGATATTGGTATTAGGACCTATCAAAAGACCTTTGATCATCTGGAGTGTCCTCCATCAGCATGTCATAATCATATATCAGAGAATTAGTTAGTGATAACTTAAATTATTAATTTCTTTTTTTATTGTGAAAATACTGTACAGAAGGGTTACAATTACATGGGCAAGATAATGAGTACATTTCCTATCAAGCATTGTAGCCTCCTCCTTTGTTTCCCCTTCCCATCCCTTCCCATCCTCCCCTTGCCCCCCCACCCAATCCTCCCCCCCATCAGTTGTAAAGTTCGTTTTCGACATAATGACTTGTACATCTCATTGTTGCAATGGATCCACCTGTATCCATATTTAAACTATTTGTTTTTCCCCTTCCCCTCCACAAATTATAACAACATCAAGTACAGTGAAAGCAGGGGTTATACTGTGGGGGAGGGACATACAAAGCAACAAAGAAATAATCTTATAAATGTGTTAGAAACAATCGCAAGAAAGAAAAAAAACATTTGAGTATATATCTTAGGGTTCATTTCCTAACATCACCTTATCTGATCTTTTCTGCTTGACTCAGACATATACTAGATATTGCAATTAATTTCTTAATCCTCAGTGGCTTTGTGTTTTCCTTTATGGTACTGGAGATTGATCCTGAACCCAAGGTCTCAAGTATGCTCTTCAAATACTGAGCCAGGCCCTCAGCCTAATGTAGCTTTTTAATGGGAAATAGCAAGTATTGCCTAACCAGGTTAAGTATCAACCATACCTGATGAGTCTTTTGAAAGCATGGATTCCAAAAATGTACTCCAGAAATGAGGTCCAGCCATTTGTTTAAACAAGGTTGGCATAGAATTCTTAACAGGCACTTTCTGGTATTAGAGGGGCTTCAACAGCAAAGTATTCCTTTTGTTGTCAGGTAGTTTGGGTACAATAGTTCATATACTGTTGGCAGAGGCATTTTTGAACAGCACCAGACTTCTATTGGTTCACCAATTTATATTATACCATGATCGTCCATGGTTGTTCTTCAAGAGAGGACTTTTTTCCAAGCCTTCTCTCTGTAGGATAGTTTTCCAGGGCTGTAAATATGTTACTACAAAAATAGGATGCTTCCTCTTTTATCTTCATTCTGCAGCCATGTTTCTCTAAGAAAATCAGGCTTTTATTAATTGTGTACATTTCTGAAGCTTTCCTTCATACCCTCCGTATTCGTTAAGGTCTTGGTTTATGCATCATCCATTATTGAAAATAGACTAAAGAACATAGAACACGCTTATCTTTAACATCTTCCGCTGCATTTTTTCCTGGTTATCTCATGTGATTATCATATGCAATTTGGAAGTCAAATTTGCAAGATTCTTTGATATCTACGGGCAATGGAGACTTTATTTCTTGGATCTCTTAGTTGATAACTGTTGTGAGGTATGAAGAAGTTATGTTTATGGCCAGAGGAGTTAGTATGGAGTAGGAAAGGGCAACAAGGACTATTGTTATCTACATCATCCTTATCATGATTTCCTGGCTGTGCTGCTTTAGTTGAAGTAGCTTTGAAGGAGCGGGTTATTAGCATTCAATGAAAAAACATAGTTTCTCCTGGATATTTAGGGCCAGATAAAAGGAATGCAGTGGAGAACTGACAACTTACAAAAAGAAACAAAAATAACAACAAAGGCCAATATGACAATAAAGAAAGAGTACAGGATTCATATTTACTGTATCAGGATAACATTTAGCTTAGGTATAAAAGCAAACTTACCCAATAACACTCAAATAAAATATAATGTTCCATTTGTTTCCTCTAAGGTGAATAAAGCTAGAAAACTAAACACCTACAAATTATGTGAAACACAAGATTATTTTGCAATCAAATCGTCATGAGTAGGAAATATATATATACACATATATCTGAATATGTATATATTCCTATTTTCCTATTTTTTGTCATCCTCAAATTGTTGCACCAAGGAGTTTTAATGTAGCATACACATTTATGAGTACAATGCATCTGGAATCAGAGTCATTTCTCCCATCATCCTCAGCCTTCCCATCTTTCTCATCCCTACCCATCACCCCATTTTCCCTAGCTCCATTTTTCATATATATATACCAGGTATTATGACTGTACTCACCCACCAGTATTCCTACCATTTGTCTTATCCCCCATTTTAGGCCCAGCCTTCTTAGTCAAAATATGTTAAAACTTTTTAAAAATAAATAAAATGTGCTAGAAAAAGAGAATCAATGCATATAAGCCTAATGTCATTTCATTTATTTTTGTATTTTATTTATTTAGCACTGCTAGTGACAAAAATTTGTGTAGCTAATGCTAAGCCACATCCTTAGCCTGCTCTATTTATTTATAGTGGTCTTTAGTAATACACAAAATATTTTAAAAATTTCATTATAAAGGTGATGTAGAGGAGTTACAGTTACAAAAGTAAGGTAATGAGTACATTTCTTTTTAAATACTGTTACCCCTCCCTCATTTTGTTCCACTTGCCCCTCCCTGCACCCCTCTCCCCAGTTGTATAGCTCATTTCCAACATAATGTCAAGTGAGTATGGTTGTTGCTTTAGTTCATCCTTTGTCTTGATGTTTCTGTGATTCCTTTCCACCCTCTGTCTTCCACTGATCTGAAAAATGTATAAGACAAAGGGTACAGAAAACTAAAACAGAGGGAGGAAAAGGAAATAACTGCATATAGAACACAATAAGAATCTCTTGTTTCCAATTCTTGGAATTCATGTTGATCATACTTTATTACACATGTTCCTATGCACTTAGCAATTAGGCTACTCAGATCCCCTGTTAAGAATATTGTAGACATATTCTAGTTATTATGAATGAAGGAAACCATGCAACCTACTTTTCCTTACTTTACTCAATATAATTTTTTCCCAGATTTTTCCATTTGCTTACGAATGGGGCAATGTCATTCTTTCTGATGGAAACATAGAATTCCATTGTGTAAAAATACCACATCTTCTTGATCTATGAGTCTACTGAGGGGTAACTGGGTTGATATCCATATCTTAGCTATGGTAAATAATACTGCAATGAACATGGTTGTTCTGGTAGCTTTAGCATGACCTTGTTTGTGGTCATTTGGGTAAATGCCCAGGAGTGGTATTGCAGGGTCATAAGGGAGCTCATAGGGGACTATATTTTGTCTTTTGAGGAACTTCCATACCGCTTTCCAGAGTGGCTGAACAAGTTTGCAGTCCCGCCCACAGTGTAGTAGTGTTCCCTTTTGGCCACATCCCCAACAGCATCTGTTGTTATTAGATTTTTTAATAATGGCCATTCTAACTGGGTAAGGTAGAATATCAGTGTTGTTTTGATTTGCGTTTCTTTTATGGCCAGAGATGTTGAACTTCATGTACCTATTGACCATCCTTATTTCATCTTCAGAGAAGTCTTTCTTTAAGTCTTTAGCCCACTTGTTAATGGGGTGATTGTTTCTGGGGCTTTGTTTTGGGGGAATTTAATTTTTTTCAGCGCTAAGTATATTTTAGATAAGAGTCCCTTGTCTGCTGTATGGCTAGTGAAGATCTTTTCCCATTTGGTGGGCTTTCTATTTATCTTGCTAGCTATGTCCTTTGCCATACAGAAATGCTGTAGTTTAATACAATCCCATTTATCCAACTTTTCTTTGATTTGCTGTGCTTCTGGATCTTTATTAAGGAAGTTTCAACCTGTTCCAAGGGGCCCTAGTGCACCCTATTCCTTCCTGTAATATTTTCTTGGTATCTGTTCTTACCTTGAGGTTTTTGGCCCATTTGGAATTGATTCTGGTGTAGAGTGATATATAAGGATCTAATTTTAGTTTTCTACAGGTGTTTAATCAATTTTGCCACACCATTTACTGAAAGGCTGTCTTTCTTCCATTCTGTTTGTTTTTTGGGGGGCTCCCTTATCAAAGATTAGGTGACCATAAGTATGGAGGTTCATTTCTGGGTCTTCAGTTCTATTCCATTGGTCCTCAGGCTTGTTCTTATGCCAGTACTAAGCTGTTTTTATTAATACAGCTTTGTAGTAGAGTTCGTAATTTGATATTGATATTCCTCTAGGACTGTTCTTCCTGCTAAGGATTGTTTTTCCTGCTCAAGGTCTTTTATTGTTCCATATGAATTTTTGGATTGTTTCTTCTATTTCATTAAAAAATGAAGTTGGGATATTGATGGGTATTGCATTGAATTTGGAGGTAGCCTTTGGCAGTATTGCCATTTTCACAAAGTTAACCCTTCTAATCTAGGAGCATAGGAGGTTTGTACAAAATATTTTTAGTACTGGGACATTTTTTCTTTTCTTTTCTTCCCACAAAATCATACTATTTTGCTGTCCTTTGATATCATATTTTTGACCACTTGAAGATTATTTCCAAATCAGAAGTCTTCTAATTTACTATTATATCTAGTAAGTTCAAAACTCAGGTAACATTCTTCAAAGTCAAGGATTAAAAACATGCCTTGATAAATATCTTGGTTCTGCATCTATGTTTTAATTGCTTTTCCCGAAAAGTACTTTACAAACCTCATAAATTTTAGATAGCAAATTTGCAGTTGTGGATCCATAACTTCATATTCATGCTTGAAAGAATTGTATTCAATTTATTTCACCACTAGGATGATATACTATTTGTGGATTAACATTAAACAAGTGGAACTTCACAGTAGAAGTGCTGTGAAAAAGAACTCCTTAAAAATGTGTTTTTTATTGACCCTTGCTCTTTTGGGAATCTAGTATGATTCATCTTCTATATTGGCTAGCAAATTTCAGTCTTTATTCTTAGAAGTCTAATGTTATGCGTTCCTGTTTGTGGCATGGATAAATAATCTCATGGTCTGTCATTTTTGGCATGAAAGTGTGAAGGCTTTGAGAAGTATTCATTTTATTTTACATATTTAGAAAGATATTTGGCAGTCTGAGGTGTTATTTTTCTTAAGCAAATTCCTTACAGGATCTGACTTCTTATACGCATACCTAAGTCTTCTTGTTATTGTGAACATTACTTTAAATGTTGTGAATTGTATAGATACAAGTTTTTAGTTGTCATAGTCTTCACTTGAAAAACACTAAATCAAAAACCTACCTGGTATTTCTAGATCACATTTCCAGAATTTATTTTTGTCTTCAAAGTGAAAAGAAGGAATTAAAGTTTTAAATGAAAAAAACATTTAGCATTATTTATGGGAGAGTATAGTAATTACTTTTGTGATAAATAATGCTTTAAGAAAACATTTAACATTGAAATCATGTTTTATGACCAGGATACTCTGATGTATGCCATCTAGAACTTTCCTAGCTAACAAAAAAAGAAAACATTCAAATGTTCCCTAGAATTGCATTTAAATGTCAACATATTTAACTTTAAATCTTGATATTTAAGTTTAAGCCACAGGTAGACAAAAGCATTTAATGTCATATTTAATTATCCTTATTATATTGACTACTGCCACTGCCTTTGAGAAAGCTTTTATTTTGTTAAGTGTAGGTCTGGAGAATAAAGATTACATAGTTCCAATGTTAATATTCAAAATTAGATATGAAAGAAATGCAGTAGTTTCTAAAACTATTATATCTACATACTCTTTGAGCTAAAATTTAACAGAAACATCTTTCTTCTCTATAAATGGGGAAAATTTTATCCACATGAAATTAAGTATTTCAATAAACATGGAAATGCAATAAAGATACAGTGCTTGTCAATGTGCACACCAATATTAATTTTCTCATTTACACAAGAAATATTTTAAATTGCACAGAGCTTAGAAGATAAACATCTCCTTTGCTTTCATGGAGCTTATATTTCAGGGAGTGAGGCAGACAGTAAACAAATAAGTGTAAATATAAGAATTATATTGAACACAATGTAAGGTGACATGAAACAGTGTTTCTGGGAAACTAAGAATGAATCGTGAGGAAATGCCCTTCTCACAGGGTGTCACTGATGACTTGAATGCTCTGAAAAAGATGTGAGGATCTGAGCTTCCCCAGCTAAAAACCACATGAATACCAAATACTCCAGGAACAAATGGACACTGAGCAGAAAAGGATCAGCCAGGCAAAGAGAAATGACAGTGAGGAAGGAAAATCAAGAAGAAAGAGTTTCAATGATGAGAAGAAATCAGCAATGCCAAATGTCTATGAGAACTCTAATAGGACAACCAAGAGACCATTAAATTTGACAGACTATCGGCTATTGTTGGTTCTGTACACTTACAGAGTAGCAAAGGGGCAAAGGCCAACTGTGGGAGTCTACAGAGAGAGGAATGGAGAAGGAATGTGGAGATAACAGCACCATTACCACTTTCGAAAAGCCTTTCTCCAGTGAGCTCCACTGCTGTATACTTTTATCCTTTTCCCTTGAGTTCTGCACCCTCTTCCCCACCATCAGCAGATATGCATACACTCCAATATGATCAGAAGAGGCTATGGAAGATGACCAAATCAAAGCCCTGTGAAGTCAGGGCTCCAGAAGATTTTTCACAAGTATATTGAATTCACTATGAGAAAGAAGATATGGAAGTAGCTTAATATGGAAGGAGCTTAATGGATGGTCACAGCTGCTAGAAAAATGATAGCATTGGACACAAACTTAAAAGAAATCTGAGCATTTCAAGGAGAGAGGAGATGTGACATGGATGCACAAGGAGAAATGACTTCAACTTCACTCTCAAACCCAAAGGATATATCTGCATTAATGATCAAAATATTTTCTTTCTATCCAAATAGTATTGTGCAATACTCCAGTGTCTATTCTATCTACTGTCAAAGCTACAAAGGAATAGATAGCATTTCATTTCTCTTTTACTCTCTTGTCTCATTTTCATTCTATTACATAAAGATATTTAACCTCACTCATTCCCAAGGTACTCCAGAAAATAATTATCTATTATACATAACTTATTGAAGATGATTATACATTTGGCTCTATTATGCATTTTAAGATTTTCTTTGCATGGAACAAATTTTAACATCTTATGAGTGTTGCATTGGGGATAGAGAAATGTGATATAATGACTAGAAAAGTTAAGATGGGGGGAAAAGTACACCATATTCTCATAGGTAATCAGAATGCACATTTACATTTTTCTTTTTCTTTTCAAGCTGCAAACATAACAATTTAACACTAAAGATCCCGTCTTCCCTCTGGCTGAATCTTCCCTAGGCCAATATCACAAAATCACAGTCGTACCTAGAGTACAATTTACTTTCCTACCCATGGACATACATACCAGTGCTTTTGACAAATGTCTTAGCTCTGTTGACATCTGGTGATAGATCCATTTCTGCCCGTCTTTTGTTTTAATAGTGGATACCCTAAGAATGATAAACAGATAACATATTATACAACACAACTGTTCGTTTTTTCATTTCACATTCCTGATGATTGCAGTCACAAATGACGTATGATCTACGGTGGTAATACATGTCTGCAGCTGTCAGGAAACATTTTTCATCTCCTGAGTCAGGATTGCAGCTTCAGCCACAGGTGATTTGGATCTCAGTGAAGAGAAACAACCTTCTAAACTCATTCTCCCAAGTCTACCAAACCTCAGAGTGATCCCCAGAAATAGAAATGAGAGGAGCAGTTTGGTTTTTGAGTTTATCAAATTTCTCCAGACCATAAAAGCATACTCTAAATTGAGTAACATTATTTCAAAGTGGTACTTCTTTTCTTTTAATTAGAGCCAAATGTTGCAGCCCATCTTTTCTTTTTTTTTTCTTATTTACCAATACCAAGATCTGAACTCCAAGCCTGCTTGCTTGGATGATACTCTACTACTTGGGCCATGCCTCTAGCGCTTCATTTTTGCTTGTTGTTTTGGAAATGAAGTCTCACAGACTTTTCTGCCCATGATCCTCCAAATCTCAGCTTGCTGGGTAGCTAGAATTATAGGCATCAGCCACTAGCACCCAGCCAGCCCATTTTTCTTGTCCTTGCTCCTATCCCTTACCTTCGAACGTTTAATCCTATTGGATCCCACAAATTTGTAGGCAGTTCCCTTGAGCTAGAAGCTTGTATGTTATTTCCACCCTGGTCTTACCTCTTGGGACTCATTTTCCTTCTTCCACCACCTGGAACCCTTCAACACCACAAATTAGAGCTAAGGCATTGCCTTTCCATTCTACATTGTTCTCTCCTTAGTGATATTTCATATGAAATGTATGAAAATGTATGAAATATCATTAAGGTGGTTAAATAATTTATTTTCAAACCAGGACATGTGTGAGAGTAAGGCAATCTTGGTTAACCACAATGAGTGGCCACTGGCTTGGCACTGCAGAGTTGTCCTTCTGCACCCAGCCTGCGAGGATAAGGTTGTGGTTTTATCCTCATGGAATAGCCAGTGATACTTAGTGGATAGTAATTGCCCTTTCATTCTTTTTTCTTTTTTCATTATTTTGTTGGTCATGGGGCTTGAACTCAGAGCCTGGGCACTGTCCCTGAGCATTTGTGCTCAAGGCTAGTGCTCTACTATTTTGACATACAGCACCACTCCTGGTTCTCTAGTGGTTAACTGGAGATGAATTCCGCAGACTTTCCTATCTGGGCTTGTTTGGAAGTGAGCCTCAGATCTCAGTCTCCTGAGTAATTAGGATTACAGGTATGAGCCACATATGCCCAGACCGATTCCTTTCTGTTAGCAGTAAGAATACATCATGGAATTGATCCTCTTATGCCCCAAACTCATTCTCCATACAGCAGAATAACTTTTTCCCCCATCCTGGGGCTTGAAATCAGGGCCAGGGTGCTGTCTCTGAGCCTCTTTGTGTTCAAAGCTACTGCTCTACCACTTGAGCCACAGCCCCACTTATGGCCTTTTCTGAGTAGTTTATTGGAGATAAGAGTCTCACATTTCCTTTTTTAGGCCTTTAAAGTTTTCATCATAGAGGTCCTTTACTTCTTTGGTTAATTCTTAGGCATTTTATTTTTGAGGGGGCTATTACAAAAGAGTTGTTTTCCTGATTTCAGCCTTGCTCTTCTCATTATTGGCATACAGAAAAGCCGTTGATTTTTGAGGGTTAATTTTATACCCTGCTACTTTGCCAAAGTTTTGAATCAGCTCGAGTAATTTGGGAGTGGAGCCTGTGGGATTCTTTAAATATAAGATCATGTCATCTGCAAAGAGGGAGAGTTTTATTTCTTCTTTCCCTATTTGGGTCACCTTTATGTTTGCATCTTGTCTTACTGCTGTAGCTAGGCATTCTAATACTAAATTGAAGAGAAGCAGAGAGAGTGGACATCCTTGTCTCATTCCTGAGTTAAGAGGAAATGGCTTTAGTTTTTCACCATTAAGTATAATGCTTGCTATAGGTTTGTCATATTCAGCCTTTATTGTATTGAGGAATGAATCCTCAAAGAAACAACTACCCAATAAATAAGTGGGCTAAGGACTTACAGAGAAAGTTCTCTGAAGAGAAAGAAGGATAGACACATGAAGAAATGCTCAACCTCCCTAGTCATGAAAGAAATGCAAATCAAAACAACATTGAGATACCACCTCACCCCAGTTAGAATGGCTATAATCAAGAACTCTATAACAACAGATGCTGGAGAGGGAGGATGTGTCCAGAAGGGAAGCCTACTGCATTGTTAGTGGAAGTATAAACTTGTTCAACCACTTTGGAAAGTAGCATGGAGGTTCCTCAAAAGACTCCACATAGAGCTCCCCTATGACCCAGCAATCTCACTTTTGGGTATTTACCTGAATCATCACAAATAAGACTTTACTAAAGCTACCAGCACAACTGTGTTTCTTGCAGCATTATTTACCATAGCTAAGATATGGAACCAACTCAGATTCTCCTCAGTAGATGAATGGATCAAGAAAATGTGGTATATATATATACAAATTCCATGCCTCCATCAGAAAGAATGACATTGCCCCATTTGTTAGGAAATGGAAAGACTTGGAAAAAATTCTATTAAGTAAAGTAAGCCAGGCCCAAAGATATATAGGTCCCATGGTTTTCCTTATTTGCAATAACTAGTATATGTCTGAGACAAGAAACAGTCAGAGAAGTTGATATTAGGCAAAATGGACCCCAAAATAAGGACTCAATGGTTTTTTTTCTTGCTATTGTTTCTAACATATTTATAAGATGATTTATTTTGTTGCTTTGTGTGTCCCTCCCCCATGGTATAACCCCTGTTTTCACTGTATTTGATGTTGATATAACTTGGGGAGGGGAAGGGAAAAAACAAATTGTTTAAATAAGGATACAGGTGGATCCATTGCAACAATGAGATGTACAAGATGTTATGTCGAAAAACAAACTTTACAACCTTGGTGGAGGTGGTGGGGAGATAGGAGGGATGATAAGGGGAAACAAAGGAGGAGGCAACAATGCTTGATAAGAAATTACCTTGCTCATGTAATTGTAACCCCTCTGTACGGTATTTTCACAATAAAATAAATAATAATTTTTTAAAAAGAGTCTCACAGACTGTACTTTCCGAATTGGCTTCAAACTCAGACTCAGCCTGCTTTCATAGCTAGGATTACAAGCATGAGCCACAGGCACCCAGCTTCAGAATAACATTTTTAACATCATAAATTAGATCATGCATGTTTCAGCAGGTAGGTGGTAGGGGAAAAACAAAGAAGGAGGTAACAATGCTTGATAGGAAATATACTCATTACCTTACTCATATAACTGTAACCCCTCTGAACACTATTTTCACAATAAAAAACATAAAAAAAGAAAAAAATAGATCATGCAGTCTCTCCTAAATTGAAACTCTTTAGTGACTTACATTCACTGTGAAGGAAATTCAAACTTTAAAAGTAGAGCTACTGTCTGGTCCAATAATCCTACTTCTAGATATTTATTTAAAATAAATCACAGTCTTGTAGAAATATCACACTTATGTCCACTTATGTCACTATAACCACATTATGGAAATGAGCTAAATGCCATTAAAGGTGTGGTATGTACATACAATTGAATATGATTAAGCCTTAAACAAAGTAGAAAATTCTGCAAAATATGACACCACAGATTAGCCCTGTGCTAAGTAAAATAAATCACAGAAGGAGGATGGCTTGATGCTACTTATATGAGATATCTTACAGAGAAAATGGGAAATTTACTAATCAACAGAGAAAATTTCAGTTAGGAAAAAAAGAGTAAGCTCTAGAAGTCATTCACAATGATGTTTAATGTACTTAAAATGTGTTAAAAAGGGTAGATGTCATATTTAGTGTTCTTACCACTATAAAAATTAAAATACAGTAAAGTTCAAAACTACACTCTATAAAGCCCTGTGTAGTTCATCTTTTACACTCAACTTATTTGATTATTGTCCTCAATTACTAAACTCAAGTTAGAGTCTTATTTTATATCTCAATACTTCACAACCATTATCAACTAAGGTCTTTGCACATGCTATCTCTCTGCCTGAAAAGCTGGCTCTTTCTTCTCTTATCTAACTGTTCTCCATACTCTTTTTTTCTTGCTTTAAAGCCCTTATCACTTTTACCAACTGCAGGTTGGTGTGGTTGTTTAGTGTTTTTCTTCACTACCGTGTAAGCTCTAAGAAGAAAAGTAAGGACTGCACCTGTTTTGATTGTTATTCAGTTCTCTGATGCATACAAAGTAGTCAAATAGTTGTGGGAATGAATGAAATCACATGGATGGCAGAGTTCACAGCCTACCACTATCCCCACTCCTAGTGCCTGTTCCATAACCCCAGAGAAGGCTAGCCCTCAGTCATGAGCACTGCCATTCAAAAGTCTCCCAAGCAGGCTTGAAGAATCACAACTAGAAACTCTAAAATGCTTACTGGGGATATGAGTATACAGATGGGGAAAACCTAAGGTAATGAACCTGAAGTGACTTACACTGACTGAGATGGCTTTTCCCCTTGTCCTTTGGTTCCTGGATGAGGAAATGATTTGAACACTCACTCCTTTTCACCCTCCAGAATTAGAATGCACTTGTTAGGGAGAGGAACTAAGTATGTGGGTTCTGTGCCTCTCTGGGATTCACCTGCCCCTGGACACACACACTGGGCACTGCTGACCCACCAGCTGTCTACTGTGCCTTCAGATTGGGGAGTGGGGGGGAGATTTCTCAGTCTAGATTCAGAATTCCCTGGACTGTGGTGACTGCACAGTTGAACTTTCCTCTCAAACTAGGCTTCTGTCCATTTAAAAGAAAATTCTGATTTCTTCTGCCTGTTCCATTTGGTTCATCATCTGGTGAGATGATGCAAAGCTGCACAGACCATGGGCAGTGCTAAGGTCTAGAATTAAAGTCTTCTCAGCTCAGAACCTGAGGTAGGATGGGTGATAGTCACACCTCAGGCACACCCTGGACCACTTTCATCTTAGCACGTCCCAAATTCTCATCTTTTTCTGCCAGTCCTGGTGCTTGAACACAGGGCCTGGGCACTTTCCCTGAGCTGCTTTTGCTGAAGGCTAGCACTTTACTACTTGAGCACCTCTTCTGGCTCTTTCTGTTTATGGGAATTGAACCCAGAGCTTCATACATGCTAGGCAAGCAATCTACCACTAAGCCACATTGCCAGCCCTAACACATCCCAAATTCTCTCCAACTGTGTCTATACCCCATGAATCAGGCCCTGAAAGCTGAAAGGGCCAGGCTACCATTCAAATGCACAATTTACTCAGGCTGACTTTGGTTAAAACTGTATTAATATTGCTTTTATCATGACCACATCTTGAGGCTAATGAAATAAATATTTGTAGAAACAATTTACTAGGAAACTTGGGCAATGAGCTGGCTAATAAGATAGATGCCAGTGCCTCATCCTAAGAGAGTCAGGCTGCGAATGCATGTATCACCAACACGCTATTTTTATACTTTCCCAAATTAGTTGATCAATTCTATAATTCTTATTGTATTTTACCTTGCCTCACACAGACTCTTTAAAGCTATTGTTTTATGTAACATTAATCTGGATATGAAAAATATTAGTACTTTCCTGATTAATATATATTTCAGCTGGCGATTGCTAAGAAAAGTATTGTATTTTGCTGCATTATGCTGTAATTTAATACCTGTAATGTTCAGACTAGACCAGCTAAGTAGGCCTGTTCTATATTTAGGGAGAATATAAATCTTATTGGGTATGACTATGAACCTTGTTTAATAAAATGGATACCTTCCTTTTTTTTAGAAACAGGAAGAAGAAAAATATTACTTAGAATAAAAAAGTTCAAAACAGCACATTTCTTTATCTAAAACCCACAAGCAAAGAGCAAAAGAACAACAAAAATGTAAATAAAACAGACTCAAAGAGAAAACAAGTAAAATCATCTCTTACATAGTCATGTTTTTTTGTCTTATGCTGAACAAAAGGCTAAAGAGATTTTGTGATGGTCCTGGAGGATCAATGGACCAACACATGCTCTAACCTAAATACTTCTTCCTTTTCCATTTGGCAGGGGGAGTGTCAAATCATCAGTTTAGAGGCTATGTACTGTAGTTCAGAGATTCTTGTGTCTGTGGTATGGCTAGATATAGAGTTTTGACTTCTCATAATTTTGTTTCTTATTATTGATAAGCCCATGTGTACGTATAAAGAAAACCTTCGGAGAGTAGGAATATGATGCCAGATTTTGAAGAGACTTCAAAAAAAAGTAATTTCTGGGTTGGGAAGATGGCGCAGTAGAGTATTTGCCTTGCATGCGTGAGGCCCTGGGTTTGATTCCTCAGCATCACATAAGCAGAAAAAGCCGGAAGTGGTGCTGTGGCTCAAGTGGTAGAGCACTAGCCTTGAGCTGAAGAGCTGAGGGACAGGGCCCAGGCCCAGAGTTCAGGCCCCACAATGGGCCAAAAAGAAAAAAAAGGTAATTTCAGTGTTAATTCCTACTAGATCAAGGCTTATCCTTTGGTTGGAAACAGACAGCTGTGTTTCTGATCTTAGAGATTGTCTATGATACATACAAAAGTATAATAAATGTATGTAAGTATGATAGACACAACAATATTTATCAATATCCAATTCTTTCTTACTTCTGAGCCCTCAGAGGATTATACTTCTTCATTCCTGTGGTTAGGTTTGGCTATGTGACAAGTATTGAGCTAGTGTGGCATGAGTCACTTGTAGGCTGACATTTTAATTGCTGGTGTTTGACTCTTTGCCCTTGCTTTTCTTATCATGAAGACCACAAAACACACATTGATGTGGAAGGACTGAAAAACAGAAACCTGCAGAAATCTTTAGCCTGTAGAGAAGATAGCTATCCCCCAAAGTGATCTGAGTTTGCAGCAGATTCTTTTTTCCTGATCAAGAAATATACTTTAGCTGTTTAGTCCACAGCACATCCTCTCCTGTTCCATTACGGATGATGAGAAAATTGGACACATCTTTTCTGCCCACGTTTTATTCCTGAAACCAGCCGTATGGACACACGTAGTTCAAGGCTAGCTGGGCTGTTTTCACTCTTTCACAATGGAAACAGAGCAGGTCAGACAGAGGGGGTGGGGGTGATAGTCTGCCTCATTTTCTTGCTCAGTGTTGCACTTCTCAACTTCTCAGTCTGTGCACATCCCACTCACTCTCCACAGCATAGCCTTGACTCTGCTTTCTTTCTCTTCCTTCTGATTGTTCCAAATATTATAAATACATTTTTGTTTTGTGATTCATTTAAAAGGCTTATAGACTTCGTGCTCACAACCAGGCATTCATTGTGCTAGACACTGGATATATAGCAATAACATATTTGCTAGCTTTTAGAGCTTACAGCCTCCTCCTGCCTAGCATAATGACCTACTCGTCACACAATTAATAAATAATGTTGGATCAAATATATGAAGAAGTTAGCCATATGGAGTAAATGTTAAGTGGCAGAGCTCTATGGATAGATAATCAGGAGAGTATTTGAAGGCAGATGTGCATGCAGGAAGGCTGGGATCACATCAGTCTCTTGTTTTGCCTTACCTCCAGTGCTGATTATTGGGCCAGATACAAAGTAATCTCTTCTCACATATTTGTTGTTTGGCTGAGGAAGTTTAGATTAGGCAGGGAAATCCTCATAAAGGATTTGAATGGGAAAGGGAAACAGAAGGCTTTTAGGATGCAGAACTGGGAAGCAGGTGAATAGAGATGAGTGATGGTGTACCTGGAGTCGTGGGCATAAGCTGAGACTTGAAGTAGAACCACATTCTGAGAAGTCAGGCATAGATTTTCAGATCTTTGTGTGCTAGAAAACGAAAAGGATAAGCTACTCTTTGAAAAGTGAACTTTAGAACAATGTAGCTGGTTTGCCAAATAGATTTAGGTACACATATTAGAGTTTTGAAAAAAAGACTAAGGGAAGATAATGTGATGATGAGAGCCTAGATGGAGAGAAAAGAGCAGGCCTAATGGATATATCAGGAAGAGGATTAATAGAAACTGGTGACAGACTACATATAATTCATTGTATGTATGTTATATATAATGTATAATACATATACATATATATGACTAAGGGCAATATGGGATGGAAAAAAGCACTGTGGAATCTGGCTTGGAATTTGGAATAGGAGTTATAGAACTAAAGAGATTAATGTATTCATTTGTGGTATTTTGTGTTTGCCATGGCAGAAGGAAGTCTTTGTGGAGACACTGACACGCAGCTGAGGTCTGGACAGCAGGGGTAGTCAGTAATGAGAATGTGCCATTGGAAGTCACATTCTGTGGATATGGAAGGCCCAAACAGGGCTCTGCTCAGTTTTAATGGCTTCTGCCATATGTCCAGGCAAACATGACAAACCTTCAATACAACTGTGAGGTGTGTTTCTATCTGGTAGAACCCCTTGGCCCATCTGTATAGGCCAGTGAAAAAGAGAGAAGAGGCCAGGTTACCAGGAGGAAGAACAGCATAGATGCTAGGAAGAGACATTGGTAACAGAAGAAATGCAGACCAGAAAAAATTGCAGGTGAGTATTCAGAACCTCAAAGCAGAGATAACTTATGTAGAGCTAAAAAGGTAAGAAGTGTACATACATGACTCTATTTGTTGTGTGTTCGTGTGTATATACACAGCCCAGATGCATACTGATTCAGGAAAGAGTAGAAAACATGTCTTCTCTTTAAACCATGTTGCTCAGCTATTGTTTAGATCACATGCCTATTTCTCCCTTCTTTTAAAAAGGGCTTTTTGAGTGTTCCAGACACCAGAAAGGTTCCTGGTAGACCATAATCTCTGTCCCCATTCTACTAAGGAATAACATTAATTAATTAATTTACCAAAGTTATGTTAAATGTAGAGAATTGTGTGTTTTAGTTCTATTAATCTTACCTACTCTGAGAATTTAGGTAGAAAGTTGAGCAAGAACAAGGAAGTATTTTGGATCAGTTGATGCTTTGAAAATAGCTCTGAGGTCTGGAAAGGAGGGCTTGACCAGTAATGAATGTTTACTGCCCTTTTTTTTTTGCCTCATATGGCATCCATAGCCTTGGTCATCTTATTGAAAAGGCAAACTCAATGACAGTAGATATCTGTCTTTCGATTTAGAGGTCTGGAATGATCTGCCCAGCACTTTTCTCACTTGTTTTCCATTTTATCTCTGTTTGTCTTTGGGTTTACAAAATGGAAATAAGGTGGGTCGAAAGATGTTAGCAGTAGGTTGCCAAGGAAAGAATGGTAGTAGAAGTCTGGGGTGAAGGCAAAAGGAACAAACATGTTGTATCTTCTTTTTTCTATGCATTGGACCAAAGGTTTCTTGGGGAGTGGGGTTAGTTAGACTTAGCATTGTAGAATCCTAGCTCCTCACACTGTTGAGTAGAAAAGCCAGTGTGCCCAGAGATCCATCATCTCAAGTTATAGCTGCAGAGCTGAGAATATCTTGTGGTGTAAGTAGACAAATTTATCCCTGAAAACAGAGTCCACTCCCAGGTATCCTTCAGCTTATGGCTCATCCTGTGCCAAGCTTATTTATATTTGTTCCTACTCTTCCTTCTAAACAATGGCACCCTAGAAGACACTGTTTTTAATTCCAGAATTACTGCTGCTTTAACTATTGGGACATCTGAACTGGTCTCAAAGAGGAAGATGTTTGGCAGAGCAGGAAGAGGGAGTGGTAATGGCAGGGTATGGGGAGAAATAGATGCCATCCAGATGGCTAATATATAGACAGCTCTCTAAGATAAAAGTCTGAGAAGTAAGAGTGTCTCACTTTTTAACCACCTGGGAGAGAAAGTGTGCATGCACAAGCAGGTAGAAATTACACAGTACAGATACATGTTCATTGTTTCCTACTTGTCTGAGTTAATGGCATGAAGAAAACTATATTGGGTATCCAGGAAATCATTAAGTCATAGTACAAACTGTAATACATTATTTTTAAGACTTTGAAACTTAGGATGCTTGTGTTTTTTTCAATATAAAAATGAGCAGCCACTTTTACATAGTTGTTGTTTCTGCCTAATTCTAACATAGTTAGAAAGTATCTATTGATAGCTTGTGACGTGAAAACATTTTTCCCCCAATGTGTAAAGCCCCATATTTCAATAGCGCCTAGTGTGGTAGAGAAATTCAAATAACATAACAATGGATTTCAGAAAATTGGTTTGGGCTTAAGTAACTAGGCAAAATACCTTGAAGGAAGCAGCATTTCAACTGGGATCTGTAGTGTGGTCACATTTCAGGCTGCCAGCTGGTAATAATTGGAATTCCAAGTAGAAGGAATCTGCATTACAATTATGATGCGGCCACAAAGCAGATCAGTGGATACTTGAATTAAAAATTCACAAACTGCCTATAAGGGGTGTGTGGCAAACCTAGTGGAGTTTTGGTAGGCATGAAGCCAGGGTCAAGAGGCAGGGCTACATGTTCTGGGGGAGCTCTAGGAGCCTTTAAAACCACACTACTGAATATTACAGTAATGAATTAAGAAGGTAAATCTAATGCCAGGCTGGGGGAGAGAGGTGAAGCAAAAATTGAAGAAGTAAGATAATAAGATTTCTCTTTTTGCTGGTAGGGTATACTTCATGGATAAATAATCAGAAGGGAATACCACAGGGAAATTGAAGGCACAAATAAGACTATCTCTCAAATAATGTAAGAGTATGTCAAAACTATGAATGAACATATTGACCAACACATTCACACTTAGAGAGCAAAAGGAGTGAGAGATGGGGAGAAGAAATTTAAACTATAGTTCAAAATTGCTATAAGAGTAGATTTTACCCAGGTTACTGGTGGCTCATGTTAGTAATCCTAGCTACTTAGGAAGTTGAGATGCGAGAATCTGTGTTCAAAGCACTCCCCCCCCCAGGCAAACAAATCTGAGGGACTCCTGTCTCTGATTAGCCAGCAAAAATGACAGAAATGGAGGTGTGGTGCAAGTGGTAGACACCAGCAAAATAGCCAAGCAAGAGTACCAACCCCTGAGTTCAAGCCCCATTACTGGCACCAAGAAAAAGAAAAGAGTAGGTTTTAAATGTCCTTATCACAAAAATGATAAATAAGTGAGATGGAAGAAATGATGATTAGCTTGATAATTCTTCCCACAATATACAACATATACACATCTCAAAACATGACATGTGTACACACGTTATTATTTACCTTCTAAAATATAATTGATTGGCTAAATGTTTTAAAAGATGATATGATCGGGGTACAAATAAAGCTATTAGCACCAGACAGTATGGATTTCCTAGCACTGGTTCACATCTCAGGAGCCACCTGTCAAATACAACAGAAATATGAATAGATTTTTTTATTCTGACTTGGTTGTCACACAAACAGGAAAAATTCAGTGATAAGAAAGTAGAAACTTTACTACGTATACAACTCCCTAGTTTCCTACCTTTCTGAAGAGGAAAGCATCTTGTTAAAATGAAAAACCTCACTGATCTGACTTTGATAACAGTCTCGATAATTCTATTTGGCCCCACTTGGAAAGAACTGTCATAGATGCTGCAGCTATTGGCCCATCTATCCCTCCTCCAATTTCACAGGGATTTCTGTAAAGATGAATAAAACAAGACACTGTACGTAAAAATATTGGCCCATAAAAGTTGCTATGTGAATATTATAGACCTATAAAAAAGTGGTGTGTGGTTATTACAGCGATCAGAATAATATGAGGTCGTTTTGTTGTTTGTGTTTTGTCTTCCATCAGCCTAAAAAAAATCCAAAGTAGTTTTATAGGCTTTGTTCTTTCTAAGAACTTCCTTTATGTGTTGATAAAGAGTGAGAGGTAAAGAAGATATTTTAGAGCAGGGTGTGATGGTCCATGCTGATAATTCCAACACATGGGAAGTTGAAGGAGGTGGATGGAGAAGTCAAGGCTAACTTGGGCTAGATGGTGAAACTCCATCTCAAAAACCAACCAACCAACCAGCCTACCAACAAAATAAGTAGACACTTTAAGTCAATCAGAGTTTACTGGTAATAACAGTGTCCATCAAAGTATCATATCTAACACTGGTGAGATGTCAATAGCTTCTCTTAAGAAAACAAAGCTTCTGGAGAAAGGTGAAATTTGGGTTTATAGGTGTAAGGGTACACAGAGAACCTGACACTTTTTTTTTAATGCCAGATGCAAGCAAATGACAGCTCTGGGGCTTGTCTAGGAAATAAAATACAGTTATTATCCTCTGAAGCACGGTGAATCCAGCAGACTTTTTCTATTGAGGTCAGTCATTTAGAGAACATACTCCTATCCTCAGGTTTGAAAAAGAAGCATTCTGGGCACATTAAAAGATCTATCTACCCAGTATTCTTTGACTTATGCTGATATGCATCTAGTCCTGCCATTTGAAAGAGGGAGAAACATGATTTTTGAAGGAATATCTTCTTCATGTAATCAGTGTCACTTCCTTAGAACAGAAAGAAGAGAATAAAATTGTGCTCAGCTTAGAAGCATTGTTTGATATCCCCAAATACATTTAAATGTTTTATTTTTTCAGAATTATAATCTAGTACATTCATTTTCTTGTTCTTGAGATTCTTGAACTATGTTCGCGAGTTTATAATGACATTAATAGGCCTTGGAAAAGAACCTCAGTACAAGTGTGTTGTGAGTGGTGTCCAGGGCAAGGGCATTCACAGGGTGTTCCCTTTCTGCTCTTGACTGAGGAAATAAACACTTGCTGTGTTCTCTTTATTTTCTTACAGCATTATTTTGAGGCACTTCCTCTTCCTTTTGCAGATGAGTCTAGATGCATGTACAACATTTGCTAAGTGAACCACTAACAAAACTTGAATATGTACAACTAGAAATGCTTTTATTTTTCAAAAGCAGAACTCAATTCTTGGGTCGCATTTGTTCCCATGTCAGAAAACAGTCTTATTTCATGAACTCATTTGCTTCTTTTTCTGTGTGTTGCTTGGTTCATTGGTCATTGGAAGAGTTTTTTTTTTTTCCTCTTAGTTTTTCACTCACCCATAGAAATGATCCAAATTCTAAAAAGTTTACTTACATGAAGGATAGGTGTTAGGTGTTGGTTCTTGCCTGGCTTACAATGAGACATAATCTCTGGTGCTTTTAGGCTGATTATATCAATATTCTAAAATTATAAGTTTATCTTCAATTTATGTGTGTTGAAACAAAATTATGTGTGTTGTCTATTGGAGACAAAAGAAGACCCTCAAAGCTGGTGGCTGGTGCCTGTAATCCTAGCTACTCAGGAGGCTGAGATCTGAGAATCGCTGTTTGAAGCAAGCCCAGGTAGGAAACTCCATGAGACTCGTATCTCCGATAAACTACTCAAACAAGCAGGAAGTAATGCTGTGGCTCAAGTGGTAGAGTGCTCTCTTGAGCAAAAGAAAGTCAGGAATAGTGACCAAACCCAGAGTTCAAGCCCCAGAACCAGCAGAAAAAGAAAAAGACTCTCAAGTCAAAAGAAATTGTACTTTCTCTTCCACCCTACTCAGTAATGCTTCGTACACTTTCCTCTGACATCACCACTCTACAATATCAGCACCCTGTGATGTTTTGGTTTCTCTGAGAGATTTCTGTTCTCTGTAAGTCTTGCCCTGTGATTCTCACAACTGTGTCTATTAGCACTTCTTCCATCACACCCAGGGCTGATGTCCAGTGAGGTGAATAAGTCAAGTACCACTTAGGGAGACTCACATTTACAGCATTTTGCCACATCTTTCCTCTCTCTTGTTGGTACAATTTTCTTTTGGGAACTACTAGACACTGCAGAGCTTCTCCTTGAAAAGTCCCAGAAACAATGCCCACTCTTAGAGCAAAAGAACCCCTTAAGCCCAGATTGCAGCTTTGAAATATCATCTGTTAAAAGAAACCAAGGTTTCATGGAGAACTGTGAACTCTAGGTCTACAGAGGTGAGGGTTTACAGGAACCTGAAACATTTTCTATTGCCAGATGTCTGAGAACAACATTCAAAGAATACATATATATGGATAAAGCATCCATATAAGTAAATATGCAATACTTAGATATTTATATGAATATATATATATATATATATGTGTGTGTGTGTGTGTGTGTGTGTGTGTATTTTCTTTATTTAGTTTTTGTGTGTGACGCACTATGCCAGTCCCGGAGCTTGAACTCAGGGTCTGGGTGCTGTCCCATGAGCTTCTTTGCTACCATTTGAGCAACATCACCACTTTGAGCTTTTTGGTGATTATTGGAAACAAGAGTCTCACAGATTTTCCTTCCTGAGCTGGCTTTGAGCCACGATCCTCAGATCTCAGCCTTCTGAGTAGCTAGGACTGCAAGCATGAATCACTGGCACTCAGCTTCTTTCCTTTCTACCTTTTCATGGGCATTTGCTTTTTTTGGTGGGGGGAGGTTCAGTCAGAGGGCTTGAACTCAAGGACCTGAGCACTGTCACTGAGCTCTATTGCTCAAAGCTAGTACTCTTCCACTTGGAGCCACAGTGCTACTTCCAGTTTTCTGGTGGTTAATTGGAGATAAGAGTCTCATGGACTTTCTTGCCTGGGCTGGCTTTGAACTGTGATCCTTAGATCTCAGCCTCCTGAGTAGCTTGGATTACAGGCATGAACCACAGACACCCACACTGTTTTGCCTTTTTTAATGGTGTGACTCCAATAAATAATTCTATAATGAATTTGACAACTCAAGATGCTGATTTCAGGTTCTTTGAAAATAGACCCACAAGTGAGATTGTTGGACAAGAAGGCACTTCTGTCTTTTTCTATTTTGTTAGAACCCTCCATAATGTTTTCTATAATGGCTGCACCATTTTATATTCTTACCAAAAGTGTACAGAGTTCCTATTTCTCCTCAATCTTGCCTCATTTATCTTTTTGTTAGTTTTCAGTGTGTTTCTCCAATAGCCATCTTAACATATGTGAGTGTTATTCCATTGTAGTTTTGACCTGAATTTCTGTAATGATTAACGATGTAAAATATTTTTTCGTAACTATGATGTGGTAGAAAAATTTTCTCTCAAGGTAATAAGGTACCTATGAACATCATTAAGGAATTGCTTATTTGGGCTTCTGGTTTCAGAGGTTTTAGTCCCTTGTAAGCTGGTTCCTTTGATTTGGGCCTGAAGGTGAGGCAGACCTCTTTAGCAGGAAGCACACTAGAACAAAGCTACTCACCTAATGGTGGAGAAGAAGTAGAGGGCAGGGAAAAAGGAGAGAAAAAGAGGGCAGCGGAGAGATAGAGCCTTCCAGGGCACACAGTTGTCAACCTACTTCCTATAACTTGGAGTACATTGTTTGTTGCTATTGCATTTTAGGAGTTCCTTACATATTTGGAAATTGGTCCTTTTATAGATACACAGCTTGTAAATATTTCCCCTCACTCAATACACTGCCTTTTTCACTTTGTTGATTGTGCTTTTCACAAGCTTTCCATTCATCTACGTTTGCTTTGGTTGCCTGTGTTTTGCGGGGTCACAACCCAGGATATTGTCAAGAATATTTTCTTTTTTGTTCTTTTTCCCTTCTTTCTGTTTTTCTGCATCCTAATGCTTGAACTCAGGGCCTAGGAACTGTCCCTGAACATTTTGCTCAAGGCTAGTGCTCTATCGTTTGAATCACATCTGCATTTCCAACTTTTAAAATAATAATAATAATTATTATTATTGTGGTTAATCAGAGGTAAAAAGTCTCACAGACCTTCCTGCCCACCTACTGGCTGGCTTTGTACTGTGATTCTCAGATCTTCTCAACCTCCTACGTATCTAGGATTTTAGGTGAGAGCCACATTCCAGCACTGACAAGAATATTTTCTTGTTTTCTTTCTTTCTTTTTTTAACCTAGTAGTTTTATGGTTTTGGATTTTACTTTCAAATTTTTCATACATTTGAGTGACTTTTCTTTTGTGTATCATGAAAAATAATACCCCAATTTCATGCTTTCAGATATAAATATGAGAATCCAATTCTTCTAACATTAATTAGAGACATTACCTTTCCCCACTTTGTATTCTTGAGACCCCTATGGAATTGCTATTAGTGGAAGATGAGGAAAGTTTCCCATGAAATATATATTTGACCACAGTGTTCTATAAATATTAGCTTCCTAATGTTTGATAATAATGTGGCTATATAAGATGTTAATGTTGTGGAATTTGATAAAAGGCATTTAGGGATTCTTCATTTTTTTTTTTTACCTTTTTTAGAAAATTGGTAATGATTTCAAAGTGAGAATTTAAAAATCAAAGTAAACACAAAGCCTAAAATATATAAGATTAAATTTTAAGCCAGGCGCTAGTGGCTCACGCCTGTAATCCTAGCTACTCAGGAGGCTGAGATCTGAGGATCGCGGTTCAAAGCCAGCCCGGGCAGGAGAGACCATGAGACTCCTATCTCCAATAAACCACCAGAAAACCGGAAGTGGCGCTGTAGTTCAAGTGGTAGAGCGCTTGCCTTGAGCTGAACAGCTGAGGGACAGCGCCCAGGCACAGAGTTCAAGCCCCACGACCGACAAAAAAAAAAAAAAAGATTAAATTTTAGCATTGAGGGATGTATGTTGGGAATGTAGTCATGAACAATAGCAAAAAACACTCTTTTACAAATATACAGAGAGAAGTTACTGTTGGAAAGCCTAGAATAGAGTATGATGAGATTTTGGATGAGTGGGGTAGGGTGCAAGGAAAGGCTGCTGGGTGCCTGGCAAAGTTCTGTGGGGTTTTTTGTTTGTTTTTGTTTTTACTCAGAAGAGAGAAAGTTCATTCCAGTATAATAACTCACTTTTTAAAGTGAATTTAAAATGCAAGATGACTTTTTAAATTTGTGCTTTATTTCATGGGGAAAAATAGATTTTGTTTCCTATGAAACCAAAAGCTGATGCTAGAATTCAAGGCCAACAACAAGAGTGAATCCTCACTCTTAAACTCAGAGGCTTATTGGGGATATAAATATTACTGACTCTGTGAAGGAGGAAAATGTCCTCAGGGAAATTGGTTGTATAAAGAAAATTTCTAGTTTCTCAGAATTTGTCCCATCACAAAGACCTGAGCATAATATGCTTCTCCGTGAGGCACATGACATTATTTTCTCCTTGACCACCACTTTGCAAAGCTTTCTAGGATCAAGAATTATTAAACACCAACATAGTTGTTCTTCAGCATCCTATTCTAACTGCATTAAGCAAACATGTTTTTAAAAAAAGGAAGAATAAGATGAAGCCACATTGTTAAAGAACATGGATGAAGCAAGGTCAGTTCAAGACTCACTGGAGACTTGCTGGAATGAAACTGGGCTACTGACTGTACATGAAAGGAGAAAATGCAATGTGCAGACATTGCCAGGTATGGAGAACAGACTGAAAAGAACATTAATTTTTTTGTTGAGAAGTGCAAACAACTACATAATGTACACCATTCATAGTCAGAATCACCTGGAAATTGTTAAAATTCACCTAAAGCCCAATACCAAAGACCAATATCGTAGGTTTAGGGTTAGGTTTATTAACCTATACATAGACACAGGAAAAAGTTCCTCCTAGGCCTTTAAAAGTGTTTCAGTTTCTGAAAAGAGTAAAATTGTAACCTCTAGTACCTTATTTTTTTTTTTAGTAGCTAGTTATTTACAATATAGTCCTGGATTATGAAGTTTGAAGCAAAGAATTTAAAATCTAACTTTATTAAATCACCTTAATCAAATTGTAGAGTGAATAAGAGAATTAGAAAAATGATCACTAATCTGCTAATTTTAGTAGATGATACAGGCAAGGATCCCAACAAGCACCCAGCTTTTGGGGCATGCATATGTTAGGATTCATCATATCTTCAAGTTTTGATGTATCATTCTCCAATTTATTGACAATACAGAATGAAAATGTTCCTTCACATGGTGGTACCAGGTTAAAATATACTCTAGCTCACTATTACCAGTTGTGAGGTGACAGCATATAGAATTCCCATTACAGTGGATTAAGAATATGTGAAGTACTCTTGTTCCAAATATTACATATAAATCAAACATAAAGTAGTAATCAAGCATATACAGAATATAGTATAATTTTCTTTGATTCCTCAAAAATGTCTTATAAAGCAAGTAGACAGGGCTGGGAAGGTAGCTCAGTGGTAGAATGCTTGCCTAGCATTCATGAAGCCCTGGGTTCAATTCCTCAGTACCACACACACAGAAAAAGCCAGAAGTGGCACTGTGGCTCAAGTGGTAGAGTGCTAGCCTTGAGAAAAGAAACTCGGGGACAGTGCCCAGGCCTTGAGTTCAAGCCCCAGGACTGGCAAAAAAAAAAAAAAAAAAAAAGCAAGTAGACATAAGAAGCCATGTAATTATTCTGAATTGAAAGGTATTAAAGATATTTGATAACCACATAGCAATGTTTGTAAATTGATTACATACTGATAGGAAAAAACAGCTATGAAATACTTTTGGGGGAACCATTTTTATTAGAGAAGTTTAATTGGAACAACACCTTAGATAATATTATGGTTCCATTATTTTTTATATTTGTGGTAATAGTATTGTGCCTATATAGGATAAAAACATTATTACCAGGAAACATGTTCTGGAAAATTTAGGAAAGAAATATCACGATGACTATATCAAATGATAAAAACAGGTGATGATTCTCCCACATTTTTCATAGTTAAAAAATAATTTACAATAAAATATTGAAAAAGGTAGAAGGGTAGTAGTGGAGAGGTAAGTTTAGCTTGGCATCCAAGTGATTCCTGCTGCAAGTGCTTCTGTGGTGCCCAGTATCATCAAAGAAACAATGAATCCCTCCTATGATAGGCCTAATATAATTTAGAAATCTTTGTTTGTCTACTAAATAAAAAGAGACTAGAAGATAATAGAGCTTCTGTAAATATATCAACAAACCAACCAAGGAAACCTAAAATATATTGTCAATATGCTTACTTTTAAATTATTAAGTATTTCCCATACGTCAAAATTCAATCAGCATATAGTTAATGAGACACTATTTCAGGCCAAGTATGATTCTAGACCTTGGGAAAAGAAAAATAAACAATATAAATATGTTTTTAACTTTCAGAACAGTACCTTTGGAGGCCAAATCTTTGCCAATAGCTCTGGAAACATTAAAAAAAATGTCGCTAGAAGCCTATCCATAGAATGCTAAGAAAAGGCTAGACATTTTTAGGTCCATATGGCTGGTAGTATTGTATTATAATAACTTCTTCTACACAAGAAAAGCAAGAAAAAAGTGAGTCAGGGAGGGAAAGTTGACAGAGTTATAAGCAATGTATCTATAGGAACCAGCAGTAGCTATTTCTGTAAAAGATACACCATGTTAACACATAAAAATAAAGACAAAATACATTTTAGAGTAACAAGAATGAATGTTTTATTTTAAAAGGACAAAAGAATCTCATCTTGAGAAAATAGTATTTTGGTTATATATACACAATAATGAAGCTTCAAATATGTGGATGAAAGCTAACAAAACAAATAAAAATGCAGTAGTTCAAACTTATAGTCACATATCTCTCAACAATAGACCGGAAAATCAGTAAGAATATTCAAAGGTTAAACAGGACTATTAACCTACTCAACCTACTTAACATTATTAAAGCATCACCTAGTCACAATAGATTCGCACAGATAATATGTAAAATGGAATATGGTCTGGGGCATAAAACAAGTTTCAATAAATGTACAAGGATTCAAGTCATATAGTATATGTTCTCTAACAAAAGTGGAATTAATTTAGTCATTAAACTAGCTAGACTGAATAACATTGTTAATATCCTGAAAATTTTAAGTATCTGGAAATTAATTAACACACTTTTAAATGATCTGCATAGATAAATGAGAATATGAATCAGAAGATGAATCCAGAACTATAGAGAAAATACCACAAGCTAAATAAAAATGAAAAAATACAAATTAAGTACACACAATTAAAATGGTATTTGCATAGAAATTTATAACACAAATGTTTATATTGTGGAAAAATGGGTCACAAATCATTGACCTCAGTTTCAACCACCCAAAACTAGAAAACTGAAAGTAACAGAAACCAATGAACTCAAAGCTGCCTCTTGAAAATGAAGAAACGTCATAAAGCCCTAATCAAACTGATCAGAAAGAACAAGCACACACATACACACACACACACACACACACACACTACCAAGAATGAGAAAAGTGAGTTCACTGAAGACTCTATGGGTAATGTAAAGGGAGTAAAGAATATTGTGCATTGGAGACATGTGTAGCAAGTGTAAAGTTATCAGCTGAAACTCTTTTTTTGAGGGGGGAGGTCTGGTTGTGGGCCTGAACTTTGGGCCTGGGCGCTGTCCCTCAGCTCTTCAGCTCAAGGCTAGCGCTCTACCACTTGAGCCACAGCGCCACTTCCGGCTTTTTTCTTTTTGCTTATGTGGTGCTGAGGAATCGAACCCAGGGCCCCATGCATGCAAGGCAAGCGCTCTACCACTGAGCCACCTTCCCAGCCCATCAGCTGAAACTCTTGTATCACAAGAAAAATGAATGTAAAAGAAGGAAGGAGGGAGGAAGGGAGGAAAGAAAGAAGGAAGAGAGGAAAGAAGGAAGGAAGGAGGGAGGGAGGAAGGGAGGGAGGAAGGAAAGGGAAGAGAAGAAAAAAGAAAAAAGGAAGGAAAGAGAGAGAAAGAAGATTATAAGCTCTATTGACTAATAGCCTCCATAAAGTATAGATAAGAACTTATTTTGTGTGTGCTGGTATTGGGGCTTCAACTAGGACCTCACACTCTGGCTTGGCTTTTCTTTATCCCACTGAAGTCTATGTTCTACCACTTGAGCTGCACCTTGACTTCTGGCTCTTCGCTGGTTAATTGGAAATAAGTCTCACACACTTTTCTGCTCTGGTTAGCTTTGAGCTGACATCCTCAGACCTCAGCCTCCTCCTTAGCTAAGATTACAGGGATAAGCCTCTAGCACCCAGCTGCAATTATTCTTAGCAGGTAAGTAAATCAAACCTGACAATATATAAAAATGATGTACATCCTTACCTTATCTATTCTAGAGACAGACATGTGTGGATTCTAGAGAAGCAAGGCTAGCTTAAAAATGGAAAAATCAAATAAGCTAAAAAAAGAAAAGTCATACAATTAACCATCTCACATCATGAAACTATTTTTTAAAATTCCTATATCATTCTTATAAATATACTCAAGCAATTGTTTTTTCAACAAATTATTAGAGATTTTCTTCAACTAGCCAAAGGGCAACCACACAAAATCCTATAGTTAACATCATATGCGAAACTTCAATGTATTCATTTCCTCTGAAGATGGGAAACAAGAGAGATACTGACTTTTGCCTTCCTTTTCAACATCATCTAACAGTCTCAAGCAAAAGAAAAGAAAAGAAAAGAAAAGAAACGCAAAAATAAAGGGGAAAGAAAAAGAATCAAAGTCAAATGATCTATGAAAAACATCCCAGAAGAAAATTTATATTTATATTTATGTATATATATTTTTATATTTATTTTTAGAACTAACTTTAATAAAGTTGAAGTATATAGTTGATAACACAAAATAAGAATATTTGTATATATTAAAATTTATAACTGATAATTTAATACACTAAAATTGATCTACTCATCTATCTATATATAAAATGTGCAGTTAAAATATAGATATCATTTGAAGAGAAATTTGTGACCTAAAAGTTGGATTAGTCTTCTTATAAATGACATAAACATATGGTAGCTAAATTATAAACTGGACTTGAACAAACTAAAGAATTTACACTTTTCAAACCATGAAGAAAATAATAAGACAAGTGACAGACTTGGGAAATTGTAATACCAATATTTCTTAAAAGACATCTATCCAAAAGTATACAAAGAATTCAAACTTAATAAGCAAAGCAACAACCAACCTAAAAACATTCAAAACATTCAAAGAGGCAGTTCATCAGCAAAGGTCTAAGGACATCAAATAAGCATATGAAAATATGTTCAACACCATTATTCATCAAATAAATGCAAGTTATAGCGACAATAGAGTACCAACACACACTTATTAGAGTACATAAAAGTAAAAAAAATCCAACCATACAGATTGTTGGCAAGGATTTAGAGCAACTGATTGGTACTGCTTACAATGCTGGTGGGAATGTAAAGTAGCTCATCCATTTTGAATATCAGTTTGATACCTTCTTAAAATATTATGAGTAAGCATTCCATTTCTAGACATTTACCTGAAAGAACTCAAAGCACATATCCACATAAATACTTGTATGAAATGTTTGCAGTTGTTTCATTGGGAATATCCCTATGCTGAATGAAACCCAAACATCCCCAGACATTTATATGTACAAATTATTCTGCTCAATGACAGTAATAACAAGGAAAACTCACAAAGTATAAATAAATCTCAGACTAATTTGAATGAATGAAAACAGGCAGATAGAAAATAAACACATGCTATATGATTCACTTTATACAAAATTCCAGAAAATGCAAGCTACTCATGATAAAGCAGACCAGTAGTAGTTCAGTTTATGTGGTCATAAAGCATGGGACATGGCTTACAACAGGGAATGAGGAAAATCCAAGCATGTGATGGCTGTTGATTCTCCTCACTGTGTTAAGAGTGATACAAGTTTTAAATGTGTCAAATATGTCCAGTAGTCAAGTTCCATGTTGGAACTTGAATTCCAGATCTCTCATTCTTCATTGTTTTTTTTTTTTACTCTACCACTTAAGCCACACCTCCACTTCTGACTTTTTGATGGTTTATTGTAGATAAGAGGCTCATGGGCTTTTCTGCCTTGGCTGACTTTGAACTGTAATCCTCAGATTACAGTTTTTTTTTAGTAGGATGACAGGAGTAAGCCACCAGCACCCAGAAAATAGTACTTTTTAATATGTAATTGATTAATTTCAACTCAGACTCAGTAAAGCAGATATTATCACATAGGATATTTATTCACATTGAATTAATCAATATTAGGTGGGAACAAAAAGTTGATTCATTATAAGGAAATAAAAATATTTTACCACTGAGCTACATCTCTGGTGAAACAAGATATTTTAATAGAATTATTTTTTCTTTAGCCTACATTTTCTAATGCTAATAAGATATCAATATATTACACATACAAATAAAAATGATTATATATACCATATATTTTTGCATACTTCATATTTTATAAAAAAGATACCATGATCTAAGAAAAAAGCCCTAATGATTATTTTCTTGGGTTAATTAGCATCTAGCTATGAATTAGTCAATGTTCAGTTTGACTAAGGAGAGAGACAAGTAATGTTCCTGTGAAGTATTTAACACTCAATAGTATGACTTCACATAATGTCCTCTGATGTGAATTATTGCTAAATATATCTCTAGATTACTAAGAGAATTAACATTTAAGTGGAGATATTTCATCTAACTAGCTATATTGTGGAAAATATTGTCCAAGAACATAGTTTTATTTTAACTTAATATTAATAAGATTTTTTTGATAGAAGGTAGATACTGAAAGGAACTTATATTTAGGAACTTTTTTAATATGATAAACTCTGAATTGTTGGCCTATAGTATATAGGCTGTTGTATTTTTAATTTTTAATTTTAATTTTAATTTATCTATTTCTTACTTTTACTTTTCATTTTACTATTCTATTTTTTTTATTTTACATTTGAAGGTGGTATATTTACATGCATTCAATCTTTCTAAATAACCACAAGAGTTCTGAAGTATAGGCTATTTCATATAAACAAGGTGGTATAAACAGGGTGGTTAGAATATCTATTGAGCAACAACCAAACTTACATGGGAGGTAATGTAATGCAGTTGTATAACACTAGATCCTATCCTGCAGGTGGATTTTTGGAAACTTCTTTCCAGTAAAATGATGTCCTATTTTTGCCTGAAGGACGAATTTGGGGTTACCAAATAAAGAGAAAGGAAAAGTTTGGTCTAAATAGCTTTGAAAAGGGAAAGTACATGAATATGATAGATGGAGCAAGGCTACATTGCCATAGGAATTCTATGTTTCTTCCTCTTCCTTTCCTTTTCTAAACATTTCAGACACAAACAAAAGACCAATGAGTAGGTAGGGCCAAGCAAGGTCAGAGTCCATAGCAGTAGAAGGATGAGCCATTCTGTTCATGCACAGAGATTTGGAATCTGAGTACTTGGCTTTGTAGAGGCCAAGTTCAATGAGAAGAGGTTTTATACAACCAGTGCTAGTGACCCCAGATGCTGTATGGGACCAGAGATTATGATATTAATCATAATAAGGAGACTGAACCCTGTGTATTGAATTAGAATTAGACCAGGCCCTCACTTCAAGCCCCGGGATTAGCAAACAAACAAAACCAAAGAAACCAAACAAACCCCAAAACCAAAAAACACTGAATTCAAATGAGATAATACTAATGTACATCATAGTTTTAAATGTAAATACAGTATAGATAAAAAAATTATATTGGAAATTATAGTTTCAAATATATTTATGCATTTTAAGCCAATTTGTATGTATATTTACACACATAAGCGCGCGCACACACACACACACACACACCCCTACATACCCTAACTCTATTAAGGAGAAATCTAGGGACAAGAACCTATACACAAATCATGTTTTCTGATGATCATTTTCCTCTAAAAATGACTAGAGTTTCTTAAACATAAACAGAGAAGATTACAAACCTGCACTAAACTTTCCAAGGAATGTTGAGGACCTGTTAGACCACAAGAGACAAGCTGAAAGGGGGCCATACTACACAAACTTGAGATGATTGAATATCAAAATAAACAATAACACTAGCTTCCTATTGAATAAAATGAAAAGACATGACTATACACTGATATAAGTAAGTGAAAATATTAAAAGAAACAGGATATTCACATAGTCTCAAATTATCTGCCTACTAAGTGCTTATTAATCACAAAAGAAGAATGTCTAGTAGAAAAATCCTCAAAGGGGAAAAAAAAAAAACAAGAAAATCTTTAAATCATCTGCCAACTTCTAGGGAGATAAGGTAACAAAGCACCCTTTCTCAATATTCCAGACAAGTACATGTAGCTTGAATGAGGAAACAAACGTTAATTTAAGAGCATCACACAAAAATAACAAGCATATTATCTCTCCAACTATTAATATCTTAGAAGTCAAGGAGAGACTGGGGAATTTTTCCAGAATGAAGAAGTCTAAAGAGATAAGATATGTAAAAGAAACACACTGATGGCATTTTCTCACGGTAGAATGAGTTTTCTGAAAATCCGCTCTACTTAATGAGGAACCTGATGGGGGAAAAATGTCAAACTCAAAATTTTCAGGACTCTTGGAATTAATGAAAGGCTACGAATAGTTCAAGAAGTGTCTGCTCGAGAAAAATAGGTCAGTCTGGATAAGAAAAGTGAGTTTTGTCACATCTTAATTTGTCTTATTTCCATCTCACCTCTCTAGCACTAAGGAACCCTTAGAAAAAGTCACCTTTCAAAGTAGCTGTGAAAAGCACTGACCTTGCGGTCATTGCAAGAGGCAGAACAGACTTGGAGTTTTCAAAGAATATGGCCATGGAGTGCACAGCTGAAATGAAATGGAAGTCACCGGAAACAAGGAAGTCAGAGAACCAAAAAGCGCATACATTAAGGAGTCAGGCAAGATGGTTTTTCTGAGGAAATGACAGTGTTTAGGATGGAATGAAGGACTGCAGAGTTGATTCTCAGTCTTCATTATAAGGAATAAGTGAACAGGAAACTAGAAGATGAACATGGCTCCAGAAGCTTTTAAGTAAATATTAGGGAGGAAGGACATTGACCCTAACTTCTGAAAGACTCTTAAGAGCTCATGTCCAACAGTTTTGACTCTGCTGTGCAATCAATATTTTAGGGAAGAAATCAAATAGACACAAAGCAAAGGAAATTCTGTGCAAAGCAGTGACTCTCTGAAGTTATTATCTGCCAGGGAATCAAAGATAAAAACAAACATCTTCCTATAATTTTTTCCTGATCTACTTATAAGAGGAAATAAGAGGAGACAATAGTCCCTGATATAATTCTTTCCTGATTCACTTATAAGAGGAAATAAGGGGACAATTGAGGCGACACCTATTTCTTCTTCACCAGGGCAATTAGAGCCAAAGATCCATAATGTCATCTGTTGCATAATGAGTTAATTACACATGGTCTATTTTATTGAAGCAATCATCCAAGAGCATCCTTTTAAAAAAAGGATATGTATGGGTATGCATTTCCACATATACATACATTTATATGTATACATATTCAGTTCAGTTATAGATGAGACTATTTTGAAGTTAGTAAAGACAGCATTATGTCTACTCCACTCAAGTAGTTAACCTTCTCTACTGACAGATCATATAATGAAGAGGAAAGCCATGACAGCCAAGGCAGGTGAATTCTGATGAGCTGGAGGATGTGAGTAAGGCATTTATAATATTGGTCAGTTTTCACTTGTGAAACTATGGTACTTAAATTTCTATCATATATTGTTAATTCCAATCATCTGTGACTATATTTAAATGTTATTATTTATAAATATATTTATTAGATGAGGCAAATAATCCATTATTTCATTCCTCTGATATTACTATATCAGCTACATAAATTTAGAACATAGATTTATGGATTGAACTGTCTTAATTTTCTAGTAGATTATTTTATCACTGGACATTCACTCATTTTAAACCTAAATATTTAAGTATGAGCATAGTATACTCAAGAAAGTAAAAATAATTCTAGGAAAATATGACTTTTTCCTGTTTCTCCCACAAGGAGACTTGTTTCTCTGTCTCTCCACAACAGAGGTGTCAACCTCTACAACATTTTTGAAGTCAGCATATGAATAAAAATGAGCAGTTTCCTAGGGACCTGGATTCCACTAGTGATTTTAATTATGTCTTTAGTTATTTTTCAGCAGAAGGCTTCATTTTCATTACTTTCTAACACCCCAAGTCACAACAACATGATAGGCTTTTATCATTTCTTTCTTATTCTCTCACTTCTATGCAAAGAAGTGACCATATTTTGTAATCATTCCAAGATGAACATGCATTATCACATTTATTAAAAAGAGAAGTGGAAGAGTTTGGCACTCCACTTTTGCTTCTAGATTAAAAATGCATAAGAATTTAGCAACTTTGGAGAAAACCCAGCTTACTTATACTCAAATGCACCCAGAAGATTTCAAATCAATAATTAGCATTAACGTTTTAATTGAGAATTAACATCAGCATAATTAAAAGTGAGGATCAGCATCCTGATGTTGAAGAGGTGGTGATTTGGTTGGAGAGGTCATTACACTGTCGAACACATTGGAAAGAAAGAAACACAAATCATTTGTTTCCTTGGGCAAGGACACACAATAAACAGTTGAATTGGTGGTCAACTGTAATTTGCTTCCAAAGCCAGTGTCTGGCAACACTACATGTTGGATTTATAGCAAAGCACACAAGTAGCAGTGACTTTGAAAGCAAAGGACAAAGAACAAAAGGAAAAGTTACTAGTTCTGAAAGATCTTTTCCTTCTTACAAGGGCTTAAGGATTTTCCTTTCAATTTAAAAGTACCATGTCCCCTAGTAGTGATGTCCATCATGCTCTTTTCTTAAATAATTATTTCTTACCAAAGCCAAATATATTTGAATCTGGGTTGCCAAAAATCCTTTGTTTATTTATTTTTATTTTTTTGGTCTGGAAGTTTTCAAGCAAATATATTCCCAGTCTGAACACTTTTCTATTTTGGGGGAAAAAAATTAACTTTCCAAACATTATATTGTTTTCTATTTGCTGCTTCTCCAAATTCCTCAGAAACATCACCAAATATCTCCTCCCTAATGACCCTGCCCTCCAGACCCACCCTCAGGCACTTAACCTCTTCCAGTTCCTAGGACTGAGCAAGCTATTCAAATGCAATAGCATGGCTCCTAGGTGGACCGGAGGAAAATGATTGGACTGGGAATGACTGTAGGAATTGTAATTCCACAAGTAAACTCTGAAAAGTCTGCAAGAACAGTCCACGTCCTCTGTTGTCCCTAAGTGTTCCCGGAGCCAAGAGAGTGCCTGGACGGGGAGGCATCTTGTGCTTGAGCCCACACACTGCAATCCCTGGCCTTCACTCCATTGTCCAGGCAATGTGCAGAATTGGAGCGTAAGGCAGTGGCCTCTGAATCACTCTCCTCGCCAGGTGAACCCAAAGTTCCCTTCCTTGGCTGCGAGGAAGGGCTCTTGTGAAAGCAGAGTTTGAAAAGACCTAGCACTGTCATGGTCAAGATCACCAATACCACCACAGCTATGCTTACGAGTATGAAGACCACAGTGGAGGAGTAGTCAAAGCCCTTTGGAATGGAAACGGTAGAATGAAGCCCAGGGTCCACACTTCCCGCTAGGGTGGTTTGCGGGGACAGTTGCAGGGTAGTTATGGTGCTGTGTGGTCCCCACGGAAGAATGTCAGGAATAGATGTCGCAGAAATGCCTCGTCCAGTGACACTGGACTCCTCGCGGACTCGGGGTGACCATGTTCTCTCTGGCCCCAGACTGGCCTCAGTGACTGGCACGCTCCTGCTGGGTACGTGGGACCCCCCAGGGGCTGGCTGCCCTTCCCCTTTGGTCACACAAGAACGTCCATCCTTCCCCAGTTCGAAGCCCTCAGCACATTCGCAGACAAAGCCTCCGGAGTCGTCCAGGCAGTCGGAAAGCCGTGCGCATTGGCCCCCGCGGAGGTACGGCCCGGGACAGGGGCAGAGCACTGCGTCGGGGGACAGCCCGTCCCAGCGCGCGCCAGCCTCTTCCGCCACGCAGGTGGCCGTGATGGGCGGCTCCCCGCCGCACGTGGCACTCACCTCGGTCCCCGGAGGACTGAAGTCCATCGCGGAGCTGCTGAGCCGGAACGGAGCGCGGAAATTCAAATTTGAGGCGGCCCCAGGACGGGGCGGGGGACACAAGTTCTCATACTGGTACTTGCACAGGTAGCCATTGGCGCGCATATGGCATCGCATCTCTTTCCAACCTGCAGGCTCGATCCCGCGGGTGGCCTGGAGTCCCGCACAACTCCTCACCGTACAGGAGCGCTGTGGCTCTTCCACCCACGGCAGCGTGGCACTGTCAGACTCGCCGGCGTCGGGGGACAGCCAGGAGAAGCCTCGCAATGGCTCGTTCTCTAGCGTACAGTGGGATCGCCCGCGCTCCAGAGCCACCCAAAACAGAAGGTCTTTGGAGCCGCCTCCGGGCCCGGGACCCGCCCGCAGGAGCGCCAGCACCGCCCGCAACTCCGCGCCCCCGTGCACCGTGCTGAGCGTCCCGCCGCGCAGGTTGCAGGCCTCCTGGGCTGCCAGCCGCTTGATGGTCGCGTGGTGCAAGCTGTAGCAAGCCCCCGACGCCGAGCAGCCTGCTCGATCGGCCTTGGGATGCTCGCCACCGCCCGGTCTGGGCCAGAATACCTGGCAGAGGAGGCACAAGGCAAGTGCGGGCCTCATCTTTGAGGCCCTGTGTCCAAGGCGGCTCCCAGCTTATGTTGGTCCCTCCCCAGAGCGCAGAGCTGTCTCTGGATTGTGGTCACTGCCCTCCAGAACCAGTCCCCCCCCCCCATTCCGTTTCTCCTCCCCTTCCTTCTTCTCCGCCCTCTGTCATCCCCCCCCCACCCCCCAACCGCCACAAGTCCCCACCCGAGCCCCATCAAGGCGGCCAACAGTTCCCTTAGGCCACCGACAGGAAATGTGACCAGAGCTCTGCCAAGCCCCGAGCAGTCTGATTTCTTCAGGGGTCAAGAATGCAGCCGGCGCCTGGGCACTGGGAACACAATCTATCAGGATCAGGAGAAAACAAAAAGTTGCCACCAAGAGGAAGGGAATGGGTTTTTTTTTGTTGCAGCTTAGGGCATTTAAGGACCTTGGATCCCAGAAACCCATGCATGAAAGTTGGCAGGAAGACCTGGAGAAAGGAACTTGCCTGTGGCCATCAGGCTACACCCACCCATTGTGTTTCTGTCTTGGCGTCAGAATCATTTGTAGACAGTTCCAGTCTTCTGGAGATTTCCTGTGCCTTGTGTGTGTAAGAGGGGTAGAGGAATCAAGTGACAACTCTGCCTCTCCAGGCTACAACAGAGACAGCATTATTTAACTTCTCATCTCTTTGTTGGACTCTGTTTCCCTACTTTATCCAAGGAAATAAAGACGTGCTAATTGTGCTTGAGAATTCCCTTGGCAGTTTTAAATGCAACACCCTGCCTTTTCTGTGAGCATTGGCCTCATTTGTTTCTCTTTGAGATGTTCCATGTTCCATGTTTTGAGAAGAAGATGTATTTCCACATCCAAATGGGAAAAAAGTTCGTAAATCAGTTAGATTTTTAGGTTGTCTTACCATTACATTGCTTCATAACTTCTCCAAGCTTGTAGAGTTCATGCTCTTGGTAATGAATGTTGGAGAACAATTGCTGTCTGTGTGATCTGAGATTTTAACCTTAAACTATTATAATGTTTCTCTACAATTAAGTGCCAATGCTTATAACGTTCACTTGGAACATTAGAGCTAAACATCTTTACATTAGAACTAAACACCTTTCTTTTTTGTGATTAATTGGAGAAAAGAATTTCACAACTTTTCTGGTGGTCTAACTTTGAATTATGATCCTCAGGTCTCAACCTCCAGTACCTAGGATCACAGTCATAGGCCACTGGTGCCAGGTATAAGGACTCTTTTTAAAGCAACTTAGACAATTCTATAGCACTTTAGAAAATAAATCATCTGCTATCTTAGCTGGGAGTAACAAAAAAAATACTGTATTCAGAAAGTTCAAAAGCTGTTTCAACTAACTTCTCTTAAACTTCATGATGTTTTAAAATATCTATAATCAGAATGAAAGTTGCCATTCATGACTAGTGCACATCAGCATTCTTTCAGACTCATTTTGACCTACTTCATTGACTGTTCACATGAATGAGGGGAGAGAAAGAAGGTGCTAGGATAATATTCCCATTGTATTTATTTATTTACTGCTATCATCACTCTCATTTTCCTCCTGAAAATTCCATGCATCTTAGCAAGTCATAGTAAACATCATGAATCATCCATAATACTTGCTCTTGCTTATGTGTGGTTTTACCACAGCATCTCTTTCCTTCTCTTCCTGTTTCCCAATGTAGAAGACATTCATTATTCCCTTCTTGCAAGTGTCTTAGATATTTAAACAGGACTCTGCATTTAAATCAAGTAATTTGATGCTTTATAAGAAAAAGATATGAAAATCCAGAAATTCAATTGAATGAACTTTGAACATATTTTAGCATTTGGGCTAGATCTATATGACTTTTCAATCTTATGGCTGTGATTGGTGAGTGTAGTATAGTTCAATAAAACCTTTTAAAAATAAATAGTAAATGGAAATTCCAAATATTATGCTGCCAGTCATGAGGCTTGAGCTCAGGGACTGGGTGATGTCGCTGAGGGGTTTTTGTTTGTTTGTTTGTTTGTTTTGTTGTTGTTTTCCCCTCAAAGCTAGATCTCTACAACTTGAGCCATAGCTCCAATTCTGCCATTTTGTTGGTTAATTGGAGATGAGTCTCATGGATTTGTCTTGCCTGGATTGGACCTGAGCAGCTAGGATTACAGGCATAAGCCACTGGTGCCAGGTTTAGCTATTTTGAGTCACTTAGGATGAGTTTGGGTTTCTAGAGTAAGTATTAGTGACGTCACTTTCTGGTATTCTCTGTAGAAAAATGGGACATCAGAAGAGAGAGATATATAGACCATAATAACATATATCATAGTCCTGACCATGCCTAGAATGGTGTGAGAATTAGGAGGAAGACATTTGCTCAGAGTAAGACATAGCATTTTCTAATCAATTGCTTCACACTGATCTACATAACACTAACATTTTAGAAGTAATTCACATATCTGAAAAACCTTGTAAATACACAAAATCTTTGATTTTTAAATAATATATTTATTAAGAACATTACAGGATACTATTTAAAAGACTGATAATAACAAATGTAAATCTACAGGCTCTTTTATATGGTGGCTCAAGCTTGTAATCTCAGCTACTCAAGAGGCACACATAAGACAAATCATGATCTGAAGTCAACCCATTGTCAAAAGAGAGAGATCCCATCTAAAAAGATCAAAGGCAAAAGGGCTGGGGACATGGCTCAAGTGAAAGACCTTGAGTTCAATCCTCAGTACCAAATAAATAAACACACAAATAAATAAAATTCTAGTTCAATGTGAGACGGGGGGGGGGGGGGGGGGGGGGGGGGGGGGAGGAAGTTGTGGATAAAAAGAGATTGATTTTTCTGGGAACCCTCCGAGAGACACTACTCAGCATGTTTCATTAAAGGATGATGAAGCTAGAATATATATTTACAATCTACTTCTCCTCAGCCAGAAACTCAAGATTATGTGGCTTTAGACATTTCTAGCAACCCCCCAGCACAAGCCAAGCATACCCTGGCATCTCAAAAACACGCATTTGTAGAAGAATGTGAAGAGATTTACCCACTGATGGTCTTAATCCCTTAGCCTGCTACATTCTACCATTCTAGCTTTTATCTTAAAAGTCCTATCCCTTCTCCTAGCCTGAGAGAGAGAGATTAGGTTTGATGCTTTCTTTGATCTCTTGCCCCTGCACTTTTTTTCTTCATAGTGCTTTCACAAGCATACAGTTAGTTGTTTGTGTGATGTAGCACACCTGTGTTTTAATACCTTCCTACTGAAATGCTAACAACACAGACAGCAAAAGGACATGTGGTAGATGCACCCTATCACAGATGCATTGAATGAAAATTGGCATATTAACAAATTCCTCTTGTGATCTGTATGCATATTAACAGTTTGAGAAGCACTGCTCCAGCAGACTATATTTTCTGGAGAGTAGTGGTTGTCTGTCTGTCTGTCTTTCTTTCTCTCCCTCTCTCTCTCTCTCTCTTTCTTTCTTTCTTCCTTCCTTCCTTCCTCCCTCCCTCCCTCCCTCCCTCCTTCCCTCCCTCCCTCCCTCCCTCCCTCCTTCCCTCCCTCCCTCCTTCCCTCCCTCCCTCCTTCCCTCCCTCTCTCTCTCTCTCTCTCTTTCTTTCTTTCTTTCTTTCTTGCTTTCTTTTTTGTTGTTGCTGTCATTGGTTGTGGGCTTGAACTCTGGAACCTGGGCGCTGTCCCTCAGCTCTTCAGCTCAAGGCTAGTGCTCTACCACTTGAGCCACAATGCCACTTCTGGTTTTCTGGTAGTTAATTGGAGATAAGAGCCTCACAAACTTTCCTGCCCTGGCTGGCTTTGAACCATGATCCTCAAATCTCAACCTCCCTAGTAGCTAGGATTACAGGCAAAAGCCACTGGCACCCGGCTGTCCTTCACTTTTATTACAGGTCCTCAATAATGTAACTAGGAGATAGCATGCAAGAACTAACAGTTGATTGAGCCCTCACCAACACACACGGTACACATGTGGACAAGCACACATATGCACACAGTGTATATGATATGATTTAGGAAAATGCTGTATGTTGCTGTGTTCAGTCTGCAGAATTTTCCAGTTTTTTTTAGTATGTTCTAGGTATCCCAATAAATTGATCTAACTTGTAGGTTTTTTTTTATTATTATTATTGTGAGAATACCGTACAGAGGAGTTACAATTACCTGGGCAAGATAATGAGTACATTTCTTATCAAGCATTGTTGCCTCCTCTTTGTTACCCTTTCCCATCCCTTCCCTTACTATTCCTCCCACCTCTCCCAACCCGATCCTCCTCCCCCACCAAAGTTGTAAAGTTCATTTTTTGACATAACAACTTGTTCATCTCATTGTTACAATGAGTCCACCTGTATCCCTATTTAAATGATTTGTTTTTTTCCCTCCCCTCCACAAATTATACCAACATCAAATACAATGAAAGCAGGGGTTATACCGTGGGGGAGGGACATACAAAGCAACATAGAAATCATCTTATAAATATGTTAGAAACAATTGTTGTTGAGTAACTATTATTATAACTAAGTGGACAGCTTTATTGTTTGTTTGTTTATTTTTGCCAGTCCTGGGGCTTGAACGCAGATTTTGGGTGCTGTCCCTGAGCTTCTTTGTGCTCAAGGCTAGCACTCTACCACTTGAGCCACAGCTCCATATCTAGCCTTTTCTGGGTAGTTTATTGGATATAATCTCATGGACTTTCCTGCCCAGTCTGTTTTTGAACCACGACCCTCAGATTTCAGCTTCCTGAGTAGCTAGGGTTACAGGTGTGAGCCACTGGCACCTGTCTATGAGCAATATTTTTATTCAGGTTTTTGGACAGTTCAGCATGCCTGATCCAGTTCATGTTGTAATTGTTCTTGGAGAACTGATACACTAAGCATGCTTGATAATCAAAGTATGGCCTAAGTCTGAATGTATACTTTTTCTGTTGATGACTGCAGAATTTCCACTTCACAGAGGTGGAAAAGGAAGGTTAAAAAAAAAACCAACCTACAGCCATTTAAATTCAAATTCTATTAGGCTTATCTGCTATCACTTTGTAAGTACTGGGGATAATCAGCAGTTATCTTAGCATTTACCTGGCAAAGGCAATGGAACCCAGCAATTATTATTAACTACACTTAATAAGTGGCTCATTTAAAGTCTTTGTATCTGACAAATTCACATACTCTATGCAACAGGCTCTCTATTGGCCTATCTATTCAAGATATGTAAGTTATTCTCCCTGTTACAAGGCTTTTAAAATGTGATCCATTCAGAAATTTTCATTTGACCTTCAGATTTGCATCAGGAATTTTTGTTTTCATCTGGTACTAGTGGCTCATGCCTGCCATTCTAGCTATTCAGGAGGCTGAGGTTTGAGAATCAAGGTTTGGAATCAATTTAAGCAGAAAGATCTATAATACTCTTATCTTCAATTAACCAGCAAATAAACCAGAAGTAGAGGTATCATTCACATGGTACAGCATCAGCCTTGAGCAATAATGCTCAGGGACAGTTCCAGGCCCTGAGTTCAAGCCCCAGTACCAGCAGAAATTTTTGTTATTGTTCTGATCAGCAGTTATTTAAGCAAATACAGAGCTGGAAATACTCTTCCCCTCTGCAACTGAGAGAATTCAGAAAGGGATTTAGAGTACTGGATCTGCTCTGCTAGAGGATAGATACAATGTGACTTTGCCACACCTCAGCAAAAGGATGAGAATGTGAACTCTGTGGCAAGGGAGAAATTACCCTGGTTCTGCTCTTACTCTCCCTTCATGTTGCAGCTAAGTGCTATCTTTTGAGATTCTAAAAATGAAGGAGAAGAATTTAATCTGTTGGCCTCATGGAATAAGTAACCTCTAACCATGCTGTTTCCCAACTCCAAATGCACTCTCCTTCAGTTTTCTTAACTCTCCTAATCTTTCTCACTTGAGAACAATAGAAATAATCTTAATGTATCTAAGCCTCAAGGTAGTTGAAATGGGCTTAGTTTCCAACCCCCATCTTTTCTTCTCCAGCTCCTAACTGAACCACTTGGCTTTAGTAGTATCAGTATCACGAAAGAATCTGTCCTCTGGGATGTTTCTAGTATGCTTAACAGCACCTAGTAAGCACCCAATGATCACTTCACAACTTTTTAATTGTGGTTAAAAATGTATAACATAAAATTTACTATCTCAACCATTCTCAAGTGTATGATTCAGCCATATTAAGTATGCTCACGGACTTATACTGTCGGTAGTAAAGGAGAATGGTGCAGTTGCTATGAAAAACAGTTTGTTGCTTCCTAAATCCACTGAAAATGCAATTACCTAAGACGGAGTGCTTTGCAATTTGAATCTGAGTATAACTCTAAATTAACTACAAGATAATGCATAATACTGTGGTCTATAATGTGGCAGTCTCTAGGGATAAAGGGAGAAAATGCATATAGTTTCCTTCTTCTACCTTCTATATTTAGTTAGACATTGAGTGTAGGTGGATTTTTCTCATCCTTTTTCCTTCTATCCTTTACTTTGTCTCCAGTCACATAGGATTGACTTTACAGATCCTGTTCATGGAGACTGCATGTCTGCCAAGTACAAAGCATCAAAAGCTATGGGACTGAATGAAGAACTCATCTACTCATTCAACATGTTATTGAGAACCTACTATGTCCTTGGCACTCAGCCTCATACTGGGGATATGGTGATGATTAAAATAAAAACATCTTATTTTAATAGAACTTACCATCTATTGCAAGATAAATAAATGAGTAGGTAAATAGCTACAAAGAGTAATGAGACAATGAAGAAAAGCAAAAAGAAGTCCTCAAAGAAGATTATTGAAAATATCCCCTCAAACTCATTGGTCCTGGAAGTAATCAAATGGTATTGACACAGAGGTCTCAGAGTGACACATATCTCAAAAGTACAGCCATGATCTACTCTACTTGAAGGAGTGGGTGAGAAGTGTAGCTTGGCCTGCAGTCTGTAATGCCCCAAGTGGATGATATAGCTCCGGTTTCAGGGGGTGCTGGGGTTGCTAATGCCACAGGGCATACTAAAATCATTCTGTTTTCAAATTGAATTACATTGTTATTATACAGGTTACCTGTTTCAGGTGAATACCCCAGTCTTAAGAAGAAACCACACAACCTCAAATCTCAGTTCTTTTCTTCCATAAACACTCAGTCACTCAGCCCTGTGATTCCACCGAAGACATCTCAAATCTATCAGTTCTGTTCTTTCTTTAACCACCTGAGCCACCTAAATTGTTGTACAAGTTTCCAAACCAGGCTCTTTGTATCTGTTTTTACAGCTCTCTCCTGCTCTTCTCCACAAACTTCATGATCATTAATAGGCTCCACATCCACTTAGGCCATCCCCTTTTTCTTCCCCATACTATAGTAAAAAGTTTACATGGCTTCTTGTTTCTTTTGTCAGAACTAGAAATCTCTGCCCTATGAACATACTGTCTTGATTATTTGCTTTTGTGTCCTGTATGCATGTCCTGGCTTCCCAGCCAAATGTCTTGAAGTCATTAATATTTTGTAATGGGACTGTATCTGAGCAACTAGAATAGCAATAAGAACATTGTTTGATTAACATCATTGCCTATTAAATTCAGCTCATGGGAGTCCTGCTTTCTGATAGAAGTTGGTCAGAACTCTGATTTGCCTTTGCATAATGATTATAATTCTGCTCTATTTGCTCAACTACTAGTTGGCTAGCTTGCCATCTTTTGAGTCCTTGGTCAGTATACAGTGGCAGTCATCTTTGTGAGGGTGAGCACTCACCCCCACAAACCATGCCAGTGAGAGCACAGGATCTTCACAAAGGTCAACAAACAGGTGCATTCTTCCTTCAAAACCGTTGACCAACTACAGCCTGAAAATATAAATCTTTTAGTTATGCCTGTAATCCTAGCTACGAAGGAGGCTGAGATTTGAGAATCACAGTTCAAAGCCAGCCTGGGCAGGAAAGTCTGTGAGAATCTTATCTCCAATAAAAACTGGAAATGATGCTGTGGCTCAAGTGGTAGAGAGCTAGTCTTGAGCTGAAGGGCTGAGGGACAGTGTCCAGGCCCAGAGTTCAAGCCCCACCACCGATCAAAACAAACAAACAAACAAAAAGCAAACAACAACAAAAAAAACCCCAAACCAAAACCCACATGATATTATGTTGGAAATGAACTTTACAACATGGAGTGGAGGGGAAGGGTAGTGGGAAAAAATGAGGGAGAGGGTAAAAATGTTCAATAAGAATTGTACTCATATCCTTACTTATGTAACTGTAACCACTCTATACATCACCTTTATAATAAAAAATTTTAAAAAGTTACATATTCTGTTGAAGGAATACAAGTGGACTTACCTCTCATATAAACCCCCCCTTTCCCCATCTCCCAAAAATCTGGAAAATATAGCTTCTTTTGACATGGCAAGAGAAAGAATTGCTTTCTTTCTTTTTTTTTTTTTATTAATATCCATTAAAGGTTTAATTTTATGCTTCAAAAGGTCTTGGAGAATTTTATACTGAATAGGAGGGGGTATATTGTACTAGAATCTTGTATTAATTGCAAATATTTTCAGTCTTAAAATAAATAAATAATAAATACTAGAAGCTATAAATACTAAAACCAAATCCTCTTGAAACACACTAAGATAAAAACCAAAGCAAAAAAATATCCAAAAGATTTGGAGTGCTTTGGATTTTACCATCAGGAAACTTGTTTTGATCTGCAGATGTTCAACTTCATTTCAGAAAATTACTTCCCTTTCTTACTATCCCCAATATTTTTTTTTAAATTTTATTTTATTTTATTTGAGAACATACTGTACAGAGGGGTTACAATTACATGGGCAGGATAATGCATACATTTCTTACCAAGCATTGCAGCCTCCTCCTTTGTTTACCCTTCACCTCCCTTCCCAGCCTCCCCCCTCCCCCCCACCCAATCATACCCCCCCTCCCCCCCACACACCGACATTGTAAAGCTGGTTTTGACATGACATTTTGTACTTCTCATTGTTGCAACAGGTCCACCTGAATCCTTAAATGACTTGTTTGTCCCCGTCTCCTCCACATGTTATACTGACATCAAATATAGTGAAAGCGGGGGTTACACTGTGGGGGAGGGACATACAAAGCAACCAAGAAATAATCTTATAAATGCGTTAGAAACACATGCATGAAAGAAACAAAAACATTAAAATACATATTTGAGGGTTCGTTTTCCTAACATCACATTCTCTGACTTTTTCCGCTTGACTCATACCTATACTAGATATTGCAAATAAGGGAAACCATGGGACCTATGTTTCTTTGGGCCTGGCTTACTTCACTTAATATAATTTTTTCCAAGCCTTTCCATTTCCTAACAAATGGAGAAATGTCATTCTTTCTGATGGAGGCGTAGAATTCCATTGTGTATATATACCACATTTTCTTGATCCATTCATCTATTGAGGGGCATCTGGGTTGGTTCCATATCTTAGCTATGGTAAATAATGCTGCAATAAACATAGTTGTGCTGGTAGCTTTAGTGTGGTCTTTTTTGTAAACATTAGGGTAAATGCCCAAAAGTGGGATTGCTGGGTCATAGGGGAGTTCTATGTGAAGTCTTTTGAGGAACCTCCATACTGCTTTCCAAAGTGGTTGAACAAGTTTACATTCCCACCAACAATGAAGTAAGGTTCCTTTCTGTCCACATCCCCTCCAGCATCTGTTGTTGTTAGAGTTCTTGATTTTTGCTGTTCTAACTGGAGTGAGGTGATATCTCAATGTTGTTTTGATTTGCATTTCTTTTATGGCTAGGGATGTTGAACATTTCTTCATGTGTCTATTGGCCATCCTTCTTTCTTCTTCAGAGAAGCTTCTCTTTAAGTCTTTCGCCCACTTACTTATTGGGCAGTTGTTTCTTTGAGGATTTGTTGTTGGGTGGTTTAATTTTTTGAGTTCCAAGTATATTTTAGATATGAGACCCTTGTCCGTTGTATGGCTAGTAAAGATCTTCTCCCAGTCTGTGGGCTTTCTATTGATCTTGCTAGCTATGTCATTTGCCCTGCAGAAGCTCTGCAACCTTATACAATCCCATTTGTCCAACCTTTCTTTGATTTGTTGTGTTTCCGGGTCTCTATTCAGAAAATTTCGGCCTGAGCCAAAGAGACCCAGGGTTTCTCCTATTCCATCCTGTAATGTTTTCAGAGTGTCTGCTTTGAGTTCAAGGTCTTTGATCCATTTGGAGTTGATTCTGGTGCAGGGTGATATATAAGGATCTAGCTTTAGTTTTCTACATGTAGTTAACCAGTTTTGCCAGCACCATTTACTGAAGAGGCTGTCTGTCTTCCATTCTATTGTTTTAGCTCCCTTATCGAAGATTAGATGGCTATAGGTCTGTAGGTTCATTTCTGGGTTTTCAATTCTATTCCATTGGTCCTGAGGTCTGTTCTTATGCCAATACCAAGCTGTTTTGATTACTATGGCTTTATAGTAGAGTTTGAAATTTGGTATTGATATTCCTCCAGCAGTGTTCTTTCCGTTGAGGAGCGTTTTTGCTATTCGGGGTCTTTTATTGTTCCATATGAATTTTTGGATTGCCTCTTCTACTTCCTTGAAGAATGAGGGTGGAATTTTGATAGGTATTGCGTTGAATTTGTAGATAGCCTTGGGAAGTATTGCCATTTTCACGATGTTAATCTTTCCAATCCAGGAGCATGGGAGGTTTTGCCATTTTTTAAGTTCTGTGTTGATTTCCTTTTTCAAGATTTTAAAGTTTTCATCATAGAGGTCCTTCACTTCTTTAGTTAAGTTAATTCCTAGGTATTTTATTTTGTGTGGGGCTATTACAAATGGAGTTGCTTTCCTAATTTCAGCCACACTTTTCTCATTGTTGGCATACAGAAAAGCCATTGATTTTTGGGGGTTAATTTTATAACCTGCTACTTTGCCAAAGTTTTGAATCATCTTGAGTAATTTGGGAGTGGAGTCTATGGGATTCTTTAAATACAAGATCATGTCATCTGCAAAGAGGGAGAGTTTTATTTCTTCTTTCCCTATTTGGATCCCCTTTATGTCTGCATCTTGTCTTATTGCTGTAGCTAGGCATTCTAATACTAGATTGAGGAGAAGTGGAGAGAGTGGGCATCCTTGTCTTGTTCCTGAGTTAAGAGGAAATGGCTTTAGTTTTTCACCATTGAGTATAATGCTGGCTGTAGGTTTGTCATATACAGCCTTTATTGTATTGAGGAATGTTCCATGGATTCCTAATTTTTCCAAAACCTTGATCATAAAGGGGTGTTGGATCTTGTCGAATGCTTTTTCTGCGTCCATTGAGATAACCATGTGGTTCTTATTCTTGCTCCTGTTGATGTGATGAATAATATTAATTGATTTGCGTATATTGAACCAGCTTTGCATCCCTGAAATGAATCCTGTTTGATAGTGGTGTATGATTTTTTGGATGAATTGTTGAAGTCGGTTGGCCAAAATTTTGTTGAGAGGTTTTGCATCAATGTTCATCAAAGAAATGGGTCTATAGTTCTCTTTCTTTGATGAGTCCCTGCCTAGTTTTGGGATGAGGGTCTATCCGCAATATTTTTTTGAATTATGTCTAAATCTTGCCTCCTTTAACTGACTCCTAATTTGCTTAGAATAATAATTACTGAGGTAAAATGCTCTGGACATTAGAAAGAAAAAGAAATAGTTATTAACAGGTTAGGAAATTATATATTCAGCTTCTGTTTTAAAAATCCATTTGGAACCACATTAACAAATTGTTCTTTTTTTTTTTTTTGCCACCTACAGTAGAACCCTCCAACTAATCTCCGCAAGCAAATTCAACTCATCATGTGAAAGAATTGTTTCATCTAGGTAGTTGCTTTACCTTGGGTCCCTGGTAGCCTATTGATGTCAGGTTTTCTGATCTATACCCTTCACCTTGCTACCACCTCCCCACATTTCTTCTCCAAAAGGAATTACTTCATTGATTTTTGGCTGTAATATTTACTCACTTTTAATAGAAAATGTCACGATGGCAGGAAGGATTTGTCTGATATTTGGAATTTTTGTGAGAATCCCTCAAGTCATTTTCCCTGAATTAAAAAATGCATACTCGTTAGAAATTTCATATACATCTGCTACTCCACACAGAGCAAGGCTAAATCAGTGCATGTATTCTTGAATACTATATTTATAATCTCCTAAGACAAGGTTTTAAAAAATGCCTCAATTTTTTTGTGCTTCTGCCAATTGTACTTGCCTTCTTTGTTTAGATATAAGCGAGTGTCCATAGTTGTATGGTTTTGTTTTTGTGTCAGTACTGGGGCTTGGACTCAGGGACATGTGAGCTCATGTGGCTTTTTCTACTCCAGGTTAGAGCTCTGTGGCTGGAGCTATATTGTCATTTCAAGCTTTTTTGTGGTAAAGTGGAGAGAGGAGTCTCATGGATTTCTCTGCTGGGGCTGGCTTCAAACAGCGAACCTCAGGTCTCAGCCTCCTGAGTAGCTAGGATTACAGGTATGAGCCACCAGGATAAACATTTATATATATATATATAGTGAAGATACTGTATAGAGGGGTTACAGTTATATGAGTAAGGTAATGAGTACACTTCCTATCGAGCATTGTTACCCCCTCTTTTGATTTTCTTCTACCATCCCTTCCCTCCCTACCTCTCCAACTCCTCCCTCCCCACCCGCAAGTTGTAAAGTTCATTTTCAACTTAGTGTCTTGTATATCTCATTGTTACAATGGGTCAACCTGTATCCTTATTTCAGCATTTTGTTATTTCCCTTCCCCTCCCCAAATTAGAAAAATGTATATACATCATGTAGGGCGTCGTAATCAACTACAGTGAAAACAGGGCTTATACCATGGGGGAAGAAAGAAACAAACAAACAAAAAAATCACATAGTACATTATAAGTACACCGGATAAAATTTGTATTCCTTTAAATAAATTAACTAAGATTCTCTAAAAATTTAAAAAATAAGTTGAAATCTAGAGAAATTTAGAGACGTAAAAATATATTGTATTTGAAAAAAAAACTTTCTGCTGTACTTATATAGATTTTTTAAAAATGATGCTTGATTAAAACTCCCAAATTTTATTCTGAAAAGTTCTCAAAATCTTTCATAGATTTTTTTCTTTCATTAAACTCAGAGGTTTATTATATCTATTTAAATTATTATCGACTGCTATTTTTATTGTGGTGAAGTCACTGACATTTAAAAGGTTTTATTTATAGGTTTTCCCTGACTGTTCACTTGAAGAATACTCCGGAAATGTGTTACATTGGTGATGGCCACTATAGATAATTATTTATCTGGGGGAATATGATTTTGTTGGAACAGCTATTGGAGAGAGGCAAATTCCCCTTCTTGTTTCTGAAACAGTTGAGTAAGTGATTTTTGCCTGGGGTAAAGAAAAAAATAAAACAGGAAAATTCTTTTTAGCAAATATCATGTTGCAATTCATTTCATATTCCTATTACAAAACAAGGAGCAGTTTGACTAAACAAAATCTGTGATGAAGTAGCTTGTGACTATGCTTTTCTCCCTCCTTATACTGACAGAAAGCTATTTTGGAAACATTGAAATCTGAAGAGTGTTTTTGTCTGAATTAACAAATTATTGCTCTAGTGTTTAAGAGAGCATTATTACAGCATTTATAGATGTCTCAGACAGGTAGGAGATTTTGCAAATGAACATGGAAACAAAACAAAGAATGTTACACGGACCATTTATTTTCTAATAGTTGTATCTGAGAAATGAAATTTGACTGTTGACTGTGGGTGGCAAATGTTGCCATAGCAACCTATTCCTTAGGCAAAATTGGAGGATGATCATGGTGCTGAGGGTAAAAGTCAGAAAACAGACTGATCAAGATATATTTTGGGGTAATATGTGATCATGGATATTTTCATTTAAGATATATATGAGAGCTACTCAGAGAGAGAGAGAGAGAGAGAGTCAAAGATCTTAGGTGAGAGGGATAATTCAGCGCTTTGGCTTAAACATTTGATCATTACAGGGTCTGGTGGGTTTTAGTTCACACAGAAATAGATCTTACAGGGCTGGGAAGGTGGCTCAGTGGTAGAACGCTTGCTTTGCATGCTCGAGGCATGCAAACAAAAAAGCCAGAAGTGGCGCTGTGGCTCAAGTGGTAGAGCACTAGCCTTGAGCTGAAGAGCTGAGGGACAGCGCCCAGGCCCAGAGTTCAGGCCCCATGACCGGACCCAAAAAAAAAAAAAAAGAAAGAAATAGGTCTTACATGAGCCACCTTCAACAATACCAGCCAAAATAAGGAAGAATTCAGACCATATTGTCAAATACATGATAACACAGCAGCTTATTCACCTATTCACCAGGTGCTCTTTAGATTATTTTGTACATATTAATTCTTACAACCTTCACAAACACACTATAGGTATGAGGTAAGTAATACTATTATCGCCATTTTACAGATGGGAAAACTGAAGCATAAGGAAGTTTCCTCATACACCTGATAGTTAAGTGATCCACAAGAATTATACTCAGAGTATGGTCTTTGAGTCAGGTTCACCCCAACTCTTAGTTCTGTTGTTGCTCAGTGTGATAAGAACAGCATCATGTAAATAAGGAAAACTTGGCTGTGTATGAAAAGAGTTTCTACTTCCATTTCCTCAAAACTTAAAGATTATCTTAAGTGGCTAGAGCAACGTAGCAGCAAAACCCTTGGGAGGAATAAACAATATATTAATTCTATATACTGGGAATATATGTATATGTATATATATATATATATATATATATATATATATATATTAATCAATAGTGTGAGGAATTAGGAGCCAATGGCTCATGCCTGATTAATCCCATCTTCTGACAGTCCATGAGACTCTTATCTCCAATTAACAACCAAAATAAATAAATAATAAATAAATAAATACCCAGAAGTGGTGCTGTGGCTCAAAGAGGTACAGAAGTAAACTTAAACAAAAATGCTCAAGGACAGTTCCTAGGCCCTGAGTTCAAGTCTCACAATCGACAAAAAAAAAAAAAAAAAAAGTTGGGGTGGACAGGGCAAGAACACTTAGTTGAAGCTCTGCCAGTGAACCTTTTTCTCACAGTTATGTGCAGACATCCAAACACTCAAACACCCAAAAGTTTCAGTCATCTTCTAAGCAGTGAAGGCTAGCCATTTCCACTCTGTTTATGCTTGGGCTTTGTTTCCTTTATCTTTCAAACATAAGAATCACTGCCTGCTTTTGTTGAAGAGGTATATGAAAATCAAATGATGCACGGAATGTGAGAATGGTTCATAAAGTCAACAGGACCAAACAAACATAAAGAGAGTATTATTAGAGTTAATGACCAACGACATTATTTTCAGCTTTTCAAGGCCTGGATAATGAGTGTGTATGCATTTGCTTATCTAGGGAGGATGTGAGACTGCAGCCTGGCTTTAAAAAGTAAGCAGTTCTGGCTGGAAGGTTATTCAGACAAAGTATACAGAAGGAAATCTGTTTAAAATGGATTTGTAGGAGCTTAATACCAGCTAACACATATTGACAGCTTACTCCAAGTCAGGCCCTGTCATAAGCAATTTGGACTGGTTTAACTTATTTATTCTGTATAGGAACCCTATGTGCTAGAGACCATTTCTATTTCATTTTCCCAATACTTATAGATGAAGACCTGGAGAAAGTAGATAGGAAATAAACTTGTCCAAGGTTATGGGGCTAGAAAATCACAATTCTATTTCTAAAACTTGGAAGTAGACTCCAGGGTCAGTACTTATAACTTCCAGATCATCCTGCTCCTATATTACATAGTATTAATAAATATTGTGCATAAAAACATAAATGCAATTACATGGATTATTGTTATTTATCGTGTTTATTTTCAGTCAAAGCAGAAGAAACTTTCTTTCAAGCTGAGTGATACACAGGTTTGAGCATTGAGGAGATCATGAGTTCATGGTAAGATGCTTACATTTTTTAGTATTGGTTATTTAACAGACCAACAGTTTTATGCCAATTGATAATAAAAACAAAGCAGTCAACTTTTCATCAAGATGCTCTAGTTACACCATTGGCACTCACATGTGCAGGAGCTGCTCTAGATGCCCATATCTCCTGGACATGAAATATGTATTTGTCAATGTGACCATTTTCTAGGAGCTTGCATTGTAGGTGTGGGGATCAGATGTGTCTTTGGTAGGGACGAATAGCAAACAAGAAGTTCACATACATTACTGAATTACTGTGTTTCTTGTGGGGAAGGAACATGACATGGCCTAATTTTCACATCTCTTTTTAACTATAACTGGCATTCCTATTTGTTTCAATAGATGAAACTTAATATGTTACAGTTTGCTTACTTAGTACTTTATGCATTCTGCTGATGTCTCACTAATTTAGCCTATTTGTTGTTTTTCTTAGCCAATGTATCAGCTTTGCTTACATACATGATATGCTCTCAATGTTTGTATCTCTTCAACTTCCTATGTTGAGACCTAATCACCAGTTTAATGGTATTAGAAGTTAGAATATTTTGGAAGGGATTAGATGAGGAGGGCTTAGTCTTATAAAAGAGACCAAAACTAGTAGCTTTGTAGACTCAGCAAGAAGGCATCACAAGAAATGGGCCTGCACAAGAAACCACCTTTTGTCATCCTGGAGGAACCTGGAGCTTTGTCATCGTCCAGGACAATGAGAAATAAATTTCTGTGGTTTATAAGCCATCCAGCCTATGGAATTTTGCTATAGCAATCTAATTAGATGAAGACAATGTCCTAAGATACCTACAACTTATTTATTACCTATACTTTTTTACACTATGGTTTCATCCCATGTGGCTTTATTACAAAATAAAAAATTCACAAATAACATACCAGTCTCAAATTAGAAGTTAATAATGTAACATGACCTGTCTTCAGTGCTTATACAAAATCCATCAGCACAAGGTAAACACTGAAGAGAAGAGAGCTAAGGATAAAGCCAATGGGAATGCTCACATTCAGCAAAAAGAAAAGTGATCCAGGAAATAAAAATTTAGAGAGGCAGTAAAAATCAAGATTTTTTAAAAATCTCGTCGCAATTAAGGGAAGAGTTTCAAATTGAAAAGATGCAGAAAATATAAGATGAGGGAAACAGCACAAAAGTCTCCTTGAAGATACTGGTAGAGAAAACTTTCTTCCCAGAAGGTAAAAGATACAAAAAAACATAACCTTGCTCAGAGCACAATGGCAACAAAAGAGGAGCAGTATCTATCTATCTATATATATCTATAAATATTTATAGATATATATAGATATATATATACAGAAAATGAAGGTTAAGGCCTCAGTCTTTAAGTTGGATTAATTTAACTCATAATTATCAAGACTCAGTTTCTCCACTATAAAATGATAATAATAATAATAATATCTATAGGGCTAGAATAAAAATGAATACCTAATAAATTATAGCTATCATTTTAAATTACAGCTATTATTATTAATTTTTTGTTGTTGTTGGTGGTGATGGGGCCTGAACTCTGGGCCTGGGCACTGATTCTCAGTTCTTCAGCTCAAGGCTAGTTCTCTACCACTTGAGCCATAGCACCACTTCTGGCTTTTTTTTTCTGCTTATGTGGTGCTGAGGAATTGAACCCAGGGTCTCATGCATACAAGGCAAGCACACTTCCACTGAGCCACCTTCCAAGCCCCTATTTTTAATTAGCATTTTTGATGTATCTTAGTAAAAATGTCAAGAATATAGAATTCTCCAGAATTCTGTGTCCTTCACAGGACACAGAAAAGACATTCACAGAAAGATCTAAACTGAAGTAGGAAAATAAAGTAGGTAAAGACATATCAGGCTGATGATTCAAAGCTAAACCTCAAGGTAGAATCACCCTAGCTTTCTCCTGTTCCTTAGATGATTTCACTCATCTATAGACCTAGCAAAGATGACAAAGCTAACTGAACTTGGAGGACAGTTTCAAAGGTTGCTTTTTATTTACTGTTATGGTTCCAATTTGAAATATTCACCACAAGATAATGCCTTGGGCACTTAGTCCCAGCTGGTGGCACAATTTTGGGTTGTTCTAGAAAATTTAGGCGATGGAGCCTAGCTTGAGTAAGTAAATCATTGGAAGTGAATGCATAGGACTATCTTATTCCTAGATATTCTCTCTCTCTCTCTCTCTCTTTCTCTCTCTCTCTCTCTCTCTCTCTCTCTTTCTCTGTCTCTCTCTCTCTCTCTTCCTCTCTCCACCTCTCTCTCCTCTCTCCTTTCTCCTCTCTCTCTCCTAACTCTCTGCTTCCGACTTTGCCATGTCTTCAGCACAATGGTGGACTGATACCTCTGAAACATAGCAAAATAGTTCTTTCCTCCCTTAATTTATGCCAAATATTTATTTGGTCACAGCAACACAAAGTGACTAATACACTGATTTAATTTTTCTTAAACAAAGGGCTAGTTAGGGTAAGCAAGAATTTTAGATGTAGTCCTTTCTTGGATATTAAATAAATAAAATATAGATTAACCAAAAAATCCCCATGTTCCTTCATTAGTTCTCAAATAAAAACTGCACTTTAGACATAATGCACATATAAGGTTATTAGGAGCTGTAACTCAGCAAGTTGTAGGAGCAAGTTCTGTGTGCCACAGCACAATGGGGTAACTACCCAGGACAACAATCTGTTATATATTTCAAGAGGTTAGAAAAAAGGATTTTGAATATTTTATGATAAATATTAGGTGTTTGAGGAAATAGATATCTAAATATGACACAATATATACCATCTCAAGCCATCACAAAGTTTCTCATTAATATGTAAAATAAATCATAAGTCATTCATCTGTGGATGCTCTAAAAAAAATCTCTTAAAATCCTAGATTCAAGGATTCCTTTCAAAGGCCAGAATGAAGTATATACACTTGACATAAAATTCATTCCCATTATCTTTCACTGGCTTCTATCAGCACTGTCACAATTCAGTCTTTCTGGTTGAGTTATGTGAAGAGGTTGAGTATAAACAGAACATCAAGGCCAATGTGGTTTGGTATACACTAAAGAAGTATGCTAATGTTTGAGATAATGCAAAACAACAACAACAATTTTTTAAAAAAAAACCTAGAGTACATTTACTCAGCTGTAACTCAGATGAATCAATGTTGATATTAACATGCTGTTACCAGACCTGTGGTTTAAACCATGGCACCTATTGACATAGCAGAAAACTGTCTCAACAAGGGCATCTTGTTTTGTGGGAGACAAGTCACAAAGACAAGACAAGACTGCCAACCAAGAAAGGCTGTACGTGCCATTCATATAAATGAGAACTTTGTTTTTTGTAGGGGAATCAAAAATAAGATAATCTTAAAATGAATACTTACCTATTCTGCTATTCAAAAAAGAGATGGCAGAAAAAGGACTCCCATTTTCAGTATTAGGCAAATAATGTAATGATAGAGGACCAACAGAGTATCACATCATGAAGGTTTTTATAATAATGATTTCATTATTTTCAAAAGCTTTAAGAAAGTTTTTATCTGAAAGTGTTGGGCAAAGCATAAACTCACATTATGATCGATGCCCCAGAATATCTGGTTAAATTCTGTATGTTAAAACTCTTTGCATTTTACCATGCATTTTCAAAATGAGAGGTAGCATAAGATACACTTGTGGAAAAAATAAGTAAACAATCCATGTAAATCATAAACAATGTTTTAGAATCTAAGAAGGAAGAATAATATTTTAGATATACTTTTAGTGCTTTATTTTTAAGATTCAAACTGTAATAATGCAAGTCACATAGACATGACTTAACAATGTAAAAAGGGGACAGTAAGCAATGCTGTTTTAACATTAAAATTTTAAATGTGGCTTATTTCTTTAAAAATTATTTGCAGAGAGTAGTTAGGGAGGTGGGGAGGGAAAGGATGGTGGGGGAAAAACCAAGGAGGAAACAACAATGCTCGATAGGAAATATACTCATTACTCATGTAACTATAACAGTATTTTTACAATAAAAACTTATTTAAAAATTATTTGCATACACTAATTGCACAAAGGGGTATCGTTGTGGTATTTCTATGCATGCGTATAATGTACATTGGTCAGATTTATTCATGATATTATTCTTTCTTATTATTCTTCCTCTCTTTAAAACAATTTTAACATTAAATTACTCCATTTCCATGCACGTCAATAAAGTACTTTGATTGTAGTCTTACCTCCCGACCCCCAACTCTGCTTTTAATGTTTTTCAATGCATCTTGATTGGTCATACCTTCCTTAACTTGGTAAGTCTCCTATTAGACTTACCAAGTTAACCAAGTTGCATTGTCTCACGTGTACATTGATGACTAAGACAGTATTCACCCACCCTTCTTTTTCTCTTCTCTTGCCCTCCTCTTTTTAGCCTCTACTCCTCCTCCAGTCAAGACATGTTTCAGTTTCTTGATATTGGTTTGGTAAAACTGTCTGTTAATTGTTCAAAGGGGTAATACCATGGATTCTCACTTCTGAGTGTACTGTAATTTGGATGGTTTGATCATATATATGCATATTACTCTGTATGTGTTTATTTATAGGTTTATATTTTAGGTCTAGGATCCACATATAAGAGAAAACATGCACCAAATTTCCATAAATTGGCTATTGTAAATAGTGCTACAATGAGCCTGCATATGCAGGTGCATTTGTGTTTCCTGACTTACATTATTTTAAAAAGATGCCCCCAAATGTTATTTCTGCATCATAGGCTAGTTCTATTTTTACATTTTTTGAGGAATCACCATATTGATTTTCATAATAGCTACACTGATTTACATTCCCATCAACAGTATTAGCGTTCTTTTGTCCATGCATCCTTGTCAGCTTTATTTTTGTATATTCTTGATGATGGCCATTCTGAGTAGATTGAAATGAAATTTCAATGTTGTTTTGATTTGCATTTCCATTATGGCCAGAGATGTTTACCATTTCTTCACACATTTATTGACTATTTGTACTTCTGAGAAGTATATGTCTAGCTACTTTCTTTATGTATTATTTGACTGACCCTTTGAAGATATTTTTTTAATTCCCTGTACATTTCGATTATTAGACTCTTATCAGATTGCTGGCAAATAATTTCTCCCAGTTTGTAGGCTATCTTTTCAAATTAGTGAATATAACTTTTGATTTGCACAGTTTTTTAGTGGGTGGTAATCCCATTTGTCAGTTCTCTCTTGTTTGGTGAGCCCCTGGAATTCTGTTCAGGAAGTTTGTGCATATGTTATTAAGTTGTGGTATTTTCTGAAAGAGACTTTATTCTACTCTTGTATTAGGTTATATTTGTTAAGTATGGAGCTTTAGGAAGTAAATTACTTTCCCTTGGTGTGGAAAGGCACTCACTACTGTAATTTTTTATAATTTTTATTGTGAAAATACTGTACAGAGGAGTTATAGTTACATGAGCACGGTAATGAATTCATTTCTTATCAAGCATTGTTGCCTCCTCCTCTGTTTTTCCCCTATACTGTATTCTTATCTACATTCCAGTGCTGTCTATGTGTTATCCAAGGGATTCTGTGTCATGACCAAGCCATTCTTCTTTATATATGTATATATATGTGCTTTTATTTAAAAAATACTGTCAGAGGGGTTACAGTTACACGAGTAAGGTAATGAATACATTTCCTATCAGGCATTGTTACCTCCTCTTTTATTTTCCCCTACCATCCCTTCCCTTCCCACCTGTCCAGCTCCTCCCACCTCCCCACCCCAGAGTTGTTCCACATAGTGTCTTGTACATTTCATTGTTACAATGGGTCAACCTGTATCCTTATTTCAACATTTTGTTATTTCCTTTCCCCTTCCCAAATTAGAAAAAAAAAAAGTCTATACAAGATGCAGAGCACCAGAATGAAATACAGTGAAAGCAGGAGTTAGACCATGGGGGAAGAACATACAAAAGAAACAAAAAAATCGCATAGTACATTATAAATACATTAAAAACAGTAAAAAGAAAGAAAAACACCACTTGTGTCCCTATGTTGGGTTCATTTAGCTTAACAACATCTTATATGGTCCTATATACATAGCTTTTGACCTTTTCTGCTTGTCATAGATATAAACTAGTTATTGCAAATAAGGGAAACCATGGAACCTATGATTCTTTGGACCTGGTTTACTTCCCATAATTTTTTCAAATCTTTCCATTTTCTAACAAATGGGGTAATGACATTCTTTCTGATGGAGACATAGATATACATACACATACACACACACATATCACATTTTTTGATGCATTCATCTACTGACGGGCATCTGGGTTGGTTCCATATTTTAGCTATGGTAAATAATTCTACAATAAACGTAGTTATGCTGGTAGCTTTAGTATGGCCTTGTTTGTGATCATATGAGTAAATGCCCAAAAGCGGGATTGCTAGATCATTAGGAGCTCTATGTGGAGGTGGGAGGGAAGGGATGATAGGGGGAAAACAAAGGAGGAGAACAATGCTCAATAGAAAATATATTCATTACCTTGCTCATGTAACTGTAACCCCTCTGTACAGAACGTTTACAATAAAAATCTTTTTTAAAAAAGACAAAAGAAAGATAAAAAGTGGTTGAACAACTTTACACTTCCACCAACAATGAGGTAGGGTTCCCTTTTGGCCACATCCCCTGTTGTTATTAGAGTTCTTGTATATAGACATTCTAACTGGGGTGAGGTGGTATCTCAGTGTTGTTTTGATCCGCACTTCTTTTATGGCTAGAGAAGTTGGGCATTTCTTCATGTGTCTATTGGACACTCTTATTTCCTCTTCAGAGAAGTTTCTCTTTAAGTCTTTATCCCACTTATTTATCAAGCAGTTGTTTCTTTGAGGATTTGTTGTTGGGGATTTAGTTTTTTGAGTTCCAAGTATATTTTAGATTTGAGACTATTGTCCATTGTTTGGCTAGTGAAGATCTTCTCCCAATCCATGGGCTTTCTATTGATTTTGCTAGCTATGTCCTTGGCCATGTAAAGCTCTGCAGCTTCATGCAATCCCATTTGTCCAACCTTTCTTTGATTTGTTGTGTTTCTGGGTCTTTATTAAGAAAATTTGGCCTGTGCCAAGGAGACCTAGGGTTTCTCCTAATCCTTCCTGTAATGTTTTCAGATGTCTGCTTTGGCACTGAGGTCTTTGATCCATTTGGAGTTGATTCTGGTGCAGGGTGATATATAAGAATCTAGCTTTAGTTTTCTACAAGTGTTTAACCATTTTGCCAGCAACATTTACTGAGGAGGCTATGTTTCTTCCATTCTATTTTTTTTAGCTCCCTTATTGAAGATTAGATGGTTATAGGTCTGTGGGTTCATTTCTGGGTCTTCAGTTCTATTCCATTGGGTCCTCAGGTCTGTTCTTGTGCCAGTACCAAGTTTTTTTTGATTACTGTGGCTTTGTAGTAGAGTTTGAAGTTTGGTATTGATATTCCTCTAGCACTGTTCTCTCTAAGGATCATTTTTGCTATTTGGGATCATTTATTGTTCCATATGAATTTTTGAATTGCTTCTTCTATTTCATTGAAGAATGAGGTTGCAATAATGGTAGGTATCACATTGAATTAGTAGATAGCCTTTTGAAGTATTGCCATTTTCATGATGTTGATCCTTCTAATCCAGGAGCATGAGAGGTTTTTCCACTTCCTAAGTTCTGCTTTAATTTCCCTTTTCAGGTTTTTAAAGTTTTTATCTCAGAGGTCCTTCATTTCTTAAGTTAACTCCTAGGTATTTTATTTTTTGTGGGGCTATTACAAAAGGAATTGCTTTCCTGAGTTCATACAGAAAAGTCATTTCTGCATACAGAAAAGCCATGGATTTTTGAGGGTTAATTTTATACCCTCCTACTTGACCAAAGTTTGGAATCAGCTCCAGTAATTTGGGAGTGGAGTCTATGGAGTTCTCTAGATATAAGATCATGTCATCTGCAAAGACGGAGAGTTTTATTTCTTCTTTCACTATTTGAATCCCCTTTATGTTTGCATCTTTTCTTATTGCTGTACCTAGGCATTCTGATACTAAATTGAAATGGAGAGAGTGGACAACTTTGTCTCATTCCTGAATTTAGAGGAAATGGCTTTAGCTTTCACTATTAAGTATGATGCTGGCTGTAGGTTTTGTACAGCCTTTATTATATTGAGGAATGTTCCATGAATTCCTAGTTTTTCAAAAGCTTTCATCATAAAGGGGTGTTGGATCTTGTCAAATGTTTTTTCTGCATTTATTGAGATAATCATGTGGTTCTTATCCTTGCTCTAGTTGATGTGATGAATTATATTAATTGATTTGCATCTATTGAACAAGCTTTGCATCCCTGAAATGAATCTTGTTTGATCGTAGTGTATGATTTTTTTGATGAGTTGTTGAAGTCGATTGGCCAAAATTTTGTTGAGAAGTTTTGCATCAATGTTCATCAAAGAAATGGGTCTAAATGTAATTCTCTTTCTTTTATGAGTCCCTGCCTGGTTTTGGGATGAGGGTTATGATGGATTCATAGTAGGAGTTTTGTAGTAAACTTTCACTTTCAATTTCATTGAAGAGTTGGAGGAGTATTGTTGTGAGGTCTGCTTCTTTGAACGCCTTGTAGAATTTAATCATCCAGTGTTGGGCTTTTCTTGGGTGGGAGGTTTCTTATTGCTGTGTCTATTTTGATGCTTGATATGGCTCTGCTAAATTGGTTTAAATCATTTGGGTTTAGTTTCAGCATGCTGATATTTGCTAGAAAATTGTTCATTTTTTCCAGATTCAAAAAAATTATTAGCATAAAGGTTTGAATCTTGGTTGTTTCTGTGGTGATGTTTCCATTCTCATTTCTGAGTTTGTTTATTTGGGTGTGCTCTCTTTCTTTTCTGATAAGATTTACTAAGGGTCTGCCAATTTTGTTAATTTTTTTGAAGAACCAACTCTTTTTTTGTTGACTCTCTGTTTTTTTTAATTTTCATTCATTTAAAATTGATTTAAATTTAATTATTTGTTTCTATCTACTGGATTGGGGTTTAGCTTGCTGCTCTTTTTCAAGGAGCTTCAGGTGTCTCATTAAATTATTGGTTTCAAATCTCTCCAGTTTGTTGATGTAGCAATTCAGAGCTATAAACTTGCCTCTGAGTGCTGCCTTTGCTGTGTCCCAGAGGAGCTGGTAATTTGTGTGCTATTTTTGTTGAATGTCATGAACATTTAAATTTCCTTTCTAATCTTTTCCATTGACCCACTGGTGATTCAACAGTGTGTTGTTCAGCCTCAATGTGTTACAGGACTTTCTTTGGTGGTTTTTGGTGTTGCGTTCTAACTTTATTCCCTTGTCATCTGAGAGAATTCAGGGCACCATTTCAATCTTTCTGAATTTGGACAAGTTGGCTTTGTGACCTAAAATGTGGTCTATTTTGGAAAATGTTCCTTGTACTGCTGAGAAGAATGTGTACTCTGATGCAGTTGGGTGAAATATTTGGTAGATGACTTTTAAGTTTAGTTGATCTATGCAGTTGTTTAGGTCTAAGGTTTCTCTGTTGTTTTTGCCAGGTTGATCTATCCAGCAGGGATAGGGGTGTGTTAAAGTCCCCCAAAATTAATGTCTTTGGATCTATGTGAGCTTTGAGGGAAAGCAGTGTTTCTTGGATAAATATGTGTACTCTTTTTTTGCTGAATAGATATTTAGAATTGTAATGTGTTCCTGAAGGAGAGATCCCCTAATTAATATTAGTGACCTTCTTTATCTCTTCTCACTAATTTTAAATTAAAGTCGAGTTTACCAGATACCAGGATTGCAACTCCTGCCTTTTTTATGAGGGCCTTTTGCTTGGTAGATTTTGTTCCAGCCTTTCACATTGAGAATGTGGTTGTTTTCTGGGCATGATGTGTCTCATGAAGGCAGCAGATAAAAGGATCTTGCTTTTTGATCCAACTAGACAGTCTATGTCACTTAATTGGAGAGTTAAGTCCATTAATATTGAGAGTTAGGACTGAAAAGTGTTTGGCAGTTCCTTCCATGTTATCCACCTTCTTGGGAGCTGTGACAACTGTTCTTCCTATGATTTTTGGATTCTGTCTTTGGGAGTGGTTTCTTGGCCTTTCTTGTTGGTTTTCTATGTGTAGGACATCTTTAAGTATCTTTTGTAGGGCTGGTATGATGGAGATATATTGTTTCAGTTTTTGTTTGCTATGGGGTTTTTATTTGACATTTCTTTTTTTTTGTCAGTCGTGGGGCTTGAACTCTGGGCCTGGGCGCTGTCCCTCAGCTCTTCAGCTCAAGGCGAGCGCTCTACCACTTGAGCTACAGCGCCACTTCCGGTTTTCTGGTGGTTTCTTGGAGATAGGAGTCTCACGGTCTCTCCTGCCCGGGCTGGCTTTGAACTGCGATCCTCAGATCTCAGCCTCCTGAGTAGCTAGGATTACAGGCATGAGCCACCAGTGCCCGGCTATTTGACATTTCTTTAAGAAGGAAAGTTTAGCTGTGTACAATATTCTTGGTTGTAGTTATTTGTCTTTAAGGAATGGCATACATCATTCCAGGCTCTTCTTGCTTTAATTGTCTCTGCTGAGAAATCTGAAGTTATTCTGATTGGTTTCCCTTTGTAGGTGATTGATCTTTTCTCCTTGACAGCTTTAAGGATCCTTTCCTTGGTCTCAATTGATCATGTGTGGGTTATAATATGACAGTGGGATGTCCTGTTCTGTTCTGGTCTATATTTGGTTCTAAAGGCTTCTTGTATCTGAATAGCCTATCTTTTTGCATGTTTGAGAAGTTCTCTTCTAGGTTACTATTTAATAAATTTTTTAGACCATTAACTTCTGATTCTAGGTGCTCATGTACATGCATTATCCTCAGATTAGGCCTTCTGATGGTGTCTTCTAAATTTTGAATAGATCTATCATCTTTCTTAGATTTGTCTTGTACAGTTGTCTGTTCTTTCTCTGTAATATCTAGGCTTTCTTCAATCAAGAGATTCAATCTTCTGCATGGTCTAATATACTGTCAAGACTTTCTACATTGTTTTTTATTTCCTTTTCTTCTAATTGGTCAGCTTTGATGGCTTCAAATTCTTTGTTGGAGTTTGTTTTAGATTTTGTATGGACTTCTTTACTTCCTTAATTTGGTGTTCTGTGTTTATTCTCAAATCCCTTAGTTGATTGGTTATGGTTTCATTGGACTCCCTTTCCTTCTGACAGGCTCCATTCAGCATTCCCTTTGCGGTCTTTCTGGATTCCTTCAGCTGTCTGTTTGAGGATTCCATGATGCCTCCATTAATCTTTGTCTATTCTCATCCTTTTCGTGCAATTCCTGTATTAATCTTTGATTAGCTTCCTCACTCTCATGCAATTCTTGTATTAGTCTTTGTGTGTGCTCATCCTGCTCACACAATTCCTGTATTAATCTTTGATTAGCTTCCTCACGCTCATGAAAATTTTGTATTAATCTTTGGTTACCCTCATCACACTCACACTTTTCCTTATCCCACTCACACAGAGTCCTCTCCTCTGGATTATTCATTAACTACACTTTTGCTTGATTATCACGAGTGGGAGTTGAGATAACTGGACTTGCTATTTTTCTTGTGTTTCTATGGCTTGTTCTGCCCATTTGGTAAGAAAGCAAAATGAATTTCGTGCTAGAACACTATTTTAAGGCAAGCATCAACCAGAACTCTGTAGTTGTACAGATTGTTTGATACTGTCAAAATGAGTAGAGATACAATTTAGTTCAATAGATACAATCTAGTTCAACAGCAAACAACTATGGATTAATGGACTAAGAATGTCAAAGAAATAGTCAGCAGACCAGAAATTAATAGGTTTAGGGAGAATTGTGGAGAGAAAATAAGATTAGCGGAGTGTGGGGAGGGAAAAGAAAAGAGGGAATTTAACCAACACCTAAATTCAGAGACAGGAAATAAATAGAAGGAGGACAGAGATAAAGAAACAAGGAAAAATGAAAAAATAAAAATAAAAAATGACAAAATGAAACACAAAAATTATATAAGGGTGGCTTACTCCTGTAATCCTAGCTACTTCAGGAGGCTGAGATCTGACGATTGTGGTTCAAAGCCAGCCCAGCAGGACAGTGCATGAGACTCTTTTCTCCAAGAAACCACTAGAAAACCACTATGGCTCAAATGGTAGAGCGCTTGCCTTGAGCTGAAGAGCGCAGGGACAGCACCCAAGCCCAGAGTTCAAGCCCCACGACTGACAAAAAAATAAAATAAAATAAATAAAAATTATATAAGTATAAAGAAATAATACTGAGAGAGGAAAATGATAGATGGAAAGGAGGAGAGAGATAAAGGAAAAAGGAAAAAAATAAAAAATAAAAAATTTAAGGATGAAAGTCTTAAACATTATATAAGCATAAGGAAATAATACTACTACTAAAGGAGTTAAGGCTGAGAGTTTTTGAATTGAGTAAACAATTTCTGAATTAAGTATGCACCCAATGAAGGATAAGGTCTAATAATCAAAGATAGGTATATATTAGTAGAGCAGCAATTAAGTCACGCAAAATAAAAAACTCCAATAAAGACTAAATGGGAAAAGAATAAAAAGAGTTTAAAACATACACACACATAGCTAGAATAAAAATGATGAAAAAAAAGAAAAAAAGAAAAAAATGTTAAATAGGTAGAAAAAAAGAGGTCTTTGATATTTTTTTTGGGGGGGAGGAGATGAAGGGGGGAATCTTGTGTCTTCCCTGTGTCGTAATCAGTCTCTTGGTGAGTCTCTGGTTTGCTTGTGGTGTTTGGTTTTCTTGTGGCTTGGTTGTTTTCTCAGGTCAGTTTGTTTGAGCAGGCAGAAAGAATCTCTGCCTTACCCAGGACTTTATGATCTTCCTCCCAGGTTAGTTCACTGGGTGAGAGATTTGCTTTGAGTATCACAAAAGAGAGGGATGTCTGTTTCTTCTAGCTTGGAGTTGCTGTGATGGGGCTAGGTTGTGGGTAGAGTTGAAGTCTGTCAGAAATCAGTAGCTTTTCTTTGAGGGGCTAGCTCCTGAGATATTCTCAGAGCCCAGCTTGGAGCCATTCTAGGATTTATGTTTACTGAGTTTCAATTGTTTTTCTTTTACCCCCCTGCTGCTGGGTCTGCTGCCTAGACTGCATTTGGGAGGGGCAATCTCTGGCTCTGTTTACCCAGTGAAGAAAGTCAGTTCTCCATGGGCAGAGCTTTCTCTGCCTGGGAAGGGCACCTTTACCCTGAGCTGAGCAGGTCAGGTTCCTGTGACCTATTGAATGACTCCTATTGTCTTCTTCAAAGGCCTGAGTTATATGCTAGCTGCTCTGATCAGGTCTTAGTCTGTATCAGAGATGTAGCTGTTCTCCAGTGGTGGGGGAGGGGCTACCTTCCCACTGCTGCTCCGTGAGAAGGAGTGAGGATGTCTTGGGGTACTCACCCCATCCTTGGTTTCTGGGTCCACGGTCTGTGAGGACCTATGGTCAGCAGGTTGAAGATTCCCACTCCTTGTCAGTTCTTGCTGGCTGTGAGTAGAATCTGCTTTCACACTGCTTCTGGTGCTTTTGTCCTGGGTGCTCTTTGTTGATATGGCGGCCACAGCTGCTGTAGACACCAGCAAGTGCTCAAATCTGTCTTCTTACCAAGCTGCCTGGATTTTTCCTCTCTGGCCAAACTCTGTACTATGATGACACACTTGGTGTGACTTTCTATCCTAGGACTTTTCACTGGAACACTAAAATTGCTATGTGGGAGCTTGTTTAGCCACCAGCTTCCTCCATCTTCCTCCCAAGCCATTCTTCTTATTCCATCTTTTGGAAATTGTCTCATATTCTCAGATACTTCTATAATCTTCCCTTTTCTATGTTTGCTGGTCCTGTGGCTTGAACTCAGGGCCTATGTGCTATCCCTGAGCTATTTTTGCTCAAGGCTAGCACTCTACACCTTTAGCCACAGGTCTACTTCTGGCTTTTAAATTTTTGAGTAGTTTATTGGAGATAACAGTCTTATAGATTTTCCTTTCCCAGCTGGCTTTGAACCATGACTTTCTGATCTCAGCTTCCTGCATAGCTGTTACAGTTGTGAGACCCTGGGACCCCATTAATCATTCTTTAACAAAATTGTTTTATTTTAAAAATTTAAAGCTTCTCATTTGTTTCTAACACATTTATAGGATTATTTCTTTGTTTCTTTGTATGTCCCTCCCCCACAGTATAACCCCTGCTTTCACTGTATTTGATGTCAGTATAATTTGTGGAGGGGAAGGGGAAAAACAAGTCGTTTAAATAAGGATACCAGTGGACCCGTTGCAACAATGAGAAGTACAAGTTGTCACGTCGAAAACGAACTTTACAACTTTGGTGGGGGTGTGGGGGGAGGATTGGGTGTGGGGAGAGGCTTGGAAGGGATGGAAAGGGGAAACAAAGGAGGAGGCTACAATGCTTGATAAGAAATATACTCATTATCTTGCCCATGTAATTGTAACCCCTCTGTACAGTTTTTTCACAATAAAAGAAAATAAATTTAAAGCTTCTCTTATTTCTATGAATGTTATAGGACATATGTTTGCTTTTCTTGGATTTTAGAGCAATAAAGTTTTAAACAGTATATTTAAAGTTCTGATAGAAACACATGACTTGTTGTTTAGAGTAGATCCTAAACCACAAACTCCACTGTCGATTAGTGTTTATAGATGTTTCTTCTTGACTAGCTAGATTATTTAAAGCCCTCAGAAAAATTGCTTCTAATCTCTTAGCTAATGTGAAAAAGCCTGCCTGGTCACCTTCTAATTTATGGTATAGTCCTTCAGTTCTAGCAATCGTGTGTTTCTACATTTTGCAGAGATTAAAACTCTTGGCATGATGAAGGAACTACACAGGAAGGTAGAGTGAAACTGAAGATCTAATTTCTTTAAATTATAAAAAAAGACATTTGGCTGTAATTTCATTTCTCAAAACCAATCCCCACCCCCATCTGCAGAGGTTAGTAGTCATTAATTAAGATTCTTTGATAGTTCTCACTGCCAATTTCATATTTAGCTTTCTAGTCCATCTGCTTTCCAGTTTTCAAAAATTCATAACAAATCCACTCTTACCTACTATCTTTTTCCTTGTCATACTATTTTTTTTTAATAATCCCTTTATTGTTGTGTTATTGGGATTTAGGCAGAAATGGAATGTTATGCAAACATTTAACCTATTATTTTAATAAGTTAATTCTGTTGTTATCCAGTTATAGCAAATGTACTAGAGAGGGAACTTATCTCCTCTCATCTGATGGGAAATTGGGGGCAAGAATTAGGATAAATGCATAATGTTTAATGATCTTAGATATGGATACGACAGCTAAGTGAAGAACTCTAAATCAATAGAACTTTCCCAACTGTTTAAATCTCAGCTTACTTCAATGCTATGCATCATTAAAAATTAAAACAAAGAGAGGAAAACAGTTGCATCATGTTCCCAAACAATTCTGAGTAACTACTGGAAATAGTTTTTCCTTAAGGAGAAAAGATTATGACTTCACAAAACTTATCTTGCTATGCTCACATGAAAGCCACTCACATAACCAGTAAATAAACAGTAAAGATATTGGTTAATAATGATGTCAGAGTTTCAGGTGGATATGAAGGAACATAAATATATTGGAACAAGATAAGTTGAGAGACTTTAACATTGCTTTAGAAAGTAAAATTTTGTACTACATGGATATGATATGCTCAGTTGTTGACTGAAGCATATACCAGGATGAACTGCATGACTCCTGTTAGACAATTGTTTCTTGAATAATCACTCTAGAATATTTCCTTAGACTGCCAAGAAAGCTTTTAAGATAAATTCTATTGGGCATCCTTAGAATCTATGCTTATTTATGACATCAAGTTCACATTAACACTATTATCAATGTAGACAGTATTCAGATTGTTCAGTTTAATTCTTTTTATCAATATAACATAACATTGAATAAAAGTTGCTTTCAGTTTCTAAATTGGAGATCTTTCTTTGCAAGATTTAAAAATTATCATCCTTGAGAAAATGGAAATATTGTCTATCTTAAAATAATTATGCTGTATTCTAAACAAATGTCCCCGGAAAAATTAGATTTATGTGTGAAGACTGAAATAGATGCTGCTTTTTAGAAAGGCAATTTCATAAGAGTTCCCAAAGCATTCATATCCTCTAATTTTTTTTAATTCTAAGAAAATCCTCCTTGCCTCAGATGAGAACCATAATAAATGCATTTTGCAAAAGAGACTGAACCCTTTTGCTAAGAATATGATACCAGATAACTCCAAAATGAGTTTACTTTCCTTTGCAATTCCTGAAGGGCATACCTACCCCTTAAAATTCTACAAATGCGGAACTAGAAAGCAATCAGACTAATTTTATAATCAACACTAAGTTAGGGTTCTTCCTGGAAAGATAAAGTTCAGAGAACTGACTTGAATGGAAGACCTTAGACCATAGTATGTGTAGGCAGGTGACTTTGATACCAGAAACAAACTTCAAACCCATGATCTTAAGTTCTTCTCTGTGATTCCTGCTGATGATCACTGAAATGTATTGTCAAATCAAGTTCTTATTGTCTATTTCTTAGAGAAGGAGATCTTAAATTGTCATAGAGATTGGATATGAGGATGGCCATCCCAAATACAAAAGATACATTCATTAAACTTGGGAGTAGCTTCCATTACATTAAACCATTTAAGGAAACATTCTGATTGTTCCACCCCATACATAGAATCACCCTGGTTATTGAATTTTCCCAGAAGAGGTCTCAGACATTGTAGAAGGACATCAAGTACTCCTGTGAACATACAAGAATCATCATTTGAGCTGCCAAGTTTGGAATAATTGGTTGCGTGGCAACAGCAACTGGAGCAATTCTTGTGTTATTTTTCACTCTGGTAGCTCTACCACTGCTATTCAATAATCAAGACTGCGGCTTCATTACGTACTTTTACCAGCGGAGGAGGTCAAGAAACATCACTACTAAACTGTGTTGGGTTATTGAGTCAAAACTACATTTTCAAAAGAAAGAAAAAACCAAGACTTTATCTCTTAAAGAATATGAGATGGCAGATGCATCACTGTGCCTGTCTTTGGAAAATAAAATCTACCACCAGATTCATCATCTGTATCATAGCTTATCCAACTGTTAAAATTTAATAAACTGATTAAGTGAAAAGCTCCTAATAAGAATTATTCATACTCAAACTGTGAAGTAATAAATATATAAACATAACAGATTTTTTATTGAAAAGGTAGTGAGCAGAGCAGTTACAATTACAGAAATAAGGTAATAAGTACATTTATTGATAATCACTGTTCCCCATTCTTCACTATCTCCCACTTTTTCCTCCCTATTCCCCTCCCCACCAAGTTGTAATGTTCATATCCAACATAGTGTCAAGTGGCTATCAATGTTGCTTTGGTTCATCCTTTGTCCTGTTGTTTCTGTGATTCTCTTTCCCTTCCACATATTGAATAATCTTATATGCAAGGTTTGAGGTACATGGATGTGAGGGCGATCTGGCTGCGACATCTGTCACCCCATTGATCGCCAGGGTTCATTCAGTTGATCTGGCTGGCTAGGCGGGTGTCCCCTTCCTCCCTGACCTCCATGTGCATCCCTCCCAAAGCTGTGCGCTCGGTCGAAGAGGACGGCCATCCCCGATAGAGGAGGACCGGTCTTCGGTCAAGGGTATACGAGTAGCTGCGCTCCCCTGCTAGAACCTCCAAACAAGCTCTCAAGATTTGCGGTACAGAAAACTAAGAGAAACAAAACAAAAACAAAAAGAATAAACTACCTACAGGGTCTAATAAGAACTTCTTGTTTCCATATATTGGAGTGCATGTTGATGAGCTTCATTATATATGCACTATATATAATGCACTAAGCAGTTGGATTATTGAGATCCTCTGTTAAAATATCATAGACGTATTCTAGTTCTTACAAATGAGGGAAATTATGCAACCTATTTTTCTTTGGGTCTGGCTTACTTGACTTAAGATATTTTTTTTCCAAGTCTTTCCATTTCCTTACAAATGGAGCAATGTTATTCTTTCTTATGGAAGCATAGAAATCCATTGTATATATACCACATTTTCTTGATCCATTCATCTACCAAGGGACATTTGGGTTGGTTCCATATCTCGGCTATGGTGAATAATGCTGCAATAAACATAGTCATGCTGGAAGAATTAGTATGGCCTTGTTTGTGGTCATTTGGGTAAATGCTCAGGAGTAGGATTGCTGGGTCATAGGGAGCTCTATGTTTAGTCTTTTGAGAAAACTCCATACTGCTTTCCAGAATGGCTGAACAAGTTTGTACTCCCACCAATAATGTGGTAGCATTCCCCTTCACCCACATCTCCAGGAGCATCTGTTCTTATTAGATCTTTTGATAACGGCCATTCTAAATGGTGTAAGGTGGAATCTCAGTGTTGTTTTGATTTACATTTCTTTTATAACCAGAGATGTTGGACATGTGTCTCTTGGGCATTCATATTTCCTCTTCAGAGAAGTCTCTCTTAATGTCTTTAGCCTACTTTTTAGTGGGGTGGTTGTTCCTTTGGGGGTTTGCTTTTGGGAATTTAATTTATTGAGTTATAGGTATATTTTAGATATGAGGCCCTTGTCCATTGTATGCCTAGTAAAAAATCTTCTCCCACACTGTGGGGGTTATAATATATCTTGCTAGCCATTACCTTTGCCAGGCAGAAGCTCTGCAGTTTAATGCAATCCCATTTATCCAGCCTTTCTTTGTTGTGTTTCTGGGTCTTAATTAAGGAAGTTTTGATCTGTGCCAAGAAGCCCTGGTGTTTCTCCTATTCCTTTTGTAATATTTTCAGGGTATTTGCTTTTACCTCTAGGTCTTTGATCCATTTGGAGTTGATTCTGGTGCAGGTTGATATATAAGGATCTAACTTTAGTTTTCTATATGTTTTAGCCAATTCTGCTAACACCATTATTGAAAAGGTTGTCTTTCTGTCATTCTATCTTTTTGGCTTCCTTGTCAAAGATTAGGTGGTCATAGGTCTTTAGGTGCATTTCTGGGTCTTTGGATCTATTCCATTCATCTTCAGACATCTTCTTGTCCCAGTACCAAGCTGTTTTGAGTACGATAGCTTTGTAAAAAGTTTGAGGTTTGGTATTGGTATTCCTTCAGCACTCTTCTTCCTGCTAAGGATTGTTTTTGCCATTCAGGGTCTTTTGTTATTCCATATGAATTTTTGGATTGGTTCTTCTATTTCTTTAAAGAATGAGGTTGGGATATTGATGAGTATTGCATTGAATTTGAACCTAGCCTTTGGCAATATTGCCATTTTCATGATGTTAATCCTTCCAATCTAGGAACATGGAAGGTTTTCCACTTCTTGTTATCTGCTTTAATCTCTTTTTTCAGAGTTTTGAAGTTTTCATTGTAGAGGTCCTTCACTTCTTTGGTTAAATTGATTCCTAAGTATTTTTTGGCATTATTACAAATGGAGTTGCTTTCCTAATTTCAGCCTCTCTCCTCTCATTGTTGGCATAGAGAAAAGCTGCTGATTTTTTGTGGGTTGATTTTATACTGCTACCTTGTCAAAGTTTTGGATCAGCTCAAGTAACTTTTGAGTGGAGTCTATGGGATTCTCTAGATATAGGATCATGTCACCTGCAAAAAAGGAGGGTTTTACTTCATCTTTCCCTATTTGAATCCCATGTATGTTTGCCTCTTGCCTTAATTCTCTAGCTAGGAATTCTAATACTATATTGAAGTGGAGTGGAGTGAGCAGACAGCTTTGTCTCATTCCTGTTTTTAAAAGAAATGGCTTTAACTTTTCACTATTAAGTATAATACTGGCTGTAGTCTTGTCATATACACCCTGGTTATATTGAGGAATATTCCATCGATTCCTAGTTTCTCCAGAGCTTTCATCATAAAGAAGTTCATAACAGAATTTTTAAATTGAATTAAATAGATAGAGAAGAACATGATACAATGCTACATGTTTATAATTATAAAGAAATAAAACGAACCAATTTCTCAATAATATAAAATGCCAAAATGAACAAGAGAATAGACTATAGAAACAGAAGACATTGTTATTCATTGAAGGTATTGAAATAGTACTCAAGTACTTTGCCAATATGTAAAAAAACTAAATTAAAGGACAGAAAATTACAATTCAAACAAAGAAAGGTTACAGGTGATTTCTATGAAATATTCTAGGCTAAATAATTCCTTCATTCTACAAGTTGTTTCAATTAATTTTTGGAAAAACAAAACATTCAAGTACATGACCCCCAAACTAGACAAGAACAGTATAAAAAGAAAAAATTCTGTTTTTTACATTTATTAACACTCAAATATTCCCAAATAAATTATTAATTTGATAAGATGCTAAAAACAAGTGTTATTACTAAGGGTTATGTCAGAAATGTACTAATGATTCAAAATCAGGGAAATTTATCAATGTAATTGGCCAAACATATCTTAATAACTAATCAAGTCTAAAAGAAAAGCAATCTCTAAAGCAAGAAATTGAAAAAAAACTTCTTCCCAAAAACTGCTAAATCAAAGCCTCCAGAAAATTTTACAACTAACAACAACAACAAATAGATACATTTCTTTTATATTTGGGAACAGAACCAATGTACCTGCTGTCTTCACCAATATAGCTTGGAGTATAATCTGGGTCTTAAAACATACCCCAACCGTAGCAGAGACTACTGTAATAGAATATAAACTTCAATCTGTAACAGAATGGTAGCCAGAAAATTCTAAAATATTTTGAAATTAAACAAAACATTACTAAATAATACATGTGTTTAAAAAGAAAATATAAGTGATATTAAAGACACATTGAAGTAAATGAAAGCAAAATTTGTGGAATGCAGTGACAGCCATATATAGAGGGAAATTCATAGCCTGAAATTCATGTGTAAGGAAAGCAAAGGAAGCCGGTATCTAAGCTTCTACTTTAGGATACTAGAGAAAAGAAGATCAAATTAAATCCAATATCTACAGAAAAAAAATAATGAAAGTTAGAATAGGAAAAAAAACAACATTGAAAAACAGAATTAGAGAAAATCAGCAGAACCAAAAGCAATTTTTGATAAAATGAATAAAATTGATAAACCTCTAACTATTGTACAAGAGAGTATATTATGTTTCCTTTCACATTGAAGCATATAACCTGACTCATTTTATTGCTTTTTAATGCCTTTGTTGTTTTTTTTTTAATTTAATTTTATTTTATTTGAGAACATACTGTACAGAGGGGTTACAATTACATGGGCAGGATAATGGGTACATTTCTTACCAATGCTTTTGTTTTTTGAGATAGTGTCTTACTATGAAGTTCAGGTTGGTCTTAAACCTGTAATCCTCCTCCTCTACCTCCTAAATCCTGGGTGTCTCTATAGCTTAAATCCTGGGATTATAAATATGCATCACTGTTATCACATTCAAAGCGGTTTTGAGGTAGGACTCAAGATTAATCTTTTTTCCACACGTAATTCTATTTTATATTTATTGAAAAGGCTGCCATTTCCATATTGAATATCTTTGGTGTCTTTGTCATAATAAAAGGTCATATATCTCTGGATTTATTTCTGAAATTTCCATTTTGTTTAATTGATGGTTCTGTTTATTCTTTTTTTTTTTTTTTTTGGTCAGTCTTGGGGCTTAAACTGTGGGCTTGGGCGCTGTCCTTGCAGTCTTCAGCTCAAGGCAAGCACTCTACCACTTGAGCTACAGCGCCACTTCCGGTTTTCTAGTGGTTTATTGGAGATAAGAGTCTCATGGACTTTGCTGCCCGGGCTGGCTTTGAACCGTGATCCTCAGATCTCAGCCTCCTGAGTAGCTAGGATTACAGGTGTGCACCACCGGCGCCCGTCATTTTGTTTATTCTTATACTTATATCTGTCCTGGTTACTTTAACTATAGTATTTTAATATCTGGGACTATATGTATCTAACTTTGTTATTTTTCTCTCTAATTTGTTTGTATAGTATTTAAAATTTTTGAGACAAGTAGTCAAATGCTACAAAACTCACTTCTGGGATCTTTATTAAAAATATAATTTTCTGTGAGATAAAAGCCAGCATTTCCCTCGTGTTAAAATAATTACTTCATAAGCATTATTGAGCAGCAGCCATTTGGGGCAAGTTTTGTTGAGTAAATTAATGAACAACTAAATGAATAAGAATTGGTTTTTCCTAGCCTTAAGGGACAAAGAAAAATAAAACAATTTCTTCTTCTCAAGATTTGATAAAGTAATTTGACAAAATATACTCTAGTTCTCCTTTCTTTTGTGCAACAAATCTCCACTTGTCTCCACTTGAAAGATAAAAGGAAAAAAAAACTGAATATTTTACCTTGTCTAATAGTTCAATCTCTAGATAATTTGAGAAGCATCAGTTTCAGAATATCTAAGACCTGTTGTGAAACAGCTTGGTATATATATATATTTTTTTTGGCCCGGTCATGGGGCCTGAACTCTGGGCCTGGGCGCTGTCCCTCAGCACTTCAGCTCAAGGCTAGCGCTCTACCACTTGAGCCACAGCGCCACCTCCGGCTTTTTTTCTTTTTGCTTATGTGGTGCTGAGGAATCGAACCCAGGGCCTCAGGCATGCAAGGCAAGCACTCTACCACTGAGCCACCTTCCCAGCCCGCTTGGTACATTTTTAATGTTTAGACCTTTTTAACATGTTTTAGTACATTTTTAATATAATAAAGCGAAACAGACTATGTGTATAAAATTTTTAATTTTAATGTTTGAAACTGACATCAATCTGACAATATTTTTAAGTCTAAGAAAGAAAATTTTGTAATCCTCTTTAATCAGAAGGTTTATAGTTAGAGAAAAAAATTATGCTTCTAAACCACATTAGACTCACCTATCAACATTCATTTCCTCATTTCTTTGCATTTTGCATAACTTCCCTATCCTTTTAATAATATTAATTTTATTTTAAACTGATCTATATGGCGATATAGATCAGTTGATATATACAATATGTATACTATAAATATATACACACATACACACATAATATTACATACCTATGATATTTCACATGATGTTTGGATCAAGAACTGTATATTACCTACATCAGGTTGAACGTAGTTGTTTATGATTAAAAAACCAAAACTCTTCCTCTAGTGTTTTGAAATATGTATCTTCCATCTTTGTAAGATTCCAATTTGGGGCTCTATTTATTACCCATCAGCCTTATTACCACTTCTTTTACTGAAATACTCTCTCCTCATTTAGAGAGGAAAGGTTACCCCTTAAGAAGGGTCCCTTGTCATACAGTAGCTGTAGAGAAGAATGCTTGGTGCTTCTTGTGTCTGCTTCTCTCTCCCATTCAGTGGAACCCATAAGAACATACCAGTGTCTCTGTGAAAATAGGCTACACTATGGTAGTTCATAGTAAGAAGTCATTGCCTCTAATAGCAAATGACTACTTAGCCAGTTTCTGCTTCCAGATTACATGGAGAGAATTTCTGAGTAACTGAGAGACAAGATGAGTGATTGAGAGAGAATTGTTGAGGATGTGGGGGAAGAGAAGAAGGTGAGGAATGACCAGCTACCCAGACATAACTACTATGAAACTGTGTAGGATGATTTTAAAGCAAGAAGGGAGCCCTGTGTGGTGACATACACATTTAATCCCAACACTGTAGGGAGGTTGAGACAAGATGACTGTAAGTTCGATAGTCTAACATACATACATGCATACATACATACAAACATACATACATATACACACATACATACATGAAAAAATAGTAACAAATCGTGCTTTGCCTAAGTCTGAAGTGCTATTATAGTAGAAAAATTGCAATTCTCAAAGTCTCATGATAAAATTCCCTTGTCACCAGTGACAGAAGAGCACAAAACATTAAAGAGTAGCCAAAGACCACATCATGACGTGTGGTCAGGCGGTATAAAACAGCTTAGGAAAAACAAGTTCTCAAATTGCTCTGTTGTTCAAAATCCGTAATTGCACACTGAAATTTAGTTTTATTTTCCTTGGCTAGAAAAGCTGAATTTTTTCTTCAGGAAATAACCTGAAAGGCCTTTCTTCTACACATCCTGCTTTGAGTATATCAAGTTTCAATCAAGGAAATGAAAAGAGAGGAAAAGAATGAAGCATGATGTCAAATGAAAGACCGAATTAAAAATAGCCTTTCACAAGGGAAAACAAAATATGCTAAAAACAGTTAAAACATGCCAAATATTAGGCAGTGAGCAAAATCAAAGCAAGAGTTTCATGACTATGTTCTTAAATATGCACTGCTTTTTGTTTTTTGTGTTTTTTTTGAGGGGGGATAGTTTGCACATGGCAGAAGGTATTACTCTCCAGTTAAAACAAAGAATAATGCAAAAAAAAAAACCCTAAGAATAATACCTAGTGATAGTATTGATGTGTCATATTACAGTTTTCTGATTTCCATTTGACATTTAATATGACACTTACTTTTATATATTATAGGGAATGCTATTGAGAAGTGTATATTAGAGGCAAATCTTGGCCATTTAAACCTAGAAACTGTTTATTGCATGTCAAACAGTGACTAGGGTTACCTCTATTATCAACAAAGCTGCTTTATTGACACCGACTAAGACAGAAAAGCAAATAAGCCATGAGAGGAAATGAGTATTTCTTGCACACAATAAAAGGTCCCTCCACTGAGTAAATTAATGGAACAAAGAAAAGATGAAGATACCGGAACTTTAAATGCATAAAGCTAAAAGTTGTAGGCAAACAAACTAAGATTGGTTGGATTCAGTTTCCATGGCCTACAGTAACTAGACACTTCCACAAAACTTCCTGATGTGTCATAGTGTCAGAGGCTCACCTGCAAAAGGTACCACTGAAAATATTAGCTGATGAGAAAAATAACATTGCTTTTCTGAGACAACCAGAATCTTCCCACTTCAGTGAGTCTGTCATAGCAGGTTTGTTTCCCTCTTTTATTATGAATTGTATCTGATTTGTTTTTGCAAATAAGAAGTCAGGTGGATAAGATTATCTATCACCAAGCTTGTTCCCACAAATAGTACTTTATTACTGGCTGATTAATTAGACAGAGAGAGACAGAGTCAGAGAGAGACAGAGAGACAGAGAGAGAGAAACAAAAGCAGCACCATTACCTTCACAGACTCATTTTTTTTAACTTAAAGGCATAACTTCTTCAATGCAAGAACATTTTTTATTTTTATCTCAGCTGATGTTTGATAATGTTCCAGTGTTCAGTAGATCCTGCCTGGCTATCCCCACTTCCCACACACAAAGAGTGAGATGCTGCTATTGTCTTCCGGAAAATTCAGTGAGTGAGTTCTCCTTGTAGAGCTGGGAGCCATGAGATACATCACTGAAGCTTGCTAGTCTTGGAGCACTGGGTAACTAATGGAAAACCTTATGTAATGAAGCAAACAGCTTCTTCTGGCCTACTGATTTTACTGTGACAACACCCAATCCTTTCTTCTGCCAAAATGAAGCACCCACACATAATTATAAATGCTGAAGTTTTCATTAACATATTAAAAGTTTTTCATCTAGGATAAGGGATTTCATCCTATATCCAACTCAACTTCTCTGATGCTAATTAGTCCCAGAATATTTCTGAATTTGCTTTTATTTAGATTTATTCTTTAGCGAAGTAGACTAGAACTGCATTTTCATTGCTTAGGATCTTCTGCTTGTATTTCTCTGATTGTGTGCATCCAACTTATTCAACATTCAATATTCAATATGTGTGTGTGGTTCTTCTTTTTTTTTTAATAGTTCAGTGAAAAGGACTCAAAGCAAAATGAGCCTTGTGTCAGTGTACAGAAATTCGATTAAAATTTTTTCTCAAGGAAGTTTGGCAGGTTTTTTTTGGATTCTAGTGTCTCTTACTTTACATTGAGGAACTTGAACTTACGAAAATTTGTATTTTTTCACATATTTTTAGGAATGTCTGATATTGAGTATCCCAAAGGCCTCCACAAAAAAAAGCATTCAACTTTTCATCCACTCGCTGATATTTTAGCCAAGTGTTGGAAGTCACTAAATGTTCAGGTATCATTTGAGTTTGTGGGACCATGAACAAATCAGATAAGATGCTCACCTTCATAGAACTCATATTTGAGAAGGAGAGCTAGACAAGAAAAGTATAAATCAATGAATCAATGTACTGCATAGCATCAGTAATGAATGCTGTGAAAAATCCAAAATTGGGTAAAATAAGGTGGGGGAAGGGGGAGTGTAGTTGAGATGGGAGGGAAGGGATGGTAGGGGAAAAACAAAGGAGGAGGCAACAATGCTTGTTAAGTCATATACTCATTACCTTGCTCGTGTAACTGTAACCCCTCTGCACAGTATTTTCACAATAAAAATGTATTTAAACAAATAATGATCATGAAAGATAAGATGTTCAGGGTGGGCTTCCTGAAGAAGGTGGCATTTGAATCCAGAGCATTTTCTATTTCAGCCACCTTGTGGCTTCTGGTGTGATGACTTGCTGCATGCTGCAACTCCCATGGAATGGAACTGATACTCTGTGCTAATGCCTCCTATGTTTCATTAGAGTGCTGAATAAAAGTAGGGATCCATTAGCTTACTTAATAAGAGGTTTGGTTTGAGAACTTACCAGGTTTGTGCTATTTACAAGTGAATTGAGAGAGCAATGCTCATTACTCTGATGATAGTTGAAAATAGTCTAAGATGCTTACAAAAATAATTGATAATAATAATGAAAATCATCCTTAAGATAAAAACTGAAAACTTGTAAGAACACAATTTGTTCTTGTTTAATTCGTTTCCCTTAGCCCTACAGTTTCACGTAGTTCCCCATTGCTATTGTTTCTATAAAAGTAAATATTGACAGAGGGTTTCTACAGGGTTTATAACATGTTGACTATAAAGGAACATGGGAAATGATTCATTATTCTGTGACAGCTTGGGAAGTACATGGTGGAAAGTTTTAAACCTGACTCATTTGACTGTAACCTTATAGCTTTTTATGATTGTATGTCTTGTCTACTGATTCCTTTCTTTCTTTCTTTCTTTCCTTCTTTCTTTCTTTCTTTCTTTCTTTCTTCCTTTCTTTCTTTCTTTCTCCCTTTATCTCTGTCTTCATCTCTGTCTTTCTCTCTCTCTTTTTCTTTTTTTTTGAAGCAGCATTCAGGTAAGAAGTGTTCTTAGATAGGGTCATGACAGTCTCAGCTATGAATATTAAACTCTCAGATATGATCTGAAGATATTCATAGTTACAGGGTTCTCCTGAAGACTTCTCTGGTCTAATAGGGCAGATCCTATATGCATAAACCTTACTTTGGCATTGATAAATAATAAGTACTCAATACAACTTTGGAATGGAACAAGTTATTTATAATGTAATACTGAAGAAGATCTGAAAATCATTACAAAATATTGTAAAAAAAAATTCCTAGTGTTATTTTCAAGTAATAACAACAGTAAAATTCCTAAGACAATACTTTATATTTTTTAAAAGAGAGAAAAATTAATATATTGCCAGACCCTGGTGGCTCACCTCTGTAATCCTAGCTACTCAGAAGGCTGAGATCTGAGGGTCTTAGTTCAAAGCCAAGCTTGAAAGTCTGTGAGACTCTTACCTCAATTAACCATCAGAAAACTAGAAGTGGCATGTGGCACAAAGTGGCAGAGCACTAGCTTTGAGCAAAAGAGCTCAAGTCTCATGACCTGAAAAAAAGAAAAAAGAAAGTAGAAAAAAACCTGCTATATTACAAATGTGAAAACTCTTTTATTCTTTTATCTTTTACTTCTCATCCTTTTTATTTATCTTTTTTTTTTGTCTGCTGTGGGGCTTGAACTCAGGGTCTGGGCATTGCCTCTCAACTCTTTTACACAAGGCTAGCGCTCTACCACTCGAGTCACAGCAGCAATCCCAACTTTTTCTGAATGTTTATTGGAGATAAGTGTCTAACGGACTTTCCTGCCTCATCTGGTTTTGAACCACAAGTCTCAGACCTCAGCCTCGGAAATAGGTATAATTACAGCCTGAGCCACCAGCATCAGTCTTCTCATCTTTATATACAGTGGTTGTATTCAACTCAGATGTACTAGATTGTTTTCTGAGCTTGATTATCGATCTTTATATCTTAATTATGGTCTTTATATTAAAGAATTAAGTAGTCTCTTATCTAAAATACAAACTGTTCATCCTTTGCTTCTGTGTATAAAACTCTTAAGATATACCAATTTCTCATTACAGCTAATCTTAATATTACTTTTTCTAGTAAATGTTTTCTTAATTTATTGATTGTAAGATAATTAACAGGTACTTCTATTCCAAGTAACATAACTACTCATTTTCTTTTTACTGTGAAAATTTAACATGTGCATCCAATAGAAATCATGTTAAAAAGATTGTTCAATGAAATAACCAAGACAAAATATAGATGATCTTAGTATTTGTTACCATCAATTGAATAGTTACTTGTCTGTGAACTCTGGGTGTACAACTGGTCAGTAAATTTTCAAGAAAACTGGTTATAAAATCTAGAATTGTCTAGTTAGATTGTGTGTGTGTGTGTGTGTGTGTGTGTGTGTGTGTGTGTGTGCGCACGCGCGCGCGCGCACACATGTGTGCAGGCCAGTTCTAGGGCTTGAATTCAAGGCCTGAGCACTGTCCTTGAGCTTTTTTGTCTAAGTCTAGAGCTCTATCATTTAAGCCACAGCTCCACTTCTGGCTTTTTGCTGGTTCAGTGGAGAAAAGAGTCTTATAGACTTCCCTGTTCAGGTTAGCTTCAAACTAGAACACTCAGACCTCACCCTCCAAGTAGCTGTTATTACAGGCATGAACCACAGATGCTAGGCTTTATCTTGTTAGTTTTAAAGCTGAATGGATTTTTCACTATGGGTATCCATACAATGTCCTGATTTTTGAAGAGAAATGATTTAAACATGCATAATTATGCCCAAAACTCTATGGTTTAAGCCTCCCCATGGATAAACTGAATTCTGCTTGAATAAAAATAAACAGTAGATAGACTTTCAACTTAAAATTTATATTCTGGATCCATGAAATGAGATTCTGAAAACACAGAAAGGAGCATGGTATGGGCAGCCACCAATTCAATTAGGAGTTAAAAGAACAACTCAGAAGAAGTTGGACCAACAACTTGGAAGAAATAGAAATCATCAGAAGAGTCATGGAGTAATACAATTTTGAAAACCCTGAGTTTATAAAGATACCTGAAAGCCCTTAACGTAATTAATCACAGAATGATTTCGTTTCTCCTGGACCTCTTCCAGCCTGTGCTTCGACACACACAACAAGCAACTCCCTACCCTGCTTCCACTTGTTATATTTCTATTAAAAATTTTGATAATGAAAAAAAATTAAAAAAATGTTTGATAATGGAAGTACATCTGTTAATACTCAACCTAGCTTTTTTCCATGGGAGTTAAGTAGAGCCATTTTTAGCAGGCAGAAACTATCAACAGCTCATTCACTGTCCAACACAACAATGGGCTTTACGCAGAAAACTGGGGCTTTAGAGCTCCCTCCCCCTCCCCATCCTTTGATTCCCCCCCCCCACTTCATTTGAGATTCTAGAAACCATTTACATTTTCTACTAATGCGGCTTAGGATGACATTAGCCTTTGTGGATGAACATCACAAAGTGACACAAAGTTAACTTAGGGGCAGAGGAAACCTCAAACTTAGTTTTAACAATGTGGCTGCCAAGACATGAGTTCCAATTGAAATAACTTAGAATTGATTTCTGCCTCTTTTTCAGTTTATCCTCTGACTTTCTTAAAATTGCATCACATATGTAAATGTGTTGAGCATATGGTTATCATTTGATCCAAATCATTAACACATACTGAGAAGAAAGTAATATAAAAATCCAGACATTTTAAGCTCAAACTACTAGATATCATATATTTCTACTCATATGTTGAAGCCGGACCTAAAAGCATACTTACTAATAGACATGTGTGATATATATATATATATATATATATATATATACATATATGTACATATATAATATATATGTGAGATAAGATATATATGTGTTTATATATAGAGAGAGAGAGAGTGAAAAAGAGAGCAGAGCTCTATCTATCAGGTAGGGAGCAATTCCTATCTTTTCTTCAGAATGTGTTACTGTCATTATAGTGGGAAAAAGAAAGAGCTGTCAGTCACTGTAGCTCTTAAAGCCTCTATCTGGACACAGTGAAGGTCACTTCTGCTTCTGTACCATTGGATAACTAGTGTCATAGGTCATCTAGATGTCAGTCAATCACATGAGTACATGTGTGGATATATCATCCCACTAGTAGGGCATCAAATTGGACAAAAACATATACTACTGCATACCAAAAACTACAAGTTTCATTTAGTTTAAAATAGTCCAGTGATAGATGTAAAATTCCAAAACAAGTCATTTCGGATCTATCCACTTAGTTAGAAAAGTAAAACTGGACATCATGTTGAGCATGATAAGCTAACCTCAAAAAACCAAATACCACATATACTCACTCATTTGTGGAAGCTAGCAGTGAAATGATGATGATGATAACGATGATGATGATGATGATGATGAGTTAATGTAAAAGAGTTTTTTTATTCTGGAAAGGAGTCAGTGGGAGGAGGATGAAAGGAGAGAATTACTAAGGGGTGAAGAGGATCAAAGACTTTGCATGTATATATACATGAAGAAGCATAATAAAACCTACCAAACTCTATTTGAAAAGTAAGGGAGGAGGAAAGGATGGGAATAGAATGGAGGAGGCCAACTTGTTCAAAGCATACCATACACATCTTTGGAATGATCACAACAAATCTCCCTGAATTATTCATGTATATTAATTCAAAATAAAATAAACATTTTAAGAAAATAAAGGAAAAGCCAGGTTGAAGGACAGGTAAAAAAGGAAGAGTATGATGAAGGTTCTAGTCAGTCTGTCTGTGAAAACAGGAAGAATTAACTGGGGTCTTTTGCCTTCCACCTGTAGTGCAGCATTAGAAAACATCTCAGATGCTCTCGGGATACTACAAAGATTCATTAATTTCCAGAGAGGTTAAGCAATTTCTCCCAAGGTGCTTTCAAGGTTCTGTGTTCCCTCAGGGGAAAAAATTACTCCGAAGTCTAAAGTTATTTTTAGTTGTTATTAATGTCACGACATTGTCCTTACTCAGTAAAGAATACCTGAAAATTTAATTTCTGACCTTGTTAAAACGATTCTAAATTGCTTTAAACTTTTCTTTTCTTTTTTTACTTTGATATATTGTGCCTCTTCTGCCATTAAGAGAATAGAGCCAAGGGCATTTGCCAATAAAATTAACTTTGATCTCCTTTCTAAACTTAATAGAATTATCTTACACAGTAGTTAATAGATATAAATGATGCTCAGAATAACACGTTTTGCTTTTCTGACAGAGTTTTCTACTAACCTATTTTCTATGCATCTTGAAAAGACATTTACTTATTAAAATTATTTTCCTCTAAGGAATAAATTCTTTTTTTTCCTCAACTTTATTGGGGGATAATTGAAGAATGGGATCTTAAAAGTACCTTAAAGTCATAGAACTTCATGTTTATACATGTATATATATATATATATATACTGTGAAATAATTATGAAAGATAAGCTAATAACCATATCTGTCACCTCACATAGCTACTAATTTCCTTTGTGTGTGTGCAGAAGGGGTGAACAGTTAAAGTCTACTCAACAAATTTCTTGCGAACAATACAGTATCAGTAACCACAACCACCATGTGGACATTAGATTTACAGAAATCATCTTTTATACGTAATCAAAGCTTTGTATACCTTGACCAGCATTTCCCCTTCCCTCACCTTTATTCCATTTTGCTCTTGAGATATTGCTTTTTTTGTTTTTGACTATACTGATAGAGAAGAATTCCCAATGATCCAACAACTGCCAATAATATAACTGCATTTTTCTTTTTGGTGGTGCAAGGGTTTGAATTCAGGCCTAGAATTTTCTAGGCAAGCACTCTACCACTTAAGCAAATCCCCTAGCCTCTTTAGTTTGTTTTCTTTCATTTTTTTTTTGTTTTTCAGGAGAGATTTTTGCATGGGTCCATAATTTTACCTCTGCCTCTCATGTAGATGGGATTATAGGCATGCACCACTATGCCCAGCCTGTAACTAAATACTTTAAAATCAAACAGCTTGTAAAGAGGTGGTTGATAGTAATGGAAGTGGCCTTTTGAACCCTTAGTAGGTAACTTACTGTTAAGAAAATTCAGAGAGCTGGGCGCTGGTGGCTCAGGCCTATAATCCTAGCTACTCAGGAGGCTGAGATCTGAGGATGGCGGTTCAAAGCCAGCCCGGGCAGGAGAAACCGTGAGACTCCTATCTTCAATAAACCACCAGAAAACCGGAAGTGGCGCTGTAGCTCAAGTGGTAGAGTGCTCGCCTTGAGCTGAAGAGCTGAGGGACAGCGCCCAGGCCCAGAGTTCAAGACCCACGACCCACAAAAAAAAAAAAAAAAAGAAAATTTAGAGAATTATGCTACATAATTTTTAATCTGGGACTTCTCACATTCTTGGCAAACACTCTAGCATTGAGCTCTACCCTCAGCTTGAAAGTGTATGCTAATAACTACCTCCATAAGTATTCAATATCTATCTACTGAGCTCCACAAGGTATTCAATATCCATCTACTGAGCACCAAACTGGTACAATGTAGAATGCTGGAGGTGATAGATGTACAAAGAAAAACCTAGGTGAGACTGTAGTTAAGAAGTTAAAACAGTATGAATGACAAACATTAAAAAAAAAAACAAAGTGTGAGACTTTAGCATTGTCTTAATCTGATCAGATGCTATTTAAAAATGCAATATACATGGATGACTTACAAACAACATAAATTTATTTCTCATAGTTCTGAAGGCTGGAAAGTACAGGGTGTCAGCAGATTCAATGTTTAGTGAAAACCCTTCTTCTTGTTATAATCTCACATAAAAGAAAGGAAGAACTTCTGTCTCTTTATCATTTTATAAGGGTGCCAATCCCATTCTTGAAGACTCAATCTTCTTGACTTTATCACCTCTCAAAGGCCTTGCCCCCTTAAGCTATCTTGTTAGGGACTAGATTTCAACATATAAATTGGAAGGAAACACAAATATTTGGCATATGTTTGACGTATAGACATTGACATAGTGTATCAATGCCATACTTCCTTAGAAAACAAAAATGTAGGAAGTTTGCAGTTTTGACTTTAAAGCAATATAGAAGTCGTATGTCCCTGACAAAAGGAGGATAATTCAGGTCAATTGCAGCCCTTTGTTTTATTGACACCACTCAACTGTTGTTACATCATAGTGCCTTCCTAAATTATCTTTTGTCTTCTTCTCCAAGCATCCTAGCCTGTCTCCCTCAGTTTGTTCTTAGCACTAGGCCCAAAGTCAGAGCTGCTAGAATAGATCATGTCACTCTAGCTGAAAACACTTTAGGGATTCTTAGGTGTTAAAGCCTCCTAATTCTGTTTTGCCAAGGTTCATGTGATCTGGCCTTTGCCTCTACAAGTTGATTCCACTCCATTCTACCAGGCTGTGCCCCAGCAGCCCTGCTTATTGTTGTCTGGAAACATACCAAACTCACTGAATTAGCTCTTCTTACTGTGGCTTCAATGCTTTCCCCTGATAATTCCTTCATTCTTTCTTATTCCATAAATCTCTATTAAAATGTCCCCTCAGAAAGTAGCCAGCTTTACATTCTAATAATAGAAAGAAAAAGATGACAAAAGTAGGCTGATTAAGTAAGAGTAACATGCATAGTAATAAGTGCTAGGCAGAGATTTGAGGTAACATGACATGAGAGCATGAAAGAGGGTGACCTTTCTGAAGCCCTTCTAAAATGATCTCCCCACCCTCTTGGTTATCATATAATTTCCCCAAGGATATTATTATGGTATCGTAAAAGAAACATGACTTTGAAGTAAAGAGCAATAGATTTTCTTTTTCCAGCTGTGGGGGTTGAATTGAGGGTCTGGGTGCTGTCCCTGAGCTCTTTTTGCTCAAGGCCAGTACTCCATGACTTTGAACTATATTACCACTTCCAGTTTTCTGGTGATTAATTGGGGATAAGTCTCATACTTTCTTGCCCAGGCTGATTTTGAACCTAAATTCTCAGAGCTCAGCCTCCTGAGTAGCTAAGATTCTAGGCCTGAAACACCATCACCTGGCTAAGAGCACTGCAATTTATATATTTATATATATATATATTATATATTATCACTTTCTTTCTATGTAACAGTATGCATATCACTTAGTTTCTAAACATGTCAGTGGCAATGATAGCTCTTCACAGAAGTTTGTTCATTAGGTTTGCATGAGACCTTTGTAAAAATTATTTCACCTTGTGACTGGTTACTTACCAATAAGTTTTGTAACTTAAAGGAAATAAAGCTTAATAAGTGTGACACATACTAAAAACATTAATGAGTGAATGTGACGAGATAATATTTTTAGGGTTCTTGACCTTAACTCATATAGCTAATAAGTGAATAGTTTCTAAATGTCAAAAAAATGTATCAGAGGTGTATGATTATCATATGACTAACCATACTGTAAGGTCACAGAGGTATTAGAGATTGCACCTCAGAATCTTAGATGCATTTTCTTTCCAAATTTGGTATTACATGTAGCTTCCCTGAAGGAAGTGTCTAAGTCACCCAAATTACCATCAGGGAACTTTCATTAAACACAGCATGTGCTTATTCACAGGAGTCTAAGTGGTTACACTCCATTTAAATTGCTAAACTGATTATGCTAGACAAACCACAAACCATTATAATACTGGAAAACAGTATAAAAGCAAATAGAGCTTTCTTCTTTTTCTCCATTTATGGCATGAGGGAAATAAGAGATTCCAACTTACCACAAATCTGTCCTCATCAAATGAATTTGGCTATACATTTTAAAAAACACAACTGTTTTGGTTCAGCTATATTTCATATTTATGTATATTGAAGCATTATAGGGCTCATGCAGGTGTTATGTGGGAAAGTTTTTAAATTTTGTGATGATTCTTATGGAGTATCTGCTATTGGCTAGGTCTAGACACTTGGACATAAAGATACTGCCTTTAACCTGAATCTCCAAGTTATACTGAATTGTTTTTAACATAAAAAAATCTAAATTTATGTACAGAGCAAGATATTTTTGAGTATATTATTATCTTTAAATTTTAAAAGAATAGAAGTTCTCTAGGACAATTTTACTTCTGAGAAGACTCTCTTTAGCTCATTAGTCCATTTATTAATTGGGTTGAATAGCCAATAGATACATGAAGAAATGCTCAACATCTCTGGGCATAAAGGAAATGCAAATCAAAACAACATTGAAATTCCACCTTACCCCAGTTATAATGGCCGTTATCAAGAAAACAAACAATAAAAGATTCAGGCCCAGTTGTGGCCACAAAAGAGTTGACTGGAATGTAAACTTGCTCAACTACTCTGGAAAGCAGTGTGCAGGTTCTTCAAAAAAATTAAACATGAAACTGCCCTCTAAACCACCAATCTCACACCTAGGAATTTAACCAAAAGATAATAAACTAGGATATGGTAAAGCCACCAGCACAACCATGTTTATTGCAGCACTTTTACTACAGTAAAGATATGCAATCAGCCCAGATGCCCTCAATGAACAAATGGATTAAAAAAGTGTGGTATATGGGTTTTTACTTATCCATTGGAAAAAATAAATTGTATGGAAAGACTTGGAAAAAAATTATGTAAGTGAAGCAAGTCAGGCCCAGAGAGACAAAGAATGTTTTTCCTTATATGTGGAGGCTAGATTTAGCTTACAAACTCATAAGTAAATATGTTGGGTCATATGCAAGAATATACAAGTATATTCACTGAAACATGATAGATTCAAGGGAGATCTCAAATATTGCAATTCTTTAGAAAGACAAAGTCAAAGCTCAGCAAAATAAAACATCAGGAAATGAGTACTCAAAAGGTGTAACATGGGGTAAAAGGAGGGGGAAAATGCAGAAAAGAATCCAATGTGTATCCTACAAAGAAGAGTGAGGGAAAAGGTAGGTAGGGACTGGATGGATGAGAATGTTGAAAGGATCATACTGATCAAGACATATTGTATTCATTCATAAAATGCTTTGTTAAATGACAACGCCTTTGTACAACCATCTAAAGACAATTTTTAAAAACAAAAACGTTCTCAGTTTCTAATGATCTATTTTTCTAGGTTGTCTTCAAACTTCCCATTCATTAAAAGAGACATTTGAAGGAAATTCTACTGAGGCTAAACATTGTTAGTTCCATTTACATAGGCATATCAATATCTGATAAACTCCTTTCTTGATGCTTAATATTCTAATGGAAAACTTTCGCATTTAATATTGATTGTTCCTTGTCTTATATGAATTGAATGTTCTCAAACTGCATTACAATTTGTCATGTAGGTGCTAATGGATTTTTTTCTTTTTAGCTGGTAAGATTACTAATTTCATGACTTTTCTAGCTATAATTCTTTATAATTCCATTAATATTTATTCACATAATAAAAATAGCTTTATTGTACCATTGAAGATAATTAACATAGGCAAGTTGATTACTATTTCAAAAGGGAAATTGCTTTATAAGGGAAACTTACAATCCTACAAATTGTCAGATCTATTCAATTTGTAAAGATCACAAGAAAATTGAGTACTTGACTTTGACTGAGTCTCTTTTATAGTAAAAATTTAAAGTATTACTTAACTGCTTGAGGCATGTTTTAATAATAAAAGTTTGTTACTAAACTTCTCTTTTTCCAATCATTTAAAATATTTCACAGAATATTTTTCAGCAAATAAGTATGTTTCTTTTTTCTAGGAAAGATAATACAGCCTTGGGATGAAATTTCAGCATTATCCAGAAATGAAAAATAAGCAGCTGTAACAAAACTAATATTTCACATTTGAAAATTATGATAGGATTAAGTTAATACACTAGGATATTGCTATGAAAATAAGAATATCAATGGTTAGATTAATATCATTTTACAACTGACTCTGAGGATATATTTGGCATGTTTTTACTTAGAAAGTATCAATCTAAATCCTTAATTTTTACAATATTCATTGCAGCAATTACAAATGATGATTAAATTCAACTCTATCTGGATTGCTGCCATTTGCCCTGTTTTCTATTAAAGAAAATCTGTATATCATGTTATTTTATATTCCAAACATCATGGCAAATGTTTTACTAGGACTTTAACAACCCTGAATGAAGGTTTGTAAGATTGTCTGTTTTATTCACTAATCCTTATCCAGTGTTTAATGTTTACTACTGTGTATTCCATATACACGTAGGAGGGACTCAACAAAAATCTGTTGTATTGAATAACTTTACCAGTAGAGGCAAGTGAATGCATTATGTCTATAAATGAAAAGTCACATTCTTATTTGGCTACATTCTTACCTTCTACCTGTAGAGTATTAGGTAGCATATTATCCAGAAAAAAATTCTACGTAGAGAAAGACTAATTAATCCATAACTGCATAATTTTGAGCCTCTGTAAAATAACAACAGCTAGGCTTCTAACTTTCAGATAAATGGGTAGAACTGATTACTAAATGACAAATGGTATTCCTGAGTAGAGTGCACAGTGATATTAAGAGGAGAGACTACGAAGACTGTGGGCTTAGGAAACTAGTGTCCCCAGTACTGATAGCTATGTCTCTGGGTGGCAATATTGATTAATATCCACAGTGAGACCCTGAGATTCTCAGTTCTGTTTCCCATTGAACTACCGAAGTTGGTTTCAAATGATCCCAAAAGATGGCTGAGAAGTATTCTTGAGTAGACTCTAGTCATGCTTATTCAAAGATTAGTAAGTCATCTTCATATTTTCTACTACAGTTAAGATATTGCTCCATTTACAATATAGGGCAGAAGAATAAAGTTCTATAAAACTGGTATGGTTAAATGGTCAAGGAAGTCCATACACAGGACTACTTTATTTAGAGGTCTGTGGCCACGGTCATTTAAGAGACCTACTTGCAAACACAAGTATACATTGGACCAGGGAAAATTAGAGGCAACATGTGTGATTCCAAATGTGTGGTGCCAAAGATTGTTCCAATCCATCATTCCTTTCATTTATTCTCTCCATGTGTCCTACAAGCATCCACCACTCTTTTCTGACACAAGGTCGACATATTTCTGAATGATATTCCAAAGCTAGAAGCTGATTTCTGGTAGAATGACTACCAGCAAATGCGGGGAAGACAACTGAGTTAGTGAGGCGTCTTTTTATTCAAAGTTGCTTTCCAGAAACTAGTATAACCACCACTCTGGACAGCAGTCTGGAGGTTCCTCAAACATAAACGAAACATAAATCTTTGGTACAACCCAACCATACCACTCCTTGAGCATATACCCAGAACATCAAAGCCAGGATACCATAAAGATATCTGCACACCCATGTTCATTGCTGCACTATTCACAATAGCCAAGATATGGAAACAGCCCAGATACCTTCAATAGATGAGTAGATCCAAAAAATGTGGTACCTATACACAATGGAATTTTACACAGACATTAGAAAGAGTGATATTATGTCAAAGTTTCTTTCCTGAAAGTCAAAACCCACACATTGAGATAAGTTTGGGGTAAATTTAATGTTGATAATTCCAAGCTCAAAAATTTGCCAGGCACTGCTGTCTCACCTCTGTAATCCTAGCTACTCTGGAGGCTGAGATTTGAAAATCAAGGTTCAAAGATAGACTGGCAGGAAAGTTTGTGAGGCTCTTATCGCTAATTAACACCCCCACCAAAAAGAAATTTGAACACAATGAAGACAAATATAAGAAGTCTCCAGATACAAAGACATTAAAGATAGCTATATTAATATTTTATTTTTTTGTAATTGGAGAGAAAGGCAAAAAGCCTTAAGTGTTAGGAATGACCTCAAGTAATTCACAAGGATGCCAAATAACTACAATTTATTCAGTGCAGCTGCTAAATACTGCTTTTTTTTAGTGTAACATGACTGATTAATTAATATACATATTACCATATCATTAATATTTTGGTACTCGTTCTGGGGCTTGAACTCAGGGCTTGAACACTGTTCCTGAGCTTCATTGCTCAAGAATAGTGCTCTATTACTTGGTCCACAGCTCTACTTCTTTTTGGTGTTTAATTAAAGATAAGAGTCTCATGAACTTTCCTTCCCAATCTGGCCTCAGATCACACTACTCAGATCCCAACTTTCTGAGTAGCTATGATTGCAGGCATGAATCACCAATTAATTATTTCTTAAATAAATTATTTTTTAAACTAATAGCTGAAGAATTTCTATTAAATAGATCTTTTTAGTAACTGACATGCTTAAAAGGTAATGCAATCTTTGAGTATAGAATTGATTCTGTCACATTATATATGATCATTAAATACAAATCATTGAGTGAATTTTACAGAGGGGGAAATTACTGCATGTAGTAAGTGAAAGTTATATTTTTGTTAAATTAATTTTTGTGTATATATGCCAGTACTGGGGCTTGAACTCAGGGCCTGAGTGCTGTCCTTACTTTTTCAATCAAGACTGGCACTCTACCACTTGAGCTACAGCTCCATTTCAATTTTTTTCTTGGTTAGAGATAAAAGTATCATGGGCTTTTCTTCACAGACTGGCTTCAAACCTTAGTAGCTAGGATTACAGGCATGAGCCACTGGCACCCAGATTAAATTAAATTCTTATGTTTTTCCCTTTGCCACATTAATGAGATGTTACTGAAAGCTGCTAATCCATTAAACTACTACAATTTCTTCCCTTACTGCAAAATATAGCACTAATATAATAGCACAAGCAAATTATTAAGTAAGTTTCAAAGATAACACAGTATTCCTTCAAATCAAAAGCTTTATATGAAGCTGGATACTGGTGGCTCATGCCTGTAATCCTAGCTACTCAGGAGACTGAGATCTGAGGATCAAAGTTTGAAGCTCACCTGCGTAGGAAAGTCTGTGAGACTCTTTATCTGCAATAAGCACTCAAAAGCCAGAATTGAAGGTCATGTGGTAGGCAGAGCAGTAAAACGCTTAGAGACAGCCCGCAGACCCTGAGTTCAATCCCCAGAACCAGCACACACACACACACAAAATGATTTAAAAAACAAAAGCTTTGTGTGCTTTTTTTAAAGCAAGGAGATAGTAAAAATATGGGTATAATTGAAAAAAATTTAAATCCTGGTTGCCCACTAAAGAAATATTTCTTATAAAGAAAGTGTGATGTTAAATAAGACATCTCTCCTTTTATTGCTTTTTGTGTGGTATAAGATAAAATCTTAAGGGACACATCGGATCTAAAATCTATTGACTGGAATACCAAAGTAACTTTTGAGGTAAGATTCTTTAAGACCTCCAGCTACTTGGTTTCAGTGGATTATTTCAGGTAAGTAATATGTAAAAATGAGATTTAGGCACATTTAATATTTTTCTGTCTGTAAGCAACATTCTTTAGAAGTGAATGGATGATTTCTACTCTCCCCCCAAACAAACAGCCAGGGAGATTCTAATTGAACAAAGAAAATTCAAATGTCATTAGTTATTTCCAAAATTTGGACAGTATTCTTGCTATTCTCTTGCTATTACTAATTTCTGGCTACTTCAGTACTTAACTTGTGACCTAACTTAAGAATACAAAATGTGAATGGAAGTAAAGTAAAAGGAAATAATTATGATTAACCACTCATGAGATGAAAGATTAAAAGGGAAGACGGAAACGTGTTCTGAAGTAATAACCCTTGAGGAATCTGAATTTAAGCCAAAGTTGAAAAATTACTTGAATGTTTTGACCCATGATCCCTTTGATTATCATTATGTTTAAAAGTATATAATAACACTGCTTTCAGTATTGGATTTCTCAATGCAATGTGGAATATGCAGCAATTTCTGGGTCAGGCTAGAGGATAATGGAGGTGCTGTATGAGGGCTGAGTGTCTGACAATAATGATTTTATATTCAAGAGTAAATTGCATAGGTACAATTGCTGAAGAGTCAGATTTTTTTTGCTCATGATTAGTCTTAGCATACTTGCCTCAAACAAGGAAACAATATACTTATTTGTATTTGAAATGTGTGTAAATGTAGAACTTAATGGGATATCAAGAGAGTTGTTACCCATTCAGATTCAAGCCCTGCTTATGTATAAACATCCTGTTGTCTTAGTTAATATTATTCCCTTGTAGCAATCAAGAAGCAACTGCTCTGCAATTCAGTTTTTGGGTTTGGAGCATGGACTACATGAGATTTACTAAAAGACCATTTTACCCCAAAATGATTGCAAGTGCTGAACCTAGACTTCTTGGGCAAATAAGCCCATAAAATTTAATAAAGTGCTAGTGTGCAAGTCAAGTGAAGTGGAAAACTCTCAGAATTGCACTGACTTAAGTGGATTTCTGATTTGGTCATGCTGTTGATTATTTGCCATTGATTTTCAAATCAGTGGTTTTACAGCTATGTGGGCATAAATAATAGATAGGTCTTGTTTGTTTCTGATATTAAAACTATGTCTGAAAAATTTCTCTCATAAAATATATTTAGATGCCAAGATTCGAGTATGTATTTATATGTCATGATGTGTATGTTAATTTTGGTATTTAAGTCTATTTTAATGAGTTATATACTATTTGTGCCCTTTGTGAAAATTAAATGTTAATAAGCTTAATGTCATGGGTATGAATCTTCAAGGTTGAAGTCCTATTGAGCAGTGTGTAATTTTTTTTCCCATGGCTGACAATTGCCCTCTTTAGGTTGGCTAATGCCAAAATGACTTATTGATCACAAAGGATGGTATAAGAAAGTGTAGTGTCAAGTAAATGTCAATGATATGAACCTTACAACTTGAGGGGGAAGAAGAGGAGGGAAGGGTAAGTGGGAGAAAATGAGGGACAGGATAACAGTGTTTACAAACAAACACACTGGTCTGGGAATGTGGCTTAGTGGTAGAGTGCTTGCCTAGCATGCATGAAGTCCTGGGTTCAATTCCTCAGTACCCACATAAACAGAAAAAGCTGGAAAAGGAGCTGTGGCTCAAGCAGTAGAGTGCTAGCCTTGAACAAAAGAAGCTCAGGGACAGTGCCTCTCAGTTCAAACTCCAGGACTGGCAAAAACTAAACACACAAAAATAAATAAATAAAACAAAATTAAAAAAAAACAAATATACCTATTACCTTCCTTATTTAACTGCAACCCCCCTGCTCAATCTTTTCAATAAAGATTTTTTTTAAAAAGAAATTCATAGTAAGTTTTAGTCATAGAACCATCACGTTACATAGCCAATAGTAAATGTTTCATTAATATTGATGATTACTAATGTTACTGCTACATAGGTTCTAAGAAAAACCAAAAGATTTGCTTCTATTAATAGTAAGAAATAGCAAGTTCATAACTGAAGAGCTTCCCACAGTTATAATAAAGGGCTACAATTGTTTGTGTATGATAAATATTTGCAGAAAGCTCTTCATTTCTCCTCAAAATTGTTGTCTTTTTGACATTTACAGAAGATCATTCTATTCGTTTATGCTACTTGGAAGTGATAGATTCTATTCATAGTTTTCTTAAAGAGGCATTTTTAACAACAGAGAAGAAAGAATAGACTCTTGTTTTAGACTTTCTTATTAGATATGCCCATTATTCTACTATAAGACTGTTCTATTCATCCAAGTGATACAAGTTTCAACACTCATTTCTTCTGGAAAAGTTATTTTTAATATTATAGTCTTACAAATGAATGGATGACAGTTAATCAAGCATATATCTCTTCTCAAGCAAAAGAGATAAGGCTGTATCAGTTCATGAAGATCATCTGGTAGGGCAGAGAGCATAACTCACACCACCCATCTGCTAGAACAATGAGTGCTTCAGGGCAATCAATTTATACAAATCAAAAGTTGAAAGGCTTTCTGGCTAACCTCTGTGGAATATTAGCTTGTGACACTAACCCCCAAAGAGACAGCATATCAGTTTCAGGGTGGTGATAGTGATAAGATCCTTGGCTGCCATAACTGACCTTGAACAACATTGCATTTTATTGCAATTTCTTGCAAATTTACATGTTATGTAATTTACTACTTGCTTCAATGATCTCTTTTTCTTATTTATTTCTCAGTATGTTTATATAATAATACTATTTAATAACTGTTTTTCTAATTTTACTAAAATTAAGAAATCTAAAGCAATTTGTGTATTCTTTTTTATTGTCAAGATGATATACAGAGGGGTTACAGTATATAAGTAAGGTAATAAGCAAACTTGTTACTCCTTCCCTCACTTTCCTCCTACTTTCCCTCCAACGCCCTCCACCACATTGTACAGATCATTTCCAACATCTTGTCTTGTGAGTGTCGTTGTTGCATTGGTTCCCCCCTTGTCCTTTGTCTCTCCATTCTATTGCTTTTCTTCCTTCCCTAATTCAGATAAATATATATGCAATACCAGGGTACCAAAATCAACTAGAGTGACAACAGGGGATGTCACATAGTATATTAAAAACAATAACAACAAAGGAAAACCTCTTATGTCCATGTCTTAGAGTTCATTTTGCTTAGCATCATCATATATGGTCATTTGTATGTAGCTATTGAGCTATTCTGCTCATCTGCTAAGATTGTCCTAGACGTATAATTATTGCAAATAAGGGAAACCATGGGATCTATGTTTCCTCTATCTATCTATCTATCTATCTATCTATCTATCTATCTATCTATCTATCTAGGAAAAAATCATATTAAGTGAAGTAAGCCAGGCCCAAAGAAACAGAGGTCCCGTGGTTTCCCTTATTTGCAATAATTAGTATACACCTAGGATAATCTTAGCAGATGAGCAGAATAGTTCAATAGCTATGTACATATGGCCATATATTTCCTTGATCCATTCATCTACTGAGGAGCATCTGGACTGGTTGTTTATCTCAGAACTATTCACCATAGCTAATTTGTGTATTTCTTTTTCGGTGAGGGGGGGTTATTGTGAAAATACTGTACAGAGGGGTTACAATTACATAGGCAAGATAATGAGTACATTTCTTATCAAGCATTGTAGCCTCCTCTTTGTTTCCCCTTCCCATCCCATCCTCCCCCCACTCCCCCACCCAATCCTCCTCGCCCCCCCACCAAAGTTGTAAGCTCGTTTTCGACATAACGACTTGTACGTCTCATTGTTGCAATGGGCCCACCTGTATCCCTATTTAAACGATTTGTTTTTTCCCTTCCCCTCCACAAATTATACCAACATCATATACAGTGAAAGCAGGGGTTATACTGTGGGGGAGGTACATACAAAGCAACAAAGAAATCATCTTATAAATATGTTAGAAACAATCTCATGAAAGAAAAAAACATTTGAATACATATCTTAGGGTTCATTTCCCTCACACCAACTTAACTGACCTTTTCTGCTTGTCTCAGACATATACTAGTTATTGCAAATAAGGAAAACCATGGGACCTATGTTTCATTGGGCCTGGCTTACTTCACTTAATATAATTTTTTTTTTGTCGGCCATGGGGCCTGAACTCTGGGCCTGGGCGCTGTCCCTCAGCTCTTCAGCTCAAGGCGAGCACTCTACCACTTGAGCTACAGCGCCACTTCTGGTTTTCTGGTGGTTTAATGGAGATAAGAGTCTCAAGGTCTCTCCTGCTTGGGCTGGCTTTGAACCAGGATCCTCAGATCTCAGCCTCCTGAGTAGTTAGGATTACAGGCATGAGCCACCAGCGCCCGGCAATATAGTTTTTTTTCCAAGTCTTTCCATTTCCTAACAAATGAGGCAATGTCATTCTTTCTGATGGAGGCATAGAATTCCATTGTGTATATATACCACATTTTCTTCATCCATTCATCTACTGAGGAGGATCTGGGTTGGTTCCATATCTTAGCTATGGTAAATAATGCTGCAATAAACATAGGTGTGCTGGTAGCTTTAGTGTGGTCTTGTTTGTAAACATTTGGGTAAATGCCCAAATGTGGGATTGCTAGGTCATAGGGGAGCTCTATGTGGAGTCTTTTGAGGAACCTCCATACTACTTTCCAAAGTGGTTGAACAAGTTTACACTACCACCAATGATGCAGTAAGGTTCTAATTTGTGTATTTCTTATACAAATCCTTTAAGAAGCTTTCCTTAGATGGAGCTCAGAATTATAAACCTACCATATATATATATATATATATATATATATATATATATATATATATATATATATATATATATATATATATATATATATGTATAATACAGAAGAACTATACTTACGAAGAGTAGCTTCCAACAAAATGATAAAACTTCTGGGATTTCCATACTAACCAGGTAAAACATATTACGCTAGGATGAAAGAACACATCATGAAAAATAAAATATTTTTAAGGAGAATGCTCTTGAAGTAATTTTAAGATTGGCAATTGCTAACAGTGAGGAGAGTATATAATATTAATTAAAACATAGAGATATAAAATGTAAAAGATGTAAAATGGTTCAGGATATAAAATAAGTGACACTTTATACTTATCATCATTAAATACCTCCCTGACAATTGAGATAATTCATCAAAAGACTAATAAATGTTTTCTTTTCTCAGAAAGAAATATTATGAAAAAATTAAAGCTATTACTTGGACAACTCCATGGTCTCTAAGTAAAGTTACCCGGAAAATGGAATGGTCATTGACACTGGTAGGAATGTCAGCAAGGTATCTTGGGAAGGGTGAGATTTAATTCATTAATACGGAACTATAAAGATAGTTGCTTAAAATATGTGATTGAATCACATGACACTAATTTAAATTGCCCAGAGCCAGACATTTCGTAAACCAGAACAGTCTTCCTTCTGTCTCTGTAAGTCTGAGAAATGAAATCTATCTTACATAATGTCAGATGTAGTGTACTATGCATTGTATTGTTTATAAGGATAGTTTATGAAAGGAGTCTGTCAGTACAAAGTGTTGTTTAGCACTACTTCATTGGATCCTATATAAGCTGACCAGACTGCATCCTCTAACATGAAAATAAAAATTAAATCTGAAGATAAATTTTGCTCTATGGAGGAGCTTGTGTTAACAGCTGATCTAATGAAAGTCTTGAACAATGATGCTATTCTGAACCTGGATTTCTTGATCATATAGCCCTCCAGTATACTGAAATACCTGACTGAGAATTTTCCACTGAGAATTAATGGTGACATCCAACTGAGGTCAAGTTGAGTGAAAAAAATCTCCCACTAGATAAATAACTTTATTATGGATATTCATGGCCATAGTGAAATGTAAATAATACACAAACAAATGAGTTCTAAGTGTAGATAAAAACCAGAATGGTATTGCAAATGAAGATCAAGTCTTCTGTACTCAAAATCCTTTACTTCTGAATAGCCAGGTGCCATCTTAGATTAGATCATAATCTAGATCGATAATAAAAGAACATCAGTGGAACATCCAAAATATATAAATGATATCTAATTTACCTATTAGGATTGAAATAGTGTCTACAGTTTTGAAAATTTTCACTCTGGTTTATAAAAGGGTAAAGTTGGATAAAAAGCCTGTAGGATCTTCATAATATCTTTTCAGCTTTTTATATATTTAAAATTATTTCAAGATAAAAATATTATTTGAAGCAAAACAAATTTCTCTTTGCTTCCCATCCCATTTTTCCCATCAAATGTCAATGGCCTATGGGGTCCTCAATGTTCTGTGATCTCAGCTTCCATTTCAGTGCCCTGTGCTTACTCCTCAGCTCACAGGCCTCAGATTTTTCCAGCCTTTGATGGTGCTTCTCAGCTCCTTGAAATACCCTCCCTGTAGATATCTGAGCTCTTCCCATGTAACCTCTGAGTCTTTACATAAAGATCTGGAGGAGGACAGTCCCGCCCATGCCTTGTTTTCTGTGCTAGAAATTAAACTCTTTTTGTATAATCTTTCTTGACTGCTTTATTCCTTGTGTCCAGAATGATACTTGAAATGCTTTTGTTCTTTTTTTCCCCCAGTCCTGGGGTTTGAACTCAAGGCCTGAGCACCATCCCTGAGCTTCTTTTGCTCAAGGCTAGTGCTCTACAACTTGAGCCACAGCACCTCTCCCAGCCTTTTCTGTGTATGTGGTACTGAGGAATTGAACCCAGGCCTTCATGCATGCTAGGCAAGCACTCAATACTAAGCCACATTCCCAGCCCCAAAGTTGTAACATTCATTTTCGACATAACATCTTGTACATCTCATTGGTGCAATGGGTCCACCTGTATCCCTATTTAAACAATTTGTTTTCTCCCCTTCTCTTCCACAAATTATACCAACATCAAATACAGTGAAAACAGGGGTTATACGGTGGAGGAGGGACATACAAAGCAACAAAAAATATCTTATAAATATGTTAGACACAATAGCAAGAAAGAAAAACCATATGAATCCTCAACTTGGGGTTCATTTTGCTTAATATCAACTTATCTGACCATTTCTGCTCATCTCAGTCATATGCTAGTTATTGCAAATAAGGAAAACCATGGGACCTATGTTTCTTTGGGCCTGGCTTACTTTACTTAATATAATTTTTGCCAAGTCTTTCTATTTCCTAACAAATGGGCAATATCATTCCTTCCAATGGAGGCATAGAATTCCATTGTGTGATATGGACCACACTTTCTTGATCCATTCATCTACTGAGGGGCATTTGGGATGGTTCCATATCTTAGCTATGGTAAATAAAGCTTTGATAAACATAGTTGTGCTGGCAGCTTTAGTATGGTCCTGTTTGTGATCATTTGGGTAAATGCCCAAAAGTGGGATTGCTAGGTCATACGGGAGCTCTATGTGGAGTCTTTTGAGGAACCTCTATACTGCTTTCCAAAGTGGTTGAAAAAATCTACACTCCCACCAACAATGCAGTAGGACTCCCTTCTGTCCACATCCCCTCCAGCATCTATTATTATTAGAGTTCTTGATTATAGCCATTCTAACTGGGGTGAGGTGGTATCTCAATGTTGTTTTGATTTGCATTTCTTTTATGGCTAGGGAGGTTGAGCATCTGCATGTGTCTATTGACCATCCTTCTTTCCTCTTCAGAGAAGTTTCTCTTTAAGTCTTTGTCCCACTTATTTATTAGGCAGTTGTTTCTTTGAAGATCTGTTGTTGTGGGATTTAATTTTTTGAGTTCCAGGTATATTTTAGATATGAGACCTTTCTCCATTGTATGACTAGTGAAGATCTTCTCCCAATCTGTGTGCTTTCTATTTATCTTGCTAGCTATGTCCTTTGCCATGCAAAAGCTTTAAATTTCATGCAATCCCATTTGTCCAACCTTTCTTTGATTTGTTGTGTTTGAAAACCCTAGGACTCCTTGGCACAGGCCGAAATTTTCTTAAAAGAGACTCAGAAAAACAACAAATCAAAGAGAGGTTGGACCTCATTAATACTTTTCAAGTGAACTAATACTTACGTGAAAGAAGGAAAAACAGATTGCGGAAAATAGATTTGATAATTGTAAGGTATGTGTAGGTCCTTAAATTTTATATTAATTTAACTTTATAAAATCATGTTTTAATAAAGATAATTCCTCCTTTCATTGTTCTATCACCCAACATTTTATTTCTGTGATGATTCATATTTGCTGTTATTGATAAAAATGAATATAGATGTTATAGAATATTTTCTATTGGCAGTTTCCTATAACTAATTTTTTTCACCTTCATGTAAATTAATTAATTGACAGTCCTTGCCAGTATGCCAGAGAAATGCAGCATTAATAATCTTTTTCTCAACTTTAATTTTTTTGTGTGTTCCAGTGCTGGGATTTGAATTCAGATCTCCAAGATACATGTCATGCTTTCTTGTTTTGTTTTCTCTCTTATTTGCTTGGCTGGAGCTCTACTTCTTGAGTCCGCATCTTGAACCTGGCTATTTGCCTGTTATTTTTCCAACCGAACCTTACAGCATTTTTTTGTCTAGTCTGGCTTTAAACTATGATCCTCCATATGTCAACCTCTTAAGTAGGTGAGATTACAAACATGAGCTTTTAGCACCTGGTGTAGACTTTCATTTTGTTTTATTGTACTTGTAAGTGCTAGCCACTTTTATCTCCTTTTAACTTTATCCATCATTATTCATTTTTTTTGTCTGTAGTCATGTGATTCAATAAGCTGAGGTTCATTTGGATTTCCAGTTCAGAAAACTTTCAGCGTAGACTAAACCAGCAATTCCCCAAAAGACAAAAAAGGACTAAGTATATTTCATTTATACCCACCTCCACACAGATTACATAGATTTTTATCATGTTGACATCCTTAACTTTGATATTTGTAAGACTATTTTAATACAAACATTCTTCTTTGAGCCTATTTTAACATTTTGTTATTTAAAAAAGATACATATTCATGATAAAATCACACATGATATGCAGGTCGTATATGAGCAAACATTCTGATGTGCACTCGTGATAATGGGCTCCACTTTATTAAACTGAGGAGTGGGTATAGGTGTCACTCATCTTATTGCTCTCTCTGGAAAGGATCAACAGGTAAATGTTCAAATGAAAAAGTTTCAGTATTCTCTACTGTTTTATTCTCTAAAGATAAAGGTATTTTGTGTACTTTCTTTATCATTAATGTTGGGCAGTGTCATTTACCATCTACCATCTACTTAGTTGTGAAAGGTCACAACCTCCTGAGGTCACACACAATTGCCTGTACTGTCCCTGCAAAGAGATGGTTTGGAAGTGTTGTCCCAAAGGCAGATCATCTCTAGCTTACCGCTCTTTGACTGTACCTCTTTAAAAAACCAAAAAAAAAAAAAAACCCAAAAAACATTTCCTCAGCAATCTCTAGTGGAGGTGCCATTTGTATGTGCTCTTCATTCTCTGGGATGTGAGTCATTCTGGCAAGGAAATGTAGAGCACATTTAGAACTGCCAGGTGTTTTCTTAGATTGTTCTACCCAATCTTGGACTTCCTTTCCATCTTAACAATATTTTTTTACAGTGTTTAGTGCCAATATTATTCAGGATATGGAAGAAAAGTCAGGGTGTTAACTATGAAGACATTTCAGAAGTAAAAGAAAAGGAGCAGGTTTTAGGGACAAATTTTGTTCAAAGATTCACAGAAACACAAATCTGGAGACAATTTCCCGAGTTGTACTTTGGTGTATTAGAGTACTCCAGAGCAACCAGATCTTTAAAACGGATGGGTGAGTGGATGCATGCATGCATGGGTGGATGGATGGATGAACAGATGGATAGATGGTTGGATGGATGGAAAGAGAGGTAAGAAAAGGAAAGAGAAAGACAGAGACAGAAAAAGACACACAGAGAGACTTAAAAGGAATAGCTCACATACTATTGAAGCTGAAAAGTAGTAAGATCCTAGAGCCAGCTGAGTGGAGACCCAGATGCCCAGATGTTGATGGTATGATTCCAGACCATGTTTGAAACTTAAAAAGCAAGGAGACAAAAAAATCACATATTCCAATCCAAGTAGAGTCCAAAGGCAGGAAAAGACTAATGTCTCAGTTCAAGACTGTCATATAGAAAAGAGCAAATTCTCCCTTTTCAGCTTTTTTATTCCATTCAGGCCTTCAGCAGTTTGGATGAGGCCCACAAGCATCAGGAGGGCAATCTGCTATACTCAATCTGATTGAAAAATTGATCTCATCCACAAACATCCTCAAAGATACACCCAGAATGATGTTTTGCCAAATATCTTGGTACCCCATAGCACAGTCAAGCTAGCATATAAAATTAATTATCAAAAGCAATTAGGTAAATCCTGGTGTTTTCATCAATAGAAGAAAGACTTGGCCAACCCTCACTTGAAACTAAACCAGTTGCACTTTGGATACTAGCAGAGTCAGTCAAGTTGCACACATGCCACTCATATTTGAAATGATTACTTAGAAAAAAATGAATACAGAGATCTTGATGTAAAGCAACATTTACAAGGGGGCAAAACAGAACCAGACCAGAGAGTGGTGGAGGGGAAAGAACAATATGAAGAAATTGGCCAGGTTGAAGGAAAACCATGAGGGACTAGTGTGAGGAAATCAGAATTAGGGAATATTTGAAGGCAGAAATGGTCAAAAACCACAGATAATCACCCTGTGGATGTGAAATGAAAACAAAGCACTGGTTTTGTAAATTTAGTGTTCATGCATGTTCACTTGGCCAAAGTCTCGTCAGTTGATTAGGTAGAAAGAGACACTGTATTGCAGTAAGTTGACAAACACCCAAGATAGAAAGTAGAGAAAGGGCATGAAGACCATATTTGAGTGTTAGGATAAAATGGAGAGAGGCACAGGTTAAACAGGGAAAAGACCACTATAGCAAAATCAGTGCTGACTTTATTTCCTAGCAAGAAGGGAAGAGTCAAGTCACTAGAAGTGGAGAATAAGCTCCAAAACTGAGAAAAGATGATTTATCAAACAAAAAAGAGACTGCATTATATATGAGAAAGGAGTCTATGCATTAAATTTTAATTTATTATAAAAAAGCTCCTATCTTATCTATTGGAGCTGATTATGGTTCTGTGTGTGTCACAAAGGACTGATAAAATAATTCAGAGTTTCAGAGACTGACTCAGGCTTAGAATTGTGTGGTGGAAAATTGTGTATACATTTTCATATGCTTGTGACTTAGCACTTTCATTTTTTACCCTAGGTGAAGACTGAAAGAGAGGGAATAGTCGAGGGAACTGCTTCAGTGAAGATCTGTTGTACAGGTTTTCATATCTAGGAAAAATATTTGATAGAGATCAAGAGTGAGAATCTATAAAAAAAAAAATAGAGTGAAGCTAAGGGCTTTAGAAAGAAGCAAAAGTATGTCTCTGTCCGATTTCAGAGAAACACAAATAGAAGTGAGGTTGAGCCGTGAAAGTGAAGACTGCAAGTAGAATCACTACCGTAGGGGAGGGACACACAAAGCAACAAAAAAAAAAATCATTTTATAAATATGTTAGAAACAATAGGAAGAAAGAAAATACATTTGAGTCCTTATTTTGGGGTTCATTTTGCCTGACATCAACTTCTCTGTTTCTTGAGTTCCAGATATATTTTAGATATGAGACTCTTGTCCGTTGTATGACTAGTGAAGATCTTCTCCCAGTCCGTGGGCTTTCTATTGATCTTCCTAGCTATGTCCTTTGCCATGCAGAAGCTCTGCAATTTCATGCAATCCCATTTGTCCAACCTTTCTTTGATTTGTTGTGTTTCTGGGTCTTTATTAAGAAAATTTTGGGGGCTAGGAAGGTGGCTCAGTGGTAGAGTGCTTGCCTTGAATGCCAGAGTCCCTGGGTTCGATTCCTCAGCACCACATAAGCAAAAAAAGAAAGAAGCTGGAAGTGGCACTGTGGCTCAAGTGGTAGAGCGCTAGCCTTGAGCTGAAGAGCTGAAGGACAGTGCCCAAGCCGAGTTCAGGCCCCACGACCGGACCCCCCCCCAAAAAAAAAAAAAAAAAGAAAATTTTGGCCTGTGCCAAGGAGACCTAGGGTTTCTCCTATTCCTTCCTGTAATGTTTTCAGGGAGTCTTCTTTTATTTAGAGGTCTTCGATTCATTTGGAGTTGATTCTGGTGCAGGATAAATATGGATCTAGCTTTAGTTTTGTTTTTTTTGTGGGGGGCCGGTCGTGAGGCCTGAACTCTGGACCTGGGCGCTGTCCCTCAGCTCTTCAGCTCAAGGCTAGCGCTCTACCACTTGAGCCACAACACCACTTCCGCCTTTTTTCTTTTTGCATATGTGGTGCTGAGGAATCGAACCCAGGGCCTCAGGCATGGAAGGCAAGCACTCTACCACTGAGCCACCTTCCCAGCCCCCTAGCTTTAGTTTTCTGCAAGTGTTTAACCAATTTTCCCAGCACCGTTTACTGAAAAAGGCTTTCTTTGTTCCATTCTATTTCTTTAGCTCCCTTGTCAAAGATAAGGTGGCTATAGTTCTGTGGGTTCATTTCTGGGTCTTCAGTCCTATTCCATTGGTCCTCAGGTCTGTTCTTGTGCCAGTACCAAGCTGTTTTGATTACTATGGTTTTGTAGTAGAGTTTGAAATTTGGTATTGATATTCCTCCAGCACTGTTCTTTCTACTAAGGATTGTTTTTGCTATTCAGGGTCTTTTATTGTTCCATATGAATTTTTGAATTGCTTCTTCTATTTCATTGAAGAATGAGGTTGGGATATTGATAGGTATCACATTGAATTTGTAGATAGCCTTGGGAAGTATTGCCATCTTCACAATGTTGATCCTCCCAATCCAGGAGCATGGGAGGTTTTCCACTTGCTTAGTTCTGCTTTAATTTCCTTTCCAAAGGAGAATCGTCTTGGAGGAACACAAAGGCGCAATGCTTATGTACCTCTGATCATATAAAATAATACTTATTGAAATGACCTTCGGGAAATGGAAACAAGATGTTTTTCCTCTGTTGTTGTTTTTGTTTTCTTTTCTTTGTGTTTCATTTGTTTGTTTATCTGTCTTTGGAAGTGCAAGGAGGGGCACAGAAATGGAGGGACAAAGGGTAAACAAATGCAGCAGTGATACTCACTAGACACTATGCTGAAACTGAACTATACAATTTGTGGGTTGGACCAGAAGGAAAAACTAGGAGAGTACAAGGGAAGAGTGACATTATCCAAAAAGAAATGTACTTATTACCTGACTTATATGTTTGTCCAGACTGGCTTTGAATCTGGATTCTCAGACCTCAGTCCCCCGAGGAACGAGGATTACAGATGTGAGCCAAAGGTATTCATCTTTACATACCTTTTATTTTTAATATTATCCCAGCTCTGATTGGTATGTAGGAAGCAGATATTCTAAGTGTTATTTTAGGCTACTTTTTCAGTTCTTTACCCACATGAGTCATCAGAGACCTCCTACAACAACCTCTTAATTTTTTTTTTTACTCATATTTGTTCCTTCTACAGAAATTTATATCATAGATTCCTCTGGTGATAATTTCCACTCAGCAAGTCCTCATGCTTCAATCAGGCTTCTTTCCTAACATAATGCTTCTTACCTTTGGAAATAGAACTTATCTTAGTATCTTCAACTGTGATTCAGAATCCAAACGTAGTTTATCCTTCTTTAACGTCTTTCTCCATTTCCAGGGTAGAGAGCTTCTACTTGATTATTTAACCTGACTCCCTATGTGACCTTCACAATACTGATTAGCTAAAAAACATAGTTGTTAACTAGAAAGCCCTCACCAATTCATAGAAGACATTAAGCATACTCTGTTTATATACTGTATCTGCATTCCTGTTTTTCTGAATCTGAGGAAAATTGGTAAATTCAGCAGAACTTGTATTTGTCATGGTAACAAAACATATAGTTCCTATACACTGAACCTATGATTTAAATAGATGAAATGCTTGGTAATAATGACTCTTTTTCTTTTAGGGAACCTGAATCCTGTTTAAGAAACCAGAAGAGAGATTTCCTTGATAATCTTTGCCCTCTTCCTTCTCAACTAAAAAGTACTAAAAGTACTTCATATGAGGCAATTCATGAAAACCAACAATGGGAAATGAAAAATAATACAAAAATTTTTTTTCCCACATTTCCAAGCAATCCACAGGTAAAGAAGATCAAAATAGATACCTAAATAAATTTCAGTCCATGTGAACATTTTAACTTCTCTTTCATAGACTTGTTACAAAGATGATTTCTCAGTGAATGTGCCTTTATAACATCAGTATAAACCATTTTGATAGAATTGTATAACTTATTTTTCACTTAGGATCCTCTGTTCCCTTAAACTATTTGTTCCTGTCCTGTCTCTTATTCTCACTGTTCATTTGAAGTGATTTACTCAAGATACAGAAGAAAGTCACTCTGCTTCTTTCCAAATGTCAGTCCTCAGAACTTTCTCACACCCTCTTAGAACACTTTCAGGGTTAAAAATGCTCCCAAATCAGTCTTCAATTACAAAAACTTTGAAGGGCACATCAGCCTTTCAGCAACCATGACTTTTGCAATGTTCAAAATACAGTTCTGACTCCACTGTGCCCATATTTTTCAGGCACTGAGTGATTTCATCACTTCCTCTATTTTATTTTTTTTATACACTAGGAATGTGCTTCAATGAATAAATTTAAAGACTTTAGTTATAACACTTGGTTCACTGCTGCATATCATTAACACATTCTTGTTCGCTTCTGCACTTAATTTAGTGCAACATTAAATTTCTATGTAGCTCACAAAAGTATGTGTGGATTGTCGCAAGGTGGTTAAGAAATGTTGTCAGTTGAGATGGGATATGAACACTTAGAAAGAAGGCTGTTTAACATGTCTCCCTCCTGGTAGGTTTATTGGTTCTCCTTAAAGTCCTCTTCTACCCACTTCATCATTGGCTTTGGTTTAGGTCTTTAGGGTAGAAAACTTTCCTTACAGGAAATCATGTCTCTCAGTACTACACTGTTGAGGATCACTTTTCCAGCTAAGGGATGTGATAAACTATGGACTATTGCTATTTATATAATAGCTTCCTGAGCATGATGCCTCTAGCCATCCATTATGGACAGTCCTTTGACATCTTGGCCTTCGAGTATGATTGTCTTAGGGGAGATTTCAGTTCTAGTATGAATTATTCATGATTGTCCATTAATCATTCTTTGGTATGAAGAAGTCATGTGGAACTACTAATGATGATAATAATAGTAATGATGAATAATAGGAATAATGAACATTGATAGATGGCACACTTATTTTGTTCCAAAACACTGTCCTGTGTGCTTTGCCTCTTTTAACACATTGCGTCATCATAACAATCCTGTGGATGATATTGCCATTTCATGGGCAACCTTACCATTACTATTTTTGTCTATGTGCCAGTCCTAGGGTTTGAACTCAGAGCCCAGGTGATGCTCTTGAGCTTCTTTTGCCATTTGTATCATTTTCAGGTATTTTTTGAGGAGTTTACTGGGGATAGAGGCTCAAGAACTTTCTTGCCTGGGATGACTGTGAATCATCCTCAGATCTCAGCCTCTTGAATAGCTACGATTATAGGTGTGAGCCATTGGCACCCAGCTCATGGACAATCATTAGATGGGGTGAGACTTTCTTACCACTAACTTAGGAGTCTCTTTCTCCAATTTAGGCATCTTTCATGCCCTGGAAATCATTTCTTAATAAGTACAGCATATCTTGTATGTGTTTTTAACATTGCTGGTAACAATATGAGCTACAGAAAAATCTCTCACAAGAGAGGACAAAAGGAGTCAGCTTCTAGCGAGTGGAAATCAGAAGTAAGCTAACATCCACAAACACATTGTTTCTAACAGGAAAAAGGAGATGGCTGAGGGAGGACTTGTTTGACCCAATGGCTTGCCATGCTAGCCAGTGATGTGGATGTTCTAAGATATCCACTAACAATATCCTTTGAGGAAGAACTGGTGCCAAAAATTGTAGGAGTGCATGGCATAGACTTGTTGTTGGGTAATATCCATTTGCCATTCTTTCTTGCCTTTTCCTGACTCCCTTGCTATTAAAATGACCATTTGACTGAACAACTTGGCTAGTGGAGGTAAACAAATGTGATTAAGTGAAGGATACCGAAAGCTAGGGAGTGCCATTTGCTCCTTCACCCTGCCCACACTCTACTTCCTGGAATACACATTTGATGGATGGAGTTTCAAATACCACATCAGAGTACTGTGCTGACCTTGCAAATGGCAGTCAGTTTCTAAGAATAGGAAATTGAAACGGAGGTGAATGATGTGTCTCTGACAACCATGGAACTAACTACTTTTTCCCTGGACTACACACTTGCAACTTCATTTGATATAGGATAAATCCAACTTCATAAGTTTAAATCATCATTATTCATGGATTTTTGTTATATGCATATGAACACAATTCTATCTGAATACATATCAAGTTAGCTGGAAAGTCTATGAGCAGCTGCACCTTTCAACCTTTTATCAGGGAAAAAGAGTCAAAAGTTCCCCCCATCAATAGACTGAGTCTAAGGAAATAAGCCAGGTGAACATATTTGAGCCAGGAATTTCCCATGCCCATGAACAGAGTTCACCTCTTTGCCTCTGGGATTGGTCATTGATGAAACATTAAGGCTTGCTCATTCTAGCTCCTTTCCAGATGGAACATTCAGAATTGTATAGCTGTGAGAGAATAAGACATACACAAGCATTGGTCAAGCTCCACTGAATGGAAATCAGAGAAGCATATATGATTTTGTCCTAGTCAGAAGTGATACCTCTCAAACAGATTCTCCTGAAACTCAATCAGGTTGTGTAGCTATTTAGAGATTTCCTTTGGCACAGAATTACTATTACTTTTGGATTAGGTCATGGTTGCTATAATCAGAGACTATTGGATTGGTACAAATACAGAGCCATTTAAACAGGTGTAAACATTCCTCATTCAAATAATCCAAGTTGTTGTTGTTGTTGTTGGTGATGGTGGTGGTAGTGGCGGTGGTGGTGGTGGTGGTGGGTGGTGGTGGTGGTGGTGGTGGTGGTATGTGTGTGTGTGTGTGTGTGTGTGTGTGTGCTGACCCCGGGGCTTGAACTCAAAGCCTGGCAACAGTCCCTGAGGGTTTTGTTTTTCTCAAGATTAGTGTTCTACCACTTGAGGCACAATTCCACTTCCAGCTTTTCAATTTTATTTTTTGTCAGTCATGGGGCTTGAACTCAGGGCTTAGGCACTGTCCCTGAGCTCTTTTGCACAAAGCTAGTGCTCTATCACTTGGAGCCACAGTTCCACTTTTGTTTTCTTTTGGTTAATTGGAGATATGAGTCTCATTGACTTTCTAGCTGAAGCTGGCTTCAAACAGTGTCCTCAGATGTCAGCTTCCTGAGTAGCTAGAATTACAGGTGTGAGCCACCAGCACCTGGCCACTTCCAGCTTTTTTTAAAAAAAAAATAAGCTTTTTATTGTGAAAATACTGTACAGAGGGGTTACAATCACATGAGAAAGGTAATGAGTACATTTCTTATCAAGCATTGTTGCCTCCTCCTTTGTTTTTCCCCTACCATGGACTTTTCTGCCTGGGCTGGCTTTAAACCTTGATCCTCAGATCTCAACCTCCAGGGTAGCTAGGATTACAGACATGAGCCACATGCCTCACCCTTATAAAATAACCCAGGGTTATCCTACTGAATGTGAAAACACCCAGGTCAGGAAGATCAGATAGACTGCAAACTGAAAAGTGGAGAACTCTCTAGAAGTCTTCAGACAAAGTGATATATAATCTTGGCTTTCTTCTTGGGCTTCTCAAACTGCTTCCACTTGTGTGTTAGAAAATAGATATGGCTTTCCAAACTCTGCATCATTTCCTTTGCAAGCTTTCACATCATACTGAGTTAGATCTAGAACTTTCCAATTTTAATTGAATCTGATTGGCTCAGATTTAATTAGTAATGGTCTTAGGTGGGCATAAAGTCACATAACAGAAGCAAACAGACTGTTTACTTGAGGCTTGACACAAGCCCTCAAGAGTGCTTTGTATCTTCAGAGAACTAACAAGGTCTTCCAGAACTCCTGTTTAGGAGAGGAAGTATTTATGTACAATCTAAGTATTCCATCCATGGCATTTGACTGCAGAAAGGTGAATGCTCTTGGATCACATCAAGATACTAACTTGTGCCTCCTGACCTAACGAGGGTGGTAAAAATATACTACTGTTCTGAGATTGTAACACTCACATTGATGTGCTATATATATGCACAGTTGCACCTCAGGTGATTATAGCAAATTGAAAGAAAACTTGAGAAATTTTGGTGGAGACTCTATTATCATACATTCAAGTAACTAAAATGCCCAAAACCAGACTGAAAGCCACTAATTTAATTTCTGTCTTATCTCTTGCTCTAGATCCCATTGCAGTCCATTTCACTTCATATAGACCTTGTCTGTACTACCCAGAACTGTGTGGAACATCTCAATAGGTAACTGTGTTCACATTTTAATCAGATGGAACTCCTTAATTGACGCCTATTTGTAACTGTTTTGGCATAGACACCATTTCAGCAATAGAGGTCCTTGCCTTTTTAATGGATTTTTGAATTTCAGATTTCTCTCTTGCTAGGTAGGAACTTTTTCACTAGACCCTTGACACCAGACCTTTTGTTCTGATTATTTTTGAGATAAGATATTAACTTTTTTGCCCAGGCCAGGTTGGATTATTTATACTTCCCAAGCAGCTGAGAAAATAGGCATATAACACCACATCCAGCTTTTTCTATTGAGATAGGGTCTCACGAACATTTTGGCCCAATCTGAGCTGGAACTGAAGTTCTCTGGATTTCAATCTCCCCTGTAATCTGAGTTCAGCACCCATGCCCAATGATTTGCTTTTATACACTAATAATATATGTAAACTTTTAGTATTCTTATTTATTTTAGGATGTGGTTCAAAGCAATAGATTTCATGTCTTCATCCATATCTCATAGTAATCATTATCTTACTCTTGTGAAAATGAGAAGTTGGTCTTGGTGAATTTTCTCTGTTCTCAAAATTTAATATTTTCCTTAGTCTTAAGAACAAAAAGATGAAATATAACACAGAAAGAACAGAATGTAAAGCAGAAAGAACCCTCTCACATAGAAACAATAAGATCCAGATTTAAATTTACTAGCTATGATAGCTTGGACAACTCATTTAATTCTCTGAACTTTAGTTTTCATTATGCAAATTAATCATCTCCTGAACCTCTTTCAGTGCATGACTTTGAAGCTTGTCTAGGATCATCATTTGGCACTAAATGTTCCATTCTGGTTAGAATGTGGATAATGATGGAAGAATTTCATTTGTAGGGCAAACAACATATGACTAATTTGCATTTCCCTCCTAATTGGGGGATTATAAACATAAAACTTCTCTAAAACCTAAGGGTCCAAAAGAAAACAGAAAGATCAATTGCTTGACAGTATAGATATTAGAAAATTACTGTTAATGTTTACAGTGTTCTTGATGTAATAGTAGTATTGCATTTTGAAGGAGAATGACAGTCTTACAAGATTCATATCTCTACTTAAAGATAACGCATCATGAGGTCTGTCTTCATTTTAGGCTATAAGTACTAAAGTATTACAAGCATTTTAAATATATGGCATTTATATACTGCCATATAATCAGTCAATACTACTTATATGTAGACCCCAAGAGCAAAATTGCAAAATAATAAGTATATTATAGGAATGGGCATATGATTGTTAATTACTATGTTCTTCCAACTTTGCTGTATGTTTAGAAGTTTTGCCGGGCACCGGTGGCTCATGCCTGTAATCCTAGCTACTCAGGAGGCTGAGATCTGAGGATCAAAGTTCAAAGCCAGCCCAGGCACAAAAGTCTATGAGACTCTTATCTTCAATTTACCACCAGAAAACAATAAGTGGTGCTGTGACTCAAGTGGTAGAGTGCTCCCCTTGAGCGGAAGAACTCAGGGACAACACCCAGGCCCTGAGGTCAAGCCCCATGACTGACAAAATAAGAGAGAAGTTTTGCAATAGGATGTTGGAGAGAAACAATATTATCATTGTTATTAAACTGATTTGTAAGCCATAAAGATAAGCAGCATCATTAGGTACATCAGCAAGAAGATTATCCACCCTTTTGTCTTGCAAGATGATGAACTGCCATGACGAAGAAGAAGCCAATGAACCCCACATAAATCAGCTCACCTGAACTCACATTGATAAACAGGCCGTCTGTTTAGTGTCTGATGTAAGCAGACTCTCTAGGTTAAATATAACATGAACATCATGACTGGGGCAAATGGCCATACTGTTTCATCAAGGCAGCTAGTATGTCCATAAAACAGAATACAAGGATTTCTAGGGGTAACTCTCTATATTTAAACGTGTCAGTCCTAGGATTTGGACATGGACATTATCCCTGAGCTTCTTTTGCTGAAGGCTAGCAATCTACCACTTGAGCCAATGTGCCACTTCCTGCTTTTTCTGAGTAGTTTATTGGAGATAAGAATCTCAGACTTTCTGCCTGGGCTGGCTTGGAACCATGATCCTCAGATCTCAGTCTCCTGAGTAGCTAGGATTACAAGCATGAGCCACCGGCGCACAGCAGTCACCATTTTTTAAAAAAATTGTATAAACCAACCCATCACTGATTTGATGAGGATCTCATAGATTGGTTTAAATATATTCCTGATGTGTAATCAATATCTCCTACATACTTTAATAATGCATTTCAGCGTGCTTCTTAGACATATCAAATGAGAATTACCTACAGCTAATATCATCAAATCACCCAAAAACTTACTTTTTGGCTCAATAATTGACTCCTATAAAATTGTCACTGTAGATGTTGAAGGGACAACCTAACAGAGGATAAAATTAGAGACTTGCTTTCCTTATCCTTTTTCAGAATGTGTTAGAACATATCTATTTAGACGGACAAAAAATGTCATACTACATGGCTTCTCTAAATGAATTTCTTATTCTGAAGTCAGAAACCATTCAGAGATGCCTAGTTCAGGAACTTATCTGATTCACTGGTTTTTAAGTTACTCTGTCCATAGCATGTTGGTATTTGGCCTTGGATCCACAGCACCAATTACTTGACATAGCTGTCTGTTGTTAGTCTCTTTTCTAGCTGTTCAGATGAATGTACCAACGCTGTGACTCTAGGTCCATCACCATGAGGAGTGAATTCAAAACAGTCCAAACTGAAGAAACTGACTTTAGAGCTCTAGCTCTAAGGAAAAATTATATACTATTTCCATGCTAAAAGTTACATTGACTGGAGTCTATCTGGAGTACATGCTTTGTCAGGTCCCCAATCTCCAGCCTAGTAAGTAAGCTGAATAGTCAAACCAGAAGGGTATCACATGGAACAACAGGCTAGAAGAGAGTTAAAGGGAAGTGGGCAGCTCCTGACTCCACACATGGAAAGAAGACCACATGATATCTGAAAATAAGGAAAAAGTCTTGGTAAAGTCCAGACCCACATAGGCAATCTTCAGTGACTGATGGCTACATGAGGGCTGGAGATGTAACAAACCAGCCAGCCTGTGTAGACTCATGAAGTAAGACCCAAAAGAAATGCACTAAAAAGTGATCAGTAACTATTCCAGCATGCTAGAAAGGGGTGACTTATCGATCCATTTATTATAATGTCTTTTTTATTTATATATTTAAAATACATAGTATGCTATTTAAATAATGCATATAATGTATAATGTACTGTTCACATGGGCATCAGTGCTTTATATACCTAACCATTTCAGGGTAAAAATATTTTATAAATATTTAATCATACTTTTGTAGTTAAGTTACTTTTTAAAAGCCCAAGTTGAAGTCTGTTACCACAAGACAATATAAGTTGTATGTTGATTCAATTGTGTACTGGATACAATTTTCCTTTTCCTAAAAAAAAGTTTGATATGAGCAGTTAGAATGATGAGCAAGCAATTTCTATACATATTTACATTTCCTTTATGTTTTATACTTAGCTCTGTGAAATTTTTCTCTGTGTGTCTTTCAGGGAACATTCTTATTGAATAGTATAGTAACAATTGGTCAAGGCTTTCTCAAGGAGTTGCTTTCCGCCAGGTGTGGTAGTACACACCTGTAATCTCAGCACTTGGGAGGATGAGACAGGAGAATCACAAGTGTGAGGCCATCCCGAGCTAAATAGTGAGTTTGAGTACATACAGCCTACGCAACACAGTGAGACCCTGTCTCAAAAAGAAGAGAAAAAAGCAAAGTCACTGGATTCTGTCAAGTCTTTGCCAGACTTATACTGTTGGATTTTTGTGAAATGTTCACGGTCTCACTTTAAGTAGGAGAAGTAGTAAACTTCATTTCACTAGACTGAATTTTGAAGATATTTTTCAAGTTCTTTCTACTTCAATAAATAGTGTCATGATGTGTACAAAAGGTACATGGTAAACATGCATTTCTTTTGTAATGAGAAAAAGATTACAAGGGAAAGGAAAGTCTCCATTTAGGTATGCTATGATGAAAGGATTAGTTGGTCCAAAATATCCACCCAATCACGTACTTTGGATATTTTCACACTGAGAGCAAGAACTAGATACAATGGAAGAAGACCCTGGATGGTAAGGCTCCGAGTCAGTATCATTTTGTTTGTTCAGCATATATGTGTGTGTGTATGTAAATATATGCTAATTTCTTTAATATTGCTGTATACTTACTAACATTCACCAGGATCATTACTAAAAGATGTTTTTATTATATTTGAATGCATTTGATGGGAGAATAAATTGCTAATTAGCTCCCCCACTGAGCTATATCTTACCCTTAAAGAAATGAAGTTCTTATGAGTTGGTGATTGAATTAGAGAAATAAGGAAAGTGTGAAAAGCTTTACATGAATATGAAGTCACTGAATTTTTCAAACTTTATTTTTAACATGATGATGTCATAACATATATCACAGAGAGTATCAATATTCTTTATTCATGGATTTAACATTTAGGAATTCACTCACCAAAAGTTATTTGTCATTCCAAAACTAATAAATCACTGTTTTTCACATTTGTGCAATCATTTGAAGACATTAACAAAATTGAAAAATATTTGAACCATCCATGGACATATTCTCATCTGAAATCAAACAAAGCTTTCTTTTTTTGGGGGGGGGGGAATCAGGTCGTGGGGCCTGAACTCTGGGCCTGGGCGCTGTCTTTCAGCTCTTCAGCTCTACTGTTTGAGCCACAGCTCCACAGCTCCACTTCCGGCTTTTTTTTCTGCTTATGTGGTGCTGAGGAATCTAACCCAGGGCCTCATGCCTGTAAAGCAAGCACTCTACCACTGAGCCACCTTCCCAGCCCCAAACAAAGCTTTCTTGTTTCAGATTTCATGTTGCAAATTTCCTTTGTGGTCTATTTAGTGTCATATTTGTTGCATTTTGGTAGTTACTGTTGACACTTTTGCAGTTTAAACAGCCCCAAATTATAGTGTCTAGGGTGTTGAAGTATGAGAAATTATGATGGAGTATATGGACAAAAATATATGAGTTACATAAGCTTTACTCATGCGTAGGAACTCTTGGCTATGAATTCAATGCTCATTAATCAACAATATATATTAGATAAGGTGTCTTTCACAACACACATAAAACAAGATATGTAGGAAGATGTTTGGCTTTATAATAATACCATGGCAAGGGTGAGTAGAAAACTGGATCAAATGTACAAAGAGCCATGGACACTCTCTTTAACAACTCCACCTGCTGTATTGTAACACCACCAGGGTCATGGATTTCTCCTTGAGGGAGAACAAAAAAGTGTAGCACAGTGCCAAAAGGCAAGCTTGCCTCACAAAACAAAAGGCACACTTTAAACAACTTGCTAAATTCTGTGGTCCATGATTCAAGCTAAAATGTGCTTATTTCACTCCCTAGTGAAATTAGTATAGATCAGAAAAATGACAAGGGAGCAGTATTATATACCAACTAGATTAGCTACAGTTAAAAACTATTTTCCTCAGAGAAACACGAGGAAGTCTAGGGCATGAGAGTTGGGTATTTTTCAGAAATCCCTAGCAATAACTTAACAAGCCTGGTGCTACAGGTGTGCCCATTCATGCAATAAGCAATTACTATGCACCTGTTCATTAGGCCCATCATGTGGTAATCCTATGATGCATGGTCTTTCCAATGCTCACTACAAAGATAACTAGACAATGTTACTCTTTTCCGGTAAAGGTGGCATGTTTAAAGAAATTAAGTAAGTTCAGTTTAATGAAATTCAGCTAAGTATCTAAAACTCGCAGAGCAATATAATAGTCCAGATCATCTCTTTTACTTTCCTAAAAAGTTTTTATTTATCTAATCACATTAGCATAAAGTTCTTATTTGCCACTCAGCATAAAGCTGTGGAATGAATAATTAATTTCTTCCAGCCCAAGTCTGGTAAACATGTCACTTCCTCAGGAGGAAGCCAACTTTTTGCTGCAATGACATAGTATTTTATCATTTATTCATCAGATTTCTGAAACTGTGCTTGTGTTTTTAGAGTAGCTATCTTTCTGTTAGAGAATCATTTTTTTTAACAGAGTCTCAAAAATATTTATAATAAAACTCCTTCCTGGCCAAACCCTCTCCTGGCCCTCTTCTCCAACCCCCTACTCCAAAATCACACAAGCACACTCCTACATACAGACTAACACGCACCTAAATATGTCTGTACTTGGAATTCCATCATGTCTTTCATGGCTGCTAATCAAAATAGAAAGACGGTCCCTTCAACCACAAAGCCTCTTTGTGGCAGCTCACTTACTTCAGCTGTTTGTGACTGGGTAGTGTGAGTTAAATGAGTTAATTTGATGCTCAAGATAAAATTAAGCCATGAAAAAAACCAAAGACTGATTGATTATGTATGCTTAAAAATAGAGAACATAGTTTACCTAGACATATACTATAGCTCCAGGAAATTTCTATTCAAAGCCCTCTTCTCTCTATCTCTCTTTCTATCTCTATCTGTCTTTTGTGTGTGTGTGTGTGTGTGTGTGTGTGTGTGTGCGCGCACGCGCGTGTGTGTGTGTGTGTTTCTGTGTGTGCATGTAAGTGCATGCCACTAGTGGCACACAAAAGAAATAATAAAATGTTTCTCACAGATGGTGCTCTGCCACTAGAGCCACATGCCAGTTCTAGCTTTTTGCTGGTTAATTGGAAATAAGGGTCCTTCTGGACTTGTTGACCTGGGCTGGCTCTGAACTGCAATCCTCAGATTTCAACCTCTGAGTAGTTAGGGCTATAGGCACAAGTCACTGGGACCTAGCTTCTCCTACTATTTTAAAGAGTTTAGATGGTAATCTTCAAATTATCATAGCAAACATAACTAATTATTACAGTTATTAAGGTATACGAACATAACAACACAGGACTTTCTCTAGATGCCATCTGCTGAAATTTAGTAGAACATGGACTGATTCTAGACTCCTGTAGTCATATACTCATTATAGCAAACTAGCTTGTACCCACAAACTGAGAGATAGTCATCATTACATAAGAACTGGTATATAAAATATATGAAATGTATATATACAAACATAAACAATTCTAAGAATGTGAATGCAATAGTGCACAACCCCTTAAAAGCTCATGAAAAATACTTGAGTTTTTCTTTGCCATTTCCTACAACATTAAAACTATTTCAGTTATCCTTTCAAACATCAGTTGGATGATAGACAGATAGATCAACAAAAGTTCTGCAGTGGTTTGTATCGGTCTTTTCTGTATCCTGGGACAGCCAATCTCATAACCTTGACCTTGAAGATCTTCCTGATACTCAGCCCTACTGTTTGACAAAGATAATTTTTACTTCCCTGAAATTTTACAAGCCCATTTGCCAGCTGTCTCAGAGTTCTAGAACAGCTTTGTCCTCAAGGTAGAACAGCTTTGGTATATTCACCCACTAAAATAGAGGGCAAAACAGAGAACATTTGAAGTTACATTCAAATGTAATGTTTAGACTGTAAAATAACTAGGAGTACAATTTCCACCCAATTAAGTAGCACAGAATACATTCTAATGACTGCTTTTGCAGATACTAGCAATACTCAGTGAATTCCCTGATTGCTAATTCACTAGGTATCTGAGATGCCAAGACAATAACATTCCCTTTAAGTGCACTAAATATAAAAACAAACAACAAAAAGGGTGTAGCAATCAAACAAATCCTGTCTTCCTTGTAATGAACTATATAATTACCAAAAAGGCTAATGTAAATGGAGATAAAACAGATACTTTCTAACTAAAATTTGCACAGTTGAAATCTAGTTAAGTTTTGCTAAAATAATAATACTGTGGAGATCAAGCAGAAAGACAAAAGAGCAAAATATCCCAACTTCTGAGAAAACAGGATAAATGCAGGGGTAAGGAACGAAGACATGATCTACTTGGATTGGAAAAAAATCAACAAACAGCAATAAATAAGTCCATTACAATTGCCATCATTCAAATTGTCCAATACCAGTTCCAAATAGTCTAATTGAAGAAGCAGTAAGAATGGAGTGGACCATTTTCCCCCCTCCCTCTGCAATCACAAAATGCTGTATTTCCAAAGCAGGCAAATATGAAGCATATACTGTCCTACTGAGGCTTATTTTCTCATCAAAGTGTTATCATTTAATAGACTCATCTCATTAAAAACAAAAATAAAAAATGTGGGATGGCTATCCACAAGTTTATTTCAGCATTTGTGCAAAATAAGAATACAAGCAGCATACTTGCCAAAGTGGATGTATCAATTGAGAACATCATAAAAAGTTCTTTAAATTAATAATTCATTTAAATATGTTAATCATTAAATCAGCAATCTGACTGACTTGGGTGTTACTCTTGTGTACAATGCTATTTAGCATACTGAGGGTCTTCATGTAGAATCTTTTAGGATGGGTACAAAAGGAAAGCCAGGACTTACTATATCCTCCACTAAAGATGAAATATGAAGTGAATTTATCTTCCCTTGCTTGATCAGGCTTTTTCCTGCTACAACGATCTGTGAAGAAGCACCTGCCAAACTCATGTCTGGTTTCCCGGACTCCTGTTCATCAATTCCATTGAGGAGAAGGGTCTCCAATTAGGAAGTAAACATCAGATTTGGCCTTCATTATGAAGAGGTGAACATGATGGTTATACAGCTGAAAGTGAGGGATAGAAATCTCTGGTACCTAAAGATCATAGACCCTTCAAGATTTTCATCCATGCAAGGCTCTGTGGCATGTCTAGTGTGCTAAAAAATAAAATCAAGGAATGGAGAAATTTAGGTTGCAAAGTTCTGGCACATGCTTTGAAATTGTGCATTGTTACTTAGCTTTCTCATTACTGTGGTAGAATACCTGATACAAACAACTTAAAAGGAGGCTAGGTTTATTTTGATTCAAAGCTTCAGAGATTTCAGTTCATTGTCCCTGGCACCATTGTTTCTAGGCCGTCATGAAGCACATCGTGGTGGCAGAAGCATGTGGGGGAGGCTGCTCACCACACAAACGACAGGAAGCTGAGAGAGACAGGGAAGAGACTGCAACAAGATACTTCCCCAGAGTCATGCTCTCAGTAACCTACTTTCCCCCAGATTTAATTTGGGAGGGGGGCTCCCTTTTTTCCATCCTTAGACCCAACCTCCTGATGTTTCCACAATTTCCCTAAATAGCACCAGTAAGATGTCAATATGTATGCCTTTAGGAGAGACATTTTGTATCAAGCATCAACATTCTATGTCCAACCATAAAAAGGCAAACGCTTTGCTGTCAGGCCTTGACAAACCAAAAGCAGATTACCACCCCCCCCCCCAAGATATAGTGCTACAGACTACACATAGCAATTCTAAATGGGAGGAATACAAGCATAGAAATAAGGATGGGAACAAAGTAAAACCCAAACACAAAGAGCAATGTAATGAAATCATGTAGCTCCAGATCTAACATTTTGGTGCCTGTGATTGTGTACTGGGGGCTCCAAAAGATCTGGTTACATCTCACCCAATTGTTCTGCTAGCTGTAAGCCACATGGCCTTTCTCTTGAGCTGGCTTTTCCATGGCCCCCAGGGTGTTCTCAGTAGCTATCCATGTTCCTGGGATCTCTACTTCGGCTCCATTCTCATAAATTTGTGAATTACTTTTCTAGGTGCTCCCGGACAGAACTCCAACTCTGGTACACATTGTCTGTTTTCCCAGGCCTTTGGAAATCTAGTAGAAGGCTCCACGATCCAATAGATTTTGTATTCTGTGCTACTGCAATACTAATATTGTGTAGACACCAAAATCTGTCATCTATTTGATCAGCAAGCAAATCCACTTAGAACATGGCTGCAGCAGCTTCTGAGTATCTGGGTGGCTCAGCATGGGGGAACAATTTCCTAGGCTGCCCTTTTCTAGCAGAGTGCCCCCAGAGTTGATCTCTTCTCAAGTAAGTTCACTCTGTCATACTCTTCAGCCTGCAGTAGGAAGTACAAAGTTTTTGGCTTATTTTTAATGACACCTAACTCTTCAGACTAAAAACCATATGTTCTTTAGCTCCAGTTTTACATAGTTGTTTTTCTGTCTAAACTGCAGGATTTGAAAAAATAATCTCTCCCTTCAGTTTGCTCCCAGTTCTCTCTGTATACCTGGCTAAAAGCATAAAACAATGACCATGGCACATCCAGAATACTGGAATATCTCAAAACTTCCTCTGTCACATTAATTAGTTCATTCTCTTTAAAACTCAATAGCACCCCCACAAGATTTTAGGGAACAGATCGATATAGACCACATTGTAACATGCACAACACCTGGTCCAGTTCCCAATAGAGTCTTCATTCCCATCAGAAACTTCACGAGCAGTTTTTGCTGCCTGTATTGCTATGGGCACTTTAATCTTCTGAGTTCACACAATTGTCCTCTGAGCCCTACTGACAGCACTGTAGAGTTTCACTAGCAATTATCTCCAAACTTCCAAACCTCCTCTGTAAGCCAGCTCCAAAGGCTAAAGAAGCAAGTGGCCTGGGACACTAGAGCTTAGTATAAATATTAAGTGAAGTAAGCCAGACCCAAAGAAACATAGGTCCCATGGTTTCCCTTATTTTCAATAACTGGTATATGTCTGAGTCAAGCAGAAAAGGTCAGATAAGTTGATGTTAGGTGAAATGAACCCTAACATATGTATTCAAGTGTTTTTTTTCTTTCATGCGATTGTTTCTAACACATTTATAAGATTATTTCTTTGTTGCTTTGTATGTCCCTCCCCCCACGGTATAACCCCTGCTTTCACTGTATTTGATGGTGGTATAATTTGTGGAGGGGAAGGGAATAAACAAATCGTTTAAATAGGGATACAGGTGGACCCATTGCAACAATGAGATGTACAAGTCGTTATGTCGAAAAACGAACTTTACAACTTTGGTGGGGGAGAAGGGGGTGGAGGATTGGATGGGGAGGGAGGAGGAGGATGGGAAGGGGAAGCAAAGGAGGAGGCTACAATGCTTGATAAGAAATGTACTCATTATCTTGCCCATGTAATTGTAACCCCTCTGTACAGTATTTTCACAATTAAAGAATATTTTTTAAATTGTCTTTGTCCATCAAGCTGAGAATGGAAACACTTTAAGAACTGAGTTGAATTATCTCTATCATACTCGACTACCGGTCAAGAATTGGTTCCAAAAAAGTAAAAATGTTGATATACCCTTTTACTTGCCTGATAGAGTATAAATTCATTTTGGACATATGCCAACATTTGAACATCACTGATATTACCACAAATGAAAAACAGCAAGAGAAATAGTTTGAAATGTTACTTTTCCTTTTAAGGACTGATTCAGTGATATATAATTGTGTGAGGGATTGGGTAATATTTTTCTGGTTTTAGTTGTTAGCAATCTTAAAGAATATATCAGATGTCCCATTTAAAGGGGAAATCATTGTTTGGTTTAATTTCTCCAAACACCCATGAGCTCTTTGTCATTTAACAGAATGATGTGTTAGTTTTATTTTATTTATTTGTTTATTTATTTAGGGTTTTTTTTGGGGGGTGGAGGATTTGTCTGTTTGTATTGGTCCTAGGACTTGAACTCCAGGCCTTGGTACTAAGCTTTGTTCAATGTAAGTGCTTTACCACTTGAGCCACAGTATGACTTCTGGCTTTTGGTAATTTATTGGAGATAAGAGAAGAGTCTCACAAACTTTCCTGCCTAGAATAGCTTCAAACTTTCATCGTTAGCTCTAGGCTTTCTGAGTTGCTAGGATGGCAGGTGTGAGCCACCAGTACCTGGCTGTGTTAGATTTATTTATATTTTATCATTGTTTAGAATAGCCATGAGTGGCTTCCTTATGTTAGTCTTTTAAATCTTAAATTTATTTCTAAACTGAACTCAAAGAATATGACAAAGTATACAGGACTTGAGAAACAAAGGATCTCCACTCAGTTTGTCATATCATTTCTAAATGACTCCATGTTCTTGACCACATATATGGTGTGTGTGTGTGTGTGTGTGTGTGTGTACATCTGAGAGAAGCTAGGAGGAGGGCACAGAATCAGAGGGAAACAGGGGAAAATATACAACAGAGGGGCCCTACAGCTGCACTGGACATTGATGAAAACGAACTAAGCAACTCAAGGGCAGTGATAGGAGGGAGGGAATGAGAGGGAAAGAGGGAACAGCTTATGCTAAGCAGAAGGAAAGAAATGTACCTATCACCTGATGTGGAAAAAAATAGCTATATTGTCAAAGCTCATAGAATTCACAAACATTATAGACCATATTAATAGCAATTTGCTTTGTGAAGGTTAAAATGTGTTTGTGACTTTAAGTATCACTATCTTACTGTGAAATTTGTGAAATTTATGTTATCACTTAATCTCAATAAAAATTATTTAAAAAGATAAAGTGAACACAAAGAGAATCTGGAACGCTGGGAGCCGGTGGCTCACGCCTGTAATCCTAGCTACTCAGGAGGCTGAGATCTGAGGATTTGGTTCAAAGCCAGCCCGGGCAGGAAACTCTGTGAAAATCTTATCTCCAATAAACCATCAGAAAACTGGAAGTGGTGCTGTAGTTCAAGTGGTAGAGCACCAGCCTTGAGCTGAAGAGCTGAGGGATAGCGCTCAGGCCGAGTTCAAGCCCATGACCGACAAAAAAAAAAGAGAGAGATAGAGAGAGAGAGAATCTGGAAACCTACAGAGATCTTACTCATTTTGTATTTCTCAACAGAACCCCAATAACTTATTTTTTTAGTTCTCCTATGGAAATCATCATGAGTTATCATTTTCTCTTATCAACATTTTTTATTTTATATTTACTTGAAGAGTCAAAGGAAGCAAGCCCTGAAATACTTAAATACAGCTGAATTTCTGTCATTTTGTGTCTTCTTCAGATGACTATGTCAATCTGTTTATCTCACAAAATGAATCATGGGAATGAATCTGCCACTGTTAAAAATACTACCTCCTTTTAACAGAGGAGAAGGTCTTCCTTCTGTTGAAGCACAGATCCTCAGCCAAGGATTACTTGTTCTAAAAGATTGATAACATTTGTATAGAGGCAGGGAAAGAAAACTGCAGTGGTTTCTACCACAAACCACCTAGAGCTCCATATCAAACTTAGCTTAGCAGGACAATCCCACCGTAAAACTGCTCTTGCTTCACGTATGGGTTGCCCATTCAGGGACTCTCAGGCTTCTCTAGAGACTAAAATTCACCAGATGACTTGTGGAATACAGAGAAATGCTATGCCACAAACAATTACAGTTTTGTTTTAGCAGAAGGATACAAATCATCACCAGCCACAAGGAGAAATACAGGTTGCTTCATGCCTGAAGGCTACATTGTCTTCTGTCTGTGAGAGAACACTAGACCCTCTAGACAAATGGATAAATGGATGATAACACAGACTATTGCTAAACAGGGAAGGTCACCTCCCCAGAATTTTCTTTGAAGTTCTATGATGGATTAGATCATTGACTAAGAGGTTGAACTCAATCTCAACTCCCTCTCTTCCCTGGATATTAGATGGATAGATAGCACGTGAATCACAGCTCCAATCATCCGATTATGGGATTGGGTTTTCTGGCAAGACCAGACCCCATCCTGACTGATCTTATTAAGATAAACTAGTTAGAGGCTCATCATGAATAACAAATAAATTTCTATTTTTTAGACAATTCCAAGTGTTTAGAATTTATCTCCCAGACATGGGGAACAAAGGCTAACTAAGCTCTTTATTGCAAAAGAGCCTATAAAATCCTCTGTATTGTTATATTATTGTACATGAAATTTGAACGTTTTGGGGAGAAAGTAATGAAGTATTAAACCAAAATTATAATTGGTCTTGTTTTGTTGTGCTCAAATAGGGCAAGATTCAGTTTAAAATTTCCAAAAATAAATGTAGAACTTTCTATAAAGCATCTCACTATAAAATTCTCCCTGCCAAGGATTTTATTTCAAATAATGATGAATAGGTTATATATTTCCCAAAGGAATATCTATGTTATTAACTAGGATCTATATCTGGGAGTTAGTCCTAGATATAGATTCCAAATCTGTATGTACATCCTAGATCTGCCATTCATTTCTGAAAGGGAAAATTCATTAAGCATTGTTGAATGATCACATAAGATTGTCTAATCCTTAAATATATTAAGTGTCAAATAAGCAGATTCTATTTATGTGTGCAAGGTGCAAAATATGGAGAGTTATTATATATGCATACCAGAAAAGGTTGTTAGAAAAAAAGAACTAAGTATTATATTGACCCACAAAACTTTCAGACATTAATATTCAAGGGCAGGTCATAAAAACCCATTACAACACCTGGAGTGTGTTAAAAGTGTTTAAACTCAAAGGCTGTTATTTATTTATTTTGGTGGTACTTTGGCTTGAACTCAGCACCTTGGCCTTGATGGGCTGGCATGGTCTATCATTTGAACCATGCTTTCTACTTTGCTTTTTGATGGTAATATTGGAGATGTAGTCTCAGGTCTTTCTACCTGGCTCTCCAGATCTCAGCCTCCTAAACAACTAGGATTATAGGTTTGAGCCATAGTATAGTCTAAGTCTTAAGCTTCCTAGATTTCCTAAAATTCTCTTCTTGTTCACTATTTAACTTCGGTGATATACTATATACTTGCTTACTCACTTTTTTGACATCTCAGATAATCTTTCTATTTCTTCATTAAACACATCTATTGACTGTGTATTATTAGCCAGCATTTGGGGCTTTACAAAATACAGGCAATGTATCACTTAACACAGGGCTAAAGTCTATTTTCTCAACCAAATTATATTCTAATGAGGAAAGACAGGTAATTAACAAGATAAAAACATATAGTGTTTTAAATCTGAGAAAAAGAATCTAGGAAAATGGAGAAAATTAGGTGAAAATATCAGATCAAAGGGTTCCCAGTGAAATGACAACCCAAGAAAGACACAGAGAGAGGAGACAGATAGACATAGAGAGAAATAGGGTTATATGGTTGTGGATGAGGTTTTCTGGAAAAAAAAAAAAAAAAGCAAATGCGTATGTGAGTGCAGGTGTGTTAGCAAAGCATCAAATACAGTCAGAGCTTCCTAAAGAAGGTGAGTTCAAAGGAGGAACTAGAAGAGATAATGTGTGAACCAGGGGTATGTAAATTACGTAGGGACTTTGTAGATCATTTAAATTAAGTTGATTATTCTCATAGGAATTTGATAATGGTTTCAAGTGGAACTACTTATATTTTTAAAAGATTCTATCTCTATTATGCTCACACAAAACTGGAGGGAAGAATGTGAAGTTGATGGAATTAAAAATGATTTAGTATGTTATTGAAATATATCAAGAGATAAGAATTGTCTGAACTGTAGTGGTAGGACGTGGTAGAGTATAAAAGGTTTCTAATATGTTGTGAGGGTGTATGAAACAGAAATCAATGGCAGGTTGAATATGAGGTTTGCAATAAAATGAGTAATCAAGGACAACACCAAGACATTTAATTGAGGAACAGGACGGCTGGAGTTGCCATTAACTGAATGGAACAACTGTGAGAGAAGGAGACTCCTGGGATAAGGATAGAAGAAGAGACCACAGCAAGAATTCTAATCTAGATTCATCCAACTCCAGATCTACTTTTAACTACAAGTCAGCAAAGCAGCTTTCATTTATTGGACACCTATAATGTAAGAATTCTAGTTTACATATTGTATCTTACTCAATTATATCAAGACAAAACAAAGAAAGTATGGTTTCAAAACAATTAAAATTCTTCCTTTTTTTCTCTCCTACACACACACACACACACACACACACACACACTGACATACACATATATACAACTGTAGAAGTTGTAAGAGTTTCCTGAAATGCTAGGCTTGATTTTATTATTTCTCCTGGCTTCTCTCTCACCAAAAATATAAATGTGTTATTCTGTGTAAACTGTTACTCAAACACCTGTTGGAAGAGCAAATGTTAAAGGTTAAGTACTTACCATTTGCTCTCCAAGAGATGACAAGTCCTTTCATTGCATCAATTTGATAAGGCTGCCTTAAAGAAGAGCCACAGATGTGGTGGCCTTAACTATAAACATCTATTTCCTTACAATCTTGAGATTAAAAATCCAAGACTAAGGTGTCAGCATGGTGAGCTTCTTCTAAGGCTTCTTCCCCACCATTAGATGATCATCTCCTCCCTGTTTTCATATGCTCCTCCTTCTGTGTGTTGGTGAATCAAACTCATCTCACAAGAACAAATACCAGTCCCACTGAAGGCCCATTTCAGTGTCACTTAGTTATCTCTGTAACTATTTTACTATTTTTTCCAAACACTATCACAGTTGGAAGCACTGGGGTTTAGGACTTCAATGTAAGCACAACGCAAATCTTAGCTAGAATTATAGTTGTGAGTGACAAAGAGGGATGATAGAGCTAAACTAATAGAGGAAGCTATGGTTTGGGTATCTCTCTTGGAATTTACATGTTGGAAACTTAATCCCCAATGTCCAATGTTAATGATACTTGGAGATGAGGCCTCTGGGAGAAATCAGGATTAGATAAGATCATGAAGGATGAGGCCCACATAATTGCCTTGGTGACTTTACAAGAAGAAGAAGAGAAGCCTCTCTCAGTGGGGAGTTTAAATCCACTGATAATGGCATCGTTACTTAAGCTGTCTTCATGTAGAAATTGGAAAGTCTCTTGCTCATCAAACCTTAAAGGTAGATTCTGAACACATGTCAGTTGGAAAGATATGTAGACACAGCCATTGGGTGGCACTTAGGGCATTTTACTTCAATTGCCTTTTCTCCTTTTACTCTTTCTCAGATAGGGGAAAGAGATGAAGACAGCAAAGACATCTGGGTCTACTTTTGGATATTTCAATAGGGTGAAGGAACTTTACTCAAAAGATGACCAGTTAGCCATTTTGGTCAACAATTCAGGAAAATTTCTACTACAGGATGGAAAAGGAAAAAAAAAAAACACCAAATGTGCCTTTGGAATCATAAAGTTAATTCTGCCTAAATTTTTGAAGATAAGACTAATTTAAGTTGATAGACATCTATCAATGTTGAGTTTTTATGTCTTGAACTTGGTTTCATATGATATTTTATTTTGTCAGAGGCTTGAACTAAGGGCATGGGTGCTATCCCTGAGCTCTTTTGCTTGAGGTTAGTGCTGTACCACTTTAAGTCATAGCACCACTTCCAGTTTTCTGGTGGCTAATTGGAGATAAGAGTCTCAAGAACTTTCCTGACTGTATTGGCTTTGAAACATGATCCTCAAATCTCAGCCTCCTGAATAGCTAGGATTACAGGCATGAGCCACCATTGCCCAACTAAAAAGTTTTATTTTTTTATTCTGAATAGAATGCATAATTTTGTCTATAGGAAATACATTGAAAATTACTCAGAATGTTTATAAAAATACTAGAGATTTTTATTAAATATCTCTATGTAAATGTACTCTAAGGTTGAAGTCTTTAATTTTCTGAAATATAAAGCTGATTACTTTCAGCTAGAAATAATCTAGACATTTTCCACATGAAATTAATTCATGTTTAGTCAAAGGGAGAAGTCATTGACTGGTTTCCAGGAATTCTATAAAATAGCAAACTCACAAAAGCTCACTAAAACAACTGTATATTTGCTTTCACAATTTTCTTTACTACTGAATATTTACTAGTGACTGGATCCCTGGGTCCGCCTGGAGAGCAGAAGAGCTGTGAATCTATAAGAGGTTGTCTAGCCACAGTAGATAGGAGCTCGGCAGGAAAGGAAGTCCTTACATCACACAATAAACAGGAGGCTTTGGGTGAAGACACCTTGAGATCCACAAGATTCTACCATCTGAATTTGCATGGAAACCAAGGTGATGTGCTATGTGTGTCTTTTGTTTGCAATGATTTGGACCAATTCCTGTAGGACATCTGGTTTTATATGACCTGATTATCTCAAGGTATCAAGAAAACCCAAATGTTGGGCCTCTTCTAAACCCCATCTCATCCCACAGACTTGGAGGAAAGGCAAATCCTTAGTGTGGAATAAGAACCTAGATTTATATAGTTTGAGAAAAGCTTAAGCTTAGTCTTCTGAATGTAATGAGACTCCATGCTGTGGTTTGATCTATCAATTGTTAAGTTTCAGATTCTAGGATTTAGACAATCTACTACAAAATAAGGGGGGGGGGAAGCAATCAAAGGTCTAGATACCAGTGGCTCACAGCTATACTCTTAGCTACTCAGGAGGCTGAGATCTGAGGATCAAGCTTCAATGCTAGCCCAGGTAGACAAATCTGAGAGATTCTTATCTTCAATTAACCAGTAGAAAGTAATCTCTGAAGTTATGGCTCAAGTGGTAAAGCATTAGCTTTGAATAAAAAAAATCTGAGTGAGAATAGGAGTCCAGTTGTGGAACACACACATACACATGCACACACATGAACACAGATAGAGTAATACATCACAGTGATATTTATACCTTTGCAATGCTTTATAACTTACAAAGTTTTTTCTATTATTATTTTAACCAACTTTTTACTATATATAGAGTAAAGCCCAGAGCTCAGGTTTGTTCATATATCTGAGCCTTGGTTTTCTCTTTCATACTGAAGATAATCACAGAAACTCTGCTTACTCCAAAAGATAGTTGCAAATGTCCAAGAGTGTGGTGTTACATACCATTTTAAGCCCAGGTAACATTGGGTTACCCTTGCAACTTCGGACTTACCAGACATTCTGACAAGGAGTGATGGGAAAGGGTTTGCCTAATGTCCTCAGAGTGGAACCATCAGCCTTGACAACCATGACTCGACTGTTTCAAGTTGGCAGAATGAAGTGCCTAATGCCATCTTACCTGTGATAACTGAGAATTTAATATATTGTAATGATTGTCTTGGAATATATCTATTTACAAATGAAGCAAAATGATAAAATGTTGTCAGGACATGGACACAGTTATTTTTTCTCTAAAGAAATGTGAAGATAACAGTGTCACTTTAGGGAGTACCTACTTGGTGCGATGAGGTATCCTGTGTATATACCACCTTCTAATTTTTGCTATTCACTGCACATTTACTTAACTAGGAGGTAGTGTAGCTGGTATTCAAGTCCAGAGACATCCTGCATAAAGCCTTTTAGTCTTACTAGCCATGTAAATGCTAAGAGGTTCCCTTATCAAGTGCTCTTGTATCTGAATGCCTGGAGATCTGGCAGGCTCAGTGGAGGTATATTCATAAGCATTAGAATCCGTATTAGGAAACATATTAAAACAGACATGTCTGCAAAAGGCAGTTAGGTTAGACCTGCTCCCCAAGAGCTGCTTCACACTAATGTAACATAAATGAGAGAAGAGACATTAGTCATCAATACATTTCTTAGAGAAACCATTGTTTGTGTTAGAAAGAAATATTTTGAGAAGTCATTAAAATCCAATGTAGAATTCCAGTGATGGGGATTGGAGCAAAACAAGATTGTTAATAAGGTATACATAAACTAGAGAAAGGAGGCTTATTGTTCCTGAGAGGAAGAAAGGTGAGAAAAAAGGCAATGGGAAAGATAGAGAAGCAAGGGAAAGGTAGAGAGAGCTAACCAGCCCACTGTTTGGGCAATAAAAAAGCCAAAATATGGCACCCCAAACAGGGTTTTGAAACAAAACAGGTACACAACCTCTCTGTATCTCTAGAAAATCTTCAAGAAATGTTATTTTTAAAAAAAAAAACACACAGTAAGGTGAAGTACATTTCCAGAAGGAAATGTACTCTTTGCTTGCTTGATATAACTGTAACCCCTCTTTCTTTTTTATTTTCAAATAAAAATAATAAAAAATAGAAAAGAAATATCCAAGCCTTCGGATTGGAGATATGGCTCAATTGGTAGAACACTAGCTAATGAGCAAAAGTGACGTACCGAGTTTAGATCCAAATCTGAGACCTAAAAAGAAAAGAAAACTCAGTAAGACATTTTGGAAAAGTGGTTTTATTTGCAGGAGATAACAGTGTTGAACTCTGAGTTAGTATCAAAATAAAATAAAGCAGACGGCACATGTGGATGGAGAAGCTAGAAGAGGGAGAGCCAGAATTTGCACTGCGTGGATCTCAGCCAGACATCCGTAGATTGATTTGTTATTATTCAGTATAAAAAGGAGTACTAATAAAATGAATTACTGATAGTTGCTACAATTGGATGAATCTTGATAACATTATGATACATGAAAACAGTAAATCACAAAAGACCCCTTATTTCACAGAGCATTTATATCAAATGTCGAGAAATGGCCAATCTGTGAAGACAGATTGATCTTTTGGGGCTGCGTAGGAATTGCAAGCAATTGCAAATTGGATTGATGTAAATGTTCTAAAACTGGACTGTAGTGGAGCCAGGCAAGGTAAGTCCATGCTTATAATCCCCACTACTCAGGAGGTGACATCAGGAAGATCTCAGTTTGTATACTAGCCCTAGCAAAAAATGTTAGCAAAACCCCATCTCCACAAACAGGCTAACATGATGGCATCCTAGCCATGCAGGAAATATAAGCAGGAAAATAATAATGCAAGGGTATGATCCAGGCAAAAAGCACAAGATCCTGTAAACAATAAAGGAAAGGAGCAGGTAATGTGACTGAGTTGGCAAAAGATTTGCCTAACAAACATGAGACTTGAAGTTCAAACTCCACTGTATCCAAGAATAAAAAGAGCACAATGAAATAAATTATAAAATGGGATGTGACAATGGTAATATGACTCTAAGCCTATTGTCATTGAATGTTTAATTTAAAAGAAAGGTTTTTTTTTAATATGCGGAAATTATGCTCAGTAAATCCAGTTTTTTTTCTTCCTGAGACAGCATCTCACTACATAGTGTACACGACCTACAAACTCACAAACTTCATGGATCATACTCTTGTGTGATGAAGTCATAGCCACCATATTAAGCTTGAGCCATTAATTAATTAATTTACTTTTTATTTATTTATTTATTTTATTTTTGTTGGTTATGGAGCTTGAACTTGGCCTGGGTACTATCCCTGAGCTCTTCAATTCAAGACAAGCACTCTACCACTTGAGCCACTTCCGGGTTTCTGGTGGTTAATTGAGATAAGAGTCTCACAGACTTTTCTTCCCGGGCTGCTTTGAACCACAATCCTCAGATCTCAGCCTCCTGAGTAGCTCAGATTACAGTCTTGAGCCACTGGCACCTGGCTGTCATTAATTTTTTTTAAAGGTGCTCCATGTAGTTTTGTTCCAAATACTGCCACTTCCTAGTTATGTTTTCCTTTGTCTTAAGCAGCCTTAAGAAACAGACAACTCTGTAGAAAACTAAAGCTAGATCCTCATTATATCACTCTACACCAGAATCAACTCCAAATGGATCAAAGACCTCAAGGTAAAGGGAGACACCTTGAAAACGTTACAGGAAGGAATAGGTGAAACTCTAGGTCTCCTTGGCACAGGACGAAATTTTCTTAATAAAGACCCAGAAATACAACAAATCAAAGAAAGATTGGACAAATAGGATTGCATGAAGCTTCAGAGCTTCTGCATGGCAAAGTACATAGCTAGCAGACTGGGAGCTCTTTACTAGCCATACAATGGACAAGGGCCTCATATCTAAAATATACTTAGAACTCAAAAAATTAAATCCCCCAAAACAAATCCTCAAAGAAACAACTGCCTGATAAATAAGTGAGCTAAAGACTTAAAGAGAAACTTCTCTGAAGAGGAAATAAGAATGGCCAATAGACACATGAAGAAATGCTCAGCTTCTCTAGCCATAAAAGAAATGCAAAAACAAAACAACTTTGAGATTTTTACCTCACCCCAGTTAGAATGTCTAGAATCAAGAAATCTAGTAACAATAGATGCTGGAGAGGATGTGGCCAAAAGAGAACCTTACTACATTGTTGGTGGGAATGTAAACTTGTTCAACCACTTTGGAAAGTAGTATGGAGGTTCCTCAAAAGACTCCACATAGAACTCCCCTATAACCCAGCAATCCTACTTTAGGGCATTTACCCAAATGATCACAAACAAGACCACACTAAAGCTACCAGCACAACTATGTTTATCACAGCATTATTCACCATAACTAAGATATGGAACCAACCCAGATTTCCCTCAGTAGATGAATGGATCAAGAAAATGTCACATATATATATGAATTCTATGCCTCCATCATTATATTAAGTGAAGTAAACCAGGCCCAAAGAAACATAGGTCCCATAATTTCCCTTATTTGCAATAACTAGTATACATCTAGGATAATCTTACCAGACAAGCAGAAAAAGTGTACGCACATATGACCATATAAGATGATGCTAAACAGAAAAGGTCAGATAATGTGATGTTAAGAAAATGAACCTTTAGATATGTATTTAAATGTTTTTTTCTTTCATGCATTTGTTTCTAATGCATTTATAAGATTATTTCTTTGTTGCTTTGTATGTCCCTCCCCCACAGTATAACCCCTGCTTTCACTATATTTGATGTGGGTATAATTTGTGGAGGAGATGGGGAAAAACAAGTCGTTTAAGCATACAGGTGGACCCGTTGCAACAATGAGAAGTACAAGTTGTCATGTCGAAAACAAACTTTACAACTTTGGTGCAGGAGGGAGGGGAGGATGGGGGGGGCGGGGGAAAGCTGGGAAGGGATGTGAAAGGTAAACAAAGGAGAAGGCTGCAATGCTTGATAAGAAATGTATGCATTATCCTGCCCATGTAATTGTAACCCCTCTGTACAGTATGTTCTCAAATAAAATAAAATTAAATTAAAAAAAAAAAAAGAAATGTACTCATTATCTTGCCCATGTAATTGTAACGCCTCTGTACAGTATGTTCACAAAAAAATAAAAATAAATAAATAAATAAATAGATGATCCTAAGCAAAATGAACCTCAAGATAGGGACAGAAGATGTTTCATTTTTGTCGCTGTTGTTTTTTAATGTACTAGGTGATTTTTTTTGTTTCTTTGTTTCTTTTGTACATTCTTCCCCCATGGTATAACTGTATTTGATTCTGGTGTCCTGCATCTTGTGTATACATTTTTCTAATTTGGGGAGGGGAAGGGAAATAATAAAATGCTGAAACAAGGATACAGGCTGATCCACTGTAACAATGAAATGTACAAGACACTTTGCTGAAAACAAACTTTACAACTTCATGGAGGGGGAGGAGTTGGGGAGGTGGGGAGAGAAGGGATGGTAGGGGAAAAACAAAGGAGGGAGTAATAATGCTCCATATAAAATGTACTCATTACCTTACTCATGTAACTGCAACCCCTTGTACAGTATCTTTACAATAAAATATATATACATATTTAAAAAGAAACAGACAACTCTGGTTATATGTATGCGGAGGAAGAGGGTCACAAGGGCTCCAAAGGGGCAGAAGTGTTCTTCTCAATCAGTACTACTTTGTGCCCCTCAGATTATACCCCAAATGCACATAATCATTATGTAGAGATGATATTACACCATTTGCATCTCTTAGTTACACCGTGGTACTTGGCTGCTGTTGATAGTGAGATCACTAGTGATAATAGCATCACTGGAAGGATAGTCTAACAAAAAAAATGCTACTTTATCTGTTTTCAGAAAACAATACTTTGCCTATAATCCTAGCTATTCAAGAGGCTGAGATCTGAGGATTAAGGTTGAAAGCCAACCTGGGCAGGAAAGTCCATGAGAACCTTATCTCTAACGAACCAAAAAAAACACAAAAAGCCCAAAGTGAGGTGTTAGCTCGAGTGGTAGAGTGCCAATCTTGAGGGAAAAAACAATGTGAGAGCTCAAGGCCCTGAGTTCAAGCCCTAGTACTCACACACACACACACACACACACACACACACACACACACACACACACAACAACAACAACAAAGAAACAAAAAGAAGAAAGGAAGGAACTAAGGAAGGAAGGAAGGAAGGAAGGAAGGAATGAAAGAAGGAAGGAAAACTAACAAATATATCTCATGGAAAGAGATTAATTTGTGAGGTAATATCCTAGAATCAAGGGAAAGGAAGAGTGCAGAGCCTGAGGTAAAGATACCTGTACAAAGTCGTTATGTCGAAAACGAACTTCACAACTTTGGTGGGGGGAGGGGGCGCTGGGAGGATTGGGTGGGGGCCAGGGGGAGGATGGGAAGGGATGGGAAGGGGAAACAAAGGAGGAGGCTACAAGGCTTAATAAGAAATGTACTCATTACCTTGCCCATGTAATTGTAACCCCTCTGTACAGTATTTTCACAATAAAAAAAAAAGATACCTGTACATGTTTCATCACAGTCAGTCAGAGAGCTACAGGCAGAGGCACAAAGTCTGAGGCCTGTATGTTTGAGATTGGTGCATGAGCATTCAGCAGGCTTTTGAAAAATAACATGCTATATTATATTTCAGTCACTTGTATGTTCCATTCTTTTTCTAATTGATGATAAAAGAAAACTATTGGAAAGCATACGGAACTCACCTTCCATGTTTCAGTTCTTCAAATTCCTAAACTAAATTACTGCACTTTTGGGAACCTAAATATATTTCTTTTTCTATTGATGATTTGGTAGCTAAATAATCGTCAGGCTTCTTTTGCTCCATGTAAGAAATGTACATTATTTGTAACAGGTGAAATTCCATTGCAGTTAGTTGTCTAATAATGAATATCTTTGTAATCACAGAGTTTTTTCCGTCTTAATCCATGGCTCAACTGTTATGTTCATGTTAATAGCATTCAAAGATCCGCTTAAAACTACTGGTAGTAATAAAATTTCAAGAGACTTGGTAAGGGAGAACATGCAGTAAAATGACTGATACTTGGAAATTTTGTATGAAAATGCTACTAAGAAATGAGTATGCAGTGGTGAATGTGATGATCTTCCATTACGTGGAATGTGTGAGTCAAATGAGGATGTTAAGAGTTCTGTTCATTGTGACTCATACCTGCTTAGACTCTTGATGGACCACTGTGATTAGCTACCCTCAATAGCCTGAAAGCGTATGAGATCATGGTCTGACACTATGTCAAGTGAGGTTTTCCAAATGAAAAGTGCCATTTAACCTTGGAGACACACTTGAAATTTTATTGACGACATGAGAATTCTCAGTAAAGGTTAAGGGTGAAAGGTAAAAGAACTACATGATTTATGCTTACATCTCTACTGGTGAGTAATATGAGTTTAACAAAGGGGTGCCTTAGAAATATCATGAGGTAAATTTAGTCAACAGATGGTGGGTTCTACTGGTGATGCGGCTCAGGTTGTAGAGCACTTGCATAGCAAGCCCAAGGCCCCAAGTTCAAACCCCAGTGCCATGAAAGAAGGATGAGAAGGAAGAAAAAAGAAGAAGGAAAGGAGGAAGAAGAAAAGGAGGAGGGAGAGAAGGAGGAAAAGAAGGAGGAAGTGGAGGATGGAAAGAAGAGGAGGACTTCTGTGTTAGACAAATCGTGTTCCAATTATAGTTGGGCCTTTAACGGCTTTCTATAACCTCACTGAGTACTGTAATAGCTGAGTTGCTATTCACTGCTCTTCACTCCTATTGTCTGGCCTCAGGCCCTCCTGCTGTTGGAAATTTACTCTGAACCCCCTTTTCCCTGGGAAAAGAATATCCATGGGAACAAAAAATGTGAAAACAGAATACAGAACAAAATTATTGATACAGGGCAAAAACCTCCTGGTAAAGAAAAACCCTAGACAAAGGTTGACCAGTAGTCAGCCTTTGCTCCTTCTCCATCCTTGCTAAAAAGCAAAATAACATCTATCTCTCAGTCAAGTTTACCAAGCTGGCAGCTTTGCAGATGGCTACTGACAACCTTGAGGCTTGTCACCAGCTGCACTGAGTTGCTGTATTAGTCAGGAGCTGACAATAAAAATCATTTCTGTAATAGTGTCAATAGCATGGATAGTATTGGTCATGCTGACTAAGTCAAGATTATGTTTTGCCTATGCTCCTGTGACTCAGGGCTGTGTTTTTGCTATGTTTTGCTTCTGTAACCTTGCTGGCTTGCCTCAGTAACAGGGTCTTAAGCCTACCAATTAAAGACCACCACCACGTGGTCCCACTATGGGTGGCCTATTGCAAATTATTACGTATGATATTTACCATAAAGAACAAATGAATTTAAAGTTTGTATGGCCATAACCAACAAAAATGTGCCAAACCTGCCTTGGGTTGCTCATCTAGGTAACTCTGTGTAACCTACCCATATAAAAACTCATCCTACCCTGAGCTCAAGGCCATTCTCCTACTTCCCAGTGGGAGGAAGCGATCCCCGAGGTGATAATAAAGTTCCTACCTCTTTTCACTAGGTGTCTTTGAGTCCCTTTTGGATCCTAGATATTACAAAGTAGGTTGCTAAAATTTAAGAGTTTAATTTATTACATATGTAAGGGAGATAATAGTACATTCTACATAAGGTTGTTAGGAGTATTATATAAAATAATGCATTTTCAATATATAATAAAACTCTCATTCATTATTAGGCAACGTCATGGGTGTGTGTATGTGTGTGTGTGTGTGTGTGTGTGTGTGTGTGTGTGTGTGTGTGCATGCGTGTGTGTGTGTGTGTGCATGCGTGTGTTTATGCCAGTCTTGGGGTTTGAACTCAGGGCCTGGGCGCTGTGCTCAAAGCTAGCACTCTACCACTTCAGCCATTTCCCCTTCCAGCTTTTTGATAGCTAGAGACAAGAGTCTCATACGCTTTCCTGCCCAGGCTGGCTCCAAACCACAATCTTCAGATCTCCGCCTCCTGAGTGGCTAGGATTACAGGCATGAGCCACCAGAGTCTGGTAAAAGTCATAGTTTCAGACAGAAGTTTAAAATTTTACACACGAAGAAAAATAAGTTTTCTTACAAACCAGGTACTTTTGAAACAGGATCAAGAATGTAGACTATCAAGAGGACTGGAGATGCTACAGAGATGGGCTAACACCTAAGTGTTAGATTCATTATATTCATGTTGCTTTGCTAAATGGCAAAACAAAAAAGAAAAAAGAAAAGAAAATTCAATACATATCCTTCAAATGAAGAAAAGTGAAAAAAGAGGTGAGTTGGGAGGATTGAATGAGAATGTTGAAAGGGGGTGACATTGATCAAGATGTACTATATTCATGAACTGCTTTCTTGAATAGCAACTCCTATTTACAACTACTTAAAGATAATAAAAACATCTTTAAAGTGAAAAAATAAAAAAATTAAAAAAAAGATTTATCTGGATAAGAGCTTAAGGATTCAGAATTATATAATGAGAAGAAATGGCCTTAAGGTTTTTAAGTTACTTAACCCCCTGAGCTTTAGTTACTTGCCCATAAATGGATAGGCTAACAATATTTCTCTGTGCTTCAGTATGGATGTTCTGTAGCTATCACCGCCTTTAGCATAGTCCAATAGCTGGTATTACCTTTAATTAGGACGAGTATTATAACTACTATTATCTGCTTTAAAATATAGAGCACCAGGACATAATTGTCACACAATGAAAGTTGCATTTCAGTTGCCCATGGGCAGAAGAAGCTGTTTCTAAATCCCAAAGCAGTAAATTAAAAGGGAGAGTAACAGTGCCATACAAGGTTCAGCTCACCCTGATGAAGGTGGGTCAACAATTGGCCAAGTGACATGTGCCCACCCATATTCAAGGAAAGTCGCTGGGAAAACCAAAGAGGAAAAGGGAGAAAATAATGCCCTGATTTCCAGATGGTGGAGTAGGTGGGAAAGGGAAGGCAAACAGAGGAGTTAGGAGATAAACAACAGCTGCAGCTACAGAAAGAAGAGGAAAAACAAAATGGCATGGTGCTGCTAGGTGAGTCTGGTCAAAATGAGCTATTCTGTCTGGAACCAAAATCTTCAACCTAGAACAAAGAAGCAAGGAAAGTAGCCACAAAGAAATCCCTGGAAGAAATAAAGCCCAAGAACTGAGACAGAGACAGCCTCCCATTCCTGCTGCTCAGGGACATTACACCCCTCCAGAGAGATGTGTCTAAATGGAAGGAAATGGAGTCATCAGGAAGCCAGACAGCACTCATTAAAAACACACATGGACTAAGTATGATCAACAGAAAGAAAATAGCACCAAAAACTGGAGAGGAGATATTGCCTAAGAGAAATAGAAAATGCCATTTGAGCATCAGAATAATGATTGTTGCAGATGCAATCCAAATCAACAATTGGTGAGAGAAAGCGAATGGAAAAACAGGATAATTGCAAACTTCTGGTATAAAGTCCCTGAAATATCTTTCCCCTGTGTATTTCTTAAGTAAATGGGTGAAATGGTCACATTGCAGTAGAGAAAATGAAGATACCTTCTAAGCCAGGTGATCAGGGTTAATACCATAAGACAGAAACAAATATCAAAATGAGAGCATCCTGAAAAACATCTGGTCAGTATTTTTGAGAAACACCAAGGTCACCTACGCATGAGTGGCTCCTGCTTATAATCTTAGCTACTCAGGAGACTGAGGTCTGGAGGATCATGGCTGGAAGCCAGCTGAGGAAAAAAAGTTCACTAGACTTCATCTCCAAAATAATCAACAAAAGGCAGACTGGAGACCTGGCTGAGGTGATAGGGTACCAGCTGAGAAAGCAAGCCAAGCAAGCACAAGCCCCCGAGTTCAAACAATGTGTTAAGGGCCATTAAAGGAAGCAACAGGGGCTGGGAATGTGGCTTAGTGGTAGAGTGTTTGCCTAGCATGCATGAAGCCCTGGGTTTGATGCTACAGTACCACCTACACAGAAAAAGCATGAAGTGGCGCTGTGGCTCAGGTGGCAGAGTGCTAGCCTTGAGCAAAAGAAGCTCAAGGACAGTGCCCAAGCCCAGAGTTTAGGCCACAGGACTGGCAAAAAAAAAAGAAGCAACAAAGAAATAGTTACATATGAGTAGCAACTCAAGATAATATCACAAGTAAATGTAATATGGATGCCCAAGTGTTAACGGCTGGGTTACTAGCTTCACATTTTTGGAAAGTGGTAGACACTAAGAGATGGTCTTAAGTGAAGGTTTTCAGGTCACAGGGGTGGTGTCCTTGAAGGACACTGTGGGGGCTATGCTCTCTTCCACACTATCTCTGACTTCCAGACCACAAGATGAGCAGTTTTGCTCTGCCATGTGCTTCTCCTCAGGATGTGGGCTACAGGCCCAGACCAACTTATCATGGACTGAAACTCTTCAAACCGAAGGCGGCCAAAGAAGCCTTTCATCTTTGTGAGCTGAGTATGTCAGGTATTTGTGATAGCAACAGAAAGCAGTCAGATGCTGGACTGGGCACGGGAACTGAATGAGGACATTGGCATGATTAAGGCTGTCGTTTATAATGTTGCACCAATGTTAGCTTCTTAGCTTTGGTAAATGTATTATAGTTATGGTATGATGTGAATATGAATGAAAGCTGGGTAAAAGATACATGGAAAACTTTGTCCTGTTTCTTCAGCTCTTCTGTAACCATACAGTTGCTTTGAAACTAAAACTTAGAAAATATGCAGCACATATACACACAAACACAAACAAGCAAATAAAGGGAAAGAATAGTAAGACTTACTTTATTGAGATTGGGTATCAGATACTACTCATGTGTTCCTCTTTCTCCTTCAGAATTCTGGCTAACAGCACATGATCAAAAATGAAGAGTATTTAATCCAAAGTCTCTGTGCAGATCAACTTTATAGAAATGAAGACTAGGTTATAAAGTAATCATAAAACCCTATAAGACCAAATATTTAGCATCTTTTTATAATAATACTATACCAAATGAAAACTCCAAGAATGAGAAGTGTCCCCTTCTAAACAAACACTGAGAGCATGAGGAGGTATCAAGGGCAAGTGAGCTTTGTCCCTGTTTCCAGATGTTGGCAGTCAGTGCAGTAACATATAGCATTCTGTACTTGGGTATAGAAAGTCAAACAAATATGCCTCATGGTGACATGAATACTGGAGATATTGGGAGGAAAAGTTCAGAATTTGAAGCACAAGGTAAAACATGACTCCGCCAGTGAGTTGGCACTAACATAAACGTGGTCAGAAATACAAAAACAGTAAAAAGAAGCAGATGGGTCAGCTTAGCAGAGAGACAAGGAGGCGGGTGTTAGCAGCAAAACTGACCTTAAAGAGAGATTGGGGGAAAGAGAGAGGTTTCTTAAGTGACATTAAGAAAGGGTTAGAGGAGAATGTTACTAATATGTCTGAAAAGCCACAAGCTTCAGCTACAGACGTCATAGTTCATACAGAGAACCTACTTCATTTGCTGATCTGAAAAAGAAGCATGTGATTGTAGTGATTGTAGTTCTGAGAATAATCTCAGAACTGATTTCTACAGGCCTTGTAAGTCCAGCCTGGACGACCATTTGGTAGTTATTAGTCATGTTGGAAGAAAGGTAAAAGTAGCTAATGTGGTTAAATGGGGCTTCCAAGCTAAAGACAGGAAAGGGAGAGGAATAAGGAAGTCCAGGACAGAGCATCTGTGGATGCTAACATTCACACAACTGTGGAATTCTAAAGCACAGCTGACAAAGAACACAAGCTGAGGAATGAGGGCACAGGCTGAGCAAGAAAGGGACAGCTATGGGAGGCATGGTGGAGGGAGGAGGGCACAGGTGGAGGAAGAGGTCACATGTCGACAGAGAAGGACACAGGTTGACAGCACCTGGCAGTCCACTGAACCAAGAAGAGGCTGGACATTTTCTAAGAGATGGAATAGAGGGAAGGTTTCTTATAATTAGACCAAGTATAAAAGCTTCTAATGGACAATAATTCTTGGCCCTCCAAATAGACAATGATTGCCACATGAGCATTTGGATAATATATAACCATCAGAGAGAGAGAGAGAGAGAGAGAGAGAGAGAGAGAGAGAATAAGGTGAATGGAACTATTTAATATGTTCACCATGAAAATCTATCCATCAGAGAAAGCCCAGCTCTAATTTAGCAAGAAATTTCATGTAAAGATAAAAGCAGATAGCGTGATATGGAGCTGGAGGTAGCTCTGAGTGAAAAATCTTCTAAAGTGTTTTATTATCATTTTTAAACCTGATTAGCATTCTTTCCCTTTTCATCTTCTTCTCCACTCTTGTTTGTTCAGATGTAACCTTATCTATTTATTACTGATTAATAACAATTATTCCCTAACCATAGGCAAATTCTTTATAATTTATTAATTTGTCTATAAAGTACTTTTTCAATTATTCCTACAGCGTATTTGGAGTTTTCCTAGTAAGGACAATGGAGCTGTGTGTACACATACTTAGATCCATCAGGACTATATAGAGTTCCTAATGATCCAAGTGTGACTCAAGAACTCTTAGTTACAAGGATACAGGTCACAGGAGATGATTTTGCAGTAAAGTAATAATAGTTTATGGTTTTGTGCTCCCACTGTGTGTCAGTATCTGAATGTCCATTCAGTATAAATCTATGACAGCATAACATGAATTCTATAGTTCAAAAATATGAAAATGATAGAAGATTACTAGATTAGTCTGCTGAGACAGCTAACCCAAAATACCAAAAACTGGGGAATTTAAACAATGAAACTCATTTTCAGTCATTTCTGTCAGGCTGGAAATCCAAGTTCAGAGAACTAGTAAGGGTTGGTTTCTGGTGAAATTGCTCCTCTTAGCTTGCCAAAGGCTATCTTCTTACTGTGTCATTACATTGCCTTCCCTCTGTCCTAGCGCAGGAAGAAAGAAAGGAGAGAAAGGAGGAAAGGGAGAATGTTTCTTCCTCTTCTTATAAGGACATCTTTCTTTCAGTTAAGAATTTATTTTTATCTATCATTTAACCTCAATTACTTCCTTTAAAAGGTCCATGCTCCATAAAGTTGGGAATTAGAGCTTCATTATATGAAATTTTGATGAACTTTATAAATGTCACATAACTAAAGGAAGAAGAAGGAAGTGAACCCTGAAGTCCAATTCCAGATTCTACTGGAGTCGGATCTCTTATTCTTTCTGTTTCAATATGCTGTGCAGATATGTAATATATAATTGTATTTATTGTTTCCAAATAAAAATATGTGGCCCTCTAGTTTACTATTGATCAGAGATCAAACACCTAAAACTTTTCTTTCATGCAAAAAACCCCCAAAAGTGGTTCAGTGGGCATGGTGGCACCTGGTTATAATCAGAGCTACTTATGAAGACGAGGCAAAATGATTGAGCTCAATGCTGGCAATGTTAGTGAGAACCCGTTTTGAATATAAGAAAAAAGGGTTAGGAGCGTAGGTGAAGTGACAGAGTACTGGCCTAACAAGTCTGAGGCCCAGGGTTGAATCCTCAGTACTTAAAATACATGTGATATGTGTGAAAATTTATGTCTCATAGTCTGTAAGTGCTAGATAATAACATGATTGTATTCTGTACAATGTAAGCATTTGCATTATAAAATAAGACCAGAAAATACTCACTGAGCTTTAGAATACAGTGCATAGGGTAGAAACGTGTTAAGATGCTTACTTGAATTGACTTAAGGCAAATTTGAATCTGTGTACAGTCTGGGACCAATGGAGGAATAGAACACTGAGCCATCCACTTGGTTTAAGCACATTTCACAGTGGGTACTGTGCCAATAGGATCAAAAGCAAAGGACAGCAATTTCTACAGAATAGATGCAAGATGTCTGCATTCAGGGAACTGGGTCCACAAAGGAGAGTGTAATGGTTCAAATATAATGTGACTTGGTAATAGAGGGGTTCAGTGCCATTTCACAGATCCAGATGAGAAGCAATTGAACAAATTGTGAACTCAGAAGGAGAAACAGGGGAATTCAATTGTGCTGATCATTTAAAAATAGTTGGCAGAGTGGTCAGATGTTTTTGATATCCTTTAACTCCAAATTAGAATAACGAAAAATGAAACTTCTCAAATGATTAAATGAATTACCCCAGTGGTGTTTGGTAATCAGGTTTTTTCTTATTTTATATATCTCAGTTATAAGTGTATGGAGGTGGGTGAGATGCTCGTTGCACACACACACACACACACACACACACACACACACACACACACACACATGGCCAAGGCATCCAGGAAGGACATGTCAATAGAATGTGGCAGTGGGAAGAGAGTGTGGCTCAGAGAAAGAACAGAAGCAGGACGTAGTTCAAGAGGAAGACTAATCATAAGAGGCCACTGGAAGTACAAGAATTCCAGTAAGGCAGAATCAGTTCGTGACTGATTTATACAAAAAGAGCCAGAGAAAATGACTATATGCTGCCAGTTCAGGAATGACTGATAGCCTCATTGCAGAGAACAGTGGGGAGCAGAGAAGATGACAGCAAAGGGTCTGCACACTGCTATTTAGGCAGCACAGTGCCTAGAACATATTCCTTAGCCTTCCAGAGAAAGGCTTCTTGGAAAAGGGTATGGCTGTTCAAATCTGCCTCTATCATTATCACCTAGCTAATTCCATGAGACTTCCATTTCAGAGCTTATTTTGTACATTTTTGTTCTCTGGCAGGTGTCCAGTCAGAAGAAAAGAGGCTTAGGACTGGTCCATGAGTGGCGCATGGAAACTTTCCCCAGTTCTCCTTGATTCCAAATCTAGAGAGGCAGTTAAACATCCAGACTTATATCCAAGCTTTGTTTTTTATTAAGTAATTGTACAAAGAGGTTACAATTCCATTTGTGTCAGGTTATGAGCACAATGTATCTTTGATCATTTTTCTCCCTCCCATCCCTACCGTTAAGTTCAACTTTTACATGATGTACAATGAGTACAAAGACAGAACTTGCTCCCTCCTTTTGTGTTACATTTTACCCTTGTTTACCCTTTTCCCCCCAAATTGTGGCCACTTCTTGGTATTCATTTTTTTTTTAAAAAACCAACAGGTAATTTTTTTGTCAGTTAAGGGGCTTGAACTCAGGGCCTGGGCATTGTCCCTGAGCCTCTTTGTGCTCAAGGCTAACACTCTACCACTTAACCACAGTGTCACTTCTGGTTTTCTGGTGGTTAATTGGAGATGAGTCTTATGGACTTCCCTTCCCAGGCTGGCTTCAAACTGTGATCCTTAGATCTCAGCTTCCTGAGTAGCAAGGATTACAGGTGTGAGCTACTGGCACCTGGCAAAAATAAGTAATTTTTTAAGTAGTTTAGAGAAGTTACACCTTTGAAATTCTTCCTTAAGCATACTATGTTTTAGTCATTTTGTTAGTGTGTATACACGTTATTATATATGATTGTATTTTAAATCTAGCTTCAACTTATGAGAGAAAATATGCATCAATGGTCTCTGAACTTGGCTTACTTCACTTAACATAATTCTTTGAGACCCATCATTATCTTGCAAAGGACATAATATTATTAATTCTAATTAATGAGTAAAATTCTGTTGAATATATGTACCACTCTGTATGTGAGAGTGTGTGTGTGTGTGTGTGTGTGTGTGTGTGTGTGTGTGTGTGTGTGTGATGGTCTTGGGGTTTGAACTCATGACCAAGCACTATTCCTGAGGTGTAGTGCTTTATCACTGGAGCCACAGCTCTAGTTCTGACTTTTTGGTGGTTAATTGGAGATAAGAGTCTCAGGGACTTTCTTGCCTGGGGGCGGGGCTTTGAACCACAGTCCTTAGATCTCTGCCTCCTAAGTAGCTAGGACTACAGGCACCATCCACCAAGGCCTGGCCCACATTTTCTTGATCCACATTGTAAGGCATCTGGACTGTTTCTATAACTGTACTATTGTGAATAAACATGAATGTGCAAGTGTCTTTTCACTATTCAAAAATTTAAAATTACTCTGACTTAGAGCTTTTTGATAGAAGTGCAAAGAATATAATGATAAGGACTAGGGTCAGGCTATGAGATGCTGCTCTGTAGTAGATAAATTCTGAAGACCTGTAATCAATCCCTATCACAGAGAGAGAAAGAGAGGGGAAGGAGGAGGAGAAGGAGGGAAGGAAGGAAGGAAAGAGAAAGAAAGGAAGAAAGGAAGAAAGAGAGAGGGGGGGAGAGGGATGGAGGAAGGAAGGAAGGAAGGAAGGAAGGAAGGAAGGAAGGAAGGAAGGAAGGAAGGAAGGAAGGAAGGAAGGAAGGAAGGAAGGAAGGAAGGAAGGAAGGAAGGAAGGAAAGAAGCAGAGAGGGGAAGGAAGGAAAGAGAGAGGGAAGGAAAGAATGAAGGAAGGAAGGAAGGAAGATATTGCAAATAAATCTTCAAGGTACTAAACACCCTTAGAAAGAACCAAACATACAAAGATAAGAAATAGCCATATTGCCATTGAATGAAATTTGAGACAGTCCTACATAGGTTACATGCTAGTAGCAACCCATTCATGTGAATCATTGGGATAGGCTGAACCACTATTCAATAGATTTCAGCTCTGTTTAATTGCCCAATCCTTAGACAACTTAAATAAGTCAAGATGTCTTACTACAATTCACTGTTAAAGATGCACACCATTTAATAAATTTAGGTTAAGTAATCTATGTTAAAAATTATTCCTAGCTTTCTTATCATACTTTCTAAAGATTTCACCATCATTTTTCCTTCTCAAAACATTATCTGGATTAAGCAAAGAACAAGCTATCCCATAATTTTGTCAAGTGAAGAAAATGACCTTAAAGGAGAGATTTCATTAAAACTTATTTGTACCATAGAGTCATAATAGATGACCATCAATAATAGGCCTAGTTCTAGTTTTACCTGATTTTAATTACAATATATATACATACATACACATATGATATTTCTTAGAAGCAGAACTTAGCTGTTGTGTCAAGAATGAATTTGGAATTGATCCAGCTTCATTTTGACATTTATGGTATTTTTTTCCTTTGTCTCCCTTGCCATTAGTATTTTTAGACTATATATTAGTAGTCACATTTGGTGTAGAAGAGATATCTTTGATGATGTGCCTTCTTTTTTACAAACTTCATTTTGCTTTATTTTGTTTTGCTTCCTGTGCTGGGAATGGGACATTCACTAAGCTAGTATTCTATCACTGAGCTACCTCCCTAAGTTCAGAAGACACTTTTCTTTTTCTTTTTTTGAGGGGGTCCGGTCGTGGAGTCTGAACTCTCGGCCTGGGCGCTGTCCCTCAGCTCTTCAGCTCAAGGCTAGCGCCCTACCACTTGAGCCACAGCGTCACTTCTGGCTTTTTTTCTTTTTGCTTATGTGGTGCTGGGGAATCGAACCCAGGGCCTCACGCATGCAAGGCAAGCGCTCTACCACTGAGCCACCTTCCCAGCCCCAGAAGACACTTTTCTTTTCCCTGTTCCATGACACTCTGTGTTCTTCCATGGACTGCTCAGAGAATCGTGTCTCCCTGTGGACACATGGCAGTTGGCCTGAAGAGAGTGCCTAATTTTGTCGGATGGATGAGGATGAAGAGGGCATGCACATAATAACATTTGCAGAGGATGCAAGGTTGGGCTGGAGAGTACTCATAATGGATGATGAAAGCAGTGTCCCGAACTATAGCAGCACACATTTCACAGAAAGAAATTTCCTAAGAGAAAAATGTCAAGTTTTTCACTTGGCCTCTAAACAATCTACCGCAGTTGTGTAGTGTTGTGGAATTTTACTGTAGATAAATAGGACTTTAAGGTTTATTTAACTCTGGCTCAACTCATAGAATGCAAACATTTGAAAGCCCACTACAGATGACCTTTTTACACTGTATGATTCACGTGTTACTAATAAGGAACATTCTGTCTTCTGTAGGAATGCTTACTATGACACTCTCAGACATGTGCTGGTTGGCCAGGAAAAGAAAAGAAGAGAAATGAAAAAGAAAAAGAAAAAGCATCAGCTCCCTCCATCAAAATAGTATGTTCAAAGGGATGATGATGTGATTTATCTTACTTCTATTATGGAAATTATCACACTGTGTTTTTGCTGTGATATTTGACCACTATTTTTTCTATCATCTTTCTTCTCTGTTATATTGTGAGAATCTCTGCCCTGGTAACCTTTTTATCCCTCGTATTGAATACAATATGCTTGACAAACTGAATTGAATAAAACTAAATGATAACTCCACAACACATTGAGAGTGCAGATTCTGATGGAACTCTTGGATTAGACTCTCACTGCCAGTACAGCGGAGTTTTGTGGCCGTTGGCATGTCATCTAGCCTTTGGAAGTCTTGATATCTGTATGAAATTGCAATGCCAGTTTTGATTGTTAAGTAAGAAAATAAATGTAAAGTCATCTTTTGTTCTGGAACTCCTATTAATAAAAACACTGACAAGCCAAAGAGGACCTAGAATGATGTCAGCCTAAATCCAGATTATCTAGTGAGTTGTACTTGAAATGTTTGCTCTAAAAAAAAAAAGTCTTACAGGAAACAGATAGTAAAGTGACTATTAATGTAAGTGATAACCTACTTGCTTAACATTTCATATTTCAGAAAGAGCTTTCATTCATTATTTGATTTTCACAATTACTATATAACTTAGAAAGGGAGAATGAGCATAACATGCAACCTTACTTCTAGTCTATAGATGAAGAAACTGAGGTACTTGGCCCCTTCCCTAATAGCCCTCTGCTGAACATGATGCGGGGACTTACTCCAGGTGTGATGTTCAGTTTTCTTTCCATATAGCCCCCACAGAGGAGCATTTGTCTGCAAGTCAAAGTTAAGATTAATGAGTAAAAAAATAATAAAGAGATAATGTCTCAATATAGAGGGGTGCTTTTAAAATAACTTAAATTGCAACTGAATAAATGGCCCTATGAAAAGTTTTTCTTGATCATTCTTCTGGTTTAAGTGGGCAACAAATGGACACTTTGAGCATTAGTAATAGACATAATATCAATATTTCCTTCAAGTACTAGCCATGATTTTAAGTCTCTTGTCCACAAAACACTGGAGTCTACACTTGTAAGAATTTCCTATTCGTTCCTCAAGAATATTATGAAACAATAAAAATAGAGAATCTGGCTTTTTGAAAGGAAAAACATGCTAATTCAACCTGATCTTACATTTAACAGTGAAATAATTTATCATTCACATCAATGTTCCAAAGTGGTGATTTTTTTTCTGACATCCAAGAAAGTGTCTTAGGCTTCACATTGCTCACTGATAGTCTGATATATTTTTGTACTTCTCTGAGCAAGTCTAATTAGTAAACCTGTTCTAAGAAACAAGAACCATGAGAGCCTAAAATTTTGTAAATCATGGATATTGCTTTAAATGTGCCAATTGAGATCATCTCAAGAGTGTTTACAGGCAACATACAAATTAGACATAATGAAAGATGATGTATTCACATGTTGTAATTACTGCTCACTTATGCAGTAGTCTGACTAAATGCAAAAATTAGTTCAGGGCACAGTTTTTTTAACAAGATTTTTTAAAGACAAAGTAAGTTCTTTTATAATCTTCCCCACTATGATGTGATTGGCACTTATTTATTTATTTATTGCCAAACTGTTTAATATAATTAATTATATTTTTCAATTTTAACCATCTACTAATCCTCCTTTGTTTTCTTTTAAAAGACACTAATAAGAAAATACTATATTAACTAAAAGTATATATACATATACATATATATGCACGCACACAAATTGCAGAACTAGTAGAGATTACCTAAATTAAATCTTAGAACTAATTTCAAAAATGTTCCCATGAAGATACTTTTAAAAGATCAATGTAAGTCCTTCATCATGTAGTTTCAGAAGGATATATGCCTATATATTTAGGAATATGGAAAACCTTGGTTACTGGTAGAAATTGATCATTAACTATTTAATATTTAAATAGTAAAAGCTAAGTCATTTGTATTCAAGATAATTAAATGCTCTTCACCTTTTATTTAACCTTTAATAGGAAAATGTTCTCATAAAAATGGAATAGATTTATTTTCATTTTAACCCACATTTCATTCAATTACATGCTGAATATAGAATGAAAATCTGAGGCAATAAAGCATTCTGACAAATGAAACAAAAAAAAAGGCAGCTATGTGCTGTGAGTTTTCTGTGATTATCTGGCAAAACTCAATCACGGATTTCTGTGCTTTCAGAATGGAACAGCTATTTAAATGGCAATTATTATATTTATGGATTTCCATAATGCTTTGAAAGCACCCGAGCAAATAATAGAGACCTTTCTCCTGAATTACATTAGCTCAAATATGAGATCAGGATCTGACTTTTCTGGGATTTTATTGATTGTACAACATAATGTATTCTGTAATTGCCTTTGGTAAAGTGTCAGATCTTTCCACTTACTGTTGGGTGAAATAGAGCATAATTTAGAGAGTGAATAACTAACATATTTTTAAATAAATGGCTTAAAAATCCTGCAATCTGATGAAATGGAGAATCGATAGTGGCCATGGGAAGTTTCAAAAGGTGTGGAAAGTTCATGGGTATTAAGAACACCAGATAGACAATGGGAGGAATACTACCCTGGTGGTATAGAAATACAACACATCTGGAGAAATTGTTTTGACTTTTGAAAATCAGCTAAAATAGAGCCTTAAAAAATCAGAATTTGTGCTACATCCATCCAGGTAATATTGTTATTTTAAGTTCAGGAAGTTTCTAGAAAATTTTTTTCTGTATCTAGCATTGGAATATCTGTAGAATAATACTACAGGTTCCACACAGACTACATGTAATGTAAAGTTTCAGCCACTTTGCTTCCATCAACAAAAATAACTTAGAAGATCCTAACTAATGATATCATTTTCCCCCTAAAGTTATTTCTAATGATATCGAAATAAAACTCTGCTAATATTAACTCTGTTAATATTCAGGACTTTACTAAAGAAGCATCTGTATAATTTCCCAAACGATTATTCAGTCAGATCAGGGCACTTTGTTCCCAATTTGTATATACAGGGAATTATTATAATTTTGGAATTTTGGAGTTCTTTCATAAACATATAATTAGATTGTTTCTAAGGAAAACACTAATTTATGGTTACCCACTGCTCCCTTCTCTGTTCTGAGATGGCATAACACTCTACAGAAAAACATATGAGTTATTTTAAACTACAGGACGCACCATTGTATCTTTTAGAAATGTATTATTTCCTTATTTTCATGCATTGCATTATTATGAACAATTTCGTGTTTGTTTCAAAAACTGCAAAAATATCTGATCATCTTGTCAAATGCGAAGTTCATACTTAAAGACATTTTGTAAACAAAATAAGGAATGGTTTTAGTTTGCTCTTGAAGAACAAATCAAATTAGAAACTCTGACATTGTGAAAAATGGATAGCATTATATAAAACCACAGAAACACATGATTTATTGTGAAATTTCACACAGGGTTGCACTCAATCTCTCTGTCTCTCTTGTTTTGGTGTGTGTGTGTGTGTGTGTGTGTGTGTGTGTGTGTGTGCCTGCGCGCACGTGCTGGTCCTGGGGCTTGAAGTCAGGGCCTGGACACTGCCCCTGTTTTTTTTTTTTTTTTGGGGGGGGGGGGGGCGGTCCTGTTGTGGGGCCTGAACTCTGGGCCTGGGTGCTGTCCCTCAGTTCTTCAGCTCAAGGCTAGCGCTCTACCACTTGAGCCACAGCACCACTTCCGGCTTTTTTCTTTTTGCTTATGTAGTGCTGAGGAATCAAACCCAGGGCCTCATGCATGCAAGGCAAGCACTCTACCACTGAGCCACTGAGCCACCTTCCCAGCCTCCTGTCCCTGATATTTTTATTTTTATTTTTTTTTGTTTTTGCTAAAGGCTAGCATCTATCACTTGAACCACAGCAACTCCATTTTGGGGGTTTTTTTGGTGGTGAATTAGAGATAACAGCTTCACAAGCTTTCTTGCCTGGGCTGGTTAAGGGCATTCTATTCAAGCTCTACAATTTTTGTTATTTTAAACACAACCTCATCAGAAGAGTTTAGACCGCATGCAACATGACTTTCTCTGTGTGAAGGTTAGAGAGAAGTCTTGCCAATAACCATGATGACATGGGTTGGGGAAGAAATAAGCAAACCCAGGAAAAGGGCTGTGCTAAGGAATGTGATGATTAGATTTTATTCCTTCTTGGTGTATCAAAAGAAAAATAATGAGCTCAGAATGCACTCAACTCAATAGTAGAGAAACCCTAGAGCCTGTAAAATCTCCCATTAAATATAGTGAGACCAAAGGAGGACACGCAGGAGAGGAACAGAAAGGTTCAGTGCTTATGTGCATCTGATCATGCAAAGTAATATTTATCTAAATGAACCCCAGGAAATGAAAGCAAGAAGTTTTTTTCTTTTTTTCTGTTTTTGTTTTCTTTTCTTTTGTTCTGTTCATTTGTCTGTCTTCGGGACTGTAAGGAGAGAGACAGAAACAGAGGGACAAAAGGTGAATAAACACAGCAGTGGTACTCACTGAACACTATATTGAAAATGAACTATGTAACTTGTGGGCAAGGATGAGAGGGAAAAACCTGGAGAGCGAGAGGGAAGGGGTGACATTGTCCAAAACGAAATGTACTCTTTTCCTGAAAATTTTAAACTAGTATGTGACCATAACTTAAGGAATGTAAGGCAACATACTGATATCTATCTATCTATCTATCTATCTATCTATCTATCTATCTATCTATCTATCTATCTATCTATCTGTCTATCTGTCTGTCTGTCTGTCTGTCTGTCTGTCTGTCTGTCTGTCTGTCTGTCTATCTATAGATATCCATCTGTACACACACAAAATAAGAGTATTATTCAGCCATAAAAATAAAATAATATGTTTTGCAGGAAAGTAGATGAAACTGTAGGTCATTATGTTGAGCAAAATAAGCAGACTAAGAAAGTAAAGTGTCATTCATTCACTCATATATCCTTTAAAATGATTGACAGAAATGTACAACAGGATCTGTTTAGTGGTAGGTACCAGCAAGAGTAAGGAAGGTGAAAAGAAAAGGTATGAGGGGCTGAATATAGTCTAAATATCCTATATGCAAGTATGAAAATAGAATTAAGCCTGTTGAATCGGAGGGAATGGGAAAGAGGGTCAGTGATAAAGAGATGGGTTTGACAAGGGCATATTGTATGCATACATGGAAAGATCACAATGAATCCACTTTGTACAACTAATATATGCATGCTAACAGAAAGGAATAAAGGAGGAATAGAATAAATAAATACATATTTTACTTTCCAAAGAAACAAATATGGTGAAAATCCAAGATAAGGGTTTTCTGTGAATGGGAGCCAGAGGGAAGAGAAAGGTAATAGAACACAGGGAAATGTATAATTACTTCTCTGGCATTTGTTTGAGTGCGTTGAGTATTCTTATTGCGCTTTCAAATTCACATTGTGTAGTGTATGTATAGAGACACCAATTTTCTTTTGATCATTGAGTTGACTGAATTAATGCAATAAGAAAGCAAAAACTCAGAACAAAGAAACATATGTAATTATCACTTAGAGAGTGACATATAGGTTCCATAAAAGCAAAGCATTTTTTCCCCTGGGGAAAGGAGAAACTAAACTTGCTACTATTAATATTTTATTGCTTCTAATAATGACAAAGATCTATGTTTTGTATTTGTTTTATGCAGCTATTCTATTCATTGAAAGGACCTTGAACTTAGTAGGCCAGCTCTTTACCACTTGAGCCACACCGCCAGCCCTTTTCCTTTTCCTTTGATTAATAGATACAGTCTACATTTTAAGTCAGGCTAACCTTAGGTCAAAATACTCTTCTCTATTCCTCCTTTTTCTGCATTCTTAGCAGCTTTGAATCATGTGTACATCTTGCCATGATCTTTGACCATTTCTAACCTCAGTCCCGTAAGACTTTTATTCTTTCTTCTTGCCCATAGGTCTCTTGTCATTTTCCTTGACTTAAAACATACAATTACCCTTGTTACTAAAATAAGGAATTTACTTATACCCTAAGCCTCATTTTCCCTTGCTCCCTCTCCATCAGTCTACCTCCTTTGCTGTTCTGCAATCTCTACCTCAGTCTTACTTTGCCTTATTCTTTACTTCTTTGATTTTTTCCCTTTTAATGTTTTTCTTCTGCACCAATAGGTTATTTTGCTACCTACCTTTAGCCTTGGGAGAATGAAAGCATTGGGGTTGTGTCTTGTCTGGAAGTTTACTACTTTAAACATCTATGCTATTTTTCTTTCGTCCATGGCTACATAATATTGATTATCAATTTCCTCCCAATATATTCTACATTCCTTTTTGCCTTTGTCACCATAGTGTTCTCCAAGACTGTCACTTAAACTAAACTTTATGTGTCCCCTCCTGTTAAAAATCCATGCATCCTCTTGTTTTCTCTTTCTCTTAGAATTATGTTCTTTTAGTGTCCCACAGAGAGAGAAGTCTGCTTAGGTTTTATCTATTATTCTTGCATGTGCTTCCCCTGAAGACTGTATCTGTCTTGTAATTGGAACTGTCAGATTACCCAGGAAGATTGGGACCTTATTTTGCACTTTCAAGTCAGAATGCATGGTATGATCTCATCATGCAAAAGTACAATTGAATTTGTATGTCTTAAACCCACACAAAGATCTTCTGCTACTTTTGAAAGCGCGCATGTACATATGCACATGCACACATGTACGTATACACATGCACACCTGTACATATACACATACACACATACATATGTGGATACATATGTATCTATTACATACATTGATAACTCTTACTGGCCTTGAGGAGAATTGCTTTTCACCTTTGGTTTATAAGATCACAATATACTACAATATACTTCAATATACTACAAGAAGTTTACTCTGAATAAAACTTACATGTACCCAGTAAGAGAAAAAATAATGATATAAAGGTGAATGCTACTTGTGCCATAATAATAAAAAGAGTGTTCTATTAGCTGACCTCTGACTAACATGAATATAAAAAGGGCAGCAGCTACAATTTAGAATAGCATTAGTTGGTCAGAATATGCTTTGTTGTTTGAATAGTTGGAGTATCTGAATGATTGCTAATATTAAGATAAAACATATAAGGATTTGTGCTATAATTTTGATCTAGACTGTCCTGACAAAGACCTATGCATTGGAAGCTTGGATTTCAGCACATGGGAAATTATGGAAGCTTTAGAAGGTGTGGTTTAAGGCAGGAACTTAGGTCATTGGGATTGTGTGCTTCAAGAGGATTGTGGGACCCTGCAACTTCCTCTTTATCATTAGTTTCCAGTCATATTCCCATGTACTCTACATACACTAGGCCCAAAGAACCAGAGCCAAGTGATATAAAGTAGGGTATTAAGAAGAATGTCTGAAGCCCAATTATCTGGGTCTTCTAAAAGATCAAGGTGGAAGTACTGGAGTGAGAAGATGTAGCACTAAAAAGAAAGTCAAAATATCTAGTTGTGTAGTAAAGGTGGAAAGGGATTTTATTTTAATCAGATGAGACTCATGATGGATTATTAGATCATGTTTCATGGAGGAATAGAAGGTAGGCAATGATTATGAATGAAATACTAAATGATCAAATAAAACAAAGTGAGAAATTATTTGAGGATGGAATTGTCAACCGGAAATTCCCCTCAAAGCTATTCTACTAAGTAGCGGAAGTGTAATACTTGAGGAGGTATCAGGTTTCAAACAACCACTTCCCTCAAATAAAAGTGAATATATAACACTACAGCATGGTAAGTCTGTCTTTTATTTTATTGTAAAGATGCTGTACAGAAGGGTTACAGTTAGGTAATGAGTGCATTTCTTGTCTAATATGGTTACCTACTCCTTTGTTTTTCTTTTACTATCCCTTTGTTTACTTGATCTGTGTACTAGATCAGAGAGATATTTGTGCAAAAAAAATGGACCTAAAGAAGATAATCTTGTTTTCTCCGTTTCTTGCCTAAACCATTCAGTTACTGTCACAATAACTCTGTTATGAACACTCAAAACATGGTGGCAGGCAACAGCAGGCAAATGTAATTACACTTCTGGTCTATGGATCACTGGAGCACTCGGCACCATTGCTCTGGGACTAGCAAACTGTCTAACGCATGCTCTTCTGGGATGATGACAGACATACTAGAGGAATGAAGAGAAATACGTACTGCCCCTTAAAGACATTGCTAAAAGTTCGAACGATGCATTCCCACCCACACTATACTGGCCAGAGCAATTTATGACTTTAGTGGAATGGAGAAATAGCCCCCATCCCTGGAGGGCAGGTGAGCATGGAAAGGGATGAAGGATTGAGAGCAAATATACTATGTGTCTTACTATTACTCTCTTCAACCCATGGAGTAGTAATTTCAGAAATGAAGTGCTATATGCTTACTTAAAATATAGCCCCCCTCTGCCCAGCACTGGTGGCTCATACTTGTAATCCTAGGTACTCAGGAGGCTGAGATCTGAGGATAGTGGTTCAAAGCCAGCTCACTCATAAAAGTTCATGAGACTCTTATCTCCAATTAACCTCCCAGAAAGCCAGAAGTAGAGCTGTGGTTCAAGTGGTAGAGTGTTAGTCTTGAGCTAAAATACCACAAGGATTGTACCCAGGTCCTGGGTTCAAGACCCAGGTCTGGAACACACACACACATACAACACACACACTCATATACTACATACATATATCTTCATATATCTATATCTATCCTTACATATAGCTATCATATATATGGATATCTATCCATAGATATCTATATCTATATCTCTCTATATATACCTAAATATGTGTGTAGATATAGATATAGATATAGATACAGATATATCCTCAGTTCAAAGCCAGCTTGGGCAGACAAGTCCTTGAGGTTTTATATCCAATTAATTAGCAAAAATATGGGCTAGATGCATGACTAAATGGTAGGGATTTAGCTATTAGCAAAAGGATAATTTAAATTTTTAAAAGGTTTCTTTAAATACCTTTAAGAAAGAGGCTAAGTAAAGTTTATATTTAGAGAAAACACAGTGTGTAGCAGGAAACATCAGTTAAGTGATTAATGCTGCTTGTGCTCATGCAACTATGATCTATGAGGAAAACAGACTATTAAGAGATCTTTAAGTGATAGAGCAACTAACTTCTCATGACATGTAGATGAAAGAGAGACGTTAAACATATGTGGAGTTCTATCTAAAGCTTCAGAGCCGATGTCTGAGTGATATAATGTACTTCCATCAGAGGCATGCTCTCCACCAAAGCTCTTTTGAATAATTTGTAAAGCCAAACCTGGAAAATCTATCCTCTCTAGGATCAGAGAACTCTGATATTTTCATTTTAATCTCACAGTTGTCCACAGTAGAAATAAAAGGACTGTCCAATAAACCTCAGACACTTAGTTAGCTGTGAGGTACAAAGTATCAGAAGAAAAAAATTATTTCTGAATGGGAAAGAAAATTCTCTATTGAACCACTATCCTAAGATAGTGGCTTCTACTTCCCTTGTGAGGTGAGTGTCTAGAAACTGGAAACATTAAAATGATATTGGGATGGCTTTAGTCTAAGGAGAGAGTAGAAACAAGGTAAAATATAGCAGCTTGAAAAGCCAGGATTTTCCCACTTCCTTGGACTTCTGAGGACTACTGTTAGAATCTAGTAAATTCCCTTTAGAAAGTGAATAGATTTTTTTCCAAGCAGCCATAAAAATGTATCTGAATTATGAGTTTAATAGTATTCTGTGTGCAGCCTAGAGATTATTAAAATCCTTGAGAGAGCTGTAATTATAGCAGACCTTCATCATTTATGGTTTTATATTGAGCAGCTTCATTCACCTTCACAGATTGTACTCTGGAAATATCAACTGAAAAATCCTGTAAATAAACACTCCTATATATATATAAGTTCTTAAATATATTGCTTCCCAAAAATTGTGATGGAATTTTAGACCTCTCCCCTCCTACTCTATCCTACCTGGAGGCTCAGCATATTCATATTACCTACGGCACTGGCTCAGTAGTCCCTCAAATGGTCTCAATTGGAAGACCTATTATCATGAGATTGCTGTTCTGCTCTCCCAATAGCCTTTATTTTACTTAATGATGTTTCTGTATGCTAAAGAGAAGTCTTAAGATCCTTCCATTAGATGAAAATGTACGTATTTTTTATGAAGTTTTAAAAGACAAAATGTATACTGAGATCACTAAGATCAGTGGTGCATTGTTTTTGTTCATTTCCTTCTCTGCCTAATTTATGAACTGCACTTTATTGTAGTAGTGTATACATGGGGGGGGAAAAGGTAATGCATACAGAGGCAAGTCTGATGCATGCATCTCCTAGGGTTCTTGGGAGGTACCTCCACGATGGATAGGGTGGAAGTGTGAGTCTATAGAGCTCATAGTGTTGATGATTGAGCAGGAAAAGCAAGAACAATGATGATCTGCCATGATAGCAGTCCATTTCCCTTTCCTTGGAAAAGGTGCTCCATCTATTCCAGCCCTTGGTGAGGTCTTTGTAGTTTCTTGTGCTGATGCCTTTAAGAGAAAGGGTGGATCAGGGGAAAGGAATGCAACTACTTGGCATCTCCTGGAAGAGGATGACTAAAAGATGAGTTATATTAAGAGGAATGGAGTGTCTGGTGTTTAATTTGTCTGATCATATCTTTCATTAAGCACATGATAAACTCCAGCAGAGACTTCTGCCTTGAGGGCAGTATTACCAATGACTCTGCAACTTATCTTAGTATTACTATAGGGATAACTTCTATTTTACAGCCTCACAGTGATTAGATTTAGTCTCAGCTACAGGTTTTGGAAAACTGATGACACATTCAGTGGTATTCAAGGACACTGCTTTACTGGAAACACATTTTAGATATGTGAATTATCCCTGAAATGCAGAACATAAGGCAATAAAATGCAAAATATCCCTCCACCCCCTGAGCACTTTATAAATATTCCATGGCCAGAAAAAGAGTTGCATAAGATTCAGTGTTAATTCTCCATCTCCCCAAGGTGAACACTTTTCCAAGGAGACCTAGGTGCTCTGACAAGTATGAACCATCTGAAAATAAAAATGCCCTGGGGAAATGACAAAGAATTAATGTTAAAATTAAAATGATCTCAATTTTTTGTCTTCCTTTGAGACTAAGGCAGAGTCTTCGTGCCTGAGCATTATAACTTATTACACAGACACACAATCATACACAATTGACATTACTACTGTCAGAGTCCTCATTTTTCTTATCTTCTCTCCCTGAAATCATTTGATATTTTAAATTAGGAAATGCCATTTGTTTTGTGAATAATTTAATTAATTTTGGGTAAAATCCTTACAATCATTTTTGTTATTCTCCTGTCTAGTCAACATAGTAGACTTTTAATAGTTATCAAAATGGGGTAACATAGGGTAAAAATAGAGTGAATATTTGTCAGTGGCTTCTGGGCCCCTCTGGAGAGCTGTGGCTGCTTTTTTGGGATATGCTCTCAAGTATTGATGTAAGTGACTAACAGACCAGGATATTATATTTCAGAAAGAGTCTAAATTCCACAGGCAGCCTTCTGCTGACCGCCAGTCCCTCTATGAGGCCAATCGCTACTACCTGAGGACCGCTCCAAAGAAAGTTTTATTTCAGGTCTTTTCTTTAACGCTGAAGTTTGAACTCAGGGCCCTGTGCTTGGTAAGTAAGCCCTCTACCACTTGATCCATTTCTCAGCCCTATTTGCTTTAGTTTCCTTTTCAGATAGGGGCTTGCACTATTTTTTTCCAGGGCTGTCCCCAGATAATGATCTTCCTCCCATTGCCTCTTGAGTGGCTGAGATTACAGATTGCATGACCACTATTCTGGTGTCATTTCAGATCTGAGATGAAGGGTAAATCAGTGTCCTTCTCTGACAATCCCCTTTGCAGTCCTCTGCAATGATTCCATTGCCCAATAGGAACTTAAGGAAATTCATGTGTCTTGACTGTGCTTCATGCCACCCTACTGTGGCTTTCCTCTCACCTATTCTTCTCACCTACTCTTAACTTTAGGGCATCATTAGTTCTAGAGTCTCAGTCTAAGCCCAGGAATCCTAGCATCTGATTTATTTTTATTATTTCTGCCTGCTCTGTCATGGAAACCTGGAAGTCTCAGCCTCAATGTCACCCATGTTCCCAGAACCAGAGATCCAGACACCCACCTTATGCAACACTCATGTGTCTGGGAGTTCTCCATTCCAGAAAATATACCTCCAAAGAGCCATGAAGGCTCAGGAACAAAGAACAGAGCCCTGAAGGTGTGTATCTGATGCTTCATTCCTAGTGCTAAGAACACACAGGACATAAATTCCTTTTCTCCAAGTACACAAGTAGCAACATTTTATAATGGAGCAATTAAGAGCTGGGCCATAGATAAAATAGTAAAATACTTAGGCAAGCATGAGGCTCTGGGTTTAATCTCTAGTTCTGAAAGAAAAATCTATAATAGAAAAATAATCCTGAAATAAGAGCAAAGAAACAGAAAAAGCAAAAAAAAAATGAAATCAATTAAAGAAAGAAAGTAACATTGAAGATGAATGGCCAAAAAAAAAAATATAAAAGGAGTCATCAAGGTGATAATTAAAATGGAGAGGAGAAAAAAAACTAGTCTTCATCCAGTCAGGACTAACAAACGGAAGTGTAGAAAGGCAATGATCAGCAAAAAGAAAATGAAATTTCTATTTGTGACCAAAGAAGGCTGATCATGGGAAAGAATTAGTGGATAACCAAAGATTTATTCCACATGGGACATGAAATATCAGGGCACAAGACAGCTGATATTTAAATGCTTAATAGATTTTTCAGTCTTTCAAAATATGGAGAGAGTAGTGCCCCTGATGCACTCATATAAATAAATTAGGGAAAGTATATGATGTTCTGAGTGATTGGTTCTGAGGGAAAAGATAGAAAGGCACCCTTGTCTCAGACCCTGATCTTCGAAAAGGCAAGCATTTATGAGCAAATGCAAATGACTGATTCATGTGTATTTTTGGAGGGGTATCTTTGACATTTTAAATGAGAGTCTTGGTAGACACAACGTGAAAACCAGTCATGAAATGACCATGCTGTAGGGTGTTGTGACATTTCCAGAGAGCTCATTTCTTAGAACAATCTCGCTCTGTGCACTTGTATTGAGCTGCCTGTGACTGCTGAAATCAAGCCCCTCTGGGATTCAATAGAACGACTATTTTTACACGTGCAAATTGTATAGACTCTCCAAAATAAAACTGCTGGGCTAGAAATTCCATTATCCTACAGCTTCTGAAGCTCAAAAACATCTTCACTGGCTGCACACAGATTGCTAGCCGTTGTGGAAATGAACAAATACATTCTCACTGCTTTGATTTTTAGAGCAGTTCAAACATACAGTTACAGCTCTAGGAAGAAAAACATTTCCAAGTCGTTACTTGTCCAGTATTATGAAGTTAGTCTATTCACTCAGCAGTGACAGGATCAGTATAGGGGATATGTGTACTACATTTCTTTTCAAAATGGACTTTATGAATCTAATCCATTGTGGCAATTTCTTAAGAGTATCAAATAATCCTGATAATAGCTGAGATTTACTTAGTATGAGGGCTGCTTAATTTGAGCATTTTACATGCCTTCATCATCGATCCCACAGTAGGCCAGGTAGCCTTAAGTTGAGTTCTTGAACTCTGATAACTAATTGGGATCTTGGCAGTCGGGAGCTTCCTCTGATGAGCATCAAAAATAAGGCACCAGAGAGAGAGACAAGCTCATCTGTCAAGTGAGAAGGTCAGAGCACATTCATGGGCTCTTGGAGAGCCCATGAGGTTGAATAATTAAGACATCTAAAACTGACAGGTGACTCCTGTGGAGCTTGAGATGGGTGATATTTACTCTAAAGGCTGCAAGATTTCTCTCAAATGCAAGGATGCATGGACAGAGATGATCCACAAAGGAAGAATCTGAAGCTATAGTTGTTTCAATCACTAAGTGTGTATCTGTGTCTTATACCAACATACTATTCCTTAAGAATCTTACTAAATATGTTTCTGCGTAGTCGCATGGGAAGATAATCATTGGTCTCACCCAAACGGGTAATCTTTGCAGTAAGTATTGCAAAGAATGAATTAAACTGATTTCTTGTTGTACTGGGGTCTTCATTGTTAAATCTATGGATCTGTAACTAGTTTGCTTTTGGAAAGCATGAACAATATCCTGAACATTTTTAAAGAGCCTCTATACCCTCCATATATCCTAGGAAACCAGAGAGAGAAAGACCAAGAAAATCTTTACTGTTAACTACTGAAATCTAAAATCCAAGGTCATTTCTATAATCACAATGATTCAGAGGTAAAAGAAATTTGATCATTGATGCCTACAAAGTAGGAGACCAGGCATTCTTCCTCATAAACGTTGTGACTTCCTTTTTTTAAAGTTGTGGCTTCTTAGACTATATGGTTATAGACATAATCTAAAGAATATCTTTCCAATGAGGTGAAAGTAGCCTTTACATGAACATTTGTCTTATCTTCTAGATTGGACTAAGATCTGAGGTCTTTGGTGCCTTCTCTACTGTTTTTATAACAAAGGATTCACTGTCAAATGTGCTCCTTTTCCTAGTGATCTCAAAAATCTTCTCTGAATTGCAGAGGAAAGGATAAAGCTATGTGGCAGGTCCATAAGCTCCTGAAATGTAGTTGGTATTTTTTTTTTTGGGTCAGGTCGTGGGGCCTGAACTCTGGGCCTGGACGCTGTCCCTCAGCTCTTTAGCTCAAGGCTAGCACTCTACCACTTGAGCCACAGCGCCACTTCTGGCTTTTTTTCTTTTTGCTTATGTGGTGCTGAGGAATCAAACCCAGGGCCTCAGGCATGCAAGGCAAGCGCTCTACCACTGAGCCACCTTCCCAGCCCCCTGTAGTTGGTATTTAACAGCGAGTTAGATGTTCCATCAATTATTTCCTTCAAAAAGTTTCTGAAGAAAAAAGGAACAGCTGATGCTAAGGAAAAATTAAAGAAATGTACATATCACCTGATTTGTAAAAAATAGTTTTATTGTTAAAGGTCACAGAGGTCATAAGCAATGTAGATTAAAATAATGATGACTACCATTGTGAAGATTAAAAGGTGCTTGTGACTTTAAAATAAATAAAAAGGAAAGAAAAAAAAGTTTCTTAATTGTTCACTCATAGCTAGATCTCCGGGGGTAAATGTCCCTTGCAGCTGAGCTCAGACTGCTGACAGCATGCTTTGTTCACGGTTTTCACTGAGAGGCTAACAGCAGTGGCCGCTGCCATCCAAAGATGGTGCTTTAATGATGGTTCGTTATTGGCACAGAGCCATTCTTTCTAAGCATAATGGAAGGACAGTGTCTACCCTCCTCCAGTGTCTATCTGCTCTCCACATACCAGTATCAGCCAAGCAGTATGATGGGCAGATGGAACAGAACTTATGTATGAAAATGTATGATAACATAGTTGGATTACAGATATTTTTAACATACCCAAGGAAATTATCTACAAAAATTTTTCTCCTTGTTAAGAATATCAACCATAATCAAGTGGTAGAAAAATCACTTCAATTTAACATTTTTCTAAACCATTTATTATTTATTTAGTTTTATTGTAAAGGTGATGTACAGAGGGGTTACAGTTACATGAATCAGATAATGAGTGCATTTCTTTTTGAACAGTGTCACTCCCTCCCTCATTCCTTCCCAGCTTTTCCCCTTCTGACTTTCCTCCCCCCAAAATACTTCCAATGTACTTTCTAGTGGTTTTGGTTCACCCTTTGCCCTACCATTTCTATACTTACCCTTCCCTTCCCCAAATCTAAACTTATATACAATACATAGGGTACAGAAAACAAAAACAGTGACAAAAGGTAATAAACCAAAGAAAAAAGGAAAGAAAAAAAGAACTGCAAACAGTACAATTAAAAACCTCTTGTTTCCATTTCTTTTATAAATTTTTAAAAATTTTATAGTCAAGGTGATGTAAGAGGGGTTACAGTTACATAAGTAAGATCGTGATTATATTTCTTGTCTAACTTGTTACCCCTTCCCTTCCTCTTTCCCACTCCTCCAACCCCCCCTCAATTGCACAGAGCAATGATCTTGTTTCCATTTCTTGGAGTTCATTATTCATCTTGATAAGCATCATTTTTATGATCTTATGCACATAGCTATTGAGCCTTTGTGATCCTCTCCTGAGAATATCCTCCTATGTTTTCACTGTGTGAATGTTTAGATTACTGTTTTATTAATCATGTCTAGGTGCAATTATTTGTCTTTTACTATACATTGAGTTTAGTATATTTATAGGTACATCCTAGTTATTACACATGAGGGAAACTATGCAGCCTGTTTCTTGGGGTATAGTTTACTTCACTTAGTATACTTTTTTCCTTACAAATGGGGCAACGTCATTCTTTCTGATGGAAGCATAGAATTTCGTTGTGTATATATACCACATTTTCTAGATCCATTCGTCCACTAAAGGGCATCTGGGTTAATTACATATCTTAGCTATGCTTTTAAAAAAATGAGTCAATGAACATGGTCGTGCTGGTGGCTTTAGTATAGTCTAGTTTGTGGCCAGGTGGATAGATGCCCAGAAATGGAATGTCTGGGTCATAGAGAAGCTCTATGTTTAGTCTTTTGAGGAACCTCCATACTGATTTGCAAAGTGGTTGAACAAGTTTACATTCCCACCAACAGTGTAGTAGTATTCTCTTTTGTTCACATCCATAACAGCATCTGTTAATTGTTAATTTCCTTGATAATGACCATTCTAACTGGGGGAAGGTTGTTTTCAATCTCAATGTTGTTTTGATTTGCATTTTTTTATGCCAGAGATGTTGAACATTTCTTCATTTGTCCATTGGCTATTATTATTATTACTTCTTCAGAGAAGTCTCTCTTTAAGTCTTAAGCCCACTTATTAATTGGGTTGTTGTTTCTTTGAAGATTTGTTTCTGTGAGGCTTAATTTTTTGAACTCTGAGTGTATTTTACATATGAGGCCCTTGTATGGTGCATAGCAAGTAAAGATCTTCTCCCAATCTGTGGGCTTTCCACTTATTTTGCTGGCTATGTCATTTGCCATGAAGAAACTCTTTGGTTTAACCCAAACAGGGAAAGAAGAAGTAAATTTCTCCCTCTTTGCAGATGACATGATCCTGTATTTAAAGAATGCCATAGATTCCTCTCCCACGTTACTTGAGCTGATCTGAAACTTTGGCAAAGTAGCAGGGTATAAAATTAACACTCAAAAATCAGTAGCTTTCCGTATGCCAATCACGAGAAGAGGAAAACTGAAATCAGGAAAGCAACTTCATTTGTAATACCCTCAAAAAATAATACCTAGGAATTAACTTAACCAAAGATGTGAAAGATCTCTATGATGAAAACTTTAAAAAAAATCTGAAAAAGGAAATTATAGCATATTTAAGGAAGTGGAAAAAACCTCCTATGCTCATGGATTAGGAGGATTAACATCCTGAAAATGGCAATACTGCCAAAGCTATCCACAAATTCAGTGCAATACCCATCAAAATTCCAATAACATTCTTCAATGATATAGTAGAAGCAATACAAAAATTCATATGGAATAATAAAAGTCCCCAAATAGCAAAAGCAATCTTTAGCAGGAAGAAGTGTGCTAGAGGAATATCAATACCAAGTTTCAAACTCTATTACAAAGCTAGTAATAAAAACCACCTGATAGTGGCACAAGAATAGGCCTGAGGACCAATGGAATAGTATTGAAGACCCAGAAATTAACCCACAGACCTATAGCCACCTAATATTTGATAAGGGAGTCAAAAACACAGGATGGAAGAGCAACAGCCTCTTCAGCAAATGATACTTGCAGAATTGGCTATACATGTGCAGAAAACTGAAGTTATATCTTTATATATCATCCTGACACAGAATCAACTCCATTTGATCAAAGATCTTAAGTAAAGCCAGATATTCTGAAAATATTACAAGAAGGGTAGAGGAAACACTAAGGGTCCTTGGCACAGGTCAAAACTCCCTAAGATCCAGAATCACAACAAATCAAAGACTAGATAAAGGGAATCATATCAAACTGAAGAGTTTCTAAACCTTTTAAATAATCTTCACCATTCAATAGCTTTCTCCCTTTCAAGTAATTACTGGACACAAATTGTACTGGCATAACATTCTAGAGAATCACAACTAAACTAGAAAAGACAGAACTGTTTTCTTCTCTCTTTCCAACAACAAGAAGTCATAAAGATTTGTATAAATATATAAATATATTTATATAATTTATTTATATATATAAATACAATATATAAAATGTAAGATGCCTAAGGCAATGGATTCAACTTAGTATTTGAAATCTTTCTACAGTACTATAAAGCATTAACTCTCAGAAAACTTTTTTTCCACTATCTTTTTTTTTATTGTGAAAAAAACCGTACAGAGGGGTTACAATTACATTGGCAAGATAACGAGTACATTTCTTATCAAGCATTGTTGCCTTCCCTCCCCCCTCCCTCCCCTCCCCCCCCCCCCCCCCCCCCCCCGCACCGAAGTTGTTGCAATGGGTCCACCTGTATCCCTATTTAAACGATTTGTTTTTTTCCCTTCCCCTCCACAAATTATACCAACATCAAATACAGTGAAAGTAGGGGTTATACCATGGGGGAGGGACATACAAAGCAACAAAGAAATCATCTTATAAATATATTAGAAACAATTGCATGAAAGAAAAAAAACATTTGAATACTTATCTTAACATCAACTTATCTGACCTTTTCAGCTTGACTCAGACATACACTGGTTATTGCAAATAAAGGAAACCATGGGACCTATGTTTCTTTGGGCCTGGCTTACTTCACTTAATATAATTTAGAAAACTCATTTTTACAGTTATAATTGTATCCACTTAGATTAGTGGTATTCACTTGATTTAACATTTTTCAGTCAGACAATGCCTAAAACAATGTATGACTCTTGTCTTAGTTGCCCAAAGTATTCAAAGAACAAAATTAAAATAGGAGATCAAATAGAAACAAGTGTTCAGATAATTGACCTGATAGTCCTACAGATAACAGACAGCCTCTGCGAGAGAAATCTTCTGTCTCTGATGTTATATCTGTCTCTAAATCAGATTTGAACAAAGCTCTTTATGGCACTAGTGAAAAATAAAATAAAAATGTGAAGAGTATGACCTCTCTTTAAGGGAATGATTCCACTAGAGTTTACTTACACCTTGAAATACAATATGATATTAAAAATTGATCAAGATGGATATGTGTTTGAATGAAACTAAAGTAACCAATGAACAATGAAAAGGCACAAGGTTAGATGAAAAAAATTTAAATGTAAAAGAAATAAATATAAAATACTATAATATATTATACCTATAGCCACACACACACACCCCTTCATCCCCAGACTTGAAATAAACAAAAATTCGCTAGCTGGGCACGGTGGCTGTAATTCCAGACCTCAGGCCAGCCTACAATACATAGCAAGACCCTGTCTGAAACAAACCATAACAAACCAACAAAATTCCTAAACAATTATGTAATGTTATAGAGAGAGATAAAAAAATGTAAAAAAAAAAAAACCTACTAAAATACCATGGGAGATTACATATTCCAACTCCAGAATAGTGATTATAGTTGGAGAAAAATTAAAACTGAATTAGGAAACACATATAATTATAGAAGAGAGAAATCAAATGTAAACTTGTGAAAATATTAAAAAAAAATAAATACAGAATATTGGATACATTGGTGGATATTATTGGATTTTCCTAGTTTGAACTATTTTAGATATTTTACTGAAATAAGTAGACATCTATATTTTACTATCATCATCTATTAGATTGTTATGACTAAAATTGAATTATCTCTTCCTTTGAGTACATTAGCCACCTAGATGTAACTTTTAAAACATACCGGTCTTCTCATTTCATCCTCTTTCACCAAGCAGGGTTCAGTTTTTAGCTTTTGCTACCATTTGTGATCTTCTCAATCTTATCTTTAACAAAAAGTAAAATTCCTTTGAATAGCAGAATTTTTATTTTTATTTTCATTAGAAATTATTTTTCTTTATTTTATTAGAATTCAAGTTAGTAAATGATGGCAGCATTGTCATAAATTAAATGAATGGCCAAAAATTAATTTTCAAAGGTTCTTACTAGGAAGAAACTTCAACATCACAAAAACATGCCACATATTTTTTTTTTAATTTAATTTTATTTTATTTGAGAACATACTGTACAGAGGGGTTACAATTACATGGTCAGGATAATGCATACATTTCTTACCAAGCATTGCAGCCTCCTCCTTTGTTTACCCTTCACCTCCCTTCCCAGCCTCCCCCCTCTCCCCCACCCAATCATATCCCCCCTCCCCCCGCCTCCGACATTGTAAAGCTGGTTTTGACATGACATTTTGTACTTCTCATTGTTGCAACAGGTCCACCTGAATCCTTAAACGACTTGTTTGTCCCCATCTCCTCCACATGTTATACTGACATCAAATATAGTGAAAGCAGGGGTTACACTGTGGGGGAGGGACATACAAAGCAACCAAGAAATAATCTTATAAATGTGTTAGAAACACATGCATGAAAGAAACAAAAACATTAAAATACATATTTGAGGGTTCGTTTTCCTAACATCACATTCTCTGACTTTTTCCGCTTGGCTCATACCTATACTAGATATTGCAAATAAGGGAAACCATGGGACCTATGTTTCTTTGGGCCTGGCTTACTTCACTTAATATAATTTTTTCCAAGCCTTTCCATTTCCTAACAAATGGGGCAATGTCATTCTTTCTGATGGAGGCATAGAATTCCATTGTGTATATATACCACATTTTCTTGATCCATTCGTCTACTGAGGGGCATCTGGGTTGGTTCCATATCTTAGCTATGGTAAATAATGCTGCAATAAACATAGTTGTGCTGGTAGCTTTAGTGTGGTCTTGTTTGTAAACATTAGGGTAAATGCCCAAAAGTGGGATTGCTGGGTCATAGGGGAGTTCTATGTGAAGTCTTTTGAGGAACCTCCATACTGCTTTCCAAAGTGGTTGAACAAGTTTACATTCCCACCAACAATGAAGTAAGGTTCCTTTCTGTCCACATCCCCTCCAGCATCTGTTGTTGTTAGAGTTCTTGATTTTTGCTGTTCTAACTGGAGTGAGGTGATATCTCAATGTTGTTTTGATTTGCATTTCTTTTATGGCTAGGGATGTTGAACATTTCTTCATGTGTCTATTAGCCATCCTTCTTTCTTCTTCAGAGAAGCTTCTCTTTAAGTCTTTCGCCCACTTAGTTATTGGGCAGTTGTTTCTTTGAGGATTTGTTGTTGGGTGGTTTAATTTTTTGAGTTCCAAGTATATTTTAGATATGAGACCCTTGTCCGTTGTATGGCTAGTAAAGATCTTCTCCCAGTCCGTGGGCTTTCTATTGATCTTGCTAGCTATGTCATTTGCCCTGCAGAAGCTCTGCAACCTTATACAATCCCATTTGTCCAACCTTTCTTTGATTTGTTGTGTTTCCAGGTCTCTATTCAGAAAATTTCGGCCTGAGCCAAGGAGACCTAGGGTTTCTCCTATTCCATCCTGTAATGTTTTCAGAGTGTCTGCTTTGACTTGGAGGTCTTTGATCCATTTGGAGTTGATTCTGGTGCAGGGTGATATATAAGGATCTAGCTTTAGTTTTCTACATGTAGTTAACCAGTTTTGCCAGCACCATTTACTGAAGAGGCTGTCTGTCTTCCATTCTATTGTTTTAGCTCCCTTATCGAAGATTAGATGGCTATAGGTCTGTAGGTTCATTTCTGGGTTTTCAATTCTATTCCATTGGTCCTGAGGTCTGTTCTTATGCCAATACCAAGCTGTTTTGATTACTATGGCTTTATAGTAGAGTTTGAAATTTGGTATTGATATTCCTCCAGCCGTGTTCTTTCCGTTGAGGAGTGTTTTTGCTATTCGGGGTCTTTTATTGTTCCATATGAATTTTTGGATTGCCTCTTCTATTTCCTTGAAGAATGAGGGTGGAATTTTGATAGGTATTGCGTTGAATTTGTAGATAGCCTTGGGAAGTATTGTCATTTTCACGATGTTAATCTTTCCAATCCAGGAGCATGGGAGGTTTTGCCATTTTTTAAGTTCTGTGTTGATTTCCTTTTTCAAGATTTTAAAGTTTTCATCATAGAGGTCCTTCACTTCTTTAGTTAAGTTAATTCCTAGGTATTTTATTTTTTGTGGGGCTATTACAAATGGAGTTGCTTTCCTAATTTCAGCCACATTTTTCTCATTGTTGGCATACAGAAAAGCCATTGATTTTTGGGGTTAATTTTATAACCTGCTACTTTGCCAAAGTTTTGAATCAGCTTGAGTAATTTGGGAGTGGAGTCTATGGGATTCTTTAAATACAAGATCATGTCATCTGCAAAGAGGGAGAGTTTTATTTCTTCTTTCCCTATTTGGATCCCCTTTATGTCTGCATCTTGTCTTACTGCTGTAGCTAGTCATTCTAATACTAGATTGAAGAGAAGTGGAGAGAGTGGGCATCCTTGTCTTGTTCCTGAGTTAAGAGGAAATGACATGCCACATATTTTTAAAGCAATTTAATAAAAATCCACACTAAATTTGTCTTGTGCAAAATAGTTTAAAATAAATCAGTATATAGATATAATACATTTGTATAGATGAGGTTGTAGCTTACTCAACATATGATCAGTTATAACAGTAACTGAAAATTATTGGCAAAGTGGTCATTGGTTTATTACAAAAATATATTTTGTGACAAGGTTATACATATTGCATCCATTTAATACAAAGGATTTCAATGTTGAAATGTACCTTTAAAGGGGAAACTGAATTCCTATTTGCCATTGTTTTTCAGGTTTTGAAAACCTTAAAGAGGAAATTACTCTGGGATTTAGATTAGATCATTATTTGCTTATCTTAGTAATTGTGAGAAACAAGCCCTTTTATTTAAACAGAGTAGAAGTGAGATTCACGACTTATAAGAATGATCCTACAAGATGTTCAGGATTCAAACTTCCCTTAACAATTAATATTGAAGAAAAACATGAAAGGGAAAAATAGAATGGATTATTATTTTAAGTGCAAGTACTGATGAGAAAGATGCCCAAAATTTTGACAAGGGCTTATATATACCTGGGTTATAAAGCTGAATCTACGGAATTTACTGAGTATCTGGAAGGTACAAAAGTATTCTGTTTCCTGTTTATTGGTACCATTTTCCAAAACATAAATGGAACATAGCAAGCTTAGCACAAGCTATGTTTAAAACGATTCAGCCTTGTGGAGGTGTTAAACAGTGAAATTCCTCAGGAAACTCACCCATGTGTTCTATTTCTTATCAGTTCCACATAAATAATTTTGCCAGTCTGTCAAATTAAGAATCTCATAATAGGTTGTTCAGATGGTGTTATTAGTGAGAGACTTGGCTTGGGCTGTGCTTTCCTGAAGGAACTGTGTAGATGATATTGGTGGATAAGAAAATTGCACATTAGTTACAAGAACACAAAATTAAAAATGACACAATAAGTATGCGATAGGAAAGCTGACAATGAAAGGATTTTGGAGCAACAAAAAGGACTCTCTTAATTAAATGTGATTATGCATCTCTTATTAAAAAAAAGGAAACCAGACTGGTGTTGGCACACATTTTTCTGACTTTTATAATTAAGTAGTGGGAATCCATCTCCCCCCCATTCATTTCTTTAAACTTTCATTTTTGGAGAGTGAATACTAAAAGTAGGTCCCTGATAAGAGTCATTCTGGCCTAGAAGCTAAAGGAAATAAGAGATTTTTACAACAACAGTTGTAAAATCAGTCATTGGACCTTCTCCAAGAAACAAAAGCATGCAGTTATATCAGATGTTGGTAGATTCTCATCCTAGATTTTTAAAACACCATACCTAACGCTTAATTATTGATTGCAAAATCAATAATTCTAAATACCTATTTCATTAATTACAACAGTAAGGATAATATTTTAATACTCAGAGGACTTTTAGTTTTGTTGTATTCATTTATCATTATAGCAACTCTAAAATACTGTTTTTGAAGGAGCAACTTCGTAGGAAGAATGTCAGTATAATTCATTGGATTCCTCTTCAAGGGGTTTCTCTAAGTCAATGCCACAGACTTCCTACATCCATTGTCCTTACCAGACAATTCAAAGCATGATTACTAAATAACTAATGTATATGCGTTAGTGAGATCCATGTGAGGAAGAGAGGATTATTTCTTTGTTGCTTTGTATGTCCCTCCCCCACAGTATAACCCCTACTTTCACTGTATTTGATGTCAGTATAATTTGTGGAGGGGAAGGGGAAAAACAAGTCGTTTAAATAGGGATACAGGTGGGCCCATTGCAACAATGAGAAGTACAAGTCCTTATGTCGAAAACAAACTTTACAACTTTGGTGGGGGCGGGGCCCTAGAGGATTGGGTGGTGGGGCGAGGGGAGGATGGGAAGGGATGGGAAGGGTAAACAAAGGAGGAGGCTACAATGCTTGATAAGAACTGTACTCATTATCTTGCCCATGTAATTGTAACCCCTCTGTACAGTATTTTCACAATAAAAAAAAAAAAAGAAGCATACAGCCCTGGCTCTCAGGAAATGTGACATCTGGTAATATGTATTCAGGAGATGGATATGTGTTCCCAAAAGACTTTATGGGAAATGTGGAATTTGAACTTAGGTTGAAAGGTTCCTGCAGAATTTAAGACTCAAGTAGCTGAAAGAAAGGGAAGACATAGATTCTGAAAGCAAGAGTCCTCAGTGAAAATAAGTAAATAACTTCTTTTTCAAGTCCAGAAAACAATGGTTCCTGCCCAACTGCATAAAATTTTAAAAAGCTTAATACTAAAACTGAACTTATAGCTGAGGTAAATTAATCAAACAATGGTTCTTGGTATATGAGCATGTGAAAAGTTCTAAAATAAATTAGCAATTTATAATCTTAGACTCCTGAAGGACCATTGAATTATGAAAAGCAGACCATAGAATTACTAAATACTATTGCTCAAAAATATAAACCACTGCCTTTCAAAAGCCAGTCCATTTCCCAACAAATTATACTGGAAGAATAATTTCTGAATCTTTCTCATTAAATTGTTTTGCTTAGGTTAAAGACAAAGCATCTGGGTGTTATACTCTATTAGGCTTTTTTATTTTATTTATTTATTTTTATTGAAAAGGTGATGAGCAGGGGGTTACATACAGTTACATAAGTAAGGCAATAAGTACATTTTGTTTTTAATCGTTACCTATGACTCATTATCTCCCACTTACTCCTCCTTATCCACCCCTCCCCCAAGTTGTAATGTTCATTTCCAACATAGTGTCAAGTGAGTATCGATGTTGCTGTGGTTCATCCATTGTTCTGCTGTTTCTGGAATTCCCTTTCCCTTCCACACATTGCATTGTCTAATATGCAAAACATAAGGTACCAAAAACTAAGAGAAATGAAGAAAAAATAAAACAATAGAGAAAAAAGAATGCACTACATACAGGGTCTAAATGAAACCAATCCAGATACCCCTCGGTAGATGAATGGATCAAGAAAATGTGATATAAATACACAATGGAATTCAATGCCTCCATCAGAAAGAACCACATTGTCCCATTTGTTAGGAAATGGAAAGGCTTGAAAAAAATTATATTAAGTAAGCCAGGCCCAAAGAAACATAGGTCCCATAGTTTCCCTTATTTGCAATAACTAGTATATGTCTGAGACAAGCGGAAAAGATCTGATAAGATGATGTTAGGTGAAATGAACCCCAAGATAAGGACACAAATGGTTTTTTCTTTCTTGTTATTGTTTCTAACATATTTGTAAGGTGATTGTTTTATTGCTTTGTATGTCCCTCCCCCATGGTATAACCCCTGTTTTCACTGTATTTGATGTTGGTATAATTTGCAGAGTGGAAGGAAAAAAAAACAAATTGTTTAAATAGGGATACAGGTGGTCTTATTGCAACAATGAGATGTACAAAATGCTATGTTGAAAAACGAACTTTACAATTTTGGTGGAGGGGACAGTGTAATCATGGAGATGGGAGGGCAGAGATGGGAGGGGAAAACAAAGGAGAAGGCAACAATGCTTGATAAGAAATGTACTCATTACCTTGCTCATGTAATTGTAACCACTCTGTATGGTATTTTCACAATTAAAAAAAAAAAAAAAAACTTGAAAAGAAAAAAGAACCGGGGTTGGGGAGGTGGCTCAGTGGTAGAGTGCTTGCCTCAAATGCATGAGGCCTTGGGTTCAATTCCTCAGCACCACATAAACAGTAAAAAAAAAAAAAAAGACCAGAAGTGACACTGTGGCTCAAGTGGTAGTGTGCTAGCCTTGAGCTGAAGAGCTCAGGGACAGTACCCAGGCCTAGAGTTCAAGCCCCACAACTGACAAAAAAAAAAAAAAAAGAACCTCTTGTTTCCATAAGTTGGGGTTCATGTTGATATGCTTTATTATATATAGTCCTATGCACTAAGCAGCTGGGTTATTGAGAACCCCTGTGAAGAATCAAGTATTAAGCTGTTTTGAGTAGTATGGCTTTGTAGGGTTTGAGGTTCAGAATTGAAATTCCTCCAACATTGTTCTTCCTGCCAAGGATTGTTTTTGCTATTTGGGTTTTTTTTTGTTGTTCCATATGAATTTTTGGATTGCTTCTTCTATTTCATTAAAGAAAGAAGTTGGGATATTGATGGGTATTGCATTGAATTTGTAGATAGCCTTTGGCAATATTGTCATTTTCACAATGGTGATCCTCCCAATCCAGGAACATTGAAAGTTTTTCCATTTCCCGAGGTCTGCTTTAATTTCCTTTTTCAGATTTTTGAAGTTTTCGTTGTAGAGGTCCTCACTTCTGTAGTTAAGTTGATTTCTAGGTTTGTTTGTTTTTTGTTTTTTTTTTGAGGATATTGCAAATGGACTTGCTTTCCTAATTTCAGCCTTTATCTTCTCATTGTTGAGAAAAGCTACTGATTTCTGTGGATTAATTTTATACCCTGCTACCTTGCCAAAGTTTTGGATCAGCTCAAGTAACTTGGAAGTGGAGTGTATGGGATTCTCTAGATATAGGATCATGTCATCTGCAAAGAGAAAGAGTTTTACTTCTTTTCCTATTTGAATCTCCTTTATGTTTGCCTCTTGCGTTATTGCTCTAGCTAGAAATTCTAATACTATATCGAAGAACAGTGGAGAGAGCAGACAGCCTTGTCTCATTCCTGATATTAGAGGAAATGGCTTTAACTTTTTACCTTTGAGTATTATACTGACTGTAGGCTTCTCATATACAGCCTTGATTATTATATTAGGCTTTTTAGTCTGTATTTCAATGACCATAATATGAGCATCGTTGATTTAAATAAATGCCTATTTTTTGATAATTAAATATCTGATATTTTCTACTATCTAAACATGCTTCTATTATTGGAGATTTACATTTTGATATTTTACTATAATGAATAATATTGTTATAAACATTTTCACCATAGCTAAATGTTATATAAACTCTTAATTATTTATTAAAATAATTTCTTTCATGTGAAATTGTTAAGTCTATATCTATATCTATATCTATATATGCTTTTAAGAATTTTAATATGCATTATTAAATCAGTTTCTTAAAGATTCTACTATTATATGCTCCTTGCATCAACTATAAAACCACTAATTTCTCTGGTAACATAAAACAATGTTAAATATTTTAAAAGGGCATGCATCAAAAAGTTAGACATTTCCCAGCTACAACTAAATGTCATGTGAAGTACAGACACCCAAAATTGTACTTAAGTGTCTCATGTATATCTCAGATCAGCAGGCAGATTTACTGTGGAAGTCAAGAAATGCATACAGTATTTCGGTCATTGATCACTCATAAGCCTATCTGTTGTAAGCCTTTTTCTTCTTTATATTCTCAAGGTGTCCTGAAAAACTAATCAATACATTTAAGTATCCTGGTCTCCCAATATAGTCAAACATTTGAGAAAGTCAACTTTTTCTTAAGATGGTTACATTACTTCAATTAGAGATATATCAAAGAGAAGAAAAGGATTTAGAGGTGTGGCTCAAGTGGTATGGTCCTTGCCTAGCAACCATGAGGTCCTGAGTTCAAACTCCAGCTCTACCAGAATGAAAAAAGAAAGTTTTTGGAAGAAGAGGGAGGATGCTGGTTCTAAGAACATATAGTAGCATTCCTCCAATTCATCTAGAAAAAACAGAGCAATAGAATTAGAATTTTTGTCAGTTTAGAAAAAATTCACTACTGTTCATGACAGAAAAAGATATAAATTGCTCTGTGTCTGATTACAGTGATTATAAAATCAAAAAGGCTTGCCTCTATTTATTACTTTAGTAATAGCTGTGCCATGTATTGAGGATTATGAATTATTGTTTAAAAGAAAATGTAGGATTCAGGAGTCTATAAGAATCATTTCTATTAATTATACGTTGAAGTCTCTCACTGCCACACATATCAATAACATTCATTTATGCTTATATAAAATGAAAATAAGAAATTATCCTTTTGACAGAAAAACAGTATTGTAAACAGGTAGAGAAATGAGGTTTTAAAAAAACATAAAGTTCTGGCTGGGCATTAGTGACTCGCACTTGTAATCCTAGCACCCCAGGAGGCTGAGATCTGAGGATGGTAGTTCGAAGCCAGGCCAGGCAGGAAAAATTCATGAGACTCTATCTGAAATTAACAAGGAGCAAGCCGGAAGTAGATCTGCAGCTCATATGGTAGAGCACTAGACTTGAACAACAAAACTAAGGGGCAGCACCCAGGCCCTGTGCTAGCACAAAAACAAAACATAAATCCATAAAATCTTTTAGCCCTACTTAGATTCTGTGTTCAGTTCTACATCTAGGTCTTCGTTCCTGCTTTGATCATCTATTTTCTTTCCCTAGAAAGATAAGGCCATTCTTCTTTAATGCTATCTTGCTTATTAGAGCTGAAATTTCTCCTTTAAAAAAATCAGAAATGTCCAATAAGTAGAATATTCACTATCTGTTGGTATTTTGAAGATACTAGGAAGAGGAAGCTCAGAATCCCAGACAAGAATCTTAACTCACTTGACTCAAGTTTCCAATTGGGCAAAAAGTTTGCCTTTCTGAATCACGATTAGAATCTCTCAAGTGTATATAGGTAAATCCACAGAGCAAGAGAAGCAGAGAAAGGCTAGGGAAAGGTAAAATAATGAAAGTTTAGTTGCTGTTATTTGGCCTTGAAAATTACAGAGCAGCTAAGAGATTTATGGGAATTCAAAATGTAGTAGTATGTTGGAAGGAGAAATATCGATACAACTTCTTAAACTAGACAGATAATAGAAGTTACTGCCCTACATGCTTGCCAATAAATATGACCTGAACTATAAACTCTCATCTAGCAAAGTATCACTGTAGATTGACGCTAATGTCAAACCTTTGCTTTACAGAGCTTTTCAGACAGAGCTTTCTTGAGAAGGCAGGGGAGAGCAAGACTTACAGAAAATTGCTAAAAGTAGTATGGGAAATTTCCATATGTCCTTTATGTGGTTTACACTATTGTTAACATCTTGTTTTCCCACAGGCCATTTCTTATATTTGGAATGTAAGAAATTAATCCATTAGAAAAATCATAATTGTACCATTTATAAAGAAACTGAAAGATACAGAAGACGTATATTAAGTGAATTGTCAGGCCCAGAGAGACATGGTTTTCTCTCAGATGTGGAAGCTAGAATTAGCCTACAAACCTTTAAAGAAATACAGTGGGTAGTGTGTATGCAAGTGGTTACAAATGTTCTAACTGAATTATGATAGATACGAGGGAGAAATCAAATAGTGTAATTTCTTAGGAAGGCAAAGTCAGAGGCCAATATTTCAAACACTAGGAAACAGGTACTTGCAAGAGTTGGAGTGAGGCTGAAGTGAGAGAGGCAGACAAATGAGGAGGAGAAGAGGGGAAGAGAATTAAGTCAAGAATTAAATGTATATACTACAAAATAGAGAAGAGTAAGGGAAGAGATAGTTAGGAGAGTTAAGTGAAAATATTGAAAGGGGTGACCCTCTCAAGATACATTATATTCATGAACTGCTTTGTTAAATAGAAACTCCTTTATATAACTCATAAAAGATAATATTTTAAAGAGAAAAAAGAAAGAGAACAGCATTGATATACTGCAAATTTATTCATATTTCACCAGTTTTTCTTGATAATCATTTTCTATTCCAAATTCCCATCCATGGTACTACACTGTGTTATCCTCATGTCTGGCTAGGCCATGACAGCTTCTCAGAATTCCTTGTCTTTGCTGACCTTGATAGTTTTTTGAAGAGCACTGGTCAGGTGGATGATCAATTTTGTTTGTTACCAAATTAAATGTCTCTTAATTTGGATTTCTCTAATATTTTCATAGAAGTTTCATGATGTGTTTTCAGTATACTAACCCCAGAAAAGTGAAATGCCATTCTCAGAACAGTCACTTATTTTTTAAAGATGAAATTAATAGATTGCCCCAAAGCTTTTGAAACATTTTTCCTATGATCCCATTTCCTAATTAATTCAAAATCTATTATAATAAAGTGATATCGCCAAGGTTGTTACTTTCTTCAAACATTTCTAGAATCTTGGAGTTGTAGCTATTTTCTTTAGCAGTGATTAACTCTTTCTGATGAAGAAATGTATTAATTCAGTTCTGTGCACGTGTTAGTTTTTAGTCACTCTGACAAATAAAGCCTATAATTGTGAGAAACAAGTTAAAAGAAGGAAAAATAACTGTATGTTGTCTCATAGTTTCAGAGTTTTCAGTCCATGATGGCTAGCTATGTTGCACTGGGTTGAAGGGAGGAAGAATACCATGATGGCAGGAGTGTGGGATAAAGGAGGCTGTGTACTTTCACCTCAAGAATAGGGAGGGATGAAGAGGAGAGGGGGCAGGGTGAGAGAGAAAAGAGAAGAGAGAGAGAGATTTGAGGACATATCTGTGCAGGACCCATCTCAAAAAACTTGAACCCACCTTTGAATAAGGCCAGCCCTACAAATTCATCAAAGGATTATCCATCCCTTAGGTCACATCTCTCAGGATCAAATAACTTTCAAAAACCTCACCTGCTAGCAACCAGGGTCCCATCATGTGAGTCTTCTGGTGACATCTCAGATTCAACAGTGTTGGATCCCTAACTCCAATACAGGAGTGCAATAGAAAGAAATGCAAACTGATCAAAAGGCTCCACCTTCAGACCCACCTTACACATGCTCACTCTCTGTTCTTTGCCACTTTTTCTTGCCTACCTCCAGCTGTAGGCCTTAAATTGTCAGCTACTTGTTTCCCCAAATTTCCTTAAATGTGTTTCAAACCTGAATGATGGGATGTGAGTTAGTCTCTTGTAGAATGCTATGACACAACCAATTTCTCCTTGAAGAGAAATAGGAGAACTGTTTTCTCACTTGTTCTGATGTTAATGTTGGGGCTGGGAAGGTGGCTCAGTGGTAGAGCGCTTGCCATGCATGCATGAGGCTCTGGGTTTGATTCCTCAGCACCACATAAGCAGAAAAGAAAAGTCTGATGTTAATGTTAAGGAGAAAATGATGTAGGGCTGTTTTAGCCATAAGGAAATAGGTCTAAAGATAAAATTCCAAACACCGAATTCGAGAGAGCAAGAGAAAGGAGACAGAGGAAGGAATCTAGATGATTCATCATCAAGTCAGTGAATCGACTGCTGAGCAAGCTATGTATGTTTTGCTGTTCCTGAGATTTGTTGATAAAAACAGCTGTATAGAAACGCAAAACAGTATTCATAACTCAGAAGAGGGAAGTTGGTGAAACAGACTGGTTTTATTTTGCCTATATAGTTAAGAATGTAGTTGACTTTCTCTTTAAGGAGAATTGATTTCCTTTTATAAATCTGTCAACACCTGGCTACAGGTCTACCTGTCAACAATTACCTGGAACTGGGTAGTAGCCATTGCTTTCAGACAAGATTTGTGCTCTGATCTTTAGTTGACCATTCCTCAGCTCTGCTTTCCCAGCCTCCTGTCACCACATATTGTAGCCATCTTTAAAAAAAAAATCCTCAGTAGCCAGACTTAATTTAAAACAAGCATCTCTTCTGAGTTTTGTTATTGTTGATTTTACAATTTTACACAAGAATTGCCCAATTTTGGAGATTATATTCAAAGAAAATTACAGAAACCTGACTCTGACAAACTTGGAGCTCCTTTGTGATGCCATATCTCCTCTTCTTTTCTTCTTCTCCTCTTCTCCTTCTGGCTTTGTTCAGAGCTCCTAAAGGAAAAGAAGTTAATTAAGATTAGCTTTCCAATTAACATTTCCTTGACATTTTAAATGGACCTTTACTTAGATTATGGGAGAAGCTTCTGTAGTCTGTAAGAAATCCTTCATAAATCTCTTTACCCTTCATAGAAGCTCATGTAACTGATTTACACTTGCCATTTTGGGATGGAGCCTGGCAAAAGTTTTATCAGTAGTATGCTTTGAGTTTACAGTTCAAGATTCTTGTCTAAAAATTTGCAATGAGTACCCCATAAAACATGCTCCAATACAGTGTGCAAATGTGTGTGTGTGTGTGTGTATGTGTGTGTAGTCAGTGCTCCATGCCCAAGAATTTCTTACCCATGGATTCAATCAATTCCATTTGAAAATAATGGGGGGAGGGGTATTTTTGCACATCTATGGACTCCTTTTATTGCTACTGTTTCCTAAGCATGTGGGTTAAGCAACACTATATCATATTATATAAGAGCCTCAAGAATCCTTGGTTTTTGGTCCCCAGGATGGGCACCAAATTCCTTCTAGGAACCAGTCCTTTATACATATGAAGAGAAACTGTATATGTCAAATGGATTACAAATTCTCTCTGGCACATACTCCCTGTTTACAAAAGGAGAGAAAAGAGGGGAGCTCTTTTCAGCAAAAACTTCCCCTGCCACAAACATGCTCCTGCTGTGAGGTACTGTGCTGCTATAAGGTCCAAAACACATGGAGAGCAACCTCTGAAAATGTGAGCCAAAATAAATCTTTCCTACTTTAAGTCGTTTACCTCTGGTGTTCTCACAATGATAGGAAGCTGAGAAACCTGGGCACTGGCTTCTGGCCTGCTCCACCTGTTTATTTTTGCTGTGACACTGGGTCGTGACATCTCTTGGTGTGCTGTAGAAGGGAAATATTTCATAGATATAGACACATGTGTGAAACAAACAAGAACAAAACAACACAAGGCCACAATATTGATATTTATAAAAACATGGCATGATATTTAAAAAAACATGGCAAAACTTAGCTTTAACTCAGCTGCATGAAATGATTCAAATTGTAAGTAGAATAAATTCCCTGTTGTTCACCTAAAGTATAGGTTGCATAGGATTTTGAGATCTAACCTAAGAGCAACACAAAAATATTACATTCTATAGATGTTAAGTGTAGTGCCATCATTATTAACATTTAATGTGTGAAAATGTGATTTTTCAAGAATAATGAACACATGCATGTATTTTTTAAATAAAGCCTGTTGGTTACATTAAGAATTTTCCTAGTTTCTGTGTCTGCTTTCAAACAGCTTCATAGAACTAAGTCACTTGACATCTGTTAGCAGTTTTTGAATTTTATTTTTGAAAATGTTGAGTGGACATGATATAATAAGGTAATGAATGGTCACAGATTTAAAATATTTACTGAACGTCAGAAACCACATCACCATATTAAATGCTTGTCATTTAATGAAACAAGTTATTTTCATGTAGTCATACAGAACATTTAAAATATCCCAGGAAATACAATCATATGTCCAAAGTCACAATACTGCTTAAGGGCTATGCTGTGATTGGAACCAGATGGGATTTTTCTCATCTATGTTCTGCTTATTATACTGTGCATCTTTCTATGTGTAGAAAACTTCTGGATAAAAGAGATTAGGAGGTGAGTGTATTGTGACATTTGTATCTGGGATCTTTTCTAGGTAGAGTTCATGAGGAATATTAAGAACTGATTTGGAGTTAGTAGAGACTACAGAGAGTCAGAGGTTTAGCATCCAAGAAAATGTCACGTTTTAACATCATCCAGTTTGGAAAAGGAACCCCTTTTATGAAAAACCCTCTTGTATTGTACATCAATATGATATAACTATTCACCTACAGTTCTCCATTTTCCACAGATGTAGGTAATTTGAAAGCAGAAATGTTTTGTCTTTTACCTTTATACCACAAGTGTTTGCCTATTCTAATTTTCTATTATTAATTTCGATTACTCTATTTTTAGCTTTGCCCTATAGAAATTAGAAACTTTCTATATTAATTTTCTTTGCCAGAAAATCATGAAGACAAGGATAATAATATCCAGAAAGTGTTTGGAATTTCTCTTTTTTTTTAATTGTGAAAATACCGTACAGAGGGGTTACAATTACATGGGCAAGGTAATGAATACATTTCTTATCAAGCATTGTTGCCTCCTCCTTTGTTTCCCTTTCCCATCCTTTCCCATCCCTCCCGCCCCCAAAGTTGTAAACTTCATTTTCGACATAACGACTTGTACATCTCATTGTTACAAATTATACCAAATCACAAATTATACCAACATCAAATACAGCGAAAACAGGGGTTATACTGTGGGGAAGGGACATACAAAGAAATAAAGAAATCATCGTATAAATATGTTAGAAACAATCACAAGAAAGAAAAAAACACTTGAATCCTTATCTTGGGGTTCATTTCACCTAACATCAACTTATCTGACCTTTTCTGCTTGTCTCAGACATAGTCTCATATCTAAAATATACCTGGAACTCATAAAATTAAGTCCCCCAACAACAAATCCTCAAAGAAACAACTGCCCAATAAATAAGTGGGCTAAAGACTTAAAGAGAAACTTCTCCAAAGAGGAAAGAAGGATAGCAATAGACACATGAAGAAATGCTCAACCTCTCTAGCCATAAAAGAAATGCAAATCAAAACAACATTGAGATACCACCTACCCCAGTTAGAATGGCAAAAATCAAGAACTCTAATAACAACAGATGCTGGAGGGGATGTGGATAGAAGGGAACCCTACTGCACTGTTGGTGGGAGTGTAAACTTGTTCAACCACTGTGGAAAGCAGTATGGAGGTTCCTCAAAAGACTCCACATAGAGCTCCCCTATGACCCAGCAATCCCACTTTTGGGCATTTACCCAAATGATCACAAACAAGACCACACTAAAGCTATCACCACAACTATGTTTATTGCAGCATTATTTACCATAGCTAAGATCTGGAACCAACCCAGATGCCCTCAGTAGATGAACGGATCAAGAAAATGTGGTATATATACACAATGGAATTCTATGCCTCCATCAGAAAGAATGACATTGCCCCATTTGTTAGGAAATGGAAAGACTTGGAAAAAATTATATTAAGTGAAGTAAGCCAGGCCCAAAGAAACATAGGTCCCATGGTTTCCCTTATTTGCAATAACTAGTGTTTAGAATTTCTTGGGGGGAAAATCTATAAATCAAAATGTTATTATTGTTCAAATTTTGAATAAACAGATATAGAGGATATTTCTAACTTATTTTATTTCTCATTTAGTTTTACAAAGAATTCCATGTCAGGTTATAAGAACAATGCTTCTTGACCAATATGTTTTCATTCTTTTAAAAAATATATATAATTTCTAGCTAGGAACCAGTGGCTAGTGCTTATAATCCTAGCTAACACAAGAGGCTGAGATCTGAAGATCCCAGTTCAAAGCCAGCCCAGGCAGGGAAATCCATGAAGCTCTTATTTCTGATTAATCACAGAAAAAGCCAGAGGTGGTGCTGTGTTTCAGGTGGGAGAGTGCCAGCCTTGAGCAAAAGGAGCTCAAGGACAAGCACTCAGGCCTAGAGTTCAAATCCCAGGACTGGCAAAAGACAAAAACAGAACAAAACAAAACACCTGCCAGGAACTATGATTTATGTCTGTAATTCTACTTGGGAGTCAGAGATAGGAGAACTGCAGCTTGAGGTTAGCTAGGTAAAACATATTTTTGAAAACTCATCTCAAACCATAAAAATCTGGGTGTGGTAGTACATGCTTAGCATTCTAGCTATGTGAGAAGCCTATGGGATGGTCCCCATTCAGGCATGTCCAGGGATAAATGTGAGAAACTATCTTAAAACTATCTTAAAAAGTAGTTAAAGCAAGAAGAGCTGGGGGTGTGGCTCCAGGGATAGAGTACTTACCTGGCAAGTACAAGGTCCTGAATTCAAACTCCAAAAGAAATATGTATAAATTTCCTCTGGATTAAAAAATGAAACAATTCAATTAGTCTAAAACTAAAACAATTCAACTAGTATAGAACCACACTAACATTTTCCTTTCCTTTTTTGCAATTTAATATCGCCATTATATAATACAGTTAAACAGAGGGAAATATTTCTAGTAATCTAAGACTATCCTTCAATTTCTATTTAAATTCAACATTTTTGCCAATATGCGAGCAATTAATTTCTCACTGTATGTGCCAGGAAATAAAAACAAAAAATAGAACACTTTTTGAATAACAAAGGCAATAAGAACACATTGCTATTTCCATGACTAGTTGGCTGGAAACTTCACCCACCTCCTACATACCAAAATTTCATAAATGATTTTTCTATATTTTGTTAAACAACTTAAACAATTCTTCAATAGAAGTTATCACCCTTCATTCCAGACCTTGTCCTAAGAACTAAGTTATCTAAACTTAGCACTGTTTATGCAGATTTTTATCTTACAGATTTGGGAAAAAATAAATAAATAAGCATTGATAGTAAATAACAGTTAATTAAAATCATATTGATTCGGCACTTGTTTATGGTTTTTAATCACTGTGGACTCTGGCATATGAGCTGGGGGCAGTTCCTGGGGCTTGAACTCAGGGCCTGGGCACTGTCCCTGATCTTTTGTGCTCAAAGCTAGTGCTCTACTTTGAGCCACAGTTCCACTTATGGGTGATACTGAATTGGAGATAAAAGTCTCACAAACTTCCCTGATTCAGGCTGGCTTCAAACCCTGATCCTCAGATCTGTCTCCTGAGTAGCTAGGAGTACAGGCATGGACTACTCAGACCAGTTTGTGATCATTTTTATTGTAGATTCTCTACCCTCAGTCATTTTCTTCCAGTACCAACATGTAAAAATCTACTATGAAAATGGTAAATTAAAAAGTATCCCCATGGTTTTTTTTTGCTACAGTCTCATTTTCTATAGAGCACTGTGGTCTGAGAGGGAATAAAGTACTGATCTCTGAAGAAGTCAGCACACTGGCTTAAGTTTTGGGTATTTCATTAGCTTGTTATATGCCCTTGAACAAGTCCTTAGAGTACTCTTGACCTTGGTTGGCTTCCTGATCTGTAAAATAATGGCATCAAGTCTGATAAGTTCTAAGATGCTTTTCCAGTGTCAAAAACAATTTATTTTTTTTAAATCAATCTTCCCTCAAAATTCAGAAGATATAATAGGACTACCATAAAGGAATTACACTGATAAAGATCCAATTCCATATTGCATGGGGCAAGATTTGAAAGGAAGAGCTCTGCTGAACAGTTTTCAAGTTGTAAGGTCATAAAAAAGAAATATTTATAAATGCAGTTAAAATAATACTTTTTGTTACTTAAAATATAAAGCCAGTAAGCTAGTCACTGGTGGCCCATGCCTGTCATCCTAACTACTCAGGAGGCTTGAGCTCTGAGGATAGCAGTTCAAAGCCATCTGGGGCAGGAAAGCCCACGAGGACCCTTATCTCTATTAATCAGCAAAAAAAATCTGAAAATGGAGCTGTGGCACAAGTGGTAAAGAGCTAGTATTAAGCAAAAAAAAAACCTCCCAGTCCCTGAGTTCAAGCCACCGGACTGGCAAAAAAAAAAAAAAAAAAAGAAAAAGAAAAAGAAAAAGAAAAGAAAAATAGATAAAGCCATTGGTTTATTTAATAGACATTATTCTACTAAATAGATAGATTTGTAACACTGAGAATTCTACAGATGCTGCAGTGTAGACCAGACCTATTATTTGCTATAACTCACCACACCAGTTGTTTGTAGACATTAAGAAGAGGAATTGGCTTGAAAAGCAAGAATGAAGTAGATATTAACTCCTTACTGAAAAAATATACACATGAACATACATAAAAGTTACAAACATTTGTATTTGTTAACTTGTTAAATGTGTGCATCAAGTACACAAAGCAAATGTTTCTATGATGGATATAAATCATCCATGCAAATCATACAATGAACTTGCAAAATGAATTACCACTTTAAAATTCAACACTAGGAACAAGAAACTACAGAGCATTGGGAATTCATTTAGCATAGGACAGACTTTAGGTGTGCAAATATTTTTGGCCTTCCTTGGATGTGGAATGAGTCAAAACAGAAAAGAATATCACCAATGACATCCTCTTTGTTTTAGTACAGGAATCTAGAAAAATAGTTAGAGATATAGCTTTTTAAGGCCCATTAAGTTCAAAAGAGATGTTTTTCAATCCATTTAAGAAATGTCATTATTGTGATCAGGTATCCAGATTTTCCTTCAAGTAGCTCCTGTCATCTACCCATTTGGGAAAAGCAAGGAGAAGTCTTGCTTTGTGAAGTCATGATTATATCTAAACAGTGTAGTGCCAGGATCTGGGACCTCAAACAAAACATATATATATATATATATGTATATATACATACATGTATGTATATATGTATAAATATGCATATATATGTATATACATATACCTTAATTTCTTCATGTATAAAATCAAGATGATGGCCTTCAGGCCTAATGCTAAATTAAGCAATATATTCCAAGCACTTAATGATTGGCACACAATAAACGCTAACCAACTGGGAACAAATATTAGCTGCAAATATGTGCTAACTATTACAATGTATAATGAACAATGTATGATGAACCTCCATTGCCTTACATATGCAGAAAAATAAAGGACATCAATGAATAGAGAATGTATATGGTTGATAAATGCTCAACAAGTGCTTAACGTGAAATATATTCAACTTCAGCTAAAAAGTATCTGAAACCACACAAACTGTAAAGAAATGATATAGTACTCTAATTTCCCTCTCAAACTGGCAGATTTTTACATTAACCGTGTTTGGTCATACTTACATCTTATATGACAAACTCAGTACTTTTGGACAGTGGCAAGGGAGAAGCTTATTTAGCCATTTTAGGAAACAATTACATTTCAACATCATATTAAAAATCTTGAAAACTTTATTTGAGTAAATAATTTTACTCTTGATATCTGTACTAAGAATATATTCAAAACTATGGTTCAAAATATAACATGTCTTCAATTTTTCAGTATTATAGACCTTTCTGTTGCTTAATAATAGACTATGAATGAATTATAGATCATACAGATAATGATGTTTAATATACTTTAAAATTATACTTTCATGTTTCTTAACGGAGGAGCAGAGGTTGGCAGCTCATGGGGAGGTGTAGATGATTGGAATAAGAGATGTGGGTAAATACAGTTATAATAATGAATGCCTGTATGTAAAATGGATGAGACTTTAGACTAGCAAAGGAAAGGATTGGGAAGACAGAGATGGAAAGGGTGACTGATCAAGATACACTGTACCAAAAATGGATGTACCAAAATTGGTTAAGCTCCTGTATATGATTATATTAGTTTTATGGTATTATAATGTGATATAAATTATATAGAAAATGTCACATATCATTAAAATATTAGGAGAAACACACAAATATACAAACACAATACTTACCAATTTCTTCACCAGATGTAGATAGACTATAGAGAAACAACAAGTTCATACATGAGCAATTGGCACTCTCTAAAAAATTTTGTTTGATGGGAATGTCAAATAAGTTCTATCCAGGATGTGAGTGCCAGTGGGAAAGAGATGGGTGAATGCAGAAGGTAAGAGAGCGTGAATATGGTCAAAATACTTACAAACGTGTGAAAATATAAAAAAGATTTGGGAAAGGTGGAGAGGGAAAGGGGAAGAGTAACAGAGGACATCAGCAAACTGTAGGCATATGGACATGTCAAAGTGAGATCCCCTTATACAACTACTGATACCAAAAAATGTGGGAGTAAAGATATATATGATACTTATCTATTTTAAAATATTTTATCACATATTAAGTTCATATTTATTGAATAATCAGAACACATATATAAATAATATATGATTCTGGCAGAGATGAACAATATTTACAGATGATGTTTATAGAGTTCTGAACATTTTCCCATATATATATATATATATATATATATATATATATATACACCCATATATATTTTGCTAGTTATCTTGGAGATGAAGTTTCATAGACTATTCTTCCCTGCTGGCTTCAAATTTCAATTTTCTGAATATGAGTCTCTGGAGTAGCTAGGATTACAGATGTAATACCTTTATGTTTTGAAGTTACAGATGGAATATCGATATGTTTTAAAATACAAATTGGGTATATTATTCTGGGCACACGCCTGCAATCCCAGCCCTTGGAAGGTGGAACATCACAAGCCCCTGGCCAGCTTGAGTTTGAATCCAGACTAGGATACATGGTAAGATCCTGTCTCAACAACGATAATAACAAAATGTATTATAGGGCATACACTTGAACTTTTGAATATTATCTCATTTTTCTTGTAAGCAGTCATTTAAGTAAATGGATCTCCTATTTTTATTAGTTTCCTTAGGATAAATTATTACAAATAAATTTGGTAGTAGCTTGTGTGAACATGTCTTCAGAATATGTCTGACTCTATATAATAGTATAATTAATATAAATATTTGCACACAGAGGCATCCATAGTATCATGGTTAACGTTATACAGCAATTTTACCTAATCATGAAGTAGCCAAACACTTGGTCAAATATTGATACTCCAGGTATTCCTCTGAGGGGGCTTCTGGATAAGTTCAACATTTAAACTGGCAGAGTGAGTGGAACAGATCGCCCACCCTCATACGGATGGACCTCAGGAGGCCTGAATTCCCCTAAAAGGCCCGCATTCCCCTAAACAAGAGAGGATTCTTCTAGCCTCTCTATTTTTGAGCTGGGAAATTTCTTTTTCAACTTCCAGACTCCAACTGAAACATCATCAGTTCCTGCAATTTGAATCTGCCAGCCTTTGGCTGTTCTTTCTGTGTCCTCAGTCTGCCAACCACTGGTTCTGTGAGCTCACCAGCTTGTCAGTCTCCATAATCCCATGACTCAATTTCTGATAAGTACACACACACACACACACACTCACACAGGACATTGGTTCTGCTTCTCTGCAAAACACAAACACACCTTTAAAAAGGTTTATATATTTATACCACCAGCAGCAGCAGACCAAAATTCCTACCTTTCAGTTACCAATGCCAAAGCAATTCTTCATATTTGCCAAGTTGATAAGATAAAAATACTATCACACTGTTGCTTTCGTTTAAACTACAATTATTTTAAAACAGATATTGTCATATTCTTAACAGTTAATTTCATGGCTTTATGAGTTGCTTTTTCATTTGTGTAGATTCTAATTCACACACTTCTATTTGGCAAAGAAGCTTTAAAAGTGATAGATATGAATTCATGTATATATAAATATACATACACACATATATAGTGCAAATGTTCTTGGTTTATTTTTACTTTCCCTTTAATTATGCTTGTATTTCATTATTTTACAAGGAAATGTAAACTATTTAGCTATACATATCTATCATTTTTCCTGTTTGTGACTTCTGAGTTAGCTTTACTCTAAGAAAACTTACTCAGTGTAAGACCACATACAGTGGTCCCTCGCTATATCCCTTGCTTTATCACGGTTCACTTAAAGTGAGTTTAAAAGAAACAAAAATGAAGAAAAAGCATTCGACAAGATCCAACACCCCTTTATGATGAAGGTTTTGGAAAAATTAGGAATCCATGGAACATTCCTCAATACAATAAAGGCTGTATATGACAAACCTACAGCCAGCATTATACTCAATGGTGAAAAACTAAAGCCATTTCCTCTTAACTCAGGAACAAGACAAGGATGCCCACTCTCTCCACTTCTCTTCAATCTAGTTTTAGAATGCCTAGCTACAGCAATAAGACAAGATGCAGACATAAAGGGGATCCAAATAGGGAAAGAAGAAATAAAACTCTCCCTCTTTGCAGATGACATGATCTTGTATTTAAAGAATCCCATAGACTCCACTCCCAAATTACTCAAGCTGATTCAAAACTTTGGCAAAGTAGCAGGTTATAAAATTAACCCCAAAAATCAATGGCTTTTCTGTATGCCAACAATGAGAAAAGTGTGGCTGAAATTAGGAAAGCAACTCCATTTGTAATAGCCCCACAAAAAATAAAATACCTAGGAATTAACTTAACTAAAGAAGTGAAGGACCTCTATGATGAAAACTTTAAAATCTTGAAAAAGGAAATCAACACAGAACTTAAAAAATGGCAAAACCTCCCATGCTCCTGGATTGGAAAGATTAACATCGTGAAAATGACAATACTTCCCAAGGCTATCTACAAATTCAACGCAATACCTATCAAAATTCCACCTTCATTCTTCAAGGAAATAGAAGAGGCAATCCAAAAATTCATATGGAACAATAAAAGACCCCGAATAGCAAAAACGCTCCTCAACGGAAAGAACACTGCTGGAGGAATATCAATACCAAATTTCAAACTCTACTATAAAGCCATAGTAATCAAAACAGCTTGGTATTGGCATAAGAACAGACCTCAGGACCAATGGAATAGAATTGAAAACCCAGAAATGAACCTACAGACCTATAGCCATCTAATCTTCTATAAGGGAGCTAAAACAATAGAATGGAAGAAAGACAGCCTCTTCAGTAAATGGTGCTGGCAAAATTGGTTAACTACTTGTAGAAAACTAAAGCTAGATCCTTATATATCACCCTGCACCAGAATCAACTCCAAATGGATCAAAGACCTTGAACTCAAAGCAGACACTCTGAAAACATTACAGGATGGAATAGGAGAAACCCTAGGTCTCCTTGGCTCAGGCCGAAATTTTCTGAATAGAGACCCGGAAACACAACAAATCAAAGAAAGTTTGGACAAATGGGATTGCATAAAGTTGCAGAGCTTCTGCAGGGCAAATCACATAGCTAGCAAGATCAATAGAAAGCCCACGGATTGGGAGAAGATCTTTACTAGCCATACAACGGACAAGGGTCTCATATCTAAAATATACTTGGAACTCAAAAAATTAAACCCCCCAACAACAAATCCTCAAAGAAACAACTGCCCAATAAATAAGTGGGCGAAAGACTTAAAGAGAAACTTCTCTGAAGAAGAAAGAAGGATGGCCAATAGACACATGAAGAAATGTTCAACATCCCTAGCCATAAAAGAAATGCAAATCAAAACAACATTGAGATATCACCTCACTCCAGTTAGAACAGCAAAAATCAAGAACTCTAACAACAACAGATGCTGGAGGGGATGTGGACAGAAAGGAACCTTACTTCATTGTTGGTGGGAATGTAAACTTGTTCAACCACTTTGGAAAGCAGTATGGAGGTTCCTCAAAAGACTTCACATAGAGCTCCCCTATGACCCAGCAATCCCACTTTTGGGCATTTACCCTAATGTTTACAAAAAAGACCACACTAAAGCTACCAGCACAACTATGTTTATTGCAGCATTATTTACCATAGCTAAGATCTGGAACCAACCCAGATGGCCCTCAGTAGATGAATGGATCAAGAAAATGTGGTATATATACACAATGGAATTCTATGCCTCCATTAGAAAGAATGACATTGCCCCATTTGTTAGGAAATGGAAAGACTTGGAAAAAATTATATTAAGTGAAGTAAGCCAGGCCCAAAGAAACGTAGGTCCATGGTTTCCCTTATTTGTAATATCTAGTATATGTATGAGTCAAGCGGAAAAGGTCAGATAATGTGATGTCAGGAAAATGAACCCTTAGATGTGTATTTTAATGTTTTTTTTTCTTTCATGCATGTGTTTCTAACACATTTATAAGATTATCTCTTTGTTGCTTTGTATGTCCCTCCCCCACAGTATAACCCCTGCTTTCACTATATTTGATGTCAGTATAACTTGTGGAGGAGATGGGGAAAAACCAGTTGTTTAAGGATACAGGTGGACCTGTTGCAACAATGAGAAGTACAAGTTGTCATGTCCAAAACGAGCTTTACAACGTTGGTGGGGGGGGGGGGGGGCTGGGGGGGGGGGAAAGAGAAGGATTGGGATTAGGGGGGGAGGGGGAGGCTGGGAAGGGATGTGAAGGATAAACAAAGGAGGAGGCTGCAATGCTTGGTAAGAAATGTATGCATTATTCTGCCCATGTAATTGTAACCCCTCTGTACAGTATGTTCTCAAATAAAATAAAATTAAATTAAAAAAAAAAGAAACAAAAATGAAAATAGTGATCCCTCAAGGACCTATCGCAGGAAGTACAGTCTGGAGGACCTTTCATCCCTGAAAATCCACGAAGTAGCAGTAAATCAATCCTTATATAAAGAGGGACTACTATATAATGTTGCTACTTCACATATTTACCTATATGGAAAATAAAGAAATATAAGATCATCTTGAACTAATTTTAATGTGGAGTGTCTGTTTTATGATGCATTTTTATTCTAATATAAAATAGTCACAGTGATGCCCTGGTAGTTGCCATTTACTTGCATCAGTTTTGAGTACTAGCATATCTGACGACAAGAAAAAAAAAAAAAAAGAGTCCCAGTAAAAGACAAATAAAATTACACAGGCACGATTAATTAAACAGCACTCTAAGCATTAACGCAGTGAGAACAAAGGAGAGTATTCTTAGGAGAGGATCACAGTAGCTCAATAGCTATGTGCATATGGCCATATAAAATAATGCTTATTACAATGAACTCCAAAACACAGCAACAAGAGTGTTTTTTAATTGTACTGTTTGCAGTTATTTCTTTTTTTCTTTCACCTTTTGTTTATTCCCTGTTGTCACTGTATTTGACTTCTGTACAAGTATATCTGATTTGCAGAAGGGAAGGGGAATCACAGAAACAGATACTCACTAGACACTAAGTTGGAAATGAACCGTACAGATTGTGTGGGTGGATGGAGGGGTGAAGAGGGGAGGAAATGGAAGATGTGTGACCCTGCTCAAAAAGGAATGTACTAATTATTTGATTATGTAATTGTAACTCCCTGTACATCACTTTTACAATAAAATTTAAATTCTGAAAAGGAAAGAATCCCTTTTTTTCAATTGGTCTTGTGTATGTCAATTTCTATAGGCTTTGTGAAACTTGTTGATTATTAACTAATCTAAAATGGGGGTGAGGCCATGGACCCACTGTAAGACACCACTGTACTCTATTTTATTTTCTAACTCCTCTAAAAGTATAAGGGAATCCTGTTTAAACTCAATGAGATTTATAGGTATAACCATAATTTGAGGTCCAGAATCCATATGGGCCATGGTGGTTCATCATTTTGTACATCCTAGCAGATGTTAAGGTTAATTTAAAAACTATCACAGAGACCTGACATGGTAGCACGGGCCTATAATATCTGCTGCATGAGAGGTGGAATTAGGATTGTAGTCTGAGGCTGCCATGGGAAAGAACACCAAGAACAAACTTGAAAATTAAACTAAAGCAGAAAGGGGTTGGAACTTAAATGGTAGAATACTTGCATAGGACGCGTAAGGCTCGTAGTTCAATCCCTTGTATTATTTTTTTAAAAGAAGAAAGAAAAGAATGAACAATTGTAAAGACACAGTCACCAACACATACAGGTTTAGTCTTCCTTGTGCATAGATTCATTTAGGACAGATTACAGATTCCTGTTTCTTCCTGTCCTGTAAACAGACGTTGTTGTTGTGCGTTTGTTCTGTTTTGTGTTCTGGCTACGGGGTATTACAAATGAAGAGGAATGCTCTGAATCTCACTTCTATTTGCAAATCCTATCCTCCAGAGAGTATCAAATCAATATCAAATGGGGTAGGAGCCTCCCTCATAATCAGTTTTATTATATTGACATCAGGGATTCTGGGATGTGATTGAGTTTAAAAATTACCTCTGGCTTTTTCTTTGCTGCCGTTGTTTTTTAATGTACTATGTGATTTTTTGTTTCTTTTTTTGTACTTTTTTATTGCAAAAATGCTGTAAGAGGGATTACAGTTACATGAGCAAGGTAAATGAGTACATATCCTATTGAGCATTGTTGCCTCCTCCGTTGTTTTCCCCCTACCATCCTCCTCCCCCCCTTCCCCCCCCCTCCGCCCAAGTTGTAAAGTTCATTTTCAACACACTGTTTCTTTTTTTTGTATGTTCTTCCCCCATGGTATAATCCCCATTGTCACTGTATTTGATTCCGGTGCCCTGCATGTTTTATATACATTTTTCTAATTTGGGGAGGGGAAGGAAAATAACAAAATGCTGAAACAAGGACACAGGCTGACCTATTGTAACAATGAGATGTACAAGACACTATGCTGAAAATGAACTTTACAACTGGGGGAGGGGAGCAGTGAAAGGGAGGAGTTGGGGAGGTGAGGAGGGAAGGGATGGTAGGGGAAAACAAAGGAGGGGGTAACAATGCTCGATAGGAAATGTACTCATTACCTTATTCATGGTAACTGTAACCCTTCTGTACAGTATCTTTACAATAAAAAATATTTTTAAAAATTACCTCTTTTTGTTCCTTTTTTTAAAATCTAACTTGGCAGTACTGAGATTTGAACCGATGGCCTTATCCTTGCTTGGGAAGCACTCTGCAATTTGAGCCACACCTCCAGATCTTTTTGCTCTGATTATTTTTTACTAAGTTCTTGGTTTTGACTGGTTCTGCCTAGATAGGAATCTCCTAGTTATGCTTCCCATTTAGACAGGCCTGGAGCTACAAACCTTCTACATAGCTAGGATAACATGAATCAGCTACCCATGCCTACTCATTAGCACATATAAATTGCACAAAGGAGTTTATGGTAATATTTCCATATATACAATGTACCCTGATTAATTCATCCTATTTATTATACAATGTTACTGGGATTTAAACACAGGGCCTAGCACTTGCTTGGCTTACTTGCTTGGCTGGCACTCAACCACTTGAGCCATGCCACCAGCGCTGCTTTTTTGGAGTCTCTGACTTCTGCCATGCTTGACTTCAAACAGCCAGCATCAGTATCTCAGCCTCTGAGTATATTTAAGCCAACCTTGGGTAAATAGGATCACCAATATGAGCCACTAGTGCCTGGTTACCATCAGTTTTTTAAAGAACCACAATACTGATTTCCACAGTGAAGGCATAATTTACATCCTCACCGACAGTGTGTAAGAGTTCCTTTCCCCCCCCACCCACATCCTCACCAACATTTTCAGTTTTCTTGATGATAGCCATTCTGACCAGGGTGAGATGGAATCTCACTGACTTCCAATCTAACTGGTTTAGATATCAAGACAGGTGATAATACGCAAGAAGACATAAAAGGGTAACACTTGTTATCCTTTTGGGAAAGAGTGAAATAGATGTCAAAACTAAACCAAAATAATTTGAGCAATAGAAGGTACAAGTGGCTTTGGTATTACTGTGATTTAGATGTGGGACCTAAGTAAACGTTCTTGCACTCAGACCAGAGTGTGCATGGCTTAAACATCTTTATCAGCACCAAGCGAGCAAGTGACCTAGGTTTCTTATCAGTTTGCCCAGATATGTGGCAAAAGAGAAAAGGAAGGGGCAGGGCTTGAAAGCTGTCAGAACCAAACATCAAAAATGGAGTCAATTTGTGTCTTCTTTTGTCCCATCATTGTGAGATTTTGGAATGAGTTTACATAAAGTAACTAAAATGACTTAGGAAGTTAGGAACATTTTTCTTGCCTATAGAATAATTTATTTACTATGGGAATTATCTGGCCACCCCAAAATTACTAAAATTTTCTCTTAAATTATGAATCCATTAGACAGCTAGTTCTCTAACACTCTAATTTTCCCCTGGCTATTTGTATTCTATAGTTCTATTTCCCCTAAAGACATTATTTTTTAGATAATTGATATTTTTGAAAAACAACATAATTTTTTATATTACTTCCTGCTTTATCAATTTCTTTTATGTGTGTGGGTAAAGTTCATAATGTTGAGTTAGTCATAATCCACATTTCATTATATGCCACAATTATTGGTCCATTTTTCTAATACTACTTATTTAATCCATTTTCTTCATCTACTTCCTCATTATTCTTCTTTCATAGAAAAATATTTTAAGTATTTAGTATGTAGATTATATATATTTGTGTTTATGCATGTACATAATGAGTTGTTTTGTACATTTATTTGAATTTTATGTTATTATTCTGTAGTTAAAATTATGAATATTACTTTTTTCTTTTTCTTTTGTGCCAGTTCAGGGACTTGAACTCAAAGCTTCTTAGTTTCACTTTCTTCTTTGCTCCCAGCTTGTGCTCTACCACTTGAGTCAGTGATTTTTCGCTGAATAATAGGAAATAAGAGTCTTACAGAATTGTCTGCCTTAGCTGGCTTCAAATTGTGATTTTTATATTTCAGTCTCCTAAGAAGCTAGGATTATAGTCATTAGTCATAACCCACCATCATCCAATATTTTTAAAGATATTGGCACATTTTTTGTTACACACTCATTGTTTTTGCATGCTGGGTGATGGTCTACAATGCAAATCTAAATTATTCTATTTTTTCAATTCTTCAGCTACATGACCTCCAACTCATCATTTCTACAACTAATATTATGACGAAGAGTCTAACACCTGCATCAACATGGACCTATGTAAAAATTTCCCCATGGAATATATCTAGGAAACAGTATAAAGAAGATGTGTAATTTTATTCGATATCTTCAGATTTCATTCTAGAATGAATGAAATCTAGATTATTCCAATGAAAATGCTATTTTTAACTAAAAGAAAAGTTTTTTAATAAACATGTATATCTTCCTCAGGTGACTAAAAGTAAAAATGTTTTGTTTGTTTTATGCTCATTATTCTCTGACTGAGAATAATGAAATAGAGTGATAGTAAATAGTGACATAAATAAGATATTGAGACTTTGGGTAATAAACCCAAGGAATTCAAATTCTCCATATAGTTTTCTGTTTGTGTATAAACAAATTCCCATTAGATGTTCATTTGAAAGTTGGATCTTAAATTCTAGTGGAAAAAAATGTGATGATTGAGTTCAGAGCTAGAGAAGACTCACTTTTACAGTAATACTTATGCTTCAAGTTTGAAGCTAGATGTCTCTTCAATTTTATCTTGCCATAATCTATAGCTTGGTTCCAAATCAAGAAAGGATAGTGAAAGCATGTGACTAACAAGAGACTAAGAAATAAAAATTTTGTACTAGGCTTAATTATGCTGTTAAATTAGGTTGACCCTCTCAAACTTTGAGGTTAGGGACTATCCAGAAATAAGTATTGCCTATTTCTCCTTGATAGAAAGGGAAAATTGAATTAATCATAACTATACTGACTTATAATCAAGAAAAGAAATTCTGCCCTTAAAAGAAAAGCCCTAAGCAAAATAATCATGCCACTCCTTTACCTCTAAAGCAAAATTTAAAAATAAACCAAGATAACAAGGAAAAAAATATACATTAAAATTGCTAAAATATTGCAGTGTTCTACAGTGCTAAGATGGATGTGCAAGAGATAGAAGTTATATCATTAGTATTCTCTGTCTTCATTAAAAGTATTAATGAAAATTAAAATGTATGAAGGTCCACTAAGATTACTTAAACATGGACATATTTCTAAATGCTGCTTTGATTATCTGATTGAAAAAACATTTCATGGGCTCTAAAAGAATAATGGTAAAAGTTCTGAAGCCATAAATTTGTAATCTTACCTGATTCATTCTACTTTAGAAGGAAAATTGCTACTTTTGGGATGGAAACTGGACATTGCTAATAAATAACAGAATTTAAAATAGATGTTTAAATCATTTTTTCACTTTCACCTGTAATGAATTGGACATCAAAATAGTTTCATCAGTTTTATGAGCAGGATTATACAGCGTAGTAATGAAATGCAAATATCTCTGTTCATTAAGTCTCAACTGTTTCATCAATTTTGTATACATAGTTCAGTGGGAACTGATAATTATATTGCAATGTGAAAAAAATGTTTATTAACTACCAGCATGAGGCAGCTAGGTATATCCAATTATGCCCATATAATGCAATTTCACAAAGTGATTTGATTTTTATTTATTACTTCATGGTCTTTATTTGACTGGACTTCATGGATTTGGGCACATTTTTAAAGTAAATTATAAATGATGAAAATGCTTAAATAAGCATCCAATAAATTCTTAAAATTAAAAATGTGATTTTTGGTGCCTGATGTGTATGTGAGTAATGTAGTCATATTTAAGGGTATGTAAATATCAATAAATAATTTAGGCTGTTTTAGGCTGTACTATAAATATATTTACATAAATATATTTTATTAATTAAATATTTTTGTCAATTTAAACAAGCCTAGAATTTTGATCTTAATATTAGAATTTTTGTTTAATAAATTAGATATTCCAGATTCCTTTTTGAACTTTATTTTACCAATATTGTCATAAAATAAAGTATACTAAAAGGTAACATGACAAATATCAAGGTGAATTTTTAAAGAAGTGGGATTTATTCTATAGTAGTATGATCAGATCATTTATAAAATGGGAGGGAAGGGATCATAGGGAAAAAACAAAGGAGGAGGAACAATGCTTGATACAAAATGTACTCATAGCTGGGTGGCTCACGCCTGTAATCCTAGCTACTTAAGAAGCTGAGATCTGAGGATCATGGTTCAAAGCCAGCCCAGAAAAGTCCATGAGGCTCTGATCTCTAATAAACCACTAGAAAACTGGAAGTGGTGGTGTGACTCAAGAGGCAGAGCGCTCACCTTGAGCTGAAGAGTGCAGGGACAATGCCCAGGCCCAGAGTCCAAGCCCCATGACCGACCAAAATAAGTGTGATTGTAACCCCCGCTCTGTGCAGTATTTTCACAATAAAAAAACTTATTTAAAAATTTAGAATTTAAATTCTCAATTAACTACATTCCAAAACATTAAAGATAGCACAATTTTTTCATAGATCTGAGCTAATCATTGGATGACACTCTTCTGGGAACACATAGAAGAATCTTATTCTTTAACAACCATCCATTATCAGGGTTTTTTAAACTTATTGCCAACATTTTGGAAATATCCTCCTTCCTTCAATCTCATATCACCCCCACTCCACCACATACACAAATCTTGTCCAATGACTTCAGCATCATAGAGTTGGATTCTCCCCACTTTTTTAATATATATATACATATATATGTATATGTATAGTAAAGATACTGTACAGAGTGGTTACAGTTACACAAGTAAGGTAATGAGTACATTTCTTATCAAGAATTGTTACCCCCTCCTTTGTTTTTCCCCTGCCATCCCTTCTACTCAGTAGTTATTTACCAATATTTATCTGCCTTTCATTCAATTTCCATAGTCCATCTGTTTTTACATGTAGACCTCTCTTGTATAATTTAGTGTGTCCTTTATTGTCACTTTGTGCTATTAACATCTTCAGTCTTCTACAATAACATTTTTCCTCTCAAACATACACATTATTGCTTATTAAAAATAGTAAGTTTGGCAAAATGGCACAAACTTACAATCCTAGCTACTTGGGAGGCAGATGTCATAATCAAGAGAATCATGGATTGAGGCCAACCTGCACATAAAAGTTCACAAGAATCCATCTCAACCATTGGCTAGGCACAGTGTTACATGTTTGTTATCCCAGCTACAGGGGAAACACAAGTAGGAAGATCACAGCCTAAAGCAGCCTGGGCATAAAGTAAGATCCTGTATGTGAAAATAATGAATATAAAAGGAACTGGAGGCATGACTCAAATGCTACAGTACCTGCTTAGCAAGCATAAAAACCTGAGGTCAATTCCAGCATAAAATATAAATGAATAAATAAACAAATGAGAAGCATCTTTTTTTTCTTTTACAGTCATTCTCTTTGAGTTTTGTTTTGTTTTTGTCAGTCATGGGGCTTGAACTCTGGCCCTGGATGCTGTCCCTCAGCTCTTCACCTCAAGGCTAGCTGTCTTATCACTTGAGCCACAGTGCCATTTCCAGTTTTCTGGTGGTTAATTGGAGATAGGAGTCTCATGGCTCTCCAGCCTGGGCTGGCTTTGAAGAGTGATCCTCAAATCTCAGCCTCCTGAGTAGTTAGGATTACAGGCGTGAGCCACCGGTGCCTAGCTCTCTCCTTGAGTTTTTAAACAAACTATTAAAATTTCCATGCTCTCCTTTTTTGCTTAAAAATCTAGAATCTAATTATCAACCTCACCCCTCCACTAAAGCTACCAGTGGAGGGCATGTCATTCCTCTGAGCTGAGTTGAAAGCCAGTTTTCCATTTTCACCTTAACTTTGCTTTCTCCTTTAACTTTTCCCTGACAGATTGTCCCTTCCTTTGAACTTTCTCTTCCTTTATATGTTAAATCATTCTTCTAGCTCTTTTGCTTTTCTTTTAAAAAAAAAAATCCTTATTATCTGTACATAATTACACAAAGGTGTTGCCCTTTCACTCAAGTAGTTTATGAATACAGTGCATCTTTGTCAATGTTACCCCTTTCAACATTCTCCCAACCCACTCCTTACCTTAACCTATCTCAATTGGGTTATATATTGCATTTTTTCCATTTAACAAAGCAATTTATGTGTACTATGAGTATTGATCTGTTTGGGCCATGATTTCTTAGTTTTCTGGAGGGCCTTATTTTTTCTTTTTATCTCCTCAAGATTTATTGAAGGATAACATAAATAAATAAAAGTTAAAGACAGAGCCGGGGTTGGTGGCACATGCCTGTAATCCTAGCTACTCAGGAGGCTGAGAACTGAGGATCGCAGTTCAAAGCTAGCGTGGACAGGAAAGTCCGTGAGACTCTCATCTCCAATAAACCACTAGAAAACCGGAAGTGGAACTGTGGCTCAAGTGGTAGAGCACTTGTCTTGAGCTGAATTGCACAGGGACAGCACCCAAGCCCAGAGTCCAAGCCCCACGACTGACCAAAAAAAAAAAAAAATTAAAGACATAATCGTGCAGCTTCATACATTTTTACAAGATACACATTTTGGTACAAACAGTATACCATTAAGAGAATTTGCAAGACACTGATGGTTCATTGCCTGTAATCCTAGCTACTCAGGGGGCTGAGATCTGAGGATTGCAGTTTGAAGCCAGCCCAGTCAGGAAGGTCCATGAGTCTCATATCTCCAATTGACTACTTGAGTTCTGGCTCAAGTGGTAGAGTGCTCGCCTTGAGCAAAAATATCAGGGACAACATCCAGGTACTGAGTTCAAGCCCCAGGACTGGCACAAAAAGAGAAAAAGAAGAGCATGAGGTAAGGCAGACCCTTACCTCATGCATGTTTTCCCTTCTGTGTTAAAGCTAGATTTAGCTTAAAGCATAAGTAAGTAACATTGGGTGGTAGGCAAGTGTATACAAATGTATTAACTGAAATATAGTAGATTCAAGGGAGATCTCTAATAGAAAGGCAAAGCCAAAGTTCAGCAAAATAAAACACCAGGAAGCAAGTACTAGAAGGGACAGGATCAAAGGGAAAGTGGTAGACAAATGAAGAGGCATAGAGGGGAAGAAGAGTGAAGGAAGGGGTGGCAGAAAAGGGATGAGTGAGAATGTTGAAAGAGGTGAAATTGACCAAGATATATAGTATTGAACTTTACAACTTTCGTGGGGGGGTGGGCGGGGAGGATTGGGTGGGGGGGCAGAGGGAGGATGGGAAGGGATGGGAAGGGGAAACAAAGGAGGAGGCTACAATGCTTGATAAGACATGTACTCATTATCTTGCCCATGTAATTGTAACTCCTCTGTACAGTATTTTCAGAATAAAAAAAAGAAAAAAAAGATATATCACATTATATCCATAAACTGTTTTGTTAACTGGAAATTCTTTTGTGCACCTCCTTGAAAATAAAAAATAACACAAAAGAACCCACAGAATAGTAGCGTCCTTGTAGAGGCCAGTCCCTACCCTCTTCCAGTCTATCCAAAAAGTCCTTCATTCTCCTTCAACCATAACTTACATGATGTTTATTATCTTCTTAGTATTACTCATATTAATAAATCCTACACTGATATTTCAGGGCTTCATACCCTGTTTGAAATCTTTGGCTCACTCTTACATCTTTTATGTAGGCAGACATCACAACCTAAGAATAACACTTTTCAGTACCTCAAGTTGTTTCCCTCTTTTCCTTCCCAAGTTACTACTGCAGTTTTACTCAAAGGTTCAGAAACTGTGAGTTGTAGGTCCAATACTCTATCTGTCTTGATAAGTCAAATTTTATTGAAACCAATTTTTTTGCATGCTTTGGAATTTCCCTCCCTCTCTGTACCTCCCATCTCCTCCTCCCCTTCCCCTTTCCTTCTGTCTCTCTCCACCTCTCGTGTGCTGGGAACCAAGCCCATAGACTGAAACTGCATCTTTAAGACTCAGGTCCAACTCCAGGGTTCCACATGTCAGATGTGACCCCTGGCCCCAAGATGCCTAATACAAGTAACATGTAATAGAGAAAAGAGGTTTATTGCCTGACATGGGTACGTTGTGGGGAAGGGTACAATAAGCACTACTACCCATCTTTGAGATACAGACAGAGCTTTAGATTTAACTAGAGAAAGAATTAGGGGTAAGAGCAAAGGATATAAAAATGGATAAATAGTTTCGGCCAAAGTTTGACCTGACTGATTACTATCAAAGGATTTTAGATAAATTATTATAATTATCATGTGACAGAGGCAATCTGTTAAGCATAAGTTAGTCATTGTTGCATAGACTCTGTGGTTCTATTTGTTGGGATGGTTTCCTCCGTCTCTCCTCATAAAGACGTTATTGATCAGTCCTCTCCTTCGTGGACTCCACTGTAATTGTGAAACAACTGCAGAAAACAAAGACAGACACAAAAAGACAGACACAAAATAGGGATGCCAACCCATGATCCTGCTCAGTTAATTCACAGGCCCAAGTAAGGGTTTTATATTTATTAATCTTGCATTCCATTTCTTTATAGATTTTTGGTTGTTTACAATCAAGTCCATTCTTTTTTTAGCTTTGGAAACCAGAAAAAAATTTGTATGATTAAAAACACTCACTATGTGCTTTTTAAGACATATTGAGCGAGTACTTCAAAAATAATTATTCCATCACTGATGAAAACATACATGCTAACTGTAAAGTATGTAATTTCTAAGTCATTAAGTACTCAGAATGATAAATCAAAGGTGATTTAAGATACTGAAGATGTTTTGAGCTTAAATCTGTAAAATTTTCTTTAGTATAAAACCCTAAACCAACACACATGCACACCCATATCCCAAATACAACCTCCCATGTAAACATACACAAATATAAACAGACAAAAATGTTCATGATAAAGATGAGTAAAGCATAATACATACAGGAGTAAAACTTCAGGGAGAAAACCCTTTGAACAATTAACATTTTAACAAAACTAGGAACAAGGAACTGGAACAGTGTGAATGAGGAGGGACCAGTGGAAAAGGGGTGGGTAAATGGAAAAGGTAATAGTGGATGAATGCAGTCGTAATACTCAATACATGTGAAAAAGAAAATGGGAAACTTAATGGGACTGGTGGAAGAAGGGTTGGGAGAGGAGAAAATGATGGAAGAGATGACTAATCAAAATTCATTATATCCATAAATGGACATATTAAATTGAAGCCCCCTTGTACAACTATACGAAATAATAATAATTTGTTTTAATTTTTATAAAAGATAATAGCCATCAAAAAACCATAAAGAGTTTAAAAAAATCTGAAAATTGCTTAAACTAATTGCTTAAATGGTCACATTTCCACTAGTTCCACTGTAAACAAGTTTACAAATTTTCTCATCTGACAAAACCACAACATCTTATTCACTAAGTGTTTAAACACTTTTTTGAAGGTTCCCAGGTCGTTGTATTTCATGGTGACACTCCAGAGAGAAAACAAACTACCTTAGTTAACCTGCAAACAAAACGCTTGAGAGTTAAGAATAGCAGGCCTCAAGGTGTATTAGGCTAGGTAATTTTCCTACAAGAGAGCTGCTCAAGAAAATATTTTTGAAGTCTCCATTGTGAACCCAAGATTCATGGCTACAGTCCAGTAAGATAACCATCAGTAATTCCAAATAATAAATCATAGTCACTGAAGATCCAGGTAAGTGGGCATGGGGCCCCTAAGCATTCCTAAGATGACCCTTTCCCCTTCAGGCATTTCAATACCATAGCAGCAATAGCAACCTCTGCCACAACATATATGCACAAACACACAATTACTTTTTTAATCCTAAATTAAAATCATGCAGCATGTACTTCTCAAGGTTCTGTTTCCACTTTCTTACCATTTCTTTCTCTCTTTTGGAGTTTTCTGGAAAACGAAACTGGATAAAAATCTATACTATATAATTTCTGAGTAACCTTCAGGCGACATCACAATATGAAACGGCCCTCTTTATTCTTTAATCTTATGCATCAACTAACACAAAGCTCATAAATTTCTGTGAAGTTTAACTTGTAGAAAATAAGCCTGTCTAAAGAACTGCAGGAAGTAGCTCCAAGAAAATAAGATCCACCACTACGTTCTGGCTAGAAAAGAAGGAAGAAATGAGAGACTCATCCTGGCTGTTGAAGAGCCCATTCAGCAGGTGATTTCCCTGCTAATATCTCCAGCTCTGTTTTCCCTCTCTATAAAAGAACTTTGTCCCCCCTGAGCTCCCTAAGATGGGGTTCTGAGACAATAGCCACCCAGCATTTCTCAGGATGCTGATCATGGAATACAACTTATATTTTCCACCACATTCAAGCAGTGAGCTTTCAAGACCTAGGACCAGTAAGATTTAAATGGCCTCTGGGAGAGCATGGCTGGCAGTGGTTTCTTTGTGTCTATGGGAGACTATTCGAATTTACTGTTTGCCTAATCTCTTCCTTGCACTCCCAAGCCTCAATCAAGAATGCCCTTTACTCCAATGGCTTTTGGGGGCGTCTCTGTTCACTGACTAGAGGGGAAAAAAAAAACATGATACTAAGGTGAAGGGCGCAGAGCAAATTTAAATTTTATCTGGGTTCTGTTCCAACAGATTTCTTGTCACTTAGCAGCACCATGAATTTTAATACGATATTTATTGCAACTCAGGGGCTTACTTTTAATCTTCACTCTTTGGGAGGTATTGATCATCTTCGCCAGGTCAGAGGGGTGCCCTTGCTGCAGGCACCAATACTTTTGTAGAGTAGCATGCTTAGCTTGGGCTTAAATGGTTAGGTATTTCATCCTTATCTTTGAAACTTATACCCAACTTCAATTTTTCAACTTTTTCAGTTGTTGTTTTTTTCAATCTGATTGCTATGAAACACAAATCAACTCCAAAACACTATTTTGATTGATTATTGATTGACTTAAACATTTATAAATTTAACAAATATCTACAAATGTATTCAGAAGCATGCATTCACCATTCTTTCAAATCATATGTACTAAAAAACTAGTGCCTACCAAGTCACTGACTGAGCTTAGAGCTGAAGACATCACAATAAAGAAAGCCAAACAATGTCTTTGTGGAATTCAGAGCTTAATGAGGAGATGAAGATAACTAATCAAATAATCCTATAGTGATAGTGACATTACTATTAAGTATCATGCAAAAGAGATAACATATAATGAACAGCACCCACTATTTTCTTTTGGGGGATCATTAAGTCTTCCCTGAAGTAATAACATTGGAATTTAGATGTGGAAGATGAATAAGAGTACAGAGGTGAATGTACTGGGAATAATGAATCACATGATGAAGTAGTAGTCACCTATGCAAAGAGCACAAGGAATTGGAAGTGTGTGGCTGAAGCAGAGGGAGCAAAGGGGCTCCGACTGTACAGTGCTACTATATTCTAATAGTTTCCTCATGTGTTCATTCCTTTCAGTCTTGGTACTACCCTTCTCAAGAACAAGGTCAGATATTGGGCAAAGTTATGCCTCTCTCTACTATCTGTTCTTATTATTTCATTCTTGTCCCCTACAGTTAAGTCTCTTCATTTTAACCAGTGATTTCTGTCAAATGCAAATTTCCTCCTATTAACACTGAACACTGGCAATCTGTGTATCGTAGGATAATAGGACTACCAGAACTGCCTAAACGCCATCTACGTTTCTGACATCCTGGGCTACTCTGTTAATTACCTTTGCATTGCTGTGACAAAATACCTGAGTCAACCTAAAAGCAGAAAGGATCTGTTCTGGTCCAGGTTTCATGGGTTTCTATCTATTGTCAGCTTTAGGCCTATGGCAAGGCAAAATCAATACTGAGAGCACATATTCAAGCAAAACTGCTTGGCTCATGGCACCAGGGAAGAAGAGACAGAGAAAGGGGCTGGGATCCCAATATCTGCTTTAAGGGCATACCTTAATTATGTAACTCCCTCCACTAAGGCTCACCTCCTAGTATTTCTACCACATTCCAGTAGTGCCATAGGCTGGTGACTAAGCTTTTTTTTTTTTAACACATGTGAACACTCCAGATCCAAACTATCATTGCTTCTCTTCAACCCTCCAGAGAATTAATATTTAAGCTGTTCCTTCTACATGCTAGCCACTGACTTTATCACTTGATAACCTAATGTGGCCTTCTTAAAGCAGATATCAGTATCTACTGCTCCCAGTAGATTGTCCTGTCCTTTATTTATATATACATTTTAGGAATTCTACACTTTTTTTCCTGATGTACATTATACTATTGGCTTTACTTTTCTTTTCTCTTGAAATGAAAGCTTGAGACCCTCAATCCAAACTCCAGGAGTTACACTGTCCACTCACCTTATATGCCAAATAGTGCTCCCTCCCTCCCTCCCTCTCTCTCTCTCTCTCTCTCTCTCTCTCTCTCTCTCTGTCTTTCTCTCTCCCTCTCTCCCTCTCTCTTTCTCTTAATATGTCTCTTAATGTGTCTCTCTTATATGTCTCTTAATATATCTGTGTATGTGTGTGTGTATGAGTGCATGTATGTGTATCATGTGGCAGCCACAGGAAGGAAGATTTTAGTACATCTTGCAGCCATGTTCAGGGATACAGATATTGACTTTAGTTTAAATAGGGAGAATAAGGGCAGGGTGAGAAGACATGCATAGTTTAAACAGACCCAGGTCACAACTTGGTGGTCTAAGAGTGCATTGTATTGGGACTGTTCAGATGGGATTGATACCTGGCTGATGGTCTGGCCCTTCCTAGATTCCAAAATGGCTATAAAATAACTGCAGGAGATAATAGCTCAGGACCAAGGGCATAGGTACAAAATTGAGGATTCTGAGATGCCTAACCTGTATCCTGCTCTTAGATAATTCACAGGTTCAAGTCAGGAGTCAGTGTTTCTCTATTTCCTATATCTAAACATTTTTCCCTGAAACTTCTAAAGCCTTACTCCAAACATTGTGTATAGTAATCCATCCCTACCCTTGAAGATTAGCCAGGTTAACCTGCTTTGGGCAGTGGGTTCCCAAAAAGGTATCAAGTAATTCTGGACTTGCGAAAGTCTGAGTGGTTAGGCTACCTTCTCTGTACGAAGAATTATAGTTAGCCAAGTGGCCCAAAAGGATGTAATATGTAGAGCAGTCAGTTAGTGCCCTAACTGTCTTTAACTGAGCCCAGTGGAGATCATCATGTCTTGCCAAAGAAGCCAAAGCCATATGAAAAGTGCCTGGTATGCTTTATATGCCACTGAGGATTTTTAAAATAATAACCAATAAAACTTCAATAGGTGTGAACTGATTTAAAATAGAAAAGGCAAAGTATGTCATGTCATTTTGTCCAAACCACTGAAGTATATACATAGAAAAACATAGAGAGCAATTCTATATGATGATGTTAGCTACCTGAAAGAAGTTAATGATAACCAGAAATGCAGCTTACTTGTCACTGTGCTTCCTTACCTTTAACAGGAGAAGAATAAACTCTGCAGTAGTAGACAGGCTTGTCTTGAGAACTCACTCCATTTGATTGCTGTGACTTTCTGGATTGCTGTGTGGCAGAGATCCTAAAGTCAAATTTATGTTCATCTGTATAGAAAGATAGGATTGATTAGCAATGTCATCTGTGGACAAGAGAGGAGAAATTCTGTAGAACCAGTGCTATCCATTTTACATCCTGGGTTAGAAGATCTCTGATACTCATTTCTACTCAACATCCCATCATTTCAGGAGCCAATAAATGGGAAGAAAATATAAGCGAGATTCAACTACAGCCCTAGACAGTCAAAACTTAAACTCTTTTCTTTAGCTTTCCTCATCTTGTGTAACAAAGTGCTAGGTTTGCAAAAGAGTTTAATTAAAAAATTATATCTTTTGGCTGGGAAGGTGGCTCAGTGGTAGAGTGCTTGTCTTGCATGTGTGAGGTCCTAGGTTCAATTCCTCAGCACCACATAAGCAGAAAAAGCAGGAAGTGGTGCTGTGGCTCTAGTGGTAGAGCACTAGTCTTGAACTGAAGAGCTGAGGGATAGTGCCCAGGCCAGAGTTACCGCTCCATGACCAACAACAACAACAAAACAACAACTATATGTATATATATATATGTATATGCATATGTATTTATAATTCATAAACCTTACAGGTACAAAAACATACACACTCAAAGTCCAGAAATTGTTAGCTTCTGACACAAAGTTATGTGACACACCCATCATAACCTTAGTAGTTCTGAATTCCTTTAGTAGTTTCAGAAAAGAAATAAAAACTGAATTTCATTGGCCTTAATTCACCCATCTTCAGTCACATATTTATCTCCTCCTTCATCAACCACCGTTTCAGGAGAAATGTGCTGAGATTTGCCATTACAAAGACATGGCTCTGCCTCCTTGGAATATTAGATGTAATTTTTTATTTTCTCCTCTCTACTTTTTTCCTATGTGCTCTGATCCCTCTACAATAACTATGTGATATTTTTATCATATCAAAGATGAAGATCAAATCTATTTGAAAAAGTACAAGAGAAAAAGGAAAAGAGAGTCTGAGTTACTCTCCTTTTGGACAGTCCATGACTTCACTGTCTTTGAAGCTATTTGTTAAAGTCAGTTCTGACAAAATGCGATCTTAGCTCTACCTTGGTTTTCTGAGCATGATGCTACAAATTAAGGCTTCTTTTGATCTATACTATTCCTCATTCTGCTAAAATAATTCTCGCATGAAATCTGCAAGACAGCTTGACATAAGGCAATTTGCTTTAAAGTGTACTTGATGTGGTAACAAAAGATCTCAGATATGTTGATTCATTTCTTTGTTCTTCCCAATAACTCAGTTACTTCTTGTGGTTTATATACCACTATTGTTTGTAGGATTAAAAGATGTTGCTAAGTAAGGACCTTCTATGTGAACTCGGAGAAAAACAAAAGGACAAAGTTAATTATATAAATTCAGGAAAAGTCTGGTATACTCAATGCCAATCTATGGTATAATGAGCAGCTTGAACAATGCTAACTTTGAATATGTATTGTTGATCCAGTGCCAAAGCACTGTATGAAATTTCCTCCAAGACTGAAAGTACATTGTTCAGCTCTTAGAATGAATTCTTCAGCTTTTTCATTCCTTAAGAACCATGAAATTAAACTCTAGTTAGCATAGCATAAAACTGCAATGAACAGTGGGTTAACAGCATGAGTTTAAGACACTATGCATTCAAGTAAATTCATTCAGCTCTCCCTCTAAATCCTGTATCAGTCTATACTCTGTACATCTTAAACATTCACAGGCAGATACTATATTTTACTTCAATATAAGTACACCATTTGGGTTCATGTCTAATCCGAAACATTCAGCCATACTTAAAATGACATGCCTTATTAAAACACTTTGAAAATAACTCAGGCAAAAAAAAAAGTTTAAATATGGAGAGTGAAGCATAAAAACCGAAACAGCCCCATTGAGTCTTGAATATTTGACCTTAAGATTTTAAGGATATTTGCATTTTTCTTGTTTGAGATAAAAAATACACAGTGATAAGTATGATTAATAGTGACATTTCCCCACATTTTCCTCCACCATACTTTACATTTTACACCAATCCACACCATCTTCACATTAATCCTTTGTCAAGATAACTTCCTAGACTGCATTCAGTTAGATTCTTACACTTCAATCCTTACCACAGGCACATGTGTTGTTAGTCTTGCCTTCCAGTTCCATCTCTGATCCTCAGATTGAGCTTAATATTCACCATGTGAAATTGTTTATATTGTATTATGTTTTTCAGCAGTTTATTCTTTCTTTTAGAAAAGGAGGTAATTTTTATTTCCTATAAACACCTTAACCAAGAGAAAGGAAAATTTTTGCATCTTACCAGGCTACTATGCAAAAACAGATGATAGATAAAAGAGTAGACAGACAGACAGACATAGAAACATTTGTTAAAATCAAAAGCAACTTTTCCTTTTGCCAGCCGCGTGGAGTGCCAACCTTGCCTGGTCCCAGCTGGTCTACTGAATAAACCTACCCCTTACCTGAAAAAAAAAAAAAAAAAAAAAATCAAAAGCAAAAATATATAGAGATTGTTAGTGACTAGTCATTTGAGTAGTGTGCTTTTCCATCTGCCTACATCCTCAACTCAAATCTGCAACATTCTGGATAGATTCTAAGAGTCATAATATTATGTCACCCTGAAATGATCATCTTACGAATCTTGCACTATTATGTGACATTTGGGACTGCTACCTTTCCTTTTTTTTTTTTTTTTTGGTACGAATTTTATTGTAAAAATACTGCACAAAGGGATTAGAATTACATGAGCAAGGTAATGAACATGTTTTCTATCGAGCATTGCTGCCTCCTCCTTTGTTTTTCCCCTACCATCCCATCCCTCCCACCTCCACAACTACCTGCCCTCCAACCCCCGGATGAAATGTAAAGGTCGCTTTCAACATAGTGTCTGGTACATCTCATTGTTACAATGGGTCAACCTGTATCCCTATTTAAGCATTTTGTTTTTTCCCTTCCCTCCCCAAATTAAAAAAGTGTATATACAAGATGCAGGGCACCAACATCAAATACAATGAAAACGGGATATGCCTTGGGGGAGGAACATACAAAGAAACAAAAAAAAATCACATGGTACATTATAAATACATTAGAAACAATAGCAAGAAAGAAAAAAGATATTTGTGTCCCCATCTTCAGGTTCATTTCACTTAATGTCATCTTATATGGTCATATGTACACAGCTTTTGACCTTTTCTGCTTGTCATTGACTTATACTACTTATTGCAAATAAGGGAAACCATGGAACCCATGTTTCTTTGGGCCCGGCTTATTTCACTTAATATAATTTTTTCCAAGTCTTTCCATTTCCTTACAAATGAAGCGATGTCATTCTTTCTGATGGAGGCATAGAATTTTCTTGAACCATTCATCTATTGAGGGCATCTAGGTTGGTTCCATATCTTAGCTATGGTAAATAATGCTACAATAAACATCATTGTGCTGGTAGCTTTAGTATGTCCTTGTTTGTGATCATTTGGGTAATGCCCAAAAGTGGGATTGCTGTGTCATAGGAAGGTCTATGTGGAGTATTTTGAGGAACCTCCATACTGATTTCTAAAGTGGTTGGACAAATTTATACCCCCACCAACAATGCAATAGGGTTCCCTTCTGGCCACATCCCCTCCAACATCTGTTGTTATTAGAGTTCTTGATTCTAGACATTCTAACAGGGGTGAGGTGGTATCTCAATGTTGTTTTGATTTGCATTTCATTTATGGCTAGAAAGGTTGAACATTTCTTCATGTGTCTATTGGCCATCCTTCTTTCCTCTTAAGAGAAGTTTCTCTTTAAGTCTTTAGCCCACTTATTTATCACGCAGTTGTTTCTTTTAGGATTTGTTGTTGGGGGATTTAATTTTTTGAGTTCCAAGTATATTTTAGATATGAGACCCTTGTCTGTTGTATGGCTAGTGAAGATCTTCTCCAAATCCATGGGCTTTCTATTGATTTTGCTAGATATGTCCTTTGCCATGCAGAAGCTCTGAAGTTTCATGAGATCCCATTTGTCCAACCTATCTTTGATTGCTGTGTTTCTAGGTCTGTAGTAAGAAAATTTCAGCCTGTGCCAAGGAGACTGAGGGTATCTCCTATTCATTCCTGTAATGTTTTCAGGGTGTCTGCTTTGACTCTGAGGTCTTTGATCCATTTGGAGTTGATTCTGGTGCAGGGTGACATAGAAGAATCTAGCTTTAGTTGTCTACAGATGATTGATTAACCAATTTTGCCAGCACAATTTACTGAAGAGGCTGTCTTTCTTCCATTCTATTTTTTAGCTCTTTTATAGAAGATTAGGTTGCTATAGGTCTCTGGGTTCATTTCTGAGTCTTCAGTCCTATTCCATTGGTCCTCAGGTCTCTTCTGTGCCAGTACCAAGCTGTTTTAATTTCTATGGCTTTGTAGTAGAGTTTGAAATTTGGTATTGATATTCCTCCAGCACTGTTCTTTCTGTTAAGGATCATTTTTGCTACTCTGGGTCTTTTATTGGTCCATATGAATTTTTGGATTGGTTCTTCTATTTCATTGTAGAATGAGGTTGTGATATATATAGGTATCACATTGAATTTGTAGATAGTCTTTGGCAGTATTTCCATTTTCACTATGTTGATCCTTCTAATCCAGGAGCATAGGCGGTTTTTCTACTTCCTAAGTTCTGTTTTGATTTCCTGTTTCAGGTTTATAAAGTTTTCATCATAGAGGTCGTTCACTACTTTAGTTAACTCCTAGGTATTTTATTTTTTTGTGGGGCTATTACAAAAGGAGTTGCTTTCCTGATTTCAGCCGCACTCTTCTCATTGTTGGCATACCTAAAAGCCATTGATATTTGAGGGTTAGTTTTATACCCTGCTACTTTGCCAAAGTTTCAAATGAGCTCGAGTAATTTGGGAGTGGAGTCTGTGGGATTCTTTAGATAAAAGGTCATGTCATCTGCAAAGAGGTAGAATTTTACTTCATCTTTCACTATTTGGATCCCCTTTATGTTTGCATCTTTTCTTATTGCGGTACCTAGGTATTCTAAAACTAAATTGAAGAGAAGTGGAGAGAATGGACATCCTTGTCTTGTTCCTGAATTTAGAGGAAATGGCTTTAGCTTTTTGCCATTAAGTATAATGCTGGCTGTAGGTTTGTCATATACAGTCTTTATTTTATTGATGAATGTTCTATGGATTCCAAGTTTTTCCAGAGCCTTCCTCATAAAGGGGTGTTGAATCTTGTCAGTTGTTTTGTGTGCATTTGTTTTGATAATCATGAGGTTCTTATCCTTGCTCTTATTGATGTGATGAATTACATTGATTTGTGTATATTGAACCAGTTTTTCATCACTGAAATGAATTGTGTTTGATCATGGTGTATGTTGTTTTAATGAGTGGTTGAAGTTGACTAGACAAAATTTTGTTGAGAAGTTTTGTGTTGATGTTCATCAATAAAATGGATTTATAGTTCTCTTTCTTTGATGAGTCCCAGCCTGGTTTGGGGATAAGGATTACAATGGCTTCATAGAAAGAGTTTGGTAGTGAACTTTCTCTTTCAATTTCATTGAAGAGTTGGAGGAGTATTGGTGCAAGTTCTGCTTTGAAGGCCTTGTATAATTCCACTATAAATCCATCTGATCCTGGGCTTTTCTTAGATGGAAGGTCTCTTATTGCTGTGTCTATTTCAATGCTTGATATGGGTCTCTTAAGTTGGTTTAACTCATCTTGGTTTAGTTTCGGCATGTCAATATTTGCTAGGAAATCTTCTGTTTCTTCCAGATTCTCAAAATTATTAAAATAAAGGTTTGAGAGGTAGTCCCTTATATTGTTCTGAATCTTGATTCTGTCTGTGATGATGTTTCCATTCTCATCTCTGAGTTTGTTTACTTGGGTGTGTTCTCTACTTTTGCTGATAAGATTTGCTAAGGGTCTGTCAATTTTGTTAATTTTTTCAAAGAACCAACTCTTTGTTTTGTTGTTTCTTTCTGCTTTTGGGGGGGAGGGATTCTAACTCATTTAATTCTGATTTAATTTGAATTACTTCTTTCCATCTATTGGATTGGGGTTTAGCTTGCTGCTTTTTTTCAAGGAGGCTCAGATGTCTCATTAAATTGTTAGTTTCAGATCTCTCCAATTTGTTGATGTAGGAACTCAGAGCTATAAAGTTGCCTCTGAGTACAGCCTTTGCTGTGTCCCAGAGAAGCTGGTAATTTGTGTGCTCATTTTTATTGACTATCATGAACATTTGAATTTTGTTTCTAATCTCTTCCATGACCCACTGGTGATTCAACAGTGTGTTGCTCAGCCTCCATGTGTTACAGGATTTTCTTCGGTGGCTTTTGGTGTTGAGTTCTAATTTTATTCCCTTGTGGTCTGAGAGAATTCAGGGCATAATTTCAATGCTTCTGAATTTGGGAGTTGAGATACCTGGACTTGCCATTTTTCTTGTGTTTCTCCAGCTTGTTCTGCCCATTTGGTAGGAAAGAAACACCAATTATATGCTAGAACAGTATTTTAAGGCAAGCATCAATCAGAGTCCTGTAGTTGCACAGATTTATTGACTCAGTCAAAATGGCTGCAGATACAATCTATTTGAACAGATACAATCCAATCCACTATGTATTAATGGGCTAAGAATGTCAAAGAGGGATTCAACAGACCAGCAATTAATATGTTTATTTTTTCCTTTTTCTTTTTTATCTCTCTCCTCTCATTCTATCTCTTTCTTCTGTTAGCATTTTTTCTTTATACTTACATAATTTTTAAGTGTTTCATTTTTTAAATATAAATTTTTGTTTTTTCATTTTCTCTTGTTTCTTTATTTCTCCCTCCTTTCATTTTGTTAAATCCATTTCCTCTCTGAAATTAGGGCTTGGTTAAATTCACTCTTTCCTTTTATCTTTCACATTGTTCTAACCCTATTTTTCCCCACAATTCTCCATAAACATCTGAATAGGCCTATCTTTTTGCATGTTTGGGAAGTTCTCTGCTAGAATCCTGTTCAATAAATTTCTTAGACCATTAACTTCTGTCTCTAGGTGCTTCTCTACACCCATTATCCTTAGATTAGGCCTTCTGATGATGTCTTCCAAATGTTGAATAGATCTATCATATTTTTTGGATTTGTCTTGGATAGTTGTATGCTCTTTCTCCATAATATCTAGGTTGTCTTCAATCCCAGAGATTTGATCTTCTGTAAGGTCTAATCTACTGTCAAGACTTTCTACTTTGTTTTTATTTCCTTTCCTTCTAATTGGTCGGCTTTGATGGCTTCAAATTCTTTGTTGGAGCTTTGTTTTAGAGCTTCCTTAATTTGATATTCAATGTTTATTCTCAAATCCCTTAGTTGATTGGTTATGGTTACATTGGACTCCCTTTCCTTCTGACAGGTTCATCATTCCCTTTGTGGTCTCCCTGGATTCCTTCAACTGTCTATGGATTCCATGAATGCCTCCATTGATATTTGTCTATTCTCATCCTGCTCGCACAATTCCTGTATTACTCTTTGATTTGCTTCCTCACACTCACAACATTCTTGTATTGCTCTTGTACTATTCTCATCCTGCTCACACAATTCCTGTATTAATCTTTGATTAGCTTCTTCAGGCTCATGAGATTTCTGTATTAACTTTTGGTTTGCCTCATTATGCTTGCAAAGTTCCTGTATTAATCTTTGGTTTGCCTTGTCTCACTCCCTATCATGCTCACACTGAGTCCCTTGCAGACTTTCAATCTTTTCATTCACCATGTTTACCAGTAGTGTTTGTAGAGCTTTTTGGGAACTCTCCTCTGGATTATTCATTAACTGTTCTATCACCTGATTATGCTGACAGAAGAAAGGGATAGAATGAGAGGAGAGAGATAAAAAGGAAAAATGAAAAAATAAAGAATAAAAAATTTGGGGCTGGGAAGGTGGCTCAGTGGTAGACTGCTTGCCTTGCATGCATGAGGCCCTGGGTTCGATTCCTCAGCACCACATAAGCAGGAAAAAAAAGCTGGAAGTGGTGCTGTGGCTCAAGTGGTAGAGCACTAGCCTTCAGCTGAAGAGCTGAGGGACAGCGCCCAGGCCCATAGTTCAGGCCCATGACGGGACCCCCCCCCCCCAAAAAAAAAATTTTTTAATGGAATACTTAAAAATTATGTAAGTATAAAGAAATAATACTACTATTAAATGAGTTAAGCTTAAGAGTAATTGAGTATTCCATTTCTGAATTAAGTAAGCACACAATGAAGGATAAGGTCTAATAATTGGTAATGGGTATATATCTGGGGATGAGCAGAATAGTATTAAGTCACGCCAAAAAAAAAAAAGACCAAAAGGTTAGAAGAGATTAAAAAAAAACAAAACAAAAACAAAAACTACAAAGAACACACACTCATCTAAAATAAAAATTATGAAAGAAAAAAAAGAAAACATTTTTTAATTAGGTAGAAAAAAAAGTTCTTTGATTTTTTTTTTTTTTGGGGGGGGGGGAGGGTAGGATCTTGTATCTCCCCTGTGTCCATAACCAGTCTCTTGGAGTCTCTGGTTTGCTTGTGGTGTTTGGTTTTCCTGTGGCTTGATTGGTTTATTAAGTCAGTTTGAGCAGGCAGAAAGAAGCTCTACCTTACCCAGGACTTTGTGATCCTCTTCCCAGGCTAGTTCAGTGGGAGGGAGATCTTCTTTGAGAATCACAGAAGAGGGAGATGGCTGTTGCTGTGATTAGCCTAGTTTGTGGGTATGATTGAAGCCTATCAGCAATCAGTAGCTTTTCCTTTAGGGGCTAGCTCCTGAGACACTCACAGAGCCCAGCCTGGAGCCATTCTCAGAATTTATGTTTATTGAGTTTCAATTGTTTTTCTTTTACCCCTCCTGCTGCTGAGTCTATGGCTTAGACTGCAGTGGGGAAGGGCAGCCCCTGGCTCTGTTTACTCCTTAAAGAAAGTCACTCTTCCAGGGATGGAGCTCCTCTGCCTGGGAAGGGCAACTTTCCCCTGGGTATAAGTGAACAGGGCTGGGAAGGTTCCTGTGACCTGTTAAATGGCTCTTATTGTTTTCCTCCAAGGCCTGAGTTGGAGCTAGCTGCTCTGGTCAGGCCTTTGTCAATATCAAAGATGGAACTCTTCTCCGGTGGTTGGGGAGTGGCTACCTTCCTACTGCTGCGCTGTGAGAAGGAATGAGGATGTCTTGGGGGTGTTCATGCCAGTCTTTTGGTTTCCGGGCCATCCATGGTCTGTGATCAGCAGGATGAAGATTTCTGTTCCTTGTCAGTTTTTGCTGGTGGTGAGTAGAATCCACTCACTCACCACATCTGGCACCTTTGTCCTGGGCTCTCTCTGTTGATATGGGAGCAGACACTGAAAAGTGCTCAGATCTGTCTCCTTAACCAAACTGCCTGGATTTTTCCTCTCTGGCTAAACTCTCTGTACCGTGATGGCACACTTGGTGTGATTCTCTAGCCAAGGACTGTTCACTGGAACACTAAAACTGCTTTCTATGTGAGAGCTTGTTTAGCCTCCAGCTTCTCCTCCGCCATCTTCTGCTGGACCCTGACTTTCCATGGTTTAGGTTCAAATGCTTTGAAATAATAACTTTAATTTGGACACATTTCTCACATATAAATTGTAGCAAGCAACATAATGGAATATTTTATACCTGCTATTTTTTAACAAGCATGTAACATGCTATACAGAAAATATTCAACATTTAGCTGGGTGCTGTTTGTTCATATCTGTAATACTAGCTACTTACTAGTATTACAGATACTTGCTAGTATCTCAGAAGCTGAGATTACGAAGATCTTGGTTCAAGGACAGCCCATATAGAAATATTCACAGACCTCTTCTCAGTGGCTATCTGGAGAAGGTGATGCACACCTGTTATCCTAGCACACAGAAAGCCTAACGTAGGTGGATTATTCCCAGGCAGGATGCAACATCCAGATGACTGGATCAAAAAAATGGAACACACACACACACATACACACACACAATGGAATTCTATGCTTCCATAAGAAAGAATGATATCACCTCATTAGTAGGGAAATGGAAAGACTTGGGGAAAAAAGCGTATTAGGTGAAGTAAACCAGGCCCCAAAACTTAGGCTCCATAGTATCCCTCATTTGTAATTATTAGTATATGTCTAGGATAGTCCTAGCAGAGGATCACAATAGCTTAATAGCTATGTACATATAACCATATAAAATTATGCTAATTGAAATGAACTCCAAGATATGGAAACAGAGGTTTATTGTTGTTTTTTAATGTACTGACTGTGTGAAGTTATTTGTTATTTATTTTTTCTTTCATTTCCCCCCTTTGGTTTATCCCTTGTTGTCACTGTTTATGATTTTGGTACCATGCGGCTTGTAGATATGTTCATCTGATTTGGGCAAGGGAAGGGGAATCACAGAATGGTAAGAAAAAGTACCAAGTGTGAACCAATGCAACAGTGATATCACAAGACACTGTTGGAAATAAACTTTAAACTTGGAGGGGAGAGGAGTGAAGGGGGAGGAAAAGTAGGAGAAAAATGAGGAAGGGGACAACAATATTCAACAAGAAATGTACTCATGACTTCATTTATGTGACTGTAACCCCTCTGTATATCACCTTTACAATAAAATTAAATTTAAAAAATAAGCAGAAGAAAACAGGGATGGGGAAATTGCTCAGTTAAGTGCAAGTACGTGACCTAAAGTTCAAACCCCAGTACCACCACCACCACCACAAAAAAAAAAAACACAAAAAAAAGAAAGAAATACAAATACTCAAGAGCTTATTATATGAGTTCAAGAATAAAAAAGCTGAATTAGAAGATGTCATCTGTCAACTATATACATAAACATGTAAAGACAAGACTTTAGAAATTGTGGTTTCAGAAGATTGAAAGTGTGGTTGAGTAATAGGATCAAAAGTAACTTGTATTTTTCTTTATGTCATAATTATCATAATGTAATTACCATAATTAAAATGAATAAAATTAATGTTTTGTTTAGCTGTGATTCTGTTACTAAAATACATACAACTGGAAAACAAATTTCCTTTTAAAGCTTCTTGCTTTAACTTTTTTCATATAACTGCCAAATTTTCTTCCTTGCTAAATGCTGTCTACTGATGAGTTGATTTATTTTCTTCAGTTCAAAGCTAATATTTCTACTATTCACCTCATACTATGTACATCATGCTACTAATTATACACAAAATTGACTTTTATCATAGTCTTTTATAATATAATTGGTATAAATCAAATATATGCATGCCTCCACCAAACACCGTTACATTTACACAGCTTACAAAACAACAGTCTAACTAGAAATACATATTTGCTGAAATTACTTTATGGCTAGGAAGAAAAAAATCATTATGACAAGAGAATAATAATGATGAGCTTACATAAAAATATTTAAATGATTGACAATTTTATTTTTTAAATTGAATATGGATCTAGAAGTAGATTATATGGATTTATGAGAATGGCTTCTCCTTAAATCTAGTGTTTGATATCATTTACCTAGGAGAAAAATATTCCTTCAATGATTAAGTAGAATTTCTGATACCTCCTATGGTATAGCATCCCAATGAAGGTAGCCATGATGCTGCTGAACTCTGTGAACTGGGAAAACACACAGCACTTCTACCAGACAACCCTTAGAAGTCATAAACATGAGCTCAGGAAAATCCCCTAAGAAAATTCCCTTCCTTTTCTAGTCACTTCCATCACTACCACATACCTCTTTTTTTCTCCTTTTCCAAGCCACTACCATCCAGCCAATATTAAGGAACAGCCTACTGCTCCATGAGCCATTAAAATCGTAGGTTACAATTCAAGCAATATAAATAAGTTTGATTTATATTTTATTAGTTTAATCCCACATGGAGATCTGGGCATACAGGATTCACCATATCCACCTCAGACCACACTATCTGAATTTCTGATACATCTTAGGATTATAAATACCCCGTATCAGATTACTTTTTTGTCTATATATGTTCTAAAGTCAGATATTGAGAGATTATTGCTCTAATGTGCACTATAATTCATAAGACTATACAAATAATCTATAACATACTTTTTTTCCTTTTTCTTTTTTTTTATTGTGAAAATACTGTAAAGAGGGGTTACAATTACATGGGCAAGATAATGAGTACATTTCTTATCAAGATCGTAGCCTCCTCCTTTGTTTCCCCTTCCCATCCCTTCCCATCCTTCCCTCGTCCCCCCCATCCAACCTTGTCCCCCACCCCCCACCAAAGTTGTAAAGTTCGTTTTCGCCATAACAACTTGTACATCTCATTGTTGCAATGGGTCCACCTGTATCCCTAGTTAAACTATTTGTTTTTGCCCTTCCCCTCCACAAATTATACCAACATCAAATACAGTGAAAACAGGGGTTATACCGTGGATGAGGGACATACAAAGCAACAAAGAAATCATCTTATAAATGTGTTAGAAACAATCGCATGAAAGAAAAAAACATTTGAATACATATCTTAAGGTTCATTTCCCTAACATCAACTTTTCTGACCTTTTCTGCTTGACTCAGACATATACTAGTTATTGCAAATAAGGGAAACCATGGGACCTATGTTTCTTTGGGCTTGGCTTACTTCACTTAATATAATTTTTTATAACATACATTTAGAATAATAAAAAACTAACAATTTTATTGTTAGCAAGAAGAATAGCAATTAAAAATTAGAACAAAATAAAAATAACACTGATTATATACTGCTAAGTGAAGCATTATTTCCTAAAATTTCAGAAATTTCACCTATCTGCCTACACACACATACAAATCTGACTTGCTCATAGCACTAAGCATTAGTAGAATAGAACAGATTTCCCAATATACCTTAATAATGTGATACACTAGCCTAAAACAGTAACTAGCAATCATTTATTACTTAGTTACCTTACTAATCAACATGCATAGTTGCACCCAAAAAAACCAATTTCCAACTCATCTAAGAAACAGAGAAAGAACTTGAATTTTCAATTAAATTCACAGCACAGCAGAAAACTCTTGATTGGTTATTACAAGCTTAAGTTCCTTGTTCAACAACTATAGAATCAGATGTGCTTCTGAATCAAATGTGTGCTCTAAAACACATGCTAGGTAGAATAAATATAGACTATTAATATCTTCCAGTCCTTTCAAATACATTTGTTACCAAATCAGTTTACAACAAACTACAGAAAAAATTTTCAGATCTATTGATCTTAGGATTTTATGATTGGGGCCCAAGAGATTATGGATTTATTTTATTTCAGGTGGCATTGTTTCAGGAGATGAAATGTTTGAACCACTTTGTGATTAATAATTACCAGTGCCCATTTCATTAAGCTTTTTTTAATAATTCATGTTTCTCCAGTTTCCTGATGTTCCCATTTCCACCTAAGTAGTGATATGTAAGCAGTTGTGTATGCTCTTTATGTAAAATTTATTGACAATTCATTTTTAATAAATAATTTACATACAATAACTAAATTCATTTAAAGTATGCAAATTACATAAATCTATGAATTTTGACAATTGTGTGCACCTGCAAATCCAAAGCTACAATTAAGATATAAAGCAGTTCTTGCATAAGATTTTACTGTGTGACCTATCTAACATGATATACATATTTAAGTTACATATCACATGTTTATTTTTGAGACAGGATCTCAATATTTAACGCAGGTTGCCTTGGAGTTACTCTTCATGTGGTTCAGCACAGCCTCAAACTCTTGATCTTCATGCCTGTGCCTCCTGAGTGCTGAGTTCAAAGACCTGAACTACCATGCCCAATGAATTAAAATGACTTTTCCTCTGTATATTAGGATTATGTGCTATAAATGAAAAGTAAAATGAAAATTTTAAATTTGATGAGAAAAAATGATATTAACAGTTCTACATCCTCAAAAAATTCATCATGGCTCTTTGTAATGTACCTACTCTCTCCATCTTCCCTACTACCACAACTAATCAACCATTAATCTGTTTTTTCCACCTAGATTTGCATTTTATATTAAAAGAATCACAGAGGGGTGGGGCCTGCTAAAGGCCTTGTCTAGTAAGAGCAAGACCTTTTAAGAGTTCAAAGTCTAGCGGGGAAAAGAGTCATAGAATAGACATTCTTGGGTTTCTTTCTTTCACTCTGCACAGTGTTTTTGAAATTCACACATGTTGTTGAACTTAGCCATCCCTGAGAGTTTTTATCCCTGAGAATTATTCTAAAATACTCCTGGAACACACATAAAGGAAAAGCAACTGCCTATATTGTCTTTGAGCTTTGATAATATTTGCCCTATGTATTTAATGTGCCACTATTGAGTGAGTAGAATGGTTTCTATTGTTAGATCTTCTTGATTAGATTATTCCTTTATCATAACAAAATGACCTATCTTTCTTGTGGAAGTTTATATTTCATCTGATATATAGTAGCCAACTCTATTTTTATTTTGACTATCATTTACAGGAAATATCATTTCCATCCGTTCACTTTCAGTCAATATGTATCCATAAAGCCAAGGTAAGTCTTGTAGGCAACAAACAGTAGTGTCTCCATTTTATGCATTCACTAACTATATATCTTTTTAAAGGATAATTCAATACATTTATGTTTGAAGTAATTATTAATAGGTAGGAGCTTGCTGCCACCATTTGTTCATTGATTTCTGACTGTTTCTTTGTTCTCCTTTCCCTTTCTTACATATTTCTTCTTTTGTGTATCTACCTCAGGTTTTTGTTTTGTGGCATAGAGAAAACCTATTATAAGTGGAATCAGAAGACTTGACGAGACAAGTGGGGAAATGATGGAAGGGGTGACTTTGGTCAAGATGTACTGCACACATAAATTGGCATGTTAAATGAAAACCTTTGTGCAATTAATTGAAAAATAATACAGATAACAATAATAAATTAAGAAACAGCTATATTAGTCTATCTTCAGTTGAGAATACTTTAAATTTAATCACATAAACACATTTTTTGTCAGTTATGGGGGCTGAACTCTGGGTCTGGGTGCTGTCCCTCTGCTCTTCAGCTCAAGGCTAGTGCCTTACCACTTGAGCCACAGCACCATGGCTTTTTTCTGCTTATGTGGTACTGAGGAATAGAACACAGGGCCTCATGCATGTGAGGCAAGCACTCTACCACTGAGCCAACTTCCCAGCCCCACATAAACACATTTTTGATGTCACTTTATTCTCTTTTTATATAGTATATTCCTTAAACAATTTCTTAATAGATATTAGTTATTTCCGGATATCTGACTCTTGGTGTGAAAGTTTGATGGTTTGATGTCCACATAAATTTTTTTTATTTAATCTTGGTTATCAAATGTGCTCCATAATGCTATTTATAACATTCTCCTTTAGACTTTGTAGCGATATCATTTTTACTGATACTGTATATATTATTTATCTATATTCGTCACAGTTAGAATATTTAAATCTCATTTTGTGTTTTGAATTAATAGACTAATTTTAGAGCCATTTTACATTTAAGAAAAGTGTATCGGAAGTACAGAGAGTTCACATAGACCGCACTCCTCCTCAGGGTCTTCTATTATTTATTAACATTTTGAAGTAATGTAGTGTGTATGTTACAGCTGATGAACTGAGATGGATGCAGTATTAATGAAGTTCATAGTTAACATGAGGTTTCACTCATTCTGTCATATATTTTATGGATTTTGACAAATGTATGGCATGTATCTACCACTGCTATAATATAAAGAATAGTTTCAATGCACTGAAATTTAGCTGTGTTCTGCCTACTGACTCTTTTCCCTGTCCTAAACTACTTGGAACTGCTGGTCTTCCTGCCTGCCATTATGCCTTCCCCATAGTAAGATACAGTGTATAGTCTTTCCAGACTGCCTCTTTCACTTGGCAACATGCATTGAAGGCTTCTCTGTGTCTTCTCATGGTTTGATAATTCACTTATTTTCATCATCAAATATCATTCATTTTAATGTTGTATCAGCTTGCGTATAAACTTGCCTACTGAAGAACACTTTGGTTAGTTTCCAGTTTGGATATCTATGAAAAAGCTACTACTGTAACATTCATATGTAAGCTTCTGGTTTTTTAAATTTAGTTATTTTTTTATTGGTACTAGGACTTGAGCTCAGAGCCTCATGCCTGCCTGACAAGCACCCTACCACTTGAACCACTCAGCTACTTTTTGGGGGTTGGTTATGTTTGAGATAGGGTCCTGCTATCTGCCAGGGTTAGTCTGCACTGTAATCATCCTATTGTGCTTCCCATCATCGCTGGTGATGACTGGCATACACCGTAACGTCCTGCCATTATACTTCCCTCTAAGTCCAATGATAGGTATTCCTAATCAGAGCTAGCCATTGGTTGAGATGGAACTTTTTTGTTTTTGAGCTACCCTCAAACTGTGATCCTCAACTTCCAATTCCCAAGCACTTAGAGTTATAGGCTTAAGCGCCATGCCAGCTAATGTATAAGTTTTTATGAGGATAAAAAATTCAACAAATTTAGGTAAATACTAAAGTTCCAATTGCAGATTAATACGTTTAAAATAAATTTAGTATCCTAAGAAACCATCTTTCCAGTTGGCGATACCATTTGGATTCCCCTTGGCCATGACTGAGTTAACGTTTCTTTAAATCCTTGTCAACTCTACTCTGTGAAGCATTTTAACCATTTTATTACATATACAGGGGAACCTTGCTTTAATCTTCAATTTGCTAATGACCTCTGATACTGAGCATCTGTTATATTATTTTCTATCTCTTCTATGAGGTGTCTGTTCATACCTGAATTACTGTAGTCTGTGGTTAGTCTTAAAGTTTGCCCTCCATTTCACTGTTGTGTTGGATCTATCCTTCCTTACATGCATTTTAGAATCAGTTTGTTGAGATCTACAAAATAACTTGCCATAATTTTGATTGGAATTAATAAGCTAATTTTAGTAAGATAAGTTAATTATTGTAAGATTTGGGGAAACTAACATCTTGGGTCTTGCTCTCATGTATGTGGCCTACCATGCCATTCACTTAGAACTTTACACTTCATTGATTGATTTTTATAATTTTCCTCATCTAGACCTTTTTTTCTGCTTTGTAAATGTTTTAAGTAAATTGAAACTGTATTTATTCACATCTTTACATCCAGCTAGCTAGGATTCTTAGTGTCTCCCTGTCTATCTACTTTGGGACAGCTTTGTCCCATGACTGCATTTACCTGATAGATTAGAGAAGAGACGCTAATTTCAGGATTTTTTACATTTGTTGTTTTACTTCTTTTCCTATTTATTTATTTATTTATTCATTTTTGGTTGTATGAATAAAGTGACAAACTTTCAAGTGACAACAACCAAACAAAACAATCATCTCTTGGTATTATTAATTTCTCTTATTGTTTGCTTCCTATTTTATCTATATCGTCTGCTACCTTTTACTAGTTTGGAACTCACTCTGCTTTTATTTTTCAGGTGTTTTCATTTATTTTGACACTGTTATTTTCTAATGTATTTAAAATAATTAAACAGCGGGTCACCAGTGGCTTATACCTGTAAGCCTAGTTACTCTGGAGGCTGAGATCTGAGGATCATGGTTCAAAGCCAGCCCAGACAGAAAAGTCCTTCCCCTTCCCCATGAGATTCTTATTCAATTAACCACTAAAAAACCGAAAATGGAGCTCTGGCTCAAAGTGGTAGAGCATTAACCTTGAGCAAAACTGCTCAGGGAGAGCACCCAGGCCCTGAGTTCAAGCCCTACAACTAACAACAATAAATATATATATATATATATATATATACTATTCCTATAGCCATTGTTTTATCAACATCCCTCAAGTTTTGAAGGGTTGCATATTATTTGCATTCAGCTTTATATATTTTTTCATTTTCTTTGTGATTTCATCTCAGGTTTGGAACTAGATATTGAACCCCAGTGTTCATCAAGTATTTGTGGATTGAGGATATTTTATTAAATCAATAATGACTTTTAATTTAATTTTCTGTGTTCTGAAAACATAATCTGTATCCGTTTTATTTTTAAGATATACTCATATTTTTACATTTTAGTGTATAGTCTATTTGGGTAAATGTACTATATGATCTTGAAAATAATATGTATTCTGCAGTTGTTAGATTCAGAGTTCTAGAAACATAAGTTAGGGCAAGATGACTGATAGAAAAAGACTTTCTACCCAAAAATTAAAAGTGAAGGTGAAAGACACATCTTTAGATGAGTAGAAGCAAAAAATGTTACTGCAAGAATTTCATTACAGGTAATGCTTCACCCAGTGAGGGAAAATAACACCAAACGTTGGCTCTTTAGAATGAATGAAGAACATCAGATAGTATCAGTGTTTACATAAGCCTAACAGTGTTTTCCCTAATTTATTTGAAATAACTACATAAATGCATACTGTCTGTTGAAGTTTATGGTTCTATAAATACAGGGTCACTCATTTACTAAGCCTCTGGTTACAGGAAAAAAGAAAAGCCAAAAACCTAGCAACAAAATTTGGTTGGCTAATAAATGATGCAAGTTTTCCAAACATTTTTACATATTGCTAACTTTCGCTTTTGTTAGACTTGGAGAAAATTATTAATAAAATAATATCTATGTTGAAAATTAACCCAAATCAACAATTTTACCAACTTGAAGTCGAATGTAAACTTAAACTTCAAGTTCATTTAGTATTTCAGATGCTTTAAAGTGCATCATCATGGAGACCAGAACAAGGTCACCAGACTCCACATGTGCTCTGCAGTTTCCCTCTAGTTTCCTTCATTATCCCGCCATCACACAGAGCCAAAGTTATTAATAATTCTCTCTTCTCATGTTGTTTTTAAATGCTTACTTTTGATTTCACTATGATTGGAATTTATTCTGCTCTTATATTTCTTTTAGTTCCTACATGCAATTAAAGACTTCAAAAATTCTCATTGAGGGCCAAGATTAGCAGTAAATCCATCATCCCAGCTACTAAGGAGGTGAAGACAGGAGGATCACAGGCTAATCAGGTCTGAAGTTGGTGAAATTTTGTCTCAAAGACATGTGGTTGTGGTTGCAAAAGTTAGGAAAGACCGTACCTGAGAAGCAAATACAAAGCAAAAGGAATAGAAGAATGGTTTGAGGTTTTGACCTTGCAAGAGCGAGGCCCTGAGTATCCCATACCACAAAAAAAAAGTTTACAGCAATGTAAACAAGATTTATGAGAGTTCAGAGAGGTTTCAAAGGCCATGTGCACATTAGGAAGGAACACCTGTACTGCTGTGCTGGACCTCTGCCTCCCTTCTTCCTGAGGAAATCTACTGTACGTTGCAGATAGACCTCTCCACGGTCAGCACCCACTCTAGTCAAACTTACTGTTTTCCTTTCAGCTTCCCTGTAATTTGGCACCTGTTTCCCCATTAAAATTCAACATGTTTCGTTAGTCTATTGTACAAACAAGAATTTGGGCCCTATCATCTTGCACAAGAGACAATGTAAATAGTAATAGAGCGGTTTTCAACATGAGCACAATCTTCAACAAAATCCTCTAACCAGAATGTGTAACTGCTTTATTTTCCAATGATTGCTCAAACTTTTGACTCTTTTTTTATCCCATCATAGTATCTTCTGTTATAGAAGACATGAGTCTTCCAGATAAGTTTTTCTCTTCTCAAAGGTTTATTTATTTGAGAATAAAGAATATAACACTCAAGACTAAAAGCATGGCCAATGTTCAAGCAAGCAAGTAGCAATCACGGTGAATTGTGTGGTTCTAAAGCACCCAAACACTTTTCATCAGCATATGGCAACTTACAAAAGTTGAATAATGCTTTTTATTAAGGTAACAATTTGAAAAGTTTATTTAGCTCTGTAAAGACACTATTGCCACAAATTACCTGGGTCCCTAGTTTCTTGTTAATAATTGGATCATACTGGTAGAATTTTCCAACTAAGTAAATAATTTATAGTATCTCTTCCATCCTTTCTTTTTCTGTCATGTGCCAGCCCCGTATTCAATCCTTGCTTGTTGCTGCTCACAGGTGAATATAATAGATGTGTTATTTCCTTGGCTTAAGCCCTCAGCCCACCTCAACTGACTTCACCAAATACTTTCTCAAACACATTTCTTTCATTAGTTACTTCTAGTTTAAATTAAAACAATGACTTCACTTATTCTGTACATTTTCAATTACTTAGCCTCAAATTCAAAAAGTTCAGTGACCTACCTCCCTCAGTGTAGCAACTCCCCTCCCTTTGTCTATCTCCCACCTATTCTCCCCCTTCCATCCTAACTAGACATGTTTATTCTGTCATTTCTTCTTCCACCTCCTGTCTCTGATCCTGATGTACTTCCATGTGCCTGTCCAAATCCTAAATAAAGTCTCAATATAAGTTTATATGTTGATTTTGTATTTTTTGTCCTCTTCAGTATTTAATTTTATCTTTTTCAGCGTTTAATTGCCATCTTTAGTGACCTTCAAAAAAATAGCTACTGTCTGCAAACTGCATATCCTTAACCTTCTTTAAAGATGATTGTCCATTACAGACTACATACACCAAACTTTCCTCTTCCTCTTCTACCCAAAAAATTATGAGTTAAGGAAGCCCAGATCTGTATGCAAGCAAGACCGTGGCATGGCTTTGAGCTGCAGTTTCCTTACATGTAAAATGGAAATTAGAACAGAACCTACCTCATAAAATTGTAACATCAAGCCAGGCACCGGTGGCTCACGGCTATAATCCTACCTATCAAGAAGCTGAGATCTGAGGATCACGTACAAAGCCAGCCCAGGCAGGAAAGTCCATGAGACTCATCTCCAATAAACCAGAAAACCGGAAGTGGCACTGTGGCTCAAGTGGTAGAGTGCTAACCCTGAGCTGAAGACCTGAGGGACAGCGCCCAGGCCCAGAGTTCAAGCCCCACAACTGACCAAAACAAAAATTGTGACATCATTGAGGGTCAATTGAGAAGTCTATAAAAAATGTTTAAGGTATCTGGTTTAAAACACCTGCAGGGCTGGGAAGGTGACTCAGTGGTAGAGCACTTGCCTTGTATGCATGAGGCCCTGGGTTCGATTCCTCAGTACCACATAAGCAAAAAGAAAAAAAAGCTGGAAGTGGTGCTGTGGCTCAAGTGGTAGAGCGCTAGCCTTGAGCTGAATAAGCAGTATATATATACTGCAGAATAAGCAGTAGACGAGTAATAATTATTATTAATAAGCTTTTAAATTTTGTAATTCCCGTTTCTCCTCCTCTTCTTCTTCCCTCTGTCTTCCTCATACACAAGTTTTTAAGACCTGAAGATGGTTTCAAAGATGTGGAGGTGGCTGAGGTCTATTTGGGTGTAGACAATGAATCTAACTTTCTCCTGCCCTCTGAACTTTTCTATTTCCTTAAACCTTAAGAAGTAAGGCCATTCACAACATGTGATTAAAAAAAATAAGTGGCAGTCAGAGTTGGACCATTTTGTTAGAAATTGTAAAAGCAGGCATTTATGCCACTTTAATCTAGAGCTATAGAACAAAGTAAGTAATGTCAGAAAAGTCACTGGCTGAAGTATTTACAATAATTAGGTCCTAGTCACTCATGCATGGTGAGTAGAGTTTGGATGTCATTAACATATATATTAGCATAATGGAAGCCACTAGCAGATAAGGTCAAAAAGAGAGAGTAAGAGAGAGATAAGGCTATACAAGCCTGGAGGATATAACATTGCTGCTTGCTTGTAGGGACCACAGAGGAGTGACCTCCCATTTTACTAAAAGCCAAACCACTACTAGATTAATCATCTGCTAAGTCATTTCTACTGTACTTAAATTTGTTCTAGACTGAGATAACTTCAAAAAAATATCTATTTCACACCAATGCTCTAGGGAAAGCCTTCCAGCCTTTCCTCGCTTCCTTCCTTTGTTCTTCTTTTCTTCCTCCTCTTTCTCTTTTCCTTGCTAGTGGTATAGATCTGCTGCTTGTGAAAAACAAATGTGACTCCACAAAAATCAATGCCTTTCTCTGTCCTTCTACTTCAATTTTCCTGCCTTAAAAAATGTGATTGTTAATATACCTCAGGTATTTGGGGAACTGTGTTCAACATGTTTATCAAGAGCAACCTTTCAACCAATGTGGGTAGAACACTCTGCTCTGAAAACTTTCAAGGGTCCAGGACCACAAAAAATGACCCAACTCCACTCGATAGTATTTGAAACCCTTTAGGGTCTTATTACAGTGATCTCTTGAGTCCTATCTCTAAGAACTCCCTATGAAATAACCATGTCTCAATCTCTATTCATCTATCCAATTTATTAAACATCTGATTTGAGCAAAATCCTAAGCCAAATATTGAAAATTAGGTAATATGAATACTGTGCTTGAGTTTGTAGTGAAATTAGGATACTGGGTCTAACGTGCCTTGTTCTCACAGCCATCCTGACATCTTGCTGGGTGGTGGGTGCGGGCTTTCCACCCAGTTCAGAAAGACTTAGAGGTGAGATAGGTCATTCTTCAAATTGTAGATGTCATGCTGTTTAGCCCCAGGAAAGCTTTGGTACAGAGAATATTCCCTCTGACTGTTGCCCTAAATGGTTTGATTTGTTTGCCCCTAAATATTTCTCTATGTGATTTGCTTTGCTTAATGCTTTTGTTAAGGCTTGGGTCTATACCCCAAACGTGTTTTTTTGTCTTTAAAATCTCTGGGCTGCAGGTCTTTGAGACAGGAATCCACCTGCTGTTGCCAGCTTTCTAATAAAGACTCCCAATCTGACCTCCCAAAATGTGGCTTCTCTATTTCTCATGACTGAATTCCTGTATAACAATAGAACTTAGAATCTAGTTTAAGACATCAGTCAAAATTTTAATTTGTGTTCTAATAATGCAACACAAACACACAGGACATATTGACAATATATAACAAGATGCCTTATTAAGTCCATGGTGATTAAACTTTGTATATTTGTGTACAAAGTCAGGTGAGAGTAGAATGGTCAAAGGAATGTTCTAAGCTGAGAAAATGGCATGCTCAAATGCCCAGAGATAGGAAGAATCTTGCTGCAGTTGAGCAAAGTATTTTTTATAGCTACGTCTGGCAAAGCAGTTAAGAACTAGATTTATCCCAAGATTCTGGAGCTGGAACTCTCACTGTTTTCTAATCTTAATCTGAGAGATATTTAGAACAGTTACCTGATACATTCTCAGAAACTCAGGCACACAAATATTTTGACAGTCTTTTGAGGTCCTATTTTTCTTAAGAGCTTAATGGGTCATAGGTTTAAATATCCCTCTCCAGTTAGGGAATCAGTACCACCTGCCACTGCTAAATGCATCCAAAATCCAAAACTTTCTTCTTCTAAGACACATCGTCACCGGGAATTCTGCCTCTGAAAGCATACTTGTCTTTTCCCATACGCAGCCTTTTCTAGTACTTCTGCTGTCACAGCGATCTGTGTTTCAGATACCGAATCCAGGGTTTATGGTGTACAAATGCTCTTCTGCAACAAGATTATGCAATTATGGCTACTAAGAACTACTGTCCCTCTTCTTCAAAAGTCAAAGTCAACATAAGAACTTAAGGTTATCTTTTGGACTGGGGTGTATCTCAAATGATAACATCCTGCCTAGAAAGTGTAAACACCTGAATACAATCCCCACTGTGGCCAAAAACTTAAAACAAAATGAATAAATCTAAAGATCATCTTTTTATCCTTCATGAATTTTATTCTCTAAGTATGAGAAGGGATGCTTTCCCACTTTTTCTTCCCTTAGACAAGAACGTTACAGTTTTCCAAGAGTTTTCAAGAACATATATTTACTAGTCTACATCATCACAATCTATTTTCTTGTTTATCTCCAAATCAATGTCTTCCAAGAAGTCACATTCTTCTTTGAATATTAAGTTTTCAGCAACTGACTCAAAATGCTACAACCAGAATAAGCCAGGTCTAGTTGGGGAAGGTATTGATAATGATACCTAGTAAATTTATACTTGTAGCAAATGCAAAATTCTGTCCACAAGCTCACATAAATAAGAAGTAATGCATTGCTTCATTTCCTTTAAATCAAATCAAATAAGTTCTCAAGGGATTTTTTCCTTAAAATATTCTGAAGTTTTTCTGATCAGATTATTTTCAGGATACTGAGCCAGTATGATTCCTCTTACTTACATCATTAGTCCATCGTGGCTTATACAATGTGGTATTCAGTGTCTAAGCCCACTTATCTCCTGTGGATCACATGATTCTTATTCTCTGACCATGTACAGTCTAGGAATCTTTCCAGATTCAGTCCAGTCTCCTTGAGTGAACAATATACACATACATCCCTCTGAGAGCCTGCCATACCTAGAGGGACTTACATTGATATAGTCCAGCTCCCAGGTCTTCTGCACTAGCTTCTTTTTTCACCAACACAAACACATTTACAGAGATCTCTTTATTGAACTACCACTTCATGATAACACACACACACACAAAAAAAAAGGCAGCAGCCAACCCTCCAGAAAAGTCTTCACCAAAGCAGAGGAAGTCACTAAAGGTTATCTTTGGGGAAGAGGATAAGAAAAATTTGATCCAACTTTCCTCTTTATTACTCTGGCACATTCTACGTTATTACCTTGGTCTTCTTTGTGAGGGCATATGTACACAAACATAGATGTGTCTACTTTTGTTAAGAATTTTAAAGACAGTTAATGTAATTTCTCTTTTTAAAGCCTCCTAATAACTAGCACAATGTCCTCTGAACAACTACTTAAAAATACATGCTTATAAAACCATGATGATACTGCTACAATTTTTAAATGTAGATGATACTTTCAGAAGAGGAAAAAAATGATACTAAAGAAACGACTGTAAACAAGTTGCTTTATTCAGACACTTAGCTGCTATCCAACATTATTCTTATTACACATGCTCAATGGCTTAAGTTTGGTTTACTGTATTAGTCATTTGAATAAACTGAGGAATAGATCCAGAATCATCTATTAAGATTAGTAGGCCACTCCTGAGGAAAATGTCTTTGGCTCAAGTTACCAGAGAAATCAATTTGGACATTCTTATTCCTCAGACAAAATGATTTTAAACTGTCTCAGCCAAGACTGAATAAGACCTAGGAATATAAGCCTAGACAAAAGTTGTACTGGCAGTTCCTTCCCAAGGACAAACTCTAGTTCCTGACCATCTAAAAGATAATTAGATGATAGTAATATATGAGTATACTATAGATGCACAGATTTTTACCCAATTAAAAATTGCTTTCTTTGTGGCTTTTAAAAATAAACTTTATATGCTCATTCCTACTCCAGTAGGGCTAGGAAATACCATGGTTCAGAAATTGAAATTGATTTCACATTCAAAGCAGGAAATAAGTAATTCCTAGGTACTGGTGGCCCATGCCTGTAGGCCTAGCCAATCAGGAAGCTAAGATCTGAGGATGCAGTTCAAATCTAGCCCAAACAGAAAAGTCTCGCCAATGAATCACCAAAAATCTGCATGTTTCAAATGGTAGAGCATTAACATTGAGCAAAAAGATACCAAGCAAGAGCTTGTCCCTGAATACAAGTCCTTGCACACACACAACAAAAGTAACAAAATCAAAATATCTCACATAAACATAAATTTTCTTAATTTCTTTTTAAAGCTCAAACCTTCTTCCTATTTTTGCTACTAAACATTAATTATTATAGGGCATTCATAGTTATCGACAGGAGACAAAGTGAATTATGTTTAGGCTTCTAAGAAACAACTAATGGATTGCATTCCTTTTCTATCTTAACCCCCATTTGTCTTGTCACTTTGTTTGATTAAGGCATTTCCTAAATATTTTAGTGTCAAATAAAGCACCACCCTCATTAGCTTGAGGAAATGAGAAAGATCAAATTGATGAGTGGTGTCAAAGTTCTAAGTTTTTAATTTTGATTGTGGCAAATGGTCTGGCCCCATGTTACTCAGTAATAACAAAAGCTAACTTATAATTCATATGCCCACACATATACCAGTGTGTGTATGTGTGTGTGCATGTGTGTGTGCATATAATGCTGATGATCCTATAGGCAATTGAAATTCAAGCTTTCTCTTTTTACTTGAGAAAAAAATTGCAAAGCATTAAAAAGCAGAACAAATATAAGTATAACCTAATCTATCACAATGCCCTTGGGTCCTGGACACCTATTCTCCAAGAAATAAACTAAGATTACATTCTTCTCTGAATCCAATAATCACATTTTATGTTGTTTATTTGATCATGTCTAAATACACATTTTTATTTCATATTTCCATTTTTTGTTTTTTGTCGGTTGTGGGCTTGAACTCTGGCTTGGGCAATGTCCCTGAGCACTTCAGCTCAAGGCTAATGCTCTACCACTTGAGCCACAGCACCACTTCCAGTTTTCTGGTGGTTAATTGGAGATAAGAGTCTCACAGACTTTCTTGCCTGTTGCTGGCTTTGAACTGTAAGCCTCAGACCTCAGCCCCTGAAGTAGCTAGGATTACAGGCATAAACCACCAGTGTCTGGCTTTTTCAACATTTTTCTTAGTGCAAAATATCAAGTACTTAGCTCCAACTCCAACATACAGAATTGAAAAACAGAAAGGGAAAAAAATTCAGACAGCACTTGTTAATAACTATCTCATGAATTATAATTCTAATGACTCCAAAATATCAATCCACACAGCATCCTAGTAACCAAAGAGTGTGACCAGGTCTGTGAGAAAGATAGAATTCTAGAGAGGAAACCATACAGACTGAGACTGGGCAGAAAAAGAACTCTAAGAATAGAGCATGAGGACAATATTTTAAGGAGAGATAGGACAGAGGGGCATAATGAATCATTCTGAATTTGGCTTACAAATGGCACAGTGGATTACTACTTCAATGAGGATAGATCTCTTATGAATTGGCATGACCATTAAATCAATGAGCCAGCTTTGAGAAGCAGCACATGATAATGAACCATTCACATCTATCTTCACTTGTGGTCCCCAGTCAACTTTCCATTTCACTTTGTTCTTCTGACCTCCATATCATGCATTGTTTTACGACTATGAGGAAAATGTTTTTATTTTTAATACTTTTTTATTATGAAAATACTGTACAGAGGGGTTACACTTATATGAGCAAGGTAATGAGTACATTTCCTCTCAAGCATTGTTACCTCCTCCTTTGTTTTTCCCCTACCATCCCTTCCCTCCCATCTCCACAACTACACTCCACTCCACTCCACCTAAATTGTAAAGTTAGTTTTTCAACATCATGTCTTGTACATCTCATTGTTACAATGGGGCAACCTGTATCCCTATTTAAACATTTTTTCTCTTCCCCTCACCAAATTATACCTACATCAAATACAGTGAAAACAAGGGTTCTACTATGGGGAAAGAACATACAAAGAAACAAAAAAATCAAATGGTACGTTATAAATACATTAGAAACAGTAGCAAGAAAGAAAAAACCACTTGTGTCCTTATTTTAGGGTTCATTTCGCTTAACATCATCTTATCTGGTCATATGTACTTAGCTTTTGACCTTTTGTGCTTGTCCCAGACATACTAGTTATTGCAAATAAGAGAAACCATGGGACCTATGTTTCTTTGGGCCTGGCTTACTTCACTTAATATAATTTTTCCAAGTCTTTCCATTTTTTTTTGGTCCGGTTGTGGGGCCTGAACTCTGGGCCTGGGCGCTGCCCCTCAGCTCTTCAGCTCAAGGCTAGCGCTTGAGCCACAGCACCACTTCCGGCTTTTTTCTTTTTTGCTTATGTGTTGCTGAGGAATCGAACCCAGGGCCTCAGGCATGCAAGGCAAGCGCTCTACCACTGAGCCACCTTCCCAGCCCATTCTTTCCATTTTCTAACAAATGGGGCAATGTCATTTTCTAATGGAGGCATCGAATTCCATTGTGTGTGTGTGTATATATATATATATATATATATATATATATATATATATATATATATATATCACATTTTCTTGATCCATTCATCTACTGAGGGGCATCTAGGTTGGTTCCATATCTTAGCTATGGTAAATAATGCTGCAATAAACATAGTTGTGCTGGTAGCTTTAGTATGGGCTTGTTTGTGATCATTTGGGTAAATGCCCAAAAGTGGGATTGCTGGGTCATAGGGGAGCTCTATGTGGAGTCTTTTGAGGAACTTCCATACTATTTTCCAAAGTGGTTAAAGAAGTTTACACTTCCACCAACAATGCAGTAAGGTTCCCTTCTATCCACATCCCCTCCAACATCTGTTGTTATTAGATTTCTTGATTCTAGCCATTCTAACTGGGAAGAGGTGGAATCTCAATGTTGTTTTGATTTGATTGTTTTTTATAGCTAGAGAGGTTGAGCATTTCTTCATGTGTCTATTGGCCATTCTTATTTCCTCTTTAGAGAAGTTTCTCTTTAAGTCTTTAGCCCATTTATTTATCGGGCAGTTGTTTCCTTGAGGATTTGTTGTTGGGGGATTTAATTTTTTGAGTTCCAGGTATAGTTTAGATATGAGATCCTTATCCATTATATGACTAGTGAAGATCTTCTCCCAATCAGTGGGCTTTCTATTGGTCTTGCTAGCTATGTCCTTTGCCATGAAGAAGATCTGCAACTTTATGCAATCCCATTTTTCCAATCTTTCTTTGATTTGTTGTGTTTCTGGGTTTTTATTAAGAAAATTTCAGCCTATGCCAAGGAGACCTAGGGTTTCTCTTATTCGATCCTGTAATGTTTTCAGGGTGTCTTTGATCCATTTGGAGTTGATTCTGGTGCAGGGTGATATAGAAGAATCTAGCTTTAGTTGTCTACAGGTGATTGATTAACCAATTTTGCCAACACCATTTACTGAAGACGCTGTCTTTCTTCCATTCTATTTTTTTTAGCTCCCTTATAGAAGATTAGGTGGCTATAGGTCTCTGGGTTCATTTCTGGGTTTCAATTCTATTCCATTGGTCTTCAGATCTCTTCTTATGCCAATACCAAGCTGTTTTGATTACTATGGCTTTGTAGTAGAGTTTGAAATTTGGTATTGGTATTCCTCGAGCAGTGTTCTTTCTGCTAGGGGGTCTTTTATTGTTCCATATGAATTTTTGGATTGCTTCTTCTATTTCACTGAAGAATGAGGTTGGAGTATTGATAGGTATCATATTGAATTTGTAGATCGCCTTGGGAAGTATTGTCATTTTCAACATGTTGATCCTTCTGATCCAGAAGCATGGGAGGATTTTCTACTTCCTAAATTCTGCTTTGATTTCCTTTTCAGGTTTTTAAAGTTTTCATTGTAAAGGTCCTTCACTTCTTTAGTTAAGTTAATTCCTAGGTATTTTATTTTTTGTGGGGCTATTACAAAAGGAGTTGCTTTCCTGATTTCAGCCATGCTCTTTTCATTGTTGGCATACAGAAAAGTCATTGATTTTTGAGGGTTAATTTTATACCCTGCTACTTGCCAAAGTTTCAAATCAGCTCAAGTAATTTGGGAGTGGAGTCCATGGGATTCTTTAAATACAAATCATGTCATCTGCAAAGAGGGAGAGTTTTACTTCATCTTTCTCTATTTGGATTCCCTTTTATGTATCCATCTTGTCTTATTTGCTGTAGCTAGTCATTCTACTACTAAATTGAAAAGAAGTGGAGAGAGTGGACATCCTTATTTTGTTCCTGAGTTTAGAGGAAATGGCTTTAGTTTTTCACCATTAAGTATAATGCTGGCTGTAGGTTTGTCATATAGAGCCTTTATTGTATTGAGGAATGTTCCATGGATTCCTAGTTTTCCAGAGCCTTCCTCCTAAAGGGGTGTTGGATCTTGTCAAATGCCTTTTCTGCATCTAGTGAGATAACCATGTGGTTCTTATACTTGCTCTTGTTGATGTGATGAATTACATTAATTGATTTGCATATATTGAACCAGCTTTGCATCCCTGAAATTAATCCTGTTTGATCATAGTGTATGATTTTTTTGATGAATTGTTGAAGTCAATTGGTCAAAATTTTGTTGAGAAGCTTTGCACTGATATTCATCAAAGAAATTGGTCTATAGTTCTCTGTGATGAGTCCCTGCCTGGTTTTGGGATGAGGGTTATGATGGCTTCATAGAAAGAGTTTGGTAGTGAACTTTGTCTTTCAATTTCATTGAAGAATTGGAGGAGTATTGGTGTGAGTTCTGCTTTGAAGGCCTTGTAGAATTCCGCTGTAAATCAATCTGATCATGGGCTTTTCTTAGATGGGAATTCTCTGTTTGAGGAACATGTTTTGAAGGTAAATTAAATCTTTGGCTATACATTTTCTATCTCTGAGATTTGCCATTATATCAAAGAATTGTGTCAAAGAAGAAATGGACACTCTGTGTCATCACAACATTTTTCACTACACCACCTCCTTTATTTACATGAATTCACTCATTCAACAAATGTTTACTACAGATCTTCTGTATTTAAAGTGTTATTCTATGTACAAAACAGGACGACAAATGCCTCACATTATCACCCTCTATGGGTTTATATTTTGATTAAAGAATGACAAAATTGTGTGGCACACCTTACATAAGCCACCACAGACATTTCTAACCCACCTAATTACAATATCTTATCAACCTCCAATGTGACCTTAGAATCCTTCTTGATTATTGAAATTTGCATGCAAGATAAAAGTTGTCTGCTAATGATAGTCCAAAGAGAGAGATTAAGTTTATCCAATATAAGAAAGAAAACAACCAAGACAGTAGAAGAGACATTCTAAAGGAATGACAAACATATATGGTAAAGACTTTCAAAGGAATAGTTGCCTACTGTGACTAGACAAGTTCTTTCAAAGGATTAGGACCTCAGTTAGTTAGGTTCTTAACACAAATAGAATTTAGCCAGTGAAAATGAGAACACTCCCCATAAGAAGAATGGCAACCCGCTCGGAAGGTGGCTCAGTGGTAGAGTGCTTGCCTTGCATGCATGAGGCCCTGAGTTCGATTCCTCAGCACCACATAAGCAAAAAGAAAAGAACCAGAAGTGGTGCTGTGGCTCAAGTGGTAGAGTGCTCGCCTTGAGCTGAAGAGCTGAGGGACAGCACCCAAGCTCAGAGTTCAGGCCCCACGACCGGACTCCCGCCCCTCCCAAAAAAAGAAGAATAGCAACAAAGACACTGAGAGAAAAGTGAATAAACAAGCTTGGGGCAGGCCAAGAGCAAACCATGTTGATTCGAGCAAAAGTTCATGTGAAGAACAGCTGCAAATAGGATATAGAAAGGAAGGCTAGGAGACGACATGATCTTGTATTTAAAGAATCCCATAGACTCCACTCCCAAATTACTCAAGCTGATTCAAAACTTTGGCAAAGTAGCAGGTTATAAAATTAACCCCCCAAAATCAATGGCCTTTCTGTATGCCAACAATGAGAAAAGTGTGGCTGAAATTAGGAAAGCAACTCCATTTGTAATAGCCCCACAAAAAATAAAATACCTAGGAATTAACTTAACCAAAGAAGTGAAGGACCTCTATGATGAAAACTTTAAAATCTTGAAAAAGGAAATCAACACAGAACTTAAAAAATGGCAAAACCTCCCATGCTCCTGGATTGGAAAGATTAACATCGTGAAAATGGCAATACTTCCCAAGGCTATCTACAAATTCAACGTGATACCTATCAAAATTCCACCCTCATTCTTCAAGGAAATAGAAGAGGCAATCCAAAAATTCATATGGAACAATAAAAGAAGCCGAATAGCAAAAACGCTCCTCAATGAAAAGAACACTGCTGGAGGAATATCAATACCAAATTTCAAACTCTACTATAAAGCCATAGTAATCAAAACAGCTTGGTATTGGCATAAGAACAGACCTCAGGACCAATGGAATAGAATTGAAAATCCAGAAATGAACCAACAGACCTATAGCCATCTAATCTTCGATAAGGGAGCTAAAACAATAGAATGGAAGAAAGACAGCCTCTTCAGTAAATGGTGCTGGCAAAATTGGTTAACTACTTGTAGAAAACTAAAGCTAGATCCTTATATATCACCCTGCACCAGAATCAACTCCAAATGGATCAAAGACCTCAAAGTCAAAGCAGACACTCTGAAAACATTACAGGATGGAATAGGAGAAACCCTAGGTCTCCTTGGCTCAGGTCGAAATTTTCTGAATAGAGACCTGGAAACACAACAAATCAAAGAAAGGTTGGACAAATGGGATTGCATAAAGTTGCAGAGCTTCTGCATGGCAAAGGACATAGCTAGCAAGATCAATAGAAAGCCCATGGACTGGGAGAAGATCTTTACTAGCCATACAACCGACAAGGGTCTCATATCTAAAATACACTTGGAACTCAAAAAATTAAATCCCCCAACAACAAATCCTCAAAGAAACAACTGCCCAATAAACAAGTGGGCGAAAGACTTAAAGAGAAACTTGTCTGCAGAAGAAAGAAGGATGGCCAATAGACACATGAAGAAATGCTCAACCTCCCTAGCCATAAAAGAAATGCAAATCAAAACAACATTGAGATACCACCTCACCCCAGTTAGAATGGCAAAAATCAAGAACTCTAACAACAGATGCTGGAGGGGATGTGGACAGAAGGGAACCTTACTTCATTGTTGGTGGGAATGTAAACTTGTTCAACCACTTTGGAAAGCAGTATGGAGGTTCCTCAAAAGACTCCACATAGAACTCCCCTATGACCCAGCAATCCCACTTTTGGGCATTTACCCAAATGTTTACAAACAAGACCACACTAAAGCTACCAGCACAACTATGTTTATTGCAGCATTATTTACCATAGCTAAGATCTGGAACCAACCCAGATGCCCCTCAGTAGATGAATGGATCAAGAAAATGTGGTATATATACACAATGGAATTCTATGCCTCCATCAGAAAGAATGACATTGCCCCATTTGTTAGGAAATGGAAAGACTTGGAAAAAATTCTATTAAGTGAAGTAAGCCAGGCCCAAAGAAACATAGGTCCCATGGTTTCCCTTATTTGCAATATCTAGTATATGTATGAGTCAAGCGGAAAAGGTCAGATAATGTGATGTTAGGAAAATGAACCCTTAGATATGTATTTTAATGTTTTTTTCTTTCATGCATGTGTTTCTAATGCATTTATAAGATTATTTCTTTGTTGCTTTGTATGTCCCTCTCCCACAGTATAACCCCTGCTTTCACTATATTTGATGTCAGTATAACTTGTGGAGGAGATGGGGAAAAACAAGTCGTTTAAGGATACAGGTGGACCTGTTGCAACAATGAGAAGTACAAGTTGTCATGTCGAAAACGAGCTTTACAATGTTGGTGCGGGAGGGGGGGGGGCAGGGGGGGGGGGAAAGATTGGGACTGGGGGGGGAGGGGGGAGGCTGGGAAGGGATGTGAAGGATAAACAGAGGAGGCTGCAATGCTTGGTAAGAAATGTACACATTATCCTGCCCATGTAATTTTAACCCCTCTGTACAGTATGTTCACAAATAAAAAAAAAAAAGACTCTACAAAGAGCTCCCCTATTTCCCAGCAATCCCACTTTTGGGCAGTTACCCAAATGATCACAAACAAGACCACACTAAAGCTACCAGCACGACTATGTTTATTACTGCAGCATTATTTACCATAACTAAGATATGGAACCAACCCAGATGCCTCTCAGTAGATGAATGGATCAAGAAAATGTAGTATATATACACAATGGAATTCTATGCTTGCATCAGAAAGAATGACATTGCTCCATTTGTTAGGAAATGGAAAGGCTTGGAAAAATTATATTAAGTGTACTTGTTAGATTGGTAGTTAAATAAATGATATTATTTTCAATATGAATTTTAATGCAATTTCAGGGAACTCTCCTCTCTCTGACCTTGTAACACTTGTATTTTGGGATTTGTCTCTGGACATCTAGGAGTTAGCAGGACTCAAAATAAACCAATATCTTGCCCCCCCCAAAAAAAAAAAAAGAAAAGAAAGGAAGGCTAGGAGTCAACCTCAAAGGGTACAAGACCATACTTTAGTATTAAGCGCTTTTATTTTTTTATGTTTGAATTAACATACGTAATAATACAAGATAACACCATATGTACAGTATATTTTGACAAGTTCAGCATTTCCATCATATCCCCATTACTCATCTTCCCCTTTTTGCACTGTGCAGTGGGTTGGTGGGTTTCATTTGATGAATAGATGATAGATAATAAATAGGTAGACATATCAATAGATATATAGGTAGATAGACAATGATGATGAAATTTTATATATATATATATATATATATATATATACCTAATAAACATATATTAGGTAGATAGAAAGATAGATGATAGATCTTCAACTCCAGTATTCTTTCCTTTCCTCTTTCCTCCCCTCAATCCCCCATCCTCCTTTCACATTGATGTCCCATTATTATTTGGATCAATCTCATTTTAGGTCTAGGGTCCATAAATGAACAAGAAGATGCAATATTTATTTGACTTTTTGAGCCACTTAACTTTTTGTGTGTGGAAAAGAACTCAACCACTGAAGGCTGATATCAAACTTTTCTAGAACAGACTTAATGCTCTCTGGTTTCTTTTACCAAAGCATAATAACATTTGACTCTAGTGTTAACAGTAGCCTAAGAAAAAAAATTTAAATAACAAAATGCCTGTTAGTCTTTGAATCTCTGTTAGTCTTTGAAAATATCAGTGTGATTTTAGGTCAGAGAAAATACATGTGTTTCATAAATTGTGCTGGATAAAATTGACTCATGAAGTAGTGCATTAGCCTTGAGCTGAAGAGCTGAGGGACAGTGCCCAGGCCCAGAGTTCAGGCCCCACAACCGGACCAAAAAAAAAAACAAAAAACAATTCCTTGTGGGAAAAAAAAAAAAAATTGGCTCATGAAAGTGCTATCCGGAAAGAAGAGATTCCGTATATTATTGAATTTTCCAAATACATTCAATGCAGGTAATGACAAAGGCGTTTGGTTTTGTTAAGTGATTTACAAAGACAAATGTGTCATTTGGATTGTTTATGCTTAGGAAATATTCTTTGTATTCTTTGATTCTCAGTCCTTCTAATAAGATATAATAATTGACCATGTTGTTATAAATTTTAAAAAGTATGCCTTATAGCATTCACAGAGAGTCCTAGCCAAAAATAAAACAACCCCAAAATGGAAATAATAACAAAAAAAAAAAAACCAAAACCACAGCACTTAATTTATTCCTAAATTTTCTGATTGGTTTTTGAAATCTCTTCTAGAGACTGGTTCCTGGTATTTGGGGATATGACAGGAAATGCTTTCAACATTAGCAATGTCTCTGTTCTAACTCTTTTGTTCATCTAGTCATAAGGCATGACTCATAACCAACAAATTCAGCACTTCTGATAACACTGCAACATATTAAACAATACACGGTGTATGTCCACTCTCACATATTCTGTGTATGAAATCCACAACTGCAAGAGCTTTTTATAGTCATGATTTTTCACCTCACCACCATACCTATCTTCTGGTCGCTGTACAGGTATTACCCACCTAAGAATTTTCTAGAAAGAATTTTAGAGCTTCTCACCTTGTTTGATTCCCTTGAGAAACCACCCATTCCTTCTGACTCTAGTCTCAAGTTAGTAATAACTCAGTGTTGGGCTTATCACTTTCAGCATAAACAAGCTTTCAAGCCTAGCATGCGTACCATTTATCTATGGGTTGTGTAGCTACTTGACACTTTTAGCACACCTTTGAGCCAAGAACTCATAAATGTTGGAAATATTTATCTATACGTATTGTGCTTTGTCAAAGATGACCCTGCAGGGAACATCTTCAATACAGCTGAGAGAAAAACAGATCAAGCAAAGTAGCTCGTGCTATACCACTGTCTCTTCTGCGTTATTCATCTTCTCCCTGCCAAGTGTTGTCTTAAGAGGGCAGTCCTGAAAGCTGAGTGATGAAGAAGATGACTGACCTCCAGAGCAGAATGTTCAATAAATGTTGAATGACAGGAAGGGATATTAATTTCTTTGATGAAGTACCACAAACAGGATAGTCTTTAAAAAGCAGAAATTTCTTGTCGTATAGTTCTTGAGGCCAGATGTTCAAAGTCAAAGTTATTGTCAAGGACATTGCCCTGAGATTCAGGATAGAATTTTTTACCGCTTCCTGGGTTGCAAAGGTAACCATAAATCTGGCATAACTGAGCTTACAAGTACATGACTCCCGTCTCTTCCTCAGTCACCCTGTGGTATTCTCTTTGTGTGTCTCTGTCTTCATATAACATTTGCTTTCTTTTTAACAGGGAACCAGTCAAATTGAATTAGGGTTTGTCCTAATAGCAATGTCTTAACTATCTGTTAAACTAGATATTACCTCAAAGTTCCATGTTTAAATAAGGTCATACTCACTTGTATTGGGAATCACTCGCTTTCTTTCTTTGTTTTGTTTTGAAGCTACAATGCAACTCACAGCCTAAGGGTCCAGAAATGGCCTTAGGTCTTAAATAATTCCTAAAGCTAATCTATTAGCTAAAGTAATATGCTTTTCCCCCCCATATCCAGGCATTGGAACAGAGTTCTTTGAATGTTTGTTTTTTATTTAACTTTTCCTACTGTCTACTGACTATGGTTTTTTGCCATAATAACCAATGGTCATGAGTTTTCAGTTCTCAGTTTCACTTTCACTTATAGATCTTCTGACCACACATAGAGTACTAACTTTTTGGATTACCATGGCAAAGGAGCACCCAATTATTAAAATATGAAGTAAAGGCAATTCTCGTGGTTTTCTCTACTAAAATGATCGGTTCCACCATAAAATATTTTCAATTCCAATTCAAGCACAAATATTAAATATAGATTCTGTATAAAAATTCATTTCTTAGGTGGTTGTCATATCTATATCTTTTACTTTGTCTTTTCTCTTGAAGTTAGTACATACTTTGTAACTACATAGGTGATCCAAAATGACTCTTTGAGCAAATATTAATTTAAATTTTAGCGTACTCAAAGTTACTGCACTTCAATTTACTTCAAACCTCACTTCTTTTCCTGGAGTGTATAAGTATTTTTTTAATTTTTACTAGCTAGCTGGCTGGGAAGGTGGCTCAGTGGTAGAACACTTGCCTCGCATACATGAGGCCCTGGGTTCCATTCTTCAGCACCACATAAACAAAAAAGGCCAGAAGTGGTGCTGTGGCTCAAGTGGTAGAGAGCTAGCCTTGAGCTGAAGAGCTGAGAGACAATGCCCAGGCCCAGAGTTCAAGCCCCATGACTACCACCACCACCAACAAAAAATTTTACTAAATAAAGAAAACCAGCAAGTCTCTTGGATTCTTTGTGGCAGCATAGTACCACACGTACAAATCTTAACAGAACAATAACAATGTATTAATTTGGTTGTGGCAATCATTACACAATGTGCACATATGTCAATCACCTTGAGGACCTCAAATATATAACATTGAATTTGTCAATTATACCTCAAGAAAGCTATGCATCAATGGCTAATGCTTGTAATCCTTCTACTCAAAAGGCTGAGATCTATAAGATCATGATTTGAAGCCAACCTGGAAGAAAAATCAGTGAAACCTCCATCTCTGAAAAATTAAAAGGTCAGGGTAGACATGTGGCTGAACAGTGGTAGAGCACAAGTTGAGCAGTCAAGCAAACTGAACAAGAATGAAGTACAAATTCAACTATGAAACTGGTTAACAAAAGGAAAAGAAAAAAGAAGGAAACAAAAAAAGAAAAGAAAGAGAAAATCCTACCAAAAAATGCAAGTAATCTCCAAATCATACTAGTATATTTTTTCTTTGTTTTTGTTAGTGTTTTTTCTGAGTTTTTTTTTAAAGATTTTTTATTTATTATTATTTTTGTTGTTGTTGGTCGTGGGGCCTGAACTCTGGGCCTGGGCACTGTCTCTCAGCTCTTCAGCTGGAGGCTAGTGCTCTACCACTTGAGCCACAGTGCCTCTTCTGGATTTTTCTGCTTATGTGGTGCTGAGGAATCGAACCCAGGGCCTCAGGCATGCAAGGCAAGCACTCAATGGCTCAGTGGTAGAGTACCTTCCCAGCTCCTTTTCTAAGTTTTTATAACTTAGAAAAGTTTTTAACTTTTTTCTAAGTTGTTATAATTGTGTATTTACTCTCCCACATTACTGTTTCTGAAGACAGAATTCTAATCATCTAAGGAACATAAATATAGATGTCTAAATTAACAGAGAAGTATAATATAAGGGGAAAATTAAGATACTGTATGGCATAAAGTATACTAAGGGATTGTAATAATAATTCTTTATTTAGAAGAATAATATGTTATTCAAGCTGAGCACTGGTAATTCACACCTGTAATCCTATCCACTTGGGAGATTAGATGGACAAGATTATGGCTTCAATTGCCCTAGACAAAAGAGTTAGATAAGAGTTAGATAGACTTCATCTCAACAGAAAAGGCTAGGCGTGATGATGTGCACCTATCATCCCAGGTACAAGGGAAGCATAAATAGAAGGACTGTGGTTCAAGCAGACCTAGGGGCAAAAAAAAATGAGGTCTGCCTCCAAAATAATCAGATCAAAAGAGGTTGGAGGGCCAGGAGCTAGTGGATCACACCTGTAATCCTAGCTACTCAGGAGGCTGAGATCTGAGGTTCATGGTTTAAAGCCAGCCCAGGCCGGAAAGTCCTTGAGATTCTTATCTCCAATTAACCAGCAAAGAGCCAGAAGTGGAGCTGTTACTCAAGTAGTAGAACACTAGACTCGAGCAAAAAAACCTCAGGACCTTAGTTCAAGCCCCAGGACTGATGCAAAAAAGGGTTTGGAGGTGTGGATCCAGTGGGAGAGTAGATAGATGGATGGATAGATGGATGGATGGATAGATAGATAGATAGATAGATAGATAGATAGATAGATAGATAGATAGATAGATAGATAGATAGATTCTGTGTGTGTATGTGTATGTGTATGTATGTGTATAGACAAATATATTCCCTGGCAGGACACTTATCTAGCTAGCACTCTTTGATACTCAGAACCACAGACAAACCATTGTGCTAATTAGCACCCTCCACTCTATACTATACTAATAATTCTTTGACTATTATAATTCTGTGCACAAAGTCTCTTATACAGTCCCCAGAAGTGCCTCATGATCAGTCAAGTGTCAATTGTGAAACCCTAAATGGCTGAGTACTATTACTGTTGTTCCAGCTATTAAGTAATGAAAGCAGCTATGAAAATGCACTTTTTGTTTCACCAATTATCACTCTATTAACCAGAGGAGCACTATTGTCTTTACAAAGTTTAGTAGTCTATGGAAAATGATGATAAATAACACCAATAATGTCTGATTCTACTATCCACCTTGAAAATGAGTGATTCATGAAGGCAGCCAAAAAGGGGCCATTTATAGTACAGAATTGTCCTATAGTTTAACATTTTATTTTCATATCTTACCTAAGTCTTTTTAGTTGTTCTTGATTTGTGTCTCTTGATATGTGACCATTCTGGCAACTCCTGTTTATTTTCAGTGTTGGGGATAGAACCCAGGGCCTTGTACATGCTACATAATCATTTCTACCACTGAGCTTCCCTTCCATGCATTCACTTCCTGTATTCATTGAGGATGATTAGCATGTGTTTTTGTTATTCTATAAGTCTCTAACATCTATTTTTCATTTTTTAATAATTTATTTTATTGTTATTAAAGAGGTGATGTACAGAAGGATTGCAATTATATGAGTCAAGTAATGAGTATATTTTCTTTCCAAGTGGCCTCTGTTCCCTCATTTTCTCCCAGTCCCTCCCTCCCATCTCCACTAACAAGTTATATAGTTCACTTTAATCAATGTCCAGTGAGCTCCACCATTGCACTTTTTCACCTTTCTTCCCTTGAGTTCTGTGTCCTCCTCCCCACCCTCCTGAAGATATACATGTGAATACACCATACATAAGGTAAAGAAGACAGACAGACTCATCAAAAACTAAAAACTGAAAAAAAAAAGGTCTTCTGTTTCCATATCTTGGAGTTCATTTCAGTATATATATTATTTCATGTAAGTCTGAAGAGGCACTTAGATACTGCACCTTTGTGTTTCTCTCCTAAGGATCTCTAAGGTCTATTTTATAACCTCTCTAATAAGCAATAACCTCTCTAATAAGTTAAAAAAGTAAGGCTGGATGGTGTACTTTGGCTTCCCTGTGATAACAAGCTAATGCACTAGTCAGACAAATGGCAGAAAAAAACATTTTCATGAAGCATGCTGCCTCTAAAAGTCTGTGCTGGTTTGCTTTATTTACCATTTTAAATGTCACCTAATCTGTTCCTCTGTGTCACAGCACAGCAATACATTACTTAGTTCAACCCAGTAATTACATTTGAATAGCAACTTGGAGCTTTTAAAGAATTTTTGCATGCTTATTTTATTTTGCTGTCAAAACTATTGTATCAGAGTTAAATCAGAGTTATCAGAGCTACTACAAATAGTACAAAAATAAGCGGTTTTATATAGGAATTAGGCTTATACAAATGTAGTAGGAAGGAGTAGGGAAAATTAAAGGCTAACTGGAAAATAAGAGAACCTGTGAAAATAGTCATTAACCAAGACAGCGGAAGTATAGGCTCAAATAGACAGAAGAGAACTTCAGGGAAATTCAACACTCATACAGATTGGACTCCTCATCTTCTGTGGGAACTTCTACTCTGAGAACTGCCACATCAGAGGAACTTTCTCACCTTTGTGAGCCTGAAAGCAGATGCCTGTGGGGTGAAGTCAATAAGTCCATTAATAAACAGTAACATGAAGCTAAATCCTTGTCTCTTACTCTGCGTGAAACAATCACTTCAAAAGAGATTGAAGAACTTCATGTATGACTTGAAACCACTATAGAAAACACTTGAAAATATAAAGATATGGCTTTCTTAATATAATTCTTTTTTCATTTATCTATCATTATTGTAAAGATTATGTATGGGGGGGCAGGTTACAGTTACAGAAGTCAGATAGAGTACATTTTTTAAACCATGATACCCTTCCCTCTCTCTCTTCCAGTTCTAATTACTCAGGAAACAAAAGCAAAAATTGACTATTGAGATTGCCTCAGATTTAAAAGCTTCTTTCTGCATATTAAAAAAAATCTTTAAAATGAGGAGATACTGACAAATAGAAAAAAGGCTTTGCCAGCTACTCATCTGAGAGAGTATCCAGAACACATAAAGGGTCCACTCTTCAAAAAAATCGAACACAAACTCATCCAAATAATAAATAGACAAATAAATTGAACAGTTTTCAAAAGAAGTGTAAATGGCTGATAGATACATTTTTTAAATGTTCAAAAGTACATTGAACATGCATGTCATTCCAGCCAAAATGACCATCATCAAACAAAGAACTTTTGTACACTGTTTGGAACATAAATTGGTGAAACTACTAGGGATATCAATGCTACCACAATATGATCTTGCCACACCATTCCTAAGCATATACCCAAAGGAGAATAATCCATCATACAGTAGAGATACCTACATACTCATACTTATTGCTGCAATATTCATAAGAGCCAAGCAGTGGAATCAGCCTAGGGGCACATCAATTAGATATAAGGGAGCAGGACAAGGCTTTCCAAAATTAAGTCCACTGGGTGTGCAAACATACCTGGTGACATTTTCAGTTTCAAAATGTTTAAATAGACTGGACAGTCTCCGACATTTTCATTATCCTAATAAGGTTTCCTTGTCTACAAATAGAACTACTCCACCAGAGACCATGAAGAAGCTCCTGAAATTGCTTTGCAGATATTGGGTAGACACTAACAATGCCCTCAAAAGGATAAAGCAGACCCCATCATAGTCTATTTGGCTCACCTGTTTGGCCCTTACAAACACTATCTCTTATTTTAGTGATTGACTAATAACTACCACCACTTAACTAAGTAGAAGTCTCAATGGCAGTTAAAATACCAGATATAATATCATTACTAGAATAGATTTTCATCATGGCCTCTGGTGTGCCTAGATTAAGCTTGGCAGATATGTTCATTTCCATTCCTATTGTGCAGGAAGATCAGAAACAGTGCTTATTCACATGGGATAAATACCACTGTATATTCAATAAGAAAAGGCCAAAGAAGAAAAGGGTAGATTATCTCTATACTATTTATTATACTATTTTCAGTATAAATACTTGGATAATACAATAAAGTCACATAGTCACATGAGAAAAATAAACTATAATAGTGTTCCTTGGCCATTCAGACGTTGTAGAAAATTATTGCTTTTTTGGGGGGTGGGGGAGGGCTATTCAAAGTGAGTTCTGATGCAAGCAAACAGCAAGAGGATATGAGGCTGTCAGCATTCCCAACTTCCTAAGGTAAGGATAGACTTTCTTGGGATCCTCTGGAACTCTGGAATATCAGAATGGAATATCAGAATGTTGTAGGCAAATAGAAAGACAAGAAGTAGGGGAAACATTGTGGTTATATACATTGTCATTAAACTTCACTCACAAGCTTTAAATTCAAACACGAACATTCTAAGAATTGTAAAGGTGTAATTGCCATGTGTAATTGACCAGGTCACATACCCATGAAGCCGGGACTCCAACCTCTTCTGTGGAACGTTTTATTGAATGAGTGAAAAAATGAATCCCACCTAAAAATAAAAAAACAAGTTCAAATGAATATCACAAGATATTTTTATCTATCGAGTTCTGAAACTTTTTTTCAATGACAGTATCTTAGTATAAATTAATAGACCACAGTGATATATTAGTTTTGCATTTCTCATGTAATTATTCTTAGCACAGTTCATATTCCTTGAGCACAGTTCATATTCCTTGACATAACAATTTTACTAATAGAAGTCTGATGTAAGAAAATATTAAAAAGCTGAACACACAAATTCAAAATGGAACAATCTCATCTCAGTATTATTATTATTATTATTTTGTCTGTTATGGGGCTTGAACTCTGGGCCTGAATGCTGTACCTCTACTCTTCAGCTCAAAGCTAGCACTCTACCACTTGAGCCATAGCACCACTTCTGGTTTTCTGGTGGTTTATTGGAGATGAGAGTCTCACAGACTTTCCTGCCCGGGCTGGCTTTGAACCGTGATCCTCATCTCAGCCTCCTGCGTAGTTAGGATTACAGACATGGGCCACCAATGCCAGGCTTTCAGTATTATTTTTTTAACTTTTAAAAAACACTTTTATTGGGGCTGGGAAGGTGGCTCAATGGTAGAGCGCTTGCCTTGCATGCATGAGGCCCTGGGTTCGATCCCTCAGCACCACATAAGCAAAAAAAAAAAAAAGCCAGAAGTGGCTCAAGTGGTAGAACGCTAGCCTTGAGCTGAAGAACTGAGGGACAGCACCCAGGCCCAGAGTTCAAGCCCCACGACAGACAAAACAAAAACAAAAGAACCCTTTTATTACCTTTAAGTAGTTGTACAAAGGAGTTGCCATTTGGCAAAGCAGTTTATGAACACAGTGCATCTTGATCAACCTCACCTCTTGCGTCATTCTCATTCACTCCTCCCAACCCACCTCTTACCTTAGTTTTAGGTTATCTATTGAATTTTTTTGCCACTTAACAACGCAGTTTATGTGTGCAGTGCATCTCGATCTGTGTCAGAACTTTAACATCTTTCCCACCCGCTTCGACCCATCCCTTCCCTTGTATTTCTCAAATCTGTGTTATATGCAATGGGTTCTTGGCCACATTCTCCCCACTTCATTCATCTACCTCTCTGCCTTTGGTCCCACCCTCCCATCTTGCAAGTCTCCTTTTCCTGGTACTTATTTTGTTGGACTTTGAACGATTCTGTATTATTTTTAAGAAGGAAGAATCTGAAAGTATTTTAATTCCTAAGAGGAGGGGACTAATTTGAAAACATCTGGAATTTATATATGATAAAATATTATTAGGCCTTCCTGGCACCCGTGGCTCACACCTATAGTCCTAGCTACTCAGGAGGCTGAGATTTGAGGATCATGGTTCAAAGCCAGCCCAGGCAGAAAAGTCCATTTAATACTTATCTCCAATAAACTACTCAAAAATAAAAATAAAAATAAAAACCAGAAGTGGAGCTGTGATGGAAAGTTAGCCTTAAACATAATAAAAAAAGATCAACAGTGCCCAGGCCCTGAGTTCAAGCCCCAGGACTGCGCACATACACACACACACACACACACACACACACACACAATACGTGTATGTGTATGTGTATAAATTTATTTACATGTGCATATTACTAGGCCATTATTCAAAAGCCTTTGGGAATATATCTTTAGTATCATGCATAATGCCACATATTAGTTACTTAGTGAAAGGATAGAAAACTGTATATATACATTACAGTCATTGTTTCTATGCATTTTTTAAGCATGGAAGGAATTCATTGAAGCATTCATAGTACATTATTCCAGCAGTTAAGATTACAGATAATGCTGGGTACCAGTGGCTCATGCCTGTAATCGTAGCTACTCAGGAGGCTGAGATCTGAGGATTGTGGTTCAAAGCCAGCCCTGTCAGGAAAGTCTGTAAGACTCTTACCTTCAATTAACCATCAGAAAACTGGAAGTGATGCTGTGGCTAAAGTGGTAGTGCGTTCACCTTGAGCTGGATAACTCAAGGACATTGCTCAAGTCCAGAGTTCAAGCCTCATAACTGACAAAAAATAAAAATAAAAATCTACAGGTAACGTAGCTTCATTATATATTTCTTACTTTCAATATCTTCTACCATCTTTCAAAAATAAAAATTTGCATTTAACGTCAATCAGTAGAAAGACTTCAAATTATTCCTAAGCATTCTAGGAGCTTATTAAAATTGTAGAATGTATTCATATGCCTGGTTCATTTTTCATAATTTGTGTTTCTCTTCATCCCTTCGATGGCTTTATGAAATCAATTACTTTTAGCTCAAACTATTTAGCACAAAGAGAGAAATAGAAATATGTGCAGGTAGGGGCTGGGAAGGTGGCTCAGTGGTAGAGTGCTTGCCTTGCATGCCTGAGGCCCTGGGTTCAATTCTTCAGCACCACATAAGCAGAAAAAGCCGGAAGTGGCACTATGGCTCCAGTGGTAGAGCGCTATCCTTGAGCTGAAGAGCTGAGGGCCAGTGCCCAGGCCCAGAGTTCAGGCCCCGTGACTGGACCCAAAAAAAAAAAAAAAAAAAGAAATATGTGCAGGTAATAATGGTTATACTGACAAAAAAAGAACTAGACACTCAAACGGCTTGTATCTTTGCTTTCTTCTTTACTTATGGACATAAACAAAACTTCAATTGATGCCTGAGGCTTTAGCCCAACACTTGTCTTTCAACAAAATGAATTCTGGCACAGCTGACACCATTAAAATGTTGAAACTCGGGCTGGTGAGGTGGCTCAGTGGTAGAGCGCTTGCTTTGCATGCCTGAGGCCCTGGGTTCGATTCCTCAGCACCACATAAGCAACAAGAAAAAAGCCGGAAGTGGCGCTGTGGCTCAAGTGCTAGAGTGCTAGCCTTGAACTGAAGAGTTGAGGGACAGCGTCCAGGCCCAGAGTTCAGGCCCCACTACCGACCCCCCCCCCCAGAAAAAAGTTGAAACTCTATAGAAATGTACTCTGTGATGCTATTCTTGTGTTACATCATTGCCTCCATAACTATTATTATATTTTCAATTTTCAGTAATATTTATTCTTATCTGTCTCCTAGGTTTTCTTGCATTCCAGGGTCAGAAAAACAAATGTACTATCCTAAATTAATCAGTATTTAAATATTCACAACAGAACACATGTATTCATTTTAATAGAAGGCCAATGGTCATTTCTAACTCTCTAATTATAAAATAAAAGCAATTAACCTAATCTACTTAGCTAAGCCAATATGCATACAATAATTGTCTATAGGAAATTTTTTGTAAATTATTTTGTAAGGGGTTTATATTGTATATGATCTTTGTAAGGAACAAGGAATGGATCAGGTTTTTTTCCTTAAATAGAACCACAGCCTCTGTCTGAGTAGCTCCTCTGCATAGGAAAGAGTTAACATTGGCCTCATTTTTCAACGTCAAAGGAAGTCTAGAAAGTCATTGAGTCCAATGTTTCTCAATTACCCATTAATGTTGTGATTTCAGTTGCTTTCCAAGAAGTAAATTTTATATATCTATCCATATCTATCTATCTATCTATCTATATATATATGTATATGTATATGAGGCTAGGAAGGTGGCTCAGTGGTAGAGCGCTTGCCTAGCATGCATGAGGCCCTGGGTTCCATTCTTCAGCACCACATAAGCGAAAAAAGCTGGAAGTGGTGCTGTGGCTCAAGTGGTAGAGTGCTAGCCTTGAGCTGAAGAACTGGGGGACAGTGCCCAGGCCCAGAGTTTAGGCCCCACGACTGACAAAAAATAATAAGAAGAAGAAGATAAATGCTTTTGTAATGCTTTTTTTATTTGAGGTCATGCTCTTTAATTTAAGAACATATCTTTTAAACAATTTTTGTTATTAAAATCTCCTCTTTGGTGGAGAGATAATAAAATTAGGTGAATGTCTTCTTAATTTTTAATGTTCTTTTTAAGAAATTTTATTATTCCAACATTGGTTTTCTTTGAGAAATGACAGTCCTGTGTCAATTTAAAGTAGAGATAGAACATGTCTTGCGCACAAGCTTTATAAGGCCTACAAAAATCATTGGGTCTGCCAAAGGCAATCATAGGCAAGACTCTAGATTCAATAAACCCAATAGCTTTTAGTACCATAAATTTATATTAAATGAATCATAATATTGTAAAAGTTGAGGGACAAGCAAGGAACATCCCTGCAGGATAGGAAGAACATATATGAGGACCTGGTGGCCTGAACATGTGGTTCTCATTGGCTGCCAGTGGCTTAGAAGACAGTGCCAGGCAGGCTAGTAGTGTAGATGTTGTACAAATGTTAAGACACATTCCTGTGATGATCAAACAAGATGTGATAAGATGATTTGGGAGACATTAGTAGCATCACCTCCAATGATTACTTACAATGTTGTCATCCAGATGATAAATCCAGGTATTCATAATCAACAATAATCAACAATCTCACAAAACTGCATCTCAGCTGAAGATTAAAGAAATTACACTACACAGAAAAGACCTCAAGAATCAAGGATTCAAACACTGGATATGTTCCAAATCCAAGGTGCAAGATTAGAAAAGCTATCAAAGTGAAATAATCACATTGCTGGAAACACCCATGCTGGATAGTTATTAAAACTTAAGAGATATAACATCCTATAGCTGGTGCAGAGTATCAGTCTTTCCAATAGAAATAGGAACTTGATTAGGTTCTGTTAAAGTCACAGGCAAACTTACTCTGATTGAGTTATGTAGTGAGTGAGGTAGTTCCAATGAAACAAGTTTGTGTGTGGGGGCTGCTGTGGAGTTGTTAACACCAGACAAAGTAAAATCATTTCAGAATGTTAGTTTGCTCAGACCCAATTAATGATTTTAGCACAAGATAATGGAGGAAAGTATTAAATAACTCTTCAGGATGGTTCTAGTTTTTCTCTCCAATATGTACTAAGATGGTGGAAATAACAAATACTGCCCAATTGGCTCTTTTTATTTGTAGGATAATTGCAGTTTGACATGTGAGAGGAACTTCTGTCACAGGAAGCCATTTATAGTACTACAAGAGGATTTGTTTGAAAGAAGTGGGGTTTTTTTTGAATATATATTTTTTATTGTGAAAATACTGTACAGAGAGGTTACAATTACATGGGCAAGATAATGAGTACATTGCTTATCAAGCATTGTAGCCTCCTCCTTTGTTTCCCCTTCCCATCCCTTCCCATCCTCCCCCCCCTCCCACCCAATCCTCTCCCCCTCCACCAAAGTTGTAACGTTCGTTTTCGATATAACAACTTGTACGTCTCATTGTTGCAATGGGTCCACCTGTATCCCTATTTAAACGATTTGTTTTTTCCCTTCCCCTCCACAAATTATATCAACATCAAATAAAGTGAAAGCAGGGGTTATGTCATGGGGGAGGGACATACAAAGCAACAAAGAAATAATCTTATAAATGTGTTAGAAACAATCGCATGAAAGAAAAAATATTTGAATGCATATCTTAGGGCTCATTTCTCTTTTCTGCTTGACTCAGACATATACTAGTTATTGCAAATAAGGGAAACCATGGGACCTATGTTTCTTTGGGCTTGGCTTACTTCACTTAATATAATTTTTTCCAAGTCTTTCCATTTCCTAACAAATGGGGCAATGTCATTCTTTCTGATGGAGGCATAAAATTTCATTGTGTATATATACCACATTTGAAAGAAGTGTTTTATAAAGGAAAAAAGCTTGAGTTAGTAGGCCTTAATACAGACGGAGCTCCCCCCTTAGTAGGTCCACAAAAAAAAGGGTTACTAACATTTGTCAGGCTTTCTTGAATCACCTGTCTTGATCCAAAGGACTTAATTCTATGTCACTGTATCATACACCAAAAATTCTCTGTGCACAGGCTCTGAGGCTTGACAATGTAATGTTGACAATAGTTTCATGCCTAAATTTTGCCAAAAACAAGTTTACTAGCTACTAATTGAAGAAATTTCTGAATGATCATGATCATGAGTACAATGATCTTGTGCAATGTTATGGCTGAGTTACAGAAATACACTCATGAGGTTTTATGAATTCCAAGATGAAATGAAATAGTTCAGGGAGATGTAAGGCAAAATTTTAGGGAGCTCAACGAGCAAGTGGCTGAGTGATCTTGTATTTATGGTGGGCATTACCAAGGACCTCACAGAGATGAATATCAAGGTTCAGGCCTTCAATCCACTTCTTACCTCCTTGCCTTCAACCATAAAGTCATTTGAAGCTAACTTAAGTCTGTGGAAAGTACAACTCAAAAGGAATAACACAGTGCATCTCCCCACTTTGAAATGACAAAGTCTTCTACGTTTGAATTTGCTAGCAAATACGTGAAACTAATGGAGGCATTTAACATAAAAGAAAGAAAAACAGAATTGAACATTTTTGCTATACCACTCAAGATAGAACCCACTAATGTGGTTGATAACCTACAACAGGAAATCATTCAATGGCAAAACATGAGTTAACCTACAACAGGAAATCATTCAGTGGCGAAACATGAGTAGAAAGTTGGGCACAATCTCCCACTGATTGAGTTCTATAAACTTCACATGATCAATGTTAATTTCCCATTTTGAGGTGATGCACATTGAAATATGCCTCTGTGTTTAGAACAATGCACTGCTGTGAGCAGTTCATTTCAAAACTTACTATCACAAAGAGCCACTGCATTCCATACTGAGGGATACAAACCTGGAAAAGCAGCTACAAGTGGCAGCATTTTCAGTAATAGCCAAAATATCACATACATGGCCAAAAAGAAGCAATTCCAGCCATCACACTGGGGGTGAGTTAATTAACTTGACCAAATATAGCAGGTTAAAATTTAAGTTGATAATTTTACATAACTGGAAAAATGATGTTTTAAATATCCAAATGACCCGGCATCTGTGGCTCACACCTGTAATCTAAGCTATTCAGGAGGTTGAGATCTGAGGATCATGGTTTGAAGCCAGCCCTGGCAAGAGAGTCTGAGACTCTTATCTCCACTAAAAAATACCAAAACAGCCAGAAGTGGAGAGAGCACTAGACTTGAGCATAAAAACACAATGACAGTACTAGCCCAAGTTCAAACTCCAGGGCCAGGGAAAACTTATGTATACATATACATGTATGTGCATATATATATATATATATATACATATATATATACATATATAAATGGGTATATAATACATTTATATATAATTTTATATAATCACTTATTTATTTTTTTAATTTATTTTTATATAATTTTATTCAATTTTTATATAATCCATTATATGTGTGTATGTACATATATATATATATATATGTATATGTATATATGTATGTATGTATGTCCAAGTGATCCTCATTAGAAAAAAAGGTTCCCCACCCTTGATTTAAAGTCTGAGATTAGGTCAACAAAGAGAGTTCTTTTCAGCCTAAGCCTGAGGTAACTGATGGACAACAAGGTTCTGTAGGATGAGGTAGAATGGGGACAGTGAACATCTCTGAAGCAAATGAAATTGGAAGTAATGTAGTCTTAGAGAAATTTCTTAGCGTTATTGAGCAATTAGTATCTTTGCTTGGAGTTACTAATCTAATGATACTTCAGTATCAGTTTGGTGTGAGAATTAGTCAAAGTAATGTGTGGTCGGTTAACTTTAATCTCTTAGTGGAAATGTCCCTTTCTCAAAAGGCCTCATTTATTCTACCCTGCCTAATATATTCTCCATTCACCTACCCAGCCATTCTTATCTATATTCTGAATTCATTTTATTTCTTTCTTTCTTGTTTATTGCTAACTTTCCTAACCAAGTGTAAGAGCTATAAGAGCCATAGAGACTTTGCTTGCCCTATTCTTCCTGAATCCTCTGAAACAAAAATACTGGCTCAAACATGACAATACTCAATATTCACTGAATTAATTCACTTGAATTAATTAATTAAAAGTGTTACACATACATACACATGACTCAATATGTTCCCTGATTTCTGACTAAGGGACAAATCTGTCTCCCTAGAATGTCAAAATAGTCTTCACCTGCTGAGCCTTTAAGAACCACCCCCAATTCATAAACTATCCCTTTTTTCAAATGTAAATTTCTCAATGAGAAGTCATTCTTTGGGTAGTTTATCTGATAAGGTTATCTTTGTTTCAAAAATGCCTAAAATTATAAATGATTATGTGTTGGGGCCTAAAATTAGGCTTTGGATATAGATTTCTTTTACTGGATAGAGAAGGCCTAATCTTTATGATTTACACTGATTGCCAGGGAAGTGTCACTTAAAGCTTTCCATTTCATGCAATGTATATGATACCTGGTAATTACTTGTATTCATTTATATTTCAATCAGTGCTGAAAAAAACTTAGTAGGCAGTGGTCTTTACCTATATTGTCTTATTTGCTAAAAGCTAACATTCATGACACAAACATAATAAACACAACACATACACAATAACACAAACATAATAAACATTAGTATATTTTTTGTCAATATAAAAGTAAAAAAAATAAGGAAGGAGGAAAGAAAAGAAGGAGGAAAAGGAGGAAGGAGAAATTGCTATTAAGTGAAGAGCAAAATTGCAAATAAAAAGCTTTTGAGTCAGTCTTCATACCCCATAAAAGCAAGGCTTCAGGAAAAGCCCTTATGCATCTGAAACAGAAAAATGGTCCTTCCTGAGAATGCTAAGGCATTGGCCCAGCAAAGAAGTGTTTTCCAATCAGAATCCAAATACATGTGTCCAGGGCCAAGATACAAAAGGCTGAGTCATACAGTCGCTGTCTCTGGTCTGGCTGTCATCCATCACTCACTCTAAGTTCTTAGCACTTTGTATTCAGGGACTGGCAGTCATTAAAACACAACTTGCCAAAACTCCAACTCTTACTTGGCAGGAAAAAAACATGTGTGGTACAGCTATGGGAAAGAATAGGGAAACTGTCCAACTAGTATTAATGAAAATATAGGGCAAAGTATAATGTGTCAGTGCCCATGTAGCAGTGCCATATGCACTAAAAACCACCTAGACATCCAGCTTGGACTCTAACATGTAAACACTTGGAGATCATTTGCATCTTTAGAAGAAAATTGTCAAAAATCCTTGACTCTTCTTGAACCTGCCAGAGAACATGGGTTATAAGGAAAGTCACTATCCTGGAATTTGAAGGCCAGGGATATAAAGAAAGAGATAAGGAGGAGAAGCTGGAATCTGAACAAGCTCTTGCATAGAAAATAGTTTCAGAGTTCCAGTGAACAGTCCCAAGCCAGAGAATCACACCAAGTGTGCCATCACAGGACAGAGAGTTAGTCAAGAGAGGGGAAGCCAAGCAGAAACATCTGAGCAGCTGCCGCTGCGGCGGCAGGGTCGCAGCGGCGACCACCGCCGCGGAGGCATACCTGAGACGCAGTCCGGGACGAAGGAGCCAGACGCAGCGGACGAGCGGATTCTACTCAACACCAGCAAGAACCGACAAGGAGCGGACAACTTCATCCTGCACTTTGCAGACCAGAGACGACCCGAGATCCAAGACTCCGCGTGAGTAGAAGCCCCACTTCCTCACTCCTCTGGGAGCAGAGGAGGGAAGGCCACCCCTCCCCCCCCAGCACCGGTGATCTCCATCTTGGATACTGACAAAGCTCGGAGGAGCGGCTAGCTCCAGCTCAGGCCTTGGAATAGAGCTAGTCATTTGGCAGGTCACAGGAACTTGGCGGCGAGGTGACCTCACAGACTCAGTTCCATCCAGGGAGGGGTCGCCCAGCTCAGGCACCAGCCACTGGAGTGGCTCTCCTCGCTGGGTGGCCAGAGCCAGAGGCTGCCCCTCCCTCTAGCAGCCACCACAATCAATTGAAAAACAGAAACCCTGAGAATGGCTCCAGGCTGGGTGCTGTGAGTTTTTTTTCACAAAATAGCCCCAGGGAAAAGCTACTGTTCGTTGAAAGGCCTCAACTCTACCCAGAACCTAGCCTCATCACTGCATCCCCCTCTTTTGTGATTCTCAAAGCAGATCACCCTCCCAGTAAACTAACCTGGGAGGGGGATCTCAAAATCTTGGGTAAAGCAGAGCATTTTCCTGCCTGTTCCAACAAACTGACTTAAGAAACCAATCAAGCCACAGGACCTCAAGCTGACCAGAGACTCCAACCAGACTCTGGTTACAGACAAAAGGGAGATACAGGACTCTTCCCACCCCTCCCAAAAAAAAAAAAAAAAAAATCAAAGAACTTTTTTTTTTTTTTCTTCTTCTTCTTTTCTTTTTTTCTTTTTCTTGTTTTGTTTTTTTTCGTTTTTTGTTACCTTATATATATATAAAAAAATTTTTTTGCTTTTCTAAAACTTTTATTAATCTTTAATTTTTGCCTCTTCTGAAAAAATAATTGTTTTCCATTAACTTTTTTTTTTTTCTCCTCTTATAATTTTTATTTTAGGAATACGTGAATGTGTGTTTTCTTTTCTTTTCTTGTCTTCTTTCTCTTTTTCTTTCATTCTTAGTTATCTTTTTGTTTTTTTTTCTAGCTCTACTGAACTTCTGATCTTTTCTTCTCACTTTCCTATCCTTTCCATCTTTTCCTCTTTGTTCATCTTTATGTGACTTAACTCTTGTCCTGCACATCCTCAGATAAACCCATAGTTAACCAGTAGACCCTATCCCCCATTGTGTACACACTTAATCCACAAACTTATTACTCAATTCAAAACCTCTGAGACTTAAATTCACTAATAGCAGTACTTTATACCTATACAATATTTTAAGCATTTTTTTAAAGTTTTTCTCATCTCCTCTATGTCCCTCCCTTTCTCTCAACATATTCATATTCCTCTATAAATAGATGGTCTTTTAATCTCTAAAATAACATTAATTTTTACGTTTCTATTTTTTTTCTGGTCTCTTTTCATTCCCCTTTCCCTTTCTTCTTTTTCTCTCTCTCTCTACTTACATCCTACCCAACCTATTTCCTGCATTGTGATTAGGACATAGTTAACTCTCCCTGTGCCTCCCCACACCAATCTATTCCTATTTTCTACCCACATCTCTTCCTAACCCTAATAATTTCTGGCTTTCCAAATTCTTCTCTGCGGTTCGAAGTTCTTTAACATATAGTTGTTTGATGTCGAATAGATGTATCTGTTGAACTAGATTGTATCTGTAGACTACTGACTGTACAAATGCAAACTTTGGTTGATGGTTGCCTTAAGATAGTGTTCTAGCACAAAACTGGTGCTGTCTTCATCTCAAATGGGCAGAGTAAGCCGGAAAAACACAAGAAAAATGGCAAATTCGGGTATCTCAATTCCCAATCCTGATAATCAGGGGTTAGAACAGATAATGAATAATCCAGAGGAGAGTGCCCAAACAGCTCTACAAACACTGGTGGCAAACATGATAAATGAAAAGTTTGACAACGTACAAAGGACTCTGTATGAGCGTGATAGGGAGAGAGAGGAGGCATCCCAGAAGTTTATACAGGAATATCATAAGCGTGAGGAAGCTACTCAAAAACTGATACAGGATTTGCGTGAACAACTTGAGAATACTCAAAGAGAAAGGGAGGAATGGCGTGAGCAGGCTGAGAACACTCAAAGAGATCTGCAGGAATCCCACGAACGGGAGGAAGCTAATCAAAGAGTAATACAGGAATTGAGAGACCAGGTAGAGAACACACAAAGATCACTAAAGGCATTCATGGAATCCATTAACAAAGAGCTGAAGGAAGTCAGGGAGACCACAAAGGGAATGCTGAATGGAACCCAACAGAAGGAATGGGAGCCCAAAGAAACCATAACCAATCAACTAAGTGATTTGAGGACAAACACTGAACACCAAATTAAGGAAGTAAAGAAATTCATACAAGACCTAAAACAGAGTTTCAACAAAGAACTTGAAGCCATCAAAGCTGACCAACTAGAAGGAAAAGAGATAAAAAACAAAGTAGAGAGTCTTGACAGCAGGTTAGACCATGCAGAAGATCGAATCTCAGGGATTGAAGACAGCCTAGATATTATAGAGAAAGAACATACAACCATCCAAGACAAGTCCAAGAAATATGATAGATCTATCCAACACCTGGAAGACACCATCAGAAGGCCTAATCTAAGGATAATGGGTGTAGAGGAACACCTAGAAACAGAAGTTAATGGTCTAGGAAATCTGTTTAACAGGATCCTAGCAGAGAACTTCCCAAACATGCAAAAAGATAGGCCTGTCCAGATACAAGAAGCCTTTAGAACCCCAAATAGACCAGACCAGAATAGGACATCCCACCGTCACATTATAATCCACACAGGATCAACTCAGAACAAGGAAAAGATCCTTAAAGCTGTCAGGGAGAAAAGGGTAATCACTTATAAAGGGAAACCAATTAGAATCACCTCAGATTTCTCAGCAGAGACAATCAAAGCAAGAAGAGCCTGGAATGATGTATGCCATGCCCTAAAAACAAACAACTATCAACCAAGAATACTGTACCCAGCTAAACTCTCCTTCATAACTGAAGGCCAAATAAAAACCTTCCATAGCAAAGAAAAATTGAAACAATACATCTCCACCAAACCAGCCCTACAAAAGATTCTTAAAGATGTCCTACACATAGAAAACCAACAAGACCGCAATAAAGGCCAAGAAACTGCACCCAAACTGAGAATCCAAGAACCATAGGAAGAACCCAGTTTTCGCAGCCCCCAAGAAGGTAGATAACATGGCAGGAACTCCCAAATACCTCTCAGTCCTATCTCTTAATGTTAACGGACTGAACTCTCCAATTAAGCGACATAGACTGTCTAGTTGGATTAAAAAACAAGACCCTTCTATCTGCTGCCTGCAGGAGTCACATCTTGCCCATAAAAACAAACACATTTTCAATGTTAAAGGCTGGAACAAAATCTACCAAGCAAACGGACCGCATAAACAGGCGGGAGTTGCAATCCTAATATCAGATAAAATAGACTTCAAATTAAAATTCATGAAAAGAGATAAAGAAGGTCGCTACATACTAATTAAAGGATCTCTCCTTCAGGAGGATATTACAATTCTAAATATCTATTCGCCAAACAATGGAGCACCCAAATTTATCAAAGAAACACTACTTTCCCTCAAATCCCATATAGATCCAAAGACATTAATCGTTGGGGATTTTAACACACCACTCTCCCCACTAGATAGATCAACTCGGCAAAAACTCAACAGAGAAACCGCAGATCTAAACAGCTGCATAGATCAACTAGACTTAACAGACATTTACCGAACATTTCACCCAGCAGCATCAGAATACACGTTTTTCTCAGCAGCACATGGAACGTTTTCTAAAATAGACCACATTTTAGGCCACAAAGCAAACTTGTCTAAATTCAGAAACATTGAAGTTATACCTTGCATTCTCTCTGACCACAAGGGAATAAAGTTAGAACTCAACACCAAAAGCCACCAAAGAAAGTCCGGTATCACATGGAGGCTGAACAACACACTGCTGAATCATGAGTGGGTCATGGAAGAGATTAGAAAGGAAATTCAAATGTTCATGCTATTCAACAAAAATGAACACACAAAATACCAGCTCCTCTGGGACACAGCAAAGGCAGTACTCAGAGGCAAGTTTATAGCTCTGAGCTTCTACATCAACAAATTGGAGAGATCTGAAACTAACAATTTAATGACACATCTAAACCTCCTTGAAAAAGAGCAGCAAGATAAACCCCAATCCAGTAGACGGAAAGAAATAATCAAAATTAAATCAGAATTAAATGAATTAGAATCCAAAAAAACTATAGAAAGAATCAACAAAACAAAGAGTTGGTTCTTCGAAAAACTTAACAAAATTGACAGACCCTTAGCAAATCTTATCAGAAAAAGAAGAGAACACACCCAAATTAATAAACTCAGAGATGAGAATGGAAACATCACCACGGAAACAAGCAAGATTCAGAACATTATAAGGGAATACTTCTCAAAACTTTATGCTAACAAGTTTGAGAACTTGACAGAAATGGACCTCTTCCTAGCAAATATTGACATGCCAAAACTAAACCAAGATGAGTTAAACTATCTTAACAGGCCCATATCAAGCATTGAAATAGAAACAGCAATAAGAGACCTCCCAGCTAAGAAAAGTCCAGGACCAGATGGTTTTACAGCGGAATTTTACAAGGCCTTCAAAGCAGAGCTCACACCAATTCTCCTCCAACTCTTCAATGAAATTGGAAGAGAAAGCTCACTACCGAACACATTCTATGAAGCCATCATAACCCTCATCCCAAAACCAGGTAGGGACTCATCAAAGAAAGAGAACTATAGACCCATTTCTTTGATGAACATTGATGCGAAACTTCTCAACAAAATTTTGGCCAATCGACTTCAACAATTCATCCAAAAAATCATACACCACGATCAAACAGGATTCATTTCAGGGATGCAAAGCTGGTTCAATATACGCAAATCAATTAATATTATTCATCACATCAACAGGAGCAAGAATAAGAACCACATGGTTATCTCAATAGACGCAGAAAAAGCATTCGACAAGATCCAACACCCCTTTATGATGAAGGTTTTGGAAAAATTAGGAATCCATGGAACATTCCTCAATACAATAAAGGCTGTATATGACAAACCTACAGCCAGCATTATACTCAATGGTGAAAAACTAAAGCCATTTCCTCTTAACTCAGGAACAAGACAAGGATGCCCACTCTCTCCACTTCTCTTCAATCTAGTATTAGAATGCCTAGCTACAGCAATAAGACAAGATGCAGACATAAAGGGGATCCAAATAGGGAAAGAAGAAATAAAACTCTCCCTCTTTGCAGATGACATGATCTTGTATTTAAAGAATCCCATAGACTCCACTCCCAAATTACTCAAGCTGATTCAAAACTTTGGCAAAGTAGCAGGTTATAAAATTAACCCCCAAAAATCAATGGCTTTTCTGTATGCCAACAATGAGAAAAGTGTGGCTGAAATTAGGAAAGCAACTCCATTTGTAATAGCCTCACAAAAAATAAAATACCTAGGAATTAACTTAACTAAAGAAGTGAAGGACCTCTATGATGAAAACTTTAAAATCTTGAAAAAGGAAATCAACACAGAACTTAAAAAATGGCAAAACCTCCCATGCTCCTGGATTGGAAAGATTAACATCGTGAAAATGGCAATACTGCCCAAGGCTATCTACAAATTCAACGCAATACCTATCAAAATTCCACCCTCATTCTTCAAGGAAATAGAAGAGGCAATCCAAAAATTCATATGGAACAATAAAAGACCCCGAATAGCAAAAACGCTCCTCAACGGAAAGAATACTGCTGGAGGAATATCAATACCAAATTTCAAACTCTACTATAAAGCCATAGTAATCAAAACAGCTTGGTATTGGCATAAGAACAGACCTCAGGACCAATGGAATAGAATTGAAAACCCAGAAATGAACCTACAGACCTATAGCCATCTAATCTTCGATAAGGGAGCTAAAACAATAGAATGGAAGACAGACAGCCTCTTCAGTAAATGGTGCTGGCAAAACTGGTTAACTACATGTAGAAAACTAAAGCTAGATCCTTATATATCACCCTGCACCAGAATCAACTCCAAATGGATCAAAGACCTTGAACTCAAAGCAGACACTCTGAAAACATTACAGGATGGAATAGGAGAAACCCTGGGTCTCCTTGGCTCAGGCCGAAATTTTCTGAATAGAGACCCGGAAACACAACAAATCAAAGAAAGGCTGGACAAATGGGATTGTATAAGGTTGCAGAGCTTCTGCAGGGCAAATGACATAGCTAGCAAGATCAATAGAAAGCCCACGGACTGGGAGAAGATCTTTACTAGCCATACAACGGACAAGGGTCTCATATCTAAAATATACTTGGAACTCAAAAAATTAAACCACCCAACAACAAATCCTCAAAGAAACAACTGCCCAATAAGTAAGTGGGCGAAAGACTTAAAGAGAAGCTTCTCTGAAGAAGAAAGAAGGATGGCCAATAGACACATGAAGAAATGCTCAACATCCCTAGCCATAAAAGAAATGCAAATCAAAACAACATTGAGATATCACCTCACTCCAGTTAGAACAGCAAAAATCAAGAACTCTAACAACAACAGATGCTGGAGGGGATGTGGACAGAAAGGAACCTTACTTCATTGTTGGTGGGAATGTAAACTTGTTCAACCACTTTGGAAAGCAGTATGGAGGTTCCTCAAAAGACTCCACATAGAGCTCCCCAACGACCCAGCAATCCCACTTTTGGGCATTTACCCAAATGATCACAAACAAGGCCACGCTAAAGCTACCAGCACAACTATGTTTATTGCAGCATTATTTACCATAGCTAAGACATGGAACCAACCCAGATGCCCCTCAGTAGATGAATGGATCAAGAAGATGTGGTATATATACACAATGGAATTCTATGCCTCCATCAGAAAGAATGACATTGCCCCATTTGTTAGGAAATGGAAAGGCTTGGAAAAAATTATATTAAGTGAAGTAAGCCAGGCCCAAAGAAACATAGGTCCCATGGTTTCCCTTATTTGCAATATCTAGTATAGGTATGAGTCAAGCGGAAAAAGTCAGATAATGTGATGTTAGGAAAACAAAACCTCAAATATGTATTTTAATGTTTTTGTTTCTTTCATGCATGTGTTTCTAATGCATTTATAAGATTATTTCTTTGTTGCTTTGTGTGTCCCTCCCCCACAGTGTAACCCCTGCTTTCACTATATTTGATGTCAGTGTAACATGTGGAGGAGACGGGGACAAACAAGTCGTTTAAGGATTCAGGTGGACCTGTTGCAACAATGAGAAGTACAAAATGTCATGTCAAAACCAGCTTTACAATGTCGGTGGGGGGGGGGGGAGGGGGGGTATGATTGGGTGGGAGGGAGGGGGGAGGCTGGGAAGGGAGGTGAAGGGTAAACAAAGGAGGAGGATGCAATGCTTGGTAAGAAATGTATGCATTATCCTGCCCATGTAATTGTAACCCCTCTGTACAGTATGTTCTCAAATAAAATAAAATAAAATTTAAAAAAAAAAAAAAAAAAAGAAAGAGATAAGTCAGACCTACTCACCTGGAACAAAAGCCACCAGGATTCTAAACCAGTGAAAAGGTAGATTATTTAGGACCTGCACAGCATTTTGGCTTAGCAAGCCAAAACTAGATGCAAATGAGACACTGTTTTAAAACATCTTGCTCCTTTCTAATCCTTTCTAATTTCAATAACCTTCTTCAGACCCTACTGAGAGAATTTGCAGAAGTAACCTGATTTGGAATTAACAACCCAATCAGAATGTTACTTTCCAAAACACCTAATTATAATAGAGACAACCAATTAGCACACAACCCAAAGTATAAAAACCTTAGATTCAGCCACCTAAGAGGACAACACACAGAAACAGAACAGCAACAGCCTCCAACCAAGGTACATCTTTTCTGAATAGTCTTTCACACCAACTCTATCTTGTCCTCATCTATGGATTTCATTCATCAAGTTCTTGATAGAACCCAAGAAGGCTACATCAGCAGATGCTGCAACACTGCGCCAAGTTGCATCAGTAGGCAGGTATTGCCTGCTACAAGGCAGTAGTAGTCTCTGCCAGCTTACAATCTATAAGGGCTGTGATGGAAGAATGGAAATGTGATCTGCTCACTACAAACAGCAGAAGAAACTCCATATCAGCAATAGAAAACTTCTAAATGGCAATTTTGATCGAAAGTCGACTGTAGACTACCCTGAAAGTGAGAAATTCTGGAGTCTGTAGGCTATAGGAGTACCTCCATTTTCATGATACTCACCTCTGGAAACTCGCCAGGTTTCATGTGAAGGGCCAGAAAAAAAATTTCCTCTTACCTAAACATTCTGAAATATGCTCTGACTGTACTACAAAACAAAGGCCTGCTTCTTTATGGGGAAAGACTTTATCCCACCTGAAGGAAGGACATTTTCTCCCACTCCACTGCCCAGCTTTCAGAACTGTTAGAAATAGGCAATAAAGTACTGAAGTCTTTAAGTAAATTACATAGTTCAAAGAACTTTGATTATAGCAGCTCTAACAAGCCAAGAGCAACATCAATAAATATCTTCAACATATAGTCCAGCTCCTATTTGAAGTAACTGTGAAGAATGTGAATCCCATCAGCAGGAAGAATCTAGAGAAATATCTTTAATTCTTTAATAGGAGGAGAAAAGAAACCCAAACCCTGGATCATCAAAGTAAGTCCTTGAGCTTACCTTCAGAATAACAGAGTAAGCAATGCATTTTTACACTTTGAGGTCTTGAACACAAGAGACAGTCTCCTGATTCTACAGACTACATTTCCCATAAAGTCTGTCATAGGGTTCTTCAGAGGAACACGAAAGAAGCAAATGTGTTTTTTCTTGTTTTGTTTTTTTTCTGTTTTGTTTTTTGTCATCCGTGGGGCTTGAACTCAGGGCTTGAGCGCTATCCCTCAGCTCTTCAGCTCAAGGCAAGCGCTCTACCGCTTGAGCCACAGTGCCACTTCCAAATGTGTTTTTTCTGAAGATACATTTTGGGTGTCTTTTGCATTCTGTCTGCTTGGTTTTGTTTTGAGAAGGTCCTAGGGCTTGAACTCAGTGCCTATATGCTGTCCCTGAGCTTTTTGTACTCAAGGCTACCACTTCTTTTTGGTGACTCATTGGACATTGCCTGGGCTGGCTTCCAACCACAATCCTCAGACATCATTCTCCAGCGTAGCTAGGATTAGAGGTATGAGCCACTGCCACTTGGCTCCTAATATAGATATTGTTTGGAACTAAATGTGAAACCCTCGCTCCAAAGCAAAGGATGAGAAGGGAAATAAGAAAAGAGGGAGAGAGATAGAGACAGACAGGGGGGAAAATAGAGGATGAGAGTCTTGAAGTCTTCATCTGATTAAAAGAGGCCCACTCACATTAACCATTAACCATTAACATTGCTTTACTCAATATCTATTGGTTTAAATGTTCATCTCATCTTTAAAAATAGAAACTTCTTAAAGAAACACCTTAAAGAATGCTTAACCATCTAAATTGTGACTGCGGCCTAGCCAAGTTGACATATAAAATTAGCCATCACAAACTCATCCTTGTCACTTTGTCATGCGACAGATACTTTTAAACCATACTTAATCTTCAAATAAAGATAAGAATAACTTCATACTTCTACTTAGCATAACACTGAAGACACACTAACCCAACCCATAGAAGAAAACACCAAGTAGATAGATGATCTGTTCAATCTTCCAGCAGAATTCACTTCTTAGACCAATGCCCAAGGAGAGTTCTCACAATAATGAATCTCTGGCCTCCTACAGAACGTCAATTTTATGGCTGCCATTTTAGGAGGTCTTTAATTACCTGTTTTCTGGGGGTGCAGGCTTGCCACATAGGCCTATTTTCCTCTAGCTAGTAAATTTCCAAGTTTAGCTCTTATTCTGCCTCTGATACAAATATTATATAACAGGGAAAAACTTTCATGAATTAGATTCATAATTACTGTGGCATTTTCTTCCTTTCTAGATGAGATATTTTAGTGCTGTAGAAAGGAACAAAAATTAGCATTACACAAAGTATTGCTGCTGCTACTACTACTACTATTATTACTACAGATATTAGAGTTACTCTCCAACAATCATGAAGAGCAAGTGTTGATTACTGTGGAGAAGGTTAAACAGTAAATTGATACCAATAAATTTTCTGCTATAAAGACTGGAATGTTGTTCAGTGGCAAAGTACTTGCTTACCAAGTGCTACATCCTGGGTTCAATCTCCAGTACCAAAAAGAATTGACAAAAAGGAAAAAATAAAAGTTTAAAAAAAGACTACAGAACCTGAAAAGAAATCAAAGAATCCATTTTCTTGGAAGAAATTTATCCCTGGAAAATGACCTCCATCTTTTCTTGTCTGGTTCACAAATGCTCTGCTTCTGTAGGACTTTCAATGACATCTAGATCTCCTTGGTAAACATGGAATCTAACATTGTTTGTAAAAAAAAGTATTGAGGTAAGTTTTATCCCTTTGTATAGGAGCTGCTGATCCCATTTATTGAATTAATAAAAGCATAAAGGGAATTAAATATGTCTCTAAGCATTCTTGTTTTTGACTATCAAACACCTCATACCAACAACCAAGTTAGGGGCTAGAAGAACAATGACAAACTTCTTCATCTCAGGGCACATGGAAATGGTAATGTCAATTCCCATCTCAGAGATCGGAGAGGAGAGATGGCAGAAGGTATGGTAGGTGGTAGCAATAATAATATTGTGTGCTTAATCCTGGGCCATTGCCACCATAAAATATCCTGGGAACTGTAATAGTGAGATACCACCTTCCCTCCGACTATCTTAATATACTTTTGATATATTTAAGTTTCATTAGTTCAGGCCCTTGTTGGCAAGAGCTCTATACTAAGTGTCTATGACAAGGCAAAAACTGCCCTAGCTCCAAAAAAAAAAAAAAAAAAAAAAAAACTAAGTCCACTGAAAACCTCAGAAAGTGACTTCTAAAACTAGGGTTTTGTAGATGTATTAAAATTATAGCAATGTCATACTGGATTCAGATGAATCCTAAACCTAATGACTGGTGTCCTTATTTAAAAAAAAAAAAAAGCTGTGTGAAGACATAGAGGAGACTGAGTGAAAACTGAGGCAGAAACTGGAATGAGGAGACCACAAGCCAAGTACTTCTTGCAACTACCAGAGACTAGAAGCAGCACAGAAACATTCTTTCCTACAGCCTTTTTAGAGTGCATTATGTCACATTTCAGAACTAGGAAATAATAAATTTCTGTTTTTTTAAACAACAGTTTGTGATAATTTGCTACAGTGGAGCTTTCTACTATATATATAGTATTTCTAATAACATTTCTATAAAAATATACTATAGTATATAGAAATACAATATTATATACTATACTACATATTATGTACCACACTATATATAATATCTGTAGGCAATATATAGTATTTTCATATAGTATTTTAAAAATTAATAGGAATTTGATAAAAGTAGTATAAAAATCTCAAATAATTTTTAAAAATTATTTGTTAAATTTTTAATTCACAATAGTGATACTCAGTCTAACAAATAGCCATATAAAATGTGAGAGACTGGAGGAAGATGGCAGAAGAGAAGCTGGAGGCTAAACAAGTTCTCACATAGAAAGCAGTTTTAGTGCTCCAGTAAACTGTCCTAAGCCAGAGAATCACACTAAGTGTGCCATCACAGTACAGAGAGTTTGGAGAGAGAGGGAAAATCCAGGCAGCTTGGTCAAGGAAATAGATCTGATCACTTGCCAGTAGCCATGGCTGTGGCGGCTGCGGCAGTGGCCACCGCCACCATATCAACAGAGAAAGTCTAGGACAAAGGCACCAGACACAGCATGCAAGCAGATTCTACTCAACACCAGCAAGAACTAACAAGGAGCAGAAACCTTCATCCTGCTGATCACAGACCAAGGATGGTCCAGGAACCAAGAGTCTGGTGTAAGTAGAACTCTGACATCCTCAATCTTTCTCAAAGAGCCGCCATGGGAAAGCAGCCTCTCCGTCACCACCAGAGCTCTCCACCTTTGATACTGACAAAGCCCAGCTGAGCAGCTAGCTCCAACCTAGGCCTTGGAAGGAAACAATTGGAGCCATTGGCAAGTCACAAGAACTTGACCTGACCTGCCAGGCTCAGCTCCACCCAGGGGAAAGTCACCTGCCCAGGCAGAGGAGCTCCACTCCTGGAGAAGTGGCTTTCACTGGGTAAACAGAGCCAGACAATCAACTGAAATTCAGTAAACATACACCCTGAGAAAGGCTCCAGGCTGGGCTCTGTGAGTGTCTCAGAAGCTAGCCCCTTAGGGAAAAGCTGCTATTTGTTCAAGGCCTCAAGTCTACTCATAACCTAGCCTCATCACAGCATCTAAGGAAACAGCCATCTCCCTCTTTTTTGATACTCAAAACAGCTCTCCCTCCCACTGAAGTAGCCTGGGAGGAGGATCACAAAGTCCTGAGTAAGGCAGAGCTGTCTGCCTGCACAAACAAACCGACTTAAGAAACCAATCAAGCCACAAGAAAACCAAACACCACAAGCAGACCAGAGACTCAACCAAGAGATTGGTTATGGACACAGAGGAGATACAAGATCTTCCTCTGCCCCACCCCCAAAAAAATCAAAGAACACTTTTTTCTACCTTTTTTTTATTATATTTAACTTGTTTTTTTCTTTCATAATTTTTATTTTAGGAGTGTGTGTGTGTGTGTGTGTGTGTGTGTGTGTGTGTGTGTGTGCTTTTTTAAACTCTCTTTTGACCTTTTGGTCCTTTATATTTTTTCTTTTTCTTTTTTTCTTTTTCTTTTCTGTGTGACTTAATTGCTGTTCTGCTCATCCCTACCATGGATTATTAGACCTAATCACTCATTGTGTACATACTTAATCCAGAAACTTATTACTCAATTCACAACCTCTTAGGCTTAACTTTTTAATAGTAGTATAATTTCTTTATGCCTATTTAACTTTCAAGAATTCCAATTTTAAGAATTTTTATTTTTTTCATTTTTTTCATTTTTATCTTTCTCCTCCTCTCATCCTGTCCTTTTCTTCTCTCAATATCATTTCTTTATACTAACATAATTTTAAGTGTTTCATTTTTTTAATTAAAATTTTTGTTTTTCTTTTTTTTCTTGTTTTTTTATCTCTCTCCTATTATTCTGTCCTATCCATTTCTCTCTGAGATTAGGACTTGGTTAAATTCACTCTCCTTTGACCTCTTCACATCCCTCTAATCCTATTTTTCCCCACAATTCTCCCTAAACCTAATCATTTTTGGTTTGCTGAATCCCTCTTGGATGCTATTAGCCTATTAACCCATAGTTGTTTGATGTTGAATAGATTATATCTGTTGAAATAGATTGTATCTGGAGCCATTTTGACTGTGCAAACACAGGACTCTGGTTGATGCTTGCCTTAATACAGTGTTCTAGTATAAAAATGGTGTTACTTTCATACCAAATGGGCAAAACAAACCAGAGAAACACAAGAAAAATGACAAGTCTGGGAATCTCAGCTCCCATTTAGGATAATCAGGTGACAGAACAGTTAATGAATAATCCAGAGGAGAGTTCCCAAAAAGCTCTACAAGCACTACTGGCAAACATGGTGAATGAAAAGATTGAAAACCTGCAAAGGACTCAGTGTGAGCATAATAGGGAGAGACAAGGCAAACCAAAGATTAATACAGGAACTTCACGAGCATGTTGAGGCTAAACAGAAATTACTACAGGAATCTTGTGAGCATGAGGAAGGTACTCAAAGATTAATACAGGAATTGTGTGAGCAGGCTGAGAACAGTCAAAGAGAATTAAAGGAATTTCATGAGCAGGCTGACAATAGTCAAAGAGAAACACAGGAATTATGTGAGCAGGTTGAGAACAAAGAGAAAGACAGGAATTGTGTGAGCAGGCTGAGAATAGTCAAAGAGAAATACAGGAATTGCGTGAGCATGAGGAAGCTAATCAAAGAGGAATACAGGAAATGCCTGAGCGAGATGAGAATAGACAAAGATCAATAGAGGCATTCATGGAATCCATAAACAGACAGCTTAAGGAATCCAGGGAGACCACAAAGGGAATGATGAATGGAGCCCATCAGAAGGAAAGAGAGTCCAAGGAAACCAGAACTAATCAACTTAGTGATTTGAGAAGAAACACTAAACATCAAATTAAGGAAGTAAAGAAGTTTATACACGATCTAAAACAAAGCTCCAACAAAGAATTTGAAGCCATCAAAGCCGACCAATTAGAAGGAAAGGAAATAAAAACAAAGTAGAAAGTCTTGACAGTAGATTAGACCTTACAGAAGATCAAATCTCTGGGATTGAAGACAACCTAGATATTATGGAGAAAGAGCATACAACTATCCAAGACAAATCCAAAAAATATGATAGATCTATTCAACATTTGGAAGACATCATCAGAAGGCCTAATCTAAGGATAATGGGTGTAGAGAAGCACCTAGAGACAGAAGTTAATGGTCTAAGAAATTTATTGAACAGGATCCTAGCAGAGAACTTCCCAAACATGCAAAAAGATAGGACTATTCAGATGCAAGAAGCTTTTAGAACCTTACATAGACTAGACCAGAATAGGACATCTCACCATCACATTATAATCTGCACAGGATCAATTCAGAGCAAGGAAAAGATCCTTAAAGCTGTCAAAGAGAAAAGATCAATTACCTATAATTGGAAATTAATTAGAATAACCTCAGGTTTCTCAGAAGAGATAATTAAAGAAGAGCCTGAAATGATGTATGCCATACCCTAAAGACAAACAACTATCAACCAAGAATACTGTACCCAGCTAAACTCTTCTTCATAACAGAAGGTCAAATAAAAAACCTTCCATAGCAAAGAAAAACTACAAACAATATATCTCCACCAAACCAGCCCTACAAAAGATACTTAAAGATGTCCTACACATAGAAAACCAACAAGACCACAATAAAGGCCAAGAAACCATGCCCAAACTGAGAATCCAAGAACCATAGGAAGAACCCAGTTGTCACAGCCCCCAAGAAGGTAGATAACATGGCAGGAACTACCAAACACCTCTCAGTCCTAACTCTCAACATTAATGGACTAAACTCTCTAATTAAATGACATAGACTGTCTAGTTGGATTAAAAAGCAAGATCCTTCTATCAGCTGCCTTCAAAAGTCACACCTTGCACATATAAACAAACATTCTGAAAGTGAAAGGCTGGAATAAAATCTACAAGCAAATGCCACCCCACCCCCCCTAAACAGACAGGAGTTGCAATCCTAATAACATATAAAATAGACTTCAAATTAAAATTAGCAAGAGAGGTAAAGAAGGTTTTTACATACCAATTAAGGGATCTCTCCTTCAGGAAGATATTACAATTCTAAATATCTATTCACCAAACAACAGAGCATCCAAATTCATCCGAGTAACACTACTTTCCCTCAAATCTCACAGAGATCCAAAGACATTAATGGTTGGGAATTTTAACACACCACTAACCCCATTAGATAGATCAAATTGGCAAAAACTCAACAGAGAAACTGCAGATCTAAACAATTGCATAGATCAACTAGATTTAACAGACATCTACCGAATATTTCACCCAGCAGCATCAGAATACACATTTTTCTCAGCAGCACACAGAACATTTTCCAAAATAGACCACATTTTAGTTCGCAAAGCAAACTTGTCCAAATTCAGAAACATTGAAATTATGCCCTGAATTCTCTCAGACCACTAGGGAATAAAATTAGAACTTAACACCAAAAGCCACCAAAGAAAGCCCTGTAACACATGGAGACTGAACAACACACTGTTGAATCACCAGTGGTCATGGAAGAGATTAGAAAGGAAATTCAAATGTTCATGATATTCAACAAAAATGAACACACAAATTACCAGCTCTTCTGGGACACAGCAAAGGCAGTACTCAGGGGCAAGTTTATAGCTCTGAGTTCCTACATCAACAAAGTGGAGAATCCTGAAACCAACAATTTAATGAGACATCTAAAACTCCTTGAAAAAGAACAGCAAGCTAAACCCCAATCCAGTAGATGGAGAGAAATAAGTAAAGTTAAATCAGAATAAAATGAATTAGAATCCAAAAAAAACATAGAAAGAATCAACAAAAAAAAAGAGTTGGTTCTTAAAAAAAAATTGACAAAATTGACAGACCCTTAGCAAATCTTATCAGAAAAAGAAGAGAATACACCCAAATAGGAGAATGAGAATGGAAACATCACCACAGAAAAAACTGAGATCCAGAACATTATAAGGGAATACTTCTCAAACCTTTATGCTAGTAAGTTTGAGAACCTGGAAGAAATGGACAATTTCCTAGCAAATACTCACATGCCAAAACTAAACCAAGATAAGTTAAACCAACTTAACAGGCCCATATCAAGCATTGAAATAGAAACAACAATAAGAGACCTAGAATCTAAGAAAAGCCCAAGAGCCAATGGATTTACAGCAGAATTCAACAAGGCTTTAAAGCAGAACTCACACCAATACTCCTTTAACTCTTCAGTGAAATTGAAAGAGAAAGTTCACTACCGAACTTATTCTATGAAGCCATCATAACCCTCATCCCAAAACTAGGCAGGGACTCATCAAAGAGAACTATAGACCAATTTCTTTGATGAACATCAATGCAAAGCTTCTCAACAAAATTTTGACCAATCAATTTCAAGAACTCATCAAAAAAATCATACACTAAAATCAAACAGGATTCATTTCAGAGATGCAAAGCTGGTTCAATATACACAAATCAATTAATATAATTCATCACATCAACAAGAGCAAGGATAAGAACCACATGGTTATCTCACTAGATGCAGAAAAAGCATTTGACAAGATCCAACACCCCTTTATGATGAAGGTTTTGGAAAAATTAGGAATCCATGGAACATTCCTCAATACAATAAAGGCTGTATCTGACAAACCTACAGCCAGCATTATACTAATGGTGAAAAACTCAGGAACAAGACAAGAATGTCTACTCTCTCCACTTCTTTCCAATTTAGTAGTAGAATGCCTAGCTACAGCAAATAACACAAGATGCATACATAAAGGGGAATCCAAATAGGGAAAGATGAAGTAAAACTCTCCCTCTTTGCAGATAACATGATCTTGTATCTAAAGAATCTCATGGACTCCACTCCCAAATTACTTGAGCTGATTTGAAACTTTGGCAAGTAGCAGGATATAAAATTAACCCTCAAAAATCAATGGCTTTTCTGTATGCCAACAGAGAAGAGTGCTGCTGAAATCAGGAAAGCAACTCCTTTTGTAATAGCCCCACAAAAAATAAAATACCTAGGAGTTAACTAAAGCAGTGAAGGACCTCTATGATGAAAAATTTAATAACCTGAAAAGGAAATCAAAGCAGAATTTAGGAAATGGAAAATCCTCCCATGCTTCTGGATCGGAAGGATAAACATCGTGAAAATGACAATACTTCCCAAGGCTATCTACAAATTCAATATGATACCTATCAATATAACCTCATTCTTCAGTGAAATAGAGGAAGCAATCCAAAAATTCATATGGAACAATAAAAGACCCTGAATAGTAAAAAAGATCCTTAACAGAAAGAACAGTGCTGGAGGAATATCAATACCAAATTTCAAACTCTACCACAAAGCCATAATAATCAAAACAGCTTGGTATTGGCACAAGAACAGACCTCAGGACCAATGGAATAGAATTGAAAACCCAGAAATGAACCTAAAGACCTATAGCCACCTAATCTTTGATAAGGGAGCCAACCAAATAGAATGGAAGAAAGACAGCCTCTTCAGTAAATGGTGCTGGCAAAACTGGTTAATTATTTGTAGAAAACTAAAGCTAGATCCTTATATATCAACTCCAAATGGATCAAATACCTCAGAATCAAAGCAGGCACCCTGAAAACATTACAGGATGGAATAGGAGAAACCCTAGGTCTCCTTGGCGTAGGCTGAAATTTTCTTAATAAAGACCCAGAAAGACAACAAAGAAAGGTTGACAAATGGGAGGGATTGCATGAAACTGCAGAGCTTCTGCATGGCAAAGGACATAGCTAGCAATATCAATAGAAAGCCCACGGATTGGGAGAACAAGTTCACCAGCCATACAACAGACAAGGGTTTCATATCTAAAACATACCTGAAACTCAGAAAATCAAGTCCCCCAACAACTGCCCAATAAATAAGTGGGCTAAAGAATTAAAGAGAAACTTCTCTGAAGAGGGAAGAAGGATGGCCAATAGATGTATGAAGAAATGCTCAACCTCTCTAGCCATAAAAGAAATGTAAATCAAAACAACATTGAGATACCACCTCACCCCAGTTAGAATGGCTAGAATCAAGAATTCTAATAACAACAGATGCTGGAGGGGATGTGGCCAGAAGGGAACCCTACTGCATTGTTGGTGGGAGTGAAAACTTGTTCAACCACTTTGGAAAGTAGTATGGGGGTTCCTCATAGAGCTCCCCTATAACCCAGAAATGCCACTTTGGGGCACTTACCCAAATGATCACAAACAATACCCTACTAAAGCTACCCGCACAACTATGTTTATTGCAGCATTACCATAGGTAAGATATGGACCCAACCTAGATGCCCCTCAGTAGATGAATGAATCAAGAAGTGTGGTATATACATACAATGGTATTCTATGCCTCCCCATTTGTTAGGAAATGGAAAGACTTGGAAAAAATTATATTAAGTGAAGTAAGCCAGGCCCAGAGAAACATAGGTCCCATGGTTTCCCTTATTTGCAATAACTAGGTTATATCTGATACAAGCAAAAAAGGTCAGATAAGATGATGTTAAGCCACTCCTCCAACTCTTCAATGAAATTGAAAGAGAAAGCTCACTACCGAACATATTCTAAGAAGCCATCATAACCCTCATCCCAAAACCAGGCAGGGACTCATCAAAGAAAGAGAACTATAGACCCATTTCTTTGATGAACATTGATGCAAAACTTCTCAACAAAATTTTGGCCAATCGACTTCAACAATTCATCCAAAAAATCATACACCACGATCAAACAGGATTCATTTCAGGGATGCAAAGCTGGTTCAATATATGCAAATCAATTCATATTATTCATCACATCAACAGGAGCAAGAATAAGAACCACATGGTTATCTCAATAGACGCAGAAAAACCATTCGACAAGATCCAACACCTCTTTATGATGAAGGTTTTGGAAAAATTAGGAATCCATGGAACATTCCTCAATACAATAAAGGCTGTATATGACAAACCTACAGCCAGCATTATACTTAATGGTGAAAAATTAAAGCCATTTCCTCTTAACTCAGGAACAAGACAAGGATGTCCACTCTCTCCACTTCTCTTCAATCTAGTATTAGAATGCCTAGCTACAGCAATAGGACAAGATGCAGACATAAAGGGGATCCAAATAGGGAAAGAAGAAATAAAACTCTCCCTCTTTGCAGATGACATGATCATGTATTTAAAGAATCCCATAGCCTCCACTCCCAGATTACTCAAGCTGATTCAAAACTTTGGCAAAGTAGCAGGGTATAAAATTAACCCTCAAAAATCAATGGCCTTTCTGTATGCCAACAATGAGAAAAGTGTGGCTGAAATTAGGAAAGCAACTCCATTTGTAATAGCCCCACAAAAAATAAAATACCTAGGAATTAACTAAAGAAGTGAAGGACCTCTATGATGAAAACTTTAAAATCTTGAAAAAGGAAATCAACACAGAACTTAAAAAATGGCAAAACCTCCCATGCTCCTGGATTGGAAAGATTAACATCGTGAAAATGACAATACTTCCCAAGGCTATCTACAAATTCAACGCAATACCTATCAAAGTTCCACCCTCATTCTTCAAGGAAATAGAAGAGGCAATCCAAAAATTCATATGGAACAATAAAAGACCCCGAATAGCAAAAACGCTCCTCAACAGAAAGAACACTGCTGGAGGAATATCAATACCAAATTTCAAACTCTACTATAAAGCCATAGTAATCAAAACAGCTTGGTATTGGCATAAGAACAGACCTCAGTACCAATGGAATAGAATTGAAAACCCAGAAATGAACCTACAGACCTATAGCCATCTAATCTTTGATATGGGAGCTAAAAACAATAGAATGGAAGAAAGACAGCCTCTTCAGTAAATGGTGCTGGCAAAATTGGTTAACTACTTGTACAAAACTAAAGCTAGATCCTTATATATCACCCTGCACCAGAATCAACTCCAAATGGATCAAAGACCTTGAACTCAAAGCAGACACTCTGAAAACATTACAGGATGGAATAGGAGAAACCCTAGGTCTCCTTGGCTCAGGACGAAATTTTCTGAATAGAGACCTGGAAACACAACAAATCAAAGAAAGGTTGGACAAATGGGATTGCATAAAGTTGCAGAGCTTCTGCAGGGCAAATGACATAGCTAGCAAGATCAATAGAAAGCCCACGGATTGGGAGAAGATCTTTACTAGTCATACAACAGACAAGGGTCTCATATCTAAAATATACTTGGAACTCAAAAAATTAAATCCCCCAACAACAAATCCTCAAAGAAACAACTGCCCAATAAATAAGTGGGCAAAAGACTTAAAGAGAAGCTTCTCTGAAGAAGAAAGAAGGATGGCCAATAGACACATGAAGAAATGTTCAACATCCCTAGCCATAAAAGAAATGCAAATCAAAACAACATTGAGATACCACCTCACTCCAGTTAGAATGGCAAAAATCAAGAACTCTAACAACAACAGATGCTGGAGGGGATGTGGACAGAAAGGAACCTTACTTCATTGTTGGTGGAGATGTAAACTTGTTCAACCACTTTGGAAAGCAGTATGGAGGTTCCTCAAAAGACTTCACGTAGAACTCCCCTATTACCCAGCAATCCCACTTTTGGGCATTTACCCAAATGTTTACAAACAAGACCACACTAAAGCTACCAGCACAACTATGTTTATTGCAGCATTATTTACCATAGCTAAGATATGGAACCAACCCAGATGCCCCTCAGTAGATGAATGGATCAAGAAAATGTGGTATATATACACAATGGAATTCTATGCCTCCATCAGAAAGAATGACATTGCCCCATTTGTTAGGAAATGGAAAGGCTTGGAAAAAATTATATTAAGTGAAGTAAGCCAGGCCCAAAGAAACATAGGTCCCATGGTTTCCCTTATTTGCAATATCTAGTATATGTATGAGTCAAGCGGAAAAGGTCAGATAATGTGATGTTAGGAAAACGAACCCTTAAATATGTATTTTAAGGTTTTTTTTCCTTTCATGCATGTGTTTCTAACGCATTTATAAGATTATTTCTTTGTTGCTTTGTATGTCCCTCCCCCACAGTGTAACCCCTGCTTTCACTATATTTGATGTCAGTATAACTTGTGGAGGAGATGGGGACGAACAAGTCGTTTAAGGATTCAGGTGGACCTGTTGCAACAATGAGAAGTACAAGTTGTCATGTCAAAACGAGCTTTACAATGTCGGTGTGGGGGGGGGGAGGGGGGGAAGGATAGGGTGGGGGGGAGGGGGGAGGCTGGGAAGGGAGGTGAAGGGTAAACCAAAGGAGGAGGCTGCAATGCTTGGTAAGAAATGTATGCATTATCCTGCCCATGTAATTGTAACCCCTCTGTACAGTATGTTCTCAAATAAAATAAAATTAAATTAAAAAAAAAAAAGATGATGTTAATCCAAATGAACCCCAAGAAAGGGACACAAGTGGGTTTTTTTCTTGCTTGCTATTGTTTCTCACGTATTTATAAGGTACCCCATGATTTTTGTTGCTTTGTATGTCCCTCTCTCATGGTATAACTCGTTTTCACTATATTTGATGTGGGTATAATTTGGGGAGCAGAAGGGAAAAAACAAATTGTTTAAATCGGGATACAGGTGGACCCATTGCACCAATGAGATATACAAGACGCTATGTTGAAACACAAACTTTACAATTTAGGTGGGAGAGGGGGGTGAATATAGTTGTGGAGATGGGAGGGAAGGGATAGTAGGGAAAATCAAAGGAGGAGGCAACAATGCTTGATAAGAAATGTACTCATTACCTTGCTCATGTGATTGTAACCCCTTTATACAGTATTTTCACAATAAAAAATTTATTTAAAAAATATAAAATGTACAAGGCTAGAAGTATAAGCCCTCTTTTACATACTCTTATTTACATTTCTTTGTATTTTCTATAATGTATTAAACAGTCTTTTTAAAAATAAAACAGATTGCTTTGCACCTTTTCTGTTTGCCCTTTTCATAACTATATTGTGAAATATATGGATACTTTTTATATTCCAATATTTAGAAGCCTGTATCCATCCCCTTTAACAGACTGTTTAATATTCTGTTTTTGATACCATTTATAATTCACATATTTCATTCAATGCACATTCATTGTCTGCTATGTGCTAGACATGGAATCTCCCTTTTTGCAAGGCATGGAAGACAGAAATCAGCTCAAAAGAAGTTACAGTGCAGAGTGACAACTGTTTCAATGGACCCAAGCACAGAAGGGCTGTGGGGCTGGTGGTCAGAGTGTTCTAAGCCCAGGAAATAGAGGTGCAGATGACAAGAGTGCAAATGACAGGCAATAACAAAGATTGATCTTTTGGGGCTTATAGACAGCATCTCATCGTTCTCACCAATGACCGTGCGGAAAGAATGATCCATATGAGAGCTCTCGAAGCTTATACCTGGTCAATTTTCTTGGATTTAACTAGACTCACTCACAAGAAGGATATGGGAAATTATTTAACGATCAGTTGGCTCAGCAAAATGCACCACATGGCAAGCACTTTATCAGCTTAAACAAGTATGACTTGCTCTGCTGGTTCCTTATCTTATGAATTGTGGTCATAGGCAAATGAACCCTAATGAATCCCGGTTTAAATTTCTAGGAAGCTTTTTCAAAGGCACAGCACTTAGGTGGGGATCCCAACAAAAGCCAACCTAGCAAATGAGTCCAGAGAGCATTGCCTGTGTGATATTAACAGTGGTGAGGAATTCTAAAGACAGAATCCTCATGCTCAACCTCAATGAGCCCCACAATAGAGTGATTTATTACCAAAGGATGGACAGAAATGATTAACCTTAATGAAGCAACTTGTCATGTATGCAAATTTAATCTGATTCACCACTGATCTTGGACTCAAAATTCCCAATGACTTCTAGTTAATCAACTTAATCACAGACATGCCTAATGGGCCTTTCGCCTCAGGTCTTGATGTCTGCTTGGCTTTTATATCAGGTGATGGCATGGGCGGGTCTATGCCTACTATCTGGAAATGAGTGTGATGGACTAGGTTTTGAAATCTTCACCTCGAGAGTGATAAAAATCTTCACCTCGAGAGTGATAAAAATCTTCACCTCGAGAGTGATAAAAATCTTCCTGCCATCTTCTCTTCCTCAGACTCAGTTATTGGTGGGGAAGAAAGTTGTGAATTTCCACACCCAATAAGGATAAAGGGCCCAATTATAACTAAAACATAGGATAGGTGCCCCAAATCATTCCAGAATCTAACAGGTATTACAGCAGAAGAAAGGACCTCTCAAGGCATTCAGGGTAAGCCTCCTCCATTCCCCTCCCCCCAGCTCCCACAGCCTTCACCATGGCCTTGAGCAGTCCCAGATGCAGGCCCCTGGACATCACATTACCATGGTCATCAGCATGTACTTGAACGGGCATCCACAGGGACAAACTGAGCATGGAGACATAATGTAGGCTGTGGGGAACTTCTGATCAAGTCTGGGGAGTGATATGGTCCATGGGCTCCTCAATAATCTTGTCAGTAGCCATCTCCTAAAAACACCCTATTAACCTTGTACAGTGCACCCAAGCCAGTGCCCTTCCTTGGAATCCCATCTGTCTAGAAGGAAGCTCTACCTATCTTTTCCTAAAATAACTCTTTGTGTTTTCCTCCCTCCTCTTTGTCTGTGGACTTACTCTTTGTGACTACAGAAACTAAAGATCTGATCCAGATGTTGAAGCTTTTCAGTATCAGTATTTTATCATCAAGGTGTTCATACACAGAAAATGTTCAAGTCTTCATTCTATACAACTTTGGGTTAAACTGGCTGTGTCCAAAATTTTTGTCAGGCAGAGCTGCATGTTGGTTATGGAAATAGAAGAGATGATCAGAAAGTCCTTTTTCAGACAATTTGTTTATCTTGTCTGAAAGAAGTACGTCATTGAAGTGGTCATTGTATTGCGAAGGATAAATTATCATTGAATCATTACTTAATGGCCCAGGCTGGTAACCACTGGCCATCCTACAGCGAGGTCCATACAGGAGGCCTAGCTGAAAGCTACCTGCTCACATGCAGCTCTCTCAAGTTTGCCTGGACCAGAGCTTCATCCAGGCACAAAAGCAGTTTATCAGCTACAGGCTGGAGGAAATTTCCTCAGCTACTTTTACAAAGGCTAGCCTTGTATTCATAATCTCTCTTAGAATATTTTTCCACTTAGCAGATTCTGCTTCCTTGCTGAATCAGCCAATAAAAACTAATTCTGTGGTTCTTTTGAATACTGTCAATGGGCTTATTTTTAGGAGAAAGAAAAGAGAAGCATCAATCAAAGTGGTTACATTCCACAATCAGATAGTTTTTCACATTCTATTCACTCACTTTATTAACAGAAGAGTAGCCTAAGGACCTGGTCCAGGAAGAGCTGGCCAGGGCATGCAGGGCCTCACTAAGATGGCCTTCGCAGCACTTTATGGTCTTTCTAACGTTCTGTGAAGTCTCACCATCTCCCAACCAGCACCTCTAGAGCAACTTCAAAAATCCTTAGAATCCTACAATGGACACTGTTTATAATAAGTAGAACAAGTATAAAGAAATGTACATATCACCCAATTTGTAAGACATAGTTTTATTGTTAAAGGTCATATAGTTCATAAACTGTGTAGATTAAGATAATGATGAAAATGCTGAAATAAAGACGTAGGTTGACCCATTGTAACAATGAGATGTACAAGACACTAAGTTGAAAACGAACTTTACAACTCGGGGGTGGAAAGTGGGGTGGGAGGGAGGGAGGAGGTGGGGAGGTGGGGAGGGAGGGATGGTAGGGGAAAAACAAAGGAGGAGATAACAACATCCGATAGGAAATGTACTCATTACCTTACTCATGTAACTGTACCCCTCTGTACAGTATTTTTACAATAAATATATATAAAAAGATAATGATGACTATCATTTTAAGATTAAAAGGTATTTGTGACTTTAGCTAAGTATAACTATGCCACAGTATTGTGAATTTGATATAGTCATCTAATCTCAATGAAGAAATATTTGGAAAAAATTAAAAATAAATTTTGAAATAAAACATTGATTTATGAGTCAATGTGTAATGCAGTTAGAATAAAAATTCTATTTCAAGAAATGTGTGATCTATAAACTGGGCATGGTGGCAGATACCTGTAATCTCAGCACTCAGGATAATTCAGAATTTGAATCAGCTTGAAAGAGAAAGCTAGATGCTGACTCAAAATGAAGAAAGAAAGAAAGAGAGAGAGAAAAAAAGAGAGAAAGAGAGAGAGAGAGGAGAGAGAAAGAGAGAGAAAGAGAAAGAAAGAACGAAAGAAAGAAAGAAAGAAAGAAAGAAAGAAAGAAAGAAAGAAAGAAAGAAAGAAAGAAAGAAAGAAAGAAAGAAAGAAAGAAAGAAAGAAAGAAAAAAGAAAGAAAGAAAGAAAGAAAGAACAATCCAACAACAACAAATGGCTAGTTTATACTAATATTCTCTCAAATCAACAATGGATCTTTTCAGTGTTTTAGTGCTGGTATGCATCACAGAAAATTCTCACAAAATCACCCAGATGGTGTGTATTGCTGACTCCCCTCAGTTCCTATGTTCGAAGCTATGCAGTTAGTGTATTCAAAGCATTCCACACAAGCCTTCCATGCAAGTCCCTTGATAAGTGATTACCGCTGTTTGTGGCTTTCCTGCCTATATGTAGGGGCATAAATCTTTATCACAGAGCATTATTGAAAAAATCAGATAGGACATACATAAAAGCCTTTTAAATTGTAAAACTGCCTGCATATATTCAGGATCATTGTTAATGTTTTGAAGAATTATTTTGCCAGTACTAGGATTTGATCTCAGGATCTTACACTCTCACTTTGCTATGTTGTTCATGGCTTGTACTCTACCACTTGGACCAGTTGCTTTTTGCTGACTGGAGATGAGTCTCTCAGATTTTCTGCTCCTATCCTTGATCCTCAGATCTCAGCCTCCTGAGTAACTAGAATTATAGGCATGAGCCACCAGCACCCAGATGTTATTGTTTTTTAATAGAAAGAAATGAAAGAAAGCAATATAGGCTTTGTTTAATTTTAAAAAATCACAAGGTACTAATGACAAAGATAATGAGGTCAGCAGAAAATACAAATAGGTAAAACAGCATATCTCTGGTGCACACTTTGTCAAAAGTTGCACTGAGCACCTTTTATGTGATCGTTTACGCATTCTCCATGATAATCCCATGAAGCAGGAGTGAGATTATTACCATCTGGTAAATAAGGAAACTGGATTTTAGGGAATTTGATAGATCTGCCTACTTGATACTACTAGCATAATATGGAACAGGGATCCAAGCCCTGGTTCTGTCTCACTCCATATGCCCTATGAGCTTTAGAGAAAACTCATAAAACCACCCAAAAGACCATTTTGCTGTTTTTAAAGCCAGACTTAGATCAAAGAGAAAAAAGAAGAGTTTGGCTTAAATCTTAGAGCAGATGGCATAACATTAACTGATGATAGGAATGAATTAGGAATAGAAATATCAACTATTTTACTTCCTTTTAAATTGTTTTGAAGAATAATTGTCCAAACAGGAAAAGATAAATTAAAAACAGTTAAGATCCGGGTGCTGGTGGCTCACACTTGTATCCAATCTACTCAGGTGGCTGAGATCTGAGGATCATTGTTCAGAGCCAGCTCAGGCAGCAAAGTCCATGAGACTCTTATCTCCAATTAACCATCAGAAAACTGGAAATGGAGCTGTGGCTCCAAGTGGTAGAGCTTTGGCCCTGAGTAAAGGGGCTCAGGGACAGTGCCCTAACCCTGAGTTCTCAAGCCCCACAACTGAAAAAAAAAAAACAGTTAAGAGTAAACAAAAATCTAAAATAAGATTTTGAAATCAAAAGGAGCCTCAAACAATGGTAAAGTCTTTATCTGTGACTTAAGGATCACAAATAAAGAATCAATGGGGTTAAGTGTAAAGAATCAGTGGGGTTAAGTGTAAAGAATCAGTGGGGTTAAGTGTCTTGCTGAAAGTCACAAGTCACTGACAATATTTAGAGAGAACTGTGGTCTCCTATTCCCAGATTAATGTTTTTTCTGCCTATTACATTTGAGGGTCAATAATGAAGTTCTAATTCCTGAATTAGAAATTCCAGTGAATGAAATTACTTAAGATGATGGAACTTCTAAGAATAATTTTTGAAATCTACATAGTTCATAGAATACATGTTGCTAATTCAATAGAGAAATGTACTTTGCACAGGTCTCTTCACTCTGTACCAGAATGTGGTCCTAGTTATTGAAGAGAGTTCACATTTATTTGGCCATGTGCCATTGATTAGCAAGTTTCTTAAATTTAAAATGATATAAAATTTAATTTAAAACTGTATACTTTCACTAAAAATCTAAGAAGTATATGATCTTCTATATATATGAATTATGTTACCTGGCATACTTTTAGAAACTCATTAACTACTTTTAAATTAACTGTAATAGGAATAATTAAAAATTAATGTCACCTGTAACTTCCTGTAACTATACTAATTAATGTAGTTCAGTTTTCTGAACTACATTTGTCACTCAGTGATCAAGGTACAAAGGAATAAATGCAGCAGTGATATCATCTTGAACATACTGCAGAGTTGTCACCCAGAGTTATCTAATGTCGCCATCATCCTTTTAACATCCTGACAGTCACATTAGACAGATTTTTTCTAGAACCTGCAGAAATTTGAAAAACATTCAAAGAAGTTGAATTTTTCTGTAAAGCCAAACCATCTCCTAAATTCATGGAAATATGAAGGACTATCAACCACAGTGCTGTGCTTTTAAATTGGGTGGAGCCCACACAATTGACACACATTCAAGTCTAGCTTTGTATTTTAAATCTCATCAATAAGAAAAAAAAATCCAGAATCAGAATAGCATGATCAGTATAGAACTCATCACTTTTCTTTGTGAAAGAGCTTTTAGTAGATACGTTGTATCCTGGGCGGCAAACATCCCTCCAGCTGGACTTTCTTGCCTTTGACAAATTTAAAATAAGAAATAAAAATAAATGTTCTTGAACAGAACACCCATAGCCCTACCCCACTGCCTCATTTATTCTCCAAGTGAATTACGGCCACTGTTTGGCCTCTTTTTTCTTTCTTTTCCTCTTTGTATTGGGGGGGGGGGGGGCGACAAAGGAGGAGGGGGTAGATTCTGGAGGTTGAGGCTCAGTGTATGGCTCTCTTGTTCAGCTTGCTTGTTCATGGCTGGCACTCTACTATTTGAGCCTTACTTCCAGGCCAGCATTTTTGCTGGTTAAGTGCAGATAGAGTCTTTTGGACTTTTCTGCCTAGATTGGCTTCAATCCATGACTTCCTGGTCTCAACTTCCTAAATAGTAAGGATTACAAACTTGACTCATCCACGCTTATCCTAGTCTCTCTTTTAAATCAAACATTGCAATCTTAAGATGATTATTGTATAGTTATTCTTTATTTTTTTAATATAGAATATTGGAGTCTTTATTATACAGTTAACAGGCTGAAGGCCACCAGTTGTTACAAAGGCCTGCAGCATGCAAATACCCATAACCCATCTAGGAAACATGCTAAAGAGGAAAGAAATAACAAAAACAATACCAGCAAGCTTGGGACTACATGATGACTGGAGATGAGCCAGAAGACAGGACACAGGGCACAATCACAGAGACACACGTGTCATGGCCTCTAGTTATTCTTTATATTTGCCCCAAAGCCATTCATCTCTTTTAATATTACTTGTAAACAGAAAATAAGATGTCTAATGTATCAAGAATTCTGTCATAAATGTACAATTTTTCCTTCAAAAGGGGTAATGATAACCTGGAGTAGTCTGACTTTAATGAGATGTCATATTTTATTCCTTAATATTTTCCACAGATTTTCCTATGCTACTTCTTTTAAAGCCATCTCTCAACATTATTTTTTTTTCAGTTGGGATGACTTGATTGTTGCTTAGTGGAGAAATCTACCAATTTTGGCTTATGAATTTTTTAGCTACTTTATCCACTGATGTATATCAATTGATTTCAAGATATTTCTGCATAAACTCTTGAAAACAACAACCATTTCCCTCTCCTCATACTTGTCATACTGCTGCTCAGACCAAAGGTCGTGGTTGAAGAGTATTTGTGTTTACTTCAGGCACAATGTAATTGCTTCTAATTTTCCAGAGAAAGATGACATTGACAGGAAGCTTTAAAAATCCTAGAACACACTAAACAGGTTTATTGTGGACTATGAAGAAGGAATCTTATATACACATGGTATTGAAAGTTTTTTAAAAAAAAAAAACAAGGCATATGAAAAAATTGACTCTCATATCTTGTTATGGCTATTATATGGGATAAACAAAAATGAACTAATTAATTTAATTGGCTTAATTAATTGCCAAGATTTTTAGGTTCTTACTTGAAATGGTATATTTTGATAACAGTCAAGCATTATCACAATCTATCATATGATAGCCTCATAAAAAACACATTGGTGCAAAGAATAAAATCTTTACATGGATTCTTGGCTATTTGAATGACTTTTTTTTTCTCATTTGATAGTGGGTCTTGAAGTCAGAGTCTGGGCACTTTCCCTGAGCTCTTTTGCTAAAACTCTACCACTTTGAGCCACAGACCCACTCCTGGTTTTCTAGTGGTTAACTGTAAATAAGAGTCTCATGAACTTTCTTACCTGGGTGGCTTCAAATTGCAATCCTCGGATCTCAGACTACTGAGTAGTTAGGATTACCAGTGTGAGCCACCAGCATCCAGCTTTGAATGACTTTTCCTGTATGAATCTGATCCATGTTCAGTTTGTACTATTATCCCAGCTCCATTCAACATGTTCAATTAATTACTAATAACTAAAATTTACTGGATACTTGCTCTGGAGTTTGGTTAGGAATTCTAGCAGTTTACATGTTAATTAACATATTCCTCACAAAACTGTGAAGTAACTACTGTTATATTCACCATTGTAAAGACCAGTAATTGAGTTTAGGGCAACCAAGAAAGATACAAAGGCAGTGAATATAGAGCCAGGACTTTTCTCAGCCCACCTAACTGCAGAATCCAAGCTCATTTCCACTCAGCTGCCCTACCTCTTACAACTAGGTATAGTTTAAGAAGTCAAGCCCATTAAGCTTGTATATGGCATAAAACCAAGAGTTAGCTAATTTGTTAGATAGCAGAACCAAGACAAGGAGAAACTTAATAAGATAAAAATCCAACAGGGATAAAAATCTAAGCCTGCTTTTGGATTTGGCAAAATCTATTTCATATGTATAAAAAGAAATCCTTCTATAACAATTTATATGAAAATATTAAGCTGTTTCAGTTGACTAAGCACTCAATATGTATCAACAAGTTAATTTTCTTAAGAAATTTACCCTGTACTTTTCTTTTTAATATATTTTTTATTTTTTTCATTTTCACTTTTTATTGTCAAGGTAATGTATAGAGGGGTTACAGTTATATATGTAAGGTAATAAGTACATTTCTTGTCACACTTGTTACCCCTTCCCTCATTTACTTACCCTGTACTTTTCAATAGTCAGCACATCTCTGGAGGATTGACATGTATCTGATACTTAAGTTTAAGGCAAACTTGGGCCTATTTTGAATATGTCTAGGGAATCATGGCCAGAGAGCAAGGAAGTCTCGTCATGAGCTTTGTATTAGAAAATAATATATAATGTGTGATAATAAAAGGCTCAGGAATAACAAGGAGGAAAATAGCCATTGTTATCTATACAAACAGAATTTAAGTATTGTTGATTGCAAGATAATCTAATAACAGAGACAAGTCAGTATGATAATTACAACAATCAACTGGGATCCATGAGTCAAATTACAGAAAGCCAACCATTAGCACAAGCCAGGAGGAATTTGCTTATCATTACAGCTTTCTCAAATTTAAATGGGCAATAACTAATGAATAAAAGTCTTAATAGGCCAGGCACCAGTGCTTCATGTCTGTAATCCTAACTATGCAGGAGGCTGAGATTTGAGGATTGATTCAAAGCCAGCACAAAAAAGTCCATGAGACTCTTATATCCAATAAACTGCTCAAAAAAAACTGCTCAAAAAATGACTCAAGTGGTAGACTGCTAGCCTTAAGCACAAAAAGACTCAAGGACAGTGCCTAGGACCTGAATTCAAGCCCTAGGACTGGCAAAAGAAAGGAAGGAAGGAAGGAAGGAAGGAAGGAAGGAAGGAAGGAAGGAAGGAAGGAAGGAAGGAAGGAAGGGAGGGAGGGAGGGAGGGAGGAAGGGAGGGAGGGAGGGAGGGAGGGAGGGAGGGAGGGAGGGAGGGAGGGAGGGAGGGAGGGAAGGAAGGAAAGAATCTTAATGGATTAGATACACATCTGGAATATAGAAGAATTAAAAGTTGATATGTAGCATTTGCTTTAAATAGTAAAACAAAGAAAATGTGTCTATGAAAAATAACTAAAACAAGAAAAGCCATGTATCAATAATTGTTTAAAGTAGATAATGAGTACTCAGGGATTCTTGGCACAATTATATCTTAATTTGCCTCTAATTGAAATTTTTACTTAATCAAACTGAGTACATTGTCTCTGGGAGCCCCTTTTCTAGATATATTCTCATAGACACTGGTGTCTACTTGAATATTATTGTATAATGTGACAGACGTTGGACTCTATGACTCTTTCAAAGATTCTGACTCTGGAAAGGACGTTACAGAACCTATGTAAATTAATTCAGAGAACATAATCTTTACTCAGCTTCCTTCATCCCTGACAGAGTTTGGCTGCCTACTTGTCACACCTCCTCCTTGCTACTTTTTTGTGTGTTCTGTATCACCTGTCCCCTCCCTGGAGATTTGGACGCTGTCAAGGGCAATTACTTCACAACAGAAACTTGTATATAAGCCTTGCAGCCAAGAAACCAGTAGCTGTCAACCAGCTGTCAACTGACAACTTTCTCAAGCATGAAATTTCTCATGTGGAAAAAAAAAAAACCATTCTTTGAACAGAGAATCAAAATATTTCACCTTCTTGATATTTTTACCATGAAATCTACCATCAAGTTAATCATGAGCGGTCTCAGTATGGAGCACAAGTGTCAGCAAATAGAAATCTTTAAGAAGATCTTCCTGAGGAAGTTGACCTGTGTTGATCTCAAGGTACAAGTAGATAAAAGTTCTTCACTGGATACTTTAATTTCTTAGGTACGTGGTCATATTGCATTAGGTACATGGTCATATTGTAATAAGTGAGGTTGGAACATTCTGGCCAATAAATTATGAGAAAATCATTTAATTGTTAAAGCATGACTCTTGAGATCTCTCTCACCCCTACTGACATACCCATCAGCACTGTTCAAAGGGCAGCTGTGCCCTAGGTAGATATCCCTGTGCAATGACAAATATCTTTTGACAAACCCATGATGGACATGTAGGTTGAGTGACAAATAACCTTTCATTGCTCAAAAACACTTGTCTTTGGAGGTAATCTACTGAATGTGTTAGGCAGAATGTTTACATGAATACCACGATGCCCTCCCTCTGAGCATAGAGGCTGGATCTGTGAATAGGATTAAGATTCCTAATCAGATGAGCTTTAATTAATCAAAAGAGATATTACTCTAGGATAGCCTTTTCCCTAGTCATCTAACCCCTTCAAAGGGACAAGAATCAGAAGAAGATACATATGCCCACCTAGAGGAAGCAGATAGTCATGTTATTAATTGCCTGTAAAGGAAAGGCTATTTTCGAAGAGCTGAAAGGGATGGCAAGCCGACAGCAAGCAATAAAGCAGAGAACACAGTCACACAGCTGCAAGGCAGTGATTTCTGCCAAGAGCCCATGAGCTTGGAAGTAAACCTGGAGCCTGAAATGAGATGGTAACCCATGACAACACTTTCGTTTGCAGCTTAGTGAGACCCTGAGCAGAGGACCCCGTAAACTCAGAGAAACCTCAGTGTCTAAACCCACAGAAACGGAGAGACAATAAATTTGCACTGTTTTCAGCTATTATATTTAACGTGCTATCACAATAGAAAACTCATATGTCACAATACAGCTGAGACTATCTCTACAAAATGGGCAAGTTAATTATTATGTTATGATTATTATAGTTCTAGAAATATTTTAGAGAGCAGGAGAATTAGATTAATAAAATGCTTCTACACAATGGAATACTAGGTAATTATTAAAATGAATGAAGTTAAGGCAGACATGGTGGTACATGCCTGTAAGCACAGCCTTCGGAGACTGAACAAGAGAATTTGAGTCTGGGTCCTGTATGGGCTTCATAGTGAAGTCTTACTTCAATAAAAAATAAAATAAATAAATGAGGTATTGAAAAAACTGAAAATATACCTACCATAGGATCTAACAAGCCCTCTTCTGGGTAAGTATCCAAATGAAATGCTATAAAGGAATCTGTGCTCATATTTATTGCAACATTATTCAAAACAGCCAGGATATGAAAACAAGCTACATGATTACTGACAAATGAGTGGGTAAAAAAAATATGATATATGTGGGCTGGGAATGTGGCTTAGTGGTAGAGTCCTTGCCTAGCATTCATGAAGCCCTGGGTTCGATTCCTCAGTACCAAATAAACAGAAAAGGCCAGAAGTAGTGCTGTAGCTCAAGTGGTAGAGTGCTAGCCTTGAGCAAAAGAAGTTCAGAAACCATTCCCAGGCCTTGAATTTAAGCCCCATGACTGGCAGAAAGAAAGAGAGAAAAGAAGGAAAGAAGGAAGGAAGGAAGGAAGGAAGGAAGGAAGGAAGGAAGGAAGGAAGGAAGGAAGGAAGGAAGGAAGGAAGGAAGGAAAGAAAATGAAAATGTGATATATGCATGCATAAAATATTAGCCATTCCTAAAGAAGGAGTAAATTCACTTATAAAATGAGTAAGTCTAAAGATCCAATGTATAGGATAGGACAGTTAATAAAGATGTATTATAAAAGTCGATTTCAACTATTCTTACACCAAACACACAATTGCTAACTACATGAGGGGATTAATATGTTTATTAGCTTGATTGCAATAATGACTTTATAATTATACATATATCCAAACATGTTACATTTCTTAAGCGAATGAAGTAAGTGTGAGCGCTGTTATAAAACAATCTTTGACATGTTTGTTAAGTGAAAATTCAGACACAGATCATGTATACATGATCTCATTTGCATTTTAAGGGATTTAGAAGTATGTTTGCATATCCACAGATAATGTATGCTAACAATGGTTTGTTAAGGAAAGGAGACTAGAAATCAAGGGTAAGAGAAAAATGACTAAACTGTATAAACTTTTGTACTGTGAATTTTTATCATGTGCATGTATCACATCTTAGATTAAAATGGATACAAGTAAAAATAACCACTAAGTCTACATTTATTGAATTTATGTTGGGTGCAGAAGGCTGTGCCGGCTACATGGGTACATAAGAAATTAGGGAGCAGCTCCTCATTTGGCAATGCACTGGATGAGACAAGTTTGAAAAAGTTAATGACAATACAAAGAATTATGACTTCTGCATAAAACTGGGGAAATGAAGCTAATGACATCCCCAGAGAGCTTAATTAGAAAAATATGCAGCTGCTGCCAATCAGGACAAAGGAAGGCTTTGAAGAAAAGCAACATCTGTGGCATTGCAGAGACAAAGTGACCATATAACATGCTTTCTCCTTCTTCTTGCCCCATCTGAAGATGTTGAGTTGGGTGCTTAGGGAGGGAAACTGCATTTTCAGCAGATATTGCTGGCATCTTGAGTCCCAAATCCTTGGCTATCCTCTGAGGTTAGCCAGGCCCATGCGCCTTAACCTCACCCCACCCCCAGAACCATTCACTTTGTGCTTAGGGGATTTTGCAACAGCTGTGCAAATCAGTGACCAAAGGTGCTAGAATGTTTACATCTCTGAGGGTAACCCTCAACCAGTGGCCATAGAAACCAGTGGATAAACATTCTGCCTCCTGCATACTTAAGGAAGATATTCAGGAAAGTATTCTAGGTGTCCAGAGCAACCCCTCCTGCTATTGCCTATACCAGTAGGGAACTAAGAATGTGGCTTTATTGGATTTTCCTATTCCCCATCATTTTGTTCCTCCTCCTCCTCCTCCTCCTCCTCCTCCTCCTCCTCCTCCTCCTCCTCCTCCTCCTCCTCCTCCTCCTCCTCCTCCTCCTCCTCCTCCTCCTCCTCCTCCTCCTCCTCCTCCTCCTCCTCCTCCTCCCCCCCCCCCCCTCCTCCTCCTCCTCCTCTTTTTCTTCTTCTCCTCCCTCTTACTTCCTGAGGTCACTTCCCAGATATACACACCCAATTTTTTTTTGTTTCAACTTCCATTTTTATTGGGCCCACAAACCAAAATAGTGTTTGTTAAAGAAGAAGAAATAATGATGCAGTTTTAAACTGTTGAATATGCAAACGCACAGAGAATTACCTCTTTTGTTATTATTGCTAGTGGCAGCCTAAATGAATCCTAAATCTCCACTAACAGTGGTCCCAGTGTCTCACTGGAGTGTAATGGAAGGCATTTGATTACAGAGAAAATCATTGTGTTAAATGAGGCCTGTTCTAAGACGGCTAACCTGTAGTTCCTCCTCGCAGGAGACATTTCAAAGACTCACTAAATTCTTCTTAGTTTGATTGTACCTTGTTATGCTTCATTATGTCCTGAGTAATACAGCCAATAATTCCCCATGGTCCTCGCCATTTACTGTCTTCCTAATATGGAACAAAATGCTTCCATTTTCTTCTTCACTCTCCAGTCAAACTTTCTCATCACTTAGTCTCATCTCATTCAGTCATTCTGATTGATCTGCTTTGATTTCCTCTTTACTATCTACTTGCATGAAGGGTTCCAGGTACAGTCTCATCAGAGAAGTAGAGAGTGCCTGAGACAACTTTTAGAAAGTCTTCAATCTGAATAATGGCAACAAAGAAGTAAGAGCCCTTTGGTCCACCTTCAAAGTCTTCCATACACCACAACATATAATTTGTAAGCCACTTAATTTCTCAGAGGGAACCTAGGATTCTCAGAATCTACTCCACCAGAATGACTATTTACAGTAGATAATCTTCAGATATGCCTGCTCCCTTTTGTTCCTTCTTTGATGTAGCTCTAATTAAGGAGTTGATTGCAGCCCCAGTTGGCCACAGTGTTCAAAGGAAAAAAAAATTTTAGTAGCAAATCAAAATGATTGCTCTAACTGTGCACTTTTCTCTCTCCTTGGCTCACCCTGAAGACAGTTGTGAGGTCACAAAGCTCCTGCCATTAATGTCAGGGAAGGTTTTATTCTCTTGCAAATCTTCATCAGCCCCTTCCTTTCTCTTTATAATGCCTTCTTATGGTGCCCTGTGGGATTCTTTTGACAATTATCTTTCTCTCCTGAAGATGCTCAGAATGCAGAAGAGCCTGCTGACCAGCATTTTCCTCTGTGATCTTTTCCTTTGCTTCCACATGTATTTCTTCAGTAAGGCAACTGTGATTCTGAAGTCCACTGAGAAGAGGTGGAATCTACTGTAAAGTGTTATACCGAAACTCGGGGACCCCCAGAAGACCACCAGACACCACGATCAATGTAAGCAACCAAGAGCCGGTTTATTGCAAGCTCGAGCTTGGTCCCCCGCGCACATGGTAACCGGTGATGCTAAGAGGCCCTGAGCATAGAATCAATGCAGTTTCTATAGTATTGAACAAACAACTTTAAGGAACTTTTACATGAGAAATTACATGATTGGTTAACATTTATATTTAAAGCAAGCTAAGCTGGGCAAATAATGATTGGTTGACCTTTACAGAAAAATGTTCTTGGTCCATAGCTTGACTGAAAACGGTTATGAGTCTCACCCGGACCAACAGAATGCATGCCATGTCTCACCCCGGGCTCTGAAGAACTGGTTGGTTAGAAACTCTTAGTCCTAGGTGGCTGGGGGGGGGGGGGGCGGGGGACACCATTTGGGGGCTAACACTTGCCTTAAGAAAACGCCATCTATGGCTCCAAGATTGTGCATGGCTTTCTGTCATAAATTCCTAGCATTGGGGCTAAAGTGGATCACGAGTCAAGTCGCAGAACTGAGATGGAGTGTTAAACAAAAATGGAGTTGCTTAGGTTTCTTAAAACATTATATTTCTTCCCTAGGGCCTTACTGCCCCGGCCTCCGGGAAGGGCATTGTAGCTTTGGGGATGATTCTGAGGACTTTGCGCCCTTGGTCAAGGCTGTAAAGCCTGTGAAGTCTTTTACTAAGCAACTCTAGGCTCCCAGGCTGACATTCCACTACTGAGTAACTGAAACCAGTCACAGTTAAAATCATACAAAAACCATAAAATCATCTAGCACAAAGCAATTCGTACAGAAGCAAAAATAAGCGGTTAGTAATCATAACTTCTAATTTCTATTACATTAAGCATTAATGTTACTCTATGTCTTTTAATAAATTCATTCAGGGGGTGCTTGCCTACTTTGAGGGCAGTCCAGTTTTCTGCCTCTTTCACTCCACTCCTCAAGGTTTTAGCAGAGTTTTTAGCAAGCAAAGGTACAGAAGCGAAAATGGCTGTTAGGTGCGGTCTATATATTTTTACGTTCTTCAAAGTAAGTTCTGATCCTAAGGTCTCAGAAGCAGCTTGCCGATTAAGACCCTACCCTGTGTCCCTACCTGTTTACAAAAATCTGTTAAGTTTCTATTTCCCTGATGTTGTGCTGTACAAGCCCCACTTGCATAAGTCCCACTACACTCCTTCACAGAATGTGACTCTCCCCCAATTCCTGTAGTCCACATAACACCTTCATAACACCTCTTCTGGGAATTGACCCTACCCCTAAATTCCCATAGTCTACGTAATGTGACCCATGTAATTGCCCCCTAAAATTCTGTTCAAATTCAACCCACACCTGTCCTGCCCGTAGCTGCTGCCTCCATTCCTTCTTGGAGCAGCCTGGCAGGTCTGTCCCCCAATAAAACCTTGAGTTGTATCGGTTGGTCTCGCTTGCCTCTCATTTCTTACATCCTGGTGCCAAAACTCGGGAGTAGTGGTCTGGGTTTGGACGATCTCCCCAACAGAGGTTGATTGTCCCCTAGCCTTCTCCCCAGACCTCATCAGAGCAAGTGACCTTTACTCTTCCCTGCCAGCTATTTCAGACTTGTGCATGCCTCATGATTGGATCTGCAAGGGTGAGCATTGACCTCCTGTCTCTACGAGCCTCCCCATGCTACTTTCGTTTCACTCTTGAAAGACCAGGTACCTGGCCCAGGTACACTCCTGTTGACTTGTCTCACTGGGTGATGACCCTTTGAGGCACTTTCCTATTCTACTAGAAATTCTTCTGTACTCCCGGGAAGCCCAGAGCGACATAAAATTCCTCAACGGGGATCTCAATTGCCACCCTCGGCCTAAAATGGTTACCTCTCAATCTAAACTGCCTCAAAACAACCCTTTTGGGCTGTCTCTGGCTAATCTCCATGAACTGAGTCTCTCAGATGTTTTTAAACCCAAGAGATTCATTTTCTATTGTAATGTGGCATGGCCTCGATACCAATTGGACAATGGGTCTCAATGGCTTGAGAATGGTACCTTCACCTTTAATATGCTCACAGACCTGGATAACTTCTGTCACCCAAGTTGCAAGACTGGAGAAATCCCTTATGTTCAGGCTTTATTCTGCCCCTCTCCCGGTTGCAGACCACACTGCTGACAACTCTTCTTTCACATTCCCCACCCAACTCCACATCTCAATCTCCTCCTCCTCTACTACCCTATCAACCCCTACCTTCTTTTACTCCCTCCCCACCTTCACCACCATTTCCCTCTCTACCTCACACCCATTTCTGCATTACACATCAATCATCTGCTGTGGCACCAGCCCACCTCTTTCCCTTTCAGGATGTGGCTGGCTCTGAAGGCATTGTTCATATTCACATTCTTTTCTCCCTCTCTAGCCTGTCCCAAATAGGAGTTTAAATACCTTAATCAAATACCTGTTCGTCAGGAAGTTGTACCTCACTCGAACCCTGGGCAATATTACCAGCCTGATCACCCCTACCAGACTCTTAGAGATGTTATGGTCCTCTACCTCCTCCATAGCCTTGACCAGACTGCCCACAAGTCTATCCAACTATGACAAATTGAGGGAGATAATTCAGCATCCCAGTAAATTTTTGAGCTGTTCGGCAGACACCCTCCACCACTTAACCCGCACTGACCCATCCACTCCTGCGGGCATGGCTCTCTTCCATTCCCATTTTATTTCGCAGTCCTCCCTCATATGAGAAAAAAAAAAAACTAAAAAAAGCTTAAGGAAGCCCCCCCCACCCCCGCCCGCAGGAACCCTTCCTCTACATCCTAACAGACTCCTCCAATCTCGTCCTCACCAGACTCTCTTTACATACATAAAGCCAAAATGACTCATTTCTTTATTACAATTAAGTCTGACCACCTTACCTCAGAGATCTGGACAATTTCTACCAACACAATGGTAAATGATCAGAAATACATTCAGGCTTTTTCTTTGCTCCTCCCTCCCTCCCTCCCTCCCTCTCTCTCTCTCTCTCTCTCTCTCTCTCTCTCTCTCTCTCTCTCTCTCTTTAGAAGCCCAGGAGATTCATACCTAGGAAGAGACAAAGACCACATGGTGGGTTTTCATGTGACCCCCACAAGTTTACTCCTCCACCCATCTAGCAAGTATTCAAAGGTCAATTATGTCTCTACCAATTTTTTTTTTGTTCTGGTTAATTTGCTTAAGTGTGGAGATACAGTTAAATTTTGTTTGTTGCTGGAAAAAGTTTTGTGTCTCAAATTTTGTCTTGTATTTTGTTTCATGTTCCCTATTTTGCTAGCATTAAACATGTAGTTCTATCATGCAATGGGCAAAATGTCTTTTGTCACTGGAATTCCAGAAAACTATGGCCAACTTTCATTTTTATTTTTTTAACGTTCATTTTTTAAAACCTTAGCTTGCCTTAAAACTTGTGCACAACTGTGTATGTGTGCATAAAAACTGCCCTAGTGTAAGAAAAAGTCTTCTCTCAAAATCCTTTTTTTTCAATATTGATTTTTCTTTAGTTCTGATATTTCCTGATATTTGCTTTTTTACTTTAATTGTAACTATTATTTTGCTGCCTGTGACAAAAATTAGGGAATAGCCATCTTGGTAATTATACTTAGAATGTGAGCCTAAGTCCTTGACAAGGAGGAAGGAAGGTTGGGTTGGGATAAAAACCTAGCAAACTTCTTTGCCAGGCCGTCTGGCTCTGGGTAGTATAATAGTAAATTGCCTTGAGGAGAATCATTGTGCAGTTCTGAGGTAACCAAGATTTAACTAGCTCCTCAGGGCAAAAGAAACAATGGCCAGTTTTAAACTCAAACCACAGAGAAGTTCATCAGATTTGGGTGCAAACAAATGTGTGTAATATGTATGTTTCCCAAGTATATAAGCCAACCTGGACATAGAACTCACAATGGTTTAATCTTAAGTAGTATCCTAAAGTGCTATATTCACTTAATCAGTTGCTGTTTCCAAACTCTCATCACGACCATTATTGAGTTTTGTCATTACAGATTTCATCCTCTGCAGTGTTTTCAGTTAGACTCATAGAGGGGTAAATAACTCTAACAAGTATTTATTAGTCAAACTTCAATTCTTAACAAGTTGCAGGTAGGTCCTGCTTCAGAAGTATTTCTATTCATCTCCTTGTTGCTTCAGTTGGAAATAAAAAGGGGTGACTGGCAAAAACTCCCATTTAATCTGTCAATCACTCCTCCTCCAACATGGAACATGCCATCAGTCAACTGGGACATGCCATCCCAGCAATGAGCAAAAATGCTAGCAAGTAGAAGAGACCTCCTAGACCCACCAGGAAAGAGTTAGTCCTGGTGCTGAATGTCCACCCAAAGGCAGTTGGGAAAAACTGCACAGATAAGAGGGGGATGGTATCAGATCTTAAATGAAGTCACTTTGTGCTTGCCCTTTCAAAATTAACCAGACCTGGGAAGTCAAGAAAAAAAGTTCATGAGCATGCCTATCTAATGCCCACACCTGTCTATTACCTGCTATTTCTATTTATAGTGGATCTTCAATCCATACTTTATAATCCAGACATCCATAGTCCAGGAAATAATCAGGCCTCCCACTGGGCCTTTAACCATTCCAACCCAGTCCCAGCTTTTGACTGGTTATTCTTAACCAGTCCATCATGCTCTCCCCTACCCAGTCAGCAGACGTTAATCAGTCAGGAGTAGTTAGGGATATAATCCACCAATTCCAGGATTGCCTGGAACACAGGAGACAGGAATTAGGCAAGTCATCCAAATTTTTTCCATCCTGAATAGATGTCTTCCCTCCCTTCTGCTGTTTGTAGGTCTTCTAATAATGTCTTTTCTTATTGTTTGGCCTCTGCCCCATAAGACTTCTTTCAGACTTCATCCAAACATGCATCACCAAGGATCTCTTACTAGTGCCTTCTCCCAGAATGGATGCCATTTTCACCTTCTACCCCTAAACCTGATGCCCCCAACCAGCAAGATGCAGCTAGAGATGTCTTACCAACCCTCTACCCTTGCCTTCTACTTTTAAACCTATACCTAAAAAAGACAGGAATCTAAGGTCTCAGAGTCAGCTTGCCAATTAAGACCTTGCCTTGTGTCCCTACCTGTTTACAAAAATCTGTTGTTTCTATTTCCCCAATGTTGTATTGTTTACCCAGTGTGACGTACAAATTCCTGCCCAAGTTGCAACAGTCATGTGACTCTCCCCCAATTTCTGTAGTCCACATAACACCTTCATAACACCTCTTCTCAGAATTGACCCTACCCCCAAATTCCCATAGTCTACATAATGTGACCCATGTTATTACCTCCTAAAATTTTGTTTAAATTCAGCCCACACCTATCCATGGCTGCTGCCTCCGTTCCTGCTTGAAGCAGCCTGGCAGGTCTGTTGCCCAAAAAAAGCCTTGAGCTTGTATCGGTCACTCTCACTTGCCTCTCATTTCTTACACTGATCAGCAAGTCCACTTGAGAAATGTAAGGGAAATTTTTCATCCTCAATTCTTAGCAACTTCTACTTTGGGGAAAATAATACATGTGGATAAGTTTGACATGACGAAGTTAAAGTAGACTTAAGATATGTTTATCCAAGTTTATATGATCAGCCTCATGCTTCACACTAATTCCACCTGCATTTTCAAATTTTATCATAGTCCCTATAAACATTTCTAAGAGTCCGTTTGGGACCACTCTGCATGCAGATACAAAGAAGTAAGAAACAGAAATCATGTGACTAGTTCACACCAGAGGTATTTTCTATGTGTGGACTCAAATTTCTCACCAATATCTATTGTAAATGGCCAAACAAGGTATAAGTATCCCACTTAACACACACACTACAATCACTGACAAAAGAAAATCCATTTACTTTCTTATATCACCACTCTGCATCCCAATCTCAAGCATGAACAACTATGTTATGTGATAGCAATCATTATCACAGCTACCATGCAAAATCTAGAGAAATTATTAGGAACATGGATTGGTGAATAGGCAAAAAAGCCACACCTTACATACTTGACCTCTTTAGAAGTAGCTTCTTCTTGCTAAGATCTTTCTGATGTGAGGAAATGTTTCTCATAAAGTTAGGATAGTGACCCCCAACTTTGATTTCCAACCCATCATTGGTAAGTATCTTTCCAAAGTAGGAACAGAATAGCATTTTGCCAAAGCTGGCTGACTTCTGGGGAAACTTCTGCTTCTCTAATACAAATGCCACACATTTCCATGGCCACAGCCAAAGCATCTATCTTTCAACCCAATGGGAAAGGCCAAGAAAATTATAGACATGTGCTCTGACCCTGTTGAGGAGCTAAGCCTATCATAGGAGAAATAAACCCCTCTTTAAAAAAAAAAAAAAAAGAAACTGCCATAGTTGGATATTTGTTTGCTAAAGCTGAGTATATTGCTAACTGATAGAACACAAAATACTTTTCTGTATAGGTTTTGATTCCTTGAAGTTAGATAATGTTTGGGCAATAGATATCAAAAGGAAAACAGGAAACATCTAGATCGGTGCTATTTTATGGGCTTCTGTAGTAGCCGCACATGACTTCTGAGCTCTGGCACTATGGCCAGAGCAACTAAGGACTTGCTTGCTCATTTATTTAAACTTAACCTTTCTACTCATTCAGTTATCTAAAGGCTTCTGTATTGGAAAGCACACAGTTTTTGAATTGTGCCATGTGTTTCACATGTTTGGCATGGAAAACTCAAAATGCACAAGCTACTTGAGTCAACTGAATTATCTTTCATTAAAATGCAACTTATTAAAAAATATGAAGCAATAACCCAATAATCCCAGTAATTGCAAAAGTGTTTTAGCAGATGTTTTTGATTGTCTCTATGCTTGGGGAAAATGACTAACAAGCTGCCTGTGATTCTGAGCTAAAATACGAAGTGCACATTTTTGTTTGTTTTGTTTTGTTTTGTTTTGTGTTTTGGTAAAGGAAAGTCATGGACTCTTGGGTGAAAACAGAATACTATCTCATAGGAATGAGATAGTATTGACATCCAAGGCACTGACATCTGGCAGTAGCTATTCCTTAGGTACATAAGGGAACTTTATTTCTTTGCATCTAAGCCATTTCTATTAGACAGCAGTGGTAAGGCTAATTTCCAGACTCAGGGTGTCACTAATCTACCTGACCAACAACTCATATTCCATATTTCATACCTTATGCCTCAATTATATTCATTCCCATTCTGCTGGTTTATTTTCATCATTCCTAGAGAATGCTTTAAGGGAGATTTCTCTAGAATCACTGTCTTATGAGCTATCAAAGCTCTAACTCTCAATAACTTTGAATGTGACTGTTTTCAGAATTGGGACCACAGGGCGCAGTTGGCTCATGCCTGTAATCCTAGCTACTCAGGAGGCTGAGATCTGAGGGTCATGGTTCAAAGCCAGCTTGGACAGTAGAGTTCATGAGACTCTTATCTCCAATTAAAAACACCAGAAAACCAGAAATGGCACTGTGGCTCAAGTGGTAGAGCGCTAGCCTTGAGCTGAAGAACTGAGGGACAGCACCCAGGCCTAGAGTTCAAGCCCCACAACCAACAAAATAAAGAAAAATTAAAAAAGGAAGAAAAGAACTGGGACTTTTGAAAACTGAGTTCAAATAGGTGACCTTAATCCAGGATGCCTGTTATACTTATGAGAAGAGGGAAATAGGATATAGAAAATATACAGACTAAAGAATGTCTAAATACCCAGCAAGAAAGGGACCATCTGCATGCCAAGGAAAAATAAATGCTAAGAAAAATAAATCTGCCCTTGAATTTGGACTTCAGCTTGCAGAACTATGAGAAAATAAATTTTGCCATTTGAGTCATCCAGCCTGAAATATTTTGTTAAAGCAGCCCCCCCCCCAAAAAAAAAACCTCAAAAATATATAATATCTTGGTATCTGCCAGTTTGCTTTTTCATCCTAAAAAGAGGGTTTATTTGGGGGAAAATCCAGGTGGAGTTAGATAAGTAAAGAGAACTGCAGCAAACTCACAGGGGAGATGTGCTTGGAGTCCTCAAATTTGCACTATTCCACTCTATGAAATTATCTCCTCATTTATTGAGGCATATGTATGGGAATGGGAGGTACAAGTCCGAGGGAATGTTGGACAGTCCTAGGCACTTAGAAAAATTCATACCTTAGGTAGTTGAACTGCAATTGTTTCATACAATGAAAAAGTCTAAAGAGATTGTTCTGTCCCACACCTTCTTTATATAGGTGACCAAGCTGAGAGCCTGAAAAAAAATAGTAACTGCTCCCAAGTCAGCCAGTGGCAACAATAGATTGAATCTAGGACCGTGGCTCAATATTTCGTTCCTTGATTGCTTCCTATTTGTAGAAAGAACAGTGTCTTCTACTATTTCATTAGAAATACATTGTAACTGCTTTTAAAATGTAATTGCATTCAGAAAAGTTATCTCTGTGTCCCAGTTTTAAATCCATTGGCTTATGAAGGTAGATAACCACTTAAACCATCAAAGAATATCACTTTTTCATCTGCAAAATAACAGCTGCCTTTTTATTGTGGGAATTGTCTTCACAATCCAAAAATGCATGAAGATGGGCTGAATTTGGCAGTACTTTATCATTTTTAGATAACACTGTTATACTTTATTTTTTTAACCACCCATGGTGGCTTCACTCAAAAACCAAATCATTGGATCAAGATATATATAAAACACTCTAAACCTAAACTGACTAGTCCAGAGGAAAATTTCCATGAACTTTTCAAGAGATTTAGATGGAATAGTGCCTCACATCTGTGTTTATGTTGCTAGTATAAAGTTACTGTCTCTGGCAAAAGAAATCAGAAAATCTGCAGCTCCTTTCTCCTTTGATTACAAAATGAAAGCAAATGATCATATACATCTGTCATTGAAGACTTCAAATAAATGTGTAGTATAATGTCAGAACAAACCCTAAGAACCACTTATAACCCAAATCTATAGCATCAGCTCCTGAACCTAAAAAGCCTCAGCAAACCTAATTGTTCTCATCGGGGAATAATTCATAGGAATAAAATAATTTTATGATTTCCCCCAGCTTCTTCATGAAGGGATTAGGAATACAAGCTCTTCATTTCCAAATCTGTGTTTTGTTTTCTTCTATAGAATTTTAATATACAAAATAACTTTTAAGTGCCAGGCACCAATGGCTCACAGCAGTAATCTTAGCTGAGGAGGTTGATGTATGAGGATTCCAGTTCAAAGCGAGCTCCAAAAGAAAAGTCCTCAATTCTTATCTCCAATTAGCCACCAAAAAGCCAGTAGTAGAGCTGCAGTGGTAGAGTATCATCCTTAAGCAAAAAAAAAAAAACAAAAAACAAAAAAAACAAAAAACAGACAGCTCCCAAGCCCCTGAGTTCAAGCTCTAGTACTAGTAAGACAACAACAACAAAAAAAATTGTATAAAAATATAGGTAGCATGTGTATCAGGCAATCCCTACAGACGTTCTAGGGAGCCTGTGCTTTAAGATGTTACTAATAAGTTTATTTACATGTATAAATTGATGTCATTTGTTTATCAAAATCAACAAGAGCCATGAAACCCTCTGATAATTATGAACAGTTGAAATCAAGATGTGCTTATGTTATTTTATTGACTTCTGCTTCCAATTTATTTTTTTACTCTATTTACCTATACACATTAAGTATTCCAAACCTGAAAATCGGAAATTCAAAATAGTACATAACTTTTTAATTGTCACATGATGCCACAAGATTCCACAACATGAAACTCTGCTTCGTGCACAAAATTATTTGAAGTATTTCATCAAATTACCTCCAGGCTATGTGTATGGGTATGTCTACAGCATAAGTGAATTTTCTGTTTATACTTGGGTCCAATCCTCCAGATAACTCATTACGTATATGCAAATTGTCAGATATAAAAAGAAAACTGAAAGCCAGCACACTTCTGCTTTGGATTTTGGACACGGGATATTTTTAAAATCACAATCCACACAATGAATAGTATAGATTACATTAACTTGAGTTAAAATATAATGGCACATGAATTAAAATACTTAACCACTAAAAATGTATTCTTTGTAGGGCAGAGAACATTATTTTTGTTTTATAAGGTGCTAAACTCACAGTGTAAGGTCTTGCCTAAGAAAAATAATTTACTCACAGAATAATAATTTACTTACTCAAGTGAATCTATTGATTAAAAGAATTACGATAGGAAGTTACCTTTTCAAAATTGATTTCCTACTGACATTTTAAAATATTTTGTGTTTCTTCATGTGAGCGAACCAGGAAAGAAGTATCAAGTTTTTTGCCCTCCATTTCAAACTCACTCTTTTGTAATCAACTTTCAGATGCTGGGCTAGGACTCTACAAGCCACCTTTCTTCATTGTGAGTTAGATGAACAATGAACCTTCCTACTACAGGGCACTAGTAACAGTGTGCAATTCCAGGAAGAGACTCATATGATTGAAGTTTCTTAGGGCATCAACCCAAGCATGATTCTTTGCCTCTGTAGCAGGAAATTATTTGCAGCAGCTGAATTTGTTTACAATTGCCAACACATGGAGAGCCAGCCTTTTCACTTCCGTCTCCCCAAGAGATGTCAGGTTCACATGGAAAGGGTCCCATATTTAGATATCTGGATCTCAAATCTACAAAGAACTTTCTCAGATCAGAGACTGCAGTACACCAAGAAACATCTCTTCTTCAGAGTTCTGAATTTCAGTTCCTCAAATGTCTCCTCTTTCATAGTTTTCACCTCTTCCCTTTGTACAGTTAGCCCTAAGAGGATCTTGCTCCTCAAACTTGATCATGTATCAGAATCACCTGGAGAGCTCTGGGCTCCACTCCCAGGCATTCTGATTCAGTATATCTGCATCAGGGTTAGATTTTGCCTCTCTCATGAGTTGTCAAGCAATGCAATTTGGTTGTCAATCGTCAATTTGGTTCCAATCTTGTCTTGAGAACGTTAATGTGGTATGAAAGACTGAATCAAAAGGAAACAGGATTTGGCCAGGGAGGGGGGGAGGTATGGGGAGGTGGGGGGGGGCAGGGGGCGGGTAGAGATGGGAAAGGATAGGAAGAGGAAACAAAGGAGGAGGCAACAATGCTTGATAAGAAATGCATTCATTATCATGCCCATGTAATTGTAACTCCTCTGTACGGTATTTTCACAATTTAAAAAAAATGGAAGCAAAAACAACAACAACAAAAAAAGGAAACAGGATGTCCATGACATCCAGTGACATTGCAGATAATCAAATGACCACCCTTGTGAGATTATGATGGAGCTCTTTGTTGGCCCAGGACCTGCTCTACTTCACCATTGTATTGACAGAGGTGATTGCAAGGGCAGCAGTGTAGAGCAGTGGTATTTGACGGCACTGACTTGTTTAAAGAAAGAAAATGAAAGTCTAGAGTATTCATGCTCTTATTTCAGGTCATGTCAGAGAATGTAGAAACTTCCCTGGCAGCCCTAATAGAAATCCATCTCTTTTAGCCACAAGACCAATACTTCTATAAAGCAAACACTATGTATAATTTTGTAATTAGGATTCATAGTCACTGATGGTCTCTCTTGAAAGTTATGATTTAGGAACTTGGGGGAAGAATTGGACATCTGGTTGTACTAAAACGAACCTCAGAGTTTAGAATGCTTAAGATTCTCTGTAAGTCTTGTGCCAGTAGAAGGACCTTGAAATTCCATATCTGCAGAGAGTAGCTTTCCCGCCTAGCATAGTTGTTTAGGCTGGATATCCATCAACTTCCAGGAGGATGCCTGTTATCCCAATAACCCCTGCTGCCTATAGAGCCATAACTCCAGTCAGCTGTCTACATACTTTGGGAAGAGAGCATTTTCTATTAAGTTGTCATATAGTTCGGCAGAAAGTAATTGAGTCTTGAAGAATTAGCATGTATTGAGTCCAGAGGAAGATGGTGGAGGAGAAGTAGGGGCTAAACAAGTTCTCACATAGAAACCGGTTTTAGTGTTATAGTGAAAAGTCCAAGGCTAGAGAGTCACACCAAATGTGTCATCATAGTACAGAGAATTTGACTGGAAAGGAAAAATTCCAGCAGCTTGGTTAAGGAGTCAGATTTGAGCACTCACCAGTGCCCATGGCAGCAGTGGTGGTGTCTGCTGCCAAAGCCACCATATCAACAGAGAGCCAAGGACAAAGGTGCCAGAGGTTGTATGTGAGCGGATTCTACACACCACCAGCAAGAACTGACAAGGAGCCGAAATCTTCATCCTGTTGACCACAGACAGTCACAGACCGTGACTGGGAAACTAAGGGAAAGGCGTGAGTACCCCACAATATATCCTCACTTCTCCTCAGAAAGCAGTAGTGGGAAGGTAGTCCCTCCCTCACCACTAGAGAAGAACTCCATCTTTGATACTGACAAAGACTGGGCCAGAGCAGCTAGCACTTAACTCAGGCCTTGCAAGAAGACAATAGGAGCCATTCAACAAGTCAAAGGAGCCTGACCTATGGGGTTCAGCTCCAACCCGGAGAAAGTTTCCCTTCCCAGGCAGAGGAATCTCTGCCCATTGAGGAGTGACATCCTTCACTGGGTGAACAGAACCAGAGGCTGCCCCACCCCACTGCAGCAAGGCAGCAGACCCAGCAGCAGGAAGTGTAAAAGAAAAACCATTGAAACTCAATAAACATAAACAGGCTGGGCTCTGAAAGTGTCTCAGAAGCTAGCCCCTCAGGGAATAGCTACTGATTGCTGACAGGCCTCAACCCTACCCACAACCTAGCCCCATTGCAGCAACTTCAAGCTAGAGGAAACAGCCATCTGCCTCTTTTATGATACTCAAAGCAAATCTCCCTCCCACTGAACTAGCCAGGGAGGAGGGTCATAAAGTCCCTGGTAAGGCAGAGCTTCTTTCTGCCTGACTTAAGAAACCAATCAAGCCACAGGAAAATCAAACACCACAAGCAAAGAAGAGACTCCACCAAGTGAATGGTTATGGACATAGGGGAGATAAAAGATCCCCCCACCCCCAAAAAATCAAAGAACTCTTTTTTCAACCTAATATTTTAAAATTGTTTTCTATTTTTCTCATCATTTTTATTTTAGGGTATTTTTTAATTCTCTTTTTCCTCTTTTCCCTTTTGGTACTTTTTGATTTTTGCTTTACTGGATTGCTGTTCTGCTCATCCCCAGATATATACCTGCCTTTAATTATTAGACCTTATCCTTTGTTTTACACATACTTAATTCAGATATCGATTACAAAATTTACAAACTCGCAGCCTTAATTCTTTTAATTGTAGTATTATTTCTTTATACTTATATAATTTTTAAGTGTTTCATTTTTAAATTTTTTATTTTTCCTTCTTCCTTTTTCTGTATCTCTCTTCTTTCCTTCTATCCTTTTTCTCCCTCTGCATTTAGGTCTTGGTTATATTCCCTCTCTCCCCACATTACTCATCTTATTTTCTCCTCACAATTCTCTTTAAACATATTAATTTCTGGTCTGCTGACTCCTTCTTTGATTTTCTTAGTCCATTGATCCTTAAATGTTTGTTGTTGAACTAGATTATATCTGTTGAACTAAATTGTATCTGTACTCATTTTGACTGTGTCAAACAACCTGTGCAACTACAGGGATCTGGTTGATGCTAACACTAAAATAGTGTTCTAGAGCAGAATTGTTTTTGCTTTCATACCTAAATTGCAGAACAGGCCAGAGAAACAAGAAAAATGGCAAGTCCATGTATCACAACTCCAGCTCATGATAATCAGGCAACACAGCAGTTAATGAATAATCCAGAAGAGAATTCCCAAAAAGCTCTACAAACACTACTGGTAAACATGCTGAATGAAAAGATTGAAAGCCTACAAAGGACATTATAGAAAAGGAGCAGACAAGTATTCAAGACAAATCCAGGAAAGATGATAGATCTATTTCATATTTAGAAGACACTATCAGAAGGCCTAATTTGAGGCTAATAGGTGTAGAGGAGAACCTAGAGACAAAAGTTAAAGGTCTACAAAATTTATTTAACAGGATCCTAACGGAGAACTTCCCAAAATATAAAACAATAGACCCATTCAGATACAGGAATCCTTTAGAATCCCAAATAGACCAGACCAGAACAGGACATCATACTGTCCATTGTAATCCACACAGGATCAATTGAAACCAAGGAATGGCTCCTTAAAGGTATCAAGAAGAAAAGATCAATCACCTATAAAGGGAAAACAATCAGAGTAGTTTCAGATTTCTCAGCAGAAATAATGAAAGCAAGAAGAGCCTGGAATGATGTATACCATCCCCTAAAAACAAACAACTATCAACCAAGAATACTGTAACCAGCAAAGAAAAATTTGGAACAGTATATCTTCACTAAACCAGCCCTACAAAAGATACTTAATGATGTCCTACACATAGAAAACCAACAAGGGGCTGGGAAGGTGGCTCAGTGGTAGAGCACTTGCCTAGCATGCATGAGACCCTGGGTTCGATTCCCCAGCACCACATAAGCAAAAAGAAAAAAAGCCAGAAGTGGTGCTGTGGCTCAAGTGGTAGAGTGCTATCCTTGAGCTGAAGAGCTGAGGGACAGCGCCCAGGCCCAGAGTTCAGGCCCCATGACCAGACCTTCCCCCCCCCAAAAAAAAAGAACAGAAAACCAACAAGACCACAATAAAGGCCAAGAGACAGTACCCAAATGGAGAACCCAAGAACCAAAAAAAGAACCGAGTTTGCACAGTCCCCAGAAGGTGGGTAATATGGCAGGAACTACCAAACACCTCTCAATCCTAACTCTCAATATTAATAGACTTACCTCTCCAATTAAGTGACATAGACTGTCTAGTTGGATCAAAAAGCAAGATCCTTCTCTCTGCTGCTTTCAAGAGACATACCTTGCCCACAAAACAAACATTCTGAAAGTGAATGGCTGGAATAAAATCTACCAATTAAATGGCCCCCATAAACACATGGGAGTTGCAATACTAATATCAGATAAAATAGACTTCAAATTAAAATTAGTGAGAAGAGATAAAGAAAGTCATTACATACTTATAAAGGGATCTCTCCTTCAGGAAGATATTAAAATTTTAAATATCTAGTCATCAAATAAGAGCACCCAGATTTATCCAACAAACAATACTTTTCCTAAAATCTAACAGAGATCCAAAGACATTAATTGTTGGGGATTTTAACACACCACTATGCCCACTGGATAGATCAACCTGAAAAAGATGCAACAGAGAAACCTCAGATCTAAAAAACTGCATAGACCACTTAGACTTAACAGACAGCAACCAAATATTTCCTCCAGCAGCATCAGAATACATGTTCTTCTCAGCAGCACACAGAACATTCTCCAAAATAGACAACATTTTAGGTTACAAAGCAAATTTGTCCAAGTTCAGAAACATTGAAATTATGCCTTGCATTCTCTCAGACCACAAGGGAATAAAATTATAATTCAACACCAAAAGCCACCAAAGAAAATCCTGTAACACATGGAGGCTGAACAACACACTGTTGAATCACCAGTGGGTCATGGAAGAGATTAGAAAGGAAATTCAAATGTTCATAATATTTAATAAAAATGAACACACAAATTACCAGCTTCTCTGGGACACAGCAAATGCAGTACTCAGACACAAGTTTCTAGCTCTGAGTTCCCACATCAACAAATTGGAGAGATCTGAAACCAAAAATTTAATGAAGCACCGGAACTTCCTTGAAAAAGAGCAACAAGCTAAGTCCCAATCCAATAGATGGAAACAAATAATTAAAATTAAATCAGAATTGAATGAATTAGAGTACAAAAAGCTATAGAAAGAATCAACAAAACAATTCTTCAGAAAACTTAACAAAATTGACAGACTCTTAGCAAATCTCAGAAAAAGAAGAGAACACACCCAAATAAACAAACTCAGAGATAAGAATGGAAATATCACCAGAGAAACAACCAAGATTCAGAACATTATAAGGAAATACTTCTCAAACCTTCATGCTAATAACTTTGAGAATCTGGAAGAAATGGATGAATTTCTTGCAAATAGACATGCCCAAACTAAACCAAGATTATTTAAACAAACTTAATAGACCCATAGCAAACATGGAAATACAAATAGCAATAAGAAACCTCCCATCCAAGAAAAGCCCAGGACCTTTGGATGGGTTTACAGCTGAATTCTACAAGGCCTTCAAAGCAGAATTCACACCAATACACCTCCAACTCTTCGTTGAAATTGAAAGAGAAAGTTCACTGCCAAACTCTTTCTATGAAGTCATCATAACTCTCATCCCCAAACTAGGCAGAGTCTCATCAAAGAGAACTATAGACCAATTTCTTTGATGAAAATTGATGCAAAACTTCTCAACAAAATTTTGGCCAATCAACTTCAATAATTCATCAAAAAAATCATAGACTACGATAAAACAGGATTCATTTCAGGGATGCAAAGCTGATTCAATATACACAAATCAATTAATATAATTCATCACATCAACAAGAGCAAGGATAAGAACCATATGGTTATCTCACTAGATGCAGAAAAAGCATTTGACAAGATACAACACCCCTTTATGAGGAAGGCTCTGGAAAAATTAGGAATCCATGGAACATTCCTCAATACAATAAAGGCTGTATATGACAAACCTACAGCCAGCATTATACTTAATAGTGAAAAACTAAAGCCATTTCCTCTAAACTCAGGAACAAGACAAGTCTGTCCACTCTCTCCACTTCTTCAATTTAGTATTACAATGCCTAGCTACAGCAATAAGACAAGATGCAAACATAAAAAGGATCCAAATAGGGAAAGATGAAGTAAAACTCTCCCTCTTTGCAATGATATGAACTTGTATTTGAAGAACCCCACAAACTCCACTCCCAAATTACTCAAGCTGATTCAAAACTTTGGCAAAGTTGCAGGGTATAAAATTAACCCTCAAAAATCAATGGCAGTTCTGTATGCCAATGATGAGAAGATCGCAGCTGAAATCAGGAAAGCAACTCCTTTTGTAATAGCCCCATAAAAAATAAAATACCTGGGAGTTAACTAAAGAAGTGAAGGACCTCTATAATGAAAACTTTAAAAACCTGAAAAAGGAAATCAAAGCAGAACTTAGGAAGTGGAAAACCTCCCATACTCCTGAATTGGAAGCATTAACATAGTGAAAATGGCAAAACTTCCAAAGGCCATCTACAAATTCAATGCGATACCTATCAATATCCCAACCTCATTCTTCAAGCAAATAGAAGAAACAACACAAAAATTCATAAGGAACAATAAAAGACCCCATATAGCAAAAACAATCCTTACCAGAAAGAGCAGTGCTGGATGAATATCAATACCAATTTTCAAACTCTACTACAAAGCCATAGTAATCAAAACAGCTCTTGGTACTGGCATAAGAATAGACCTGAAGACCAATGTAATAGAACTGAAGACCCAGAAATGAACCCAGAGATCTATAGCAACCTAATCTTCGATAAGGGAGCTAAAAAAATACAATGGAAGTAAAAACAGCCTTTTCAATAAATGGTGCTGGCAAAATTGGTTAATCAATTACCTGTAGAAAACTAAACCTTGATCCTTCTGTATCACCCTGCACCAGAATCAACTCCAAATGGATCAAAGACCTCAGAGTCAAAGCAGATAACCTGAAAACATTACAGGAAGGAATAGGAGAAACTATATAGCTCCTTGTCACAGGCCAAAATTTTCTTAATAGAGACCCAGAAACACAACAAATGAAAGAAAGGTTGGACAAATGTGACTGCATGAAACTAAAGAGCTTCTGCATGGCAAAGGTCATAGCTAGCAAGATCAATAGAAAGCCCAAGGATTGGGAGAAAATCTTCACTAGCCATACAACAGACAAAGGTCTCATATCTAAAGTATACTTGGAACTCAAAAAACTAAATCCCCCAAGAACAAATCCGCAGAGAAACAACTGCCCAATAAAATAAGTGAGCTGAAAACTTAAAGACAAACTTCTCTGAAAAGGAAATAAGAATGGCCAATAGACACACAAAGAAATAATCAACTTTTCTGGCTATAAAAGAAATGCAAATCAAAACAACATTGAGATTCTACCTCACCCCAGTTAGAATGGCTAGAATCAAGACATCTAATAACAGATGCTGGAGGGGATGTGGGCAGAAGGGAACCCTACTGCACTGTTGGTGGGAGTGTAAACTTGTTCAACCATCTTGGAAAGCAGTTATGGAAGTTCCTCAAAAAACTATACATAAAGCTCCCTATGACCCAACAATCCCACTTTTGGGCATTTACCCAAATGATCACAAATAAGGCCATACTAAAGCTACCAGCACATCTATGTTTATTGCAGCATTATTTACCATAGCTAAGATATGGAACCAACCCAGATGCCCCTCAGTAGATGAATGGATCAAGAAAATGTGGTATATAATACACACACACACACACACACACACACACACACACACACAGAGAGAGAGAGAGAGGAATTCTGTGCCTCCTTCAGAAAGAATGACACCTCCCCATTTGTCAGGAAATGGAAAGACAGGAAAATTTATATTAATTGAAGTAAGCTAGGCCCAAAGAAACATAGGTCCCATGGGTTTCCTTATTTGCAATAACTAGTATATGTCTGGGACAAGCAGAAAAGTTCAAAAGCTATGTACATATGACCATATAAGATGATGCTAAATGAAATGAACACCAAATAGGGACAAAGAGGTTTTATCTTTCTTGCTGTTGTTTTTAATGTATGTGTAATATACTATGTGGGGTTTTTTTTGTTTCTTTTGTAAGTTGTTCCCCGCCCCCCTGCCCTCCCCATAACTCCTGTTATCACTGTATTTTATGTCAGTGCCCTGCATCTTGTATATACATTTTTCTAATTTGCTGAAACTAGGACACAGGTTGACACAATGTAACAATGAGATATACAGGACACTATATTGAAAAGGAGCTTTACACCTTAGGGCGGAGTTGGGGATGTGGGGAGGGGATGGTAGGGAAAAAACAAAGGAGAAGGTAAAAATGCTCGATAGGAAATGTACTCATTTCCTTACTCATGTAACTGTATCCCCTCTATACAGTATTTTTACAATAAAAATATATAAAGTATTAGCATGTATTATCATAAACTTAGTCAGATTTAATGCTATTGTACTTGATCCAGAAATGGTATTTATAATGGAGCAGTTTACATATACAAGTAGTACCTGGTATGAAAATTATAACAGATATCACCAAGGTCTAGTATTCAGCTATTGACTTAACAAATGCTCTTTTTCTCTGTATTAACTTTTAGGAATATGACAAAAATGTTTATTTTTACTTATAAGGGTCATGAGTACTTCTCAGACCAAATCTACTACTCTATCATTATCTTCTGTCTTTTTTCTTCTTTCTTTTCCTTCTTTCTTTCCTTCCTTCCTTTCTTCCTTCCTTCCTTCCTTCCTTCCTTTCCTTCCTTCCTTCTTTCTTTCTTTCTTTCTTTTCTTCCTTCCTTTCTTTCCCTTTTTCTTTCTTTCTTTTCACATATTATGGTTTGTAGGACCTGACACTCAGCTTGTTTTCTTTTGACAGGAGCTCTACCACTGGAATCACATCTCTAGACCTATTTTTACTGATTGTTTTGGAGATAGAATCTCAAGGACTTTTCTGCTCAGCCTATCCTTGAATCATGATACCCAGATCTTAACCATCTGAGTAACGAGGATTACAGGCAAGAAGCCATTTGCAACTATGTCTGATTTCTTTCGAAGCATCTTGTTTTCTAGATTCTTTTAAATTAAAAATGCACATTTTCCTTTTCTGATTTGCATATAATTTAGCTATTATTGTCAATGGAATTGTAATATTCTTATCAAAGCTATCATGTTTTAATATGAATTGGAAATTTGTCACTCTGGGCAGTAATTGAGTTTTTTAGTGTCATTCTTTGTTTAAAACATAAGATGAATCAGCCAATGTATGATTTCTAACCATCTTAAGCTCTAAAATTCTAAAGCAATATAAAACATAACTTACACTTACTTATTAAGCACACAATATATAATAAGCACACTGTATTCTACAAAATTCCCAATTGGAGGAGTTATCGTTCCCACATCCTAAAAGCTTATAATATAAATCATAAAATTAGGTATCAGAAAGTTAAGTTATATAACAATAAATGACTACATTATTAAAAAGTTACTGTGTAGTGAAATTACTTGCCAACGTGATTGAACAATACCATAAAGCAACTCTCAGCAGCTCTACAGGAACTGAGCTTTCAAGTGGGTCTTTCTGGATGGAATTGGGAGGACAAAGAAACAGAACATTTTGGACAAATGGAATGAAAAGAAAGGACCTCCATTTCACAAGCAAGAATTTGAGCCTCAGAATCACAGAATGATTCTCGATCTCTGAGTCTGACATGTCAAGATGTGTTCCTATAACAAGCTTCCAAGGTTTAAGAGTCCTCAAGTCTAAAATGAGAGACTCATTGTTGTCCAGTGCTTCAATTTCTACATTCATGAAATAACAGGTGGATTGGAACTTCCATAGAAAAACTAGAATTTGCTAAATTTGTACTTTTTTTAGATGAATATCTGTTTTTCAAGTTCTCTAAACTAAACTTATAGCCACTGTGTTTCACATTTTGTAAAGAGATGATCCATGAATCCCATAATATATCTAAGACTCTTTGGCTCTATCTATTCTAGGCCAATATAACCACACTTAAGGAGAACCCTATCCCTCCCAACCCTAATTCAAATGCTGCATTTAGGTTAATTATTATCTCAAAAACCAGTTTAAATAACTCTAACTCATTTGCTTATAGTAATAGAAATGGGAAGTAGCACAAAGGAGCAGAGTCATCAATCCATATGGCCCCATCTGAATGCAAACCACCAAAGAGAATGCAGAGCACTTAACGCCAATAAAGGCAGAGTTATTAGAGAAATGATTCACGTTTCCAGACACCATTTTCATGAACCTTGTCAAAACGATGTCTTGCAAGTTACTTCAAGCCTAAGAGGCCTTTCCAGGGAAAGAGTTTCCCATATTAATTAAAATTCATTCAAGTTTTGAACAAAAAGAAGTTAAAGGGAGAATTTGTGGGTGGAAAAATCATTACACAAGTGATTTTTTACTCACCTCAGAAGTGTTACCATAACTATGCTGAGAGTCCAAGGATGGAAACACCATTCCTCAACTTAAATTCTGGCTCAGATTTCAGTGCAAACATCATCTTTTGTCTTTATTTTCTTTAGGGCATTAAGCTCCTATATTGAAAAGAGCTTCATATTTAAACTAAAATAATCAAAAGGAAAAAACCAGAAAGCACAGCCTACTTTAAAATGGATATAATCCTTCTACCTGAAATAGCTATTTCATTCATTTTGCCATCATCCACGTCTACTGCATTCTCTGCTAGTTTGAGGCACAAAATTATGCTCTGGGCTCACGTTCATCTCTTCTTTGTCACCTTTCCTCCCAGGCTGCAGGTTAGGTGAGGAAGTTAGCCACCTAGACCACTTGAGGAAATGAATGGCCAGAAGACTTGATATTCTAAACAACCTGCATAATCTAAGAGCATTGCCTACCTATCATGTAGAGGGGTCGTTTCTACCCCTCATTCCCAAACAGCTGGAGCTGAGTTCATTTTGATTCCCCTTAACCTTGCACCAAAAATAAATCCATGAAAAAAGGCAAAAAAATTTATCCTACAAATTAGCAAAGTACCTTTGTAAATATTTTCATGATTTTTTTTAAATTGGGGAGCATTCATCACCTCCTTCTCCACATCACCAGAAGGCAAGCAGTATGTCTCCAAACTCTCCTTCTGCATCTTCTTGTCTTTCTGAGTCATCCCTGCCATGCTGCACAGATGTAGTCAAAGGTACAAGCCTTCTCTGAAACTCCAGACTAAAACATTCATCACAGTAACAAATCCTTCCTTCAGTCTGATGCTGAACATGACATGCAATGTTAATCTTCTTTCCCTCCAGGGCTTGACAAAGTTGGGAGAAAAAAAAGACTGTAAATGGCTTTCAGTGTCTCAGTCTTGATACTTCCTGAAACTGCCAGGAGCAGCAGGAAAGAAGGAAAGCTCACTTGTATCTAAGCAGGAAAAGGTATGCTTTTCACGCTTGGGGCTTGCTCCTGGGAATCAAGTTGGAAAACACCATTTTGAAAAAGAAAATTCAAAGAGAGGGACAATCTGTGAAGGGAAAAAATAGCTGCAAGAAACAAGTAAACAGTTTTATCCTTTGAATCTTTGAAAACAAGGTAAATGTCCTTTTCAAGGGAGCAAAATCTAAGGAACTCAGAAAATTTGAAATCAGTTATGTACCTGATTTGTTGGTACTCTTTCATAATAGGAAACTAGAACATTTTAAAAGTGTTTTCATGGCCATTACTAAAGAAACAAGATTTTTTTTCTTTATAATGTACCTATAGAAATTACCTTGTAAGGAAGTTCTTCCAGTCTGTAAAATAAAGGTCAAACTCCCCAATATAACTCACACACTCTTTGTCTTTCTCGTGCTAACCTGTCTTTCTAGTGTTATCTTCCCTTGATACTTATGCACCCTTTGCTCCAGCAAATCCAAGGCAGATGCTGGTGGCTCATGCCTATAATCTTACTGACTCAAGAAACTATGATCTGGAGAAATGCAGTTCAAGGCCAATCTAGGCAGCAAAGTTCACTAATTCCCATCTCCAAAATAACCAGCAAAAGGCAGGCATAGAGACACAGCTCAAATGGTGGGGTGTGTGTGCACGTGAGCACACACACATACACACACACACCCCTATTAGCAATCTCTTTCCTTCACACATCCTCTTACGTCTCTCCACATACATCCCTTGCTGATTTGCAAAGCTCACCTCTTCTATCCCATTGTCTAGCTAACTTCTGTTTCTCCTCCAAAATTTGCTGTGAATGTCATCTATTAAACATCTTTGCTGGGCTGGGAAGGTGGCTCAGTGGTAGAGTGCTTGCCTTGCATTCATGAAGCCCTGGGTTCGATTCCGCAGCACCACATAAGCAAAAAGAAAAAAGCCGGAAGTGGCGCTGTGGCTCAAGTGGTAGAGCACTAGCCTTGAGCTGAAGAGCTGAGGGACAGTGCCCAGGCCCAGAGTTCAGGCCCCACGACTGGACCCCCCCCCAAAAAAAAAAAAAAAACCATCTTTGCTGATTGCACTGAATGTTGCAATGTTTCTCTGTCTTTACTGTTTTCTATATAATGTATATCAATGAATATAAGATGAATTTAAGCTAAAAGTTCTCTTAATGGCATGATTTTAATTCATTGTCCATAATTGGAGTATCCAAAATAGACTAAATTATAGAAGGATTTAAAAATAAAACTTATACCCACAATAGATGTTTGGAAATTATTACTAACCAAGAAGAGCTTTATAAAATATATAAATACAAAGCACTAAAACATTAATATTTGAAGATTTAAATTATACTAAGTTAATATTCTTCCATATATCTTTGAAGCAATTCATTTTATTTATTCATAATCATTGATTTATGAAGACAGCATTGAAATTTTCATAGCTCATAGACAATATAATCTAACATTTAAGTGACTCCAACAGTGAATCAAATTTATAAAAGCAATCATGATCTTATATCCATTATACATGCTTGTATGTTGTGCTACCTTAAATAAGACATGTCTGCAATCAATTATAACTAGATAGCTATGTTTTTTAAAATGCTGGAATGGTTGGGGATTCATTAAAATGGACAAAGTGCCTGTGGAGTGTTTTTAGCAGGGCGTCTCAAAGAAGGAGGGAATGTACATTTTTATGGAGGGAGTCATAAATATGACAGAACAGTGTGTCTCTAAGATCACCTGCAGGTAAACATTGCCACCTTGTATACAGCAATGCATTCTACTTTGCTAAAGCAAAGAAATACAAATAGCTTTACTTCTTGTGTATAATAATTTCTGCTTTATGGAGAAATATAAATATAAATAATGCAAATAAAGGACATTTCCTCGGTAAAGTAGAAATTGTAAAGCTCTAGGTAGAAGGAAAGGAATACAAATTTGGGATTAGACAGAATAATATGTAGGCTTGAGTGGGAGGGGGAGGAGGCAGAGATCCTAGATGACAGTTAAATGAATTTTTGGAATCATAATTAAACTCTATTTGTTTGAAATAAGCATTTGGGAGACACCATTACTTCTAAGAAAAAAAGGATATAATCAAAACAAAGATAACTGTTCTAATAAAGAGACGCGTAAGGAGAATGAGACAGGGTTGGCAAGAGATTATTTCAAGGGAAAGAGGGAAAGAAGAGAATTCAGAAACACAGTACTATCTGGAAAATTTCAAGGATAGTTCCATGGTTATATTCATGACTTTCAGGATATACTAGTCAGCAAAAGCAGGTATATGCAGGTTAAGGATTGCAAGAGCACTCAAGATGGACTGTAAGTTCAAATGAAAAATACCAATCTTCCTCACAGTATTTTATGAATTTATTTTAGAAAAGAAAAATCCAAAAGGAAATTTGGAGAAAAGGAATGTACAGTACTATAATAAATTCACTGGCTGGAGTTCTTCTGTTCTACATTGACAGAACTCCAGAAGGTAAGAGCAAGCTCTTCCAGTTAAACCAGGCTGAATTGGTATTTGCAAGTGGTTTACAAGTGAATAATAGTAGAGAGAGAATTCAACTAAGATACCAGCTGCAGGGGCAGCTTCTTTCCTTTCCACCACTACATTTTCTCTTCCTGTTCCCCGGTCAGCAAAGCAGGAAAAGACACTTGAGAGAAAGGCTTTATTGGCCAGGGGAGCAGCAAGAAGATGTTTCCAAATTGTTCACCAAGTGAGTTGAACAGCTTACTTATATAAGTTAGGAGCGGCAAAGCTGCCTGCCCCAATCACAGAAATCTTCTCATGTTTAAACCAGTCTTGGTACAGTCTGTTATGCAAATGGAGGATTATGTTTGCACCAATCATAGGTCTTCACTTGGGCTGAAATCTAGTGCAAGCTGCTTCTTAGGGCAGTCTCTTCTGGAAAGGCAGTCATGCTTTGAGTGCTGGCATACTGGCAGTCTGGCTATCTTGTTGGCAATCCTTTATTCAAGACAGCTAACATTGTCTAGCAGCTGTCAATTAAAATTTTAAGTTTCCTCAATCCCCAACATCTCAGCACATTAATAGGCAATTAAAAAACTTCTTAAAGAATGCTTATAACAAAGTGTTGTCCATAATATTCCTATAGCAATATTTAACTATTTAACAATATTCTACCAATGCTTTAGTCCTGGGGCCCAGGAAGAGATGGGCCCCTACTCATCTGTTTCAGGGCCAGAGATGCCGTGACAAAATAGTTGTAACACTCATCTGGAAAATCAAAAATAGAAACAGTCACCAAAATTTTAAAAATAATGTAAGGAAGCTTTCTTTCCCATCTACTAAAGAGGTTTTCTTTTTATTATTACATTTAAATACAAAGAAGAATAAACTCAGTATGACAGCTGTATGAAAATTGATAGATATAATTACATAAAGAATAGAAAGCTTAGAAATAACCCAGGGTATATATGAAATTTGAGCATATAATTAAATGACATTTCAAATCAATGGAGAGAAGTAAATTATACAGCAAGGGGTTGTAAAATAATGGTTAACCATTTTAAAATTTGAAGTGAGATTTCTCCCACTTATATATTAAAATTTATTCCATTTTGGTTAAAAAAGTAAAATGTAAAACACACACAGTAACATAATTATTTTTGTTTGAGAGGAAAAAAAGAGAATTAAACTGAGAGAAACTTCTATTTAGCCAGAAAGAAAGGAAATTCAAATTACTGTTATAAGAGATTAAAGAAAGGGAACTAATGTCAATCTTATAAAAACAAAAGTAATTATTTTATAAGCAGACTGCCAATTTACTGAATTAGTTGGAAAGGTTTCTAGCAGGATCCAAGATATTAAAAGTGGGCTCAAGAAAACAATCTGAATAGGGCTATAATAAATATAAAGATTAAAGTAGTAATCAAAAAATACCTATGAATGAAGTCCAGAGCCAGATGACATTTCTGATGAATTTTATCACATATATAAAGAAAACCGAGCATTAATTCGTCACATAAACTCTGTTCCTGCATTAAATAAATAAATAAATAAGAAAGGAAAAAAAACCACTTCTTAACATGTTCTATAAGGCTAACGCTACTCTTTTGTCAAGATCAAATAAACATATCACAAGACAACAAAACTGCAGACCAATATCCTTCATGTATATGGATAGGAAAGTTGTCAAAGAAACACTAGATAACTGAGTTTAGCAACACTGGGAAAAAATTATGCTGGGACATTAGTAGCTTACACTTTTAATTCTCAAGAGGCTGAGATCTAAGAAGCTCGGTTCAAAGCTAACCTAATGAGAATATAAAGGACTCTATGTCAAATTAACAAACAAAACACTAAACTGAAAGGACAGATCAAGTTGTAGAGCACCAATCAGAAGCCAGCAAGCCAAATGAGAGTACATTCAAACATTAGTACTGTTAAAAATAATAATAGAAGCCTGATAAATAAGTGGGCTAAAGACTTAAAGAGAAACTTTTCAGAAGAGGAAATAAGAATGGCCTAGGGACACATGAAGAAATGCTCAACTTCCATGCTCAACATGAAGAAAGCTTCCATAACCTGATTAAGGGCAGACTAATAAAAGTATCGCACAACTAACATCTTACTTAATGGTGGAAGACTGATTTGTTTCCTCATAATGAAGAAGAAAATAAGGATGTTGTTTCCTCTGACTACCTCTATTCAACATCTTATTAGAGACCATAGACAAGACATTAGACAAGAAGAATAATTAAATATGTCCAGATTGAAAAGAAGTAAAACTATGGAAACTGAGAGCTATTATAATATGGTATGTAGAAAATCATAAGGAATCCACCAAAAGTGTTCATTCAACTAATTAATAAATTCAATAAAATTTCAAGACACGAGATCAATATATAAGAATCAATTGTATATATATAATTTTGTAATGACAATAATTTCAAAGTGATTCCACTTAAAATAATGAAAAGAACAAAAATTAAATCAAACAAAAAGATGTACAAAACTCTGAAATCAACAAAATGTAGTTGAAAGAAATTAAAGATCTAAATGAATGAAAAATCATTGCATGTTCATGAATTTTAAAATATAAAAATTTTAATATAGCAATATTTCCCAAGTGGACCTACTGATTGAATATAATCCCTGTACGATTTTTTTGGCTTGTTTCTTTGTAGACATTGGGAAGTTGATCCTGAAAACTACATCAAATTTTAAGGGAACTAACTAACCAAAACTAGAAAAAAAAATGAAAAATGTATACTTCCCAATTTCAAACTTAGGTCCAAAATTACAGTCATCAAGAATGTGGTAGTAGCATCAGAGGAAACATATAGATCAACAGAACAGAACTCAGAGTCCAGAAACAAGCCCCTCTGTCTATGGTCAAATAATTTTTAACAAAAATGTCAGTATTATCCACTGAAAGAAGAATCTTAAAGCTATGTACATATGACCAGATAAGATGATGTTAACCAAAATGAACCCCAAGATAGGGACCCAAGTGGTTTTTTTCTTTCTTGCTATTGTTTCTAACATATTTATAATGGACCATGTGATTTTTTTTGTTTCTTTATATGCTCCTCCCCCATGGTATAACCCCTGTTTTCACTGTATTTGATGTTGGTGCCCTGCATCTTGTATATGCACTTCTCTAATTTTGGGAGGGGAAGGGAAGAAACAAAATGCTTAAATAGGGATATAGGTTGACCCATTGTAACAATGAGATGTACAAGACACTATGTTGAAAATGAACTTTACAGTTTGGAGGGGTTGGGGGAAGGTAGTTGTGGAGGTGGGAGGGAAGGGATGGTAGGGGAAAAACAAAGGAGGAGGTAACAATGCTTGATAAGAAATGTACTCATTACCTTGCTCATGTAACTGTAACCCCTTTGTACAGTATTTTTACAATAAAAATATCAAAAAAAGAATCTTAACTAATGCTGCTAGCAGACTTAAATAACCACAACAAAAGAATGAAAGTGAATCCTTAGCTCAATTCACAATTTAATTCAAAGAATAAAAATGCAAAAGCTAAAAATATAAAACTGTTACAAGAAAATATGAGGACAAGTGTTTGATTTGGTGATTGTTTCTTGGAAATTACTCCAAACACACAAGCAATAAAAGAAAATAAATAAATTGGATTTCCTTAAAATTTCTTAGGGGGCACCAGTGGCTCATCCCTCTAATCCTAGCTACTCTGGAGGCTGAGATCTGAGGATCACGGTTCCAGCCTGGGCAGGAAAGTCTGTGAGACTCTTATCTCCAATAAACCAGTCAGAAAGCCGGAAGTGGCACTGTGGCTCAAGTGGTAGGGCACTCACCTTGAGCTGAAGAGCTGAGGGACAATGCCCAGGCCTAGTTCAAGCCCCATGACAGACCAAAAAAAAAAAAAAAAAAAAATTCTTAAAACCCAACAGCAAAACAACTTGTTTTTAAGAATTGGGAACAACTAAATAGACATTTTCCCTTTTCTTTCCTTTTTTTTACTTTGTTTTGTTTGTTTGTTTGTTTTTTGTCTAAGAACAGGATGAACTCTGAATCTGATGCTTTCTTTAACTCATTGGCTGGTGCTCTACCACTTGAGCCATGTCTCTAATCCCTTAAATAAACATTTGAATGAAACACACACACACACACACACACACACACACACACACAAAATACACAAACACATGGCTAACAAGCAAATGAGAAGATGCTCATCATCATTAGCCAATAACAAAAATAAACTAAACACAATTAAGAAAGATCAAAGAAGACACGGATAAACAAATTACTGAAGTAAGGAAGTCAATCCAAGACTTGAAAAAGGACTTAAATAAAGGAATAGAAATATTGAAATATGATCAAACTGAAGGCCAAGAGATAAAAAAAAAATAAAGTAGAAACTTTATCACCAGAATAGATGAAATGGAAAAAGTTTCTGGATTGAAGACAGAATACATATAATAGAGAGATAAGAAATTAACATACAAAAAATTCCAAGAATTATGAAAGACTTTGTAAGAACTTCAGAATTTAAAAAAGACCAAATTTATGTCTGAAGCCAACACAGATACAGTAGGTTGTTAGAACACTCAATAGTCTAGATCAGAAAGGAACCTTTCAACGACATATTATGCTTAAAACATTAGCACAGAATATAAAGAATAAATATGTAAGGCAAGTTATGAGTAAAGGCCTGTCAATTTCCAGTGAAAAACCTCTCAGAATCATAGCAGATATCTCAACAAAAATCATAAAAGCAAGGAGTGTTTGGAATGATGTACTTCAAGCATTGAAAGTAAATACCTGTTTATCCAGAATACTTTATCCAGCCAAGCCTTCATTTATAACTGATGATCAAATAAAAACATTCTGCAATAGACAAAAACTAAAACAATTTGTCACAACTTAACTGGCACTACAGAAGATATTCAAAACCATCCTGTACAAAGAAGATCAACATAAACACAAAAATAGTGAAAAAAAAATGTCCTTCTAGATGGATAGATAAACAGAGGAGGAATAGGCAGACACATAAAACCAAAACTGGAGGGAAGATAATAGGAAACATGTCATACTTCCCAATTCTAACACTAAATAGTAATGGACTCAATTCTATAATCAAAAGATATAGCCTGGAAAGTTGGATCAAGGCAAGAGCCAATCTTCTGTTGACTACAAGAGACATATATAGATATGTCTTTTTATGATTTAAAAAAAAACTTTTTTAAAGTCAAGGTTTAAAATTGTTTAAATAGGGATACAGGTGGACCCATTGCAACAATGAGATGTACAAGTCGTTATGTCGAAAACGAACTTTACAACTTTCATGGGGGGGGGGGAAGGAGGGAGAGGATGGAAGGGATGGGAAGGGGAAACAAAGGAGGAGGCTACAATGCTTGATAAGAAATGTACTCATTGGCCTGGGAAGGTGCCTCAGTGGTAGAGCACTTGCCTTGCATGCCTGAGGCCCTGGGTTTGATTCCTCAGCACCACATAAGCAAAAAGGAAAAAAGCCGGAAGTGGCACTGTGGCTCAAGTGGTAGAGCGCTAGCCTTGAGCTGGAGAGCTGAGGGACAGCGCCCAGGCCCAGAGTTCAGGCCCCACGACCGGACCCAAAAAAAGAAAAGAAAAGAAAAGAAATGTACTCATTATCTTGCCCATGTAATTGTAACTCCTCTGTACAATATTTTCACAATAAAAAAATAAATTAATTAAAAAAAATAAAGTCAAGGTTTAGAACAATATCTTCTGAGCAAATAGACATCATAAACAGGCTGGAGTAGCAATTCTAGATTTCATATCAAAATTGGACAGAAGAGATAGTGTCATTTTGTCTTAATAAAGGGAACACTCCATCAAGAAGACATAACAACTCTTAAAATCTGTGCACCAAATTTGATTCTGGTGCCCTGCATCTTATATATACATTTTTCTAATTTGGGGAGGGAAAGGGAAATAACAAAATGCTGAAATAAAGATACTGGTTGATCCATTGTAACAATGAGATATACAGGGTACCATGTTGAAAATGAACTTTACAGTGGGGGAAGGGGATGGTGGACAGGGAAGGGATGGTAGGGGAAAAACAAAGGAGGGGGTAACAATGCTTGATAGGAAATGTACTCATTACCTTACTCATGTAACTGTATCCCCTTTGTACAGTATCTTTACAGTAAATCTGCACCAAATGTCAGAGTACCCAACTTTGTCAAACAACACTACCATAGTTAAAAACACATGTAGATCTAAACACAACCATCATTGGAGACTTGAACACCTACTATTAAAGGATAGATCATCGAGCCAAAATTCAAAAAAGAAACCCCAGATTTAATGACATCATAGACCAATTGGACCTAACAGACATCTACAGAATTGTTCATCCAGCAAGTGCACAATAGACTTTCTTTTCAGCAGACCATGGATCATTCTTCCAAATAGACCATATTCTATATCATAAAGAAAATCTCAGCACACTTAAGAAAATTGAAATAACTTCCCATATTCTGTCAGAGCATAGTGGTATAAAATTAGAGTTTAGTAGCAAAAGAAAGCACAGAAAATATTGAACTCATGGAGATGGAATGGTTAGTGGGTCATCAAAGAACTAAAACAGAAATCCTAGTGTTCTTAGAATCCAATGATCAATGAAACATATTTGAACCTTTGGGACACAGAAAGGCAGTTCTGAAAGAGAAGTTAATACTTATGAGCACCCACATAAACAAGAATAGAGAAATAACAAATTAATACTCTAATAACCCACCTCAAACCTAACAAACTGGAAAACCTACTAGAAATGAATGCATCCCTAGATAATCTCAGTATACAAAATTTGCACCAAGAGATCATAAACCATTTAAACAGATCTATAACAAATAAGAAAAAAATCACCTGACAAAACTCCTGACAAAGTAAATCCTGGATTTACAGCTGAATTCTGCAAGATTTTTTTAAAGAAAGAATTAACACCAATATTCTTCAAACTTTTATATGAACTAGTAAGAGAGGGATCACTACTCAATTTATTCTGTAAACCAGCATTATACTCATCCCAAAATCAGACAGGGACTCAACTAAAAGGAGAATTATACACCAATTTCCTTGATGACCATAGATGCAAAACTATTTAATAAGGCCCTTGCAATCCAAATTCAACAACTAATCACAAAAATTATATAATCATCCCAGTGATGCAAGGCTGGTTTAATATATGCAAATTAATAAGTATAAGACAGTACATTAACAGAACCAAGGACAAGAATCATATGATCACCTCAATAGATGCAAAAAGAATGCAAAAAAGACGAAAGTTCTGAAGAAGCTAGGAATAGAATGAAAATACTTCAACATAATAAAGGCTACCTGTGACAAACCTCTAGCCAATATCATACTAAATGCTAAAAAACTAAAACCATTTCCTCTAAAGCTATTAACAAGATAAGTACATCCATCTATCTATTTCTTGTCAATATAATACTGGAATTCACAGCCGGAGAAATAGTCATGAGACCGACATAAAAAGGATCCATATAGGGAAAGAAAAGGTCAAACTACTTGCATATGATATGATCCTATATCTAAAGGACCTTAGAAATTCACCTCAAGCTCCTGCAACTGATAAAGAACTTTGACAAAGTATCAGAATATAAAGTCAGCCACAAAAATCAGTAGCATTTATGTATAACAACAATGAACAGATAAGAAAATGAGGGAAACAATTCTGTTTGCGATACCGTCCCCCCTAAAAAAGTCAAATACCTATGAATAAACCCAACTAAGGAAGTGAAGAAACTCTACAGTGACAAATTATAAAACTTCAAACAAAAAATTAAAGAAGAAACCTAGGAAGTAGAAAGACATATAAAGTGCTCTGATAGGCAGAATTAGAATCATGAAAAGGGCCATACTGCCAAAGACAATCTACTAATTCAATGCAAAAATCCCAGTGTCATTCTTTACAGAGATAGAGAAAAGTATCAAAAATTTGTACTGAACCACAAAAGGCCCCAAACCACCAAAGTATTCATGGGCAAGAAAAGCAGTGCTAGAGGTATCACAATTCCAAACTTCAAACTTTACTACAGAGCTAACAAAAACAGGTAGATACTGGCACAAAAATAAGTCTGAAGACTAATGGAACAGATTAGAAGACCCTAACGTTAACCCATATAACAACCATCTGATATAACAAGAAGGCTAAAAATGTATGTTGGGAAAAGCTTCTTCAACAAACGCTGTTAGGAATCCATATGCAGAAGACTGAAATTGGATACTTGTCTGTTACCATGTGCTGAGATCAACTCAAAATGGATCAGAGACCTCAATGTAAGACCTGGAATCTTGAAACTCGCGACAGGAAGATTTAGAGAAAACATTAGAATTTATTGGCATGAGCAGCATCTTCCTGAGTAGAATTCCAGGGGTTCAGCAAATAGGAAAGAGAACTGTCATCTGAGATTGCAGTAAGCTAAAATGTTTCTGCACAGTGAAGGACATAGTTACTAAGCTAAAAAGATAGCTTACAGAATGGAAGATTTTTGCCAGCAATATTTCTGACAGAGGCCTAAGATCCAGAATATACAACTGCTTGGAAATTAAAGATAGTAACCTGAAGCAATTTTAGACATTTTCTCTCCTATTTGATTCTTGGACTGTTTCAGCCTTTAAGAATAACAATGTGCTAGGTTGCAAACACAATAAAATGGTCACTGTGAAGCTACTTTTGCAGCTCAGTCTAACTTTTCATTTGATATATATATACACATATATTTGTAAACAAATTTTTTAAATGATTTTAAATGATTTGTAGAAATACAAATTTTATAAGATTTCTTTTCCAACTACATGTTTACTTAGTGGTCTTACATATGGAAGTGAAACACAGTCCTTTTATATAAATTAGCTTAGTATACCTTCTTTTTTGCAGGAAGCTTATAAGATAGAACTCATATGTGAACTTCCTTCCTAACTCAGTATGTGGGAAAGCAGCAGACCAAATCTTTGCATTGGTTATATTAGTGGATACTAATAGACTGGATTGTTTCTACCAAAGTAGAATCTAGGTTTATTGACTATTTGTAGTGGCCATTTAATTTAAAAATTTTTACTATCCATGCTATCAAAATGGCAAATAATCGTAAAAAGCAAAGTAAGGACTACTGAAGCAATTCTTCATGTAGGAATTCAATATCCAGAATTTTATTTACAATGGTAATGAGGCTGTTATTCAAGATTGGTTTATAGAGGACATACTCAAAGCTTTGTTTTTAAAAAACATCAAGAGGAGTTATGTCGCTTGCTGCAATCAATAAATATACACTATATTAGTTTTTTTTTTTACTCTTCAACTCCATCTCCTTTTGTTCCCTTATCCCTAAAATCTTGTTTGATTGCATCAAACAAGAGCAACATAGTCCAAGACCAGCTCTCCCTGCTTTCTCTGAACTATTTAACATACACACCAGCAAAAAACTCCAGCTTGAAAAACTAAGAGACTTGGTATTTGGGAAGCAATCTATAGAGTTCCTACAACAAATAGTTGTCAGACAGAAAATGTTTCAGAACATCTATAAATAGCTATATTTATAATTTCACATGAATACTTCAATGAATTCACTGGGATTCACTCTGAAACAAACCTTCAGCGTGCTTTGCTAAGCAAACCTTAAGTGACAACAAGCCTTTTTCTCTTTCCTTAGCTGGAAATTTTTACACATGAAAAGGAGAGTTGAAGAGATAGCATTAGGCTACTGAAGCCTTGGTCCAGCAGAGTGCATTCACAGCGGTTAGTACTCACAATTCACCTTCCACCTTAGCCTCAGTCCCTGTTAACTCTGGGTGTTACAGAGTATAACACAGTTCTTAAAATGGTCTCTTGGAGGGGGAGGGGACAGGCTAGAACGAATCAATTCTCTTTCTTGAGTGGCTAAGTCCACATCCCCAAACACACTGAGCTACTATCTACCTGTTTCTCTACTACTAGGGCCAGATAGCAGAAAACAAGTATAAGGCTCTAAATTCTTCAGCTCCTTAGCCTGCTAAAATCATTCAGATCAACCATCCCTAAACCTACTTGCAGAGACTGACCCTTTCAGTTCTCCAGAAACCATAGTAAAGAGGCTAGCCCACAGTTGCCTTTCTCCCTCTATCTCATGACTGACCCTATCTAGAACTACTCAAGTGGCACTAAGCCAAATACAACTATTCATTTGATTAGGCATCCCATGGCGTGAGGTATTCTCCCTAGAAACTAAGAGTCATGAAAGTACAAAATTATTCAGTTTCTTTCTCTTAATCTGGAAGGAGAACAGAGTGAAGGAAGAACTTTTTTTAAGTTTAAAATTTTTAATTGTTACTGTAAAGGTAATTTACAGAGGGGGTTACAGTTTTGTAAGTCAGGTAATGCATACATTTCTTTTTGGCCAGTGTCCCTACTTCCCTTAAAAGGGAAGGAAAGATTTTAATTGGCTCTCACAAGTAGTCTGCTTCTCTTTACCTAATTCAAGTCAACAACATTTGTGTGAAATATAAGCTCTTTACTTATTCAAATGTAGTAAGTAAAATAAAAATCACAAATAAAAGTTACAACTGCTACAAATTGAGCACTGAAGTCAGGCCCTGCACTTACATCTTGCTAGTAATTTCAAATTCTCTAAAACTTCATTCAAATAAAACTACTATATTTATATTGAAGACAGGAGTCTTAAAACATCTGAAATTGGAAATGATGGTTCTGAGAGATTACCAATCCCATGTCATCATTTTGGTATTTCACCAAGCACTCATCACAAATCTAGGTCTCCCTATTTTTTTTTCTAGCACTTGACCAAGTTTAAAATCTCTTTTTTTTAAAGATTTTTTTTTAGATTTTAGATTGTAAAGATGCTATACAGAGGGGTTACAGATACATAAGGTAATGAGTACATCTCTTGCCAAGCATTCTGACCCCTTCCTTTGTTTTTCTCCTACTATCCCTTCCCTTCCCCGCTCCTGCCCTGCCCCCACCCCAAGTTGTAAAGTTCATTTCCATCATGTGTCTTGTAAATATCATTGTTGCAATGGTTCATCCTGTTTCAGCACTTTGTTATTCCCCTTCTTCATCCCAAATAAGATAAATGTATGAACAAGATGCAGGGTACCAAAAAAAAATACAGTGACAACAGGGGATATATCATAGGAGGAAGAACATAAAAAAATCATATAGTACATTAAAAACAACAACAACAAAGAAAAACCTCTTGTACCCATTCTTTAAAATACCAGGTAATAGGTATTCAAAAGTGGGAATCAAAGCAGGAGTAGTAGAAGAATAAAGAGAGGACATAGGGAAGATGCAATCATAAAACATAATTCATATCCTATAAAATTAAAAAAATTGAGGGAAGAGGTGGGGGTGGGAGGGATAGGAGGAGAATGATAGAAGGGGTGACATTGATCAAGATGCATTGGATTCATAAAGTGCTCTATTGAATGGCAACTCCTTTGTACAACTACTTTAAGACAATTTTAATAAAAAAGATTAATTCTAATTGTTTAAGGTTATAGAATACACTGCAAGAAGATGCAGCTCTGTCTCCTAAGACTTACACCATCAATCATTTTTTTTTTTAATTTAATTTAATTTTATTTGTGAACATACTGTACAGAGGAGTTACAGTTACATGGGCAGGATAATGCGTACATTTCTTAGCAAGCATTGCAGCCTCCTCCTTTGTTTACCCTTCACATCCCTTCCCAGCCTCCCCCCTCCCCCCCTAATCCCAATCCTTCTCCTTCCCCCCCTTCCCCCCCCCCCCCCCCCGCACCAACGTTGTAAAGCTCGTTTTGGACACGACAACTTGTACTTCTTATTGTTGCAACAGGTCCACCTGTATCCTTAAACAACTGGTTTTTCCCCATCTCCTCCACAAGTTATACTGACATCAAATATAGTGAAAGCAGGGGTTATACTGTGGGGGAGGGACATACAAAGCAACAAAGAGATAATCTTATAAATGTGTTAGAAACACATGCATGAAAGAAAAAAAACATTAAAATACACATCTAAGGGTTCATTTTCCTGACATCACATTATCTGACCTTTTCCACTTGACTCATACATATACTAGATATTACAAATAAGGGAAACCATGGGACCTACGTTTCTTTGGGCCTGGCTTACTTCACTTAATATAATTTTTTCCAAGTTTTTCCATTTCCTAACAAATGGGGCAATGTCATTCTTTCTGATGGAGGCATAGAATTCCATTGTGTATATATACCACATTTTCTTGATCCATTCATCTACTGAGGGGCATCTGGGTTGGTTCCATATCTTAGCTATGGTAAATAATGCTGCAATAAACATAGTTGTGCTGGTAGCTTTAGTGTGGTCTTGTTTGTAAACATTAGGGTAAATGCCCAAAAGTGGGATTGCTGGGTCATAGGGGAGCTCTATGTGAAGTCTTTTGAGGAACCTCCATACTGGCTTTCCAAAGTGGTTGAACAAGTTTACATTCCCACCAACAATGAAGTAAGGTTCCTTTCTGTCCACATCCCCTCCAGCATCTGTTGTTGTTAGAGTTCTTGATTTTTGCTGTTCTAACTGGAGTGAGGTGATATCTCAATGTTGTTTTGATTTGCATTTCTTTTATGGCTAGGGATGTTGAACATTTCTTCATGTGTCTATTGGCCATCCTTCTTTCTTCTTCAGAGAAGTTTCTCTTTAAGTCTTTCGCCCACTTATTTATTGGGCAGTTGTTTCTTTGAGGATTTGTTTTTGGGGGGTTTAATTTTTTGAGTTCCAAGTATATTTTAGATATGAGACCCTTGTCCGTTGTATGGCTAGTAAAGATCTTCTCCCAATCCGTGGGCTTTCTATTGATCTTGCTAGCTATGTCATTTGCCCTGCAGAAGCTCTGCAACTTTATGCAATCCCATTTGTCCAACCTTTCTTTGATTTGTTGTGTTTCCGGGTCTCTATTCAGAAAATTTCGGCCTGAGCCAAGGAGACCTAGGGTTTCTCCTATTCCATCCTGTAATGTTTTCAGAGTGTCTGCTTTGAGTTCAAGGTCTTTGATCCATTTGGAGTTGATTCTGGTGCAGGGTGATATATAAGGATCTAGCTTAAGTTTTCTACATGTAGTTAACCAATTTTGCCAGCACCATTTACTGAAGAGGTTGTCTTTCTTCCATTCTATTGTTTTAGCTCCCTTATCGAAGATTAGATGGCTATAGGTCTGTAGGTTCATTTCTGGGTTTTCAATTCTATTCCATTGGTCCTGAGGTCTGTTCTTATGCCAATACCAAGCTGTTTTGATTACTACACCATCAATCATTTTTAGCCCATAATAGGAGCAAAAAAAAACTCAAACATAGTCAAAGAACCTCTGTGCCTGATGGCAAACTTCTTCAAAGTGAGCTCCTCATGATTTATGGACATTCTGTGTCCAGAAGCCCTAACTTCTGCCTTTGAGCACCTTGGGAAGACCTTCCTGTCAGTTGTTCCTTGCTGTAAGGCAAGACACAAGTCCAAAGACACTCTATCACTGCACCTACCCACCCACCCCAGATGCTTTAGGACACAAGGTGCTGACAAATATCAAATGGCACTCCCTAGGCAAAAGGGACGTGTCTTTCCAAAATGTGTTGTTTACAGCATGTCCTCGTTTATCCTCTTAGTTCTGAAAAAAAAAAAACTTTCTCCAATATTTTATGTGGATAGCATAAAATTAGTGCACTATTTTGATCAAAGTTACATCATTTCCCCTCTGTCCTTCCTAGGGCAGATTCCACACACATAATGACACGGTTTTGAGAAATTCTCAATAGGAAAATCAATAGAAACAATTAATCATCACGAGTTCAGTACAGGGGTGCTAACTCTATTTCTCAGAGGTCTGGATGATATACAAAAGTCTTAAGAAAACATTTCAGAGTGTTATCTCAAAAATCAAAGATGGATCTTTTCTTCAAGTACTAACCCAGGATGGAAGAGTATTGATGGAAAAGCTACTTACGAAATTCTAGAAATCAAATCTTTGGACCTTGATCCTTTTTTTCTATGTTGATACCTCTCTGAGGAGCTGCTATTCATGAACCCACAGCTGAGGACTCAGTAGAGGCTGGATTAATCTTCCCTGAGATTGTAAAATGGATAATTATGTCTTCCACCCCACGCCATCTTTACTCAAATTCCCACTGAAATCCTGACCTTCAGTTACAAGAAAGTAATTATGGTTAAAAAAAAAACACCAAAAACCAAAAACAGGGCTCTGTTCTTGCAGGACTGATTGGTGTCCTTACCAGAAGACATACCAAGAAGTGCTCTCACAATCTCTGTCTCTCTCTCTCTCTCTGTATCTCTCCATCTCTGTCTGTCTCTGTCTCTCTCTCCCCTCTGCTCTCTCTCCCTCTCCCTCTCTCTTTCCTTCTCCCTCTCCCTCCTCTTTGTCTCTCTCCCTCTCCTTCTCCCTTTCCCTCTCCCTCTCCCTCTCCCTCTCCCTCTCCCTCTCTCTATCTCTCTCCCTCTCTCTCCCCCTCCCCCATCTCCCCCTCCTCTGTCTCCCACCACCCTCCCCCCCTCTCCACACTGAGCCATTGGCACAACCAGAAGAGCAGCTTTCCCACAAACTAAACTAGCAAGAAATGTATTCCTCCAGAACTGTGATAAAATGAATTTCTTCTTGTTGTTATTGAAGAGATGATATACACAGGGGTAAGAGTTACACAAGTCAATTAATGAGTACAATTCTTTTTGAATCATGTCTCCTCTTCCCTCACTCTCTCCCAGTTTTCCCCTCCCATCCCCACCCACAAGTGGTGTAATTAATTTTCCACATTGTGTCTAATAAGAGCCACTGTTGTATTTGTCCACCATTTGTTCCACCTTTTCTGTGTCCTCCTTTACCTTTACAAATACAAACTAACAAGACAAAAAGGAAAGAAAACAAAAACAGCAACAACAGCAACTGAAAAAAAAATCTCGTTTCCTTTTCTTGGAGTTCATTTCATAAAATATTATTTTATATGATCATATGCACATAGCTATTGAGCCTTTATCATCCATTTCTATACTAACATACATATTATTAATGTGTATATATATTATATATATATAAATAATTCAATTTGTTTACTTGTACATTTACAGGCACATTCTAACTACCACAAATGAGGGAAATTATGCAGCCTATGTTTCTTTGGCTCTGGCTTACTTGGCCTAATATAATTTTTTCCAAGTCTTTCTATTTCCTTATGAATGGTACAATGTTATTCTTTCTGATGGAGGACTAAAATTCCATTCTGTATATGTACCACATTTTCTTGATCCATTCATCCACTGAGGGGCATCTGGGTTGATCCACATTTTGGCTAGGTTAAACAATGCTGCAATGAACATAGTTGCACTGCGTAATGTTTTTTGTGTTCCATTGGATAAATGCCCAGAAGTAGGATTGCTAGGTCATAGAGTCTTTTAAGGAACTTGTATACTGTTTTCCAAAGTCATTGAACATTCCCACCAACAGTGTAATAGAGTTCCCTTTTGGTCACATCCTTGCCAACATCTGCTATAGTTAGTTTTCTTGATAATGGCCATTCTAATCAGGGTAAGGTGGAATATCAATGTTATTTTGATCTGCATTTCTTTTATGATCAGAGATGTTGAATACTTCTTCATGTGTCTATTGGCATTCTTACCTCTTCCTTTGAGAAGTCTCTCTTTAGGTCTTTAGCTCATTTATTAATTGAGCTGTTGAGTTTTTGATGGGTTATTTTAGATATAAAACCACCTAGTTTATACTATGTTGTTATGGTAGTCTAAACCAACCTAATAAGAGATTAATGGAGAAGATGAAAGTGCATTTTCCCCCTCTTTTTCCAACTGAGATTGCAGAAATTCCTTTGTGTATAAAAATATTGGTATTTTGCTTTCACACAGTATGGGGTTACATATAGTCCATGTATTCTTCACAATCTTTTGGTTGGAGCTAACTGTAGTGATCCCATTGTGTAGCTGCAACAGAAGATGATTGACCCCCAAATCAGTTCTGATGAATTGAGCTCAAGCCCCATGTTCTTTCCCTTCATAGCATGCCAGGAAACTCCAAGGAACTCCAGAGAGCTTCACACCTCAGTTATTATACAATTAGACATCTTTAAGGAGCATGCTATTGTTCAAGGGCAATACACTAGACTCACAGAATAACTTCTTAGTTAAGTAGCATAACTACTTACTATAGCTTGAGACCCCATAGCAATTAAGAAAGTTGAAGGGAAAAAAAGAGAACTAAAATCAAACTCATTTTCAATATTTTTATTGCTAATTTTGTTATAGTAGTTTCACTTTTTACAAAAGCTTTTTTAAAATTTTTATATTGTGATTATAAAGATGATGTGTAGAGTAGTGACAGTTAACAGAAGTCAGGTAATGAGTGCATATCTATTTTTTGCTGTTTTTATTTTTTCAATTTAATGGTATTGTCAAGGTGATGTACAGAGAGTTACAGTTACATTCACAAGGTAGTGTGTACATTTCTTGTTGAACATTGTTACCCCTCCCTGACTTTTCTCCTATTCTCTCTCTCCAATCTCCCACAAGTTGTAAAGTTCATTTCCAACATAATGTCTTGTGACTATCACTGTTGCATTGGTTCGCCCTTTGTCCCTTGTCTCACTATTTTATTGTTCCCCTTCCCTTCCCCCAATCAGATAAACATATATTCAAGACACAGGGTACAAAAATCAAATGCAGTGGCACCAGGGGATAAACCAAAGGAGAAAAAAAATGAAAGCAAAAAGAAATAACTTCACATAGTACATTAAAAACAGTAACAACAAAGAAAAAATCTCTTGTTCCCATATCTTGGAGTTCATTTCAATTAGCATCATCATATATGGTCATATGTACATAGCTATTGAACTAAGGTAATCTTTTTCTAGGACTATGCTAGACATATACAAATTATTACAAATGAGAGAAAATATGGAGTCTGTTTCTTTGGGTCTGGCTTACTTAATATGATTTTTTTTCCAACTTTTTCCATTTCCTTACTATTAGCCAATGTCATTCTTTCTGATGGAAGCATTTCTTTTTGAACAATGTCATCCCTTCCCTCACTCTTCACCAGTTTTTTTTCCTTATGTCCCCACTGACAAATTGGATGAATAATTTTCAGCAGAGTATACAGGGGGTACAATTGTTGCATTTGTTCACCCCCAAAAGCTTTTTTATGTAATACATTTGAACTTCAAATATCAGTGACATAAAGGAATATGTCTTAACTGTTCATGATTCTGAGCCACAGTATGTAGAGCTCCTCCTGGGAAAAAGAACTCAGCTACAACCTGAAATTCATCAGATCCACCAGTGGCGTTCATTTAAAGCTGCTGAATAGTAAAAGGAAAGGGTATTTGAAGAAGACCAAAGCTCTGGCACCCCACTGAGAAGTCTTCTGTAGGTCATATATTAATATATACATATATATACATATTTATAATTTCAGGCCTATAAATGTCACAATCGTAATAAAAATTTCAGTACCTTAGTAAAAAATTAGAATAACATATGAATTGGAATAACATATACAGCCAGGTACCGGTGGCTCACGCCTATAATCCTAGTTACTCTGGAGACTTAGGTCTAAGGATTGTGATTGGAATCCAGCCCAGGCAGGAAAGTCCAAGAGATACTCATCTCCAATTAAGCACACACACACACAAAAGCTGAAAGTTGAGCTATATCTCTCAAGTGATAGAGTGCTAGCCTTGAGCAAAAAAAGCTCTGAGACACTGCCTATGTCCTTTAAGCCCCAGGACTGGCACACACACACACACACACACACACACACACACACACACACACACACACACACACACACACACACACACACACAGAGAGAGAGAGAATAACATACATATATACTTTACAAACTTCAAAAATTGAATGAAAGAACATTAGAATCACAAACATAATTGATTTGGAGCTCAAAGTATTTATTTTATAGCTCCACAAAGTCTTAAATATGTCTCTTTCTCAAGGGGCAACCCTAAATCAACCTGTGTGGTTTTAACTCCAAGATAAAGAAGCTTTCCTTTCAATTGTTCTTAAGGATGGCCATCCACCCACACTACTGTTGCTTTTGACATGAAATCCTCTCCATATCAGCAGCTATGCTATTCACTTCTTGGGCTCAGTTTCCATCATTCTGGAAAACAAAGACATGACTCAATATTTGTTATTCTCCCAGATCCTTTCTAGTGAATAATCTCCTATTTTGGCCTTGAAGAAATTCTGTCTTCCCTGATGGGTCCTCAAATGATCATTACATTTGAAAGGGAATACAAAAGGTACACTTATTTGGGCTTATTAGTATTTGTTGGTAAGTAGTTTGTGTGTGTATATCTCCAAAGAAAATATTTTAAAATAAGAAATGCAAAAATAATTTTTAAAAAATAATTTTAAGGAATCACAAATAACCATTAACAGCAGGTTGAGACAACTAGGTAGGTAGATGGATGGATGGATAGATAGATAGATAGATAGATAGATAGATAGATAGATAGATAGATAGATAGATAGATAGATAGATAGATAGATAGATAGGTAGATAGATAGATAGATAGATAGATAGATACAAAGAGGAATATGTAGATAGATATCAATGATTAGATAGATGATAGATGGATAAGAGATAGATTGACAAGAGATAAATGGTTAGATCAATGACAGATAAGAGATAAACTATTAGATGATTCATAGATAGATAGATAGAATATGTAGATATGCAAAGATTTGTATATTTGCATTCAGTAACTGTTTTGCATCTCATATATATGATAGCTTGGTACTGAAGCATCTCTTTCCAAACAGCAGACTAAACATAGATTCCATGTATTCTTTCTTCCAAAAATTCTATAAGAATATACAGAAGACAGAGTGGGCTAACACAGGCAAATGAGGAGAAATGTGATCAGAATGCATATGAAAATAGCACAGTAAGCCTTACTAAAATTATATTAGGAAATGGGAGAGGGTTCAAGTAGAGTGATGGGGGGGGGATTAGTTGGAACTGCAGAAATGTCACACTGCATCCTTCACTTTTACAGCTAATATATGATAATACAAATTGCAGAAGACAATAATCTGGAAAGTGCACTAAAAACAGGTAAAGCAATCAGCAGACAAAAAAATTTGTTAAAATCTGTAGCAGACAGAAGGCATATATATATATATATATATTATATTATTGTCAGATAAAATAGAATGAAGACACAGATGCCCTTGGACTAGGACTGAGAATTCAATTAGGATGCAGCTCCAAATTGAAACAGGTAACTGCCAAGCAGAATGGATGACGAAAACCAATACCCAGAAATATCTCTCCGAGATTTCATGACACAACAAAGATAAGGAGAAAATCCAGAAGTTTCCAAGAAGAGGCTGTGGGAACAAGTTATATAAAACCTTTTATACCTGATTCATTATTTGAGTCTTGTTAGTCATCCAATTGCTTAGGAAAGCTAAGTTGGGCTTCAAGAATATTTGTTAATTTACTGGCCACTTGGAAAATTAGTCCTGACTCAAATGCTCAGCTCATGTTTTAATATATTTATAAGAAATATATAGCACATATTTGGGGCTGGGAAGGTGGCTAAGTGGTAGAGTGCTTGACTTGCATGCATGAGACCCTGGGTTCAATTCCTCAGCACCATATAAGCAGAAAAAGCTGGAAGTGGCTCTGTGGCTCAAGTGGTAGAGCACTAGCCTTGAGCTGAAAAGCTGAGGGACAGTGCCCAGCCTAGAGTTCAGGCCCCACAACTGACAAAAAAAAAAGGAAATATATAGCACATATTTATTTCAAAGCAAACCTGCAAATCTTAAATAGATGTTAGATTTTAGGGACCTGATAAAAGTATTTATGACGGCTTGAATAATCAATAACACTAGCTAAAATGAGGGTTAACAGAGTTAGAGCAGTTAACAGATAAAAAGAAACAAATTTAAAAAATGACAAGAAAGGGAGAAAAGTCTTCAAAGTAGAATCATTTAAAGTAAAAAGATGTAAGAGAAACCCTTGGGGCAAGTCTTAAGATATTTTTACAAAAGTTTTTCTATGTAAAATTGTGCTGAAAAGTTAATGTAAACTTCATAGATCATATTACTTATGACTTTTTCCAGAAAACTGCCTATTTTTTGCATATTTATCAGCATGTATTAGTTCTACAAGGTGGTTTTATTGTCGTATTTACATACATGCACACAATGTAGCCCCTTCAAATTCACCTCCCTTCCTCTTTCTTCCTCCCCTCTCCTCCCAGTTATAAAATAATTTCAATAAGCTTCATCATTCTATTTTTATAAACAGATATATAGTATTTCAACGATATTTGCCTTCCTGTCCACTGGCACTCACTCATCAATAAACTCTTCTTTAAGTCCTGTCATTCATTTTTTTGTTGTTGTTGTTTTTTGGTGTATATTAATTGTACAAAAGGTTCTAGGCATCTAATTTCACATGTGTGTATATTGTATTTTAATTGAATTATCACCTTCTGATGCCCTCTCTTCCCCTGATTCCCTACTCACTATTATTCAACAGCTTTTCAGTAAGTTTCCTTATGCTATTTCATTTCAACCCTATTGCATTTCAACCCTATTCACCTTCCCAAATTCTCTTTTCTTCTCTTCCTTACTCCTTGAAGAACCTCCAAAAAGAACCATAGTTGCAATCACATTATAGATACGTAAAACATATATATGCATGTGTTTTATAAATATATGTCTATGAACATGTATTTCTTTTAGTATAGATTGCACAAATGAACTAAAAGCATGAGATATTTGGCTTTTTAAAATCTCAGCTTTATTCAGCATGATGATTTCCAATTTCTGTTCATTTTCATACAAACTACAAAATATCTTGTTTTTCATGGCTGAGTAATATTCCACGGTAAATATGTACCCTCTTTTCTTTATTCATTCTTCTGTTGATAGGCCACAAGGCTACCATAGTTTAGCTCTTGCAAACAAAGCTGCAATAAATATGACAGAGCCATTATCTTACTTGTATATTGATTTGTGCTCCTTCAGAAGACAATGTATTTTAAGTAGATTTACATTAAACAACTTTCTTGGCCCTAATTTTCCTAAGAAATAGAAAGTTGCTAGTATACTCAAAGGAACCAAAATATAGCATTAGTCTTCTCACAAGCAATAATAAATAACAATGCACAAAATGCCTTCAGAATTTTTGCCTTCAAATGAACTTAAATCAATAATTCTGTGTAGAGTCAAACTACCACTCAAGTATGAAAAAAATGACATACAAGAATCAAAAAGTTTGTCTTCCATGTATTCTGGGGGGAGGAATACACTAGTAATATTAAAAGGGGGTAGGAGAAAGAGAAGGGGAATAAATGGGAAGAGAGGGGAAGGGAGGAGGACAAGGGAAAGAAAGGGAAGGGGAATGGGGAGTGCAGGGAAACAGGGAGGAAGGAAAGAAACAAACAACAGTAAAAAATAAAAACATGAAATTGAAGGCATGAGGGCTGGGAAGGTGGCTCAGTGGTAGAGCACTAGCCTTGAACTGAAGAGCTGATGGACAGCGCCCAGGCCCAGAGTTCAGGCCCCACGATGGGACCCAAAAAAAAAAAAAGAAAAGAAAGAAAGAAAGAAAATTAAGAAAGAAAGAAAGAAAGAAAGAAAGAAAGAAAGAAAGAAAGAAAGAAAGAAAGAAAGAAAGAAAGAAAGAAAGAAAGAAAGAAAGAAAGAAAGAAAGAAAGAAAAATTGAAGGCATGAGGAGAGTTCTGTTTGGAGTGATGGGAAAGTAAGTAATTCAGACCAAATTGAACTAACTTCTGTGGAAAAATACAAACACTTGATGAAGCACACTATTAAAGACCCCAAAAGAATCAAGGATATGTTGGGATAATAATATCATACAGTCAGAAATCCAAGACTTGGGGAAAGGTACAACGTAGGAGCATTTGCTGATCTAGAAGAGGTAGTGAATAAGTCATTTTGAAAAGCTTAGAGGAGAAAGTCCATATCCCATGCAAGCCAAGGAACTGAGATTCAGAAAAGTAATGCTCTGCAAGCATTGGTAAATGAAAATAAGCAAACGTTTAGTCTCGTTCATGGTTTCTTTCTTTCTTTCTTTCTCTTTCTTTCTTTCTTTCTTGCTTTTCTTCTTCCTTCCTTCCTTCCTTCCTCCCTTCCTTCTTCTCTCTTTCCTTTCTTTCTTTCTTTCCTATTTTTGGATAGTAGTGGAGTTTGAAATCAGGGCCATGTGCTTGCTAAGCAAGTGATCTATGCTTGAGCCACATCTCCTTGTCCTTTGAACTTCACTTACGAGTGCAGTCTTTTCAAATGGATTGGCCTCAACCAGGATCTTCCTATTTGTACCTCGCACATAGCTGGGATAGCCTATTCATACCACCAACCATACCTAGCTTTTCTTTGTTGAGATGGAATCTAGAGAGATTTTTGCCTTTGTTGTCCCTGAAAAACCTTCCTCCCAATTGCCACCTCTCAAGAAGTCTATATTACAAAGATGAGGGACCATGTTGGCTCACTTTCTTTTCTATGTCTTAAGCTGTGAGCTTGTAGTCAGTTTACCCTAAATGGTTACTCCTCTTTAAAGATGAAACGAACATCACCTTAAGCCTTGAATTACTTCAAAACTATAATTTTTTGAAAGAAAATATCCAGCACATGCCAAAAATTAAGAAACAAGATACCATGTGTAAGAACAAGCAATCATAACTTTTAAAAAAAATAGCCACAAGTGTTGTCAGACACAGCACAGTAAAGGAGAAGAAAAGTGAGCTGTCAAATTTAGTAGAGATTGCCAGGTGATTGCTCATGTCTGTAATCCTAGCTACTCAGGAGGCTGAGATCTGAGGATCATTGTTCAAAGCCAGCCCAAAGCCCATAAGACTCTAATCTCCAATAAACCACCAGAAAACTGGAAGTGGTGCTGTGGCTCAAATGGTAGAGTGCTAACCTTGAGCTGAAGAGCACAGGGACAGTGCCCAAACCCAGAGTTCAAGCATCATGACTGACCAAAAAAAAAAAAAAAAGAAAGAAAGAATAAGAAATAGTAGAGAACTGACAACATAAAAACTAAACTGAAATCCTAGAACTAGAAAATTCCTAGCAAAATGAAAATTCCACAGAACAGATTTAACAACATATTGGACTACTGATGAGACAGTAAGTGAACTGAAAACAGGTTAGAAGAAACTTTCCAGAAAGCAGCTAAGCAGTAGCCCCAAACATAAATGGAATATGTTAAAGACATGAAATTCCACAAGAAATCTATGTTCTGGCATCCACTAGAAGAAGATATAGGGGTGGAAAAGACACAAATCAGGTGCTAGTATCTTACACTTGTAAACCTACCTACCTAGGTGGCTATCTTAGATCATAGTTCAAAGCCAGCCCAGGCAAAAAAAATTCCTGAGACTCTGACCTCCATTTGACCACCAAAAATCTGAAAGTAGAGATGTGGCTCAAGTGGGATAGTGCCAGACTTGAGAAAAACAAAGAAACAAACAAACAAACAAAAAAACAAAATCAAAACACCTAAGCTACAGCAACCGGGCCCTGAGTAAAAAGAAGAAAAGACACAGGTCATGTCTGTGGAAATTTTGGCTTAAAATTTTCTAACTAGTGATAAAATTATCAGTCTCAAAAAGTGAAAAACATTATAATCCATAAAAATAAAAACAAAAAGCAAAGTTCTGTGGCATAAAATTTGAAGGCATTAATTGCTAAGATCATCTACAACACAAACAATTTATATGATATTTTTGGAAGACAATACAAAAATGATTGCTAAGGAAACTCAAGAGGCTGCAAGGTACAAGAAGAACAAAGAGCAAAGAGAAGTTGCCAATGCCTGAGTAAATCTCAATCGACTTTGTACAGAAAAATAATAATTATACGGGACCAATCTGTGTTAGCTCCCAGCTACATGACAGACAGAGCTACAAAGATCACATTTCAAGGCCAGTTGGGCAAAAGTTAACAAATTGTGTCTTTTTAAGGATACACTGGACATGTTGGGGTTTGCTTACAATCCTCATTATGTGGAACGTAAAGGTAAAATGATCATAGTGGTCTGAGGCCAACTCCAGGTAAAAATGAGATCCTACCTGAAAAGCAAGCAAAGCAAAAAGGGATCTAGTGATAGAGCATTTTCCTATTAAGTGCAAAGCCCTGATTTCAAATACTAGTACCACCAAAAAAAGTAACCATCATCTATAGATTTAGAAGATTGTAAACAGAATTAATATTCTTGGCTATTTTGTATCAACTTCAATTCTGATAAGTCCATGGTCTATAATTTCCAGAATGGATATTGAAGGAATAAAAAAAGAACCTAATGTTTTCAACTAAAAAATAAGGGGGAAAATGTTAATGACTAAGAACAAAATCAATCAGGAGTTAAGAATACCAGAAGTTGTGAGTCCATGAGATGGATGCTACTACCCTAAGATTTCTGTTAAGAATTTGGGCCGCCAAACTCTCCAGCTGTCTCAGTTGATGTCAAATCAATGTAATGGGAAAAGCAACAATTCAAAGATCCCTCTGTTTGAAATGCTCTATTACTGAGGTTTTTTTCACTGTGACATCAATTCTCCAACATTGAATGGCCATAATAAAGGAAGGTGGTTAAATTCACCTGAAGTTTTGCCCCTACCAAAATAAAATTTAAAAATCATTTTTCCATATTGAACATTTTTAAAAGTAATACTGATGATAATAAGAATATTACAATGTTTTCAATGGTCTAGACAGTTACTACTCAAGTATCAGACAACAAAAACAAAAATTAACAAGTGAACCAAACTACAAAGTATATACCACAAAAAAAATTAGGAATGTTAAAGTTACTTCAGCAAGCTTTCTATGGTCACCGTGTCACATTCGAGACATTTTTCTATACTGAAAAAGAATAAAAGAAATAGATATTTCATGTCTTAAAGAACAAGCTGGCAATACTTTGTATTTTATGTCTTCCTGAAGTGAATATGAAAAATATGAGCTATTACCTACAGTAAGTTTGGCCATTTGTAAAAAATTAAAATTTTGGAAGTGGCACTGTGGCTCAAGTGGTAGAGCACTGGCCTTGAGCTGAAGAGCACAGGACAGCGCCCAAGCCCAGAGTTCAAGCCCCACAACTGACCAAAAAAAATTTTTTTTAAGAACAGAGATTGGCAAGAAGAGGCAACGTGAAGTGCTGGCAGGGTTTTTCATCAAATGATGTATATAGAAGAAGAACCAAAGAAGTAAAGAGAACCAGAAATACAAATCAAGGACATTGCTTATTAGGATTATATAAGTCTATGTAGTAGAGTTCATGATTTGATCAAGGATTTGATCTTTGCAAACACAGAATGCTTTGATTAATGCTTGTATTTCAGACTCTGATTTTGATGACTTCCAACAGATCTGTGATATTACAAAGAAATGGACCAAAAAGGATGTCTCTGTACCATCTGTTCTCTAATATTTATTCTGGAGTTTTCTTCATGGTTAGGATCAAAGATCTCCATTAATCTTTCATCATCAATTTACCCCAACTACAAGGCTACTTGCTCCTGTCATCAGACTCTGCTTGAAATTTGTTGTCTGGTTTTTGTGTATGTCAATACTCTGCAATTTCAGCTCTATTTGCACTATTTGTGATATGACCTTTAAAATGTCTCTGCTTCTTGTTCTGAAAATAAAATAGAAGAAAGTAAAAATGACTGAGAAATGCCAAAATACTGATTCTTTTCATCTTCCTGGTTATCAGTTGAAATTGCTGTAGAGAAATTGTAGAGAAAAGCCTGTGACAAGAAATCATATAAAAACAAACACAATTATCTCAGTATAACTACTGTCTTAGAAGTTTATATAAAGCAACACTATTATTAAGATTCATTATAGCTTTAGCACATCGTAGCTGACTCAAAAGTGATAGCTGTGTGAAATCTGACATGATTTGGAAAAACAATGAATAAACATGTTTCCAACTGTTAATTTCGACAAGTTATATAAACAAAATCCTAATTCACTATTATGAATTCTTCAGATACAAATTTATATATACTCTTGTGCTTCTCATTTACATATATAAATATATAAACATATAATATATGCACATTGTACAAAAATAAAATGCAGCCAAGATAAAACTGTTCCATTACTAAATGATTATAAAATCTATCTTTATGTTAGCAAGGGAAATGAGTACAGTATTCTCAGAGTACCTTTTGCCTCCAAAGGTAGTTTTAAATGCTTATTTTAAATGCTACACTCTGAATCCTGTTAGAAGTTCCCAGAAAATATTAACTGTCTTTGAAATAGTTAAAAGTCTCAAAGATATAAATATTTACATTTCAATTAAAAGAAGTAAATGAGTGGGGTTTTGATGGTTTATGCCTGTAATCCTAGCTACTCAAGAGGATGAGATCTGAGGATCAGAAAAGTCTGTGAGACTCTTATCTCCAATTTTAAAAAGTAGTTCAATAGAGACAAGAGTCCCATGGACTTTCCTACCAGGACTGGCTTCAAACCATGATCCTCAAATCTTAGCCTTCTGAGTGGCTAGGATCACAAGCATGAACTACCAGCACCCAGCCCATGAGATTCTTATCTGCAATTTATCAGAAAGAAGCAGGAATAAAGCTACAGTTAAGTAGTAATTTATCTACTTTTAGCAACATGCAGCACCCAGGCTTTGAGTTGAAACCGCAGTACTATGTGTGCTACACACGCACACACACACACACACACACACACAAACACACACACACACACATACACAATATCTTATCAAACATTGTAGCCTCCTCCTTTGTTTCCCCTTCCCATCCCTTCCCATCCTCCCCTCTCCCCCCATCCAATCCTCCCCACCCCGCCCCCACCAAAGTTGTAAAGTTCATTTTCGACATAACAACTTGTACATCTCATTGTTGCAATGGGTCCACCTGTACCCCTATTTAAACGATTTGTTTTTCCCCTTCCCCTTCACAAATTATAACAACATCAAATACAGTGAAAGCAGGGGTTATACCATGGGGGAGGGACATACAAAGCAACAAAGAAATTATCTTATAAATGTGTTAGAAACAATCGCATGAAAGAAAAAAAATTGAATACATATCTTAGGGTTAATTTCCCTAACAGCAACTTATCTGAACTTTTCTGCTTGACTCAGACATATACTAGATATTGCAAATAAGGGAAACCATGTTTCTTTGGGCCTGCTTACTTCATTTAATGTAATTTTTTCCAAGTCTTTCCATTTCCTAACAAATGGGGCAATGTCATTCTTTCTGATGGAGGCATAGAATTCCATTGTGTATATATACCACATTTTCTTGATCCATTCATCTACTGAGGGGCATCTGGGTTGGTTCCATATCTTAGCTGTAGTAAATAATGCTGCAATAAACATAGTTGTGCTGGTAGCCTTAATGTGGTCTTGTTTGTGAACATTTGGGTAAATGCCCAAAAGTGGGATTGCTGGGTCATAGGAGAGCTCTATGTGGAGTCTTTTGAGGAACCTCCATACCGGAAGTCATGCTGTAGCTCAAGTGGTAGAGCACTCACCTTGAGCTGAAGAGCACAGAGACAGCACCCAAGCCCAGAGTTCAAGTCCCAAGACCGACAAAAATAAAAACAACTTAAGAATAATTTAACTGTATTTGTAGATAGCCTTGGGAAGTATTGCCATTTTCACGATGTTGATCTTTCCAATCCAGGAGCATGGCCACTTTCTAAGTTCTGTTTTGGTTTTCTTTTTCAGGTTTTTAAAATTTTCATCATAGAGGTCCTTCACTTCTTTGGTTAAGTTAATTCCTAGGTATTTTATTTTTTGTGAGGCTATTACAAATGGAATTGCTTTCCTGATTTCATCCACACTTTTCTCATTGTTGGCATATAGAAAAGCCATTGATTTTTGAGGGTTAATTTTATACCCTGATACTTTCAAAAGACTCCACATAGAGCTCCTGTATGACCCAGCAATCCTACTTTTGGGCATTTATCCAAATGATCACAAACAAGAACACACTAAAGCTACCAGCACAACTATGTTTATTGCAGCATTATTTACTACAGCTAAGATATGGAACCAACCCAGATGCCCCTCAGTAGATGAATGGATCAAGAAAATGTGGTATATATACACAATGGAATTCTATGCCTCCATCAGAAAGAATGACATTGCCCCATTTGTTAGGAAATGGAAAGGCTTGGAAAAAATTATATGAAGCAAAGTAAGCCAAGCCCAAAGAAACATAGGTCCCATGGTTTCCCTTATTTGCAATAACTAGTATATGTCTGAGTCAAGCAGAAAAGTTCAGATAAGTTGATGTTAGGGAAATGAACCCTAAGATATGTATTCAAATGTTTTTTTTCTTTCATGCGATTGTTTCTAACACATTTATAAGATTATTTCTTTGTTGCTTTGTATGTCCCTCCCCCATGGTATAACCCCTGCTTTCACTGTATTTGATGTTGTTATAATTTGTGGAGGGGAAGGGAACAACAAATCGTTTCAATAGGGGTACAGGTGGACCCATTGCAACAATGAGACGTATAAGTCCTATGTCGAAAGCGAGCTTTACAACTTTGGTGGGGGGAGGGGAGGAGGGTTGGGTAGAGGGACAGGAGAAGTATGGGATGGGAAGGGGAAACAAAGGAAGAGGCTACAATGCTTGATAAGAAATGTACTCATTATCTTGCCCATGTAATTGTAACCCCTCTGTACAGTATTTTCACAATAGAAAAAAAAAAGAATAATTTAACTGGGCTGGGAAGGTGGCTCGGTGGTAGAGTACTTGCCTTGCATGCATGGGGCCCTGGGTTCGATTCTTCAGCTCCATATATGCAGAAAAAGCCGAAAGTGGTGCAGTGGCTCAAGTGGTAGAGTACTAGCCTTGAGCTGAAGAGCTCAGGGACAGTGCCCAGGCCCAGAGTTCAGGCCCCATGACCAACGAAATAATAATAATAGTAATAATAATAATAATAATAACTTAACCAAGAAGGTAAACAATCTAGATAAAATGATTAATACTCAAGAAATATAAACTATATACACTGTAAAAATTAATACGCTTAAATATCTTCATTACTTCTAAATGATCTACAAATCGAATGCAATCCCTATCAAAATGACAATGACATCTTTGTCAGAGAAACAGAAAAGCATCCTAAATCATATGGTCAAAAGGACTTTGAGTAACAAAGCAAACTTGATCAAAAAGAAAGCCATAGGATTATAACCACTGATAACAAAATATATCACACAGCTGTAGTAATCATAGCAGCAGGACACTGGCAGAAAAGCAAATACATTACCCAAGAGAACAGAAGAGAGGGCTCAGACATAAATGTACAAATTTATAGTTAATTATTTTTTGACAAAAATGCCAAGAACACAAAATGGGCTCTTCAACAAATGGTGTTAGGAAAAATGGATTTACACAAGCAGAAGAATGAAATTGGACCTTATTCTCTTCTATGTACAAAATTCAACTCAGGATGTACTAAAGAATTAATTTAAACATATGACCAGAAACTATGAAACTACTGGAAGTATGTGAGAGAAAAGCTCATTGGCATTTGTCTGGACAACAATTTGTTTTGCATAGGATCATAAAAGCATAGGTAACAAAAGCAAAACTAGACAAATAAGATTCCATCCTACTGTAAAGTGAAAAATACAACCAATGAAGTAGGAGAAAATATTTCCAACCCATACAACCAACAGATTATCCGAAACATAGAACAAAAAACACAAACAATTCAACAACAAGAAAAATAAAATCCAGATTAAAATGGACAAAGCATGTAAACAGATGTTTTTCCAAAGAAGATATATAAATGGCCAGGAAGTATATGTAATTATGCTCTATGAAGTATGCACCATCAGATAAACTCAAATTGAAAACACAATGAAAGCTAGGGTGTAGCTAGTGATAAAGTACTTGCCTAGAATGAACAATGCATTGGGTTTAATCTTCAACATCACAAAAAAATGAATATCCTAGCTAGTATAACTGTCCCATAGTATTGTGAAATTTATGTAGTCACTTAATCTCAATAAAGAAATATTTGGAGAAATGAACACAGAAATGAACCTACAGACCTATAGCCACCTAATCTTCGATAAGGGTGCTAAAAAATAGAATGGAAGAAAGACAGCCTCTTCAGTAAATGGTGCTGGCAAAATTGGTTAACTATTTGTAGAAAACTAAAGCTAGATCCTTATATATCACCCTGCACCAGAATCAACTCCAAATGGATCAAAGACCTCGGAGTCAAAGCAGACACTCTGAAAACATTACAGGATGGAATAGGAGAAACCCTAGGTCCTTGGCGCAGGCCGAAATTTTCTTAATAGAGACCCGGAAACACAACAAATCAAAGAAAGGTTGGACAAATGGGATTGCATGAAATTGCAGAGCTTCTGCATGGCAAAGGACATAGCTAGCAAGATCAATAGAAAGCCCATGGACTGGGAGAAGATCTTCACTAGCCATACAATGGACAAGGGTCTCATATCTAAAATATACTTGGAACTCAAAAAATTAAATCCCCCAACAACAAATCCTCAAAAAAAACAACTGCCCAATAAATAAGTGGGCTAAAGACTTAAAGAGAAACTTCTCTGAAGAAGAAAGAAGGATGGCCAATAGACACATGAAGAAATGCTCAACCTCCCTAGCCATAAAAGAAATGCAAATCAAAACAACATTGAGATACCACCTCACTCCAGTTAGAATGGCAAAAATCAAGAACTCTAATAACAACAGATGCTGGAGGGGATGTGGACAGAAGGGAACCTTACTTCATTGTTGGTGGGAGTGTAAACTTGTTCAACCACTTTGGAAAGCAGTATGGAGGTTCCTCAAAAGACTCCACATAGAGCTCCCCTATGATCCAGCAATCCCACTTTTGGGCATTTATCCAAATGTTTACAAACAAGACCACACTAAAGTTACCAGCACAACTATGTTTATTGCAGCATTATTTACCATAGCTAAGATCTGGAACCAACCCAGATGCCCCTCAGTAGATGAATGGATCAAGAAAATGTGGTATATATACACAATGGAATTCTATGCTTCCATCAGAAAGAATGACATTGCCCCATTTGTTAGGAAATGGAAAGGCTTGGAAAAAATTATATTAAGTGAAGTAAGCCAAGCCCAAAAAAACATAGGTCCCATGGTTTCCCTTATTTGCAATATCTAGTATATGTATGAGTCAAGCAGAAAAGGTCAGATAATGTGATGTTAGGAAAATGAACCCTTAGATATGTATGTAAATGTTTTTTTTTCTTTCATGCATTTGTTTCTAACTCATTTATAAGATTATTTCTTTGTTGCTTTGTATGTCCCTCCCCCACAGTATAACCCCTGCTTTCACTATATTTGATGTCAGTATAATTTGTGGAGGAGATGGGGAAAAACAAGTCATTTAAGGATACAGGTGGACCCGTTGCAACAATGAGAAGTACAAGTTGTCATGTCGAAAACAAACTTTACAACTTTGGGGGGGGGAGATTGAGTGGGGAGGTGGGGGGAGGGTGGGAAGGGATGTGAAGGGTAAACAAAGGAGGAGGCTGCAATGCTTGGTAAGAAATGTACTCATTATCTTGCCCATGTAATTGTAACCCCTCTGTACAGTATGTTCACAAAAATAAATAAATTAATTTAATTTTTTAAAAATGTAATATTTGGAGAAAAAAAGAAGAAAGGAAAGTACAGCCAAGACCCTAGAATAATCACCAATGGAGAGCAGCAACATGGAAGGCATAGTCCATGACTCTTAGCCAAGACCTGAGCCTGAGAAACACAGCCAGGCACCTCTACCAGAGTGAGCATTGCTTTCACAGAAATGCAGACATTTCTGCTTGGGGGAAAAAAGAAACTCATGAGATACTATATCAAACCTTCTCAACTGGCTTCTATCAAAAAGACGTAAGATGAGTGTTGGCCTAATGTAAAGAAAGGGCAGCCTTCATATGCCATTGGTGGAAATACAGAAGTAGCATGGTGACTCCTCAAAAAGTCCAAAAATAGAAGAGTCATATGCTATGACAAGCTATTTCTCTATTATCAAAGAGAAATAAAACTAGTAAGTCAAAGAGATGATTGTATCCACATGTTCATGGAAGCATTATTCACAAATTCCCAAAGTATAAGATTAATCCAAATTCTCTACTACAGACAAAGAAAATATAGTTCATATGCACAGTGGAACGTCATTCGGCCTTAAGAAAGAAGGAGCTAATTTAGTGAGACATACCTGTACCTCTAGGTAGAGGTCGAGCAAGAATGAGGACCTGAGTTTAAACCCTAATAGAGCCAAAAAATACAAGTGCATAGCCCAGTGTGCATCATTTCTGTTCGTGCTAGTAGGATAGCAGAATCATAATGATGATTTTTTTTTACAAACTAATCCCAAGCATTCATGAAGAAAGGGTGATGGAGGCTGGTTCAAAGGAATGAAGAAAGGGTTGGTTTCCCAAGAGAATCCTGCCAATTAAAATTCCAACTGTATTTTTATTGATCTCAAGTGAAAATATAGAAAGAACTAGCAAGAGGGAGAAGGGCAGCCTGGGACAGAGCATGGCAAATTGGAAAAGAAATCTGTACCTTGGATTCCCAAAAGACAATTAGCTTAATTATTTCCATGGGCCTCCACTGGCACTGGATGCAATGCATATTGATTGACTTTACTGCTAATTAGACTAAATGACCTTGAACACTTCTATAGAATCAGTCACATTCCACTGAGCACTTATTTTCCTTGTGTTTTGATAAGAATTCAGCTTTTATCTCACAGGCTAGAAGAGACTCTTGATATTTTAAAAAAAAGTTAATATCTTTAGGGAAAGGATATATAAATATATATATACTTTAACCCAGTCTGAAATTTTTAGTCCTATATTCTGCTTCTATAAATGTACTTATAGCTACCTGTGAACTTTTTATATTCAGCTTTGGCAAATCTGCCTAAATATCAAAGTGTGTAAAACAATGTTCGATAGGAAATGTACCTATTACATTACTCACGTAACTACAGTTACCCCTCTGTATAGTATCTTTACAATAAAATATATGTACTAAAAGTTCAATAATATATACTATAGTCATAAGGATGCTGGTGCTTAGTTAATTAACAAGAAAGCCTAATATATGAAAGATATTTCAAACTAAAACTGGGCTTCTGAAATGAACTCAAATAGCCATACCGGGAAATCTGTAAATAGAAGGTATGTGAACAGGAAGTTGGAAAGGAGATTCCAGCACTCCCCACTGGATAGAAGATCACACTAAGTTAGTCCATAGGTCCTTCCCAAATATGACACAAAGCAAATGCCTTTGCATTTCTAGTGAAGGTAATATGGATATCAAGACCACATGTTGGCTAGGGCTCTGGTGGCTTCTGCCTGTAATCCTAGCTACTCAGATGGTTGAGATCTAAAGAACAAGGGTCAAAGTCAGCCCAGGCAGGAAAGATGAGACTTTTACCTCCAATTAATCACCAAAATCCAGAAGTAGAGCTGTGGCTCAAAAGGTAGAGCACTAGCTTTGGCAAAAACACTCAAGAACAGCACCCAGCACTTAAGTTCAAGCCCCAAGACTGGCACACACAAAGGAAAACTGCATATGGATCAAACGTGGAGGAGATATGACTTTTTAACCTTGGAGGAACTCTCTATCTGGCTTCTGGTGTCCTGAGCACTGAGGTAGCAGAATCTGCTTTTGTGATCTAATACATATATGGTGCTCAGACATGTCTCTGACTGCTACCTACAAATTGGCTGCTGTGTGGCGACTATGATGTAGAGATCTTTATGAAACCTCTTTCTGTTCAAAACTGACCTAAAATCTCTGCAGATGGAGAGCTTACAAAAGACTGCAGTTATAATTCAATGAAAATGGTTATGTCCTGGTAAATGGGATGGGTAGGGTTGGGAGAGATGGAGGAGAATTGTGAAAGACAATGATCAAGATACATTATACTCACAAACTGATATGTTTAATGAAAACACCTTTGTACAACTACTAAAGGATAATATACAAGTAATTATAATAAAATGTTGATCTCATAAAGCCTCAGCAAAACATGAGAGAGGAGTCACACAGAGTTGTTCAAAGGGTGCAGGAAGGCAGTTAGATAAGAGGAATGATTTCCAGTGATGTACAGAACAGCAAGACAAGTGTGATTAACAATTAATTAATTGTATATTCCATAATAGCCAATAGAGAGGATTTTGGATCCTTCACATGCTTTTGAACACAAAGAACTTATATGTGAGTAGGGCCTAACCGTGCATGCCTCTAATCCCATCTCTCAAGAGGCTGACCCAGGTGGATGGAGAATCTGAATCTAACCTTTGCAACAGAAGAGGACACAGTCTCAAAACAGAAAATAGAAGTAACATTTGAGGTGAGAAATAAACCAATTACCCTGATCTAATCATTATTATTATACACTGCATTCATATGGTGAAATGTCACACTATAACCCATAAATATGTCTAGCTACTATGAGTCAATTAAAAATGAAAAATAGATTTTAAAAATCCAGCATCGCCTCCAAATGGTGTCCGCACAGATCCTAAATGGGTCTTATCAGTGCTGCTGTGGTAATTGCTGTAAACGTCCGTTGTTACTGCTCTCTACCGCTAACTTCCGGGGTCACAATGGAGTGGAGGCACATGGGGAGAGGCAATCAGGGCAGTTACACACAAAGAATAGTCGAAGTGAAACATGCCAAGGAAGGCAGGTGCGTACCTGAGGCCAAGTAGAACTATTCTCTATGTAACACACAGGGACTCCAAGTCCAGGAAGTCACATGGATATCATAGACAATGTTACTTATTGTCAGATATCTGTGTGTGTGTGTGTGTGTGTGTGTGTGTGTGTGTGTGTGTGTGTGTGTGTGTGTGTGTGTGTTGGTATTGAGGGCCTTCAATTCTCACTTGGCCTCTTCACTCAAGGCTAGTGCTCTACCACTGCAGCCACACCTCCAACTTCCAGATTTTGCTTGTTTATTAGAGATGACAGTTTCATGGACTTTCTTGCCTAAGCTGGCTTTGAACCATGATCCTTAGGTTTCCCTAGGTATTATCCAATATTTATTACAACTTTACTGATTATAAAGAAAAAAGGCAACTTGCTTCTTATGACAGTTTTAGGGCAGATAACAACACTATATCTCATTCAAACAAGATCAACATGTTTAAATTCTCCCCTGACAAAGGTAAACAAGTTTGACAATCATAGATCTTGTTAGATAAATGCCTAAAATAACCTGTGTTTTTAACACAAGAGATTACATTTCTAACTAGAGTACTCTCAATGAGTATCTTTTTTTTTTTCCTTGCCAGTCATAAGTCTGGGCTGTGTCCCTGAGCTTGTGTGCTAAAGACTGGCTTTGAACCACGATCCTCAGATCTCAGGCTCCTGAGTAGCAGATTACAGGCATGAGCAACCAGCACCCAGTTCAATGAGAATCTTCATAAGTATCAGCAAAATAGTCCTGCACCTTTGTTAGTGAACTTGTGAGCAGGATCCTGGGGGATGGGGGGGGGGGGGTAGTAGTACAGCTCGTGTCATCTGCTGTTTGTTTCTACAGCATAATAGTAGTGCTGAGTTTTTAATTTAAATTTATAAATATTTTCAGGGTGACATAAATCACTATGTTACTACAAATATTCATTTCCCATTAATATATAAAATAAGTATTGCTTGGACATAAATTAGAGATTGCTAGGTTATCTTCCACTTAATATGTCAATTGATTGGTTTTGTTATACAAATTCTGGCAGTGCAAACATTAACTGGCATTAAAATATTGCTGCCTCATGCTGCATACACATTATTTAAGGCTGTATCCAAAACATTCAGGGACTAACATTCAATCAATAGTTCCATTGAAAAATGAACTAGAAAATGCTTTAAAGCAACAAGAAACAACATAGTTTATCGAAATTAAATTACAGATGCTGAGCTAATTGCAGTTCTTGACTCTGGCATTGAATTACCATAAATAAGAGGAAAATGTTAAATACACCTAAAGTATCTCCCTACCAAAATAAAGTTAAAAATTATTTTCCATATTAAATATAACATTTTAAATATATTTTATTATGCTGAAGTAGTTGCACAGAGTTATCATTCAACAAGTTTATGAATATAATGCAGCTTATACCTTTAATCATTCTACCCCATCCCTCCCAACCCTATCCTTCCCCTCAGTTTTCTTAATTTTATGGGATATGCATTTCATATTATGATTTCATTCTTCCTCCCATTCATCTTTTCATTCATCTAACACCCTTTATCTTGAGCCCACCCCCAACATTCTAGTATCAGTTTCCTGGTGTTCATGTTGTTGGGCTGTGAGTTAGTCTTTCTAAAGAATTACACTGTTTGAATTCTCCCTGCAAATGCCATATTTAGGTTAATACATTTGTGTACACTTCCATACAACCACGATGTGTTTACTTCTATATTTATAAATTGTTTCTAGCTTCCATTTTTAAAAGAAATACTTGCGAAAAAGAAAGAATATCATGATATTTTCAATGGTCTAGATATTTGTTACTTGAAGTATCAGGCAACAAAACCAAAAATTGAAAGAGACTATACCACACCAAAAAGTTTCTGCATAGTTAAAAAAAATCAACAAATTGAAAAGGCAGCCTTCAGAGTAGAAAAAAGTATTCAGGAACTATATTTCTAGTAAAGGATAAATGGTCAAAGTAAATAAATCATATGTACAACTCAATAACAGAAGAGCCTAATTTGAAAAATATCCAAAGGATCTAAACAAACATTTTTCCAATGAATACATACAAATGGTAAACAACTATATGAAAAAACATTCATTATCAGAAAGATGCAAATCAAAATACAAGGAGATAGTACCTAAGCCCTGTTAAAGAGTGTTTAAAAAGTCAAAGGATGCCAGATATGACTCAGATCTATTATCTTAGCTACTCAGGAATCTGAGATCTAAGGATCTGAGTTTGAATCCATCTTGGGTAGAAAAATCTGAAAGACTTTTATTTCCAATTAACCAGAAAAGAAAGCCATAACTGGAGGTATGACATGAGTGGTAGAGTACAACCATGAGTGAAAAAGCCAAGTAAGAGCACAAGACATTGAGTTCCAGCCTTAGTACTGGTACATTCAAGAAAAGTCAAAATATAATATTGAAGAGCATGTGGAAAAAGACAACTATTGTACTCTGTAAGTGGGAAGGTAAATTAGTATGTTTATTACAGAGAACAACCAACACTACCATATAGTCCAACAATCCCACTTCTAAGTATATATCCAAAGGAAGTAAAATTACTCCCTTCAAAATATATCTTCACTCCTGTCTGTGTTCATTGCACAACAGTCAAAACATGAAAATATCTGTCAGTAGATGAATAAAGAAAATGCAATATCAACCCGAGAAACAGAAGCAAGAGGATAGAGGCCAGCTTGAAATACGTAAGACATTAGGCTTGACATGTAGCTCAATGGCATCATTCTTTCTTACTATGTGTAAGGTCTTTGTTTTGTTCCTCAGCACCAAAAAATCACTATTATTTATATGCACAATGGAATATTATTCTAGAAGAAAGAGGAGAAGGAGGAGGAAGAGGAGGAGGAAAAAAAGAGGTAGATTCTGTCACTTGGGAACACATGAGAGAGAGAACTTATGCTTAGTGAATAACCCATGGCCTCTAAAAAGGTCAACTTCTGAACAAAAAGAAACATGGTGGTCACCAATGACCTAGGCTTAAGGAATTAATGGATAGATGGTGGTTAAATGATACAACAGTTTGATTTGAAGATGAATGTTTATGAAGTCTAATGTATGTAATGGTGAATATAGTTAATATGTTATTTATTAGAATTTCCTGAGTAAATCTTAAGTATTCTACACACACGCACGTGCGCATGGGCACACACACACACACACACACACACACACACACACACACACAATAGCTACATGAGGTCATGAATTCACTATATTGTGGTAATCATTACACAATATATACATATGTACATCAAAATACCAACCTGTATTCCTTAAATGCATGTAATTTTTATTTGTATACATTTTGTATACAATTTGAGAAGTGTTGCTCAAAAAATGTATATAATTTTAATAATAATGTATAAAATAATGATAGTGTATATAATTTTAAAAAGTGGAAGGAACGTGAGTTATTGAAACTTTGCAAATTAATCATTTATATTAACTGAAAACATAGTAAGCAATAGGATTGTTGCAATATTAATAACTTAGTCCTTTTTATTTATTTCCTTTTTAAAAAGAAGTTTATTTTATTGTAAAGATGCTGTACAGAGAGTTTACAGTTACATGATTAAGGCAATGAGTACATTTCTTGTCAAGCATTGTTACCCCTTCCCTTGTTATTCTCCCACTATCCCTCCCCTCCCCCATCTCCCTTACTCCTCCCCCCACCCCAAAGTTGTAAAGTTCATTTCCAATATACTGTCTTATGAGTATCATTGTTGCAATGGGCCATTCTGTCTTTAGTCCTTTTTAAAAGATCAGTTATAGGTCTTGTGAAAATACTGCAATGTATTTTGGCTTTTAGTTACAAGACACACTTTCAAATGCTTATAGCTCTTAGAAAGAACATGTTTAACTTTGTTAATACTAATCAGGAATGGACAAATTCTCTCTTTTTTTGTGAACATACTGTACAGAGGGGTTATAATTACATTGGCAAGATAATGAGTACATTTATTATCAAGCATTGCAGCCTCCTCTTTTGTTTACCCTTCACATCCCTTCCCAGCCTCCCTCCCCCCCCCCCCCCCCCCCGTTCCCCCACCCAAACTTTCCCCCCCCACCAAAGTTGTAAAGTTCGTTTCGACATGACAACTTGTACTTCTCATTGTTGCAACAGGTCCACCTGTATCCTTAAACGACTTGTTTTTCCCCATCTCCTCCACAAATTATACCGACATCAAATATAGTGAAAGATGGGTTACACTGTGGGGGAGGGACATATAAAGCAACAAAGAAATAATCTTATAAATGCATTAGAAACAAGCGCATGAAAGAAAAAAACCTTTAAATACATATCTAAGGGTTCATTTTCCTAACATCACATTATCTGACATTTTCTGCTTGACTCATACATATACTAGATATTGTAAATAAGGGAAACCTTGGGACCTATGCTTCTTTGGGCTTGGCTTACTTCACTTCATATAATTTTTTCCAAGCCTTTCCATTTCCTAACAAATGGGGCAATGTCATTCTTTCTGATGGAGGCATAGAATTCCATTGTGTATATATACCACATTTTCTTGATCCATTCATCTACTGAGGGGCATCTGGGTTGGTTCCAGATCTTAGCTATGGTAAATAATGCTGCAATAAACATAATTGTGCTGGTAGCTTTAGTGTGGTCTTGTTTGTAAACATTTGGGTAAATGCTCAAAAGTGGGATTGCTGGATCATAGGGGAGCTCTATGTGAAGTCTTTTGAGGAACCTCCATACTGCTTTCCAAAGCGGTTGAACAAGTTTACACTCCCACCAACAATGAAGTAAGGTTCCCTTCTGTCCACATCCCCTCCAGCATCTGTTGTTAGAGTTCTTGATTTTTGCTGTTCTAACTGGAGTGAGGTGATATCTCAATGTTGTTTTGATTTACATTTCTTTTATGGCTAGGGATGTTGAGCATTTCTTCATGTGTCTATGGACAAATTCTCTTTTAAATTTTTTATTTATTTTTAATTTTATTGTCAAGGTGATGTAGAGATGGGGTTACAGTTACATAAGTAAGGTAGTGAGTACATTTCTTGTCAAACTTATTACCCCTTCCTTCATTTTCTCTCTCTTTCCCTCTCCCCCAGTCCTCACAGTTTGCACAGATCAATTCCAGCATCTTGTCTTGTTAGTCTCACTGTTGCATTGGTTCCCCCTTTGTCCTTTGTCTCACCATTTTGTTATTCACTTTTCTTCCCTAATTCAGATAAATGTATAATACAATACCCAGGGTACCAAAATCAAATACAGTGACAACAGGGATAAATGATAGGGCGAAAAATACAAACAAAACAAGACACCATATAGTATATTAAAAACAACAATAACAAAGTAAAATTCTTGTGTCCACGTCTTGGAGTTCATTTCACTTACCATCATTTTATATTGTCATATGAACATAGCTATTGAGCTATTATGCTCATCTGCTAAGATTATCCTAGACATATATTAATTATTACAAATGAGGGAAACCATGGGACCTATGTGTCTCTGGGTCTGGCTTATTTCACTTAACATGATTTTCTCCTACATCTTTCCATTTCCTTACAAATGTCTTTTTAATTTAAGTTTATTAATTATTTAAGGTTCAAAACTTTGCAAAAGATTCTATAAATCTAGGAACTGTTTCTAAACAGAAGAAGGTATTGGAGAACATTACTATCCACTATACCATATGTAAATTAACTTTTGTGAAAGCCAATATACATATTTTGAAACAAGCATATATTCTAGTTGCTACTTTTCTAAAGTTTAACTAAAACTTCAAAATAGCTGATCCACAAGGTGCCTAGATATTTAACAAAACATCATTTTAGATGTTTCTTTGAAGAATCCTTTAAATTTAAATTGTTGTTTAAATTGACAAAATAAGCCAGACTTCCCTCTTTAGCTTGAATTGTTGAGTCATATCTAATCTGTAAAAGGCTTCAATGGTACAAAAGGCTTGACTCTCCAGGTAGAAGAGGAGTTTTCCTTCCTACTTTCAAAACAAAGCTGTTTGTTTTTCTGATGGTGTGCTAAAACTGAAACATCTGTTCTTCAAGGGTCTGAAACCTCCAGACTCATTCAGCCCTTCAAGGTGTCTTACTTGTCCCAGTTACCCTGTAGATCTTAAGACTTATCCACTAGCATAACCACAGAAGCCAATTTCTTATTAAACACACACACACACACACACACACACACACATACATATAATCTTATTGGATAGATTTGTGATGATAGATAGACACATAGATACATAGATAGAGATATTTCTATAAAGAACTACTTATATAAAGAACTCTTACTAACAAAACTATTACTTTACATTTAACTATTGCTGTGGTTGAATCCAACAAAGTGACTTCAGGTTTGTTACATGTGTTGTTGTGGAGTATTTTTTCTTTTCTTTTTTTTTTATTGTGAAATTACTGTACAGAGGGGTTACAATTACATGGGCAAGATAATGAGTGCATTTCGTATCAAGCATTGTAGCTTCCTCCTTTGTTTCCCCTTCCCATTCCCTCCTCCCCCCACCCCCCCTCCTAACCCTCCCCCCCCCACCAAAGTTGTAAAGTTCATTTTTTTTTTATTAGTTACAATTTGCAGAAAGAACCAAAAGAGCTAATAACAGCCTTGGAGATTACAATCTCATATATACAGAACTGTAAAGGAGTTAAGAGCTAGTACTTGAGCCAAAGTTACCATCTGACTGCTACCTCTCAGTTGAGTGATCTTCAGTTCCTATCCTTTCCTCTGTCCTTTTACATCATCATCATCAACCCTGAGGGCTGATATGGTTTGAATGATTATACCATGTAAAACACTTAAACACTGTCTAACATGAAGTAAAACCTCCCTAAATAGTAGATATTGCTATTGTCATTTGTTGGCAGTACTGGGGTTTGAACTCAGGGCCTTGAGCTTACTAGGCAGGTGCTCTACCACCTGAGCCATGTCCCAATCCCTCTTGCTTTTGTAATTTTGCAAATAGGCTCTCACATTTATGCCCAGACCAGCCTCCTATTTATATTTCCCATACAGCTAGAAGGAAAGATGCAAATGACTGCTTCCTAGTTTTAATGGTTGAGATGCTGGTCTCATGAACTTACAACTATGAGGTACTACACCCAGTTTATTATTATTCTTGTGTAATGTGAATTCTTAAACTCTTTTAAAGCATGAAACAGATGACATCTGTTACTATTCTGAGAATCATCTCATCCTAGGAAACTAAAGGGAAATGAGAAGGAAAAAAATAATCTTGTCAATGAAGATTTGTTTGAGAACTGATTTGTTTTAAAAAGAATTTCTTTTCTGTGCCTCAGAATCAGCATTCCTTTATGTATACACTGGACTTTTTTCTAATACCAATATTATCTGGTTTTTGTTAAATCTAGTTTTCTTATTATTATTCCATTCATTAAACCATTCAGTGTTTAAGACACACTGGTGAATAATATGTGATTCCTGACCTTAAAAATCTCCCAATTACAGAGATAATTATTAGTGTGTATAATAACACAGCAGCTAAATCATTAGTAGGTTTTTCCAACCACTGCAGGCTTTATGTTCTAGAAAGAAAATGTTCAAACAAAAAAAGAAAGACTCTTAGAACTAGAAGTAGCTCCAGGAAGAATCCTAAGGATAGGTCTGGGCAGCTTAATTATTTGATCCATACCCTAAGATTAGTCTTTCTCTAGCACTATGACTTGTACAATAACACTTTTGGAAAAGAAAATTCAAATTGTGGTAAAGAAATTACATTGGAAAATGGCATTGTGACTTTTTTTATTAAATGTGGAGGGGCTACAAGGGCTTGCAAGTTTTATCTACTGGAGCAGGTATTGCACTGGATCTATGATAATATTAAAATAATACATATCCTATGTCCTCTGCACGTCACAATGTCCTTGTCACCACTACAGATCATAGCTAATGAGCTGTCTTTTCATCTCAGGCAGAATAGCCTTAAAAGTTTTAGAAGGAAGACCCCGGGGCTTCATCTACTGATTATAAACGAAGCATCTGCTGAGGTTTTGTGGCTATCATAAGTAGTGAATAATCACACAGAGACAGACAGTTGCCTGCTCCTGCAGGGACAGACAACATCTGGGTACAGGAGTAGAAGAACACAACTCCCAGTACCCAATCTTCAAGAAGCTCTATTTCCAGCAAGGTGGTTGGATGTCCATGACTACCCCTGTTTAGTGCTATTGTTCACCCCAGTGGCATCAGCCTGCCTGCTCCAGAAATTCCATGGCAAGCACCCAAGTCTATATCAGTACACTAATGACCACTCTGTCTGACTAAGCTTCATGTCATTCTGGGTTTTCCTTTTTTTAATGTGGTAGTTAAAATAACATTCTGACTGCTTCATTAGGTTGTACTCCCAACAGTGATCTCACTAAATTAGTTCCACTATTATCTTTTTATTCCATCCTCCTCACTAACCAATACATTTCTCTTTTTTTCCCTTTAGCCCAATTTTTGCATTAACAGGGCTATCAGAAGTATAAGAAACTGACTTGGAATAATTGAGACAATGCAAAAGATAAGCAGTGGTGAAAAAATTCAGTGTGTTAATGAACTGAGTGTTCCCACCCTTCAAATTTAGGTTGTAGCCATCACCCCAAATTGTGCTGTGATTTGAAGATGGCTTTTGAGAGATGATTTGGGTTCGATAAAGTGATGAAGGTATAGTTATGATGGGATTAGTGCCCTACACACACACACACACACACACACATACCCACAGACACCACACACACACACACACCACTTGTGTGCATGCACACATACAAGCACACACACACACACACACACACACACACACACACACAGAACAGTTATAAGAAGCCACATAAGAAGGCACCCTACTTGTAAGGCAAGAAGAGGGCCTTCACCAAATACCCTGGGACTTTGAGCTTGGAACTTCTAGCCTCTAGAAATATGGTCAAACCCATCTAATTTTTGGTGTTTCATTGTGACAGCCTGAACTGAATAGCAGAATACAGCCTAGACTAAATCCTATTTTTTCAATGGTAAATCTTGAATATTCTACATCCTCCATTGGCACTGGATTATAATAAGGTTCTTTTTTTAAGATTTTTATCGTTTAAGCTGGGCACTGGTGGCTCACACCTGTAATCCTAGCTACTCAGGAGGCTGAGATCTGAGGATCACAGTTCAAAGCCAGAGACTCTTCTCTCCAATAAACCACTAGAAAACCGGAAGTGGTGCTGTGGCTCAAGCCATACAGCGCTTGCCTTGAGCTTAAGAGCTGAGGGACAGCACCCAAGCCCAGAGTTCAAGCCCCACTACTGACCAAAAAAAAAGGGGGGGGATTTTTATTGTTTATTCTGCTCTTTATCATTTTTATTGTTTTAAAATACATTTTTATTGTAAAAATATTGTACAGAGGGGTTACAGTTACATGAGCAAAGTAATGAGTACATTTCCTAACAAGAATTGTTGCCTCCTCCTTTGTTTTTTCCCTACCCTCCCTTCCCTCTCACTTCTACAACTACATTCCCCATTACCCCTCTACCCCCCTAAATTGTAAAGTTCGTTTTTTCAACATAGTGTCTTGTACATCTCATTGTCACAAAATGCTACTTAAGCATTTTGTTTTTTTCTCTTCCCCTGCCCAAATTGGAGAAGTGTAAATACAAGATGCAGAGCACCTACATCAATACAGTGAAAACAGGGGTTATATTGTGGGGGAGGAACATACAAAGAAACAAAAAAATCACATGGTACATTATAAATATGTTAGGAACAATAACAAGAAAGAAAAACCACTTGTGTCCCTTTCTTGGGGTTCATTTCACTAACATGATCTTATCTGGTCATATGTACATAGCTTTTGACCTTTTTTGCTTGTCCCAGACATATTCTACCTTATTGGGTAATTGATTTATATAAAATTCTACAAAAATAAAAAAATCTCAACTATACTAGAAATGTCGAGAATTAACACTTTAGTGGAAGCCTATATTACATCAAAACCAGAATTCTTTTTTTTTGTCAGTTGTGGGGCCTGAACTCTGGACCCTGGTGCAGACCCTGAGTTCTTCAGCACAAGGCTAGCACTCTACCACTTAAGCCACAGTGCCACTTCCAGCTTTTTCAAAACCAGAATTCTTTGAAAAACATTAAATACTGTAGTTATCAATTCAGCAAGCACAATACAAGATACAGTAAAATTGGAAGGTAAAACCAATTATTCTCAGCCATTTCACAAGATTAGTGAAATTTTTCTAGGTAGTACAGTATAAAAGGCTGTGTGTGCCAAGTGTTGGGTCAAGGAGACAGTAGGAGATCGAATAATTAGTAAGACATGGGCTCTGTCCCAAATCCTACTGACCAAACTTCTGCAACAATTAATTTCCCTGTGTCTATTATAATCCTATTCATTATTGACACCATTTTCAAATTGTTACTCATGCCATTAATTGTGATTTTAAATCCATACTGGAAAATATGTCATTTTTAGGGGAGCATTTTTCTAATATAGAGATAGGGATAAATTTGAGATTCAGAGTTAATATAGCCTGGTAACACATCAATACAAAAAAAAAAAAAAGAAGAAGAAGGAGGAGGAGGAGAAGGAGGAGGAGAAGGAGAAAACAGAAAAGGCTGAGCTGGAAAGTTATTCACTTAGATACAAAAACAGACTATTCAAAGGCCTGCAGGCTGCATTCAGGGCTCCCCATTGGAGATAATGAGACACCATCTGCTTGTCACTCATTTACAGAGTTTTATGTAGCCAGAGACAGTGGTGACGTCCATTTTTTATCGTACATCATAAAAAATGCATGTCTTGCTTTTTGGAAGCTAAATAGAATTTTTATTAAAAGAAATACTTTTCTTTGCATTTATTTAATCTCTCAACAACATCTTCCAGCAGGGAAAATGCATTTTCTCCTTCAAAAGATATTTGAATTGAGAGCTCATCCAGTTGTTTCAGATTTATTTAAAGAAACTTTAGTGTCTTCTCCATCCATGCCTAGAGGAAAATGAAATGCAAGTCCTACAGCAGTGGCAAAATGAGAGAAAATCTTCACCTACAGGTAAAGGAGGGAAGAACTCACTTTTTTTCACATTTTATTAGCGTCAGTTCTTTTTACATGTCCACATGTGCAAACAACGTGCCTTGATGAGACTTATCCTTCCCACCACTTTCCCTCATCCCTCCTTTCCAAATTCAACAGCTTCATTGTTCCATTTTCACACAAGAACATAAAGTATTTTGATCACAGTTATTCTCTTCTTCCACCTTTCCATTGGCCCCTCCCCCTCCCACAAGTACTCTGTTTTCCATTCCTATCATTCGTTTTTAAGTGAATGTTAATTCCTTAGATGCATTTCACCGTGGTATTTCACATATGCATAGACAGTAATGTAGTCATTCAGACTCCTCACTTGCTCTTACTTTCTCCATCCCCACTGCCATCTATTATTCAACAGCTTTCAATGAGTCCTGTTATATTCTTATGGGATCAAAAGTAGATTTTGGAGACATGAGTCACAGCTAATCTCCTATTGTGAAATAACTTCTGTTCAAATATTTCATGCCCTAAAAGTATACAGGGGAATATGCCATCCAAATACCATCAAGATTGTGGCGGATAATGACTGAGTTCAGAACAATTCTGAACTAAAGTGTCTGACATCAACTTTGATTTACTGATAAAAGCAAAGAGAAAAATGTAACTGGCTTTACTCCCCCAGAGGCTTTTCTTTATATGGAGGCCTTTCTTTATATGGGAAAGACTGCTCAGGGCTGTGGCAGCTCCAGGTTGCTATTCTGCTAACCTGGTTTGTTTTCACATAGGAAACAGCCCAAGAAAAAGAACCAGTAAAGGAAGATGTAAGATTCACACATACAGCTAATAAAAAGGGAAAACTGAGAATCACAGCTAAGAGGTTTATAAACCAACCAAAAATATTACTTTTCTATTATTGTAATAAATATTATTTTAAACCTGAATCTTTAGAGGCAGAAAAATTGCATGCAGAGGAGCAGACCTCATCATCAAGTTCTTGATAAGAGGAATGAGCTCCAGAGCAAAGAGAGAAGGAGTTTAGTTGGAAGGACAGCTCCTTGTGGATTGGAACATATAATATAATATAATAATCTCTCTCACTCAGTGGGACAATCTTGAGTCTCCATGGCTCAATTTTAGTCACATCCATCTTAAACATACTCTAGTGTCCACCATCAGATTCACAGCCCTCTCCATATAATCTCATGAATTATGAGGATTTAGAGAGAGTTATTTCTCTCCCGAGTATTGGAACCTGATAAGGACTCTGTACCTAATTTTTGAAATCAAAGAAGGAGTTTCTCAAAGGTCCCTTTGATACATCCAGATATTTTTCCTCCTCAATATTGCCACCAGATAGTTTCAGGGACTAGAGATAAGAAAAGAGGGAAGAAAGGAAGAAAGATGTGCCAGGAATCAGATTGCTTATAGCATCATGCTCACACAGAGCCCACCAGTACCTTTGTTCAGTAACACTATGTCAATATTTATGAGTTTTAGTTATATGTTTAGACAAAAGACTGCTTTTTGCCCAGTACAAGGGTTTGAGGGCAGAACTTTGAGCTTGCTTAGCTAGCTACTAGCTCAACTGGCACTCTACTATTTGAACCACATGTCTAAGCCTACTTTTGCTTCTTATTTTAGAGATGGAGTCTCTAGGACTTCTCTGCCATGGCTGCTTTTGAACTGTGATCCTTAGATCTCAGACTCCCAGAATAGCTAGGATGACAGGTGTGAGCTACTAGCGCCTGCTAGATTTTTTTAACCTACCTATTTAGTATAGTTCTGCAAACAAGATCCTTATATTGTTAAAGTTATTTATATGAAGCACCTCTGTGTATGCTAAATGTCTTGACTTTGTATGACTTTGTCAAAAGGAGTCATGATATAAAGCATCCTCAGGGCTTCATAAGAATGATCTCTTTAGAATTTCTACTCTGTTGCAGCAAGTGGTTAATTTTGCCCTGATCCTCTGAGCTTCTGCATGCAGAGGCAAAGTCTTTCTCTATAAGTATCTCTCATTTCTAACACAGTATCCAGCATGTAGTGTGTATTAAATAAGTGCTTTACACTAATTTGTGTTATGTTCTATAAGGCTATTTTAATAAATCTGGTCCCTCAAATGCATCAAACAGGCAATTTTCTTGCAAAAATTACCTTTATATGAAGTGAGCTTCATAGGGGGCTGCCAATTTCTTAACTTGGATTTATATGATGTCCTACTTTTAAGAGTATTTTAAGTGCTTCTCAACATATTACCTATTTGTCATGATTTTCTTATTTCTTAAATGACCAGCTTGGAGTATATTTGAGATAAGAATTCTAAAAATGTAAACATTATATACAGAGTTCCAAAACCATATTTCTGCCACAAATTATATTCTTCCATGTTAGAAGAAAGTTGAGTGTCAAACAATAGACAGCATATTAAAAGTAAGATGTAATGGGCAAAGTGCAGTGTCTCATGCAACGGTAAGTAGGGAGAGGAGAAGTGTGGAGAGGAGAGGAGAAAAGAGGAAAGAAGAGGAGAGAAGAGAAAGGGATGAGGGGACAGGGAAGAGGATGGGAGAGAATAAATAGAGAAGATAAGGGTTCCTTACAAAAGACCACAGATATTTTTGGACTACATACATTTCACTTTGGAATTGAGCAAATAAAATCAATACCAGAGCTTTCACGGACAACTTGAGAAACTCAGCTGAGCTTTTCTTGGCCAGTTAAGCAAGGGAACTTCCATTATTGAGCATATCTATCGGCAGCCAAAGACCAGGCACAAGGGTCTATTCTGGTCTACTCTGTCTATTCTGGTCCTGTGATGAGCTTTCTCCTGGCTATGATGGCTTCCCCAGCACTTAGGATAATTGTTTCAAATCAAGCCTGATTATTAAGAAATGAGATACTAATCTATACCACCCAGATAATCAGAAAATATCACTGGATTTTGTAAAAAGCAAACAGAGTTTTAAAAGAAAGAAGCATAAACTATAAATCTAAAATCATTTGCTTAACTTCCCAAGAAATGTGACAAATAAATCTTACTTAAAAGATCCTAATAAATAAACACCTATAAGTGAAGAATGAGTGAGCTTATTGGAAATCCAAATACTCTGACACCAGCAAAATTTTGATTGGAAGAAAATGAAATAAGCAACACAAGTATAATTATGATGTGTGAACCATTGAATTCAAATATTATCTTACTAGCTTTGCTTTAAAATTAAATTTTTTGATTGACATACTTGAACTTTGGTTAATCACTTAGTCAATTGCTTGGTCAATATAATGACATTCCTTATTTTCAAATCACCAATTAGAGATAGACAGATTTTTAAGTTGGCTCTATGAACTTAAATTTTATTCCCTGTAAAATTGGATTATATACTTCACCACAAGTGTTTCTCTTTTTTTATGTCTTATACTCACATCACAGAAATGGACAGTAAATAAATTGCAAAGTTGTCTTTCTGTATAGTTAAGACTTTTTAATCAAGATAAGAAGATAAATCACTCACAAGAATACAAGTGCAGGTAGAGAGATGAGTGTCTGTGGGCTAGTCCACGTAAGAAGGAATCTGGTAAGCCAAAAGCACAAATACTCCTTCTTAGAAGCCCAAATGAATGTCTCATGAAAAATATACTCAAAGTTGTATGATGGGTAACTATGAAGAGTTAGATCCAATACATACATGTGTGTTAGAGAAGATGGAGACTGACAATATTATTTTGAAAAGGCCCTACTTTTAATTTACTCATCATTTGCTTTGCAAGTCCAGAAAGTACTGGCTTTTATTAATCAGATTTCAATTCAATTTCTCATATAAAGACGTTTCATTGTTACTTGCTATGGTGGTTAATCTTAATTATCAGCGTCACTGGATTGAGAGATGCCCAGAATATTAGTAAAGCACACTACTCACTCCATTTGTGAAGACTTTGCCAGAGAGGATTAATTAAAGTGGAAATCCTTCCCCCCAACCCCCCAATGGGAGCTGCATCATTTAATAGGCTAGGGTCCCAGAAGGAATTAAAAAGAAATTGCTACTAGCTCTGCTTCCTCACAACCATGATGTAAACTGCTCTGCTCTTCCTGACTATCTCTACCATAATAAACTGAATCCTCTGAAGCAAACCAAACTAAATCCTTCCTCCTTTAAATTTTTTTTTCTCATTTATTTTGTTCAAGCAATGAACAGTCTGACATTCACCTTTCTGGATATTCTACATAACCTTATTCTTTGTCAATATGTACATTTCTTTAATTCCTATGATGAAAACTAATCATTCTCAAGAGCTCTCTGACTCAGTAGGTTTTTATAATCCTACGTTGTTCTTGCAGAGTTCCCTAGGTGCTATTTTGGTCTCCATATATTTTTTATCATTTATAGCTTATTTCACTATCAGATCCAGGCTGAGCCAGTCTCGTTTCTTTATTAAATATAAAAAGGATATAAAAAAAGAAATGACAGAATGAGAAATATCACTCAAATTGTCACAGGAAGATGGCTTGCAAATTTTTTTGTAATGTATCATAACGTTATAGGTGAAGACTCCATTTTAGAGTTTCACAACTGGAAGGGAAGTAGGGTCCATTCTTTACAATTCTTTGGCTGTAAAGAACTCAGAAAGGCAGAGCATGTTTGTCCCGAATCCCCATTTTCCTCTCACTCTCCCTGCTTACCTCCACTTCCCTTTTGTTTTTGAATGACTAGTTTTCTTTTTATAGCTGTAATGTTAATTGTTTTTCTCTCTCTCTCTTGCTCACTCTCTTGTTCTCTCACTCTAGCTCTCGCTCTGTAGTGTGTGTGTGTGTGTGTGTGTGTGTGTGTGTGTGTGTGTGTGTGTGTGTGTGTATGCATACTCTACTGTTGTAGAGTAGAGCAAAGAGATTCTGATATTATTCATATTAAGCTTTTAGGGATTTAATGTGCTGCCTGTAGTGGACCACCTTGCCCTCAGAGAGCAATGGTTTGCTTAAGAGTATATGTTGTCATAAATGGAATTAAAGTCATGTAAGAAGAAAGATGTTGTTTGTAACTAGAGAAGATGTTTGAGACGATTTTAATGATCATAAAGAGGAAATGTCTTCTTAACACATCACTTACTTTACATTTAAGCAGTTAGTTAGTCCACTAGTTAATTGGGCGGTACTAATAGCAATGAAGAAAATAGGAGCCTCTCATGTTTGAATACTTGTTGACACTAATAGCCAACATTCATTGCACACCTATCTATTTCACATGTGTTATCATTTACTCACTATTACTATTCCTTACTTAAAGATGCAGATATTGAGGAATAAAGAGTTTAAGGATACAGCCAAAGAGCAGGAATTCAAACCCAGAAGTATAGAAAACTAGACCGCTAAGAATCAATGACCACAGGCCCACCTGCAGGGAAGGCTAACCAGGCCATGAGCCCAGGGGATATACAACTCAAGGTCTTTTCTTAATCATGACCTGGCCAAGACCATCAGAGGTGTCCAGTTATCCCGATGCTGGCCCCAAGGTCTAACTTCACCTGTTTTAGTTTATCACACCACTAAAAGCTCAGCATGACATTTTATCCTTTTTCCTTCTTCGTCCTTTCTCTCTCTCTCTCCTGCAATTATTCTGCCTTTCAGGAAAAAAGAAATCAAACTAAGGTATTGATGTTCCTTTACTCTGAAATTTCAGAAGGGAGCTGGTTAATTTAATTAATCCTATGGTACTTTTATTGCAACCAATCACTTTAAATGATCATATCAAGCCTAACTACTTTCCATTTCATAAATGTTTACAATGCAATCATCTATGACAAGAAAAACAGTGCTTTCTAAAGATAATTTCCTTTAAAACCCAAGTTCCCAGCATTTTAAAGCTAGGAATGTTCTTAGTAACTACCTCAGACAATCTCCTTTTTGTCACAAAGGTGATAAAACTGAGGCTGAAAAATATCTGCTGATCAAGCAAAGGTCTCCTAGCTAGGTTATTTCAGGATCAAACCCAGATTTTCTGGTTTCTCATCCAATTACTCAGCAAAAATTTAACAGGTATTGTGTGTGTGGGGGGGGGGGGGGGTAGGTAAGAGTAAGATTGAGAATGCAAAGAGCACATGAAATCTAATGTTCTTTCTATTCTATGTTGGTTTTATTTCATTTCATTTTGGCAGTACTGAGGTTTGCATGCAGAGTCTTGTTTAGCTTTCTTTTTAGGCTAACACCCTATCACTTGAACCATGCCTCCAGCCCAGCTTTGTGTTGTTTTTTTTTTTCTTTTTTAGATGGAATCTAACAAACTGTTCTACCTTGATCATATAGATCTTAGCCTCTTAAGTAGCTAAGGTTATAGTCATAAGCCTTCAGCTCCTGGATACTTATTTCTTTATTTTTATTTTTTAGATAGTTTCACAACGTAGTTCAAGATTGCCTCCAACTTTTAATCCTCCAACCTCAGCTTTCCAAGGGCTGAGGTTATATATGAGCTACCATGGCTCACTACTACTATATTTCTTTATACATATTCTGTTTCTATACATACTCTATGTTTACTTATACATCTATATAATATACATATATATTCCTTATACATATACAAAAATGTTGTAAACATTTCTATGGTGACAATGTCTACATTTGCTAAAAGAAATAGTGATACACATGCAGCAAGAAAGCCCAGTATGTAAAGAAATGCTTCCCTTTCCTTGAAGACCCAAAAGAAGGTTAGATTTTAATGTGACTTGTTGGACTGAGCAAGGGCTTTACAAAATATTAATTCATATATTTATAATGTAGTCCCATCTTTTTAATTTTACCAGGGAAATAAATGGAAATCAGCAAGAAAACCTGTTTTTATGCTATTTCAATAAAGCTGCACATTTAACCTTTTCTGGTTAGAAGTGAGACAAATTAATGTGAGCTTTCACAATACTGAGGATGAAACTCACAGCCTTGTACTTGCTAGGTAAGTGATATTCCCATTTGAGTCACAGAAGCAAGGCTTTTTCCATATAGGTTTTTTAAAAAATAAAACCTTGTACCTTTTCGGGGGGTGAGATGTTATACTCATCTAAAGACTGTGATCATCTTGCCCATGTAATTGTAAACCCTCTGTACAGCATTTTCAGAATAAAAATAAATAAAAATTTTAAAAAAAGACTGTGATCCTCCTACCTCTATCTCTCACACAGTTGAGATTATTACAAACCTGCACCATAGTGTTTGGTTGAGATGGAGATTTGCTAGCTTTTAACCTAAGCTAGCCTCATATTGCAATTCCCCAGATCTCTGTATCTCAAGTAGCTAGGATTATAAGTGTGAGCCATTGTACCCAGCCAAAAGAAATTTTTAATGTAATATTCTAAGGTGTCTAATCACCAAGATGTTTGCAAGTTGCATATAGAGAAAAAAGAAGGATGTCAAGAAAGATGAACATGAAGCACCATGTTCATATCCTCCTTTGGCAACAGATTTCTTACATTAGCTGAACCAGAGTGAGAGGGTAAAGAAAACCAATAGCGGAGAGAATGGCAGGCATGGCATTCTCAAGATGGATCCGGCTGACAATTTTAAGAAATTATGTCATCTTTTGACCCCAAACCGGATGTTGTCATTGAGCTGTGGAAAATCCAAGACAGCTGCAACTCTAAGATAAAGATTCAAGATGGAAACAAGTTTTCTCAGCATCACAGTCAGGGCTGATGTCTGAAGGGAATAATGTCCAGTGACCATTTTCTCAGAAAACTACCTGTATTACATGCAGTACTTTTCTGCATTCTTCTTCATACACCTAGTCACAGTTTTTAATGATGTTTTTCTCTGTTAATATTACCATGCTTCTTGATGAATCCTCAAATACTATAGTCTTCATGACTGATTAGCTGGTATTCAATGTGGATGTGACAGTTCCTTGCCTACCAGAGCAGACCCATCATTGGAGACACAGCAGTTACTGCAGGGTTAAGCCATTCCACACTCATTTCTCAGGATCTGTGATCTGAGGTGAGCCTAAACTAAAACATGAATAATGTTTTTTGTAATACACTAAAGGCTGACTGCCTTGAGTTGTTTTTCTCCCTAGTTAAAGCAGAGCACTGAATGAATGAGTGTTATATGCACTTCAAAACCCATTTCAAGTAGTAACAATAAATTATGAATACATTAAAAAATAAAAATATGCAGACAAATTGATATACTTTATGACCACAAAAAATAGTCAATAGGGCTGGGAAGTTGGCTCAGTGGTTGCCTCACATGCATGAGGCCCTGGGTTCAATTCCTCAGCACCACATAATCAAAAAAAGAAGCTGGAAGTGGCGCTGTGGTTCAAGTGGTAGAGCACCAGCTTTGAGCTGAAGAGCTGAGAGGGACAGTGCCCAGGCCCAGAGTTCAGCCCCCGCAACCGAAAAAAAGAATAGTCAATATAAGATCACAACAAACAGACTCCTCTTATACTGACTATCTGAGATCATCAGTTAGTAGCCAAGATGGAGAAAGTTGCTTGATATGAATGTAGCTGTCAGGGTAAGAACACCAAGGACTGGCCTCAGGTCCATACAGACAAGAGGATAACCTCTTGGGATAATTTTATTCAATAACACCCACTGATTGCTATGTTTCAGGCACCTCTACATAAGGAGACCACATGGGGTGCTTTCAGAGTACCCACAATGTGCAGGCATTCACTACAGAGCCTTCTCTGAGTCATCATAGCAATTGCCTGAGGTAGATTTTAGATTGAACCATTTGAATTTCCATTTTTCAAGGGTCAAAAAGCTTGAATATTGGCAAAATCATATAGCATGACCCAAATGTTAATATTTCTCTGCAGATTTTTTTTTGGTAGGTTGTAGGGCCTGAACTCGGCCTGAGCACTGTCCCTCAGCTCTTCAACTCAAGGCTAGCACTGTACCACTTGAGCCATAGCATCACTTCCAGCTTTTTCTGCTTCTGTGGTACTGAGGAATCGAACCCAGGACTTCATGCATGCAAGGGAAGCACTACTACCCTTACTCTCACCCAAAAATCTTTCTTTTTTTTTTTTTTTTTTTAAATTTTATTTTATTTTATTTGAGAATATACTGTACAGAGGGGTTACAATTACATTGGCAGGATAATGCATACATTTCTTACCAAGCATTGCATCCTCCTCCTTTGTTTACCCTTCACCTCCCTTCCCAGCCTCCCCCCTCCCTCCCACCCAATCATACCCCCCCTCCCCCCCCCCCTCACCGACATTGTAAAGCTGGTTTTGACATGACATTTTGTACTTCTCATTGTTGCAACAGGTCCACCTGAATCCTTAAACGACTTGTTTGTCCCCGTCTCCTCCACATGTTATACTGACATCAAATATAGTGAAAGCAGGGGTTACACTGTGGGGGAGGGACATACAAAGCAACAAAGAAATAATCTTATAAATGCATTAGAAACACATGCATGAAAGAAACAAAAACATTAAAATACATATTTGAGGTTTTGTTTTCCTAACATCACATTATCTGACTTTTTCCGCTTGACTCATACCTATACTAGATATTGCAAATAAGGGAAACCATGGGACCTATGTTTCTTTGGGCCTGGCTTACTTCACTTAATATAATTTTTTCCAAGCCTTTCCATTTCCTAACAAATGGGGCAATGTCATTCTTTCTGATGGAGGCATAGAATTCCATTGTGTATATATACCACATCTTCTTGATCCATTCATCTACTGAGGGGCATCTGGGTTGGTTCCATGTCTTAGCTATGGTAAATAATGCTGCAATAAACATAGTTGTGCTGGTAGCTTTAGTGTGGCCTTGTTTGTGATCATTTGGGTAAATGCCCAAAAGTGGGATTGCTGGGTCGTTGGGGAGCTCTATGTGGAGTCTTTTGAGGAACCTCCATACTGCTTTCCAAAGTGGTTGAACAAGTTTACATTCCCACCAACAATGAAGTAAGGTTCCTTTCTGTCCACATCCCCTCCAGCATCTGTTGTTGTTAGAGTTCTTGATTTTTGCTGTTCTAACTGGAGTGAGGTGATATCTCAATGTTGTTTTGATTTGCATTTCTTTTATGGCTAGGGATGTTGAACATTTCTTCATGTGTCTATTGGCCATCCTTCTTTCTTCTTCAGAGAAGCTTCTCTTTAAGTCTTTCGCCCACTTACTTATTGGGCAGTTGTTTCTTTGAGGATTTGTTGTTGGGTGGTTTAATTTTTTGAGTTCCAAGTATATTTTAGATATGAGACCCTTGTCCGTTGTATGGCTAGTAAAGATCTTCTCCCAGTCCGTGGGCTTTCTATTGATCTTGCTAGCTATGTCATTTGCCCTGCAGAAGCTCTGCAACCTTATACAATCCCATTTGTCCAGCCTTTCTTTGATTTGTTGTGTTTCCGGGTCTCTATTCAGAAAATTTCGGCCTGAGCCAAGGAGACCCAGGGTTTCTCCTATTCCATCCTGTAATGTTTTCAGAGTGTCTGCTTTGAGTTCAAGGTCTTTGATCCATTTGGAGTTGATTCTGGTGCAGGGTGATATATAAGGATCTAGCTTTAGTTTTCTACATGTAGTTAACCAGTTTTGCCAGCACCATTTACTGAAGAGGCTGTCTGTCTTCCATTCTATTGTTTTAGCTCCCTTATCGAAGATTAGATGGCTATAGGTCTGTAGGTTCATTTCTGGGTTTTCAATTCTATTCCATTGGTCCTGAGGTCTGTTCTTATGCCAATACCAAGCTGTTTTGATTACTATGGCTTTATAGTAGAGTTTGAAATTTGGTATTGATATTCCTCCAGCAGTATTCTTTCCGTTGAGGAGCGTTTTTGCTATTCGGGGTCTTTTATTGTTCCATATGAATTTTTGGATTGCCTCTTCTATTTCCTTGAAGAATGAGGGTGGAATTTTGATAGGTATTGCGTTGAATTTGTAGATAGCCTTGGGCAGTATTGCCATTTTCACGATGTTAATCTTTCCAATCCAGGAGCATGGGAGGTTTTGCCATTTTTTAAGTTCTGTGTTGATTTCCTTTTTCAAGATTTTAAAGTTTTCATCATAGAGGTCCTTCACTTCTTTAGTTAAGTTAATTCCTAGGTATTTTATTTTTTGTGAGGCTATTACAAATGGAGTTGCTTTCCTAATTTCAGCCACACTTTTCTCATTGTTGGCATACAGAAAAGCCATTGATTTTTGGGGGTTAATTTTATAACCTGCTACTTTGCCAAAGTTTTGAATCAGCTTGAGTAATTTGGGAGTGGAGTCTATGGGATTCTTTAAATACAAGATCATGTCATCTGCAAAGAGGGAGAGTTTTATTTCTTCTTTCCCTATTTGGATCCCCTTTATGTCTGCATCTTGTCTTATTGCTGTAGCTAGGCATTCTAATACTAGATTGAAAAGAAGTGGAGAGAGTGGGCATCCTTGTCTTGTTCCTGAGTTAAGAGGAAATGGCTTTAGTTTTTCACCATTGAGTATAATGCTGGCTGTAGGTTTGTCATATACAGCCTTTATTGTATTGAGGAATGTTCCATGGATTCCTAATTTTTCCAAAACCTTCATCATAAAGGGGTGTTGGATCTTGTCAAATGCTTTTTCTGCGTCTATTGAGATAACCATGTGGTTCTTATTCTTGCTCCTGTTGATGTGATGAATAATATTAATTGATTTGCATATATTGAACCAGCTTTGCATCCCTGAAATGAATCCTGTTTGATCGTGGTGTATGATTTTTTGGATGAATTGTTGAAGTCGATTGGCCAAAATTTTGTTGAGAAGTTTCGCATCAATGTTCATCAAAGAAATGGGTCTATAGTTCTCTTTCTTTGATGAGTCCCTACCTGGTTTTGGGATGAAGGTTATGATGGCTTCATAGAATGTGTTCGGTAGTGAGCTTTCTCTTTCAATTTCATTGAAGAGTTGGAGGAGAATTGGTGTGAGCTCTGCTTTGAAGGCCTTGTAAAATTCCGCTGTAAAACCATCTGGTCCTGGACTTTTCTTAGCTGGGAGGTCTCTTATTGCTGTTTCTATTTCAATGCTTGATATGGGCCTGTTAAGATAGTTTACCTCATCTTGGTTTAGTTTTGGCATGTCAATATTTGCTAGGAAGAGGTCCATTTCTGTCAAGTTCTCAAACTTATTAGCATAAAGTTTTGAGAAGTATTCCCTTATAATGTTCTGAATCTTGCTTGTTTCCGTGGTGATGTTTCCATTCTCATCTCTGAGTTTATTAATTTGGGTGTGTTCTCTTCTTTTTCTGATAAGATTTGCTAAGGGTCTGTCAATTTTGTTAATTTTTTCAAAGAACCAACTCTTTGTTTTGTTGATTCTTTCTATAGTTTTTTTGGATTCTAATTCATTTAATTCTGATTTAATTTTGATTATTTCTTTCCGTCTACTGGATTGGGGTTTATCTTGCTCCTCTTTTTCAAGGAGGTTTAGATGTGTCATTAAATTGTTAGTTTCAGATCTCTCCAATTTGTTGATGTAGGAGCTCAGAGCTATAAACTTGCCTCTGAGTACTGCCTTTGCTGTGTCCCAGAGGAGCTGATATTTTGTGTGTTCATTTTTGTTGAATAGCATGAACATTTGAATTTCCTTTCTAATCTCTTCCATGACCCACTCATGATTCAGCAGTGTGTTGTTCAGCCTCCATGTGATACCGGACTTTCTTTGGTGGCTTTTGGTGTTGAGTTCTAACTTTATTCCCTTGTGGTCAGAGAGAATGCAAGGTATAACTTCAATGTTTCTGAATTTAGACAAGTTTGCTTTGTGGCCTAAAATGTGGTCTATTTTAGAAAACGTTCCATGTGCTGCTGAGAAAAACGTGTATTCTGATGCTGCTGGGTGAAATGTTCGGTAAATGTCTGTTAAGTCTAATTGATCTATGCAGCTGTTTAGATCTGCGGTTTCTCTGTTGAGTTTTTGCCGAGTTGATCTATCTAGTGGGGAGAGTGGTGTGTTAAAATCCCCAACGATTAATGTCTTTGGATCTATATGGGATTTGAGGGAAAGTAGTGTTTCTTTGATAAATTTGGGTGCTCCATTGTTTGGCGAATAGATATTTAGAATTGCAATATCCTCCTGAAGGAGAGATCCTTTAATTAGTATGTAGCGACCTTCTTTATCTCTTTTCATGAATTTTAATTTGAAGTCTATTTTATCTGATATTAGGATTGCAACTCCCGCCTGTTTATGCGGTCCGTTTGCTTGGTAGATTTTGTTCCAGCCTTTAACATTGAAAATGTGTTTGTTTTTATGGGCAAGATGTGACTCCTGCAGGCAGCAGATAGAAGGGTCTTGTTTTTTAATCCAACTAGACAGTCTATGTCGCTTAATTGGAGAGTTCAGTCCGTTAACATTAAGAGATAGGACTGAGAGGTATTTGGGAGTTCCTGCCATGTTATCTACCTTCTTGGGGGCTGCGAAAACTGGGTTCTTCCTATGGTTCTTGGATTCTCAGTTTGGGTGCAGTTTCTTGGCCTTTATTGAGGTCTTGTTGGTTTTCTATGTGTAGGACATCTTTAAGAATCTTTTGTAGGGCTGGTTTGGTGGAGATGTATTGTTTCAATTTTTCTTTGCTATGGAAGGTTTTTATTTGGCCTTCAGTTATGAAGGAGAGTTTAGCTGGGTACAGTATTCTTGGTTGATAGTTGTTTGTTTTTAGGGCATGGCATACATCATTCCAGGCTCTTCTTGCTTTGATTGTCTCTGCTGAGAAATCTGAGGTGATTCTAATTGGTTTCCCTTTATAAGTGATTACCCTTTTCTCCCTGACAGCTTTAAGGATCTTTTCCTTGTTCTGAGTTGATCCTGTGTGGATTATAATGTGACGGTGGGATGTCCTATTCTGGTCTGGTCTATTTGGGGTTCTAAAGGCTTCTTGTATCTGGACAGGCCTATCTTTTTGCATGTTTGGGAAGTTCTCTGCTAGGATCCTGTTAAACAGATTTCCTAGACCATTAACTTCTGTTTCTAGGTGTTCCTCTACACCCATTATCCTTAGATTAGGCCTTCTGATGGTGTCTTCCAGGTGTTGGATAGATCTATCATATTTCTTGGACTTGTCTTGGATGGTTGTATGTTCTTTCTCTATAATATCTAGGCTGTCTTCAATCCCTGAGATTCGATCTTCTGCATGGTCTAACCTGCTGTCAAGACTCTCTACTTTGTTTTTTATCTCTTTTCCTTCTAGTTGGTCAGCTTTGATGGCTTCAAGTTCTTTGTTGAAGCTCTGTTTTAGGTCTTGTATGAATTTCTTTACTTCCTTAATTTGGTGTTCAGTGTTTGTCCTCAAATCACTTAGTTGATTGGTTATGGTTTCTTTGGGCTCCCATTCCTTCTGTTGGGTTCCATTCAGCATTCCCTTTGTGGTCTCCCTGACTTCCTTCAGCTCTTTGTTAATGGATTCCATGAATGCCTTTAGTGATCTTTGTGTGTTCTCTACCTGGTCTCTCAATTCCTGTATTACTCTTTGATTAGCTTCCTCCCGTTCGTGGGATTCCTGCAGATCTCTTTGAGTGTTCTCAGCCTGCTCACGCCATTCCTCCCTTTCTCTTTGAGTATTCTCAAGTTGTTCACGCAAATCCTGTATCAGTTTTTGAGTAGCTTCCTCACGCTTATGATATTCCTGTATAAACTTCTGGGATGCCTCCTCTCTCTCCCTATCACGCTCATACAGAGTCCTTTGTACGTTGTCAAACTTTTCATTTATCATGTTTGCCACCAGTGTTTGTAGAGCTGTTTGGGAACTCTCCTCTGGATTATTCATTATCTGTTCTAACCCCTGATTATCAGGATTGGGAATTGAGATACCCGAATTTGCCATTTTTCTTGTGTTTTTCCGGCTTACTCTGCCCATTTGAGATGAAGATAGCACCAGTTTTGTGCTAGAACACTATCTTAAGGCAACCATCAACCAAAGTTTGCATTTGTACAGTCAATAGTCTACAGATACAATCTAGTTCAACAGATACATCTATTCGACATCAAACAACTATATGTTAAAGAACTTCGAACCGCAGAGAAGAATTTGGAAAGCCAGAAATTATTAGGGTTAGGAAGAGATGTGGGTAAAAAATAGGAATAGATTGGTGTGGGGAGGCACAGGGAGAGTTAACTATGTCCTAATCACAATGCAGGAAATAGGTTGGGTAGGATGTAAGTAGAGAGAGAGAGAAAAAGAAGAAAGGGAAAGAGGAATGAAAAGAGACCAGAAAAAAAATAGAAACGTAAAAATTAATGTTATTTTAGAGATTAAAAGACCATCTATTTATAGAGGAATATGAATATGTTGAGAGAAAGGGAGGGACATAGAGGAGATGAGAAAAACTTTAAAAAAATGCTTAAAATATTGTATAGGTATAAAGTACTGCTATTAGTGAATTTAAGTCTCAGAGGTTTTGAATTGAGTAATAAGTTTGTGGATTAAGTGTGTACACAATGGGGGATAGGGTCTACTGGTTAACTACGGGTTTATCTGAGGATGTGCAGGACAAGAGTTAAGTCACATAAAGATGAACAAAGAGGAAAAGATGGAAAGGATAGGAAAGTGAGAAGAAAAGATCAGAAGTTCAGTAGAGCTAGAAAAAAAAACAAAAAGATAATTAAGAATGAAAGAAAAAGAGAAAGAAGACAAGAAAAGAAAAGAAAACACACATTCACGTATTCCTAAAATAAAAATTATAAGAGGAGAAAAAAAAAAAAGTTAATGGAAAACAATTATTTTTTCAGAAGAGGCAAAAATTAAAGATTAATAAAAGTTTTAGAAAAGCAAAAAAATTTTTTATATATATATAAGGTAACAAAAAACGAAAAAAAACAAAACAAGAAAAAGAAAAAAAGAAAAGAAGAAGAAGAAAAAAAAAGTTCTTTGATTTTTTTTTTTTTTTTTTTTTTGGGAGGGGTGGGAAGAGTCCTGTATCTCCCTTTTGTCTGTAACCAGAGTCTGGTTGGAGTCTCTGGTCAGCTTGAGGTCCTGTGGCTTGATTGGTTTCTTAAGTCAGTTTGTTGGAACAGGCAGGAAAATGCTCTGCTTTACCCAAGATTTTGAGATCCCCCTCCCAGGTTAGTTTACTGGGAGGGTGATCTGCTTTGAGAATCACAAAAGAGGGGGATGCAGTGATGAGGCTAGGTTCTGGGTAGAGTTGAGGCCTTTCAACGAACAGTAGCTTTTCCCTGGGGCTATTTTGTGAAAAAAAACTCACAGCACCCAGCCTGGAGCCATTCTCAGGGTTTCTGTTTTTCAATTGATTGTGGTGGCTGCTAGAGGGAGGGGCAGCCTCTGGCTCTGGCCACCCAGCGAGGAGAGCCACTCCAGTGGCTGGTGCCTGAGCTGGGCGACCCCTCCCTGGATGGAACTGAGTCTGTGAGGTCACCTCGCCGCCAAGTTCCTGTGACCTGCCAAATGACTAGCTCTATTCCAAGGCCTGAGCTGGAGCTAGCCGCTCCTCCGAGCTTTGTCAGTATCCAAGATGGAGATCACCGGTGCTGGGGGGGGAGGGGTGGCATTCCCTCCTCTGCTCCCAGAGGAGTGAGGAAGTGGGGCTTCTACTCACGCGGAGTCTTGGATCTCGGGTCGTCTCTGGTCTGCAAAGTGCAGGATGAAGTTGTCCGCTCCTTGTCGGTTCTTGCTGGTGTTGAGTAGAATCCGCTCGTCCGCTGCGTCTGGCTCCTTCGTCCCGGACTGCGTCTCAGGTATGCCTCCGCGGCGGTGGTCGCCGCTGCGACCCTGCCGCCGCAGCGGCAGCTGCTCAGATGTGTCTGCTTGGCTTCCCCTTTCTTGACTAACTCTCTGTCCTGTGATGGCACACTTGGTGTGATTCTCTGGCTTGGGACTGTTCACTGGAACTCTGAAACTGTTTTCTATGCAAGAGCTTGTTCAGATTCCAGCTTCTCCTCCGCCATCTTCCCGGAACTCCTCAAAAATCTTTCTTTTTCTATAGACTCACTGACCTTCTTTCAGAAGTTTCTTTATAGCTAGAGACACTGCATTTTCTGAGTCAAATCTTGGTACATGTGATCAGAGAAAACTATATTCTTGAGGGAAAGGATATGAACTAATTGTAGTTAATACTGTCCTGGGAAAATCTGGAAGAATGATGATCATAACCACATCACCCACACACTGCAGTGTACTTGTACGCACATGGCTATACTCAGCTCTCTAAAGGCAGGAGGCTAGGTTTTGTTGCTATTTGTAGAACATCAATAATTTAATGTGATTCAATACACTAGAGCAATTCTGGGGTGAGGAGAGGCAATCAGAACCTCCATGGCTGGAGGGTGCTAAAACAGAGCAAAGATATTTTCCATTCCCTCAAAAACTTTAAACAGCCATGAGTTTATCTACCAAGCACTTCTTCTACACTAGGCATTTTGTGAAATGCTGTCTAATATATCTGAGAGCTCTCTAGAAAAAGGGGGGGGGAGATAGAAAAAGAAAGACTTACACTGACTTGGAAATTGGAACAGAGACTAGTATAGAGTTATGGCTTTCAAACTCCAATTGATCAAAGCACCAGGAAGTCTTATTAAAACACAGGTTTCTTTCCTTTCCTTTTTTTTTTCTCAGTCATGGGGCTTGAACGCTGGGCTTCAGCCTGAACCTCAGCTCTTCAGCTCAAGGCTAGCGCTCTATGACTTGAGCCACAGCACCACTTCCGACTTTTTCTGTGTATGTGGTGCTGAGGAATCAAACTCAGAGCCTCATGCATGCAAGGCAAGCACTCTACCACTAAGCTACCTTCCCAGCCCAAAACAGGTTTCTTGATCCACAGAAGAGTTTCTGACCTAAGAGATAGAAAGTAGGACCCAAGAATGGGCATTTTTATCAATTCTCAATGTATGCTCTTGTTAGCGTGGATTGGTCATACTTTGAGGGTCTGTCATGTGAACCATTAAAGACTAGAGTGGTAGAGTAAGCAGTGCATAGAAGCTGAATTCTAACTCAACAAGTGCGAACTGTTTCAAATACAAATCTAGCTTCCATGTTTGATAGCTTCCCTGACTTGATTCTTTGGTGCAATCTACCTCCATGCAAACAGGAGTTTCCTTCAGTTGTGATTAACTGCTATGTAATACAAACTCAGCATCTCACAGAACCAGAGAGAGCTGTCAAACATCCATTCCAATTAAAGCCTTAGGTGAGCTCCCAATGGGAATCTTCCCTTCCTTCCATCATCCCAATAGTTTGTCTCTGCCATGTTATTAAAGCCAACTGAATCTCTCTATAAAAATTAATCTCCTTAAGACACTTAAGTGTGTCAAGGCTTTATAAGCCCATTCAAGAAGCCTTACATTTGTAATGTGACTATACAAGTGAGCACAATTTCCTTTCACCATTATTTAAAATCTTATTTCCAAAGATCTGTTGAAATCAAGTTTTCTAATTTTCCTCTGGCTAGAGCCAGTCTTTAATGTACTGTGACACTCTCTCTGGTGATCCTGATTTCAGATGAGACATTTGTCTCACACTCTCTCACCAAAAAATAGGCTTCCTCAGCACATCCAGGCCTCAATGTGGATTAGTAATTTTAAAAAGTGAGAAGTCTGAGGCTTAATCGATACTCTCCAGATTGATTAATGAACCTTGACCCACATGCTGCAGCTGAGCTCAAAGCTTACAAAGCACTCTTAGAGAGGTAGTCATGCATTTTATCTTTCTGTCTTACCAAGTAAAGAAATAGAGTCAATAAAATGAAGCAAGTGGCTAATAAGCAGCCCTCATAAGAGAGTTTGTATTACCTCACTTCATTTTTAAAACACAGACCTTGCTAGGCACCAATGGCTCATACCTTAGCTACTCAGTAAGTTCAGATCTAAAGATTTAGATTCAAAGCCAGCCCAGGCTGGAAATTCTGAGACTCTTATCCAATTAACTAGTAAAAAGCTAAAAGTGGAGGTATAGCTCAAGTGGTAGAGTACCAGCCTTGAGCAAAAAAAATTCAGGGACAATTTAGGCTCTGAGTTTAAGCACCTGTACTGAAACACACACACACACAAAATAAAGTACAGACCTTAAACCATCTAAGGTATTAGATTCTCCTCATATGTATATCTGTCTACCTATCTATTCTCTCTGTATGTATTAGCTATTATCTATTCTGTGACCAGTGACTATTATTTACAGATCTCTTTTGGAAATTCAGCAATGGTTCCAATCATGGGTCAAAAAATCAAATGGAAAACCCAGAGAGGCTAAATAAAAGAAGAAGAAAAGCAACAAGATACAAAACTACTCATATATCTTTTTTTTATTATTGTGAAAATACTGTACAGAGGGGTTACAATTACATGGGCAAGATAATGAGCACATTTCTTATCAAGCATTGTAGCCTCCTCCTTTGTTTTGCCTTCCCATCCCTTCCCATTCTCCCCCCCCCCCACTCCACCACCCAATCCTCCCCACCCTCCCCCTCCACACCAAAGACTTGTACTGTTGTATTGTACTTGTATTGTTGCAATGGGTCCACCTGTATCCCTATTTAAACGATTTGTTTTTCCCCTTCCCCTCCACAAATTATACTAACATCAAATACAGTGAAAGCAGGGGTTATACTGTGGGGGAGGGACATACAAAGCAACAAAGAAATAATCTTATAAATGCATTAGAAACAAATGCATGAAAGAAAAAAAAAACATTTACATACATATCTAAGGGTTCATTTCCCTAACATCACCTTATCTGACCTTTTCTGCTTGACTCAGACATATACTAGATATTGCAAATAAGGGAAACCATGGGACCTATGTTTCTTTGGGCTTGGCTTACTTCACTTAATATAATTTTTTCCAAGTCTTTCCATTTCCTAACAAATGGGGCAATGTCATTCTTTCTGATGGAGGCATAGAATTCCATTGTGTATAGATACCACATTTTCTTGATCCATTCATCTACTGAGGGGCATCTGGGTTGGTTCCACATCTTAGCTATAGTAAATAATGCTGCAATAAACATAGTCATGCTGGTAGCTTTAGTGTGGTCTTGTTTGTAAACATTTGGGTAAATGCCCAAAAGTGGGATTGTTGGGTCATAGGGAGCTCTATGTGGAGTCTTTTTAGGAACCTCCATACTACTTTCCAAAGTGGTTGAACAAGTTTACACTCCCACCAACAATGCAGGAAGGTTCTCTTCTGTCCACATCCCCTCCAGCATCTGTTGTTGTTAGAGTTCTTGATTTTAGCCATTCTAACTGGAGTGAGGTGGTATCTCAATGTTGTTTTGATTTGCATTTCTTTTATGGCTAGGGAGGTTGAGCATTTCTTCATGTGTCTATTGGCCATCCTTTTTTCCTCTTCAGAGAAGTTTCTCTTTAAGTCTTTAGCCCATTTATTTATTGGGCAGTTGTTTCTTTGAAGATTTGCTACAGGGGACAAAGAGAATTTTTAAGCATATAGTCTAAAGATAATAATATTATTAATAATAATAATAATAGTATAAGGCATGATAAGCTCATTTGAACTTTTCCCCTGCAAAGAAATATTCAAAGTGATGTGCAAACCTAGGAAAGAGCCCTACAAATCACCATTCCTGCCTTTGAAGGAAAAGGACCAGATGCCTCAAATGAAACCAAAGTGCTATCTGAATTTTAAACATAGCCTCTAAATGCTTATAGCAGTTCATAAAATGCCTTCATGAGTTAGAAAGAAAGGCAGTTCAGTTTCCTAGGGATGTTCAGATTAGTTTTATGTTTCTAGAATCACATCTTCTCACTCTCTTTTACCCCCTCTCTCCCTATATGTGTGTGTGTGTGTGTGTGTGTGTGTGTGTGTGTGTGTGTGTGTGTGTGTGTGTAGCAGCTCAGTGTCAGTGGCTCACGCCTGTAATCCTAGCTACTCAGGAGGCTGAGATCTGAGGATCGTGATTCAAAGCCAGCCTGGGCAGGAAAGTCCATGAGATTCTTATCTCCAATTAACCACCAGAAAACCAGAAGCAGCACTGTGGCTGAAGTGGTAGAGCATTTGCTTTGAGCTGCAGAGCTCAGGGACAATGCCTAGGCCCAGAGTTCAAGCCCTATGACTGACAATAAAACAAAAAAAGTAACCACTGATGATGTAGAACACATCTAAAATAAAATAATTTAACATTTGAAAAATAACAAGAGGCTAGTGCAGTGGCTCATGCCTGTAATTCAAGGTACTCGGGAAGAAGAGATCAGGATTGCAGTTCAAGGCCAATCTGGGTAAAAAGCTAGTGAGGCCTAGTGAGGCTTCATCTCAATCAGTAACTTAAGCATAATGGTTCATATCAGTGATCTTAGGCTGGCCCCAGGCAAATCACATGAGACCTTATATATAAAAACAACTAATGCAAAAAGGGAATGGGACATGGTTCAAGTCTTAGCAAGCATAGACCCTTAGTTCAAACACCAATATCAACAAAATAAAAAGCACCTTTTTAGTCAAAAGGTGATCATTTCCATAAACGATAGAAGAATTAAAAATTTCCAAATCAATGCCAGCAAAAAAAGACTGCAATAATTATATACCAGTTTATCTAAGCATGGAATTGTTTCTTCCAAAGTATATTCTCTTAATTTATTCCTTATATAACCCACAACAAGTTGAGCCTAAGCATAAAAGTAAATACATGAGCTAGGCACTGTTAGCTCACCCCTGTAATCCTAGCTACTCAGGAGCCCAAGATCTAAGGATCACAATTTAAAACCAGCCCAGTCAGGAAAGTCCATGAGACTCTGATCTCCAATTAACTACCAAAAAGGCAGAAGTGGAAGTGTGTCTTAAGCAGTAGAGTGCTAGCCCTGAGTAAAAAAGCTCAGGAACAACACCAAGGCCCAGGACTGGCACCAACAACAACAAAAAAAAGGGTACGTACATGATTTGCATTTATGTGCAATGAAGGTCAGTAATTCAGAATCAACTAAATTAGACTCCCATAAATTAACCATTGGGGTGGAGTGTGTAGACTACAAAAATAGCTTACTAAACAAATCAACAGAGTAAGCATGGTTACTGGAAACTCTTAAGGACTTTGTTGTACTATATTTTTGCATGCAGATAACACTCCCATTACTTAATGAGCCTCATTTAGTTTCACAACTAAACAAGGACCCATTCTCAATCTTTACTCAACTATTCCTGTTTATGTTTGGGTGGGGGGGTGAGCACATTGCCGTAATTAGGGCTTGAACTCAAGATCTAATTCTTTTGGCTAGCTTTTTGCTCAAGGCTGGTGCATTGCCACTTGAGCCACAGCTCCACTTCTGGCTTTTTGATAGCAAATTGGAGATAACAGTCTCTCAGATATTTTTGTCAGGGCTGGCTTCAAACCTTCATCCCCAGATCTCATCCTCCTGAGTAGCTAGGATTAAAAGCACCAGCCATCAGCTCCAGTAACTGATTGATTGTTGTGTCTGCCTTTAACTTCCTCAGACATTTCAAGTAATTTCTGACTTAGAGAGGAGCTCCCATCACATCCATCCCTCCTCTCTTCCTTCATCCTGTGTTCTCAATCAGGACAGCTACAAAGAGCCCTTACTTTCCTGGGAATCAAATAGGAGCTTAAAACCAGAGCTTAGACAGTATGGAGGTTCCTCAAAAGACTTCACATAGAACTCCCCTATGACCCAGCAATCCCACTTTTGGGCATTTACCCAAATGTTTACAAACAAGACCACACTAAAGCTACCAGCACAACTATGTTTACTGCAGCATTATTTACCATAGCTAAGATATGGAACCAACCCAGATGCCCCTCAGTAGATGAATGGATCAAGAAAATGTGGTATATATACACAATGGAATTCTATGCCTCCATCAGAAGTAAGTGAAGTAAGTGAAGTAAGCCAGGCCCAAAGAAACATAGGTCCCATGGTTTCCCTTATTTGCAATATCTAGTATATGTATGAGTCAAGCGGAAAAGGTCAGATAATGTGATGTCAGGAAAATGAACCCTTAGATATGTATTTTAATGTTTTTTTCTTTCATGCATGTGTTTCTAACGCATTTATAAGATTATCTCTTTGTTGCTTTGTATGTCCCTCCCCCACAGTATAACCCCTGCTTTCACTATATTTGATGTCAGTATAACTTGTGGAGGAGATGGGGAAAAACCAGTTGTTTAAGGATTCAGGTGGACCTGTTGCAACAATGAGAAGTACAAGTTGTCATGTCCAAAACGTCGGTGCGGGGCGGGGGGGGGGGGAAGGGGGGTAGGAGAAGGATTGGGATTGGGGGGGAGGGGGGAGGCTGGGAAGGGATGTGAAGGGTAAACCAAAGGAGGAGGCTGCAATGCTTGGTAAGAAATGTACGCATTATCCTGCCCATGTAATTGTAACCCCTCTGTACAGTATGTTCACAAATAAAATAAAATTAAATTAAAAAAAAAAAAAACAGAGCTTAGAGTAGTCAGAAGCCAGGCCTTGACATTGCCCACCCTTTGGGGGTGACCAGACTACAAGGACTCCTTTCTGTCCCAAAGCCTGGCTAACAAATTGCCACAGTATGGCTTATGTCAGTAGAATGACATCTTCTTCTACTGCTGCAAGCCAGAAGCCCATTTTTGAGATGTTCCTGATCTATACATGCTTAAAGTAGCTCAAAGGCTCTAAGGATAGTCCCTGCAGGCCCCTCCCAGCTCCAGGTGGCTCCTGGTGATCTTAGTGCTGTGATCTCTTCTTCCATCTTTGCATGGCCATCTGCGTGCATTACTGCATTTAGTCAACTTTCCAGCTGACTAAAATGTTTCACATATATCATCCCATTAAATGGCCATTGTGGACAATTTAGAGTGGCCCACGGTTACACAGCTCCTTACAAGATGATCCAGGTCCTCTGTGTGTTGTATTAAGCAGCTAGGGTCTTGGTTCACAGGAGATCACACACAACCTAGCATAATTTCAAAGAGTTGCTTTTCATTGTCAGTGAATTATCACCAATTTGAGTTGGAAATGGGTTTGGAAAAAGGCCACAGGGATCACTTTAGAGTAAAAATGAAACCTTGGAAACAGGAGAGGTAAAGGTATAGAGGAATAGAAAGATTCTATATGCCAAGTCCTAATGGACTCACACATTTACCCAGAAGGTGAATTTTACATAGTACATGGTTTTCAAGAAGTGTTACCTAAACTAAAGGTGAGAGGGTAAAGACGTTCAGGACACTCTGCCTTAGAGAGAAAAAACTTGCATTTAATTTTCAAGGCTAATCAAGTAATTGAAGGCCTAAAGCTCCAGTCAGGAGAGCTATGGCCTGCTCAGAAAGCACCTTGGAGGGAGGGCAGTCAGACAAAATGAGGCAGAGGAAGTAGAATAGGAAAGAGAACAAGACTTTCTAATTCATAATACTTTCTCTTCCCCTCTTACTCAGTCTCTTTCAGTACTCATTTGAACTCAGGGCCTTGTGCTCTTGCTGACTTTTATACTCGAGGCTGGCACTCTACAACTGGTGCCATGCCTCCCCTTGTGACTTTTTGCTGGTTAATGGGAGATAAGAATCTTGGTGACTTTCCTGTGCCAACTAGTATTGAACCATGATCCTCAGATCTGAGCCTCCTGAGTACTCTTGATTACAGGTATGGCTACCAGCATCCAGCTCTGTGGCTGTCTCTTAACTAGTCTTCTTTTGGGGAATATAACCTGGTTAAAGGTATCTGGTTATGTGAGGCATGAAGGCAAAATTGAAGACAAGAAATTGGAGCTAAGGAGACTAGTTAAGAGACAGCCACAGAGCTGGATGCTGGTAGCCATACCTGTAATCATGGCTACTCAGGAGGCTAAGATCTGAGGATCATGGTTCAATACTAGTTGGCACAGGAAAGTCACCAAGATTCTTGTCTCCCATTAACCAGCAAAAGGCCACAAGGGGAGGCATGGCACCAGTTGTAGAGTGCCAGCCTCGAGTATAAAAGTCAGCAAGAGCACAAAGCCCTGAGTTCAAGTGAGTACTGAAAGAGACTGAGTGAGAGGGGAAGAGAAAGTATTATGAATTGGAAAGTCTTAGTCAAGTAAGCCTGGCCCAAAGAAACATAGGTCCCATGGTTTCCTTTATTTGCTATAACTAGTATATGTCTGGGACAAGCAGAAACAGTCAGAGAAGTTGATGTTAGATGAAATGAACCCCAAGATAAGGACTCAAATGGTTTTTCTTTCTTGCTATTGTTTCTAACATATTGATAAGATTATTTCTTTGTTGCTTTGTATGTCCCTCTCCCACGGTATAACCCCTGCTTTCACTGTATTTGATGTTGGTATAATTTGTGGAGGGGAAGGGAAAAAACAAATCGTTTAACTAGGATACAGGTGGACCCATTGCAACAATGAGATGTACAAGACATTATGTCAAAATGAACTTTACAACTTTGGTGGGGGGGGGGGGGATGGGAAGGGGAAAGAAAGGAGGAGGCAACAATGTTTGCTAAAAAATATACTCATTACCTTGCCCGTGTAATTGTAACCCCTCTATATGGTATTTTCACAATAAAAAAAGAAATGTACTCATTACCTTGCTCATGTAATTATAACCCCTCTGTATGGTATTTTCACAATAAAAAAACTTATTAATAATAAAAAAAAGAAGCATGACTCTTTGTGATTAGTAGGCTAAGTTTCTAGTTCATCTGTCATACCTCACATCCTGGGGGTAGTATTCCATATACATGGTATTATTCTCTTCCTCTATGACATTTTGCTTCTGATTCCAGGAATGCTCCTGCTCCACTGGCCCATCTAGCAAGTTACTGTTCTTCTCCAAAGCTTATTATCCCCTGTAGCAGTCCCAATGTTAATTACATTCTCCTGGGTAGTATTTTCTAGAGGCTCAGTGTATGTACATTGTTACCACTGTGCTCAACCACTATTCCTTTTTCTATTCTTTCATTTCCCCTACCATTAGACTTTACTCGCCTGACATAGTCAGCTTCCTAATACTCATTTTGTTAAGCTGTTTGTTCATTGTTCCAAGGAGGTACTGCTTCTTTAAGTTACTGAAATAAGACATGCTGGCTGCCACAATTAGATATCAAGGAGATAAAGAGTTCTCACCTTTCCCACAAACTTATGTCTACAGTGTCTCTCATCCTCACACTAAAGAAGATGGGAGAATGTTTCAAAAAAATAGGGCATCCTCCTTAACAGCCTACTTTATAACTCATGGTGTTTGCTTAACATTATATCACGGACCTCTTCCCAAGTCAATACATTTTGATTAAATTATTAAATTTGATTAAATGATTATATTATGAGGTATAAAGGCAAGAGGCAAAAGTATGAACTAAATGATTGTCAGACATGTTACACATTTGTCTGTGCCCTCTAGCAAATAATAAATGGAAAAACAATTATTTTTTATCACATCTGTCATTTAAAATAATGACCCAAGCTAAGCATCAGTGGCTTGTTCCTATAATTGTAGCTAATCAAAAGGCTGAGATATGAAGATCGTGGTTCAAAGCCAACCATGGAAGAAAAGTCGGAAAGATTATTGCCTCTAATTAACAAGCAGAAACCCAGAAATGGAGCTGTGGTTCAAGTGGTACCGTGCTTGCTTTGAACAATAAAAGCTCAGAACAGTGCATAGGCCCTGAGTTCAAGCCCCAGAATTGGCATAAATATTAATTAATTTACTAATTAATTAAATCAGCCTGATTGTCCACAAAATAAACTTTCTTAGGACTACTTTTGAAGAAAAATGTTTCATGTGCTCCTCAAAAGATAATAGTTTTTTGGTAATTGTAATACTACAATTACCAAAGTGTACAAATATGTTACTACCATAGGGAAGAATCTGTTTGTCAGGATAGATTGTCAATGTCCATCAAAGTCATAACACACTGCACTTAGCAAAATACCTTTAAGCATTTCCATGACAAACAATTCTACTGGAAAAACAAGTAATAGTCTAAGGTCCAAAGAGTTTTCTCCTCAGTGAATGGAGCCAACGGCAGCTAGAGTCACAGCTACCTATTCTCATCCTACATAAATATTACATAGACAAAAGTGATTACAAGATTCAGTTATGTTTGGGCTTATTAGAATTTTTCAGGTAACAATTCTTATGCAGGCCTATCAGAATCTCAGAAAGGTCTGTGACTCAAAACTAAACAGAGGGCTGGGAAGGTGGCTCAGTGGTAGAGTGCTTGCCTTGCATTCATGAGGCCCTGGGTTTGATTCCTCAGCACTACATAAACAGAAAAGACCAGAAGTAATGCTGTGGCTCAAGTGGTAGAGCGCTAGCCTTGAGCTGAAGAGCTGAGGGTCAGCAACTAGGCCCAGAGTTCAGGCCGCACGACTGACAAAAACAACAACAACAAAAACCAAATGGAAAGACTTGAAACCACTAGCATGGAAGCACATGTGGCCTTTGACTTTTCCTGTAAATTCAGGGTTTTTTCAAATCATATGTTGACATCTGTTTGTTCACTCGTGTTGTTCTAGTCTTTGACACTAATCCTAATACAATGGAGGAGTTTCAGACTGAATGTGCACATGTCCTCCCAAATTCATCTATTGAATTCTGAAACTCTGTGTGTCGGTACCGGAAAGTGGGGCGTTTTGTATTCCATGTTTTCATTGAGATGTGGAATCTAGACTTAAAATAAGAAAAGAGGATGAGGTGGGAATGGAGAGAGAAGAGGAGAAGAGGAAGAAGGAGAGAAGACTTGATTTGTTTGGGGTAAACCAATAGGGAGGGAGAATAGAGAATGATGGAGTGGTAAGACACACTAAATGTGTATGAAAACAGCATAACGAAACTCAATAAAAATGCTAAGAAGCAGGAGAAAGAGAAGAGGGAAAGGGTTAAGAGTGCATTTGATCACAGTATATTATATGCATTCATAGAATTATGACAATGAAAACCCTTGGTCCAATTAATTATAATACTGAGATTACGTCATTAATAATAATAATAAAAGAAATTGAGGAGGTCTCAAGATGGCGACGGGGCAGTAGGGAAACGCCACAGCTCTCTCCAACCAAAAAGAGAGTTCGAGTTCCAACCTTTAATCTCCCCAAGAGACCGACAACAACAAAAAGACGAACACTCAGAGAAAAACCAGAGGTGGAAAATAACAAAAAAAGAAAGAGAGGAAAAGAAGAATTTCAGAACAGAGAAGAGCGAAGACCCCTCCCCCAACCTTTACTGGCCGCGCGGCAGTGCGCCAAGCCGCCGGCCAGCCGGCCCGGCAGGGGCTGCCGGAGCCACAGAGACACAGGGGGCTGCTTGCAGATCACCAGGTACCGGATTGCAGAACAGCGGATCGCCAGGAACAGAGAAACCTACCAGCCGGGAGTCTCCAGGAGGATCCCACCCCACCCATCACTCTCCACCGGAGCGGAGAGGCTCCATCCCGCCAAAGCCGCCCGGCACCAGCAGCGCCACAAAGGGACCTGTCGCGATCGCAACGACCCGGCGGGGGGCCGCCCAACCTAGCCCGCAACCACCCCAACTGAACTCGGACTGCAACAACAACTGACGAACTGCAACAACAACTGACGACCTACAGGGTGAGTACCCATCAGGGGACAGGGAATCCATCAAGGGAGACCAGAGCTGGAGGGAATCCCCAGACCCTGACCTAGACTCCCTACCCCAACACCCGGACCACAGGACCCACTAAAACTGGGAACTGTTCGAGAGCCCCACCAGCCGGTGGAGCACACTCTGCTGGCCAGGCCAGAGCAAGAGCGCCCCGGGAAGGGAGCTTAAATGCTCAAGCCAGGAACAGTGCCCCTGGGTCAAGACTACCAACAGTAGAAGAAATTTGAACTGTGTCCTCCAGGCTGCATAACCAAGGTGGTATACACATTAGCACAGGCCTAACGAGCGCGCTCCAGGCTGGGGCCGGAACCAGGCCAGGGGACCGGCGCCTGAACAAAGCAAAAAGGGTCAGAAGTGGGGCTGTGGCTCAAATGGTAGGGTGCCAGCCCTGAGCTGAAGAGCTGAGGGACAGCACCCAAACCTAGAGTTCAAGCCCACAACCAGCCCAAAACAAACAAACAAAAACACATCAGGAGCCCATAGCAGACTCCAGTATTTGGGAGAGTGCATCCAGAGCATCTGATCTTCCCAAGAGCACCCGCAGGAGCAAACACAAGCAGTCTAGGCTGCTCAACCCTTCCAAAGGCGGGAATTGCTACAGCAGAGAGCTGAGAATCCTAAGTGAATAGCAGCTGGAAATAGGCTCCCAACAGAATCCAGATCAGACACAGACTCTCTCTACCAATAGAGAATCAGCAACCAAGCAAAGACAGACACACCAAAACAAGATTGAAGAGCAGTCTCCTGAACCCCCATGCGAAAATCACAGAGAAAAATCACAAGGTTTACCACTACCCAGGACAGCAAGCTCACCTCAAAAGCCAGCAGCCACGCAGGGGAGAGCCCCAGTGGGAGCAAAGCAGGAATGGAAGACAAAAACTACATCCAAGGGTTGCTGGAGGCAATGACTCAAGAAATAAAGCGAGAAATGGATCAGAAATTGAAAGAGCACAAGGATGAACTATCAAAAGATATACAGGATATCAAACAAAAATTGGATGCAAAAATAGAAGCTGCACAAACCTCAGTAAGAAGTGAGATAAACGCCAAATTAGAGGTAATGCATACTGATATCACCTCATTGAGAGGTGAGATCAGTACTCTGAGAACCAACATTGAATCCATAAAGGGATCCATTTCCATCATGCAAACCACAATAGAAGCCACGGTCAACAGAGTGAATGAAATGGAAGGTAGAGTGTCAGATACAGAAGACAGAATACACCAACTGGACCAAAAAGTGACAGATATGGAAAAATCACTCAAATTAAACCAAAGGGAAATTCAAGAGCAAGCAGATAACGCTAAAAAATTTAACCTTCGCATAATCGGAGTGGACGAAGGTGAGGAATTCCAGAGCAAGGGAATGCAACACCTATTTAACAAGATAGTCAATGAAAATTTTCCCCACCTCAAAAACGACCATCTTAACTACATCACAAAAGCTTATCGAACACCCAACAAGCAAGATCCCAGGAGAAACACTTCTAGACACATTATAGTAACAATGATGGATCTGAATAATAAGGAAACAATCCTGCATGCAGCAAAAATGAAGAAGGAGCTATACTACAACGGGAAAAAAATTAGAATCACTGCAGATCTCTCCACACAAACAATGAATGCAAGAAAAGCCTGGGAAAGCACCATACGAGCCCTGAGAGCCAATAACTGCCAACCCAGACTGATATACCCGGCAAAGCTAGCATTCACATTCGATGGAGAACTGAAAACTTTTAATAGCAAAGAAAAACTAAATGAATACATAAACATTAAGCCAGCATTACAAAGAATTCTAAGAGGGGGGACACAACCTGAAGAAAGCAACCAGGAACTGGGACCTGCCCCAAACAGGCATTACTCAAAGTCTAACTGAGCAAGCACAGGAGGAAAGGAAAGAAGAAAAACTTAGGAAAACGGAATGGCAGGGACAACAATGCATCTCTCTATACTTTCTCTTAATATAAATGGGCTGAATTCGCCAATTAAAAGAAAACGAACTGAGGACTGGATCAGAAAACAAGACCCATCCATCTGTTGCCTTCAGGAGACCCACCTCTCAGCCAAACATACAAACAAACTCAGAGTGAAGGGGTGGAAAAGGATCTACCAATCAAATTCCCCCAATAAGAAAGCAGGTGTAGCTATCCTGATATCTGACAAAATAAACTTTTCATTAAAATCAGTACAGAAAGACAAGGACGGACATTACATATTAATAAAGGGAACAATCCAAGAGGAGGATATAACCATCATCAACTTATATGCCCCAAATATCGGTGCACCCAGATATGTTAAACAAATGCTCTCAAACTTACAGAATAAAATAGATCCCAATACGATAATACTAGGAGACTTTAACACGCCACTCTCACCAAAGGACAGGTCTACCAACCAGAGGATTGGCAAAGAAGCTACCGAATTAAGTGAGGCCATACTTCAAGCGGAATTAACTGACATCTACCGAGTATTTCACCCTAAAACAACACAGTACACATTCTTCTCAGCAGCTCATGGAACTTTCTCCAAAATAGACCATATCATAGTTCATTCAAGGAACTTAAGCAAATACAAAGGGATCGACATAATCCCCTGTATCCTATCTGACCACAGTGGAATCAAGCTAGCTCTCAATAACAAAGCATACCGCAGAAATTTCTCTAATACATGGAAATTGAACAGCACACTCCTTAACAAGGCCTGGGTAACAGAAGAGATCAGAGAAGAAATAAAGCATTTCCTAGAACTCAATGAAAATGAAAACACCTCACAAAGAAACTTGTGGGACACAGCAAAAGCAGTCCTGAGGGGCAAATTTATTGCCCTCAGTGCCCACATCAAGAGAATGGAGACAGACCAAGTAAATAATCTCATGTTGCAACTAAAACAGCTAGAAAAACAAGAAAAAATGGGACCTAAAGCTACTAGACGAAGCCAGATAACCAAATTGAGAGCAGAGATTAACCAATTAGAAAATCAGAAAACCATAACCAAAATAAACCAAACAAAAAGCTGGTTCTTTGAAAAAATAAACAAAATTGATGGCCCGTTGGCAAGATTAATTAAAAAAAGAAGAGAGGAAACCCATATTAATAGGATTAGGGATGCCACGGGAAACATCACAACACGTACCCAAGATATCCAAACAATTCTAACAGACTACTTTCAAAAGCTATACTCTCTAAAGGAAGAAAATCTGGCGGAAATGGATGCATTTTTAGAGAAATACAAGTTACCCAAACTGAGCAAAGAAGAAGTTAACCAATTAAATAAGCCAATATCCTATAATGAGATACAGGAAGCTATCAAAAGTCTTCCAACAAAAAAAAGCCCAGGACCAGATGGATTCACAGCAGAATTCTATAAGACCTTTAAAGAAGAACTAATACCCATACTCCTCAAGCTCTTCAGAGAAACAGAGAAGGAGGGAGCTATCCCAAACTCATTCTACGAAGCCAATATCACACTCATCCCCAAACCAGGCAAAGACCCAACCAAAAAGGAGAATTACAGGCCAATCTCCTTGATGAACACAGATGCAAAGATCCTTAACAAGATTCTAGCTAACAGAATCCAGAAACACATAAAAAAAATAATACACTATGATCAGGTAGGCTTCATCCCAGAGACACAGGGATGGTTTAACATACGTAAGTCAATAAATGTAATCCAGCATATCAACAGAGCCAAGGTCAAGAATCACATGATTATCGCCACAGATGCAGAAAAGGCCTTTGATAAAATTCAACATTCATTCATGCTAAAAGCTCTGGAGAAAATAGGAATAGAAGGAACATTTCTAAAAACAATAAAAGCCATTTATGACAGACCAATAGCCAATATTATACTTAATGGGGAAAAGCTACAACCAATCCTCCTAAAAACAGGAACAAGGCAAGGATGTCCACTGTCTCCACTCCTCTTCAACATAGTCCTAGAACCCTTAGCCAGGGCAATAAGGCAAGAAAAAGACATTAAAGGGATCCGCATAGGGAAAGAAGAAGTGAAACTATCCCTTTTTGCAGACGACATGATACTATACCTCCACGATCCCAAAAACTCCATCCCCAAACTTTTAGAAATCATAAGTCACTTCGGCAAAATAGCAGGATACAAAATAAACCCACAAAAATCAGTTGCCTTCCTATACACTGATAACGCACAGGAAGAGAGGGAAATAAAGGGAGCAACCCCATTCACAATAACCTCCCAAAAAATAAAATATTTAGGAATTAACCTAACCAAAGATGTAAAAGAACTATTTAATGAGAACTATAAAAAGTTAAAGAAAGAAATTGCAGAAGACACTAGGAAATGGAAAGACCTCCCATGCTCCTGGATAGGCCGACTTAATATAGTAAAGATGGTGATACTTCCAAAATTAATATACAAATTCAATGCAATTCCTATTAAAATCCCAATGACGTACATCACTGAAATACAGAAAACAGTCCAAGAATTTATATGGAACAACAAAAGACCTAGAATAGCCAAAACAATTCTAGGGGATAAAGACAATATGGGAGGGCTATCCATGCCGAACTTCAAACTCTACTACAGAGCTATAATCACAAAGACAGCATGGTACTGGCACAAAAACAGACCCGAAGACCAATGGAACAGAATAGAAGATCCAGATATAAATCCACAGGCCTACAGCCAGCTGATATTCGACAAAGGAGCCAAAGACATACAATGGAAGAAACACAGCCTCTTCAACCGCTGGTGCTGGGAAAACTGGGCAGCCACATGCAGAAAACTAAAAGTGGACCCCAGCCTATCACCATGCACCAACATCAACTCAAAATGGATTAAAGACCTTAACATTAAACCTGAATCTCTGAAACTACTGCAGGACAGAGTAGGAGAGACACTTGAACTAATAGGCACAGGAAGGAACTTCCTGAACAGAGTCCCAGGGTCACAACAAGTTGGAGAGAGACTCGACAAATGGGACTACCTTAAAATAAAAAGCTTCTGCACAGCTAAATCTATCGCAACTAAGCTAGAAAGACAACCAACTAATTGGGAAAAAATATTTACCAGCAATATATCAGACAAGGGGTTAACATCCTGTATATACAGGGAACTCAAGAAACTAATCCCTCCCAAACCTAACAAACCAATTACTAAATGGGCAAGGGAACTAAAGAGGGACTTCTCAAATGAAGAAATAAAAATGGCAAAGAAACACATGAGGAAATGTTCATCATCCCTGGTGGTGAAGGAAATGCAAATAAAGACAACCCTGAGATACCACCTTACCCCAGTCAGAATGTCCCACATCCACAAATCAGCCAACGACAAATGCTGGAGGGGATGTGGAGAAAGAGGAACCCTATTACACTGCTGGTGGGAATGTACACTTATACAACCACTTTGGAAAGCAGTCTGGAGGGTCCTTAGAAAGCTAAAGATTGACCTCCCTTACGACCCAGTCATACCACTTCTAGGCATCTACCCTGAACAACAGGAACCAATATACAAGGACACGTGCACCTCCATGTTTATTGCAGCACTGTTCGCAATAGCTAGGATATGGAAACAACCTAGGTGCCCCACCACAGATGAATGGATCCAAAAATTGTGGTATCTATACACAATGGAATATTATGCAGCCATTAGAAATGACAAAATAATGGCATTTGCAGGGAAATGGATGGAGCTAGAAGGAATCATGTTGAGCGAGGTAAGCCAAGAACGAAGAGACAAACGGTACATGGTCTCCCTGATAAGTGGATGCTAAATCCAAAAGGTTAGTGATACGACAAAACTAACAGGACTTAAGAAACAAAGAACTCCCGCTCATCTGGTTGAACCACTACTAAATATCCTCATGCTGCTGATCACAAATATGGTATATAACATGTGAACACTGTTATATATTACAGACTGTGGTAGACAATTTGCTCCAGGGAAGTTAGAATGAACTTGTGACTTTGAAATTATGTAATCATTTAATCACAATCAAAAAAAAAAAAAAAAAAAAAGAACCTCGGGGAAGGGAGGGAGGGAGGGGATGGTAGGGGGAAAACAATGGAGGGGGTAACAATGTTCAAGAGGAAGTGTACTCATAACCTCACTCATGTAACTGTGACCCTCTGTATAGTAGCTTTACAATAAAAAAAAAAAAAAAAAAAAAAAAAAGAAATTGAGGCATTTGGGAGGTAATTAGGCCATGTGGATAGAGCCCTCATGATTACAAAGAAACACAAGGTTCCTTCACTATTTGAAGATAGGTTGAAGGACCAGGAAGGCAGTCCCCAAAGGATGCGTGGTCTGGAACAAACCCCCAAAACTGTGATAAATGAATATGCATTGTTGAAGCTGTTCAACCTATGGTATTCTATTGTAACAACCTGAACTGATTGAGAGGTAAACATTCAACTAATGATCAAGTAAGTAAGGAGAGTTGGTGTTCACAATGGCTGCGAGAACCAGAAAGGAATGCTGTGCTCTGGGTTGTCAGAGTCACCCGATGTGAGGAGACTTGAAGATTCAGCCAAAGACAGATTGTGACTAGAAGGCCAAGGCCAAAACTTTCCTGAAGAAATATTTGTAAACACCTCTACTACTTAGATAAATGAATGCCCAAGGTTTCAAAGTTCCTCACTATACATCAAGATTATCATAATTTCAGTCACTTTTATATCTCTTGCCTACAGAAGTATGTCAGCCTATCAAATTATGCATGTGTGTTCAATGGCATAGCTTGGCAATATTGATGTATGTTTTCCTTCTAAATGGACTGATCACTCATTTAGCTGTCATTTGACATCTGCCACTGAAAGGGAGAAGACAAATGGACCCCGTTTTTCAAACTCAGCTCAGTTTTTTATTTTGTGAAGCACAACATATTCATCTCTGTGACTTTTCATATGGCACTGAGAGAGTTGAGTCTTTTTGTTGTAAAACTAATTAATGGAAACAACCTTTAAATTTCTAAACTGGCAGTCTGACATTGCTGATTAGATTACCACGGGAATACTGAACTGTAAAAAACTATGATCAAAATAAATACTGTTGTTTTGTTGTGGGAAAGGGGATTTAAGCAGCTTGCATGCACACACACACACACACACACACACACACACACACACATACATGCACAGGACTGGTTTGGCATGTGAGAGAATGCAGTATCTTTCACTTATTTGTTATTCCAGTGTCGCATAAACACAATGCAATACCTGCATGCTCTTGGAGTTACAACTGACTAGTAAGTTACCTTGTGAAATTTCCAGGGCATAAAAAGAAAGAAATTAGCTGGGCACCGGTGGCTCACACCTGCAATCCTAGCTATTCAGGGGGCTGAGATATGAGGATCAAGGTTCAAAGCCAGCCTGGGCAGGAAAGTCTGTGAAACACTTATCTCCAATAAACCACTAGAAAACCGGAAGTGGAGCTGTGGCTCAAGCAGTAGAGCACTCGCCTTGAGCTGAAGAGCTGAGGGACAGCGCTCAGGCCCAGAGTTCAAGCCCCATGACCGACAAAAAAAAAAAGCAAGAAATTTCAAAAATCTCGCTTTGAAAAGGATAGAAACAGAGAAAGGAAAAGAAAACAACTACCCCCAGAAATACAGACTTTTCAGAACTATAGACTTTTCTACATTGATATGATGGCATTTTTTTCTGACAATTCTAACCCATAATGTATCTAAACACGATCCTTGGCACATAAGGTCTCACCCTGTCATAGTGTTCTCCTTGACCTTTCTTCCTTCACCATTAAAATGCTGGAGATTTTGATTTTTATCTTTGTATTAGAAGGCTTTTCAAAAGGAGAACTGCAATGATTTCTAGCTACAAACTAGAACTTGCTGCTATGCAACAACTATTAAATATGTTTGCCTGAGATTTGCTAGGACAGGGATCTCCAGTTAAAGGCACTAAAGTCATAGGCTAAATAAGAACTCTTAAAAGATCACGCCAACCCTAAGTCACATGAGTCCCCCTTTCAAAACATTTTTTCTATTTCTTTCAATTCCTTTTTGGTCTTTCCTCTCACAAGAAACAATGTTGCACAAAACTATTATACAGAGCTGCTCATTGAAAACCCACTTGAGGAAAAGTAACTTTATACATTCTAAACAGTGACTAGCCAAGTCTGACACCCCCCACACAGTTTCTGACATACTTTCTGTCATCCTGGGGTCAAACCTTAGGCGATGCAGTGAATACCATCTTTGGTACATTAGTAAGTGCCCCAGAGTCACATGGAGTCACAGAATTACTCCTAGAGAGTAAATTGTGCAGACAATTTTCTTAGCCTGGAGAAATAAATACTTCAGAAACCACTGCTGTCAGTATGAGTCATAAACATGATCCAAACCACAGCTGCACAAATCCCTCTCAATCACATAACTTGAATTTTATCTCTGTCTGATTCCATTTTAATTTGGGGGATTTTGTTCATCATGAATTTTTTGCATTTATTTTATTTTATTTGTGTGCAAGTACCCCAACTTAAACTCAGGGTCCTAAGCTTTCCTTCAGCTCCCTTCTTGTAGCTGGTGTTCTACCACTGAGTCATGTCTCCAGTCCAGCATTTTGCTGGTTAATAGGAAATGGAGTCTTGCAGACTATATGCCTGAGCTGGCTTCAAACCATGATCCTCCAAGTCTCAGACTCTTGAGTTACTAAGGCATGAGTCACTGGTGCTCAGCTCTAAATTTTATGTTTTAAACACTACATTAAAATATTATCTTAATTACTGAGATTTCTGTAAGGTTTGTGTCCTAAACAACTACCCAGTTCTCTAAGTACTAACCTAATCACGGCCTCCTAAGGCTCACCTTATATTCCTCTGCCAAGAGGAAAGAAATATATTTACTTTTGATGGCTTTTTACATTAACAAATAACTTTCTTTGATTTTTCTTCCAAGGACAATTCTAATACATTTTCATTGTGTTTACCTAGAAGTAAAGAAAATAGAAAACAAATTAAACAGTATGCTGGGTCTCACTGATAATAGTTTACTATATTTCTCTTCGTGTTTTTTCCAAATAATAAAATAGATGATGAATAAAATAAAATAGATGTTGAATAAATGATCAAAATATTTTTAAATTATACCTATATAACAATTCTTCAGATTCGCCATTTTTAAAAGAAATGCTATTATTTCATGTTTCATTACTATTCATTTTTCTAAATATATCTTGATTATGAAGATGGGTAAATTCTGTCTGTAGCAATATTAGTATTTTCCTAACAATGACAATCTTTTTAAAATAAGAGGAGACAGGAGTAGGCAATTCCAGATGTAGTTCCAGATAAATGTTACAAACACTGTTTACAGGGCTAGTCTAAAATGTAATGATAACCTGAAACTACCTCTCATTCTTGTTCAAGGTCCTATTCTCTCACTTCTACACACATTTCTATCCATTCTCTATTGATGACATCAGTGGTTTGTCTAATGCAAGTGCTATTATTCTTATTAATATCCCCATCAATTTAACATAGTGGATAACATTGTAGACTTTGACATTAGACAATCAAGGTTTAAGTAGAAAGCATGTGTCCTTGAGTGAATTACATTTGTGCTTTAACCTTAATTGTACAACTATTGCATGTTAATAATAAAAATAACTTTCTCAAAAGATTGTTGCAAGAATTTAATAAAATAATATTCATAAATACTCACTGTTAGCCCAGAAGCCTCCTCCGTCATAGTTCAACATGCTATTTCTCTAGGCAACACTAGGCCCATGTAGAAAAGGTAGCAAATGATTAACCCCTACCCCTTTTCCCTGAAAGATCACCTCTTTGGGATAACTATGACCATATAAGGTTAAAAGGTCACCAGAGACAATAGCTGGCACTTTCCACTTCCTCTCACCTGGTGAGAGGGGTCTTGCTGGTCCCTTTACTGGCAATAAACCTTTCCTTTGTTCTCCAGGTGGTTTTCTAGCAGAGTCTAGTTAACTCTAACACTCACCATAGTACTGATACTGAATACGCATCCAGTGCAGAAAAATTATTGCAATTAAGATTTCTCATCCTCAAATGGGAGAAAAATCATATAAGACTATATGTCATCACGTAAGATTTATGAAAGGTGGGTGAGAATGAGGGTAATCAATTCTTGAGCTCCAAATTTGAAATTTATGCCAGTGAATGAATGGCCTTACTTAATAACCCATCTCTGTTTACGAGACAGATTTTTTTTTAAATTTTATTTTATTTTATTTGAGAACATACTGTATAGAGGGGTTACAATTACATGGGCAGGATAATGCATACATTTCTTACCAAGCATTGCAGCCTCCTCCTTTGTTTACCTTTACCTCCCTTCCCAGCCTCCCCCCTCCCCCCCCACCCAATCCTTCCCCCCCTCCCCCCCTACACCAACATTGTAAAGCTCGTTTTTGACATGACATTTTGTACTTCTCATTGTTGCAACAGGTCCACCTGAATCCTTAAACGACTTGTTTTTCCCCATCTCCTCCACAAGTTATACTGATATCAAATATAGTGAAAGCAGGGGTTACACTGTGGGGAAGGGACATACAAAGCAACAAAGAAATAATCTTATAAATGCGTTAGAAACACATGCATGAAAGAACAAAAACATTAAAATACATATTTAAGGGTTCGTTTTCCTAACATCACATTATCTGACCTTTTCCGCTTGACTCATACCTATACTAGATACTGCAAATAAGGGAAACCATGGGACCTATGTTTCTTTGGGCCTGGCTTACTTCACTTAATATAATTTTTTCCAAGCCTTTCCATTTCCTAACAAATGGGGCAATGTCATTCTTTCTGATGGAGGCATAGAATTCCATTGTGTATAGATACCACATTTTCTTGATCCATTCATCTACTGAGGGGCATCTGGGTTGGTTCTATATCTTAGCTATGGTAAATAATGCTGCAATAAACATAGTTGTGCTGGTAGCTTTAGTGTGGTCTTGTTTGTAAACATTTGGGTAAATGCCCAAAAGTGGGATTGCTGGGTCATAGGGAAGTTCTATGTGAAGTCTTTTGAGGAACCTCCATACTGCTTGCCAAAGTGGTTGAACAAGTTTACATTCCCACCAACAATGAAGTAAGGTTCCTTTCTGTCCACATCCCCTCTAGCACGAGACAGAGTTTTTAAATCTTAAGCAATAAAGAAAACTAAAAAGTAAATTAATACAAAATTATCACAGACAAGGTCTTATTCAGTATATATCACCTTTTTCCTATGATTAATTCTCCAACATGGAGAAAAAATACAGGGGGGAATGTGCTTGTATGAAGGAGTATACTTATGTGGCAAAGGTGACACATGAACATCAAAATAAAATCAGAAAATTATGGCTAAAGCTAAGAATTCTAATCACATAAAATCAATACAAAGTAGCTGACATTCAATAATTATAATAGACATAGTTTATGCTTTTATCAGAATTAAGCAGTTTAGAAGCAGTACATACTCTATAAATATTGGCTCTAAGGAACTCATATAAATATCTATATTGCAGGAATATGGGACAGAATATATTCATCTCCAATCAAAAGATTAAGTTTGTATTAAAGACAATTGAGAAAATTAATACTAAAATAACATGAAGCAATCTACACCAATAACAACAACCAAGAGACTCTTAATCATAGAATCATGTTTTTGTTTTGTTTTGCATTGCTTGTGTATGTGTGTGTGTGCGTGTGTGTGTGTGTGTGTGTGTGTGTGTGTGTGTAAGTGTGTATGTATGTGTGTGTGCCAGTCCTGGGGCATGAACTCAGGGCCTTGACCCTGTTCCAGAGCTTTTGTGCTCAAGGCTAGCCCTCTACCACTTGAGCCACAGCTCCACTTCTGGGAGGGGTTTTTTTGGTTGTTAATTGGAGATAAGAGTCTCACAGCCTTTCTTCCTGGCCTAGCTTTAAACTGAGATGTTCAAATTTCAGCCTCCTGAGTAACTAGGATTACAGGCATTCACCACCAACATCCACCATAGATACAGTTTTGAGTATTACAGAATTTAATCTCAGTGACAAGCTTAGATTTCAGAGGAGGGGGAAAAATTTACAACAACATTGTGAGTCTCAGTTTAAGCCTAATAATTATAGAGCATCCTCTCTGAAGAAAGAATTGCATGATCATAAAGGGACTAGACTTCACAGTATAAAATTATGAATCAGAGAAACAAATTTAAGCACCATTCTAAGAAGACACTGATTCTCAAAGCAAGTCCCACCTCTGTGTCTGCTGTAGACCTACAGCTTCATGTCACCTGTCTTGAGCCTCCTTTACCTACAGGATTCTATAGTTAATGAAATCAAGTTTCTCAGATATCTTTCTCCTGCTAAGAGCCCAAGAGCTCCATGGCCTGGGGGCTCCCCAGGCTTTTCCTTCTCTGCTATTGACTACGTTCCTTCAAATTCGGTTGTTGTTGTTTTGGGTTTTTTTCCACTCCACATAAACCTTTTAATTTTTTTTTATTTTAGTTGTATTGTGATTTCAATATTTTCCTTAGTGGTATCTTTCTAATTTCCTTTGTCCCCAAAATTATCTATATCTGAATAAGCCAGTCAAACCTGCACCCTCTTGACTTATGCAATATCACAACTATTTTCTAGAACTTGACAGAAAATCTCCACTGGTACTTTCTCAGTATGAAGAATAATTATGTGGGAAAACAATGGAAGTTTGGCCTAGTTTCAAATTACACTCAAGTGGGCAGTCTTACATTGAGGGAAAAACATAGAAATGTAATTCTAAGGATCAAGAATTCTTCTAACATCTGTTTTGGATCTCTAAATGCCCATTTTCACTAAAAAGGAAAAAAAATGTTCCTTGGAGAAATCCTGATTCCAAGTTTTTCTTGTAAAACATAAGAAAAGATTAAATCTTATCATAACAGAAAGCAAGTAAATATTGAAAGACTCTTAAAATTATGTCAAACAAATACAAGAACCAGAGTGAAGAGTCTGTCATTAGCCAAAGATTAATCTGAACATCTATAATAACAGTAACTAATATATAAAAACATGTCCAAATATTTTCATAATGATTTTTTAAAAAATCTCCAAAGAGCTAGACACTGGTGGCTCACACCTGTAATCCTAGCTACTCAGGTGGCTGAGATCTGAAGATCACAGCGCAAAGCCAGCCCAGGCAGGAAAGTCTGTGAGACTCTTATCTCCAATGAACCAAAAGAAAACTGGAAATGGCACTGTAGCTCAAGTGGTAGAGTGCTAGCCTTGAGCTGAAGAGCTGAGCGACAGCGCCCAGGCCCAGAGTTCAAGACCCATGAAACTTGGCAATCTGAGAGAATTAAGACTTTCTTATATAAGCTGCACTCAGGACAACCAAGGGGTTGATGAAAGGAATTTTCTCTTTTAGAATTATTCCAGCTAATGAATTAAGAAGGGACAACAGAGCTGTTTCCAGCCATTATAAAACCAAAACGGTAATTTGATTTGTCCTTCAAACGTGAACAACTAAAGAACCAGTCTAGTCCATTGCAGCACCTGTGGCTCACACCTGTAATACTAGCTGCTCAGAAGGCTGAGCTCTGAGGATCCCCGCTTGAAGCCAGCCCTTGCAGGAAAGGCCATGAGACTCTAATCTCCAATTAATCACCAGAAAAAGCTGGACGTGGTGCTGTGGTTCAAGTAGTAGGGTGCTAGCCTTGAGCAAAAAGGAGCTCAGGGATACTGCCTAAGCCCAGAGTTCAGGTCCCAAGACTGGCAAAAAAAGAAAAAAGGAAAGAGAGAGAGAGAGAGAGAGGGAGAGGGAGAAGGAGAGGGAGAGAGAGGGAGGGAGGGAGAGAGGGAGGGAAGGAAGGAAGGAAGGAAGGAAGGAAGGAAGGAAGGAAGGAAGGAAGGAAGGAAGGAAGGAAGGAAGGAAGGAAGGGAGGGAGGGAGGGAGGGAGGGAGGGAGAGAGAGAGGAAGGAGGGAGAGAGGAAGGAGGGAGGGAGAGAGGGAGGGATGGAGGGAGGGAGGGAGGGAGGGAGAGAGGAAGGAGGGAGGGAGGGAGAGAGAAAGGAGGGAGGGAGGGAGGGAGAGAAGGGGGAGGAGGGGAAGGGAGGGAGGGAGGGGAAAGAAAACACCAGAAATGGCCCAGGGTTGCTGCCTGGTTACCCATGCCATACAAGGAGGGAGAACTTGAATAAAACCCTACTGACTCAATTAATTTAGGAGCCAAAGATCAGGGTCTGAGACCAAGTAACCAATGTGTGTAGCACAGTAACAGAACAGAAGAAGCTACTGCAGAATGCTGAAGATTAGTCTGAATCTTTGGACAAGTAGTTCTTTTCTCTAACCATGGATTAGAGAAAAAGTAATGGAAAGAGCTAAGACAAAAACCATAAAGTTGTAAGATGTGTCTTCTCAGCAGCCACAGAAGGAAGACTGGTACTCCGTAAGCATGAGCAGAATTGTGAGGATGGAATCAGCTTGGTAGTGGACTTAACTGAACCTTGAACTACAGCCTTCACTACATACATTCTAACCAACTTAAGAGCAAGCCACAACAGGAACAAACTGGTTTTTAAAGAACTTTCACCCCGTGACTCCCTTTTGCAATAGAATGGGCAATGGTCTCTAGATAGTAACAAAATAATACTTAAGAATGAAATTAATGTCTAAGGATTGCTTCAAAATAATCTATAACAGTGAAATTGATGGAGAAAAATGTCCAAGGGTTTAACATTTTTAATTGTATTTTATTATCTGTAAGTAATTGCACGAAGGGGTTACCATTCAACAAATCAGTTTATAAATGCAATGCATCTAGATCAATGTCACCCCAGTCATCATTTTCTCCTATTCCTATCAACCTAACCTCTTCCCTCAATGTTCCTAGTTTCACAGAATATGTATGGAATATTATACTGTATTGTCTGTCCTACCTCCTCACCCAACATTGTAGAGGGGTGAAATGTATGGGGTTATTATTACATTCTATCTGCTTCCATATGCTTTTCTTAGGGAAAAAATAAGCCCAGGAGATAAATTAATAAATAGATCCTCTTTATGCTAGAAATCAAAACAATGCCAACAGAAGTACCCTGGATCTCTGAGTAGCAAGCACCAAGACCTGAATAGGGAGGAACTTTACCACTATTAATGTACATCAGTTGAGTTTTCCTTCTACCCAAACTCTTTCTGTTAGAAAATAGGTTCAGTGCAGCTGGCTAACCCTAATTATTTGAGAAATTCTATCCATTCTTCTTTACGTTTTCACGGTCACTCTAAGGTGTAAACAGACACAATTAGTAGTTTAAATACCAAGGTAGGTGTGATTCTCATATAGGATAAACACATGATCTCTGTGATGGTCTCACATAAGCTGTCTGTCATAGGCACTATTTCACAAAGAGTAAGGAGTCTTTATTAGTACAATGAAGTTTCAAATCTGAATGTACCCATGACTGCAGCCAGTCTTGCTGAAGTTGGCAATGGTAACTACAAGCACAGTGATGTTCCTTGAACTCACTGTCTAGAATTTCAAATTACCTATGTCAAGAACATACAGACTTTAAGTTGGAACACTAAGTCCCAATACCCTCAATGCAGTAGCCCTTCTTGCAAAATTTCAACTAAACTTCATAGAAACTCAGATGAAGATGGCAGCAGACATTTATCCTTGGTCTGAACAGTGAGGATGAATAGTTTGTAGGATCTTAAATCTCATGCTTGAAGTCTGGAACTAACTTTAAAAATACTAATAATTCATCATTATATTATTAATTAATATTCTTATTAATATTCTTAACAGTTATGCTCCCAAGAGACTTCCATTTGATCTGTTTATGCTGATGCAATATATTCAAATGCTATAGATATTTAGGTGTAATAATCACTGTTTCTTTTATTCTTGCATGAAAACAAAACTCATGCAGGTAGCTTTTACAAGCCCATACTGATTGGGATTCAAAGTTCATTAACTCTTCTTAGCCAGAACACCACATATAGGAAATGCTAGTTGCTTCCCAGAGCAATCTAAACTCAATCTATGTTTCCATGAGATAGAACACATGGTTTGACAGTCATCATTCTGGTTCAATCTGACTTTTGTACTGTCCAAAAACAAACTGACTCAGGGAAATAAAGGCTGAATTAGGATATTCAATTAGGTTATGATTTAGAAACCAGTGAATTACAATGCAATGAAACCTCAATTCTTGAATTATTCTTTCTGTTCCTATTTCTCTAATTATTTCATTATTTACCAATCTCTTTGAATGGAATAAGCAAAATAAAAGAGAAATGCAATATTGTGTTCTTAACTGTTAGCAACAGCTAGCAGCCAGAGGTTAGTGTTAGAAGATGCAGAATGAATGGAATCTATTAAAGGCAAATCATGTGCTGCAGTGTGCTTTTGTACCCACATTTCCTCTTATTCCATTACAAGATACAATTTTAAGTTTCTTATATAAAAGAAAAACTGGCCAAAATATTCTCCATGCTAATGTACAAACCAGTATACTTAAATTATATTCAATTTTTTTAAGAAACAAAATTCCTGGCCATTGATCTCTGCTAACAATAAACTCTGAATCTTCTGGAATTTTTGAACTCAAAGCCAACTGTTCTTTTGATTTTAGTTCTACATTAACAATGTTATTTGCATTGACTGGCTACAATTGAGTAATAAAGCTGTCCTGTCATTTTATATCCAACAAGCAGGAGGAAATTTATTTTTCTTGCAAAATATTTAAGACTTCATGTTATGATATTTGTCCTTTGCCTTCATCTTACGAGCTGTCTACCTACTGGAGAAGATTTAAAGTGGAAACATCTACATCTAAATACAACATGCACTTCTATACGCCATTCTTATGAGATCTGACCTTTTCCATACAACTAACTATTCAGGCAGACAGATGACCTTTCATATGCAATAAATTTTCTTTTATTTTGAAAATACACTGGCTTCTTTTCTGTCACCTTTACTTTTCCATGGGTAATATATAAATATGTAAGATGGTGAAAAATCTTGAAATCCAGTTGGCAAAAAAAATATCCATTTATAAATAAAATTGACCAGTTCATTTCATTTTCCTTTTGGAGAAACAACTCTAATAGGAAATAGTCCTATTGAGTAAAAGCCCAAGAACAAAATACACAGAGTTCTCTGGTCTAATGAAAGTAGTTCAATGAGCAATAAGGCATACGCGGAGGAAAAAAAATTATAGCACGGGTCGCTGAACCGAATGATCAACTATGGAGTTATCTCCAAAGTAACAGTCAACACCCAGCATGCACTTAGGGCTTGTCCAGCAATAGGGATTTCAGCAATATCCTTTCTGCTTAAACAAGTTGAAGTTCAATGAAACTGATATAAAACTCAGTATCAGTGGCATTCTACCATGAAGAAAATAAGATTGTTTTTACAAAGCTGAGGTTCTAATTCAGCTGAGCTATAGTCTCCAACGTCTGATCATTTTACTAAAGTAACCTAAAAGAAAATAATTAAACATTAAACACATACTTTTTGGTAGTGGTATTGAATTCAGGGCCTTGTGTCAGCTATGCAAAGACTTTACCACTAGAGCAACAATTGTAGCCCATTTTGCTTTAGTAATTTTTCAGATACTTTCACATGCCCTGAGACTGGCCACACCCACTTTATTATTGAGGTAGGATTTGGGGGGGAGGGGGCCTCCAACAATTATCCTCCCCATAGCTGGGAGTACAGGTGTGTGCCACCCCACACTCTCTGCTGAATTTCTGTTGAATATGCCTTGATTTGGTAGGTAAACTCATTCTTGACCTAGTTTGCAGTTACAAAAAAACTAGTCCTTAGGGAATCTCAATTAGCCTTAGAATATTCTAGGAGAGCAAAATGTTAGAAACAAGGCATCCTACAGGGTAGCACTCAGCATTTGGGACCAAAACCATCCTTGAACATGAGTGGTTCATAATTTCCCAATAGCTTCTAATAGCTTCAAATAAGCATAGTAAAAAGTTCATTACCATAGACCATCACAAAGCACTCGGATACATCAATCTGGTTTTCTGAAGTTATCAGCCACTGCATAATTAAAATTTTCTCAACATATGACCTCTTTCATTGCAGTTATACAAGTAGAGAATACTGCATACTCTAGTACTATCATTCCTTCACATCCCTCAAATTATATCACCAACCTCCTATGCATCTAACTTGGACACTTTTGCCATAATCAGACCTCAAACTCACCCTCATCACTATTTTACAACAGGGGGTATGATGCTTGACTTTCTGTTACTATAAAAAAAAATACCCCCAGATAAATAATTTATACTGAAAATAAGCCAAGCTGGTAATGTGTATCTGTAACCCCAGCTTTAGTGGTAACACATAGGAAGGAAGATCTCTGGAGCTAGTCTGGGTAAAAACTGTAAGACTTGCAGGGCACCAGAGGCTCATGCCTGTAAAATCCTAGCTACTCAGGAGGCTGAGATCTGAGGATCAGGGTTCAAAGCCAGCCTGGGCAGGGAAGTCCATGAGACTCTAATCTCCAATAAGCCACCAGAAAACTGGAAGTGGTACTGTGGTTTAAGTGGTAGAGAACTCACCTTAAACTGAAGAGCTGAGGGACAGTGCCCATGACCAGAGTTCAAGACCGACTACCAAAAGAAAAAAAAAACTGTAAGACTTGATCTGAAAAGTGACTTAAAGCAAAAAAAAAAAATGTGCTGGCACTGTAGCTCAAATGGTAGAATGCATAGGTGCATTGTCATTTCTCAGAACAGGAAAACAGAAAGGGCAGAGTGACAAAAGATTCCATTCAAAAAAATGCATCAGGTTGGTCCTAAGAAATATTTCTTGTCACAATAACAGAATAATTTCCTTCAAAAGAATGTGATGGAAATAATTTCCAGTTCTCATTTTCTTTTTTATAAACTTTTATTGTGAAAATGCTGTACAGAGGGGTTACAGTTAAATGAGCAAGGTAATGAGTACATTTCTTATTAAGCATTGTTGCCTCCTCCTTTGTTTTTCCCCTACCATCCCTTCCCTCCCACTTCCACAATTACAATACCCTCTCCCTTCCCCTCCCCCCCTCTCCAAAATTGTAAAGTTTGTTGTTCAACAGTGTCTTGTACATCTCATTGTAACAATGGGTCAATCTGTATCCCTATTTAAACATTTTGTTTTTTCCCTTTCCCTCCCCAAATTAGACCAACATCAGTTACAGTGAAAACAGGGGTTATACCATGGAGGAGGAACATACAAAGCAACAAAAAAATCGCATGGTACATTATAAATACATTAGAAACAATAGCAAGAAATAAAAAACACTGTGTCCCTATTTTGGAGTTCATTTCATTTAACATCATCTTATCTGGTCATTTGTACATAGCTTTGACCTTTTCTGCTTGTCCCAGACATATACTAGTTATTACAAATAAGGGAAACCATAGGACCTATGTTTCTTTGGGCCTGGCTTACTTCACTTACTATAATTTTTTCCAAGTCTTTCCATTTCCTAATAAATGGGGCAATGTCATTCTTTCTAGTGGAGGCATAGAATTCCATTGTGTGTGTGTGTGTGTGTGTGTGTGTGTGTGTGTGTCTGTGTGTGTGTGTGTATGTGTGTGTGTCTGTGTGTCTGTGTGTGTGTATCACATTTTCTTGATCCATTTATTTACTGAGGGGCATCTGGGTTGGTTCCATACCCTAGATATGTTGAATAATGCATGCTAAGTTTTGTATTTTGGTATGTCCTGGGAATGCTCCATCCTTGAGAATTTGATATTATGTTTCTAATTTAACAGCCTTTGCCAGAGGAAATCCTAATATATAGTGCTACACACACACACACACACACACACACACACACACACACACACACACACACAACTAACCCCAAGGCCAAAGTCACTGCTACAGAGTTAAGTCTGGCGTCTCATCACTTAATGTGCTACCCGCAGGGTACTTAGAACCTTGAGAAAAATCACTATGCTTCAGCTTTGCTTTTCATTTATAAAAGGGAAAAGTTCTGAAAAGCCTAGCATGTGAAAGGCAGAACTTCACATGTCTGGTCTTCTGAGTTTCCCATCTGACACTCTCAGTGCATGGAAGATTCTAGAATCCTCGGCTTGATGCACAATGTGCCCGCACCTGCTGTGCTGTCTATCTATCACAGCAATGTCACTACAGAGTAATGCCAGCAATAATATTTCCAAGGGCTTATCTTTAACACTTGGAAATGGAAGTCGCAAGAGTAGAAAACAACATGGAAATTTCAATAAACATTGTAAAATTATAACCCTTTTATATTTAAAAGCCTAAAAGAAATCTACACTAAAATTAAACAACTATGAGTAACAAAAGAAAAACTTCATATAAATTCCATTTCTTAGAATCCTGCCATGACATCTAAATATATACTTTGTCATTTTTCTGCTTTGGAAAACACAAAGAAAAAGAAATATCTTCATTGGGTTTTCTTTCCTGCCCATCCTCAAGGACTTATGTGAAGGGCATATTAATATCACGGTCAGAAAAAATGAATACCAAGCCAACCTGCTGAGATGTAAAACTAATTTGTGGTTATTTTCTCCCACATGGAATCTCTCCTGGAGAGATCTTTTGAAATGACCACAAACATAGGCATGTATTTTCAGAGTTTGCTTCTCAGGACTATAAGTTTTCTTACATTATTTTATTTCCTTGTTGTTGCTTTTAACCTCATTAGGTCCATTAACCTACTGTTTTTTCACACCAGGACCAATGCTTTGAAGTTGAATGCTATGATACTGAGAGAGAAGAGACAGAATCAAGTCAAAGGGATAGTACAGCACACTAATGAAGAATCTGAAGCCAGATTTCTTGGGAAGAAATCCATTGCCCATCAAACACTGTACAACCTGATGGCCCTCCAGGCCTCTGAGCTGGAGGGTTTATGCAAACTCTCAGTAAACTGAGAATAGTAATGGTATCAATGTCACAAGGCAAGAGTGAGGACTTCATGAGGGATGGAACAGTGCCTGGTAACCTGTGTATTCTACTGTCTATGCATTTACCAACAATATCCTTGTTGGTCCTATGCCCCAGCACACTTGGCTTCTAATTTAATTCCTCAAATACGATGAGCGTGCTCCTTCTTGTAGGCCTCTGCATACCACATAGTGTTTTATCAGAGCACTTACTACACAGGTAATTGTGAATGCATTCATGTGGTATTTTGCTTATTTCCCATCTTCCCTCCAGGTGCAATTTTTAGGAGGCTAGGAACTCCATTTCCTTCCCATTGACTTTCCATATTGAAAACTACACCAAGGCTCATAGTGAACAATCAGCAGATGCTGGTTGAGCATTGTGTAAATAAATAATATGCTGGGGCTGGGAAGGTGGCTCAGTGGTAGAGTGCTTGCCTTGCATGCCTGAGGCCCTGGTTTGATTCCTCAGCACCACATAGGCAAAAAGAAAAAAAAGTCGGAAGTGGTGCTGTGGCTCAAGTGGTAGAGCGCTAGCCTTGAGCTGAAGAGCTGAGGGACAGCGCCCAGGCCCAGAGTTCAGGCCCCATGACCGGACCCAAAATAAATAAATAAAATGCCTAAGAGACAAAAAGAGTATATAAGTAAAATTTTAAACCATCATAGGAACTTGAGCTTGTTAATTCTCCATGTTAGAAGTCAGTTCCCTATCTGTTGTATCTCATTACCACATCAAATCCCAATTCCACTTAAAATGTTAGAGGTATGCTCTTTCATATTTCCTCTCAAAGTGCTTCTTCAAAACTCATATTGCAGAAGTTAATCATGTCTTTTCAAGAACTCCATAAATGTATGATAGCATCTTGAAGATTACCTCATTTATTTCTTCTTTGGAATTATAGACACCATGAACGAAAATCGAATCAAATTGACTCAGTCAGTAGTAATCATAGTGTTCCCAGAAAGAAATCTCTTAGCAGATGATGCAAGACTCTGAAACTCAATGTTTTTCCTTTTAGGAAGTAGAGACAAAATTCCAATAGGTTCAGTGTACCCTAATGACACTATTATTTTGGCTTAGGGAATGCAGTTTGAAATGAGGATGTACTTACTGAGCAAGAAAATGATGTTTCACAGGGAGTATATATTAGATTTTTCACATTACTAGCATATTATTACTATTTTCCTATAAGGAAATTAGTACCCTCTGAGGGCAACGACCAGATGGCTAATATTATAAAAAGCACTTTGCAGTGCTCTGGGAAAGGTTTTACATAACAATGTTATTCAAATCATCATTCAAAGTACACTTAAAGGATCTTATAAACCATCAGGCCATAGGGAAAGCAAATGTTTGACAAAGGCTTTGTTGAGTTAGCAACTCCAAAGTGCATCCTTTGCACCTGTCTTTTATCCAGTTCATTCAGATATGCAATCTAGTTATGCTTTTTTCATTTATATTTTTATCTTCCTACCTTACTCCACAGGGTGGTCTGCCAGACAGCAGCACAGCAGCAGCAGTGTCACCTGAAGCTAGTAAGGCCACACCTAGGTGTGCAGAATCAGAACCCACAAATTTAACAAAGTCCCCAGTTGATTTGTACCTGCATTAAGTTTTAAGAAGCACTGCTATCATTAGTTGCACCCAAACCATTGAGAATTAAATGGAGAATTTCAGTGTAAAAGAAATGGCATAACTACTTGTACATTTCATTGTTGCAATGGGTACACCTGTATCGTTATTTAAACAATTTGTTTTTTTTCCTTCCCCTCCACAAATTATACCAACATCAAATACAGTGAAAGCAGGGGTTATACCGCGGGGGAGGGACATACAAAGCAAGACAGAAATCATCTTATAAATATGTTAGAAAGAAAAAAAACATTTGAATTCTTATCTTGGGGTTCATTCCACTAACATCAACTTATCGGACCTTTTCTGCTTGACTCAGACATATACTAGTTATTGCAAATAAGGGAAACCATGGGACCTATGTTTCTTTGGGCCTGGCTTACTTCACTTAATATAATTTTTTTCCAAGTGTTTCCATTCCCTAACAAATGGGGCAATGTCATTCTTTCTGATGGAGGCATAGAATTCCAGTGTGTGTGTGTGTGTGTGTGTGTGTGTGTGTGTGTGTGTGTGTGTGTGTGTGTGTGTGTGTGTGTGTGTACCACATTTTCTTGATCCATTGTTGCTTTATATGTCCTTCTCCCATGGTATAACCCCTGTTTTCACTGTATTTGATGTTGATATGATTTGGGGAGGGGAAGGAAAAAAAAATCAAATTGTTTAAATAGGGATACAGGTGGACCCATTGCAACAATGAGATGTACAAGACATTATGTTGAAAAACAAATTTTACAACTTTGGTGTGGGGGGTGGAGATGGGAAGGGATGGGAAGGGGAAAGGTGCAGGGGAGGAGGGGTGTGGAGAGATGGGAAGCGATGGGAAGGGGAAACAAAGGAGGAGGCATCAATGCTTGATAAGAAATGTACTCATTACCTTGCCCATATAATTGTAACCCCTCTGTACGGTATTTTCACAATTAAAAAAAAAGAAAAAATAGAACTAGGAGAGTTGAGAGGATGGGTCAGATTGGGACAGAGGGACAGATAGGAGAAAATGATGTAAAAGGTGACATTGATCAAGATGCATTGTACTCACAAACTGACATGCTGATTTAAAGCCACTTTGTACAATTACTTGAGGATAATAAAAATAAAAATACATAAAAATATATTTAAAAAAGAAACCTGCTTCTTCATTCTGACAAGTATATTTTTTAAAAATGAAACCTGCTCCTTCATTCTGACATAGCTATACCCTTGAAGTTTCCTCCCCTCTATGTGTCTACCCTTGAATAAGAGGTGTAGTAAGTCATAAGGTTCTTTTTATAAAACCCTTGAGAATGTTGCCAGTCAGACAACTCTCAGATACCACCAGGATTCGCTCACTGCATGCAAGAACCATGGCCAGGAGTGGCCAGATAGGTGTGGGTGCTGTGCCTTTCTTCCTTTTTTTTGTTTTGTTTTGATTTTTTTCCAATCCTGAGGCTTGAACTCAAGGCATGGACACTGTCCCTGAGCTCTTGTGCTCAAGGCTAGCACTCTACCATTTGTGCCACAGCGCCATTTCCAGTGCTTTTTTTTCTGTTTATGTGGAACTGAGGAATCGAACCCAGGGCTTCATGATGCTAGGCAGGCACTCTACCACTAAGCCACATTCCCAGCCCATTGTGTCTTTCTTCTAACAAGCAGCATATGCAAAAGTGATAGGAAGTCACTCCTGTGATGGCATTATATGCACCTCTCTCATGCTAACAGACTCACTCTGGAGACTCTTTCCCAAGATGGATCTGGAGAACTTGGATCTGGAGACCTAAGTGGCCTGAGTTCCTGAGGGTGGCCTCCAGGAACTAAGTAAGACTTCCAGCCAATAGCCTGGCAAAAGGCTAGGATCCTCAATCATACAGCTGCAGGGAAGTGAATTTTAGCAATGAAACAAGTCAGTTTGAAAGCAGATTCTCTCCTAGTTGTACCATACATAAGGATGCAGCCAAACAATACTACCTTCATTACAGCAGGTCAGACTCTGAGCAAAAACCTAGCTCAGCCATGCTCCAGTAGTACCCCAGCCATAGGAAACAGTGAGTCTACATGTGCTGCTTTAAATTGGTGAAGGATATTGTAATTGCTTATGCAGCAGTAGAAAAACTACCTTCTATTGGGATGAAGCTCTGTGTAGCCTATATTTCCAAAAATTAATAGATAGGTGACACATAGCCATTCTTCAATAGATATAGTATATGTAAAAACATGTATCTCTGATTTTTGTGAGACAAAATCTACATGTATTTGTACCTAAAATATTCTTCCAGCATTAACCTAGTATAAAAGGCATAACCATATATTAAATCTCTATTATTTGGCTACATATGTACAAACTATAACACAAACAAGATAGAAATATTTTTTATTCCCAATGTGTGCCTTAATATTTGCTCAAAACTGCACGCATTGGTCACAAGCTGACATTGTGACCATATAGTTCCTCCTAGCTGGAGCCATAGGCCTTAAACAACAACAACAATACCTGAGCTTTGCTCTACATTTCTTTCAGAATTATTTCACTCAACATCTTACCATAAACACAGTCTTTGCCATTATTAAACCAATGATTTTTCAAAGATGTATTTGAAACATTTGGCCTTGCTTGGCTTCAGTAACGTTCTCCCAGATTTCTCTACCAGATACTATCTCATGTAAATATCCAATCATGACAGACTATGGCACAGATGACTTCTCTAGAGCAGCCCCAGAGGCCCGAGTCTCGTCAGTTCAGTCACAAGTCACAGCCACAGCTTCTCAGGGCTCCAGATGAAATCCTAACAAGTTGAACAAGTATCACAAGACTCAAATTACTTAAGATAAACTTTGTTACTTATCAAATTCTCTTCTAGCCTACTATATCCTTGGCAAGGCCTAGTATAACTAAAGCAACAAATTAATGCTACATTTATATATAAGTATGAACATGTGTGCATATGCACACAAGGGTGTATATATATATACACACATATGTTATATACATATGTTTTATGTAATATATGTATATATACATATGTGTCTGAATAGCAAATTGGACATTTACTTCCTGGATTAATTTTTCTTTCTCCCTTCATTGTCTTAACTTGACCCGGTATGGATCTCCCATTCATAAGCCAATAATTAACACAATTTGTTCTCAGAGACTCTCTTGCCTAACTTATATGTTATTTGTACACTTTTAAAACCCTACTAACAAAAATATGACTAAATATAAGGGGAGAAAAGAAGGAAGGAGGAAAGGAGAGGAGGGAAGAGGAGGGGAAGGAGGAGAGGAAAAGGACAAAGGGAAGAAGATAATAGATATAAAGAACTCTTAGTTGCTTACAAAATAATCAAAATTAATTGGTATTTGGAATTACAAGTTTACTTACTTTACTTTCCCTAAAGAGACCTTTCTAATTGGAGAGAATCTGCTCTCTTACTAACACTAACAGGAGCAAATGTATAATAACCTTTTTTTCTTCTCCTCTTCCTCCTCCTATTTCCTTTTCTTCTGTAACAAAATTTCATTTCTGATTTGTTGTTATTGCTTCTTTTGGTCCTAAATCACCAAGAATCTCTTTAATATCCCACTATTGTTAGTTTTTTTAAATCATTTCTCTTATTTGATTTCTCAAAACTATATATATATATGACCATATATTATATATTATATATGCTGTTATACTATATACTATAACAACATATAAATTCTAATTTATATAATATACAAATATATATCACTTGTTCAAGACTAATACTCTATCAATCTCCTTCCCACTTTCGAACAAGTACTAATTACTCCACTTCCCTGTCCTCATATGGCCTCATGTCAACACTATGAAGCTTTCCATTTCCTCCTCTCCACTTCTCACTTGAACCCTCCATATAAGACTGGGCCTACAGCTCCAATGAAATTTCTCAGGCCACATTCTCAAATGATTTCCACAATGTACCTCCACATTTCTCCACTTAACGACTTAGTACTCTGTGGCATGGTTGAACATCATTTTCGCCTCCAAGTCCTTTCTGAATTTGACATCTAGAACATCACACTTTCCCAAATGCTTTCTCTTTGTCAGGCTTAATGGTTCCTTTACTCACCAACCTTTTAATAGTGGAGTGCTGCCAAGCTCACTTGTCCAGAACTTGTCCCTCCTGGTACCTGACCATCTCTCTATTGAGGTATGTATTATCTCTCTATATATCTATCTATGTAGTATCTATCATCATCTATCTATCTGTCCATTTATCATCTATCTATCAATTATCTGTCTATCTACCTATCATTATTCAGACTCCCATTTAAGTTAGAATGTGTCAGGTCCTACTGAGCTAAAACTCTGTCAGATTGCCATAGATCTTCTTACTCCTCTTTTCTATCAACTGTGATTTGCCTGTAGACAATGCCCCTATGTTGTTCTCTCTCTGGGACAAACTGATATAGCAGCTACCATTTGAAGCATTGCCACTCGCTGTGGCAGAGACAACGAATGTGACAAGTTGTGTACTAACTACCAAAGATTCTACCTAGAGGGTACGTATATTCCCTTTCACTCGATTTTAATTGGACAGAGGAGGGTATATAGTCACCATGTACCAAAAGCACAATTCTAACATGAATGAAAAAGGAAATGGAAATATTGGATGAGCACAGTTAATCTTCTGTTTAGATTTTCCCCAAAAAGCTCTAGATTCATACATCTAACCATGAACTCCTGTTCTCCAAGCCTAACTTTTCTCCTTTCATCCAGGTTCGTGGTGCCAACACAAAAACTCCATGAGCCTCATGTATAAATTCTACAGCATTTATTACTGTGTCACTAGTGCCAAATATAACATATGGGGGGATGATAAATTAACAAATTAATAAATAATTCTTAATGAGGATGGAGTTTGAGTTTGTGGAAGATTAATGTTGGTGTGTGTGACTACAATAGCAATGTGGATGTACTCAATACATATGGTGAGTTATACCCTTAATAAACAAGTTCTCAATAATAAATAAATACATAGATAAATAGATGATAGATCAATACATAGATAGATGGATAGACAGACAGAAAGATAGATAGATAGATAGATTGATTGATTGATTTGGAGATTTTCTCAGTTCACCATGATTTTTCTATTCTTCAAAAAGTGGTCAAATAAAGAGGGCACTTCACTCAAAAACAAGAGTCTGACTAATTGAATGTAAAGGTAGACAACACAGCACTTAAACATCCGGGTTTTGTTACTAGGTCTAAATATATGTTAGAGCTGCCTTTTCTCCCTCTCTCCTTGTATACGCAAACCCTATAGAAGACCACAGACTATGTCATCATTTTAAACATGTTACTCTGTGAATTCCATTAGATACTACCAAGGCTAATTACCACAAGGTAGAGATTTTCTATGTCAGGGTGAATTGTGTTTATCCTTGGACTTGACTCATGTCCTCAGCAAGACTCTCAGGCCATCTTCTCCTTACTCATTAGACAAATGCCATTCCAGGTGTGGATGTTTGCTTCCTAAAAACCTAAATCTTTAATAAACTATTTGCAACTTATATTATTTTCCATATTTGACATACCAAATGAGTTGCACTCCCAAGGGGTGCTAACTCAAAGTTATAAATATGGAAACATAATATCCCAAACAAAAATTACTATTCTCAGATATGCATGTAGACATTTGCTTCTATTTTTTTAAAAAAGGTAGAATTTGATTCAGTCTAAATTCCATTTTTCCACAGTGCTTCCTTCATAGGTCTCTTGTGGTGAGTGAATCACCAACTATAAGCAGAGTGCTTAGAACAGTACAAAGCATGTATGTAGAGGAATTATTACTATTTTTTTACTTAGGATTAATTGGATACAATCCCTTAATTTATAATCAGAAACCCACTCTTCACTTGTTATTGTTATTAACATTTTAGATCTTTGGTTAAAGAAGAGTAATACTTAAATACATGAAATCCAAACAATAAAATTGTGATTATGTATGTTAGGAAATATGGATATATTAATGCAGCATGTGAAAGCAGAAAAATAATTAGGTGCCAAGATTCATCCCTATCTAATAATTCTGTACTATGTGGAGCTTGTAACAAAAGGGAACTTCAGAAGAGGTCACTTTCTCTTGGAGAAGGAAAGTTCCAAAAAGGAGACGCCAAGCTGAGTGGAAAATAATCAGACATGAAAGTTTTGGTTCCATAAATGATTGAGCAACCAACTTGAAACCAGTCATAGATTCATGTTCTACTCAAATGTGAATAGAGATGACTAACCTACATGTCTTAGTTACTATGATACAAAAGCATTTGTTTTTCAATGTCAGTCCAATATTACAGAAAACACAAATATTGTCTTAGATCTGTCTCCAGACACATGCCCAGCAAGCAATGGAGAAAGCTTTGATTCTCCCTTGGCTACAAGTGTGGCCTCTTCCTTTCCTCCCAGGCTGAGAGGGATGGCATCCTCAACATAGATCCGAGGCTCTTGCCAAACTTGCCTATTTTTAATTCCCTGTCTTTAGTTAGTATGTTCCTTGGAAACCTTTCTAGTCCAAGAATTTTTCTACAATGACATCTGTATTCTTGGGCCTGTCTCATGACTCTGAGAGGTAATGTGACCTAGTTCAAAGGTCATGAATAAATGTTTGGTTGGAGGAAAGCTACAGAGAAAGGGACCATGATTCTGAGAGTGAATGAGGAGGAACGTGATTCTGAAAGTACAGCTGGATGAAAACCTTTGGTCCATTTGTATAGGACATGGGTTGTAAATTTGTAGACCTCAAGTTGACCTTCAGTCACGTTTTCCTCACTGAAAAATATCATTGATATTATTTTCTATCAACAAGGTAAGCCCTTTGACAAAATGCTAGCTACTTCTGCCTAGAACAGAAGATAAAAAACTTTTTTTTGGCACAAGTGGAAGGGCTAGTCTTTGAGATTCCTATGAAAGCTGCTAACATATGTGCATTTACTAATCACATACCTTGTGCATATATTTTAACAGTAATTTCCAGGGTATCATAGAGTTTGCCAAGCAAAAGCCTCTAGGTAAAGAAGAGATTTCCTCACATCTCTCAAATCTCAAATTCAAGGTTGATTAGTTTTGGTATGGTCATCAGGTGAACTTTCATGAATCAACGACGGTAAAGGCAAATATCAACACTTAAAAACAATGCCTGTGTGTTCTTTATTTGGAAAAACTCTTTTTTAAAAAAGCCAGGGGGCTGGGAAGGTGGCTCAGTGGTAGAGTGCTTGCCTCACATGCATGAGACCCTGGGTTCAATTCCTCAGCATCACATAGCAGAAAAACCCAGAAGTGGCGCTGTGGCTCAAATGGTAGAGTGCTAACCTTGAGCTGAAGAGCTGAGGGACAGTGTCCAGTTTCAGAGTTCAGGCCCCATGACCGACAAAACAAAAGAAAACAAAAAAAACAGTTTCTAATTAATACTAGAACTAAGATTTAGATCACCAGGCAACTCCTTTATACACAAATTCTATTGATTTGTACTATCATTATATCAATTTACATAATAATTGCTGGTTAATATCTCAGGACATTTTTCACACTTCTAACCAAGTCTCCCTCCATAATATTCCTGTGAGGGAGATAAACTTATTATCTCTTTATGTGTAATCAAGCTGGAAGAGAACAGTTAAATAGCTTTCTCTGTGTGGTAGTGAAAGCTGATAGAGACATTAAATTGATGACTCCCTAGTCTAAGATCATTAAGCCATACCTTTCTCCTTTAGGAAATTTAGTAGTATTTCCCAATTTGCTGGTTTTGCAAATGATTTAGTGAAGCCAACTGAGTATTTCAATAGTATCTGGATAAAAGATAATATCTGAAAACCAAAGATGTCAAAAATGCACATCAACTTGATGTCCCAAATTGAATACATGAAACCACTTCTATTTTATATCATCTATCCATATCACCCCTGGTATTTAGACTGTCATGAGTTGGGTTAAGCCTTAAGATCAGAGTGGCCCCTAGTGGTGAACTCTTCTGTCCGGTTTCAAGCTTTCAATAGGTAACAGGTTGGTACTTACTGTTTATTTGCTGAGTTTAACTACAAGGATGAAGGGCCTACTACCACCACTTCTTTTAATTTATCATTTATTCTGAGTTTAAAATTTACCTTTTGAAAGTATCCAACACAAAATAATGGGAAACTATTAATATTTACTGATAATTAAGTTCAGAAATAGGAAACAAAGGTGAGATTTTTTTCCTCCCTAAAGAATCCAACAAATATAAAAAGACATGCATGTAATAGGATAATAACCACCCCAAGACAGTAACTCAAGAATTAACCATCTACAAGGAATCATCTGTGTAAGCAGTACCTTGACATTAAAGCTCTTAAAAATGCAAGCATGGAGATGAGGGAGCTAATCATACTAATTAACTCAGTGTGCCTTGTAACAAATTAATTTCAAGCAAGGGAACAGGCAACTAGAGAAAAAGGCCAAAATCTCAATTAGTTAATCCAAATGGAACACAAATATTCTCAGAACTCATTTGGCCTTTAGAATCAAAGAATAGAGCTGGGATAGCAAGATCAGTGATCACTGAACAATGACAGTCAGGAATGGTTACTTGTGACTGTTTTTTGTTTGTTTGGTAGGTTGGTTTTTGGTGGTGGTAGTGGTGGTCATGGGGCTTGAACTCTGGGCCTGGGCGCTATCCCTCAGCTCTTCAGCTCAAGGCTAGTGCTCTACCACTTGAGCCACAGTGCCACTTTCGGGTTTCTAGTGGTTTATTAGAGGCTTTCCTGACCAGGCTGGCTTTGAACCATGATCCTCAGACCTCAGCCTCCTGAGTAGCTAGGATTACAGGCATGAGCCACTGGTGCCTGACTTCTAACTGTTTAGTTTAGTTTTGTTTTAGCTCAGGATTCCAATGAAAATATTTCCTGTATTGATTGTGGTTGTGGATTAGTCAAAAGACTAATCTAAAATAGGACTTCATCAAGTTGCTCCCATTGGCTTCTGGCTAGACAGTAGGGCAGGTTCTGCTCAGACTGCGTTCATTTTCAATCATAAAGTTGTTAGTGGGAGTCTTGTTCATACCAGGCACCAATGGCTCATGCCTGTAATCTTAGCTACTCAGGAGGCTGAGACCCAGAGGATTACAGTCTGAGGCCAGCTCCAGCAGAAAAGACCTCAAGATTCTAAATCCCTCCAAAAGGCCAACACAACCTTTCACAACTCTAACTGTAGGTAGATTCCATTAACTCACAGCATCTTGCAGGCATATAGATTATTTGCTTATGACATTGGCGTCTGTTATGTCTAAAATTTCTACTCAGTAGGCTCAATGGGCTTTTTTATTACATTTTAAAGTATGAAATCCTACCTACTATTTATTCCAATTATTAGGTACTAGCTTGAGTACAATGACCTCATCTAACCTACTATATTCGTAATATTACTAACATTGTGAAAAATCTGTTCTACATTTGGGGATTCTGGTAAGCACATGAAACTCTATAAAGGCATGGAGAAGTTCATTGAAAACATCAGTTGATTTAATCCAGTTCACCAACTAGCTCAAAACTCAGAGGGAATTTAAATCAAGTGTGTGCACTGATGGTGGAAGTGTGACAATGTAGAACGCATTGCAGTCTTCTTTTGAAGATTTCTTGGTTTGCTTTTTATTTTTATTTTGGTTTGGGAGAGTTCTTGGCAGTCCCGAGTCTTGCATTTAGAAAATAAACCTCTTTATGCACAGGCTAGCCTGCATTGCAATTCTATTTGTGCTTTCCTAGTAGCTGGCATGCTCCTGAGGGCCAGGTTCCTGAGCCCAGCCAATGAGTGAGATGAAGTCCCAAGAACTCTATGTTCCCACACTGGCCTCTCCTGTAATCCCCAATCTCTGCCTCCCAAGTAATAGTAGTAATCCGTTTTTGTTGTTGTTATTTTTTTTGTTTTTGTCAGTCATGGGGCTTGAAGTCAGAGCCTAGGTGCTGTCCCTCAGCTCTTTTGCTCAAGGCTAGTGTTCTACCACTTGAGCCAGTGTCACTTCCAGTTTTCTAGTAGTTAATTTGAGATGAGTGTCTCATAAACTTTCCTGCCCAGGCTGGTTTTGAAACCAATCCTCAGATCCCAGCCTCCTGAGTAGCTAGATTACAGGCATGAGCCCCCAGCATCTGGCTTTGGTCTGTTTTTAAATAATTGAGGTGACTAGATTGATTAGCCTTCACATAGAATCCTAGAGAAGATTCACAACAAAGATCCTAAGGAAGTTTCAAGGGAGGACAAGAAGAGATAATATTCACAGTGACAGGGAATAGCACTGTTGGCCAGTTACCATAGGGGATGGGAGAAGGCACCTCATTATTTACCTGCATCCTTCTCCCTTCCTGGTTATCTTTTAAAAAGGTTATTTCAGGGGCTGGGAAGGTGGCTCAGTGGGGGAGTGCTTGCCTTGCATGCGTGAGGTCCTGGGTTTGATTCCTCAGCACCACATAAGCAGAAAAAGCCAGAAGTAGTGCTGTGGCTCAAGTGGTAGGGTGCTAACCTTGAGTTGAAGAGCTCAGGAACAGCTCCCAAGCCCAGAGTTCAAGCCCCAGGACCAACGTAAAAAAGAGTTATTTGAGGGGCTGGGAAGGTGGCTCAGTGGTAGAGTGCTTGCCTTGCATGCATGAGGCCCTTGGTTCGATTCCTCAGCACCACATAAGCAAAAAGAAAAAAAGCTGGAAATGGCACTGTGGCTCAAGTGGTAGAGCGCTAGCCTTGAGCTGAAGAGCTGAGAGACAGCGCCCAGGCCCAGAGTTCAACCCCATGACCGGACCCCCCCCAAAAAAAAGGGTCATTTGATACCATTAATGTCCTGCATTCTCACACATAAGTTTATATTCCCACTATAATAACACACTATCCTTTGACTGAGCAAGTTTCAAACCTCATTTGGAGAATGGGGTATGAGTAGATTCTAAAACATGGAATTCTTTGTCTTCTACAATTAAATAATTATCATTGTTTATAGGGTCTAGCCACAGTGGCTCATTCCTATAAGCTCAGATGCTTAGTAGGGAGAAATAAGAAAGATCAGGTTTTGTGAGATCCTCATCTCAACCAAGACATAGTAGTACACACCTTTGATCCTAGATACACAAGAGGTGTCGGTAGGAGGATTGTGGTCTGAGACTGGTTGCAGGGAAAAACATGAGATCCTATATGAAAAATAACTAAAGGTATAAAGGTCAGAGCCATGTTTTGCATAGTAGAGCACCTGTCTAGCAAGTGCAAGATATTGTTTGAACAAGAATACTGCCAAAAAATCCTATCTTCAATTACAAATAGACTCACTAATATCAGTTAAAGGAAGGAAATTAACTCAAATTTTATTTAGAACAAAAATGGATGTGTGTGTGTATGTGTGTGTTAAAAACATAATGAGGTAATCTTCTCTCAAATGTAAACAACTCTGTCACAAGCAAATCCACCTTGAAAAGCCTAGCTTAGGAGATCATACAATTAATAAAGGCTGACCTTTTCTGTGAAACTTAATGAACTGGAAATTACATTTTTAACCTTGACTAATATGCTGTCATATGTCAGTCATCATTTCACTAATGTATCTGAACTAGACTATACATAAAATTGGTTCAAAACTAAGTTATTAGGCCAGCAGGAAAGTCAAAATATATCTGAAATGTATCTACCATTAGGCTTAAAATTAACTTTTAAGCTGGGAAGTTGATAGTTCATGCCTGTATCCTAGCTACTCATGAGCCTGAAATCTGAGGATCAATGTTCAAGGCTAGCCCAAGAAAACAAATCTGAGAGAATCTCATCTCTGATGAACCAGCAAAAGCTGAAAGTGGTAGTGTGGTTCAAGTTGTAGAATGCCAGCTTTAAGCAAAAAAAGTGTAAGCAAGAGAACAAGGCCCTGAGTTCAAGCTCTACTACTAGCAAAAAACAAAGAAAGGAAGAAAGAAAGAAAGAAAGAAAGAAAGAAAGAAAGAAAGAAAGAAAGAAAGAAAGAAAGAAAGAAAGAAAGAAAGAAAGAAAGAAAGAAAGAAAGAAAGAAAGAAAGAAAGAAAGAAAGAAAGAAAGAAAGAAAGAAAGAAAGAAGAAAGAAAGATAGAAAGAAAGAAAGGAAGGAAGAAAGGAAGGAAGAAAGAGAGAGAGGGAAGGAGGGAGGGAGATATGGAGGGAGGGAGAGAGAGAGAAAAAGAAAGAAAGAAAGAGAGAAATAGGAAGGAAGGAAGGAAAAAAGAAATCCAAAACTTAACTTTTAATCATTTATCTATTTATTTTATTAATGTGATTACAGAGGGGTTACAGTTACATGAGTAGGTAGTAAGTACAGTTCTTGTCAAACTTGTTACCTCTTCCCTCATTTTTCTCCACTTTCCACTTTTCACCAATCCCTCCCCAAGTTGTACAGATCATTTCCAACATATTGTCTTGATTATATCGCTGTTGCATTGGTTCTCCCCTTCTCTTATGTCATACCATTTTGTTGCTTCCCTTCCCTTATTCAGATAAATATACATACAATACCCAGAGTACCAAAATCAAATACAGTGACAACAAGAGATAAACCATAGGGGGAAGAACACAAATTACATAGTACATCAAAAACAACAACAACAACAAAGAAAAACCTCTTGTGTCCATGTCTTGGAGTGCATTTTGCTTAAAATCATATATACATAGCTATTGAGCTATTCTGCTCATCTGCTAAGATTATCCTAGATGTATGCTAATTATTGCAAATAAGAGAAACCATAGGACCTATGTTTCTTTGGGTCTGGCTTACTTCACTTAAAATGATTTTTTTCCAGCCAGGCCCCAGTGGCTCACACCTGTAATCCTAGCTACTCAGGAGGCTGAGATCTGAGGATCATGGTTCAAAGCCAGTCCAGGCAGGAAAGTCCATGAGACTCTTACCTCCAATAAACCACCAGAAAACCAGAAGTGATGCTGTGGCTCAGGTGGTAGATCACTAGCCTTGAGCTGAAGAGCTGAGGGACAGTACCCAGGCCCAGAATTCAAGCCCCATGACTGACAAAAAAATAAATAAATAAAATAAATATGTGATTTTTTTCCAAGTCTTTCCATTTCCTTACAAATAGGGTGGTGTCATTCTTTCTGATAGAAGCACAGAATTCATTGATATATATATATATATTATATATATCAATCACATTTTCTTGATCCATTCATCTACTGCCAGACAAGGGTCTCATATCTAAAATATACTTAGAACTAAAAAATTTAAATTCCCCAAAAACAAATCCTCAAAGAAACAACTGCCCCATTAATATGTGGGCTAAAGACTTAAAGAGAGACTTTCTGAAGGAGAAATAAGAATGGCCAATAGACACATGAAGAAATGCTCAACATATCTGGCCATATAAGAAATGCAAATCAAAACAACATTGAGATTCCACCTCACACCAGCTAGAATGGCTATAATCAAGAAATCTAAAAACAACAGATGTTAGAGGGGATGTGGCTAAAAGGGAATGCTACTGCACTGTTGGTAGGAGTATAAACTCATTCAATCACACTGGAAAGTAGTATGGAGGTTCCTCAAAGACTGCACATAGAGCTCACCTATGACCCAGCAATCCCACTTATCCCAATACCAAAACTTAACTTTTTAAAAGTTGCAATTTTGCAATTTTAATGCAAAAGTTCTACATATATCTTTCTTGCCAATTGACAAATTTCATTTTAAAAAAAAACCTCTTTGCTTTGTGATATATCATGTGCTAAAAAAGAAACAATTCCAACAACTTTATGAACTAAGCTTCTCTGCAATGCCTCCTTCTATTTTATTCACATAATCTTTTCTTCCTATTTGTTTCATAGAGGATATTCATTAGCATGGAAATGATATTTGGTATATAAACTTATCTCTACTCTTTCCACAAGTTTCCAAAGACTTCTCAGGTAAGCTATTAGTGGAAGCTACTCAGTGCAATATTGGAAGAATGAGTGTTCAATCAATTGTAAAATAAGGTCAGTACTAAGAGGAAGGAAATAGTGGATTCGCCAAACTGACCCTAATGCAAAGTGCTCAGTTGGCAGAACAAACAGAATGCCAGGCAATAATGGCTCATGCCTGTAATCCTAGCTACTCAGGAGGCTGAGGTCTGTGGCTCTAATTGGAGTTCAAAACCAGCCCAGACAGGAAAATCTATGAGATACTTATCTCCAGTTAACAACCAAACAAAAAACAAAAACAAAAGTAGAGCTGTGGCTCAACTGGTAGAGGGACAGATTTGAGCAAAAACATTAAGGAAAAATGACTAGGCCCTGAGTTGTTTGGTACACACACAAAAGCCAGCCTTTAACCTCAGGGAGCTTAGGTTCCATATATGGGGTGGGGGTGTGGGGAAATGTGTGGAAATAACTTCTCCTTTGGTTATTCCCTTTGGTCTTAAGCCAAGAAGATAAACTAGTTCCTTTTTATCAGAAAGTTGAAGACACATTTTTGTTAAAATAAAGTCATCATCTCTACTGGTTCATTTTGAAGGAAAGTAAAAATTTTCTTTCCTATATTTACTTTTCATATGAATAGATGTATATCTACTTATGAAAAGTACATATACATATGGATATATACATGGTCATATATCCATATATCCATATGTATATATGAAAAAGGCTGAGAGAACCAGCTCATAATTTGCCACAATTTGATTTTTAAAAATATCCCGTTCTTTTTACACACATCACAAAAAGTGATGAACTTTGTTCCCTCAGCACCCCTGCAGTGAGGCATCTCAGTGTTGCCAGCCTGGCCCTGACAGGACAGGAGCTGAACATGGCAACAGCTCAAGAAGACAGAAAATGAACTGCTCACTGATGAACTGAGCAAATAAGCAAATACAGTGGCAATAATGAGTACCCAGGGGTATTCATATGAAAAGAAGAATATCAGAGAAGGTGAATGGAAAGATGAAAAGGAAGAAGCAAGAACGACCCCAGCAGTGCTGGATTGCAATTGAACATCTTAGAATGAACTTAGGTTTCCAATGGGAGTCAAAAAGATAGACAACTATGCATGTGATACATACGGATGTGTTTGATACATACACGTATGACGACATGTACCATTCTGCAGGAATGTATGCATGTGTATACTTCATTGATTTCTTTGTGCTTACCTCAAAGTCTAGTTGCAGCAAGGCTTGATAGCATTAAAGCACACCTACAGCATAGATCTTGAGTAATTATTTTTGTTCACTTTTTGGAAACAAGGTCTCACTATATAGCCCACATTGGGCTTGAACTCACAATCCTCTTGCCTCCATCTCCTGAGTGCTGGGATTACAGTCTTGTCCATCACATGTGGCTAGATCTTGGCTTTTAATGCCACTCTTCCATTGGAAAACAAACAAACAAACAAACACTAAACTAAAAAGAGGACACAGTACAAATCTTGATTCCAGGAGAGCTAGGGCAAGGATAGATGTCTCCTATTGTCTCTGCACAAAAATATCTCTTATCACAAAGGAGAAGAAAGGTACATTTAGAGTAGAGAAGTTTGGCTTACATTTTAGCTAAAGGATTGAAGTTAATACCTCTAGTAATGAGACAGGTAGGCAAACAACTACCATCAGATAGGCTAAATGAGAATACAGCATCACTGTGATATTCTGCCCCTAAATCCTGGGTCTTATCATGAAGAAACATCAAACACACTCAAACTGACCTGTAATCTTCACAAATGTCTAGGATCTTGAAAAGTCTCAGAAGACTGGAAATTTTCTTCAGTCTAGAGATTCACATAGCAGGCTGAGTGTAAAATGTGATCTGAGAGTGTATCCAATTGACCATAAAGGAGATTAAAATGGAGTGTCTCTGCAGATAAAGAATGTATGTGTGACATTAATATTTAATTAACTTCTCTGAAAATTCGAAATTCTTTCAAAATTTAAATGATAAAAAGAAGCAGTAGGTAAAGGTACTTGCTGTACAGGCTGTGCAAGAAAGCGAGCTGGAGTTCAGAAGCTAGCGAATCCCATCTCCAGGCTGACAGTCCTGGTCTGTCTTCAGTACTCTATCTGTGGGCTCAGCCTAATCTTTCATGTCATTAAGATAGGTTGAATGAGTGTGTTGGTTAATGAGGCAGGAAAAGAGGGAGCTGTCCAACAGAAAAGATGTCATGAAAAAGACAGATAGGAAATGGAGCCACTTGAAACATGAGGAAGAGCATGAGGGAGGTCATGGAGGTAAGACAAGTATAACATGGAAGGAACAGGTGGCTAGGATAGTCATAGGAGGGATGGTAGCAAGCAAAGTAGTTGGAACGACATCAGGGATGACTTACTATGTTAGTGAAAACACAAAAAGAGCCTGGTGAGGCAATCAGAGCAAAGGCCTCCCTCCCACAGAGGTCCTGCATTCCTCATCATGGCCTAGAGCAGGCCCAAATCAGTCCTATAGACATCTCTCCCTATGGTCTTGAGCAATCACACGTGAGCTCCTGGCCATCCATCATGGTCAGTTGCTCTAGGAACACTTGCATGTGAACAATGGACTGATTGGGCCCCAGAGGTGTATGGCAGAATGGGCAGCCTGTCAGAGGGGTTAAATGAACATGAAGAGTGTTTGCAGGCTGTGTGGAGCTTCTGATTGGGTCTGGGGACCAATATGACTCACAGGCTGGCCAATGATTTTGAGTGTCACATAGCTCTCTCCTAAAAACACCATTGTAACCCCTACACAATGTGCCCTAGGCCATACCCTCACTTAGGACCTCTCCTGACTAGGTCTGCTTATCTTTATCTTCATTAAAACTTTGCCATTTTATTCCTCTCTCTGGGACAAAGGTCTTGATCCAGGTGTTGTAGTTTCCCAGTATCGTTAGGGGAAGGATTGAAAATACTTCTCAAGTCAGTATAACCCTCATCCCAAAGCCTGATAGGGATCCATAATTCTTTTTAATGAATATTGATGCAAAACTCCTTGATAAAATTCTGGCCAACTGACTACAGCATCTAATCAAAAAAAAAAAAAAGTCATACACTATGACCAAACAGGATTCATTCCAGGGATGCAAAGCTGGTTCAATATATGTAAGTCAAATTATGTAATTCAATACATAAATAGGAGCAAGGACAAGAACCACATGATCATCTCAACGGATGCAGAACAGCATTTGACAATATCTAACACCCCTTTATGATATAAGCTCTGGAGAGACTAGGAATCCAGGGAATATTCCTCAATATAATAAAGGTTATTTATGACAAACCTACAGCCAGCATTATACTTAATGGTGAAAAGTTAAAACAATTTCCTCTAAAATCAGGAATGAGAAAAGGGTGCCCACTCTCACCATTCCTCTTCAAAATTGAATTGGAATTCCTAGCCAGAGCAATAAGGCAAGAGACAAACATAAAAGACAAACATAAAATCCAAATAGGGAAAGAAAACTCTCTCTCTTTGCAGATGACATGATCCTATACTTACAGAACCCCATAGACTCCTCTCCCAAATTACTTGAGCCAATCCAACACATTGGCAAAGTAGTGAGGTATAAAATTAACTCACAAAAATCAGTAGCTTTTTCTGTATGCCAACAATAAGAAGAGCAAGCCTGAAATAAAAAGCAACTCCAATTGTAATGGCCTCTAAAAAAATAAAATACCTAGGAATAAACTTGACCAAAGAGATCAAGGACCTCTATGATGAAAAATTTTAAAACTTAAAAAAGGAAATTAAAGCAGATTTAAACAAGTGGATAAACTTCCCATGCTCCTAGATTGGGAGAATTAACATCATGAAAATGGCAATACTGCCCAAAGCTATCTACAAATGCAATGCAATACCTATCAGTATTCCAATAATGTTCTTTAATGAAATAGAAGAAGCAATCCAAAAATTCATATGGAACAATAGAAGACCCTGAATAGCAAAAACAATCTTAGCAGGAAGAACAGTGCTGGAGGAATATTAATACCAAACCTCAAACTCTATTATAAAGCTGTAGTTATAAAAACAGCATGGTACTGGCACATGAGCAGGCATGAGGACCAGTGGAATAAAACTGAAGACCCAGACATGATCCCACAGAACTATAGGCACCTAATCTTCGATAAGGAACCCAAAATTATCAGATGGAAGAAAGACAGTCTCTTCAACAAATGATGCTGGCAGAACTGGCTACACATGTAGAAAATTGAAGTTAGATCCTTATGTAGTACCCTGCACAAAAATCAACTACAAATGGATCAAAGACCTTGAGGTAAAAGCAGAAACTCTGAAAATATTATAGGAAGGGATAGGAGCTACACTAGGACTTCTCGGCACAGGTCAGAACTTCTTAAATAAAGATCCAGAAATACAACAAATCAAAGAAAGTCTGTGTGAATGGGATCACGTTAAACTGCAGAGCTTCTTCATGGCAAAGGACATAGCTAACAAGATAAATAGAAAGCCCACAGATTGGGAGAAGATCTTCACTAGCTATACAACAGACAAGGGTCTCATATCAAAAATATACCTAGAGCTCAAAAAATTAACCCCCCAATAACAAATCCTCAGAGAAACAACTACCCCATGAATAAGTGGGTTAAAAAATTAAAGAGATTTCTCTGGAGAGGAAATAAGAATGGCCAATAAACACATGAACAAATGCTCAGCGTCACTGACCATAAAAAAAATGCAAACCCAAATCACATTCAGATTTCACCTCACCCCAGTTAGAATAGCTATAATAGAGAAATCCAATTAAAACACATGCTGGAGGGGATGTGGCCAAAAGGTAACACTACGACACTTTTGGTGGGAACGTAAGGTGGTTCAACCACTCTGGAAGGCAGTATGGAGGTTCCTCAAAAAACTAAACATAGAACTCCAACAATCCTACTCCTGGGCATTTATCAAAATGATATCAAACTATGACGCTAAAGCTACCAGCACAACCATGTCCATTGCAGCATTATTTACCAGAGCTAAAATATAGAACCAACCCAGATGCCCTCAATAGATGATTGGATCAAGAAAATGTGGTATTCTTTTTTTTTTTGTCAGTCGTAGGACTTGAACTCTGGGCCTGGGTGCTGCCCCTCAGCCCTTCAGCTCAAGGCTAGCGCTCTACCACTTGAGCCACAGTGCCACTTCCCACTTTTTCTGCTCTATGTGGTGCTAAGCAATTGAACCCAGGGCCTCATGCATGCGAGGCAAGCACTTTACCACTGAGCTACCTTCCCAGCTCTGAAAATGTGGTATATTTATACAATGGAATCTTATGCTTCTTTCAGAAAGATGGCATAACACTTTCATAAGGAAATGGAAAGACTTGGAAAAAATCTTACTAAGAAAAGTAAGCCAGACCCAAAGAAACATAGGCCCTATGGTTTCCCTCATTTGTAATAATTAGTATATGCCTAGGTTAGTCCTAACAGAGAACCATAATAGCTCAAGAGCTATGTACATATGACCATACAAAATTATGCTAATTGAAATGAACTCCAAGGCAGGGAAACAACAGGTCTTTTTTTTTTTAGTTGTCAACCTTGATGTCACCAATGTACTGTACCTAGTTCTTTCTTCTTAGTTTATTTCATTTTTTCTTTTTCCATTGGGTTATCCCTGGCAATCTCTGTCTTTGATTCTGGTACCCTCCATCTTGTTTATGCAATTATCTGATTGAGGGAAAGGAAGGAAAATAACAAATTGCTGAAAGAAGTACAAAAGATGACCCATTGCAACAATGATACTCAAAGTACACTATGTTGGAAATGAACTTTACCACTTAGTGGGGGGGGGGGGGGGGCAGGAATAGTGAAAGAACAACAATGGAGTGGGTAACAATGTTCAATGAGAAATGTACCTCATTCATATAAATGTAACCTCTGTACAGCCTCTTACAATAAACTAAAATTCAAAAGAAAATGCTTCTCAACTCTGTCTACAAAGTTAACATCTTTGATTTCTATCTTCCTCTCACAGAGCTCCAAGTATGTATAGTCGATCTGAAGAGGGAAGAATGTGAGCAAAGACACGCTTACTATGCCAGCTAATCCTTTGACTTGACAGCTGTGTTCTCTAGGTAATTCTCCAGGATTGTGTGCCAGGGGACCCTATGTGAAGAGTATTTTATGATCGAGTTACTTCAGAGCTAGCTAAATTGATCATATTTCTGAAATGACCCCTTCCTGGAATATTCCAAAGGGAAAGGAAGTGTAGATTGAGCAAGGTGACCTCATTCTCTTCCCCTGACTTCCCCTACCCAGTGGGATTGTCTAGAGGAACTGTGGGTTCCCCTTGGCACATGCTACTTGTATTGTGCCAAACAGAAAGAGACCAGTGCTGGGCATTTACAATCATTGTACCTGTGGAAGGGATGGGGATTTTAAGTGAAATCAGAGATGAACTGATTGAGCCCAAATGATGACAGAGGAGCAGGGCTCTGCACTCCACAACTTGCCTCCTCCTGCTTCATAGAGGGATCAGGAGGCCACTAGAAAAGAGGTCCTTCCAGGAACTGTCATGAGCTGACCTCTTGGTGGTGTTTGTGTTCTCTGGGGCCTGGTTACCATGGATACCAGAGGAGATAAAGGCAGCTTGTAAGAAGGGAGTTATTCATAAAGTGGGGAGGGGGAGTCTATGGGAGATGGGGAGAGAAAAAAGGAAAAAGTAATAAAATGGGTAGAAGGATGAAAAGCCAGTTTGATGGAGGTTCATAGCTTTGCACTCATACACTCCATCTAACAACCTGGACAGGAGTATCTTCCTTATGGAAGGTTTGTATTCAAGGTCTATTGACTCTTACCGACAGAGCTGCAAACATTTAGCCCAGAAGGACTGACTGATGATTGCCATGGAATTGAAATTCAACAGTGCATAAAGTATGCGCAATATCTCTTCAGCAACCATATTGGACAGTCACCAAGTTGAAAGATACATAAGTGCTATGTAAACTCAGCAGATATTCCAGGAGCAAAGACCTCTTTCCTGCATAACCACAGTTATTCCTAATAAGATAAAGAGCAGCATGAAGTCATAGCAGAAATCAAAAATGGGGCTCGGTGCGAGTGTGTAGCTTCTGCTGTAACTCTAACGACTCAGAAGGCTGAGATCCGAGGATCATGGTTTGAAGCCAGCCTGCAAAGAAAAGTTCTCAAGACTCCCGCTCCAAAATGGCTACCAAAAAGCCAGGCTAGAGGTGGGCTCAAGTGGAAGAGTGGCAGCTATGTGAATGATAGGACCTGAATTCAAACCCTAGAATAAGAGAGAGAGAGAGAGCATGAGAGAGAGAGAGAGAGCACAAGAGAGAGAATGGGAAGGAGAAAGAAGAATGGAAAAAAGGATTCCCCCCTAGGTGCTCTTGAGCAGGAAAGGGTAAAGATGTAAAATGCAGACAGCAGTAAGTATGCATCAAGCACGCAATTAACTTTTTGAAACAATGTATCCACAGTAATCCTTAAGTGTGAGCAAGAGCCTTTATCAGTTTAAGAACTCAGAATCCAGGTCAGGTCTCCTTAGGCTGAGGGAGGCAGTCCCCAGGAATCTGAGAGATAAAAAGATCCTCAGGTAACAAAGATACAGAGTCTTGGACCTCAGGGGTCCACAATGAAGGAGCTCATCTTTGAGTGGGATGGATCCAAGGAGGCAAATACAAGGCCTCTAGTTCAGGGGACCATGAGAGGAATAAAACGTAATTTCTGTCGATAGGCACAGACCTAAGTAAAAGCCTTGCCTGTTGGTGGAAAAATGTACATGTAAAAGTGTTCAGTAAGCCAGGCCCAAAGAAACATAGGTCCCATCGTTTCCCTTAATTGCAATTACTAGTATATGTCTGAGACAAGCAGAAATGGTCAAATAAGTTGATATTAGGTGAAATGAACCCCAAGATAAGTATTCAAATGTTTTTTTCTTTCTTCTGATTGTTTCTAACATATTTATAAGATTATTTCTTTGTTGCTTTGTATGTCCCTCCCCCACAGTATAACCCCTGCTTTCACTGTATTTGATGTTGGTATAATTTGTGGAGGGGAAGGAAAAAAACAAATTGTTTAAACAGGGATACAGGTGGACCCAGTGCAACAAGGAGATGTACAAGACGTTACATCGAAAAACAAACTTTACAACTTTGGCCGGGGGAGGGGGAGGAGTAGCTGGGGAGGGGGGAGATGGGAAGGGATGGGAAGGGGAAACAAAGGAGGAGGCAACAACACTTGATGAGAAATGTACTCATTATCTTGCTCATGTCATTGTAACCCCTCTTACGGTATTTTTACAATTTTTTTTAAAAAAGTGTTCAGGTATAGTATGCTTGCTTTAGTTAGAAGCACTGAAACAAATCTGGACAAATCAGATCAAACAACATCCTGAACTGCAACTCGTTAATGAGGAACTTGTAATATATATTTTGGAAAGGCTAAAGGAGCAAAGAAAAGAAGAAATTTCTGGGGGAGCAAAGAGGGCAAAGGGTGCAATCTAACAATCACAAGTCACTGACACCCCAGGTTGGAACTGATCAGTGGCACTAGCTACACTGCTGTTAGGGAAACTCTCTCTCTTTAGACAGGAGCTATAAAATCTAGCCTGCTCCCAGGGAGGTAGCTTTCACAAGAGACTGGTGTTTTTTTTTAATTTCTTGTTTTACTTTCTTTTTAAGGGGGATCAGATAAGTTAGTAATGATCATATGCTAGCATCTGACGCAGTGAGAACACACTAGTATTCAATATTAGCTATTTCTATAAACTAGGTTCTAAGCTCCCTATTCTGTCATCTCATATTGAGTCTTTTTTTTCTTTCTTCCTTTCACTCTCTCTTTTTATCTTCCACTGGCATATATTAATCATATAAAGGGCTTCATTCTGACATTTCCATACATGCCAGATTCACCTCCCTTTACGCCCTGCCATTACTCTATCTCTTCTTCCTCCTTTATTGGACAGTTTTAAATGGATTTCATTACTCTATGAGAAAGAACATGTGGTATTTGTCTTCTCAGTCTGAGTTATGTTGCTTTTGTTTCCTTACAGGAAACTAATTTCATTCTACTTCACAGCTGGCTAATATTTCTTTGTGTAAATGTACCAAATTTCCCTCATCCATTCATTGGTTATCCATTCATAGGTTGACCCCACAGTTTAGCTGTTGTAACTAGCACTGTACCACAGCTGTGCAGGTAGCTCTATGATGGTGGTGTTACATTCCTTTTGGATACATCCCAGGAGTGCTGTAGCAGAATTATATGGATTCTTAGATTTCTGATGGACCTCATACTGGTTTCCATTGTGGCTGTACTAATTTATATTCCCACTGACAGTAAACAGGTCATAGGATAACGTTCTGTTGAACATTTAATGCCTAGGTGTCTGATATTTGACCAAGTATGCCTACAAGAGGAAATGTTTACTCTGGTAGACATTCTTCTCTGGTCTATGTATACTTTATTCCAACTGCTCTCTAGAAAAGCCCTGACCAGGAAAACATTTAGGCTAACGTATGTCAGTTTAGAGAGAGACTGAAGACAAAAGCCAACAAAACACATGAAGTATCAAGAACACTTCACTGTTTGCAGATCCTGGGGACATAAGACAGCACATCTCACAGGGCCCAAGTGAGCCGGCAAACAACTTCTCCACATGAGATTTTTGGCTGAAACAAGAAACAGAAAGCAAACCCTCACCAGACTACGAATCTTCGGACACCTTGATAATGGACTTCCTAGCCATCTAGAATTGTGAGAGGTGAATTTCTGTTGTTTACAAGTTATCTCATTCATGGGGTTTGGTTATAGCAGCCTACGTGACTAACATTTGTCCAACTAAGCAATTTTCTAATCTTACCAGCAAAAGGAAAACAGGGAAGCTGAAGAGAATCCAGCTTGAGCCCAAGCAGTCATTAGGACTTTGCTTCCGACACAGAACTCAAATGTGAGCTCATTGCCATGGCTTGCAGAGCAAAGTCATGAAACCAGAGGTCAGGAGCTCAGAATGCTCCTCCAGAAACAAGCAGCTCCCAGCCTTGGCTGACCAGCAGGACAAAGGAAGAGCAGTAGCCAACTACCAATCAGTCCACTTGGAAATCACTGGGTCTAAAGCAACCAGCAGCTGGGACAACAGGCAGCCCTCAAAGCTGCTGTTGAGGACTGCTTGTTGTGGGCCAAAGCAAAGTGCAGCTTTGGGAAGAAGGACTGGGGAGAGGGGCTGAGTCCAAGGATGGCCAGGGCATGACCATTTCAATCACCTCTTTGTGACTTCAAAATCAGAATGTTCATGAGGAAACATGCAAAGCCTTTGAAGTGCTGTGAGAAAAGGGTACTCACCACACTAGAAAGAATCCCTTGTTGTCTTCCTCAAGAACAAACTTTGTAGTCTTTTCCCCCTAACTGATATTTCTAATAATCCTTTTACCCACAAGCAACTGGGAGGCAATATTAGGTATTCTGTGTTTCCAGGGGTTGCCAGGCAACGTTTCTAAGCAGCTGGAGATATTTCCATAGTAAGCAAGTCATGTTCTACCACAAAGGCCATGGTTTGAAAAATGCATTTTCCATCTATCATCTGTATACCCAGTGTTTTAATAGTAGGGGCCTTTATTATAGCTAAAATGAGATTCAGCATTTGATTATAGTAACTACAGGGTGCTATAGCATTGGATCCTGATATAATTCTGTTCTGGAAACACACAGACACACACACACACACACACACATAAAACAGAGCATGCATTTGTTTTTGTAGGGACCACAAAGCATACACAGTCAACAAGATGAACCAAAGAAAATTCACCTAGGCAGATTTTTTTTTTTTTTTGTCAGTCACAGGACTTGAATTCAGAGCCTGGGCACTGTCATTTAATGCAAGCACTCTGCCACTTTCAGCCATAGCTCCACTTCCAGTTTTCTGGTGGTTAATTGGAGATAGGAGTCTCACGGATTTTCCTGCCCAGGCTGGATTCAAACCATGATACTCAGATCTCAGCCTCCTGAGTAGCTAGGATCACAGATATGAGCCTGGCCTAGGCAGATATTTTTACCTAGAAAATGTTGGGCTTTTTTCACCTAAGACTTCTTAGAGATTGATTGTTTAGATTCCATTTTTTATTTAAAGCTGAAAATAATGTATACCTTTCCCTGGTTTTCTCTATTTTGCTTCAATAGATCTGGCTGAACTTACCTGTGGGAATGTCTATATCTTTTCCTCATTAAAAATGTAAAATATAGCAGAGGTCTGTGTAATGTTACACAGTTCTAATTTTGGTTCTGTTTAGTTGGGTAATGACAAATAGCCTCAGTGTGTAGATACTTCAAAATTTTTAAATGTTGATTTGCCTGGAGGTTTAAAAAAATTCAAAAACCGTGGATAACATCTTGCTGCTACAGAAAATTAGCTTTTAGCAATAAACATGTTAATCAATATCAGACGGGAAAAAAAATACCAGATGGAATTATGTCTCACTCCAGCTCATTGCCATTTCTTTAGAGACATGGAGCTATTCCCCATGCAGAGCCCTCTTCCCCTCTGAAAGGGGTGCAGTGCCAAATGTCTAGATACTGAAAGAGTTCTGTATCCTGGGTTCCAAGTACTGTTAAGGGATTGGCATTAACACAAGAACTCCTCTAGTCCCAAGCATGGTGGTATATACCTGTACTTCCAATTAGGAAGAAAACAGGATTATGGTTTAGGGTCAGCTCAAAACATGTAATAAAATATCCTGTCTGAAAAAGAAACTAAAGCAAAAAGGGCTGCAGGCCTGGTTTATCTGGTTAGCCTGCCTGGCTAGCAAGTGCAGCACTGGGTTCAAACCCCAGTACTAACAAAAGAAAAGACCCCTTCCAGAGCGCACTGAAGTATAAACCCAGTGGCTTAGTTTATTTTATTGTTAAGTGGTTCTGCAAAGAGGTTACAATTCCATGCGTCATGAGTACAATGCATCTCAGCCAATGTCAACTCTTCCATTCTTCCCCCTCATTCCACATTGTTAATGTCCTCCCACTTATGAAGCTTTAGAAAGTATACTGATCACCTCTGAAATAAAGTATTCAAGTTTGTTTTTTTTCCAGATTGTGTTTTATATGGACATAAAAAAGAAAGAGAAGTATGAAATAAAAACATACAATGAAGCTATATTGTGCATTTATGCGCACACCCCTTTGAACTTTTCTTGTGGCAGAAGCATTCACAGCTAGGGGGCAGAATCTAAGAAATTCACTCGCACAGAAGCAAAATGGCTTATTTGTACTTAAGGAATAAGGATCTCCTGGTGTGAGCAATTTTCAAAATTAGATAGACAGAATTCAAGGACTTCATCGTTTGTATTCTTTCCCAAGTCTTTGTATAACTAAACTACCACCACAATGAGGAAACCCTTTCTCTTTTCTGCTAAGCAACAGGCTGTCCTTGGTTTCTTCAAGAAATCTTGAGGTTCCACAATAAGCCAGTTGTTCTTCAGGATTCAAGGAAAGGGAGACCAATGCCACTGCCTTCCAGGAGCTTCTGACTCACAGAGGATAGGCACACCACACCACATCACACCACCTTTACTACAAGAGGGTGATACTGGGCAGATGGAAGGGAAGGATGGAGGCACAGCAGAGTTCAGGAGGGTCCTCCATGAGGAAGATCTCCAAGGTGTTTCTGAGGAGCAGCAGGGCATAGAATTGGGAGAACAGAGAGTAGGAGTATTTCAGGCAGGACCTGAGGACCAAGGACAGCAACACTTCCCTCTGGCATGTAGATGCTGTCTTTCCCCCAAGTCTTTACAAGGTCTTTGCTCTATGCCTGTGGGTGTCCTCTATCTTCTTTCCTGAAAATCTCATTTTAACTTAAAGACCCCCCATCTCCAAACACGTTCACGTTCTGTGGTAACAAGAGCTAGGATTTCAACAGAAGGATTTTGGAAGAACACATTTTCCTCATCATAGCCACTTTGGCCCCAAAGGTGGAAGAAGTAAAATCAGTGCAGGAGAGCTGGACTGGGTATTTCCAGGAAGAGGGAGACATTAACAACACTCCAAATGCCTCCAAGTCCAGAGAGAGAGAAAAGGGATGATAACTGGGAACAAGGCAGGGATGATGATTTGGGAGAGTACTGTTTAGAAAGACAATGGTGGCTTCAAGGCCAATCAGAACACTTTGTGGAGCTTTTGGGAGTTTAGAGGCTCAGCCAGCCCCACAGGACTATGCTGGGAAAAGCACATGATGGCTAAGGAGAACCCAAGGAGAATAGAGTTAATGGAAGGTTTGCTTTGTACGTAATTATTCTCAGCTGTGCACTAGGACCTAATCACATTAGACAAAACCTTGCCATAAGCAAGGTAAATTACATTTATGTATCTTAAGAAATAATTTCTACATATGGTCAAAATTAGGATGTATGAAAAGAGTTACCAGTTGTTGGGGTTTGGAGTTAGATTTTAATGTATTTTTAACATCTTTTTTGGTACAAGTAATGGGGCTTGAATTCAGAGCTTCAAGCTCTTGCTTGGTTGTTTTTTTCTGAAGGCTGGTGCTCTACCACTTGAGTCACATCTCCATTCCCAGGTTTTTACTGAATTAGAATCTCATGAATTTATCTGCCTAAGATGGCTTCAAACTTTTATTCTCAGATCTCAGCTTCTTAAATAGACCAGATTACAGGTGTGAGCCACTAGAAACTTATCTAATGTTATTGGTGATAATAAAAGCCACTAGTGAGTGTTATTCATGTATCAGGAAGTAGTTACATTATCTCCACTAATTCTCAGAAAAACTTTATAAGGTGACTATTATATTTTCTTCATTTTATGCCCTAAAAATTTGAGGCTTAATGAAGTTAAATAATTCAGTCAAGGCCCAAAACCTAGGTAAAAAGGAAAATGAAAGAAAATGAATCCAAACACCATCCGTGTTCATGTTTTTTTAAAAAAAAATTATGCCACAAATTCTTCCAAAAGGTGCATTTGTACTTGACAAAGTTTCTTGTGAAGGGAGAAATGTTGCTTAACATTAGGTGTTTTTTTTTAATGGTGGCTTATGCCTGCAATCCTAGCTACTCATGAGGCTGAGCATTGCACGTTGAAGCCATATCAGGCAGGAAAGCCTATGAGATTGTTACCTTCAATTAACCACTAGAGGCCAGAAATGGAGATGTGGCTTATGAGTTAGAGTGTTAGGCTTGAGCAACAAAGCTTAGGGACAGGACCCAGGTTCTGCTTTCAAACCCCAGGACTAGCACAAAAAAAATTTAGGGCTGGGGTATATGTCAGTGGCAAAGTGCTTGCCTAGCAGGTAGAATGCTTGGGGTCCAATACCCAGTACCATAAAAAAATCTATTTTATATGATATTTTAAGGTATCTATTTTATCTATTTTCTATTTTAGTGTATTTTATATTATTAATGTAACACTAGTTGCCTGTCATAGAGAACTTGCTTAAAATCTATTTCAAATAAAAGAAACTTTCAGATCTCATATTATCATCTTGCTGCCAGTCTGACATAATTCCTCAAAAGTGCCTAACTTGTACTCATTACCTTACTCATGTAACTGTACCTCTCTGTGTACAGTATTTTTACAATAAAAACATATATAAATAAAAAAAGGAAAAAGTGGATAACTTCTATTCCCTTTGTTGTCTCCATAAAACCCATCGGAGTGGTTTTACTGTTGGAGTCTAATTAATGCACAATAAATGTATGCTTGCTTCTTGAATTACTGAATATTAAAATGTTGAAACAAAACAAAATGGGGCTAGATGCTGGAGGAACTATTTTGTTAAGCACATCTGCTGTCTGAGACACCATTTTCTGAAATCCCCTGAGCCTCTGGAAGGAGTTGACCCTGTTTCTTAACACTGATCGTTGGCCTTGGGAGAGAAGTTTCTCTTTCCCCATTTTTCTTTAGCAATGATAAAAGGAGCTGGGTCTATCACTTCTGGAAACTCCACAGACACTTTACTTCTACCTGATTATCAGAAAGAATCAATCAACACAAACCATCAATTATACACGTTTGCTTTGTGGCTATAAAAATATAAAAATGTTAATTGAGGTTCATAAGAGAGTGGGAAAGATTTGTAGGAGAGTGGGAAGGGTTTATAAAGTCTTAAAATATTTCTATTAGTAATAAAATAAATATAACACTCCTACTTCAGGGATTTCACCTATCTCTGGAATGCAACTCCTGCAATAGGTATGGGATTTCTACAGAGAAACCCAACTTGGAGCTGAAACTTATGCTTACTACTTGTGTCTTAGAAAAGTTAACCACTCTCTTCTATTCAGCCCTACTTTCCTCAGGGCTAACAACAACAACAACAAAATTCAGAAAGCAATGAAAAGAAGTGAAAGTGTGAAACATTGCAAGTGACTTATCTAACCAGAGATATAGCTAATGCTTTGAAGTAAATTCATGTAACAGAAAACCCTCTATTTTAAACACTTTATGTGATTCAGTGACTTTTATCACAGTCATAGTATCATTAGTATTGTCTAATTTCAGACCATGTTCTGAGCAGAAAAGAAACCCTGAACTTTTTAAGCCACAAATGGTCACTTTCCATCTTCCTCCCTCAGCCCACAAGAGGCATTAATCTGCTTTGCATCTCCACATATCTACCTATTCTGGAATTCCATACAAATGTAATAATATATAAGACACAACTAAATCTATTAGATGAAAGCATTAGCATATATTTAGAGTTTTAAAAATAAGTTCTAAATATTTCAAAAACAATTAAAAGTTGCTTCTGGGGAAAGGAAGTAGAAGTTGGATTATAGAGAAGAAACTAGCAAGGTGGCATGTGGCAAGTTCTCACTGTCTAATATGTGTATATATTGCTTTAGTCATTATTATTATTATTATTATTATTATAAAGTAGTTGTACGAAAGGGTTACAATTTCAAAAATCAGGTTATGAATACAATGCTTCTTGATCAATGTCATCCCTTCCTTCATTCTCCAACATTTTCCCCCTCCTACCCTCAAGTAACATGGCTCATTTCTTACAGTGAATATAAAGATGGCATTTGCTTACCTTTTCTTCTTCCAATCCTGCTTTGGTAACTTTGGTATTCAGTCTTCTGACTGCATCCATGGTCATGAGGATCATGAGTTTGAGACCAGTCTGGGCTACACAAAGAGACAATGTCTCCCCAACAATAAATAAATAAATAAATAGCAATTTTAGTTTTTAAATGAGATTAGTTCTAATGTTTATTGGAAAATATTTGACCCAGTGCCTGACACTTAAGGCACTTGATATATTCTAATTGACATTACTACCTCTAATAAATACTAATTAATCAAGTTATCATTATTAATTCAACAATGGAGTCAGAGCTCTTTTAAACTAAAATAATGTTTTCTTCCTATTGAGCTCAAGAGAGCTTTCCTTACTTCTTGATGAGCTGAGATGTGAATTTCTTCCCTTTCTCTTTCCAAGGAGTCTTCCAGTATTTATGTAAAAGTGATAGTTCCTGAAAAGAACAAATCAAACAATAATCTACTCACCTATTGGGTAAGATACAGCACCTACCTGGTAAACTAAAATGGTAGTCTACATGATTTAGGAACTATGAAAACATCCCTGTCAGGTCTGTTCATAAAAAGTGTTTTGCTTGAAATACTGAACTCAGTTGATCACATGGAACACATTGCTTTTGCATGTTTTTCCTCTCAGTCTAGATCTGCCACTGAGCCACTGAGCATGAGTCTCACACAGAGTCTCATAAGGTCTCCAATCTGGAAAGAGAGAATGTCTAGCTCAGGCCCATTATGTTACAGATGAGGAAACTGAGGTGTGAAGCAATTAAATTGTTTGCCCAATATCAGAAGGAACATCTAGATCTTCAGTTTCAATACTGACGCCTTTTTCTTTGTTACACAATTTTCATTTTTAAATAATAGAGAAAATTAAGGCACATGGAGACTAATTTTCGGCCAGATAAGGGAAAGATTAAACACTGTGCTAGTTATTAGCATCCAGAATTCATGATTCTCAGAGCCCTAACTGTATGATAAAACCCTGTTTCTTGTTACTAAAAGCAAGCAATTTACTGACAAACGATACTGAGATGGTTATGGTCACTTTGTTTACTCTCCACTACCATAGGATGCCAGGTAATACCAGCATGAAAATTAATCTTGCCCATCCGCCTAAAACAGCCTTGATAATTTATAATCCGAAGCCTTTGGGCCCAAAGACCTATTAACATGCTAATATACCTTCTCACGATTTTAGCTGCTTTTCAATTAGTAATTATCTATAGACAGATCCAATGAGAAGCAATTTTTCCAAGTGATTAGTACTTTGGAAATCATGGTCAGGCTGGTTGCTGATTAACATTTTTTGGTGTTGGCAGTGAGCATTTCTCATTCCAGCAAATTACTCTAGTGGGTTTAGCTGGTGGCTTGGGGCCATGAAAACCCAAACTTATTCAATGGCCTATTACTATTGCGACAAAATACATTTGTAACTTATTAATTTAAGAACTTGATTCACTTCACAAACTATGACATCCAAATATTTGTTTCAGCTCTAAAAGATATTCTAGAGACAACTCTGATGAATTTATGAATATTTATTGGAGGGTATTATTGCGCTGTTATTGATGGTGAAGTGTAACAATGGTACATAAGACAGATGTTGAAGTATTTAGGAGTGAAATGTCATGGTGTCTACAACTTACAGTGAAGTGGCTTAGTAATAAATTCTATGGATGATGGATAGGCAGATACACAGCAATCGTGGTGATATGTTTAATTTTATTTCCAGTGGATCTATTACTTTACCAACATGAAGGAAGATTTCTACTACAAATATTCCAGAAAACAATCTACATACTGAGAACCTCATCTTTAGGACCAATATTTGGATCAAATGTTTCTCTTTTCATCTCCCTGAATTATTGAGAATTGTAATTTAAAATGAAAACAAGTTTTCCAAAAAAAAAAAAAAAAGCTAAACTTATTTCAATACCTCCTACATCTTGGTACCGCTCTCTGTTAGACAGTCAAGGCATGATAAAGGTTTACACAAAGCCCAGATGAAAGGGGCAGGGTGCTCACAATCCAAGTCTGCAGCTTTGTGTGTACTACATTTTGTTCATGCTGTGCCCTCGTTTTTAGTAGCTTTAAAAATGCCCACTGGTGCAGCTATGAATACTTAAAAGATAACTATAAGAAGCCATTCATAAAATTGCATGCTCTAACATCATACTCACTTTTGCCTTTACTCAGTGTTAGTTATTCTAAATCAAAGAACATGCTTGAAAATGTGGCTTCTTAGACTTGTAAACCTAGGTAACATTATATTGACTTTTTAAATACTTTTTTCTAATAAACTTAGTAAGTCGATTTGAATATAGTTGTATCACTGATAGGAGCACTGAATCTATCTGCCACAAAAATTATAACTGTGGGAAATTAAAGAAGCACACCAATAAATCAAGTCTTTAAACCCCAAAAGTACTATCATGAGCTATTACTAAAGTTTTCAAGTGACTGCCTAAATTTTTCTGGTGATGTTAAAAATATAATCCTGCCTACTCTTTGACAAGGGAGCTAAAAAATAGGATGGAAGAAAGACGGCCTCTTCAGCAAATGATGCTGACAAAATTGGTTAATCACCTGTAGAAAACTAAAGCTAGATCCTAATATATCACTCCACACCAGAATCAACTCCAAATGGATCAAAGACCTCAGAGTCAAAGCAGACACCCTGAAAACATTACAGAAAGGAATAGGAGAAACCCTAGCTCTCCTTGGCACAGGCCAAAATTTTCTTAATAGAGACCCAGAAACACAATAAATCAAAGAAAGGTTGGACAAATGGGATTGCATGAAATTGCAGAGCTTCTGCATGGCAAAGGACATAGCTAGCAAGATCAATAGAAAGTCCATGGATTGGGAGAAGATCTTCACTAGCCATACAACAGACAAGGGTCTCATATCTAAAATATACTTGGAACTCAAAAAAATGAATCCCCCTACAACAAATCTTCAAAGAAACAACTGCCCAATAAATAAGTGGGCTAAAGACTTAAAGAAACTTCTCTGGAGAGGAAATAAGAATGGCCAATAGGCATATGAAGAAGTGCTCAACCTCTCTAGCCATAAAAGAAATGCAAATCAAAACAACATTGATATTCCACCTCACCACAGTTAGATTGCCTATAATCAAGAACTCTAATAACAACAGATGCTGGAGGGTATGTGGACAGAAAGGAAACCTATTGCACTGTTGGTGGGAATGTAAAACTTGTTCAACCACTTTGGAAAGCAGTATGGAGGTTCCTCAAAAGACTCCACATAGCCATTCTAACTGGGGTGAGGTGGTATCTCAATGTTGTTTTGATTTGCATTTCTTTTATGGCTAGGGAGGTTGAGCATTTCTTCATGTTTCTATTGGCCATCCTTCTTTCTTCTTCAGAGAAGTTTCTCTTCAAGTCTTTAGCCCACTTATTTATTGGGCAGTTGTTTCTTTGAGGATTTGTTGTTGGGGGATTTAATTTTTTGAGTTCCAAGTATATTTTAGATATGAGACCCTTGTCTGTTGTATGACTAGTGAAGATCTTCTCCCAACAACAACAGATGCTGGAGGGGATGTGGACAGAAGGGAACCTTACTTCATTGTTGGTGGGAGTGTAAACTTGTTCAACCACTTTGGAAAGCAGTATGGAGGTTCCTCAAAAGACTTCACATAGAGCTCCCCTATGACCCAGCAATCCCACTTTTGGGCATTTACCCAAATGTTTACAAGCAAGACCACACTAAAGCTACCAGCACAACTATGTTTATTGCAGCATTATTTACCATAGCCAAGATATGGAACCAACCCAGATGCCCCTCAGTAGATGAATGGATCAAGAAAATGTGGTATATATACACAATGGAATTCTATGTCTCCAGCAGAAAGAATGACACTGCCCCATTTGTTAGGAAATGGAAAAACTTGGAAAAAATTCTATTAAGTGAAGTAAGCCAGGCCCAAAGAAATATAGGTCCCATGGTTTCCCTTATTTGCAATATCTAGTATATGTATGAGTCAAGCGGAAAAGGTCAGATAATGTGATGTTAGGAAAATGAACCTTTAGATATGTATTTTAATGCTTTTTTATTTCATGCATTTGTTTCTAATGCATTTATAAGGTTATCTCTTTGTTGCTTTGTATGTCCCTCCCCCACAGTATAACCCCTGCTTTCACTATATTTGATGTCAGTATAACTTGTGGAGGAGATGGGGAAAAACCAGTTGTTTAAGGATACAGGTGGACCTGTTGCAACAATGAGAAGTACAAGGTCATAGTACAAGGTCGTGTCGAAAAACGAGCTTTACAACGTTGGTTGGGGGGGAGTGGGGAGGATTGGGTGGGGGGGAGGGGGGAGGTAGGGAAGGGATGTGAAGGGTAAACAAAGGAGGAGGCTGCAATGCTTGATAAGAAATGCATGCATTATCCTGCCCATGTAATTGCCCCTCTGTACAGTATGTTCACAAAAAAAAATAAATAAAAAGACTCCACATAAAGGTCCCCTATGACTTTTGGGCATTTACCCTCTTTGGGGGATTTACCCAAACGATCACAAACAAGGTCATACCAAATCTACCAGCACAACCATGTTTATCACATATTATTCACCATAGCTAAGATATGGAACCAAGCCAGATGCCCCTCAGTAAATGAATGGATCAAGAAAATGTGAGATACACACACACATACACACACACACACACACACACACACACACACACTGAAATTCTATGCCTCCATCAGAAAGAATGACATTGCCCCATTTGTTAGGAAATGGAAAGACTTGGAAAAAATTATACTAAGTGAAGTAAGCTAGGCCCAAAGAAACATAGGTCCTGTGGTTTCTCTTATTTGCAATAACTAGTACACGTCTAGGACAAGCAAAAAAGGTCAAAAGCTAGATGATGTGAAGCAAAATGAACCCTAAGACAGGGACACAAATGATTTTTTTTCTTTCTTGCTATTGTTTTTAATGTACTTATAATGAATTATGTGATTATTTTGTTTCTTTTGTATGTTCTTCCCCCATGGTATAACCCCTGTTTTCACTGTATCTGATTCTGGTGTCCTGCATCTTGTATATACATTTTTATAATTTGGGGAGGGGAAGGGATATAACAAAATGTTTAAATGAGTATACAGGTTGTCCCATTGTAACAATGAGATGTACAAGACACTATGTTGAAAACAGACTTTACAATTTTGGAGGGACGGGAGGGAAGAGTTGGGGAGGTGGGAAGGAAGGGGTGATAGGGGAAAAACAAAGGAGGATGTAACAATGCTCCATAGGAAATGTACTCATTACCTTACTCGTGTAACTGTAACCCTCTGTACAGTATTTTTACAATAAAGAATATATATGGAAAGAAAAATATATGATCCTGAACTAAAAGCAACCATTGAATAATGCTTTGAGGAGTAAACACTCATTGAAACATCAGAAAGACATAGTTGACATTTGCATGTACATTACAAATCCTCTTAATATCTTGCTCTTGATAAGCACAAAGCCATATCAATGCAATTCAATGTTGTAGCTGTTTTGAAAACAGACAATTTTTCATTTAATAGCAAATTAAGCAGGCTTAGACACTTTCAGAGAATTACATGTCAATAAATAAAATGTAAAATGTCACATTACATATTCATCCATATATTTGATGACACTGATTTTTTTCTTTATTTCTTCCTGAAGGAAAATGAATTACAAGTATGTATTAAGGGATTGAGAAATGCATTCTTTTATGTTAAAGGATTAGATTTAAGAGCAATGCAAAGCATTCTGTCATTGCCTCTATAATGCCAGAAATTTTGCTTCACCAAGGATGAACTTCAAAATTTTTATTGTTACAGCAAGATATTAGTATGTGTAATGCCAACATACAAATATACATATACCCATAGAGACACATATACCTAATCTGGCCATTAAAATCTGATTCATATTTTAAATGAAAATGCTACCTCTATACCCTAAAAGAAATAGACATAGGTAGCTAGCACTAGTAGCTCATACCTGCAATCCTAGCTATGTAGGAGGCTGAGATTGGGAGACTTATTGGGAGGCCCAAGCAGAAATGTTCACAAGACTCTTTCTCAATAGAGATCAGGATATGGTAGTACACACCTGTTATCCTTGCTCCTGGAAAACCTAACACTCACATACTCAGTATCTGAGCAGGAAGAGAGACCCTGTCTCCGAAATAAGCAATAGAATAGAAGGCTGGAGGCATGGCTCAGTTGTGCCTGCCTAGCAGTTCCAGAATTCAAACTCCAATACCAGCAACAAAAATTAAGAAAAAGAATATTCAAGTTGCTAGAGAAGACAAAATGTTAAGTTACAGTAACATCAACACATTTACTCAATGGAATCTCTGAAAACAAGCCACCAGGATATGAAGGCTCTAACCTAAACCATGTCTGATCCAGTGAAAGGTGGTAAGTGTATTTTTCTTTGACATTCACACAAATCTGCATCTCCAGGAGAATTTTTTTAAATTGTACTGGCATCAACTACTTGTACAAAGGCATTTCATTTTAACCTGTCCGTGTAACTCATCTTGATCAGACCCACCCCCTTTTTTTTTCTCCCCCCTCCTTCCCATAGTCCCTTTCCAAAAAACTTGTCTCAGCAAGTTTCTTTGTTCGATGTTCACACATGGATACAGAGGTATACATTCATCCTCTTTCCTCCTCCACCTACTCCCCACATCCCAATCCAGATACGTTTCAACTTCCTAAGACTACTTTTGTTACACTTCCTGTGAATTGTTCAAAGTAATTTCACCAGGGTACCTCACACCTGCCAATGCTATGTTTTAGTTAGGTATGTATATGCACACGATGGATCCTATATGGGTTTACATATATGTTTGTACTGGGGGTATGACATCCACATATGAGAGAAAGCATGCAACCTTTGTCCTTCTGAGTCTGGCTTACTTTGCCTAATATGTTTTCTAGTTTCACTCATTTCCTTGCAAATGATATCATTTTATTCTTCTTTATGACTGAATTATATTTCAGTGTACATGTGTACTGTATTTTCATCCATTCATCAATTGTAAGGTATCTGTGCTACTTTCATAGCTTAACTATTATGGATAGTGCTACCATGAACATGGGTTGCAGTTGTCACTATTATATCCTGATTCACATTCCTTCAGGTAAATACCTAAGAATGGGATCACTGGATGATAGAGTATTTCTAGATTTCATTTCTTGAGGAATTTCTGTACTGCCTTCCATAGTGGTTGCTCTAATTTACTGTCCACCAATAGTGTGTTACGGTTCACATTTCCCCATGTCCTCATCAGCCTTTTTTGTTGTTCACATTCTTGATTATGGCCATTCTGAATGGAGCAATGGTCATTCTGAGATGGAATCTCAATGTTTTGATTTGCTTTCCCTTTTATTGCCAAATATGTGTGCATGTCTTCTTGTGTCTATTGGCCATTCATATTCCTCTTTCTTTCAAGAAGTGTCTGTTCAGCTTCCTTGTCTCTAAGAGAAATCTTACTTTGTATTTATGATTTGTTTTAGCTAGGAAATTAATTTGAGTAGAAGATTGGCAGAATAGAGGGAAAATGTATGGATGGGAAAACCTGGAAAGAGGAGTAAAATTGGTGCACTCCACAGAATTTTTAGCTCAATGGTTTATATTTTCTAATTTGTTTTAATGTTTTAGCATAGGATAATATTATGACAAATCAAATTATTGTAAAGACCTAAGATCCATTTGCTTGGATAGGACTTTCATCTCATGTATTTTTGGAGTACTTCCTTTGCTTCTTGAAAAAAATATTTTAAAACAAAGTAAACCTCAGAGATAAAAATCTTAAGATGAAATCTCAGTATTAAATGTTAATTTACCACATGGTTATAAAACAGCAATACTGTCTACCACAGCAATAATGAATCCTCATGGTCTCTGGTTTCATGAGGAACTTGGCATATCATATGAAAAAAATGAAGAAACATAATCAAATGTCATTGTTAATGATATTCAATTATTCCACCTGTGACCTGAGCTATTATAACCATTGCTTTATAATTGCAATTCATCCATTGGGAAAGCCAACTTCAAACATTATCATAACTTAAAGGTCACTCAGGAAGTAGGCAATTATAACAAAATGTTCTAGTAGTTATGGATATAAATTTTTTTATACTTAGTCTTAGATGATATTTGTTCTTTAAGGAATAAGCCATAGAAGATGAGTAAAATACATTGAATATGAGTAAAATACATTACATTCACAACATGTTTTCTATCTCTCACATTTAAAAGAAAATCAAGAAAAAAGCTTTTCAGATAAAACATCCTTTCCTGACCACATCTTGGCTTTTTTTTCTCAATACAACATCTGCCATCAGTGGCCCTCAACTCCATGAGGCCTATGATAATATTTGCAGGGATGAATTCAGCTCCTCCACATTCTGCCCTGTCTCCAACCCCTCTGTCCTCTTGAACTAGCTAGCTATGGAGGTTCTTCTAGGGCTTCTTGGTCACTTCCAATCATCAGAGGAGAAAGAGTAATGAATCAGAAAGCAGTTCCTGGTTCTTTTTTAGTTTCAGCACAAGAAATTTCTTCATCATTATTAGTCTAACCCCAAAATAGAAAAAGAAAGAAAATATGAAAAAAAACTCTACCATTTAATTATATTCATATCACCATAATAATAACTATCATTCCTTGAGAGTTGTCTATGTCATGATGTCTGTCAAGTGCTTTACAAGCATCTAATATATGCCTTGTGCTTCTTTCTTTCTCTTGGTTGATTTTCAAATGTAGAAATGTTCACTCACAATTGTGTTCTGGCCAGGCACTGGTGGCTTACACCTGTTACCCTAGCTGTGCAGGAGAATGAGATCAAGGGATCACAGTTCAAAATCAGCCCAGGCAGGAAAGCCTATAAGGTTCTTAATCTCCAATTAACTACCAAAACACTGGAAATGGAGCTGTAGATCAAGTGGTAGAGTGCTATTCTTGAACAAAAAAGTTAATGGACAGTACCCAGGCTCTGAGTTCAAGCCACACACACACACACACACACACACACACACACACACACACACACGTTGTGTTCCATTGTAGAATAGATTTCTTTAAATTATTGTGGATCCCATACCAAACAACCTCACTATCAATCATTGCATGACTAAGTCATGGGTACTAAAGCATGGGGCTAAGAACTCAGAAGGGAAAGGAGAAGGGATAGTCTGAGCAGGAGAAGCCTGGGCATACCAGGGTCTTCCTTGAGTTCTCAGTTAAGGCACAGATCAGAAAGAACTTTCACTACTTGGATGAAGTTGTAAAACAAGTCAGAAACAAACTTGCAATTAAAGAAGAAGGTATAGGAACAGACTAGACCATAGTAAATGTTGCCTATGGAGCCCAAAGGGAAACTGGGTAGCTGAAGAAGTGGGAAGGTCTGCGTTTGCTCTGAATACTAGAAGCCAAGGCCTGCAGCAACCTGTTATCTGCTCCTTCCAACCAATTGGTCTGTTTTCCCCAGAGAAGCGACTGAACTCAGCAGCTGCTTTGCTAGATGATGAAAAAGTTACTGCCAGAGTGAGAGAGGAATTTTGATACTTTCCAGAAAAACATCATGGCCTCTCCTATTTTTTTAACTCTTTAACCAAAGAATCAGAGTTGTAGATAAATATTTCATGAAGACATATACTTAAAATTACCTTTCTAATGGGCAATATTTACATGGAAAAGCAATTGTTCAAATTTAGTCAACAAAGTTTCTAGTGCCAGGGTCTAAGGAAGGAGATAATCAGTCAAATCTGTTGTCAGACACTATCATCATTATGTAAATATTTTTCCTTGAATGTTTTCTTATAGATACAGTTCAATAGTTTTCTTTTATCTAGTTTTATATTCTTGTTCTATCCCCACTTATGAATTGTCATAGAATGACATTCATTACAGGACCAAAGAAAAAGCCCAGCTTCCAGAAAAATTAGTGATGGCTTTTATTGTTTCTTTTTTCCGTTGTTATGTTTTGGTTTTGTTTATTTGGCAGTTCACTTGTTTGTTTGTTTGAAGGTAATGATCTTGTTATGTAGCCCATGCTGACCTTGAACTCAAGATCCCATAGCTTTAGCCTCCTAAATACTGGGATTTTAGGCATGTGCCATGATACCCAATCTTTTATTCTTTTTTAGCTCTCTTCTCACAGCTAGCAAAATTAGATAGACATTGTCCTGTTTCATGTAATGTAATGTGGCAAAGAGTTATATAGCAGGTAACATTGGTAAGTAAGACAACTTATGACACATTTTACCTTTTGTTGTTATCTGTAAAAAATCTAATTAAAAGTAGCATTATTGAACAATTGTTGAATTAAGTTTCACATGAACTATTAAGTAAACTGTAAAGCATTCTTATCTATAAATTGCCCTAAGAAAGGGAGGACAGTGTTTGAAATCCTTGGCAGTCAAAATTCTATCTAACATATATACAAACAAGTAATGTTTGTTTGTTTGTTTTTTGGGTCTGGTTGTGGGGCCTGAATTCTGGGCCTGGGCGCTGTCCCTCAGCTCTTCAGCTCAAGGCTAGCGCTCTACCACTTGAGCCACAGCGCCACTTCCGGCTTTTTTTCTTTTTGCTTATGTGGTGCTGAGGAATCGAACCCAGGGCCTCATGCATGCAAGGCAAGCACTCTACCACTGAGCCACCTTCCCAGCCCCAAAAGAGATTATATCTTATGATGTGTTGGGATGGGAATGAGTTTCCAATGTCAGGGAACAAATCAAACAAAACATGTTTTGTTTGGTGGGTGCATACCTATAATTCCAGTTCCCAGAAGGTAGAGGCATGATAGCCACACCCTGCCTTAAAGATAAATGCAGATTGATCTGCACATGGCTGTATCTAGCACCAATTCCATGATGAAAATTTTCTCCACAAATTAAGGTACCCAACACCCTGTCCCCATCTTTTCAGAGCATACCGTGGGGTCATCATAATCCATCAAAGAAACGATGGTGACTCCATCAATGAAGGTAGCCATTAAGGTGAGCTATTTCAGAGAACAGTGCCCTGAGGAAAGAAGTTTGCATTATACACAGCTTTACACTCAGTTCTCTCTCCCGATCACAAAGGGAAGATGGATATTCTTTGGTCAGATGAACACTTTATGAGGTTTTGTACTATATAAAGATACATCTTCAGGGCCTTGTGTACGTACATTGTAAAACCTTGAGATATTTTATGTTACAACATACATATTTAATGTGATCATAAAAAAGCTTATTTATTTCAAAGTCTCTTTTTATCCTCTCTTATATAACCAAGCAGCTTGATGCTATTGGCTACATGTTCAAAACTTTCATTATTCACGTTAGCAATGGGAACATGCCCAACTTCTGTACATTCATAACTTAGAGGCTAGCCACAGGTGGTACATTCAGGATGGGAAACATCACATCCATAAGGAAGCACAGTACTGGGGGCCAAGGAAGCTGAATGGTTAGGGCCCCTTGGGTTTCTTTGATTCTGGACTATCCCAATAGGATATTAGTCTTTACTATTTTTTTTTTTTTCAAAAAAAAGAAATGCTAACCTGGGTACTGGTGGTTCATGCCAATAATCCTTCCTACTCAGGAAGCTGAGATCTGAGGATCAAGGTTCAAAGCCAGACAGGGCAGGAAAGTTCCTGAGATTCTAATCTCCAATTAATCACCAAAAAGCCAGAAGTATAGCTGTGACTCAAGTGGTAGAGCAGGAGCCTTGAACAAGAAAGCTAAGAAACAATGTGTAACCCCTGAGTTCAAGCCCGAATGCTGGCACAGAAAAAAAAAAGTTACACACCAAAAACTAGTAGATTAGATACCACATCGTAACATAAAAGAGCAGAAGATTACTTTTAAAAGGCAGAAATAGCAATAAACTAGTAAAAATGTCTTTTTAAAAATCATATTTCCAAATCACAATTTATTTAAGTGATACCAAATGCTATTTTGCTATGCATCATGTATAGGCTAAAGTCTTGAAAGCTCATCATTATGTATGTTACTGACAGCAGAATTATTAGTAGGCAGAACCTACTGCTATACATGAAGTTCTCCAACTAATGAGAGGAAGTTCTAGAGAAACAGAAGCTGCTGTTGAATCTTACTGAAGACTGCAGATCCTAAAGATTGAAATGTAAGTAGTGGGTTAAATAGCATGTAGCACATAATTTCACAACTCTCCTGTGATTAAGAAATGAACTCATACACAGGTCCTACCTGGACCAATAATTATATCCTGCAGGTAGCCCAAAATAATGCTGACAGAGTGCCCCTGAGTTATAAAGTTGGGCTGATCATGTGATCAGAAGAGTGGCAGTGTCTCAAGTATTGTTTTATACTATTTAGGGAAAATTGTTTCGGATATTGTTAAAGTAACTGTTTAAAATATGTATCTACTTTGACCTGAGGCTGAATCTTCATTGTCCAAAAGACATCAAGATTACTAGAATAATCTAAAGCAATCAAAATTTATAACTCAAAACCTTAGACAAAATTGTATTTTAATCACACAAAGGTAAGTATGGTTCTAATGTTTTAGGAAATAGTGATTTTATTCAGATGTGTGTTCTTAATCCTTGTAAATAAATAATATGAACATATCAGATTTTTATTGATGCTGTATGAACCCCCTTTAGAAAATTTTAGTTTAGTTACATGTTTCAATAGTATTTAACATGCAAATTTACTATTTCATAGGCAATAATTAAATGGTATCATCAGAGCTACAAGCACTTTAAAAAAACAGAAAACTTTAACTGGGCACTGATGGCTCATACTTGTAATTCTCAGGAAGCTGAGATCTGAAGATTTTTGTCCAAAGACAGCCTAAGCAAAAGTATCTACAAGTAAGAGTGTGGCTCAAGTGGTAGAGCACCAGTCTTTAGTGGAAAAAGATAAGTGAGATCTTGAGGCTCTGAGTTCAAATCCCAATGCCATCCCACCATCATCAAAGCATAAAAAAACTTTATTCTCATAACAGATTTGTTATAATACTTTAGGTGGTTGATGTTTCTGTGCTTTGACCTTGTTGCATATAATGGGAGATGAAACCACTATTCTACTTTGCAAATATCTCCTGCTTCAGAGGCTAATAAAGCTCAGTGGTATAAGACTTGTCTACCTTGTAGGAGGCCCTGGGTTCAATTCCCATCATTGGGCAAAAACATCCCCTAACATAAGCTGAGTACCATTTCATTACATGTCCTAAAGATTCCTATTATTTTAATTGGATTCTCTGCAACAGTCAAATGCAGTGTAGGAAAAAATTTTAATGAAACCTTCTTATGTCTTCTTTTGGATCACAGTTGCTTGAGGAATCAATTCAGTGAGCAATGGCAAAAAAAAAAAAAAAAAAGAAATGTTTAACTGATTTGGGAGAGCAGAACAGAAGTATAAATTTCCACACCTAGTGGGGTGACTTACATGGAGGGCATGAAGGGTTCCTCCATTCACTAGAGGTGTTTTATCAGTCACACAAGCACCACACCCAAGCCAAGGGAATCATGGGTGTTTTCCCCTAAGATGCTGACCTAAGGTGCTGCTATGTCAAGTGCTCTACAAAATTCAAATTAAGAAGGTCATAATCGTCCTTAAATATTGTAGTAGTGGGAAATAAGTTTCCTATCTATTAATCTCTTCACTTGGGGAGAGTCTGCTTTATCACATCCAGGCATGCACAATGTAATCGATGTGCATAAAAGTATCTGTGATAGAAAGCTGGAGGCTCAATAAACTAAGGTAATTTGTTTTTGCAGTTTATTTTTTTGAAGAAATGTGTATTCCAACACATAAGACTTCAGAAAATATTCTATTCTGCTAGACGTTCGTATTAGGTATTCATTTATCTACCCCACAAACAATACTTAGGTGCATTTTCAGTAGGAAGAACCTGGGGGAAATGTGCAAACAAATTATCATCGTAATGTGACAGAAATGCATACGTTAACTATATTGGAACCCAGAAAAGTCCTTATGCTTCAGGAAAAGAAATGCTTGTAGAATAGCTAGATCTCTAACCTTAAGTCAAATTTCCTTGGTCAGAATGTGAGAGACAAAGGAAAAAACAGGCCAAGGAAGAGAAAACAATCCAGGCAGTGGGAAATAATTCATAGATACAAATAGAAAAAGAAAAGAAAAAATTAAATATGGCAATCTCATCCTGTAAGATGTTTGATGTTTGACATGACTGGAACAAAAGGGCCATGTAGGGAAAGCCATACCCTCACAGTAACTATAAATATGGAAAGAAAAAAGAGCATTGTAGATATCCTCTCATGGGGGTGGGAGGCATGGCTCAGTTGGTGAAGTGCTAGCCAATGAACAAGAGCAGTAACCAAGGTCAAGTCCCAGTCTCAGACCTAAAAAGAAAAGATACCTTGTGTAGGTCATTTTACTGGAATGTAATGGAACTACTAGTGGGTACAAATAAATGTAACTGAGAAAATTATAAATGAAACCAACATCCTTTCAGAAGTGAGAAGTGACATAAACCTCTAGGAAGGGACATCCCCTACCAAATAAGGGAAGCAAACTCTGCTCTTGCTTGGCATTTAACATTCTTTTAGAAGGGCACAGTCCAAGCACAAGAACAATGTTAAGAACTTTCCTTCCTGGCAATTCCATTAAATGACAGAAGACTGGAGATAAATGAAATCTTGTCTTTTTAACTATAGTTTGGAAAGAAAAAAGAAATCATTCTATTTAAGACACTGTGGGCCTTTTGTGCCTTAAAAATATTTCTGAGCTGGTGGGCACTGGTAGCTCACACCTGTAATCCTAGCTATTCAGGAGGCTGAGACCTGTGGATTATAGTTCAAAACCAACCCGGGCAGGAAAGACCATAAGCTTCTTTTTTTTTTTTTAATTGCAAGAATACTGTACAGAGGGGTTACAATTACATGGGCAAGATAACGAATACATTTCTTATCAAGCATTGTTGCCTCCTCTTTGTTTCCCCTTCCCATCCCTTCTCATAATCCCCCTACCCCCACCTGATCCTCCCTCTACCCTCCACCAAAGTTGTAAAGTTTGTTTTCAACATAACGACTTGTACATCTCATTGTTGCAATGGGTCCACCTGTATCCCCAGTTAAATGATTTGTTTTTTCCCTTCCCCTCCACAAATTATACCAACATCAAATACAGTGAAAGCAGGGGTTATACCGTGGGGGAGGAACATACAAAGCAACAAAGAAATAATCTTATAAATATGTTAGAAACAATTGCATGAAAGAAAAACAAAAAACAAAAAAAAACATTTGAATACTTATCTTGGGGTTCATTCCCCTAACATCAACTTATCTGATCTTTTCTGCTTGATTCAGACATATACTAGTTATTACAAATAAAGGAAACCATGGGACCTATGTTTCTTTGGGCCTGGCTTACTTCACTAAAGCTACCAGCACAACTATGTTTATCGCAGCATTATTTATCATAGCTAAGATATGGAACCAACCCAGATGCCCCTCAGTAGATGAATGGATCAAGAAAATGTGGTATCTATACACAATGGAATTCTATGCCTCCACCAGAAAGAATGACATTGCCCCATTTGTTAGGAAATGGAAAGACTTGGAAACCATAAGCTTCTTATTTCTAATTAACCACCAAAACCAGGAGTAGAGCTGTGGCTATCGTGATAGAGCACTAGCCTTGAGCACAAAAGCTCAGCATAATGTCCATTGGTGTCGTGCATTCGAGCACAATACCAACACACACACACACACACACACACACACACACACACACACACACACACACAGAGTGAAATAAACAACCTACAAATACATTACAGAAAAAAACATACAAAACACAGAAAAGAAATAAAACTATAAGAATAACATAATGACTTAAAAAGCTACAATTAATTGCTTTATTTCATAGGGAAACTTGAGATTAGCAACTCAGAAAAAGAGTCGGAAGACAAGTTAATAAAATAAATTACAAGCCGGGCACTGGTGGCTCACACCTGTAATCTTAGCTACTCAGGAGGCTGAGATCTGAGGATCATGGTTCAAAGCCAGCCCAGGCAAGGAAAGTCTGTGAGACTCTTATCTCCAATAAACCATCAGAAAACCAGAAGTGGCGCTGTAGCTCAAGTGGTAGAGTGCTAGCCTTGAGCTGAAGAGCTCAGGGACAGCACTCAGGCCCAGAGTTCAAGCCCCATGACTGACAAAAAATTAAAATAAAATAAAAATATTAGGTAAAAGCAAATAGAAATGGAATGACCCAACATAGGATAGTGTATTATAATAGAATCCAGCAAATGAAACAAGATGAATATAAAAATACAATTGAGGGAAATTTCACCAAAATGAAAAAATAACTGAATCTTCATGTTTAAAAGATCACAGCATGTTCAACTTAGAAGCAAAATGTGCAAGAAAGGAAAAAACCCTAGTGTTTTTAACTTTGAAAGAGAATAACCATCAGTCACCAAGTAAATGATGTGTGTGGTAGAAAAAGGGATCAATTTCATCAAAAATTGGAACATAAAATGCCAGAAAATACAGAAATACAGTGTCTAGGTTCAGTAAGTGTATACTGAAAATATAACTTGTCATATAGTAACCTTGAGCATTTCTTTAAAAGTATACCTGACAGTAAAGTCTAGACAAGGAAAAGAGGCATAGAAAAACCTTCAGAATAAAGAAGCCCTGATAAACAGGTTACATTGAATCAAACTAAATATAAAACCAATCCTAAACACTGTGGGCATTATAACTCTTCAATGAAAAAACAATATAACAAAACTCAGGAGAAAGCAGTTTGTCTTTTCCTTTAAGACAAGAAACCACAAAGGGATTTTGCATAGTTAATGGCTTATTCTGATATATTTTAAAGTAATCCGTCTGGGTTTTGGTGGGGGGAGGGGTTGTTTGTTTGTCCATCTGGGGTTTGAACTCTGGGCCTGGGTGCTGTCCCTGAACTCTTCAACCTAAAGCTAGCACTCTACTATTTAAGCCACAGCACCACTTCTGGTTTTCTGGTTGTTAATTGGAGATAAGAATCTCATGGTCTTTCCTGCCCTGGCTGGCTTTGAACCGCAATCCTCAGATCTCAGCCTCTTGAGTAGCTAGGATTACAAGCATGAGCCACTGGCATCCGGCTTAATCTGGCTTTTATATGGAGACTACACCATTGAGAAGCAAAAGCAGAAACAAGGAGAAAGAGGCCAATGGAATAACCCAGTCAAAGGATAATAGGACAGGATGATAGTGATAGTGGTAGTAAAAATGGAAATAAGTTAGTATGCATGATTTGTACTTTTCTTTGTATTTTCCTGAATTTTTAAAAGATCTAACAAAATTAACATTTCCAGAAAAAGAATAATGTCACTAACTCCAATAGATATTTGAGTAAAATCTCACTTAATGTAACTAATCTAACATAATGGCTCTTTGAAGCAAGGGAAGGCCTTTAAAAAACAACAAACAGCAGGTATCCAGTTGAGAACTGGATTGGTAGCTCCTAGCTACTCCAGAGACCAGATCTGAGGATCATGGTTCAAAGTCAGCCTAGGCAGAAAAGCCTGTGAGACTCTCACCTCCAATTAGCTACCAAGAAAGCCTAAAGTGGAACTGTAACTCAAATGGTAGAGCACTAGCCTTGAGCAAAAACACTCAGGGACAATGCCCAAGCCTGTCTTCAAGCCCAATGACCAGTACAAAAGAGACAGAGAGAGAGAGAGAAGGGAGGGAAGGAGGGAGAGAGAGAGGAAGGAAGGAAGGAAGGTAGGTAAGGGGAGGGAGGGAGGGAGGGAGGGAGGGAGGGAAGGAGAAAAGGAAAAGGAAAGGAAAGAAAAGAATCCAGCAACAATCAACTATCAAAACAAAGAATGCAGAGGATGTGACAGGCTTTGAATATTAAGACAGAATGCAAATGTCCACACAACAGGGCTAACCAGGCAATAATCAGACAGCATCACACAGTAGGCTTAGAATGTGGTCTCTTGTCTGAGATATGTGGTCAGCAATCACTAATACATAAGCAATCATTGAAGCTATATGGAAATAACATTTTTTTTCCATGAGACCACAGGGAAAAGAGAACTCCATAGAAGAAGAGGAACCTGAATGTTACATAAGAACAAGAGGACCTCGGAAGGGAGAAGTGGAAGAACCACTGTGATTAACTACCAGGACTAAAGACTTAGAGACCTTCACATGCCCTGCCATGGGATCCACATGTTTGACCCAATCTTCAAGGTCCATCCAGATATGAGAAAGGGTTTTACAAGTGTGGTAAGTCTGTGGGGGAGGAACATACAAAGCAACAAAGAAATAATCTTATAAATGCGTTAGAAACAATCGCATGAAAGAAAAAAAAATTTGAATACATATCTTAGGGTTCATTTCCCTAACATCTCCTTATCTGACCTTTTCTGCTTGACTCAGACATATACTAGATATTGCAAATAAGGGAAACAGTATAATCCCTGCTTTCACTGTATTTGATGTCGGTATAATTTGTGGAGGGGAAGGGGAAAAACAAGTCATTTAAATAAGGATACAGGTGGACCCGTTGCAACAATGAGAAGTACAAGTTGTTATGTCGAAAACGAACTTTACAATTTTGGTTGGGGTGGGGGGGGCGGGGAGGATTGGGTTGGGGGCGGGGGAGAATGGGAAGGGATGGTCAGGGGAAACAAAGGAGGAGGCTACAATGCTTGATAAGAAATGTACTCATTATCTTGCCCATGTAATTGTAACCCCTCTGTACAGTATTTTCACAATAAAAAATTTAAAAAAAACAAGTGTGGCAAGTCCCTATTACAAACATAACTTTGTGATCATTGAGTCTATTTTCACTATAAACCTCATAAAGAGATCAGACCCAGCTGTACCTGTAATGTCACTTTGATATTTGTCTTATCATTCTATAGCCATTTTTCCTATTTTAAGATCATTCTAAAAAAGACTTTTGAATAGTATAGGCTATATAATATGTATTACCATGCCTGATTTCTGGTATAATACGATGCTCCTTTCTGACTTATTAAGCTTTCTGTAGTCTCCCTTAACTATATTCTTGTCTCCAGGGGAACCTTTTTCCTGCCGAAGGCCATTTGGATACTTATAACAATTACAGGCCATGTAAAATTATCAAATATAGGCAGACAGTCAGGGTGGCTGAAAAGGAGCATATGAGAAGCATGTGTGTCTGTTCCATCATGAACCAATTGATGTTGCAGACCCAAGTGGTTCCCTCACCTGACAGTAAAACCCAGAAGAATCAAAAAAGTCCCCCACCCTGCTCTAAATGAAGTAACAAAAGCCTAATCCAATGTAATCCTATAAAATTAAGAAAAGTGAAGGAGGCAAAGTAGCAGGTTATAAAATTAACCCCCAAAAATCAATGGCTTTTCTGTATGCCAACAATGAGAAAAGTGTGGCTGAAATTAGGAAAGCAACTCCATTTGTAATAGCCCCACAAAAAATAAAATACCTAGGAATTAACTTAACTAAAGAAGTGAAGGACCTCTATGATGAAAACTTTAAAATCTTGAAAAAGGAAATCAACACAGAACTTAAAAAATGGCAAAACCTCCCATGCTCCTGGATTGGAAAGATTAACATCGTGAAAATGGCAATACTTCCCAAGGCTATCTACAAATTCAACGCAATACCTATCAAAATTCCACCCTCATTCTTCAAGGAAATAGAAGAGGCAATCCAAAAATTCATATGGAACAATAAAAGACCCCGAATAGCAAAAACACTCCTCAACGGAAAGAACACTGCTGGAGGAATATCAATACCAAATTTCAAACTCTACTATAAAGCCATAGTAATCAAAACAGCTTGGTATTGGCATAAGAACAGACCTCAGGACCAATGGAATAGAATTGAAAACCCAGAAATGAACCTACAGACCTATAGCCATCTAATCTTCGATAAGGGAGCTAAAACAATAGAATGGAAGACAGACAGCCTCTTCAGTAAATGGTGCTGGCAAAACTGGTTAACTACATGTAGAAAACTAAAGCTAGATCCTTATATATCACCCTGCACCAGAATCAACTCCAAATGGATCAAAGACCTTGAACTCAAAGCAGACACTCTGAAAACATTACAGGATGGAATAGGAGAAACCCTGGGTCTCCTTGGCTCAGGCCGAAATTTTCTGAATAGAGACCCGGAAACACAACAAATCAAAGAAAGGTTGGACAAATGGGATTGTATAAGGTTGCAGAGCTTCTGCAGGGCAAATGACATAGCTAGCAAGATCAATAGAAAGCACACGGACTGGGAGAAGATCTTTACTAGCCATACAACGGACAAGGGTCTCATATCTAAAATATACTTGGAACTCAAAAAATTAAACCACCCAACAACAAATCCTCAAAGAAGCAACTGCCCAATAAGTAAGTGGGCGAAAGACTTAAAGAGAAGCTTCTCTGAAGAAGAAAGAAGGATGGCCAATAGACACATGAAGAAATGTTCAACATCCCTAGCCATAAAAGAAATGCAAATCAAAACAACATTGAGATATCACCTCACTCCAGTTAGAACAGCAAAAATCAAGAACTCTAACAACAACAGATGCTGGAGGGGATGTGGACAGAAAGGAACCTTACTTCATTGTTGGTGGGAATGTAAACTTGTTCAACCACTTTGGAAAGCAGTATGGAGGTTCCTTAAAAGACTTCACATAGAACTCCCCTATGACCCAGCAATCCCACTTTTGGGCATTTACCCTAATGTTTACAAACAAGACCACACTAAAGCTACCAGCACAACTATGTTTATTGCAGCATTATTTACCATAGCTAAGATATGGAACCAACCCAGATGCCCCTCAGTAGATGAATGGATCAAGAAAATGTGGTATATATACACAATGGAATTCTATGCCTCCATCAGAAAGAATGACATTGCCCCATTTGTTAGGAAATGGAAAGGCTTGGAAAAAATTATATTAAGTGAAGTAAGCCAAGCCCAAAGAAACATAGGTCCCATGGTTTCCCTTATTTGCAATATCTAGTATAGGTATGAGTCAAGCGGAAAAAGTCAGAGAATGTGATGTTAGGAAAACAAACCCTCAAATATGTATTTTAATGTTTTTGTTTCTTTCATGCATGTGTTTCTAACGCATTTATAAGATTATTTCTTGGTTGCTTTGTATGTCCCTCCCCCACAGTGTAACCCCTGCTTTCACTATATTTGATGTCAGTATAACATGTGGAGGAGATGGGGACAAACAAGTCGTTTAAGGATTCAGGTGGACCTGTTGCAACAATGAGAAGTACAAAATGTCATGTCAAAACCAGCTTTACAATGTCGGAGGGGGGAGGAGGGGGGGGTATGATTGGGTGGGGGGGGAGGGGGGAGGCTGGGAAGGGAGGTGAAGGGTAAACAAAGGAGGAGGCTGCAATGCTTGGTAAGAAATGTATGCATTATCCTGCCCATGTAATTGTAACCCCTCTGTACAGTATGTTCTCAAATAAAATAAAATAAAATTTAAAAAAAAAAAAAAAAAGAAAAGTGAAGGAAGAGGTAGGGAAGGAAGGAATGAGTGACAATGTTGAAAGGGGTGACAGTCATTGATCAAGATATATTGTATTCATTAACTGCTTTGTTAAATGGTGATTCCTTTGTACAACTACATAAAGATAATTTTTTAAATTACTTTTTTCTTTTTTTATTGTGAAAATACTGTACAGAGGGGTTAAAATTACATGGGCAAGGTAATGAGTACATTTCTTATCAAGCATTGTAGCCTCCTCCTTTGTTTCCCCTTCTCATCCTCCCCCCGCCCCCCCCCATCCAATCCTCCCCACCACCCCTCCCTGCCCCTGCACAAAAGTTGTAAAGTTCGTTTTCGACATAACGACTTGTACATCTCATTGTTGCAATGGGTCCACCTGTATCCCTGGTTAAATGATTTGTTTTTCCCCTTCCCCTCCACAAATTATACCAACATCAAATACAGTGAAAGCAGGGGTTATACTGTGGGGGAGGGACATACAAAGCAACAAAGAAATAATCTTATAAATGTGTTAGAAATAATCGCATGAAAGAAAGAAAAACATTTGAATACATCATATCTTAGGGTTCATTTCCCTAACATCACCTTATCTGACCTTTTCTGCTTGACTCATACATATACTAGCTATTGCAAATAAAGGAAATCATGGGACCTATGTTTCTTTGGGCCTGGCTTACTTCACTTAATATAATTTTTTCCAAGCCTTTCCATTTCCTAACAATGGGGCAATGTCATTCTTTCTGATGGAGGCATATAATTCCATTGTGTATATATACCACATTTTCTTGATCCATTCATCTACTGAAGGGCATCTGGGTTGGTTCCATATCTTAGCTATGGTAAATAATGCTGCAATAAACATAGTCGTGCTGGTAGCTTTAGTGTGGTACATGATGATAATTTTTTTAAAAAGCACACAAATAAAACTTTAGAGCAAAATTTTAAAGAAAAATTTTACTTCAATTTTCATCTATTCCACTGCAATGCAAAGGTAGGTTCTTATAGTCCTATTTTACTTTCCTTGTACAAAACCAAGTTTGTCAGACACATTTTTTTCCCTACTGAAATTTCCCTTCATTTTTAACTCAATGTATATTGAAAGCCCCTTTTTCTCCATTTGTGATTTGCAGGGTATGACAAGAGAAAAAGAATATCCTGGCAAGGAGCCGTTTCTCTTTCACTATAAAAAATATTTATGATGAAAAAAAAAGATGATTAAACTGTGCATCCGTCTGAGCTCTTTCCAGTCAGCAATGTTATTCCTTCCACACATCTGCAAGCTTCAGTTCTCACCTATCAACCCTCGGGAAGAAGTCGGCAAGGCAAATTTCTCATTTTCCTAATTTCAAGGTGACTGAAGCCCAGGGAGTCTTCTATAACTGATGTTCGTGGATGTTAGAATTTATACTCTTTGGGAAATAGACAATTCATACATTTTAACACCCGAATCAACCTTGAGTGCCCTTCTAAACCTCTACAAGTAATAAAGATGTGATGATCAGTTTTGCATTTTCTCCCTGGCATCTTACATGGGCTGTGAACATTTAATAGGGCTCTATTTCTAAAAATGATGCTATGTTGCTTTATCAGTTCTGATACTCAAGGATTTGGAAAGGTGGATCACTCATTCTGCTGCTGAGGGAGATATTTACTGAGAAAAGGAACTTATGTTCCTTTCCCAATCTAAAAGTCTCTTGCAAAATCTGCTTTGCTGAACATGTTATTGCTTACCAGGTGTCTGTTAAATAATATCTTCTCTTCTTAGAGGACAATTTCAAATTGACACACTTGCAAGCCGGTATCCTTTGTAGGAAGACATTTTTTTCTTTCCATGAGCAAGTGCTATCTCTTTGGTCAGGTGGTAGTGTGTCCGTGTTAATTTTCCCAGTTGAAAAAAAATCTTTTGTTTGAATAACCAATAGACGTTTGTGTCTATTTGCTTCTCTTAGCCTGAAAAAGAAAACAATATAATATTAAAACTATAACAAAATAAAGTGCATGTTCTAACTTTTGAAGAAGGTATGAAGATAGTATTACTTGAGAACATGAGTGAAATCAGAATTCTTGTCCTTATCCCCAGACCTAGTATATGAGAACATTTGGCATACAGCCCAGGAATCTGAAGTTTAAGAAACTCTCCTGGTGATTCAGATGATGTTAGAGTTTGACAAACACTTCAATTCACAATCACCTGGGCACATTTTTGAGGGGGTGCAGCCGTATCTGACTAATTGAATCAAAATCTCTGAGGCTTGAGCCTAGGCAGTGATATGCTTTTAAAGTTCTGAAGTAATTTAGTGACAAGTATATTGAAAGCCTCCACTAAACTTCCTGTCTTAATGGTGACAATCAGTCCCTAGCTTCACAAAAACAACTTACTGGTTTTGCAATTTTCTAGTTCTTTTATTTTAAATAAGATTTTATTGTGAAAATACTGTTACAATCACATGAGCAAGGTAATGAGTACATTTCTTATCAAGCATTGTTGCCTTCTCCTTTGTTTTTCCCCTACCATCCCTTCCCTCCCACCTCCACAACTACAGGCATTTGTTTTTATCTTCCTGATTCTCTTGAGGTGAGAGTTTGAGTATTATGCATATTTCATCCTCAAGAGCTTACTTAGCACAATCCCATGCATGCTGACTTGAACGAGAACATATTTCAATACCTCTTCTCAAAGAATCATCTCATCTTGTCTCACAGCAAACCTCTGAAACATGCAGATCATTATCATTTTTTCTTTTAAAACATTTAGGATTTGGGGGATCTAAAGAGAAAATAGAGCACTACTTTTTGTAACTGACTGGCTTCCCACACTCACAGCAAGAGTTGCCAGCTCAGAGAGCTTCCCCCCATTAAAGATTCTTCCTTTCTTCAACTTCTGTCTGGATTCCCCACAGAGAGACTTTCCCTGTTTGCTTAAACAGCCCTCTCCTGTCCCATCTACCAACACTGAACCAGAATTCTTATTTCCCAAAATCATCCCTTAGCTTCAGGCATACAGTTCTGTCCACCCTGCAAAGAAATAGGTATTCTTCACTTCTAATTGCTGAAATGCTCAGGGTACAAAATATATTTTACTAAAGTATTCTGAGAAGGGAAAAATAAATAGCGAAATGAGCATGTCTCCTGGTCCCATTGAGCTTTACAACCAAGTAATTATCAAAACAAAGAAAATCATGGAATAGTTATGGTGGCACACTCTTTTTTTTTCCAAAAAAATTTAGCTATTAGCTTAAACAGAGACTTCAGCTGGCTTAGCACTTACTGTCATGAAAATGTGGACCCAAAGAAATTGAATAGCATGCAAGAAGATCTACTTACTGACCATGCACCATTTGCAAGCTGATCTTGTAACTAAACCTTTCCTTCCTGCCAAATCCAAACACTAACACTGTACACAGCCATGTTTACAGATAGATCACTGGACACCCTCTCATTCAAAGCTTTTGACTGTTAGTCCTTTTACCTTAGAATATCTCGATGTTGAATTTTGATTAAAAGAGGGCAATCTCAACCCTTAGAAAGAACCTCCATCTGTTGGTTTATGAGCTATGCTAAGGAAGTCAATCTTTTCTTTTCTTTTCTTTTTCTTTTTTCTTTTCTTTTTTTTTTTTTGTTGTTGCTTTTTTGGGGGCTTGACCTCAGGGCCTGGACATTGTTCCTGAGCATTTTTTTGCTCAAGATTAGTGCCTTACCAGCTGAGTCACAGCTCAACTTCCAGGTTTTTGGTGATTAATTGGAGATAGGAGTTTCATGAACTTCCCTAAGCAGTCCAGCTTCAAGCCTTGATTCTCAGATCTCAGAATCCTGGGGAGTTATGTTTTACAGACGTGAGCCACTGGTGTCAGTTTAGAAAATCATTCTTTTTTTTAAATAAGTTTTTATTGTGAAAATACTGTACAGAGGGGTTACAATTACATGAGCAAGGTAATGAGTACAAGGTGTGCTACTTTTTCTTCTGTTTAGCTTTGTTTTAAGAAAAAAATTCCAATTTTCATGTTAAAGCAATGGCAAAAACTTTAGAACTATCTATGTAAATTATTTTTAAATAAGAAGAGTAACTGAGTAGACCCACATCAAATGAACTCTGGTTCACTGGCATGAGCACACCTCCAAACAAGTTAATACGACTGTGAATACATAAACATAAAATACCTACACCCAAATCCAGTCATTATTTTCCAAGGCCAAAATCTTCACATACATGTACTGGAAAACTCAGCAATGTATCAATGAACATACTCACATATGCATATATGCATGAATACCAGGATTCAAAATGATGTGTAGACAGACTGGTACTAATAGACATTTACACACAGGTTAGCCAAACTTTGCCAAGTTGAAACAGTGATTTACAAAGATTACAATGTTGTTGTAATCTTTTCACCAGTGATAAAAACTGAATTCAAAAGAGGCAAACTAATAAAATGCTCATGTTTTAAGGACAAGAAAACCAGACACTAGAGCCTCCCATCCCACCGACAATGAATTTCTTGAAACTAAAATGTAAAGTCAAATTCAAAGACTACTAGCATAAGGAGGTAAGTTAATTCTATTTCGAATAAAGATCATATAATAAATGAAATCACTGAACACAGAGAAACATTTTATAAAGCAAGCTAAATTCTTTTCACTCTGAAGGGCTTGCTAGAGATTTGCTGCTTTGAGATGCAAAACTAAACAGGCAATTTTTTACTTTTCCTTTATAGCTAAGGATGTTGAATATTTCTTCCGATGTTTATCAGCCATTTGTTCTTCTTTTAAGATTTCCTACTCAATACATTTGCCTGTTTATTGATGTAAGATTCTTTAAAATTTACATAAGATTAATACCTTGTAAAGATTTTCTCATTCTTTAGATTGTCTCATCAGTCTGATAAATGTTTCCTTTTATGTTTAGAAGCTTTTTAATTTAATACAATCCCATTTGTCAATTCTTGCTCTTATTTCTGGAGCTTCCCAGGAAGTACTTGCCTATACCTAATTCTTGAAGTGATGCCCCTTATTTTAAAATGGAGTCTAAGATTTGGGGGAAGGAGGAAATCATAGCACTCCTGATTTACATGGATTTTTATTACATAAGAAATTAAACGTGCTCAGAAAGCAATGAATGAGATTTGAAAGCAAGACTAAATTAAGCTACTGAATGACTATGTTAGCTGTAGCTGTGCTCACCCAGCAAAATGAAAGGTTTATAATAATGATTTAGATAACTCAGGTCAACATAAAAAGATCCCTACTCAAATATCCATGTATTTCATGAAAAAATATCTATTATCTTCATAATAGTAGTGCCCCCTATTTCTGTAAGTCCACATCCACAGATTCAACTAACCCAAACTGAAAATACTAGGAAAATTGTATCTATACTGAGCATGAACAGACTATCATTTCCATTTGTTATACTTAAAAAAACACAGTAACACAGATATTTATATAACATTTACATGGTGTTAAAGTGTACTGGAAGATGAATATATCCAAATGCACAAAGTATCTAATCTTTTATAGCACCCTTAAATACATGTAGACATTGATATGGGTAGGGTCATGAAACCAGTTCCCTGTGGACCCAAGGGGATGCTAGCATTCATTAATGCCTTCATTTTCCTACCTCTTAAGCTACCTATATAGATAAACTTTGAGATTCTACAAAGAAAACATAGCTGCTTAGTTATACAATAGTCATGAAAAAAACACTTAAAAAGCAAGGAAGTAAGTTCACTAAAAGTGTATCAGAAGCATGCAAGCCTAAGATTCTTACAATCTTACAAACAAACCTAAGACTCTTGCAGTCTTACATGCAAACCTAAGACCCTCTTACAATCAATCATTCAGGACTCAGAGTGTATTACAGTTTTAAAATCGGCCTAATTCTAAGCTTCATGGCCTCTAAGTAAAGAAAATAGTTTTGCCTTTCCTTCTACCCTGGTATTACAAGGGTCATTTATCAAGCGGAAAACAGAAGACATAGATGAACCCCTAAGGCAATTCCTATCCAAGCCTGCTTTATTCAAAGGTACATTTTATTAGCCTGCTCCGGCTATGACCAGAGACAAAGAAAGCTTGAGAATTGAAGATACAGTCCAGCTCATTCAGAACATAAATTCTTAGTTTCATCTAAAATGTCTAAGTGCTTTCACTCTGAATCATACTATATTATCCTCTATACTGCTGTTCACTTTCTGTGTAGAGATGGACTTAGTTTAAATAAGGGCTTATTTGGAATTCTTTGACTCTGTTTCCCATGCTTCATAATGAAGACTAAGGCATTTAATAATGAAGTTTCTTAAAGTCTTTGACACAGCAAGATGCATTCCACTGTGGTCACTAAAAATAAGTCTGTTTTTTTAAAATTTATGAGCATCAAGCCAAGTTTACATAAGATACAGTCCCAGATCTATTGTTTTTCTTCAAATCCTTCTGGCTTCCTGGGCTTTTGGCCATTTGAAACTCATTTCTTGCACTTTACCCACTATCCACCCATTACTTAACTTTTCCAGGTTAACATGCATTGGCTTTTGTTGATGTTGCTTTCTTTACACTGTTCACAGAAGATCGATCCATCTTTAATGCCATCCAACTAACACTCTCTTTGGCATTTCCCCTGATGTCTACCCCGCTCCAGATATGAAGGACCAATCCGCAAAGCCAATCTGAAACATTGTTTTCTCCCTAAACAGGAAAAACCTGTGATATATCTTCCAAACTGTAGTGATTTTGAGAAGGGAAGAGGTCCTACTAATACTTACATCCATGACAAAATGATAGGTGTAAGCTGCAACAATCCAGGTAAGGTAGGACATGAGTTTGCCCAATCCATGAAGACCATGTTTTTAGGGTGTTGTTTTGTTTTTGTGCTGTACTCAGGCTTGAACACAAGGCTTTGTGTTCTCTCTTCAGTTTTTCACTCAAGGCTGATGTTCTACCACTTCCGGCAAAGGTTTTCACTCAAAGCTTGTGTTCTACCACTTCCAGCTTTTTGCTGGTTAATTGGAGATGAGTTTCAAGGGGTTGTGCCCAAACTGACTTCAACCATCTATCCTCAGTTCTCAACTTCTGAGTTGCTAAGATTACAGACAGGAGCCCCAAGCACACAGATAAAGCCTTGTTTAATGAGATAGGGCTTCTCTTATGCTACTGCATCATTGTAATACACTCATGTGTTTGTCTTACCCTCATTGCTCCTTGCAGGCAGGAGTTATACTTTAATCATCTTTATATTTTCTACTAGACCTGCCACATTGTTCATCTAAAACAACTTAATTGCTTTGTTCCTACTTGCTTTATTCACAGATGTGTTATCTGTGACAGAATAAAGCAAAAACTAAAGAACTTTTAAATATATAACTTGTAGACCTTAATGGGCATTATATTATCATTAAACTAGCCAATCTGCATAGCTAGGTCTTGAAATGCTAAGAACTTGCTTCACATGTTGGAACATAGAAAAATTACTTGTGCTTCTTCTGCATTGAGTTTCTGATATCTACTATTGATGAATATCAGAAATGTGAGCTTTCGACTTTTCCTAAAGAGTCATCTTTGGTATAATTATCTCAATACTATACCTTAGTCAAAAAAATAAAACTTGGCACCCTGAATATAGTGGCAGATACCAGCATTTTGGGAAACGGGGAGGAAAACCATAAGTTCCAGGACAGCCTGAACTATATGGTCAGACCTGACTCAGAACATAAGGAAAAGTAAGAAAAATAGATAGGTAGGGAAGAGAGAGGAAGGAGGGATAAAAGGTGGGAAGGAAGGAAAGAAGGAAAGAAGGAAGGAAGGAAATATTTGCTTTTATTGTGAAAAGTATTCCATTTAATTGATTTTGCTCATGTATCACATTACTGAGCAATTCAAGAAACAGTGTACTAAGTAACTTGGAATCCAAACTGTTAACCTTTTGAGGGAAGCTATGAATGCAAACTAATGCTACTCAATACTGTTTTCAGTGATCCTTCCAATGGGGAAAGTTATCCATTAGAGATACTAAAATCTATTGTTAATGGATCAGCAATCTAGACATAAGCAAACACTTAATTCTGATACTGAATGTGGGATTTATCATGTGTCTGTATAGAGGAGAGACAATTATTTTCTCACTCTCTGTTTCTCAATCTCTACCAGTTTGTCAAGTCTTGATTGACACACAGCTTTCTGAAGAATTTAATTTGCTCTCCTTGACTTAAAATCAATATAATCAAGCACTACTAAAAGATTTTGATAGTATGATGGACATCCTAGAGAAGAACTTAAAACTATTATAAAATATATAATTGAGAATCCACCAGCACATTTCTGATGTTGAGGGCTCTACCCACTTCTTTTCCTACAAACAGCAAAACACAACAAACACAATGACTATGAAATTCCATTGCCAAGTTCCACCCTCAAGCAATTGTTTCAGTATACTGCCCAATAATGAACAAATCTCCTTTATTTGCTTCTATCACCTGCCTGGCTTAATAGAATACATGGAGACTCACCACAACAGTATAATAAAGTGAGATTTTAAAATAGATTTTAAGAATCCAAAACTAAGGATAAGCCAGGGTAGAACAATCAGATAAAGTCAGGATTCAAGTTAGATGCAGGAATATATGCCATCATGTCCTCTTTCAATTAAGAGGCTAGTCTCTAAATTTGAACTCTACGTCTTCTAGCAGTCAAAGCAAAAATAATTCTTTTTTTCTTTTCTTGTCATCTGTCTTTATTTATTTATTTATTTTTATTGTGAAAATACTGTACAGAGGAGTTACAATTACATGGGCAAGATAATGAATACATTTCTTATCAAGCATTGTAGCCTCCTCCTTTGTTTCCCCTTCCCATCCCTTCCCATCCTTCCCCTACCCCCCCCCCCACCCAATCTGCCCCGTTCCCCCTTCCCCCTCCACGCAACAAAGTTGTAAATTTCATTTTCGACATAACAACTTGTACTTCTCATTGTTGCAATGGGTCCACCTGTATCCCTAATTAAATGATTTGTTTTTCCCCTTCCTCTCCACAAATTATATTGACATCAAATACAGTGAAAGCAGGGGTTATACTGTGGGGGAGGAACATACAAAGCAACAAAGAAATAATCTTATAAATGCGTTAGAAACAAATGTTAAAGAAAAAAAACATTTAAATACATATCTAAGGGTTCATTTTCCTAACATCACCTTATCTGACCTTTTCTGCTTGACTCAGACATATACTAACTATTGCAAATAAGGGAAACCTTGAGACCTATGTTTCTTTGGGCCTGGCTTACTTCACTTAATATAATTTTTCCAAGTCTTTCCATTTCCTAACAAATGGGGCAATGTCATTCTTTCTGATGGAGACATAGAATTCCATTGTGTATATATACCACATTTTCTTGATCCATTCATCTACTGAGGGGCATCTGGGTTGGTTCCATATCTTAGCTATCGTAAATAGTGCAAAGCAAAGAGAATTCTTAAAGTTAATTTAATAGAAGAACTGTAATTTTTCAGGAGAAACTCTGATTTCTTGGGTCTGAGAAAAAGACTTTTTCCACAGAGTCCTCATTAAAGAAATTCTCTGAGTTCTGCTGAACTTTGTTCTTTTTCTCCCCATTGATAGTTAGCAAGTGAGTGAATTCGTTTTAATAATATAATAAGGACTATAAATCTACTGCCAATAACTAGAACTTGGAACTTGGCATTAATCTATGCCAAGTCCATGTTGCCAACTCAGCCCAATCTTCAGTTTCCTTCCACCAAAAGTAATCATTCTGAGCCACATGCTCCCCATCACCTTGATACCCCTTTTTGCATGTAAAACATAAATTTTGTTTTTTCATATTTTTGTTGTTTTCACCTTTAGAAAGTGAGCATCATTTTACATCTGATTTCTAGGACATACTTTCTCATAAAACGTAATGGTACCAAGATTCACCTGTTTTTCTGTTTTGTTTTGTTTTTGTTTTGTTTTGTTGTTGGTCATGGGGCTTAAACTCTGGGCCTGGGCACGGTCTCTCAGCTCTTCAGTTCAAGGCAAGCACTCTACCACTTGAAGCACAGTGCTATTTCTGGTTTCCTGGTGGTTAATTGGAGATAAGAGTCTCAGACTTTTCTGCCCAGGCTGGCTTTGAACTGCTATCCTTAGGTCTCAGCCTCTTGAATAGCTAGGATTACAGGCGTGAGCCACTGGTGCCTGGCAAGATTCTCCTGTTTTGCTGTATATTGCTACCTTGCATTTCCTTTGACTATCATAGCTTCCATGTATGACTATAAAGTGGCTCACTTCGTGGACATGAGAAGGCAGGGATGGTAGGGGAAAAACAAAGGAGGAAGCAACAATGCTTGGTAAGAAATGTACTCATTACCTTGCTCATGTAATTGTAACCCCTCTGGATGGTATTTTCACAATAAAAAAAACTTATTAAAAATAAATAAATGAAATGGATCACTTGTATACTGTCTTATTTGTGGATGTTTGGGTTATGAGGAGGGGTGTACTGTGAATAGTGGGACTGTGAATATTGTGTACATGTCTTCTATTGAAAATATTCAGGAATTTCACTTAATCATATATCTAAGGGTGAAATTGCTGGATCATCATGTATAGATCATATTTAATATTCCCTTAATAAATGTGGCCACTTGCTTGAAAGTGCTTCATAAAAGATGGAATTTCATATGGTCCATAAAGAACAGTGCATCAAAGTATAATTCATTGAAAGCTAGTCAGTGATTTCTTATAATGTGACTTTATCCAAGGGTAACATTTATCAAGAGCAATAGACTGCCTGTGCCATCATGAATATTATTCTTCCAAGTGAGCTTTAGGAAAGAATTCAGCAGCAGATAATTCAAACCTAAAGAGCAGATTGACTATGATTAATTAAAAGTAGGAAAATTGCATGAATTTTTCCTACAAAACATTTCAAGTCATCATTGATTGCTCCTTAAAGATACTCTCTTTTCAAAATTCTTAAATTTTCCTATGGCAATGAATTGGAAAAAGCACTTTGTGAGAGCTGGAGTAGTATAGTGCTTGAAGTAGTATAGTGCTTGCCTAGCAAACATAAAATTCTGAGTTCAAAACCCAGTACGGAAGCTAAGTCAAGAGTTAGGAGTGCTTTGTATGGGGTTAAAAAAAAACACGTTAACACTCCTTCTTAGCACTTTACTGTATCCTGTGCCTGGGAAAACATTTTGCTGCTCTAGCTAGAGAAGGTAGCCAGGTAATCCCAGCACAGTGCCTGGTAGAGATGATATGGATGACGGCCTAGTATTGAATGACAGCAAGCCTCTGGGAGGAAGAAAAAAAGAGTTCACTCGTCTAGGACACAATTGGAATTAGAAACTAATGTGGAGGTGGGGAAGCTATAGCTACAGGTAGAAGACAAAGCAAGTGGTGTTCATAGGAGATATTAGACTTCATGCTAGAAGCTTCTTCTTTGTGACTCCATGAATGAGAAGAGTCAAGGAAATAAAATAAACACTATTTTCCCACAAGACAAAAGGAAAAATATCAGGAGTCATGAAAGAGGTTGTAGGACAACAGAGAACACAGAGAACCAGAAAAAAACTATATAGAAAATAGAAAAAATATGTCTGTGCTCAAATCCTAGCTCCCAAGGAAGGGCAGCAGAAGGCACAGGCACAAAGCAAGCCAGGGGAGACAAACCAGCAGCCCTAGCTGCAGAATAAGTTGACAATGGGAATCCAGTGTGGGAATTCAGTGTGAAGTGACTCCTCCTGTATGTCAGGCCAGCACAGGGGAAGAAATCCATTTTATCACTCGGACATTTGTCATTTGGACAGCTAAATCCAGGTGTCATCTTAAAACTTACAAGTAAATGCATTGGGTGTGATGCATGTATATACAACTTGTTGACTAAAATACGGAAGATTCAAGGAAGAACTTAAATAGTGTAATTCCTTAGAGCGGCAAAGTCAAAAGCTCAGCAAAATAAAACACCAGGAAGCAAGTTATTCAAAAGGAATGGGATGGGGTAAAGGGAAAGGGGTAGACAAATGAAGAAGAGAATGAAGTCAAAACTCCAATGTATATCCTATGAAATTAAGGAAAGTGAGGGAAAGTGTGGGTTGGGGAGCAATGGATGAGAATGTTAAAAGGGATGACATTGAACAAGATATATTGCATTCATAATCTGCTTTGTTAAATGGCAACTCCTTTGTACAACTATTTAAAGATTATCATAAAACATGAAAATACAACAATAAAACAGGAAGATAGAATTTATAGATAGATCAAATCCAAAGTTCATGCAAAATTTACATACTTTATTTTGCTTACAACTAGAAAATTACAGACTCAATTTAAATGTGGTTTCTATTCTAATATTCGAGTACTCTGACTTGAAACTTTAAAAATCATGTGCCCTCAGGGATCATGTAGTATAAGGCCAAATATACAGAGCTATTTGTTTGCTTTTATCATTCAGCTAAGTAATATCATTACATATATGTGCATAATAATATGTTTATATAACCTATATAAATTACCTAGACACTATAGTAATCTGGCTCACCATACAAAGTTCCCCTAATAAACATACTGACCTCTCCATACTTAAGTATGCAGAACACAAATGTGATCTAATACTAAACTTTTTGAATTGAAGCTTTATAAACTCTCCTAACATTTACTAATTCATACTTGAAACACATTCTAGTCATGCAAGGGGTCACCTTATCTGTCTATATTAAAATACTAATTTTCTCTGGGCCTATGAGCCTTAGTCCTAAGCAGTGGATGAAATAATTCTCAGTATGGCAAAATAATTTTATTTAAAAGATAATTTTCTTTCTAACCCTATGTGCATAAGTATTTTGAAGGGGGGTTATATCCCTGTGGTGGTCATTTCAATTGTTTCCATTATTTGGTGTCATATGAAGACATAGCTCATCCATGTTACTTTTCAGTTAGGCATACCTGGGTTGATGTTCTTTAACCAACAAAATATGATTAAAAATTATATGTATCCTACTGTGTTGAAGTTCTAGGAGATAATATGTAAATTAAGCAAGTTGTTCATCCCCTTAAGTTTGAAAGCACATAATGAGATACAAGCACCAAGTCACAGCAATAGTCCTTGCAGTGACTCACAACAGACACTTAGCATAAATAAATATTTACTAGAAATAAACATTTGTCATAGGAAAGCATTGAGAGTTGGTGGTTCTTTGTTAGTTCAGCAAACTTAAACTTATCCTGACTTAATTGGCCTCTAAATGGGTCTTGAAATCACTAGAAGTCCACTAACAAAGCAAATATACAACTAATACTTAAGATCCTGTGAAATAATAATAGGAAAACTATCAATATGGTGTTAAGAAACTGGCAAGTGTTTGGTTTTAATTATAGATTGTCTCAAGCAATAATTCAAGTAATTCTAGACCATCACACTTGGAAATATCCAAGTTTAATTATCATCTATAGCCTAAATGAAATTAAGCAGTCAATAAATTAAAGGGCAAACTAGGAGTCCTAGAAATCCCATGAAGTAGACTTAATCTTTTTTTTCACATTTCCTTCTGCCTATATATTCTCCCTCTATAAATTATCTCTATATGCCACCAGTATATAAATCCTTCTAAAGTCATCATGTATGTCATCTCCATTGTACAGAAACTGCAATATATTCTTACTATTTTTCAATCAAAACTAAAGTCTTTGACCCTGGTAGAAAGGAGTCAACAATTCCACAGTCCAATATAGAGAGTCATACCATTTTGCTCACCAGTAGGATTCACCCCACATACTTGTGTTCTTCCTAACCAGTGCCATGCATGGTGTAGTCGCTAAATTTTTTGCAGTGTTTATAGCATGCACACAACCTGGCATTTGATTATAGATGGTTTCCCATTTGTTAGTATAAATGTGCACACTATCCTTTTCCATCTTCATTAACATCCCAGCTCCCCAGGGGAAGCAACCTGCCTTCAAGTGCCTAGCAAACTACTACCTACACTGTCAATGTTAGAAACATTATGTTAATATGATTTGACTTGTGACTACCACAGCAAGGAATTCAAAATAACAAAGATGTACCAACACAGAAAGCAGAAAATGACCTTAAAATACTAACTTATTAGAAGACAATAAAATTTTATTTATGCCTCTTTAAAACATGGGTTTTGCTTGCTTTTTTTTCTTTCAAATAAAAGCTTCCTTTTCCAAACAAAACATGAGGTTTCACTCCCTCGATATGTATCCAGAGCAAAATTAAAGTATATATGTGGATTTACCCACATGTGAAATCTCAGGCTTTTCTGGAGGAAGTGGAACATGAGAGAGAAAAAGGCGTACTTCCTCAGAATTAGGTAAAACACCAGCTCACTCACATCAGTAATAACTGCAGATCTGAAGTGTGCACAGGAAGCAGAACACAATTCTAATGCTCATCTCCCTGGAGGTGCAGAAGCAGACCAGCAGTCTTCGGGGTTACACCACTAGATTCAGTAATAACCCTTTCTGCAAAGATAAAGTCAGACCATGATTCTGTTCACAAGGGCCTCAGGGCAGAATGACCTGTAGTTTATTTTCGGCCATGGTCCAGTGAGGTAATCCACTAACATCACTGAGCTTTTGAGAAGCTCTCCATAAGTTCTAGCTAGGAAAATACTGATTTCATTTATGCAAGAATAAAAAGATGGTCCAGATAGATTTTATTTTGCTATGTACCTATCATTGTGTTAAATGCTAAGAATCACTTAAGATGTTTTATTACCATTAAATAATGGTCCCTTCCCCCATATCTGATTGGAACAAATTTACATAGAGAACTTAGAGGAAAAAATACATTCTGAAGGAATTTCAAAATTCAAAGTAATTACATTACTTTGTAATGTAGGTGGCAATGCATTTAGTCCATGGTGATACACGTCCAACATATCACCAAGTCTCTTTGATTTGTGTTTTCTTGTTAAAGATCTAAGACTTCATCAACAGCCTCACTCACCCCTCCCCCCCAAAAAATAATCATTTACTACCCTCATGGTGAAAGCCTTTTGTGATCAATAGCTTCGGAAATGAAATTGACTAGTTACCACTCCACTTCTAAGCAGAATTCTCAGGTGTGGCATCATATAAGCTCTGGAGAAACAAGTCTACTTCATATGAAGTGGCCTCTTCTGTGAAGGCAACCAACTTCAGAACACTGCTATTCCACAACTTTTGATTATGTCCAGAGGACAAAGTGTTTCTTTCAATGTTTGCTTTACAGAAAAGCTGAAATGGGATTTGTAGGATTATCATAATGCATTAATGGAAAAGAATAGCCATAACTGTGATCATTCAGTCTCAGATGAAGATGTTTATTTAGATGAATCATTTATGTGTCTGCTTTATTCTACCATTTATCTTGGTAAGGATTGTCACTGCCAGGTCTCACCAAGTGACACTTTCATCATTGCTGACACTAAATGAGCAGATAAGCAAGAGTCTATGGTTGTTGTTGGTGTTGTTTTGCTAGGTTTTCTTGTTAATGTAATGTTGCGAACATGTCTGTTAAACAAGTCCATTCTCCCAATAACTTTTACTATTTTAGAGGAAAAAACATTAGTTTAAAAAAGGAACATCAACACAAATCATCAACCCATCTGGTGATTCTCATATAAAAAACATACTTTTTTAAAATATTATAGGAATGTCTACTCATATAGAATGATGGAGAAAAACAAAGCATGACTCAGATACTTTGGGTATCTGAGCAAAACACCGATACTTTGGTTAACTTAAAGCAAATGAGCACAATTCTCAGGAACAGGTTCAAATCTCACTGTGCACTTCAGCCTCTGGTTCCCCAAAACCCCTGAGCCCCACTGTTGATTCCCACACTACACCACACAGACTGACATTAGCATAATGTCATGGGTCAATATGAAACCACTTTCTGTAGTTACTGTAAGGATATCTTCAAGGGTAAAATAGTCTTCCCTAATTATGCAACATTCCCTCACAAGGTTTACTTGGACAAAATGCTCTCTGGCATCACTTTCATCAATAGTCATACTTCTCAGAGTGATGTGTTTGATTTGAATCTCATGAACATTATGAATCATGCAATTAACTGCATTTTCCTGTACTTACTGACTGCTAGAGGATTTCACACCCAATCTGTGGCCCACCCCTTTCAAATGTGCATCTACAGACTGTGCATGTGTGAATCCTACTGGGAGCGAAACCCTTCTTCCCAGCATTCTCCAGCATTCTCTACCATTTACCTCTTCTTCCTTTCTTTTAAAAAGCTAAAAACCAAAGGCTTCTAGCCAGAGATCCATGCCTATAATGCAAGCTATTCAGGGAGGATAAGATCTGAGGACCTAGATTCAAAGCCAGCCTGGGCAGGAAAGTCCGTGAGACTCTTATTTTGAATAAACTACCAAAAAAGCTGGAAGTAGAGCTGTGGCTCAAGTGGTAAAGTGCTAGCCTTGAGCAGAAAAGTCCATACACTGCACCCGGGCCCTAAGTTCAAGCCCTAGGACCAGAATACAAAAATTATGTATATATAGAGAGAAAGATAGAAAGAGACAGACAGAGAGAGAGAGAGAAAGAGATTGTGTGTACAAACATATGTACATGTATATACACATATACATATATATGAAGCAGATATATATAAATGAAGCAATAGAATCATTTAACCATTATTTTATGTATTATTATTCTATAACTTTGTATTCTCTCTGTTAAAGTCAGCGTTGTTTAATAGCTGAACTTCTTTTTCTTTGTAGAGACAAAGTGTTTCTACTGTGCATATATATTTAAGACATTTCAATGATTACTTGGAAAGGGGTGTTTGTTTATTTCTCCAGATGGTTAGTGGCATGTCAGAAGGATCATCCTATGAATGCTACTATTCTCTACATCATAAAACAATTAGGTAGAAATTTTTAATGTATTCCAATGCCCTAAATCCTAATTTACAACCTCCACCATGTTTTAAAATATTCAGACATCTGTTCCAGTTACATTGCAATGGCAAAGATACATTTCTTTCTTATTTGGCAAGCAGTACAAATATATCTGTTATTTACAAGCTTGTGGCCTCATCTATCAAGGTTGCTCAGAGCAGACAGCGTTTAGTGACTAAGGAAGGCATGGCAAAGAATGATCAAAAAAAAAGAGAAAGAAAAATGATTCCATCCCAAGTTATGCTAATTCAGGAATGTCAAGTGTAAAATGTTGAATATCCTATCAAGGAAGCATTTCCTGAAAGGAAGCCTAACCCCCATCTCAGAGTATCCTCAAGAAGTACAAAAGGTACAGTTGGGGCAATTCTTAGGCTGACTGCTTTTTCCCCTACGTGGATCCATATCCGAGTCTCAAATTGAACTGAGACCTCTTAAAAAAAAAAGACTCAGAAAACCAGCTCACAATAAAATTAAATGGATAATTGCAACAAAGAAAAGGAAAACATGCTCACTGAGCATTGGATTTCATTAATGTAGGTCCTTTGACATTTTTTTATAGTATACTTTTGCATCTATGTTTTGTCTTTTTTTATTTTCTTCCTATTTTCTCATATGTTATCTATCTCCCTAGGACATCCCTAGAGCATCTCTCTGAAGGAAAATTGGAAGGAAATAAAGTGCCATCAGACATCACTTCAAAGCATTGTTTTTTTTTTTTTTTACTAAACAAGGCCTCTTCTGGCTATTTAGGGACAAATGTAATTCTCTCTTCTCCTGGGTGTTTCTCATATTATTAAATAAAATAGTAAGAATATTTTTAGAATCAGAGAAACCAAGTGCAAAGAAATATCTATGGGGAAAAAAACAAGTACAACAGCTTTTCCATTTAGTCAGCTCCCATAGCAATGCATCACTCCTTAGGAAAAATCAGCCCTGAAAATCCTCCTGAGCAGTATGCAACTAACTTACAACTGACTTGCAGTATGATACTTGACTGACCTAAGCTCAGTTTTGAAGAAATAAATGGGCCTAAAAGATTGAAGCAGAAGGCTGAGAAGGTAGCTCAGTGGTAGAGTGTTTGCCTTGAATGCATGAGGCCCTGGGTTCAATTCCTCAGCATCACATAAGCAGAAAAGGCTGGAAGTGGCACTGTGGCTCAGGTGATAGAGCATTAGCCTTGAGCTGAAGGGCTGAGGGACAGAACCCAGACCCAGAGTTCAGGCCCCACAACTGACCAAAAAAAAGAGGATTGAAGTAGAGACTGTGAAATGAGATGAGCAGGGAGCTCAATTAAGAAACAGATAGAAACATAGGTCCTGTGGTTTCCCTTACTTGCAATAACTAGTATATGTCTGGGACAAGCACAAAAGATCAAAAGCTATGTACATATGACCAGATAAAATGTTAAGTAAAATGAACCTCAAGATAGGGACACAAGTGGTTTTTGTTCTTTCTTGCTATTGTTTCTAACATATTTATAAGGTGCCATGTGATTTTTATTGTTGCTTTATATGTTCCTCCCCCACAGTGTAACCCCTGTTTTCACTGTATTTGATGTTGGTATAAGTTGGGGAGGGGAAGGGAAAAAACAAAATGTTTAAATAGGGATACAGGTTGACTCATTGTAACAATGAGATGTACAAGACACTGTTGAACATCAAACTTTATAATTTAGGCAGGGTGGGGGGAGTGTAGCTGTGGAAGTGGGAGGGAAGGGATGGTAGGGGAAAAACAAAGAAGGAGGCAACAATGTTTGATAAGAAATGTACTCATTACCTTGCTAATGTACCTGTAACTCCTCTATACAGTATTTTCACAATAAAAAATTATTTTAAAAAAAGAAACAGAGATATTGGGTGCTGGGAAGGTGGATCAGTGGTAGAGTGCTTGCCTTGCATACATGAGGCCCTGAGATCCATTTCTCAGCACCACTCCTCAGCACCACATATGCAAAAAAAGCCAGAAGTGGTGCTATGGCTCAAGTGGTAGTACGTTAGCCTTGAGCTGAAGAGCTGAGGGACAGTGCCCAGGCCCAGAGTTCAGGCCCCATGACCAACCAAAAGAAAAAAGAAAGAAAGAAACAGATATTAGCTAAGACAAAAGAGCTCTTAGAGCCATAGGTTTTTATAATCTTTTCCCTTGCATGTATACAATAGCTAAGGTCCTTCATTAAGGCCCCAGGATTCATGAAAGGAGGGATTTGTGTGGATTTGTGAAATCTGGTTACCACTCCCAGAACAGCACAACATAGCAGGAAAAGCAAATCCATAGACAAAAAGGATCAATGTGATCAATCGGGCACTTGTCATTGTTAGCTCTCTCTCAGGACCAGCCATTGTATGAGCATGGCACTGGCTTTGTGTCATGGCCTCCTTACCATGTCCCAACTTTTGGGGGCCCCAAGCATGAGGCTGACCTTAGCCCCAGGCCCTTACCAGCATCCACAGAAACAAACATCATTATTGTTCCACTTTACAGTGAGGAAATTGAGACTCAAAGAAACTAAGTAGGAAGAAAGCAAGACAGCTAGTGACTGACAGAAGCAGACCCTATAGTTCTAACCATGCCTTTCTGGGTAAAAGACAGGAACAGGAGATTAGCTAGAAACAAAAAAAAAAGTACAAAGTCAACAAACCTGTGAGAAAATGTTTAACTTTTCCCAAAAGAAGATACTAAGGACAGCAAAAGCAAGATGCTAGAATAGATGCTAGAAGAGCTGAATAGAGGCTATAGGAATTGAGCCAATATTGAAATGGGAAGCTAAAATAGGGGGAAAACAAAGGAGGAGGCAACAATACTCAATAGGAAATGTACTTACTACCTTGCTCATGTAACTGTAACCCAGCATTTTTACAATAAAAAATGTACAAAAAATAAAATAAAATAGGAGGCATTTTAAAGTAATGGATTTGGAAAAGTCTAGGGACACGTGTCCTGTGGAAATATCTAGGGCAACCACGGAGTCCATGAAAGCATACTTCCCAGGCGACCAGCTACCATGAATGTTCTGATACATGATCCAGCTGCTCACCATGCCCAGGCCCTTCTTCTAGGCTGCTCCCAACTGATGGCCCCTGGGAATATCAAGTACAGGCATCAAAAAATGCAAGACATCTCTGGTGGTGATTTTCCTGAAGAAAAATCTGTCCAATCAATAGGATAGAACCTCTAGTGTCATCCATGTTGATTCTGAGATGCTAATAAACACCCAGATGTGGATCTATAGCTGGCTATCTAGAGTTGAGAGGTGGAAATGGAGATATAAAGAGGAAGCCATCAGCACACAGATGATGTAGTTGGTAATCCTGGACTAGATGAGGTCTCTTTATTCAACCTGCATTGATTTCAGCATGCAGACCCTGGTTGTCCACCTAAAGTTAACCCTAGTATATTACTTCAGGATAAAATATATTCCATAGTGGATGGCTTCTTGGTAAAATCCAGCCCTGTAAGAATGCCTGTACTTTGATTAAGATGCTCCTGGGTTGAACCCAAAGTATGGATAACTTAGTTGAACACGGCACTGACAGTTCCCACAGTAGTTGAATGAGGGAGACCATGTTGAATCCTCTTGCTGTCCATTCAGATTCAGATCCATCAATGCTGTGTTGATCATGAATTCTGGAATCTTTGCTTTTATCCTCCAGTTTCTTCTCTGCAGTCCTAGTCATCCCTTCACCTTCCTATCCGTCTCTTTCCTTTTCTTTCAGTGACCACTATCTTATTCATAGAAGAAATTTCTAAGCAACTTGACTATACTCAGGGTTCAGACCTCTAAATTTCCTGCAACATAACCTAAAAGAAGACACGAGATCCCAAATTAAACTCAAACAAGCTCTCAGCAAATCTTAAGCAGAAGTTAGATATATTTTTTAAACTGAAAATATATAGTATGAGAGTAGAACAGGAAGAATTATACAAGAAAAAAATGTGACTCTAGATATTTATAGAACCGTAAGAGTCTCTGTGTTTTAACCTTATTTCCATCTAACACTTCCAGCAAAAAAAGTATTCTGCATTTAATATTTCCTCTCATTTCTTATCAGTTGTGTTCAGCTTTTCTGTGTTTTCCTTCTCTGTGTGACTCTATAACTATTTTTTCTCCCTTCACTCATACATAAGAGATAAAAAGCCTCAAAACTCAGTGAAAAAGATGCAAATTTTGCTAAAACTACATTAACAAAGAAATACCATACTTATATTCTCTTGGCTGATGAATAAACATTCTTTATTTCTCAGTGATGTCTTCTTCCACTTATGGTGTTAGCATCTAGCTCCCAGAAACAGAGTATACAACCTGGGAAATACTAAGGTTCTAATGGAAGCAATAAAACAGAAAGCTTAAACTGAAAAGTTAAGTCCAAAATCTGTAGTCTCTGTAATGAACTGACATTGACTTATTTTTTAAAGTCTAGGTCCATGGTACATACCGTGGTACGTACACCTAAGCCAAGAATGACACCACACATAGACCCTAGAGACTCGCAGTGTAAAGAGCTTGGAAATGCACCCAGAACCTTCCTGTTTTGCCAAAGTGCCCTGAGTCAAACTAGTCTTATTGTGAAAGCCCACATTACAGCATCATTGAGATGAATAATCCCAGGAAACCTTGCAGTTCATGAATGAACTAGTCTTGGTATTCATTCTTTCTCTAACAAAACTTTTAGTTAAGACAATTATGCAAATCTCTTCTGCCCTTCCTCCTACCCAGGGAAACATAATTTCACTTTTATAACTAAGTCATTTGAGCAGTAGGATTCAATTTGAAAATTGTGAACAGAATCCTCAGCATTACCTCTACCTTGTAAACAGAGGTACACCTCAACATACACAAAGGGCCTAAGGCTCCCACATACAACATCAAAAGTAATTTGAGAAAACAAATTGATGTTTGTGTGAAAAATAACATCATTTAACACATTTAGCTTGCCTAGGGATAGAACAGCTTACAAGTACTCCTGTGAACTGTAAACACCATGAAGACTTCAAATTGGGAAACTGAAGAGAAATTAGGAAAAAGAAAAAGTAAACACAGATTGGCACGGGAAGAAGAGAAATAGTTTTTTTTGCCCTTACTATCATCCCCCTGGCATTAACTAGGACAGTAATTGCCCTTACTCAAGAATTAGAAGAAATATCATAGTCTTAAATCAAACACAGACAGAACCAGCCTATGTCCCCATCCTTGGGTCTTTACAGTTTTTTCCTTGCTCTTAACTTAAATAAGCTCAGTATGCATTTTGCAAAGAGAAAAACAAAATGTAGCAGCAGAATGAAATATTCAATTCAAAGATGTGCAAGTGTGTGTGTGTGTGTGTGTGTGTGTGTGTGTGTGTGTGTGTGTGTGTGGTGTGTGTGTGTGTGTGTGTGTGTGTGTGTGTGCTGGTCCTGAAGTTTGGGGCTTGGGCACTGTCCCTGGGCTTCATTTACTCAAGGCTAGTACTCTACCACATGAACCATAGCTCCACTTCCAGTTTTTTGGGGGGAAAGGGTAGTTTATTGAAGATAAGCCTGCCCAGGCTAGCTTCAAACTTAATTCTCAGCCTCCCGAGTAGCTAGGATTATAGGCATGAGTCACCAGCACCCAGTTTAAGACATGCAATTTAAATGGTAGCCTCTAGTGACCATGGAACAACATTGCTTACTCCCATCTCAGAGATCTGCCTCACCTCTGTGGATAGCTGTGCATCTGACCAGTTTTTCTTTAGCCACGGCCTGAAAACAGTGAAATGTGTGACTATTTTCAAAACTCCAGGATTTTAGTTTGGGGAAATTCTAGAAAGTGGCACTCCTGCTGTAGAAAGTATTTTCCTTACATAGAACAGTCAAGCAAGACAATTTTTGACATCCCTTGCAAGCAGCAAATCTTAATGAGTGCAGAGCATAAGGAGACTTGCTCTTAAATTCATAAGAGACACTCTTGACATGCTCCTGGAAATACCTGGGAAATCAGGAAATGCTAGGTGTCCTCTATTGCATGGGCTAGCCCACAGCTGTATGAGAGTTATGACCATGGATGTGAACACCTGTCCCTACAGATAATCAAAGACTAGGAAGTTTAGGTTTCATACCAACATTTCAGTCTGGAAGACTGGGTGTGCTTTCTTTAATCTATATAACTTACATAATTTGTTCGCCTTATCCAAATTATTCAATACGCAAGCAAGGGTACTATTAAATGAAAACTAGATGGATTCTTCATTTTCTCATCACGTATTTCTAATGGAAACGTGACAAAAGGTAGAAGAAGTAGAACTTGTTCCTAAGCTCAAGTGCGGTCTCCAAATCTATGTGGTACCCTATGTTGGTAAATTGGCCTCTGTCCCAAAGGAACTGCTCCCTTCAAACACTGACAGGCTCCATAGTGCTTAGTGTGCTACAGTTGTAATTGTACTATACACAGCAATCTGCTTAATTCTCATTTGGCCCTGTTAAGTACTTGAAATTTTTAATTGCAGCCTTCAAGAGAAGGCATACAGAGTGGCCCTGCATCCAGAGTGGCCAGGAGGCCCAAGAGGCTGCTCTGGTTTCTGTTGGAATAAAAGAAGAGTCATTGAGCTATTTAAATGTAGCAGAGACATTACGAATTCCAAGAGCAAGGAGTATTGCAAGAAAGAAAAGATCCAAAGTGAGCCCAGAGAACAGTTGATCTGTCCTACATGGCCTTTGTCTCTGAAAACAATTTCTTAGTGTCTTTGGACTCTTGACCTACACCAGAGTGCATTTCTTAAAAATAATATTCGAAGACAGTATGTCCCAAGACTATCCCACAATATCTACACTGTGGGGTTAAGGAAAACCAGCCAAGAATAACACCCAGCACTGGTCTATAGGGCCAGTCCTGATGGGCTAGGCTATTGTTCAGTAGTTGTAAACAACTTTCCTTCTCTCCTTCTTTTGTCCACCTACTCCAACCTGTTTGTCTTTGGAGGTACGCTTGAGAGTTTGGGCTTCATAAATAAAACAGGTGAGAAGAGTTCTGTTGGAGAGGGACTAGAAGACATAAGAGAAGCCAGATGGGGATAGAATGGCCTTTAGCCTTCACCTAGTTACGTGAGATGATTCTGGATCCTTAGGAAAAGGTAGACTTTATAGATCTCTGGTTCAAGCAGAGCTTCATTGAGACCAATTGCCAAATGTGGCCTAGAGTTGGAAAAGAGATCATTCTAGGCAGTAATACTCACTACTTAACAAGGTGGGACTCACACAGGTAGCACAAACTGTTAATTCATGATTGTCAGTGATAGATGCACTTTTGTAGGGATGAAGTGTGGACAAAAGATACCCAGACAGCATAAATATGTCATGTGGCAGCTTACAGGCTGGTTGGTGGCCCTCCATGAGACATTCGTCTGGAGGCTGTTAATCAAATTAATGGAGTTCCCATGCTGAAGTAAGAGTGTGTTTTCTAATCACACTCTAGTGCGTGGCCTGGCATATTTATTCCAGTGAAAGTCCACTTACCTCTCACTTTATGCTTGGATTGCTACAGCAGTCCCTTTGTCTCTCTTTCCTGTGAGCTTGAAGTTACCCCCAAGTAGCATTTCTTTCAACCAACTGCTTGCTCCAACTTACTCTCTTCTCCATGATTTGTGTCTGTAGGCAAAATAAACTGACTCCATAACTGAGGAGGACTAGTAGAGTGATCAGTCAGAGTCATTCATGTTTTCTCTGGACTATTCTGGTTTGAGTATCAAAAGTCGAATGGGGAAACCCCTCAGCCTCAAGCAAACTGATGCTTGTCAGTCTTTCCACTGACTTTGCCATGAGACTGGCACAGAGATATTTGAGGGTGTATTTTTTGTGCAACGATGTACTCTGGCACATAAAAGAACCATTAGCAGCTGCTATTTTTACACCAAGGAGCGATGAAATTTAGTTGCTCACTTTCATATAGGCAGTTTGGTTGCTATAGCAACTGTGAGAGGCAAACTTGATGGTACAAACATATAAAACCAGCAAATGTTTCATACTTTTAAGTTTTAATACTTGGTACCACAGGGCTGAGGTCCTTGCGTTGTGAAATCACATTATAGCACTTCAACCTAATTATTTACCTTTCAGAATAGTATCGCTAACATATTTGGAAAGTGACTAGTTATCTTATTTACAGGCACAGTTTGCAACAGATATGTCCTTGGAGAGAATTTTTAGGGCATCAATTTAATTCTAGGAATGTGAATCATAAACTCTCTGAAGGCAGCATGTTTGGGGCAATTACTGAGTTCCTGGTGCCCAGGGAATACCTCCACTGCATACCCACACTTACTGAGAATAGTCTGTACCTTTACAGAGGCTGCATATTGAGACTAAGGTATTATTTATTTATGTAGACCTACCTGGCCCCATAAAAAGTTCAAAGAGGCTTTTAAAAATATAGGATGAAGTAAGCAAGACAGAAACTGGGTAAAGGGAGAATGGGAATAGGGAAGTGAACTGGTGCCAAGAGTAAGGTTAATATAAAAGAGATGCATGCCAAGAAGTTGCATCTCCTTGCAGAATTCTAAATAGGGGCAGTATGTGTGTTTGTGACCCATGTAACAGGAATTTCAAAAGAAAAAAAAATATGTTCTTATTATCAACTTCAAGGTCCATATGGTACACACAAACCAGTTACTACATAAACTGACTGGGAGGGAAAATAAGATATATTTATCAATGATTATCAAGAAAAACCTCAGTGAGGTGATAAATATACAAGTCGATGGCCAGCTAAGCCACTGAGTGGGGAAGCAGAGTGCTGGAATATATAAAAGGTAATTTTTAATCTAATTTTTATTTATAATTAAGATCAAAGTAACAGTCATTTTTTTCCTTTCTCAAATTATTTTCAAATAATTGGCTTATAAAGCAACAACAACAATAATAATAACCAGTATGGTTTTGAAAGAAATCATGTGAAGAATTGTATTTTTCTCTATGGAAACTGTGAACAAGCCATTGATACCCAAGCAGTGGACAGACAAGCCAGTTAGACACATTGCACCACAAGCCACACAGAGAGCAGTAATCATTTGCACAGAACTTTTTAATCACAGGCTCTTACATTCAGTCTTTCGTGGCATGATTGTGCCACACAGAAAAAAAAGGTGGAATCTGTCTCCCAACTTGAACTCTAATAGCAGATCAACTCTAACTCCGAGGTCATTGTTTCTGACTAATAAGTAAATTAGCCACATCCTACACAGTATAGAGATTCTTCAATAACAGTATCACATTTGAGTAATGAAAAGTAATCTCATTGTTATGTTATGCTATTGGTTCACAACATATTGCCACTAGAGAAGACAAAGATACAGAGGGCTTCTCTATATTGTCTCTTACAAATGCATGTGAGATTTCAATAGGCTCAAAAACAAAGAAGTTTGAAGCTAGGTGCTGGTGGATAACACCTGTAATCTTATCATCTATAATCCTATCATCTCAGCTACTCAGGAAGCTGAAATTGGGAGGACTGTAGTTTCACGTCAGCCTGGGCAAGACTTCATGGCAGTAGAAAAAAAGTGGACATGATGATGCACACCTGTCATTTCAACTAAGAGAGGCAATGTGAAATAGGAAGATCTTGGTCCAAGCCTACCTGGGCATAAAGCAAGACCCTATCTCAAAAATAATCAGAATAAAAAAGACTAAAGCTGTTACTTAAACACTAGAGTGCTTAGAGTGTTCATTCAGTACCTAGATAAGTTGATGTTAGGGGAATGAATCCCAAGATATGTATTCAAATGTTTTTTCTCATTCATGCAATTGTTTCTAACATATTTATAAGATGATTTCTTTGTTGCTTTGTATGTCCCTCCCCCACGGTATAACCCCTGCTTTCACTGTATTTGATGTTGGTATAATTTGTGGAGGGGAAGGGAAAAAACAAATCGTTTAACTAGGGATACAGGTGGACCCATTGCTACAATGAGATGTACAAATTGTTATGTTGAAAAACAAACTTTACAACTTTGGTGGGGAGGGGGTGGATCTTGTGATGGGGAGATGGGGGGAGTATGGGAAGGGATGGGAAGGGGAAACAAAGAGGAGGCAACAATGCTTGATAAGAAATGTACTCGTTATCTTGCCCATGTAATTGTATCTCCTCTGTACGTTATTTTCACAATAAAAAAAAAAGAGTTTTAGTGCAGAAGTCTTTCTATTGTGTTTGACAACAACTTTTCCTTTCCTCTATGCAACTACATATTTTAAGTCTTACAAGGACTCCCTATTTGTCTTTTGCAAGAAGGGCTCACCTAGTTGGAAGGCACAGTTTTAGCAGGTGACCTCTCTTGGTTCTTTTAGAGTTTTACAAGGTGACTGGGATCATATAAAGAAATGTCATGCTAGCCAGGCCCCCGTGGCTCACGCCTATAATCCTAGCTACTCAGGAGGCTGAGATCTGAGGATCACAGTTCAAAGCCAGCCCGGGCAGGAAAGTCCATGAGACTCTTATCCCCAATAAACCACTCGAAAACTGGAAGTGGAACTGTGGCTCAAGCAGTAGAGTACTCGCCTTAAGCTGAAGAGCTGAGGGACAGAGCCCAGGCCCAGAGTTCAAGCCCCACGACCGACAAAAAGAAAAAGAAAAAAGAAATGTCATGCTGTTTGAATGCTGGTTCTGACATTCTTAAGGTGCAGTGTAAGCAAATCTTGTAATTCCTTTTTTTTTCTTATTTGCAATTAACCACAAAGGGATACTACTCTTGGTAAGTGGCCAAATGCTAAAGAAGCATTATCATTACAATCTTCTACAGGAGAACTTCCTGTAGTTCTATGTACATGAAGAATAGTTCACTTTTCTGAAATATTTCATGAGACCTGAGGAGACTGAAAACCAACTTCCATAAAATGAAAATAAATCTCTTAACTCTAGTCTACCAGATACTTGATATTCCAGTACTGAAAATTCACTTTTTTCTAATGTATTATCAACAACTGGAGTGTGGGGAAGCATTATTTATTATGACCTAATCATGTTAAATAATTCCTAACATAGAATCAGTAATCAGAAAGTACTAGATATCCAGTGAAAAGGGGTTTCTAGCTTTATAAATCTCAACTTTACATTCCATCAGAATTGAGAGGATGGCTATGGTTTTTGTGACCCGCTGCTAACTTACATGGTTATTTGCTGTAGTGGAAGCTACAGAGTGCTGTGCCATCCCTACCCCTGCCTTCAGCATGAAAGCAGGAATTCCCACAGCTCCAGAAGTACTGACAGTCATAGTTTTCAGCTCAGTTGGTTTCTGGGTTTATCTTCAGATAAAAGGAACCACCTCATCCCAAATCAGACCTTCTCCCCAGGGATCTAAAGGCCCAGCTTTCCTAGGCAAACTTGGGCCAATCTAAAAGGCTATCCCAGGCCCAGAACAATCTATACAATCTATAAGCTTAGCTAAATTCTCTGTTCCACTGTGTTGGAGTTTACCCAATCCTGCCTTCTCCTTTCCCCTATCGAGTCTCAGCAAACTCCTGTATGGTGGTCAAAAGTCTGTCTCTGGAGAAATTTCCTGGAAAAATTCACCTGTGTCCCCTCTTTCTCCTGTAAATGAAATTAGTTCTGTCACGTCAGCTTTCAGATTGTTGGGGAAGCATGTGATAGTGGGGGGAGGGGAGGGATTCAGATGAACCTGGGTAAGTGTCCTCAATGATGCATCATATAAAATCCAAGCCTGCCTTGTGTGCCCCAAGGAGCCTAATACCTGTATGAGGAAGATGGCAATTACTGGTGTGGCTTTTGATAAAGTTATCTTTCATTGAATGTCCCCCTTATGACTCACATTAAGAAGACACTCAAGTCCTGAACTTTCTTATGGCATTTTATGGACAGTGTGAAAGTATAATTGTTGATCAATAATACAATTTTTATGTCATTTCTTTGGGCTATTGAAGTATAATAGTTTATCTGCCATATATTTTCCAAGCTAAGATATTTACACTATGTGTCCTTTCTTTTTCTTTTGTCTTTTTCTCTTTCTTTTTTTTCTTTTTTTTTGTATCCATCCTGGGGCTTGAACTCAGAGCCTGGGCACTGCTCCTGATCTTTTTTGTTCAAGGATAGTGCTCTACCACTTGAGCTACAGCTTCATGCCTGGCTTTTCGGTGATTAATTGGAAATAAGAATCTCAGACTTTTCTGCCCAGGCTGGCTTCCAAGCACAATCCTCAGATCTCAGCCTCTTGAATAGTTAAGATTATAGATGTGAGTCACTGGCACCCCAATATACTATATATCTTTACACATTAAATAAATGTTAAAAATTTTGAGTTAGTCGTTACATTACATTCTGAAAGGAGCTATTGATTTAAAGTAACAGCTTACTAAATCCTATGTATTTCATTACACACACACACACCAACATATTTGTTCAAGCTAAACTGCACACCTGGGAAACAATTCATGTGATGGTGCTAAGATCCAAGGAACTTCGCTATTGGCATTTGATTTATAAATATAGTTCAATCAACCAACAAAACTCACTTGTGTATCAGAACTCTGTATCAGTCTTAAGAATATAAAGAAAATAGAAAGTATAGTTACTTTTATTTTCAAAGCATTTGAAAATCAAGAATTAATCTTAACAATAAAGAAAAGAAACAATCTTAGTGGACTTTTTAATGATTTTTTTAATATTCTTAATGAAAACCAAATCACTAAACAACAATATTTACACTCTTAAATTTTAAGGTTGCCATTGAGACATGCCTTCTATCTCCTTAGAACACAAAAATCAGGCAGGGATGGGCGCCAGTGGCTCATGCCTGTAATCCTATCTACTCAGGAGGCTGAGATCTGAGGATCATGGTTCAAAGCAGCCGTGCAAGAAAGTCTGTGAGACTCTTTTTTTTTTTTTTTTTTAATTTTATTTTATTTTATTTGAGAACATACTGTACAGAGGGGTTACAATTACATGGGCAGGATAATGCATACATTTCTTACCAAGCATTGTAGCCTCCTCCTTTGTTTACCCTTCACCTCCCTTCCCAGCCTCCCCCCTCCCCCCCCACCCGATCATACCCCCCCTCCCCCCCGCCCCCACCGACATTGTAAAGCTGGTTTTGACATGACATTTTGTACTTCTCATTGTTGCAACAGGTCCACCTGAATCCTTAAACGACTTGTTTGTCCCCGTCTCCTCCACATGTTATACTGACATCAAATATAGTGAAAGCGGGGGTTACACTGTGGGGGAGGGACATACAAAGCAACAAAGAAATAATCTTATAAATGCGTTAGAAACACATGCATGAAAGAAACAAAAACATTAAAATACATATTTGAGGGTTCGTTTTCCTAACATCACATTCTCTGACTTTTTCCACTTGACTCATACCTATACTAGATATTGCAAATAAGGGAAACCATGGGACCTATGTTTCTTTGGGCCTGGCTTACTTCACTTAATATAATTTTTTCTAAGCCTTTCCATTTCCTAACAAATGGGGCAATGTCATTCTTTCTGATGGAGGCATAGAATTCCATTGTGTATATATACCACATTTTCTTGATCCATTCATCTACTGAGGGGCATCTGGGTTGGTTCCATATCTTAGCTATGGTGAATAATGCTGCAATAAACATAGTTGTGCTGGTAGCTTTAGTGTGGCCTTGTTTGTGATCATTTGGGTAAATGCCCAAAAGTGGGATTGCTGGGTCATAGGGGAGCTCTATGTGGAGTCTTTTGAGGAACCTCCATACTGCTTTCCAAAGTGTTGAACAAGTTTACAATACCACCAACAATGAAGTAAGGTTCCTTTCTGTCCACATCCCCTCCAGCATCTGTTGTTGTTAGAGTTCTTGATTTTTGCTGTTCTAACTGGAGTGAGGTGATATCTCAATGATGTTTTGATTTGCATTTCTTTTATGGCTAAGGATGTTGAACATTTCTTCATGTGTCTATTGGCCATCCTTCTCTGTGAGACTCTTATCTCCAATTAACCACCAGAAAACTGGAAGTGGCGCTGTGGCTCAAGCGGTAGAGTACTAGCTTTGAGCTGAAGAGCTCAGGGATAGTGCCCAGGCCCTGAGTTCAAGACCAACGTCCAACAAAAAAAAAATCAGGCAGGGAAATATATATATATATATATTTTTTTTTTTTTTTCGGGGGAAGGGGGTCCCGTCATGGGCCTGAACTCTGGGCCTGGGTGCTGTCCCTCAGCTCTTCAGCTCAAGGCTAGTGCTCTACCACTTGAGCCACAGCACCACTTCCAGCCTTTTTTTTTTTCTGCTTATGTGGTGCTGAGGAATTTAACCCAGGGCCTCATGCATGCAAGGCTAGTGCTCTACCACTGAGCCACCTTCCCAGCCCGGGAAATATATTTTTAACCTCACAGTACTGATTAAAGAGTTTTAGTTGCAACAAGTCTGGGTTTCAACAGAGTAATTCAATGGTCTCCATCGTAAAAAGAAATGTAGAGTTCCTTTTAAACAGCAGAGCACATTAAAAAATAAATAAAAATTGTTCTTACGCTTGATCTACTGGAAGATACAAATACTCTTATTACCCTTAGCCATTACCTTTTCCATCTCTCTGAACAAATAAAATGTCAAGGAAAAAATATCTTTAATGCACACCATCATGAACAAAATGAAGAAAGATTTAATTTCCATAAAGTATGAATAAATTTTAATTTAAGTAGACAGGATTGCTGAAACTTAGCCTAATATTTAATATAGAAATATGATCATATGAGATAGTGTGAATGAAAATGCCTGGTAAAACCCAAAGAATTAGCAAAAATGCATAATCATTACTTATCAGCTATGTGATCAATTTATGTGGCACCAAATAAAATACTTGAAGCCTTGGCTAGAAGCACAAAACCCATCCTATCAAATCCTGCTTGACTGAGTCTGAGGATGATGGATGGTGGCAAATCACAGCAAATGACATGTTTTCAAAGCAAATAGGAATCAGTCAGCTTTCTACAAAAAACATATAATATATGCTACTAATTACTGACATTTATATAGCATTGACATCAGATATCACTTACCATGGCAATTACTAATAGCAATTTGCATTTCCAGAGCCCATAATGAAATTTCGTTAGATTCAATTTATTATCAATCCTCATGTTAATGTCTCTTTTATTAACATAAAGTATAGTACAAGGCTTCTCAATATTTTTTACAACAATCATAGAAGATGGAGACATTAGTACCAGGTCCCCTCCTAGGAACCCTGAGGATTAAGAAAATTGACCTTGGCACATCCAATATCAACCTTAACATGGTCAGATTGGCAGGAATTGCCTGTTCTAGAGTTTACCTACAAGTTACCAATTCACAGCAAGCAGAGTAAGTCCAAAAATATTTATAATTCAGGTAAAATCCCATTATAAAAAGTTTCTTCTGTGTCTTCAGGTTAATTACAATGGATAATATACAATAAATAGTTTATGGCCTTGTCAAGTTTCCTTATCTATGACACTAGACTGTCATCTGATTGTTACGTTAGAAAACACAGGGATGCCCCTGGCAGAAACGGGGGAGTCTGGGGAGGAGGGGAAAGAGGGGAAGGTTGGATTTTAACATCCGCCAAGCCCACACAGCCTTCCACTACACTGGGCCACTCATCACCTCATCCCATGGGAACCTCCACATCCTCCTTCCCCATCCCCTCTTCCACACTCCATAGTAGCAAATGGAAAAGGATGTGTGTGGGACACTAAAGTTAAGTGTCAGCCTGCCTCAACTGTCTTGAATCTTTATCAGGAAAATAAGTGATATTAAGTCATATTAAAAGTTTTCATCATTATTGACTATTCTGTTTTCTAATGTGACTCCAGAACTTTATATTATCCAGAATGCACCAGAAAATCCTAGAACCCATTCAGACTATATTGAATTATACCTATATCCAGAAAACTTATTTTCAAGCAGCATAAGGGATACAAACCCAAATTTGTATTTACTCAGGTTACAACTTATACCAAAATCTACTTAAAATCAAGAACACCTATAAGCGTACAGTCTCTTCATGTTTGAATTTTATGAAATTCCTCTAAGCTGCACAAAAGAAATTGGCCTTCTATAAGAGGGGATTGAAATTTCAAATTGTTTGAGTATATGAGTAATTACATAGATTAAGAACCAAGAATGAAACCAAAATTTATATGAAAAATGGGAAAATCTGGGGTAAAATCAAGACCCAGAGTCATTTTTTAGAAAAGAAAATATTGAATTTATATTATCAAAGAACACCTAGATTATTTTAATTTTTATTTATTTTTTATTGTGAAAATACTGTACAGAAGGGTTACAATTACATGGGCAAGATAATGAGTACATTGCTTATCAAGCATTGTAGCCTCCTCCTTTGTTTCCCCTTCCCATCCCTTCCCATCCTCCCCCGTCCCCCCCACCCAACCCTCCCCGCCCCTGCACCAAAGTTGTAAAGTTCATTTTCGACATAACGACTTGTACATCTCATTGTTGCAATGGGTCCACCTGTATCCCTATTTAAATGACTTGTTTTTTCCCCTTCCCCTCCACAAATTATACCAACATCAAATACAGTGAAAGCAGAGGTTATACTGTGTTATAAATGTGTTAGAAACAATCACATGAAAGAAAAAAAAAACATTTGAATACATATCTTAGGGTTCATTTCCCTAACATCAACTTAACTGACCTTTTCTGCTTGACTCAGATATATACTAGATATTGCAAATAAGGGAAACCATGGGACCTATGTTTCTTTGGGCCTTAAGCCCAACTTCTTAACAGATGCCAGTTGTTCACACTTGTAATCTGAACTACTCAGGAGGCTAAGAGCTGAGGGTTGCCATTAAAAGCCAGTCTGGGAAGAAAAATCCACAAGACTCTTTATCTCCAGTCAATCATCAAAAAGCCAGAAGTGGAACTGTGGCTCAAGAGATAGACTGCTAGCTTCGAGAGGAAAAAAAAAAAGAAAAAAAGCTCAGGAACAGGGCCCAGACCCCAAGTTCAAGTCCCAGTACCCACAATTTAAAAGCCAAAATTACTAAGAAAAGGTGAGTAATTTGTTCGAGCTATCAAAATTACAGCCTACATAACTGAGAATTTTAAAATATATCAGCCATTTCCCAATAGACACATGAAGAAATGCTCAACTTCTCTAGCCATAAAAGAAATACAAATCAAAACAACATTGAGGTACCACCTCACCCCAGTTAGAATGGCAAAAATCAAGAACTCTAATAACAACAGATGCTGGAGGGGATATGGACAAAAGGGAACCCTACTGCATTGTTGGTGGGAGTGTAAACTTCTTCAACCACTTTGGAAAGCAGTATGGAGGTTCCTCAAAAGACTCCACATAGAGCTCCCCTATGACCTAGCAATCCCACTTTTGGGCATTTACTCAAATGATCACAAACAAGACCATACTAAAGCTACCAACACAACTATATTTATTGCAGCATTATTTACCATAGCTAAGATATGGAACCAACCCAGATGCCCCTCAGTAGATGAATGGATCAAGAAAATGTGGTATATATACACAATGGAATTCTATGCCTCCATCAGAAAGAATGACATTGCCCCATTTGTTAGGAAATGGAAAGGCTTGGAAAAAATTATATTAAGTGAAGTAAGCCAGGTCCAAAGAAACATAGGTCCCATGGTTTCCCTTATTTGCATTATCTAGTATATGTCTGAGTCAAGCAGAAAAGGTCAGATAAGGTGATGTTAGGGAAATAAACCCTAAGATATGTATTCAAATGTTTTTTTTCTTTCATGCGATTGTTTCTAACACATTTATAAGATTATTTCTTTGTTGCTTTGTATGTCCCTCCCCCACAGTATAACCCCTGTTTTCACTGTATTTGATGTCGGTATAATTTGTGGAGGGGAAGGGGAAAAACAAATCGTTTAAATAGGGATACAGGTGGACCCACTGCAACAATGAGATATACAAGTCGTTATGTCGAAAGTGAACTTTACAACTTTGGTGGAGGGGAGGGGGAGTGGGGAGGATTGGGGGGGGACCCGGGGGAGGATGGGAAGGGATGGGAAGGGGAAACAAAGGAGGAGGGTACAATGCTTGATAAGAAATGTACTCATTATCTTGCTCATGTAATTGTAACCCCTCTGTACAGTATTTTCATAATAAATAAAAAGAAACTGGCATATATACACAATGTCAGAAAGAATGACATTGCCTCATTTCTTAGGAAATGGAAAGACTTGGAAAAAATTATATTAAGTGAAGTAAGCCAGGCTCAAAGAAATATAGGTCCCATGGTTTCCCTTATTTGCAATTAACTAGTATATGTCTCAGTCAAGCAGAAAAGGTCAGATAAGATGTTAAGTGAAATGAACCCAAAGATAAGGACACAAGTGGTTTTTTTCTTTCTTGCTATTGTTTCTAATGTATGTATGAGGTACCATGTGATTTTTTGATGCTTTATATGTCCCTCCCCCATGGATGGTATAACTTCTGTTTCACTGTATTTGAGGTTGGTATAATTTGGGGAGGGGAAGGGAAAAACCAAATTGTTTAAATAGGGATACAGGTGGACCCATTGCAACAATGAGATGTACAAGATGCTTTGTCAAAAAACAAACTTTACAATTTAGGCAGGGGTGGAGGGGGGATTATAGTTGTGGAGATGGGAGGGAAGAGATGGTAGAGGAAAAACAAAGAGGAGGCAACTACTTGATAAGAAATGAAGAAATGGACTCTACCTTGCTCATGTGACTATAACCCCTCTGTACAGTATTTTCACAATAAAAAACTTATTTAAAAAATCAGCCATTTAACATTACAGGATGGAATAGGAGAAACCCTAGGTCTCCTTGGCTCAGGCCGAAATTTTTTGAATAGAGACCCGGAAACACAACAAATCAAAGAAAGGTTGGACAAATGGGATTGCATAAAGTTGCAGAGCTTCTGCAGGGCAAATGACATAGCTAGCAAGATCAATAGAAAGCCCACGGATTGGGAGAAGATTTACTAGCCATACAACGGACAAGGGTCTCATATCTAAAATATACTTGGAACTCAAAAAATTAAATCCCCCAACAACAAATCCTCAAAGAAACAACTGCCCAATAAATAAGTGGGCGAAAGACTTAAAGAGAAACTTCTCTGAAGAAGAAAGAAGGATGGCCAATAGACACATGAAGAAATGTTCAACATCCCTAGCCATAAAAGAAATGCAAATCAAAACAACATTGAGATATCACCTCACCCCAGTTAGAATGGCAAAAATCAAGAACTCTAACAACAACAGATGCTGGAGGGGATGTGGACAGAAAGGAACCTTACTTCATTGTTGGTGGTATTGTAAACTTGTTCAACACTTTGGAAAGCAGTATGGAGGTTCCTCAAAAGACTTCACATAGAGCTCCCCTATGACCCAGCAATCCCACTTTTGGGCATTTACCCTAATGTTTACAAACAAGACCACACTAAAGCTACCAGCACAACTATGTTTATTGCAGCATTATTTACCATAGCTAAGATATGGAACCAACCCAGATGCCCCTCAGTAGATGAATGGATCAAGAAAATGTGGTATATATACACAATGGAATTCTATGCCTCCATCAGAAAGAATGACATTGCCCCATTTGTTAGGAAATGGAAAGGCTTGGAAAAAATTATATTAAGTGAAGTAAGCCAGGCCCAAAGAAACATAGGTCCCATGGTTTCCCTAATTTGCAATATCTAGTATATGTATGAGTCAAGCGGAAAAGGTCAGATAATGTGATGTCAGGAAAATGAACCCTTAGATATGTATTTTAAGGTTTTTTTTCATGCATGTGTTTCTAACGCATTTATAAGATTATCTCTTTGTTGCTTTGTATGTCCCTCCTCCACAGTATAACCCCTGCTTTCACTATATTTGATGTCAGTATAACTTGTGGAGGAGATGGGGAAAAACCAGTTGTTTAAGGATACAGGTGGACCTGTTGCAACAATGAGAAGTACAAGTTGTCCTGTCCAAAACGAGCTTTACAATGTCGGTGCGGGGGGGGGGGGGGGGGGGGGGGGGGGGCGGGGGGAAAGAGAAGGATTGGGATTGGGGGGGAGGGGGGAGGCTGGGAAGGGATGTGAAGGGTAAACCAAAGGAGGAGGCTGCAATGCTTGGTAAGAAATGTACGCATTATCCTGCCCATGTAATTGTAACCCCTCTGTACAGTATGTTCACAAATAAAATTAAATTAAATTTAAAAAAATCAGCCATTTGTTGCTGTTCTTCCCTTCCTTTTGCTTTGCAGTGCTGGGCATCAGCTGGGAACCTATGATCTTGTACCTGCTAGGCAAGTATTCTACGACCACATAGCCTAGCCCAGATAATTCCAATTTTTTAAGCCTATTACAAACAATTATTTCAATCAAAGGTTGGTAATACATTTTCTTTCAGCATGTTATCTGAGAAATGCTATAAAACCTCCAAACCCAATATTAACATGAGTGGTCTTCAAGATATATTTTGCAAACAGCAATCAAGTTTTGATTTGAAGAGGTTTCTCCAAATTTGTTCTTATTAGACATATCTACTTCTATTCCAATTTTCTTTCTACAAAATAAGATATTCCTGTAAGCTCTACTGAAAATAGCTATATTCCTGAAGTAATCCTCCCTGTCCCAGCCTTCTAATTAAAGCATGTATTTCTGATGTAGTTCTGTTTATAATTAGTGAACTAGGAATTCATTGACAAAGCCTCCCTATTTCTCAATCTCCCCTCTATATACACATAATAAATAAATAGTGGGATTCTTTGAAGCCATGAGAGGCATGGCATTTTGGAGGCAGTTAAAACAACTATAAATATTCATGCACACCAACACCAACAGTCTCTGCATTTCTTTTTCTTGTATTACAACAGCACCTGTCACTGAGAAATGTGAAATTCTTCATTTAGCTCACCTGCGAACAGTGGTTTTCTTGGCTTTTCTACTTCCTGCTAGCCAGCTATTCAACTAGTTTCCCCATCTCTCTCCTTCTACTTCACCCTCCTTGTACCTTCTTCAGAGACAGTGCACCTGAGCCTGAGCCCTACCATGATGGGAAAGCATCTCTACCCAGCTGGAACTTCCCAAAACTAAGGCAATGTTTCCTAGTTCCAAAATGGTTGAATTGTGAGCATTTTTCATTATCTACATTTTACAACCTTCCTGTGGGGAATAAGTCAATGAATTATATGTTCAGCTGCTGATTTAACTCCAATGTTTGTTGCTGTCTTACCATCAGGACCCTTTTGTTCCAACAAATCTTAATAGGGTGAAGCAGCAAAAATGCTGGGGCCTTGTTACCACATCCCCAGTCTGAGTCTCCAGCCCAGGCTGGATCATTAGAGGACAACTGATAACTCCAGTGCAGAAGTAGAGGTGCAGGGGTTCTGCAGTGGTAGAGGGCTGCCCCAGAACCTGCATTCTGGACACACTTGACATCCTTTTGATACAGTGGTGACTTCTAGGCTAAGAGATGTGCTTAAAGTCATTTGCCAGTTGTCACTCTTCTTTCTGTGCTGATGTAGATTTCACATACTCTTGGACAGCAGCAGTTACTAAATTCTTAGACATTCTGAGGGATTGATTTCAGTTTTCTTGAGGGCAGGACAGGGGTAGAAGATGTGTAATAAGAAGTGGAAATAACATCACAGTGCTTTATTCTGGAGCAGTATTCTTCCCATGACTGTGCCTCTGAACTCTCTGAGATCACAGCCAAAGTGTATGGAACATAGTTCTATGCTGTGCTCTGCATGACCTAGGTGTGCTACATGCAGCATGGCCATTATTCATGGAGAAGAGCCCTGAAACTATGATGTCTCTGCACCCTCTAGTCCCAGAATGACTAGAAGAACATGTTGAACATTATGAACCAAGACCATTATGAACTTCAGTGGCTCCCTGATCAGAATAAAAGTGTCAGCAAACATGGCCAGAACAGCAGAACTAATTCTGCATGGAGTAAAGACCTACAGACATTGGATCTGGGCAGACAGTTGTGTTTCTTGATGCCCTTCTTCCTGAAGGGCAGTTGAAAGCCTGGTGGTGACTCTGGTTGCTCATCTACTTCCTGAACCCTAGGACCAGAGTTGACTGATTACAGTGATGTGCAACACAGGAAGATCTAGGGCAGCAGCCTGACAGATCCCACATAACTCACAATGGTGGTCCAAGTGCACCATTACGAGATAAGGCCAAAAAAAGGTGACTTGTAAAGAGGCCACATGTGGGCCAGGGTAGATTACAAATCCAATTTTTCTGCAGCCAACATTTTGTCAGGGTTGTATGGGGGAGGAGATGCAGGAACAGCTTTCATCATGACTCCACTCATTCTGCCTGAATCACAAGATTCTAACCACATCCCTTGTTTATTCATGTTTCCTTCTGACCAATGGGATGCAAGCTTTGGGGCCATACCCACATTCCAGGCTGCCTTACAGCAATGGTATTGCCTCTGTTGGCATATACCCCTACCAGTAGAAGTGCTAAGTGGTGAGAGAATCAAGGAGATCTGGGAAAGCACACATAGTAGTGATTGCAAGAATAGTGAGCAAACAAGATGGGGGGCTGGGGAGGGGGGGATAGCTGCAAGAAAGAAGCTAGTGCAAGGATACCAGTAGAGGAATTGTCAGTGGACCTGCAGAATTAAAAAAAAATAAGAAAATTAAACACCACTGGGGACTGTAATTCAACTGAAGGTGCAGCCAGAGATCATGCTGACCGTGAGCCTCCTCTGCCTTTGGGCACATTCAGAGCTGCCAGGGTCAAGAGTGTCACAGCTCCCAATAACACTGAGGATCTGGAGAGGCACTACCAACACCTGGTACTTGCCCTGGACTACAGCAGAACACAAAACCAGCAGCTCTGCAGTGAGATCGAACAATTGAAGCAGGAAAAAAAAATGACCTGCAGGATCAACAGGGGAAACAGAGTAAGAAGATGTTCTGTATGCAAGAAGCACTGAAAACAGAGCTGTAGCTCCACAAGCTATCAATACAGAAGTTGGTTTCAGAAAAAAAATTGATTTATAGTCTGCCATGGCCCACATGCAGCAAGTAGCCAATGAAAGAGAACTGGAGTACGAATGTCTTACCAGCTACCAGCAGCATGTCACAGAGCTGGAGATGACATTGTCTGCCGTCTCCACCATGCAGAACGAGACAAACAAGAACAACCTAGAGCTCATTAAAGACCTGAGTAATGTGATGCTGCAGCTCCAGAAAAAGGTCAAAAGCTATGATGACCTGGAGGAAGAGAACACTGAGCTGCAGAACAGGCTGGAAGTGTTCCTGACACCGTAGGCCAACATAAAGATCAAAATTCACAAGTTTCAACAAGTACTAGAGGAGCAGGCAGAGATGGAAAGACAACTAGACAACATGAAAGAGTTGGTGACAGAATTAAAGTTGGAGAGAGACACCTTTACAGAGACTTGGGGTGGAGAGTTCCATGTGGAAGGAGAAGGTCCAGCAGCTCTTGCAGCAGATGAACCAACTGAGAGAAGAGAAAGAGCAAGAGGTGCAGCAGATGTGGGACCTGATGACCAACCTGGTGGAGCTGAGAAAGCAGCTGGCAGAGCTACTGCCCCCACAGCTTCCTGCAGAGCTATCTCAGGCTGAGCAGCACCTGCATGCCCAGGCCTACCAGTTGCCAAAAGATCTCAAGAACTTGGAAGAACAGCTTCCATCCAGGTCCAGGAAAGCCAGAGCTTCAATCTCCAGAACCTGGAGCCGCAGCAGCTATGGATAGTGGAGAAGGCCAAGGAATGAGATCAGCAGCCCAGGGATCAGCACAAGGTTCTCCAGACAATGGAAAAAGGAACATAAGACCATGAGATGCATACACATGCCAACCAAGATCAGCTGGCCCAGCTGCAGGGTGCCTTCCACAGGCTCTCCAGCATCCTGCAGTTGGAGCAGCAGGTGAAGACACATCTGCAAGAGAAGCTGGATGAACTAGACAAGTTAAGAGAACCAAAATATGGCTGAGTTAAAGAGCCCAGTGGCTTAAAATGTGCAGAAGCTGTCTGACCAGTCCCTGGTCCAGCTGCAGGAGCTCAGAGCCACCTGTGAACAGCACATGGCCTCCAATCAGCATCTGACCTCAGAGAAGAGGCCCTGCAGCACCTGCTGAGTCAGACCCACCTGCTGGAGCAGCTGAAGCAGGAGCAGTGCAGAGCAAGTCAGGGGACCTCAAAAAGTTACGGGACACAGTGAAGTGCATGGAAGCAACAAGATATGAGAACCAGCAGCTGAAGGCCTAGCTGAACTTTCTGGCTTTCCTCAGGGAACATGAAAACCCAAGCAAAGAAGAAGAGGGTGAGGAGGAAACACCACCTGATGTGATTATTCCCCAGGCTGTAACCAACACCGGTCATAGGAGATTTTTACCTAGAAGTGCTATCCATTGCAGAATCAAAGAAGGCAAAGCTCAAGAACAGCAGGCCCACTGTGGCTGCCTGAGGAGCCTGGCAGCCCAGTGCCAGAGAAAGTTGGAGCCCCAGGCCCTCTTGTCCCAGAGCTGGATCTATGGCCTGTTTAGGAAGAGGAAGCAGGACATATAGGCACCCAAGAAGAAGCTGAAAATCTGCTTCACCAATGACCTGTCTGACAAGGTGAACTACCATAACCAAATGGATGGCCTCCAACATCATGTCCAGAGCACATGACTGCCATTGAAGAGTCCATAGTTTTCTACGAAGAACTGATGGAAGTCCTGCAGAATCTGTGTCAGGAAAAATACCAGTGTGTGAGTCAAATATCCCAGGAGAAGAGAGAGAAGGAGGATCTGCAGATGAGGGCACTGAATGCCAGGACAAGACACTGGCAGCCACCCAGACCCTTGAGACCTTACTGGCCCCATGAAGATGGAAGTTATGGAGGAGCAGCAAGGTTTTGAAAAGGTGTAATTTAAAGTAGATGTGAACCCTGTCCATGAAGAGCCTGGCATGTCTGGACCCCACTATAGAGCACATGGTGTCTCTGCTCCCCCATCTCCAGTACCACCAAGACCTTGAAGGCTTGGGCTACAGCCTTGCCTCCTTTTCTTCTACAAGATTGATCAAAATGATGAGTTTGAGATGATTACTATCTAAAGGCCTGGCAACCACTGCCTAAAGAAGTGGGATCCTGTCAGACAGAGCAGAGGCTGCTGGGAAATGGCCCAAACTCTAGAGAAATCTAAGAGTTCATTGGTTGCCGGAGAAAGGACCCGCATGATGTTTATTATAAAGAGTAAATTCTTTACAAAGGAAAATGGAGAAAGATGATATAGTTTCCTCTTTACTAGTGGTGTTACTTTATAAATTACTTCCACATTAACATACTCATTATATTATCTTCTGCTATATTCTTATGTTGATTTATGGAGTCATTTTCACAATTCGTTATTTTTTAAGGAAAATTTTATATTATTACCTCAAATGAGTTATTTCATTATTTAACATTGTATGTTGGTGCATTCATGAATTCTTAATATTCTGCACCAGCAATACTGAATTTTCTTTTTTGTATTTTAATATTCTACTATAGAAGTATACTGAGGTTAAAAAAAAAAAGAATGAACTGTGAAAAAGAAAAGGTTATTAAACCTGACAGTTTGGGAAAAAAGAAATAATAGAACAAATGGAGGTGTCTTGTAACAGAAAAACATACAAGGAAGTGCAGAAATGTAGTGCAGAATAATAATAACACAATTATAGAATATCTGTAATGAGAATGTCAAGCATCTCAATTTTTCACCTGTGAATTGTTCAAGTGATAAATGTGGCATATTGTTCATTGAATCAAATAAAATATTAAAATTCCCAAAAAATCATAATATAAAGTACATTTCTGAATTTGTGAACAGGTCTGAAGGAAAAATAATTCACCTAAAAATTACTGCTGTACCATAAATCCATAAATAATAAATAAATTGGCATGTGAGGCTGCCTCCTTAACATACATTCATGAAAGAGTGAAATTTTTCAATTATTCAGAAAAGTCCTCTTTCTAACTGCCATGTTTGAAAAAAAAATTATCCTATTTTATCTAGGTAATCTAATTATAGTGTTTTATGTAAACAGATTGCTCTTTGGTTTCTGAGTTAACGAGGCTGAGATTTAAATTCTGTCCTGTAGATCATACTTGATCAGTAAGAACCCTGCCCTTGGGCAATGTGAAAAGATTTCGTGAAAGACTAAGTCATTATGAATATCCATTCAACACCAGCAAGTACTGCACTAAGCTGAGCAGGAGAAGTGAAAATAGAAATGGCCCTTCAAGTCAGAAGGAAAGCTTTTTCTGTGATTTATGAAAAAGAGAAATATTGAATCTCAAGCATTATAAGGTTTTGCCCTTTATATCAACTCATGAATAATTCCCCCCCCCCCCAGGAACATACCAACTTGATTTTTTAATAATACAACTTTTAATAGCAGTTATCAGTTGTTGATGCCTGACTTATATGAAACATTAAAATATTCAATTATGTAAGATAGATTATTTTAGAACTACTATCTAAAGGATCCACTATCTAAAAGGGCACTGCATATATATTGGTCTTCCCAGTTTTTAATTGGGAATTTTGCCCACCCTCAAAGTGCTTTCATTTTCTTTCTATATAATGGAGACTGTTAACATCTGCCCATTTTTACCATATATCTTTTAAGCACTTATTTTGTGACATTCTATATATTCAGTGGCTTGTAAGCAGACTCATTTAAAGAATGTATTACTGTAAAGAGATACACTTAGATCTCTATTCTAGAGATCACATATAGCTGGTGTGAGTAGACATTGGTTGAAAGTCAGACCCCAAATCTCAAACTTGAAAAGGATACTGCCTCCCCTGCTTTATGAACCACATGCATCTGGACCATTACCATACTATCCTATCATCAGCCATCTTCTTCTATGCTCAGAGCTTCCCTCCATCTGTCATAGGTTCAGAGTAGACAGGCTAATTCTGTAGCTAGTTCCCTGGTGAATAAATCATAATTGATAAGTTGACACCAGTCATTCAGAAAATTCCTGTCATGCTCCACTAGGAAGTAGGTAGCTACAATTCCATAGAATGAGGTTTTAAAAAGGGATAAATAAACATGAACTTATTCATTATATGAAAAGATAAACTAGATGGTACTATTGTGATGAACTATATATTACCTGCATCTGACCAACATAGAAATCCTGCCATAACACAAGTGTCATGGATGAGAAAGGCATGTGTTTAAAAAGTGTTTTCCTAATAAAATGCCTAAGATAAGAAAGGCGTAATGTTAGAATAAATAAGAACAGGATTTTAAAATAGGAAAAAAATACTAAACTGCATGAACTGAGCAATAATACTGAATCTATCTTCATCCAAACATGTCTTCCATTTATCTTACTTACCCATCACCTTCAAAGTATAATGAAAATTCAGCCACAAAATCAACTTAGAAAGGAGAATTACCTAACCTAACTGCAAAGATTGATTTAATAGCAGAGTGCTCTTCAACAAAGACATTTATAAGCTATCTAAAAGAACTTTCCACTTTTCATTTTATATTTTACTAGCAACTGATTTATTATAAGAAAAAGATTCAATCTCTCCTCTTACTCTCAGCAAGAAGTGTCAGCAATATTATTTTTTAAAAAAGAAAGACTTTATTTGGTGTTATCAAATGAGAGATCAAATTCAGTGTCCTCAGCTCCTTTGTAGTGAGCTGTGCTCACCTTCTCAATATGCTGCTGTTCTTCCTTGCTATGACCTGCTTCTGACACCCTTGAAGGTCTCTGGCGCTAGACATTTCCATTTGTGGAATCTCTTTCTGTTCTACTCTTATATGCATGTGACTTAGATATCCTGTCTTAACTCTCAAAATAAAACACCAGGTCCTTTATGGAGGAAAGTCCATTTTTTGTTTTTCCATAATCTAGTGCAAAATTAACACTTAAAAATAACCATTAAAGGAGTCATTCCTCTGAAGGAATATTTATATGATTAAATTAACACAAAAAAGAATAAAAATAAAAAAAATAGATTAACAGGCACTGGTGGCTCACACATGTAATCCTAGCTATGCCAGGAGGCTGAGATCTGAGGAGATCATGGTTCAAAAACAGCCTGGGCAGGGCTGGGAAGGTGGCTCAGTGGTAAAGTGCTTGCCTTGCATGCATGAGGTCCTGGGTTCAATTCCTCAACACCACACAAGCAGAAAAGGCCAGAAGTGGTGCTGTGGCTCAAGTGGTAGAATGCTAGCCTTGAGCTGAAGAGCTGAGGGACAGTGCCCAGACCCAGAGTTCAGGCTCCATGACCCACTAAAGAAAAAGAAAAAAGACAGCCTGGTCAGAAAAGTCCATATTATCTTATCTCCAATTAACTAGTAAAAAGCCTGAAGTGGAGCTGTGACTTGAGTGAACAGAAAATCCAGGTGAGAGTATGAGGCCCTGAGTTCCAGCCCGAGGAAGGAAGGAAAGAAGGAAGGAAGGAAGGAAGGAAGAAAGGAAGGAAGGGAGGGAGGGAGGGAGGGAGGAAGGAAGGAAGGAAGGAAGGAAGGAAGGAAGGAAGGAAGGAAGGAAGGAAGGAAGGAAGGAAGGAAGGAAGGGAGAGAGGGAGGGAGATAGGTAGACCACTTGGCTGACTGTGGAGCTTCAAATGACTTGGAAAACAAGATTTAGATCATTGAAAGTCCACAGCAACATGTAAACAGTGAGACTGTTTCAAGATGGGAGTTTTCCCCCTTTCCTTTAGTTCAGTAAGATTTATTTCCTGTCACTTCCTAGAAGAGTTTAAACATTAGGCCAATTACCTAGAAGGAGAACTTGTTAAGATTGTTAGTAATTAAGGTATGGGGTTTCATAGGCCACTATTTCAAATGCTAAAGTAAAACCAAAAAAAGGAATTTAATATCAAGAAAGAAAAGAAATAAGAAATATCCCTTGGAGAAACAAGGACTTCCCTGTACTCCAAGGGAAGTTCCCCAAGCAACACTGTCCACCATCCCATGGGAACCAGAAGAATAACCTGGCAAGGGATCATGTGATCCAGAAACTGACTAAGAAGTGAGCTGCTCACACAGAATGTCCAGTCTGTACTCTACAAAGCCACCCGATTCTCTGTGCTCAGCTATGGCACCAGTTGTTCTTATTGTCCTATAATGAAAACTTCATTATTATCCCATCTGTCAATCACTGGTGGCCCTGCGTGGACAGTTTTCGAACTCCATATGTACAAACACAAGAGACCTAAGACCATGGGCATGGTGGGGTGGGCAATAATTACTAGCACATTTACATTTGTAGCTAAAGAAGGATGAAATGCTGCCTGGCACCAGTGGCTCATGTCTGTAATCTTAGCTACTCAGGAGGCTGAGATCTGAGGATCGTGGTTCAAAGCCAGCCTGGTCAACGAAAGTCCGAGAGACTTTTATCTACAATAAAAACCACTAGAGGGAGTTCCGGGAAGATGGCGGAGGAGAAGCTGGAATCTGAACAAGCTCTCCCATAGAAAGCAGTTTTAGAGTTCCAGTGAACAGTGCTAAGCCAGAGAATCACACCAAGTGTGCCATCACAGGACAGAGAGTTAGACAAGAGAGGGGAAGCCAAGACAAGGAGACACATCTGAGCGCCTGCCAGCAGCCGCCGCGGCGGCGGCAGGGTTGCAGCAGCGACCACAGCCGCGGCCATACCTGAGCACTCACACAGAGAATCCGGGACGAAGGAGCCAGACGCAGCGGGCGAGAGGATTCTACTCAACACCAGCAAGAACCGACAAGGAGCGGACATCTTCATCCTGCAGTTTGCAGACCAGAGACGACCCAGGATCCAAGACTCGGCGTGAGTAGAAGCCCGACGTCCTCACTCCTTCTCAGGGAGCAGAGAAGGGAAGGCCACCCCTCCCCACCCAGCACCGGTGATCTCCATCTTGGATACCGACAAAGCTCGGAGGAGCTGCTAGCTCCAACTCAGGCCTTGGAATAAAACGAGTCATTTAACAGGTCACAAGAACTTAACGGCGAAGTGACCTGCCAGACTCAGCTCCATCCAGGGAAAAGTCACCCAGCTCAGGCACCAGCCATTGGAGTGGCTTTCCTCACTGGGTAACCAGAGCCAGAGGCTGCCCCTCCCTCTAGCAGCCACCACAATCAATTGAAAAACAGAAACCCTGAGAATGGCTCCAGGCTGGGTGCTGTGAATTTTTCACAAAATAGCCCCAGGGAAAAGCTACTGTTTGTTGAAAGGCCTCAACTCTACCAGAACCTAGCCTCATCACCCCTCTTTTGTGATTCTCAAAGCAGATCACCCTCCCATTAAACTAACCTGGGAGGGGGATCTCAAAATATTGGGTAAAGCAGAGCATTTTTCTGCCTGTTCCAACAAACTGACTTAAGAAACCAATCAAGCCACAGGACCTCAAGCTGACCAGAGACTCCAACAAGAGGCTGGTTACAGACAAAAGGGAGATACAGGATTCTTCACACCACTCCCAAAAAAATAAAAAAATAAAAAAATCAAAGAACTTTTTTTTCTTCTTTTCTTTTTTCTTTTTTTTTTTTTTTTTGGTACCTTATATATATAAAAAAATTTTTTTCCTTTTCTAAAACTTTTATTAATCTTTAATTTTTGCCTTTTTTGAAAAAATAATTGTTTTCCAGTAACTTTTTTTTCCCTCTTATAATTTTTATTTTAGGAATACGTGAATGTACGTTTTCCTTTCTTTACTTGTCTTCTCTCTCTTTCTCTTTCTTTCTTAATTATCTTTTTGTTTTTTGTCTAGCTCTACTGAACTTCTGATCTTTTTTTTTCTCCCTTTCTTATCCTTTTCACCTTTTCCTTTCTTTTGTTCTTCTGTATGTGACTTAACTCTTGTCCTGCACATCCTGATAAACCCATAATTAACTAGTAGACCCTATCCCCCATTGTGTACACACTTAATCCACAAATTTATTACTCAATCCAAAACCTCTGAGACTTAAATTCCTTAATAGCAGTACTACCTCTTTATACCTATATAATATTTTAAGCATTTTTTAAGTTTTTCACATCTCCTCTATCTCCCTCCTGTTTTCTCATTATATTCACATTCCTCTCTAAATAGATGGTCTTTCAATCTCCATAACTATATTAATTTTTACGTTTCTAATTTTTTTTTCTGGTCTCTTTTCATTTCCCTTTCCCTTTCTTCTTTTTCTCTCCCTCTCTACTTGCATCCTACCCAACCTATTTCCTGCATTGAGATTAGGACATAGTTAACTCTCCCTGTGCCTCCCCACACCAATCTATTCCTAATTTTTACACACATCTCTCCCTAACCCTAAAAATTTCTGGTTTTCCAAATTCTTCTCTGCAGTTCGAAGCCCATTAACATATAGTTGTTTGATGTTGAATAGATGTATCTGTTGAACTAGATTGTATCTGTAGACTATTGACTGTATAAATGCAAACGTTGGTTTATGGTTGCCTTAAGATAGTGTTCTAGCACAAAACTGGTGCTATTTTCATCTCAAATGGGCAGAGTAAGCCAAAAAAACACAAGAAAAATGGCAAATCCGGGTATCTCAATTCCCAATCTTGATAATCAGGGGTCAGATCAGATAATGAACAATCCAGAGGAGAGTTCCCAAATAGCTCTACAAACACTGGTGGCAACATGATAAATGAGAAGTTTGACAACTTACAAAGGACTCTGTATGAGCGTGATAGGGAGAGAGAGGAGGCATCCCAAAAGTTTATACAGGAATATCATAAGCGTGAGGAAGCTACTCAAAAACTGATACAGGATTTGCGTGAACAACTTGAGAATACTCAAAGAGAAAGGGAGGAATGGCGTGAGCAGGCTGAGAACACTCAAAGAGAACTGCAGGAATCCCACGAACGGGAGGAAAGAGAACTGCAGGAATCCCACAAACGGGAGGAAGCTAATCAAAGAATAATTCAGGAATTGAGAGACCAGGTAGAGAACACACAAAGATCACTAAAGGCATTCATGGAATCCATTAACAAAGAGCTGAAGGAAGTCAGGGAGACCACAAAGGGAATGCTGAATGGAACCCAACAGAAGGAATGGGAGTCCAAAGAAACCATAACCAATCAACTAAGTGATTTGAGAACAAACACTGAACACCAAATTAAGGAAGTAAAGAAATTCATACAAGACCTAAAACAGAGCTTCAACAAAGAACTTGAAGCCATCAAAGCTGACCAATTAGAAGGAAAAGAGATAAAAAACAAAGTAGAGAGTCTTGACAGCAGGTTAGACCATGCAGAAGATCGAATCTCAGGGATTGAAGACAGCCTAGATATTATAGAGAAAGAACATACAACCATCCAAGACAAGTCCAAGAAGTATGATAGATCTATCCAACACCTGGAAGACACCATCAGAAGGCCTAATCTAAGGATAATGGGTGTAGAGGAGCACCTAGAAACAGAAGTTAATGGTCTAGGAAATTTGTTTAACAGGATCCTAGCAGAGAACTTCCCAAACATACAAAAAGATAGGCCTATTCAGATACAAGAAGCTTTTAGAACCCCAAATAGACCAGACCAGAATAGGACATCCCACCGTCACATTATAATCCACACAGGATCAACTCAGACCAAGGAAAAGATCCTTAAAGCTGTCAAGGAGAAAAGGTTAATCACCTATAAAGGGAAACCAATTAGAATCACCTCAGATTTCTCAGCAGAGACAATCAAAGCAAGAAGAGCCTGGAATGATGTATGCCATGCCCTAAAAACAAACAACTATCAACCAAGAATACTGTACCCAGCTAAACTCTCCTTCATAACTGAAGGCCAAATAAAAACCTTCCATAGCAAAGAAAAATTGAAACAATACATCTCCACCAAACCAGCCCTACAAAAGATTCTTAAAGATGTCCTACACATAGAAAACCAACAAGACCGCAACAAAGGCCAAGAAACTGCACCCAAACTGAGAATCCAAGAACCATAGGAAGAACCCAGTTTTCGCAGCCCCCAAGAAGGTGGATAACATGGCAGGAACTCCCAAATACCTCTCAGTCCTATCTCTTAACGTTAACAGACTGAACTCTCCAATTAAGCGACATAGACTGTCTAGTTGGATTAAAAAACAAGACCCTTCTATCTGCTGCCTGCAGGAGTCACATCTTGCCCGTAAAAACAAACACATTTTCAATGTTAAAGGCTGGAACAAAATCTACCAAGCAAACGGCCCCCATAAACAGGCGGGAGTTGCAATCTTAATATCAGATAAAATAGACTTCAAATTAAAATTCGTGAGAAGAGATAAAGAAGGTCGCTACATACTAATTAAAGGATCTCTCCTTCAGGAGGATATTACAATCCTAAATATCTATTCGCCAAACAATGGAGCACCCAAATTTATCAAAGAAACACTACTTTCCCTCAAATCCCATATAGATCCAAAGACATTAATTGTTGGGGATTTTAACACACCACTCTCCCCACTAGATAGATCAACTCGGCAAAAACTCAACAGAGAAACCACAGATCTAAACAGCTGCATAGATCAACTAGACTTAACAGACATCTACTGAACATTTCACCCAGCAGCATCAGAATACACGTTTTTCTCAGCAGCACATGGAACGTTTTCTAAAATAGACCACATTTTAGGCCACAAAGCAAACTTGTCTAAATTCAGAAACATTGAAGTTATACCTTGCATTCTCTCTGACCACAAGGGAATAAAATTAGAACTCAACACCAAAAGCCACGCCACCAAAGAAAGTCCGGTATCACATGGAGGCTGAACAACACACTGCTGAATCAAGAGTGGGTCATGGAAGAGATTAGAAAGGAAATTCAAATGTTCATGCTATTCAACAAAAATGAACACACAAATTACCAGCTCCTCTGGGACACAGCAAAGGCAGTACTCAGAGGCAAGTTTATAGCTCTGAGCTCCTACATCAACAAATTGGAGAAATCTGAAACTAGCAAATTAATGACACATCTAAAACTCCTTGAAAAAGAGCAGCAAGATAAACCCCAATCCAGTAGACGGAAAGAAATAATGAAAATTAAATCAGAATTAAATGAATTAGAATCCAAAAAAACTATAGAAAGAATCAACAAAACAAAGAGTTGGTTCTTTGAAAAACTTAACAAAATTGACAGACCCTTAGCAAATCTTATCAGAAAAAGAAGAGAACACACCCAAATTAATAAACTCAGAGATGAGAATGGAAACATCACCACAGAAACAACCAAGATTCAGAACATTATAAGGGAATACTTCTCAAAACTTTATGCTAATAAGTTTGAGAACTTGACTGAAATGGACCTTTTCCTAGCAAATATTGACATGCCAAAACTAAACCAAGATGAGTTAAACCAGCTTAACAGGCCCATATCAAGCATTGAAATAGAAACAGCAATAAGAGACCTCCCAGCTAAGAAAAGTCCAGGACCAGATGGTTTTACAGTGGAATTTTACAAGGCCTTCGAAGCAGAGCTCACACCAATACTCCTCCAACTCTTCAATGAAATTGAAAGAGAAAGCTCACTACTGAACACATTCTATGAAGCCATCATAATCCTCATTCCAAAACCAGGCAGGGACTCATCAAAGAAAGAGAACTATAGACCCATTTCTTTGATGAACATTGATGCAAAACTTCTCAACAAAATTTTGGCCAATCGACTTCAAAAATTCATCCAAAAAATCATACACCACGATCAAACAGGATTCATTTCAGGGATGCAAAGCTGGTTCAATATACGCAAATCAATTAATATTATTCATCACATCAACAGGAGCAAGACTAAGAACCACATGGTTATCTCAATAGATGCAGAAAAAGCATTCGACAAGATCCAACACCCCTTCCTGATGAAGGTTTTGGAAAAATTAGGAATCCATGGAACATTCCTCAATACAATAAAGGCTGTATATGACAAACCTACAGCCAGCATTATACTCAATGGTGAAAAACTAAAGCCATTTCCTCTTAACTCAGGAAAAAGACAAGGATGCCCACTCTCTCCACTTCTCTTCAATCTAGTATTAGAATGCCTAGCTACAGCAATAAGACAAGATGCAGACATAAAGGGGATCCAAATAGGGAAAGAAGAAATAAAACTCTCCCTCTTTGCAGATGACATGATCTTGTATTTAAAGAATCCCATAGACTCCACTCCCAAATTACTCAAGCTGATTCACAACTTTGGCAAAGTAGCAGGTTATAAAATTGACCCCCAAAAATCAATGGCTTTTCTGTATGCCAACAATGAGAAAAGTGTGGCTGAAATTAGGAAAGCAACTCCATTTGTAATAGCCCCACAAAAAATAAAATACCTAGGAATTAACTTAACTAAAGAAGTGAAGGACCTCTATGATGAAAACTCTAAAATCTTGAAAAAGGAAATCAACACAGAACTTAAAAAATGGCAAAACCTCCCATGCTCCTGGATTGGAAAGATTAACATGGTGAAAATGGCAATACTTCCCAAGGCTATCTACAAATTCAATGCAATACCTATTCAAATTCCAACCTCATTCTTCAAGGAAATAGTAGAGGCAATCCAAAAATTCATATGGAACAATAAAAGACCCCGAATAGCAAAAACGCTCCTGAATGGAAAGAACACTGCTGGAGGAATATCAGTACCAAACTTCAAACTCTACTATAAAGCCATAGTAATCAAAACAGCTTGGTATTGGCATAAGAACAGACCTCAGGACCAATGGAATAGAATTGAAAACCCAGAAATGAACCCACAGACCTATAGCCATCTAATCTTCAATAAGGGAGCTAAAACAATAGAATGGAAGAAAGACAACCTCTTCAGTAAATGGTACTGGCAAAATTGGTTAACTACATGTAGAAAACTTAAGCTAGATCCTTATATATCACCCTGCACCAGAATCAACTCCAAATGGATCAAAGACCTTGAACTCAAAGCAGACACTCTGAAAACATTACAGGATGGAATAGGAGAAACCCTAGGTCTCCTTGGCTCAGGCCGAAATTTTCTGAATAGAGACCCGGAAACACAACAAATCAAAGAAAGGTTGGACAAATGGGATTGCATAAAGTTGCAGAGCTTCTGCAGGGCAAATGACATAGCTAGCAAGATCAATAGAAAGCCCACGGATTGGGAGAAGATCTTTACTAGCCATACAACGGACAAGGGTCTCATATCTAAAATATACTTGGAACTCAAAAAATTAAACCCCCCAACAACAAATCCTCAAAGAAACAACTGCCCAATAAATAAGTGGGTGAAAGACTTAAAGAGAAGCTTCTCTGAAGAAGAAAGAAGGATGGCCAATAGACACATGAAGAAATGTTCAACATCCCTAGCCATAAAAGAAATGCAAATCAAAACAACATTGAGATATCACCTCACTCCAGTTAGAACGGCAAAAATCAAGAACTCTAACAACAACAGATGCTGGAGGGGATGTGGACAGAAAGGAACCTTACTTCATTGTTGGTGGGAAGGTAAACTTGTTCAACCACTTTGGAAAGCAGTATGGAGGTTCCTCAAAAGACTTCACATAGAGCTCCCCTATGACCCAGCAATCCCACTTTTGGGCATTTACTCTAATGTTTACAAACAAGACCACACTAAAGCTACAAGCACAACTATGTTTATTGCAGCATTATTTACCATAGCTAAGATATGGAACCAACCCAGATGCCCCTCAGTAGATGAATGGATCAAGAAAATGTGGTATATATACACAATGGAATTCTATGCCTCCATCAGAAAGAATGACATTGACCCATTTGTTAGGAAATGGAAAAACTTGGAAAAAATTATATTAAGTGAAGTAAGCCAGGCCCAAAGAAACGTAGGTCCCATGGTTTCCCTTATTTGTAATATCTAGTATATGTATGAGTCAAGCGGAAAAGGTCAGATAATGTGATGTCAGGAAAATGAACCCTTAGATGTGTATTTTAATGTTTTTTTCTTTCATGCATGTGTTTCTAACACATTTATAAGATTATCTCTTTGTTGCTTTGTATGTCCCTCCCCCACAGTATAACCCCTGCTTTCACTATATTTGATGTCAGTATAACTTGTGGAGGAGATGGGGAAAAACCAGTTGTTTAAGGATACAGGTGGACCTGTTGCAACAATGAGAAGTACAAGTTGTCATGTCCAAAACGAGCTTTACAACGTTGGTGCGGGGGGGGGGGGGGGGGGGTACCGGGGGGGGGGGGGAAGGAGAAGGATTGTGATTAGGGGGGGAGGGGGGAGGCTGGGAAGGGATGTGAAGGGTAAACAAAGGAGGAGGCTGCAATGCTTGGTAAGAAATGTACTCATTATTCTGCCCATGTAACTGTAACTCCTCTGTACAGTATGTTCACAAATAAAATTAAATTAAATTAAAAAAAAAAAAACACTAGAAAACTGGAAATGGTACTGTGGCTCAAGCGGTAGAGCACTCACCTTGAGCTGAAGAGTTTAGGGACAGCACCCAAACCCAGAGTTCAAGCCCTACAACTGACAAAAAAAAAAAAAAAAAAGGATGAAATGATGAAGCTGCAGAGCTTCTGCATGGCAAAGGACATAGCTATGAAGATCAATAGAAAGCCCATGGATTGGGAGAAGACCTTCTTCACTAGCCATACAACAGACAAGGGTCTCATATCTAAAATATACCTGGAACTTAAAAAACTAAATCTCTCAACAACAAATCTTCAAAGAAACAACTGCCCAATAAATAAGTGGGATAGATGGGAAGGGGAAACAAAGGAGGAGGCTACAATGCTTGATAAGAAATGTATTCAATATCTTGCCCATGTAATTGTAACCCCTCTGTACTGTATTTTCACAATTAAAAAAAATAAATAAAAAACAGTAGGCTAGAATATTTTACTTCAAAAAAATAAATAAATAAGTGGGCTAATGACTTAAAGAGAAACTTCTCTGAAGAGGAAATAAGAATAGCCATTAGGCATATGAAGAAATGCTCAACCTCTCTAGCCATAGAAGAAATGCAAATCAAAACAACATTGAGATTCCACCTCACCACAGTTAGATTGGCTATAATCAAGAACTCTAATAACAGCAGATGCTGAAGGGGATGTGGACAGAAGGGAACCCTACTGCATTGTTTGTTCAACCACTTTGGAAAGCAGTATAGAGGTTCCTCAAAAGACCCCACATAGAGCTCCCCTATGACTTTTGGGCATTTACCCTCTTGTGGGCGTTTACCTAAAGGATCACAAACAAAGTTATACCAAAGCTATCAGCACAACCATGTTTATCACAGTATTATTCACCATAGCTAAGATATGGAACTAACACAAATGCCCCTCAGTAGATGAATGGATCAAGAAAATGTGAGATAGATATATATCTATATATATATATATATAGATATATATATATATAGATATAGATATAGATATAGATATATAGATATATAGATATATATATATATATATAATGGAATTCTATGCCTCCATCAGAAAGAATGACATCTCCCCATTTGTTAGGAGATGGAAAGACTTGGAAAAAATTATAGTAAATAAAGTAAGCCAGGCTCAAAGAAACATAGGTCCCATGGTTTCCCTTATTTGCAATAACTAGTATAAGTTTAGGACAAGCAGAAAAAGTCAAAAGCAATGTACATATGACCAGATACGATGATGTTAAGCTAAATGAACCCCAAGAAAGGGACACAAGTGGTTTTTTCTTTCTTGCTATTGTTTCTAACATATTTATAATGTACCATGTGATTTTTTTGTTACTTTGTATGTTCCTCCCCCACAACCCTGTTCTCACTGTATTTGATGTCAGTGCTCTGCATATTGAATATGCACATCTCTAATTTGGGGAGGGGAAGGGAAAAAACAAAATGCTTAAATGGGGATACAGGTTGACCCATTGTAACAATGAGATGTACAAGACACTATGTTGAAAGCGAATTTTACAGTTTAGGCGAAGGAAAGAAATGTAGTTGTAGAGGTGTGAAGGAAGGTATGGTAGGGAAAAAACAAAGGAGGAGGCAACAATGCTTGATGGGAAATGTACTCATTACCTTGCTCATATAATTGTAACCCTTCTGTACAGTATTTTTACAATAAAAAAAAAAGTATTTTAAAAAAAGGATGAAATGAGCCCTGGATAGTAAGATTCCTATTCCAAATTTTTCTAGATTTTTGTTTGGTTTGGTTTGGTTTGGTTGGTTGATTTTTTTGTCATTTTTGGGGCCTGAACTCTGGGCCTGGGCCCTGTCCCTCAGCTCTTCAGCACAAGGCTAGTGCTCTATCACTTGAGCCACAGCACCACTTCCAGTTTTTTCTGCTTATATGGTGCTGAGGAATCAAACCCAGAGACTCATGCATGCAAAGCACTCTACCACTGAACCACCTTCCCAGCCCCCAAATTACTCTAGTTTTTAAAAATAAGACTCTCATTCCAACAACATAAAAATCTCTCTCTCTCTCTCTCTCTCTCTCTCTCTCTCTCTCTCTGTATTAGGGTCTAAACTCAGGCCCTCATTATGTTAGACTTTGCCCCTTTATTTAATAAAGTTTTAGGTTTTTAAATTTTTTATTTTATTGTAAAGATGCTGTACAAAGAGTTACATTTACATGAGTAAGGTACATTTCTCATTGAACATTGTAACCCACTCCATTATTGTTCTCCCTCTATCCCTTCTCTCCCCTGACTCCTCTCCTCCCCCACTGCACAAAGTTGTAAAGTTCATTTCTGACATAGTGTCCTGATTATTGTTGCAATGGGTCGTGTTTTGTTCTTCTTTCAGCATTTTGTTATTTCCCTTCCCTTTCCCCAATCAAATAAATACAAGATGGAGGGTAAACAAAGGAGGAGCCAACAATGCTTGATAAGAAATGTACTTATTATCTTGCTCATGTAACTGTAACCCTTCTGTACAGTATTTTCACAATAAAAAACATTAAAAAACAAACAAAACAAAAATATACCTATAGCTCAAAAAATCTCTCCAATAGCAAACAACTACCCCATTAATAAATGGGCTAAAAAAAACCACATTGAGATTCTACCGCACCCCAGTTAGAATGCCATTATCAAGAAAACAAATAATAACAGATGCTGGCAGGGATGTGGCAAAAGGGAAAACTACTACACTGTTGGTGGGAATGTAAGCTGGTTCAACACTCTAGAAGGCAGTATGGAGGTTCTGACCCCCACCCCTGTTTGTTTGTTTTTGTCGGTCATGGGTTTGAACTCTGGACTTGGGCTCTGTCCCTGCGCTCTTCAGCTCAAGGCTAGTGCTCTACCGCTTGAGCCACAGCGCCATTTCCGGTTTTCGAGTGGTTTAATAGGAGATAAGAGTCTCACGGACTTTCCTGCTCGGGCTGGCTTTGAACCACGATCCTCATATCTCAACCTAGGATTACAGGTGTGAGTACCAGCGCCCGGCTCCCACCCCTGTTTTCTGTGTTATTGTTTTGCCCAGGAAGAGTTTGAGACCATCACCATCCTTCCTATTCATCCTTCATAGCATGGGCCACCACCTCAGTTTATTTATTGAGTTGGGGCCTCACTAACTGGTTGCCCAGGCTACCCTTGAACCACAATCCTCTAAATGTCCATTTCTCAAGTTGCTTGAAGTATAGTTATGAACTGCCATTCCCAGACAAAATCTATCAATTCTCAAGTGACTGGTCCTTGGGACTTTTGAAGTAACCATTTCTTTGTAACTTAATGATTAGGATATTCAGAAAACATGATAGTATTAATACATATTCATTCTTCTGCTCCTTTCTAAAAATATCAGCAAAAATAATCAGTAATGATTGAACAAAAAGAAGAGAAGGGATAATAAGAGAGGAGCAATTATATAATTTTGGAAAAAGAAAAATGGAGACCTGACTAAGCAAAGCAGAAGAAAGATGCCCCAAGTATAAAACTGGAAACCAATGACAACCAACCAATTGATGCTTTTGGATCCCATGCAGCATGAGAAATTTGAGATATGATGAACTACCAAAGTGAGGAATGAAGAACTAAACTGCAAATCTATAGAGACAGCAGATATTTTCTTAGATCCCATCACCCAGCCAGACAACTCCCCTTTCATGAAGAAAGTAAAAGTTTATTCTAGATATTAAACCAATGATTTCCTTCTCTTTACTAACTCCAAGGATACTCTAACTTGAGAAACTGAAGAATTCCTTCTAGGATTTGATCAACTTGAGAGAAAAGACCTAATATGAAATCTTAGTTTCTTTTCCCAAATAAACCACCACATTCCTATCTAATCAATAACCACACACCACTAAGAACCTATAGTGCCTCCCTTATATTTTTGTACGTTTTTTATTGTAAAAATGCTGTACAGAGGGGTTACAATTACACGAGCAAGGTGATGAGTACATTTCCTATTGAGCCTTGTTGCCTCCTCCTTTGTTTTCCCTCTACCATCTCTTCCCTCCCACCTCCACAACTACCCCCTTGTACATCTCATTGTTACAATGGGTCAACCTGTATCCTTATTTAAGCATTTTATTTTTTCCCTTCCCCTCCCCAAATTAGAGATGTGCATATACAATACGCAGGGCACCAACATCAAATACAGTGAAAATGGGGTTATACCATAAGGGAAGAACATACAAAGCAAAAAAAAAAAAAAAAAAAATCACATGGTACGTTATAAATATGTTAGAAACAATAGCAAGAAAGACAAAAAGATATTTGTGTTCCTATCTTGGGGTTCATTTTGCTTAACATCATCTTATCTGGTCATATGTACATAGCTTTTGGCCTTTTCTGCTTGTCTATTACATGTACTAGTTATTGCAAATAAGGTAAACAATGGGCCTGGCTTACTTCACTTAGTATAATTTTTTCCAAGTCTTTCCATTTCCTAACAAATGGGGCGATATGATTCTTTCTGATGGAGGCAAAGAATTCCAGTGTGTGTGTGTGTGTGTGTGTGTGTGTGTGTGTGTGTGTCTGTGTGTCTGTGTCTGTGTGTGTGTGTGTGTGTGTGTGTGTGTGTGTGAATCACATTTTCTTGATCCATTCATCTACTGAGGGGCATCTGGGTTGGTTCCATATCTTAGCTATGGTAAATAATGCTGCGATAAACATAGTTGTGCTGGTAGCATTAGTATGGAGTGCCTCCCTTTTAAGTATAAGCAGCAAGTTGCTATCACTAACTTTTTCAAGAAAGCCTCAATGTAAAAGACAGGGACCTAAATAAACAAGTCTTTTTTCTAGGTACTCAGTAAACAGAAAACATATTGAGAGGAAAATAAGAAGCCAATTATAATGAATACCCCCAGAGGAATAATAGGGATCGTTGCAGTCATAAAACAGAATTCTCTACTTCAAAAAGAGAATTCAGATAACAATTAGGCCTTCTTGAAACTTGGGAGAAAATCTGAAATCTTAACAAAAGAGCTGAAGTTAATTCTGTTGGAGTAATTCTCCTAGAATGTTTGAAAAAAAAATACATTAACAACAGGAAGAAGATGAGTAAGACAAAGAGAAAGAACAAGGGACCTGGGTACCAGTGGCTCATGACTGTATTCCTAGCTGCTTGGGATCAAGACTTGATGGTAACCTAGGCAGATAAATTCACAAGGCTTCTTCTTAATCTATAGCTGAATATGGTGGCACTCACCTGTCATCCTGAGCTGTATGGGATGCTGAGATGAGGAGGATCACAGTGCCACGTCAGCCAACACTCCATCTCCATCCTCTCCATGTCCACATTGCTCTTAAAAGACACAGAAGACCTCATCCATTTGTACAAGATAAAGATTTTCAGCCAGGTGCCAGTGGCTCATGCCTGTAATCCTAGCCATCAGGAGGCTAAGATCTGAGGACCATGATTCAAAGCCAGCCCAGGCAGGAAAGACCACAAGACTCTTATCTCCAGTTAAACCACAAGAAAACCAGAAGTGGCACTGTGGCTCAAGTGGTAAAGTGCTGGCCTTGAGCTGAAGACCTGAGAGACAGTGCCCAGGCCCAGAGTTCAAGCCCCACAACTGACGGAAAAAAAAGATTTCTGACCATAAATATATAGATAATAAACAACTACAGGGCAACAGAAGAGACTAATGTCTAGTAACCAGAAAAGGCAGTAAGGAGATTTAGGAAGGAAGGGGTTGCTGCTGCTGAATTCATGTACTTTCCCTTCACAGCATACAAACTCAAAACTACAAATCTCAAAAGTCTTCTATTGTAAGTATAGCTCTACTATAAAGCACAATGTTGCCAAAAACCATTTATCTTACAGCATTCTAAAAGCTTCAGACAGACATTTTTCTAAAAACTGAAATTAATTCACAACTCTGAGTAACTTTTTGGAAGATATAGAAGTAAAATATCTCATGTGGAACAATAAAAGCAAAAACAATCCTTAGCAGAAAGAATAGCATTGGAGGAATATCAATACCAAATTTCAAACTCTACTACAAAGCCATAGTAATCAAAACAGCATGGTACTGGCACAAGAACAGACCTCAGGACCAATGGAATACAACTGAAGACCCAGAAATGAACCCACACACCTATAGCCACCTAATCTTTGATAAGGAAGCTAAAAAAAATAGAATGGAAGCGAGCTGGGAAGGTGGCTCAGTGGTAGAGTGCTTGCCTTGCATGCATGAGGCCCTGGGTTTTATTCCTTAGCACCATATAAGCAGAAAAGGCCAGAAGTGGTGCTATGGCTCAAGTGGTAGAGCGCTACAGTGAGCTGAAGAGCTGAGGGACAGCGCCCAGGCCCAGAGTTCAGGCCCCACGACTGACAAAAACAAAAATAGAATGGAAGAAAGACAGCCTCTCCAGCAAATGGTGCTTGCAAAATTGTTTAAATATCTGTAGAAAACTAAAGTTAGATTCTATATATCACTCTGCACCAGAATCAACTCCAAATGGATCAAAGACCTGGAAGTCAAAGCAGACACCCTGAAAATATTATAGGAAGGAATAGAAGAAACTCTAGAGCTCCTTGGCATAGGCCAAAATTTTCTTAATACAGTCCCAGAAACACAACAAATCAAAGAAAGGTGGACAAATGGGATTGCATGAAACTGCAGAGCTTCTGCATGGCAAAGGATATAGCTAGCAAAATCAATAGAAAGATAGGAGAAGATCTTCACTAACCGTACAACAGAGAAGGGTCTCATACCTAAAACTTAAACAACAAATCCTCAAAGAAACAACCACCCAACTAATAAGTGAAGAGTTAAAGAGAGACCTCTCTGAAGAGAAAATAAGAATGGCCAATAGACACATGAAGAAATGCTTAACTTCTCTAGCATAAAAGAAATGAAACTCAAAACAACATTGAGATTCTACCTCACCTCAGTTAGAATGGCTAGAATCAAGAAATCTAATAACAACAGATACTGGAGGGGATGTGGCCAAAAGGGAGTTGTTGGTGGGAGTATAAACTTGTTTAACTACTTTGGAAAGCAGTATGGAGGTTCCTCAAAAGACTCTGCATAGAGCTCCCCTATGACCCAGCAATCCCACTTTGGGGCATTTACCCAAATGATCACAAACAAGACCATACTAAAGCTACTAGCACAACTATATTTATCAAAGCATTATTCACCACAGCTAAGTTATGGAACCAATCCAGATGTCCCTCAGTAGATGAATGGATCAAGAAAATGTGATATATATATACATATATATTCATATATATATATATATTTCTATGCCTCCATCAGAAAGAATGACACACTCCATTTGTTAGGAAATGGAAAGATTTCAAAAAAACTATATTAAGTAAAGTAAGCCAGGCCCAAAGAAACAGAGGTCCCATGGTTTCTTTTAGTTGCAATAACTAGTATATATCTAGGACAAGTAGAAAAGGTCAAAAGCTGTGTACATATGACCATATAAGATGATATTAAGTGAATTGAACCCCAAGATAGGGGTTCTTGCTGTTGTTTTTAATGTATTTATAATGTACTATGTGATTTTTTTGTTTCTTTTGTATGTTCTTCCCCCATGGTATAACCCTTTTTTTCACTGTATTTTATGTCAGTGCCCTGCATCTTGTATATACATTTTTCTAATTTGGGGAGGGGAAAGGAAATAACAAAACGCTGAAATTGAAATGAGGATACAGGTTGACCCATCGTAAGAATGAGATGTACAAGACACTGTGGTGAAAACTAAATTTATAACTTATGGGGTGGGGGGGTGTAGTTGAGGAGATGGGAGGGAAGGGATGGTAGGGGAAAAACAAAGGAGGAGGTAACCATGCTTGATAGGAAATGTACTCATTACTTTATTCGTGTAACTGTAACCCCTCTGTATAATATTTTTACAATAATTTATATATAAGAAGTAAAATATCTCCTACCTGTAGGAAAAACAAAACCTTCTGTCCTAGACTTATTCCCAGTAGAAGTCTTCTTTGTGGACAAGAACTTTGTAGGACCACATGGTAAGATGTGAACCTCTAAGTTGTGGCACATTTCATAGCACCACATCACAATTCACAGTCACCATGGTCCAGGGAGAAGATCAAAGAAGAGATGAGCAGAAATAGTCTAACTTCAAAAACAAATCACTTTAATTTCTTTAATGATCCAAAGAACAAAGGAAAAAATTATCAGGAGAATCAGAAAGGGTAGTTCAACTGAGCACACAAGTAAATTCAGAAACTCAAGCATTCTCGTGTTAACTCCTACTGCCTCCATGTGTTCTTATTTTCGTCCATTCAAAGACTCACAGGGAGAGAAGGTATGAACAGAGCTGTGAAAATGAATACAGGTATTGCTCGTCTCTGATTCCTAGCAGATCCTGATTCTTTCCATATGTGTACTGAAACCTTTGAAAAAGCTGAACTGTCACATTTGTTTCAAATAAATAGAACAATCTCTTCAAAATTTTCAGTATTTTCAATGTTCTGTTAACCACAACCACCACAACCCCTGTCATTCTCTATGCTTCATTCGGAAATATATTTTCTCATAACACATATGCCTGAAATTAAACCACATATTTGGGAATGAACTTTGCTTGGTTCTCATATCTGTCCCTGCCATAAAAAAAAGACTAAAGAAATATTGATTAAAGGAATGAATTAATGTAATTTTGGAATCTAGAAGTCATGTGCTAACATAGATTGATTTCATCTGGTATTTCTCAAAGGAAGATCTTGAATGATCTAAAAATTAGCATAAATACAATCATGCTGTCGTGAGCAGTCCTAAAGACATCCGTGCTGGGAGCTGGGAAGACGGCTCAGTGGTAGAGTGCTTGCCTTGCATGCGTGAGGCCCTGGGTTCAATTCCTCAGCACCACATAAACAAAAAGAAAAAAGCCGGAAGTGGCACTGTGGCTCAAGTGGTAGAGCGCTAGCCTTGAGCTGAAGAGCTGAGGGACAGCGCCCAGGCCCAGAGTTCAAGCCCCACAACCAGCCCCCCCCCCCAAAAAAAAGACATCCATGCTACCTTGGAACAGTTCTACAATAGCATGCTCCTTCCTTGCCCTACATCTGCTGCTATGCCTTCCACAGTACTTCTGCAACTATTCCAGTTGAAAAAATAGCACACTCACTGATTTAACATAAGGACTCACACACTGGATACCAAAAGAAAAAGTGGGAGAGGTTTCCCATAATGAGTAAGTCTAAAACTATAAATGGACCACTTTAGAACTCTGGCATTCTTAGGCATATATCCAGAAGAATCTGAATCAATATATTAGAAAAATGTTGGTTTATTACAGCACTGTTCACTACAGCCAAGCTGTGGGATCAGCTGCGGTATCCAACAGATGACAAGTGAATGATATATATACATATATACACTGTAGGGAAATAGTCAATCATAAAGTGAACTGAAATTATGTCATTTGCAGGAAAAATGATAGAAATGGAGATCATTGTGTTGAGTGAGATAAGCCAAATTCAGAAAACCAGATGTCACATATTTTCGCTCATTTGTGGAATATAGACCTAAAATGATGATTTTGATTAATCAAAGATAAATATGTACGTATATACACATACAGTCATGCACACATACATAAACATAGCTTAATGAAATCTACCAAACAATTTTGAAAGGAGAAAAAAACACCATGGACATATAATGAGCAGAGAGGTGAACTTGTTCAAAGTAAGATGTATGCCTCTATGGGATTATTACAATGAAATCACCTCAGGCCATTAACACATGCTAACTAAACTTAAAGAAAATTGAAAAAGAAGAAAAATAAATATCACTGACTGATATTTATTCCACTTCAGGTCTCAGAACTGGAGAAGCTACTGGCTCCAGGCAGGCTTGATCCCCGTATCTCCATGCACAGGTAGACACATAGGACATCATCCAAATGAATGGGCACAATGCCAGCACCAGCAGCCCCATGCTATGAACAGGACACACACACACACACACACACACACACACACACACACAGGACCACTAGGACAAAATTAGCTTCTTTTTTATTTTTATTGTGAAAATACTGTACAGAAGGGTTACAATTACATGGGCAAGATAATGAGTACATTTCTTATCAAGCATTGTAGCCTCCTCCTTTGTTTCCCCTTCCCATTCCTTCCCAAAAATTAGCTTCTTACTGACCCCTCACTACCTCAGGGTTTATTGACTTCCAAGATCCAAATTAAATTTGGGACAGTATTGCCTTAGCTTCCTTTCAATTTTTTTTTCCCCAACCTGGGGCTTGAACTCAGGGCCTGGGCACTGACCCTAATCCTGTTTGTGCTCAAGGCTAGTGCTCTACCACTTCAGCCACAGCACCACTTTTTTGAGTGGTGCTTTTTTGAGTAGTTTATTGGAGAGAAGAGTCCCATAGGGACTTTTCTGCCCCAGCTGGCTTCAAACCATGATCTTCAGATCTCAGTCTCCTGAGTAGCTAGGACTGCAGGCATGAGCCACCAACACCCAGCTCTTTTAACATTTTTTTTAAAGGGAAAAATCTAACTTTAAAGAAGCATGGTCACTAATAGGCTGACATCCATTACACCTTTTTTTTTTCAAATCCAACACCCAAGAAAAGATCACCATAACAAAAACTTCCAAATATTTTGTCTAGTGTCGCCAAGTGTCAAGCAGCCTTACAAATCTGATGCCATCCACAGAGCCCATAGCTAAGAAACCAGTGCCTATTTCTTCTGCATGCAACAATTAGGCTTCAGGGACATTTCATAAACTTTCATAAACCATGTTGATTTTTCTACATGAGGGTATGTATTTAACTTGTGAATTTGTTTTGGTTTATAATGATGTAAGAGTCGCAAGTTATATAACTTGGTGGGGAGGGGTGTCAGGAGAGGAAAACTGGGAGAAAATGAGGGAGGGGGGTGACACTGTTCAAAAAATGCACTCATTACCTGACATATATCACTGTAACCTCTCTAAATACCACCTGTACCATTAATAGAGTTACAAATTTATCCTTGCCTTTTGGCTTGTGTGTTTGAGAAGCATTTGTCATCGTAAAAGCCAATGCTGGCTGAGAACCAGTGGCTCATTCCTAGATACTCAGGTGGATGAGATCTGAAGATTAAAGTTCTAAGCCAGCCTGGGCAGGAAAGTCCATGAGACTCTTATCCCCAATTACCCTCTACAAAGCTGGAAGTAGAACTGTGGCTTAAGTGGTAGAGTGCTAGCCTTGAGCAAAACAGCTTAGGGACAGTGCGCAGGCCCTGAGTTCAAATCCCAGGACACATACACACACACACATACACACACACACACAGACCTATGAGAGCCAATCATTAAACAGAAATTCACACATTGTAGCCTCAGAAACACTGTGTCATTTCAATTTGTGAAATAAAACTCCCATTCTAACCCCACCCCTTCTCACTGTGCACCCCTTACTCAGAGACCACCATATAAGTCAAATGGCAAACAGGCAACTGGGATGCTGATTTTTAAAACAGTCAAGTGCTACTGAGCCAGCTAGACTCTCCCACCTCCACTTCTCCAAGCCCATACACTATGGTCTGACAAACTGAGGCTTCAACTCTCAGAATTAATCTACACCTGAAAAAGTTCTAAGGTAATTAGGCTTTTCACAAATAAGCTTTGCAAGTGAATCAAGGGAGAAAGTACCTTAATAACTGTGGAGGAAAGACTGCCATTCTTGCAGATCTGTTGCCCCTATGTATCCAAAACATGAGTCCCTTAGCTAGCAGACAAGCTTTGCTACATACTGCAGTGCTGCCCCAGAAAAATATCTCTGCAGAGAAAGCCAGCATGTGTCCACTCGCTTCATGCTATAAATATGAGCAAAGGCTCTGACTGACACTTAGATCTGAGGAACAGATTCAAGGTAAAAAAAAATTTTTTAACTCTTCTTTATTTTTGGTGGTGGGGTTTAAACTCTGGGCCTGGGCACTGTCCCTCAGCTCTTCAGCTCAAGGCGAATGCTCTACTGCTTGAGCCACAGTGCCACTTCTGGTTTTCTAATGGTTTATTGGAGATAAGAGTCTCATGGACTTTCCTGCGGAGCTAGCTTCGAACCTCAATCCTCAGACCTCAGCCTCCTGAGTAGTTAGGATTACAGGTGTGAGCCACCAGCGCCCGGCTAAAATATCTCTTCTTTTAACTTAAAAATTGTATCTTAAAGGTGAAGGAAAGAGTCTTCTAAAACTAATTTGCTGTAGAAATCAAATTAACATTCTAGAAAATTTCTATTTTGTGCCAGACCTGGAGCCTGAACTCCAAGCCTGGACGCTGTCGCTGAGGGTTTGTTGTTATTGTTGTTGTTGTTGTTTGGGGGGGTTAGGTTGCTTGAGTCTAGCACTCTACCATTTGAACCACAACTCCACTTAGGGCTTTTTTAGTGGTTAATTGGAGATAAGTGTCTCATGGCCTTTCCTGGCCAGGCTGGCTTTGAACTGCGATCCTCAGATCTCAGCCTCCTGACTAGCTAGGATTACAGGCATGAGCCACTGGTGCCTGGTTTTCTAGAAAACTTTTGATAATGGGATACAAGACTTGAAATTCGCAAGAAGAGAATTGCAACAGCAGACTAAAGGAGGAAAATTAAAATAAAATAAAACAACTCATATGAGATAGGAAAAATAACAAGACAATGAAAGTGTCATGTATATTAAGACAGAAGTTACCTAAGGGGAAACAAATGTATTAATGATATTAGTAATGTAAAGTGTGAAGCTAAAAGTTCTTCACAAAAGGAAAGAGAAAGAGAAATGATGGAATAATGAATACATATTAGCTATAAATGAAAGAGACAAAAACTCCAATTGAAAAACAGAAATAGACCCTGAGGAAATCGAAACAATTGATACATGAACAGACCAAAGATAAAACACTTCAACTGAAACACATATCAAAGCTTCCTTCATGAAGGTAATGTTTCAAAATTATAATAAAGTATCCAACAAGCATTTAATTTGTCCAAAAAGGAGTTGATTATTAATAAATACACAATAATCTATATTGCATAAATAAATGCATACCATTAGGCATGAGAAATATCTACAGCATTTTAAGAGCAGAAAACTCTTTCCTATTGTTCAGTCTAATTGTCACTGATATGTAAAGAAAATAGGAAATTTTAGAAAATGCTAGGTCTCATAAAATAGAACACTAAGAGATCTAAAAAATTTTAAGTGGTGAAGAAAGCCAAAAGCTCAAGAATGTAGATGGAAAATGTATGGTCTAATAAACTTCCATTTTTAAGGGAATATTAGTCCTTCCAATAAAACTATGAACAAACCCAAAGCCATTTAGAAAACCAGAAATAATCACTATATCCATGAAAATATTAGAATGAAAAGGAAATACAAACTCTAATAACAAATTACTCAAAAAATAAAGATAAGTTCACTATTTTATCAAAACCTAAGGTATAAGGCACAATCAATATTCAGAAGCAAATGCAACCAAAAATGTTTTGATTTAACTGTTAAAAGTAAAATAAAAACAAATTGAGTATCCAAATAAAGAAAACAAAATTAAGTAGCAAAGCAAACATTGAAAATAATCAAAGAACTAGAGAAATAACTTATAAAACAAAATAACATTGACACACATATTCACAATCCAGTTTTTCAAAAAGCCAATCAAACATAGTTATTCATAGAAAATTCATTCAAGAACTAAGTCTAATTATCAGGGTACTGGTGGCTTACGCCTATAATCTTTAGGTCCTGAGATGAGAATTGTGGCCCAAGGCCAACTCAGGCAAAAAGTTTGCAAAAAACCCCTGTCAAAAAAAGAAAAACATCAGCATGATAGTATGGAGTTGTCATCCTAGTATTGTAGGAAAAGTAGAAAACAGAAAGATTGTAGTCCAGGCAAAAAGTCAAGACCTTACCTCAAAAACAAGCACAGCCAAAAGGGTTGGAAGGTATTGCTCAAGTGGTAGCGTGCCCACATAGCAAGCACAAAGCTCTAAGTTCAAACTCCTTTACCACCACAAAAACAAATTAAAGAGTAGTAGATTAGAGAGTCTGTTAACACAGAAAAATAAAAGTTTTTAAATAAGAGAAGTAACATGCATTGTGAGATGTTAAAAATATATGCTAAGATACTAAAAGAGAAGAAATATAGCATTTACCCAACACTAAAGTCAACATGTTTAATGGTAAAACACTGTAAACATTTTCTGTCCCATGAATAAAATAAATCATAATTTCTCACTAATGTTTAATACTGTTCCATAAATACTGGTAAATAAAATTAAACATGAAATAGAAATGAGATCAGGTTGATGAAAAGCAAGGCATTAAATTATTATTAAATCACAAGTGATGATATATATCAGGAGGAGAAATAAGAGCTCAACTAATGCTTAGATATGACACATACACAAGAGAATTCTTGCATACGACCATTAACAGCAAAGAGTATATTTTTTAAATGCCTGGGTAAATAGTACTGCAATCAACATGGCTGTGCTGGTGGCTTTACTGTATCCTGGTTTAAATCTTGTGAGTAAATTTCTAGGAGGACTGCTGAATCATATGGCAGTTCCATATTTAATTTTTTGAGGAAGCTCCAGACTGCTTTGTAGAGTGGCAGCACAACCAACAATGAGTTAGGGTTCCCTTTTGGCCACATTTTTGCCAGTGTCTGTTATCCTTTGTTTTCTTGAAATGGCCATTCCAACTGGAATGAGGTAGAATCACAGTGTTGTTTTGATTTGCATTTCCTTTATGGCCATAGACGTTGAGCATTTCTTTATGTGTCCATTGGCCATTTTTACTTCTGAGAAGATTCTCATTCACTCATTAGCTCATTTATTAATTGAGTTGTTTGGGTTTTTTGAGGGTTTCATTTTTTACCTTCTCTGAATATTTATGGTAGGCCATTGTCAGATGTGTAGCTGGCAAAAAAAATCTTCTCCCATTCTGTAGACTATCTTTTCAGATTGTTGATGTCCTTTGCTGTGCAGAAACTTTCCAGTTTGATGCTCCACAATGGACAAATGGATCAAGAAAATGTAGTATATATACACAAGGGAATTTTACTCGTCCATTGGAAAGTTGTGGAAAAATTATGTGAAGTACAGTAAATCAGGCCCAGAGAGACAAAGGAGGCATGTATCCCCTTACCTGTGGAAGCTAGGTTTAGCTTACACACTTACAAGTAAATACGTTGGATGGTATGCAAGTTACACACATGTATTTTTATGGTAGATTCAAGGGGGAACTCAAATGGTGTAATTTATTAGAAAGGCAAAATCAAAGTTCCACAAAATAAAACAACAGGAAGCAAGTATTTAAAAGGTATAGGATGGAGTCAAGGGGAAGGGGGTAAATGAATGAAAAGGAGAAGCGAGGAAAAATGCAGACAAGAACCCAATGTATATCTTACAAAGAGTGAGGGACAGGGGAGGGAGGGGAGGAAAGGGAGGGAGTGGTAAGAAAGTTGAAAGGGATGACATTGATCAAGATGTATTCATAAACTGCTTTGTTAAGTGGCAACCCTTTGTAGAACTAAAGATAATAATTTTTAAAAGCCTAGGGATCGTAATATGAACAGCTGCTGCAGATAACATTTATTAAACTTCAAAGGAAACAGAAGGTCACCACCTAGGGAGGTTTTTGTTTTCTGTGCCAGCTCTGGGGCTTGAACTCATGGCCTGGGCCTTGAGGTATGGAGCTCATAGCTAGCACTCTACCATTTTAAGCCACATTTCTACTTCCAACTTTCTGGTGGTTAATTAGAGATAAGAGTCTCACAGACTTCCCTGCCCGGGCTGGTTTTGACTGCAATTCTTAGATCTCAGCCACCTGAGTAGCCAGATTACAGGCATAAGGCACCAGTGCCTGGCTGAGAAGGTTTCTTTCAGGGATGTTTTTCTTTTAACTTAGATGTTCTTCTTTCAACTTAGAGTTAGCAGCTGTATAAGCCAAGAGAGAGACCCTCCTTGAAAGTAAAATGTTATTTGCACTGAAACTGTGACCTCTTCTTTTCCACTTTAATCAGTCTCAGAAACTTTATTACAGTAATGGAAAATGAGCTGATACATGAAAGAAAGATGTGTTGCTGCAACTCACCTAACTACAAGTTAAATTTGAGTTCCTATTCCTGTTATACACTTTGCTAATAGTTACTCTTCCTCCTCCCTGACATAGTCTTACACTCTGGCGAATTACAGTCATGGATATACCATTACTGTGTTTGCCTGATTGTAGGCAGGTCAGAATAAATGAAAGAAATTTATTTGACCTGATCTCTACCAATAGAATACTCAGGACAATTGAAAGACGTATCCGGGTAATCGTGTTCATTTGTCTTTTACACATAAACTAGTGCACTAAGCATGCAAATAATTGCTTCAATTATTCAGTGCACATGGCTAGTGGAAATAAAATCTATAGTACATGATAACCACTTACTTGCAAAAATTATACAGAGAGAGGAGAATGGGCAGAATTCTCTCTTTCCTTCTCTTCTCTTACTCTCTCCCTTCCTCCCTCCCTTCTTCTTTTCCTCTTCACTGTATCTCTAGTATTGTTTCCACATAAACATATGACAGCTAGGAAGGATTGTGATTTATTCATTCAGCTTTGCAAATATGAGAATGGACCACATCAAACCACTTCTGTCTTGGCCCAGATAGGTAGGTAGATAGATAGATAGATAGATAGATAGATAGATAGATAGATAGATAGATAGATAGATAGATAGATAGATAGATAGATAGATAGATAGATAGATAGATAGATAGATAGATAGATAGATGATCGACATTTTCTGAAGTTAAAAATATTTACCATTGTTTATTATGTGTTGAGGTTCTGAGCTACTAGGCTGTGTGCAGTGGTATGTATATAGATATAAGGCAAGAGAGATCAAAATGTTTCTTCTGTTCATCAACCAGAAAGCTTTCTTAATGAAGAAGAAAAAAGAAAAGATGCCAGTAGCTCATGACTCAGGAAGCTGAGATCTGAAGATCATAGTTAGAAGCCAGCCTAGTCAGGAAAGGCCATGAGATATTTATCTATAATTAGTCATCAAAAAGCTGAAGTGAAGATGTAGCTCAACTGGTAAAGCACAAGCTTTCAGTGAAAAAGCTAAGGGACAGTACAATCCCCAGTACTGGCACAGAAAGAAAAAAAAATTAAACAGACTTCTAATATTCAAGACAGAAGACAGGCTACTTAGGCTTTTCTCTTTTGCTTCTTTTTATTCTTTTAATTGAGACTTTTTTTTTTTATCATTTCTTTCCTTTTAAGACTAGGTTATTAAACAGATGAAGAGGTCACAGCTTAAGCCACAACACTATAAAAGGCAAACTATAATGGTGCTATCTTTTTAAAGGGCATAAAATTTTAAAGTAGGAACTTTACACTATCCTAAATAACAATGCTAAGTTAGGTTCAAAGACATGCATTGATTTTTTTTTCCCACATAGCATGAAACTGTTCAAACTGTGGAAATTGTACCAGTCAGTTCCCTGGGAAGAACACTATGGGGTGGAGATAGTATGTGTGGGAGATCTGTTAGATGAACTCACAGTACCATGAGTTGGAGGAGGAAGAAAGAAGAATTGGGAAGAAGTGGTCTCAAAAGAAGCCACAGCTAACCTCCTAGGAATTCTGGAGCTAAAATGGTCCTACAGTGTTGTCTTATGTAGGAAAGAAGCATCAAGTATGCCCCTATATAACTCTCTCCACCACAGAGATGTTGACCAAGAAAGTTCTCTTCAGCATAGGGCAAATCCAAGAGACTCACCAAGAGGTATCAACTGCAACAATTTGGGAAATTTGAACAGTATAATATAGCATTCACTGATCTATGAACTAGGCAAAAACCATGTCACTGAAGAGCAAAAGAAATACATGCTGTCTTTACTACGGAAAAAAAATTGTGAACTGGCACCAGTGGCTCATGCCTGTAATCCTAGGTACTCAGAAAGCTGAGATCTAAGGATCATGATTCAAAGCCAGATTTGGCCAAAAAGTCCATGAGATTCTTATCTCCAATTAATCACAGAAAAAGCCAGAAGTGGCACTGTAGGCTCAAGTGGTAAGAAAGATAGCCTTGAGCAAAAGAAGCTCAGGGACAGTGCGCAAGCCCTGAGTTCAAGCCTCAGAACCAGCACCAAAAAAAAAAAAAGTGACTACTGAAAAAACCACAGTACCTCTGTGTCTTCATTTATAACAATATCAGAGGTCTAACAAGAGAATTACCTATCGTCTGTCCAATTTAAATGGACAACCCTTAATTTTGACTCCCCTTACTTTCAGTGCTTTAATTTTCAAGACGACCAAGAGGAAAAAATTTCAAATGGGGTCATGCTTCACAGAAAGTTCACTTTGGTTAGATTTTACAGTCTGGAATCCTGTTAATCCCCAGTTAAATTAGATCCCCAAACTCCAAAGTTATTTTCAAATCCCTTTGATAGCATTAGTACAGGAACATTTTATAACTAAATCTAAGCGTAATAGTTAAGTCCCAGAAGAGGTAAAAGGAAAATGATTGAACATGCAATTCTACTGCTTAGACCAGAATCCCAGACTGCTGAATTTAAGCTAGGAAATCAAAAGAACTTTAATCATAACTAACTCCATCATCATCAGCTTTTCCAAAGGAATAAAATTGCTAGTGAACCCATAATGAATTTCATTATCCCTGCAAAACTTAATGTGCTATGTTTCTTCTGCTGAGAAGCAGCAGAATAACCACACAGCCTCTTTTATTGTCTTCTTCTCTCCTTCTTTGAAAAGGTCATTAACCACATCTGGGGACTCCATTAGGCAAAACAGCCAACTGATAGTCATAGAAAGGTCATCTGCCCTTCCAAACATACAAAAGTCAGCCATCTTTATTTGGACACTTTAATGTAATGGCCCAAGAGAGGTGCTAAAGAAAACCAAAATGACTACATTGGATTTACTGTCTTGGTCTATTAGGACTTGTGTAGCATCTTTGTCCTTAGAGGAACAAAATGGAAAGGGCTAAAAATAGAGAACATTGATCTTTTCCTGGCACTAAGCTTTGTGGAGAACAGCTTTTGCAAAAGAGCAGCTTTATTTCATCTAGTTAAGGATTCCACATCATGCGTGCAACATAGCATTTTCTTTAATATGCTCCATTCCTAACTCTGCCTTCTCTTTTGTCAGCGGGAACTTTAATATTAATGAGTCATGCCAAAAAGAAGAAGCTGAAAATACAGAGTTAAATATAAAATGACTCCTCTCTTTGTCACAAGCAGGAAGCCAGTTTAAACTGATGTTAAGCTGTCCCTGAACATGGACACACAAATAAAACGTAAGCCATGGACTTTAACAGACCCACACATTTAAGTTTTTAGTTATTTGCAACAATTTGCTATTATAACACACTGGCATATTTCCTGATATTTTCACCAGTTATATGTCTTCATTTTCTACAGGAATGTTTCCATATCTTCTATATGATCATACCTCAATTTCAGAGTTGTTCTAGAATTCATAATGATAAGTATTTTGTAGTAGGAAAAAAAGCTTGATGTTTAACAGATAGCCATAATACTATGTATATGTACATATCACCAAAACCAAGAAAAGCAAAAGCCCTTGAAAATTGGCAAAACAACAAAGAACAACAAATATAAACTAATTTATCTCATATTAAAATCTCATCAAAGTGTATAGCTAGCTTGTTTTATATCATGATAATAACTCTGGTCATGCCAAAGCAAAGATCCAAAAAAAAGCCAGTTTCGTGAGCTGGAGGACTCTCCAAGGAGTGAGTGCCACATCTCCACCCCAAGTCTTTCTTACCTTGAATATCTTCAACCACTACACATTTCCATCAAGACTAGAGAATCTTCTGGAATCATATGGGCAGTAAACACCAAATACTGAACTGTAATATTTTGATATAAAAACGAGGGAGAAGCCAAGCACCAGTGGCTCAACACCTATAATCCTAACTAATCAGGAGGTTGAAATTGGAGGATTCAGGTTCAAAGCCAGCCCAGACTAGGAAGTCCATGAGACTCATCTCCAATTTACCACCAAAAAAACTGGAAGTAGAGCTATGCTTCAAGTAGCAGCATGCTAGACTTGAGCAAAAATGCACAAGGACAGTACCCAGGTCCCAAGGTTAAGCCATTGCACCTACACCAAAAAAATTAGTTGCTAAGAGAAATTTTTTGGCACACTTTGATTCGCAGAGCAAAATGAGGTTTTTGAGAAAAATGGTGGGGATGGGCTTTACTAAAATACTCATGGAGCTGGAGACTCTGTGAGGAAGATGGGTGAAGAATGTAATGTTGTAGGTCATTAGGAACTAGAAAACTCCTTAGGCCTATAGAGTTACACCAGAGTTAACTGGCTTCTTGTCAAAAGTCCACAGCTGGTAGAGTACCTATGACTCACACCTGTAATCCCAGCTACAAGCCTGGGATGTTGGACCTGAAGATAATGGTTGGAAGCCAGACGGGGCAGGAAAGTCCTTAAGAGTCTTTGTGGTTTTTTGTTTTGTTTTGTTTTGTTTTTTGTTTTTTTGGTCAGTCTTGGGGGCATGAACTCAGGGCTTAGACTTTGTCCCTGAGGTTTTTGCTCAAGGCTAGTGCTCTACCACTTTGAGCCTCAGGTCCACTTCTGCTTTTCTGGAGGCTAACTGGAGATAAGAGTCTTACCCCAGGCTTTCCTGACTTTGCTGGCTTCAAACTGCGATCCTCAGATCTCAGCCTCCTGTGTAGCTAGGATTACAGGTGTGAACCACCACCAGCACCCAGCTTCCAGGAGACTCTTATCACCAATTAACCACCAAAAAGCCAGAAGTGGATCTGTGGCTGGAGTAGTAGAGCATTAGCCTTGAGCAAAAGAATGGTCTGTGCTTATGCCCAGGACCAACACACACACACACACACACACACACACACACACACACACACACACACACACACACATTGTTCACAGTGCTGAACTCCCAGTCAAGGCTAAGTCATCAAAAAGAATTAACCACTTCAATAGTGTATTGGTGTCACCTTGAAATATTTTTTAGTGTGACCTTAATTTGAAAATCGTTTTACAGATATAATGGAGTTAAGATGAGACTCTGCTGGTCAGAGTGGACCTCATCCAATGACTGTTGTCCTTCTAAGAAGAGAAGAGACCCAGGCCCAGTACAGAGGAGAGATAATGTGAACACATTGAGAAGGCACGACGAGACGGGAATGATCTCCTAAAAGCCTGGGAACACCAAAACTGCTGGCCTTCACCAGAAGCCAGGAAAGAGCAGAGAATCCTGTTTTTAAGAGCCTTCAGAGAGAGATAATTCAGCTCTACTGACACCTTGATTGTCCGTTTCTAGCCTCCAAAATTATGAGAGAGCACATTTCTCTTGTTTTAATCCACAGGTTTTGTGGTGATTTATGCCAACAGGCCTAGAAAGCTAATGGATCTGTCATAAGAGTGGGAATGGGAGGCAATGATGTTGCACTGAGAGAACAGAAGTCTTCAGAGGCAAACAGCCTTTGGCCTATAGCTAAGAGCTGAACCTTGTTGCAATAAGTTGAGGCAATGAAAGAAGAGAAGGACAAGCCAAGAGACAATGTCTTAAAGGAGGAAGGAAGAGTCATGAGGAAAAGCAGGTCGTGTTTGGGAAGGGCTAGCAAGTTCAATTTTACCTTGCCACAATGTGTACAAGTAGAGGAAGGTCAGGGTGGCAAGTTAAGTTGAGGCCATGTTGAATAGAGTCAGCAAAGGAGCACAGATCGAACCCCTAATTAATAAAGAGCTATTACACTTGCTGTGGCTGAGATGGTATTTGCTCATAGCAAAGGTTAGGAAGATTAATTTGGTGGCATTTGTAGAGAAGCTTCACAGAGGAAGAGAAACTGAAAAATGCAAATACCAATGAGGAGACAGAAGTCAAAGCAACAATAATAACTCAACAAGCTAAAAGAATCCACAGGTAATAGGAAAGAAGCAAAGGAGATGGGAGTGCATGCTTGAACGAGGCTGAATGGATAGTTCTCAATACTTATTGCTTATATTGTAAAGAACCAATAAAATCTTCCAGTCTGGGAGCCTAAGGTGAGATAGAAAATGTACCCAGAGATAGTTAAGTCAAGAAGAGGTGGATTGGGCTGGGAAGGTGGCTCAATGGTAGAGCGCTTGCCTTGCATGCATGAGGCCCTGGGTTCGATTCCTCAGCACCACATAAGGAGAAGAAAAACAGAAGTGGTGCTGTGGCTCAAGTGGTAGAGCGCTAACCTTGAGCTGAAGAGCTGAGGAACAGTGCTCAGGCCCAGAGTTCAGGCCCCACAACCGGACCCCCCCCCCCAAAAAAAGAAGAGGTGAGTTGAGGGGGAGACATTTGGAGAACATGATTTGTGCCAAGTTAAACTGAATTCTTTCCTGACAAAGAAACCAATTATATATCAGTTGTAGTTGGATAGCTGAACTGGAGGTTGGGAAAGGCAAAGAAGAAAATGGGGAAATAGACACTAGAAACCTGCTTGATAACATCTTAATTGTGCCTGGATGTGGAGCTCTAAAAACGGCTAAAAATCAGCCATGATGGAAAGCTGAAAAAAGCCAGTCTTCATTGCACCCAGACCAACTCTTCTCCAAAGCACTGGGCACTGTTCATCTGACCTGCTCTCACAGATGACTCTGGGAGATAAACAGAACAGAAAATAGATCAAACACCTACAAGAGTCTACAGACCAGTCTCTTTGTGGGAAAACAAAGCTTTCACAAATCCCCAAAGAACACATATTTTATTAAGGCAGTACACAGAACAAAAAGCACTGTATACACAATGACTTTACAAAGGCATTTAAAATTTCTAGGTCAATAATAATTAACATACAATTAAAATAATGAAGAACAGGAATGTAAAACACATCTTATCCTGGGTGGGTGGTGTACTAGTGGAAAGGTGAGGTCAAATGGAAAGTGTAAAAAAAGTAAATGTGGTCAAAATACTTTATGTACATGTGTGAAAATGAAATAAAAAAAAAAAAACACCATCGGGCGCCCGTGGCTCACACCTGTAATCCTAGCTTCTCAAGAGGCTGAGATCCAAGGATCATGGTTCAAAGCCAGCACGAGAGAAAAGTCTGTGAGAATCTTATCTCCAATTAATCACGAGAAAACCAGGAGTGGTGCTGTGGCTCAAGCGGTAGAGCGCTTGCCTTGAGCTGCAGAGCTCAGGGGCAGCACTCAGGCCCAGAGTTCAAGCCCTATGACTGACAAAAAAAAAAAAAAAAAAAAACACCTTACTAAGACTTTGGAGGGGTCCATGTGCACATGTCATAATGAAACCTCTCACTGTACATGTATATCTACCTATGTACATATATGTATGTACACATATGGGTACATATATGTCTTTTTGGCCAAGCCCGGTGGCTGAAGTCTATGATCCTAGCTATCTGGAAGGTAAACATCTGGGGGAGGGGGGGGTAGCCCCCAGGCATAAAAATTCAGAAGACTCCATCTCAACCAATGAATACCTGGGCACAGTGCAGCAAACCTGTTATCCCAGCTATGGGAGACACACAATGGCTGAGCACAGTGTTGTGAGTCTGTCATCTTCAGTGACATGGGGAAACGTAAGTATAACTATCTCAGCCCATGTCATCCCAAGCATAAAATAAGACCCTATCTTGAAAATCAGCACAAACAAATACAGGAGGCATGGTTTAAGTGGTAGACCACTTGCCTATCAAGTACAAGGCCCAGAGTCCAATCCTCAGTCCTCTCCCTCCCCCCAGCCACAAAAAAAAGGAAAAATCTGGACATGGTGATACATGTACACCCAGTTACTCTGAAGACAGACTCCATCTGAAAAACCAACAAAAATACTTGGGATATTGTTTAAGTGCCCAAGCACTTGGCTAGCTGCAAGCCTGGATTCAATCCCCAGTACTGTATCATTAAAAGCCATGCAGAGGGACACTCAGAGGTCCACCCTGGCTAGCTGCATAGCTCACTCCCCTGCACTGCTTGTTCCTGCAGAGAAAGCTGCTCCTACTATTCAAATCCAGCTTCCCAAGCCTGTACTGGAAGTTCAGAACAGGTGACACCCTTGGGGTAAACTGAGCAATGAAATAGGAACGCTGACACATTTCCCCTTGCTCTCCCCCATCTGTGCCTGTTTGGAGATCCAGTCATTCTATACCTTGTTGTATAAGTGTCTTATAAAACTAAAGAATCACCTTTGCATGACACTGCCTCCTTTGCTGCCTCCTTTGCTTGCCTCTGCCTCTTTCTCTTTACTCCTGATCCTAGGATTGCAGACAGCATGTGTCAAGTAATATTGTGCCTAAGCCTCTGTTTTCTGAAGAACCCAAGCTTGGGGAAATAACCCAAAGCTATTAGACATTTCTGAGATCTGCCATGGCAGCTGTTAACCTCATACGATCATCCTCATAATGACTACCTCTCAACCATGTTTAACTCTATGCTGTCTCTCTTTGCATATCATTCTGTCCTTTCCTTCTTCTAATCTTTCCTCTTTTACTCTTTGTTTTGTAATAACTCTTCATTGTGAATATAATATGCCTATGTAAACTTGAATGAGACATAAATTTATTCTTTAGCAATAATAACTTAGCCATATCATGAAATAAAAAATTGTCCATTCCACAGAAGCTACAACATGCCTCATGCTGATAAAAAGTTTCACTCCCAGCCCCCCTAGAGTGAAGTAGTTTATGTTTTGTTTGTCCTGTCCATACAGGGTTTGAATTCAGATCCTCTTCCACTTAAGCCACACCTCCAGCTATCCTTTGTGCTGGTTATTTTGGAGATGGATTCTCATAAATTTTTCTGTTACATCTGGCTTTGAACCACAATTCTCCATGTTTCAGCTTCCCAAGTAAAAAGGATTACATGAGTCGCCAACTCCTAGCACATTTTCCTGGAACAAGCCACCTTGGAATTATCCTTTTCCTGACACCCAGTAGGGGTTCTCTCCCTTGCACTGACTGCCAAAGTAGGACCTGAAGCTTTATGATCATTCTGTGAACAATTTTTGGCCAAAGCTTATCAAATTATCATCTCCTTAAGGAATTATCATCTCCTTGATCCTGGAAAAGGCAAATTCTTCAACTACCATACTAAAATAAAAAGAATGTCAAGTTGCTTTTCACAGCTCAGGGTTCCTAAAGTGATCTATTTCATCCTGAGAAATTTGGCTTAGCCTGGTGGTAGATGCCTAGAGTCCCAGCTACTCAGAGGGTGGACATCAGGAGGATCACAATTCAAGGTCAGCCCAAGAAAAAAAAGTTAGTAGGACCTTTATCTCATCCAATGGGCCAGATGTGATTGATACATGACCAATCCCAGCCTCACAGCAGATAGATAGGTATGAAAATTATGGTCCCAAACTAGCCCCAGGCAAATAGCATGAGACTCTACCTATAAAATAAAACAAAAGATGGGCTGGGTCTTTCTTTTTTAATTTAATTTTACTGTCAAGGTGATGTACAGAAGAGTTACAGTTATATAAGTAAGGTAGTGAGAACATTTCTTGTTGAACTTGTTACCCCCTCCTGGCTGTGTCTTGAGTGCCAAGAAATTGAGTTCAAACCTCAAGAACAGAGAGAGAAAGAGGTGGAGGAGAATAAAATAAAGTGAGAGGAAGAGAATGTGGAAACAAGTATAACTACAATCAAAATACAGACAGAAAGAAAGAAGGTTCCATTCCTGGATGAGCAATTAGCTCACTCTTGCTCTCAGAAAGTGCTTACTTTTCCTCTTTATCAGCAAAATAAGATATTTACAATGCCAACAACCAAAGTGGACAGACAGGTATTGATTTGCTTTCTTGGGGATCAGAGGCTTCAGTGAATCAGTCTTTGGAAAGTGCTCTTTAAACATTTCAGTTTTGCAACGAAACTGTGAAATAAAGACTGACTTGGTCTCTGTGGGCCTCAGTGGTTTGCAGGTGGGATGTGTGAAATGTTTCACCTGCTAAAAACAAGTTTTTTCTTTGTGCAAAATTTCACATTGGCATAAAACAAAAAATTTTTGATTTTACTGTCAAGGTGATATACAGAAGGGTTGCAGTTACATATGTAAAGTAGTAAGTACATTTCTTGTCGAACACTGTTACCCCCTCCTCATTTTCTCTCCCATTTTCCCCCCCACCCCCCCAAGTTGTAAAGTTCATTTTCAACATGTTGTCTTGAATTACTATTGCATTGTTTCGCTCTTTGTCCTTTGTCTCACCATTTTGTTGTTCCCCTTCTCCAAATCAGATAAACACATACACAAATACACAGGGTACCAAAATCAGATACAATGACAACAAGATATAAACCATAGGGAAAACAAAAAGAAAAAAAGAAATAATTTCACATAGTACATTAAAAACAACAGCAACAACAAAGAAAATCTCTTATTTCCATATCTTGGTGTTCATTTCATTTAGCACCATCTTATGTGGCCATCTGTACACAGCCATTTCACCTGTTAAAAGCAAGTTTTTTTCATTGTGCAAAAATTCACATCAGCAGGAAAACAAAAACTTTTTAAAAATAATTTGTCTCATCAGGCCTTCCCATTCCTTCTCAGACTAGTCCTGTGTACATTCTCCCACACTTTGCTCAAACAAAAATATTGGAACACATTGGGCACCCGTAGCTCATGCCTGAAATACTAACTACTAAGGAGGCTGAGATCTGAGGATCGTGGTTCAAAGCCAGCCTGGGCATTAAAGTCTGTAAGAAGCTTATCTCCAATAAACTGTCAAAAGCACTGGAAGTGGAGCTGTGAATCAAGTGGTAGAGCACTAGCTTGGAGCAAAAGAAGCTCAAGGACAGCATGCAGGCCCTAAGTTCAAACCCCAGAACCAGAAAAAAAAAAAAATGGAACACAGATATCCATGCATAGAATTTCTGGGTCATTTGAATTCATTTTTCCTAGACTTACATATATTATGGACATAACTCTAGATCAATCAAAACAGAACAGTTTATTTTTATTAGGGCCTAGCTAATATACAATAATATGTTTGGGATGAAATGTTGTTAAACAGCCAGGTTGTTTTCCGGTTTTGAGTTTTACAAATAGTTCATCAATAAATTTCCTTTATCTGGAGTTTTTGTTTTATAGGATACATTTCCAAAAAGTGGAAATCTAGTCACAATGTGCATGTGGAATACTTTTCTTAAATACTACAGCAATTTATAACCCCCGAAGAGGGGGAAATGATCACTCTTCTCAGTGGCTGCTGTTACTCTTTGCTATTTGCCATTTTGATGGATGGAAATTGATACCCTGTGGTTATTTAATTTGCATTTCCCCAGTTTCTTACAAGGTTTAATGTTCTTTCTTTTCTGTGAATTCTATGTTTTTATTGGTTTCTTTTGCTATTCCATTTCCTAACTGTAGTTTGATTGTGGTTATCAATCCATGGAAGATCTGTGAAGGACATAGCCTCTTATCTGACATATGATAAATATCCTTTAAAACTCTCCCATAAATATACAATGACAGTTTCTTCTCAGCCATGGCTCTTTTGACTCATTGAGTAACTAGGATTCCCAACATGCGTCACCAGTGCCCAGCTATTTTTTCATACACTGTTTTTAAATTTGTATGTGGTTGTTGTAGACACTACTAGTAATCCACTGTAACCCTTCCTGCCTTCTTCTTGGACACTTGGCTCATTGCCCTTCCTGATCCCTTGCTGTTACTTCCAGTGCTGAATTTCACCATGGTAAAACACACAGAGGAAGTGACTGCCTTTTTCCAGGTGGAAGTCTTAAAAAGTATTCATCCAAACCACTTTCCGTAGTTTTTGCAAATACTTCTCAGCAGCTGTGGAAAAAGAAGAATTTAATATAAGAGAATGATAATAACTAGCTTTTCCAGCAGATGAAATGTCTCAACCACTCTATACAAACATTTGTTCATTAAGCAAGAGGCCTGAGAAGCTGCACACAGGGAAGAAATAGCCAGAAGAAAGTTCCCCAGTCTTCCTCCAGACATTATTTCTCTGGGCTACACCTCAGATCTAACAACAGGCTTGCTTCAGCCTCTATCCTTGGTCTCTGTGGGTATAGAAAGGCATCCTTAATAGCTATGTTGCGTGTGTATGCACATCATATCACCTGGCCTTTACGGGGAAAATACAAAGGTACAACAGACTCTTACCCAAATTGAAAGGTGTTTATGGGCTATCAGGGAACTTAAACAGACCCATGAGCAGTACAGGACAGGCAGGCCAATAGAACACATCCCTCACAAAAGCATCAGTGGATAGGAAGTGCCCACCAGTTATGAAAATAATGAAGAGAGAGAGAAAGAATCCATCTTCCTCTATGCTGTCCAGTTCAACATAAAGGTGATACTGGTATGTGTCTCAATATTAGTTGACTAACTGAAGCTACCAAAAAAAAAACAAAAACAGAGCGATCAGACCACCTGAAAAGAGAGAAGAGGGGGGGAGGGGAGATAAACACTGATGCAGGTGTTTCTCGCATTGAATGAACTTACTACCTGTCAGCCACTTGTTCTAAGCAAAAGCATAAAATCCACTCACAAGTACCATCTTTCTTGCTATCATTTTCTTTTCCGTTCTTTCTTTTTTGAATGCTTTGTATTATCTTTAAGTAATTGTACAAAGAGGGTGCCATTCACAAAAGAAGTTTATGCATACCGTGCATCTTAATCAACGCCACCCCTTTCAACGTTCTCACCCACCCCTCCCAACCCATTCCTTATCTTACTTACCTTAATTTTCAGTTATATATTGAATTTTTGCCATTTAACAAAGCATTTATGTGTACAATGCATCTTGACTCTGTTATCATGTCAACACCTCCACCTGCCCTTCAACCCCATCCTTTCTTTATAGTTCTCAATTCTGTGGTATAGACAATGAATTCTTTCCTGCATTCTCTTCTCTTCCCCCTTCATTCTCCTACCCTTTTCTCCTGGACTCCACCTTCCCCTCTTGCAGTTACCCATTTCCTGGTACTTATTTTATTGGGCTTTGACTTAGTCTTTTTAAAGAATTACACCATTGTAATTGCCCTCTTCATAGAGTCTATTACACTTTAGTTAATTCATTCATAACTCTTTGCTTAGCACCCAGGGTGTTTCTTTGTAGATTTATAGGCATATAGTTCCTTTGACTATGTTCTGGCAATTCAAGCTTACCTGTAGGAATATTAGAAAGCAAAATCATCTACCCTAGCTCAGCATCATAGTCACCGCTTCTACCTCTTCCTACAGGCTTCATGAAGGACTTGAATAGGTCCTAGTCTCTGGGACTTTTGTAAATTCCTGCTATCCTCAGACAGCTCAAACATCATTCCTCCCAGGAGTGTTTCCTGAGCTCTTCTAGACAAATTAATCCATCCATGTGTCAGCAGCACATTTCAGAAACCCTCGATTGCACGTATTCTTCTCCCACCTTCTGTGGCAGGGATTGTATCTTAGGTATGGCTATTTCTATTGCATGTCATTTGTAAGTAGCTGTTTTATTAAGTGAATAAGTTTTCCATTTTTGCTCTAGTGCTTCCATCCTCTAATGTCAGGATTTCGAATTCTGAAAATATTTCATGAAAAGACTAATAATAGTTCCAGTCACATTATATGGGCGGTTTGTACATGGAGCAGTGTGTGGTGGCATGCACTTGTTCCACAGCTCCTAACAGGGCTGGGCTGTGTCCTGAGAGCACGCTGCCCTCTGCTGGTAGTATGTTATGCACTCCCTACTGGGCAAGGATGACCTTGGCCCCCATGCTGGTTCTAGTCCCTTCCCTGTGCAGGACAGCAGAGAGCACTTGGTCATAACTATTCACAGAACACCCATAGTAAAATGTTATTTTTTAATTTGCATCTGTGAAAGAAAGGAAGGAATCCAAATAATATAAAGTCTAGCCAATGTCCTTTTAGGTATTTTATATAAAGCCCTGAGCAGCTTAGAAAATGTGTATCGTTTTTATTAGTCTCATAATTTAAAGTACCTTTGCACTAATCTTCCTAGGATGGTAGAAGAGAGATATAAAGCCTGTCTCCAGAGTTCCACTATCCCAGGGAAAGTGAGAGCTTCAACCTCCCAATGGCTCCCATCTCCCATTCTACAACATCATAAAAGAGATTTGTGTTTATTCACATGAAAAGAGATTAATAATGTACTGCTTTAAAACAGTGTGGCACACACATCAGGTACACTTGCACTTGTATGTGTACATAGATCAAATATATGTAGTACCTGTATAATTTTATAAACATATTTTATATACATATATCTGCAGGAGGAAAGATCAGGAATCATATATCAAAATACTAATGATGTTTATCCAGAGATGTTCATATTTTTAGCTCCTTCCAATTTAATGTTTGCATTGTTTATCTGTATTTCCTAGTTCTAAGGAAATTATCAGATAATAAAAATGGGAAGAGGGAAAATTTCATAGATGTGTCCAAAAGAAGCAGCCATAGATTAAGACCTGATGTCAAAATTAAAGCTCTTCTGGCTCCTACAAGGAAAAGATGTCGCTTCTGATGCAAATATCACTATGAAAAGCAGATCCATAGCTTCCAATTACAGGAAAAAAATGTCCAGAGCCCCAGAAGACTGTCTACCCCAGAACTGCAGTCCTGCCTGCCCCTCCTTTTCAGGCCCTGAGAAACTTGGTTCCACCCCATTTATCTTGCAATTAATGACTAAGCCATACTGCTCTTCATTAAGAAGCTATTGAAGCCATACCTGCTGTTGCCCAGGAAATAGAACCTGCTGAAAGACCGCTTGAGCCCTTCCAAAATCAAAGGATCCCCAGGGCCCTGGACACCCTAAGAATGTTGAAGAAAGAGGGAGAATGGCATGGGCATATAGCCAAGAAAGCTCAGCAATTTTCTTTTTAATTATTGAGATAAGCGAGTGAGTTTGGTTTCATTTAGCTGTTCAAATAGAAATCTATTTAAATATTTAAACAGGAAAGCCTCCTGCTCTACCACCCTGCCCTCCTGTAACAAGCTCTAGCCTTTCCACAGAGATAAATTTTATAGTGAATTTGGTTTGAGAAACTTCTATTTTATGGGTTAGAAATTGATTTCAAGAGCCTTTGGCAGAGTAAAACACACACAATTGTGTATTTGCTCTGGGGGGTAAGTCCACACTCCCTCTCAGTACAAACTAAATCTCCTGCTGGTAAACACTGAGATGTTTGGCATTTGAATAGCTTCTCTTTTGGAGATGTGGTCCTGATAATCTCTTTCACAAACCATTAAGGGCCCAAACCCTCCCCGAATGCCTGGCTGTTCCTGAAAATCATCCTGCCTTGTTCCCATCCATCTCTTTGGACAAACAAAATTCGACAACATCAAAGCAACAAATATTGGTTAGTTTTTAATCTCCAGTGAAAACTTAACCTCTCAGAGGAGGCTAATACTCAGACAAATTTTGCTATTCTCTTCCATACCTAAACTCAGTCCAGAATGTAAAGATTTCTTTCAATGGTACATTTCATCAAGAAGCAGTTCCCCAGAAGGGGGGGGGGAGGGGGGAAGAAAACTGTCATAGAATGTACAGAGACTGTACACTTTCAGGATCTTACTTTACCTATGACATCCAATTATTTTTCCACCCAGCAAAATTCTTTGACTTGGAATTCCAGCTTGGTTGCCATTGCCACAGCCTCTCCTGAAGCACCACCTCCCCCTAAAAATGTAACTAGCAATCATTCCTTGATAATTGCTCCCAATTGCCTTAGACTTGCTTGGAGAAGTGTGCTAACATTGCATTGCAATTTTTCTGTTGACATGTCTGTCTGCCTGTGTTAGACTACACGTTCCCAAGAAAACAAAACATCTCCCAGTGTAATGTCCCCAATCCCTACTGTTCAATAAATAAATGCCGAATGAACCACTAAGTAAATGTAACAACCACTACAGAATCCAATTTGTTTGTATGCTTTCATATGTACAATAAACAGACTAACAGATTCAAAAAAATAGTGGGAGAACTTTATCTGCACTCCTTTTTTTTTACATATGTGGGTTGAACGAGGACTGTTTTAATTAATTCTCAACAGAATGGGGTTTAATAATATTTCTGGAGAAGATAGTGTGAAGGCAGCAATTTTCACTTTGGTTTCCTGGGCGGGGAAGGGGGGAGAAATCAGCTTTCAAGAAAAAAAAAAAGTGGATTTTTCTAGCAGCTCAAACTTGTCAACAAATTCTGTTAAAACACAACAGCCAGCCAAGAGCTTTTTCACATTTTTTAAACCCCCCCAAAAATGTGATTTTTTTCCCTTGCTATGTTATGAACTTTCTCACATCCCTTTCTTTTGGATCTTTGTGCTGTAGGGGCTAAGAAAAGAAAAATTTCAGGTATCATTGTTTGAATCAACAGTAAGAGACACTGGGAGCATAAAAGTTTATGTTCCCAATTAATTGGGCCTTTTACTTCCTTTAATCAGTTTTTTTCCCCTGGGAAGCTTATACCTTGCTAATTATGAATTAGACTTTTTTCTTCAACTCTTCTCTGGTATTATTATAAATCTATTCTGAAATTTATTATTACTTACAAATTTCTACCCATAACCTTCAAGAATAATTCCTTTGTTGATAAAGTTCATTTTTTTTCTTCTTCTTGCTAATCAACAAGAATGCTAGAGAAATATAATCACTCCTTCCAAGTCCATGGTAGGGCAAAATATATCTCACACAATACTATGAGACCATCTACAATTCAAAGGAAGTTCCTAAGCTGTAATTAAAGGTGTAAGGCTGTCACTAGTCCAAGAAGTAGTTCGTTCACCTATAAAAATCATATATTTGGGTACATAAAAAGACAAAGCAAAATCATAATTCCCATAATTTGGTATTTTTAATTAACCTCCATTGTGTGAATACTGCTAATGAGCATGGATATTAGGTGGCCCTGAAATAGTAGGTTTAATATCTTTGCAGTAGCTCTTCTCCATCTTGATTGGCAAGTCAATATGCTTCACTAAGATTGATACTTTGGTTTCCTTTAACTGACTCATCCCTAAACTTCATGGCTAATTTCGACCACTAGGCAGTCTGCACATCCATTGTTCAGTTGGTCATTCATATTGAGCATACTTTAAGCTAAGAGTTAACATTAATAACATCTTGATATGCAAACGATCCTAATGAAGTGGTAGCCCAAATCAATTTTCTAGTGTGCTGATCACAGATCAATGTGAAATGATTTGTGCCTTTATCTATAACAGACGCAAGACAGAGCCTTTGATGTTCTCAAAAGATAAAGGATTGTAACATATGAATCACATTGTTTTTTTCTGAATTAGATGAATATCAGATTCACTTTTATTCTGCAAGGGTGAACAAACTCAATCTTGGGTAACCAACCAGACACTCTAATTCCATCCAAGTAAAGATGATCACAAAATGTTGTATTTTCTTTCCTAAACTGCAGGGGGTTGTAAGTGGAATAAAAATAGCCAGTGTTCTGAATTTAGAAAAAGAATACACAGATGTGCCAAAATATAGAACATGATAGACACCATAGCATTAATCTTCTTTCTGAACTTATTTCCCCCTTGGAAAATTTCTTCACAAAGAAAGATTTACCAAGGGAGAGTTGAGTCCATGTTGTGTTATAAAAAATTCAGAAGGCTTAGCTGGAGGAGGTATAACAAAGTTAGAGCATTTGATGGTGATATAGGGCAGGGATTTTGAGATATTTAAAAACAAGTCATATTAAAGATGTAAAGTACTTTGATTTATCATAGGTTTGATATGTGATTTACCAAATTAGCAAAACACTTGCTTTTAATAATGCTTGGAGTTAATATTGCTGCTACTAGAGTTATAAATTATTTAAATTTGAATTTACACTTTCCATCATTTCTGGATTTAAAAAAATAAGTAAAATGCAATTTTAGGTTGGCCATTGGTGATTTCTATGTAAATTACCAGTATTAGTAAATTTGTTACTTAACACAGTCTAGAATTGATTTAATTACTGAGTATTCCTTCCCTACTCTTTGTATTAATCTTGTAAGCTCTTCTCGAAGAAACCCCTTGCAATTATCAAATTCCCAGTTCCTCTGACTTGTTAAACTACATCTTAAATTTTAATGTCTACTACAAACTAGGGTTTGTTTGATGTTTTTAACAAAAATAAGGACCCAAAATTATACTATTTCCAGTGCTTGTTTTCTTTACATTTTTTAAATTTTTTTGTGTTGATCCTGAGACTTGAACTCAGGACCTAGGCACTGTCCCTGAGCTTTTCTTTATATATATATATATATATATATAGTGAAAATACTGTACAGAGGGGTTACAATTACATGGGCAAGATAATGAGTACATTTCTTATCAAGCATTGTAGCCTCCTCCTTTGTTTCCCCTTCCCATCCCTTCCCATCCTCCCACCCCCACCCCCCACCCAATCCTCCCCACCACCCCCCACCCCACACCAAAGTTGGAAAGTTCCTTTTCGACATAACGACTTGTACATCTCATTGTTGCAATGGGTCCACCTGTATGTCCCTGAGCTTTTCTGCTTAAGGATAGTGCTCTACCACTTTGAGACACGGCACTATTCTCAGCTTTTTAGTAGTTAATTGGAGATCTCACAAACCTGCCTGCTCATGCTGGCTTTGAATCTCAGTCCTCGGATCTCAGCCTCCTGAGTTGCTAGAATTTCAGTCATGAGCCACCAACAACCAGCTACATTTTTTTATCAGTTGTGGAGCTTGAACTCAGGGCCTGGGTGTTTGCCCCTGAACTCTTTTGCTCAACGTTTGAGCCACAGTGCCACTTGGAGTTTTCTGGTGGTTAATTGGAGAGTCTCATGGACTTTCCTGCCTGGCCTGGCTTCAAACTGTGATCCTCAGATCTCAGCCTGCTGAGTAGCTAGAATTACGAGCATGAGCCACCAGCACCCGGCTTACATTTATTTTTAATAGCATCAACTGTGAAGATGAAAATGGCATTTGTTTGTATTTTCGCTGTGTGCTTGAGCTGTTTGTTTTAGATAAGGTCCTTTGGCTTAATGGAGATTCCTTTTCTTTTTTTTTATATTATTATTTTTTTGTGTGTGAACATACTGTACAGAGGGGTTACAATTACATGGGCAGGATAATGCGTAAATTTCTAATCAAGCATTGCAGCCTCCTCCTTTGTTTACCCTTCACATCCCTTCCCAGCCTCCCCCCTCCCTCCCACCCAATCCTCCCCCTCTGCCCGCCCCCCACCACACCCCACCAACGTTGTAAAGCTGGTTTTCGACAAGACAACTTGTACTTCTCATTGTTGCAACAGGTCCACCTGTATCCTTAAACGACTGGTTTTTCCCCATCTCCTCCACAAGTTATACTGACATCAAATATAGTGAAAGCAGGGGTTGTACTGTGGGGGAGGGACATACAAAGCAACAAAGAGATAATCTTATAAATGCATTAGAAACAAATGCATGAAAGAAAAAAACATTAAAATACATATCTAAGGGTTCATTTTCTTAACATCACATTATCTGACCTTTTCCGCTTGACTCATACATATACTAGATATTGCAAATAAGGGAAACCATGGGACCTATGTTTCTTTGGGCCTGGCTTACTTCACTTAATATAATTTTTTCCAAGTTTTTCCATTTCCTAACAAATGGGGCAGTGTCATTCTTTCTGATGGAGGCATAGAATTCCATTGTGTATAGATACCACATTTTCTTGATCCATTCATCTACTGAGGGGCATCTGGGTTGGTTCCATATCTTAGCTATGGTAAATAATGCTGCAATAAACATAGTTGTGCTAGTAGCTTTAGTGTGGTCCTGTTTGTAAACATTTGGATAAATGCCCAAAAGTGGGATTGCTGGGTCATAGGGGAGCTCTATGTGAAGTCTTTTGAGGAACCTGTATACTGCTTTCCAAAGTGGTTGAACGTTTACATTCCCACCATCAGTAAAGTAAGGTTCCCTTCTGTCCGCATCCCCTCCAGCATCTGTTGTTATTAGAGTTCTTGATTTTTGTCATTCTAACTGGAGTGAGGTGGTATCTCAATGTTGTTTTGATTTGCATTTCTTTTATGGCTAGGGATGTTGAGCATTTCTTCATGTGTCTATTGGCCATCCTTCTTTCTTCTTCAGAGAAGTTTCTCTTTAAATCTTTAGCCCACTTATTTATTGGGCAGTTGTTTCTTTGAGGATTTGTTGTTGGGGGATTTAATTTTTTGAGTTCCAAGTATATTTTAGATATGAGACTCTTGTCTGTTGTATGGCTAGTGAAGATCTTCTCCCAATCCGTGGGCTTTCTACTGATCTTGCTAGATATGTCCTTTGCCATGCAGAAGCTCTGCAACTTTATGCAATCCCATTTGTCCAACCTTTCTTTGATTTGTTGTGTTTCCGGGTCTCTATTCAGAAAATTTCGGCCTGAGCCAAGGAGACCTAGGGTTTCTCCTATCCATCCTGTAATGTTTTCAGAGTGTCTGCTTTGACTTTGAGGTCTTTGATCCATTTGGAGTTGATTCTGGTGCAGGGTGATATATAAGGATCTAGCTTTAGTTTTCTACAAGTAGTTAACCAATTTTGCCAGCACCATTTACTGAAGAGGCTGTCTTTCTTCCATTCTATTGTTTTAGCTCCCTTATCGAAGATTAGACGGCTATAGGTCTGTAGGTTCATTTCTGGGTTTTCAATTCTATTCCATTGGTCCTGAGGTCTGTTCTTATGCCAATACCAAGCTGTTTTTTTTTATTATTATGGCTTTATAGTAGAGTTTGAAATTTGGTATTGATATTCCTCCAGCAGTGTTCTTTCCATTGAGGAGCGTTTTTGCTATTCGGGGTCTTTTATTGTTCCATATGAATTTTTGGATTGCCTCTTCTATTTCCTTAAAGAATGAGGTTGGAATTTTGATAGGTATCACATTGAATTTGTAGATAGCCTTGGGAAGTATTGCCATTTTCATGATGTTAATCTTTCCAATCCAGGAGCATGGGAGGTTTTGCCATTTTCTAAGTTCTGTTTTGATTTCCTTTTTCAAGATTTTAAAGTTTTCATCATAGAGGTCCTTCACTTCTTTGGTTAAGTTAATTCCTAGGTATTTTATTTTTTGTGAGGCTATTACAAATGGAGTTGCTTTCCTAATTTCAGCCACACTTTTCTCATTGTTGGCATACAGAAAAGCCATTGATTTTTGAGGGTTAATTTTATACCCTGCTACTTTGCCAAAGTTTTGAATCAGCTTGAGTAATTTGGGAGTGGAGTCTATGAGATTCTTTAAATACAAGATCATGTCATCTGCAAAGAGGGAGAGTTTTATTTCTTCTTTCCCTATTTGGATCCCCTTTATGTCTGCATCTTGTCTTATTGCTGTAGCTAGGCCTTCTAATACTAGATTGAAGAGAAGTGGAGAGAGTGGGCATCCTTGTCTTGTTCCTGAGTTAAGAGGAAATGGCTTTAGTTTTTCACCATTGAGTATAATGCTGGCTGTAGGTTTGTCATATACAGCCTTTATTGTATTGAGGAATGTCCCATGGATTCCTAATTTTTCAAAAACCTTCATCATAAAGGGGTATTGGATCCTGTCGAATGCTTTTTCTGCATCTATTGAGATAACCATGTGGTTCTTATTCTTGCTCCTGTTGATGTGATGAATAATATTAATTGATTTGCGTATATTGAACCAGCTTTGCATCCCTGAAATGAATCCTGTTTGATCGTGGTGTATGATTTTTTGGATGAATTGTTGGAGATTCCTTTCTCCAAAGGAAATTGGCCAGGGAAAGTGGGGGGATATAATAGAGCTGCCTGACAATTGTGGAACATGAGGTGATAAAACAGCAGGAAGTAATTCTCTTCATAGACCTTTACCTGGGTACACAAGAGAAAAGCTGACCTCTAGAAGAGAAGTCTAACAGTCAACAGCAAGTCTTGCTTGCTCAAGAACTTCATGTTAAAGAAAAAAAAATCTTAGAAATATCCAGGTAGCCAAAGATCATGCATGGACTAGACTTTTAAGACAGATGAGTCACATCCTGACATCACAGTTTTGTCCTCTTCACAAGACAATCCACCAAAATGCCCTCCTACTCACCCATCCATTGTGCACATGCCTACTGAGTGTCAAATATGAATAAGACATTGTGCTCATCACCAGTGCATTGGGCCTTAGCAGTCCGTGATTTCACTTTGAATCCCTCAGGCAAGTCAGCAGTGTACATGCTTAGACTTCCAACCACCCCAGGGAAAAGCACCCTGTTTTTTCAAAGTGTCAACATTACCCAAAAAAATTTAACAGGAAACCATTTCAAAGCAGAAAATACTGATACCAAACATGGAAATTCTTAGTAGAAATAATGCCTAGCAATTTACCCTTCTTGGAGTAATTAGACTTTTCTCTGATAGCTTTCAAAATCTTGGTGCATGGATTAGGACTTTATATTCTTGTGGCTAGTTGCACAAATATATACATTTCCCCTAAAATGCATGCAAAATTATTCTCTTGACCTCAATAAGTTAAAAAGGGTTTGTGTCTGAACCCTACTATGGCTCACTAGCTGTGCCCTCCTGGGTAATACAGGAGCAAAAGTGATACAGAAAACAGAACTCAAAGTGATGAACTGATTGCTTACTTATTGAGCCAATAAGCATCCACGCACACAGAAGACCCCAATAAGACAAAGCAGTTCTGAACACAAAGAACAATGCCAAAAGATTATACTACATTACAGAGCTATAGTAACAAAACAGCATGGTATTGCCACCAAAACAAGCACATGCATCAACAAAATAGAATAGAGAACCCAGAAATAAACTCAACCAGCTACAGCTATCTGATTTTTGACAAGATGTATACTGGAGAGAATACAGTCTCTTTAATAAATAGTGCTGGGGAAACTAAATCTCCACATATAGAAGGTTGAAGCTAGATAAACCCCTATTTCTTTCACTTTGTGTAAAAATCAATTCAAAATAAATCACAGACCTTAATTAAAGACCTGAAATTTTTATTGTGAAAATACTGTACAGAGGGGTTACAATTACATGGGCAAGATAATGAGTACATTTCTTATCAAGCATTGTAGCCTCCTCCTTTGTTTCCCCTTCCCTTCCCTTCCCATTCTACCCGCACAGCCTCCCACCCGATCCTCCCCACCGCCACCAAAGTTGTAAAGTTCTTTTTCGACAGAACAACTTATACAGCTCATTATTGCAATGGGTCCACCTGTATCCCTAGTTAAATGATTTGTTTTTTCCCTTCCCCTCCACAAATTATAACAACATCATATACAGTGAAAGCAGGGGTTATACCGTGGGGGAGGGACATACAAAGCAACAAAGAAATAATCTTATAAATGTGTTAGAAACAATCCCATGAAAGAAAAAAAAATTTGAATACATTTTTCTAACATCAACTTATCTGACCTTTTCTGCTTGACTCAGACATACACTAGTTATTGCAAATAAGGGAAACCATGGGACCTATGTTTCTTTGGGCCTGGCTTACTACACTTAATATAATTTTTTCCAAGTCTTTCCATTTCCTAACAAATGGGACAATGTCATTCTTTCTGATGGAGGCATAGAATTCCATTGTGTGTATATATATATATATATATATATGTCACATTTTCTTGACCCATTCATCTACTGAGAGGCATCTGGGTTGGTTCCATATCTTGGTAAATAATGCTGCAATAAACATAGTTGTGCTAGTAGCTTTAGTGTGGTCTTGTTTGTGATCATTTGGGTAAATGCCCAAAAGTGGGATTGCTGGGTCATAGGGGAGCTCTATGTGGAGTCTTTTGAGGAACCTCCATACTGCTTTCCAAAGTGAACAAGTTTACACTACCACCAACAATGAAGTAAGGTTCCCTTCTGTCCACATCCCCTCCAGTATCTGTTGTTATTAGAGTTCTTGATTATAGCCATTCTAACTGGGGTAAGGCCATATCTCAATGTTGTTTTGATTTGCATTTCTTTTATGGCTAGGGAGGTTGAGCATTTCTTCATGTGTCTATTGGCCATCCTTCTTTCCTCTTCAGAGAAGCTTCTCTTTAAGTCTTTAGCCCACTTATTTATTGGGCAGTTGTTTCTTTGAAGATTTGTTGTTGGGGGATTTAATTTTTTGAGTTCTAGGTATATTTTACATATGAGACCCTTGTCCAATGTATGGCTAGTGAAGATCTTCTCCTAAATCGTGGGCTTTCTATTGATCTTGCTAGATATGTCCTTTGCCATGCAGAAGCTCTGCAATTTCATGCAATCCCATTTGTCCAATCTTTCTTTGATTTCTTGTGTTTCTGGGTCTCTATTAAGAAAATTTTGGCCTGTGCCAAGGAGACCTAGGGTTTCTCCTATTCCATCCTGTAATGTTTTCAGAGTGTCTACTTTGACTCTGAGGTCTTTGATCCATTTGGAGTTGATTCTGGTGCAGGGTGATATATAAGGATCTAGCTTTAGTTTTCTACAAGTAGTTAACCAATTTTGCCAGCACCATTTACTGAAGAGGCTGTCTTTTTTCCATTCTATTGTTTTAGCTCCCTTATGGAAGATTAGATAGCTATAAGTCTGTAGGTTCATTTCTGGGTTTTCAATTCTATTCCATTAAGACCTGAAAGTTTGAAACTACTAAAGAAAAAAGAGCAAGTAGAGAAAACATCAAGATAGTTTTTTGATTTGGGGATTTTTTGGTTGTTTTGTTTTGTCTTGTTTTTTCAGTCATGGGGCTTGAACTCTGGACCTGGGCACTGTCCCTGAGCTCTTCAGCTCAAGGCTAAAACTCTACCACTTGAGCCACATTGCCACTTCCGGTTTTATGGTGGTTAATTGGAGATAAGAGTCTCATGGGCTTTCCAGCCAGAGCTGGCTTTGAACCATGATCATCAGATCTCAGCCTCCTGAGAAATTAGGATTACAGGCATGAGCCACCTGCGCCAGGCTCAAGATGTAGTTTTAGGCAACTATATTCTGAATCGGACCCCAATTGCCCAGGAAATAAAAGCAAGAACTGACAAATGGGATTGTGTCAGCTTTTAAAAGCTTCTGCACAGCAAAGGAAATAATTATCACTGTGAAGTGACAGCCTACAGAATAGGAGAAAACCTTTGACAGCTGTTCTCACAACAAAGGATTAATATCGACTTTAATTTTAAAAACTGAATAAAACCATTCCAAGTACAAATAATCTAGTCAATAAATGAACAAATGAACTGAACAGACAGCTCTCAAAAGAAGAAGTACAAATGGCCAAGACACAACAAAAAGAATGTTCCAGAAAAATGTTCCAGATTTGTAGGGACCCTCGGCAAAATACAAATCAAAACTATACTGAAATTCCTTTTCTCCTCAGTCAGAATGCCTGTCACCAAGAACAAAAACAACAAATTTTGTCAAGGATGCAAAAAAGCTCAGGAGAATGTACTGTTGGTAGAAATGTAAATTAATCCAGCAATTATGGTAATCAGAATAAAGCCTCTTCAATAACTAAAAATAAAACCACTGTGTTTTGCCCAAATAATCAAAGTCAAAATACTAGAGATCTTGTGTCCTTTGTTGACTGATCACTGAACTATTTACAATAACCATGTTATAGAATCAACCTATGTCCCCACGAACAGAAAACTGAATAAAGAAACCATGGTATTTGCATATGATAGGATATTATTCTTCCATAAAGAAGAATAAAATCATGGCATAGGCAGAAAAAAAATGAATGGAACTAGACATCATAGTGTTAAATAAGCCAGTCTCAAAAAATATGAATATTGAAAAATTTAGAATTTAAAAAGCAAAGACAGGAAAGTAGAAGAGAGCCATTTGGGAAGTGAAGGGGATGGAGAGAAGAGTGAATCGGGAAAATGAGGACACTAAAAGCACATTTTACTCACAAATGAAAATTTCATAATGAAAGCACTGGTTTTTGTGTAACTAATATATGCTTAAAAAATACTGACAGAAGTATGGCTCAAGTGGTAGTATCCCAGTCTTGAGTGAAAAAGTCAAGATAGAGAGTAAGGTCTTGAGTTCAAGCCCCACAAGCACAAAACAAAATGAAACAAAGAAACAAAAACAGGCTGCTTTTAGGTGGGCACTGGTGGCTGAAGCCTATGTAATTCTAGCTATTCAGGAAGCTGAGGATCATGATTCAAAGCCAACCTGGGAAGAAAAGTCTGTGAGACTCTTATCCCTAATTAACCAGCAAAAAAGCTGGAATTGGAGATGTGAAGGGTAGAGCATTAGCCTTGAGTCAAAAAGCCAAGCAGAATCTCAAGGTCATGAGTTTTAGCCTCAGTACTGGCCAAAAAAAGATAAAATAAAAATATCTTATTCTCTTTTCCTGCCTCAGGTTCTGTGCTGTGGATTGTAGCTCTAAAGAAAAACATAGAGTAAGTCATGGTGGTATCTATCTATAACCCCAGCTTTCAGGAGTCCAAGTCAAAAAGATTGAGAACTCAAGGTCAGTCTGGACTGTGAAACTAGGTCTCAAAAAACGGGGTAGGGGAAACAAAGATTGCAAGATAAAGAAGAAAGGAAGGACACAGGGAGAGATGGAGGGCAGGAACAAGGGAGGGAAAGAGGGCAGGAGGAAAGAAGGAAGGAAGGAAGGAAGGAAGGAACGGGGGAGGGAGGGAGGGAGGGAGGGAAGGAGAGAGGGAAGGAGGGAGGGAAGGAGGGAGGGAGGGACAGACGGACGGACCCAAGACCACAAAGCAAAAATTATCACAAGTTAAATCCCTGCTTCAACTTATTCATGCTCTCCTAAAGCAGGTGAGTATATAAATGATTCCTGTATATTATTCCTGGATATATTTTTTTAAAACCATGTCCAGATATGGTGATGCATACCCATCATCACACCTACTTCAGAAATAGAGGTAAGGAAGATTTTGATCCAAAGTCAACAGGGCAAAAGTAAGAGACCTTATACAGAAACAGACTGAAAAAGCAAAAGGACTGGGAGGGCCTAGTTTGATCTAAAGAGGGAGAGAGAGAGAGAGAGAGAGAGAGAGAGAGAGAGAGAGAAATAAATAGGTACTAGAAGCATTCTGAAATTGATCTAAAAGCGAAGAGGAGTCAGAAAGAGTTTCACAGCATAGGTGACAGCTAAGCCAACTAGGCAACTAGGAGCTTTTAAGGTGAGCAAGAGTGGAAAGTTCATTCAAAACAGTGAGATAGCATATCGCATTTAACTGGGAGCAGTTTGATGGCAAGATAGCAAATTGCATTTAACCATGAGCATTTGATGTGAACAGAATAAAGATGTGGTGGCAGCGGTCAGGCTAGAAGGTAAGCAGGGCCAGATTACAAAAGCTTTTAATTCATTAGTGAGAATGGATTTGTATTTTAGGCAAGGGAATCACATGATCAATTTGGGCATCAAGCTAGAGGTATAAAATTGGAAATATTTGATTTATGGGTTGAATTTAAGAGTGGAATACATTATATAGATAGAGTTTAATAATTGGAAGAGAAGCTGAGAAACTAGCCCTTCTGAGTACCATAATTTAAGAAGCAAGCAGACATATTTAAGTATTTATTTTAAAAGAGAGAAAATAGCCAGGCACAAGTGACTCATGCCTGTAAGCCTAAAATCTGAGAATGAGGTAGAGCACCTAGACCCTGAGTTAAAGTCCAAGGACCAGCACATACAGACCCCAGAAAAGAAGGATAAAATGGAATATAGGAAAATATGAAATTTCCATCCATACAACACTGAGCTACAGTCATATTATGAAATGCCATGAGGTTTATAGAGAGTAAAGGATCATATTATTCACTATCATAAATATATGAATGCACATTCCATTGTTTTATGAGGAAAAGTCATAAATATTCTTGCTTATATTTTTAAAGTGTTCTATAAGGATAGTTTTAAGAAACTCACAGGTTATGCACTCTTGTTTGCTTTGAGTGGAAATGGAACTACAGAATTAGGAGCAAGCAAAAAAGATTATTTAGAAGATCATGTTGTAAATGACCACACATAAGGAAATGTAGATATTGAGAAAATATTGAAATAATACCAATAAATAAACATTTGTGTGATTGGGTGAGGAAAAAACAAGCAGAGGAAGAAATAAGAGTCCATTCTAATGACATTAATTAACCCACCATGCTCTGGGCTTCTGCCAACTTTCAGTGATCCAAGAACAAAAACAGAAGCAATTCTGTTCAGTTGCTCCAGCATTTGACATTACTTGGTAAATGCACAAGAGAGAGAACAGTTCTGGAAAGAAAAGTTTTTTTTTTTTTTGGGGGGGGGGTCCAGACATGGGGCCTGAACTCTGGGCCTGGGTGCTGTCCCTCAGCTCTTCAGCTCAAGGCTAGCACTCTACCACTTGAGCCACAGCACCACTTCCTGCTTTTTTCTTTTTGCTTATGTGGTGCTGAGGAATCCAACCCAGGGCCTCAGGCATGCAAGGCTAGCGCTCTACCACTGAGCCACCTTCCCAGCCCTGGAAAGAAAAGTTTCAGGGACCAAGATGAAAGAAAAGTACCTCATCTGAGATATATTACTCAAGGCAAAGAGAGGAACCAAAATACGTCACAAGTTCAAGGAACTTAAGAAGTAAAATAGACTGAAAAGACAAGGAGGGAAAAAAGCAGTAGGTGAGAAATAGACCAGATCCAAAGTGGGACCATGAAAAGTGAGTTCCAGAAGACAAATGCATCAGGATAAAACAATTCCATGCTAGGATACTGCATTTCCAAGAGCTTTATTTACTATGTTCTAGGCTTAACAGCCATATAAGGTAGAAACCATTAATATTACCATTCGTGTTTTATAGCTGAGGAAACTTTCCTAAAGTTGCACAGCTATTCTAGGAAGAACAGAGACTCAAACCCAGGCAGCCTGGCTTCCAGAATCCCTGCTCCAAATATCACTCTGCTCCCAGAATAACAACTGTGGCACCTTGGGTGCAAGACTTTAAGTCGGAAGATATTTTCTGTAGGAAGACAGAAGATATATGGTCATCTAAAATGTAACCAAAAGGGTCCCCTTAGTATGGGCAGCATTAATCACACTTCTTGGGTTTCTATTTCCTGCCATTTTAAAGCAATTGATCTTCAAATAGCAGCTGAAGAGCCAAGATTTCTTTTTTCTATGTTTCTTCCCTAAAATCTGCACAAAGGTATATATATATATATATATATATATATACATATATATATATATATATATATATATAAACTAAAATGATACCCTGTGTATTCAGCTTGTGCTGGATAGTGAAATCTTAAGTTAATTGATTCTATAAAAATCCATAGCTTAGCAGCCAAATATATTCATCTGAGGAAAAAAAACTGAGCAATTCACAGTAGACTCAGATGTTCCAGCTCACAGAAGAATAAACAGCTGCTGACAGTTAGCTTCGCAGCCCACCTTCCAACACTGAGAAGCTTCACAGGACACTAGCTACCCAAACCATCCTAGAACTAACATCCTAAGGAAAATACCTAGATAACAGACTCATTTTTTTGTCCAAAGTTTCAATACCTTCTGTCATCGTGTAGCTACATAGAGACAATTCTCCATGCTCAGTTCTCAGTTACATCATGCTGGTTTTGTGCTACAGTTTTCAGCCACATTTTATTGAGAATTACACCAGTAAATGGCTTAATTGACAGTGTGGCATAAATCTTGTAGTCCCTGTGAAGGGTGGAAGTCAGATGTCACTAAAATGTCATCATCTACCTCATTCAATATTTGTAGCAACAAGCTTCAGATGAACTATAGCATGCCATAATTTTTCTGTTACTAGAGGGTGGACTTGTCTGCATTCAAATTTTATAGCTTTCTGTTGACAAAAATTGTAATTTTATCAATATTCCTCCCCCAAAAAAAATCCTTGCAGGAATATCTTGTACCATCCACTCTCGCACTCTCCAGCAAGGAATATTAAATCCAAATGTAGCATAAGTAAGCTAAAAGCTTACCATGAGGAATCCTCATTTCCTACAACGTGAATTATCAAGACTGAATGATTGATTAACCACAGGGATTCAAATGCTGGTATGGAAGGCAAGCGATGTAGCTCAGTAATAAAGCGTTGACCTAGCATTTGCAAGTACCAGGGTTCCATTGCCAGCACTACAAAAACAAGCAAACAAATGATGGTCAATCACTTCACATGTTTTGTTATTCAGAACTCCTGGGCATCTGTTCTATTACATTTCTCTACTTAATGACATCAGCAGAATAAATATAAAGTTTGTCACACATCCTCATTTCAAAAAAAAAGCACCAAACAAATGTCCATAGAATTATAATAGATGCTATAGAGAACTCAAATAATACATTTTTTAAGAGAGAGATAAAATCAAAGCCCAACAAAATAAGCAGCAAGAAATGAGTACTTGCAAGGGGGTGGAGAACAAAGGAAGAGAGGGAAACAGTGAAGGAGCAAAAGGGGGAGAAAATACAGTAAAGAATGCATTGAATATACAATCAAATTTAAAAGTCCAAGGGAAGGGGAGGGTCAAGGAAACAAGATTGTTGAAAGGGGGCACACAGATCAAGATGCATTGTTTGCATATGCTGCTTTGTTAAAAGACACCTCCCTTGTACAACTAATTTTTTTTAAGTGAAAAAGAAAGAAATATCAGCCTTTCCTGGTTTGGAGAGGAAAGGAACAAAACATCGTAGCAATGTGAGCAAGTTGGAATTAAACATTACACAAACCCCTCCCACCCCTCCCCCAGGAAGTTCTCACTTGGTGTCTCTTTCCATTTAGTACAGAGTCCTGACACAAAGCCTAATCTCTCTCCAACTTTTTGTCCCCACTTTCCCTATCTTCCCTACTATTTTGAATTTTCTCCCCAACCAATCTTTATTTTAAAAAACCATCATGTGACCTATTTACTTGATTTGTCTCACCTTCTACTCTTTTCTAATATATTCTCACCTAAAAAGAAAGATAAGAAGAATAATGAAGATTATAACATCTGGGAAGATTTAGACAACCTTTAGGGGAGCAAAGACAAATTCCACTGAAACTTAACTACTTTATTTTCTATTTTGACCTTATATGAAGTATGAATCTAGAGAATAAAACAAATAATTATCTTTAATGAAATGATTTTCAGGTGAAAATGCTTTGCTGTCTCTCAAACTGAAGAACCTTTCCCTTTCGAGCAGTTTAACCACCACCTGACATTTTTGTCACCCACTGCTATAGTCACTTATTTGAAGTTTAGTACTAATGATAAAATAATTTATATTTTTATTGAAATTATCATGCCTCCAAAAAAATTATTTTTATCCCACTATTATCTTACATACTCAGAAAAAAGAAATAGAAGGTAAAATTTTTAAGAATCTTTAAGAAATTGCAGAGCTTCTGCATGGCAAAGGACAGAGCTAGCAAGATCAATAGAAAGCCTATGGATTGGGAGAAGATCTTTACTAGCCATACAATGGACAAGGGTCTCATATCTAAAATATACTTGGAACTCAAAAAATTAAATCCCCCAACAACAAATCCTCAAAAAAAACAACTGCCCAATAAATAAGTGGGCTAAAGACTTAAAGAGAAACTTCTCTGAAGAGGAAAGAAGGATGGCCAATGGACACATGAAGAAATGCTCAACCTCCTTAGCCATAAAAGAAATGCAAATCAAAACAACATTGAGATACCACCTCACCCCAGTTAGAATGGCTATAATCAAGAACTCTAATAACAACAGATGCTGGAGGGGATGTGGACAGAAGGGAACCCTTACTTCATTGTTGGTGGGAATGTAAACTTGTTGAACCACTTTGGAAAGTAGTATGGAGGTTCCTCAAAAGACTTCACATAGAACTCCCCTATAACCCAGCAATCCCACTTTTGGGCATTTGCCTGAATGTTTACAAACAAGACCACACTAAAGCTACCAGCACAACTATGTTTATTGCAGCATTATTTACCATAGCTAAGATATGGAACCAACCCAGATGCCCCTCAGTAGATGAATGGATCAAGAAAATGTGGTATATATACACAATGGAATTCTATGCCTCCATCAGAAAGAATGACATTGCCCCATTTGTTAGGAAATGGAAAAACTTGGAAAAAATTATATTAAGTGAAGTAAGCCAGGCCCAAAGAAACGTAGGTCCCAAGGTTTCCCTTATTTGTAATATCTAGTATAAGTATGAGTCAAGCGGAAAAGGTCAGATAATGTGATGTCAGGAAAATGAACCCTAAGATGTGTATTTTAATGTTTTTTTTCTTTCATGCATGTGTTTCTAACACATTTATAAGATTATCTCTTTGTTGCTTTGTATGTCCCTCCTCCACAGTATAACCCCTGCTTTCACTATATTTGATGTCAGTATAACTTGTGGAGGAGATGGGGAAAAACCAGTTGTTTAAGGATACAGGTGGACCTGTTGCAACAATGAGAAGTACAAGTTGTCATGTCCAAAACGAGCTTTACAACGTTGGTGCGGGGGTGGGGGGGGGGGAGGGGGAAGGAGAAGGATTGGGATTAGGGGGGGAGGGGGGAGGCTGGGAAGGGATGTGAAGGATAAACAAAGGAGGAGGCTGCAATGCTTGGTAAGAAATGTACGCATTATCCTGCCCATGTAACTGTAACTCCTCTGTACAGTATGTTCACAAATAAAATTAAATTAAATTTAAAAAAAAAAAGAAACAAAGCACAAAAAAAAAAAGAAAAGAAAATGTGGTATATATACACAATGGAATTCTATGCCTCCATCAGAAAGAATGACATTGCCCCATTTGTTAGGAGATGGAAAGACTTGGAAAAAATTATATTAAGTGAAGTAAGCCAAGCCCAAAGAAACATAGGTCCCATGGTGTCCCTTATTTGCAATATCTAGTATATGTCTGAGTCAAGCAGAAAAGGTCAGATAAGGTGATGTTAGGGAAATGAACCCTAAGATATGTATTCAAATGTTTTTTTTTCTTTCATGCACTTGTTTCTAATGCATTTATAAGGTTATTTCTTTGTTGCTTTGTATGTCCCTCCCCCACAGTATAACCCCTGCTTTCACTGTATTTGATGTCGGTATAATTTGTGGGGAACGGGAAAAACAAGTCGTTTAAATAAGGATACAGGTGGACCCGTTGCAGCAATGAGAAGTACAAGTTGTGATGTAGAAAAAGAACTTTACAACTTTGGTGGGGGGGGGGGGGGAGGATTGGGTAGAGGGGCGGGGGGAGGCTGGGAAGGGATGTGAAGGGTAAACAAAGGAGGAGGCTACAATGCTTAATAGGAAATGTACTCATTATCTTGCCCATGTAATTGTAACCCCTCTGTACAGTATGTTCACAATAAAAAAAAATGATTTAAAATTGAAAAAAAAATCTTTTTTTGTGTGAAAATACTGTACAGAGGGGTTACAATTATATGGACAAGATAATGAGTACATTTCCTATTAAGCATTGTAGCCTCCTCCTTTGTTTCCCCTTTCCATCCCTTCCTTCCCCTGCCCCCCCCCACCCAACCCTCCTCTCCCCTCACCAAAGTTGTAAAGTTCGTTTTCGACATATGACTTGTACATCTCATTGTAATGGGTCCACCTGTATCCTTATTTAAACAATTTGTTTTTTCCCTTCCCCTCCACAAATTATAACAACATTAAATACAGTGAAAGCAGGCTTATACCATGGGGGAGGGACATACAAAGCAACAAAGAAATAATCTTACAAATGTGTTAGAAACGATCCCATGAAAGAAAAATCATTTGAATACATATCTTAGGGTTCATTTCCCTAACATCAACTTATCTGACTTTTTCTGCTTGACTCAGACATATACTAGTCATTGTAAATAAGGGAAACCATGAGACCTATGTTTCTTTGGGCTTGGCTTACTTCACTTAATATAAGTTTTTCCAAGTCTTTCCATCTCCTAACAAATGGGGCAATGTCATTCTTTCTGATGGAGGCATAGAATTCCATTGTGTATATGTACCACATTTTCCTGATCCATTCATCTACTGAGGGGCATCTGGGTTGGTTCCATATCTTAGCTATGGTAAATAATGCTGCAATAAACATAGTTGTGCTGGTAGCTTTAGTGTGGTCTTGTTTGTAAACATTTGGGTAAATGCCCAAAAGTGGGATTGCTGGGTTATAGGGGAGCTCTATGTGAAGTCTTTTGAGGAACCTCCATACTACTTTCCAAAGTGGTTCAACAAGTTTACACTCCCACCAACAATGCAGTAAGGTTCCCTTCTGTCCACATCCCCTCCAACATCTGTTGTTATTAGAGTTCTTGATTATAGCCATTCTAACTGGGGTGAGGTGGTATCTCAATGTTGTTTTGATTTGCATTTCTTTTATGGCTAGGGAGATTGAGCATTTCTTCATGTGTCTATTGGCCATCCTTCTTTCCTCTTCAGAGAAGTTTCTCTTTAAGTCTTTAGCCCACTTATTTATTGGGCAGTTGTTTCTTTGAAGATTTGTTGTTAGGGGATTTAATTTTTTGAGTTCTAGGTATAGTTTAGATATGAGACCCTTGTCGGTTGTATGGCTAGTGAAGACAGAATGTAAATTTTTGCATGTTAGCTCAATACCTACGGACTTTAACAAGTTCCCATGTAGTACAGGAGGAAGAGAAAAAGAATGCTACTTGTTTTCCCCTCCCTTCTTCCTCCTCCACATAAGTCTAATTCCTCAAGCTAGAGAAGATTTCTGAGACGTCTAGACACTAGAAAAGAGTGGCAAGCATGATAACCAAAGAATAAATAGTGAATGACAATTTTCACCCTTGATTTTCCACTGAATCTTGAGGACTCGTGAAAGACATTGGTGTTATAGCTAAGATATGGAACCAACTCAGATGCCCCTCAGTAGATGAGTGGATCAAGAAAATGTGATATATATATAGATAGATATAGATATAGATATGATGGAAATCTATGCCTCCATCGAAAAGAATGACATCACCCCATTTGTTTGGAAATGGAAAGACTTGGAAAAAATTATATTAAGTGAAGTAAGCCAGGCCCAAAGAAACATAGGTCTCATGGTTTCCCTTATTTGCAATAACTAGTATACATCTGGGACAAGTAGAAAAGGTCAAAAGCTATATACATATGACCAGATAAGAAGAAGTTAAGCAAAATGAACCCCAAGATAGGGACACAAATGTTTTTTTCTTTCGTGCTATTGTTTCTAACATATTTATAAGGTACCATGTGATTTTTTTTTTGTTGTTTTTGTCTGTTCCTCCCCCACAGTATAATTCCTGTTTTCACTGTATTTGATGTCAGTCTAATTTGGAGAGGGGAAGGGAAAAAACAAAATGTTTAGATAGGGATACAGGTTGACCCATTGTAACAATGAGATGAACAAGACACTATGTTGAAAAACGAACTTTACAATTTAGGTGGCGGGGGAGAAGTGTAGTTATGGAGGTAGAAGGGAAGGTATGGTAAGGGAAAACAAAGGAGGAGGCAACAATGCTTGATAAGAAATGTACTCATTATCTTGCCCATGTAACTGTAACCCCTCTGTACAGTATTTTCACAATAAAAAAAACTTATTTAAAAAAAGAAAGACATTGGTATTTATAAAACTACATCCTCTGATTATCTGATCTGAAAAGCATATTTTCAAAATGAAGCACAGTTTTCAAAATGAATTTAATTTTATTACTAGGGAACTAACTTGATACCAAATAAGTATAAATGCATAGTTCATTTATAACATTACAAAGTATATAAATTAACTTGATTTTCTAACTGCAAGCATCTGGGTCGGGGGAGAAATTGCATTCTTTTACATTTTACAGTGAACAAATTCTTGCTATTTTTTTGTAAATATAGTAAATGTCACGTGTCATCTGAATAAAATTCCTTAAGGAAGTTTGCCATGGCCTGTGGTGACTCCCAGTCTACATTTGATAGGAAGTTAACACTGAGTAAATGCCATCAGCACTAACAAATCCCCTCAGATCACAATGTGGAGAGTGATCATGGTGATAGCATTAGGGCATGACTGCATCTCTTTCTCCCCTGCAATAACTGAATTCTTGTATGCCTCATTCCTTCCTTTTCTTGATCACTCATTGAGAGGGAACATCACTTACTTTAATACTTATTTTGAAAAATAGATCACAAGTAAATGAAAGTAAAAGGCTTGTAATGGGAACAAGACTGTACTGTGAATGACAATGTTAACTTTCACATGATTTTTTTAATGTGGTATAATTTTTGCCTGAAAAGAAAATTTGTCTTGAGCATTATGTAGAGCCTTTGTCCCTCAAAGTTCAGAATTCCTCATTACCTAGAGAGATGTCTGAACTACAGAATAATAAGATGATATATTTGAAAAGAAATGCTGGTACATTTTATTTAATCAAAAGATTAGAAAAAATTGACATGATTAGCTCTTTCAGAAAAGGAAAACGACTTGTTTGAAACTGAACATCAAACAAAAATTATATAATGGATTCCATTATAGCTAGGTAATTTTTAAGTAACAACTCCCTCATTTAAGGTATATTGGCTCACCAAATATTTGTTGAACTTTACTACTGAGTATTAGGCTTTGTATCCACCACTAAGAGTAAAGAGAGAATTGTAACATAGTCTCTGGCCCCTTACTACTTCAAGTCTATAGAGAAAAAGGTAAGTAGATCATTGAAATACTGAGAGGCAAAGGGTTTAATAGTTGTACACATTTCCTGACAGTCTCTCTCAGTGTTATAATAGAGGTGTGTTATAGTATCCTCTAATGAGGTATTTCTTTAAAGCTCTTCTTGGTAGTGATCTGATTTTGAAGGTGAGAAAAGAAAAGCAAGGTGTCAGTCTATGTTTGTACATTTTTCTCACCATGCTCTATTAATATCACTTGCTTTGATAGACAAAAGAGATATTGAAGTGCTATGAAAATCTGACTAAACAGCATTGAACTAATGACAAAAACAAAGTTGACAAAATAATAAAGCTTTGATAACCAAACTCTATCTCCTCAAACAATTATTCCCCTTCCTCTGTGCTTTAAAGAGAACAAACTCAATTTGAGATGCACCCATCCATTCCATCCAGCAGCCCAAGTTCAACAGCCTCCTGGTTGGAAGGAGGCCTGAGGAGTTAGCATGGGTATGTGCATTGAGAAGAGGGATGGGGACAGCCTGAATCCTGGTCACAGAGATAGTAAACCTCTCCCTTCCAGAGTATCTCTAACAATCCCTAACTTGGCATTTGTGGAGGGAAGGATAGGGATTAGATGACTGAGCTGCCTTCTGTCTATGGTTTTCATAGGAGAGGGTGTGAGAGGGGGTTACTCTGACCCTGATAGCCTCCAGTCTTGATCTGGAAGGGCAAATGGGAGGTGGGTCTATGCACAGCACCAAGTCAACTACTTGTTTTATGCTTTTGTCAAGAGCCTGTTTGGATGAGTGTTCAATTTGGTTAAAACATGTAAATAAGGAAACAGGGAAAATAGCCAGAAAGCATTCTACAGTAAGTACTCACTGCACTGCAAGTATGATCCCACCCTCTCATAGGGTCAGGACCCCTATGTCCATTCACCAAATTCATATGATGAACTCATTGTCCCCAGATTAATGGTTTTGGGGATACGGGATCTTTGAGAGTCATTAGGTCATAATTGTTATCCTCATCCTCATGAATAGGATTAATCCCCTTACAAAAATTACCCCCAGAGAGTCTCTGACTGGCATATGTGAATACAAGAAGATGCCAGCCTGCCTGCTGGAAAGGCCCTCACCAAGAGCCCAACCATGCTGGCACTCTAGCATTCATCTTCCAGACTTTAGAATGGTGAGAAACAAACTTTCTGTAGATAATAAGCCATCCAGTTTATCGTGTGTTATTCTAGAAGCCCACACTAAGACGAGGACTGAACATTTTCATCATTGTGTCCCCAGTACCTGGTACCAGTGTGTCTATTCTCTACATAAGAAACCTCAGGGGGCTGGGAAGGTGGCTCAGTGGTAGAGCACTTGCCTTGCATGTCTGAGGCCCTGGGTTCAATTCCTCAGCACCACTTAAGCAAAAAGAAAAAAGCCAGAAGTGGCGTTGTGGCTCAAGTGGAAGAGCACTAGCCTTGAGCTGAAGAGCTGAGGGACAGCGCCCAGGCCCAGAGTTCAGGCCCCACGACCGGACCCAAAAAAAAAAAAAAAGAAATCTCAGAACTTAATTGTGTTGAAGGATTGAATAAATAAAAGGTTTTAGAGGGAATTCAAAGGACAGTCAAATATTGGCTTCTGATTTCCTTACTTTATTTTGCAGTATAGATAAAAGGCAACCCCACACTTTACAGCTGATATGTGCCCCACAGAATCACTTCTGCCAACCAACCATATTACTTATCCTACAGCACCTTCAAGCTTCTGTGCACTTCTCCAGGTGGAAATTTGTTAACCCAACTAGGTCTGAAATCTCAGAAAGAAGCTTAATGGCTTCTAAAGTCTACCAGAGAAGCAGAACGGGTGATCACTCTTTGCTACTGGTATGACTCAGCTGCAAGTCACAGCTCTGAGAATGTTCTAATGGGCTGCTACAAAAGAATAAGATAACAGCCAGAACAGGACCTCTACAGAAAATAATAGATTTCTAATCATTTCCCAATTGTTATTTTCTGAGAAACATGGTGAATTACAAATTTTCAAACTACTCACAATTCCCTGCTGTTATATGGAGAGAAAATGGAGAAGCCCCATTTTGAGAGGCTGTCAACTGCGTGGGGGACTCCTGTCTTAAAGACCAGCTGATAGCATATACATAACATAGTTAGAAAACTGAGCCGTGAAGGCCAGAGAGGAAAGAAAGAACAAAAACAGTATCAACAAACTAATTCAGCTCCCATGGAGAGCTGAATTGGGATGCCATGGTGACCAGACAAGGAGACAGGACACTAACGTGAAGACACACAGCATGGCGTTTATGGCTCCTGAGCTGGTCTAGGCCTTGATAGCGTCACAGGAAACTCCCAATCCCAGGCACTGGACTGACAGGTTTAGTAACTTATCAGCCAAGTTCCCCCCCCCTCCCCCCACCATCTCCAGGGATTCAGGCAGCCATCACCTGGGAAGCAGGGACTTCACCTTCCCCCACCCTGAAGACAAGATGCCAGGCCTTACCATCCACCATCTAGCCAAGATGGCACTAGCCAGACCCAATCTCCCTATTTCACTGCAAATTCAGTCAGACTATCTTTGTAATTCATGCCCTAACTTACCACCAAAACCCTACTCCAGGACCTATTTCCTGTAAATGTCATAAATGTTCATCAGTTCATTGTCATTTCTTTATGGCTAATTATGTTACTGAGGAGGAAAATATATATTCTTAGAAATCCTCCCACATTTGAAAAGTCTCAGCAAGTCAAAGAAATAATAATTTATATGAAGAATACACTGAAATTTGTTCAGTAGAGAAAGCCAAACATCTTATTACGTGAAAGTAACTGTTCAAGTTTGCTGCAAATAGGCTTTTTCCAGTAGGGTTCCTTATAACTGCTGCATCATATTTTAAAATTGAGCATAAAACTGATTAAATCATTGAAATTCAATTGCCTCTTGCTCAAAAAAGATATTTATATAGTTACTTGTTTCTCCAGTAGGAATGTGATTCACTGGATGCAAAATTGCATTCTTTTGATGTATTTCTGTCGTTAAGTGTGACTAAAAGAGAGCATTATCTGGAATTTCATGGGTGTTTTATTGAATTCTTTGATTCTATCTAGGCACATATGGATATCAATTTTTCGTGTTATACTTCAGGTATCTTTCACTCTACATATCTTCATAGACACTGTTTAAAAAAAGTTGGTTTAACAACAGTTCATTTGCTTTTCCTTTGAAAGTGATGCCTTTAAAACATCAGGACAAGAAATCTATATTTTAGTTTATATTCAACATGGCTTCTAGTTGTTTCCATTATGAATTTTACATTACAAATTAATCAATTCTAATTTTCTCAAAACCAAAATTACTCAAGAAAAATTTCGGTCATAGCAAACATTGATCCAGCATGAAAACTGAAATAAGTTAAAATTCATTGCTTGATCTGTTCCCTCTTACATTCAATATTAGAAATAAAATAATTCTTTATATCCCAACCCAAATTCTACATCAGTAAAGTGAAGATACGTCATCTGTTTTTATATTTAAAAATCCTCCTTTTTAAAATTATATTAAGCGAAGTAAGCCAGGCCCAAAGAAACGTAGGTCCCATGGTTTCCCTTATTTGTAATATCTAGTATATGTATGAGTCAAGCGGAAAAGGTCAGATAATGTGATGTCAGGAAAATGAACCCTTAGATGTGTATTTTAATGTTTTTTTCTTTCATGCATGTGTTTCTAACACATTTATAAGATTATCTCTTTGTTGCTTTGTATGTCCCTCCCCCACAGTATAACCCCTGCTTTCACTATATTTGATGTCAGTATAACTTGTGGAGGAGATGGGGAAAAACCAGTTGTTTAAGGATACAGGTGGACCTGTTGCAACAATGAGAAGTACAAGTTGTCATGTCCAAAACGAGCTTTACAACGTTAGTGCGGGGGGGGGGGGGGGGGGGGGGGGAGGGGGGAAGGGGGGGAAGGGGGGAAGGAGAAGGATTGGGATTAGGGGGGGAGGGGGGAGGCTGGGAAGGGATGTGAAGGGTAAACAAAGGAGGAGGCTGCAATGCTTGGTAAGAAATGTACGCATTATCCTGCCCATGTAATTGTAACTCCTCTGTACAGTATGTTCACAAATAAAATTAAATTAAATTTTTAAAAAAATCCTCCTTTTTAAACAGTTATATAAGATAGACTAGCTTCTGACTTAATAGTTGTGTAACTCAAACTCTTCTATCTTTTAGCTGGTGTTATTTATTTGGTAAAACCAAGTGAAATTTTTATGTACGTTAAGAAGATTATTTTCTTTTTTTCTTTTTTATTAATAAGTTTTTTTATTGTGAAAATACTGTACAGAAGGGTTACAATTACATGAGCAAGGTAATGAGTACATTTCTTACCAAGCATTGTTGCCTCCTCCTTTGTTTCCCCTTACCATTCCTGCCTTCCCATCTCCCACCCACCTCTCCTCCCTGACCCAACCCTTGCCAAAGTTGTAAGTTTGTTTTTCGACATAATGTCTTGTACATCTCATTGTTGCAATGGGTCCACCTGTATCCCTATTTAAACAATTTGTTAAGAAGACTATTTTCAACATGGCTTAAGCTTCTTTTATACTTGGTACTTAGAACTCAACTGAAAATATGTTAGCCATATGATTATTCCTCAATTTTTACACCCTAATACCTTGCATATATGTTTTCTAATCTTCATGACTATCTATATGTAACAGATATTTCTAACAGAAATGGTGATATACTAATCCCAGAACTGGGGAAGTTGAGTCAGGAGGATTGTTAAGTTCAAAGCCAGCCTGGGCTATAGGCATATATATGAGCAATTATTACAATTCCATTTTTACTGATGGAAAAACTAAAAGACTACCACGTTGTAAAATTTGTGAAATAAAAGATAGCATATCTCAACTGCTAATGAAGTGTGCCTCTTCAACTTTTAAAGATGCATTACATTGATTCACCTTCAAAAACAAAATCTGCCTCATTTATGACAGTAACTCGGCATACCCAAATGTTAGTCCTATTCATTGTTCCTATTGGTTCAATTTCTATAGAGATCAAATTTATAGTACTACACATTCATTTCACTCAAAAGCAGATACTGACACTGCTAATGGACACAGAGAAAGGAAGGAAGTGCAGGAGTCTCGGTGTAACAAAGTAGTAACGGAAGTAACGGTGTCACAAAGGAAGAAGTTTGGGTGTCTGAAAAGGAGCAAGTGCCAGTGTCACAGAGGAGGAAATATGGGTGTTGCAAAGGAAGACATGCCACTGTGAACAGAAGCCTGGGCAAAGCTGAAGGTGGATCTTGGAGAGATATTCCGATGGAGCATTCAGTAACAAGCGCTGAATATGTGCTCTTACCTTGCACCAGTTCCCAGGACACAAAAACTAGGCTCAGTGAGAAAGGAAGACAGTAAAGGAGGAAGTAGGTACCCTCTTGGTCCACAGAACTTGCCCTGATTGTTTTCACAAGAGAGAATTTTGTATAGATAACAAACTGCATATTGAACAGCAGAAAAGACAAAGAGAGAACTCTAAGGTGTTACACTGAAATCAAGTGTAGGAAGCCAGTTGCCTCTCCTACATTTCCTAAAACCAAGGAAAGAGGTTGGGATGATTAAGATTTAAAAGGTCGGAGGTGTGGCTTCTTGTGCCTGGGATTCTGAATGCATGAGGAAGTTGGGGAAGGGGCTCCCTCCCACCTGATGTCTCTCTAGAAGAACTGGACAAGGCAATCCTACCAGGGTGAGACAAACTGCGATTGCTATCATGGAACTCCAAGGTGGCTACCAGGGTAAAGTGAGGCAAAGGTTAGAAAGATCACATGAAGTCAATAGAAAGAAGGAAGATCAGCCCAGCCACTTTCTCCCCTCCTTCTGCTCACCTCAGTAAGTGACAGCACTCCCAACTGGCAATGAACTGCCCTTGCTCTGTCTGCCCTTGTGGCTCCCTCTGTGGTTCAGAGTTGGGTTCTCACAGAGCTGCAGTTCCCACAGCTCTTGCTGCCTCTGCCCTCTCTGGCAGTCATGCGCTGTGTCCCTTCTTCCCAAGCCCAGACTCCTGCTCAAGCCAGCCCTCCTGTAATAACATGTAAAGTGTTCCACTCCTCCTCCCCCCTCCTGTGGCGCACAAGGCCCTGCCTTTCCAATATGCCTCTCTCATGGGCCCTTCTCTCCCCTGCCCATATTGACCTGCCAGCTGCTTGCTGTCCAGTGACCATTTTCATCTTCATCTCCACCTTCATCTGATCCATTCCTTACATGCTTGGTAAACTTGCACCTCCTGAACACTCAGCTCCATGTCTTGTTTTCATGGATTCCAGCTGCTGGCGCTAGAAGGAGAAGACACACACACACACACACACACACACACACACACACACACACACACACGCTTCCTTCATTCCAACACTGTTCCCAGCTATTGCTGGGCTTCCTTCACTGGTCTAAGAAAACTGCCAAGCATGCAACAGGTCCTCAATTTTATCTGTTCACTACTTGACTTGGATTGGGAGGAGGACTAGTACTTCAAGAAGGTCTCAACAGGGTGCTCAGATCAGAAGGAGGATCTGAAAGGGACACAATTGAGACAAATCAAAAGATACTGTAGTCCATGGAAGAATAAACCACGGGGAGGGGGAGGGAACCATGAGGCAGCCATGATGAATGAAAACTGTGCCAGGAAAATTTATTAATGGTAGATTCGCTATTTGAGAATGCTCCAGCCAGCTCCTGGCTGAGGATTAGGGTCTCTTACAGAAACCAGGGTTCCCTCACACCCCTTATATTGGGCAGTGATACCAAGGGCTCATGTTCCTGCTTGTTTTGTCATTCACATCGTGGACAACACGCAGAGGACTTCACTGAGAACCACTGGGTCTCTCTCTCAGAGAGGTGAGGCACTTTGAACAGCTGTTGTTTACCCATCTCCCTATCCTCAGAGGATGAAACATTTTCCTCTAATCTTCCCCCTGCTGAAAAGACTATGCTTCCAATCATGTTTCTAGTCTGAATCCTTGACATACTCAAGAATTAGCTTGCAGCAGGACTCAGCTAGGCCACACCAGTAGAAGACTGCTGTCAGATATCATTAGCCCTGATCTCGGAAATAGCAAAGTGGCCCTTCCAGCACCACACAGCAGCAGTCAGAGCTCCAGGCACAAAGGCCCTGCCATCAGTTTATCTCCTTGGAAAAAGAAGGTCACTAGGTAGAGGGGGAAATCAAGTCTGTCATCATTTCCACTCAGCCCTGAAGAGTCAGTGAGGCCCATAGTGAGAAGGAAGTGAGAAAGGGGAGGGAGGAACCAGGAGGGGAACCTATGAGCCACCCAGGCTGCAGCTAACTCTAAAATACCACGGAAACCTGATGAGGCAGAGTTTGAAAAAGGTGTGGTTTCCTTACCTTGCCAGGGGGCTTGAAACATAAGTTCAAGTCCATTCATTCCTTAGATTAAAAATGAATGTCTGTTAAAGGCCAAGGCAGATGTACAAAGATAACCAACAATGCCCCCACCCAAAAAAAATAAAAGAGAAAGAAAGAAGGGAATGGATGGGAAGAGGGACGGAGGGAGGGAGGGAAGAGAAAGGAAGGAGGGAAGGAAAGAAGGAAGGAAGGAAGGAAGGGAGGAAGGAAGGAAGGGAGGAAGGAAGGAAGGAAGGAAGGGAGGGAGGGAGGGAGGGAGGGAAGGAAGGGGGGGAAAACAGGGAAGGGGAGAGTGGAAGGGGAAGGAGGGAGGGAAGGAAGGAAGGAAGGAAGGAAGGAAGGAAGGAAGGAGAGAGAACATTTTGGGAAAGGGAGACATTAACTCAATTTGGTATGCTGGTTTAAGATGAAAACTGCTAGTTAAGATGTATAATCAGCAGTATGGTACAGATTGCTGGTGTTAAGAAAAGTATGGACTGAGATCATGTCTTCTTATATAGTGGATGTCTTTATCTGCCCTTTCTGGAAAATGCACAAAACTAAGAGGCTAAATGCTAAATAAATTTCTTTTAGCACAGAAAGTAATCAAACACTTTTCAGCAGGCAGAAAATCAAGGAAGATTAGAAGAAAATGTTCCACATCTATTAAATATAATTGGTACAAAAATTTTAACTAATTGAGAGATAAAATAGAAAGACACAAACATCAACTAGAAATATAGTATTCTAAGCATGTTCCATAAATCTCACTTTTAAATAAATTTAGAGTTGTTCCAAATTGCATAAAATCCCATCTATTATCCTAACAGATATTACACATACACTCCAAATGTACTCGATAATTATAGTTTTATATTTATATTCTAGGTACACTATAATATGTATGTGTTTATAATAAATCAAGCATCTCAAGTAGACTGTAATACAATATATTATCTTTCTTATACTACTAAGCTTTTACTCTTCATTTTAGAAAAGAATAATACTTTTCAATTGATTATGAACATGAACACTTACTCAAATAGACAATTTTGAGTTGTGTTGGGCTCCCACTCCTATAGAAAGACAACAACAAAATGAGATCAAAACACACATGTGTACAATGAAATGAACATGTAAGGACTCATCAGAGAACCAAGGAAAGAACCTCACAAGAAATCAACACTTCAGTCTTGAACTTTGAGCCGCTCGAACTATGAGAAAGTAAATCCCTGCTGTTTAAGTCAAAAGTGAACTTTCTTAAAAGACGATATTAGTTACTTTTGAATATTTGATTCCATTTTCTCTTAATAGAACCCTAATTCTCAAACACATGGATAGAGAAACAGTTGACCCATTCCCCATTTTAGGAACAAGGAAATTGCAGTAGGGCTAAAACTTAGCCCTGCCAGGTTAATAAACTTACGCTGCTAGGTTTATAAACTTAACCCTGCTGGGTTGAAGCATATCAGCAAAAACTGCCAGCACTGATTCAGCATATAACTCAATCCTATAACAGTCATGTAACTCAGGACTAATCAGCAGAGCAGCACACAACATGTTCTTCATGTGCTATCCAAGTCCACCCAGAAAAATTGGTGCTCAGGACTCCTGTTTGACATTTTTTTTACTTTTATTTATTTGGTTTTCTGATTATCTTTAAGTAGTTGTGGAGCTGCCATTTAACAAAGCAAAGTTTCGGACTATAATGCATTTGCCTGATGTCACCCCTTTTGGCATTCTTACCTATCCCTCTCATCCCACCCCACCCCCTTCAGTCTTCTTAATTTTTCAGGATATACATTGAATTCAGTTTTTGGTTTTTATTGCTGCTGCTGCTGTTGTTGTTGTTGTTTGGGGCGTGGGACCTCAGGTCTTAGGCACTGTCCCTGAGCTTTTGCACTCAAGGCTACCACTCTACCACTTTGAGCCACAGTACCACTACTAGGTGATTAACTGGAGATGAGAATCTCACAGACTTTCCTGCCTGGGCTGGCTTCAAACTGCAATCCTCAGATCTCAGCCTCCTGAGTAGCCATTGGCACCCTGCTTTGCAGTAAATTCTTGACTACAGTCTCTCTTCTACTCCTTTTCATTTGTCTACCCTTTTCCCTGAGATCCCACCCCCAATCTTTTTGCATACCCAATTCTTGGTGTTTTATTTTGCTGAACTTTGATTCTGGCTTTTTAAGGATTTATACTATTTTAAGATCTCCTCTGAATCTACCCTATTTCAGTATACACTTGCATACCACTCAACATATTTACTTACAAGCTTACAAACTAAATCTAGTTTCTACATATAAGAGAAAACATGGATCCTTTGTCTCTCTCAGCCTGGTTTACTTCACTTAGCTTAATTTTTTCCAGGTCTTTTGATTTCTTTACAAATAGCATAGTATCATTCTTTCTAGTGGATAAGAGAAATTCCATTGTGTATATAAACCACATTTTCTTGATCCATTCATCCATTGAGGGGTATCTGGGCTGATGATTCCATACCTTAGCTATGGTGAATAGTGCTGCAATGAACATGATTGAACTGGTGGCTTTATTGTATCCTAGTTTGTAATATTTTGGAAAAATGCCCAGAAGAAAGAGAATCAACATCATAAGAGACAAAATATAAAGTTATGGACATGCCCAGTGAAATCAATGGATATTCAGACTAATCCTAGATTAAACCAGCCTTGGATCAAATCAGATCTGAAGGTAGCCTATTACCTGTTCAAGCCATTCTGAGTTGGATTTGCTGAAATATAAACCATTTTTCTTTTGGGTGAATAGATCTGGTATTTCTTTTTTTTTTATTTTATGTTACTGTAAAGATGCTGTACAGAGGTGTTACAGTTACATGAAGAAAGTGATAAGTACATGTCTTGTTAGGCATTTTTACTTCCTCCTTTGTTTTTCTCCTACTATCCCTTCCCTTCTCCACCTCTCTCACTCCTCCTCCCGACCCCTGAAGTTGTAAAGTTCATTTCTAACATTGTGTCATGGGTCATCCTGTGTCCTTGATTCAGCATTTTGTTATTCCCCTTCCCCTCCCCAAATTAGATAAATGTATGTACAAGATGCAGGGTACCAAAATCAAATACAGTGACAACAGGGGATATACCATAGGGGTAAGAACATACAGAAGAAAAAAATCAATTTTTTACCACAGGGGATTTACCATAAGGGTAAGAACATACAAAAGAAAAAAATCAATTTTTTACCAAGATATTTTTCTTCTATTAAGAAAATTAATTTGACAAGGGAAGGAATAACAGTCATCAACAAGTAATGTACTCCATTGCCTTACTCATGTAACTATAACCCCACTGTACAGCATCTTTACAATAAAATAAAAATTTAAAAATAAATAAAAATAAAATCAAAGACAAAAGCCAGCCTTTTTTAGGCTACTATGGAAAAAAAAGAAAATTAATTTGATATATTTAGGTAAAGAAATGTCACGATGAAATTCATTTATTTGTATAATACAAATAGTGCCAACTGTTGATGCCTGTAATTCTGGCTACTCAGGAGGCCAAGATCTGAGGATCATGGTTTAAAGCCAGTCCAGGCAGGAAAGTCCCTGATACTCTTATCTCCAATTACCAACAAAAAGCCAAAAGTGGAGTTCTGACACAAGTGATAGAATGCCAGCCTTGAGCAAAAATTCTAGTAGACAGCTCCCAGGCCCTGAGTTCAAGCCCTAGTACCAGCAAGAAGAAAGAAAAGAAAAATTGCTAAGAAGTAGTTGTCCTTGACCAAAAATTTGTAAATCTATAAATTTGTAATGAGTAAATCTATAAATTTGTAAAGAGTATAAAACTTAGGTCACACATATAATTAGTTATTAATATGAACATGAGGAATATTAGGAAAATGGAAGAAAAAGAACCAGGATACAATAAAGCCACTAGCACAACCATGTTTATTACAGAACTATTCACCATAGTCAAGATACAAAATCAGCCCAGATACCTCTCAATGGATGAATGGATCAAGAAAGTGGGATATATATAATATATATTACATATTCATATCTAGTCATTATGTATTTATATTCATATTATATATATGAATTTTACTTTTCCATTAGAAAGAATGATATTGTACCATTTGTAAAGAAGTAGAAAGACATGGAGAAAATTATTCTAAATGGAGTAAGTCAGGTCCAAAGAGAGGAAGGATCCATGCTTTCCCTTGTATGTAGAAGCTAGATTTAGCTTACAAACTCATCAGTAAATACACTTTCTTTAGAAAGGCAAATCAAAGCTTAGCAAAAAAAATTTTAATTATACAAAAACATGGCCTTTTGAGCAGATATAATGTGGAATCACAAACTCACATCACCAAACTTAATCTTTTTCAACAAATATATTAACGCTCTTCTAGGTATTATGGTATTTTTATACATCTCACTTTCTTATTAAAGCATAAACTCTTTAAAACTACTATGCCTTTTTTTTAATTTATTTTAATTCTAAAGGTGCTGTACAGAGGTGTTACAGTTACATGGGTCAGGTAATAAATACATTGCTTCCCTCATTTTTTTCCATTTTTTCCCTCCCAACTTCCCTCCTCCACAAGTTGCATAGTTCAATTTCAACATAGTATCTAGTGAGTATCATTGCTGAGTTAGTTCACCCTTTGTCCCAGCATTTCTATGCTTCCATTTGCCCTCCGCAAACCAGATGAACGTACATACAAAAGAAAAACAAAAGAAAACAAAAACAGCAACGAAAGGGGGGAAAAACATAAAATAAAAAAACTCTTGTTTCCCTTTCCTGAAGTTCATTTCGCTAAATGTCCATTTTATATGATCAAATGCACCACCATACCTTATATTAACTCTATTTTTGGTATTCATGGAATTTAACACAACATCTGTATCTAGTACATATACAATACATGGACTGAATTCAAACTTAAATATACAAAAAAAAAAACTATAAGAATAAAACACTGTTTTTACAGAATAGTAAACTGGGACAAAAGCTCTGTGTGAATTAACCAAGACAAGTTAGTGTCAGAGTCAGATCTAAACTCTCAAATCTAGACAATATAGCAATGAATTGTGGCAATTTAGAAGCCTTTCCATAAGATTCTATTTTACCTGCCTTAGATTGCTTTTTTTGCGACTAAATCTATCATGTCAGAGTCTGAAATCAATGTACATCAGCTTATTTGACATTTGTGCATTGAACCACTGGTAGATTCTTAATAGAAATGTTAGCATGGATGAATGACAGATACCATCAGCAAGTAGGCCACGGACAGCAAAAAGACACTAGACTGCATGGCTCAGGTTGAAAGCATTGATTTCCACAGAGTGAGACTATCAGTTGCTCTACCAGCTTCTGTAAGTTTCACCACTGAGTTAAAAAGTGGGACAGTCACAAATGGGATTGCATTAAATTGCAGAGCTTCTGTATGACAAAGGACATAGCTACTAAGACCAATAGAAAGCCCATGGACTACGAGAAGGTCTTCATTAGTCATACAACAGACAAGAGCCTCATATCTAAAAGATACTTAGAAATCAAAAAGTTAAATCCTCAAAAAACAAATCCTCAAAGAAACAACAGCCCCATTAATAAGTGAGCTAAAAATTTAAAGAGAGACTCTCTGAAGAGGAAATAAGACTAGCCAATAGACACATGAAGAAATGCTCAACATCTTTGGTGATAAAAGAAATGCAACAGGATGGAATAGGAGAAACCCTAGGTCTCCTTGGCTCAGGCCGAAATTTTTTGAATAGAGACCCAGAAATCAAAGAAAGGTTGGACAAATGGGATTGCATAAAGTTGCAGAGCTTCTGCAGGGCAAATGACATAGCTAGCAAGATCAATAGAAAGCCCACGGACTGGGAGAAGATCTTTACTAGCCATACAACGGACAAGGGTCTCATATCTAAAATATACTTGGAACTCAAAAAATTAACCCCCCCAACAACAAATCTTCAAAGAAACAACTGCCCAATAAATAAGTGGGCGAAAGACTTAAAGAGAAACTTCTCTGAAGAGGAAAGAAGGATGGCCAATAGACACATGAAGAAATGTTCAACATCCCTAGCCATAAAAGAAATGCAAATCAAAACAACATTGAGATATCACCTCACCCCAGTTAGAACAGCAAAAATCAAGAACTCTAACAACAACAGATGCTGGAGGGGATGTGGACAGAAAGGAACCTTACTTCATTGTTGGTGGGAATGTAAACTTGTTCAACCACTTTGGAAAGCAGTATGGAGGTTCCTCAAAAGACTTCACATAGAACTCCCCTATGACCCAGCAATCCCACTTTTGGGCATTTACCCAAATGTTTACAAACAAGACCACACTAAAGCTACCAGCACAACTATGTTTATTGCAGCATTATTTACCATAGCTAAGATATGGAACCAACCCAGATGCCCCTCAGTAGATGAATGGATCAAGAAAATGTGGTATCTATACACAATGGAATTCTATGCCTCCATCAGAAAGAATGACATTGCCCCATTTGTTAGGAAATGGAAAAACTTGGAAAAAATTTTATTAAGTGAAGTAAGCCAGGCCCAAAGAAACATAGGTCCCATGGTTTCCCTTATTTGCAATATCTAGTATATGTATGAGTCAAGCGGAAAAGGTCAGATAATGTGATGTCAGGAAAATGAACCCTTAGATATGTATTTTAATGTTTTTTTCTTTCATGCATGTGTTTCTAACGCATTTATAAGATTATCTCTTTGTTGCTTTGTATGTCCCTCCCCCACAGTATAACCCCTGCTTTCACTATATTTGATGTCAGTATAACTTGTGGAGGAGATGGGGAAAAACCAGTTGTTTAAGGATACAGGTGGACCTGTTGCAACAATGAGAAGTACAAGTTGTCATGTCCAAAACGAGCTTTACAACGTCGGTGGGGGGGGGGAAGGGGGGGAAGGAGAAGGATTGGGATTAGGGGGGAGGGGGGAGGCTGGGAAGGGATGTGAAGGGTAAACCAAAGGAGAAGGCTGCAATGCTTAGTAAGAAATGTACGCATTATCCTGCCCATGTAATTGTAACCTCTCTGTACAGTATGTTCACAAATAAAATAAAATTAAATTAAAAAAAGAAAAAGAAATGCAAATCTAGCTGGGTCCTTGTGGCTCAAGTCTGTAATCCTAGTACTCAGAAGGCTGAGATTTGAGGATCATGGTTCAAGGCCAGCCCAGGCAGGAAAGTCTGTGAGACTTTTGTCTCCAATTAACCACCAGAAAATCAGAAGTGGCACTGTGGCTCAAGTGGTAGAGTGCTCACCTTGAACTGAAAAGCTCAGGGACAGCGGCCAGACCCAGAGTTCAAGTTCCACGACTAACAAAAAGAAAAGAAAAGAAAGAAAGAGAAAGAAAGACAGAAAGCAAGCAAGCAAGGAAGGAAGGAAGGAAAGAAGGAAGGTATACATCTAAGGTTTTATCACATGAGCAGAAAAGGTCAAAAACTATGTACATACGGCCATATATGAACATATAAGATGATGAGAAGTGAACCCCAAGATATGGACACAAGAGGTCTTTCTTTGTTGTTGTTGTTTTTAATGTATTATGCAATGTTTTTTTTGTTTCCTTTGTATGTTCTTCCCCCTGTTGTCACTGTAATTGATTTTGGTACCCTGCATCTTGTATATACATTTGTCTAATTTTGGGAGGGGAAGGGGAATGACAAAATGCTGAAACAAGGACACAGGAGGACTCATTGCAACAATGATACCCACAAGACACTATATTGGAAATGAACTTTACAACTTCGGGGTAGGGGGAGGAGCGAGGGAGGTGGGGAAAGGAAGGGATAGTAGGGGAACAACAAAGGAGTAGGTAACAACGCTGGACAAGAAATGTACTCATTACCTTACTCATGTAACTGTAACCCTTCTGTACAACATCTTTACAATAAAATATAATTTAAAAAAAACTGGGCCAGTCACATGCAGAACTACCTAAATATACTACAGTCTCAGAAAGGAGCTGCCATTCAGAAAGGAAAGTGAGGTCTTAGTTTTACAGCACAGCTCCATCAGCTTTACTCACCAGACAGCGATAGCAGAGGAGAAATACTGTCTTCTGCTAGAAATCATAATTTGTCTAGTGTGACACAAGCAAAAGCCTCTGGAACTTCAAGACCTGGCCAGATCAAAGCACACACACACACACACACACACACACACACACGCACAAATAAAAGTATATTCGATCCAGATACAAATGAATTATATCCCTGGACAAAACACATTCTTTGTACCATTTTCTCCAGATACCTCCAAAAATACAGTGGGCTTTCCACTGGAATTTTCACTTAAAGATGAAAAGAGTCCTTGGCTTTGTTTCTGAACACAAAAACATGAAAGTATTTCTACTTTTTAAAATTCTTTAATAGAAGCTTCTAGAAAGTTCTTTGGAGATTTTTTTTTTCCCCATGATATATTGGACACTTGTCTTCTAATTTTAATTTATTCTGCTTTTGCCCCTTTTTTAAACTAATACTAAAGAATCATTGTAGTCTTAAGTACTTGACATGAAACCATATTCAGTATTCCTTAAAAAGCCCTCTGAATAAGAAGTTTGACTATCTGTAAGTAATAAAACTAGCAGAAAGATGAAGGTATTAATATTATATCAGTCAATGAATCCCTTTCAAAAAACAAATTTGAACAAATTTACTTCACTGTGCATGTTACCTCCTGGTCAAATTTATGTCAAGGAGAGCCTTAAACCACATAAGATTCTCTCAGAGAATTCAGGTCATGCCATTTGAACTGCAGTGTATAATTCCATCTCCTGTGCCCTCAGCTCCCACGACAGGCACATGTTTTCATCAAACTCACATAAGAAGATGTTTCAGAAGAACTACAGTTTTCTGATGTTTCCTGTTCAATGGAAAAGTCTGTTGACACAGGCTGAATACAAAATGGAAGGCAAATAAATACATTAAAAATTTGGAAAAGAAATTGCACATGAGCAACATGATTGAAAATTTTTCTTGATCATTTACAGACCCCACCTCAATACTGGAGCTGCCTCTGTTATGCTTGATAAGAGTTAATTGATTAACTGAAATGCAATCCTACATTACCCTAAAAAGACTTTCTCCAAAAGGAAATCTCAAAATTCACAGCAGAAATGTATGATTATTAGCTAATGTGACAGATGGCAGAGTGGCATTGTAACCAGACTTAGCTGTGATTAATGTGTGTGCAAACAACCATTCAATGGGGAAATCTCTGAGTACTAAATCAAGAATTGTTATGTCAAGTCCTCACTACTTTTACAACCCAAGAAACTATTATCCACTCAAGATCTGAGTGGTTTCTCCATGCCTAAAGATGGTAAAAAAGAATCATAGGTTTTCCTGAACAAAATATTGATAAGAGTATCTTCTCTAAAATCAGACTCTTGGGGCCCTGATAGCTCTGCCATATTGCACAATCATGCAAATCATGACTGGTTGGACTACGGATGGATGCTTAATCCAATCAGCACAATCAGATTTCTTTGACTGAAAATTTGAAATTAGAATTAAGTATCTAATCAGCCACACGCCAATTTGTAGACTCTGGGGTCCTTAGCAAATGAGTTATGAGAAGGTAGGCAGGAAGCAGGAAATGGTCTTATTGACTTTATCATTTGTCCAGCTCCTTCCGTTGCATTCCTGCTCTTGTGATATGTTCCCATGTCCTTTAAATTGTCTCGCTTCATTTTTAGTTGATTTGTTACCAATGCATTATATTAGTTACTCATAGTTTGTTTATGCTTCCATAAGTCTACAGCTTTTCTCATCCAAAGCAAAAGTTCTCTGAGGGCAAAGACTATGCTCTCTACCCCTTTTCACTCACACTATACCTTGAACATTTGAGAGAGAGAGAGAGAGAGAGAGAGAGAGAGAGAGAGAGAGAACCATTTGATCTTTCATTGAGACTCTATGTTAACTTTTCTATTCAAAATGTTATCATTTCTGTTATGATCATGGTCGTTTAAAATTACAAACCAAGACCTACATACAAGCACAGATGTTGTTTATGGAGTGTTTCCTCAATATTTGCAAACACCAAGAATTAACCTCCTGGCTCTATTTTCCAAATTTTAGGTGGCAGATTGTGTTCTATGCTATGCTGTATATTACATCTGCAATTAGTCTATGTTAAAAATGCAAACTGAGAAAATTGAAGAGCTGTCCTTCAGAGAACATAATCATGGTTAGATGAACTCCAAGAAGGTCCATCAAACTCCACCACCACCAGCACAGGGAAAAACTATCCACCTTTCAAGTCAGAAGTTCAGCAAGTAACACCATTGCTTAAGAGCAGGTGGTAAAAAAGAAAGGGAGCCAGGTGCCAATGGCTCACGCCTGTAATCCTAGCTACTCAGGAGGCTGAGATTTGAGGATCGCGGTTCAAAGCCAGCCCGGGCAGGAAAGTCCATGAAACTCTTTTCTCCAATAAACCACCAGAAAACCAGAAGTGTCACTGTAGCTCAAGTGGTGAGGGACAGCACTCAGGCCCAAGCCCCATGATCGACAAAAAGAAAGAAGGAAAGAAAGGAAGGAAGGAAGGAAGGGAGGAAGAGAGGAAGGGAGGAAGGGAGGAAGGGAGGAAGGGAGGAAGTGAGGAAGGGAGGAAGAGAGGAGGGGAGGAGAGAAGGAAGGAAGGATGGAAGGAAGGATGGAAGGAAGGAAGGAAGGAAGGAAGGAAGGAAGGAAGGAAGGAAGGAAGGAAGGAAGGGAGGGAGGGAGGGAGGGAGGGAGGGAGGGAGGGAGGGAAGGAAGGAGAGAGGGAGGGAGGGAGGGAGGGAGGGAGGGACTAGCTTTCATGATCATCCATCTTGCTTTCTTAAATGATCTTCCCAACCTAATTCATCATCCCTTCTTTCATTGAACCTCTCTGAGTTATTTAATGTAAACTGCAACAATTCTCTATTTTTGTTATTTAGCACCAAAGTAACCAGGTATAGGGTCTTTTGATTCTTCATTTAAGGTTTTTATATTCATACCTTTCTAAACTCATTAACAAAATCAATGTTATAAGAGTCAATTATAGCAACCATCTCCTGCTAATAATCTTCAGTTCTTCAACTCTGTTCAACTTACTTGCCATAATACTTGGTCCTTAATTCTAAAGGCATGTATTCCCACATCACTGCTTCACTGCAACATCATCATAGTATGTCTTTTTTTTCTTTGATTTTTTATTGTTAAGATGCTGCACAGAAGGGTTACAGTTACATGAGGAAGGCATTGAATACATTACTTGTCAATCATTGTTACCCCTTCCCTTCCTTGTCAACATAGTATTTCTTAAGCAATGTTGGTGGAAATATTAATTAGTTCAGCCATTATGGAAAACAATATGGACATTTCTCTTTAAAAAAAAAAACAGCCTTAAATCTATAATATGGTCCAACTGATCCACTCCTGGGTATATATTCAAAGACAATAAGATCAGCATTCAAAAGAGATACGTGTAAGCAGAAGTTTACCATGGCATATCACAATAGCTCAATACAGAATCTACATAGGTGCTCCTCAAAAGATGAATGAAGAAAGAAGATGTGAGATATGTGCCTATATATAAAGACAGAAAAAAAAGTAACCATACAAATACACATAATGGAATGTTATTTAGTCATAGAAAGAATGGGATGTCATTTGCAGCAAAATGGATGGAACTAAAGAACATCACATTAAAAATGAGCTAGGCAGAATGACAAATGCTGGAGGGGATGCAGAGAAAGAGGAACCCTATTGCACTGCTGGTGGCAATGTACACTAATCCAACCACTTTGCAAAGCAGTATGGAGGGTCCTCAGAAAGATCAATATAGACCTCCCCTATGACCCAGCCATACCACTCCTGAACAACAGGAACCAGGGTACAAGGACACATTCACCTCCATGTTCATTGCAGCACTGTTCACCATAGCCAAGATATGGAAACAATCCAGATGCTCCACTGCAGATGAATGGATCCAAAAACTGTAGTATCTATACACAATGGAATATTATGCAGCCATTAGAAAGGACAAAATAATGGCATTTGCATGGAAATGGATGGAACTAGAAAAAATCATGTTGAGTGAGATAAGCCAAGAGCAAAGAGACAAATGGCAGATGGTCTCCCTGATATGTGGATGTTAAATCCAAAACATAAGGAGGAAACAGCAAAGTAAACAAGACTCGAGAAACAAAGGACATCTAATCATCTGGTCATATCATTACTAAATGACCCCATGCTGCTGGCCACATATATGGTATACATACGTGCACATTGGAGGGAAACTAGGAGGAGGACACAGAAACAGAGGGAAACAGGGGAAACATACATACAACAGCCGGACCCATCAGCTGCACTGGTCATTGATCAAAATGAACTAAGCAACTCAATGGCAGCGCTGGGAGGGAGAGAATGAGTGGGAAAGAGGGAACAGCTGATACTCAGTGAAAGGAAAGAAATGTACCTATCACCCGATGTGGAAGAAATAACTGTATTGTCAAAGCTCATAGAATTCACAAACTTTATAGACCACAATAAAGACAATTTGCCCCATGAAGGTTAGAATGTGTTTGCGACTTTAACTATCACTATCTCACAATACTGTGAAATTTGTGAAATTTATGTAATCACTTAATCACAATTAAAAAAAAAAGTTCTGGTCCTGGACCCAGTGACCTAAAGATCATAGCAAAGAACACCAGTCAGTTCACCTTTCATTACCAGTCACCTTTCACCCTTTCCCAGACCCTCATTTCTTTAGTCCATAAATACACTTAAACTCTTTGAGACTCGAGGCTTCTACCCTCTCATATATAACTATCTCATGAATAAATTCTTTTCTTTTTTTTTGCAAAACATTTGCAATCATGTGGTTAGCATACCATACAACAAGCAAAATGAGCCTTGTTTAGTAATCATTTGTGAGGAATTTACATGATCACACAGCTGGAAATCCAAGTTGCATAGGAATATGAGGCCAGAAGCTAGCATTCGCTCAGGCTATCAGATGAGTGAGTTAATGAAAGAGCAAGAATGAATACCTGTGCAGAAATACAATGGGACATGATATAGAATACAGGTCTCTAGGCATTCGTACACACGGAGACCAAAGGAGGATGTTCTTAGGAGAGAAACACAAAAGCACAATAGCTATGTGCCTCTGATCGTATAAAATAGTACTTACAGAAATGACCTCCAGAAAATAGAAACATGAGGGGGTTTTTTGTTTGAGGTTGTTTTTGTTTTCTTTTCCTTTTGTCTTATTTATTTATCCTCTTTGGAAGGGCAAAAGGGGGGCACAGAAATGGTGGGACAAAGGGTGAACAAATGCAGCAGTAGTACTCACTATGTTGGAAATGAACTATATAACTTGTGGGTGAGGACAAGAGGGGAAAACTGGAAGAAAGCAAGGGAAAGTATGGCACTGTCCAAAAAGAAATGCACTCTTTACCTGACTTATGTAACTATAATCTCTCTGTACATCACCTTTATAATAACAATTTTAAATTTTTTTAAAGAATGAAAAAAAATAAGTTAGGCAGGGCACCAGTGGCTCACGCCTGCAATCCTAGCTCCTCAGGAGACTGAGATCTGAGGCTTCAGTTCAAAGCCAGCCTGGGTAGAAAAGTCCATGAGATTTTATTTCCAATTAATCACAAAAAAAAACTGGAAATGGAGAGTTGGAAGGGGTAGAGCTGGCCTTGAGGGGAAAACTCTAGGACAGTGCCCAAGCCCTGAATTCAAGACCCAGGATTGGCACCAAAGAAAAAGGAAGAAAAGAAAAAGAATCTAGGAACAGAAAGGAAACTAATAACCATTCTCTCTCATATATGGAAGCTAAAAAACACAGTCAACCTAAGACAACCCCTGGTGATAGCTTATACCTTTAATTCTTACACAGAAGGCTAACAACTGTGGTTCAAGACCAATCCAGCCAGGGAAATTTTTGAGACCCTATCTTGAAAATAACCAAAAGATAGGGCTGAAGGTATGCCTCAAGCAAGCATGAAGCCTTTAGCTCAAGCTAAAAAAAAAATCAAAACAAAAAACAATCTGAAAATAAACTAGTATGACTAGATTGTGAAGGATGTGAGGGTAGAGAGTGGAAAAGGCTGGATTTTATTAGTACACACCATATGCATGTATGGAAAATTATACTGAAGCTCATTAACATGTACAATTAGTGCAACCAAAGAGAGAAGACTAAAACTTCATATGGTTCTCAGAGAATAAAATTGATCCCATTACCATGCAACATCTTTTCCTATCTTTGCTCACTCACTTATGCAACAATGTGTATCAATCATGGGTTAAGGACAGGCTTGCTAAGTGCTAGAAACACAGTATGGATAAGAAGGTAGACATAACACAGGGGTGGTCCATAGCACCATACAGATGAGTATGTGCAGCTAAGAAAGTATACCCTGATGAATTACTCATCCTAGAAGAAGGATGCTTCAAACATATAATCCAAAGGGCAATCATTTATTATTAAGAAAGTGATCAAAAGTCTAGCGATCAAAAGTCTGTGATACTGCGATCACAGCCCAAGCAGTAAAGTCTACAAGACTCTTATCTCCAATTGATTGGAAGTGAAGCAGTGGCTCAAGTGATAGAGTGGTAGCTTTGAGCACAAAAGCACAGTGACAGTACTCAGGCCCTGGGATCATGCTCCAGGACTGGCACGTGCACACACACATGAGTGCGTGCGCAATATGTGCATGGACCAGAAAGTAGTGGTAGAAGTGAAGACAAAGGAAACTAGATAAACAGAAATACAGCACCAGCCAAGCATGCACCAGGCAATGGGTTTCATCTTCAGCACTGAAGGAGGAAAAAAAGGATGACACTAAGTTAGAACCAGTATAACTTGACTTAATAACAAATTGGATGTGGAAAGAGAGGACAGAAGTACTAAAATTGGTTCCTAGATATCTGCCATGCATTTTTGTGTGGACAGAAGTATCCCCTAATGAGACAGAGAAAAATGCTTGCTAAGTTAATGAAAGCAAAATAAAATTGTCCCATATGGCTTCTTGGTATAGTAAGAAAATTTTTAAATGAGCTCATGAGAGGGAACTATGTGTATATACATATATGTATATGTATATGTACTTCCTGAACTGGTGCTCTACTACTTGAACAGCACCACCAGCCAAGCTATTTGCCGGAGATGGAGTCTTAAGGATTTTTTCCCTGGGCTGACTTTGAACTGTGATCTTGCAGATCTCAGCCTCCTGAGTAACTGGATTTATAGCAGTGATCCACTGTCACTTGGCTATAGTTATAGAAAGAATTTACACCAAATAGTTACCAGTTGGCAATTCAGTCTTGCATCATCTTTACTTACTCATATGTTATAATGTTTTAGTATAAATGCATATTTTCATAACAAAAACATAATAATATTTAAAGTATTACAAAGAATCTTAAAAGCCCTGTTTCGGTGGCTAATACCTGTAATCCTAGCTATTAAGGAGACTGAGATCTGAAAATCACAGTTCAAAGCCAGCCTAAACAGGAAAGTCTGTGAGACTCTGATCTTCAATTAGCCACAAAAAAAAAAGCCAGAAGTGAAGCTGTGGCTCAAGTGGTAGAGCACTAGCTTTGAACAAAAAAAAGTTCAAGGATAGCACCCAAGCCCTGAGTTCAAGCCCCAGTACCATAAAAAAAGAAAGGAAAGAAAAAAGTACACACACACACACACACACACACACACACACACACACACACACACGCATTGTAATAAGACTTAAATAAGATTTAGGCAACTTCATAGCACAATATAACATTTCTTCTGTTTTCCTGGAACAAATGTAATTACCACTTATGAATCTTACAAACTAAGAGCATTGCACAAAATACAAGCAAGGCAGCATCTGGGCTCCGGAGCTGCCACCACTGTGAAAGCAGTCCACTGCATCTCTCGTGTTCTTGTGGCCTTGACTTTCCCTACGCTGAAGAAAGCAGGAAGCATAACAGATGCTCCAGGGGCCACGTATCTCATCCACAGTGCTCTGGAGTTAATAGAAATCATTTCTCATGAAGGCCATGGATTCATTATTTGAATTTGAGCCTCACGTCCCAAAGGCTCAATAGCTATTTGCGTATGATCGTATAAAATGATCTTTAACTAAATGAACTCCAAGAAATGGAAACAAGAAGTTTTTTATCTTACTTTTTGTGATTTGAGGTTGTGGTGGTGTTTTTGTTTTTTTCCCTTTTGTCACTGTTTTTGATTCGTGTGCTTTTTGTCTTATATGTAAGTTTATCTGTTTGGAGGAGGGAGAGGGGAAGTACAGAAAGTGTGGGACAAAGGGTGAACCAATTCAGCAGGGATACTCACTAGACACTATGTTGAATATGAACTACTCAACTTGTGGGGGCGGGGGTTTGGGAGGGAAAAACCTGGGAAAAAATAAGGGAAGGAGTGAAACTGGTCAAAAAGAAATGTACTCAATATCTGACTTATGTAACTGTAGCCCTCTGTACATCACTTTTACAATAAAAATAAATTTTAAAGAAAAATTTGAGCTTCACTTCTGCTTGAGACTTCCTGAGTCATTTTGTCAAGTCATTTTACCACTAAATATGGGTACTTTCTAATATTGAGTCATTACTTTGCCTTCAGTTAACGAGCTTGAGATGACTACAGATTTTTAGCTGCCTCTGGAAAATGAGAAAAATGCCTTGCAATACTCAGCAACTGAAAACTGAAGTCATGAGATTAGAGCCAGGGGTGGTGGCACACACCTCTGGTCCTAGCATTTGTGAAGCCAAGTCAAGATGTTCATCAGTCCAAGGATACATGCAGACCTGAGCTGCATAACAAGACCTTGTCTCAAAAAAAAAACAGTATTCCAGTATGAAATAAAGGCATGAAGAAGAAATAATAAATCATCAGCTGATTTCTAGCTTGGCAACCATGGTGTTTTTTGCCTTGGTGATTCCTGCTCACCATCAGGTTTCATCTTCCTCTTGGGTGCACAGCTATGTTGCATGTAGCCATATGGTAATTCTGATTAATATGGCATCCATGGAGTTGTGGAGGAAGTGATAGATTTGAGAGTAAGTAGAATCACTGGAATGTAACAGCAGGTTGGATGAGAAAGGAAAGGAGAGGTAACACACCAATGGTGAAGGCCAGATGTCTGGCATGAGTAGTTGCATGAACAAAAGTCTTACAATGACATAAGAAAAGTATTTACCATATAAGGTTATCATAAGGTGAAATTATTAAATTATATGACATCTTGGTATGGATGCAAACAGCGAATGTGAATTCAAATTGTGCTTGCCACTTCCTACCTGTACCAATCCTTTATTCTCTTCCTACCTATACCAATCTTTTATTCTCTCTCTCCCTACCTACTGGCTAAACACAGAAATTTCAAGGTCCCATGATCAGATTGAGTCACAAAATAAGAAATTGGCTTCCTGAATGGCCATATGGAAGATGTATTCCTTTCCTATTTTTGCTATTGAAAATGACCCCAAACTCAAAGGTCTAAAACAACATCATTTAATTGCTTATAGTTCTGAGAGTCAGGAATCCTAAAAGAAGTGAGCCAGAACTGTCTTCTCAATAAAAGCTTCATCTTCAGATTTAAGCCTTTCTAGCTTTTTCTAGCTTCTAGAGTTACACTTACATATCCACCCTCTCTCTGTCTTCTAAGCCAACAATACCGTACCGCATAGCATCTCCAATCTCCCTCTCTCAAGCCCTTGTTAGCACACGCCTCCTAAGTCTTGTCTTACCTCCCTCCTTCCCTTTTTAGAAGACTTTATGATGACAAGAGGCCCACCTAGAAAATCCAGGATAATTTTCCTCCCTCAATCATTAGTCTAGTCATAGCTACTAAATCTCTTCGGTTGTGTAAGGCAATGAGTGCACAGGAGAGGAATTAGGACCTAGACAGCTTTAGAAAAGGATCGTTATCCTGTCTACTCTAGACCGCACTCAAGAGAATCACTTTCTTTGTGTAATTCACTAACTTCAGGGGGTTTGTCTCTTACTAGCTGATATTACTTTAATAATGTCTGTGAATACAATGGTAAACATCTGTTCCTGGATAGATTGCCGGTAGGATACCAACCCTACCTTAGTCTATTCCATTATTAATAAATTTCCTTCCGCATAATAGCACATAATGATACTCTAAAAATGTTTACTAATGATGTTAAGAGTATGTTAATGATAGCTAGAAATAGCCTAGGGGAAGATCAAAATTTTATTTTAGCAAATCGCTTCGACATTTTCCCATATTAAAACTTTAATCCGAACTTTTAACACTGAAGAAAAATTGGCTCATTTACATTTTACCTTTCTTGCCTGAATGATTTATAGTGAAGGTACTGCCAAGAAATGAAATGGCTCAAAAAAAGAAGCAAAGACTCACCAAGATTCAGTTGAGACCAATAACTCATAGGCAAGTAATCTTGCACACAGAATCCACTTTTTCTCCATTTCACACAAAGTGGGACTGTGGAATTATGACTCCAAGGTCAAGTGAACCTCAGAACCCACATAGCTCACTTTCTACTGCAATCATGATCAGATTATCTAAAAAAAAAAAGTTGTTTTGACAAGAAGAAAACAAAAAGATGAGCTAAAATCATCTTCCTTCTGGACATTCATCATGAGCAAACTCCTTATTCCTTATTACTATAATGGCTATTCACTGGGGAAAAAATCTTTAATGTGCTTTCATGTTTTCCAATTTAGAAATAGAACCAGACTTTAATGTGAATACATTTTTAACATTTTCCATGCTTTAGGGTAGCTGCTTTTCAGAGGAAAATGTAATGAATGTTTTTAATCATACTAAAATGGTTTGCCAAGAATCTGGCTTAATTCAACTTTTTGATGACAACAAAATAGAAAAGACCAAACACATTTATCAGCTAAGGCTCCTTGTTTCTTAACTTGGCTACCTACTTTTTAAATACATTTGAAAGATAATTCTCATTCAGAGCCACAAGGTGAAATAAGACTGTCTGGTGAATTTTCACCATCTTCTCTTTTATTCCAATTAGATCTATGTAGGTACTGTCACCTTTTTGGGAACTCCTGACCCAAGCCCTCCAAACCTCGTTATCCACACCCAACATGTCAACACATCCCACAGACATTCCCCTCTCCTCTTTTATCTAGTTTGTTCTCATGTGCCCCCTTCAGGTTTTCAATAAATTCTTAATGTCATCCATGAAAATGTCAGTGCCGAGAAGATTTAAGTCTCCTTTTTTTTTTTTAGACTGGCCTTTAACTTCAAAGTGAACAACTTGCTTCCCATAAACTTGTCCTCAGACTTAAATGGAATAAAAATCAAAGAATAATTTCTGTCCTGTTTTTCTTGTCCTTGGTTGGAATCATAGTCTCAGGTTCTATTGCTGAAGATGCTCCAGATGCTTCACCATCTCTACTGCCTTCCACCGTAAACGCGCACTCAGATATTCTACTCACACCTTCTTCCCGCCATGTAAAGGATCAACAGGGTCCAGGGCAGACAGACTTGAAGATTAGAATAAGGAAAGCCATCAAGGGTTTGGCTGGCAAACACACACACACACACACACACACACACACACACAATGGATCTGTAAATGCTAACTGGTTCCTGAGAAAGGAAGACTGAATGGAGAAAATAAATCATCAGGAGAGGAGTTTTCCTTCTAAGCCAAATACTTGTGGCCACTTCACCACAATTCCATAAAGACGTTACCAGAAAATGAAATATTTCTTAATTGTGCATTCTACCATTAAATGTGCTTCAGAATGAAGGCCAGTAGTTGTATAATAATATACTATGAGCTTTTTATATTAAGAAATATTTGCTTATTTTATTGTAAAGGTGATGTACAGTACATTTCTTTTTTAACAGTGTCACCCCTTCCTTCATTCTCTCCCAGGTTTTTTCCCTCCTGACCTTCTAACCCCACAATATATATAGTTCATTTTCAACGTAGTGTCTAGCGAGTATCACTGCTGAATCAGTGCAACCTTTGTCCCACCATTTCCGTGTGGCCTCTTACCCTTCCCAAAGCAGATAAACCTGAATACAAGACTAAAAATCCAGAAATTAAAATAATTCTTAGGAGAGGATCACAAAAGCTCAGTAGCTATGTGCACATGATCATATAAAATGATGGTGGGCTGGGAATGTGGCTTAGTGGTAGAGTGCTTGTCTAGCATGCATGAAGCCCTGGATTTGATTCCTCAGTACCACCTAAACAGAAAAAACCAGAAGTGGTGCTGTTGCTTAAGTGGTAGAGTACTAGCCTTAGGCAAAAGGAGTTCAGGGATGTGCCCAGGCCCAGAGTTCAAACCCCAGGACTCGCAACATATGTGTGTGTATGAATATATAATATATATATACATATATAGATAGATGGTTACTAAAATGAACTCCAAAAAATGGAAACAAGAGTTTTTTGTTATTTTGCTTTTTTCCTTTCCAGAGTTTTAATTTTTAAAAAGCTCATAAACTAAGTAACAATATTCCTTAGATCCTCAATTTTGTCATTACAGCTGTTTATCTCTCTCAGAAACTGTCCCCAGAGGATGTAGAATCATCATTTGTATCCGAAGGACTTCTGAATTCTTCACTAAAAGTTGCAATTAAAGACTAAAAATATTGCTATCCAAACTAATGAGTCAGTCTAATTTGGTTCTGCCATGTGAAGCCGTTCTGAGTTGATTTTATTGGAAACACCAATTCTATTATATTTTAAATGTCATTGAATATTTCCATAGCAAAGAACCAGGTAATCTGTGCAGCTCTTCAATTTTCTTGCGAAGATTCAAAGTTTTGCTTATCGACAGTGATGAAATACAAATTATTTCAGTGAATCAACCTCTAATTTCAAGGAGATTTGAGGAACATCCCTTTAATTAGTCTTTATCATGCTTGCTTAAACCTTGCCAGCCATCCCTCCTCTGAAAGTAAATTAAAGCCAGGGAAAAAGTCTGGGTGACCTTCCATAACACAGCTACCTACTTGACAGACAAATCTTCATGAGATTCCATTATTCTGAAGAATCTCATCATTTTTATTCTAAGCATCAAGCATGATCAGAAACATTATAAGACAGTGTATTGAGAAGTCAAAATACTAACGTGTGTGTGCAGATGCATATGTTCCTGTATCTATATGTTCCTGTGTCTATAGGCTACCTGAGCAAATACTGACAAGTGAAAAGAAGTTGTGCATATTCATTATTTATCATTCTTTTTTTTTTGGTCGGTTGTGGGTCTTGAACTCTGGGCCTGGGCACTATCCCTGAGCTCTTCATCTCAAAGCTAAAGCTCTACCACTTGAGCCACAGCGCCACTTTGTTTTCTGGTAGTTAATTGGAGATAAGAGTGTCATAGACTTTCTTGCCTGGGCTGGCTTTGAACCATGATCCTCAGATCTCAGCCTCCTGAGTAGCTAGGATTATAAGCATGAGCCACTGTCATCCAGCTTTTATCATTCATCTTAATAGTTTTCCTTGGGGCAAAATATTCCTTTATCCAAAGAGATATTCAGATTCCTCATAATTTTAATTATTATCAGCTTTTAGTACTGTTGTACAGTTTTAGGTATTATGGCAGTTATCATTACAATTCACAAAATAAGCACCTAAAACCAGGCCTTACCAGTTCCAATCGGCCATTTAAAAAGTAATCTTAGCCAGGTATCAGTGACTAATGTATGGAGTTCTAGCTACTCAGGAGGCTGAGATGCAGAAGATGGTTGCCATTCAGGGACAGCTACAAAAGAAAAGTCCACTAGACTCCATCTCCAAAATAACTAGCAAAGAAACAGGCTGGAGGTGTGGCTCAAGTGGTAGAGTACAGGCCAAGCAAGCAATCAGAGTTCAAACCATAATACTAGAAAAAATGGCCAGGGGGGGGAATCTGTATTTTATTTTACCATCAGAAAACAGTAACAATGAGATGTGCAAGACACTATATTGAAAACAAACTTTACAACTTTGGGGAGGGAGGGAAGGAAGTAGGGAGAGAAGGGATGGTAGGGGAAAAACAAAGGAGGAGGTAACAATGCTCCATAGGAAATGTACTCATTACCTTTCTCATGTAACTGTAACCCCTCTGTACACTATCTTTACAATAAAAAAGTATACACAAAAAAAGAAAATGGTAGGAATAGAAAAAGGCACAAAGTAAAGAAACTGAAAAATGCTTCTATTTTTATGACTCATAGAAGTTATCTGTCATAGAAGTTATCTGTCTTTATATGGTTCTAGGTACATGGCAAATCCCCTCCCTGGATTGTCTTATTTAATCCATATTAAAACTCTCTAAGGATAATAAGGAGCCTTATTATTTCAAGTTGGTCAATGAGTGATCAGAAACTCACAGAGGAAAGTGTCTAGCTCTAGACATTGTATTTGAATTTAAGTCCAGATTTGTCAGTGCAGAATTCCTATCACATGTTACCTCTGTGCCCAGGCATTGGCTCACCTGCATCTGGACATGTGATACCTGCTGGTGTGAAACTACTATGGGAAAATCCTCAAGATATTACATATGCAATGTTTTCTGAAGGACTCTAATTACTCAGGAAAAAGAGTAAGAATTGACAAATGGGATTGAATCAAATTAAAAAGCTTCTGTACAGCAAAGGAAACAATTATCAGAATGAAGAGACAGCCTACAGAAGGAAAAATCTTTATCCGTTATTCATCAGAAAGTTAATACCCAGAATATGTAAGTATCTCAAAAAATTCAAGACTCAAGCAACATACAAGCCAATAAATAGATGGAAAAATGAACTGAACAGACACTTTTCAAAGGCAGGAACACAAATAAATACATTTTTTAAAATGTCCTATACCTTTAGCTGTTGGGGAAATGTGAATCAAATCTGCTCTGATATTCTAGGTTCCCCCAGTCAGAACAGCCATCCTCAAGAAAGCAAAGAACAAATACTGGCAAGATTATGGGAGAAAAAGGAAGCTTTACATAATGTTGGAGAAAGTAAATTAGTGCAACCACTATGGAAAGCAGTATGGAGGGGAAAAAAATAGGCCTACCATATGATCACTTCTAGGATACCATTTCTGGGTATATACCTAAAAGAATCAGTCAGCTTACTACAGAAATACCTGTATATGCATATTCATTGGAGAATTATTTGTAATAGCTAAGTTAGGGAAACAATTTAGATGCCCATCTATAGATGAATGGATAAAGAAAATGGTACATATTTATACAATACAATACAATATTTACACAATATTATCTTGACCTTTTCCCTGAGTTTTCCTATTGGACTAATACTACTAGTTTTAGCTCATGGTTCTCAACACAAAGCCCAGTAGACACTTAGGACAATCAATTTGATTGTCTCATGTGGCAGAATTCAAAAACTCCTTTTCATGAGAAGTACACAGCCATCTTATTTTCTCATGGATATGAAAGCCAGGGTGTCCAATGCAACAAACCCACACACTGAGACCCCATGCTGCCATAGGCCGGCTGAACCATCACTCAGAGATCAGAGGTTCCTATAGGATAACTCAGCCCTCCTTCTCATTTAAACTGTACAACAGTGACACTGACGCCTAAAATGAAATCACTTTTATTTATTTTTATTTTTTTGTCAGTCGTGGGGCCTGAACTCTGTCTGGGCCTGGGCGCTGTTCCTCAGCTCTTCAGCTGTAAACTAGTGCTCTACCACTTGAGCCTCAGCCCCACTTCTGGCTTTTTCTGCTTATGTGGTGCTGAGGAATCAAACCCAGGGCCTCATGCATGCAAGGCAAGCACTCTACCACTGAGCCACCTTCCCAGCCCCTTGAAATCACTTTTAAAGAATGGGGATTGGTAACATGATATATTAATCAAAAAGTTTAAGTCTGGAGTACTCAAAATTAAGCTCTGTACCCAGGTGTATATCTGTTCTCATGAATCTCTTCTCAAAGAGAAAGCTAGAAATGCAAGTACAGCCAAGACTGTTTACTAATTTGGAATAAATCACTTTGTGACAAATTCTAACATTATATATATATATATTTATAAACATGTATATTTATAAATATGTATATTTAAGTCTCAGGCTGGGGTTGTATAAGTATGCTTTTCTCTGATTCCAAAAAGAATTCAGAGGTGTTCCATCTAATTTCTGTTACTTAAATCAATAAGATCAGGATTTTTTTTTAATTCAATGACAGAATAAGTGACATTTTCCCCTTTTAAGTAGCATTTGAGAGAATTCTCAGTAGTGATACAGACTATAGTCAGATACAGACAGCTGACTCACAGCCCAGTCTCCCCCACACGCCAGAGTACACATGGTCAGTAAACAGGGGTACTTTCATTTCCAATTGTTCACTGCTTTAGCTATAGCCATAATGGACTATTGATTAAACTCAGAAAATTTAAGAAAAGCCAACATTAATGTCCACTTAACGAGGAGTAGAAAAGTGGTCATCCTTAAATTGCATCTCAAATTGATCATCTCTACAGTTCCAAATCATGTTTATCTGATAAAAATTGCTGTGCAGCATCTCAAGATGTCCCCAATATTTTAAAAATAAAGAAGAGAGAATAGGTTAATAATTGTTTTAATTTGGGGCTCTTTAATTCATTGGAAATAAAGGTTATTCACAACAGCAAGGTATCACAGACAGAATCAACAAAACAATAGAGAACAAGCCACAGAAAGATACAAAATAAAGCATTTGCTCTTTATTCAAAGTATAACAGAAATGACTTGCAAATGGTGATTTTTTTTGTTAGTTGTAAGGCTTGAACTCAAAGCTCTGTGCTCTACCACTTGAGCTACAGCACCACTTCCAGCTCTTTTGAGCGGTTAATTGGAGATAAGAGTCTTATGGGAACTCTTCTGCCTGGCTGGCTTCAAACCATGCTTCTCAGATCTCAGCCTCCTAAGTAGCTAGGATTACCAGCAGGAGCCACAGGCACCCAGCACAAATAGTGAATTTTTAAAAATTATTTTCTTTAATTTCAGATGTCCCTGAACAATTACAATTGAATGCCTGCCTTTCTTTCTTCCTGCTAGCCAAAAGCCATGTGAGAACAATTCTAGAAAGGGCAGAGAAGGTGGTGGCTGAATAGTTGTCATGTCAGACATTAAAAGCACTCACAATGACCAAGGACATTTGTGAGGGAATTGTTTCACATTTTTACCAGCACTCATTAGCCGTACAAGGGAGTTACAGTTTGACATTGTCCATCTGTGCATTTATTGAACCTGATTTCAAACCCAAATACTGCCAAAAAAAATTGAAAAGAAATTGAGAACTAGGTAGATGAATGAAGAAAGAAAAGGTGGATGAATGCAGTCATAGCATTCTCTCTCTATATGATTGTAATGCCTTGACAGATGGGTCCAATAGTTAGCAACAAACACAACTAGCATTCCCTTTTTGAATCTTGCCCCTATGGAATAATAAAATCATTAGACACATCTGCCTTCCAGATTGCAACAGGCATCTGATTTCCAGATGTGTTTCCCACTATGTTGGATGAATCTTCACTCTCCAACTCCCAATCTCCAGTTGTCTCACTGCCAAAGCCAATGCCCATGCATTGATATCTTATAACATCATCCTACTTCATTGTGCCAAATTCATCTGTCGTCAGGATATTTAAGGCTATGACAGCAAGCATGAAGTGTTCTAAGCATAGGTGTGTTGGAAGAGCAAACCTGAGGTACAGGTGGTATGAAAGGCTCCCATTCTAGACAGGAACTAAGATACAAGGGAATGAATTAACTGACCTGCTTCTGTTGGAGTCTGGGAGGAAGAAGTTCCTTGAGTAGTGAAATTAGGTCAGGCTCTAAGGTGTTGTTTGTTTTGCTGTCAGAGATGTTTCATTGATCAGAATTCTGGTTTGGTTCCTTCTCTGGGTCCTCCGGTTTTAAATGTTTGAGGTCAGCTCCGCTGCAGTGCTTCTGAGTTCTATCCCTCCCTGCCCTTTGGAGAAGTGCACGAATTCACAAAAAGGAAGATAAAACGGATGCCTATCAGCTAAAACCAGAATTTAGTTTTATCAGCAATAACTTCACTCTTTGAAAGGACACTGAAAAATCTAAGATTTTTTTTTTAATTTTTTGCCTTTCAGCAAAGTTCTCTAATTCTGTCATTACATATAAAAATTGGTTCAAGGTTTTCAAAATGTTACCATCGCTATTGTATAATCACCACTAAACCACCCCCTCCACATTCGCAGCCATCACCACCAGCTCACTTTCTCCCATTCCTCTCATCAGCAATTAGAGTGCCCATCATCTGTGCTAGAGGGCCTGCTTGCCTGTGCACAGATGCATGCTCAGACTGAGCCCTTTCTATTGCCCCTAAGGAAATGCTAGTAATGAAGAATTGTTTTAGTTAGGCTTCTCCAGAGAGACAGAACCAATCGGCTATGTACATACAGAAGAGTGGGATTTATTAGGAAAACTGGCTCATTTAATCATGGAGCCTGAGAAGTCCCATAATAGGCCATTTGAAATTCAAAGACCTGAGAAGCTGTGGTGTCACTTTCAATCTTAGGCCAAAGGCCCAAGAGCATGGGAGAGAGGACACTAGCCAAAGAGCCAAAGAGCCGAAAGCTAGACAGCCTGGAGCTCTGATGCCAACATCAGGAAAGCATGAATTTACCCATCTATTTGTCCCATTGGTGCCTCAGCTGATTGGAGGATTTCCATCCATATTATGGAAGATCTTTCCCACTCAGTCTGCCCATTCAAAAGCCAGTCTTCTCTGGAACTGCCTTCACAGGTACATCTGGGGGCAGCCAGCCCCATCATTTGCCCAATCTCAATGGCCAAACCCTGGTTCTCCCTTACAGCAGAAGAGAAACAGGCTCAGTGTCTACTGAAGAATTCAAAGTGATGCTTTACCTGCTGTACAGGTACCCCTTAGGCCAGTCAAGTTGATACTCAAAACAACTACCACAAGAATATTGGTCAATGTTCTTTTTAAAACTCTCTGAGCTGGCAGTGGATTCACTCTGCCCACCCAGTGCTGAGTTGTAGGTTCTGTTGTGTTAGAAACCAATCTTTCCCATTGAATTCATTGCAGACATCATTAATAAACTGAGCTCTTGTAATACTCCCAAAAGTGGTCGGTGAGTGGTATACAAGAGAGAGAGAGAGACAGACAGAGACAGAGAGAATATTTATTAAAAATGAAAGAATATATTCAAATTATATTGTACATAAAAGCCCAAAATGTAGCAGATAAAGTTGCATCTTAATTCCTTCATATCCCTAAACACATTACCATTTTAAAATAATAAGTACTACGTACACTCTGCTACGTACACTCTTGTTTCTTTGGAGGAAATTTTCAGCTAGAAATCCAGTTTTGCCTTTTCTGGGAAAACAATCAGTACGCCTGCACCAATTTCTGTTTCTGATTAATCTGCTAACCTCTCCATCTTGGCAGTTTCTAGCTATGTTGTATTATTTGCAGACATGCTGCAGGGTATGTAGAATGATAGAGTTAGGTCCTAGAGTTCTCAGTTTTGTCCCAAAAATATAATATCACTGTGGCTGTTAAAACCTTAAAAGGAGCCAGACATAGGTGGCTTATGCCTGTACTCCTAGCTACTGGATAGGAGGACCATAGTTTAAAACTAGTCCAAGAAGTGAAATTCAAAGGACTCCATCTCCAAAATAACCATCAAATAGCAGGGCTACAAATGTGCTCAAGGATGGGGCCTGAACTCTGGGTCTGGGCGCTGTCCCTCAGCTCTTCAGTTCAAGGCTAGTGCTCTACCACTTGAGCCACAGTGCCACTTCCGGCTTTTTTTTCTTTTTTGCTTATGTGGTGCTGAGGAATCGAACCCAGGGCCTCAAGCATGCAAAGCAAGCGCTCTACCACTGAGCCACCTTCCCAGCCCAATTTTGTTTGAAAGAATCAAACAAAAAAATTTTACTTGTGGGCTAGGAATGTGGCTTAGTGGTAGAGTGCTTGCCTAGCATGCAAGAAGCCCTGGGTTCAATTCCTCAGCATCACATAAGCAGAAAAAGCCAGAAGTGGTGCTGTAGCTCAAATGGTAGAGTGTTAACCTTGAGCAAAAGAAGCTTCAGGACAGGGCCCAGACCCCAAGTTCAAGCCCCAGGACTGGTAAATAATAATAATAATTCTTGTGACTGAATGAAGAGACAACATGCAAACCAGCCTAATGATAACCTAAAACCAAAGTATCACTACATATCACCATTTTAATTGTAAAATAATAGACCAAACAGCTCTCAATGGACAAGCAGATCAAAAATGTGGCATATATACAATGGAATTTTACTCATCCATTACAAAGAATGACATTGTAGCATTTGTAAAAAAAAAAAAAAAATGGAAAGACTTGGAAAAAATTATATTAAGTGAAACAAAGGATCCCTTCTATATGGAAACTCAATTTAGCTTACAAATTCATAAGCAAATACACTGAGTGTTATGCAAATGGATACAAATGTATTAACTGAAATACTATAGATTCAAGAAAGATCTCAAAATAGTGTAAATCCTTAGAAAGCCAAAATCAAAGTTCAGCAGAAGAAATCACCAATAAGCAAGGACTCAAAAATGGTAGGGTGGGGTAGGAGAAATGAGCAGACAAATGAAAAGGAGAAGAGGGAGGAAATACAGACAAGAATTCCAATGAAAATCCTACAAAATTAAGAAGAGGGAGGGAAGGGGTTGGTAAGAGAGGAATTGGTAATGTTGAAAGGGGTGACGTTGATCAAGCTTTATTGTATTCATAAACAGCTTTGTTAGATGGCACCTTCTTTGTACAACTATGTAAAGATAATAATTTTTAAATTTTTCTAAAATGAATAATAATAAACCAGCTAGTATTTGTTTGCTGCTGCTTATGAGCCAGGAACAATTCTAAAGACATTATATCTGTTATCTCATTTAATTCTCAGAATAACCCGACAAGATGGTTATTTCTATGGGAGGTAGTAAGGAAACCCTAGGAAATGTCTAAATACTCCCTGTATCACACAGCTGGTGAGTGACAGGATCAGAATTGAAAATAAAGTTTCTGTGCTAAAGCCATACCACCTCCTGATCCCATTAGTTGCAGTCAAAGGCACTCTGGTTGGAAAAATCCAGTGATATTGAGGACTGGAAGGGTGTCTAAATGGGCTTCCGGTACTGTTGCACCAACCTTTGCAAAAGAAATTTGGTAGTCATTACCAGAAGCCTTAGAATTTGTACAGCAGAAATTGAATGAATGTTAAAATGTATGTTCAGAAAGGCTAGTTGAAAAAGTTATATTAAAATTACTTACTGTTCACCATAAAATATTTAGTAAAGAAATGGTGCTACATCATACAATGAGGTTATTTGCAGTCATTAAAATATGTGACTTAGAGATATACAAGCTTAAAAGGAACAATTTAGTGGGGGAAAATGTAAGCACAAAGAATCTGCAAGTTCATAGCTGAATTCTACCATACTTTTAAATAAGAACTAGTACCAATACTCCTCAATATTTTACATGAAATAGCAAGGGAGGGACCATTGCCAAACTCATTTTATTAAGTCAGTGTCACATTTTTTAAAAGGAGAATTATAAACTAATCTCATTGATAAGCATAAACAAAAATATTCTTTGAGCATTCCAATAAACTTCTAAAAAGCTGGAGCTGTGGTTCAAGTGGTAGAGTACTGGCCCTGAGCAAATGAATTTCAGGAACAGTATCAAGGCCCTGAGTTCAAACTTCAGGACTGACACACACATTTAAAAAAATGATAGCTTCCTTAACTTTGAATTTTTGATTACTAGTGAGCTTGTCCTAGACTTATACTAGTTATTGCAAAAGAGAAACCACGGGACCTATGTTTTTTGGGGCATGGCTTACTTCACCTAATATAATTTTTTCCATTTCCTAACAAATGGGGCAATGTCATTCTTTCTGATGGAGGCATAGAATTCCATTGTGTATATATACCACATTTTCTTGATCCATTCATCTACTGAAGGGCATCTGGGTTGGTTCCATATCTTAGCTATGGTAAATAATGCTGCAATAAACATAGTTGTGTAACTCCTCTGTGCGGTATTCTCACAATAAAAATAAATAAATAAATAAATAAAAACATAGTGGTGCTGGAAGGGAGCTAAAAAAAATAGAATGGAAGAAAGACAGCCTCTTCAGTAAATGGTGCTGGCAAAATTGGTTAAACACCTGTAGAAAACTAAAGCTAGATCCTTATATATCACCCTGCACCAGAATCAATTCCAAATGGATCAAATACTTTGAAGTCAAAGCAGATATACTGAAAACATTACAGGAAGGAGTAGGAGCTTGGTACAGACCGGAATTTTCTTAATATAGACCCAGAAACACAATAAATCAAAGAAAGGTTGGACAGATGGGATTGCATGAAATTGAAGAGTTTCTGCATGGCAAAGGACATAGCTAGCAAGATCAACAGAAAGCACATGGATTAGGAGAAGATCTTCACTACCCAAACAACAGACAAGGGTCTCATATCTAAAATATACCTAGAACTTAAAAAATTAAATCCTCAGACAACAAATCCTCAAAGAAACAACTACCTGATAAATAAGTGGGCTAAAGAATTAAAGAGAAACTTCTCTGAAGAGGAAATAAGAATGGCCAATAGACACATGAAGAAATGTTCAACCTCCCTAGTCATAAAAGAAATGCAAATCAAAACAACATTGAGATTCCACCTTACTCCAGTTAGAATGGCTAGAATCAAGAAATCTAATAATAACAGATGCTATAGGGGATGTGGCCAAAAGGGAACTCTACTGCGTTGTTGGTGGGAGTATAACCTTATTCTACCACTTTGGAAAGCAGTATGGAGGTTCCTCAAAAGACATAGAGCTCCCCTATGACCCAGCAATCCCACTTTTGTGCATTTTTTTTATGATACTGGGCACTGGTAGCTCATGCCCATTAGCCTAACTATTCAGTAGGCTGAGATCTGAGGATTACAATTTGACTCCATCTTGGGCAGTAAGTCCATGAGACTCATCTCTAATTAACCACCAAAAAGCTGCAAATGGATCTATAGCTCAAGTGGTTGAGTGCTAGCCTTGAGCAAAAGAAACTCAAGGACAGCACCCAGGCCCTCAGTTCAAGCTCCAGAACTGGCATGCATGCGCACGTGCACATGTGCACGCACATACATACACACACACCACACACACACACACGTACATACCTCAGTGAAATATTTGCTAAACAAATTCATTAACACATCAAAAAAGATTATACAACCTGATCAAGTTGATTTCCCTCCAGATATGAAAGGTTGGTTCAAGATACATATATCAAATACATTACCCTGGGTATTGTATATACATTTATCTGAATTAGGGAAGGGAAGAGGAACAACAAAATGATGAGACAAAGGATAAAGAGGGAACCAATGCAGCAGCAATACTCACAAGACAATATGTTGGAAATGATCCGTACAACTCCAGGAGGAGGGGGTGAGGGGGGGAGAAAGTGGGGAAAAAATGAGGGAGGGGGTAACAAGTTTGACAAGAAATGTACTTATTACCATTTCTCATGTAACTGTAACCCCTCTGTACATCTCCTTGACAATTAAAAAATAAATAATATTTTAAAAGATATATAAATCAATAAATGTAATACTGCAAATAAGCAGAATCAATAACAATAATCTTATAATCTCAATTGATGCAGAATGACAAAATTCAAATCTCCTCTTATGATAAGAGATTTGAAGAAAATAGGAATAGGAAGAATATACTTCACTATAATAAAGGTTTAGAGATTTGTTTGTTTTGTGAGTTTTTTTGTTTTATTTCTTTTTAGTCCATTGTGAGGCTTGAACTCAAGTCCTGGGCACTGTCCCTATGCTCTTTTGCTCAAAGCTAGTGCTTTATTGCTTTGAGCCACAGCTCCACTTCTGGTTTTCTGGTGGTTAATTGGAGATAAAGAGTTTCACAGATTTTCCTACCAGACTGGCTTTGAACCACAATCCTCAGATCTCAGCCTCCTGAGCAGCTAGGTGTGAGCCGACAGAACCAGCACCATAATAAAGGTTTTATATACCAAACTAAGAGCTAACATTATCCTAAACAGGAACAACTGAAATCAAGAAAAATCATGAAAAATCATGAAAGTCAGGGATGAGAGAGGATATTCACTTTCTTTGATATAGTACTTAATTTCCAAGCCACAGCAATAAGGCAGGAGAAAGAAATAAAAAGGATCTAAATATGGAAGGAAGAAATCCAGTTGTTACTATTATCAGATGACATAATCCTATATCTAAAAGACTCTAAGCATTCCATTCCAAAACTCCTAGATCTGATAAACACCTTTGGGAATCGAGTAGCATACAAAATCAATCAGTACTTTTACATTAACAATAAACTATGAGAAAGGAATCAAGAGAACAATTCCTTTCCTGATAGCTTCAAAAATACTTAGAAATACGTGATTGTGCATGTGTGGGTGCGTGGTAATTTTGGAGCTTGAACTTAGAGCCTGGGCCCTGTCCCTGAACTTCTTTTGTGCAAGGCCTGCATTCTACCACATAAGCCACACTTCCACTTTCAGCTTTTTCTGAGTAGTTTATTGGAGACAGGAGTCTCTCACAGACTTTCCTGCTGGGCTGACTTTGAACCGTGACCCTCAGATCTTATCTTTATGAATAGCTAGGATGACAAGTGTGAGCCACCAATACCAAGCTACCTAGAAATAACAACTAAAAAGGTGAAAGGCGGAGGGGGACCAAGATGGCGACGGGGCAGTAGGGAAACACCACAGCTCTCTCCAACCAAAAAGAGAGTTCGAGTTCCAACGCTTAATCTCCCCAAGAGACCGACAACAACAAAAAGACGAACACTCAGAGAAAAACCAGAGGTGGAAAATAACAAAAAAAGAAAGCGAGGAAAAGAAGAATTTCAGAACAGAGAAGAGCGAAGACCCCTCCCCCAACCTTTACTGGCCGCGCGGCAGTGCGCCAAGCCGCCGGCCAGCCGGCCCGGCGGGGGCTGCCGGAGCCACAGAGACACAGGGGGCCGCTTGCAGATCACCAGGTACCGGATTGCAGAACAGCGGATCGCCAGGAACAGAGAAACCTACCAGCCGGGAGTCTCCACGAGGATCCCACCCCCACCCCTCACTCTCCACCGGAGCGGAGAGGCTCCATCCCGCCAAAGCCGCCCGGCACCAGCAGCGCGACAAAGGGACCTGTCGGCAGACCACCCACCCGATCGCGATCCCAACGACCCGGCGGGGGCCGCCCAACCCAGCCCGCAACCACCCCCAACTGAACTCGGACTGGAACAACAACTGACGACCTACAGGGTGAGTACCCCACAGGTGACAGTGAATCCATCAAGGGAGACCAGAGCTGGAGGGAATCCCCAGACCCTGACCTAGACTCCCTACCCCAACACCCGGACCACAGGACCCACTAAAACTGGGAACTGTTCGAGAGCTCCACCAGCCGGTGGAGCACACTCTGCTGGCCAGGCCAGAGCAAGAGCGCCCCTGGAAGGGAGCTTAAATGCCCAAGCCAGGAACAGCGCCCCTGGGTCAAGACTACCAACAGTAGAAGAAATTTGAACTGTGTCCTCCAGGCTGCATAACCTAGGTGGTATACACATTAGCACAGGCCTAACGAGCGCGCTCCAGGCTGGGGCCGGAACCAGGCCCGGGGACCGGCGCCTGAGCAACACAACCAACTCCTCCCAACTGAAGTAAAAAGCTGAGCATACACCTCAACAGAGGGGAGAGAAACAGGAAACAGCACTCCCCGGGAAGCACGCCTGTGACAACAAAAGACCTGGAGGCTCAGGACAAGAGAAGCCCAAACCCCACCAAAACTCCACCCATATACCCTAGGCTGGGAATTGGGCAACACAGGCTGCCAGCACCTGATAGTAAGCAGGAGCTCAGGCTGATAAGGCAGCTCAGCAATAGAGTGATAGTCTTGGATGTATGAGGCCCTGGATCTGATTCCTCAGCATCACAAAAGCAAAAAGGGTCAGAAGTGGTGCTGTGGCTCAAATGGTAGGGTGCCAGCCTTGAGCTGAAGAGCTGAGGGACAGCACCCAAACCTAGAGTTCAAGCCCACAACCAGCCCAAAACAAACAAACAAAAACACATCAGGAGCCCATAGCAGACTCCAGTATTTGGGAGAGTGCATCCAGAGCATCTGATCTTCCCAAGAGCACCCGCAGGAGCAAACACAAGCAGTCTAGGCTGCTCAACCCTTCCAAAGGCGGGAATTGCCAGCAATCTACAGCAGAGAGCTGCGAATCCTAAGTAAGTCAGAATAGCAGCTGGAAATAGGCTCCCAACAGAATCCAGATCAGGCACAGACTCTCCCTACCAATACAGAATCAGCAACCAAGCAAAGACAGACACACCAAAACAAAATTGAAGAGCAGTCTCCTGAACCCCCATGCGAAAATCACAGAGAAAAATCACAAGGTTTACCACTACCCAGGACAGCAAGCTCACCTCAAAAGCCAGCAGCCACGCAGGGGAGAGCCCCAGTGGGAGCAAAGCAGGAATGGAAGACAAAAGCTACATCCAAGGGTTGCTGGAGGCAATGACTCAAGAAATAAAGCGAGAAATGGATCAGAAATTGAAAGAGCACAAGGATGAACTATCAAAAGATATACAGGATATCAAACAAAAGTTGGATGCAAAAATAGAAGCTGCACAAACCTCAGTAAGAAGTGAGATAAACGCCAAATTAGAGGTAATGCATACTGATCTCACCTCATTGAGAGGTGAGATCAGTATTCTGAGAACCAACATTGAATCCATAAAGGGATCCATTTCCTCCATGCAAACCACAATAGAAGCCACGGTCAACAGAGTGAATGAAATGGAAGGTAGAGTGTCAGATACAGAAGACAGAATACACCAACTGGACCAAAAAGTGACAGATATGGAAAAATCACTCAAATTAAACCAAAGGGAAATTCAAGAGCAAGCAGATAATGCTAAAAAATTTAACCTTCGCATAATCGGAGTGGAAAGGTGAGGAATTCCAGAGCAAGGGAATGCAACACCTATTTAACAAGATAGTCAATGAAAATTTTCCCCACCTCAAAAACGACCATCTTAACTACATCACAAAAGCTTATCGAACACCCAACAAGCAAGATCCCAGGAGAAACACTTCTAGACACATTATAGTAACAATGATGGTTCTGAATAATAAGGAAACAATCCTGCATGCAGCAAAAATGAAGAAGGAGCTATACTACAACGGGAAAAAAATTAGAATCACTGCAGATCTCTCCACACAAACAATGAATGCAAGAAAAGCCTGGGAAAGCACCATACGAGCCCTGAGAGCCAATAACTGCCAACCCAGACTGATATACCCGGCAAAGCTAGCATTCACATTCGATGGAGAACTGAAAACTTTTAATAGCAAAGAAAAACTAAATAAATACATAAACATTAAGCCAGCATTACAAAGAATTCTAAGAGGGGGGACACAACCTGAAGAAAGCAACCAGGAACTGGGACCTGCCCCAAACAGGCATTACTCAAAGTCTAACTGAGCAAGCACAGGAGGAAAGGAAAGAAGAAAAACTTAGGAAAACGGAATGGCAGGGACAACAATGCATCTCTCTATACTTTCTCTTAATATAAATGGGCTGAATTCACCAATTAAAAGAAAACGAACTGAGGACTGGATCAGAAAACAAGACCCATCCATCTGTTGCCTTCAGGAGACTCACCTCTCAGCCAAACATACAAAGAAACTCAGAGTGAAGGGGTGGAAAAGGATCTACCAATCAAATGCCCCCAGTAAGAAAGCAGGTGTAGCTATCCTGATATCTGACAAAATAAACTTTTCATTAAAATCGGTACAGAAAGACAAGGACGGACACTACATATTAATAAAGGGAACAAACCAAGAGGAGGATATAACCATCATCAACTTATATGCCCCAAATATCGGTGCACCCAGATATGTCAAACAAATGCTCTCAAACTTACAGAATAAAATAGATCCCAATACGATAATACTAGGAGACTTTAACACGCCACTCTCACCAAAGGACAGGTCTACCAACCAGAGGATTGGCAAAGAAGCTACCGAATTAAGTGAGGCCATACTTCAAGCGGAATTAACTGACATCTACCGAGTATTTCACCCTAAAACAACACAGTACACATTCTTCTCAGCAGCTCATGGAACTTTCTCCAAAATAGACCATATCATAGTTCATGCAAGGAACTTAAGCAAATACAAAGGGATTGACATAATCCCCTGTATCCTATCTGACCACAGTGGAATCAAGCTAGCTCTCAATAACAAAGCATACCGCAGAAATTTCTCTAATACATGGAAATTGAACAGCACACTCCTTAACAAGGCCTGGGAAACAGAAGAGATCAGAGAAGAAATAAAGCATTTCCTACAACTCAATGAAAATGAAAACACCTCACAAAGAAACTTGTGGGACACAGCAAAAGCAGTCCTGAGGGGCAAATTTATTGCCCTCAGTTCCCACATCAAGAGAATGGAGACAGACCAAGTAAATAATCTCATGTTGCAACTAAAACAGCTAGAAAAACAAGAAAAAATGGGACCTAAAGCTACTAGACGAAGCCAGATAACCAAATTGAGAGCAGAGATTAACCAATTAGAAAATCAGAAAACCATAACCAAAATAAACCAAACAAAAAGCTGGTTCTTTGAAAAAATAAACAAAATTGATGGCCCGTTGGCAAGATTAATTAAAAAAAGAAGAGAGGAAACCCATATTAATAGGATTAGGGATGCCACGGGAAACATCACAACACGTACCCAAGATATCCAAACAATTCTAACAGACTACTTTCAAAAGCTATACTCTCTAAAGGAAGAAAATCTGGCGGAAATGGATGCATTTTTAGAGAAATACAAGTTACCCAAACTGAGCAAAGAAGAAGTTAACCAATTAAATAAGCCAATATCCTATAATGAGATACAGGAAGCTATCAAAAGTCTTCCAACAAAAAAAAGCCCAGGACCAGATGGATTCACAGCAGAATTCTATAAGACCTTTAAAGAAGAACTAATACCCATACTCCTCAAGCTCTTCAGAGAAACAGAGAAGGAGGGAGCTATCCCAAACTCATTCTACGAAGCCAATATCACACTCATCCCTAAACCAGGCAAAGACCCAACCAAAAAGGAGAATTACAGGCCAATCTCCTTGATGAACACAGATGCAAAGATCCTTAACAAGATTCTAGCTAACAGAATCCAGAAACACATAAAAAAAAATAATACACTATGATCAGGTAGGCTTCATCCCAGAGACACAGGGATGGTTTAACATACGTAAGTCAATAAATGTAATCCAGCATATCAACAGAGCCAAGGTCAAGAATCACATGATTATCGCCACAGATGCAGAAAAGGCCTTTGATAAAATTCAACATTCATTCATGCTAAAAGCTCTGGAGAAAATAGGAATAGAAGGAACATTTCTAAAAACAATAAGAGCCATTTATGACAGACCAATAGCCAATATTATACTTAATGGGGAAAGGCTACAACCAATCCTCCTAAAAACAGGAACAAGGCAAGGATGCCCACTGTCTCCACTCCTCTTCAACATAGTCCTAGAACCCTTAGCCAGGGCAATAAGGCAAGAAAAAGATATTAAAGGGATCCGCATAGGGAAAGAAGAAGTTAAACTATCTCTTTTTGCAGACGACATGATACTATACCTCCACGATCCCAAAAACTCCATCCCCAAACTTTTAGAAATCATAAGTCACTTCGGCAAAATAGCAGGATACAAAATAAACCCACAAAAATCAGTTGCCTTCCTATACACTGATAACGTACAGGAAGAGAGGGAAATAAAGGGAGCAACCCCATTCACAATAAATAACCTCCCAAAAAATAAAATATTTAGGAATTAACCTAACCAGAGATGTAAAAGAACTATTTAATGAGAACTGTAAAAAGTTAAAGAAAGAAATTGCAGAAGACACTAGGAAATGGAAAGACCTCCCATGCTCCTGGATAGGCTGACTTAATATAGTAAAGATGGTAATACTTCCAAAACTAATATACAAATTCAATGCAATTCCTATTAAAATCCCAATGACGTACATCACTGAAATACAGAAAACAGTCCAAAAATTTATATGGAACAACAAAAGACCTAGAATAGCCAAAACAATTCTAGGGGATAAAGACAATATGGGAGAGCTATCCATGACGAACTTCAAACTCTACTACAGAGCTATAATAACAAAGACAGCATGGTACTGGCACAAAAACAGACCCGAAGACCAATGGAACAGAATAGAAGATCCAGATATAAATCCACAGGCCTACAGCCAGCTGATATTCGACAAAGGAGCCAAAGACATACAATGGAAGAAACACAACCTCTTCAACCGCTGGTGCTGGGAAAACTGGGCAGCCACATGCAGAAAACTAAAAGTGGACCCCAGCCTATCACCATGCACCAACATCAACTCAAAATGGATTAAAGACCTTAACATTAAACCTGAATCTCTGAAACTACTGCAGGACAGAGTAGGAGAGACACTTGAACTAATAGGCACAGGAAGGAACTTCCTGAACAGAGTCCCAGGGTCACAACAAGTTGGAGAGAGACTCGACAAATGGGACTACCTTAAAATAAAAAGCTTCTGCACAGCTAAATCTATCGCAACTAAGCTAGAAAGACAACCAACTAATTGGGAAAAAATATTTACCAGCAATATATCAGACAAGGGGTTAACATCCTGTATATACAGGGAACTCAAGAAACTAATCCCTCCCAAACCTAACAAACCAATTACTAAATGGGCAAGGGAACTAAAGAGGGACTTCTCAAATGAAGAAATAAAAATGGCAAAGAAACACATGAGGAAATGTTCATCATCCCTGGTGGTGAAGGAAATGCAAATAAAGACAACCCTGAGATACCACTTCACCCCAGTCAGAATGTCCCACATCCACAAATCAGCCAACGACAAATGCTGGAGGGGATGTGGAGAAAGAGGAACCCTATTACACTGCTGGTGGGAATGTACACTTATACAACCACTTTGGAAAGCAGTCTGGAGGGTCCTTAGAAAGCTAAAGATTGACCTCCCTTACGACCCAGTCATACCACTTCTAGGCATCTACCCTGAACAACAGGAACCAATATACAAGGACACGTGCACCTCCATGTTTATTGCAGCACTGTTCACAATAGCTAGGATATGGAAACAACCTAGATGCCCCACCACAGATGAATGGATCCAAAAAATGTGGTATCTATACACAATGGAATATTATGCAGCCATTAGAAATGACAAAATAATGGCATTTGCAGGGAAATGGATGGAGCTAAAAGGAATCATGTTGAGCGAGGTAAGCCAAGAACGAAGAGACAAACGGTACATGGTCTCCCTGATAAGTGGATGCTAAATCCAAAATGTTAGGACTTAAGAAACAAAGAACTCCTGCTCATCTGGTTGAACCACTACTAAATATCCCCATGCTGCTGATCACAAATATGGTATATAACATTTGAACACTGTTATATATTACAGACTGTGGTAGACAATTTGCTCCAGGGAAGTTAGAATGAACTTGTGACTTTGAAATTATGTAATCACTTAATCACAATCAAAAAAAAAAAAAAAAAGAACCTCGGGGGAGGGAGGGAGAGGAAGGTAGGGGGAAAACAATGGAGGGGGTAACAATGTTCAAGAGGAAGTGTACTCATTACCTCACTCATGTAACTGTAACCCTCTGTATAGTATCTTTACAATAAAAAAAAAAACACAAAAAAAAAGGTGAAAGGCATCTACAATAAAAACTACAAAACCTTGAAGAATAAAATTAAAGGATACCCCAGAACTTACAAGGATCAACCACATTTATGGGTTGGCAATGTGTGTGTGTGTGTATATATATGTGTGTGTATATATATATATATATATGTGTGTGTGTGTGTGTGTGTGTGTGTGTGTGTGTGTGTGTGTATGTATATATATATGTGTATATGTATATATATATATATATATATATATATATAAAACTGTCTACAACCAAAAGCAACCTAAAGATTCAGTGCAATCCCTGTCAAAATCAATCCTAAAACACAAAAGACCCTGAATAGCCAAAGTAATCTTGAGCAAAAAAATAATACTGAAGGTATCACAATACCAGACTTCAAATTATACTGTCATAACTAAACAGTGCATATATATGTGTGTGTGTGTGTGTGTGTGTGACTGTATATATGTATGAAATCATGAAAAATCGTGAATGTCAGGAATACATACATACATACATATATACACACATGTACACACACAGCATGGTGGTGGCACAAAAACAGACATAAAGGCTAATGAAAGAAAAGACCCAGAAATAAATTCATGCAGTTATAATCATCTTATTATTAACAAACAAGTCTAAAATGTACATTGGAGAAAAAACAGCCTCTTCAACAAAACATGGGTGAAAACTGGATAACCACAAGCAAGAAGACTGAAACTAGATCCCTGTCTTTCTCCCTGTATTAATATCAATTCAAAGTGAGCCAAGGATCTTAATGTACAACTTCAAACTTTAAAACCACTGCATGAAAGCATAGAAAAAATACATACTAATGTAGGAGTAACGTCTTAAATAGAACAACAATAGTTCAGCAAATAAGAGAAATAATTTACATCAAACTAAAAGACTTCTACATCACAAAGGATCACTAGGCTCAAGAGACAGTCTACAGAACAAGAGAAAATTTTGCCAGGTGCCAGTGGCTCACGCCTGTAATCCTAGCTACTCAGGAGGCTGAGATCTGAGGATCATAGTTCAAAGCCAGCCCGGGCAAAAAAGTCTGTGAGACTCTTATCTCGAATAAACCAATCAGAAAACCAGAAGTGGCGCTATGGCTCAAGTGGTAGAGTGCTTGCCTTGAGCTGGAATGCTGAGGGACAGTGCCCAGGCCCAGAGTTTAAGCCCCAGGACCAACAAAAAGAAAAGAAAAAAGAAAATTTTGCCAAAAAGAAAACAAGGATTATCAGAACATACAAAGATCTCAAAAACTTCACTAGAAAGAACCCACAATCCAATCAGTAAATAGGCAAATGAACTGAACAGACAGTTCTTTAAACAAGATGCACAAATGGCCAATAAATGTGCATGATAAATGCCCTATATCCCTCGCCACAAAGGAAATATAAATCAAAACAACATTAAGATTTAATCTCATTCTAGTCAGCATGGTCACCAACAATAGCTGCTGGCGAGAAGTCAGTGGAAAAAGAATCCTAATACACTTTAGGTGGGACTATAAACTAGTGCAACAATTATGGAAACTAGTATGGAGGTTCCTCAAAAACTGAATAAAACTACATGTGCCCCAAGATTCTCTTGAGCATATTTCTGAAGGAATGTAAGACAGGACACAATAGAGGACCTTGAACAGCCATGTTCATTGTTGCACTATTTACAATTGCCAAGCTATGGAAAATCCCAGATGGATCAAGAAAATGTGATATGTATACACAATTCAGCCACAATGAAGAATGAAATGATGTTGTTTTCAGAGAAATGGATGGATCTGAGTCCATCATGTTAAGGAAAGGAAGCCAGGTTTAGAAGGACACAGGTTGTCTGTTTTCTCTGATAAGTGGATACTAGACATGACAAAGATAAACATACACAAACACACAGAGGATCATATATACAAAGAGATGTGAGCACATTAGTAATTGTGAGACTGTTTTAAGGACTTAGAAGTAGGGGGAGCAGGGGAACAAGTCGGGTATTAGTCAGGAGGGTGGGATTTGAGAATAATGGTTCAAAGCTAGCCCAGGCAAGAAAGTCTATGAGAGTCTTGTCTCCATTTAACCACTGATAATCTGAAAATGGAGCTATGGCTCAAGGGGTAGAGTGCTAGCTTTGAGCAAAGAAGATCCAGGACAATGCCCAGGCCCTGAATGCCCCAGGAACATAACTAAAAAAGAGGGCTGGGTTCCCTTCTGTCTACATCCCCTCCAGCATCTGTTGTTATTAGAGTTCTTGATTCTAGACCTTCTAACTGGGGTGAGGTGGTATCTCAATGTTGTTTTGATTTGCATTTCTTTTATGGCTAGAAAGGTTGAGCATTTCTTCATGTGTCTATTGGCCATCCTTCTTTCCTCTTCAGAGAAGTTTCTCATTAAGTCTTTAGCCCACTTATTTATTGGGCAGTTGTTTCTTTGAGGATTTGTTGGTGGGGGATTTAATTTTTTGAGTTCCAGGTATATTTTAGATATAAAACCCTTATCCATTGTATGGCTAGTGAAGATCTTCTCACAATCCGTAGTTGTGGAAATGGGAGGGTAGGGATGGTAGGGGGGAAACAAAGAAGGAGGCAACAATGCTTGATAAGAAATGTACTCATTATCTTGCTCATGTGATTGTAACCCCTCTGTATGGTATTTTCACAATAAAAAAACTTATTTAAAAAAAGGGCTGGAGAGGGAATGTACCAAAATACAGTACAACAGTGAATAAAAGCTGTTGAGGAAGAGGGAGTGGTGAAAATCTAGAGTAAGGGGAGGTTAATCTGATTAAAGTACTGTATGTGTATATGTGAAGTACCACGGGGAATCCCCTGTGAAAGGTTTGCTTACACTAAAAAAAAAACGAATGACAGGAATTTAAAACATATTCTCCTGTCTGGAGTTTGAGTACTAGTGGGAGAGGAGAGAGTGAACAGAGAGAGTGAGAGAGTGTGAATGAACTCAAAATAGTTTATATACATGTATGAAAATAGAACAGTGGAAGTTTGGAAAGATTGTCAGAGAAGACACGAGGGTAATAGAGGAGGTGAGTCTAATCAAGGTACATGGTATGCATATATGGACATGCCAAAATATATCCCCATTGTACAATTAATAGCAATAAGATATGTATATCATTGTATTTATAGAGAGAACACATACAATAACATAGGCATAGTTATTTTAAATCTCAGATGTACGATAGACCAAAATAATATCCAAAAATTTTCTCTGCATGTTATATTGAGCTATCTTTCCTTTATAATTACATGCTTTTTTACTTTTCCACATTAACATGTATTTTTTATTAATTAAATAAAAATTAATTCCCAGATGTAATGACAGGTTTTTTAAATAACAACTAAGAGGTATACTGTCTCTTAAATAAGGAAAGGGATAGCTAGGAAAATCACTGTTTTAATTTTCTTTTACATTTGTCTCATCTGTTCATTTATCTGTCTTCGGGAGGGCAAGGGGGGTATAGAAATGGAGGGACAAAGGATGAAAAAAATGTCCCAGTGATACTCACTAGACACGATGTTGAAGATTAGCTATATAATTTAGGGGTAGATAGAAGGGGAAAACAGAAAGGAAAGGAAGGCATGATATTGTTCAAAAAGAAATATATTCTGGGGGGCTGGGAAGGTGGCTCAGTGGTAGAGCACTTGCCTTGCATGCATGAGGCCCTGGGTTCGATTCCTCAGCACCACATAAGCAAAAAGAAAAAAGCCAGAAGTGTCACTGTGGCTTAAGTGGTAGAGCGCTAGCCTTGAGCTGAAGAGCTGAGGGACAGCACCCAGGCCCAGAGTTCAGGCCCCACGACTGGACCCAAAAAAAAAAAGAAAAGAAAAATATATTCTGTATCTGACTTAAGTGGCTATAACCCCTCTGCACATTACCTTCACAATAACAATTTTAAAAGTATTAGAAAGATTTGTATGGCTTATCTTAATATTAAACTATATAACTATAAAAATGTATGGTAAATTAAGAATTATCTGTGAGTTGCATAATTAAGGGCTGTTTTCTTTTTCAATTAACCTTTATTTTAATTATATGCTACCCTCATAATTAATATGTGTTATTTTAAATGGTCTATTTTTAGTAATAAAGTTTAATCAGTTGTATTATAAATAGCTCAAAGATCTCATAAGTATAAGCCAGGAGCTGATGGCTCACATCTGTAAGATTAGCTATTCAAGAGCCTGAGATCTACGGATCATGGTTCAAAGCCAGCCTGAGCACACAAATACAAAAGACCTTATTTCCAATTAAACAGCAAAAAGTGAGAAATGGAGGTATGGCTCAAGTTGCAGATCCCCAGCTTTGAGTGAAAAAGCCAAGCAAGTGCTTGACCTCTGAGTTCAAACCCTAGTCTCAGCAAAAAAATAATCTCATACAGAACCCACAAAAAACAACAGTATTCAAAAGGGGTTAACTAAACATGAAGTGTTAATTCTTTCCTAGAATTCAGAGATTTGTCCACTCTGGTGCACAGGAGAAAAGATTAAAATGATAGCACTTAATATAAGCATGCCAGAAAGTAGCTCTGCAAGTGTTTTGATTGCCACCCAGAGAAAGTCATCAGCTTGTTCCTGGGAGGTTTTTAACTGACAGATGGGAAACACCATAGTTTATATTATATCTTTTTTATCATGAGAAAAGATTCATTCAATAACAGCCTTAGTATTTATTGAATGACACTACTGGGAAATTTCTCTATAACATTATAATTAACTTTTTCAGTCAAATATGTAAAAATTATATATTGTACAATTGGGTTTTAATAATCCCATCTTACAAGAACCTTTCTAAAACAAGGAGGCATGGGTGTACCATGCACTGTAATTTAATCCCAATATAGCTCATTGATCCTTTCCAGTATCACTACATTAAATTGGTGAATAAGAGAGAATAAGAAAAAGAATTAAATGTCAGATGAACAAAGTTTATAAAAGAGAACAACTTGCCATCAAAGAACAAGGAAGAACTCAAGTTACTTACAGTGAGATAATAAGAAAGCAGACACTAATAAAGACCCAATAGTGCTGTGTACCAGTGGCTCACTTGATATTCTAGCTACTCAGGAAGCTGAAATCTGGGTGATCAGAAATCAAGGGCAGCCCTGGCAGAAAAGTTTACTAGATTCATATCCCAAATAACCAGCAAAATTCCAGGCTGAAGGCATGGATCAAGTGTTGGTGCTAGCAATCATGAGGCTCCAACTTCAAACCTCAGTAGCACTTTGGTGGGGCGGGGGGGGGGGGTGGTGGGACTGGAATCTGTAGTTTTGACAACTTAAGGGAAATTTCTTAAGATAATTGCAGTAAAGTTGTATGAGATAATTAAAAATAATAAAAACAATTAGAGATTTAGACTTATGAGATTTTTTTTTAAATTTTTTTTTTGGTCCATCGTGGGGCCTGAACTCTGGGCCTGGGCACTATCCCTCAGCTCTTCAGATCAAGGTTAGCACTCTATCACTTGAGCTACAGCACCACTTCTGGCTTTTTCTGCTTTTGTGATGCTGAGGAATCGAACCCAGGGCCTCATGCATGCAAGGCAAGCACTCTACCACTGAGCCACCTTACTAGCCCCTTGAATTATTTTTATTGTTATTTTTAAGGTGATATACAAAAGGATTGCAGTTACATAAGTCAGGTAATGAATACATTTATTGTTGGACAATGTTACCACTTCCCTCACTCAGACTTACTTGATTTTTATTTTATTCTAGTGAAATCTGTCTACCTTACAAATAAAACATAGAAGTTGGGCACCAGCAGCTCACCTCTGAAATCCTAGCTACTCAGGAGGCTAAAATAGGAATACTATAGTTTGAAACCAGACTGGATAGAAAAGCCTATAAGACATCAATCAATCATAAACTGGTTTGTCAGGTGGCAAAAGAAAAAAGAAAACCCTATGAGACTTTTATCTCCAATTATGCAAGAGTGGAGGCATGGCTCAAATAGTGAAACAACCAGCTATCAGCAAAAAGCCAAGCTAGAGTGCAAGGCACTGAGTTCAAACTCAAGTACCAGCACAAAAAGAAAAAGCGAGAGAGAGAAGAATGAGAGATGGAGGGAGAGAGAGGGATGGAAGGGGTAGAGGGAAGAAAGAAGAAATGTAGGGAGGAAGGAAGAAATGAATGGAAGGAGGGAATGAAGGGAGGAAGGAAGGCAGGAGGGAGGGAGGGAGGGAAAGAGGGAGGAAGAAAAGGAGGGAGGGAAGGAAGAAAGGAAGAAAGGAAGGAAGAAGGGGGGAAATAAAATAGCAACAAAATATAAAAAATGGATAAAGGAGAAACAATCTAAGATAAATACTTGCAGGTGGAGGGGAGGACGGGTGGGGGGGAGGGGAAGAGACTTCTAATTTTATCCAGGCTAGAAAGTATAATCAATTCTCTTTCCAGCCATTTGATTAAATGATTAAAGAGCTAAAGATGTCCAGATACTAAAAGCTTCACTTGCTTAAGATTAATGTGCACCTATACCAGAAAATAGACGATTTCCAAAACAATCAGTAAGACCCACAGAGACCTGAGGGGGCCTGAGTTTTGTTGCCATGTAAGCAAAGAAGGGAAATACTTCAGGGAAAGCCTTTGAGTTTAGAAGAAGATGCTACCATATTTCCTTCAAGATCAGGATGGTGGCACTGCCCTGATTCAGGAACACAGGTTCATGGTGCAAATCCGGAGATAAATGGTGACCTGACACTGAGCAATGCAAGGGAAAAACAGATGAAGCAAAGCCACTCACGCAAAGAAATGAAGTAGCAGTAGCACTCCTTTTTCATGTTATTAACTACAAAGACATATCCTCTTTATTATTATTATTATTATTATTAATCTTAAAGAAGTTGTACAAAGGGGTTTCCGTTTAACAAAGCAGTTTATGAATGCAATACTTCTTGATCAATGTCACCTCCTTCAATATTCTCACCAATTCCTCTCCTCCCACCCCTTCCCTCACTCTTCTTAATTGTGTAGGATATACATTGTATTCTTTTCTGCATTTTCCCCCTCTTCTCCTCTTCATTTGTCTACTCCTTTCCCCTTAACCCCACCCCCGTCCTTTCACCCACTTTCTGGTGAGTGTTTTATTTTACTGAACTTTGCTTTCTAAGGAATCAGATTATTTCAGATCTCCCTGGAATCTATCTCATTTCACTTAATGTATTTGTACACACTTGCAAATGTACAAACTTAGTAAGCTAAATCTAACGTCTACATATAAAGGAAAACATGGATCCTTACTTCACTTGGCATGTCCTTTCTAAATATTATCATAAACAGCATTACTTCACAAAGAAGATGTGAGAGAGTGTTATATTCTGTCATATAAATATTCAGTCGAATCCTCATTTCATTTTCAGGCTTCAGCATGGAACTGCAACTGTAGAAGGAAGTAATCACAGGGTTAAGAGTCAAAGATTCATTCTGCCCATTAACCACAAGCTACAAGGAAAGGCAGCAAGCTACCAAGCCCTACCAAGCTTTTTTCAATATGCCCACCATTCAAGTTTCTCCATGAGATGAAATGGTAGTAAATATAAGTACGAGATCCTTGGACAATTCCTCTGGTTAAGTTGCAGATAACTGCAGATAGCAGGTGTCTGCACTGGTGGAAAGGGATAAATCTACCTCATGCCCTAAGACATTGAGGAAATCTACAGAACTAGCATCTCACTAATGACTTGGGGCCTTCTGTATGTTTGCTCAACATGGCCACTGCATGGTCCATCTGCTGCCAACGAAGTGAATAAGGACAACAAAAAAAGTAGCCGTGTAACCAGAGATTTCTTCTTTGAGACAGGATCTCCCTATGTAGTTCTTGTCAGCCTCAAAATTAGGATCCTCTGCCTCAGCCTCCCAAGGGCTGGGCTGACAAGCATACAGCATCACACCCAGAGATGACTGTCTTGTAAAATCCTCCCCTTTCTCTCTTCCCAGGCAAGAGTAACAGTTATTTTAATGCAAATTTTTCTTTCTCAGCTACAGGCCTAAGTTATGTTGTCTCCCCTACCTTGCAATGATGACCTGTCAAAAATCACAGCCACAAGGTAACAGAGTTAGATTGAAACCCAGACCATCTGCATTGAGCATGATGTTGGTGCTCCAATGCTCATAGTGTCTTTCTTAGATGGGCTGTAACAATTTGCCAGAGACAATTTGCCTCTTCCAACCCCACCTCATATCTGCACCCCCAACCAGCTCAGCTGAGAATATGTTCAACTGTACTGGAAGAGGCACTAGATGCAAATTCAACACAGCCATTTAGGTTTCAAAAAAAATGAATCACACAATAGCTTTCAAAAATGTATTAGCGCTGGGCATCGGTGGCTGAGATCTGAGGATCAAGGTTCAAAGCCAGCCTGGGCAGGAAAGTCCATGAGACTCTTATCTCCAATAAACCACTAGAAAACCAGAAGTAGTGCTGTGGCTCAAGTGGTAGAGCGCTAGCCTTGAGCTGAAGAGCTGAGGGACAGCGCCCAGGCCCAGAGTTCAAGCCCCATGCCTGACAAAAAAAAAAAAAAATGTGTTAGCTAGCTTACAAAGTGCTGAAAGGGCAGTTCAAAGGTTCCTCCCAAAAGGAAATAAAAACTGCTCAAGGAAATGAAAATAATAATTGACTTGATCATCATATATGAAATTATCACACTGTATACCAGAGATACAGTGGACAAAGTACAATGATCATATGTCAATTTAAAAATAGAACTAAATAAAATAAAAGCATTCTATACCATGACATTTTCTATGTCTGAGATCCTGAGCCACAGGACTTTAAAGGTTTTTTAAAGAGTGTTAAGCTGGGCAATGGTGGCTCACACCTGTAATCCTAGCTACCCAGGAGGCTGAGATCTGAGAATTGTGGTTTGTAGTCAACCTGGGCAGGAAAGTCCATGAGACTCTTGTCTCCAATTAGCCACCTAAAAGCTGGAAGGGATACTATGGCTAACGTTGAGCAAAAAGCCAAGGGACAGCTCTCAGACTCTGAGTTAAAGCTGCCCCATGAGACAGACAGACAGACAGACAGACAGACAGACACACACACACACACACACACACACACACACACACACACACACACACACACACACACACACACACTGGTTGCTAAAAGCCTTCTGTGAACTATGTATCTTCCCATGGACTAACTAGATGAACAATACCCATCATCAATTTGGGTTAAAGATTTCATTCACTGCAAAAGTTGGTTGCTCCAAGGAAAGACCAAAAGTTTGAGCCCTTCTGATGAGGAGCTGGAAAGTCATGAAATGATAGAGGACAGAAACCAAAGTTTACTCAGAAGTTTTAAGTACTTTTAGGTCTCAAATGCACAATGACAAAGTAAAATTCCCAGGTTTATGAAATCTGGGACACAGGACGATTTCCACTTGGCATTTCTAACAAAAGGCTTTCTCCTTTGTCATTTTAGTACTTTTAGTACCCACAAGGTACACACAGATATATTAACTGCTCCTTTTCTAGTATGGAAAGCTGGGATGACCACCAGGGTCAGGAAAGTATGAAGATTCTCCATCCTTCCCTGTCTAAGCCCGTTGTCTGAGATGACATTTGGCAGATTCTGACAAGGACACTATGTAGGCTTTTAAGTGATATTCCTGGAACTATTTAGCTTTACAAATGTCAAACCATCCCTCACAACAACTGTGAGCTAAATTGTCAACCATAGTATGCTGCTACAGAAAACTATCAAAATAAAAGTTACTCTCAGAATGATGGAAGGGTTGACTCTGTGGAGATGCATTGTACACACAAATGGAACGTTAAGTTTGTACAACTGTTTGAAGATATGTACATATATATGTTAAAGAAAACTCCCTTCATTGTTGTCTCTGTGTACAGATCATGTGATATACGATCATCTTGTCATATGAAAAGATAGTCATTTAACAGATGTGTCACAAATGGTGCTTGTCTTGTTTCTAATGCTGTTATTGTGTGTGGGTATAGAAAGTGTGTTAAATTAATAAAAATAAGTATACATACTTCTATGTATAGTTGCTCATTGAATTTTCACAAAAGTCATAGGAGAGAGGTACTCTAATTATCATCTACATGTCAAAGAAAATGAAGCTGAGCCACCAAGAAGCTCAGGAATATATCTGAGGTCTTGAGCAATTGCTAAAGCCAAAATTTGGCCTGAGCCACTTGGTTTCAGAGTCCATGTTCTTAAATCCCAGGTCATTCTGGTGTTTTGCCCAAGTAAATATTGTGAGTAAGGAAGCCTGCTATTTCATTACTGAAATACTCATAGTATAACTGATATCATATGTGTGTGTATGTGTGTTTTCACAAGGCAGATCACAGGACTCATTCAAATCTTATCTTTCACTTATGACAGTAGTTTGCCCCTTGGAGTATTTAGCAAATAAAACAAGGCATATATGAACCCCCAAAGGATGATACAATGTGCTTCAGACCTGGGGTGTGTCCAGTGGTGTGGAACTAGGAAACTTCTATCAGGGTTAGTATGAATGCCATACATCAAGAATCAACCCACTGATGCATGCAGCAGCCTAGGACAGTGTTGCAAAGATGGCATCTCAGCCTGTGTTCAAAGATCTCACAGGTTAAACCTGTGTTACTGTGCACATTTTTGTACAAAAAGAATTACCTCTACTTCTCCCCAAAAGCCCAAACTACAAAAGCATTAAACATTAATAAGCCTTCCGCCCCCCTCCAAAAAGTAAGAAATCTGATCAAAAGAAATCATGGTGAATAATTTTATCCAGTTTTGGAAGCTGAGAAGTATATGGGAGAAAACGTTTTCAAGCATAAGAGAGGAAAGCTACATCAAAGGTGAGGTGAGCTGAAGCATGAGGCTAAGGATAGAAAGATGGCTTGGACTTCTTTTTGGAGTTATGAGGAATTGAATTCAGAGCCTTCAATCTTGCTAAGTAAGTACTTGAGCCACAGCCAAGCACAAATTTCTTGTACTTTCTGCATCAGGTAGGGTCCCCAATACCCTCCTCCCAGCAAACCCAAGCAAGGCAGAGGGCAGGTTTGCAATGGAGAGCTGTGAAGGGCTCTATGCCAAAGGCAGGATTGAGGACAGTGCTGCATTAGGGCAAGTCAAGACTGAGCATTACAGTTAGATGTCTGCATGCTGAACAGAGGAGATGCCCAAACTCTTTCTCTCATTCTGTTCAGAATATAAACTTATATCTCTCAAGTGAGAGATTCGCAAGTTCCACTTTAAGAAGAATAATCAGCCTCTTTAAAAAAAAATTCTTTTTGGAGTAGGTACCAGGGACTCATGCCTGTAATACTAGTTACTTAAAAAACTGAGATCTGGAGGACCACAGTTCAAAGCCAGCTAAAAGGAAACCCCATGAGACTCTATCTCCAATTAACTACCAAAAAGCCAGGTTGGTAGTGACAGGTCACCAGCCATGAGCTAGAAAGCCAAGTAAGAATCTGAGGCATGGGGCTGAGAAGGTGGCTCAGTGGTAGAATGTTTGCCTCGCATGCATGAGGCCCTGAGTTTGATTCCTCAGCACCACATAAGCAGAAAAAGCCGGCTCAAGTGGTAGAGCACTAGCCTCAAGTGGTAGGGCTGAAGAGCTGAGGGACAGACCCAGGACCAAAGTTCAGGCCCCATGACCGACAAAAAAAAAGAATCTGAGGCACTAAGTTCAAACCCTGCTATTTGGTACTACTTAGAATCAACTACTTAAAAAGTTATTTTTGCTACATTATATGTATACACACATGTTCCACTAAATGCTAAGCTCCTTGCAGGCTACACTTGTGTCTGTATTTCTAACCCAAAATGTAAAGATTTTTCATATCCTAAATGTTTGGCATTTAATGAATTTAAATTTCAGCCAGTAAACATCTAAGAATATAATATTTAAAGCTAATAAAGAGCAGACATGAAGTTTGCTTATTAATCTTTAATATACATTAGTGGTACAATGGTGGTTATATTGTGATGTTATATGCATACATACAATTATTTATCCCATCTGTCACTCTCACTCTCTCCCCCTGTAAAACAATTACAACTGTTTTCATATACAAATTGGTTTGTTTTTTTAATTTGGAGTTTGATTCTTAACAGTTCAAAACAATTCAGATAAAATTCCTAACTCCAACCAGGCACCAGTGGCTCCACACCTATAATTCTAGCTACTCAGGAGGCTGAGATCTGATGATCAAGGTTTGAAGCCAGTATGGTCAGGAAAGTACATGACTCTTATCTCCAATAAACTACTCAGGAAAAAGCTAGAAATGGCACTGTGGCTCAAGTGGTAGAGCGCTAGCCTTGAGCACAAAGGGGCTCAGGGACGGCACCCAGGCCCTGAGTTAAGCCTCAGGACTGGAAGAAAACAAAAATCAAAATCCCTACCTGCAGGTGGGCGCCCGTGGCTCACACCTATAATCCTGGCTACTCAGGATGCTGAGATCTAAGGATCAAGGTTCAAAGTCAGTCCAGGCAGGAAAATTCATGAGACTCTTATCTCCAATTAATCACCCAAAAACTAGAAATGGAGCTAGAGCTTAAGTGACACAGCACTAGCCTTGAGCAGAAAAGTTCAGGGACAGCACCTGGGCTGAGTTCAAACCTGGACTAAAGGAGAGCAGGGGAACCTTGTAATTCCTCCGCCCAAGCTGGTCATGAGTTCTTATTATGTTCCCAGTGAACACTGAAGACAATTACTCCTTTCATATCCCTCCTGTTTGGTGTTTTGCCCATTTCCCAAGGAACCATTACAGAGTTATTGTTCATAATCAATGATGATCGCTTACTGCCTAGTGTCCAAACAACCCAAAGGAACTCTGCAGCCTCTTTTCTTACTTTCCCAGAGCTGGGGATTGAACCAAAGACCTTCCACATGCTAGTCAAGCACACTACCTCTAAGCTACATGCTCAGACCTTTCTGTAGTCTCTCTAGTAATATTATAACCTTCTTCTTTTTTGGGGGGGGGGGGACTCTGGTTGTGGGGCCTGAACTCTGGGCCTGGGCACTGTCCCTCAGCTCTTCAGTTCAAGGCTAGCGCTCTACCACTTGAGCCACAGCACCACTTCCCGCTTTTTTTCTTTTTTGCTTATGTGGTGCTGAGGAATTGAACCCAGGGCCTCAGGCATGCAAGGCAAGCACTCTATCACTGAGCCACCTTCTCAGCCCTATTATAACCTTCTAAAAACATCTACAAATATGGTTGCAAGCTTGAAACATCTGTTAAACTTTTTTCATTTTTTCTAATATTTTGTCTCTAATCTCAGAGCTTAATAAATTATATCAGATACTATGTATTGAAAAATGAGTAGGAATATTATTTTGGCACTGAAAAATGATATAGAAAATTTTATTATGAGGTAAAAGTTGTGTGTGTGTGTGTGTGTGTGTGTGTGTGTGTGTGTGTGTAGCTTTAAGATCTGTGATTTTTTTTAAACATTCTCTAGCAAGGAAACAGCCCAGAGTAGATTGATTTCATGCTGTCAGTTCTGGGAAAACATCTGTGGCTTTTATCATTATCCATTAATATTAGTTGTTGATAAGAATTGCTAAGCAATTTTAAGGACTTAAAAGCAAGTGGTGCCTTGGGAGTTCTCTGTGGTGCATGGTGTATAGGAAGGGTTGGCAGAAGTTCAGGAATGGGGTGGCCAAGCCTTTGACCTTTCCTTGAAGCAAGAGTCAGGGGTACAGAGCCTGAGAGTGACAACCAAAGAAAACAGAAGCGAGGTATCTTCTTTCCCATAGATGAGATCCACTTCACTTAGAGAGTAAACATTTACCGTATGATAAATACAAGGTTGAGAAACATCAATGTTGAAACAAAGGCTATGATTCTACTGTGTCCTTCACAAGTCTTGAAGGATAAATTATTTCACCTCCACTGCAGAGATGACCAAAAAAACCAATGTCCAAAGAACAAGAACAAGACCACAAGTGTCTGCCTTGAGCTCCTTCCTGTATCCTCCAGAGCTGTGTGCTGAGACCCAGGTGGGGCTTCTTTCTGTGAGTGGCCAAACAGAAACAGCCTGCTTCAGATCCTCCTCCTTCTCCTCCTCCTCCTCCTGAATTCCACTTCCCAAGCAACAGTCCAAATAAGACTGCCTGGAGGATGATCCATCATCTCTTCTAGATCACTTCCCCTTCTCTACCTAACCATCAGTGTTCCTATGAGGCTTGTGTCACCTATGACAGGACCTTCTCTTCAGAGCATCAAAGAAGACTTTGACAAAGGATTGCCATACCCCTCCAACTATGAGATGAATGGTACAGAAAAGAAAAGTATCAAACTCAATTAAATTCTGTTGTTGTTGGTTTTTTTTTTTCATTTTGCTTACAGCTCTACCTGCAACGGGAGTCTTAGATACCATTGAAAATTACCTGCAATTTGAAGGCTATCCCCATTGGCTCATGAATCAGTTGGCTAATGACTGTGACGTCAATGATCAAATCTTATGGTTAAAGAAACAGAGGAAATGAGACTAAGCCACAAATTATAAATGAGACTGCCAGGCTCCTTTATTGGGATGTCAGCTCAAGCTGGTTGACTTGAACAGAAACAAGTCTGCACTGAGCAAAAGTAACCAGACTGGGTTTGCCTAAGAAAGAAAGCAGAAAGCTTTTGATTGGTTTATTAGAGAGGACTTAAGTTTAGTGATTGTCCATTGGTTGTGGGCATCATTTCAAAAGATGTCCCTTTGAAAGAACTAACAGTCTGGTCTTGTAATGTAGTGGGCTAACAGGAAATGTCTGAACTCAGAAACTGCTAAGTTACTCATTGTCCTGCAAAAACATCCTGACTCTATGGTGTAGTCTGGACCTTACGATGAGGCTGAAAGACTTGTGAGGAAGCATGTGGGCAGGGAAGAAAAAAACCCAAATCCCCCCCTCACAGCCAACTTCACCTTCTATCAATCTGAGACAAAACATTTCTCAAATAATCAACATGTGTACATGCAGAACTGAGGAGAGTCTGATCCTTGGGTTAACCCAGCAAAAAGGGGCAGACATAGTCTGAAGACAGAGACACTGAGCCTTTTATTCCATTTGATCATCCATTAAATATCTATGACCTATAGTTGTGGTGGGGGGAAGGCTGCTTTTTAGCAAAAGCAGCCTTAAATTTAACCCACATTTAGAGGTTTATCTCCAGCAAGCTCATGGGAAGTTAATAACGTATTGCTCTGAGTTGTAGGTCAACTATGGGCCAATGGTGGGCTTTTGCGTGGATATCTGCAGTCTTGTTGAGGGCATTTTATTGGATGAGATTTTTCTCAGTAACAATTCCCTCTTGTCTTTGTTTGCCATTTGTGTGGCCATCATGAACCCTAGTACTTTTAGCTCAGTTTAATCATCAGGGGCGCATAATTTGAAACATTCTGGCCTTGTGGCTTAATCTTGTTAGAAGAGAGCAAGGATGGAGGCAGAAAAGAACAAACACCATGCCAACATACACCATGCTTTGCACCTTTTCTCCTTGTGGTAGGCACTACCTGTCTCAAGCTGCCCAACACTAAATTATCTGAATTTAGTTATTTATCATTCATAAACTTTGTTTCTAATGACCATCAGTATTTGAAGTGCTAGATATATTTGCTCAGTATTATCAGTAACTTTGGCATAAGCTATTATTAGATTCAAAGTATGAGGCACCATTTCAAAGGACACCATTCCAACACTCAAGAAAGTGGCTGGATAGGATTACAAGACAGTGATCAAAAAAGACAGCCAAAAAGAGTAAAAGTCAGTAAACACACATCAAAGGCTGTTCTGCCCATGGCATCCCCACTCTGTCCCCAAATATTTTCTATTTTAGACTCTTTGCTCATTGTGGGGTAAATGATGAATAACAATCTAAAATGTTCTCTTTCTCTGGCCACTATTTTATAATCAGATTCTGTGAAAATAGCTATTTCTGCTTCTTATAAGCATCCTAGTGACTATATACCTTATAAGCCTTCAAAGTACAATCTTGAATTCTAAGCTCAAAAAGTTCAAAATAGCTAGATGCAGTATCGCATACCTGTATTCCTAGCTTCTCAGGAGGCAGACATGGTGAGAATCAAGGCCTAGGCAAGCTTAGGCATAAATGCAGGACTTTATTAGAAGAATAACTGAAACAAAGGCTCTATCCCTCCAGAAAGAAAGAAAGGAGAAAGACTGACAGGAAAAAAAGGAAGGAAGGAAAGAAGGAAGGAAGGAAGGAAGGAAGGAAGGAAGGAAGGAAGGAAAGAAGGGAGGAAGGGAGGGAGGGAGGGAGGGAGGGAAGATCAGATTTTCTTAGGATTTAGTAACAAGGGATTTCCCTTATAGTTTCCTTTAGCTCCCAAACTGTATTATTGGGAGTAGCCATTTTTTTTATCACTTTGGCACTAAAATGTGATCTGCAACCTAAAGTCTGCAAGGCAATTGTCCCTGTCCTGGAAAATAAATGCTTCATCTTAGACCTTCCAGTATGCATGCCTCTCTACAGAGTTCCAAATATCTGAATATTGCCTGTGTAAATAATAAATACTTCATCTTCAATTCCTTCATTTTCTTAGTGAAGACAGTCTTTATTGCAATTGCCAGGAACATACCTTGAATTCTTTAAGTAAGGAGAAAGATTCAAGCAAGCATAGATTGTCATGTATTATTAGAAACTAAGGAGAAAGCCAGACACTGGTGGCTCACACCTGTAATCCTAGCTACTCAGAAGGCTGAGATCTGAGGATCATGGTTCAAAGCCAGGCAGGCAGGAAAGTCTGAGATTTTATCTCCAATAAACTAATCAGAAAAGCCAGAAGTGATGCTATGGCTCAAGTGGTAGAGCTCTAGCCTTGAGCATAAAGAAACTCAGAGACAGAACCCAGGCCCACAGTTTAAGACCCAGGACTAGCAAGAAAAAAACAAAAGGAATTATCATAAAAGTAGGGTCTAAAGTTGAAGTGTAAATGGGAGGGGTGGTCCTTAGGTAGGATCCATCTGTCTGTGTGTGTGTGTGTTAGTGGGAGAGTGTGAAGGGTTAAAGTACTTGAGGCAGTGACCATTTGTTGCTTGTTTCAGAGGAGAGCAACACATGGTGCTAAAACACCTGGTTGTGTGCCTTTACAAGACCTGCAAATCCTAGCTCGGTGCTCTCCTCCTAGGCTCTGCTGTGTTGGAGTGTAGGACAAGACCCGAGCTGCAGCCAGTTTAAATAAAACCTTAAAACAGCTGTAAAGTCTGACTCTTGGTGGTCTTCTTGGTGGAGGTCCTGCGACCTGGTATAACATATTAGTGGGGGCTCATCTGGGATCCTCCCAAAGACCCCTGAGACCTCAGACTCCAAAGGTAAAACAGTGCTGTCTTTGTTAATTTGTCTTGTCTTGTCATTTGTCTGTTTTACTTTTGTTTTCCTTTGTGAGGATGGCCGCTCCGATTAGTAAAGGGTTGTTGAAGCAGACGTGCTTGCATGACAACCCTGGAGGAACTGGGAGACGTCCCAGATCCTCTTGTGGGTCCTTGGAACCCCACCGTGTGGGGTGGGAGTTGGAACCCCGCCATGTGTGGCGGGGAGGGGATCCTTGGAACCCCGCCATGTGAATTGTGGGGAGGGGGTCGGTTTGGTGTTGGGCCAGAACTGACCAAGAGGGCCTCCTAACCGAGGTCCAACTCGCCTACTGTGGGTCTGTTCCTTCTGCTGTGGGGCGTGGGTGTGGAACCCCGCCGTGACAGGAGTCAGAGAACCAATTTGAGAGATCTCCACTTCGTAAGCTTTTTTTCGTAACTGTCAGGCCTGTTTTGTTTGTTTGTACTGTTTTGTTTGTACTGTTTATTGTTTTTTGGACTGTACGACGGACGGGACTGGAAACCATGGGCACCACTCCATCTGGCCTCCTAGACTCAAACTGAGAAAGAGGAAAAGAAAATGTACCCCCCTGTTTTTCAGGGAGATTAACTTTGAAGAAGAAATGTTTCCTCCCCCATACTCCCCTTCCCAGGTTCCTTTTGCAGAACCTGAGAATGATCAAGAGGAGGAGGGAGCTATAGAACCAGCAGCCGAACCCTCGGCACCTGCCCTTAAAGTTTCTGAGGGGCCAGTCACTGGACAACGCCATGGGATCAGCCCCCCTTCTAATGCAGCTGCTTTTCCCTTACGCGCCATAGGTCCTGTGGATGCAGATGGTCGACAGCAATTCCAATATTGGCCATTTTCTACCAGTGATCTATACAATTGGCACACCCAAAATGCCCCCTTTTCTGAGAAACCCCAGGATTTAATTTGTTTGCTTGAAACTATTCTCTTTAGTCATCAGCCCACTTGGGATGATTGCAGTCAGCTTTTACAGGTCCTTTTTACTACCAAAGAGAGAGACCATATTCAAGAGGCAGCCAGGAAACATATCCCAGGCCCCACAGGAGCGCCCATCACAGATCCTGCCCTGATCACTGCCTATTTTCCTGAGATCCGACCAACATGGGACTGCAATACGGTTGAAGGTAGGAAGCGACTCCTCACCTACCGCCAGACTCTGTTGGCAGGTCTCAAGGTGGCGGCTCACCAACCTACTAATATGGCCAAGGTTTATGATGTTAGACAGGGAGGAAGTGAAAGTCTGGCAGCATATCTTGAGCGGCTCATAGAAGCTTTTAGTCAATATACCCCGTATGATCTTGAGACCCAGGAATCGGCTCAGATGATTATGTTTGCCTATATAAATCAAGCTGCACCAGACATAAAGCGAAAGTTGCAGGCTCTAGACAGATTTGGTGAAAAGTCTATTAGGGATCTAGTAGCCGCAGCAGAAAAGGTTTACGATAAGAGAGAGACAGAGGAGCAAAGAAGGAAAGGAAGGACAGAGAACGTGAAACTCAGCATGAAAAGAGAGACCAGGCCAAGAAAAGATACCAAACTCGTTGGACTCGCCACTATCACATGCCGAGCATACCTGGTTCACAGACGGCAGCAGTTTCATTCGAGAGGGAAAAAGGTACGCGGGCACAGCAGTCACCACGGACACTGAGATAGTGTGGGCAGAAGCACTCCCCCAGGGAATGTCTGCACAAAGAGCAGAACTAGTGACACTAACAAAAGCCCTGCAAATGGGAAAAGGGAAGAGACTAAACATTTACATGGACAGTCAGTATGCTTTTGCCACCGTGAATGTCCATGGGGCCATTTACCAAGAGAAGGGGCTGCTGACAGCTAAGGGAAAGACTATTAAAAACAAACAAGAAATTTTAAGCCTCATCCAGGCCTTATGGGAACCAGCAAATATTGCCATTATGCACTGCCCTGGCAATCAAAAGGGAACTGATTCTATAACCAAAGGAAATAAGTTGGCCGATCAGGCAGCTAAGGAGGCAGCCCTCCAGCTCAGAGCAGAAGTACTGACTCTAGTAGACCCAGAGCCAGAAGCTTTGCCTCCTGAGCCTCAGTACTCCCAAGACTTGGAGTGGATAAAGAAAATTCCCATGGCCTATAAACCCCCAGACAGAGAAGGAAACAAAGACTGGCGGAAAACTGGTGAGGGGAAACTTATCTTGCCACAAAGATTGGGCAAGGGGATTCTTAAGAGAATCCATCGGTCCTCTCACATGGTAACCCGAAGAATACAGGATTTACTCTGACACTCAGAAGTAAAAATGAGGCAAGGAAATCAACTCATTGAGGACATTGTTAAAAATTGTAAAGCCTGTCAGCTCACCAATGCCCCCAATCAACTGGTTACAAAAGGAGCTCGCCTCCGTGGAGATAGGCCAGGTATGTATTGGGAAGTAGACTTCACAGAAATTAAAACTGGAAAATTTGGATATAAATATTTGCTAGTTTTTGTAGACACCTTTTCAGGATGGGTTGAAGCCTACCAACAAAGCATGAGACCATGAACGTCGTGGCTAAGAAGATCCTGGAAGAAATCCTACCCAGGTATGGCTTCCCATCCACTATCGGGTCCAACAATGGACCAGCCTTCGTCTCAAAAGTAAGTCAGGGAATAGCTGCAGCACTGGGGACAGATTGGAAATTGCACTGTGCTTATAGACCCCAGAGTTCAGGGCAGGTAGAAAGAATGAATCGGACTCTAAAAGAAACCTTAACTAAATTGGCTTTTGAGACTGGCACAGACTGGGTATCGCTCCTTCCTTTTGCCCTGTTTAGAATAAGAAATTCACCCTATCAGCTTGGCTTTACTCCTTTTGAAATAATGTATGGACACCCTCTACCCATTATCCCTAGCCTTCAGACTAAATTGCTTGCTGATTTGGATAATACTGAATTTCTGTGTAAGCTTGACTATTTACAGCTGGTACATAAGAGTATGTGGCTTCAACTAAAAGCATTATATGATTCTGCTTCTATTTCTACCCCCCATTCGTTTAAACGAGGGGACTGGGTGTTTGTTCGAAGGCACAACTTGTGATCTCTGGAACCACGGTGGAAGGGACCTTACATGGTGCTACTGGCTACACCCACTGCCCTTAAGGTGGACAGCATTGCTGCTTGGATCCACTGCTCCCACGCCAGACCGGCTGACCCCTTTGCCCTGGACAACCGTGGGGAAATATGGGAAGTCTCCAAGCATCCTACCCAACCACTCCACATACACCTCAAGAAAAGAAAAATGGACTGATTGTTATTGGTATTGTTGTTTAATAGTATGGTTAAGGTCAGAGAGGGACTATACCCATTCAAGATCAAAAGCTGTTGGAGTTTAGTTTTGGGCTGGAGCCACAAGATTGTGTCTCAGGACCATAAGTCAAGGGGGGAATGAAGGGTTAAAGTACTTGAGGCAGTGACTATTTGTTGCTTGTTTCAGAGCAGAGCAACACGTGGTGCTAAACCACCTGGTTGTGTGCCTTTATAAGACCTGCAAATCCTTAGCTCGGGGCTCTCCTCCTAGGCTCCGCTGTGTTGGAGTGTAGGACAAGACCCGAGCTGCAGCCCGTTTAAATAAAACCTTAAAACAGCTGTAAAGTCGGACTCTCGGTTGTCTTCTTGGTGGGGGTCCTGCGACCTGGGTATAACAGGTGGATGGGTGTGTGTGTGTGTGTGTGTGTGTGTGTGTGGACAGTGGGAGAGAGTACAGAAACAAAGATGGAGAGATAGTGTCCCAACTATTAGAAAGGTTGAAGGAGGACTCCCTAGGCAGCCTGAGCAACATAGCCAGACCCCCACTCAAAAATTCTTTTGAAGAACTAGTTAAATTAGCCATTCATACTCCTGAGAGAAAAATTTTCATTACAGCCTTCACTAATAAAATTATATTAACAAGGTAATTTATTATCAATAATAAGACTGATAAAAATTACTAGGTACTGATGGCTTATGCTTATAATCCTAGCTACTTAGAAAACTGAGATCTGGAGGATTGTGGTTGAAAGCCATCTGAGGCAGAAAAGCCCAACAGACTTCATCTCCAAAATAACCAGCAGGAAACTGGAGATGTGACTCAAGTGGTAGAGTGTCAGCCTTGAATGCAAGAGCTTGAAGCCTTGAGTATAAGCACACACACACACACACACACACACACACACACACACACACAGAGCAAAATGCCACCAGTAGCATGTTCAAGCACTAGTACAGGAATAATAATAATAATAGTAGCAATTTGGAAAATAAAATAAGAATTATATTATTTTAAAAAATATGCAAACTATTCTTATAGAAGCCTGGATTTTTAAATGGGTTACACGAATACTTTCCTGGATTGTTTTTATCCAGTGGTCTAATACTGAATAGATACAGCCTGAACTTCTATACTAGTTCTCAACCACAGAGCACAGACTTTTTTAGTAGTACAAGTGTTGCACTATAAAAACATTAAAATCTTATTTGACTCACATTATCAAAGGTTTTTACACAAGATTGAAAACCAAAAGGACCTCTTGGCTGTTATTTGTAACACAGTGCAAATAATTCCAGCATAAACTTTTATTAATTCTGAAGTTATATTTAAGATAAAAATAAGAATCACAGGTATATTTATAAGAATTCCTCCCATGACATTTCATCATCATCATCATTTTTTACTAATTGCATTGTTTATTTGAATTACTTATTCAAAACAGCATTTGATTATTCAAAACAATGTTGCTCAATTTTAATTGAGTCCTGGAGCAAGCCAGCATGCAGCTTCTCAGCTTGCATAATAATAAATCAATGCACACATTATGCACTTTTTAGGGCATGGATTAAAATGAAAGATTTGGTTATATCTGCCTTCCTAAAGGCAGACTAAAGAAGAAATGAAACACCTGTATAATTTTTTCTAGATGTTTAAAAATGCTTTGTAATAGATCAGTTATTTTTAACTTTATAAGGAATCTTTAGGGAACTAAAAGCATGCTACTGCCTGTTATCCTGAGAGTGACATTTTATCTATAACCAAGAGTAAATGACTTGAAGCCTGCAACTGTTCATCCATTAGACAAAAGTCACAGCTAGGTCTACAGAAGAGAACCTTCCAGAAGCCTTCCAGAAGCCCAAAGTCTTTCCTCACTCTGTGTGGCTTCTGTGACTTATGCTAGCATTTTTACATTTACAACAAAAATCGGAAGGACCACAGTTGTGTTCCCTTAGAATTTGTGTGCTGATTTCAGCAACAGCAAACTGAAAGCTGGAGCAGAATTCTGCATTACACGTAGGTGTGGTTTTGCAGGCAGGCAGCATTTGTGATGCTTCTGTTAATGAATGTGAATACCTTTGGGACAGGATCTACTACCCACTCCCAAATTGTCTTACGCCATTGACTTCACCTTTTTCAGATGGCCTGAGAATGCTGTAGGCAACAAAGCTTAATATCATTGATCAACTAAATGATATCCTCTATTTCCAACTTAAAACTTTTTTTGCCCTTTGGCTTGAAAGCCATTTACTATGCTCTAAAGTTTTCTTCTTCCTTAGTCTTCTGTCTTCCCACTCACTGTCACTATCACAAGTGAGCTGAATATATTCAGCAGATACGTTTCTATTACAATATACCGTTAAAAAGTGTAGATGTGGGCTGGGAAGTTGGCTCAGTGGTAGAGTGCTTGCTTCGCATGCATGAGGCCCTGGGTTCGATTCCTCAGCACCACATAAGCAGAAAAAAAAAAGCCGGAAGTGGCGCTGTGGCTCAAGTGGTAGAGCGCTAGCCTTGAGCTGAAGAGCTGAGGGACAGCGCCCAGGCCCAGAGTTCAGGTCCCACAACCGGACCCCAAAAAAAAAAAAAGTATAGATGTGACTAAGTACAAACAAAATAGACCAATAGAATATCCTGCCTTCCAGAAGTAAGGAGGCATAATTAATGCAGATTAATGCAGATTAGCTTATGGCTGTGGGGGGAGAGCACTACCTTGAAAAGGATGTCAGGAAGATCTCCCTAGGAAGACAGCACGCTGAGTAGAGGTGTAAATAAAGAGAAAGCCTGGGTCACATAACTTCCTGGGGCAAGAATCAGCACCAAGGCACCAAGACAAAACTACCTACATACCTACAGAACAAAAAGGAACACGGGACACAAAGACCAAATGGAGGAAATTGGCTGGAAGAAGTAAGCAGGGGCCAGTTCATGCAAAGCCTTGTAAATCAGAGTAAATGCTTGACATTTTCTCTTCGTGATAAGAGCTACTGAGAATTTGTGCAGGGAAATCACACAAGATGAAATGATATTTTTAAGAATTTAATCTGACTGATCAGATAAAGAGATGTAGATAGATAGATTGATAGATGCATAGATACACAGATACATGCATGCATGCATATGTATGTATGTACATGCATACATATACATACATACATACATACGTACGTACATATGTACGTACATACATACATACATACATCATATGTACATAGAATTTAGAAGTACTGGAGACTAAATCCAAGCCTCTAACTTGCTAAGCAAGTGCTTTACTACTTGAGCCATACCCTCATCCTTGGCTGTCATATTTCAAATAGAATCTGAGGAGAGCAAGAGTAGATGAAGAAAACCAGCTAGGGTGTTACTACAATGACACAGATGAAAGATTAGAGTGTATTAGATTCCTGAGCAGTAAGAGTCCACGTACGTGCTACATGTTGAAGCAGATTTGGATGTATGTTGAAAGCAGAGTTTACAGCATTCATTGATGTGAGATTGCAAAGCATACTAGTCATGGTCCCAGACAAATGAATAGGATATTCATGATGAAAAATTGGCCCACACAGTTATGGAGATTGAAAAGTCCTGTGACCTGGAGTCCAGATGCTGGAGATACCAGGTTCTATTATTCAAGGTTCTTTGGAAGAACAAAACCAATAGAACAAATAGTTCAATGAGAGGGGATTTATTTTGAATGGTACATGGGGCCATAGGCTAAATAGTCCCACTGTAGCCACCTGAAGCTGAGCAGTTAGAAAACCAGTAGCTGTTCAGTCTAAGAAGCTGGGTTAAGAGGAACCAATGATGCTGCCCCAATCTGAGGTTAAAGGCCTCATTGGAGAGTCACTGACATAAGTTCATGCGCAAAGGCTGAAGAAACTAGACTTACCCAGGCACTGGTGACTCTCACCTGTAATCCTTGCTACTCAGAAGGCTGAGATCTGAGGATCATCGTTCAAAGCCAGCCCAAGCAAGAAAGCTCATGAAACACCTATCTCCAATTAACGCCAAAAAGACAGAAATGGAGCTTTGGCTCAAGTGGTAGAGTGCTAGCCTTGAGCAATAAAAAGCTGAGGGACAAGCCCAGGACTGGCACAAATAAAAAGGAAGCTACACTTAGATATTCATAGATAGTAACAATAGCCAAAAAGGCATTTGAGTTTTTTTATATTCCTTATCTTCCTCATACCAATCATCTCTAGAAACATCCTCGCTGATAGACCCAGAAATACGCTTTACCAGTTTTCTAGGTGTCTGTGAATGCAATCAAGTTGACAACAAAGATTAACTATACTCCAGGAGAGCCAGTGGTACGGTCCTAACATAGTTCTGAAGATCAAGATCACCAAGATCGTAAGTCCTGATACAAAGGCAGGAGTCCAATGCTCCAGCTCACAGAGAGGGATAAAGAGAAGAAAGAAAGATTATTTTCCTTTCCTTCTCCTTCTATTCAAGCCCTGCACAGAGTGAGTACCTGCCCACAGTAGGTAGAACAATCAACCTTCCTTGATCTACTCATTCAAGTGCTAATCTCATCTGGAAACAAGAGTAGGGGACACATCTGGTTAACATTTGGCCAAATCTGAGCACATATCTAGGGCACATTTACTTGTGAATTCAGATTGTGAATCTCAGACTTGAAATTAACAATCACACAAAGTGAACAATGAATAAGGATGATTCTGGGGTGTTTGGATTGAAAAAGTGATTGAATAACTGTGTTAATTCATGAAATAAAAAAGTCTAGACTGGGGCTGGGAAGGTGGCTCAGTGGTAGAGCACTTGCCTTGCATGCCTGAGGCCCTGGGTTCGATTCCTCAGCACCACATAAGCAAAAAGAAAAAAAGCCAGAAGTGGCGCTATGGCTCAAGTGGTAGAGCGCTAGCCTTGAGCTGAAGAGCTGAGGGACAGCGTGAAAATGAAAAAAAACACCTAAGATTAGAGAGAGAGAAGCCTAAGAACAGAGCAACTCCAGTTAACAGGCCACTATCTTGAATTAAGGAGGAAGAAGAAGGTCTATCAGAAAGCAGAAAATCTGGCCAGTGGGGCAGGAGACTATGATATGCTGGAAATCTAGTCAAAGATAAACTAAAGTACACATCAGCAAACCAACAGTACCAACATGATCTGGGAACTTCTCAGGCTCCATTTCAGAGCTACAGAACCTGATTCTTCTGCTACTGCCGCTGCTTCTACTTCTGCTTTTTTTATTTTTATTTTTCAGTACTGAGGATTGAACTCAGGGTGCCATTCTTGCAAAACAAGTATGATTCTACCACTGCAGCCATGTCTCCAACTCCTCTCTGCTTTGTTCTGTGTTCAAGGTGTTGTTTCACTCTATGCTCAGGCTATCCTGGGCTTTGATCTTCCTACCTGTGCTTCTTCGTGTCGCTGGAGATGACAGATACACACCACTGTACACACTTACTGTGTTTCTCATGAGGCTGTGATCACAGGTTTGCGCAACTAGACCCAGTCATTGGTTGAGTTGCAGTCTCAATAAACTACTTCTTCCCTAGATTGGCCTCAAACTACAATCCTCTGATATCTACCTCCCAAAGATTACAGACTTGAGCACTGAGCTTGGCTCTGAAAGCTGATTCTGATACACCCTAAAGTGTGTGAACAGAGTAAAAACAACATTGCAAAGGAATTATAGTGGTCTCCAAAATATTTGCCAACACTCAATGAATACATGTACTCACTTGCACTCTGTAGACTAGCTACACCAGATTTTAAATTATTTTTCTTTTGCAATAAATATCAAGTGATGTTTATGTAATTCACAGCTTTGTAGAACAAATGTTCTTAGAAGCCTCCCTTCATTTTCATTTCCATCAGGTCTGTCTTACACACAAAGTAGCTATTAAGAAATTAGATCAAATTTGCAAACAAATCTTCCCACTCTCCCACCACCATCAACCTCATTATAGTTTCCACTATAGTTTAGAATGTGAAATTAACTCATGTAAAAAGTTTTCATACAAAAGAGATCTTAAATTTTTATGTATCTGAGATCACTGGCTCCCAAATGTATTCATTCATCAGAATGACCTAGGAAGTTTTATTGTTTATTTATTTATTTTTAATTTTATTTTCTTAAAAAGATGCTGTACAGAGAGGTTACAGTTGCATCAGTAAAGTAATGAATACATTTCTTGTTTGTTTAAATGTAGATTCCTGGGCTACACTCCAGACCTATCTTAAGAGAGAATCATAGAGCTAGGTACTGATGGATTATGCCTGTAATCCTAGCTACATAGGAGGCTAAGAGCTGAAAATCAGGTTCAAAGCCACCCAGTGCAGGAAAGTATCTCTACTTATCTATCTATAATTAAGCACCAAAAATAGCCAGAAGTGGGGCAGTAGTTCAAGAGGTAGAGCATAAGCCTTGACCACAGATGCTCAAAGACAGTGCCCAAGTCCTGAGTTCAAGCCCCATGATTGGCACAAAAAAAAGAATCATAGAGGTAAGGCACAAGAATCAGTACTTTTAAAACTGATTTGGAAGATTAAGCATTGTAACTTCTTGAGAAATTCAGGAGTCATCAAAATCTGTGAAGGCTGTGTGGATAGGTAAAGCTCTGTGGCAGAATTGGGATTTGACTAAGCAGGGTGTCTGCCCACTGTAGACTATAAAATGATGGGAAGAGGAAGGGGTACTGTAGTATGAGTAATGAAATGACAAAGGTAGCAGGTACCACAAGTAGGTGCACTTAGGATCCTCTGAAATCAGTCTCCAAGAAAGCAAAGGAGGAACAGGAGTGAGTTAGACAAAGAGGCACCTTACAGTGGTTTCAATAAGTAATAACTCAAGTTTCAAAATAGATGAAGGTTCAGGACACCAATGGTTCACACCTGTAATCCCCAGCTACACTAAGAGGCTGAGATCTGACCATTACAATTCAAAGCCAGCCCAGGTAGGAAAGACTGTGACTCTCCAATTAACTACCAAAAATACTGGGAAATGGAACTGTGGTTCAAGTAGTAGAGGACTAGCCTTGAGCAAAAACCTCAGGAATAGTGCCGAGGCCCTGAGTTCAAGTCCCAGGACTAGCGCACACACACATGCACGCACGTATACACACACACACACACACACACACACACAATATAGATGTATCACATAGGACATAAAAAGTTAAAACCTTGCATGAGACCTAGCCCAGCTCTGAACCAACCAAGTAAAGCTCTTACATGAGTGATTCTGGTCTAGTTGAGATTTGTGATTTTAGACAACATGCCTTAACAGCATCTGAAATGTTTTTGCAGACCTAACTTTCATGATTTTATTTGTAAATTCAATTTTTCATCATTTCTAATGGCTTTCTTTAAGTACCCTTTGCTATTTTGTAAATTTTACTTCTTTCTATGATGTAGAAAAGAAATGACCAAATGTGAGGGCAACCTTGGGTGATTTATTTGGTCATTAATCGCACAGTAGGAAGTCCAGCATTTACATCCCCAGAGCTGAGAAGTCAGCCTAGAGCAATCCTCACCTTATCCCAAGGTCTGTTCTAGAGATTTTGTTGCATTAGTATAAAACTTTTGCTAACACAAAACCTTAGCACAAGTGTTTTTTTTTTCTTGCTTGCTATTGTTTCTAACGTATTTATAAGGTACCACGTGATTTTTTTTTGTTGCTTTGTATGTTTCCCCACCCACCCACGGTATAACCCCTGTTTTCACTGTATTTGATGGCATAATTTGGGGAGCAGAAGGGAAAAAATTGTTTAAATAGGGATACACGTTGACACATTGCAACAATGAGATGTACAAGACGCTATGTTGAAAAACGAACTTTACAATTTAGGCGGGGGGGGGGGGGGGGGGGGGGGGGGGGGGAGGAAGGGCGCAGGGGATATAGTTGTGGAGATGGGAAGAAAAGGATAGTAGGGGAAAAACAAAGGAGGAGGCAACAATGCTTGATAAGAAATGTACTCATTATCTTGCTCATGTGATTGTAATCCCTTTGTACGGTATTTTCACACTAAAAACTTATTTAAAAACAAAAACAAAAACCTTAGCTGGATACTAGTGGCTCACACCTATAATCTTGGTACTCAGGAGGCTGAGATCTGAAGATTGTGGCTAGAAGCCAGCTAGGGCAGAAAAGTCCCCGTGAGACTCTTATCTTCAATTAACCACTCAAAAACTAGAAGTGGTACTGTAGCTTAAAGTGGTAGAGCACTAGCCTTGAACACAAATAGGTGCAGGGACAGTGCCCAAGCCCTGAGTTCAAGCCCCACAACTGACCACCCACCCACCCCCAAAAACGAAACAATTTATACACACACACACACACTGATGCAAAATAATTAATTGATTAATTTATGTTCTGCATTGACCTAGAAAAGTGAAACTCTGCAATCAACATGTTACATAAATCGGACATGACAAGCATTTTTGTTGTAGTGGCCATTTTTCTCGAGGGTCTTAGTGATATATGGCATCTAATAGACGAATGGGATAAAGACTACACCTTTTATATCCAAGTTCACTTGACACTATTCAAAATCAATTTTCTCCTTTCTTTTTGAAGTTAGTTCCAATCTGTCAAGATCCATCCCTCTTTGGCCTCATCTCTAGCTCTGTCCATTTTTCCATTATATTATTTAATGACTACCATTGCAAGTCATAGAGATGAAGATTGAATGAAAGGTAAAACGTTGTTGCTGAAAGAGAATCCAGTATTACTGACTTTAATACTATCTTGCTGAAAAATCATTGTTATTCTCAGGGGGAAAAAATTATCTAGGTTATTTTTATAAAATAGAGAGAGAGAGAATAATATCCAAAGGAGATTTCCAGGACCAAGGAATTATTATAAAGGTTTACAAATGAAACAAAAAAAAACCAGTATTAAATGAATAAACCTTTCCTTCCCTTAAATCTGCTTAGTTCTTTGTATCTGGACAGCATTGGGGATAGATAGCTGATAGCTTATCCCATTTCCGAATAAAAGACTCACCAGGGAAAAAGCTATAAAGAAAATAGAATAACTTATTCTGGATGTCCTAGTTCCGTTCCTTTCCTGTGATTTGTGTCCTGGCAAATGATGTCTTTAAAGGGAATACTAGGATGTAGGGGAACTCAATTTTGTTTAGGAAAAAAATCCTCAGATACAAAAGCAACAGTACCAAACTTATTCATTGTCTTCTGCACCATCCTAGTCCAGCCACCATTGTCTCTTAAGAATGCCCACATCAGCCTATTTCTGCTTCTAAATTGGCTTTCTTCAGTCCTGACTGGGTAGCCTACTTCCAGTTCCTAAAACATACCAAGCACATCTTACCTCATTGCCCTTGTCTGTGGTTTTTACTGCTGTACACTGTGTGGCCTAGTAGATCACCAATCAATACATGCTCAATAAATCAATAATTGCTTCTGCTGGTTTGTAAATGCCGTACACTATTCCCAGATACCAGAATAGCATATAACACTGTGTGTGCCACAGTCAGAAGTCAGGCAGGGAGGGAAGGAAGAAGAGAGAAGAAGGGAAGGAGGAAGGAAAGAAGGCAGGAAGGCAGGAAGGCAAGCAGGCAGGCAGGCAGGCAGGCAGGCAGGCAGGCAGGCAGGCAGGCAGGCAGGCAGGAAGGTAGGAAGGCAGGAAGGAAGCAAGGCAGGAAGGCAGGAAGGCAGGAAGGAAGGAAGGAAGGAAGGAGAGTTAGGAGAGGAAGGAAAGGAAGGAAGAGGAAGGAAAGGAAGGAAGGAGGGAAGAAGGGAGGGAGGAAGGGAGAAGTTGAATAAACAAATAATATCAAATGTGCTCTATGAGTTTTACTTTAATGCCACTCTGTAATCATTGTCATTTTTATGAAAATACTTACTTCCCTTGGAAAATTATAATAATAGATGACCCATCATGGAACAAAGCAAGTAAGTCTATGTAAGCATTCACCTGTAAGAATGGCTCTAGAGCTATTTCATAAGTGTGCTGTTTTCTTTAAAATAATGTTTAGTAATAAAAACTTTATAATTGCACTTAAGCATTTTCACCAAAAACTATTGCCTGCATTTCCAAATGCTAACTAATAATTAAATATTCATGTTTTAGTCATTTTAACAAGACTTTTACATGGATATTAAAAAGGTGAGGTACATGATAGAAACTCTTAATAACACCCACATAAGGTAGTTTTGATTCCTGTAAAAAAAAATTGCATATGCTCAGAGAAACATCTTGTTTCTAATGCTGGAGGTAATGTTATTTTTGTGACACTCACAAAATGAATTTTAGTTCTTTATTAACTCAAGACAAATATGCCATTTGTCTGTTAGACTTCACAAACACATGCCACCAAGGCATTTCATAACTAGTACTCCACAGTTTTAGTATAATATACTATAAAAGGAAAATTATTTTTCACCATTACTGCAAAGTATTCTTTATCTCTCATTCTTTAGGTTTTAAGTGTTTTTTTTAAGAACTATATATTTTTAACCACAGATCTGTCCATGGCACTTACACAAAGTTAGTAACAAAAATCAGACTTTGTTAGTACATTAGGGATAGTAAAACAGTATAAGATTTGCATAAACACAGACTGGAATGAGAGGGTGTTTTTACTGTGATACCAAGAGAGCCATAGAGGCCTCTTCTAGATAAGAAATTTCAAAGCAAACGATATAACTTGTGTGAGGTATATAAGACCAGGCAAGCATAAATTTGGCCTCATTTACCACTAAAATTTTTGATTGCATGGAGAACTCATGAACTATCTCAGCAAATTAGAAAAACCAAATTTGATCTTCTTTCTGAAAATATATACAAGCTGACTAAAGGAAATTGGCATTAAAATTGAATCTGTGATTTTTTTTCTAAGACTGCTGGTCCAGTCTTTATGAGACAAGATGTCTCCAAGAACAGTAAGCTAATATCTCAGTGGTTGTTTCTCCAGGATTGTAACTAACAACAATTTTCTTTCCAGACACGGTGGCATTTACCTGTATTCCCAGTATTCACAAGGCTAAGGCAGGATAATCTCAAATTTGAGGCCAGCCTGAGCGAGAGTGTGAGTTTGAGACTAGGCTTGAACTACACTAGAGAAATCCTGTCTCTTTTCTAAAGTCTCTTTATTGTTAATGTTTGTAGTTTATGTAATTTATCTGTTCACATACCTACATTCTATTATAGCGAACTGAAAAGTTGTATTCTTTGCTCTTCTTCCTGACCATTAAAAATAACACCCATCCATTAAGGGCTCAATAGCTATGTACATATCTTGTAAAATGATGTTTATTGAAATGAATGCCAAGAAATGGAAACAAAAAGCTTTTTGTTTCTCTTTTTTTTTCCTCTTTGGTTGCCATTTTTTGTGCTTATTGTGGGCTTTTTGTTATTTTGGGGGAGTTGTTATTTTGTCAGTCCTGGGGCTTGAATTCAGTCCAGGGCCTGGGCATTGTCCCTGAGCTTCTTTTGCTCAAGGCTAGCACTCTACCACTTAAGCCATAGCGACATTTCCAGTTTTTTCTGTTTATGTGGTACTAAGGAATCGAACCCCAGGCTTCATGCATGCTACACAAGCACTCTACCACATTCCCAGATTTTTGTTGCTGTTTTTTTTATTTCTGTACATTTTGTCTTGTCTGTAAGTTTATCTGTTTTAGGGATGGTAAAAGGAGCACGAAATGGAAAGACAAAAGGTGAACAAAATGCAGCAATGACACTCACCAGACACTGTTAAAAATGAACTATGCAATTTGTAGGGAAAGGGATTGGGTGAGAAAAAATGGGAGAAAACAAGGGAAGAGGTAACATTGCTCAAAAAGAAATGTACTCATTACCTGAATTGTGTAACTGTATATCACCTTTACAATAAAAATTTGAAAAATTAATAAATAACATCAGATGAGAGCATTCTGACATAGAACTATAATCCCAGCACTCAGGAGTATGAAGTAGAAGGATGATAAATTCAAGGCCATCTTGGGCTATATAACAGGTTCCAGGCCAATATGAGCTACATAGCATGATTCTTTCTCAAAAAAATGAACAAACAATACATAATGTATATGATTTTTTAATTCAGTAAGCCAAATGCTGGTAGTCCATGCTTGTAATTCTTGCTATTCAGGAGGGGGAGATAAAGGAGAGCAGGGAGGGAGGAAGGGGAGGGGAGAGAAAGGAAAGAAAGAAAGAGAGAGAGAGAGGGAGGGAGGGAGGGAGGGAGGGAGGGAAAGAAAGAAAGAAAGAAAGAAAGAAAGAAAGAAAGAAAGAAAGAAAGAAAGAAAGAAAGAAAGAAAGAAAGAAAGAAAGAAAGAAAGAAAGAAAGAAAGAAAGAGAAAGAAAGAAGGAGAAAGAGGGAAGGAGGGAAGAGGGAGGGAGGGTAAGAGAAAGGAGAGGTGAAAGAAGGGAGGAAAAGGGAGATGAGAGGGAGGACACAGAGGAGATGGGAAAGGCAGGGAGGAGAGGGAAGGGGAGAGGAGGAGAGGGGAGGAAGAGCAGGAGAGAGAAAGGAAGGGGAAAGGAAGGGGAGGGAAGGGGAGGAGAGGGAAGGGGAAAGGAAGGGAAAGGAAGAGAAGGGAAGGGAAGGAAAAAAGAATCCATGTTTCTAAATAACTAAATTGTCAAATTCCTTCAGCTATTAGTCATAGCTAAGATTCAGGTCATCCTGTTTCATAACCTCCTTCAATTAAATCACAACACCATATGAGATTTAATTAACTGATAACAAAAAGGTAGTGTTTGGTAGTTGTGATATTACTAAATTGTCATATTTTGCTGGTTACATGTAAAGCTGTTTATCCATACATGGTTTTTTTTTTTTCTATGCCATTGTAGACTCTACAGACATAGCATAAAATAGACTGAGTAAAAATAGACACAGGCTCTTATCTACTGGAAGACATGGTCCAGATTTAAAAAGGAGCAAACTTGAGTTAGAGAAAGAACTACAGGCAAGGTCAAGCAAAGATTTGATTTAAATCCATTGCCAGTAGTGGCAATTATGGAAGCTTATGGACAATAGAGAGGTTTTGAAGCGTCCAAGGCTGGTCTCTGTAATAGATTGAAGAGCCTGACTCTAAGCCCTGCAGCTCAGCTATAATCCCACTCCCATGACTCAAGCACAGGAGTGAGCACTATTGTACAAGCAGGAACTAGGGATAAAACACAACGATGCACTTTCCTGGCATGGGAATCTTTTTATTTTTTAATTAATAAGTTTTTTATTGTGAAAATACCATACAGAGGGGTTACAATTACATGAGCAAGGTAATGAGTACATTTTGTCAGTCATGGGGCTTGAACTCTGGGCCTGGGCTATGTCCCTCAGCTCTTCAGCTCAAGGCGCACTATGGCTTGAGCCACAGAGCCACTTCCGGTTTTCTAGTGGTTTATTGGAGATAAGAGTCTCACGGACTTTCCTTCCGGGGCTGGCTTTGAACTGTGTTCCTCAGATCTCAGCCTCCTGAGTAGCTAGGATTACAGGCATGAGTCAGTCACCTTTCCAAGACAACCTTACCAAGACAACCTTTGTCCTCTTCAGAAGAGACCCTCATTCCTATAGACCCCTTACCTGCAGAAATCTTGGGCTGCCCAGCCTAAACAAAAGCAGCATTTTACAGAGAGGAAAGCAGCATCTCTAAATCAATAATTTTATAAGCAACGTGACCTTTGATCAATCCTACCATCAGAGACTGAATGAAATAGGCGATTAAGAAAGATTTCTTTAAAATTAAAATCCTGTGGTCTTTCACCATGAATGGAATACAGAAGGTGTCAGCAGAACAGACAGATGAAGAGAAGCAGCCACACCAGAGCTGACCTGAACATCATCTCACAGTTACCAAGGAACTGTCCTTGTCAGCTACATGGTGTAAGAAACTACAACTTGGACAGGTGATCAATGGGTAGCCTGTATATATTATCTGTACCACTATTTAGCTAATGTAAACTCAAGAGTATAAAAACATCCGGAAATATAACTTCAATTATGTTTATCAAATCATGGTCACCTTCCTAAAATCCAATCTAAGGACTATCTATCCCCCCTCACCCCGAAAAAAGTGCTATTTTATACAGATCCCTAGATAAAGAAATCAAGATTCTGTTCCCTACCCCAAAATGAACAGAAGGAGATGCATAACCTGTCTTACAGACTGTGGCCTCACAAGTTGATTTCTCCTGGGCAAGCTCCATGACTCTTTCATATCTTTTTTTTTTATTATTTCTTCCCTACAACAGACGTAGGAATTATACTGGGACAGATATTATTAGGCCCTCATTAAAAAAAGATGGAAAGATGCAAACTGGATGGCTTGTGCAAGGACACACAACCTTGAGACTATGAGAGTCTGGCTGCTATTCAAACACAAGCTCAGTTCTTTTTCATTTTATCAGACTTTTTTACATTTTACCATACCATTGAAATATATATATGTATATATGATGAATATATATATGTAATTCAGTTCAATAAGCTTATCTTGAAACTTGCTTTTCAGAGTGGAAGAATCACAATTGGTCATGGAGGCTATAAAAACTCTCCTCATGGCTTTGAAAACCTGTTTACTGCTCATTGATCGCCATGACAATGCAACCATAAATAACCCCAGATAGATTGCTATGTATAATCACAGAAGACATCCATATGCATGAGTCACCTGTCAGCTCTCCAATCCCGTCATTCCCAATACCTGTCAACATGTCATCAAGAACTCTCTGAGTTGTGACACAAACAAAACTTACTCTCTCGGCAAGTGGAAATTCATGCAGCATTGCACAGACTTCAGGTTGAGGAAAACCAAAGAAGCAATAACCACACTACTAGGGGGAGACAAATGGGGTATAGATTTGTGGGGTCATTCAACGCTGTTTTTTTCCCACCACCACAGTGTAAGGATACAGCCTTAAGGATGGAAACTCACTGGTAGTCACCGGCTCACATCATGTGAATCCCAAGCATCAAGACATAGAACTCTCTTTCAGTGTCTTCCAGGACAGACTACCAAATGGCAAATTACCCAGATGTGTGCATCTCAGCCTCAGCAATTTTTCAGGAAACACAGATCACATAGGCAGGATTAGCTGTGATGGTCAGGATGACAGAAAGATTACATGTTAAAGGAATTGGAAGTTGAGAGGAAGGGCCAGCTTCCAAACTAGCAAGATCAGCAGTAATTACTCAAGCCTAGGAATAAGAAGGAAGGTGAAATTCCACCAAGGAAGAGCAAAGAATCAAACAGCTAACCAGAGTGAGAGGGAAGCAAGTAGGAAATCACTCCTGTACATAATTCACAGGTAAGAAGGAGCAAGTAGTAGAGGCCCCAGCAAGAAAGAAATTCAGATCCTGGGGAGACAAGGGTGTCAGCTCAAGGCACCATGATGTAAATTTGATTCTGATATGAGCTTTGTTTCATCCAAGAAGCTGTTAGCTACTGGCTGCCAAGTCTCAGTACACAGCTGCTGAGAGATAAATGATTCACCTGTCTAGACAGCTTCTGGTAGTTCTGAAAACATGAGCCAAAAATAAAAGCTCAAATAAGAGTATTGTTTGCATATTAATTGATCTACTAAGGATATAGGAATAAATAAATCTACTAAGGATATGTAAATAATGCATATCTACTAAAATATATGAATAAATAAACATCTAGAGATATATGTGTCATTTAAATATAAGGCTAATGAATGTTCAGTCTGTATCCTCGGATCTGTTTCACTTGCATCTGTAGAAATTGACCCATTTGGGTAACAATAACAATGACAGTGGTAATAAGAACAAACACTGCATGAGGAGGGAAGGGATGGTAGGGGAAAAACAAAGTATGAAGTAACAATGTGCAATAGGAAATGTACTCATTACACTACTTATGTAACTGTAACCCCTCTGTACAGTATTTTTACAATAAAAAGTTGCTTTCCTGATTAAAAAAAAGAACAAACACTGCTATGTCCTAAGCCCTTTAAGGAGTAGTAAGAAAGTAACAGTAATAATTGTACTAGCCAATTTTATTGAGCACTTGTTGACCATCAGGCTCTGTTTCTACTTGTTTTGCCTGTGACAGCTCTTACTGTTCTCAACAATACTCAAAAAGATTCTGTTAGATTGAGTAGACACACACACACACACACACACACACACGCACACACACACACACACACACACACACACACACACACACACACACACACTGGTTTTACCTTTGATGTTGGCTACCCATATTATATATATATATATATATATATATATATATATATCATAAAAATTTATGAAATAAGCAATTCATAAATTCTAAATTGTGGGTAAGAATGTTAAAAGGAGTAACAGATCAAGATGTATTTTATTCACGAACTGCTTTATTAAGTGGCAACACCTTTGTATACCTAATAAATACAATCAAATCAAAAAGAATTCTTTAAGCACATGAAAAAAAATAAATGTAGTCTGGTTTAACTAGCATAATGAAATCTCACATTGTAGCAATCCATCCCATGAATCAGCCCATTGACCAGCGTTGTCTACAGACCCATCACTTAGCAGCCCCTGGTTATCAGATAAGTGGTAGATATACCAGTGCTTGTGTTCAAATAAGATGGTTCAAAGGAGCCTAAGGCTACATCACAGTATCTATGTCCTTACATCCCATTTTACCACAGGCATTTTATCAGCCCACATCATCACAAGGAGGTGAAGCACAGTATAGTATAAAAAACAGAAACATTCATATCGTATGGTACTCTAAAAAACAGAAACATTCATATAACTATTATTATAGTTATTATTCTACTAGTAATGATTGTCAATCTCTTAACAGTACTTAACTTAGCATCAGTACATACGCAGAGGAAAATAGAGAGAGCTGGATCTTGGAATGCAACCTTCTCAAATAAGAGGAGATTATTAAGCATGAAGGTGCTACAGAATTTTTCTCAAGGCCACATAATTTCTGGATTTGAAATCATATTTTCTAACCTCTGCAACCAAGCCTAGAGCAAACAGGACTGTGATGCATCAAAAGAGAGAGAAAAATGCACACTCCACACTCCAAAATTACCATTCTTTTCGGTTTTGATTTCATCTAACAAGAAGTCGAAAACCCTCAATTAGCCTCCATATCATTTCCATCTTCTGACACATTAAAAAAAGTCAATGCTAAATGTAGGAATGTGGCAAGGAATTAACATTTTCAGAAAACCTACTCAGTGTCAGGCCTTACGCTCAGTACTGTATGTGTGATCCCTTTGGATGCCTTTCAAAGGTTCAGTCCTTCCCCTCAACTCTCTCCAGAAACAAGAAAGATCAAAGTGTCCCGTTACTAACACTACTGTTGCACAAAGTCAGAAGACAAATACCAAACCAATGTCCAGTGGTCATGGCCTGAAAGATGAGTCTTATAAGGTGAATAGGTCAGAAATGGAATATAAAACCAAGGGAATATGTGACATTGAGCAGAACAATGAAACCTCCAGAGAATGAGCTGGAGAGTGAAGGCCTACACACTTAACTGCTCTTGAGAACTCTCAATTAAAGCACCTATAATTAAGCTGCCAAGTTATTGGAACTTCTAAAGGTTGGGTCAAGCTTTCCTTCCACATATTCTCTGTATATGTGAGCATTCCTTCCAATGACCAACATATGAGGACAGAAATTTTTTTGTCCATAATTAAGTACTGAAAAATTATAACTGATAGGGAATCTATTGAAAAGAAAATGAAAATCAACTATTACTGTAGAGAGTGAGAGCCAGGAATAGATTTGTGGCTTTCTTCCATTCAATCTGTCTACTGTAACCTTTCTCACAAGGACATCTCACACATGAGGAAGGGACAAGAAAGCAACCAATTAAACATCTGTCACCACTTTCCCTTTAGTGTTTAATTTAAAACAACTTTCCATTTCCTTCTAAATGAGAGTTGATCATTCAAAGGAGAGTTGGTTGCACTGTACATGACTTCGGTTTGGCCCACACAGCATTAATCAGCCAATGCATCAAGAGAGAAGCTTGAAGTGTCAACAGGATGGAAAGGGAGCGTGTTCACAATGGTTCCCTGAAGCTGTCTGTGCAAGCATTACATTCATTGATAGCAAGAAGATGAATGGGTTTAGCTAGCTGCTTGATACTTTGCACATTCTGTTCATGTGAATTTCAAAAACTGCTAACCAAGGAGCATCACACAATGAAGTATGTCATGTCTGATGTCTCCATAGCAGTGGAGCTCAGCCTATCGGTGAATGTGGGAAATACGTCCTAGTTCACTTGGATCTCTTTTTCAGATCACTATCAGAAGGGAGTGACTACCCCAACTGACTGTCATACAAATCTGCTTAGAACTCTAGCTGTGGCTCTCTAACCCAAGCGGGTATCCAACCAAAAAGCCATTTTCTCCACAGGCATTCACAGAAACTCAAAAAAAGGCACTCCTTCCTCCTCTCCCACCACATCCCCTTCCCGCGTTCTCATCCCCAGCCTCAAGGAGATGTTCATCTTTCCCTACATACATCAGGTCCACTCTACTTTTGCTCAGTGTATTGGTCTGCAGGGCCTGCCATGACAAAATACCACAGGCTAGGTGGCTTAAAAGACAGGAAATTATTTTCTTACACTTTTGAAGACAAGAATATCAAACACCAAAGTGCTGTGAATTTGGGCTCCTGACAAGAATGCTTTTCCCAGCTGGCAGATGGTTGATGGTTACTTTTCACTGTGTCTTCACACAGCCTCTTCTCAGTCATAATTGGGGAATGAGTTTTATTTATTATTTCTTCTCCTCCTCCTCCTCCTCCTCCTCCTCCTCCTCCTCCTCCTCCTCCTCCTCCTCCTCCTCCTCCTCCTCCTCCTCCTCCTCCTCCTCCTCCTCCTCCTCCTCCTTCTTCTTCCCCTTCTTCTTCCCCTTCTTCTTCCCCTCCTTCTTCCTCTCCTTCTCCTTCTCCTTCTCCTTCTTCTTCTTCCTCTTTCTCCTCTTCTTTTTTTCTTCTTCTTGTCCAGAAGAACATCAGTCTTAATGATTAAAGCCTCAACCTTATGACCTCATATATCTGTAATTTTCTCCTTAAAGTTTCTAACTCTAACTCGAATCTCCTTGGGGATAAGGACTTTCACACATGAATTTGTCAGGGGACAAATGCACTATCACTTAACTTCTCTCTCTCCTCCACTGAGATACCTTCCATTGGGCTTCCAGTTCCATCCAAGTGTTTCCTCCTTCTTGAGAAGTTTTCCTCAGTCCATTCCATTGTAACATGTACTTCATTCTCCCCCACAGTGTGTATATGCCTCACTCCGCTAATGTACAGTGAACTCGTAGAAACAAAGCCTCTGTGAGATTCGAAACACCTTGACAGTCAGATCACTCATTCGTTCTGTATCTGCAGTGGCTAGTCAGTGATAATACAGAGTACCCATTCAATAAGTAAGAATAAATGAGGTTTTCTTTGCACTAACATTCTCTCATTTCCCTTTAACACATTTTTCATCTTGCTGAATTCTCTTCCTTTGCTTTTGTAATTCCCACATCAGCTATCATTTTTAACTGCCTCCTGAAAATAAAATTTCTTCTCTGCTCCCTTACTCCAATTCTTGTATTCTTTACAAATATTGAAAGCCTCAGGTATGAAGCTGTACCTGTATTCTGACAATTCCCAAGTGTGTGGGCAGCCCACACTTCCTGCTAAGGTTCAGTTCTACTGACTCAGATCCCTGCTTGCTGTCTCAACTACATGCCTATAAGCAGCCCAAACTCAACCATCCATCCAAATATAACTCATCCTACATCAAGTCGCACTCCAAAGTCAATAGATTTGATTATCTTAACGCTTCTCTTTCTTCCATTCCCTTTATTGAAACAGAATGTAATAACAATGATAGTGAGCAAAGACAGTATCAGAAATCATAAATGATCATGTGATGATGGTGATGATGATGATGATGATGACAACGACGACAATGATGATGATGTCAACAATATAACATTTTTTTCTAAATTGTGAGCCTGGACTCATTGCTACCTCTTCCTTGCATTCCCTTTCTGATCAGATCCCCCAGGTATGTGTGGTATTCCTGCTATGTTTCTCTCTATACAATTTTTTCAGGCAGCAGTATTATCCTTCATCTTCTGCAGTTGGTTAACACTAACACATTCTTCAAAACTAAAGTTAAACCATCATCACCTGTAACATGACTTTCCAGAATATCCTTCTGAGCTCCAATGGCAGAGCCAACATAGTTCTCCCAGTAAGCTTGTGTAGGGAAAAATTTGGGAAGCTAAACTCAGGCTTTTTCTTGTTGACTTTCTTGACTTTCCTCTTCCTCCAATGAGTCTATGTCTCTCCTTGCCTCTGAAAAGGAAGCACACATTTCCCTGTGCATGTACACATGAGCGCACATACACACACACACACACACACACACACACACACACACACCACAAACTAAGAGGCCTCATAAATGCCAAGAGATATCATATTGATTGCTTCAGAGACCACTAATATGGATTATTCATAGTATATTACTTTTGGCCCACGTTTTAAAACATAATTTCCATATTCAGTTATACTAAATATCATTTTCTTCCTTATATAGACTAAGTAGTGAACATCTCAGATATGGTCTTTCTTGGTAAAATGAGAGAGGTGAATCTCAAGTTATTTCTTAATACTGGGCTATTCTTAGGACTATCACAGTTACAACTAATCTGAAAATAAGTCTGAGAGCAATAGAAGATCTAATAGAGTCACAAGATACTTTAGGTTGAGTCCTGTAGGCCAAACCACTTATGTTTAAGCTCCAGTCTGACTGTAAGATCTACAACTACCGCTGCTGACTCATATGGCTCCTTTGGACAGTTTCATCAATGTTGCTAAACACTCGATGATGAAACAGATCACCAATACCAGGGGCCTGAAATGTAATCAATACTACAACACAGAAATGAGGTTTATTACATTTCGAAGTGACTGGGTTTAAATGGATAGCAGCAGAATACAAAACAGTTTTTTATGTACTTTTCTGAGCAGACACAGAAGAAACCCTTGACAAATGGGCAGAAGGGCAGCCTCACCAGCAAGCACAAATTTTGATTAAACAGCCTCTCTCCACTCAAGGACTCCTCTAGTCCTAAGATCTTAGATAACACTAAAAAAACAAATGTCAGCCCAAGCAGACCAACCCACACTGGTGAGGAATGTGGAATGTGTGGGTTCTGTGTGACAAAGATTCCACACTGACTACTCACAATGCACACAAGCAGCTTGAAAAAAATATCCCTTAAAAGAGCTACACAAAGGTTGGGAAGGTGGCTCAGTGGTAGAGCGCTTGCCTTGCATGCCTGAGGCCCTGGGTCCGATTCCTCAGCACCACATAAGCAAAAAGAAAAAAAGCTGGAAGTGGCACTATGGCTCAAGTGGTAGAGCATTAGCCTTGAGCTGAAGAGCTGAGGGACAGCGCCCAGGCCCAGAGTTCAGACCCCCCCCCCCCCCCGCCAAAAAAAATTGCTACGCAAATGTCAGGGTTTGGGGATACAAATTTCAATCATCTCCCAATTCATTACGAAAACAACTATTTACTGACTAAGAATTGGGGATTTTCATTTCATTACACCAACTACTTTCACAATAGTGTTTGATTGCCCTTAACCTACCTTATCTTTTACTAGTGGATTTACTAAGGCAAAGGAAGACTGAGCAGCTGTGCTGCAAAGAGCAGCATCCTACATTTGTGATGACTCAAAAAAATCACCCTTCTGGGAGCTGAGTGTGGAAGTGTTCCCACAGCCTCCCTTCTCTGTGCATAGAATAGTAATTATATGTCACAAATCACCTTCCCACACACACAGAGTAAGAGATCTGTGTACATAGAGAACAGAGAGAAAAAAAAAATGACAAATACAGTTTCCTTGCCATTTTGGAATTGCAACAGATAAATCTTATACCAAATCATCCCAATCAACATCATGGCCTTCAAATTACTAAGAATTTTCATAGACGTCATCTCAGGTGCTTAGAACATCAACCAGAGTTGGTCTTATCTCTAATTTCAACTGAAAAAAACCAAGTGGCTTGTCCAAGGTCACATAACCCATAAGGACTGAGCTGCAACTTTACCACTAAATCTTCTAAATCTGAAACATTTTCCCAGTGTATTGCTGATTCTTCAATATATCAATGCCTTTCCAACCACGTGTGTATCCTTTGAACACACTTCTTCAATAGACATTCCTTGAGCCTTTACCAGGTGCTTAGCACTGTGTTATATGCTGTGTTATGTGTGTTATTCAAAGATCAGTCAGAAACCTCATTAACCTCTAGAAGTACAAAATCTACTGGGAAGACAGTAATATCATGAACATTATCAAAAGGCCAGCTTTTTTGGTCTTTTTAGTATATAGCATGTGCCAGGCACTGTTTTAAACTCTTAAAATATTAATTTAATCTCTTAAAAACTTTATGATTTTGCTATGTTGAAAATGAACTATACAACTTGTAGGTGGAGATGGGAGGGAAAAACTAGGAGAGTCAAGGAAAAAAGTGACATTGTCCAAAAAGAAATATAACTGCAACCCCTCTGTATATCACCTTCATAATAACAATTTCAAATTTTTAATTATGATTTGGGTAGTATTAATAACTCCAATTCTTAAATGAGGAAACAAAGGCTTTCAAATAAAGGGTTCCAAAGATTAGTTAGTGACGAAGAAAGGTGGTAAACACCTGTAATCAGTTACTCAAGAGGCTTAAGAAGGAAGGAAGATCATTGTGTTGAGGCCAGCCGTGGCCTATCTGAAAAACAAACAAAGGCAAAGGACTTACTCAAGTATTAGACGTATTGCTTAACAAGCTCAAGGCCCTTAAAGGTAAAAAAAGAAGGCAGATATTGTAGGCAAAGGTATAGTACAAGAAATGATGGCAGGACTTGGGAGCTCCTCAGACATTCTTTGTGCTCTTCGGCCTTCTCACCTTTGAGTTCTTTCTCTTGCCCAACCTAATATAGCAGTCATGGCTTATTGATCAATTCGTTGTGATAAAGAAGAAGAAGGAAGTCAAGGATGATTCCACACCATTTTCATGGAGCCGCATCTAACTACAGTAGAAGGTGGTGGGTGCTGCTGTGTGAAGGGGAAGATAGGGAAAGCTAGAAATGTTCATGTGCACAGGTCAAATCCAAATTGACCACTCAGCATTGGCTACTCTTGCCTAAAGGAAGTTTGCATTAAAATGTTATGGTAACTCCTAAGAAAAATCAAGTTGGGTTTCAGGCATATTCAGGGACCTATTAGATGCAAGCCATTTGTCAAGTAAGCAGTTGGATAAACAAATCTGGACAGCCCTGAATAGTTCCAGAAGGAAACTACAATTGGGAAGTTGCCAGCCTAATTGCACTATTTAAAACCATACAACTGAATGAGCTCATCAATAGAGACGGAAAGAATAAAGGAGAGATCCGAAGACTTGGGACTAGAGTGTTCAACGTTAGAAGCTCAGACCATTGAGGAGAAACCAACCAACAAGGCCAAGAAAGAATAACCAGTGAAGCTGAAGGAACTCCTGGAAAGAAAAAGGAAAGGAGTAAAGTCAAATGCAGGCGATGGATCAAGGAAGGTAATAAGTGGGAAGTCACTTCTGCTGTTAACAAGAAATCTGTCAGTGGTGACTCAACAGGAGCAGTTCTGATGAAATACCAAGGAAGAAAACTTAATTGAACTGGTATAAGAGAGAATAAGAGAGGAATTAGAAACAATGAGAAAAGATTCTCTAAATGTTTTGCTATTTTTTTAAGAATAGAGCACTTGTTAATAATAGTGATCTTAACTACTATTTGTTATGGTTTGGAGGTTGTGTGCTAAAGAATGTGATCTGGTAGGAAGGATAAAAATGATGCAAACAAAAGAAGAGAGAATTAGTGGAGTGCTATCCCTGAGCCCATAGAAGAGGATGGAAGTTAGGCCACAAGTGAGATAATTGGCCTCTGCTAAGAGCACAGACCATTCTATTCCTCCTAGATAATCGAGACTGGCAGAGAGCAGGGCCCATTCATGCAGGTAGGCAGGCAGAAGGACAAGAGGAATTGGGTGTGCCTATTCAATTCTATTTTCTTAGAAAAATGGAGGTAAATCAGTAGTTAAGAGCAGGGCCTGCAAAATATCATAAGCACTATTGGAAAAAGAAATTAGTGAATTTTTTTTTGTTGGTCATGGGGCTTGAACCCTAAGCCTAAGCACTGTCCCTCAGCTCTTCAGCTCAAGGCTAGCACTCTACCACTTGAGCCACAGCACCACTTCTGGTTTTCTGGTGGTTTATTGGAATAAGAGTTTCACAGCTTTTCCTGCCCGGGCTGGCTTTGAACAGCGATCCTCAAATCTCAGCCTCCTGAGTAGCTAGGATTACAGACGTGAGCCACTGGCGCCTGGCTAGTGAATTCTTTTTATTAAAGGCAAACATACACATAGCTTAGGACCCAGCAATGCCATTCCTAGTTATTTATCTTATAAAAATTCCATGTGTGCCAGGAACTGGTGGTTCACACTTGTAATCCTAACTACTCAAGAGGCTGAGATTTAAGGATCATGGTTCAAAGCCAGTCCAGTCAGGAAAGTCTGTGAGACTCTTTATCTCCAAGTAAGCACCAAAAAATAAAAGCAAAGAAAATTAAACAAAAAAAAAAAAAATAGAATTAGAGCTGTGGCTCAAGTGATAGAATGCTAGCTTTGAGCAAAAAAAGTACAAGGACAGCACCCAGGCCCTGAGTTCAAGCCCCATAACCTGCCAAAGAAAAATCCATGTGTATGCGATCATAGTTTCTGTTTTTGTTTTTGTTTTTTTGCCGGTCCTGGGGCTTGAACTCAGGGCTCGGGCACTGTCCCTGAGTTGCTTTTTGCTCAAGGTTAGCACTCTACCACTTGAGCCACAGCACCACTTCCAGTTTTTTTTCTGTTTATGTGGTATTGAGGAATCCAACCCAGAGCTTCATGCATGCTAGACAAGCACTTACTGCTAAGCCACATTCCCAGCCCTGATCATGGTTCTTTAAAGTGGTTAATTATGGTTTGCTTTATCTTATAAAAAGCCATTTTAAAACTTTTGAGCTGAGTGCTGATGTCTCATACCTGTAATCCTAGCAACTTGGGAGGCTGAGATTAGGGGAATTGTAGTTCCAAGCCAGCCCACCAGAGAAGTCTGCAAGACACTATCTCAATGGAAAAGATGATGGCATGATCTATAATTCCTACTATGATTGAAAACAAAAAACAAAAACAAAAACAAATGGATGGCTTGAGGTCCAGAGGTGCACCCAAACAAAAAGACCCTCTCCCAAAAATAACCAGTAAAGTAGGGAGGTCAGGTCTGGCTGGCACCATATTGGCCTCATGGTGAATGGTAGGGTCTGGCATCTTGTCTTCATGCTGGGGAAGGTGATGCCCTGACTCCCAGGCGATGGGCGTGCCTGAATCCCTGGAGGCAGGGATGGGCACTTGGCTGATGGGTTACTGAATATATCAGTCCAGTGCCTGTGACTAGGAATTTCCTGTGACCTCGCCCCCTGCCCTAACCCTATTTAAGCGTAGAACAGCGTAAGTGCCATTATGCCATCCCACGCGACTTCCGTCCCGTCCTGTCTCCTGGCTCGTCTCCAGTCATCATGACATCCCAATTCAGCTCTCCATCAGAGCTGCCTTGGTTTGTTGGTATTGTTTTTTTTTGTTGTTGTTCTTTCTTTCCCCTCTGGCCTGTTTCCTAACTGTGTTAAGTGCATTTGTGGGCCGCAGGGCCTTGTAACCATCAGCTGCCTGCAGACTGCTCCTGCTCTAATAAAGACTCCAAGATTGGATCTTTCAAAATGTGGCTTCTCTGATCATTTACCTTATTACAAAAGAAGGCCTGGCAAGATGCCCTACAACTGTGAAACTAGACTTCATCGAGAAAAATTATATGTAATTTTTAGAAAGATGGATGGGCCTAGAAGAAAAAAATCCTATTGAGTAAAGTAAGTCAGGCTCAAAGAGGGCACATGGATTCCTTAGATGTAAATTATAAACATATGTGCAAACTTATACAGGACTTTATGCACACAGATACCATCAAACTGAAGTGTGTATGGTATATGTAGGGGTAAATTTCTATGGTGCCTTGACAGTTAACAGTCTAACAAAATGAATGCAGGACACTGAAACATGTCTTGACTAGGGGAGTTGGGCCTAAAAGGACAGGTGGGCTGAGATGAATGGAAGGTGAATATCGTCATAATACTCAAGATACATACGTAAAAATGGAGCTAGGAAACTTGAGACAGATGGGGGATGGGATAGATGGGAGGGGAAGAATGATCAAAAATCCATTGTACACATAAAAGGACATGCTAATTGAAAACCTTCTATAAAATAAGGAGAAAAAAAGAAAGGGAACTGAAGTCACGACTCATCAGTAGCATGCCTCTCCAGCAAGTGTGAGGCCCTGAGTTCAAACCTTACCAACACCAATTTTTTTTCTTAGTTTAAAGATAATATAATGCTTACCTCTAGAAAGAAAGGAAGAGCTAAAATCATGAAGTCCCATGTCATTCTGGAGTACTGGCATTTCCTGTTTCTTAAACTTGATTTGTTAAAATGGTCATAGTTTATGCATTTTTGCTTCAACTTTTTTTTAAACAGTACTGGGGATTGAACCAAAGATCTCAAGGTTACAAGACACATACTCTACTATTTGAGCTATGGCCTCAGCCTTTAAACATCTTATATGTTTGATTTCAGCATTGAAAATGATCATTCATTAACTTAGTCTCCTAATGTTAACTCAATTATACTATATGTGTGTGCACACACATGCATGTGCACATTCTTATACAAAGGCCTCAGCTCTTACTCAACTTTCCTGCTCAGGATTGGTGCTCTATCATGCCTATCATACCCATGCCTCCAATCAGCATGTTGCTGATTAATTGAGGATCGGAGTCTCTCCAGGCTTTTCTGCCTGAGCTGGCTTTGAACTGACATCCTCCAGGTCTCAGTCTCCTGAATAGCTAAGATTACAAATGTGAGCCACTGACACCCAGATCTAGTCATTTTTCTGGTCAGGTCTAAGGCTTGAACTCAGGGCCTGGATACCATCCCTGAGCTTCTTTTACTTTACTCAAGGCTAACATTCTACCACTTGAGCCACACCACCACTTCCAGATTTTCTGTTTATGTGATACTGAGGAATCTACCACTGAGCCACATTCCAAGCCCTCTAGAAACTTTTGATGTAGAATTGTCTCATTGGATAAAGATTCCATCAATTCAATATCCTTCTACTCTCCTGCACCTTCCTTCTCTGAAGATGGCATAATTTCCCTGGGAGGAGAGTAATGAGATTTTGACAGCTGGAAAAGGTTATCTTGTTCACATATCATAATCACTAGTACCAATAAAGAGTCGCTAGCCCCACCTAGTCTATAGTTGACAACTCCCCACATAGGTGTCTATGTGGTCAGTTCAAGCCTTGGCTCTATGTCAGTCTCCAAAGCAGTGCACACTGAATCCTCACTGAGACCTGGACCTTCTTCCAATCTGATAATTGTCTCTGCTTGTTTACTTGGACTCTGAAGACTCAGGGCATTGCAGCCGGTTTCTCTGCACTACCCTGCTGGAGCCCGAGGACCTGGTGAGGCTGCTATAGGGGTATATCATCGAGCCTTCCCGCATCATGACATGAAGAGCAAAGCACAACTCATGCCCTTACCTTCACTCCCTATGTGCTTCTCTCATCCCCATCAAACTTGTTTCTAACAGCATCCTGCATCCCCCTGTGTTCAGGTCTATGTTCTAAATGTTGTCCTCTGAGTCCTTCAGACTCTGACTTAATATTTAATAGCTCTTGATCATCTAGAAGTGTCCAGTGTGTGTTATGACCCTTAATTTTGCCAGTTTTGCTTCATGTACTTTGAAGGCCTGTAAACAGACACTCATTTGTGATTGTCAGGTCTTCTTATGTCTTGACCTTTTGTTTGTTTGTTGGCTGGTTGTTTGGATGAAAAGGTGATTGATAGAGGATTGGGTGTTTGGTTGGTCGGTTGAGTTGTTAGTTAGTTGGTCTTTTTGACAGGGTTTTGCTATGTAGCCCAGGCTGCCTTCAAACTTGCAATCCTCCTTCCATTCCCAAATTCTGGGATTACAGGCATGAGCCACTATGACCAGCTATGTGGTCCTTGCTAACACTACAGGATTTACCTTAGGGTTTACCTGATACTGATACAATTTACTCAACTTTTTCAAGCTTATCACCTACTTGTCATATATATTTCTATCCATTTCCTTTTAAGTTGTTTTCGTATTACCCTACGGGTTATTGAAGCTCTGTTCACTTGTTCGCTGCAATCTTTTTTCTGTCTTTCAGATTGCATAATTCCTATTGATCTGTCCCTCTTACTTATGTCATCTTCAATCTACTCTTAAATCCATTCTGTAGATTATTTCAGGTACATTTGTCAATTCTAAAATATCCATTCTGTTCCTTTGTATAGTTTCAATTGATTTCCTGGGATACATTAGCTACTTATTTATTTATATGCCACCCACCTCCAAATGGCATACAAAATACATGCATATGTGCTTGTTCTGGTTTGATCTCTAATACTTTCAGATGATTACATTGTGCACCCACACACGTGTGTGTGTGTGTGTGTGTGTGTGTGTGTGTGTGTGTGTGTGTGTGTACAAGGACTTGAACTCAGGGCCTTTAAATCTCTTGTGGCTTTTTTGCTTAAGGCTGGTACTCTACCATATGAACTACAGCTCCACTTTCAGGTTTTGCTAGTTAGTTAAAGTCTCACAGACTTTCTGCCCTGACTTTGAGCCTCGATCTTCAGCCTGCTGAGCAGCTAGGATTATCGGCATCAGCCTGGCACTCATTTATCATTTATGCATATGCATAGTTTTTTTGAGGTGAAGTTACTATAATAGGACCTGTCATTCCATTACCAAAAACAAAAACTTGGTTGTTGTTTTGGTTTGGTTTTCTTTATCTAGTTGGAAACACAATGAAATCTTTCTCTCTATGCTTTTTTTTTTTGGTCAGTTGTAGGGCTTGAACTCTGGGCCTGGGTGCCATCCCTCAGCTCTTCAGCTCAAGGCTAGCTCTCTACCACTTGAGCCGCAGCACTACTTCTGGTTTTCTGGTGGTTTTTATTGAAGAGAAGAATCTCAAGGACTTTCCTTGCCTGGGCTATCTTTGAACCGCAATCCTCAGATCTCACCCTCCTGAGTAGCTAGGATTACAGGTGTGAGCCACCAGCACCCAGCTCTCTCTGTGCTTTTTTGTGTCCTTTCTTCCCTGGGGCTAGAAGATTCAAACTAATTTTAATACTGAAAAGCTAACCAAAATAAGAAGATACATATACAACTGAACCAAGGATGATATAAAACATTAAAACAGTCATTTCACTAGTAGCTCATATCTGTAATCTTAGTTACTCAGTAGGGTGAGGTCTGAGGATTGCAGTTCAAAAATAGCTGGGGCAAGAAAGTCCATGAGATTTTTTAAAATAAGTTTTTTATTGTGAAAATACTGTACAGAGGGGTTACAATTACATGAGCAAGGTAATGAGTACATTTCTTTTTTTTGGGGGGGGGGGGGCGGTTGTGGAGCTTGAACTCTGGGCCTGGGCGCTGTCCCTCAGCTCTTCAGCTCAAGGCTAGCACTCTACCACTTGAGCCACAGCGCCACTTCCGGCTTTTATCTTTTTGCTTATGTGGTGCTGAGGAATTGAACCCAGGGCTTCAGGCATGCAAGGCAAGCGCTCTACCACTGAGCCAACTTCCCAGCCCATGAGTACATTTCTTATCAAGCATTGTTGCTTCTTCCTTTGTTTTTCCCCTACCATCCCTTCCCTCCCATCTCCACAACTACACTACCCACCCCCTCCATGAGATTCTTATCTCCACGTAAGTGGAGCTGCTCTATGTGGTAGAGTACTAACTTACCTTGAGTTTAAAAAAAAAAAAAAAACCCAGAGACAGTGCCCAGGCCCTGAGTTCAAGCCCCAACACTGGCAAAATAAAAGGTCATTTTAACCGATTACCTGGCTTGTCAGAGTAGCCCTGAAGAAAAAGTACACACTAGAATAAAAAATGCAGAGGTGTTATATAGACTAACACCCACACCCCAGTGAGCTGCAGATTACAGTGAATTTCTCCCATGAGGTACAGATGGAAAGAGATTTAAAAAAAAAAAAAATCCAGAAAGTAAACGAAGTGCCTCAAAAGCAGCCCAGATTAGCTTTGGAGAAACCTACATTTTAGATCTATTGCTGCCTGGCATTTGAACCTAAAAAAAAACTTGACAAGTCACCTAAGTCCAAAAGCTTTATTTTAGAGACAAGGGAAATTAACTCACATTTGTTTCCCAATTTAGCCAGTTGCTCCCTCTCCTCAGCACACAGTGGGTACCATCTTATTCCTAGCAGCGTGTTTACTGAGCTATCAATGTTGTACAGGATGACTTTAGGCTTGAACCACTTATGCTGCACTTACACATGATAGAGATTGTAAGGTAGCACTTTTTGTGCTTTTTTCAGGCATATCAGAGTTGTGACTCTAACGGGTGAATGGAACCGGGTGGATGCCTGTGTGGCAGATGGAACTCTATCTCTCTTTTATAATTATAATAAAGCTATGTGCCCTGGCTTGATAGTGTCCAGTATTCCCGGACACAGAACTCCTCAAAGACTCATGTAAAGCTTATTGAAGGAAGCATCTAGTGGGTGTTCCTGTCTGTCCTTGTGAAAGCTATTGACAATAATGAAGCAATAAGAGTTTCAGACCTCCTCACCATGCTGCTTTCAGCTTTCATTAGTAGTGAGAATCTGCATCTTCACTGAGGTTTCTTTTATCATCTCACATAAGGATGCAAGCTGAAATCAATGGATCTTTTTTTGGGGGGAGGGGTCTTGGGGGGTTGTCAGCCATAGGACTTGCCTGGGCACTACCCTTGAGATCTTTTGCTCTACCACTTTGAGCCACAGCACCACTTCTGTTTTTCTGGTGGTTAATTGGAGATAAGAATCTCATGGGCTTTTCTGCTGGGCTGCCTTCAAACCAGGATCCTCAGATCTCAGCCTCCTGAGTAACTAGGATTAGAGGTATGAGCTACCAGTGCCCTGAGGATAAGAGAAATTTTATTTACATTCTGCTTCCAGATTCACATGTTAATCCTCTCCTTTCAATGTTTGGATTATAAGAAAAGTTAGCCTCTTTTGGACACATCAATATACATTAGGATAAGAATAATTGTCTTTTTATGCAAAAGACAACACATGCTTCTAAAGACAGCAGTAGCTAAGTAAAGAAAGAGTAAACCATTCAAAATCCAAAATCAAAAATGCTAGTTTCTTTTAAAATGATAATAGAGGGGCTGGGAATTTAAATCATTGGTATAGCACTTGTATAAGGTCCTGGATAATTTCTAACAACACAAAAATTAAATTAAATTAAATCATGTTGTAATTTATCTCTGTGCCATTCAAGAGAGACTTTGTATGTAGATTCTATCATGTAAGTACTTATTGTTTGACTGATAGCTTATAATTTGGTTCAAATTATTATTATTATTATTATTATTATTATTTTGTCAGTTGTGGGGTTTGAACTCTGGGCCTGGGCTCTGTCCCTCAGCTCTTCAGCTCAAGGCTAGCACTCTACCACTTGAGCCACAGCACCACTTCCGGCTTTTTCTGTTTATGTGGTACGAGGAATCGAACCCAGGGCCTTATGCAAACAAGGTAAGCACTCTACCACTGAGCCACCTTCTCAGCCCCTCAAATTATTTTTATTTTTTATTTATTTATTTATTTATTTTTGGGTCCGGTAGTGAGGCCTGAACTCTGGGCCTGGGCACTGTCCCTCAGCTCTTCAGCTCAAGGCTAGCACTCTACCACTTGAGCCACAGCGCCACTTCCAGCTTTTTTCTTTTTGCTTATGTGGTGCTGAGGAATCGAACCCAGGGCCTCGAGCATGCAAGGCAAGCGCTCTACCACTGAGCCACCTTCCCAGCCCTCAAATTATTTTTAATAAAAAAGTGACAACCACAAATTATTGTGGGGATTAGATAAATATAATCATACAAGATTTTTACATGGAAAATGCATTTTTACATACATGTCTCAATGGTATTAGTACATAAATGATAGATAAACACAAAAAATGACAGAAACAACAGAAGAATTGATAGAATTTCAAGATGAATCATACTTTATTCTGAATTTTTTATTCAGAGCCTGTCTTACCCTCTGAATAAAATAGTCTTCAGTAAGATACATGTAGTTTTTGCTCTTTTGATGCTTTAATGCCAAAACAAAAATCTACTTTTCATCAATCATAATTCTTTTAAGACTTTACTAATCCATCTTGAAATAAAAAAGAAAATAAAATTGAGAGCTATAGTTGGTTGGTTGGAAAAGAATACATTTATTTGTAGTTTGGCATTATAATTATATTTGTAAGTGCAGTGAATCCCTGAGGATATTACTTCAGAAAATATCCCTGAGAGTATACCTCATGATATTAATATATATATATATATACATGCATTTGTTTGTTACTAACATAGTACTAATAACATTAATATATTAATAAATTCATGAATGTAGTATCTTAAGCTTTAAGAAAACAAAATTAATTTAATCCCCCTTTTTTACATGTTATCTTGTGTAAATACTCTACAAAATGGTTCTAAATGTAATATTTATTATAAAAGGTAGAAAATGCAATTAAAGCAAAACTCTCACAAACTCAGCTTCTCAATGGTAAATTTTAAAAAATAGAGACTCAAGCACCAGTGGCTGAAATCCTAACTATTTAGGAGGTTGAAATCTAAAGATCCTAGTTCAAAGCCAGCTCAGCAGACAAATCTGTTGGAGTCTTACCTCCATTTAGGTAGCAAAAAGCCAGAAGTAGAGGTATGGCTCAAGTGGTAGAAATCTACCTTTGGCGAGTAAAGCCAAGCAAAAGCACAAGGCCCTGTGTTCAAGCTATAGTATAGGAACAAAAGAGGTAAGGGGATAAAGCATGCTACCCTATTTCAGGTAGAAACCAAATATGTACAGTGTTTAGCTGTGCCTACCACAAATTTCTAAAATCAACTAAACAAGGAAAGGGAAGAAAGGGATTTCCTGCAGACAGAAGCAGGTTCTGCGGCAGGCCCTGGGGATTTTAACAGGAAACAGAGCCAATATGCCCCCTTCCTTTGTCAATTCATGTGAAAGAGACTGAGAGAACTGAGAAAATACAGTATCACACTGCAAAGCAAACAGATACAGTGAGAATAAACCATGAAATCTCTGCTTTCAATCAGGACTTAGTCCTAGCTACCCAAGTTAACCCACAGAGCCTTTTCCATGCCTGTTTTAATGGGGGTTTCTTGTTACCATAGAGGGTATCAAAAATAAATGATACTGTGAAACTTTAAGAAATCTTACTTTGGAGGGCTGGGAAGGTGGCTCAGTGGTAGAGCGCTTGCCTTGCATGCGTGAGGCCCTGGGTTCGATTCCTCAGCACCACATAAGTAAAAAGAAAAAAGCCGGAAGTGGCTGTGGCTCAAGTGGTAGAGCGCTAGACTTGAGCTGAAGAGCTGAGGGACAGCGCCCAGGCCCAGAGTTCAGGCCCCACGTCCAGACCCCCCAAAAAAAAAAAAGAAATCTTACTTTGATCTTACCAACACTGGCTCTGAAATGTAGTTCCTGACTTCTTTTCTTTTTAATCATTTTTAATGAAGTCATACTGTGGACTTCATGCTGAAAATAGATTCTGTGAAGAAGCATAATCCCTTTCAAGGTTGGTTTGGATATATATGTAACATTGTAATAATACCACAAGGAACATACCACCTTTGGCCAACAAAGAATGGGCATCATATCATCTCTGTAGAGTTCAACCTGGCCTTTTAACCATCAGTTCCAAGCTCTGTAAAATTGATTCCATGAAGACAAATATTGATGGTGAAGACAGCTAAAGCAAAGAGATCAACTCCACTCATTTCTTCTCCTTTTCCCAGGAGCTTCTCCAAGTCAGAGAATATGTCTGCTTCATTCTGTAAGTCTTCATTAAGCCTGCCACAAGGCAGGTGCACAAAGGGAGCCCTTCTTGGTGCCCTTGAAGGAAGAGCAGGTATTAAAATCTTCAGTGAGTTCTTTCCACCTGAAAGAAACTGAAGCATCCTGCAACTGTGGATAGGTAAGTCTGCAAATGAGTAGGGGCAGAAGGGAGAATGGAATGATGGTTGGTGGGGCCTGTCCAGGGAAGGCCCAAAAACCCAGGACAAGGAGTTGGAATGCCATAGGAAATGAAGGGGATATTGTTGGCATAGTTGTTTGGTTTGGATTTTGGTGGTTGTTGTTGTTGCTTGTCTTTTGGAGGAGAGGAAAAGGAGTACAGGAATGGAAGGAGGAATGGTAAACAAATGCAGTCATGGCATTCAATATACACTCCGTAAAAAATGAACTCTGCCTCTGTGGGCAGGGATGGGAGGGGGAAACTGAGGGAAAGCAAAGGAAGGGGTGACATTGTACAAGAAGAATTGTACTCATTACCTGACTTATGGATTTGTAAACCTTCTGTACAACTCCTTAATAATAACAATGAAAGTATATTTTTAAATGAAAAAAAATCATTTAAAAAGCAGAAAATGAAAGGGATTTCTGAACGTGTTTTGTTTCAGCTGGAAAGAAGCTACAGAGAGATGGGATTTAGCTAGCCAACAGGATGTGACCAAAGAGAATATAAAAAAGGATGAAGGCCAGAGGTAATGGTCTTGGAGTTATAAAAACTAATGGTAAAAAGGAATCCAGAGAAGAAGAGGAAACTGAATTACCTCCAAAGCTCCCACTGGCTTTCCTGAAAGAGTGGCAAGGCCACAGCCCTATGGGGTATGAAGAAGACATCAAGAGGGGAGTTGGTTTGGAGTTGGGGGAGGGAAGAATGAGTTTTAAACAAATCTAAAAATCAAAGTGAGAATACTCAGCAATTCGTTACTTACTTGCAACTTATAATTTGCCTCCTTTTTGAAAAAAAAAAAGACAGAGTCGTCTTGGTTAAAATAACACACCACAGGGATGGGAAGGGGAAACAAAGAGGAGGCAACAATGCTTGATAAGAAATGTACTGGTTATCTTGCCCATGTAATTGTAACCCCTCTGTACGGTATTCTCACAATAAAAAAAAAAAAAAAATAACACACCACAAGGTACAATTGTTTTCTTTTTTTTTAGCAGCAATACAAAAACTCACTTAAAAAATTAGGTAAATAAACTCACCAAATTAGATCAATGATCATTACTAATTATCAATGAGTTATTGAGGAAATGATTGGAAATTCAGAGCTTGAGTACAAGAAAGGAGGAAGTTTGGAACTAAGTCTATCGATGTGATTTATGGACACATTATCCGACCTACTCAGAAAGCTGAGATCTGAGAATCTTGGTTCAAAGCAGTGGGGGGAGGGGGGGGCGGTGAGGAGAGAGTCTGTGAGACTCTTACCTCCAACTGACTAGCAAAACATGGGAAGAGGAGGTGTGCCCCAAGTGGTATATTGTCAGCCTTGAGTGGAAAAAGCTAAGGAAGAGTCCCAGTACCAGCATTTAAGAGATGGGGGAGGGGGGCAAGGAGAGAGGGGAAGAGAGGAGAGGGGAGGGGAGGGAAGTAGGGGGCTTGTTAATACAGATTCCCAGTCCCTACCCCCAAAATTTCTTCCAGATTATTGCCCCGCAGGAAACAATACCTTCCGATTTGGTCATTTGAAGAGAGTTTAATAAAGAGACTCGAGTAATCCCTGAGCTAGAAAGCCCATCTCCAAAATCTTTTCTGCCCCATCTCCCTGCCTAAGACTCCCTTTACAACATACAAATTAAACCAAAGATGGTACCCGTGGGTTTGGTGCCAGCGTTCAGAATTCACTGGGCTTTGATCTGGGGTGTTCTCTGCTGCATTATAAAATTCAAATTGTTTTTGCTATCCTGCATGATCTGCCTGGAAGGCATGATACAAATTAACCATAATGTAATTGCAAATGCTCTCACTCCAGTTAAACATACTTTTCTTTTCCAACAGGCTCAGGTAAGAGCGCTTGTTCTGGGTAATTTCATACACTAGCATAAAATTAGTACCATACTTTAGTCCCACCTCTTGCAGCTAGGGGCTTTACCCTGGTAATTTCAGGATATGTTCAGCACCATAGTTGTGAGCATTTTTAACAAAACTTCTGTATCCAAACAAGGTTTAGCTTTCTAAAACATCACTGTAAGAGGTCAAATACTTGGTCCACATGGCAGCATTATTATGCCTGCCTGCAAATTTTCAGTAAAATACTATTGATACAAGTTAAAAGCAAAGCAGGCCTATCTAGACCCACTAATCAGAAAGCCATCCGATTCTCACTGCTTAACCTGACGTCAAGCTCTGTAACAAGGAAGACAACCAAGATGGCTGACATGGATTGAAGTGCTGTCTTCCTGTGGCATGTCAATACCATAGGCTCTCTTTTCTCTGCTGTACTTCTTTTGCCAATAAATTTTTCTATTACCTTTACTTATGTTCATGTCTGCCTTAACTCATCTCTTTCCAGGCACAAAGACTGAGATTGTGTAGTTGCTCTAAACTTTCTAGTAACATTGTCTAGTGCATGGTCCAGGAAGTTAGGGATTAACTTTTTCTGACTTGGACTCATTGAATGGTTACACTATACAAAGAAAAATCATGCAGAAGAGGCATCATCAGGCAAAGATGGAGTGTTTCAGTTTGGGCAGCCAGTATAAAGGCCGGATGTATTCAGCCTTCATGGGCAGGAAGACTGAACAGTGGGAGGACCTTGGTTCTACTTTACCATCAGCTCCTTGACCTCCTTGACTGTTCCCCGCTGTGACTGAATGAAATCGTTTATTAATGGAAGTGTTTTCAAATAAGAAAAGCAGGAGTTACAGAGAAGGGATGGAAGTAGGCTTGGTATAGATCTAGATTCACTGACACGGAACATTGTTAAGTGAAAAAGGCAGGTTATAGAATTATACATGTGTATAATGTGACCTCATGTTTAAAATATATGTACAAGTAGATATGAATAGGTACACAGAGTGTGCACTGTGTGTTTAGGTGTCTAGAGAGAAAAGGAGAAAGCTATAGAGGCAGAGAAGGACTCTAATAAACATCAAGATGTAAATGGGGGGGGCTGGGAAGGTGGCTCAGTGGTAGGGCGCTTGCCTTGCATGTCTGAGGCCCTGGGTTCGATTCCTCAGCACCACATAAGCGAAAAAGAAAAAAGCCGGAAGTGGCGCTGTGGCTCAAGTAGTAGAGTGCTAGCCTTGAGCTGAAGAGCTGAGGGACAGTGCCCAGGCCCAGAGTTCAGGCCCCATGACTGGACCCCCCCCCAAAAAAAAAAGATGTAAATAGAACTTGAATTCAGGGCCTCATGCTTTCACTCAGCTTTCTTGCTCACTGCTGCCACTTTGACCTCATCTCCAGCCCTAAGTGAGTATTTCTGAGAGGTAATAAATATGGCTGGGAGCTAGGCACAAGGGTCTCACACTTGTAATTCTAGCAAATTTTAGGAGGCTGAAACCTGAGGATCAAGGTTCAAAGCCAGGCCAGACAGAAAAGTCCAGAAGTACAAAAATCCAGAAGCACAGCTCTGGCTCAAGTGGTAGAGAGCCAACTGTGAGCAAACAAGCCAAATGAGAGCACAAAGTCCTGAATTCAAACTCTGCACCAAAAAAAAGATAGATAGATAGATACATACATACACACACACACACACACACACACACACACACACACACACATTTATATGAGTGGCTCTTTTTCTTTTTGCTTGTCTGGGTCCTAATTTTTCTATGAGACATATGACATACTAGTGAAAAACTAAAGCAGGTTGTCAGAGAGAAACTGAACAGATGTGGCTAAAGTTTATCGTTCAATAGTTCCTTAGTGTTTCCTCTGTCCTTTCTAAAAGCCAGCACCATTATACCACTGACACAGCAATCTTTAGAGGGAGCCTCCAGTGCTCTTTTAGAATCTGATGATTCTTAAAGAATCCTCAGCATGCATCATTAACTGAAAAGCCAGATGAGCTTGGATTGTTTACCAAAGGACAGGGAAGCCATTGACTTGTACATGCCTAGAAATTCTCTGCAAGTGTTCATAGGAAACATGTAGCAGGAGTTACCCATAGGGAGTGGCAACTGAGCAAAGGATGGGGATAAATCTCTACTTTATTGTCATGTATTAATTGTTCAAGCAAATGGAGCTGATGGTGACATGTTTATACCTGCATATAACCTAGTTCAATGATACCTACTCTCATCCCTCTCCCTCCTCCTCTTGATCCCTATGTCTAACTGTCTCTGTTTTATTTTCTGGTTCTTTTTATTGTTTAAGATTATGCAAATCCAAAAGCATGAGATATTTGTCCTTTCTGTGTCTGGTTAATTTTGCTTAACATGATGGTCTCCAGTTGCACCCATTTTCCTACAAATGATGTGATTTCATTTTTATTTATGGGTGAATATAACTCTGTTGTGTATATATACTATTTCCTCTGGCTTACGTTTTTTATTGGTATTCATTAGTTTTCAAAGGAAAGGGACCATGGTGACATTTCCATAGAAACCTGCAATGAACCCCGTCAACCTCACCCCCTCCTGTACTGGCTCCCCATTTACTTAGAACAATTTCAAGTGGATGCATACAAAGTACTTAAAACCATATTTACCCTCCCATTGGCCCTCTCCCATTCCCCTGACACTATCCCCAACAAACATACACACACACACACACACACACACACACACACACACACATATATATCACGTGTGTGTATATATATATATTCAGAAAAGCCCTCTTTCTCTATTTCCCCATCCCCTCTGCCCCCTGTTGTTTAACACCTTTAGTGAGATTACTTATACAATTTTTATATATAGAAACAACGTATTTCCATATTATTCACTTTCCATCATTCTCTTTCCATTTCTCCTCACCCCTTGAACCCATACATGGTCCTGTAGTTCAATCAAGTTATAGATAGATGAATGTGTGGTGTGTGTTTTATGTGTGTATCTGTGTTTCATATACATAATATCTGTTATATATGCATGTATACTATATTTTCGTTACCTGTTTATCCACTGATGGGCATCTACATTGAGTCTGTAACTTAGCTATTAAAATTAACTGACTTTGGGGCTGGGAAGGTGGCTCAGTGGTAGAGTGCATGCCTTGCATGCCTGAGGCCCTGGGTTCGATTCCTCAGCACCACATAAGCAAAAAGAATAAAAGCTGGAAGTGGCGCTGTGGCTCATGTGGTAGAGCGCTAGCCTTGAGCTGAAGAGCTGAGGGACAGCACCCAGGCCCAGAGTTCAGGCCTCATGACCGGACCAAAAAAAAAAAAAACAATAAAGTTAACTGACTTTGATCCTTTTGCATCTATACCCAGGAGTGGTATAGCTGTATTATATGATAGTTCTATTTTTAATGTTTTTATTGTCAAGGTGATATACTTAGGGGTTACAGTTACATAGGTAAGGTAATAAGTACATTTCTTGTCAAACTTATTACTCCTTTCCTCATTTTTCTCCTACTTTCCTTCCCCCAACCTCCCCCATAAGTTTTACAGATCATTTCTAACATATTGTCTTGTGTATATCACGGTTGCATTAGTTCCCCCCTTGTTCTTTGTCTATTTTTTAATTTTTAAGGCATCCTTACTGATTTCCATAGTGGAATTTACCCTCCTACCAACAGTATATTAAGTGCTCCTTGCCCCTGCATCTTCATGAACAAGAGTTTGTTTCTTAATGATGACCAATTTGACTGGGATGAAATGGAATCTCAGTGTAGTTTTGATTTACATTTCCTTAAGGCTGAAGACATGTAACAAGTTTTCATTTATGGGTTATGTGTATTCCTTCATTTGGAAAAATGTTGTTTATTTGTCCATTTCTTGATTATTTGTTCTTTCAGTTTTTGAGTACTTTCTGTATTTTGGACATCAATTCCTGTTCTGATAAACAGCTGTCAGATTTGCTCCCATTCTGTGGGCTAGATCTTTATTCCATTGTTTCCTTTGCTATGCAGAGACTTTTTAATTTGATGCAATCCCATCTGCCAATTCTGTGTGTGTGTGTGTGTGTGTGTGTGTGTGTGTGTGTGTGTGTGTGTGTGAGCACACACGCACCAGACCTGGGACTTGAACTCAGAGCTGGACCTGGTGCTGTTCCTGAATTTTTTTTGCTCAAGGCTAGTACTCTACCACTTGAGCCACAGATTTACTTCTGGGTTTTGTTTTGTTTTTTAATGTTTAATTGAAAATAAGAGTCTCACAAACTTTCCTGTCTTAGCTAGCTTTGAATAGTGACTTTCAGATCTCAACCAGCTGAGCAGCTTGAATTACAGGCACATGAGACACTGGTATCTGGCCTCTGTTCTATCCTTCTGAATGCTAGGTTAACCAAAAAGCTCAAATAGAAAATAACCACAACTGAGGTTTAGTTGTTAGCAGTCATCTAGAAAGCACATGTTCTCATTCATTATTCTATTTTGGATTCAGTATTAACTTCTGTTGGATCATAATGTTGTCGCTATTGTTTCCCCATTAACATGGTGCATCCAATGGGAACATCTGCCCAACACTAATGAGCTACTCATAGGAGAAACAAGAACAGGGTATCAGGAGCCAAGGTAAAACAATTAGGGAGAAAGGGAGATGGTTGGCTCCTGACCTAAATTGAATTGCCTTTAAGAGACAGAAACAGATTTTTAATTATGTAATCCCTTTGTTTCTCATTTCCTCCAAAATGTAAAGGTCAAATTCCCCTTGTGAATGCCAAGAGCAGGATGGGCTATTGATTGTGCCTGTAAGACTGGCTTGACTAAAACCAGAGGAAATACCTCATGAAACCTGATTGGGACGAAGCATAGATTTCCGTTTTGTGATCCAAAGCGCGGTTTAAAGTAACATGAACAACTGTTATCTTTCTCCCTTTCTGTCTCATTTTTATTTTTCAAATACTATTCTAAAGGAAATCAAGTCTGCCTTTACAAAGAACTGCTTTCATGCATAAAGATTTGAGATAAGCAGAAATCTTGTTAACCTACTTTTGCAAGACTTTGCTTCGCTTTGAGGTTGCTTTAAGCTACACTTTTCTTTCTCATATTTTATTAAGATTGCCTTTCGAGAAAGGAAGAGAGTTCCCTCCTCATACATTTTTCTGTGCCCTTCATTCCACCTCCTTCTAAACTTTCCAATGCAGCCCTCTAGCTCCATCTTGCAAGGCCCAGCTACGTCCACCCTTTCAAAACAGCTCCATTGGCTCCTCCCAACTTGCTAGTCTATGATTTCCTGTGTATTTCTGCACATACTACCCATTCTGGCACTTCAACCCACATGGCCTTGGCAAGAAATCTAACAAATGGGGCTGCACTGGATCACACCATCAGCAAGAAAGCACAGCTGTGTCAGGAGACTTGGTCATTGTCACTGGACTGCTTCCCTCCTCCGTGTCTTGGCTTGCTTTCCCTTTGTGCAGATTCTGTGTCAACAAGCCCTCCCCCTCCCCCCCCCACCCCAGGTGGCTTCTATAAATCCCAGCACTTGGAAAGCCCAGGAAACAGAGGACATTGTTACTTTATAAAAGATACTAAGACAGACTAGCCCTGAAATACCAGGTGGTTTCATCCTCTCCTCCACTTTGCCAAGTCCTTTCCTCTTGGCCTTAGCTACACATTACTTTCCCTCCTGTCATAGCCTCTGCTTCATAAATCAGCAGTCACATGCCCCAGGTGTGAGGCATGAACTGTTACAGGGCTCAGTAACCCTGAAGGCACACCTCTGCCTTCCCCTGCGGAAACTTCTCCCAGTCCCTCCAGAATCATGCCATTCACCAACATCCCTGACCTCACCCTAGCACTTGTGGTGCATGAAGAGCTCTTAGCAGACACCAGGCACTTGAATAAGTGCTGGCCTTAACTGTTACTTAACAGCTCCTGTAAATGCAGTGTCACCAACTAGAAGGTACCTTTAGATACCAGTTTTACTGCCTTATATTCCAACCATTTTGTCAAGATCTCCCTCAGCAGGAATCATTGGGACTGCCCAACACACTTGTGGTCCTTAATGATCCATAACTCCCAGTATCCACAAACTGTGTGCTTTTCTCCCATTTAATTGAGGGCTTACCTTACAGCTACTTTTAATCACAGAATGTATCCCGATTCTAGGTATCCAGCCTAAGACTTGAAAAGACCTGGACGTTCACTTTATGAGCCCATTGGAGTTCTGAGCTACTGCAGTAGTAGGGAAAGCAGTAGGGAGATCCCTCAAAAGACTACACATAGAGCTCCCCTATTGACCCAGCAATACTACCTTTGGGCATTTACCCAAACTATCACAAAGAAGTCCATACTAATAAAGCTACCAGCATAAGTATGTTTCTTGCAGCATTATTCACCATAGCTAAAATATGAAACCAACCCAGATGCCCCTCAGTAGATGAATGGATCAAGAAAATGTGATATAATGGTATAACCTCTGTTTTCACTGTATTTGATGTTGGTGCCCTGCATCTTGTACATACACTTTTCTAATTTGGGGAGGGGAAGGGAAATAACAAAATGCTGAAATAAGTATACAGGTTGACCTATTGTAAATAACTTTACAACTTGGGTGGGGGAGGAGGAATTGGGGAGGTGGGGAGGGAAGGGATGGTGGGGAAAAACAAAGGAAGAGGTAACAATGCTCCATAGGAAATGTACTCATTACCTTACTCATGTAACTGTAACCCCTCTGTACAGTATTTTCACAATAAAAAAACATATAAAAAAAGAAAATGTGGCGTATATATATGTGTATGTATGTATGTGTGTATACACACTCACACACACACACACAAATAGAATTCTATGCCTACCTCAGAAAGAATGACACCACCCATTTTTAGGAAATGGAAAGACTTGGAAAAAATTATATTAAGTGAAGTAAGCCAGGCCCAAAGAAACATAGGTCCCAAGGGTTCTCTTATTTGCAATAACTAGTATATGTCTAGGACAAGCAGAAATGATCAAAAGCTATATACATATAACCATATAAGATGATGTTAAGCAAAATGAACCCCAAGATAGGGACACAAGAGGTTTTATCTTTGTTGCTATTGTTTTTAATGTACTTAAAATATACTGTGTGATTTTTTTTTTGTTTCTTTTGTATGTTCTTCCCCCACGGTATAACCCCTGTTTTCACTGGATTTGATTCTGGTGCTCTGCATTTTGTTTGTACATTTTTCTAATTTGGGTTGGGGAAGGGAAATAACAAAATGCAGAAATAAGGATACAGGTTGACCCATTGTAACAATGAGATGTACAAGACACCATGAACTTTACAGCTGGGGGAGGTGGAGGGGCGAGGGAAGGGATGGTAGGGGAAAAACAAAGGAGGGAATAACGATGCTCAATAGGAAATGAACTCATTACCTTATTTACATAACTCTAACTCCTTTGTACAATATCTTTACAATAAAAACATACATTAAAAAATAAAACTCAGGCTGGGAAGGTGGCTCAGTGGTAGAGCGCTTGCCTTGCATGGCCCTGGGTTCAATTCCTCAGCACCACATAAGCACAAAGAAAAAAGCCGGAAGTGGTGCTGTGGCTCATGTGGTAGAGCACTAGCCTTGAGCTGAAGAGCTGAGGGACAGCGCCCAGGCCCAGAGTTCAGGCCCCACGACCGAACTCAAAAATAAATAAATAAATGTAAAAAATTGATAGAGAAAAAGTAGACAACTAAATGAAAAAGATGAGAAAATAATGGTTATTGAGACCTTCCTATGTTGAGATGCTATACCAAGGCATTTTCACATATACACTTCAATTTCTCACCAATAACTCAATAATCATATAATTATTACCCTAATTTGTGGTGGTTGTTTTTATTATTATCATTGTTAACTATTTATACAAATGGGTTTTGATTTTTGATTCAACATGTCAGATTGTGAGTACAATGCATCTTGATCAACATCACATTTTTCATCGTTCTCCTTCATCTCTCCCAACCGCATCTATCCCTCAAATTATCTGTTTCATTTTCATTAAATATTATGTATATTCACCCACTCTTCCTCTCTCTATTTGTCTGCCCTCCTCCCCTTGACTTCTTTCCCATCTAACAAACACATGTTGCAACTTCCTAATGTTCATCTTGTTAAGCTGTAGGTTAGTTGTTCTAAGGAGTTGTACCATTGGAATCCTTCCCTGAATGTATCATATTTTAGTTAATATGTCTGTGTATGTATGTATATGATCCTGTACATGTTTTATATATGTTTGTAATTTAGATCTCACTTCCACATAGGAGAGGAAAACATGCAGCCTTTGTCATTCTGAGCCTTACTTACTTCACATAATTTTTTCCAGGTCCATCCATTTCCTTTAAAATAACATAATATTATTCTTCCTAATGGATGACTAAAATTCCATTGTGTGTCTATTATTTTTTTTCTTGATCAGTTTGTTCACTGTAAGGAATCTGAGCTGCTTCTGTAACTTCAGTATGGTGAATAATACAGCAATGAACATGGGTGTGCAAGTGTCTTTATTATATCCTGAAAATCAGACAGTTTCAAGGTATAAAACTTTGGCTTCAGCCAGGCGCCAGTGGCTCACACCTGTAATCCTAGCTACTGAGGAGGCTGAGACCTGAGGATCATGGTTCAAAGCCAGCCCAGGCAGAAAAGTCCATGAGACTCTTATCTCCAATAAACTACCAGAAAACCAGAAGTGGTGTTGTGGCTCAAGAGGTAGAACGCTCTCTTTGAGCTGAAGAGGGCAGGGACAGTGCCCAAGCCCAGAGTTCAAGCCCTACAACCAACAAAAAACAAAAAACAAAAAAAACTTTGGCTTCAAGCCAGACATGTGAAGCCTATAATCCTAACTACTCAGGAGACTGCGATCTAAGGATTTCAGTTCAAAGTCTGAAAAGTACAGTCCATGAGACTATTATCCCCAATTAATTGCCCAAAAAAAAACAGAAGTAGAGCTGTGGCTCAAACAGTAGAGTGCTAGCACTAGCCTTGAGCACAGAAACTCAGGAATAAAACCCAGACTTTAAACCTAATAACCAAGGGAAACAAATTCAATACAGATCTTCTGCCTACAACACCCATGTCTCCACCCCAGCATTGTGCTGTCTTCCTAAACATGTGTGGCCATCACTCTAGCCTCACCACTGTTTTCCATGGCATTCTGAGCTTGTCCCATCCCCCACATGCCCAATAATGCACTGGATTGTCTAGTCCCAATTTCTGAATGGTTATGAAATTCTAGCAGCTCTTCAGTAAAGTCTGGCTGTAAAGAGTCCTTCGGACCAGTTCAGACCTGAGACCTGATTCAGTGATGCTTCGTGCCAAAATGGAGCTATGCTAAGAATGGTCTAGAAGTGGGGGTAGAGGTAAAGGCATGAGTAGGGAGCATGCCACTGTCCAATGGTACCTCTTCAAAGTGCACATTTATCATGAGGGCACACCCATGTAGGTACTGGCTCCGTAAGTCAGTATAGCAGTAAATAATCATCCATGTTGACAGTTAATTCTGACACATAGCCAAGTCTGCAAACCACTGTGCCAATCCATTTAAAAATACAAGTAACTCTGAAAAAATTTGAGTCTTTACCCAGAAATCTGTCATTACAGATGGTATGTGAAAGGTGATACATTTTTAATTACATGGATTGCCTCTCTTGACATCTTCAATTCACTAGGTGTCATCAAACATATTCTTTAATGCTGACTTACAAAAAATCAGTTTAATATCTGAAAATGTGAGTTTTTAAGAATATCAGTAGTCATCCTGAAAGTGATGTCGTTAGCTTTTATTATGACAAAGTACATTCAGATTTTGGTTCTTTGAACAGATACTAACATCTTTATTGCAATGAGCGTAGCCATATGCCAGGTGATTGTGTAGTTGTATGAACATCTTAGTGTACTTACACAAACCTCGACAGTATGGCCTACCACATATCTGGCTGAAGAGTAGTCACCATTGTGTATGGGAACCAACACAGCCTGAAGATCAAGGTTCTAGCTAGCCTGGCCAGGGGGAGAGGGGGAGAAAAAAGGGAGGTTACAAGTCTCAGTCTTAATAGAAAGAAGCTGAGCGTGGTGGCACATGCCTGTCATCCCAACCATGGACCAAGTGCATTCCTAGGCAGGAAATAAGACCTTATTTCAAAACTCACCAGTCAAAAAATGGCTGGATGTAAGACTAAGCAACAGAGTTTCCTTTATGCTTCCCTACTTTGCTAATTAAATGTTATGATGTCCAGAGCAACATGAAATCTGGCTAGCATCGTCCAAAAAAGAAGCTGCTTCTATGTTTGCACAAAAAATATCTAAGAAATTATATGATATAATCTACAGCTGAGTCATCAGTAACACATGCACAGCTGAGTCATCAATCAATAACTTCACACCAGAATTTTAATGGAGACTATAGAAAGCCGCGGGGTTTGCATTTGCACTGAGAAAACCTGCTTGTGTAGTACATCGAATTCCTTGATTTGCATCATGAAAAAGAAGCCATTTGAAGGTTAAAACAGTGCACAAACAAGCCATTGTGTGTACACAATGCATGTGTGTTCATACATGCACGTGCAAGCCATTGTGTGTGTCGGGAGCCAAAAGTTGAGTCTCTCAACATAATAGGCTTGACTATCCCACTGGAACATCTTGAGGCTGAGTTTACAGAATCCGACCCTCATCCTGCCCTAAGTAAACATCCTGCAACTGCTAAAGACCACCCTTTCCTCCTGCCCTAAGTAAACATCCTGCACTGCTATGGCCAATGAAAAAGCTTCCTTAACGGCCAATGAAAAAGCTTCCTTATTCCAAGCATATAAATACCCCTGTGTGAAAAATAAAAATTTGCAGCTTGATCAGAATCCTTGTCTTGCTGTCATTCTTCGTGTCTCTTGTCCCTTCATTCCTTCTAACTTAGGTTCACTGCCCTCGTTGACGTCCTTCGGGTCGGGACAGTGTGTACACAATGTGTGTGTGCTCATACATGCATGTGAGCTGTACTGGGGTTTGAACTCAGGGCCTTTGTTTGCTAGACAAGGTGCTTCACCACTGGTCCATGTCCGCAGCTCTGTCTTGATGTAGTGATTTTTCAGATAAGATCTTTCATTTTTGCCCCAGGTTCACTTCATCCCACAATCCTGCTACCTATTCTCCACATGTAGGTAGGACTGCAGCAGGGCTTCACAATACCCAGCTTTTGGGTTTGCTGAGATGGGAGTCTCAACAAAAAACTGGAATCTCCCCTGGCCACCCCACTCTCCAATCTCTTCATCCAGACAAAGATGGAAAAGTCAAGAACACAGTGGGCAGCAGTGCTACTCAGTAGACATTACATCAAAAATGAACTATATACAACTTGTAGGCGAGGACAGATGGAAAAACTGGGAGAGAGCAAAGGAAGAGATAACAGTGTTCATAAAGAAACGCACTCACTAATGACTTATGAACAGTAAACCCTCTGTGCATCACCTTATAATGTTTTAATTTAATAATAAAAAGAATACAGTGGGATGATAAACATGTATACAGAAGCAAGAAGAGATAAAGGACAGATTGGTGGTAGCTGCTGGCTCCTGCTGTGGGACAGTGCTTGCTGGGTGTTACAGCTTTCATGTCTTGCCATGGTTTACACATCATAGAATCAAGCATTGGAGATAGATACAATGTCAGCTGAACAAATGTCTAACCTAGAAATGAGATATTGAGCTTAAAGCTCAATCCAGTGAACTACCTTTTGAATACCTGAGAAAAAGGTCATAGTAACACATAAATGCATTTCTATGAAAAATACAGGGAAGAGAGGACAAAAGGTTTACAGAGCCTGTCCATCTCACTTTATTCAAAGAAAAACAGACTGAAAATCCAAAATGGGCCATTGGAGGAACACTATGAAATAAGAAAAAGTACTTTAGAGGTCAAGAAAAATAATTTAACTTGAAGAGTCTTTAATTCTCATTTCCTTCATGAGGAGCAGGAAACGCTTCTCCCTCTTATTTCTCTCTACTTTAACTCTGAAATACTAAAATATGTCCTTGCAAAAACTTTTTTAAAAACTAACCTGAATCTAAATTCTTCTATTCCAGGAAAAAGGATAAGAAGCAGTGAGAAGATGGGAAAATAGAAACACAAATAGAGACACAACTTCACTTTGTTAAAGCTGGGCTCCGGTAGCTCATACCCGTACACTTAACTATTAGGAGGCTAATATCTGAGGATCACAATTCAAAGCCAGCCCAGGCAGGAAAACCTGTGAGATTTTTATCTCCAATTAACAACCAGAAAACCAGAAGTGGCACTGTGGCTCAAAGTGGAAGAGAGTTAGCTTTGAGCAAAAAATAGCTCAGGGGACGGGGGCTGGTGGCTCATGCCTGTAATCCTAGCTACTCATGAGGCTGAGATCTGAGGATCACAGTTCAAAGCCAGCCAAGGCAGGGAAGTTCATGAGATTCATATCTCGAATAAACCACCAGAAAACAGAAAGTGGCGCTGTAGCTCAAGTGGCAGAGCGCTGCTAGCCCTGAGCTGAAGAGCTGAGGGACAGCGCCCAGGCCCAGAGTTCAAGCCCCATGGCCAACAAAAAAAAAAAAAAGCTTAGGGACAGCACCCAGGCCATAAGTTCAAGCCCCATGACTGGAAAAAAAGGAAAAAGAAAAATCTTTAAACAAACACACAAAAAAAAAACAAAATAAAACTTTTAAAACTAAGACCTACTAGAATAATTTAAGTGTGTATCTTCCAAAGGAAGATGAAAGCGAAGAAAATGAGATGCATATTTCAAAACAATGGAAGTACAAAGGAATATGTAAACAAAACATGAAACAAGATGACAAGTAGCACTAACGGGATTGGAGTCAAAGGGCTACAGACTGAATGCAACACCGCTGTGTGTAAGAGAGCCATGGAATAGCAAATAATGGAAATGAGATACAAGCAAAAGAAGAGCAAAATATAGGAAGATGAATGGACACAGAGATGCAATGGTGAAGAAATACTAATAAATTATAAGGAAGCTAGTTAGACATTGAGGGCTCACAACTAAAATCCTAGCTGCTAAGATCTTGGTTCACAGTCAGCCCAGGCAGACAAATCAAAAATACACTTATCTCCAATTAAACAGCAAGAAATTAAAAGCGGAGGGGTGATTCCAGTGATAATGAGCCAGCTGATCAAGTAAGCTGCGCAAGTGTGAGGCCCTGAATTCAAATCCAAGTACCACCAGAAAAGGAATTTTGGTATTTAACCTTATATTTAAAAAAATGACAAAAGTATTACATATGAAAGACATGATAAGTTTATAGTGTATTTATGATAACTGTATCTTTTTTGGTTGATTTGGTGGTATCTCTCCTCCCTCCCTCTCCCTCTCCCTCTCTCTCTCTCTCTCTCTCTCTCAGTATCTTTTTTGGTTGATTTGGTGGTATCTCTCCTCCCTCCCTCTCCCTCTCCCTCTCTCTCTCTCTCTCTCTCTCTCTCTCTCAGTATCTTTTTTGGTTGATTTGGTGGTATCTCTCCTCTCTCTCCCTCTCCCCCCCTCTCTCTCACTGTGTGATCAATCTGACTAAAGTACAGTATATGCATGTGTGATAAAGCCCATTTGGACACTGAACATGTAGTTTAACAAAAACGAATATGAGAAAGATTAAATGTTTCTTGTCTGGGGTGCAGGCATTAGTGGAAAGGCAGACAAATGGTGAGGGTGAAGGCGAACAAACAGACAAAACACTTAATTTACATGTGTGAAATGGAACAAGGTTGGTTTGGGAAAGAGGAGGTTGGAATAGAGAGAATAGTAGAGGAGTAATTAAAATCAAGAAGCACTGGAGTGACACTGATCACGATGCATGATACTCATAGACATGTTGAATAGAAACCCTTTCGTACTTAACAAATAATACAAATAAATAAACACAAAAAAGCACTCTATACATCAATGGAATTGTTACAATGAAACTACCTGTGCAACTAATTGATGTCAATAGATTTCAAAACTTAATATCCAGCCATATGTTAGCAAACTCTTTCTGAAGGAAAAAGAAAAAGGAGAGAAGAAAAGAAAGAAGGAAAGGAAGGAAGGAAGGAAGGGAAGGGAAGGGAAGGAAGGAGGGAGGGGAGAAAAAGGGAGAGAAAGGGAGGGAGGGGAAAGAGAGAAGAAGGCAGGCAGGCAAGAAGGAAGGAAGGAAGGAAGGAAGGAAGGGAAGGAAGGGAGGGAGGGAGGGAGGGAGAGAGGGAGGGAAAGAGGGAGGAAATAAAGGGGAAGGAGGGAGGGAAATATAGAGGGAGAAAAATCTAATGTTAATCTACTGGTAATTAATGATTATTCATTTATATATCCTATAAACCAAAAATTGCCTCCTTAAAACTTTCTACATAAAAGAAACCTTCAAAATTGCCATGAAGGTTAATTTAGAAATAGCCAAGATGAGAGCACTACTTGTGAAAGAGTGTGACATCAATGGGGTAGCTGATTATTCATGAACACTTTAAATATGAAACAAGAAAGTGGCAAATGACTGAGCCCTTGTTTTGCAAATGCAATAAAGCAAGTTAAGAGTAAACACAAGAAAGAAATTAATATGAGAAGTAAATTATGAATAAAGAAATCAAAAAATATTGAAACTGATAAATAGCCTCTAAAAGATGGCTCGTTGAAAGAATCAATAAAAGAGACAAATGTCTACCGAGCCTAGCCAGCAAGCAGACAGAAAGATAAACACAGAGGATTGGAAATATAGATATAAAGATACTCTTAAATAAAAGATTAAAATCTTTTATGAAAATCTGAATCAAAATAATAAAAGTCTTTCACACTGACTAGCCTAGCAGAAGTCACAAACATCTCACAATTCAAAAGATGTGTTGTTAGATGCTCTGCCCAAAGTAGTAAAGAAGGCTGGACACAGTCCACCTGGGAGGCAGTGCCTTGTGGCTCTAGGTCACTTCCTGTTCATTCCATGATGACACACTGGAATTTCAGCCCAGAGGTCAGAGGATCATAGCACAAAAGGCTCCCCGATCATCCCTCCCACCCACCCCAGTATATTCAAATCCAGAAGCAATGTTCCTTATCAGGGCTTCAGGATTGAGCAGTTTTCCTTTTATGTCTGCTCTGGAGATTTTTGTGCAAAGACTTAGATGTCATCATCTTTCACAGGGTTTCACTAAGCAGGGCACAGGTGGCTCATGCCTGTAATCTAGATACTCAGGAGGTTGAGATCTGAGGATCACAGTTCAAAACCAGCCTGGTCAGGAAAGTCCGTGAGACTCATCTCCAATTAACCACCAGAAAACCAGAAGTGGCGCTGTGGCTCAAGTGGTAGAGCACTAGCCTTCAGCTGAAGAGCTCAGGGACAGCACCTAAGCCCAGAGTTCAAGCCCCATGAACAATAAAAATAAATAAATTAAATAAATAAATAAAACCACCAATCTCCCTTCCCTTGTTTTTTTTTTTTTTTTGGGGGGGGGGGTGGTTGTTTGTTTGGTTTTTTTTAATACTAATTATATTCACTCAATGCATTCTACAAATATTTGCTGGTCTCTTCTATTACAAGCAATGTAATAAGCCCTAGACTACAAAAACTTTGGGCAAAAATAACTGCCCTTAGTAGACAGCCCGTTGGCATAGGAAAGACATGTGTGCAGAATAAAAAGTTTCTAATATTGGCTGTGTATAGTTAGCAGTAGAAGCAAGGCCTGGGAAGTCAGCGTGGGCTTCACTGGGGACACATCTCTGAGAATATGTTTGTGGAGAGGCAGGGGAGGGAGAGAGAAAGAGGAGGCATGGGAGGAAAGCAAGGGGACTGGGGACAGGAAAAAGGAATTCTCTTGCTGAGTGAAATGATTCCAAGAAGAACATCCTCTCTCTTCTCACAATGAATCTCCAGAGTCTCTTCCTTCCAAAATTATCCCTCTTGTCTAAATCACCATAGGATCCTCCAAGACAGCCTGCTTGCTGCTTACTCCAGCCTTACCACATTTTGGACTTTTCCCTCTATGATCATACATGTCCCTGTTTAAATCTTCCATAAAATTCTCATTACCTTCAACATGAAAAATCTAAACTCCTTAACTTGACTTGGATCTTCAAGACCTGACCCATTTTTATCTCCCAGTTTCAGAAATTGCCCAATTACAATGAACTCCTGCAGTCTTGCAGTTGAACTAACGAGTTAGACTTTTCCACTGGCACTAAGGTTCTTCCAAAGAAGAGAAGCCAGGTGCAGGTAGTTCACATCTGTAATCCTTCCTACTCAGGAGGCTGAGATCTGAAGATTGAGGTTCAAGGCCAGCCAGGGAAGTTTGTGAGACCCGTATCTCTAATAAAAGTCTGGAAGTGGAGCTGTAGAGAGCTGGACTTAACCAAAAAGAAGTTCAGGGACAGCACCTAGATCAAGTTCAAGCCCCAGGATGTGCACCAAGGAGAAAGGAAAAAGAAAGAAAGAAAGAAAGAAGAAAGAGAAAGAAAGAAAGAAGAAAGAGAAAGAAAGAGAGAGAGAGAGAAAGAAAGAAGAGAAAGAAAGAAAGAGAGAGAGAGAAAGAAAGAAAAAGAGAGAGGGGGGAGAGAGGGAGGAAGAAAGGAAGAGAAGAGAAGGGAAGAGAAGAGAAGAGAAATGGGTAGGAATAAAAGAAATTTGGGAGGTGAGTATGGAGCCTTACTCCTCGTCCAGCATTGGAATACTTGATGGGAGAAATGCAGAAAGCCTAGAGTAACATGGGAAGTCCTTATCAAAAGGAGTTTGGAAACAAGCACCAGTGACACATCTGCAATCCTAATTACTCAGGAGGCTGAGCTCTAGAGGATCATAGTTCAAGGACAGCCTAGACAGAAAGAGTTTTCTGAACTTCATCTCAAAGCAATCAGCAAAAATCTGGGACAGAGGTATGACTCGAGTGGTAGAACACTAGCCTAGAAAGAGGGAGGCCCTGAGTTCAAACCTCAGTACGTTGTTTTTTTTTAAGGGAGCTTAGATCTTCCTGTCTGGAATTCTTCTATTCCTCCCACAGGCAGTTAAAGCAGAGAGTAATGCAGAGGCCTCAGAGAATTTCTTTTACCACATTGATGTGCACAGGGTGCAAGCAGGAAATTAGAGAGAGCTTTAAGAGGTTTCAAAATCCTTAGTGAAGGATGAGGAGGGTATCTGAAAATTATGAGTCAACATGTGAAGTTGGGATGACAGGGAACAGTGCATGGCCAGCAGCCCAGGGGCCATGTGGTAGCAGTAGAGGCAGAGTAAGTGATGTGATCAGTAGGGTCATCGCTGAGCTGTCCTGAGCATCACCGAGAGAAACAATCCGCAGAGTACTTGGGCAACAGTGGGTAGGCTGATGGCCAATGGCCAATTTGAACAGCCTTCTAGTCAGAAACCAGTGGCCACCAAATGCTAGCAACTGATACCTGCAAGCACCAGGGGATTTGGGGTTATCTTCAAAGAAAAGAACAGGGGAAGAAAAGGATATGGAGTCTGGAACAGAGCACCTGATGCAGCTCAAGTCTGTCACCAAGTAACTACTGGATCCGAAGCAAGTTACTTAATCACTCTTTCTTAGCTTTCTTGTTCATAAAATGATTACCCTTAGCACAAAGAACCACAGGCATTTAGAGCATAGAAAGTGCTAGATTTGTATTCAATTATTATTATAGAGATGTGGATAGGCATCCATGGCTCACAACTCTATTCCTAGCTACTCAGGAACCTGAGATCTGAGAATCCAGACCAGACAGACAAATTCACCAATTAACCAGAGAAAGGGGGTGGGGGGGGGGGCGGGCTTAAGTATTAGAGCATCAGCCATGAGCAAAAAAAGGCAAATGAGAGCTTAAGACACTTGAGTTCAAACCCCAGTACCAGAAGAAGAAAACAAACCACATGAGCAGTTTGCACTTTCTGGTTCATTTGTATTTGATCTGTACTGTGTAATCTGTAAGCCTTGCTCCCTACCACTTGCTCAATCTTTCATAAGGTCTTTAAGCCTTCATTGCCTTTTCTAGAAAAGGCAGGTACTAGTGGGGGCAGCCTGACAATGACCAAGGCCCCCACCACAGTGATAGCAGTCAACACAGACTGGACACTTAGTAAGTACCAGGCAGTGATCAAAGCATATTCCAGACCCCCCTCCACCATCTAATCCTCACATATATCAGTTGAGTAAGTGCTACGATTTACAGACAGGTTTGGACATGTACTCCCAGAGAAATTTAGGGAGATGGCAAAGCTGGGCCTTGAACCCCCAAGGTGTCCCACAGTCTGAGTCACGTTCCCTTTGCATTTGAGTAGAAATCATCATCCATGCATTTTTTTTTCTTTAAAAGATAGGGATTTCTTCTACACTCCTTGCTAAATGAAAATATGCTTGATTATATATTTTTTAAAGAAAAAAATCTCTGACTCTAAACCACTGTGATGCCCAGATTGAAAATGGCCAATACTCAGAAACCGATGTGAGAAATGGCTGCAACACCCACTGCTTCTAGCATTTACCAAAGCTGCTTATCTGCACGGAAGAGAAGCGCCACTCACAAGATAAGTAGTTCACCCGAGCATGGATTTTCAGCACTCTGGAATCATCTGCTAAATATAACTTTCACACGTGAAGTGCCCTGGATATGACTGTAAACTTCTGCTGAATAAAGAATATCACCATACCTTAAACCCATATTTAGGTAGTGAAAGATGAAAATGTAGTCAAAATATTAAGTATTTTATAAGAAAGTATACATCAAAAAAATAGTGTCCTCAAGTTTCCGCCTTGTTCTTCTTTGTTCAGGGCTGCCTCTCTCTCACCTGAGCCACAGCTCTACTTCCAGCTTTTTTGCTGGTTCTTTGGAGATAAGAATCTCACAGACTTCTCCACCAGGACAGGCTTTGACAGCAATCCTCACATCTCAACCTCCTGAGTAGCCAGGAGTATAGGCATGAACCACAGGGCCCCGAGCTTCAATCAAGCCTATCTTATGCTAGCGTTGATCAATTCCTACTTTTAAAAGAATCGGCTCCTCCAGCAAATAAAATGTTGTGTATTTAATATCTCTTCTGTAAACTCAGACTTTGAAATCTTTCATGCATAGTATGGACCTTTTTTCTCATTTTCAGCAAACTGTTTTTTTTTTTTTTTTTTTACTTTTGGTGTCTAATTATTTCAGACAGGAAGAGGGATTTGTTTCTAAAAATCAAAGACTAACAAAGCATGTATTTGATAGGGGAAAAAAAATCAAAGAATTAGAAAAGTTCAGAAGTAGAGAAGGATCCTTAAAGTTCTCTGCTGTATAGTAGCTACTGCCCCCGTGTGGTTAAAAAAAAGTTTAGTGCCTTCTAAGTGTATTTTTAACTCTATCCAATCAAGAGTTTAATTTGGTCAAACTCTTAAGTAAAACTCTTAATCAAACTCTTAATCAAACCTCTAGTTATTTCTCTTTGAGTACATCATTCCTTAGCTTTTTCCTAAAGCAGTTCTATCTTTTGTTCCCTGAAGGTTTAGTAATACAAGAACCAGAGTACACTAGGCAAATCCTAGCTATTCAGGGGGCTGAGATCTGAGGATCAAGTCAAAGCCAGCTTGGACAAGAATGTCCAAGAGACTTTTATCTCCAATTAGCCATCAAAAAGCGAGGGCTTACCTGGGCACCGGTGGTTCACTCCTGTAATCCTAGCTACTCCAGAGGCTGAGACCTGAGGATCACAGTTCAAAGCCAGCCTGCCCAGGAAACTCCGTGAGACTCTTATTTCCAATAAACCACTAAAAAACCGGAAGTGGTCCTGTGGCTTGAGCGGTAGATCAGCTCGCCTTGAGCTACACCCAGGCCCAGAGTTCAAGCCCCACGGCAGATAAAAAAAAAAAAAAAAAATGCTGGGGCTTTTTGTGGTAGAATGCCAGCCTTGAGCAAAAAAGAAAGGTCAGAAACATTGCCCAGGCCCTAGTTGGTTGGGCCCTGGAAGGATGGAAGGAAGAAAAGAAGGAAGGAAGGAAGGAAGGAAGGAAGGAGCAAGTGTGAACTAAAATGCTCACTCAGTTCTAGAGCTATTTCAGCAGTTTTCCCCATACATAAACAGTGGAAATAATAGAGAAACAGAATGACATGTCTCCCAACAGAGCAAATGAGCACAGAATAATCTGTGTCTCTTGACATGTTTTGTTTTACAATCCTTCTAATAGATAATAGTAAAGACAACTTGGGAGGAAATAAATTGTAGTACTCATTTCGTCAAATCACAGGATTCAGAAATAAAGAACAACATATATAATTCATGAGTCATCTAACACATGAAAAAATCCTCAACTGATTATTTGGAATGAAATTATGAACTTCTTCTCTTCGGGGAAGATAAATGATTAAATACTTTATGCCTATCTAGGCAGATAGCTGACTGGTGGGTTGATTCTATTTCTGACTTTCTAGAATCATCAGCAACTGATATTTTTAGCACAAGGAACTGCTCTGAAAGTCACTTTTACCTCAGCACTTATGCAACTTACATATTATTGTATATAAAGCGATTAAATAACATGATTCCTGGTCCATTTTTCTGGCCAGGATTGAAAAAAACACACACAAAAAAGCTGATGTTACTTAAGGTCAAATAGTGTTGTGCCCAGGATCCTCTAAGCAAGGAGGGTCTTCACTGACATAGTATTCTCCACCCACGGAGAATCCTCACACCACAGAGTGGATTCAGTGGGCAGAAAGATCATAAACTCCCTTCTGAAGAAAGTGGCAGCGTGATGTCTCTATCTTTGTTACTAACAAGAGCCTACAGATACCCTTGTCCCACATTTGGCTGGCTAGCATACACTTTTATTAAGTTGATAAAAGCCAGGCACTGATGGTCCATGCCTTTAATGCTAGCTACTCAGGAAGTTCAAAACCAGTGCAGGCAGGAAAGTCCATAAGATTCTTATGTCTAAGTAACCACCAAAATCTAGAAGTGGAGCTGTGACTCAAGTGGTAGAGTACTAGCCTTGAAAAAGAAAAAAAAAAAAAGCTCAAAGACTAGAGCCAGGCCCTGAGTTCCTACACACACACACACACACACACACACACACACACACACACACACACACACACACCCCAATATCCATTAGTTCTACATTGTCTGTACCTACATTATCTGTGCCTACTTTCATTTTTTAGTAACCTGTCTAAACTTTTTAAATTATTTAATTCAATTATCTTTAAGTAGTTGTAAAGGGGGTTTCACTTCAACATGTGAGTTTCTGAGTACAATGTATCTTAAATCATACCATATTTTGTCTTTTCTGATTTCTTGCCCTTTCCATTTTCTATGTCACATATTTCTGTTCTACCCTTTTATGTCTTGCCTTGCTTTTTTATGTTTTACTCATATGCATATGAATATGCGTGCATGTGTGTGTGTGCTAGTTCAACAGATTTAATTCTTCGGGTATCGTTCTCCTGTATAGCTGATGCTCTACCACTTGAACCATACCTCCAGTACTGGTAAATTGGAGCTAGAAACTCACAGACTTTTTGGTCTTAGCTGGCTTCTAACCTTTATCCTCCAAGTGTCAGCCTCCTGAGTAGTCTCTAACACCTGGTGATTTTGCCTGTGCTATTTTTCTAACATCATAAGTAGGTAGATAGTGATTTATCCATCCCAAATAATGATTTTGTCTTTTATATAAAAGTACAACATAGCAGCTTTATTTCTGTTGATCAAGTATATTTTATTTTATTTATTTACTTCCAAACATTTCTTGTCATCCTGTGTTGAATAGCTTTTGGAGCAATTTAAAAAAAAAAAATTAAAAGCCAAATGCTGGTGACTCACTCCTGTAGTCCTAGCTACCCAGGAGGCTAAGATCTGAGGATCAAGGTTTAAAGCCAGTGTGGGCAGAAAAGTTCATAGACTCATCTCCAATTTAACCACTAAAATGCTGGATATGGAGCTGTGGCTCAAGTGGCAGAGTGCTGGCTTTGAGTGAAAAAGCTCAGGAACAGTGTAAGCCCTAAGTTCAAGCCCAGTTCCAGCACCAACATATACAAAAATAAACAATCAAATAATTCACTAAAGTTTCATTTACAGTTTTAATTTAATTTTAATTAATTTGCTTACATTTACTGTTTTTATTCATGTTTAAACATTCAGGTTTTCTTCCCCTGGTACTGGGGTTTTGAACTCAGGGCCTTGAGCTTTCTCAGGTAACATTCTACCACTTGAGCCATGCTATCAGCTCTGATTTTTGCTGGAGATAACGTGGACTTTCTCCTCAAGCTGGTTTCAAACCAAGTTTCTCCAGATCTCAACATCCTTAGTAAGTAGGATTATTGTACAAGCCATTGGTGTCATCTTTTTTTTATTTGGCTCATTCTTCTCTTGTATTTTTTCTTTTCAAGTTTTTATTTCTATACTTTTCTTACTATAATAAAATAATAATATTAGCAAACACACATAAGCAAAGTTAGGAATAACAAAAGCTCAAGCCAGGACATAAAATTTCCAAACCAAAATGTGTAACTTTCAAATCAGTAGAGGAGGAGAGGGAGTAAATGTAACTGAAGCAGTCAAAAATGTCAACGAAATCTTTCCTTCTCTTTCCCAGCTCTCTTCTCTTTCCCAGCTCTCTCTTTCCCACCTTGCCCAGACACCCTCTCTCTGCTCTTTCCTCTCTTTTTTCTAGCTCTCAGCTCTTTCCCAGCTCTCTCTCTTTCCCAGGCCTTTCTCAGCCGCGTGGAGTGCCAACCTGGCCTGGTCCCAGCAGGTCTACTGAATAAACCTACCCCTTACCTAAAAAAAAAAAAAAAGTCAACGATAAGGAACAGGAAAGGAGCAGTGAAGGAAAGGCATGGTAAATAAGCAAAAAAAGAAAAATAATAGACTGATACTTTTTATTTTTTTATAAATTAGAAAGATTTGTAAGGTTCCTACAATAATAAACAGTAGTATTGCATTCACTCTTTTCCAGTCTTCTGCAAATTTCTTAAGACTTCATAAAATCAGTCTTCTCACATACTTATGTGATTTGCCAGTCTATCACTGCTTATAGTGAATAGCATTTTCCATTACTTACAAAATTTTTAAGCAATAGTTACTTTTAGTTTAAGCAATAGTTACTTGAGTTAAACAAAACATCTGTAAATTGCTGGATTCTGAAGGACATTGAGACGGCTTCATGAAATATGAGGAAATATTTAAATCAATCTTACATGACAACACATCCTTGTAACTGCTGCCCTATGAAGTAATCTGGTACTCTCTGATATTCTCATTTAAAGAAATGGTGGCATGGAGCCCGGCACTAGTGGCTCATGCCTGCAATCCTAGCTATTCAGGAGGCTGAGATCTGAGGATCACAGTTCAAAGCCAGTCCAGGCAGGAAGTCCATGAGATTCTTATCTCCAGTAACCACCAGAAAACCGGAAGTGGTGCTGTGGCTCAAGTAGTAGAGCTTTAGCCTTGAGCTGAAGAGCTGAGGGACAACACCCAGGCCCTGAGTTCAAGCCCCATGACCAACAAAAAAGAAAAAATAATAAAAGAAAGAAATGGGAGCATGGGTTAGGAAGATAGCTTAGTGGTAGAGTGCTTGCCTAGCATGCATGAAGCCCTGGGTTCCATTCCTCAATACCACATACACAAAAAAAAGCTAGAAGTGGCACTGTGGCTCAAGTGGTAGAGCACTAGCCTTGAGCAAAAGAAGCTCAAGGACAGTGCTCAGGCCCAGGACTGGCCAAATAAAGAAAAAAGAAAAGAAACGGTAGCGTCTGATAGTCCAGGTGTGTTTGCTGGTTAGAAAAATGTTTCCAACCAGAACATCTTAGACCCACTGTCTGCAGAACTATTCTTTTCCCAGCTGCAATAACCAGAGGATTTCAACAGAGAAAAACCAGTAAAGCCTGGTATGATGAATGTGTTTCCTGTGGGAAATGATTCCCTGCTCTGCTGAGGAAGGAAACCAGGGTTCTCTGATCTGTAAGCTCTTGCTCACCTGTCTGCAGGGAGGAGATGCTTCTCCACAGAGCTCCTGTGTATACATTTAACATGGGCTGAGGACAGTACTGTTTGTTTTGGATAAATAGAGAAATCCATAAGATCAACAATTTTCACAGGAATTAGAAATTTTTTCCCATCAGAAACTCTAGAGATTGCTGATGAATAAAGATTACCTCTGAGCTAAGATATCACTGAGAAATGATGAGCGTACCAATGAAAGAACCACAGATTACAGGGTCACATTTTACTTTATTTAGTGGCTTAAAGTCGTTTCTCCAGAGCAATTTAAAAATAACAATCTTCAAGTGTCTAAAAATTAATCTTAAGGAAATCCTTGTGAGAGGCTGAGGTTAAGTATTCCGTGTGCTTGAAAACATACATGAAGACGTGAAATCCAGCAGAGAAGACAGAATTTCAATGCTTCTCAGACCTGACCATGCATTAGAACACCTATGGATCGTGATGAAATGATTTTCACCATTAAGTCTGAGATTTGGCATTTCTGATAAGCTCCCAGATGATACCAATTAAATGTGATCTTTGCTATGTTTGGGGACTTTCAAAGGAAGAAATTCAGCAGTTTAGTGGCAAATGTACATTTTTTAATTAGAGACTCCAGTTTGGGAACCATAAAGATGGAGTTGACAGCTCAAGTTATGGGAGAGATGCTTGTTTTACTGTTTACTGACTATGAAGAAAACTGTCACTTTTAGCAAATTGTCTTACTTAAAAGTTCCTGCTTTGGCCTGGTGGCTTGGCTCTTGTTGAGGAAAAAAGGAACTGCTTTGTGATAAGAAAGGATTTGTAACATGTGAGGTTTTGTCTTAAACTGATTTCTTTTCAAGATAATAATAACAGGGGGTATGAGTATATTTTGAGATTACTTGAACTGTCCATCTTATTTCAAATACAGGCTACTACATTCAAACTAGCCAATCATGAGAAGATTGTGAACCTGAGCTCAACCAATCTGAGCAGAGGGGTGGGGACTGCTGCATTAGAAATAAATATCATGGCAGCCTGCCTGCTCCGTGTACTTGCTTGCCTGACCTTTGGCTGACAGTGCACCCTTCTGGGAAGAAGTAAATTTTGCCATGCTGAGATAGTTCTGTATTTTCATATCTATCTTTGTGAGTCCAATGGTTCTTGCAAAGCATATGTATAACATGACAAGGCATGTAGAGAGCAGTATTAGTCTTTTACCATGAGCATGTATTCAGCCCTCAAGTATGAGTCCTAAATGTTTAATTCTCAAATTTTATTTTTTAATGAGAACAATAAATCTTTTTTTTTTTATTGTGAGAATACCGTACAGATGGGCTGGGAAGGTGGCTCAGTGGTAGAATGCTTGCCTTGCATGCATGAGGCCCTGGGTTCGATTCCTCAGCCACCACATAAGCAGGAAAAAAAAAAGCCAGAAGGGGCGCTGTGGCTCAAGTTGTAGAGCGCTAGCCTTGAGCTGAAGAGCTGAGGGACAGCGCCCAGGCCCAGAGTTCAGGCCAATGACTGGACCAAAACCCCACTCCCTCCAAAAATATATATATATATATATATACTATATATATATATTTGTGAGAATACTGTACAGAGGAGTTACAATTACATGGGCAAGATAACGAGTACATTTCTTATCAAGCATTGTTGCCTCCTCTGTTTCCCCTTCCCATCCCTTTCCATACTCCCCCCTTCCCCCCACCCAACCCTCCTCCCACCACCCACCAAAGTTGTAAAGTTCGTTTTTTCGACATAACGACTTGTACATCTCATCATTGCAGTGGGTCCACCTGTATCCCTAGTTAAACGATCTGTTTTTTCCCTTCCCCTCCACAAATTATACCAACATCAAATACAGTGAAAGCATGGGTTATACCATGGGGGAGGGACATACAAAGCAACACAGAAATCATCTTATGAATATGTTAGAAACAATCGCATAAAAGGAAAAACAAAAAACAAAAAAATTTGAATACTTATCTTGGGGTACACTCCCCTAATGTCAACTTATCTGACCTTTTCTGCTTGACTCAGACATACACTAGTTATTGCAAATAAGGGAAACCATGGGACCTATGTTTCTTTGGGCCTGGCTTACTTCACTTAATAGAATTTTTTCCAAGTCTTTCCATTTCCTAACAAATTGGGCAATGTCATTCTTTCAGATGGAGGCATAGAATTCCATTGTGTATATATACCACATTTTCTTCATCCATTCATCTACTGAGTGGCATCTGGGTTGGTTCCATATCTTAGCTATGGTAAATAATGCTGCAATAAACATAGTTGTGCTGGTAGCTTTAGTGTGGTCTTGTTTGTGATCATTTGGGTAAATGCTCAAAAGTGAGATTGCTGGGTCATAGGGGAGGCTCTAAGTGGAGTCTTTTGAAAGTAGCAGGGTATAAAATTAACCCTCAAAAATCAATGGCTTTTCTTTATGCCAAAAATGAGAAAAGTGTGGCTGAAATCAGGAAAGCAACTCCATTCATAATAGCCCCACAAAAAAATAAAATATCTAGGAATTAACTTAACCAAAGAAGTGAAGGACCTCTATGATGAAAACTTTAAAAACCTGAAAAAAGGAAACCAAAACAGAACTTAGAAAGTGGAAAAAACTCCCATGCTCCTGGATTGGAAAGATCAACATTGTGAAAATGGCAATACTTTCCAAGGCCATCTACAAATTCAATGTGATACCCATCAAAATTCCAACCTCATTCTTCAAGGAAATAGAAGAGGCAATCCAAAAATTCATATAGAATAATATAAGACCCCGAATAGCAAAAAAAATCCTTAACAGAAAGAACAGTACTGGAGGAATATCAATACCAAATTTCAAACTCTACTACAAAGCTATAGTAATCAAAATAGCTTGGTACTTGCACAAGAACAGACCCAATGGAATAGAATTGAAAACCCAGAAATGAATCTAAAGACCTATAGCCATCTAATCTTGGATAAGGGAGCTAAAAAAATAGAATGGAAGAAAGACAGCCTCTTCAGTAAATGGTGCTGGCAAAATTGGTTAATTACTTGTAGAAAACTAAAGCTAAATCCTTATATATCACCCTGCACCAGAATCAACTCCAAATGGATCAAAGACCTCGGAGTCAAAGCAGACACTCTGAAAACATTACAGGATGGAATAGGAGAAACCCTAGGTCTCCTTGGCACAGGCCAAAATTTTTTTTTGGGGGGGGGGCTGGATGGTGGTCCGGTCATGGGGCCTGAACTCTGGGCCTGGGCGCTGTCCCTCAGCTCTTCAGCTCAAGGCTAGCGCTCTACCACTTGAACGACAACACCACTTCCAGCTTTTTTCTTTTTGCTTATGTGGTGCTGAGGAATCAAACCCAGGGCCTCAGGCATGCAAGGCAAGTGCTCTACCACTGAGCCACCTTCCCAGCCCCTGAAATTTTCTTAATAGAGACCCAGAAACACAACAAATCAAAGAAAGGTTGGACAAATGGGATTGCATGAAATTGTAGCGCTTCTGCATAGCAAAGGAGATAGGCTTGGAAGATCAATAGAAAGCTCACGGATTGGGAGACCTTCACTAGCCATACAACAGACAAGGGTCTCATATCTAAAATATACCTGGAACACAAAAAATTAAATCCCCCAAAAACAAATCCTCAAAGAAACAAATGCCCAATAAATAAGTGGGCTAAAGACATAGAAAGACATCTCTAAAGAGGAAATAAAAATAGCAACTAGACACATGAAGAAATGCTCAACCTCTCTAGCCATAAAAGAAATGCAAATCAAAACAACATTGAGATACCATCTCACCCCAGTTAGAATGGCTAGAATCAAGAACTCTAATAACAACAGATGCTGGAGGGGATGTGGACAGAAGGGATCCTTACTGCATTGCTGGTGGGAGTGTAAACCTGTTCAACCACTTTAGAAAGCAGTATGGAGTTTCCTCAAAAGACGGCACATAGAGCTCCCCTATGACCCAGCAATCCCACTTTTGGACATTTACACAAATGATCACAAACAAATCTCTTTATTTATTAAATATCCTTTTTCAGCAAAGAAGTGTTTCTATTTTGATTTTTTAAAATCATTATGGAGGCTGGGAATGTGGCTTAGTGGTAGAGGGCTTTTAGCATGCATGAAGACCTGGGTTCCATTCCTCAGTACCACATAAACAGAAAAAGCCAGAGTGGTGCTATGGCTCAAGTGGTAGAGTGCTATCCATGAGCAAAAGAAGCTCAAGGACAGTGCCTAGACCCAGAGCTCAAACGCCAGGACTGGAAAAAAAATCATCATATTATTGAAATATTAATGGTTGTACAATATCATGTAACTGAAAGTTTTCATTGACTTCTGGGTTCTGGTAACACCCACAACTAGGTTCTGCATTTAATAGGGATATTGAGGAAATAAGATCCAGAGTACTCAATTGTAAATGGGTCAATCATCATCTATAAGAAAGATCCCAAGGCTGGGAAGGTGGCTCAGTGGTAGAGTACTTGCCTTGCATGCATGAGACCCTGTGTTCGATTCCTCACCACCACATAAGCAGAAAAACTCAGAAGTGGCACTGTGGCTCAAGTGGTAGACCACTACCCTTGAGCTGAAGAGTTGAGGGACAGTGCCCAGGCCCAGAGTTCAGGCCCCACGACCTACACAAAAACAAAGATCCCAAGCCAAGTACTAGTGGCTCACCCCTATAATCCTAGCTACTCAGAACGCTGAGATCTGAGGATCAAGGTTCAAAGCAAGCCTGGGCAGGAACGTCCCTGAGACTTAACTTCAAATAACCACCAGCAAATCGGAAGTAGCCTTTTGGCTCAAATGGTAGAGCGCTAGCTTTGAGCTGAAGAGCTCAATGGCAGCACCCAAGCCCAGAGTTCAAGACCCACAATGACAAAAAAGAAAGATCTCCTTTGTACAGAAAAGATTGACTTCTAAGATTATGAAAGGTTCCTAATTAGGCATGCTCACTAATTGGTTAGATACCATTTATGGAGTAGGTAGTCTTGGCTCTACTTGGAGTTCCAAATAAACTTGGGCTGGGTGCTGGTGGTTCATACCTGTAATCGTAGCTACTCAGGAAGCTAAGATCTAGGGATCATGATTCAAAGCCAGCCCCCGCAGGAAAGTCTGTGAGACTCTTATTTCCAATTAATCACAAAAAAAGTCGAAGTGACATTGTGGCTCAAGTAGTATAGTGCTAGCCTTGAGCAAAAAGAGCTCACAGGGACAGCGCCTAGATCCAGAGTTTAAGCCCCAGGACCAGCAAACTTGGAGCTGGATGCTACTGGATCACACCTGTAATCCTAGCTACTCAGGAAGCTGAGATCTGAGGATCGCGGTTCAAAGCCAGCCAGTCCATGAGACTCTTCTCTCCAATAAAACACTCAGAAAACTGGAAGTGTTGTGGCTCAAGTGGTGGAGCACTAGCCTTGATCTGAAGAGCTGAAGGACAGCGCTCAGGCCCAGAGTTCAAGCCCCATGGCCACAAAAGAAATAAGAACCTGGGAGTCTCTGAGCAGACTTTGCACCATAGACTTCTATATTGTTTGTCGTATGGTAACTCATTTTCCTATATTTACAGAGGGTTTTCTCAATTATATTTAGTTATTAAGTTCCATACATGCCCCAAAGTGGTTCCTGGTAAATGACTCTAATGATTAGGTTCCATTAGTGCTGCCAAGTCCAGCATAGTTTCAGGGAGCTAGTGGATTATTTTTCAGGTATTTGCACAAGAATATTCAGCACACTCACTGTGCTTAGTCCAACTATTTGATGAGAGCTACATCTGCTTCTCCATCTGCATCTGTCTCATCAGAGTTCTATCCATTAGCTGTCTATGACTGTTAAGAGTCAATATGGAGCTAAGGAAAGAAACTACATTTTAAATTCTCTATCCCTCTGCCTAGACATATCATCATTTTGCAGAGTGATATATTTCTTGTGATTAAATAGACCACCAAGGCTGCGATTGTCAAATAGAAAGGTTAACAGAGGCAAAGTTTACTTTTATTAAAAAATGTAATCATATCCAGATATCAGTGGCTCATGCCCATAATCCTAGCTACTCAGGAGGCTGAAGTCTGTGGATCTCAAAGCCAGTGTGGACAGGAAAAGTGTAAGATTCTATCTCTAATTAACCATCCTCCCCCTCCCCCCCCAAAAAAAGCTGGGAGTGGAGCAGTGGCTTAAGTGTAGAGTACTGGCTTTGAGAAAAATGGCTCAATACCTAGGCCCTGAGTTCAAGGCCCAAGACTCACACACACACACTGCAATTACAGAATATCATTAGTAATATACTGATTCATGGTTTCCAAGATTGTCTTATGTGTTAAAGCATGTCTGTCTCTGGGGTCCTTTCACTCCAAATGTGCTAACTCACACATGTGCTTTAAAAATAGAGAAGGCTGGGAAGTGGCTTAGTGGTAGAGTGATTGCCTAGCATGCATAAAGCCCTGGGTTCTTCCATTCCTCCATAACACATAAATAGAAAAAGCCGGAAGTGGCACTGTGGCTCAAGTGGTAGAACCTTGAGCAAAAGAAGCTCAGGGTCAGTGCCCAGACCCTGGTTCAAGTGTCAGGACTCGCAAACAAAAACAACAAACAGAGAGAGAGAGAGAGAGAGAGAGAGAGAGAGAGAGAGAGAGCTATAATTTTATTGTTATTGAGGGGTTACTATTTCACAATCCAGGTAATGAAATCACCCCTTCCTTCATTTTCCCCATTTCCCCCTCCCATCTCTCCCCATAAGTTGCATAGTTCATTTTCCACATCGTGAATACTGAGTACCATAACTGTATTTGTTCACACTTCCTCCCTCCCTTTCTCCACTCTCCTTAGCCCCTCCAAAAAGCAGAAAAAGGGAAAAAGTACACACCATTATTTGAGGTAAACTATACTTACCTGAGCATGGTGACTCAAACCTGTAGTCCTGGCTACTCAGGAGGCATAAGTAGAGAAGTTCCTTTTCTGACCAGCTCAGAACCTTCCTCCCACCAAAAAAATAGTTTTCAACCCCCTCAATGAATAAAAGCCAGGCGCAGCAGCACACATCTGCCATAGGAAGTGTATGAGGCTTACAGTCCAGCCCAACCAGAGCAGAAATGTGAAATCTTACTTTAAAAATAAAAAGAATACAAGAAGTGTCTCAAGTGGTGGCTCAAGTGGTAGGGCATGGTGTACAAGGCCCTGAGTTTGAACTGTAGTCCTGCCAAACAAATAAATGAACTTAGTCCTGAAACAAAGATTATAGCACCATGCTGATCTGTGATGTTTGTATTGTCAAGATTTGGTCTTCTTACATCAAGTGACATATGTGACACATGTGACAGAGTTCTAGACAATGCCTTGTTTCCCCTCTGCTATTGGGGCATGAGCTGGTGTCTCACTCTCTGATTGCTTTTTGCACATGGCTAGTGCTCTACCACTTGCGCCATACCTCCACTTCTAGTTTTTTGCTGTTTAGGGATCACAATCTTTCAGATTTGTCTACTGAGGCTAGCTTTGAACAGTGATCCTCAGAGATTCCTCCTGAATAGGGATAAACCACCAACACCCAGAAAAATACCATTCTTGTTTGAGATAGGGTTTTTAATATATACTCCAGGTTGGCCTCAAATTTGTAACCCTCCTAAGGCTTCTGAGGTGTCAAGATAAAAGGTACATGCCACGAGATACACTCCAGCCACAGAATATTACCCTGGCTGATAGACTTCCCCCTCCTTTTCCTTAATTCAGAGACTGATTGTTACAAATGTAGTTGTGAAATTCTAATGAGAAACCAGAGAATCTTAACGATTCTTGGGATCTACCTAACAGCTTCCTTGTCTACTTACTATTCTTCACCTTACTGTGCTAAACCTCCATCATTACGCTACCAGGTCTGGGAAAATAGAAGCAGTCTCTGTTCCTCAAACACTTTTCTCCCTCCTGCTAAAATTCTCTTTGCACACTATAACAGAGTGTTATTGTGTGTGTGTGTGCACATGCGCGCATATACACATGTGTGCATGTGCTAGCTTGAACGCATGGCCTGAGTACTGTACCTGAGCTTTTATTTGCTTACGTGCTCTACCACTTCTGGCTTCTGGCTTTTTTAGTAGTTAACTGGAGATAAGTTTCACAAGCTTTCCTTACTACTCCTGCAGATCTTGAGACATGTGACTCTGCAACTCTGCTGTCTCCTGCAGTTCTCCCATCTTTTCCTGCAGCTGGTCCAGCTTCTCAGTCAGATAGCCCTGGACCTGCTGCTCTTGACTACAGTCCAGCAGTAAGTTCCTCACTTTCATTAGCCTGACCAGGCCAGCCTGCAGATCAGCTAACTGCTCTAGGAACTTGGGGTTCTGCAATAGTATGCATTTTATGGCTTCATGGACATTCTCCAAGGTCTCCAGAATCTTATTGTGATCTTCTGTAGGTTGACTGAAATCTCCCCAACTCTCTAGTGACCACAACCTCACCTCCTGCTCCTGGTTGAGGACAGAGACTCTGATTTTTCTTGCATTTGAACATGCAGCTTCTAGGTTTCTCCATCTGTAGCTGCCGCTCTGCTTCCATAGTCTTGGGAGTGATGGCTCCACCAGCTGGCTCAATTCTGCCATCCTGGCCTCCAATACCTGCCTCGCCTCTTGCTTTTCCTCTTTCAGTGTGCACATCTGTGCCCATATATGCTGGACCTTTTCTTTCCATGTGGAGCTCCAACACCTTCAGGTTCTCTGCCTATTGGTCTCTCACCAGTTAAGAGTTTTGTCTCCACCTCTGTCAAGCTCCAAACTTATCTCACCAGACATGCCTGGTCGCTACCTGGAGGCTCAGATGTGCTAGGGAATTGAAGCAGTTCTGACATCTAGGCCACCTCTAAAGCTCCTTGAATTCTCAGCTTCATGTCTGCTTTGTCTGTCCGGATTCACAGCCCCTTCTGCCGTTCTGAGTTCTGCTCCTACAGGTCCTCCTTCCTTTCGCTTTTGTCCAGATGCAAATTCAGTCCTCTCTTTCAGTCAGCTCTCTATTGTAGCTGAATGCCTGCTTCAGCTTGGTGTCTACTACAGATGGGTTCTCTCCAGCTTTGTGATGCACTGTTGGGAAGACTGCAGGCAGCCAAAGACTCCAAACTTTCCTGTCAGAATTCCAGCTGCCCCCCCCCCCGAAATGGGATATATACCCAAGAATGGGACAGGTGGATCATATAGTGGAATTATGTGTAGTTTTTTTGAGGGACCCTCTTACTTTTTCCATAATATCTATCCTAATTCATATCCCCCCACTCCCCCAGAAGTATGTTCCATTTTCTGTAAACTCTCATTCATATTTCTCTTTGCTTCTTTGATAAGATCAATTTTTAATTAGAGAAAGATACTGGCTTTTTTTTTTTTCCAAAACTGGTGTTTGAGGGCTGGGAAGGTGGCTCAGTGGTAGAGTGCTTGCCTTGCATGCATGAGGCCCTGGGTTCGATTCCTCAGTACCACATAAGCAGAAAAAACCAAAAGTGGTACTGTGGTAGACTGCTAGCCTTGAGTGAAGAGCTGAGGCTCAGCACTCAGGCCCAGAGTTCAAGCCCCAGGACCAACAAAAAGAAAAAAGAAAACTTGGTGTTTGAAGTGGGACTTGCATTTGTTAGGCAAGTGTTCTACCACTTGAGCCATGTCTCCAGCCCCACTGTGGTTCTGATTTGCTTTCCCTGATGATTAGTGATAGAGTATTTTTTCAGATACTAGTTAGTTAAGCAAATGTAGTTGTTATTGGCCAAGAAATGAATGTAGTTTATTGAACTTGGCTTTATAATTTTTATTTTTTTTTTTGAAACAAGACCTTGCTATGTAGTCCAGACTGGTTTTGAACTCTCAATCCTTCTGCCTCAGCCTTCTTAGTTACTGTTGAACTTATAAATGTGTGCTACCAAACTTGGAAACACTTGGTTTGATGTTAAAGTATTTTTTCAGCTATTTTTTGGACAATATTGACCAATTAGTATTATTTCAAGTATTCATGGCATTTCTATTTACATTTTCCATTTTTCTAGTATACATGTGTATTTTGTAGTCTTGTGCTTGATTTGTATTCATCTCAATTATTTTACTAAGGGGCTGGGAAGGTGGCTCAGTGGTAGAGCACTTGCCTTGCATGCATGAGGCCCTGGGTTTGATTCCTCAGCACCACATAAGCAAAAAGAAAAAAAAGCCGGAAGTGGTGCTGTGGCTCAAGTGGTAGAGCGCTAGCCTTGAGCTGAAGAGCTGAGGCATAGCACCCAGGCCCAGAGTTTAGGCCCCAGGACTGGACCCAAAAAAAAAAGAAAAAGAAAATATAAATTATTTTACTAAGTAAAATTACAGACTTATGGGGGGAGGGCACACAAATCCCTGAGTTCAAGCCCCATACTGGCACCAAGATTAATAATAATAGCAATATTCTTTTACAAAAAATGTAAGTATTCATGGATGAGTTTATAAGGTCATTTTTTAGAGATAAGGTCAATAGTGATAATAGGCTCAAAAATGAATTCCGAAAACAATTCTGAGTAACAGCCCCACGCTCTCGGTGCTAACAATTTAGCAAATATATTTTTATATATCCTAAGTTCTATTTTTTCCCTAATGGCAGTGTCCTTTGAACCACAGACTTGTGGATACTAAAAATCTATTGTGTCCTACATGACTATGCCAGGCAAGAGATAAAATGTATGTGTGTGTGTGTGTGTGTGTGTGTGTATGATGATGATGATGATGAAATATATATTTAGGGGCTGGGAAGGTGGCTCAGTAGTAGAGTGCTTACCTCACATGCAATGAGGCCCTCCGTTCGATTCCTCAGTACTATATAAACAGAAAAAGCCAGAAGTGGCGCTGTAGCTCAAGTGGTAGAGTGTTAGCCTTGAGCTGAAGAGCTGAGGGACAGTGCCCAGGCCCAGAGTTCAGGCCCATGACCAACCAAAAAAAAAAAAAAAAGAAAAGAAAAAAATGTGTATTTATATTATGTAATAATCAAATTAGGCTTATAGAGTATGTATGTATTAATGATCACACTGCACCTCTTAAGTACATAGAAGTATTATGTGTCAATCAGAAATGTTTTAAATGCTCTAGTTCTACATTAGACTTCTCAAGCTTTGCTTGATTTCAAAGTAAGCAGGAAAACAGAGGAAGTATATTTTATTGGCATTTTGACCCAGCAAAGCACAACTCAAATAAAATAGAACAAAGCAATTTAAACTAGTTGAACAACATATAACAGTAATTTCTGTTTTACTATCATATGATTGTGTTCATGCAAGTACAATCATCAAAACTATCTTTCAAAATATATGTCAGAGCACCACTTCCATTTGTAGTAAATGATAATGTAAATTCATTGTCAAATCTTATCTGGCTTTAGAAGTGTAAACATATTTGCTACAAGTAAACTTTAAAAGGTAAAAGTTAATGTTACTAATGAATAAATCAAACTAAAACCAAATACCAACACGTGACATAATTAAACATTACATAATACTGTTTCAATAACAACAACTTAATAATTTCACAAAAGAGAAATAGAAATAAAAAGTAAGGTGTAAACTCCCCATATAGTGTTAAAATACTGAAGGATATAACTTCTACCTAACAAAAAGATGAAACATCAAAATGAAACACCAAAACTAAACCAAATCTGGCTTAGTAGCTACCACAGTCATTATACTTCAAAAGATCTTTTCATTCACTTTGAAAAAAATGCTTTATTTCCTACCTCTTGTTTAATTCATGTAGTTAAATTATGTGAATTGAATATTTGGGGGAGATTTCACATTTATTGTCAGTTGTAGGACTGTAACCCCCTAAAATTTTTCTTTTTTAAACAATTTTTCCAAATAACCTAAAATATTATCTTCATAAAAAAATTACCATTATAAAGTCAGGCAATTCCTAAACATTAAATCCATCTTAACAGAAGTAGAGAAAAAGTGTATATATAAATGCTGAAAATGACAGAAAAATATTTAATGAATAGGCAAAAATGTTCACATTTATCATTACTATTGATTTGTTCCTTTCTGGCTAAAATTCAATATGTTCTTAAAAGGTCAGCAAGGACATTCAGTGCCACTTTAGATTTTTCTATCTGTAATACAAGGCAGACTCTATTTTTATTCTTAAACATAATTAAATTATAAAGACTACAAATTTGTAAAACTAGTTATAATACTGTACCAAGCAAAACAAAGTTGTTCTCATTGCTCTTGTTACATTCCAGCTTAATCTATACAAGTAAAAATGTTTCTAGATGTTGTGTCAAACCATACTGGTACAAGGTGGAGGGAAAAGCATAGAGAGAGATTTCTGCTGGCTCCTAGGATAAACTGAAAAGGGAAAAAAATGAAATTGAAATATTTCATCTCAAGTGTCCTTACGAGGCTTAGCATGTCAAGCAGCACTTGATACAGCAAGTTTCTTCAAATGATCCATGAACACTTGTAAACTAACATCATCTGTGAGAATAGGGGCTCCAGACTCCTAGAGGAAAAGGAAACATCTGTTAGAATCAAAATATAGGATGACACCTTGGAATGTATAAGCAATGTAGAAGCAAATTCTTAAGGCTATCATTTGAAGTAGAATAATGACTGATTCTGGTTGCAGAAAGGGAAACTCAATGTAAATCCTAAGAAATCCCTGAGTAACAGTACTGTCATTCATGGGCATACCTTCGCTTCTGCTAGGAGATGAACTGTCTCAGGAAGAAGGCTGGCAACCAGAAAGAGCAAGGACATGAATACTGGGTTGGGACCTTAATACAACATGACCTCCAGACCCCTGTTCCCTGTCACAAATGCCAGCTGAAAAAAAAGAAAACTCACAATATCATTTTAAATAACTGGCGCTTATCAAATTTCTTTCTAGTCATTTTCATTGATTTCTGTGGGTTTTAAGGAACTAACAAGAGTTAAGGAAAATTCTTAATATGCATTTTAATCAAGACTGCATTGACAAGCTGGGCGACAATGACTCATGCCTATAATCCTTGTTACTCAGGAGGCTGAGATCTGAGGATCACAGTTCGAAGCCAGTGAGGAAAAAAAAAAAAAAAAAAAAAACAGAAGAGGAGGTATTATAGCTCAAGTGTTATAGCACCAGCCTTGTGCAAAAGAGCTCAGAGACAATACCGAGGCCCTGAGTTCAAGCCCCAGTACCAGTACCAAAACAAAAACAAACAAATGTTACATTGAACAACTACTTAAAGATAATTAAAAGTATTTAAATATGCACTGACAAAATGATAGCCTAATCCAATAACTGTTAAGTATTATAATAGGAAAATATTTTCATAAGATTTCTGAATTTTAAATTCTTCTGATGCTCATACTTCATATAGTAATAAATAGAAAAAGTCTAAAAGCAGGAAACATTAAGTAATTTTGAGACCAACAAGTTAGTGGCAAATACAGCTCCTGTGGGTCTAGTCTGGCACAGCCTTTTCTGGCAAAAGGGAAATCCTATCATGTTAATCCATTTTTTTAAACCAAGAGAAAAGCTGTATTTTTTATGGTTGATAATATATATACTTTTTTATTATTATTACCTTTAAGTAGTTGTACAAAGAAGTTTCCATTTTACAAAACAGTATATGAAGACAAAGTGTCTGACAACATTGTCACCCATCTCTCCTAACCCATCCCTTCTCACTTTTTTTCTTTAATTGACATTAGATGATTACATAAATTTCATGTATTTTACAGTATTGTGGAATAGTGATACTTAAAGTCAACATATTTCACAAGGCAAACTGTCATTATCATGGTCTCTACAGTTTGTGAATTCTATGAGCAGAAGAGCTGTATTTTAAGAAAAATGAAATGCAAAAGGAAAAATGCTGAACATGGCATGATATAGTAAAGGAACACTAAAGGTGCTTAAAGTTATATACAGCTATATAGCAGCAGAGAAATTTTTTTAAAGACATACTGAATTAATAAACGGCTTTGTTGAATGACAACTCTTTTATACAACTACTAAAAGATAATAAAAAATAATTATTTTTGGTCATGGATCTTGAACTCTGGACCTGGGCACTGTCCTTCAGCTCTTCAGCTCAAAGCTAGTGCTCTAGCTCTTGAACCACAGCACCACTTTCAATTTTCTGGTAGTTAATTGGAGATAAGAATCTCATGGACTTTCCTGGCTGGGGTGGCTCTGAACCATGATCCTCCTGAGTAAGCTAGGATTACAGGCATGAGCCACCGGCGCCTGGATTTAAAAATATTTTTAAAAGCCAATAGACTTGAAAGATATAGAGTTTAAAAACTGCCAAATACTGGGAATGTGGCTCAATGGTAGGACACTTGCCTTGCACCCATGAGGCCCTGGGTTCGATTCCTCAGCACTACATACGCAGAAAAAGCCGGAAGTGGCACTGTGGCTCAAGTGGTAGAATGTCAGCCTTGAGCAAAAAGCAGCTCAGGGACAGTGCCCAGTGCTCAGGACCGGCAAAAAAAACAAAAAACAAAAAACCTGCCAAAGGGCTGGGAAGGTGGCTCAGTGGTAGAGCGCTTGCCTTGCATGCCTGAGGCTCTGGGTTCGATTCCTTAGCACCACATAAGCAAAAAGAAAAAAGCCGGAAGTAGTGCTGTAGCTCAAGTGGTAGAGCGCTAGCCTTGAGCTGAAGAGCTAAGGGACAATACCCAAGCCCAGAGTTCAGGCCCCACGACTGGACCCAAAAACAAAAGAAGAACCTGCCAAATACTACAGGAAAGAACATGTTTCTTGTTTTGTAAAATCAAAATGCTACTTATCATGTTAATTCGTAAGAAGGATTAGAATTCAGAGGAACACAGTCAGATTGCCTGGGCTCAAATTCTGAATCTGCCACATCTTATTCATGTGACTTTGAGGATTACTTATTCTTTGTCTTAGTCTCTGCATCTGGAAAAAAGGGTACTAGGACCTACTCACACAGTTGTTGTAAGGACTACATCAGTTGAACAACACAACACAAACAGAACCATACCTGGCACACACCATCTGACTACATCCACTATTACTTCTTTTGGAAAACCTATTATTTTATGATACTAAAATAATTTCCTTATTGTACATTAGCAGTTATCCTGGAGAAGCACAGATTTCAGATGAGACTTAAATCAATACAGGCTGGTAGGCCTTCCTAAAACTATGCCTGATTGTTTTTACAATTTACATGTTTACCATCCCAATTCACCCAGTCCCAAATCTACTTCTAGTCAAGACAAAATATGTAACTTGCCTAATTTGGAGGCTGAGATTTTATTTGAAATTACAAATACTAATGCTCAGGCTTTATCAAAAGTTAGCAGTTAAGTTGATCTTTTCAAATACCCTTTTTTTCTCATTAAAATATATGTAGCATTGTGGCTCAAGTGGTAGAGTGCTGCCTTGAGCTGAAGAGCTGAGGCACAGTGCCCAGGCCCACAACCGACAAAAAAATAAATAAAATATATGTAGCATTAGACAGTGAGGCCCAAGGTTCACATCACCTAGCTCACAAAGCACTATATCCAGAGACCCCTCACTGTGACAGAGCAGTGTTACAGTGCTGCCCTCTTCAGGTCACCACTGTTCATGGCTGCTGATAAAAAGAAAACTAAGAAACTAGATTCCATTAATCTTTACTAAAATGTTTGATGACTAATTCCCCAAATCACAATTACCAAGTTACCTTAATAATTAAGAATTTACAAGGAAAGATGGGGGAGAGAGATGAAAAAGGAGACATTAACAAAGAAATAACCTGGGGCTAGGAAGGTGACTCAGTGGTAGAGCGCTTGCCTTGCATGCATGAGGCCCTGGGTTCGATTCCTCAGCACCCCATAAGCAAAAAGAAAAAAAAGCCAGAAGTGGCGCTGTGGCTCAAGTGGTAGAGTGCTAGCCTTGAGCTGAAGAGCTGAGGGACAACGCCCAGGCCCAGAGTTCAGGCCCCACGACCAGACCAAAAAAAAAAGAAAGAAAAGAAATAACCTGACAAGTTGCTAAAATAAGTAATCTCCCTTTAAGTTTTAAAAATTAAAAAGTGCTGGACACTGGTGGCTCATGCCTATAATCCTAGCTACAGGCTGAGTGCAAGCTCCAGGACTGGTAAAAAAAAAAAAGAACCTGCCAAATACTACAGGAAAGGACATGTTTCTTGGTTTGTAAAATCAAAATGCTACTTATCATGCTAATTCATAAGAGAGGTTAGCATTCAGACGAACAGAGTCAGATTGCCTGGGCTCAAATCCTGAATCTGCCACATCTTTCTCAGGTGACTTCGAGGATTACTTATTCCGTGTCTTAGTTCAAAGCCAGCCTAGGCAGGAAAGTCTACCAGAAAACCTGAAGTGGTGCTGTGGCTCAAGTGGTAAGAGCACTTGCCTTGAGCTGAAGAGCTCAAGGACAGTGCCCAGGCTCAGAGTTCAAGCCCCATAGCCCCCCCCAAAACAAATTTAAAAAGTTAAGTAAAATTAAACAAAATAATAATAAAGAATGTAGAATCTGTAATCAAGAGCCTACCACAGTTTAGCGATGGCATCTTAGGCAAGTTAATCTACATAACCTCAAGTTCTTTCAAATACCTCAAGGTCTTACTTATGCTTAGACTACCTTACTTCCAGGAAGTAATAATTAAACTTCAAAGTTTAAAATAAATGTTTTTTGCTTTGTTTTGTTTTTTTTGGGTCCGGTCGTGGGGCCTGAACTCTGGGTCTGGGCGCTGTCCCTCAGCTCTTCAGCTCAAGGCTAGTGCTTTACCACTTGAGCCACAGCGCCTCTTCCAGCTTTTTTCTTTTTGCTTATGTGGTGCTGAGGAATCAAACCCAGGGCCTCAAGCATGCAAGGCAAGCGCTCTACCACTGAGCCACCTTCCCAGCCCTAAAATAAATGTTTTTGTGGGGGGTTTTCGCCAGTCCTGGGACTTGAACTCAGGGCCTGGGCACTGTCCCTGAGCTTCATCCACTCAAGGCTAGCACTCTACCACTTAAGCCACAGCATCACTTCTGGCTTTTTCTGTTTATGTGGTACTGAGGAATGGAACCAAGTGCTTGCTGGGCAAGCACTACCACTAAGCCACATTACCAGCCATAAATGTTCTTTTTTATGTTGAATACCTTTAAAGAGGAATAACTTTTTTGACCAAAGATAGTGAAACTATGCCAATATTCTGATTGTTATTGTCCAAATCAAACACATTACTATTAAAACTGGACAACTAACTTGTCTGTGTTGTAAAATTTTAACTCCTACCCTGTCTGCCAAACTTCTATACATTCATGTTTCCAGATCTACTGTATTCAGTGTTCAGGATATTGTGGGAAGTTCAAAATGAAAGGAGGCAAGGAATTCCTTTTTGCAAAACCAAACGTAAGAAGGATGAAAACAATAAATTAACATGATAACTGCCCTCAAGTATAACCTAACAGCAGAAGAACCATAGGAAACAGGATGCTGGCGTGGGCAGCGAGAGGAGAATGATAGGGCAGGGACATTATACAAAACTACTCATACACTCATAGGAAAAGTTTCAAGGGTTTTGTGAACTATACACTGGGCTTTGAGAATAGCTACATGTGTCTCAGGATGAAACTACAGAGAAGGGAACAAGTTCAGAGAGAGGCCCAGGGGTTGACCAAGGGATCTGTATGGTAGCTAACAGGAGAAAAGCACATTTGGGTCATATCAGTAAAGAACCCTCAATACAATATATAGGAATACTATTCAGTAACAACTGATCAAAGATTTTAAAGCTGATATTTAAAAAAACTAATTTTTTTTTCTTTCATGCAATTGTTTCTAACACATTTATAAGATGATTTCTATGTTGCTTTGTATGTCCCTCCCCCATGGTATAACTCCTACTTTCACTGTATTTGATGCTGGTATAATTTGTGGAGGGAAGGGCAAAAACAAATCGTTTAACTAGGGATACAGGTGGACCTATTGCAACAATGAGATGTACAAGTCATTATGTCGAAAAACGAACTTTAGGGCTAGGAAGGTGGCTCAGTGGTAGAGCGCTTGCCTTGCATGCCTGAGGCCCTGGGTTCAATTCCTCAGCATCACATAAGCAAAAAGAAAAAAGCCGGAAGTGGTGCTGTGGCTCAAGTGGTAGAGCGCTAGCCTTGAGCTAAGAGCTGAGGGACAGCGCCCAGGCCCAGAGTCCAGGCCCCACGACCGGACCCCCCCCCCAAAAAAAAAGAAAAAGAAAAAACGAACTTTACAACTTTGGTGGTGGTGGGGAGGATCGGGCAGGGGAAGGTGGGGGGAGTATGGGAAGGGATGGGAAGGGAAACAAAGAGGAGGCAACAATGCTTGATAAGAAATGTACTTGTTATCTTGCCCATGTAATTGTAACTCCTCTGTATGGTATTGTCACAATAAAAAAAGTAAAAATTAAAAAACAAAACTAATCTGGTAACTGCCCCCTTCCCCCCCCAAAAAAGCTGAAAATACTAAGACCAGTGAGCAGGAATCCCATCAGTCCATGTGAAGGCACCTGACTTTGATTAATGACATGGAAGCGAGAGAAAAGACAAAAGAAACAGGGTAAAACATTTGTAATGAGGAGCAGAAAGAGAAAAAAAATTTAAGTAACTGATGTTTCAAGCCCTGGGGATTAAAGAGACCGATGAGGTCCTTTGTAAAAGTATAGGGAATCATGAAAGACAAGACAGTGTAAAAGGAGAAGTAAGGTCTGGCATTCTGTGTGTGAAATTGTCTACACAAAGTCATGTGTAAAGGCAGCTAAAGAAAAAGTTTACAACTCAGCATGAAGCCAAACAAAAGGTAAAGATTAGCAAGCTAGCCTGCACATGAAAACTGAAGCCATAACAGAGCCATTTCTCTCCCTCTAATTTTGTATACTGCTGTTGTACCCTGGAATATTTTCCTCCAAAATCCAGTTACGTCCTATGGAGTCTTCTTTTGAAATATCTCTCAAATTTATTCCTTTTCACTACTTTGTCTTCATTTCCCCTAAGTTACATCACTATAATAAATAGCTTCTGCCTAAAGATAATTCTAAATTAATCTTAGGATTAATATTAATATTAATATAATTAATATATTATGTAAGGCCCAAATTTGCCTGTCTGTCCAAAAACCTTGAACAATTAGCTCTCTATTGCTTACCAAATAAAGACAACTCTTCAGTCTTCAACTTGGCATTCAAGATTCTCACAATTTGGTCATGGAACAAAGCTCCAGTTTTACATTCTACTATTGACTTCTACACATATTATCTTAACCTATACTATATTTTAAGCAAAATTCCCTTCTCAGGTACTTTCCACTTATTTAGGTAATAATCATTCCTTTTTGGGGTCACAAACCCTCATCTACTGTATCCATAATCTCTTCTCTCTTCTTCTATCCCTACAATACTTGCATATTCTGCCCATAGTTTATTTAGGTATGTAGTCTCCTTAGGTAGACTACAAACTCTTTGAAGGCATACTCCAAAGTGCCAAAACACAGTCCTGTACATACTGAACATTTGATAGATGTTGACGTGGCATCAAGAGGGAGAGCTAATGAAGTCAGTAAATGAGAATAAATAGAGTCAAAGTAGTTCACTCACATGTATGAAAATAGAGAATGTATAAAAATTCAACTGCTCAAATTGTTTTAAAAGGGACAGGGACAAAGGAGTGTGACAGAAAGAGTGAGATTGATTGCAATACATTGCACACAAGAGTGAAATGTCATAATGAAACCCCTCCTGTACAATTAATGTATACTAATTAAAAGTGAAAGGGGGGGCCCAGACCTGTAACCAAGTTAAAATATGCCAAAAACCAATTTCTGACTTCTTTCCTCTCCAAACTTGTTGTGCCTTCCTTCTGCAGTTCACAGCCTTATATCAGACTCAAATCTTCCTTTCCTATTTTATTGCTTTTTGTCTCGGGAGGGTATGGGGCTTAAGGTGGACTATGATGAGGTTCTAGCTGTGTGACTGAATCAACTTGTTTTGTTTTTCTATAGTGCTACCAACTATTAATTCTATTTTCTTTCCTTATTTTCTCATAACTTCTTTTTTTTAGCAGAAAACATCACTAAATACACAGGGGAAAAAATGTGTTTTTTTACTTAAAGAACAAACGATGACAAATGACTACACAAAGAAACAGTTTCAAAGACTGCTACTGACACTTACCTGCCCCCAGGCATACATATTATTATGCGTCTGTGAAGGGTTGACTTTTGAGAGGAGGAAACGAGCCTTAAAGTAAAGAAGAAATAATATTATCCATCAAAAATAGATTTAGCAAATATAACTAAATATACTTGCTGAAGTCAATTTAATGCATTGCTAAAATTAATTTTATTAAAATACATCTAAAAAGATTAAAATTTCAAATGTGTAGGCCATTGTGCTATAAATAATGTTCCCTCTTCTCTTCCAATCATGTGTCCTAACATTAATAACAATAATAAATTGCTGCATCTAAAAGTCAGCATATAAAAATTATGTGTGTAACAAATATGACAAAGTTTAATGTGAAATTATAATTTTTGCAAAGTAGTCAAAAATATAATCAGAATGTCTGAAGTCTCATAAAATGATACAAATAAAAACTCTGACAATCTACATTGTTTCACTTTCAGAAATGGTGTTCCAAGTTAAAAACCACTGGTAATTCATGGGACAACTTAACAATCACTCTCTATCAATCCATCACAGCTTATCATCATGAAAAAAATAAGTTAAAGAGAAAAATAGCAAGACACATTGAGACAGTATTGAGAGTAGTCATAAATCTTAATTATTCGAGAAGAACATATAAGTATTTAGACTCACATAGAATCTGTTTTCTAAGTAAGCAGTTCATACAGTATCTGAGCATTTCTGAACTCAATTCCTAGAGCCAAACTAAGCATGGTGGTGATACCCTATGATCTCAGCACTTGGGACACTAACACAAAGTATGGAGAGATTGATGCCAGACTGTGTTACACACTGAGGCACTGTCTCACAAATAAATTTTACACTCTTCATTTAATGTGCTTCCCTGTCCACAACTACTTCAAATTTCAATTTTCTAATCTTCAAGGTGGAGATAGAAACACAGTTCTTATGAAAATCAAATGAAATAAGGAATGCAAAGTGCACACACATTCTCAGTACATGATAGTCCTATGAAAAATACAGTAAAAGGGGCTGGGAAGGTAGCTCAGTGGTAGAGCGCTTGCCTTGCATGCATGAGGCCCTGGGTTTGACTCCTCAGCACCAAATAAGCAAAAAGAAAAAAGCCGGAAGTGGTGCTGTGGCTCAAGTGATAGAGCGCTAGCCTTGAGCTGAAGAGCTGAGGTACAGCGCCCAGTCCCAGAGTTCAGGCCCCACGACCGGACCCAAAAATAAAAATAAAAAATAAAATAAATAAAATTTAAAAAAGAAAAATACAGTAAAAGCAGAATAATTGGTATAATTTCTATGTAACTGTCACTAATACTTTATAATATTGGGGTTGAAACTAGGGATGTAGCAATAAACAAACTATAGTCTCTGCCACTAAGAAGTAAGTAAAATACATCACAACTTAAAGTTCAATATATATAACTGATCACCACTGCAAGGCAGAAGTGTCTCAGAGACATGTGTTAAAGACCCTAAACCTGGCCTTCTGGAGAGCTCAATAGGCCTGGGTATATATGTACCTACCTATTTAAATCTTAGTTCTAAAAATCACAAAAGCATTTTCTAATACCACAACGCTTTTCTTTTAGTAGAAAACTAGAGCAATATAATGAAGGAGTAAGCTAACACAAAGTTTAGTATTTTACTTTAAGGAAAGTACACTAAATCATTTCCCAAGGATTCCTGATCCTATCTTCTTGCTCACTAAGGCTAATATCCCATTGGAATGCCATTCTGGCTCTGTTACAAGAGGGAGTGGAGGTGGAGTAAAAAATCAAGCGCCAGCCTCAGGCAACTGGTTGATTTTATTGTTCTGCTTTCAGAGCCACTGCAAAAAGCAAGCATTGGATACCCTTCCCTCCCATCTCCTTCCATCTGTTCTGTGAGGCAATTTATTTAAATTCCTCCCAGAAGGCAATCAACAACATAGGCATGTGTATATGAACTACTCACCTGGCTGCCTCCATGTTCTGTGTCAATGTATCTTGGCATTGGAAACCGGGAGTGAAGAATCTCCTGGGCGTCATCCACTGGGGCTTGCAGAAGGTGGCGGAAATTTTCATATTCTGGCATGTCCTGATATCCTGACTTTCGCCACTGGGCTATGGTCTAATTTTAAAACAAAGGAATTTTAAATTTTCCTGTCCATCTAAAAATCTTGAGTTTTTTTAATAAAAGGATGTAATCTTCAGAAAACAAGAAAATGGTTAAAAACTGCATTTATCTCCATTTTTATTGTTTTTATTTTATTATTATAAAGGTGTTATACAGAGGGATTACAATTACCTAAGTCAGGTAATGAGTACATATCTCAATTTTTAAAGTTACAAATACTAATTTCAATAGAGTGGAAAAAACAATTTAAATGCTGAGCACTAATGGCTGAATACTAATAGCTACTCAGGAGGCTTAGATCTGAGGATCATTGTTCAAAGCCAGACAGCCAAAAAAGTCCATAAGACTCTGATTGCTGCCAGGTGCCAGTGGCTCACACCTGTAATCCTACCTACTCAGGAGGCTGAGATCTGGCTTAAAGCCAGCCCAGGCAGGAAAGTCTGTGAGACTCTTATCTCCAATAAACCACCAGAAAGCTGGAAGTGGTGCTGTGGCTCAAGTGGCAAGAGTGCTAGCCTTGAGCTGAAGAGCGCAGGGACAGCGCCCAAGCCCAGAGTTCAAGCCCCACAACCGACCCAAAAAGAAAGTTTATCCCTGACCAAATACTGGCCACATAATAGAAAGGGAAAGCCTCCCCAGAATAAACAGACTTCACACACACAGCATGTAAAGCATTTACATGCACAGAGTTTAAACACCACAGACTCTTACCTCACCATGATAAATCAGAATCTGGAAGAACGTGTCCATGAGGAGAATTCGATCTGCAAGAATGCTGCTGCTATCAAGAAGAACTGGCTAATGAAAAGAAAACAAAAAGACATGAGGAAAAGAAAGTACCTGAAGATACAAAATAGACCCTTCCAAGATGTTTTCTAGATTTTAGTTTCACAGTTCAAGTCTTTGTCATGAATTCTCAGTGTGTTTCAATGTTCTAAGGATTCTCTCTAAGCAATAAAAACAATAACAATAAAAAATAAGCATCAAGAAGAAACTGGGATGACTCCTAAATCTGTTAGTAGTAGCACTGAGTGCAACCAGAAAGGCTTGAATAAAACAGATTTAAGGAACATGGAAAAATAGTTCTGTACATGAAATAAACAGGAAAGCCCTAGACGGATGAATAATTTGGATCTCTCATGCACAAAGATGGTAATTAAAACTATGGGATTAGATTACATCATTTAGAGACAGTGAAGATAAAGCCAAAAGAATGAACTTTCAAGTATGCCATATGTAGAGATCTGAAAGGGAGATGCTAGCAAAGGAGACTGAGCAGGAGCTGCCACAAGTAAAAGACCAGGTTAGAAAGAGTAAGTGTCAGGGAAGCACAAGGTCTTTAAGGAAAGGATCCTTGGGCAAGTGCTGAGCAGAGTTTACTGAGGCAAGCTGGAGGTCATCAGTGGTCTTGAGAGGAGCCATTTTAATATAACATTAGGAACCAAAGTGTAACTCTGGTAAGTGGAGAAGAAAATGTAAGGATAGAAAGGACATATAACAAATAATTGGTTTTAATGGTGACAGGGAACAGAGAAATTATGTGATAATGAAAACATACAGACAAGCTGAAGTTTTCAGTTGGTTTGCTTCTTTAATGAGTATTATTAAAGTTTCTATGTTAATAAGAATGATCCAGATTGACAGAAAGTGATGATACAGGGCAGAAATAAGATTCAAAAGCAAAGCCTTAAAAACATGGAAGCAAGACTAGGAAGGTGGCTCAGTGGTAGAGTGCTTGCCTTGCATGCATGAGGCCATGGGTTCGATTCCTCAGCACCACATAAGCAGATAAAGCCAGAAGTGGGGCTGTGGCTCAAGTGGTAGGGCGCTTGCCTTAAGCTGAAGAGCTGAGGGACAGAGCTCAAGCCCAGAGTTTAGGTCCCACAACCAGCAAAAAAAACAAAAATCAAAAAATATAAAAAACATGGAAGCATGGCTGGACACTGGTGGCTCACGCTTGTAATCCTAGCTACTCAGGAGGCTGAGATCTGAGGATCATGGTTCAAAGCCATTCCAGCCAGGAAAGTCCGTAAGACTCATCTCCAATAAACCACCAGAAAACTGGAAGTGGCACTGTGGCTCAAGTGGTAGAGCACTAGCTTTGAGCTGAAGAGTTGAGGGACAGCACCCAGGTCCAGAGTTCAAACCCCCCAACAACAACAACAACAAACAAACAAGGAAGCAGGACTGGGAATGTGGTTTAGCAGTAGAATGCTTGCCTAGTATGCATGAAGCTCTGGGTTCAATTCCTCAGTACCACATAAACAGAAAAGGCCAGAAGTGGCAGTGTGGCTCAAGTGGTAGAATGCTAGCCTTGAGCAAAAAGCAGTTCAGGGACAGTGCCCAGGCCTGAGTTCAAGCCCCAAGACTGAAAAAAACAAACAAACAACAACAACAACAACAAAAAAAACCATGAAAGCAACTGATGCTCATGCATGAAACAGAATGGCTTGAATTAAGGCAGGAACAGGCATTCTAGGTGACAGGATTACAATTCTTCTAACTATTAACCTACATTTTCCACATATCTGTAATGTACATCTATTACTCTGAACTTAAAAAAAAAAGTTTGTAAAATTTATTTTTCTAACTCAAAGTATTCTAAGACATAATTGTTTTCCAGAAAAGAAGGAATTATCAAATTACTAAACAAATTATAGTAAAAAAAAAAAAAGTGTAACAAAATGAAAGAATTTACCCATTATTTTACAAAACCTGAGGGATAATTAATCAAAATAAGTATTCTTTTAATGGTAACTCTTCCTAAAGAATTACTTTCAAATACAGCCATCATATACTTCTATGTAGTAAACTAGGCAATTCAAAGTAAAGAATAGGACATTGTTCATTTGGTAACAGGTTAAAATAAGTAAGACAATTTGCTAAGGAAAATCAGTGCTGACTTTATCACTCTTCTACATATATATCTTTTTAGTCAACTATATCTCAAAGGATCAAAGGAAAATAGGATTACATTGTAACAAGAGACAGTTTAGAAAGAGGATCACAAATGCAAGGAGCTGAGTCAGAAAAAAGCCAGGAACTTCTCTAGAGAACCACAATCTCTTTTGGACACAGTTAAAGACTGGATAAGATGATCTGCAAGTCCTTCTACCACATTTTTAATATGATCTGTTAAAGATTTCCTAATGAAACCTATCAAGATACTTAGTATATAGGAAGCACTTACAAATATTTTAAAGTGCTTGAGATAATTAATTTAACAAGTGCTTATATTTTACAACTCTCTATTTTTAAGTTGTTTTCATTTCTAAGTGCTGTTTAATGCTTTTAATACATCACAGTAACACAACAATTAACTCTTCTGTTCCTCTTACCTCTGGTGGTCCACTAAAAGAATATGCATATAAAATAGGCTGAATCATGATTAGAGACTGTGTCAGATCTTGACGCATAAAATGGTGACGATAATATGAACTCTCATCAGGACTGTTGTTAAAAATTTGCAAGAAAGGAGATCTTCTTAAGTGAAACATAAACTGCAAGGTAAAACACGGGAGACGGCTCTTGAGAATTTCATTACTGTAACAGAATTTTAGTATTAACAAAGCATGTAATTACAACTATTAGTAGCACAATAAAACACTTTCTATTAAGAAAGTGTGTTGCTTGCCAGGCACTGTGGCTCACGCTGAGATCTGAGGATCGTGGTTCAAAGCCAACCTGGGCAGGAAAGTCCATGAGACTGTGAGCTCCAATTAACCACCAGAAAACCGGAAGTGGCACTGTGGCTCAAGTAGTAAAACGCTCATATTGAGCTAAAGAGCTGAGGGACAGCACCCAACCCAGAGTCTAAGCCCCATGATCAACCAAAAAAACAAAAAAGAAAGAAAGAAAGAGAAAGAGTACTGCTCAAAAAAGAAACCTATTCATGCTAATTATCAGCTGCTTAAAAATGCTATTCTGGAATTAGAGGTATGGCTCAAGTATGTTAGAGCACCAGTCATAAGCAAAAAAGCTCAGCGAGGGTACAAAAACCCTGAGTCCAGACCCTAGTGCTGGCACAAAAAAAAAAAAAAAAAAAAAAAAAATCCATATTAACACTTACATCTTCCTTTCCCCAAAAAAAAAAAATTTCACCAGACTTAGATTCTCCACTACCTTCTTTCATTTTTTTCCCCATCTATACATTCTTCACATAAAAACAGATGAAAAGGAAGAAAGGCAGGCCTGAAAGGACCAAACAAGAGTCTGTCTACTATAGTCATGTTTCTTAAATTCTTTCATCTCTACATGTTGCTCCTGCCTAGGAATAGTCATAGTTCTCTCCACATACACAGCACTCACTGCCGTTGTATTCTTTTTCCTTTTTCAGTGGTCCATAATATACTAGTCTCTTTCTTCTCTTATTTCAGTCTCTAGTGTTGACTCACAAAAATATCTAACTGGTAAATTTTCAGGTAATATTTTAGGGATGAAGACTTCCTTTTACAATGATCTTTTTACAAGATGATAGATTTTGAAAACCCCATATAAAAAACAACATCGAAATGCTTTGCCTTTTATTTCTGGGAAAGCAGAAAAGATGAGACAGCAAGAACTCTGAAGATCTAAATGCTAAAGAGAAGGTTTGGGGCATAGACAGAAAAGAAAGAAAATGAAGTGTGAAGAATTTACCCTAATATATATTCTAACACCCCCAATCTTTGTCCTAGTTTTGTCTATTGCAAAAAATGAAGACACAGAATTCCTCAAACAGAAAGGATTTTACATGCCCCAAGACATACCTCTTCTTCATGGTTTCTTAAAACTTCACCATAAGTTAACAGAAGTCTCCTCTACTAAAATGGAGCTTCTTAGGAGGATTATAAAAGCAGTGGCTTACACCTGTAATCCTAGCTACTCAGGATCACAGTTCAAAGCCAGCCTAGGCAGGAAAGTCTATGAAACTCCTATCTCCAATTTAATCACAGAAAAAGCCAGAAGTGGCACTGTGGCTCAATTGGTAGAATGCTAAAACCCTGAGCAGAGCTCAGGGACAGGGCCCAGGCCCAGAGTTCATGCCTCAGGACTGGGGGTAAAATAAAGTAAAACAAAGCTCTACAAAGAAAGCTCAAATTTTAGGACAGGGGCTGGGAAGATGGCTCAGTGGTAGAGTGAGTGCTTGTCATGCATGCATGAGGCCCTGAGTTCAATTCCTCAGCACCACATAAGCAGAAAAAGCCGGAAGTGGCACTGTGGCTCAGGTGGCAGAACACTAGCCTTGAGCTGAAAAGCTGAGGGACAGAGCCCAGGCCCAGAGTTCAGGCTCACAACCAATAAAAAAAAAAAAAAAAATTAGGATAAAGGTTTTACAGGCAAAAACAAAATTTCACTGTGTGTGACAGTACACACCTATAATTCAGTTGAGGCAGGAGGATCACAAGTTCAAGGTCAACCTGGGCTACATAGTAAAACAATGGCTCAAAAAAAATAGATAAAATGAACCTGATAGATTACTTCCAATTGAAGAAAGTTCTACAAGTAAATCAGTAAACTCTACAGGGTAAAAAAATTAGTTTCCGGGCTGGGAAGGTGGCTCAGTGGTAGAGTGCTTGCCTTGCATGCATGAGGCCCTGGGTTCGATTCCTCAGCACCACATAAGCAGAAAATGCCGGAAGTGGCGCTGTGGCTCAAGTGGTAGAGCGCTAGCCTTGAGCTGAAGAGCTGAGGGACAGCGCCCAGGCCCACAGTTTAGGCCCCACGACTGGACCCCCAAAAAAAAAAAAAATTAGTTTCCTAGGGCTGAGAATGTGGCTCAGTGATACAGTGCTTGCCTAGCATGCATGAAGCCCCGGGGTCCCTTCTTCAGTACCACATAACAGAAAAAGCTGCAAGTGGCACTGTGGCTCACATGGTAGAGTAATAGCCCTGAGCAAAAGAAGCTCAGGAACACTGCCCAGACCCTGAGTTCAAGTCCTATGACTAGCGCAAAAAAAAAAAAAAAAAGCTTTCTTTACCTGATACAGCCAAATAAAATTGTTCTCAAGTGATGATAGCATGCCCTAAGACTAGCTCATTGGTCAGATTATCTCACATAAAGACCTTCCATTAACACAGTAATTTAATTTGAAACTCTTGACTTACATGGAAAGATAATCAGCTTTACACTTATTGTAAAACTCAATCAAATAAATACAAAATAAGAATACCAAACACGATTCATTGACTAACCACAGCACAGTATTAACTACTTAGCTATACCAAAATATTGTCTAACAAAATGAGTAACTCAATAAAACAAATACATAGTAAAGAGAAGACAGTTACTACAAAGGTGAGACTCAGGGCTACTAGCAGCCCAAGAAAAGAATATGGACCTTTTATCTACTCACCTGTGGATAGAGAGAGAAGGTTTCTGAAAATCTAAAGGAACTTGGATCGTCTTTGTGATACTCTCCGAATTTCTGACACTGTAAAACACAAAGTGTTAGTGACAGACTTCCTGGACTACTAAAAACTAAAATTCTTGCCCATATGTGTTGTAGTTTACAAAAAGTTTTTAGGAGGCAAATATAAAAATGGAACATTACATACAGACTTAACAAGATACTGATTACAACGCAAAAAAATAGCCAGGCACTGACTGCTCATGTCTATCACCTTACCTACTCAGGAGGCTGAGATCTGAGGATCGCAGTTCAAAGCCAGTCCAGACAGCAAAGTCTGTGAGACTCTTATCTTCAATTAACCACCAGAAAACCAGAAGTAGAGCTGGTGGCTCAAAGTGGTAGAACACTAGCCTTGAGCAAAACAGCTCAGGGACAGAGCTCAGGCCCCAAGTTAAAGCCCCATGGCCAAAGGGGGAAAAAAATAAGAATACACTTAATTTTTAGGAACAAACAATACTCAGCCCCAGTACAAATGAAAACTCATCCTAAGATGTTTGGATTTAGGGACAGATGGGATATGTGGAACTCAAACTAGTAAAGTGCTTGCCTAGCAATCACAAAGCACTAAATTCAAATCCCAGTACCACCAAAAAATTAAAATAAAATGTTTGGATTTATTTTAACTACGTGTCTATGGTAGCAAATAAAAAACTCTTAAATGTTGACCAAAAGCTTGAGCTTCCTAGGACTTTACAAAAATAGATACCTGACAGAAAGATGCACTATTAAAATACCAAAATAGGGGGGAGGATGGGAAGGGGAAACAAAGGAGGCTACAATGCTTGATAAGAAATGTACTCATTATCTTGCCCATGTAATTGTAACCCCTCTGTACAGTATTTTCACAATAAAAAAAATTTAAAAATTTAAAAATAAAATACCAAAATGGGCTGGGAATGTGGCTTAGTGGCAGAGTGCTTGCCTAGCACGCATGAAGCTCTGGGTTCGATTCCTTAATACAACATAAAAAAAAAGCTGGAAGTAGCACTGTGGCTCAAGTGGCAGAATGCTAGCCTTGGGCACAAAAAGCTCATGGTCAGCGCCCAGGCCCAGAGTTCAAGCCCCAGGACTGGCAAAAAGAACAAAAAAATTAAAATACCAAAATAGCTACAAAGGTAACTTGCTAATATAAAATCTGGCATACAGAAATACCAAGAAAGTCCAGGTACCAGTGGCTCATGCCTGTAATCCTAGCTACTCAGGAGGCACAATGAGGATCTCGGTTCAAAGCCAGCCGGGGTAGAAAAGTCCCCATGACACTCTTGGTGCTGTAAGTCAAGGGGTAAAGCATTAGCTTTGAGCACAGAGAGACTCAAGGACAGTGCCCAGGCCATGAGTTCAAGCTCGACATCCAATAAAAAAAGGGGAAAAAAAGAATATCAAGAAAAAGAAGAGCTGAAGAAAAGAAAATCAAAGAGAATAACAATCTGGTAACAGACCAACTCTCCTGATCTGACAGAAAATGAAGATCTATAGAGAGTCTAACTACTCAAGATTCTGAGATCTGAGGATCATAGTTCAAAGCCAGCTGGGAAGGAAAATCCATCAGACATATCCAATTAACCACCAAAAAACTGGGAATGGAGTGGTGACTCAAATTTAGATGCCAGCTGATGAGAATCTGCTTTGCTCTGGTACTTTGACCACAGTCACCCAGGGAATCTCCCTCTGGCAATCTCCTCTGTCACCTCCCCTCACCCCTGGGAATCTTAACAGAATACCCATCCTTGAGTTATGCTCAGCAAAAAAATCACTCTGGCCTTATCTGAAGGTACAGTACTGCTAAGCCATCACAAACTCAAAATATGACCTTTTGTTACAACAATGAAGACGTTATAAATCTAAAACTTTCATATCCTACTATTTTTAAATCTCAAAACTCCCATGCTCCTAACTCCTTGTTTCTCTGACTCTGGTCAGTGTTACTTGGGGTCCCTCTGCAGCACTGACTAAAGCCTGCTGTGATCTGCTGAGGTCTCTGTCTTCTTTCCTTTTGCCTGCTTGAAATTTTCTAACATCAGTCTTCTGGCACGCACACACACGCGCGTGCACACACTCAGAGATCTACAATGAAATTCCCACTATGTCATAATTCATCCTCTGGCCCAGACATTTTACTGTTGTTGTAAATGTTGCATGATGCAGAAAATGTAGATGAGAGATTAATTATATGGTAAGGCTTTATACTTTCTGCAATTGTTTCATTTGGTTATTTACTAGGCCCTATTTTATATTTTATGAGTGTAATTTACAAACATGTCAAACAATATGACAATTTTTGAGAATAAGGTGTGAGGAAAGAGAGCCTAAGCTAACTCAGAACTCAAAAAAATTACAATCCTCTAGATCATTTCACTGCACTCATGCAAGGAACATAGAAATGTCTATCTTTGAAATGGAAGATACTAAATGGTTTTTACCAGGCTGATAACTCAAGATTGTACTATTCAATTCTATGTTGTATGTAGCAACCTACAAATACAATAGCTCTAAGCAAAATGGAAAAAGCACTTTACTACAAATCATAGCCACCTAACAAGTAAAAGTGCTGATTACTTCTCAAAACAAGACTAAGTCACTTGCAATGAAAAGGCTCAGGAAGCAAGCTCTTTCAGAACACAGTTATTACCCAGAAAGGGAAAAGTCATACTAATGTCCACAAGTAACTTTACAGTTAAGTGAAATGTCAGCAGACACAAGGCTTTTGATCCAATCACTAGAACCAAAAAGGATGTTCCATTTAAAACGATATAACTTAAGGCATTGACAACATATCAGATGATGCTGAAGATTTATGTATCCGTGATTTTAAAAAATAGTTTATTGGCTGGACACTGGGGCTAACACCTGCAGAAATCAAGGAGATTGCAGTTTGAGGCCAGACAGGGTAAAAAAGTTACTGAGACCCCCCATTTCAATCAAATAAGCAAATATCTATAATCCATCTACTCAAGAGGCTATAACAGTAGAAGGATCAAGGTCCAGCCCTGTCCAGATAAAAATTTAAGATCTACAACTGAAGCAGGAAATAGTAGAGTAGTAGAGTACCTGCTTAGCAAGTCCTTGAGTTTAAACTCCATTAGGATAAAAAAGAATCTGAGTTTAATATGGTTTTCTAGATCAGAATGTAACTAATGGGTTCCTAAAATGTTTTTTTAAAAACTCAAATAAAGTAATATTACCAGTAAGTTTCACTAGTATACATTTGGTGATCTATATCAGATAATTTTAAAACTTGTATATAGTTTTTTGTATGTGTAATTTTATATGAAGGCTTACATATTTTAAACATTCCACTAAAATAAAAATAGAAAGCAAAAACCAAGCTGGGCTATGGTGGCTCACAACTGTACTCCGAACTACTCCAAAGGCTGAGATCTAAAGATCTCAGTTCAAAGCAGCCCAAGCAGGAAAATCCATAAGACTCTAATCTCTAACTACTAAAACAACCAGAAGTGGAGCTTCTATGTCTCAAATGGTGGAGCTCTAGCCTTGAACAAAAGAAGCTCAGGGACAGCAAACTAGGCCCTGAATTCAAGCCCTAGGACCAGCACAGAAAACAAAACAAAAACCATAGTAGCAATTAAAAAAAACACTCAAAAAAAGCATTAAGAACAGTTAAGAAGATAAAATTAAACTTCAAACCAGCCAAATTAAATAGAAAAATAACAGGTTACACATTTGCCATTCCATCCTTTTAAGGAAATAGGTATTAGTTTATTGTAATGTCAAATTCTAATAGTTATTATTGTGCTACTATCATGATAACTAAACAGGAGTCCATTCCTCAGGTATACTAAATACTTCAAAGGTGATTATCCACTAAAAAAAAGTTATTACAAATGAATGACACAGACTTGGAAAATTTACATTTACTTCTTACCAATCGAATGAGCTGTCTGTCCAGCCATCTCAGCACATCTGGCCCTTCTTCTGTCTCTGCTCGATATATTGCCAGCCGGGCCATCAGAATAGCAGCTGCCTCCTGGTCAAAAGAAGCAGCAATGTTCTGGATTTGAGTTTGAGCATCTGCCCAGCTAGAGAGTAAAAAAGCACAGAAATGTCACTTGGTTATATTACAACACTGTAGCTAGGGGTTGGGAAGGTGGCTCAGTGGTAAAGTGCTTGCCTTGCATACATGAGGCCCTGGGTTCGATTCCTCAGCACGACGTAAGCAGAAAAAAAAAAGCTGGAAGTGGGGCTGTGGCTCAAGTTGTAGAGCACTTGCCTTGAGCTGAAGAGCTGAGGGACAGTGCCCAGGCCCAGAGTTCAGGCCCCATGATAGATTAAAAAAAAAAAACTGTAGCTGGACACCACAGACATTTACATTTAAGATACATAGGACAACTTCAATATTTCAAATTACAATGGTACCTATACAAACTCTCATTTTTTTAAGAAATCATTAACAGTAGTTTTACTACTGCTTTTTTTAAATAACCGAATCTAAAAATATTTCTCTGAATTGTACAGTCTTGTCTCTTGCTACATTTCCTGAAAACATCAAGACTTTCACAAGTAAAAATAACAGTATGCACATACTTCAGACACATCTCTAATCAAATTTTATAATTTTATTTCTTCAATTTTATAAAAACAGAAAAGTAAAAGTTTCTTCTCAGCCTAATAACCATTTGTTCCACAGAAAAATTAATAAACATGAACAACTCAGAGGCTTTCAATCAGTCAATGATTAGTGATAAAAATCACATAATTAAAAAAACTTTGAGGGCTGGGAAGGTGGCTCAGTGGTAGAGCACTTGCCTTGCATGCCTGAGGCCCTGGGTTCGATTCCTCAGCACCACATAAGCAAAAAGAAAAAAGCCGGAAGTGGTGCTGTGGCTCAAATGGTAGAGCGCTAGCCTTGAGCTGAAGAGCTGAGGGACAGCACCCAGGCCCAGAGTTCAGGCCCCACAACCGGACCCAAAAAATAAATAAATAAATAAAAATAAAAAAAATAAAAAATAAAAAAACTTCGAGCTGGGCGCTTGTCTCATGCCAGTAATTCTAACTACTCAGGAGGCTAAGATCTAAGAATCACAGTTCAAAGCAGCCTGGGCAGGAAGGTCTGTGAGACTCCAATTAGCCACCAGAAAACCTGAAGTGGAGCTGTGGCTCAAAGTGGTAGAGTGCTAGCTTTACGCAAAAAAAAATCTCAGCGACAAGTGCCCAGGCACTGAGTTCAAGCCCCATGACCAACAAAAACAAAAAATTTAAGTGAGACTATGGAAATCAGTATAGAGTTTTTAGAAAAGTTAAAACCAGAACTACCATAATCCAGCTATAATATGTCTGAGTATATATTACATCCAAAAGAATCAAAGTCATCTTACTAGAGAGATTATGGCATAACCTTTTTTATCATGTCACTATTCCTAATAGCCAAGGTATTATAATTATACATACTGTATATTATAAGTATACACACTAGAATCATATTAAGTCACAAAGAATGTAAAAACAATGTTACAGACTCATACTTGTAATCCTAGCTACTTGGTGTAGGTAGGGGTGCCAAGATTTAGAGGACTGTGGTTGAAAGCCAGCCTGGACAGAGAAGTTCACAAGGCCCCCCTCTCAACCAAGAGCTGGATGAGGAGACATACCCCTGTTATCCTAGCTATGACAGGAAGCCTAAAATAGGTGGCTCACAGTGCCCAGGCAGAAAGCAAAACCCTATCTCAAAAATAACTAGTGCAGCCTAATGCTGGTGGCTCACACCTATAATTACACTCAGAAAGGCTGAGGCCTGAGGACTGAAATTTGTAGCCATCCCAGCAAGGAAAGTGCACAAGACTTATTTCCAATTAACTTCCAAAAGCCAGAAGTGGAACTATGCCTAAAGTGGTAGGATGCTAACCTTGAGCTCAGAGACAGAGCTCAGGCTAATTTCAAACTCCAGGATTGGCACCAAAATAAATAAACAAGCTGAGATTTTAGGATTACAGTTCAAAGCCTACCTGAGACTCTTATCTCTAATCACCAAAAAACCAGAGGGTATGCTCAAGTAGGAGAGTGCTATGCTAGCCTTGAGCAAAAAAGCCAAGAGACAGCTCCCAGGCCCTGAGTTCAAGCCACAGTACCAGCAAATAAAATAATAACCAGCACAAAAGAGGCCTGCAAGTGTAGCTCAGTGGTATAGCAGCTGCCTAGAAAGTCAAGAAGCATGAGTTCAAAACCCTAGTATAGCCACACATACATACAAAAAGACTAGGAAAATGGATGGAACTGGAAGCAATCATGTTAGCAAAATAAGCCAGACTCACAAGGGCAAGTAGAATAAGACTGTCCTTATTTGTGAATTTATTGCACACAGTTCTGACCAACCACAGTGAAAAAATAAATAAATTTTGAAAAGACCAAAGGAGATCTCAAAAAAAATATTTTTTTAACTCTCATGTGGGCATTCTATAGCTCAGTTGATTCAGAGATGCTCTCAGTCATACATTATCATCAGTTGTGTTTAAATTGTTTCCCTACCCTCAATTTGTGAAAAATACTTCCCGAAAAGCAAATGGTGCCCCCCAAAAAGTAAAACTTATAGAAATCCTAAGCCTAAGAAATCCTAAGAACATGTAATGTGCTTATTTTAAGTGCTTAAGTGAAAATCTAAGATTTATTGAAAGGCATGTCTTTGGTGCAAGCTGGGTGATATTATGAGAAAAACAAATCAAGAATCTGCATAATTCTTTAAGATCTGGTTTTTCGTAACCATGTCAATGTGAACAGCAGAAGTTGTAGTGATAGTCCTCCATGTGGCTTCAAGTTATAGATGCTCAGAACTACTCAAATACACAGAGGTAATGATTTATCCTCAACAGCAGTCTCTAGACCCATAGGCCTGCAGACATCAGTGGCCTATGGGAAGGGGAAACAAAGGAGGAGGCTTGATAAGAAATGTAGCCCAGGCCAGAGTTCAAGTACCATGACAAGGGGGGGGGGGGAATGTACTCATTATCTTGCCCATGTAATTGTAACCCTTCTGTACAGTATTTTCACAATAAAAAAAATAATAATAATGAATTAAATAAATTTAAAAAACATGAAAGTACTAAAAGGACTATTACAGATGTGAAAGAAAGAAGAGGGGGAATAATAGAGAAAGTGAATACAATATAAATGTCAACAAAAAGCCAAGACTTTGTACAATTAATATCCACTAATTTTTAAGTAATAATTTCAGTCTAAGAAATTAATTTGATAACTATGTATGAAAGAGCAGTAATTTATTAAGTGGTTATCTATATAAGCCCAATCTAGTCAAACTCCTCCTGGGTAGACACTGATTTTTATTTGATTTACTTAATATTTCAAAGTCACTACTTTTTGGTCATATTTTAGCTGATCCAAATTTGTAAAGGACCTCACTTCAGACACAGCTCTTATGGACTTCTGAACAAACATCGAACCAATTATACATGCAATTTTTCATGTAATCAATTCTGCTGTGATCCTGAGAGAATTCAGGTAGTAACAGTTTCAAAATTTTCCTCCTATATTTGTAATTTTCTGGTCTATACCACACCATCACAAGGCAGACCCAGTATGTTATTTGCATTCACACTATCTTGTAAGAGTCACAAATCCACTGAACAGAAGCTGAATGACAACTTCACAGATACATTAAGTAGCTAATATCAACTATATATAGAGAGAGAAAGATAAATATAACTATTACATTACATATACATATACATGACCATCACCAATTGAAAAATAATGTGATTTATCACTTTACTATATAAAATATATATGGTAGATTTGACATGTAAATATGTATATAAGTATATATATTATTGCCTATTAAGTAAAATGTTTATTTGATTTTTTTTCCTCTCATGGGAATAAAGTAAATAAAAAATTTTGAAGCATGTGTCTAGGAGTACTTTTAAAATTTGCTTTTACAGGACTGGGAAGGTTGTTTAGTGGTAGAACGCTTGCCTAGCATGAAGCCCTGGGTTCGATTACTCAGTACCACATAAACAGAAAAGGCCAGAAGTGGTACTGTGGCTCATGTGGTAGAGCACTAGCCTTAAGCAAAGAAGCTCAGGGACAGTTCCCAGGCCTGAGTTCAAGCCCCAGAACTGACACACCCAAAAAAAAAAAATGCTCTTACAGTTTTTATCAATGGATATTCTAGCTAATAAGAAAATAAAAGAAATTAAAGGCTCTGAATTACAAATGTTCACTTTCTAATAATGAATTTCACCAAGACAAGAACTGGGAAGGAGAGCGTGACCTACAGTAGTTCAGCTAAGTAAATTAAATACAACTTACTTCCTGGCGATGGTGGTCACTCGGATGCGCCTCTGGCCACTTGAATGCTGATACTGTGTCACAAACTGGATTGCACCACGTCCACCTTGAGGAATTGGAGCATTATGCTGTGTAAAAGAAGTAAAACCTAAGCAAAATATACTACACTGTCATCATACAATTATATTCTTCAATACTTATAAATGTTCATTCGAAAGTTGAAAGTCTCACATCAAAGAAAAGCTCAGGGCTAAATGGCTTCGCTATAGAATTCTACCAAATACGTAAAAAACGAATACCAACTCTTAAATGAATGAGATTTTTCCCAGGGATATATGGATTAGATCAACCTATGCAAACAAAAACTGGTATCTCTTAGAATGAAGGACATCAGAATTAAAGATAAAAACTGTATTATAATCATCTCAATAAATGAAGAAAAGGCATTTGATAGAATTCAACATCCCTCTTCCTGATGAAAAAACTGAACAAATTTTTTTATTAAAAAAAAAACCTCAACATAATAAAAGCAATACACACCAAGCCCATGACTATCATTATATCAAGAGGTATAAGAAAAAAAACTGAAAAATTTCTTTCATAGAGCTATAATAAGAGTGCCCACCTTCACTACTTTTACTCAACATAGTACTACATGTTCTGAGCAGAGCAATCAGGCAACAGAAAGAAAAAAGGCATTGAAACTGGAAGAGAAAGTTAAACTGTTACCGTTTGCAAATGACACAATCTTTCATATATGCAGAAAACTCCAAACACTTCACTCCAAATATTAGAATAAATTTAGCAAAGTCTCAGAATACAAAGACAAAACATAAAATTCAGCAAAAAAAATATATAAAAATAAAATAGCAAACTATCTATAATAGAAATCAAGGGCTGGAGATATAACTCAGAGGTAGAGCATTTGCCTACCAATTGAGATCTGGGTTCAATCTCTATCATGGATAGGAAAGGGAGAAAAGTAGAGAAAGGAGAAGAGGAGAGGGGAGGAGTGGGGGAAAATCAAGGAAGAAGAAGAAATCAAAAAAGTTATTCCATTTGTAACAAATACAAAAATACCTGTGAATAAATTTAACTATAGATGAAAAGTACAAAACATTAATGAAAGAAATTTAACAAGATATAAACTGAAAAACCGAAAGAATAAATACTGTTAAAAGGTCCATAGTGCCGGGCGCTGGTGGCTCACACCTGTAATCCTAGCTACTCAGGAGACTGAGATCTGAGAATCACGGTTCAAAGCCAGCCCGGGCAGGAGAGACTGTGAGACTCCTATCTCCAATAAACCACCAGAAAACCGGAAGTGGCGCTGTAGCTCAAGTGGTAGAGTGCTCGCCTTGAGCTGAAGAGCTGAGGGACAGCGCCCAGGCCCAGAGTTCAAGCCCCAGGACCGACAAAAAAAACAAAAGGTCCATAGTAAGAGGAGGCTACAATGCTTGGTAAGAAATGTACTCATTATCTTGCCCATGTAATTGTAACCCCTCTGTACAGTATTTTCACATTAAAAAATAAATTAAAAATTTTAAAAAAAGGTCCATAGTAAGAATGCAATCTATGGATTCAATATAATTCAATAAAGGTGGGTGCCAGTAGCTCACACTTGTAATCCTAGTTACTTAGAAGATGAGATCTAAGGACTGCTATTCAAAGTCAGCCCAAGGCAAAGAAGTACATGAGACTCTTATCTACAGGTAAGCAGCAAAACCACCAGACTAGAAGCATGAGTCTAGTGGTAGAGCACCAGATTTGAGTGGAAAAAAGCTAAACAAGAATACATAGCCTGGGCTGAGAATATGGCTTAATGGTAGAGCACTTGACTAGCATGCATGAAACCATGGGTTTGATTCCTCAGTACCATATAAACAGAAAAAGCCAGAAGTAGTACTGTGGCTCAAGTGGTAGAGTGCTAGCATTGAGCAAAAGAAGCTCAGAGACAGTACCAAGGCGCTGAGTTCAAGCCCCAGGACTGGCAAAAAAAAATAGAATACATGGTCTGCGTTCAAGTCCCAGTACCTGCACCAAAAAAGAAGAAAAACAAAAAATACCACTGACATTATCCACAGAACTATTAAAAAAATCCTAAAATTCAGAAGAAATATTCACTGCCTAAATTAAATACTTATTTGCTTGTCAATATTAAAATATAGGATGGCGTACCTGATTAACCACCTCAAAATAGATGGCTAAGGTTGAAGTGGGACTGAGCCCACATATCTTCCACTGACAAGTGCCACCTGTTCCTATCTCCTGCAAAACAAAACACAATGTAGAACAACAAAACACATTTTATTAGTATAATTTATATTAAAAAGAAAATGGGGGCTGGAGTCATGGCTCAAGGGGTAGAGCACCACTCTTTGAGCTAAAGCAAGTACCAGATACTGAGCTCAAGTCCCAGTCTCAGATTGTAATAAAAGGAAAAATCTTCCATAGGAAACAAAGTTTTGATGTCTAAACTAATTCAATGAACGTGAAAAGCTTAAAACTTTTAAGACCATATCAAACACATTATGAGATAAAAATTGAGCCCTTTTTATATAACAAAATTGTTCAGATACACAAATTTTTTGTTAAGTAAATTAAAAATACTGATGAAAGGTCTTTTTACTCTGTTGCCTTTAAAAGCATATACCTTTTAGTGCATTTGTTTGTAAGTATGTGATCTATGGAAATGGACACTTAACACAGGGCATAGGTATGTATGACAAGTCATGCAGTCAGATTTCCAAGCAGAGTCCTGAGAAAATTGAAACATATGCAAACTGCTTATAAATTAGTTTGGTAACTCTGTCATTTTTAAGGCTGATTGCCTATTTTGTATTATTTGCCTCACTGTCCTCTTTAGAGCTACATGATTCTATGATTTGGGATATATCACACTTCCTCTAAATACGAAAAAAAGAAATAAGGGAATAGAAACTCCAATCTTGCCAAGTTGGTAATTTTGCTGCTTATTCTGGTAACAGAAATTCATATTGAATTGATTTTACTTTCAGAAGTATACAAATTTCCAAACCTTAAAAAAAAGTTTTAAGAAACACTAGGGTAAGGAATAACAAAGGCATAGGAAACAAAGGACTGATGATAAAAAGTATGAAAGTTTTAATTTAGCAGTAGATGGGAAATCCTATGTGAAAAGAACAAACATGAACAGAAATCTACAAAGAGAAGGTGAACCATATAAAACCCATACAATAAATTCAAAAGGAATGCTAAAGTCTGCCTTTTCAGGTCTAGCGCTGTCTGAGAATTAACTGTATTTTCTTTTACAATAAAAATGACTTACATTTTCAGACACGCAGGGTCCTTTAGAATTAAGAGACACACAGGGTCCTATAGCTCCTGAAATCTTTATTTCCCTTGAGGTCTGCAAAATAAGAATATACTATGTTTGATTTCCCCAGACAAGACCAGATGTTCATAAGTATTTAAGAATATAAGCTACCTCTCCATATTTAATACTAGGAAGTCAATGAAAATATACTAACATTAAAAAATAACTGGCTACTGAGTACGTCTACACTGATAAATATCAGATTTAAAAATCAATGCCTAATTTTAATCCTCTGTTTCAAACAGCCATAGTCAATCTCCATTTGGAAACCTGACCCTGAGTTCAAACTCAGCACACTCATAATTCACATTTCCTCCTCCCAAACTGTAGAGATCATATATTGTTGTTCCTTGATACCAAGTATAGGAAACCATTTTTCTGCCAAGAGTCATTTGGATATTTATAGTATCATTCTAAGGCCATACAAAACTGTGAATACAGGAAGGAGGACCACAGACAGCTGGAGAGAAGCATTAAGTGTCTGTACCAAATGATTTTGAGAACCTTGGAGGGCCTGAAGGTGGATGTTTTCCACCTCATCTCTACAGAAAATTAAATCTTCAAGAATGATCTCTTTCCAGTCTCTACAGCTACCAAAATTTAAGCTTCCATATTATGGCCTGAAAACATTAAAAGGCCTATGCCTGTTTTCTTGAGATTCTTTTCCTGGCCAATCCTGAATACCACTGTCAGATTTATTACTCAAAACACAGTTCTTAGGGCTGGAAGTATGGCTCAAGTGGTACAGCAATCAGCCTAGCAAGTGCAAGATCCTGAGTTCAAATCACAGTTTCATTTAAAAGAAAAGTTCTTTAATAACCTACAAATGATTTCTATAGATATATGTATCTTCAAACAACAACCTACCCACAAAATTGACACTGTTGTTGCTTTTATTTCCCCAAACCTACCAGCTACTAGCTACTATCACTTAGCATTTTCCTCAAGCATTTCATGTTAATTCTCACCTGACTCTTCACATTTAAGTTCCTAACTAAAATGCACTCTCCTCTTATCCTGAACAAAAAAAAGCAAAACAAAACTCCCCTAGAATAAATAATGTCCTACATATGTTCACTTTTTTCCCTTGAACTTTTAGAGTACTTTTAGTTCCTACTGTTATTTCATTCTTTCACGTTAGTCTCATTTCTCATCACTTACAACAAGACCTTAACTTTAGGTATCCTGACACCTCTACAAATTCCTCGTATAGTGCTAGATAGGCAGAAAATATTCAATGATATAAGAAGATTAACAATGGGCTGGGAAGGTGGCTCAGTGGTAGAGTGCTTGCCTTGCATGCCTGAGGCCCTGGGTTCGATTCCTCAGCACCACATAAGCAAAAAGAAAAAAAGCCGGAAGTGGCGCTGTGGCTCAAGTGGTAGAATGCTAGCCTTGAGCTGAAGAGTTGAGGGACAGCGCCCAGGCCCAGAGTTCAGACCCCATGACCGGACCCAAAAAAAAAAAAAAAAAGAAGATTAACAAAAAATAGTTATGGGCACTGGTGGCTCACACCTGTAATCCTAGGTACTCAGGAGGCTAAGATATGAAGATCACAGTTCAAAGCCAGACCATGCAAGAAAAGTCCATGAGACTTTTATCTCTAATTAATCACCAAAAAGCCAGGAATGGAGCTGTGGCTCAAGTGGCAGAGTGCCAGCCTTTAGCTAAAATAGATAAAGAAGAGCAATGTAATCCTGAAGTCAAGCCCCAGTCCTGGTATCAATAAATAAAGTAATAGTATATTTATAATTTATGTATTATACTTTATATAAACACATATGTATATAAATACACTATAATTAATATATTTATATTTTATTTAATAAAGCTTCAAAATCAGTGTTTATGCATATAACTGTCATTAGATTTTAAATCCAAATTTGAAATGAATTAATAACTGTGTAACTAACCCAAAATTGTTTTGTATCATTTCAAGTTTGAAATGACATTTTTCAAGTTTAAAATACATAGAGAGCTGGGAAGGTGGCTCAGTGGTAGAGTGCTTGCCTTGTATGCATGAGGCCCTGGGTTCAATTCCTCAGCACCACATAAACAGAAAAGGCTGGAGGCTGGGAAGTTGGCTCAGTGGTAGAGCTCTTGCCTTACATGCATGAGGCCCTGGGTTCGATTCCTCAGCACTACATAAGCAGAAAAGGCCAGAAGTGGGGCTGTGGCTCAAGTGGTAGTGCTTGCCTTGAGCTGAAGAGCTGAGGGACAGCACCCAGTCCCAGAGTTCAGACCCCACGACTGACCAAAAAAAAAAAAACAGAAAAGGCTGGAAGTGGCACTGTGGCTCAAGCGGTAGTACACTCACTAGCTCTGAGCTGAACAGCACCCAGGCCTAGAGTTCAAGCCCATGACTGACCAAAAAAAAATAGTTTCCTCTTAAGTTAGATAATTTATGCACCTAAAAAGAGAAAACAACACTAAATTACATCAATTTGGTTGGGAAGGTGGCTCAGTGGTAGAGTGCTTCCCTAGCATGTACGAAGCTCTGGGTTCAATTCCTCAGTACCACATACACAGAAAAGGCCTGAAGTGGTGCTACAGCTCAAGTGGTAGCACGCTAGCCTTGAGCAAAAGAAGCTCAGGGATAGTACCTAGGCCTTAAGTACAAGCCCCAGGACAGACTAAATAAATAAATAAATTTAGCAAGAATAAAAGATAAAACATACAACTGGGTGCAGTGAAAGGATGCCTGTTCCAACATTAAAAAAGCTGAGGCAGGAGGACCAAGAGTTAAGAGGTCAGCCTTGACTACACGGCAAGACCCTGTCTCAAAAATGATCAAACAAAAACACTTTAAAAAATTACATCCAATATAAACAAACAATAGAGTTAAGCGAAATTTTATCTATTTAATTCTACTTTATTCACAAATGTTCAGAAATGCTTAGTCTCATTGGACATGTACAATGTTGACAGATCTTCCCAGTGAACCAAATTTCCCACCTAAGGTTTCAATACATATATTGTGTTTGACTAATATTTTTACCGTAAGATCAAGCCTACAAATTCCTCTTGATAACCATAACACACTTATCAAGTTTGAGTTCATACCTTTATTTCTAACGTACCACCAAAGCCCATTTTAAACTGTCCATGCATATCTTTGGTGAAGACTCGTTGAAAAGTTTGCTTAAATAAGGAAGTGTTGAAAGAGTCACCCATCACCATATACCCGCTGCACAGAAAAAAAAAAAAAACGAAAACACAATGAATGTAAGTTATCTAGGTCACATGCTACATATACATATATTACCACCCAAGGTTACAAGAAACTTTCAAGCTATTTCCAAAAATGTGTGTGTGTGTGTGTGTGTGTGTGTGTGTGTGTATGCATTTGCATGTATGCATATGTACCTGTACTGGGTCTCAAACTAGGGCTTACAAGCTGTCCCTTAGGTTTTTCACTCAAGGCTGGTGTTGTACTACTAAAGACACAGTCCCACTTAGGCTTTTTAGTGGTTACCTGGAGATAAAAGCCTTATGGACATTCCTGCCTGAGCTGACTTCAAACCATGATCCTGAGATCTCAGCATCCCAAGTAACTAAAATTACAGCTATGAGCAACCAGCAAATGGCTTATTTGGCTACGTTTTAGAGTCTGGGAATTATAAATAAAAAATGCAGTCCATGAGACTCTTATCTCCAATAAACCACTAGGAAAACCAGAAGTGGCTCTGTGGCTCAAATGGCAGAGCACTAGCCTCAAGCTGAAGAGCTGAGGAATAATGCCCAGGTCCAGTTCAAGGCCTACAACTGACAAAAAAAAAAAAAAACCTACTGAAGTAATAAAACTTTGGGATATTAAAATTTTAAAACACAGCTAGGCACTGGTGGCTCACGCATGTAATACTAGCTACTTAGTAAGCTGAAATCTGAGGATTGCGGTTCAAAGCCAGCCCAGGCAGGAAAGTCCATGAGACTCTGATTTCTATCTACCAGAAAACTGGAAGTGGTATTATGGCTCAAGTAGGAGAGCACTAGCCTTGAACTGAAGAGCTCAAAGACAGCACCCAGACCCAGATTCAAGCCCCATGACTGAGAAAAAAAAAAAAAATTGAAACAGAACTTGTGATTTTACAATTCTGTGTTTAAAAAAAAGTCAAAGTATAGGCTGGGAAGGTGGCTCAGTGGTAGAGCACTTGCCTTGCATTCCTGAGGCCCGATTCCTCAGCACCACATAAGCAAAAAGAAAAAATCCGGAAGTGGCGCTGTGGCTCAAGTGGTAGACTGCTAGCCTTGAGCTGAAGAGCTGAGGGACAGCGCCCAGGCCCAGAGTTCAGGCCCCACAACCGGACCCAAAAAAAAAAAGTCAAAGTGTAAGCTGGGCATTGGTGGCTTATGCCTGTAATCCTAGCTACTCAGGAGTCTGAGATCTGAGGATCGTGGATCAAAGCCAGTCCAGGCAGGAAAGTCCATGAGACTCTTATCTCCAATAAACCACTCAGAAAAACGGAAGTGGCACAGTAGCTCAAGTGGTAGAGCACTAGCATTGAGCTGAAGAGCTGAAGGACAATGCCCAGCCCCAGAGTTCAAGCCCCATAAGCAAAAAAAAAAAAAAAAGACACACTAAAATCATTAACAGGGGCTAGGAAGGTTGCTCAGTGGTAGAATGCTTGCCTCGAATGCATGAGGCCCTGAGTTTGATTCCTCAGCACATAAACAGAAAAAGCCAGAAGTGGCTCTGTGGCTCAAGTGGTAGAGTGCTGCCTTGAGCTGAAGAACTGAAGGATAATGCCCAGGCCCAGTGTTCAAGCCCCACAATGGACAAAACAGAGGTTGTTCTGAAGTAGTGAGACAACAAGGATACTTTTATTTTCCTGAACTATCATTATTGGTTTATATTTGTAAACTGTCATTATTAACTTATAATTATATAACTTCTACAAATTCCCATACATACCCAGTAAGGTTGGGACAGCACTTCATCTCCAGGAGGCCTGTCTGATCTAATGCACAAGCATAGATATCGATAACGTGGCCAGTTGTAGCAGCCCGATTAGCTAATGCTTCAAAATGCTGTAAGAGATGTTTTAATTAAATCAAATTATTTTAAAACATTCATTTTACATATCTTTTTCCTATTAACAGATCAAAATAATTTAAGACTTAAAAAAAAATCACCTAACTTAAATATTTGTTCTTAATGTTTCATAAAAATGACACAACTGCTAAAATATGACCATTTCATGTTTTATTCAAAGCCACAATTTCTTAATAAAATAATAGGAACATATTTACTTTTCATATATAAGCATGATAGAACAACACAGAATTCCTTTTCTCTACCTTTGTCAAGTTGACAAAAATCATCAAAAGAAATAATAACAAAAGCAGGAAGAAAATTTCAACTATTTTCTGTAGCTCTAATCAAGAAAAATTACAAGTTCAAAAGGAAAACTAGTTGACAGGGGGAAAAAAAGCATTTAAGCCAGGCTTATACCTATTGTAACTATTCAGAAGGCTGAGAACGGAAGATCACAGTTTGAAGCCAGCTATGGCAATAAAGCCCATGAGACTCTTATCTCCAATACACTACTCAGAAAAAGCTAGAAGTGGTGCGGTGACTCAAATGGTAAAACACTAGCCTTAAGCACAAAAAGGCTCAGGGACAGCACCCAGGCTCAAGTTCAAGCCACAGGACCAGAAAAAAAAAAAAAGGCATTTACTAACAGTGACAAAATTGTCATTAAATATTTTCAAAAATATAATGATGACTGTTAAAAATATGAAATAACAGCACAACTAAATCTGAACTAAAAATTAACAGGGATATTAACAAGCATAACCAATATAAAAGAGACCATAATCATCATTAATGAAATATCCTTGCACAAATTCCAAAATGTAACATTAGAAGAATAGAAAAGAATTCACAAGAAAAAGATGCCACTCTAGCACCAGTGACTCACACCTGTAATCCTAGCTACTGAAGAGGCTGAGATCTGAGGATAGTGGTTCAAACCCAGCCTGGGCAGGAAAGTCCATGAGACTCTTATCTCCAATTAACCACCAAAAAACCAGAAGTAGCACCATAGCTCAAGTGGTAGAGCTCTGGCATTAAGATGAAGAGCTCAGAGACAGCGCCCAGCCAGAGTTCAAGCCCCATGACCAACATCATCAAAAAAAAAAAAAAAAATGCCAGTGAATTCAAACTATGAACAGGAAACAGTAGAGACTGCCTAATGCCTAAAAGAAAAACTGCAAAATATACTAGACTTTCCTAAAAAGAAAGATATTCTGTAACACAAAAAATTTTAAAACACACAGGATTTCTCGCCGGAGTATCTTTAGAGATACTTATTCAGACCCACTTTTAAGTTTTTCAGTATTTCAAACCAGAGCCATAAAGACATGGCTCAACATATATTCACACAAATATATATATTCACACACATATGCAAATATTATGCCTTTGAATAGTATTATAGTATCAGACTTCATACCAGATTACTGTCAAAAATAGTGTATTCTTCCCCTCCCATAAAAAGAATAACTGTTTTTAGGAGGTGAAGCTCAAAGGGGAGACTGCATGCCAAACAAGTTCAAGGCCTAGAATTCCTTCCCCATCAACACCATAATGGGGTGGGTGGAAGTGTTTAAAACTATACTCATGTTATAATAAGTTTAAAAAAAGTTACAAAACAACATTACCTTAGTTCCCTTCTTAACATATTTGGCATTATCTTTATCGATGTCATGCCAGGATCTTATAGGTGTCTTCAATTCATCTCCCACCACCATTCCAGGCCCCTGAGTAGCAGGACCACCAATGAACATCATGATGCGAGCACCAGTGTTGGGAAAAGTGCACTGTAGGAAACAGGGAACTCATCAAAAGAGGTTCAAGAAAACAAAAACATGCAGTTATACATCTCTGATAATGAGTTGTAATATATTTTTTCTAAAGAGAGAAAAGTATTATTTCTTTTTTTTTTTTTTTTTGTCAGTCGTGGGGCTTGAACTCTGGGCCTGGGCGTTGTCCCTCAGCTCTTCAGCTCAAGGCGAGCGCTCTACCACTTGAGCTACAGTGCCACTTCCGGTTTTCTGGTGGTTTATTGGAGATAGGAGTCTCACGGTCTCTCCTGCCCGGGCTGGCTTTGAACCGAGATCCTCAGATCTCAGCCTCCTGAGCAGCTAGGATTACAGGCGTGAGCCACCAGCGCCCGGCTAGAAAAGTATTATTTCTAAGGACTTAGCATTATTTCTAGGAAATCAATGTTTAAAACCAAATTAAAGTTGAGCACCAGTGGCTCACACCTATAATCCTAGCTACTCAGGAGGCTAAAATCTGAGGATCACGGTTCAGAGCCAGCCAAGGCAGGAAAAGTCCATGAGACTCTGATTTCCAATTACCCACCAAAAAACCAGAAGTGGCATTGAGCTGAAGAGCTCAGGGACAACATGCAGTCCCAGAGTTAAAGCCCCATGACCAGCAAAAAGCAAAAAAAAAAAAAAAAAGTTGTGCAATTCTCTTTTAAAATCCTAAATAGGGGGCTGGGAATGTGGCTTAGTGGTAGAGTGATTGCCTAGCATGCATGAAGCCCTGGGTTTGATTCCTCAATACTACATAAGCAGAAAAGGACAGAAGTAGTACTGTGGCTCAAGTGGTAGAGCACCAGCCTTCAGCAAAAGCATCTCAGGGACAGTACTCAGCAAAAATAAATAAATAAAATTCTAAATACTTTTTTTTGGTCGATTGTGGGGCTTGAATTCTGGGCCTGTGCACTGTCCCTCAGCTCTTCAGCGCAAGGCTAGTGCTCTACCACTTGAGCCACAGTGCCACTTCTGGTTTTATGAGTGGTTTATTGGAGATAAGAGTCTCACAGACTTTCTTGTTGGCTTTGAACTGTAATCCTCAGATCTCAGCCTCCTGAGTAGCTAAGATTACAAGTGTCAGCCACTGGCGCCTGGCAGGTATTTCTAATTTTAAAAGAATCTATAACCAAGTGCTAGTGGCTTACACCTGTAATCCTAGCTACTCAGGAGGCTGAGGTCTGAGGACCACTGTTTGAAGGCAGCTGAACAACACAGGATTTGAGACTCTTACTTCCAATTAGCCACCAGAAAACAGAAGTGACACTGTTGCTCAAAGCGGCAGACTGCTAGACTATAGCAAAAGAGCTCAGAGACTGCACCCAGGCTCCGAATTCAAACCACAAGACTGACAAAAAAATGCTAATAAAAAAAATAATCTATAAACCTAATCCCTATAAACATTTCTCTTGCTTAAATACATAGCAATAAAAAGAAAAGGCATCTTTTTCTGCTTCATTATTGCTGTTGCTCTAGTTTTTTTTAATTAATATATAGCATGACATCCTTGAAGATGACACATTGAGTACTCCAATCTACTTATTCTTCTTCCTACAGCCAGTGAAATGGCAGAAAAAGTACTGCTTAAGGGGCTGGGAAGGTGGCTCAGTGGTAGAGCACTTGCCTTGCATGCATGAGGCCCTGGGTTCGATTCCTCAGCACCACATAAGCAAAAAAGAAAAAAAAGCCAAAAGTGGCACTGTGGCTCAAGTGGTAGAGCACTAGCCTTGAGCTGAAGAGCTGAGGGACAGTGCCCAGGCCCAGAGTTCAGGCCCCACGACTGGACCCAAAAAAAAAAAAAAAAAAAAAGTACTGCTTAAAAAATAAGTCAACAGGAGCTGGGAAGGTAGCTCAGTGGTAAGTCAAAAGGAGCTGGGAAGGTAGCTCAGTGATAGAGTGCTTGCCTTGCATGCATGAGGCCCTTAGTTCAATTCCTCAGCACCACATAAGGAGAAAAAGCCGAAGTGGCAATGTGGCTCAAGTGGTAGAGTGCTAGCCTTCCTTGAGCTGAAGAGATGAGGGACAGTGCCCAGGCCCAGAGTTCAGGCCCCATGACTGGCAAAAAAAATAATAAGTCAGGGGCTGGGAAGGTGGCTCAGTAGTAGAGCGCTTGCCTTGCATGCATGAGGCCCTGGGTTCGATTCCTCAGCACCAAATAAGCAAAAAGAAAAAAAGCCGGAAATGGCGCTGTGGCTCAAGTAGTAGAGTGCTAGCCTTGAGCTGAAGAGCTGAGGGACAGTGCCCAGGCCCAGAGTTCAGGCCCCGCTCCACAATCGGACCCAAAATAATAATAATAATGATGATGATGATGTCAACAGCCAGGCACTGGTTGCTCATGCTTATAATCCTGGCTACTCAGGAGGCTGAGATGTGATGATCATGATTTCAAACCAGACTGAGCAAGGAAGTCTGTGAGACTCTTAGCTCCAATAAACTAATAAAAATGCCAAAAGAAGTGGAGCTGTGGCTCTAGTGGTAGAGCACTAGCCTTGAGCAAAAAGTTGAGGGACAGAACCCAGGCCCTGATTTCAAGTCCTAGGACCAGCAAAAAAATAATGTAAGTCAACAGCACTGAGGAGTTCAGTGGTGAAGTGCTTGACAAGCATCATAGGTTTGACCTCCAGAAACACACACACACACACACACTACATGCCAAAAAAATTCTTCCTTGCTACCTCAAGAAGTCCTACAGCTATGGAAAGAGCCACTCCTGAGGAACGCAAAGGTCTCTTTCCCTGTGGGACAGGCCAAGGGTCTCTCTGAAGTTCTCCCAGAAGATCTGTGAGATTCATGTCTATTTTCTGTACTGGCTGTAAGAATCTGCAAAATAAAATTGAATAGAAAACCATTTATAATTGGGTGCAAGTGGCTCATGCCTGTAATCCTAGCTTCTTAGGAAGCTGAGATCTGAGGATGGCAGTTTGAAGCCATCCCAGACAGGAGAGACTCTTATTTCCAATTAACCACCAGAAAGCCAGAAGTAGTGCTATGGTTCAAAGTGGTAGAGCACTTGCCTTGAGAAAAAGAACTCAGGGACAGCCCACCAGCACCATGATCGACCAAAACTGACCCAAAGAATTTTTTTAAAAGAAAGAAAAAAGAAAACCATGTATGGATGTAAGGATTTAAGATTTCCTAGAGCGGACCCAAAAAAAATAAATAAAATAAAAAGCTTTTTTTTTTTTTTTTGGTCAGTCGTGGGGCCTGAACTCTGGGTCTGGACACTGTCCCTCAGCTCTTCAGCTCAAGGCTAGCGCTCTACCACTTGAGCCACAGGGCCACTTCTGGCTTTTTTCTTTTTGCTTATGTGGTACTGAGGAATCGAACCCAGGGCCTCATGCATGCAAGACAAGCGCTCTACCATTGAGCCACCTTCCCAGCCCTAAAATAAAAAGCTTTTGAGCATTATTTTGACTTGAACTCCACCAAACCTCAAAAATTGTTGTTTTTTTTTTTTTTTTTTTGTCGGTCGTTGGGCTTGAACTCTGGTCCTGGACGCTGTCTCTCAGCTCTTCAGCTCAAGGCTAGCACTCTACCACTTGAGCCACAGCACCACTTCCAGTTTTTCTGGTGGTTTATTGGAGATTAGAGTCTCTTGGACTTTGCTGCCCGGGCTAGCGATCCTCAGATCTCAGCCTCCCAAGTAGCTAGGATTATAGGTGTGAGCCACTGGCGTCCAGCAAAAATCATGTTTTTTATGAAGTTAAATATAGGAAGTCTTGAAGTAGCGCTATGGATCAAGTGGTAGAGCACTAGCCTTGAGTTGATGAGCTGAGGGACAGCGCCCAGACCCAGAGTTCAAGCCCCACGACTGACAAAAAAAAAAAAATAGGAAGTCTTGGGGCTGAGAAGGTGGCTCAGTGATAGAGTACGTGCCTTGCATGCATGAGGCCCTGGGTTCGATTCCTCACCACCAAATAAGCAGAAAGAGTCAGAAATGGTGTTGTGGCTAAAGTGGTAGACCACTCACCTGGGCTGAAGAGCTTAGGGATAGTGCCCATGCCCAGAGTTCAGACCCCACAAGTGAGAAAAAAAAAAAAATGGGAAGTCTGCCAGGCAGTAGTGGCTCACACCTACTATGTGAGCTACTCAGGAGGCTGAGTGAGATCTAAGGCTCACAATTCAAAGCCAGCCTGCTCAGGAAATTCCTGGAGACTCTTATCTTCAATTAACCACAAAAAAAGGAAAGTGGAGCCATGGCTCAAGTGGTAGAGCACTAGATTTTGAGCAAAAGGAGCTCAGAAACGCACCCAGGTCCTGAGTTCAAGTTCCAGGAGTGGCACTAAATTTAAAAAAATAAAAAAGCCAGGAAACATCTAAACTAAATTCCTTACATTGTAATGAAGAAAAATGAATAATTTTTAGCCAGGTGCCAGTGGCTCATGCCTGTAATCTGGAACTACTCAGGAGTCTGAGATCTGAGGATGATGGATCAAAGCCAGCCCAAGCAGGTATATCAATGAGACTATCTCCAATTAACCACTAGAAAACCAGAATTGGCACTGTGGCTCAAGGGGTAGAGTGCTAGCCTTGAGCTGAAGAGCTCAGGGACAGAGCACAGGCCCAGAGTTCAAGCCCCATGACTGACAAAAATAATAATAATAATAATTTTAGTGATATTACTCTGCCTTAACTCCAAATTGGGTGCATGACTCAAGTTGTACCGTGCCTGCCTAAAAAAATATGAGGACTTGAATTCAATTCCTAATACCAAGAGATTATACTCCTGCAACACAATTACATTCCTAAAAACACTCGTATAGTATCATGAAACTCATATGCTCAAGGGTATGAGATGCTCAAAATAGCTTCATGAATTATAAATCCTGTTTGTCATATTATTACCTATTGGAAGGAGGCGGCTGCTGTACCTGAGGACCACGTGTTGCTTGAGTTACTGGTACTTTAGCAAGCCCCAGCATTTCCTGTAAAGAGATTATTTATCTAAGTGATATTCATTGTTTACAAAGAGTTATGAACTTATTTACCATGTTCAAGGTGCTATACTAGAAATTAGGGACACAAAAATAAAGAACACAACAAGGTCTCTTTCCTCAGAAGACAAACAGTACAGTTGGAGACACTATAAAGGAAGCAATACTAATTCAATGAAATTATCATGAGAGAGAAAGTACAAGGTATATAAGAAAAACAGATTATTAAGTTAGAAATATTCATATATAACTCAGAGTCAAAATAAGTTAATGTGGCTGGATATGGAGCACACACCTGAGTCCTAGCACTAGAGAGTCTGACTGAAGCTAGAAGATCTTTTTTTGGGGGGGAGGGGGGGAGGTCCGGTCGTGGGACCTGAACTCTGGGCCTGGGCGCTGTCCCTCAGCTCTTCAGCTCAAGGCTAGCGCTCTACCACTTGAGCCATAGCGCCACTTCTGGCTTTTTTCTTTTTGCTTATGTGGTGGTGAGGAATCGAACCCAGGACCTCAGGGATGCAAGGCAAGTGCTCTACCACTGAGCCACCTTCCCAACCCAAAGAAGATCTTGAGTTAAAGGCCAGCCTGGGTACATAAGAGTTCCAAGTCAACTTGAACCATATAATGAAACTGTCTCAAAAAAAACAGAACAAACAAAATGCTTAGTCTTAGAGTAAAAATATGTAATAATCACAGTCTATAAACCTACCTCATATATACCAGATTCTGAGCTTACCTCTTTATATGTATTACAGATATGATAAAATATGACAAAATAATAAAAAATCAGGCACAGTGGCACACAACTGTAATTCTATCTACTTAGAAGACTGAGGAAGGATTTAGAGTTTAATACCAACTTGTGTGAGATGCTATCTCAGGAGAGCCCTCCCACCTAAGATATAGGAGGTACGAGAAGGGTAAATATGGTCAAATATCCTAAATGTATGTAAATTTTAACAATAAAATATGTTGATCTGTTCCAAGGGAAGGAGGAATGAGAAGAGATAGGCGGGATGGGTTTGATCTGGATACACTGTATACATATATGGATTTGTTCCAAGAGGAGGAGGAATAGAAAGAGACAGGAGGGATGGTGATCTGGATACATTATATACATATATGGAAACAACACAATCCTTTTATATAATTAATAATGGAGGGGGCTGGGAAGGTGGCTCAGTGGTAGAGCGCTTGCCTTGCATGCATGAACCCTGGGTTCGATTCCTCAGCACCACATAAGTAAAAAGAAAAAAGCCAGAAGTGGCGCTGTGGCTCAAGTGGTAGAGCACTAGCCTTGAGCTGAAGAGCTGAGGGACAGCGCCCAGGCCCAGAGTTCAGACCCCACGACCCGACCCAAAAAATAAAAAAATAAAAAAAAAAGAAAGACTGTACAGAAAGAGAAAGAGAAAGGAAAAAGAGAGAGAGGAAGAGATAGAGGGAGGAAGGGACGAAAGGGAGGGAAGGAAGGAAGGAAGGTAGGAGAGAGGGAGGGAGGGAGGGAGGGAGGGAGGGAGGGAGGGAGGGAAGAAAGCATGCAGGCAGGGAGGCAGGCAAAGATAAAGTAATTTGTGTAATGTTGTACAACAAAGCAAAAAAATTTTTTTTTTTTTTTTTTTTGTCGGTCGTGGGGCTTGAACTCTGGGCCTGGGCGTTGTCCTTCAGCTCTTCAGCTCAAGGCGAGCGCTCTACCACTTGTGCTACAGCGCCACTTCTGGTTTTCTGGTGGTTTATTGGAGATAGGAGTCTCACGGTCTCTCCTGCCCGGGCTGGCTTTGAACCGCGATCCTTAGATCTCAGCCTCCTGAGTAGCTAGGATTACAGGCGTGAGCCACCAGCGCCCGGCTAACAAAGCAAAATTTTAATCCAGGTTTTCCTACAAAACCCTGTAAAGACTTACACCATACTAGGTACATTAATAAAGAAAGTGATGCAAAATTATACAAATAGAAAAGTTTAGGTTTGAACCACAGGACGAGTTGTAGAATAAGTGGCAGAACATTTGCCTAGCAAGCACAGCGTCCTGAATTCAAGGCCTGGTACTACCACCAATTAAAAACAAAAAAGTCAAACACTGGACTATTCAGGGAGAAGGTATGGGTTCTTTTCAATCAAACACAGAAAGAAGATTAAAATGTTCTGATGAGGAAAAAAAAAATTCCTCTATAAGCATTTATTTGTCTATTGCAAAAGGAAGGTATTTTATGCACTACATATGGATTATAGTTTAAATGAAAGGTACTCTATGATCAAAACTTAACTACTCAGGGGCTAGGAAGGTGGCTCAGTGGTAGAGCGCTTGCCTTGCGTGCATGAGGCCCTGGGTTCGATTCCTCAGCACCAAATAAGCAAAAAGAAAAAAAAGCCAGAAATGGCGCTGTAGCTCAAGTGGAAGAGCATTAGCCTTGAGCTGAAGAGCTCAGGGACAGTGCCCAGGCCCAGAGTTCAGGCCCCACGACAGGACCAAAAAAAAAAAAAAACTTAACTACTCATTTAGAAATAACAAAATCCACAATCTGACAAGTGCATGTGATCCTAATATGCAATATGTAACTCCTTTACCCCAGAAGAAAATGCATGTTTCCTCAATGAAAAACATTTTATGCTTAATGTGTATGTGTCTGTATATGTACTCATAGTTCACCTATTAATAACTCCATGCCTGAAAATATTTCCCTTTGCCAAACATAGCCAAGTGTTGAGTTTCTACTTGAAATGTCAAAAGCAAAAGCAAGCAGGGCACCAGTGGCAAATACCTATAATCCTAGCTAGTCAGGAGGCTGAGATCTGAGGATCTTGCTTCAAAGCCTGCCCAAGCAGGAAAGCCTATGAAACTCTTATCTCTAATAAACTACTCAAAGAAAGCCAAAAGTAGAATTGTGGCTCAAGTGGTAGAGCCCTAGCCTGAAGTAAAAGCAGCTCGGGGACAGAGCCCAGAACCTGAGTTCAAGCCCCAGTGCAACAAATCAAAGGTGTGTGATTGCTCTCTATTTGCCTGAAGCACTACTCTTCTCTAAACCCTTTAAATCTCTAGAAAAAATACCTTTAACTATTGTAAAGATACAGTTAAAAAAGTCTTCAATCTGCTGCTGGGGACTCCTGGTAGAGCATCTTTCTTTTTTTTTTTTTTTTTTTTTTGGGGGGGGGGTAGGTCGTGGGGCCTGAACTCTGGGCCTAGGCGCTGTCCCTCAGCAATTCAGCTCAAGACTAGTGCTCTACGACTAGAGCTACTGCACCACTTCTGGCTTTTTCTGCTTATGTGGTGCTGAGGAATCGAACCCAGGGCCTCATGCGTGCAAGGGAAGCTCTCTACCACTGAGCCACCTTCCCAATCCCTCGAGCATGTTTCTTGAATGCACAAGGTCCTAGATTAAATACTACAAAAAAAAGTCTTCAATCTGAGTAATAGCAATTTAAGGCACACAAGACAAAACTGATGTCAATATTACTTATGTATTATAATTCAATTATATTAATCATTCATTTTATTAATTTCCAGAAACATATTCAAAAGACATTTATAAATACATATATTGATATTCACACATAATTAAAAACTATCATTCTTCTTACCTGCAGTTGTTTGGCAGATAGATCTTTTGTTCCTCTAAAGACATAGCTTTTTGAAATGCCTTCACATCCAAGCTCATGAACCTGCACCATTCTCCCAAAAGTAATAAGTCCAACCAAAGCTGTTGGTGGCAAGAGACTTAATGACATCTGCATGGATTCCTTCAAGGCTTGTAAGTCTTCATCTTCCATGCAAGTATCAACAACGTAGAGGAATATCAAAGGCATTTGAGGACCACGCTTTTAAGAAAATTTTGCAATAAGAAAAGATATTAACACTTCAATGCAATATTTAAAACAGTCATTCAAGGACTCATTAATTAGTACAAATTCTAATATGTGCATACAATGCAATAATAACTAAGCCATAACAGAAATAAAGTAGGTTATATGTGTTGTTATTGAAAGGTGGCTCAGAAGCTGTACTGAGGTAAAAATTAAGTTTAAATACAACATAAGCCTGGTACCAGCAGCTCACACCTGTAATCCTAGCTACTCAGGAGGCTAAGATCTGAAGGTCCCATTTCCAAGCCAGCCCAGACAGGAAAAGTCTGTGAGACTCTTACATCCAATTAACCACTAAAAAATCAGATATGGCTCAAGTGGTAGAATACTAGCCTTGAGGGGAAAAACAAACAAACAAACAAGCTCAAAGTCAGTACCCAAGCTCTGCACCCAAAAGAAAAGAAAGAAAAAAGTCATATTATTACACAGAGGGAAATTTATTTTCTATTTAATTACAGGAAGTTAAATTTGCTCTTGTGTCTATATGTCACAAGCTTTTACTTGCAAATCAACATTTTCTAAGTCTGAATTTCATGTAAAAAGTATTTGTTTACTTTTAAATAATAAATCAGTAACTATGTAGCTTAATTAAGCCAGGCATGGTGGTTCACATCTGTAGTTTCAGCTACTTAGGGAGGAGCACTTGAATCAGCAAGTTCAAAACGAGACTGGACAGCACAGCAAGACCTCAATCTCATTTTTTTTAATTTTTTTAAGTTTAAAAAGTATGTATAAAGTGGCACTGTAGCTCAAGTGGTAGAGCAATCGCCTTGAACTGAAGAGCTGAGGACAGCGCTCAGGCCCAGAGTTCAAACCCCACAACTGACAAAAACAAAACAAAACGAAACAAAATAATAATAATAATCCCTCATAGCATTTGGGGCTGGGAAGGTGGCTCAGTGGTAGAGCACTTGCTTTGCATGCATGAGGCTCTGGGTTCGATTCCTCAGCACCACATAAGAAAAAAGGAAAAAGCTGGAAGTGGCACTGTGGCTCAAGTGGTAGAGCGTTAGCCTTGAGCTGAAGAGCTGAGGGACAGTGCCCAGGCCCAGAGTTCAGGCCCCATGACCGGACCAAAAAAAAAAGATAAAAATATGTATAAAATAACTACTTAAACATTAATGCCATTCTTGGAGAATCTTTTTTTTTTGCTGGTTATGGGGCTTGAGCTCTGGGCCTGGGTGCTGTCCCTCAGCTCTTCAGCTCAAGGCAAGTGCCCTACCACTTGAGCCACAGTGCCACTTCTGGCTTTTTCTGTTTATGTGGTACTGAGAAATTAAACAAAGGGCCTCATGCATGCAAGGCATGCATTCTACCACTGAGCCACTTTCCCAGCAGCAGAATCTTAAACTAGTCAGGAAGGCCAAATTGCTGAGTGGCTCCAATAAACCATAATTCTGTTTTCTATACAACATTCAGGAAAACTATTATTTCCACTATGTGAAACTGTTCACAGATGGAAGAAAAAACGATCTTCCCAATGCAAAACAGGTTCATTAATTACAGTTAGGGGGTACATTAACGGATTTAATTATCATAGTAACTAAGTATCTGTGAAAAGACTTTCCAATTACAAAACAAAATATACTAACTTACTCCATACAACAAATCACACATCCTACCCAGTATCTGACTATCTATCAAATAACTACATCAGAGAAATTATCTACAAAGGTAGGTTCTTACCTTTGAAAGGCTCTTTAATTCAGTGAGCTATAATGCATTTAAAGCCATCTGAAGCCAGACACAGTGGCTTACACCTTTAATACTAACAATTTAGGAAATGGAAATAGGAAAATGTAGTTGATTCAAGGCCAGCCTAGGCAAAAAAAATTAGCAAATTCTATCTTGCCAATACTATAATGCCTGCCTGTAATCCAAGCTATGCAGGGAGCATAGACAGGATGACCATACTCTGGGGATGGCCTGAGAAAAACGTGTCAGATTCTGCTAGTAGTTCACATCTAAAATCCTAACTACTCAAGAGGCATCTGGTAGTTCAAGACCAGGCTAGGCAAAAAAGAGTTCATGAGATTCTATCTCTAAATAATCAGCAAAAGCAGGGCAGGGCAGGCACCCATTGGCTCACACCTATAATCCTAGCCAATTAGAAGGCTAAGATCTGAGAATAGAGGTTAGAAGCCAGCCTGGCAGACAAATCTGTTAAGACTTTTATCTCCAAATAACTAGGGGGAAAAGAGTAGGAAGCAGAGGCATGGCTCAAGTTGTAGAATATTAGCCTTGAGCAAAAATGCCTAATGAGAACGTGAGGACCTGAATTTAAATCCCAGGACAGGCACTAAATAAATATTCTACGACCCTATCTGAAAAAAGTTAACAAGACTGGGAGAAATTGCTACTGAGTAGTAGAGGGCCAGCTTAACAAGCACAAAAAAACAAGTTCAAGCACCAGTACTTTAAAAAACAAAAAAACTGGGCTAGGAAGGTGGCTCAATGGTAGAGTGCTTGCCTCACATGCATGAGGCCCTGGCTTCAATTCCTTAGCACCACATACATAGAAAAATCTGGACTGGTGCTGTGGCTCAAGTGTTAGAGCACTCGCCTTGAGCTGAAGAGCTGAGGGACAGTGCCCAGGCCTAGAGTTCAGGCTCCACGACAACAACAAAAATACTCAGTTGGACAATTACTTTGACAAAAATTATTGCATACTTAAAACTTTCTACTTGGGGCTGGGAAGGTGGTTCAGTGGTAGAGTGCTTGCCTTGCATGCCTGAGGCCTTGGGTTCGATTCCTCAGCACCACATAAGCAAAAAGAAAAAAGCTGGAAGTGGCGCAGTGGCTCAAGTAGTAGAGCGCTAGCCTTGAGCTGAAGAGCTGAGGGACCGTGCCCAGGCCTAGAGTTCAGGCTCCACGACAACAACAAAAATACTCAGTTGGACAATTACTTTGACAAAAATTATTGCATACTTAAAACTTTCTACTTGGGGCTGGGAAGGTGGCTCAGTGGTAGAGCGCTTGCCTTGCATGCATGAGGCCCTGGGTTCGATTCCTCAGCACCACATAAGCAAAAAGAAAAAAGCCAGAAGTGGCGCAGTGGCTCAAGTAGTAGAGTGCTAGCCTTGAGCTGAAGAGCTGAGGGACAGTGCCCAGGCCCAGAGTTCAGGCCCCACGACCGGACCCAAAAACAAAAAAAAACTTTCTTCTTATTTGTTCTCATGCTCTTACCAGAACTACATATTCAATGCTAGAAAACTGAGGCAAAAGTTCAGCAGGCTGATTCTGTTCAGATATCCCAGCATAAGTTGGTGGAAACTACAAATAGAAAAACACAAAAATTTTTAATTATTTGCCAGAAAGAGATAATTATAAACTGAAAACTATTTCACCATTTAATTATTAAAAGTTTCAAAACATAAAACATAACTATTTCATCCTTTGTAAAAATGCATTTTCCTATATGACTAGTACTACACATTAGCATCTGCAATGGGTATTTTCTTACCTGATTCCTTTGATAACAGAAGTTGCAAGCCCAGAGTTTTGCTCGATAATCCACTTGACTGTTTTAAGAAAAAGATGTATTAGATTATAATTCACTTCAGTTTCACAAGGATCTTAATTTTTTTTTTTTTTTGGGGGGGGGGTTGAAGGGCTTGAACTCAAGGCTGAATGCTTGAAGCATCAGCTTCAAGAAAAAAGAGCTTTGAGTTCAAGCTCCAGTGTATAAACACAGAAAATAATACTAGCACTTAACAGGTGGGAAACAGGAAGACCTCTGGTTTGAGACAGCCTAGGTTACATGGCAAGTACAAAATCAGCCTGGAAAACATAGCTAAACCCTAGGTCAAAAAAAATATATAGAGGCTGGGAAGGTAGCTTAGTGGTAGAGTGCTTGCCTTGCATGCATGAAGCTCTGGGTTCAATTCCTCAGCCCCACATAAACAGAAAAAGCCGGAAGTGGCTGTGGCTCAAGTGGTAGAGCACTAGCCTTAAGCTGAAGAGCTGAGGGACAGTGCCCAGGCCCAGAGTTCAGGCCCCACAACAACAACAACAAAAAAAAAAAAAGTAAAAAAAATATAGATAGATATAGATATTATGAAAAAAGAAAATTCTTGTAGATGGAAATAATAAAGATTAAAGAAAACAAAGCAGACTATAATAGCAACTTTAAAAAAGAACATTTTTTTTCTTTTCTTTTCCTTTTTTTTTGTGCCAGTCCTAGGGCTTGAACTTGGGGTCTAGACTCTTAAAACTTTTCATTCAAGGCTAACACTCTGCCACTTGAGCCACAGCTCTACTTCTGACCTTTTTGGTAACTAATTGGATAAAGTCTTTTAGATGGTTAGTTGGAGTAGGTCTCATAGACTTTCCTGCCTGGCCTGGCTTTGAACTGCAATCCTCAGATCTCAGCCTCCAGAGTAGTTAGGATTATAGGTGTGAGTCACCAGTGCCCAGCTAGAGAAACTTCTTAAACTGAAGCTTAACCTGAATGAAAAGAAACCATGAGCAGAGTAATTCATAAAGTATGCATATCTGTACAAGTTCCAAGGTAGGAACAAATCTGGTATATTCAAGAATGAAAAAGACAGCAGGATGGCTAAGGTACTATGTAGATGAGAGTAAGAAATATTCATTATACATGATGAAGGCAGAAATATGCACAGAGACTAGATTATATAATGCTTTACAGGGGCTTGGAAGGTGGCTCAGTGGTAGAGTGCTTGCCTTGCACGCATGAGGCCCTGGGTTCGATTCCTCAGTACCACATAAGCAGAAAAAGCCAGAAGTGTGGAGTGCTAGCCTTAAGCTGAAGAACTGAGGGACAGCGCCCAGGCCCACAGTTCAGGCCCCATGACTGACAAATAAACAACAACAAAAAAAAAAAACATAATGCTTTACAGGGTTCGGTAAGGGTTTGAATTTTTCATTCCAAGTATTAAGGAGCTAGAGTGATAAGAGTATTTGCCTAGCACAAGATCCTGAGTCCAATCCCCAGCACTGGGGAAAAAAAAGAAAAGTTGTAGATATATGCATATTTGCTGGGCATGATGGCACATGCCTGGAATTCCAGCACACCAGAGGCAGAGGAAAGAAGATTTACAGTTTTCAAGTACAATCTGTTTTGTAGTATGATAGTGATAGTGAGAACCTGTCTTTAAAAAAATGGGAAGGGGGGCTGGGAAGGTGGCTCAGTGGTAGAGCACTTGCCTTGCATGCTCGAGGCCCTGGGTGTGATTCCTCAGCACCACATAAGAAAAAAGCTGGAAGTGGCGCTGTGGCTCAAGTGGTAGAGCACTAGCCCTGAGCTGAAGAGCTGAGGGACAACGCCCAGGCTCAGAGTTCAGGCCCCACAACCGGACCCGAAAAAAAAAATGGGAAGGGGCCCTAGGAATATGGCCTAGTGGTAAGAGTGCTTGCCTAGCATGCACAAAGCCCTGAGTTCGATTCCTTAGTACCACATAAACAGAAAAAGCCAGAAGTGGCACTATAGCTCAAGTGGTAGAGTACTAGCCTTGAGCAAAAGAAGCTCAGGGACAGTGCCCAGGTCCTGAGTTCAAACCTCAGGACTGGCCAAAAAAAAAAAAAAGGAGAGATCTTAATAATCTGATTTACACTTATAAAATTCCAGCTTCTGAACAGAGAACAGACTTCTGAGACAAAAAATGGAAACAAGGAGATCAAGACATTGACATTACCTAGGAAAAAGATGATGACATCTTTAAGTAGGTAGCAAAGTACAAGGTATAAAAGAACCTGTAGCCAAGTGCCAGTGGCTCCTGCCTTGTAATCCTATGTACTCAGGAGGCTGACGTCTAAGAACCACAGTTCAAAGCCAGCCTGGGCAAGAAAGACCATGAGACTCTTATCTCCAATTAATCACAGAAAAAGCCAGAAGTGGAGCTGTAGCTCTAGTGATAGAGTGCTAACCTTGAGCAAAAAGAAACACAGAGACAGCACCCAAGCCCCAGGACCAGAAAAAAAAAAATCTGGAATAGTCTTGACGTAGAACTCACCAAATTTTCTCCTGAAGTAGGAGGGAAAGAGTAGAATGAGGAATAAGAAATGATTCCTGAGGTTTAGACTTTTTCTGTTTAAAAACCACACCATCTTTTGACATCACGTCACTCAATTATTATTTTTCTAACAGAAGTTAGGTTGATACATAGCTAGACCAGTGCCTAGGACAGACAGGATATTTCAGTTCTTATGTTAGAACCTTTTATACTTGATCAAACTTTTATATTTTGATCTTATATTAACACCTCGCTATAACCAGAATGATTCTAAAACTTTATAACTCTTTGGCTACTGTAATTTGAAAAAGTAACTAAGCACAAATATACTTTTTTTTTCTCCTGTCCTGGGGCTTGAACTCAGGGTCTGGGCACTGTCCCTGAGCTTCTTTTGCTCAAGGCTATCACTCTACCACTTGAGCCTCTTCCAGCTTTTTTTGTTTAAGTGGTACTGAGGCATCAAACTCAGGGCTTCATGCATGTGAGGCAAACACTTTACCACTAAGCCACATTTCCAATCCACACAAGTACTTTCATATAAATGAGCAAGAAATAAACTACATTTTTAATGGTATGCTATAATTAGTTTTCTACGCATTTTCATTACCATAAAGGATTCAAAACAGCACGGCAAGTGGTCCTACTGCACAGAACCGGCTCATACTGAATGGGTGGTAGGTCAGGTCTCTCCTTAAGAGGTGTAAACAAGGCTGCCACTGGAACAACCATTCTTGTAGCTTCCAGTCTACTTGATGGCCAAACATTCCAACTAAAGCGGACTCCATCTCGTTCTTCATTTTGTTGGATGAATTCCAAATAGGTCGTCATGATTGAGCTTGATGCTTATTTCTGAAACAAAATTAAATGACACTTGAAAATCTATGACCCTCTTATTCTTACCTTCCTACTTCTAGGGGTCCTAGTATGCTATCCCATATGCAGCAATATTAACATATTATAGATCATGACCAAATGAAAACATTTATCTCAGAAAAGAATCAGCAAGCAATAACTTTACTTAGAAAAAGAAGTAAGTAGTTGGACACTGGTGGCTCAAAAATGTTATTCTAGCCACTCAGGAGACTGAGATCTGAGGATCATGGTTCAAAGTCAGCCTGGACAGGAAAGTCCGTGAAACTCTTATTTCCAATGAACTACCAGAAAACCAGAAGAGACTCTGTGGCTCAAGTGGTAGAGTGCTCAAAAAAAAAAAAAAAAAAAGTAATGTCGCTCCACACATTCATGGCTATTAGACCCAATACTGGGGATTTTTAACCTTTTTTATTCACTCTTCTAAAATCTATGGCAAAAACAGTGGTAATATTTATGTAAAGGTGTATAAAAAAGGGGCAAAAACTGGGGCTGGGAAGGTAGCTCAGTGGTAGAGCGCTTGCCTTGCATGCATGAGGCCCTGGGTTTGATTCCTCAGCACCACATAAGCAGAAAAAGCTGGAAGTGGAGCTGGGGCTCAAGGGGTAGAGCGCTAGTCTACAGCTGAAGAGCTGAGGGACAGTGCCCAGGCCCAGAGTTCAGGCCCCATGACCGACCCAAAAAAAAAAAAAAAAAGAGGCAAAAATTGGGAAGGCAGACTTAAATCTATGCTTTCTATGTTGCTTGCAATATATTCTAGTATAATAAACAAGTATCAAAATCAAAATGTTTTAACATTTTGGTTCCCTATCCAAAGAAATGACAAGCTCCACTAAACTTCAAAAGAATGCAACAGAAAAGAATTGTTCCAGGGTCTGGGAAGGTGGCTCAGTGGTAGAGCACTTGCCTTGCATGCATGAGGCCCTGGGTTCGATTCCTCAACACCACATCAGCAAAAAGAAAAAAGCTGGAAGTGGCACTGTGGCTCAAGTGGTAGAGTGCTAGCTTTGAGCTGAAGAGCTGAGGAACAGCACCCAGGCCCAGAGTTCAGGCCCCATGACCGGACCCAAAAAAAAAAAACCACAAAGAATTGCTCCAGCTTTTTATCAGTCACGAGACTTGAACTCTGGGCCTGGGCACCTTCCCTCAGCTCTTCAGCTAAAGGCTAGGACTCTACCACTTGAACCACAGCACCATGTCCAGTTTTCCGGTGCTTTATTGGAGGTTAAGAGTCTCACGGGGAAGCCGGGCACCCATGGCTCACACCTGTAATCCTAGCTACTCAGGAGGCTGAGATCTGAGGATCACGGTTCAAAGCCAGCTCGGGCAGGAAAGTCCGTGAGACTCTTATCTGCAATAAACCACTAGAAAACCAGAAGTGGTGCTGTGGCTCAAGCAGTAGAGCACTTGCCTTGAGCTGAAGAGCGCAGGGACAGCACCCAGGCCCAGAGTTCAGGCCCCATGACCCCCAAAAAAAAGTCTTACAGACTTTTCCTGCCCCAGCTGGCTTAGAACTGCAGTCCTCAGATCTCAGCCTCCTAAGTAACTAGGATTACAGTCAGGAGCCACTGGTTCCCAGCAAATTGCTCAATCTTAAAATTACAAAATCAAGTATAAAAATCCTTTTACAAACTAACTTTACATAAAAATGGCAATTACTTGACAAGCACAGGGTCCTCTAATATTAACATGTTTACATAAAAACATAAAACCAAATCAGCACTGCCAGTGGCTCATGCCTGTAATCCTAGCTACTCAGGAGGCTGAGATCCAAGGATTGCAGTTTAAAGACATCCCAAGCTGAAAAACCCATGAGATTCTCCAATTAACTACCAGAAAACCTAGAGAGGGTGCAGTGGTTCAAGTGGTAGAATGTTAGCCTTGAGCAAAAAAGCTCAGGGACAGCACTTAGGCCCCAAGTTTGAGTCCCAAAACCAACACACATACATACATACATACACACACACACACACACACACACACACACACACACACACACACACACACACAAGCAAATTATTACTGTCATACTACGTTAGCGTGCAGACTTAACATGCTCATCTTACATAAAGTAACACAGAACACAAGCCCATCCTAAAGAAATATTCCACCTTTCAATATAACAATCTGTGAACTGTTTGAATTAACTTCTCCTGGCACTTATCAGGTCACTCTAACCTAGTATATCAAACATTTCCCCACAGTATTTAAAAGGCTTTTCTTAGGACTGAAGCCTGGGGTTGTTTTTCACTATTTTACTTTGGTCTTTTCATACATATCTAACGGGAAAAAAAACAAAACATAGAATTCTGGGTAAAATTTCATCTTCAATGAGATAACGTGATGAGTAGCTGTAACAGGTTTGATTCATATCATCAAGTGAAAATGGATGGATCTCTAACTTGATTCCCCCTATACTATCAAAGAGAGAGAGGAAGAATTCACATGCCTTTAGATTTAAATCTAAAACTTTTTGAGCAAGCTGGTGTTGCTAAGGCATTGGTGGCTTGGGGTGGGATGGTGAAGGAGGGGTTAAGGAGGTTCTGTGAACTCAAGACTCTCCACTTAGTAGATTACAAGTGGGTTTCCTCTGACTTCTGGAACACGCTACAGGTGGAATGGGGGCCCAACAACGAAAGAAAAAAAAGAGTGGTCAGATCTGAACTCCACTAGTGATCAAGGGGTGCCCTTCACCCGTTGGGGCTCCAGAGGCTGAATTGGGTGTGAAGTCACCAGGGTTCAAAGTCTAGGGCACTGATGACCGGGGAAGGAATGAGCCAACGCGCCCAGGCACCAGGAGCGAGAGAGAGCAGGGTGGACAGGCGTGTGGCCCGGGAGGGTGAGGTGGGTGCGGGGCGCGGGGAGCTGGGAGCGCGGGGCCTGGGGGTGCGGGGAGGCCGGGGAGCCAGACCCGGTGGCTCCGCGCCGAGGGCGACAGCGGGCTCGGGGGTCGGCGCTGCCCACGCCGCGGCCTCCCTCCGGCGCGCCGCCGCTCCCGACGCCGGGGCACCGAGCCCGGACGCCCTGAGACCGCGGCCCGCCGCCGCCGTCCCGGCTTCCGGCCGAGCGCCCCGCACACCCCCGGGACGCGGCCCGCGGGCGCCCGTGAAAGTCAGTCCTTACCGCAGCGCCCTTCCTGCGAGAGCGGCGCCGGTCGCAGCCTCTCGTCAGTGCTCTGGGCCGCGCCCGAGCCGCCGTGGCACCGCAGTCGCAGGGCCCCGCCCCCCGGCGTCCGCGAGGACCTCGGCCGGCCAACGAGGCACGGGCGGCCTCTGCCACGTCAAGGGGGGCGCGAGGGGGCGGGGCTACCGGAGGAAAGGGCGGGGCTGTGAGAGGAAGGGGCGGGCGGAAGGAGGGGCGCTGGGGTCGAAGGGGCCGGGGCGCTCGGGCTTGAGCGTTTGTTAAGGTTAAAATGCTCGCCTGGAGCTCTGCGGAAAAGCGGGGGAAAGGAAAAGGTGGGCCAACGACCATTCAGTTCAAACGGTTGTCACAGCCGGGCGCCGTTGGCTCACGCCTGTCATCCTAGCTACGCTGGAGGCTGAGATCTGAGGATCGAGGTTCAAAGCCAGCCCGGGCAGGAAAGTCCGTGAGACTCTTATCTCCAATTAACCGGAAGAGGCGCTGTGGCTCAAGTGGTAGAGTGCTCGCCTTGATCGGAAGAGCTGAGGGACAGCGCTCAGGCCCAGAGTTCAAGCCCCACCACCGACCAAAAAAGAAAAAACAGTTGTCACGTTCCTCAGCCATAATGAAATAGCTGTCACTGCGAAACGACTAGAAAGAACCACCTGCCAGGGAGCTGGGAAGTGCGGTGGCCCTGATGGAGGGTCCTTCCCCTCCCTGCACGTCGTAGAAATGGTGGCCAACTGTTGTAGACTCAAGACCAAGAGAAAAAGAGGCATCCTCCAGAACTCCGTCTTTCCTGGGGACCTGGTTGATCTCTGAAACCTTGTGGTTCTTTCACCTAGTATGACTAGTACTGAACACCTACTGTGTTGCACACAATTGACATGGTGATGACAGAATGGCCTGGTGGAATTCACACTCTATTTAGGTATCTCTTGCCAGTCTATCTCTTTTCCTTCTACATCTTCTCTGCCACCTCATCTCCTCCTCCCTACAATAAAGTACCATCTTTCGCTGGTTCTTGTTAACGTGTTTGCTGCAGTTTGGTGGCTGATCTTAGGCAATCACATCCTTCAGCCAGGGATCAAGGCTAATTCCAAACACAACAGCATCTAAAAGTCCTTTGAAGCTTAGGCTTATCAGCATTTTATGGAGTAGCCCACAGCCTACATTCATGAGGCCATAAATACCATACCTAAATTTTCCTTTCTATAATCTATGTGCTACTATTATTTTAGAAGGTGGAAAAGAATGTTTGTTTGTCATATTTGAAATAGAATCCTAAAGAGGAAATCGAAATCAAGGTAAAAATCAATGTAGACCTTCAAATAAAGGAGGCCCAGGAAAGAGTAACCTTAACAGAACACATAAAAGCAGTATGGACAATGTCATAAAGTTGGAATGAGAAACTAAAGATCCAAGAATGAGAACAAATAGACAAGTGTTAAGGTGCTGGGAAGGTGGCTCAGTGGTAGAGTGCTTGCCTTGCATGCATGAGGCACTTGGTTCAATTCCTCACACCACATAAGCAGAAAAAGTCAGAAGTGGAGCTGAGGCTGAAGTGGTAGAGCACTGGTCTGCAGCTGAAGAGCTGGGGGACAATGCCCAGGCCAAGAGTTCACGCTCCACAACCGACAGAAGAAAAAAAAAAAATAGACAAGTGTTAAATCTGTAGGGTTATCTATGCCAAAATATCATATAAACAAAATTTTTCTCACACTTTTAGAGGCTAAGAAGTCCAAGATCAAGACAGGTGCTATTGGTTCACTCCTGTAACCCTAGCTACTAAGGAAACTGAAACCAGTTCAAAGTTCAAAGCCAGCCAGAGCTGAAAAGTCTGAAAGACTCCATCTCCAACCAGTAAATTTTAATTTTTCAGATTGTTTTATTCCAGTTCAGTTTGTCTTTCTTGGAAGCCTCATAAACAATGAAGAGAATTTTTTATTTTGTTAACTCATATTTGCAATTACTGTATGTATAAATTGGACTTGTACATCTAAGATACACCCAGGTTTTGAGTGATTTTGCTTCTCCTATGTTTTGTTTTGTTTCACTTTGTTTTTTGAGTCTCACAATATAGTCAAGCTTGTGTCAAGCTTTTCATCTTCCGGTCTCTACCTCCCATAAACTATGCTTTCAAGCACTCGCCACCAGGCCCAGTACCATGCCTATACCTTGAAACATACTATGTACTACTTCATCATGTGCAGAGTGATTTCATCATTCCTCCACAAATATTCCAAATTACACTTTAAAAAAAAAAAAAGACTAGGGGCTGGGAATGTGGCTCAGGGGTAGAGTGCTTGCCTAGTATGAATGAAGCCGTGGGTTCGATTCCTCAGTACCACATAAACAGAAAAAGTCAGAAGTAGCGCTGTGGCTCAAGTAGCAGAATGCTAGCTTTGAGCAAAACAAGCTCAGGGACATTGCCCAGGACCTGAGTTCAAGCCCCTGGGCTGTCAAAAAAACAAAAAACAAAAAAGACTAATCAGTAGGTTTGGAATAAATGAGGAAGGGGAAACAAAGGAAAGGGTGACATTGACCAAGGAACATTGTACTCATAAACTAACATCTTGAATTGGAAACCCTTTGTACAACTACTTAAAGGTACAAATATCTAATGATTTTTTTTTCTTAAAAGTAAGCCAGATGCCAATGGCTCACACCTATAATCCTAGCTAGTCAGGAGGCTGAGATCTGAGGATATTGGTTTGAAACCAGCCTGAGCAGTGAAGTTCACAAGACTCTTTTTTTGTGGTAACACACCACAAAAAAAAAAGAAAAAGCCAAGCTGGGCGCCCATAGCTCACACCTGTAATCCTAGCTACACAGGAGGCTGAGATCTGAGTTTCAAAGCAGCCCAGACAGGAAAGTCTGTGAAACTCTTATCTCGAATAAACCACCAAAAAGTCAGAAGTGGTGCTGTGGCTCAAGTAGTAGAGAGCTAGCGTTGAGCTGAAGGACAGCACCCAGAGTTCAAACCCCATGACAGACAAAAATAAAAAAAAAAAAAAGTGAAGCTGTGACTCAAGTGGTAGAGCATTAGCCTTGCTCAGGGCAGCACCCAAGCCCTGAGTTCAAGCCCCAGGACTAGTATGATCAATCGATCAATAGATAGATACATACATAGATAGATTTTAAAAGTTTTTTAAAAACAGAAAAAAAGACTAATATAATAAGAAAAAGGAAGAATGGCAGCATTCCTAAGCTGATAGTTAAAAAACAGTACAGTAAAAAAAATAGCAAAATGATGTTTTATTATATTCTCCAAAGGTTCAAGAAGAAATGATTGATAGAGTGAGTAGTAAAGGAAGGAATAAGAAAATCACTCTTTTTATTCTTTTTTTTTTTTTTTTTGTCGGTCATGGGGCCTGAACTCTGGGCCTGGGCGCTGCCCCTCAGCTCTTCAACTAGGGCTCTATCCCTTGAGCCACATTGCCACTTCCAGCTTTTTCTGCTTATGTGGTGCTGAGGAATCATGCAGGAGGGCTTCATGCAGGCGAGGCACTCTACCACTGAGCCACCTTCCTAGCCCCAGAAATCACTCTTTAAAAGACACATACTTTGCTGGGCACCAGTGGCTCACACATGTAATCCTAGCTACTTAGGAGGCTGAGATCTGAGGATTGCAGTTCAAAGCCAGCTTGGGCAGTCCATGAGACTCTTATCTCCAATTAACCACCAGAAAACCAGAAGTGGTGCCGTGGCTCAAGTGGTAGAGTGTGAAGAGCTGAGGTACAGCACTCAGGCCCAGAGTTCAAGCCCCATTGACCAACAAAAAAAAGAAGAAAGAAATCAAGAAAGACACTTCTATCTGTGTGATGCATATTTAATACATATATATTGGGGGGGGGGGGGCAGTGGTGGTAGCAGTAAGATTTGAAATCCAGGGCTTTTACTTCTTAGAAAAGAACCTACAACTTAAACCATGCCTCCAGCCTCAATCTTTTACTTTAAGGTCAATTCCATTTATAAAGGAAAGTTGATTTTGACTAACAGTTCTGGGGGTTCTGACCATGATGATGCCTTGTTGCTAGCAGAGTCCTAAGGCAGGGCAGGACATACATGTAAGGCAACAGATAATAAGCCTGTGTGTACAAGTCTCCTTCTTTCAGTTTTCTTCTTGCAATGCCTAAAGTATTTCATTATCTTCCAACAACTATTATGCTTTTAACTTTCACTAAACATAGTTGAAAGACAGATGAAAAAGACAGAAATTTTGATCCAATAAGAACTGTGAAATCCATGAGTCTTTACATAATCACATGCAGGTGGATTTCTCAAGCACAAAAAAGTGAGTGAACAATGTATTTTTCTCTTTTCTCTCTCTTTTTTTTTTTTCCCAGTGTCTGGAAACTGTCCCTGGGGTGCTTTTGTTCAAGGCTAGCACTCTACCACTTGAGCCACAGCTCCACTTGCCGCTTAACTGAAGAATCTCATAGACTTAAGCCTGGTACTTGGTAGCCCATGCCAGTATTCCTAGCTACTAGGAAGCTAAGATCTGAGGATCACAGTTCAAAGCTAGCCCAGGCAGGAAAATCCATGAGATTCTTTTCTCCAATAAACCACCAGAAAACCAGAAGCGGTGCAGTAGCTCAAGTGGTAGAGTGCTCATCTTGAGCTAAAGAGCTCAGGGATAGCACCCAGGCCCAGAATTCAAGCCCCACAGTGGATAAAAAAAAGGGGGGGTGGCTAGGAAGGTGGATCAGTGCTAGATTGCTTGCCTCACGTGCATGAGGCCCTGGGTTCGATTCCTCAGCACCACATAAGCAGAAAAAGCCGGAAGTGGTGCTGTAACTCCAGCCATAGAGCACTAGCCTTGAACTGAAGAGCTGAGGGACAGCGCCCAAGCCCAGAGTTTTGGCCCTATGACTGGCAAAAGAAAAAGAACAAAGAAAAAAAGGAAACAGCTTACACTAAGCAAAAGGAACGAAATGTACATATCACCTGATTTGGAAGAAACAGTTGTATTGTCAAAGTTTGTAGAGTTCACAAGCTTTATAGACCATGATAATGACAATTTGCCTTGTCAAGATTAAAACGTCGGGCTGGGAAGGTGGCTCAGTGGTAGAGCGCTTGCCTTGCATGCTTGAGGCCCTGGGTTCAATTCCTCAGCACCACATAAGCAAAAAGAAAAAAGCCGGAAGTGGCGCTGTGGCTCAAGTGGTAGAGCGCTAGCCTTGAGCTGAAGAGCTGAGGGACAGCATCCAGGCCCAGAGTTCAGGCCCCACGACCGGACCCCCCCCCCCCCAAAAAAAAAAAAAGATTAAAACATGTTCATAAGAAAAAAAAAAAGCTGGAAGTGGCACTGTGGCTCAAGTGGTAGAGCGCTAGCCTTGAGCTGAAGAGCTGAGGGACAGCGCCCAGGCCCAGAGTTCAGGCCCCACGACTGGACCCAAAAAAAAAAAAAAAAAAGAATGTTTAAAAAAAAAACGTGTTGGGGCTGGGAAGGTGGCTCAGTGGTAGAGCGCTTGCCTTGCATGCCTGAGGCCCTGGGTTCGATTCCTCAGCACCACATAAGCAAAAAGAAGAAAGCCGGAAGTGGCACTGTGGCTCCAGTGGTAGAGCACTAGCCTTCAGCTGAAGAGCTGAGGGACAGCGCCCAGGCCCAGAGTTCAGGCCCCATGACCGGACCCCCCCAAAAAAAATAAAACTACAAAAAAAAAACGTGTTCATGACTTTAGCTAAGTATCACTATCCCACAATACTGTGAAATTTATGTAATCACTTATATTTTTATTCTTATCATAAAGATGATATAAAAAGGGATTACAGTTACATACGTCAAGTAATGAGTACATTTCTTTTTGGACAACATCACCCCTTCTCTCGCTGTCTCCCAGTTTTTCCCTCTTGTTCCCACCCTCAAAGTTATATAGTTCATTTTCAACATACTGTTTAGTGAGTACCACTGCTGCATTTGTTCACCCATTGTCCCTCATTTCTGTGCCCCCTTACCTTCCCAAAGATAGATAAATGAACAAACAAGACAGAAAGAAAACAAAAACAAGGAAAAAACCTCCTGTTTCCATTTCCAAGATCGTGCTCTTCTAATAACACAAATTACAAAATTCATTCACACTTCAAGAGATTTCCCTGCATAAGTTTAATAGATATGATTCTTTTTTTTTTTTTTTTTTTTTTTTGCTAGTTCTGGGGCTTGAACTAAAGGCCTAGATGGTGTCCCTGAGCTTTTTTGCTCAAGGCTAGCACTCTACCACTTGAGCCACAGCACCACTTCTGGCTTTTTCTATTTTATGTGGTATTGAGGAATCAAACCCAGGGCTTTGTACATGCTAGACAAACACTCTACCACTAAGCCCTGATATGATTCTTAAGTAGAAAAATGCTGCCAGGCACTAATGGCTCACACCTGTAATCCTAGGTGTATATAAAAATGTATATAAAACAATGCATTTAAAAAAAAGATGTATGGGGCTGGGAATATGGCTCAGTATGGAGTCGTTGCCTAGCATGCATGAAGTCCTGGGTTCCATTCCTCAGTACTACATTAAAAAAAAAAAAAACAAAACAGAAGTTGTGCTGTAGAATGCTAGCCTTGAGCAAAAGAAGCTCTGGGACATTGCCTAGACCCTGAGTTTAAGTCCCAGGTCTGACGGAAAAAAAAAGGACATAGATAGATAAATAGAAAGATAAATCGATAGATAGATGACTAGCTGCAGGTGTGGTGGTGCACACTTGTAATTGCAACTCTAGGGAGGCAGAGGCAGAAGGAGCACAAGATCCAGACCAGCTTGGGTTACATAATGAGACCCACTGGAAGAAGAGGGAAGAGGAGGGGAGGGGAGGAAAGGGGAGGAGAAAGGAAGGAAGCACAGAAGGAGAGAGAGGACTAAAAGAAAAAGGTTTTGTTTTGTTTTTTGTCGGTCATGGGGCTTGAACTCTGGGCCCGAATGCTACCCTTCAGATCTTCAGCTCACAGCACCACTTCTGGTTTTCTGGTGGTGAAATGGAGATAAGAGTCTCACAGATTTTCCTGCCTGGGCTGGCTTAAACTGTGATCCTCAGATCTCAGCCCCCTGAGTAGCTAGGATTATAGGCATGAGCCACCAGTCCCAGCTAATGATGCAAGAGAAAGAAGAAAAAGAAATGACATGAAGCCATGATCAAGTAGTTATGAATTTGAGATTTGCTGTTACTTCTTATAGGATAGGAATTTTCTCATTCATTTGAAACAGATGATATGAAATTATACCCAGAAAGCACTGAACATTTGGGGTATACATCTTCAAAACCAGGAAAATTTGGAATGGAAAGTGAGGCTAAGATTTTTATCAAAATGTCTAATAAAGTCTTTTACTTAAAAATTCATTGATTATTCCTTTACTCTAATTTGTATAAATTATTGGTAATATGACATGACTGAAATGGCAGAGAACCAACAGTGAACAAAAAAGGCAACCAAGAGGGAAGGCCCTGAATTCAAATCAAACCCTAATGCAAGCAGCAAAAAAGTAATTAATGAAAGAGAAAGGTTCTGTCATCAAATAATGTCAGGAAACATAAAGTTAAAACAGGCTTCTTGCTGGGCCCCAGTGGCTCACATCTGTAATCCTAGCTACTCAGGAGGCTGAGATCTGAGGATCACCATTCAAAGCCAGCCCAGGCAGGAAAGTCCATGAGACTCATGTCCAATTAACCACCAAAAGCCATTCGTGGAATGGCCCAAGTTGTAGAGCAACTAGCCTTGAGCAAAAATCTCAGGGACAGCACTGAGATAAGCCCCAGGATTGGCACACACACACACACACACACACACACACACACACACACACACACACACACACACACACACACACACACACACACACACACACACACACACACACAGAGAAAAAAATAGGCTTCTTAATTCATCATGGATTTGAATATCATAATATTTACTGTGGGGGCTGGGAATGTAGCTTAGTGGTAGAGTGCTTGCCTAACATGCGTGAAGCCTGGGTTTGATTCCTCAATAACACATTAACAGAAAAGCCAGGCGCTGGTGGCTCACGCCTGTAATCCTAGCTACTCAGGAGGCTGAGATCTGAGGATCACAGTTCAAAGCCAGCCCAGGCAAGAAAAAGTCCATGAGACTCTTATCTCCAATAAGCCACTAGAAAACCAGAAATGGCGCTGTGGCTCAAGCGGTAGAGCGCTCGCCTTGAGCTGAAGAGCTGAGGGACAGCGCCCAAGCCCAGAGTTCAAGCCCTACAACCGACAAAAAACAAAAAACAGAAAAATCAGAAGTGGCACTGTGGTTCAAGTGGTAGAGTGCTGGCCTTGAGCAAAAGAAGTTCAGGGACAGTGCTCAGACCCTGAGTTCAAGCCCCAGGACTGGCAAAAAAAAAAAAATTCAAAACTTACAAAACAAAGGAGGGAAATTTCTTTTAAAAGAAGACCCTGATTTCTATTTTTATAATAAAAGAGGAGTGTAAGTTTTGCTTGCCATTCCCATGAATAAACTAAACCTTACCTTGGTTTTCTGACATCAAGTCAGCTACCTCGCTTCTTTGTGGATGTCCATCTCAGAGGCAATGAACAGCATTCTCAGACAGGATCTGAAAACTGCTCATACCCAAAGTGTGCAGCGATTATCTCAACATTGAAGGAGCCTCTAGATTCTAGCTACAGGGGAGAAATAGGAGAGAAAAAGCACTGGTAGTCAGAGAGGGTCAGTTTCCAGATAAGGATATCTCCAAAGGAAGACACCTAGGCTAAAAACACAGTGATACATATGAGCATTGTTGGCCAACAAGGATGGTGCAGGGCAAGTCACTGACTGCCAGTCGAAGTTGGACACTGGTGCACTGGTAAGGAGGAGAGCAGCTGTCAGGTAAAGCATCTGTAATGTCTGAGGACAGGATTAAATAAAACTCCTCCATAGCTTGTTAACCAGAAGCTCCACACCTCAGAATTATCCCGGTTTCCTAACATCAAAGCTCCACTTTCTCCAATTTGCTTAACAAAGCCCAAATCCTGTAAGTGAGTTCTGATTACTTCCTATTGAGTTACCACCTGGATGCCAATCATGTAACCACAGGAGCAACCAAACCGTAATAGGAGTGTGTCATAAATATTAACCACACATATCTAGATTTCTACATTCAGCACCATTCACTACCTATTCTCTGTGCACCAGCCATACTGACCTTCCAATTTTCCAACAGGACCTATTACCTCCAGCATCAAGTCCTTAAATCTTTCTTGATTTGCTGAGAAACTGAATATGCAAGCACTCAATGGTGAAATCACACACACACACAACCACATAAACAGAAAAAGCTGGAAGTGGCACTGTGGCTCAAATAGGAGAGTTCTAGCCTTGACCAAATGAAGCTCAGGGGACAGTTAAAGCCCCAGGACTGGCAAAAAAAAAAAAAAAAAGATGCCCTACTTCTCATAAGCCCATTGTCTTCATTTATTTTCTGCTGCTGTAACAGAATAATACAGATTGTGTAATTTTTGTTGTTGTTAGTCATAGGGGCTTGAACTCTAGGCCTGGGCACTGTCCTTCAGCTCTTCAGCTCAAGGCTATTGCTCGACCACTTGAACCACAGCATCATTTCCAGTTTTCTGGTGGTTAAGTAGAGATAAGAGTCTCATGGACTTTGCTGACCAGGCTGGCTTTCAACCGCAAAGCTCAGATCTCAGCCTCCTGAGTAGCTAGGATTACAGGCATGAGCCACCAGCACCTGGCCAGACTATGTAATTTATAAAGCACAGAAGCTTATTTGGCTCATAGTCTTAAAGGCTGGGAAGTCCAACACTATAGCACTAGCACCTGTTGGGAATCTGATGAGGACCTTCTTTCTGCATAGTAATAGTGCAGAGAATCACATGACAAGTGAAAGCAATGAGACAGAGACAGTGGCTGACACCTTTAATCCCAACTACAGAGGCAGAGACAGGGACAGGGAAGATCAGGGTTAGAGACCCCATAGCAAAAAGTTGGTGAGATACTATCTCAACAAAAAATCTGAGTAAGGGGGCAAGGAATGTGGCCAGTAGTAGAGTGCTTGCCTAGCATGCATGAAGCCCTGGGTTCGATTCTTCAGTACCACTTAAACAGAAAAATAAGAAGTGGCACTGTGGCTCAAGTGGCAGAGTGCTAGCCTTGAGCAAAAGCAGCTCTGGCACAGTGCCCAGGCCCTGAGTTCAAGCCCCAGGACTGGCACGCGTGCACACACGCACGCACACACACACACACACACACACACGTCTGAGTAAGGTGTGAAGCACACACAGGTAAGGAAGAAGTAAGATTGTAGTTCCAGGTCACTCTAAGAAAAAAAAAATCCCTAAAAAATAACAAAGGACTAGGATGTGGTTCAAGTGTGAGGTCTTGAGTTCAAACCTCACCAGTACAAAAAGAAAAAGAAAAAAAAAGTTGGAAAAATGATGTTAGCTTAGGATTGACTCTCTCCCTCTTCTAAGCCATTAATGTCATCATTAAGGACCTGGTCCTCATAATCTCCTAATCCTAATTACATCCGAAGGGCTCCACTTCCAAATATCACTAACATTGGTTTGGGGATCAAATTTCCAACACAGAAATTGTGAGATGCATTTAAACCATAACACCCACCTCTATCTTCCCCATTTTCAATAGCCAGCCTTTAATAAGAACATTCCTAAAGATTGCCTTTTTTTCCCCCACAACTAATCCTTCCCAATCCCTGCCTGCAGAAAATGCAAGTGGGCGGTGGTTGGTGGCTCACTCCTGTAATCCAAGCTACTCAGTAGGCTGACCCGACAGGAAAGGAAAGTCCATCTCTTATCTCCAATTAACCACCAGATTCGCTTTGGCTCAAAGTGATTGAGGGCTAGGGTGGTAGAACTCAGGGAGAGTGCCCAGGTCCGTGAGTTCAAGCCCCACAACAACAACAACAAAGTAGTTCCTAAAATTACTTCTGATTATCTCCGGTAGTTCGCGCCAGTAATGGAAACTATTCAGGTTGAGATCTGAGGATCACGGTTCGAAGCCAGTCCGGGCAGGAAAGTCGGTGAGACTCTTCTGCAATTAACCACCAGAAAACCGAAGTGGCTCAAAGCGCTAGGGCTCTAGCCTAGCGCAAAAGAGCTCAAGGACAGCGCCCAAGCCCAGCCCCGCGACCGACAAAAAAACACTTAATTTTAGAAGAGAGAACAGAAGGCACAAGACCACAGTAGCTCAGGGGTAGAGCGCTTGCCTTGCACGCAAGAGCACCTGGGTTCGATTCCTCGGCACCACATAAGCAGGAAAATCGGAAGTGGGCAGGTTTGCGCATGCGCAGTCACGCCCTCTTAACCAAAGCTCTGCCCAGCGCCAAAAAAGTGTCCACTTGTGCGCCTGCGCCACTGCCAGAACCCACGCGCATGCGCTGTGGTCGGGGCTGTTCGGGACCCGCCGCCGGACTGAAGACCATGGCGTGGGTCCCCACGGAGTCTGCAGTGGAAGAGTTGATGCCCCGGCTGTTGCCGGTGGAGCCCTGCGACTTGACGGAAGGTTTTGATCCCTCGGTACCTCCCAGGACGCCTCAGGAATACTTGAGGCGGGTCCAGTGAGTGATTTGGTGCTGTGCGGGTGGCCCCGCCCACAGGGTTGAGCGAGCTCGGAGCGTGCGTTAAAGACCCGCGCGTGTTCCCGTCCCTGAGTCTCGCGAGGCCTGTCCGGAGGGGGGGGGGGCGGCTGCGAGATTGCCTGGAGGAGCGCGGGCGGTTCTGACTGCAGGTGTGCAGGTGCGTGCTCGCGCGCGCTTCTTTCTCATCCAGATGATGGCAGGCCTGTGTTTGGTTTTCCAGAGTTGGAAGTCTGGACGAGCAAAGCACGATCGTGATGTCGTCCGTTTGTCGCTTTGTTTGCAGGATCGAAGCTGCTCAGTGTCCAGATGTTGTGGTAGCTCAGATTGACCCTAAGAAGTTGAAAAGGAAGCCAAGTGTGAACATTTCTGTGAGTTTTATCTCCGCCTGATGATAATCTGGATCCCACCCTTTAAAGGATCCAACGGTATCCATATGGTATAGGTAGGGTCTAGACATTTTTACTGTTTCTTCGGACGGACATTTGTTTCCAAAGTGATCTTCAGTAACTGGAGTTTGTGGAGACTTGTACATCTTAATTTGGGAACATGATCCAAAAATCCCAAAGAAGTCCTTATAAAAATAAAGGCGTCTCTTTCTTATTCTGCCTTGATAAATACTATTGGGCTGGTGATTGTTCAGTGACGTTCTCACGTTCCGAACTGGAACCGGTATAATTTTTTAAGAATGGCAAGCCAATGCCTTAATACCTTTCTTAGCTCCTTGCACACTGGGAACATTTTCATTCATTTATGGAGCACGCTTTTTATTATGCGAGGAGGTCCTTCCAGGCATAAGAGATAAGACAGAAAAGAGCCCTATAGTTGTAGAGTTAATACCGTCCTGAAGAACACGGAAAGCAAATAATTCCATGGAGAAGATAAACACAGAATAATCAGTAAATAACACTAATAAATAAGGTAGTCACAGAATATTTCTCTAAAAAGTTCTATTTAACCTGAGGTCAAAGAAAAGTGGCATTATTTTTTTTCTTTTTTTTTTTGGGGGGGGGGGGTGAGGTTGAGGATACAGCCAGTCCTGGGGCTTGAATCCGGGGTCTGGGCACTGTCCCTGAGTTTCTTTTGCTCAAAGCTCACACTCTACCACTTGAGCCACAGCAATATGTCTGGCTTTTTCTGTTTATGTGATACTGAGGACTTGAACCCAGGGCTCCATGTATGCTAGGCAAGAGCTCTACCACTAAGCCATATTCCCAGCCCAATTAATTTTTTTTGTAAATTCCTTTTTATGTTTTAAGTAATTCCTTTACTGATTTTAATCAAAATTTTAATTCAGCCGAGCACTGGTGGCTCATAATCCTAGCTACTCAGAAGGTTGAGATCTGAGGATCACTGTTCATAGTCAGCCCAGGCAGGAAAGTCCACAAGACTCTAATCTACAATTAACCACCAAGTGGTAGAGCACTCCCATTGAACTGAAGAGCTGAGGGACAGCGCCCAGGCCCAGAGTTCAAGCCCCACAACCCACACACACAAAAATAATAATTCAGACACCGTTTTATGTAACTTCAGTTTGGGTCTATCTTGTTTTTTTAATTTATTTTTATGCCAGTCCTCGGCCTTGAACTCAGGGCCTGAGTGCTGTCCTTGAGCTCATTTTTGCTCAAGGCTAGTGCTCTAAAACTTGAGCTGCAGCTCCACTTCCAGATTTTGGAGGGTAATTTATTGGAGATGAGTCTCATGGACTTTACTACTCAGGCTGGCTCAAACCATAATCATCAGTTGTCATCTTCCTGAGTAGTTAGGATTACAGACAGGAGCCACCATGCCTAACTTTGTTTTATTTTTATGTGCCAGTCCTAGAGCTTGAACTTGAGGCCTGGGTGCCATCCCTGAGCTTTTTTTTTTTTTTCCCTCTTAACATTAGGGCTCTACCACTTGAATCATATCTCCACTTCCAGTTTCTTGGTACTTGATTAGAAAGAAGAATCTCACTGACTTTCCTGCCCAAGCTGACTTTGAACCATGATTCTCAGATCTCAGCCTCCTAAGTAGCTAGGATTATAGGTGTGAGCCACCAGTGGCCCAGCTTCAGAAATTTTTAATTGATAGAACATGATAATTTAGGGGCTGGGAAGGTGGCTCAGTGGTAGAGTGCTTGCCTTGTATACATGAGGCCATGAGTTCGATTCCTGAGCACCACATAAACAGAAAAGGCTGGAAGTGGCCCTGTGGCTCAGGTGGTAGAGCACTAGCCTTGAGCTGAAGAGCTGATGAGCTGAGGGATAGCACCCAGACCTAGAGTTCAGGCCCCAGGACTGGCAAAAAAAAAAAAAAAAGAACATGATAACTTATATGCATGATGTTCACAAAGTGACCTCACAAAGTTTTATTATAAGGCAATACCTTATTGTGAACCATGTGCTGTTTTAGAAAAACAAAAGTAGAACTTGGATGAAGCTCAGTAAAGCACTTGACTAGCATGTATGAGCCCTGAGTTCCACCCCTACAACTGCCCCCCTCCAAAAGCAAAATGAAATAGACCTTTTCAAGTCATATATCTTTAGGTTGTCTGGGTATATTTTGCCCATCCCCAAATTGGGTATAGCTTTCTTCTTGTTCTGTTTTACAATTATAGGAAAATAAGTCTAGATTATATTTTCAGAGTTAGTATCATTTCGATTTCTACATAAATAGTAAGGTGAAATGCCTGGGGTTTTTGGTACCAATACCAGAGCTTGAACTCAGAATCTTGCACTCACCTGGCTTTTTCACTCAAAGCTGACATTCTACCCTTGAGCCACCTCTTGCTCTGGCTAGCATCAAACTGCATTCCTCAGAATTTAGCCTCCTGAGTAGCTGGGATTACAGGCATGAGCCATCAATACCTGGCCTTCCTTCTTTTTGTGCAGTTGTAAAAGTACCATTTTTTAATGTAGATGTCATGTTTTACTTTATCATTTATTATTTGCCCTTCATCTAGTTTTATGTTCTGCATATGCATGCGATTTCAGTTCTAACATTAACATTGGTTCTGTGAGCTGCTTTCCAGCTTTCAGGATGCCAGCCTGCCCCTGAAGGTTATTCCCCAACACTTCAATGGCAACAGCAACAAGTGGCACAGTTTTCAAGTGTTCGACAGGTAAGTGCTGTATTTCTTCAGTTTCTGTTCTTAGACAATGATGAAAATGTATGTTCCTCAAGTATACAGAGTATTTGTGAATCAACTTGCCAAGTTATTGTTATAATTATTAGGAATATTATAGCGTGTAGTAAAATATTTTCTAAGTTTTAGGGTGGCTGGAATTTGCATAGGAACTGGCTTTTCTTTAGATATGCATCCTCTAAAGACCACTGTGTAAATTTTCTTCTTTTAGAGTGTGAACAAGCATAGAAGCCACTGGAAAGCACAGCAGTTGGATAGTAATGTAACTATGGTATGTAAGTTTCTCTATGTACATTGGATGATGTATACCTGCATGAACTTTATTCATCTATTCAGTCATATTATTTTCACTTTAATCAGACCAATTCTGTTATAACAGTAGATTGAACAACAGAGTCGGTAGGATGGATTGTTACTATTTTGGCTATTTTAATTCCCCATACCTTGGGAGAATTGTGAAAGAAATCAAAATGGTCTACTAAACAAGAAGGGTAAATTATTCATGAGGCCAAATGTTACCCAAAATATCTGATATAATATTCCTAAATTTTGTCTTTACAACTCCCAAAAGCCAGGTACCAGTGGTTCACACCTATAATCCTAGCTTCTCAGGAGGCTGATATCTGGGATGGCAGTTCCAAGCTAGCCCAGGCAAGAAACTCCTTGAGACTCTTGTCTTCAAACAACAACCAAGAAACTGGAAATGCTATGGCTCAAGTGGTAGAGTGCTAGCCTTGAGCAAAAAAGCTCAGGGGCAGTACCTAAGCCTTGAGTTTGAGCACCGTGACCAGCACATATATACATACACAACCAAAAAAAAAAATCAATAAATTAAATTAAAACAAACTTTTACTAGTCTCAGCCTCTTTGAATACACTATATTTTACTGTGGCACATATTCTCATTGCAGTGCTCTACTGTACCCAAGTAAATACTCTGGAGAATTTTTTTTTTTTATTTAGTTTGGCAAATAAGTGATTCTTTGGCCTGTATAGGTTATTCAGGATTCTCCTATACTGTTATTTTTTTTATGAAATATGTTACCAATATTTAAAAGATGGTATACAACCTTATTAGACTTTCCTGATGAAATAATATGCCCTACGGTAAACTCTTTTGTTGTTTTGATAGAGGGGTTTGTTGTTTTTTGTGTTGTTCAAGGTCTTGAATTCTAGGTCTGGGCATTATCCCTAAACTTTTTTGCTCAATGCTGATACTCTTAACACTTGAGCCACATCTCCACTTTGGGCTTTTATTTAGCCAGTTCATTAGAGGTTAAGAGTCTCGTGGACTTTGCTGTACCCAGTGGCTCTGAACCGTAATCCTCAGCTCTTGGCTTCCTGATTAACTAGGATTGCAGACATTACACCACGAGCAAGTGGCTCCCAGTAGTGAATCTTGATATATTCAATGTTATCTGCTTCACAATAACATGATATGACACATGTCATATATATTGGATCTCATCTTTGTTTGGTTTATTTGATCAGTCATGGGGCTTGAACTTGGGGCCTAGGTGCTGTTACTGAGTTCTTCTGCTCAAGTCTAGCTAGCACCACTTCTGGTTTTCTCATAGTTAATTGGAAATAAGAGTCTCCTCGTGGCCTTTTCTGCCCAGGCTGGCTTTGAGCCTTGATCCTTAGAACTCAGCCTCCTGAGTAGCTGGGATTACAGGCCTAAACCACCAGCACCCAGCTTGAATCTCATCTTAACAACTTAGTTATCATTGTAAGCTCTTCAGAAGGTACATTAGCATTTCCAAATGAAAAGAACAGCTAGGAAATTATTTTTAACTTTTTAAGGAATCATATTATTTCTGAGCATCTAATAAAAGCTATTGTTCTATTTGCATACATTAGATGTATTTGGAGGTAATTATGGCATTTCCACACATGTATATATACAACATATCCCATTCAAAATCAACTCTGCATCATTTTCCCTTACCTACCTCCCTGGCTTTGAAAATAACTCAACAAGTTTTATTCTAGTTTTATACGTGAAAACAACTACTTCCACCATGTTCATCTTCTTCATTTACATTCTACTCTCTCTGGTATCCACCTTCCCAACAGAACCATTTTGCTTTCTTATCTTTCCTAATGAAAACTATTGATCTTCTGTTGTGTCCAAATTTCCCCTAATAAAGACACCACTTTAAGTGATTTAGAGTCAGGTACTGGCTGCTCATGTCTGTAATCCTAGCTACTCAAAAGGCTGAGATCTGAGGATTGCAGTTTGGAGCCAACTTGGGCTGTTTGAAAGTCCATGAAACTTTTAGCTCCAATAGTCACCAAAATAGTCAGAATTGGAGCTGTGGCTCAGGTAGTAAAGTAGAACCCTAGCCTTGAGCAAAAAAAGCTCATGGATAGTGCCAAGGTCCTGAGTTCCTAAATTCAGTCCTCAGGATTGGCAAAAAAAAAAGAGGTTTAGAGCTCACATAAATTTAATCACTTTCTTAATGGCCCTGTTTCCCAGTGCAGTCACAGTACAAAGGTGAGGGCTTCCACATAGGAGTCCAGAGGGCATATAGGTGTGCCTATGACTGGCATCATATCTTTGTGTTGAGGTGTGGGAATGTAAGGGTGCTCATTTCTTTCTATGCTGTTCAGTATAAAAATAAGTACACATGTATGTATGTATATATATATATATATATATATATATATATATATATATATGTAATGTACTATATAAATGCAATATAATATTGTAAAATAAGTAAATTTTTTTCCCTTTCAGCCAAAATCCGAAGATGAAGAAGGCTGGAAAAAATTTTGTCTGGGTGAAAGGTTATGTGCTGAAGGGGCTATTGGGCCAGCTACAAATGAAAATCCTGGAATCGATTATGTACAAGTACGTAATAAGTGCATACGCAACACAAAGAATGTTCTCATTCTGGTGTGCCAGTAGTGTTAAGGTGTCAGCAAACTACAAATTGGACCAAATTTGAACCACAAACTATTTTTGTTGTTGTTGTTCGTTGTGGGGGCTGAACTCTGGGCCTGGGCACTGACCCTCAGCTCTTCAGCTCAAGACTAGCGCCCTATCACTTGAGCCACAGTGCCACTTCTGACTTTTTTCTGCTTATGTTGTGCTGAGGAATCGAACCCAGGGCCCTATGCATGCAAGGCAAGCACTCTACCACTGAGCCAACTTCCCAGCCCCACAACCTATTTTTTTTGTATATCTCATGAGTTAAGAACAATTGTTTGGCCAAGCACTGGTGGGTTCTACCTGTCATCCTAGCTACTTAGGAGGCTGAGATCTGAGGATCGTGGTTTGAAGCCCACCAGGGCAGGAAAGTCTATGAAACTCTTATCTAATTATCTACCAGAAAACCAGAAGTGGAGCTGTGACTCAAACTAGCCTTGAGGAGAAAACTTCAGGGATAGTGCCCAGGCCTGACTAAAAAAAAGTTGAGTGGATGGGGGAAGAGTACCTGTTCTGGGACTTTAGTGCTGGGCCTGAGTACTGACCCTAAACTTTTTTTGCTCAAGGCCAGTGCTCTACCAGTGGAGCCTCAGCTCTACTGGTAGCATTTTAATGGTTAATTGGAGGTAAGAGTGACATTGGAGATGAGACTTTCCTGCCTGGCTGGCTTCAAACCTCACATCTGTCTCCTGAGTAGCTAGGATTATAAGTCACTGGTGCCCAAAAATCCAAGCTGTGAGACCCTGAAAGGATTGGGAGTTGGAATGCCTCCTCCCAAATACACTGTGGGAATGCTGAGCTTTCCAGGAAAGGTCAATCAATCTGGGCATAACAGGAACTCAGATTCTACCCTATATCTTGCAGAAGCCGAAGGGTAGACTTGGATTTATGCAAATTGAGGGCTGTTTACTGTTTAGCTCCCTTTCCCCTTACCCTTGCCGTGAAGGACAGAAAACTGAAGAATTTGGGAGGTCAGACTTTCCAGTGTTGTAAAAAAAGCAGAAAAAAGGAAACAAGCAAAATGTGACATGTAACTGAGATTGTGACAGAAAGCCTGAAATAGTTATTGTCTGACTTTTACAGAAAATGGTTGCCAAGCTTTATTGGCTTGTTAACTTAGAAAGAAGCAGCCCACTTTCTAAAATAATTTACTGTAGAGTTTGGCTTCATATCTTTTTTGTTTTGTTTTGTTTGGGTCCGGTCATGGGGCCTGAACTCTGGGTCTGGGCGCTGTCCCTCAGCTCTTCAGCTCAAGGCTAGTGCTCTACCACTTGAGCCACAGCGCCACTTCCGGCTTTTTTCTTTTTGCTTATGTGGTGCTGAGGAATCAAACCCAGGGCCTCAGGCATGCAAGGCAAGTGCTCTACCACTGAGCCACCTACCCAGCCCCTTCATATCTTTTTTTATTATTTTTTTTACTGACTTTAAGTGATTACATAAATTTCAGTTTTGTGGGATGTGATACTTAGCTCAAGTCACAAACACATTCTTCACAAGGTGAATTGTCATTATCTTCATCTCTCTTATGTTTTGGCTCTATAGTAATTTTACAAGTTGTATAGGATTCAGTTCAGAGGTTTTTGGTGTTTCTTGGTCAATCCTGGGGCTTGAACTCACCAGCCTGGTCACTGTCCTTGAGATTTTTTTGCTCTAGGCTAGCACTATACCACTTTAAGCTCTGTGTGTGTGTGTGTGTGTGTGTGTGTGTGTGTGTGTGTGTGTGTGTGTGTGTGTGTGTGTGTGTGTGTCTGTGTCTGTGTGTCTGTGTCTGTGTGTCTGTGTCTGTGTGTCTGTGTCTGTGTCTGTGTGTCTGTGTCTGTGTGTCTGTGTGTGTGTGTCTGTATGTGTCTGTGTCTATGTGTGTTCCGTGGTCAATCCTGGGGCTTGAACTCACCAACCTGGTCACTGTCCTTGAGATTTTTTTTGCTCTAGGCTAGCACTATACCACTTTAAGCTGTGTGTGTGTGTCTGTGTGTCTGTGTCTGTGTGTGTCTGTGTCTGTGTGTGTGTGTGTGTTCCGTGGGGCTTGAACTATGGACCTGGGCGTTGTCCCTCAGCTCTTCAGCTCAAGGCTAGGGCTTCAGCTAAGGGCTTCAGCTAAGGCTAGTGGCTACAACGCACCTACCAGTTTTTCTGTTTATGTGGTGCTAAGGAATCAAACCCAGAGCTTCATGCATAGGAGGCAAGCACTGTACCACTGAGCCACCTTCCCAGCCCTTCTGGCATTTTTTATGGTAAAATTTATTTAGTCACAAAATATAAAGGGCTTTTAAAATCTACAAAAAAGACCAAGAATACTCCATTTGAAAAACAAAAAATGGGATACACATAGACATCCCACAGTAATGAAGTACAGATTATTTACAGTGGAAGATGCCCCACCTGGCTCATAACAGAACCATAACTTGCTCTGGTGATGACTTACCATTTTTCAGATACACTATGTTGACAAAAACTGAGGAAACAAGTATTCAAACACGTGATGTAGAAGTATAAGTAGACATTTAAGCTTTTCTGACACTTTCTTATACAATGTGTTCTTCTTTTAGATACTATCCACTGCTGCACTTTACAAAATTTAAGCCAGCTGGGCCCTGGTGGCTCATGCCTGTACTCCTAGCTACTCAGGAGGCTGAGATCTGAGGATCATGGTTCAAAGCCACACCCACCAGAAAAGTCCATGAGATTCTATCTCCAGTTAACCACTAGAAAACCGGAAGTGGCGCTGTGGCCCAAGTGGTATGGCGCTCGCCTTAAGCTGAAGAGCACAGGGATAACACCCAAGCCCAGAGTTTTAGCCCCACAACTGACAGGAAAAAAAAATTTTAAGCCAGACATTGATGGCTCATGCCTGTAAATCTAGCTACTCAGGAGACTGATTGCTGAGGATCACAGTTCAAAACCAACCTGGGCAGGAAAGTCTGAAAAGTCTTTTTTTTTTTTTTTTTTGCCAATCCTGGGGCTTGAACTGTCAGGGCCTGGGCACTGTCCCTGAGCCTCTCTGGGTTCAAGGCTAGCACTCTACCACTTGAGCCACAGTGCCACGTCCAGCTTTTTCTGTGTATGTGGTATTGAGAAATTGAACCCAGGGCCTCATGCATGCTAGGCAAGCACTCTACTGCTAAGCCACCTTCCCATCCCAATCTGAGAGTCTTATCTCCAATTAACTACCAGAAAACGAGAAGTAGAGCTGTGGCTCAAGTGGTAGAGCACCAGCCTTGAGCTGAAAACCTCAGGGACAGCACCCAGACCCTAAATTCAAGCCCCATGACCAACAACAAATAAACATTTAAACTTACTAAAGAGTTAATATTGTTTGGTTTGTTATCACAGTAAACTATGCAAGTAAAATATGTTGTCTCGTGATTTCTATCTAAGCTTCTTTGTCTTTTTCTTTTTTGGTACTGGGGATCGAACCCAGGACGTTGCACTTGCTAGGCAAGTGCTTTGCCACTGAGCTACATCCCAGCCCTATCTAAGCTTCTTTGGAGGTAGAGAAGGATCGCAGTTTGAGGACAGACGGGAAAAAAGTTAGCAAGACTTAGTTCATGACTTAGAATGGACATGAAGGACTTTTGTTTGATGCAGTACTAATGATTGAATCTAGTATATCAGGCATATTAGGCAAACACTGAATCACATTATCAGCCCCAGAAGTCATCTTTTATCTGTTCTTTTTCCCAAACAAGGAGTATGGAAAGGAATGTACTATTTTGGAAGAAAAAATAAAATCTTCCTTGTAATTCCAATTAATAATTTTCAGTCTTCTTTCTTTCAGATTGGTTTTCCTCCCTTGCTTAGTATTGTAAGCAGAATGAATCAGGTAAATTATAGTAAAATAATAGTATCTACATTCTTTTGTTTACAATATTATGGAAGTATTTGAGTATATTTTGTGTATTTAGTATGTGGTATGCAAGAAGTTGTTCTAAGCTCCTTGGGGTTTATATGTAATCCTTACTATATCTCTTGTAGGGACTTACCTTATATTTAATCCTTACTATATCTCTTATAGGGACTTACCAATAATGGTTTTTGGTTTTTGGTTTTTTTGCCAGTGAGTTTCTTTTGCTCAATGCTAGTGCTCTACCACTTCAGCCACAGTGCCACTTCTGGCTTTTTCTGTATATAAGGTACTGAGGAATTGAACCCAGAGCTTCATGCATGCAAGGCAAGCACTTTACCACTAAGCCACATTCCCAGCCCCTTATAATGTTTTTGTTGTTTTTTTTTTTGATAGATGAGGAAATAAAATCCAAGGCTGAATTACTTGCATGTGGCTTTTCAGAAAATAAGTGACAGCACTGAGAAAAAAATGGCAGGTTGATTTGATTCAAAGTTCTTGTTCCTGATAGGATGCTAAATTAGTGATGTGTGTATATTTCAGTTTTAAGTCTGAGATTCTGAGGCTTACAGTAAATATTACTTCCAGATTGGCATTTGTGTGTGTGTGTGTGTGTGTGCACACGCTCATGCACACAGTACTACTGGGCTTGAATTCAGGACCTTACACACTTAGCTTTTTTGCTCAAGGCTACCACTGGAGCCATAGCTCAACTTGGGAGTTTTGGTAGTTACTTGGAGATGATAAGGGTCTCATAGACTTTTCTGCCCAGATTGGCATCAAACCTCAATCCTCAGATCTCAGCCTCCAGAGTAGGATTGCAGAATTATTTTTATTTTACTTTTTTTTTTTTTGTCAGTGGTGGGGCTTGAACTCTGGACCTGGGCACTGTCCCTGAGTTCTTCAGCTCAAGGGGAGTGCTCTACCACTTGACCTACAGCTCCACTTCCGGTTTTCTGGTGGTTAATTGGAGATAAGAGTCTCATGGACATTCTTGCCCAGGCTGGCTTTGAACCACAATCCTCAGATCTCAGCCTCCTGAGTAGCTAGGATTATAGCTGTGAGCCACCATACCCAGCCAAGACTTGTTTTTTTAAGAGTATGAACTTGCTGGGTGACACTGAGATTTACTATATTAATAACCTGACTTCTGGAATTGAAACACTTTTATACAGCTACCTAAAATTAAAACAGTATGCCGGGCGCTGGTGGCTCACACCTGTAATCCTAGCTACTCAGGAGGCTGAGATCTGAGGATCGCGGTTCAAAGCCAGCCCGGGCAGGAGAGACCGTGAGACTCCTATCTCCAATAAACCACCAGAAAACTGGAAGTGGCGCTGTAGCTCAAGTGGTAGAGCGCTCGCCTTGAGCTGAAGAGCTGAGGGACAGCGCCCAGGCCCAGAGTTCAAGCCCCATGACCGACAAAAAAAAAAAAAAACAGTCTGAAGTTTCTCAGTAGTTAAACACTAAATTGGTTGTTACAAACTAAGTTCTAGGGTTTAAATCAAAGCCTTGATACTTAAGCGTAAAAGATTATTTCTCGGGGCTGGGAAGGCGGCTCAGTGGTAGAACACTTGCCTTGCATGCCTGAAGCCCTGGGTTTGATTCCTCAGCACCACATAAGCAAAAAGGAAAAATTATTTCTCTTAAAAGCCTCTTCCAACTAGATAATTATCTAATGAAGTTTCTAAGTAGGGCCATAGTTTTCTTTGAAGTTCTAAAAAATTTAAACATCAGAATTGCTAACTTTCTGGAACACTTTTCAGTGTTTTTTACTAATACAATTCTTCTGCATCCCATCTTTTTAATTTTTTTTATTTTTTAGGCAACAGTAACTAGTGTGTTGGAATATCTGAGCAATTGGTTTGGAGAAAGAGACTTCACTCCAGAATTGGTAGTATTGCATCTTTTGTTCTCTTAAGGCAGGCAAAATTATGTATACAACTACAGTAAGAATCTCAGTAATGACCCATTTGATAGTCAGAATATTTTGAAGTCTACAATGCCCTGTACCTGTTGTGACAGGACAGAAGAGACATCACTTGGTTCTCCAGGTGATCCTTTGTTGTACATATCATACCACAGTTAAATGTCTTAGGAACTTACTCGTAGCACATTGGCGAGCATAATCTCGGGCCTGTAGATAATAAATGAAATTTATGGTTCAAGAGCTGTCTGCTGAGGGCTGGGAAGATGGCTCATTGGTAGAGTGCTTGCCTTGCATGCACAAGGCCCTGGGTTTGATTCTTCAGTACCATATAAGCAGAAAAGGCCAGAAGTGGCGCTGTGGCTCAAGTGTTAGAGCACTCACCTTGAGCTGAATAGCTGAGGGACAGCGCCCAGCCCCAGAGTTCAGGCCCCATGACCAACAAAAAAAAAAGCTGTCTACTTACTTTTTAAATTTTTCTGTAGGGGCGGTGGTTTTATGCTTTGTTGGCTTGCCTTGAAAAGCCCTTGTTACCTGAGGCTCACTCACTCATTCGGCAGCTGGCAAGAAGGTGCTCTGAAGTGAGGCTTTTAGTGGTAAGTTACTCCTCACTGTTGCAAATTAAAAGCATCTGCCAATCTGTATGGTGCAATATGTCTTAGTTGGAATTAGAGGCCACAAAAACAGAAAGATGCCAAATTATAGTAAGTCCAATTAAGATGTTTTCCTCAGATAAAGGAAATCTAAAGGTGGGCAAATGAGATCTAAAATGACAATGGTCTTTACCTTTCATTCTTCCCTTTTGATTTCCATTCCTATTTTAGCCCATTTTGTGTTTTCCATTCAGGGGATTGACTCCCATGCTAGGCAAGCTTTCTCTCATTAGCTTCTTTCCCAGCCTGAAAAGAGGTACTTCAGTTTTGGAGGCTGAAAGCTCAAGGTCACAGGCTCCATCTGTTCAGTCACCACATGGCAGGAGTGAGTGCAAGCGCAGCTAGCGGGGAAGTACCAGGCTCACTTTCTAACACCCCCTTACCCTGGGCAAAGCTAATCTCAGACATAATCTTAAACGCTTCTTTTGTGGTCTTTAACTCTGAGATTTTTCTCCTCTTCCTTGGAGGGTTCTTTTTGCCACATCATGATTGTCATAAATTAATGTTTCATATTTTCAATAGAAATAAATGGAAACTTATTGTAAAAACAGCCCTTTTTTTTTTGTTTTTTTCCAGGACAGCAAAGATGATGAAAGAGTTCCTGCTTTGAACTTATTAATCTGCTTGGTTAGCAGGTATAGTTTAAGTAAATTTGAACTTCTTATTTATTAACGAGGGTAGAACATGTTTAATTTTGTTGCATTTGTATGGTCTTTTTTTTTTTTTTTTTTTTTGGTCCGCCGTGGGGGCTTGAACTCTGGGCCTGGGCACTGTCCTTCAGCTCTTCAGCTCAAGACGAGTGCTCCACCACTTGAGCTACAGCGCCACTTCCAGTTTCCTGGTGGTTTATTGGAGATAGGAGTCTCACGGTCTCTCCTGCCCGGGCTGGCTTTGAACCGCAATCCTCAGATCTCAGCCTCCTGAGTAGCTAGGATTACAGGCGTGAGCCACCAGCGCCAGGGCGCATTTGTATGTTTTAATTAATCTTTGGTTCCCTTCAATTGATGAGTTCATGCTCTTTTTTTGGTTGTTTTGTTTTTTGTTTTTTTTTTTCCCCAGTCCTGGGGCTTGAACTCAGGGCCTGGACACTGTCCTTGAGCCTCTCTGTGCTCAAGGCAAGCACTCTACCACTTGACCCACAGTACCACATCTGGCTTTATCTGTTTATGTGGTATTGAGTGCTAGAGTGCTCGGCAAGCACTCTACCACTAAGCCACATCCCCAGGCTGTCCCTGAGCTTTTTCTACTCAAGACAAGCACTCTATAGTGCCACTTCCAGTTTCCTGGTGATTAACTGGAGATAAAAGTCTCATGAACTTTCCTGCCTGGACTGACTTCAAACCATCATCCTCAGATCTTAACCTCCTTAGTAGCTAGGATTACAGCTGTGAGCCACCAGCGCCCGCTGAACATATATATATATATATATATATATATATTTTTTTTTTTTTTTTTTTTTTGTCATGGCTTGGGCACTATCCCTCAGCTCTTCAGCTCAAGGCTAGGGCTGTACCACTTGGCCACAGCACCACTTTCAGTTTTCTGGTGGTTTATTGAACATAAGTGTCTCATGGTTGTTCCTGCCCAGGCTGGCTTTGAACCATGATCCTGATACCAGCATCCTGAGTAGCTAGGATTACAGGCATGAGCCACTGGTGCCCAGCTTGAACAACTATTTTCTTTTTTTTGTTGTTGTTGTTTTTTTTGGTCCGGTCGTGGGGCCTGAACTCTGGGCCTGGGCACTATCCCTCAGCTCTTCAGCTCAAGACTAGTGCTCTACCACCTGAGCCACAGCACCACTTCCGGCTTTTTTTCTTTTTGCTTATGTGGTGCTGAGGAATCGAACCCAGGGCCTCAGGCATTCAAGGCAAGTGCTCTACCACTGAGCCACCTTCCCAGCCCCAACTATTTTCTTTTTTTTTTTTTTTTTTTTTTTAGCCCCAACTCTTTTCTTAATCAACAATAATTATGTTGTTAATAATAGTTTACATTTACTAGGCACTTAGTGCCAAGCATTCTTTTGCATTATAATATGAACTTATTTATTCCCTACATGGAAGGTACAACATCAGTTTACAGATAAGGAAAACTAGACAGAGAGGGAAACAGCTTTCCTACGTTTCTACCATCCCAGAGCTAGCAAATGGTACAGCTGGCAACCAGATAGCTTATCTCACAACTATGCTGTTTTGTTTGTTCTGATTGAATTCAAAGCTCTACCACTTGAGCCACACTCTCAATTGCAAAAGCCAAGGAAAATAGTACATTTCTTTTTGGACAATATCACCTCCTTCCTTCACTCCCAGTTTTTACAACTATTTTTGCAATACATCAGGCTATATTTTTCAAGATGAAGATGTAGATTTAGAAATGGTACCATAGCTGGGTGCCAGTGGCTCATGCCTGTAATCCTAGCTACTCAGGAGACTGAGATCTGAGGATCACAGTTCAAATCCAGCCCAGGCAAGAAAGTCCGTGAGATCTGATCTCTAATTAACTGTCAGAAAACCAGAAGTGGTGCTGTGGCTCAAGTGGTAGAGCGCTATCCTTGAGCTGAAGAGCTGAGGGACAGTGCCCATGCCCAGAGTTCAAGGCCATGACTGACAAAAACAAAAAGAAAGAAATGGTAAATAGTAAATAAAGCCAGAGATTTAAACTAGCTTTTGGGTAATGACTGAAATTTTACCATATTATATGATTATAAAAGCATAAATGTTCAAGTGTATTGCTTATGATTTTTCCCCCTCAAAAAGTTAGATAAGGGCTGGGAAGGTGGCTCAGTGGTAGAGTGCTTGCCTCGCATGCATGAGGCCCTGTGTTCGATTCCTCAGCACCACATAAGCAGAAAAAGCCGGAAGTGGCGCTGTGGCTCCAGTAGTAGAGTGCTAGCCTTGAACTGAAGAGTTGAGGGACAGCGCCCATGCACAGAATACAGGCCCCATGACCGGCAGAAGAAAAAAAATGTTAGATAAAAGCCAGGCACCAGTGGCTCACACCTAATCCTAGCTACTCAAGAGGTTAAGATCTGAGGTTGCAGTTCTAGGCTACCCCAGACAGGAAAGTCTCTGAAACTCTGATCTCCAATTAACTACCAAAAAAGCTGGAAGTAGAGCTGTAGCTCAAATGATAGCATCCTAGCCTTGAACACAAAAGCTTAGAGACAGCTCCCATGCCCTAAGTTCAAGCCTTAGCACTGACACAAGAGGGAGGTAAAGAAGTTAGATCAAAGGAACTAGCAGACTTGCTTCAGTGATTACAAAACAAAACAAAAACTAGACACCTGCTTAGCAAGTATAAGGTCCTGAGTAAAAACCCCAGTACCAGATTTTTGTTTCCAGTCAGCCATATTCCCAGCCCACCAGATTTTTTTTTTTAATCATAAAAATAGAATCCAAGATTCTGAAGCTATAGGCTTCACTTAAAAGGATCTATAGTGGCAGGCAAGAGGGTTGCAATTGGAGGCTAGCAGGGGTTAGGTTTAATTGCAAATAAACCTAAATAAGTAAGACTTAATAGAAGATTGTAGCAGATTTGAAGAAATGTCTTATCTTTTTGTAATATTAGCTTAAATGTAAGTATCAGATATTGCTTCAACTCTTCTGTTTTCTTGTTTATATGGGTACTTTTAAGGGAATAACTGCTAATTATCTTTCAAGCTTCTTATTATGGAGATTTTCAGACACATACAAATGTGATAAAATTAAAACCCTAAATCCACCCATCACCCAAGAGTTGTTAACCATTATTCAACTGTTATTGAATTCAACAGAGCGTATTTATTTCTCCCTATCATTTGTTTAATACATTTTAAACAATTCCCAGATGTTGCTGTTGTTTACCTATAGCAAACCTGTTTAGTAATTCTATAATATCATCTGGTGCCTAGCCCATGTTTCATATCCTCTAACCATCCTGAAAATTTTTAAATTTTTTAAAATTTAAATTTTGAAATTTTAAAATTTCTATTTCTAGAATTTCTAATTTTATATTTTCAGCTGAACTTGGGTTACTAAGACTGCAAAAAGTTAAACAATACATCAGTGATAAAACCTTAAAACTAAGGACAGAGCTAGGCTCAAGCCTGTAATCCTAGCTAATCAGGAGGCTGAGAGCTGAGTTCGTGAGACTCTTATCTCTAATAAACCACTAAGAAAAACAGAAGTGGCCTGTGGTTCAAGTAGTAGAGCTCTGGCCTTGAGCTAAGAGCTGAGGGGCAGCACCCAGGCCCGGAGTTCAAGCGCCATGACCAACAACAAAAAAAAAATAAAGCCTAGCACTAGTGACTCATGCCTATAATCCTAGCTATTCTGGAGGCTGAAATCAGAGGATCATAATTCCAAGAAAGCCCCAGGCAGGAAAATTGTAAGACTCTTACCTCCAATAAACCACTCAGAAAAACCTGGAAGTGGAGCTGTGGCTCAGTGGTATAGTGCTAGCCTTAATCTAGAAGAAGCTCAGGGACAATGGGCAGACAGGCCCATGCCAAAAACAAAAATAAAACCATGTGTCCTCTATATGGTTATGTATGTATGTACGTCCTGGGGCCTGGATGCTGACCGTGAGCTGTTTTTGCTCAATGCTAGCACTCTACTATTTGAGCCACAGCTCCACTTCCAACTCCCTGTCTGCCCCTCCACTCCACCTGCCCCCCTCCCCGCCCAGTTGTAGGGCCTGAACTCTATGCCTGGGCGCTGTCCCTCAGCAATTCAGCTCAAGGCTAGTGCTCTACCACTTGAGCCACAGAGCCACTTCCGGCTTTTTCTGCTTACATGGTGCTGAGGAATAGAACCTCATGTCATGCATTCATTCAAGGCAAGCACTCTACCACTGAGCCACCTTCCCAGCCCCCACTTCCAACTTTTTGGGTAGTTTATTGGAGATAAGAGACTCACGGACATTTCTGTCCAGGCTGGATTCGGACCTCAATCTCAAATCTCAGCCTCTTGAGTAGTTAGGATTGCAAGCATGAGCCACCAGTGTCTAGCAGTGTCCAACTATTTCTGACACTGGGTTCACTGTTGGTCCCTGCCTCCTAAGTAACTGGGATTACAAATGTTGTCACCATGCCCAGCTCCTCACCCATTTTTTAGGAATAACCACCTCCCATTATATAGATACGCTGTCAGTTATTCAATTAGTCCCCTTATTGAAAAGATATTTCATTTGTGTTCTTTGGCTGATACAAGCAGTGCTATAATATATTTGTACATACATTGAATTTTCTTTTCACTAGGTATTTTGACCAGCGTGATTTAGCTGATGAGCCATCTTGATATTGCTGATCTCTCAGTGACCGAAGGTAACTCTGCTGAAGACAGCCTAAATTTGAGGAAGTATTGGGAACTCGAGTACAGATTACATCACTTCTTCAACACTCTGAAGGGCCTTTACCATGTACCTCAAGTGCATGTCCAGGATGTAGATTGGCTGAAATATGTGGAAAATTCCACCTGGTAGTCAGTGAACTGTTTGTATTGCTTTCCGCAGTCACATGCATTTGAAAGTATCATTTATCCTCAAAGCAGCCTGCACAGGAACTTTACAATGAAGTTTTATAGAGGTCCTTGGTGCTGCTTCATTGTTTAAACTTTTTAAAGAAAATGTGTTTGGGTTATTCATATTTTGACTTTTGAACAAAATAAACCACAATGATTGTCGTGAATATTATAATTAAGAGTCTAAATGCAAATTTATTTAAAAACTAATCAAATAGTCTCTTAAATTTAACACTTGTTTATTTGTTTTGTTGTGTGTTTTTGTCCATTGTGAGGCTTGAACTCTGGGCCTATACGCTGTCCCTGAGCTCTTCAGCTCAAGACAAGCACTCTGCCACTTAAGCCACAGCGCCACTTCCAATTTTCTGGTGGCTTATTGGAGATAAAGAGTCTCATGGTCTTTCCTACCCAGACTGGCTTTGAACAGCATCCTTAGATCTCAGCCTCCTAAGTAGCTAGAATTACAGGCGTGAGCCACTGGTGCCTGGCAATACTTTTATAAGTGCTTTTTTTTTTTAATCTTGCAAGCAAATCAGTTTCAGTAATACTCTGATAGGTCAAGTGTTTAACTTTTCTGTCAATCTGTTTATAAAATACTCACTTACAATTTATTTATACTTTTTCCTTTAATAACAAAAGGTACAGGTAATATTGGTTACTCAAAGTAGGAGTGTACTTTTTTTTTATAGAATAGCAAGTCTGAAGAACTGGCCGGGGCTGGGAAGGTGGCTCAGTGGTAGAGCGCTTGCCTTGCATGCCTGAGGCCCTGGGCTCGATTCCTCAGCACCACATAAGCAAAAAGAAAAAAAGCCGGAAGTGGCGCTGTGGCTCAAGTGGTAGAGCACTAGCCTTAAGTTGAAGAGCTGAGGGGCAGCGCCCAGGCCCAGAGTTCAGGCCTTATGATAGACCCAAAAAAAACCCAACAACTGGCTGTTAACACTGGTTCAAGGCCTTGATGATATCCAGGTCTCTGTCCTTCTTTTAGCTCTTCCCTCATGGTAGCAAGACTACTGCTTCAGTCTGGGCATCCTGGTACCTACTAGCCCAGGCTAGCCTCAAACTCTTAATCCTCCTGCCTCAGGATCCTGAGTAATAGGTGTGTACTATCATACCCAATCACATTGCCAGCATTAACAGAAGTAGGTTCCATTAAAAAAGGTATAAGGAAAAAAAAAAGTCATAAGGTGTTGGGTTGGCAGCTAACAGTCTCTACCATAAAGAGTTTAATTACCCGGGCCGGGCGCTGGTGGCTCACGCCTGTAATCCTAGCTACTCAGGAGGCTGAGATCTGAGGATCGCGGTTCAAAGCCAGCCCAGGCAGGAGAGACCGTGAGACTCCTATCTCCAATAAACCACCAGAAAACCGGAAGTGGCGCTGTAGTTCAAGTGGTAGAGCGCTCGCCTTGAGCTGAAGAGCTGAGGGACAGCGCCCAGGCCCAGAGTTCAAGCCCTACAACCGACAAAAAAAAAAAAAAAAGAGTTTAATTACCAGCCTGCACCACAACTAGCTATAATAGTGTCACATTTTTTTTTGACTGTATCAGTATTGTGGACTTATATAATAAAGGCAAATCATCAATTGTTTTTAAGTTTCTTCTATAGTGGCCAAACAAATTTATGCATGCTATTCACAGAGAAGAAACGTTTTCTGAGAACTAGTTTAACACTAAAAATAAGATAATTTCACCAGATACCAAGGGCTTATGGCAGAAAATTCCTTAAGACTTTCTCTAGTTAACCAGCAAAATGCTAGACTGGGAGTATGGCTCAAGTGGTAGAGTGCCAGCCATGAGCAAAAAAGCTGAGCAAGAACATGAGGCCCTGGAAACCATGCATGGCACTAGCACAAAAAAAAAAAGCTATTTTGCATGTGCAATAGATAAAAGGTTTTGTTTTGATATTTTACCTTAATCCAGTTCCATCTCTATAGGCAAGTTGAAGGATTTCTGTTACCATGAAATGCCATTTTTGCATTTTTTTTTGGGTCCGGTCATGGGGCCTGAACTCTTGGCCTGGACATTGTCCCTCAGCTCTTCACCTCAAGGCTAGCACTCTACCAGTTGAGCCACAGCGCCACTTCCGGCTTTTTTGTTTTTGCTTATGTGGTGCTGAGGAATTGAACCCAGGGCCTCAGGCATGCAAGGCAAGCGCTCTACCACTGAGCCACTTTCCAGGCCCCATTTTTGCATTTTTTTATTCTTGGCAATACTGGCGTTTCAACTCAGCTTCATGCCTGCTAGGCAGATGCTCTAACACTTGAGCCACATCTCAGCCATTTTTGCTTTATTTGAGGTAAGGTCTCATTTCCCCAGGCTGACCTCAGACCCCATTCCTATCTATGCTTCCTATGTGCTGAGATTAGTTCCAAGCCATCAAACCTAGTTTATGTGTTGAGTTGGGGGTAGGGATCTTCACTAGCTTTTTGCCCAAGATGCCTTTGAACTACAGTCCTTGAAATCAGCCAAGTAGCTGGGACTGCCACTTGAATAGCTAGAATTACAAGCATGTACTAACACATCCAGCTCCAAAAATCCAATTTTCTTACTCAATTTAGCACAGTAGCATTTTTCAGGAGCACAAAGACAAATATCAACATTGTAAACTAGAGAAGCAGACATTTTAAACCAAAAGGGACTCTTCAAGATGCCTTTCTTGATTTCCCCGGTTTCAGGGCTGCACTCCTATCCCCACCCAGCTCCCAGGATAGATCATTGTGCAATCTTAGGACTCAAAAACTGTTTCATTCCAGGCGCCAGTGGCTCATGCCTGTAATCCTAGCTACTCAGGAGGCTAAGATCTGAGGATCTCGGTTCAAAGCCAGCCCAGGCAAGAAAAGCCATGAAACTCTTATCTCCAAAAAACCACTAGAAAACTGGAAGTGGCGCTGTAGCTCAAGTGGTAGAGCGCTAGCCTTGAGTGAGTTGAGGGACAGCGCTCAGGCCCAGAGTTCAAGCCCCATGACCAACAACAAAAAAAAAAACTTTCATGTTTTCCCAACTCAAGTACAAACCTTTTTTGTGGGAAATATTAATAATTCAAGTAACAAAAAATATTTTAGGGCTGGGAAGGTGGCTCAGTGGTAGAGCGCTTGCCTTGCATGCCTGAGGCCCTGGGTTCGATTCCTCAGCACCACATAAGCAAAAAGAAAAAAGCCAGAAGTGGTGCTCTGGCTCAAGTGGTAGAGCGCTAGCCTTGAGCTGAAGAGCTGAGGGACAGCGCCCAGGCCCAGAGTTCAGGCCCCTAACCAGACCCAAATATATATATATATTTTTTTTTTTTTTTGAAGTTGAACTATTGTGAATTTGCAAGTCTGATACATTTTTATGTAATGTGCCCTATATATAGTATGTGCAGTAAAAGGTTTTTGTTTTTTGGCCAATCCTAGGGATTGAACTGAGGGCCTGGACACTGTCCCTGAGCTTCTTTTGTTCAAGACTAGTGCTCTACCACTTGAGCCACAGTACCACTACTGGGTTTTCTGTTTATGTGGTACTGAGGAATCGAACCCAGGGCTTCATGCATGCTAGGCAAGCACTCTACCACTAAGCCACCTTCCCAGCTCCTGGAACAGATTTGATACTAAACCAAGTAAGATCTTTCCATGTGAATGCTTATAAATTTCTTTTTTTTTTTTTTTTTTGGTCAGTTGGGCTTGAATTCTGGGCCTGGGCACTGTCCCTGAGGTTTTTCAGCTCAAGGCAAGCACTCTACCACTTGAGCCATAGCACCACTTCTGGTTTTCAAGATTCTCATGGGCTTTCTTTTTTTTTTTTTCTTTTTGCTTATGTGGTGCTAAGGAATCAAACCCAGGGCCTCAGGCATGCAAGGCAAGCGCTCTACCACTGAGCCATCTTCCTAGCCCCCTCATGGGCTTTCTTGACCGGGCAGTCCTTGAACCGCGATCCTCAGATCTCAGCCTACTGAGTAGCTAGCATTACAGGTGTGAGCCACTGGTGCCAGCTCTACTTCATCCTTCTTAACAGCTGCAGAGAATATCTGTATGCAAGCCTAATCTGATTAGGTGTTTCCAATGAGGTTTTTTTTTTTTTTTTTTTGATTGGTCGTGGGGCTTGGGCGCTATCCCTGCACTCTTCAGCTCAACGCAAGCTGAGCCACAGCGCCACTTCCGGTTTGAGCCACAGCGTCACTTCCGGTATTCGAGTGGTTTATTGGAAATAAAGAGTCTCAAGGACTTTCTTGCCCAGGCTGGCTTTGAACCGTGATCCTCAGATCTCAGCCTCCTCAGTAGCTAGGATTACAGGCATGAGCCACCAGCGCCCCAGCACCAATGAGTATTTTAAATAATGAAGATCCTTTTTCATAGTTTTTACATCTCTTTCTTAGGATAGCTTTGAAGAAATTGGACTGCTGCAGTGTTCACGTAGCATGAACAAGGCTCTGGTTTCAATCCCCAGCTCCCAAAAGTTGCTGAATTAAGGGTGTTTTCTTTTTTCTTTTGTTGGTCATGGGGTTGATCTCTGAGCCTGGGCACTATTCCTTAGCCTATTTTGCTCAAAGTTAGTGCTCTACCATTTGAGCCACAGCTCCACTTCTGTTTTTTGAGTGGTTAACTGGAGATGAGTTTCACAGGGACTTTTCTGCCAGGGCTGGTTTTGAACTGTGATCCTCAGATTTCAACCTCCTGAGTAGCTAAGATTACTGGTGTGAGTCACCAGGACCATCTTAGCCTAACATTTTCAAGTTTCATTTGTGAACCACATCAGCTTTTTTTTTTTTTTTGTCGGTCATGGGCCTTGAACTCAGGGCCTAGGTGCTGTCCCTGAGCTTTTACTCAGGGCTAGCATTCTCCCACTTTAAGCCACAGCTGCACTTCCAGTTTTCTGGTGTTTAATTGGAGATAAGTGTCTCACAGCCTTTCCTGACCAGGTTGGCTTTGAACCACCTGTCCTCAGATCGCAGCCACCTAAGTAGCTAGGCTCACAGGCATGAGTTACCAGCACCTGGCCACACAGGCTTTTTTGTTGCTATTTTGGGGGTTTTTTGGTTTTGGGGGGTGTTTTTGTTTTTTGCCAGTCCTGGGGCTTGTACTCAGGGCCTGAGCACTGTCCCTGAGCTTCTTTTGCTCAAGGCTAGCACTCTACCACTTGAGCCACAGTGTCACTTCCAGCTTTTTCTGTTTATGTGGTACGGAAGAATCGAACCAAGGGCTTCATGCATACTAGGCAAGCACTCTACCACGAAGCCACATTCCCAGCCCCACACAGGCTTTTTAAAGGACAAATAGTACTGCATTGTACTACTACATTTTCTTTGTCCATTCACTCCTACCTACTTAAGATTTCCCACCTTAGTTATTGTAGATGTTACAGTGAACAGGGAGTGATCTCTTCCAGATCTCAATTTCTCTTCTTTTGAATACTGTCATCTTAACAGTAGAGTAGTTCCTACAAAAGACTGCCCCAAACTGTCCATTTGGAGTTAGTTGGGATGACAAAAGTTCTAACACCAGAGTAATCAATCCAATGTGTTAAGGAACTTGTACATTCTTGGGACACAACAGTGTTGACCTTAATATGTCAGCCACAAGGGGTTTGGAGACTGGAGTTATTTTATATGTCTTAGGGCCAGGACTTGTATGTTAGTATTTGCATCAACAACCAAAACGCCTTTAACAGTAGTACTTACAAATGTTCAAAACCTGGTTTGAGTTCCTATATAGCTAGCTGGATCAGAGCTCTCAAGGGACCTTGCTTTACTGTGTTTGTCAGAGTGGAGAAAATGTGGTGGGTGGTTTGTGGGACCCTGTATAAGTGGGAGAACTGGGTCATATGGTATTTGTACTTCTAATTTAATTTAATTCTTAGGAACCCTGGTTTCCACATTCTTCCTTTCATGGTCATCAGAGATCATTGCAGATTGCCTTAAGACAGCCATCATCACATACCTTCACTAAGATGCAAGAGGGGGCTGGGAATGTGGCTTAGTGGTAGAGTGCTTGCCTAGCATGCATGAAGCCCTAGGTTTGATTCCTCAGTACCTAACATAAACAGAAAAAGTGAGAAGTGGTGCTGTAGCTGAAGTGGTAGAGCGCTAACCTTGAACACAGAGAGGCTCAGGGACAGAGCCAGGACCTGAGTTCAAGCCCCAGGACTGGCCAAAAAGAGAAAGAAAGCGAGAGAGACAGAGAGAGAGGCGCAAAAGAATGGAACCTGGGGATGCTGGCTCACACCCATCATCCTAGTTTCTCAAAGGCTGGTACTAGGGATCACAGTTCAAACTCAGCTGTGGGTAGGAAAGTCTGGAAAATTCCATTTTGCTGATTAACCAGCAAAATGCTAGATTGGAAGCATGACTCAATTGGTAAAGCACTACGCTTGAGCAAGAGCTCAAGACCTTAAACACAAGCCTCAGGATCAGCACAAAAAAGGGGGTCGAGAGAGGAGAGTTAATCTGCCATGTATTTTTTTTTCACTGCTAGGGATTGAACTGAGAGCCTCATGTGAAAGATAAGCACTGTACCACCAGATTGTACCCCTAACTCTTGTATCCATGTTTGTGATTTTTTTGTTTTTGATTTGGCATATGTACCCCAAGGTGGACGCATGCTTGCAGTCTAGCCTAGACTGGTCTTAAACTTGGAACCTTCCTGCCTCCATCTCCCAAATGGTGGGGTTACAGGTGTGTGCTACCAACCCTTACTGCTTCTATTCATTTTGAAAGCAACAAGAAATTTTCCAAAACTCAGATTTCTCCCTTTTAGCTCATTATCTAGAACTTTCTCAAAATATCAGGATAAGCAAAATTACCATGATTATCTTAGAATCTACTCAACACACACTTTTGTGGGACTAGGGAAGCAGTACCTCACTATAGCACAAAGCAGCCAGAGAGTAACCACCAGGCTGGGGATTAGCTCAGTGGCAGTATTTACCTAGCACATAAGAGGTTATAATGGGAGTTATCAACAGAGGGAAGATGGGTCAACAAATGAATAACTATGTGGCTTGAAATACCTTTCTCACAAACATACTACATTTGCCCTATTTTGTAATTCTGTATTTTGATCTTTTTTAAATTTTTTTTTAGTTTTGTTTGTCATGAGGGCTGAACTCTGGGCCTGGGCAGACATCCCTCAGCTCTTCAGCTCAAGGCTAGTGCCCTACCACTTGAGCCACAGTGCCACTTGGGCTTCTTTCTGCTTATGTGGTACTGAGGAATTGAACCCAGGGCCTCATGCATGCAAGGCAAGCACTCTACCACTGAGCCAACCTCCCAGCCCCTTGATCTTTTTTAAATGCCAAAGTTAAGTCAGGCACTGCTGGATCACCCCTATAAAGCCTATAAGGATTATAGGCCTGAGCCACTGGTGCCCGACAGCTTTTCTCTTATTTAAATGGCATTTTTATTAAAATAAAGCTAGAATGTGAGGACTAAGGTTTGAAGCCAGCACAAGCAGACAAATCCTAGAAACTCTTACCTTCACTTAACCAGCAAAAAGACTGAAGGTATGGCTCAAATGGTAGAGCACCAGCCTTGAGTGAAAAGCTTAGTTAAGAGTACATCCCTGGAAGTGGTGCTGTAGCTCAAGTGGTAGAGCACTCGCCTTGAGCTGAAGAGCTGAGGGACAGCACCCAGGCCCAGAGTTCAAGCCCCACGACCAACAAAAAAAAAAAAAAAAAGAGTACATCCCTGAAGCTGTGGCTCACGCCTGTAATCCTAACTACGCAGGAGGCTAAGATCTGAGGATTACGGTTCAAAGCCAGCCAGGGCAGGAAAGTCTATGAGACTCTTATCTCCAATAAACCACCAGAAAATCGGAATAGCGCTGTGGCTCAAGTGGTAGAGCACTAACCTTGAGCTCAAGAGCTGAGGGACAGTGCACAGGCCCAGAGTTCAAGCCCCACAACTGACCAAAAAAAAAAGACACAGCCCCTAATCCAAGCCTCAATTAGCAGTACACACATATATACATATACAAAACCTGACAAGACTTACATTATGTTTTTACATTTCTCATAGTCTTTCCTTAAGTATTTTTTCCTCAAAATCTGATAAACTTGTTCTAAATCATCTGAAAATTAGGACAGCTTTAATAAATTAAGTTAAATTTACATCTTGAGGCCAGATGCTGGTGAGTCACATCTCTAATACTAGCTACATAGGAGATAGAGCTCTAGAGAACTGAAGTTCAAAGCCAACTCAAGCGGAAAAGTCTGAGACTGCACTGCCAACTAACTAGGGGAAAAAAAGCCAGACTGGAAGTGTGGCTTAAGTGATAGAATACCAAGTATGTGCAAGGAAGCTCTCAGCAAGAACACCAGGCCCTGAATTCAATCCCTGGAACCCATATCCCCCTAAAAAACAAAAGAAAAATTTGTATCATGATAATACAGTATACCTTTCTATTTCATATTTAGAAAGGTATACTGAGTTTCAGTTTCATAATTTTGGGGGGAGGGGCTGGGAAGGTGGCTCAGTGGTAGAGCACTTGCCTTGCATGCATGAGGCCCTGGGTTCGATTCCTCAGCACCACATAAGCCGGGAAAAAAAGCCGGAAGTGCCACTGTGCCTCAAGTGGTAGAGCATTATCCTTGAGCTGAAGAGCTGAGGGACAGTGCCCAGGCCCAGAGTTCAGGCCCTCTACCAGACCCAAAAAAATATATATATACATAATTTTGGGGGGAGGGTTGATATTAAGAGATTCAACTCAGTCTCATGATTGCTAGGCAGGTACTCTACTACTTGAACTATTCCCCAGCCCTTTTGGGTTGGCTGTTTTCAAGACAGGGACTCCCTTTATACCCTAGCCATCTTGAACTGTCATCTTCCCATTTTTGGTTTCACTTGGTTGCTGGGATAACAGTGCTATTAGGCCCAGTCACTATGCTTCCCAGTAGATGGAATAACAGACCTACACCATCGTGTCCAGCCATTGGCTGAAATGAAGTAATGAACTATATGCTCTGGCTGACCTCAACCTCCATCTCTGATCTCCAGCTCCCAATAAATAGCTAATTCTAATTGCTAATTTTCTATTCATTTGTTAAAGGAGTCACTCTTTTCTAATTTGCTTATTTATTTGTCAGTCGTGGCGCTTGAACTCTGGTCTGGGCCTGGGCGCTGTCCCTACGCTCTTCAGCTCAAGGTGAGCACTCTACCACTTAAGCCACAGCACCACTTCCAGTTTTCTAGTGGTTAACTGGAGATAAGAGTCTCAAGGACTTTTCTGCCCCGGCTGGCTTTGAACCATGTTCCTCAGATCTCAGCCTCCTCTGTAGCTAGGATTACAGGCGTGAGCCACTGGCACCCAGTTCTAATTTGCCAATTTCATACATGTTTCCCTGCCAATCACCCTCCGCCCCCCATTTCAGTAATTAAATGGTAAACACTTTTCATTTTCTTTTGTTTCCTGACCTTGAGCTAGTGATCCTCCTGCCTTCACTTCCCTCAGGTATTACCCACCACACCAGATATAAGTGCAGTTGAATAATCAAAGGCAAGCATTCCAATATGCAAAGTTTTAACAAATTTCAAAGACAGGGCTGGCACTTGCCTTGCATGCTTGAGGCCCTGGGTTCCATTCCTTGGCACCACATAAGCAGGAAAAAAAAGCCGGAAGTGGCGCTGTGACTCAAGTGGTAGAGCACTCGCCCTGAGCTGAAGAGCTGAGGGACAGTGCCCAGGCCCAGAGTTCAGGCCCCACTACTGGACCCCCCCCCCCAAAAAAAAGACAGCTGCTTAAGCCATATAATTAAAATAAAGTAATCCAAAAAGATACTTAAGAGACCTACAGAAGATGAGCAGTAATCCCAAGCCATGGAGAAAATACGATCCCAGAGAATGCTGGTGTGACTATTACCCCTCTGCCTTTGTGAAAGAGTATGTAAGGGGATGAAGATAAAGATGGTATAACTTGCCGGGCGCTGGTGGCTCAAGCCTGTAATCCTAGCTACTCAGGAGGCTGAGATCTGAGGATCGCGGTTCAAAGCCAGCCCGGGCAGGAGAGACCGTGAGACTCCTATCTCCAATAAACCACCAGAAAACCGGAAGTGGCGCTGTAGCTCAAGTGGTAGAGCGCTCGCCTTGAGCTGAAGAGCTCAGGGACAGCACCCAGGCCCAGAGTTCAAGCCCCACGACCGACAAAAAAAAAAAAAAAAGATGGTATAACTTTCGCCAGAACTTCCATGCATGAAGAGAAAAGCTCAAAGTCAAGAATGATACAGGAATAAGTAGAAAAATTTCTTCCTAATATATGTTGTATTCTTTGGCCATGGAGTCACTAACTTTACATTTAAACTAATCTGTATTTCATATTGATTATATGACATGACCTATCGAGGACTAGAATCTAACATAGTGAAATTAAATTTTCAAGCAATTTTAACAGTCACATGTATTTATATATACACACAAACACACCATGTATACATGACATACTTATACAGACATAAAGGTTCTCAAATAGAAATAAATTAAAAATTAAGTTTAATTTACTATATTGTTTGCTTCTTTAAAATAACTAAAACAACTTTAACCAATTTCTGGAATTCTTACAGAAATGATTCTGTTTACTGCATGTTTTTCTTTATGCTAATTCAACAAATCCTGAGTTTTGCTTTTCGTCTGTGGTTAAATATATATCACCCTAAGTAAATAAAAAATATTGAAAATAAAGTTTACGCCTTGGTGTTTAGTTATTTGAAATTAGGTTTTCATTTAAAATAGTATGAGTAACATTTATATCACATTACCCTTTATCTCTGCTTTAACTTGGCCTGTGTTCAATTGATAAAGTGAACCCTTACTTCTGAACAAACATCTAACAAAGCATTACTTAAAACACTTTATACATGAATAATTTATCTCTTTACAATCCAGAAGTCTTGCATGTCAGTATAATCTATAGCTTCTGTATCATCACTTGAAATTTACCTGAAAAAGAAAGCATAAGTCATTGATTTTTAGATACAAGGAAAACAAGTCCATACATCAATTTTTCTGTGCCATTTAGGAAGCAGATTCAATCAACAAACTTGCCGTGTCAAAGATCTTTCTACACCCCTCACCAGTGCTCAATAAAATCAATTCCATTTTTACTAAATAATTCTCTGGCTTAGAAGTAGGTGCCTTTCTTTTTTGTAAATCCCACCTTCTGGGTAGTTTATTGCTAATTATCACAGTAAAGGCAAGGTAATACAAGGAAGCACAAGTAAATTTTATTCCTAGTTAGCAGCCCCAGTGAAGAGATCTTAAGGAAATTTAGTGACCAGTTGGTTTTATTTAGCTTTATATACTATATATATTTTAAACTCTAAAAACTAAAAAGTATCAGCTGGCCTTGGTGGCTTGCACCTATAATCCTAGTTACTCAGGAGGCTGAGACTGGAGGACTACAGTTCAAAGCCAGCCCAGGCAGGAAAGTCCATGAAACTCCTCCATTTAACCACAGAAAACCAGAAGTGGAGCTGTGATAGCTCATGTGGTAGAGCACTAGCCTTTAGTATAAAAGCTCAAGGACAGTGCCCAGGCCCAGAGTCAAGCCCCATGATAAAGAAAGAAAAAAAAAAAAAAAATCTGGGCACCAGTGGCTCACACCTGTAATCCTAGCAACTCAGAAAGCTGAGATCTGAGAATCACAGCTCAAAGCCAGCCCAGGCAGAAAAATCTGTGAGACTCTTATCTCCAAATAACCACCAGAAAACTGAAGTGGCTCTATGGCTCAAGTGGTAGAGCACTCATGCCTTGAACCGAAGAGCTGAGGGACAGTGCCCAGGCCCAGAGGTCAAGCTCCAGACCAACCAAAAAGAAAAGGAAAGAGTTTGCCAATTACAAAGTATTCCCATGCTCCACCTGGTCCTGCATCCCCCTGCAGATTATTCCACCAAGACCTTTTCTGTTCTGTTTTGTTCTGTTTGTGCTGATGTTGGGGCTTGAACTCAGGACCCAGGTGCTGTCACTGAACACTTCTTTTGCTAAAGGCTAGCAATCCACCACTTGAGCCACAGCTCTTCTTGTATTTTTTTTGGGGGGGGTCTGGTCATGGGGCCTGAACTCTGGGCCTGGGCACTGTCCCTTAGCTCTTCAGCTCAAGGTTAGCGCTCTACCACTTGAGCCACAGCGCCACTTCCGGCTTTTTTCTGCTTATGTGGTGCTGAGGAATCGATCTCAGGGCCTCATGCATGCAAGACAAGAGCTCTACCACTGAGCCACCTTCCTAGCCCCTTCTTCTGGCTTTTTGGTAGTTAACTGGAGATAAGTAAGACTCTCACGATGGATTTTCCTGCCCAGATGGGCTTTAAACCATGATCCTCAGATCTCAGCCTCCTAAGTAGCAAGGATTATAGGCATGAGCCATCAGTAAGGAGCCTCTACTGTTTATCCAAGGGGTTTGAATACCAACATCCCGGTTCACTGGGGAGACCAAGCTAAAGTTCCTTCCTCTCTACTTACTAGTGTTCATTCTTTTTGAAAAAAAAGGTTGTCTTATAGAATTAAATTTCTTTGGATTTTCCAAAATCTTAGTCAATTACTAATTTGAAAATAGATGAAGATGAATATAGTATGGCATATATTACCACATTAAGTTTAGTGTCAAGTTGACACTAAGATGAATGTTTTGAGTTTTCAATTTCCTCTACATTTAAAACACAAAACGTACCTAAAAAAAAAATCCCTAAAAATATTTTAAGTAGAATCCAACTTTCAACTTACAGGCAGGCATTGAAGACACTTCTGCTGTTACAATACTTTTTATCCCCAAATTCGATAAGCCACCTCTGATTAAGCCACATGTAAATGCCAGATACTGAAAGAAAAAAAAAAAAACAGTAAGGACTCACTAAATGAGAAAAGTATTAATAAATGTAACATTTAGTTCAAGCCATGTTATCAACAAGTCATCGCTAAATTAAGTATGTAAGTCATTGCTGTCTTTTGTAGAAAGGTTGTGAAAAGCTGGGAAGGAAAGAGTACAAACGTCTAGTTCTAGCTAATCCAGAAGCTGATGTAAAAGAATCTTTATTTTTTGTGGGGGGTCCGGTTGTGGGGCCTGAAATCTGGGCCTGGGCACTGTCCCTCAGCTCTTCAGCTCAAGGCTAGCGCCCTATCACTTGAGCCACAGTGCCACTTCTGGCTTTTCTTTTTCTGCTTATGTGGTGCTGAGGAAGTGAACCCAGGGCTTCAGGCATGCAAGGCAAGCGCTCTACCACTGAGCCACCTTCCCAGCCCCTAGAAGAATCTTTTCAACCCAGGAATTCCAGGTTAGCCTGGGTAACAAAGTCAAGCACCATCTTCCCCAGCAAAGAAAGGAGGAGGTAAGAGTTTCATGGCCTTTTCTGACAGGCTGTGAGACTCTTATTTCCAATAAACCACTCAGAAAACCAGAAGTGCCACTGTGGCTCAAGTGGTAGAGCGCTAGTCTTGAGATGAAGAGCTGAAGGACAGCACTCAGGCCCAGAGCCCCACAACTGACCAAAAAAAAAAAGGCTGGAAATGGCAAGGTGCTGGTGGCTCACATTTGGATTCCTAGCTATTCGGGAAGTTGAGATCTAAGGATCTCAGTTCAAAGCCAGCCCAGGCAGGAAAGTCTGTGAAACTCGTCTCCAATTAAACACCAGAAAAACCATACCTCAAGTGGTAGAGCATTTGCCTTGAGCTGAAAGGCTCAGGGACAGCACCCAGGCCCAGAGTTCAAGACCCACGCCAAAAAAAGAAACAAACGGGGGCTGGGAAGGTGGCTCAGTGGTAGAGTGCTTGCCTTGCATGCATGAGGCCCTGGGTTCGATTCCTCAGCACCACATAAGCAAAAAGAAAAAGGCCGGAAGTGGCGCTGTGGCTCAAGTGGTAGAGCGCTAGCCTTGAGCTGAAGAGCTGAGGGACAGTGCCCAAGCCCAGAGTTCAGGCCCCACGATGGGACCCAAAAAAAATAAAAAAAATAAACAAACGCTGGGTGCTGGTAGCTCTCACCTGCAATCCTAGCTACTCAAGAGGTTGAGATCTGAGGATCACAATTCAATGCCAGCCAAGGCAGGAAAGGCCATGAGACTCCTATCTCCAATTAACCACCAGAAAACCGAAAGTGGAGCTGTGGCTCAAGTGCTTGCCTTGAGCTGAAGAGATCAGAGACAGCACCCAGGCCCACAATTCAAGCCCCACAACCCCCCAAAAAAAGCCCCACAAAAAAAAAAAAAAAAGCTGGAAATGGAGTATGGTTCTTTCTTTCTTTCTTTTTTGGGGGGGGGAGGTGGTTCGGTCATGGGGCCTGAACTCTGGGCCTGAGCACTGTCCCTCAGCTCTTCAGCTCAAAGCTAGCGCTCTACCACTTGAGCCACAGCGCCACTTCCGGCTTTTTTCTTTTTGCTTATATGGTACTGAGGAATGGAACCCAAGGCCTCAGGCATGCAAGGCAAGCGCTCTACCATTGAGCTACCTTCCCAGCCCCAGAAATGGAGTATGGTTCAAGTGATACAGTGCTAACTAGACTTGATCTAAAAAGCTCAAGGACAATGCCCAGGCTCTAAGTTGAAGTACTGTCCCTGAGCTTCTTTTGCTCAAGGCTAGTGCTCCACCACATGATCTACAACTCCACTTCTGGCTTTTTCTGTTTATGTGGAACGGAGGAATCAAACCTGGGGCTTTGTGCATGTAAGCAAGCACTCTACCACTAAGCCACGTTCCCAGACCCTCCCCTCCTTTTTTTAAGTAGTCTAACTTATTAAATACCTTGGATGCATGTTCTAAATACTGTTTTCCTGAAGACATCTGAGTTAGCAGACGAAATTTGTTGTCCTGAAGTACATAGATGCCCTGGTTTCAAAAAACAATACGAATATATATAAACATCCAAAGTTAGTATAACCTATAATCCCTAAAAAGTATCTTATTCCTTATAAAACAATTTAAATGTTCTAAGACATAAGTCATGAGTTCAATGTTTGATAACATTAATATATTTACTGGATAAATCTATACATTGAAAATTAAAAGATGAGTGAAACAGTCCCTCTTAAAGAACTTAAGAAAACCAGGTGTTGTGGTATATACCTATAATACTAGCACTCAAGAGGCTGAGGCAGGAGGATGTAAAAGGGATCTCAAAGATGTACTTCAGTGGTATGGAATCTCAGGGTTTTATCCCTGACAGCACTGAAAACAATAATGAGCCAAAAACAACATAGAACCAAGAATAGTGGCTCAAGCCTATAATCCTAGCTACTTGGGAGGAAGAGACTGGGGATCATAGTTTAAGAACAGACTAGGCAAAAAGAAGTTTGTGAAACTCCATCTCAACCAATGGCTGTGCAGAGAAGTATATACCTGTAATCCCCACAGACACAACTAAACACAACTAGGCGGGTCATAGACCAGTCCAGCCTAGGCATAAGAAGCAAGACTCGGGCTGGGAAGGTGGCTCAGTGGTAGAGCGCTTGCCTTGCATGCATGAGGCCCTGGGTTCGATTCCTCAGCACCACATAAGCAGGGGAAAAAAAGCCGGAAGTGGTGCTGTGGCTCAAGTGGTAGAGCGCTAGCCTTGAGCTGAAGAGCTGAGGGACAGCGCCCAGGCCCAGAGTTCAGGCCCCATGACCAGACCAAAAAAAAAAAAAAAAAGAAGCAAGACACTAGACTGAAAATTACCAATGCAAAGAGGGGCTGGAGACATGGCTCAAGTGGTACTATATCTACCTACTAAGCACGAGGACTTGAGCTTAATGAGGACCATGATAATACAAATGTCAGCAAATGGAGTATCTTTTTCCTGTTATCACTTTAACTAAGTCCTAAAGCCCCATGCCAGTGGCTCATGCCTGTAACCCTGGTCCTCGGGAGGGTGAGATCTGAGGATTACAGTTCAAGTCAGCTAGTTTCAGGAAAGTCCTTAACACTCCAGCAAAAAGCCTGAGGTGGAGCCATGGCTCAAGAAGTAGAGTGCTAGTCCTGAGCAAAAGAGCTAAGGTGCAGCCCCCAGGCCCTGAGTTCAAGTCCCAATACTGACACACAATAAAAAGTTAAGTCTGCTGGGCGCCAGTGGCTCACACCTGTAATCCTAGCTACTCAGGAAGCTGAGATCTGAGGACCAAGGTTCAAAGCCAGCCTGGGCAGCAAAGTCCATGAGACTCTTACCTCCAATAAACCACTAGAAAACTGGAAGTGGCGCTGTGGCTCAAGCGGTAGAGTGCTCTCCTTGAGCTGAAGAGCACAGGGACAGCGCCCAAGCCCAGAGTTCAAGCCCCACGGCTGACCAAAAAAAAAAGTTAAGTCCTAGCCAGGTGCTGGTGGCTCATGCCTGGAATCCCAACTACTCAGGAGGCTGAGATCTAAGGATCACAGTTAGAAGATAGCACGGGCAGGAAAGTCCATAAGACTTTTTTTTTTTTTGTCAGTTGTGGGGCTTGAACTCTGGGCCTGGGCACTGTCCCTCAACCCTTCAGCTCAAGGCTAGTACTCTACCACTTGAGCCACAGAGCCACTTCTGATTTTCTGGTGGTTTTATTGGAGTTTCACAGACTTTCCTGCCCAGGCTGGCTTTGAACCGCAATCCTCAGATCTCAGCCTCCAGAGTGGCTAGGATTACAGGTGAGAGCCACAGGCACGACTCCAGAAGACTTTTATCTCCAGTAAACGACTCAGAAAAACCCAGAAGGCATTGTGGCTCAAGTGATAGAGTTACAGCCTTGAGCAAAAGCAGCTCAGGTACAGCACCCAGGCCAAAAGTTCAAGCCCCAGGGCCAAGGAAAAAAAGATAAAGCACTAGCTACAGTTTTGGGTAGGGGGTGGGGGATATGTAAAACGTATGCCTTTAGTGTTTGGCATACAGAACCTTTAAAAGAAAGAAATGACAGACTGAGTGTCAGTGGTTCTCGCCTATAATCCTAGCTATCAAGGCTGAGATATGCAGATCATGGTTCAAAGCCAGCCCCTGCAAGAATGTCCATGAGACTATCTCCAATTAACCACCAGAAAACCAGAAGTGGCGCTGTAGCTCAAGTGGTAGAGCACTCCCCTTGAGCTGAAGAACTCAGGGACAATGCCCAGGCCCAGAGTTCAAGCCCCATGACTTGCAAGAAAGAAAGAGAGAGAGAAAGAAAGGAAGAAAGGAAGGGAGGGAAGGAGGGAGGGAAGGAAGGAGGGAGGAAGAGAGAAAGAAAGAAAGAAGAAAGAAAGAGAGAGAAAGAGAGAGAGAGAGAGATGACAGTAGCCAGGAGTGATGGTTCAAGCCTATAATCCAGCTACTCTGGAAATGGAGAGAATGATGAATGACATCAAGGCTAGCTTGGGCAAAATGTGGCACTCTTTCTTTTTTTTTGTTGGTTGTGAGGCCTGAACTCTGGGCCTGCGCGCTGTCCCTCAGCTCTTCAGCTCAAGGCTAGCACTCTACCACTTGAACCACAGCGTCACTTCCGGCTTTTTCTGCTTATGTGGTGCTGAGGAATTGAACTCAGGGCCTCATGCATGCAAGGCACGCACTCTACCACTGAGCTACTTTCCTAGCCCAAAATGTGGCACTCTTATCTGAAAAATACTGAAAGCAGACTGACTGAGGATATGACTCCAGCAGTAGAGTGCTTCCCCAGTATATGCCCTGAGTTCAAGCCCTAGCACTGCAAAAGAAATTTAAAAAGAAAAATTAGGGCTGGGAAGGTAGCTCAGTGGTAGAGTGCTTGCCTTGCATTCATGGGGCCCTGGGTTCAATTCCTCAGCACCACATAAGCAGAAAAAGCTGGAAGTGGTGCTATGGCTCAAATGGTAAAGTGCTAGCCTTGAGCTGAAGAGCTAAGGGACAGCACTCACGCCCTGAGTTCAGGTCCCATGTCCAACAAAAAAAAAAAAAAAAGAAAGAAAAAAAAAAGAAAAATCAATGGTAGTAATAAACAATGCAAGGGATATTTATTTAAACATGCTCTAAAATTTATTTTGTTATTAGCAATGCAAGAATTATTTAAGTTGGGGGGGGAGGGGGGAGGCTGGGAAGGGATGTGAAGGGTAAACAAAGGAGGAGGCTGCAATGCTTGGTAAGAAATGTACGCATTATCCTGCCCATGTAATTGTAACCCCTCTGTACAGTATGTTCAAAAAAAAAAAAAGAATTATTTAAGCTATTTAAACATGGTCTATAAATGTAGAAATTACTCTGAAGATATAAATGTGGTATATGTGTAGTTCTGTATATTATCACCACTTTTAACTAAATTCAAAAAACAATTGTCATTTTGACATTTGATACAATTTTAATTTAGCTTGGATAAATGGGAAAAGTGGCTTAGTCTTCATTCACTTTACTAAGAAAAATACTTATTAATACCTGGTGATTTGTCCTTAGATTGTCTATTTGCTTCCTGAATACTGTAGTCCAAAAATCTTTACATACGAACTTCATGATGTCCAACTCATCCTTGAATCTTGCAGTATCTTTTGTAAACCTAAAAAGATCAAACACAAGTAACACAACGCATTTCTTCCAAAGAAACAAAAGGAAAGATATCTTTCTCACTTTCCCCAAGAGAAAACCAACTGCTTTCATTCATTCACAGCTGCCTTCGCAGCTCTAAAATTTACTGAGAGTCACAAAGTTATAAGTATCAAGTAAAGTAGATCCCACCTTCATCAATTCACATGTATATATTATACACCTACAAGTGTGTTGGCAACATTTAAACCAAAACTGTAGCTACAATTTAATCTCATAGATAGAAAAGCTCAGTAGAGGGCTGGGAAGGTGGCTCAGTGGTAGAGTGCTTGCCTTGCATGCCTAAGGCCCTGGGTTCAATTCCTCAGCACCACATAAGCAAAAAGAAAAAAGCCGGAAGTGGTGCTGTGGCTCAAGTGGTAGAGCGCTAGCCTTGAGCTGAAGAGCTGAGGGACAGCGCCCAGGTCCAGAGTTCAGGCCCCACGACCGGACCCAAAAAAAAAAAAAAAACTCAAGAGATAGCACTCAGGACCAGCACCCAAAAAAAAAAAGGAAAAAAAAAAAGGGAGAAACGACAATTGAATTATTTCAATACACCAATATTTTCAGAGAAAATCATCTTAAATGTACAAAACATTTTTTCTATAAATATTAAAACAAAGTGTGGAAGATGGCGACGGGGCAGTAGGGAAACGCCACAGCTCTCTCCAACCAAAAAGAGAGTTCGAGTTCCAACCTTTAATCTCCCCAAGAGACCGACAACAACAAAAAGACGAACACTCAGAGAAAAACCAGAGGTGGAAAATAACAAAAAAAGAAAGAGAGGAAAAGAAGAATTTCAGAACAGAGAAGAGCGAAGACCCCTCCCCCAACCTTTACTGGCCGCGCGGCAGTGCGCCAAGCCGCCGGCCAGCCGGCCCGGCAGGGGCTGCCGGAGCCACAGAGACACAGGGGGCTGCTTGCAGATCACCAGGTACCGGACTGCAGAACAGCGGATCGCCAGGAACAGAGAAACCTACCAGCCGGGAGTCTCCAGGAGGATCCCACCCCACCCATCACTCTCCACCGGAGCGGAGAGGCTCCATCCCACCAAAGCCACCCGGCACCAGCAGCGCCACAAAGGGACCTGTCGCGATCGCAACGACCCGGCGGGGGGCCGCCCAACCCAGCCCGCAACCACCCCAACTGAACTCGGACTGCAACAACAACTGACGGACTGCAACAACAACTGACGACCTACAGGGTGAGTACCCATCAGGGGACAGGGAATCCATCAAGGGAGACCAGAGCTGGAGGGAATCCCCAGACCCTGACCTAGACTCCCTACCCCAACACCCGGACCACAGGACCCACTAAAACTGGGAACTGTTCGAGAGCCCCACCAGCCGGTGGAGCACACTCTGCTGGCCAGGCCAGAGCAAGAGCGCCCCGGGAAGGGAGCTTAAATGCTCAAGCCAGGAACAGTGCCCCTGGGTCAAGACTACCAACAGTAGAAGAAATTTGAACTGTGTCCTCCAGGCTGCATAACCAAGGTGGTATACACATTAGCACAGGCCTAACGAGCGCGCTCCAGGCTGGGGCCGGAACCAGGCCAGGGGACCGGCGCCTGAACAAAGCAAAAAGGGTCAGAAGTGGGGCTGTGGCTCAAATGGTAGGGTGCCAGCCCTGAGCTGAAGAGCTGAGGGACAGCACCCAAACCTAGAGTTCAAGCCCACAACCAGCCCAAAACAAACAAAAACACATCAGGAGCCCATAGCAGACTCCAGTATTTGGGAGAGTGCATCCAGAGCATCTGATCTTCCCAAGAGCACCCGCAGGAGCAAACACAAGCAGTCTAGGCTGCTCAACCCTTCCAAAGGCGGGAATTGCTACAGCAGAGAGCTGAGAATCCTAAGTGAATAGCAGCTGGAAATAGGCTCCCAACAGAATCCAGATCAGACACAGACTCTCTCTACCAATAGAGAATCAGCAACCAAGCAAAGACAGACACACCAAAACAAGATTGAAGAGCAGTCTCCTGAACCCCCATGCGAAAATCACAGAGAAAAATCACAAGGTTTACCACTACCCAGGACAGCAAGCTCACCTCAAAAGCCAGCAGCCACGCAGGGGAGAGCCCCAGTGGGAGCAAAGCAGGAATGGAAGACAAAAACTACATCCAAGGGTTGCTGGAGGCAATGACTCAAGAAATAAAGCGAGAAATGGATCAGAAATTGAAAGAGCACAAGGATGAACTATCAAAAGATATACAGGATATCAAACAAAAATTGGATGCAAAAATAGAAGCTGCACAAACCTCAGTAAGAAGTGAGATAAACGCCAAATTAGAGGTAATGCATACTGATATCACCTCATTGAGAGGTGAGATCAGTACTCTGAGAACCAACATTGAATCCATAAAGGGATCCATTTCCATCATGCAAACTACAATAGAAGCCACGGTCAACAGAGTGAATGAAATGGAAGGTAGAGTGTCAGATACAGAAGACAGAATACACCAACTGGACCAAAAAGTGACAGATATGGAAAAATCACTCAAATTAAACCAAAGGGAAATTCAAGAGCAAGCAGATAATGCTAAAAAATTTAACCTTCGCATAATCGGAGTGGACGAAGGTGAGGAATTCCAGAGCAAGGGAATGCAACACCTATTTAACAAGATAGTCAATGAAAATTTTCCCCACCTCAAAAACGACCATCTTAACTACATCACAAAAGCTTATCGAACACCCAACAAGCAAGATCCCAGGAGAAACACTTCTAGGCACATAATAGTAACAATGATGGATCTGAATAATAAGGAAACAATCCTGCATGCAGCAAAAATGAAGAAGGAGCTATACTACAACGGGAAAAAAATTAGAATCACTGCAGATCTCTCCACACAAACAATGAATGCAAGAAAAGCCTGGGAAAGCACCATACGAGCCCTGAGAGCCAATAACTGCCAACCCAGACTGATATACCCGGCAAAGCTAGCATTCACATTCGATGGAGAACTGAAAACTTTTAATAGCAAAGAAAAACTAAATGAATACATAAACATTAAGCCAGCATTACAAAGAATTCTAAGAGGGGGGACACAACCTGAAGAAAGCAACCAGGAACTGGGACCTGCCCCAAACAGGCATTACTCAAAGTCTAACTGAGCAAGCACAGGAGGAAAGGAAAGAAGAAAAACTTAGGAAAACGGAATGGCAGGGACAACAATGCATCTCTCTATACTTTCTCTTAATATAAATGGGCTGAATTCGCCAATTAAAAGAAAACGAACTGAGGACTGGATCAGAAAACAAGACCCATCCATCTGTTGCCTTCAGGAGACCCACCTCTCAGCCAAACATACAAACAAACTCAGAGTGAAGGGGTGGAAAAGGATCTACCAATCAAATTCCCCCAATAAGAAAGCAGGTGTAGCTATCCTGATATCTGACAAAATAAACTTTTCATTAAAATCAGTACAGAAAGACAAGGACGGACATTACATATTAATAAAGGGAACAATCCAAGAGGAGGATATAACCATCATCAACTTATATGCCCCAAATATCGGTGCACCCAGATATGTTAAACAAATGCTCTCAAACTTACAGAATAAAATAGATCCCAATACGATAATACTAGGAGACTTTAACACGCCACTCTCACCAAAGGACAGGTCTACCAACCAGAGGATTGGCAAAGAAGCTACCGAATTAAGTGAGGCCATACTTCAAGCGGAATTAACTGACATCTACCGAGTATTTCACCCTAAAACAACACAGTACACATTCTTCTCAGCAGCTCATGGAACTTTCTCCAAAATAGACCATATCATAGTTCATTCAAGGAACTTAAGCAAATACAAAGGGATCGACATAATCCCCTGTATCCTATCTGACCACAGTGGAATCAAGCTAGCTCTCAATAACAAAGCATACCGCAGAAATTTCTCTAATACATGGAAATTGAACAGCACACTCCTTAACAAGGCCTGGGTAACAGAAGAGATCAGAGAAGAAATAAAGCATTTCCTAGAACTCAATGAAAATGAAAACACCTCACAAAGAAACTTGTGGGACACAGCAAAAGCAGTCCTGAGGGGCAAATTTATTGCCCTCAGTGCCCACATCAAGAGAATGGAGACAGACCAAGTAAATAATCTCATGTTGCAACTAAAACAGCTAGAAAAACAAGAAAAAATGGGACCTAAAGCTACTAGACGAAGCCAGATAACCAAATTGAGAGCAGAGATTAACCAATTAGAAAATCAGAAAACCATAACCAAAATAAACCAAACAAAAAGCTGGTTCTTTGAAAAAATAAACAAAATTGATGGCCCGTTGGCAAGATTAATTAAAAAAAGAAGAGAGGAAACCCATATTAATAGGATTAGGGATGCCACGGGAAACATCACAACACGTACCCAAGATATCCAAACAATTCTAACAGACTACTTTCAAAAGCTATACTCTCTAAAGGAAGAAAATCTGGCGGAAATGGATGCATTTTTAGAGAAATACAAGTTACCCAAACTGAGCAAAGAAGAAGTTAACCAATTAAATAAGCCAATATCCTATAATGAGATACAGGAAGCTATCAAAAGTCTTCCAACAAAAAAAAGCCCAGGACCAGATGGATTCACAGCAGAATTCTATAAGACCTTTAAAGAAGAACTAATACCCATACTCCTCAAGCTCTTCAGAGAAACAGAGAAGGAGGGAGCTATCCCAAACTCATTCTACGAAGCCAATATCACACTCATCCCCAAACCAGGCAAAGACCCAACCAAAAAGGAGAATTACAGGCCAATCTCCTTGATGAACACAGATGCAAAGATCCTTAACAAGATTCTAGCTAACAGAATCCAGAAACACATAAAAAAAATAATACACTATGATCAGGTAGGCTTCATCCCAGAGACACAGGGATGGTTTAACATACGTAAGTCAATAAATGTAATCCAGCATATCAACAGAGCCAAGGTCAAGAATCACATGATTATCGCCACAGATGCAGAAAAGGCCTTTGATAAAATTCAACATTCATTCATGCTAAAAGCTCTGGAGAAAATAGGAATAGAAGGAACATTTCTAAAAACAATAAAAGCCATTTATGACAGACCAATAGCCAATATTATACTTAATGGGGAAAAGCTACAACCAATCCTCCTAAAAACAGGAACAAGGCAAGGATGTCCACTGTCTCCACTCCTCTTCAACATAGTCCTAGAACCCTTAGCCAGGGCAATAAGGCAAGAAAAAGACATTAAAGGGATCCGCATAGGGAAAGAAGAAGTGAAACTATCCCTTTTTGCAGACGACATGATACTATACCTCCACGATCCCAAAAACTCCATCCCCAAACTTTTAGAAATCATAAGTCACTTCGGCAAAATAGCAGGATACAAAATAAACCCACAAAAATCAGTTGCCTTCCTATACACTGATAACGCACAGGAAGAGAGGGAAATAAAGGGAGCAACCCCATTCACAATAACCTCCCAAAAAATAAAATATTTAGGAATTAACCTAACCAAAGATGTAAAAGAACTATTTAATGAGAACTATAAAAAGTTAAAGAAAGAAATTGCAGAAGACACTAGGAAATGGAAAGACCTCCCATGCTCCTGGATAGGCCGACTTAATATAGTAAAGATGGTGATACTTCCAAAATTAATATACAAATTCAATGCAATTCCTATTAAAATCCCAATGACGTACATCACTGAAATACAGAAAACAGTCCAAAAATTTATATGGAACAACAAAAGACCTAGAATAGCCAAAACAATTCTAGGGGATAAAGACAATATGGGAGGGCTATCCATGCCGAACTTCAAACTCTACTACAGAGCTATAATCACAAAGACAGCATGGTACTGGCACAAAAACAGACCCGAAGACCAATGGAACAGAATAGAAGACCCAGATATAAATCCACAGGCCTACAGCCAGCTGATATTCGACAAAGGAGCCAAAGACATACAATGGAAGAAACACAGCCTCTTCAACCGCTGGTGCTGGGAAAACTGGGCAGCCACATGCAGAAAACTAAAAGTGGACCCCAGCCTATCACCATGCACCAACATCAACTCAAAATGGATTAAAGACCTTAACATTAAACCTGAATCTCTGAAACTACTGCAGGACAGAGTAGGAGAGACACTTGAACTAATAGGCACAGGAAGGAACTTCCTGAACAGAGTCCCAGGGTCACAACAAGTTGGAGAGAGACTCGACAAATGGGACTACCTTAAAATAAAAAGCTTCTGCACAGCTAAATCTATCGCAACTAAGCTAGAAAGACAACCAACTAATTGGGAAAAAATATTTACCAGCAATATATCAGACAAGGGGTTAACATCCTGTATATACAGGGAACTCAAGAAACTAATCCCTCCCAAACCTAACAAACCAATTACTAAATGGGCAAGGGAACTAAAGAGGGACTTCTCAAATGAAGAAATAAAAATGGCAAAGAAACACATGAGGAAATGTTCATCATCCCTGGTGGTGAAGGAAATGCAAATAAAGACAACCCTGAGATACCACCTTACCCCAGTCAGAATGTCCCACATCCACAAATCAGCCAACGACAAATGCTGGAGGGGATGTGGAGAAAGAGGAACCCTATTACACTGCTGGTGGGAATGTACACTTATACAACCACTTTGGAAAGCAGTCTGGAGGGTCCTTAGAAAGCTAAAGATTGACCTCCCTTACGACCCAGTCATACCACTTCTAGGCATCTACCCTGAACAACAGGAACCAATATACAAGGACACGTGCACCTCCATGTTTATTGCAGCACTGTTCGCAATAGCTAGGATATGGAAACAACCTAGGTGCCCCACCACAGATGAATGGATCCAAAAATTGTGGTATCTATACACAATGGAATATTATGCAGCCATTAGAAATGACAAAATAATGGCATTTGCAGGGAAATGGATGGAGCTAGAAGGAATCATGTTGAGCGAGGTAAGCCAAGAACGAAGAGACAAACGGTACATGGTCTCCCTCATAAGTGGATGCTAAATCCAAAAGGTTAGTGATACGACAAAACTAACAGGACTTAAGAAACAAAGAACTCCCGCTCATCTGGTTGAACCACTACTAAATATCCTCATGCTGCTGATCACAAATATGGTATATAACATGTGAACACTGTTATATATTACAGACTGTGGTAGACAATTTGCTCCAGGGAAGTTAGAATGAACTTGTGACTTTGAAATTATGTAATCATTTAATCACAATCAAAAAAAAAAAAAAAAAAAGAACCTCGGGGAAGGGAGGGAGGGAGGGGATGGTAGGGGGAAAACAATGGAGGGGGTAACAATGTTCGAGAGGAAGTGTACTCATAACCTCACTCATGTAACTGTGACCCTCTGTATAGTAGCTTTACAATAAATAAAAAAAAAAAAAAAAAAACAAAGTGTGAAGCCAAGGATGGTGGCATGCACTTGAAACTGAAGCACTCAGGGGCTGAGACAAGAGATTTTCAAATTCAAAGTCAGTCTGGACTGTACAAGACTCAAAAAAGAAGCAAATGAAAGCAAAATTTGATTGGATTAAAGTAACACCAAACTTCTGGTTTGGTTTTTTTTTGTTTTGTTTTGCTTTTGGTTTTAGGTTATTTAGGTGTTGAGCCCAGGGCCTTGCAAAGGCCAAGCACAAGCTCTACAACTGAGCTATACCCACATCTCCCTGAAAAAGAAATTCAATCTGCGAGTTAAAGAACAGGAATGAATTAAAATGAGAATTAAGATAAAAAAAAAATCTTTTAAAATGGACCATCTGTATTCACAACCTACCTGGAAGAAAATTTTCAAATCCATACTGCTCACCTTTCTATCAATCCTTGTCCCACTCGAAATCCCATGTTTTCCAGCTTAGTAATACATCGTCCATTTTCCTATTAAAAAACAATAATAAAAAGATCAGGAAGAGTGCCCAGGCCCTGTGTTCAAGCCTCAGAACTGGCATACTGTCATACTGACATATATACATACATACACATCTAATTAATTTTTTTTTCCTTGTTGTTGGGCATGGGGCCTGAACTCTGGGCCTGGGCGCTGTCCCTCAGCTCTTCAGCTAAAGGCTAGCGCCCTACCACTTGAACCTCAGCCCCACTTCCGGCTTTTCCTGCTTATGTGGTGCTGAGGAATCGAACCCAGGGCCTCATGCATGTGAGGCAAGCACTCTACCACTGAGCCAACTTACCAGCCCACATAAACTTTAATACTTTCAGAATGTCAGAAAGTTGGTATCCAAAACTTGTAGTAAAGTTTTGGTTAAAAATATGACTATATATTGGCTGGAAATTCTACTAGCCTAAAAAATACAGGAGATTGGGCTGGGAGGGTGGCTCAGTGATAGAGCATTTGCCTTGCATGCATGAGGCCATGGGTTCGATTCCTCAGTACCACATAAGCAAAAAAGAAAAAAAAACAGAAGTGGCGCTGTGGCTCAAGTGGTAGAGTGCTAGCCTTGAGCTGAAGAGCTGAGGGACAGCACCCAGGCCCAGAGTTCAGTCCCCACGACAGGACCAAAAAAAAAAATACAGGAGATTTTTTTTGGTTGGTCGTGGTGTGGGCAATGTCCCTTAGCTCTTCAGCTCAAGGTAACTGCTCTACCACTTGAGCCACAGTGCCACTTCTGGTTTTCTAGTGGTTTATTGGAGATGAGTCTCCTGGACTTTCCAGCTTGGGCTGGCTTTGAACCTTGAGCCTCAGATCTCAGCCTCCTGAGTAGCTAGGATTACAGGCGTGAGCCACCAGCACCAGGCAAGATTTTCTATTTTAACAATATGTTTAAAGTAATTGAGGGGCTGGGAAGGTGGCTCAATGGTAGAGCACTTGCCTCGCATGCATGAGGCCCTGGGTTTGATTCTTCAGCACCACATAAGCAGAAAAAGCCAGAAGCGGCACAGTGACTCAAGTGGTAGAGCGCCAGCCTTGAACTGAAGAGCTGAGAGACAGTGCCCAGGCCCAGAGTTCAGGCCCCACGATAAACAAAACAAGTATTTGAAAACTCCTACTGGGGAGGATCCTAAGGAATGAGTCATATGTGGAAATCTATGACAAATAATTCATGCTTAACAATCCAGAAAGCTTACAATATGAAAGAAAGATTGCCAGGTGCCAGTGGTTCACACCTGTAATCCTATCTACTCAGGAGGCTACGATCTGAGCAGTATGATTTTGAAATCAGCTGGGGAAGGAAAGTTCATGAGACTCTTATCTCCAATTAACGTTAAAAAAACAAAAAACAAAAAACCTGAAATGGAGCTGTAGCTCCAAGTGGGAGAACACTAGCCTAGAGCAAAGCAAAGAAGCTCAGGCCCTGACTTCAAATCTCATGTCCAACCAACAAAAAAGACAAAGAAATAAGTATTATAAATGTTATCAATTTATGGCCAGTACCTCACATTTCTTTTTTTTTTGTCGGTAATGGGGCTTGCACTCTCTGGACCTGGGCGCTGTCCCTCAGCTCTTCAGTTCAAGGCTAGCACCCTACCACTTGAGCCACAGAACCACTTCCGACTTTTTCTGCTTATGTGGTGCTGAGGAGTGGAACCCAAGGCCTCATGCATGCGAGGCAAGCACTCTACCACTGAGCCACCTTCCCAGCCATGAACCTCACATTTCTTAAAGTGGACTTGTAGATTTCTACTTTTGCCTTTTGCAAAAAAAAAAAAAGAGGTGAAATAATTCTGTAAGCTTTTTTTTGGTGCTAGTAGTAGTGCTTGAGCTGGAGTCTAGCACTGTTCCTGAGCATCTTTTGCTCAAGGCTACCACTTAAGACACAGTTCCACTTCCAGCTTTTTGGTGGTTAATTGGAGGAGGTAACAGTCTCACGGACTTTCTTGCCTGCTTTAGATTCAATCTGTAATCCTGCAATCTTAGCCTCCTGAGCAGCTAGGATTACAAGCCTGAAACACCAGCACCCAGATTTTCCAAGTATTCTTTAAGATGCAGTTCATAAACTTAATAGTATTTTTGTTGTCACTAGATCTGTTAGTAAAATTATTAGTAAAATTTCTGTGTGCCATGAAGTGTGGATACAGCTTGAATGTGTCCCACAAGGGTTTCTGTATGAAAATTTAATCCATACATATGGATCAGAACTGGAACACTTGCCTAGTATGTGAGGCTGAGGCAGTAAGACAAAGTTTAAAGGCAGTCTTGGCAAAATGGGAAGATGAAGAAAAAGGAGGAGGAGGGGAAAAAAAAGAGAAAGGGGGAAGAAGTGTGACTTGAGTGGTATAGCTTGAGCAAAAAAGCTAAGCAAGAAGAGTTCAAACCCTACTACAGGCACAAAAACAAACAAAAAATGTTAGTAACACAATCCAACTATGGTGCTTAGAGGTGAGGCCTTTGGCAATTAATACTATAGCTGTCAGGGTGGAGCTCTTGTGATTGAATACTTGTGGCTTCTAGGAACCTGGTACCATGGAGAACACAAACATTCCTGTCTCTCATGTGAAACCCTGTGCTACCTGGAACTCTTGACCTTGGACTCAAACCAGGAATTAAAATAAACCTTTTATAATAACGTACACTGTCAATGGTGCTGTTATTAGCATGAAAAAAAACAGACTAATAAAAAAGTGGTTTTGTTTTGTGTGTATGTGCTATTACTTGGCCTTGAACTCAGAGACTCATATTCTTGCTTTCTTTTACTGGTTTTGCTCAAGACTGGCACTCTTCCACTTGAGCCATAGCTCTACTTCAATTTTTTGCTGGTTAATTATAGATAAGAATCTCATGGGCAAAAAAAAAAAAATCTCCTGGGTTTTTCTGCCCATCTGGCTTTGTATCACAAGCCTCAGACTCCTGAGTAGCTTGGAATACAGGTCTGAATACAGGTCTGAGCCACCAGTGCCTCACCCCAGGAACTTTCACATATTTATTTTCCATAAATACCAATGCTACTTGCTAGAAATCTCCATTTTTCTTCTCTACTTCATTATATATCTTTAACTTTTTTTTCATCCATAATTTTGTGTGTGATGTCTCAACATCATCAAGTGTCATAGTTCTTGGTGTGTCTTAGTTGATGACCATTATATTCCTTGAGACATGGAATTGTTTTGGTCTTCCTTTGATAATCCCATCTAATCTTAGGTATCATCTCTACACATACTTCAAAAAGTATCATAGACCCACAAAGCACACCCCAAAGACCCTTGACTTTAAGCTTCTAGTCTTCCTCACACTAACACAGTCTCCTTACTATCTCTTAAACAACCTTTACAGTTTTTGTCAAAAGGTTATTATTCTTCCAGATAATCACATGATGAGCTCCATCATTTCCTTCCCGTCTTTGCTCTCATTAGGACATCTCAATGCAGTCCATCTTAACCATCTTCTTTAAAGCTGCAACATCATCCCCTTTCAGCAACTTTCCATCTTAGTACCAGTCAATATGTGTTCCTCAACCAGCAACATAAGCATCATTCAGTAACCTGCTGAAAACCCAAATTCTTTCCTACTTTCAAATCGTTGAGCTAAAATAAATTTGATGTGGGGGTTGTTTTCTGTGTTTTAACAAGCCTTCTAAACCCAATTCTGAAGCTGGATCTGGAGCTCAATGGTAGAAATCTTGTGAGGCCTGAGTTTGATCCCCTAACACTGTAAAAAGTAAATGGATATAAAATAAAAGTGATCCTAGGCCCAGCACTGGTGAATGGCTCACACCTGTAATACTAGCTACTCAGGAGGCTGAGATTTGAAGATTACGGTTCAAAGCCAGCTCAGACAGGAATGTCCATGAGACTCTATCTCCACTAATTACCAGAAAACCAGAAGTGACCCTGTAGTTCAGGGACAGTGCCCAGGCCCAGAGTTCAAGACCCACGACCAACCAGAAAAAAAATTTTTTAAGCCTTAAGTAGAGCTTGTGGCTCAAGTAGTAGAGTACTATCCCTGGGCAAAAGAAGCTCAGAGAAGGTACCTGGGCCCTCAATTCAAACCCTAGGACTGGCACAACAACAAAAAAAGTGCTTCTGGCCAAGCACTGTTGGCTCATGCTTGTAATCCTAGCTATTCAGGGGGCTGAGAGTTGAGAATCGAAGTTTGAAGCCAGATAAGCCGATGAGACTCATATCCAAGTAAACACCAAAAAGATGGAAGTGGAACAATGTGGCTAAAGGGCAGGGTGCTAAAATTGAGCAAAAAAAAAAAAAAAAAGGCTCAGGGGGCTGTGAATATGGCTTAGTTGTAGAGTGCTTGCCTAGCATGCATGAAGCCCTGGGTTGGATTCCTCAGTACCACAGAAAAGGCTGGAAGTAGCCTGTGGAGCTGTGGCTCAAGTGGTAGAGTGCTAGCCTTGAGCAAAAGAAGCTCAGGAATAGTGCCCAAGCCCCAAGATCAGCACGTTTAAAAAAAAAAAAAAAAAGTAATTCTACTTGTCAGTTATGATGCTCTTCAAGGGACAATCTGCTTTTTGTGAAATTACTCAGGAATATATTCATTAACACAAAAGATTCTGTTCCTTGTTCATTCACTTTGGCATTTTTCAGTGCTTCACCAGACACACCAATTAAAAAAAAAATCAATTTAGAAATATTTTATCCATGAACCTTTTTTTCCTCTTTAAATGCCAATACTGGGACTTACACTCAGGGCCTGGTAGATGGTCCCTTAGCTTTTTTTGCTCAAGACCAGTGCTTCCATGGCTTGGGCCATACCTCCATGAACCTTCTGAGATTCATTTCCCATGGTGCCAAATCATTCAATATAGTTTGAAATCATTTACATAGACATTTAGTGTCACCTCAAGATTTATGAAAGTTTACTTCACTTTTCTGAAAGACTGTGAAACTTTAACCTAATTGTTTCTTAGTGAAAAAAAAAAAATGAAAAGTAGGGCTGGGAAGGTGGCTCAGTGGTGCTTGCCTTGCATGCCTGAGGCCCTGGGTTCGAGTCCTCAGCACCACATGAGCAGAAAAAGCTGGAAGTGGCGCTGTGGCTCGAGTGGTAGAGCGCTAGCCTTGAACTGAAGAGCTGAGGGACAGTGCCCAGGCCCAGAGTTCAGGCCCCACGACCGACAAAAAAGAGGGAGACGGAGGGAGGGAGGGAGGGAGCCGGCTCGCCCGGCGGTGCGGACAGGCTCCGTCCACCAGGCCGGCGGCATCCGGCGGCGCTCGGACCGGGGAACGTCCGAGAACGAGTCGCCGTGGCCAACTCACCACCTCCCCGTGCTCAGCGGACTTGTACACTCCCGACACCATCTCGTTGTGGAGCAGCAAAAACAACGCCTCGTCCGCCATGTCTTCCCGATGCTTCCGAGCTTTGGGTTCCGGCTCCCGTTTGGGCCGGCGCTCGAGCGGCCCGGCCCGCCGCCCGGCTCCCGGTTGCTAGGACACCAAAGAAAGCTCCCGGGCTTCCCCCAGGCCTGTGCTCAGGGAGAGCCGGCCCCGAGGGCCACCGGTCCCCAGGGCCACCGCGCCCAAGGGTCGAAAGACGTCTGACAGCCGCACTGAGAACCGAGACTCCGGATCCGGCCCCGGGGCGGAGTAAAGCGGGGAGCGGGAAAGGGGGGGCGGGGACGAGCGGCGTGTGGCCACTTCCGGTCCCCTCTACCCCGGCATTCCTCCAACTCTATGGTGGTGGGGGTCGCTCTCCCAGCCCGCCTGCCCTGCCCTCCCTGACTCGCCCCCGCCTGGCTCTCCCTTCGGGAGGAAGAGCTCCTTGCGCAGGATAGAGTGGAGCTGACAGGATCCAGGGGAGATGGTAAATCTAGACGTGTCTCGTCTGACTTTCCTTTGCTCCTTAGGTAGACCAGTTGGAAAAGCTGAATCCTGGGCGGTACAGCTCCAGAGGTGGAAGGCTTGCTTAGCGCGAATGCTGGGCCTTCGGGTCAAGCCTCAGTGCCCACAAGTCAAACAGAAAAGGGAGCAAAGCTGGCCCGGATGCTCCCGGGTTTCAAGTCGTGTTTCCCGCCATAGGTTCTTTCATATTAAAAGTTGTGAAGAGACATTCTGGCCGAGAACCGAGTCTCCTCCTGCCTGGGCCTCTCAAGCGTTGGGAATCCGCGTGTGCACAACCACGCCAGCACTGAAATATTTATGAGGGAAAACTTCAAAATTTTTTTTTTGGTCGGTCGTGGGGCTTGAACTCTGGGCCTGGGCGCTGTCCCTCAGCTCTTCAGCTCAAGGCTAGTGCTCCACCACTTGAGCCACAGTGCTTTTTCTGCTTATGTGGTGCTGAGGAATCAAACCCAGGGCCTCAGGCATGCAAGGCAAAGCACTCTACCACTGAGCCACCTTCCCAGCCCTCAGGTATGTTGAGATAGCATACCAACCCATATTAGATTCACGTCCATCCCAGGGGATCAGCCTGAAGCAAGCGGAAAGATTATTATAAGGTTTATTAGAGGGGCCATATCTCCCAGAAGAGGGAGCACATGGCCCTGTCCCTTTCCAGGTGGGGGGGGGGCCAGAAATGAGGTAGGTGGGTACTCTCTTGGCTCTGGGCAGAGAGAGGGAGTGGCCAGCTGTAGGGCTGGAATTCCAGGATGGGGAGGAGCTCAGGTATGGGTGGAGCTGAGGACTAAAGGTAGGCCTAATGCTAACAGATTCTTTTTTTTTATTGTTCTTATAAAGGTGGTAACAGGAGTTACACTTACATAAGTCAGGTAGAATACATTTCTTTTTGGATCCCATCCCCACCCATAAGTTGTACAGTTCATTTTCAATATAGTGCCTAGTGACTACCACTGCTGCATTTGTTCACCCTTTGTCCCTCTGTATCTGTGATACTCCTTACACTCCCCAAAACAGATAAATGAACAAACATGACAAAAAGAAAAGAAAAAAAAAAGCAACAACAAAGTAAAAAAACCTCGTTTCCATTTCCTGGAGTTAATTTTTTTTAAATATTATTTTATATGATCAGGCATTGTGCCTTTGTGTTCTTCTACTGAGACTATCCTCCTTTGGTCTCACTGTGTGTTAATGTCTAGAGTCCTGTGTAATTTGTCATGTCTCAGTGTATTTTAGATCTAGCTTCCACATATCAGAAAAACTGTGGGCCATTTTTCTCAATTTATTCTAGATCCATCCATTTCCCTGCAAAAGACATGATATTATTCTTTCTAATGTCTGTGTAAAATGCTAATATATATACACATACTACATTTTTTTAATCCATTTATGTATTGTAGTGCATCCAAGCTATTAAGACCAGGGGTGCAAAAAGACTGAGAGCCATTTAGAAGTTTACTGGTAGTTGGAACAAAGAACAAAGGAGAACAGAGTAAGCAATAAAATAAAATACTTTGACAAGAAAATATAAACTTGGGCTGGGAAGGTGGCTCAGTGGTAGAGCACTTGCCTTGCATGCTCAAGGCCCTGGGTTCGATTCCTCAGCACCACATAAGAAAAAAGCCGAAAGTGGCGCTGTGGCTCAAGTGGTAGAGTGCTAGCCTTGAGCTGAAGAGCTGAGGGACAGCACCCAGGCCCAGAGTTCAGGCCCACGACTGGACCCCCCCACCCCCCCAAAAAAATACCCAACTCTAATGTGTGTGTGTGTGTGTGTGTGTGTGTGTGTGTGTGTGTATGGCTATCTTGGAGCTTGAACTCAGAGCCTGGGCACTGGCTCTGAACCTCTTTTCTTCAAAGCTAGTGCTCTACCACTTGAGTCACAGCTCCCCATCTTTGGCTTATTTTATTATTATGTGTGTGTGTGTGTGTGTGTGTGTGTGTGTGTGTGTGTGTGTGTTTAATTGGAAATTAGAGTCTCACAGACATTCTTGACTAGGCTGGCTTCAAACTAAGATCCTCAGATCTCAGCCTCTCGAGTAGCTAGGATTACAGACTTGAGCCACAGGTGCAAGGACAATATTACACTTTAAATACATCAGACTTTATGGGGCTGGGAAGGTGGCTCAGTGGTAGAACGCTTGCCTTGCATGCATGAGGCCCTGGGTTCGATTCCTCAGCACCACATAAGCAAAAAGAAAAAAGCCGGAAGTGGTGCTGTGGCTCAAGTGGTAGAGCGCTAGCCTTGAGCTGAAGAGCTAAGGGACAGCGCCCAGGTCCAGAGTTCAGGCCCTACTACTGGACCCCCCCCCCAAAAAAAAAAAAAAGAAAACTTTTCCCCCTCCTTTGGAGCTGAGGTCTGAACTCAGGTTTTGTACTTGCTAGACATCACCTCCACTGAGCTAACTCCCCAATGCCAAGAAGCTTTTGAAGAACAAAAAGGAAATTAAGACTACCTGGATACCTACTAAATGCTGAACATAGCACCTCACTGATCCACCTCCATAAAACAAACTGCTAAATTAGTCAGGATTCTAGGACTAGATCCTATGAAAGTGGGAGGCCTGGGAAGGTGGTTCAGTGGTAGAGTGCTTGCCTCGCGCATGCATGAGGCCCTGGGTTTGATTCCTTAGCACCATATAAGCAGTAGTGGTGTAAGCGGAGTTGTGGCTCAAGTGGTAGAGCACTAGCCGTGAGCTGAAGAGCTCAGAGACAGTGCCTAGGCCTAGAGTTCAAGCCCCACAACGGACCCAAAAAAAAAAAAAAAAAAATCCCAAAAAACAACAAAAAAAAGTCTATCCTTCCTCCCTTCCTTCCTCCTTTCTTTCTTTCTTTCTTTCTTTCTTTCTTTCTTTCTTTCTTTCTTTCTTTCTTTCTTTCTTTCTTTCTTTCTTTCTTTCTTTGTCAGTCATGGGGCCTGAACTCTGAGCCTGGGAGCTGTCCCTCAGCTCTTCAGCTCAAAGTTAGCTACCACTTGAGCCACAGTGCCACTTCTGGCTTTTTCTGCTTATGTGTTGTTGAGGAATTGAACCCAGGGCCTCATGCATACGAGGCAAGCACTCTACCACTGAGCCACCTTCCCCACCCCTAGACCTCGTTTTTTGATAAGTCCAAAAGTATTTTCCAATGGAAAAAAAATGTTATCTTTAGTTGTTAAGATCTGTTCCACATTTAGAAACTTCAGGTACTGCCTGAGTCTTGTATACTGATGTTATATATAGAGAGAGAGAGAGGGAGCCAGTACAGGCAATCCCAGCAGAAGGATTCAGTAGGAAGCTGAGGCAGGAAGATCCCAAATTGGAGGCTATCCTGGGCTACATTAAGATACCCTGTTTTGAAAAGGTAGGAAAGAAAAGGTGACATGGTTCAAGAAGAAATGTAGCGGGATGCCGGTGGCTCACATTTGTAATCCTAGCTACTCAGGAGGCTGAGATCTGAGGATCAGCGATTCAATGCCAGCCCAGGCAGGGAAGTCCATGAGATTCTTTTCTCCAATTAGCCACCAGAAAACTGAAACTGGCACTGTGGCTCAAGTGGTAGAGTGCTAGCCTTGAGCCAAAAAGCTCAAGGACAGTGCCCAGGCCCATGACAGAAAGAAAGAAAGAAAGAGAAAGAAAGAGAGAAAGAAAAGAAAGAAAGAGAGAGAAGGAGGGAGGGAGGGAGGAAGTGAGGAAAGAAAGAGAGAGGGGGGAGGGAGGGAGAGAGGGAGGGAGGAAAGAAGGAAGGAAAGAAGGCAGGAAAGAAGACGTACTCTTTACCTGACTTACGGAACTATAAACCCCCCACCCCATATCACCTTTATAATAACAATTTATTTATTTATTTATTTATTTATTTTTGTTGGTCGTAGGGCTTGAACTCTGGGCTTGGACACTGTCCCTGCACTCTTCAGCTCAAAGCTTGCTGCTTGAGCCACAGTACCACTTCCGGTTTTCTAGTGGTTTATTGGAGATAAGAGTCTCAGAGTTTCCTGCCTGGGTTGGCTTTGAACCGAGATCCACAGATCTCAGCCTCCTGAGTAGCTAGGATTACAGGTGTGAGCCACCAGTGTCTGGCTAATAATAACAATTTTAAATTTGCTAAAAGGTAGATAGATGATAAATGACAGAAAGGAAAATAGTCAATAAATTATGCTTACAATTAGAATTTAATAATTGTGCAACCTCATACCTTTATCCAGTCCTGCCCCTTCCCTGTTTTTTCCCTATCACTTTGAAGTAACTTGCTATGTTACTTGCAGGAAAGTCCGTGAGACTCTTATCTCCAATAAACCACTAGAAAACTGAAAGTGGCGCTTTGGCTCAAGTGGTAGAGTGCTCACCTTGAGCTGAAGAGCGCAGGGACAGCGCCCAATCCCAGAGTTCAAGCCCCACGACCTACCAAAAAAAAAAAATCTCAGGGACTGTTCCTGCCCAGGCTGGCTTTGAACTGTGATCCTCAGATCTCAGCCTCCTGATAGCTAGGATTACAGGTGTGAGACACTGGTGCCCGGTTTTGTCCAGCAGTTGTGTGTGTGTGTGTGTGTGTGTGTGTGTGTGTGTGTGTGTGTGTGTGTGTATTTATTTTCTGTAGTGCTAGAGATGGCATCCAGGTTCTCAAGCTACATCCCCAGCCAGAGATGATACATATATTAATAACATTGTTGCTTTGGGAAATGTTAACGTTTTCTTTGTGCTGGGGATTGAACCAAGTACTTTAAGCATGGTACTCTACTGCATAACTGTATCCTCAGCAGAGATAAAGTGTTTTCTGAGCTACAATGTGTACATACTCTGGAACTAATATACTTCTATGTATATATTCTACTTGGTAGTACAAACTAAGCAGACCCAGAGGTGCAAGACACTCACATAACACACACATAGTTGATCCCCTCAGAGCACTCATTAAACCTATCAGCTCTGGCTCTAGTAGCTAAGTCAATCACACCTGCCAAGTGAATTTCATTTTGTAGTACAAGTCTCAGGCATCTGGTCTGATGGTGAGTATGTATCTGGCTTCTAAGATGTAAGGGCAGGTATAGCAGGTATGTCTTCTCATTAATAGTAAGCATCGCATCTAAGCTTTTGTGAGAGGTGGGGAACAAGAGGAGCGTGAGAGAAAGAGAGGGAGGGAGGGGAGAGAGACAGAGACCGAGACAGAGAGACAGACAGAGACACAAGACAGAGACACTAACTCAGATCCTGGGAGCCGTCCCTGACCTTTTTAGCTCAAGGCTAGTTCTCTACCCCTTGAGCCACAGCTGCACTTGGGCTTTCCGGTGGTTAACTGGAGATAGGAATCTCACGGTTTTTTCTGCCCAGGCTGGCTTACAGCCGTGAGCCTCAGATCTCGGCCAGTGAATCAGCTAGGATTACAGCCTGGAGCCACCTGCACCCGGCCCCAGCTCGTCCTTTGATTCCGCGTGCTCACTCTAATCTAGGGAGGCGTGCCCCCCCCCGCCCCTTTCCGCGCATGCGCCACACCATAATGGCCGCGCCCTTTCCTAATTAAATCACTGAGATAAAAGGGACTAGTTTTGCTCCCTTCCAGTTTTGTGTGACCCGATCAACTAAAACAAGGCGAAGCCGTTAATAAAAGAACCAATCTCAAAAAGCCAGCCCCAGAACTGCCATCTCGGAAGAGCAGCATCTATCAAGCCACCGCCCCGGCTCTGCGCTAGTAGCGGAGCCCAGCCACCCGCGGCTAGTTTGGGGCGGGAGCTACCCGCCTCTTCGACTTCTCATTGGCCCAGAATCCCAAAGGCTGGAAATGTCTCCATCTTCCGTTCGTTGAGTGGCTGAGGCCGAAGGACAACTCCCGTGCTTAGTGGTTCACCCAGCTGTCGGTCTTTCTGCGTCTTGCGTCGCGGCGCCGGTGGCGCGGCCTGTAGAACGGTGTCGGAGGCTGCTGCAGGAGAAGATGGCGGTCGCAGTGAGAACTTTGCAGGAACAGCTAGAAAAGGCCAAAGAAAGCCTAAAGAACGTAGATGAGAACATCCGCAAGCTCACCGGGCGAGATCCGAATGACGTGAGGTAGGGTAGATCGGGAACCGCGGCATGGAAAAGGCAGCCCTCCGGTCAGGGTGAACTGGGACTGGGGAGGACGAACAGTCGGCCCTGAGGAAGAGTGGAAGAAACGTGTAGGCCGGTTCCCCGGGCGGCGGTAAACGCGGGCCTCGGAGGGGGGGGGGGCTGCAGCGGCCTCGGGGCCCCGTCGCAGCCCGGCTCCCGGGCTTCGCCGTCAGCGGAGTCAGCGTCCGGGCCCTGCCGGAGGCCGAGGCGGCTCCCAGGCCCCGCGGTAGGCCGATTCTCGGACCCCGCGGTGGGCCGAGCAGATTCGCCGACCCCGCAGTAGGCCTTGCGGGCTTCTGCGACACGCAGTAAGCCGAAAGGGCCCCTCAGCCCCGCCGTCCACCGCAGGGCAAAGGGCCCGAGGATGCAGAGCGGTGCCTGGCGGCGCCGGCCGGCGCGGATCGCGCTTCCCGCCCTGGGCGCTGCAGGCCTGGGGCTGCAGCACAAAGCCTCTTCCCACTGGGCTGACCCGGGAACCCTCCCGGGTGATTGCCGGCCACCTTTTCCCCGGGCTCTGCCGAGCCAGAGGGCCGCTTCCTCGCGGTGGGTGGATGTGCTAATGCGTAGTGCCCTTGGGGGTAAATGTGATGATTTTTTGAGTACTTCTGCCCTCTCTTTGAAACACGTGGATTTGAAACCGTCATTTTGGAACTGGTCTTCTTCACACTTCCTGCCCCCCCCCCTCCCCGCAAAGAATAGTAAGCTGAAAATATCGTACGACACCCTTAGGTGTTTGTGCACATCATTTTTTAAATGATTGTGAATCTTTTATAGACCCATCCAAGCCCGATTGCTGGCCCTTTCTGGTCCTGGTGGAGGTAGAGGACGTGGTAGTTTATTGCTGAGGTAAGATCCCCTAACACGTGTATTAAATTCGTGCGTTGATTTAAATAAAATTCACCATAAGAACTGTATCACTTCGTTTAATACTGTCATCTGCTAATTTTTTTTTAGAAGTAGAAAGCTAGAGGAGTATTAACTGTACTAGTGTTTAGCAACCTTAATTGTATTCTTAAGAATACTGCACATTGGAATAGAGCAAGAGCAAGGAAAGCCAAAAAGAAATGTACTTTTTACCTGACTTATGTAACTGTAGCCCCTCCATACATCGTCTTTGTAATAAAAATTAAAACTACTACACATGCTTTCTGGAGGATGAGCATGTAGTTCAGCAGTAGAGTTTGCCTAGCATGTATAAGGCTTGAATCTCTAGCACCACACAAAAAAACCCCAACCCCTCCCAAAGTGCTGAATTGTCCATTTAAGGTTACTTCAGTTGGAACATTTTTTTAAAAAGCAACTTTATTATCTTGTTACAAATGTAGCTTATATTTACAATTTATTGTACATTTTTAATTGTAGGCGTGGATTCTCAGATAGTGGAGGAGGACCCCCAGCCAAACAGAGAGACCTTGAAGGGGCAGTCAGTAGGTATGTTTAAAAAAGAATACCTGTCTGGGAATGTGGCTTAGTGGTAGAGTGCTTGCCTAGCATGCATGAATCCCTGGGTTCGATTCCTCAGTACCACACTAACAGAAGTAGCCAGAAGTCACACTGCAGCTTAAGTGGTAGAGTGCTAACCTTGAGCAAAAGAAGTTTAGGGACAGTATGCCCAGGCCCTGAGTTCAAGCCCTAGGACTGGCCAAAAAAGAATATTAAGCCAAGTGCCAGTGGCTCATGTCTGTAATCTTGGCTACACAGGAGACTTATGATCTGGGGATCATGGTTCAAAGCCAGTCCAGGCAGGAGAGTTCATGAGATTCTTACCTCCAATTAACCACCAAAAAGTAGAAGTGGAGCTGTGGCTCAAGTGATAGAGAGCTAGCCTTGAGTGAAAAAACCAAATGAGAGCACCTAGACACCAAGTTCAAGACCAAGTACCAATACTGACAAGACACTATGTCGAAATGAACTTTACAACTTTGGGATTGGGGGCGGGGGAAGAAAGGGGAAAGGGAGAGGGATAGTGGAAGAAAAATGAAGGAGTGGATAACAATGTTTGACATGAAATGTATCATTACCTTATATAACTAACCCTTCTGTACGGCACCTTTACAACAAAATAAAATAAAGGCTAAGTACCAGCAGACACATAAGAGAAGGGATCCTGCCAGCCACTGGTGGCTCTTGCCACCTACTCAGAAGTTTATGATCTAAAGATCACAGTTCAAAGCTAGCCCAAGAATGAAAGTTCGTGAGGCTCCAGTTAACTACTAGAAAACCAGAAGTGACACTGTGGCTCAAAGTAGTAGAGCCTTGAGCACAAAAGCTGAAAGACTGCCTAGGCCCCATGACCACCACAAAAAGAGAAAAGACAGTACAAAAGTATTGTTGAGTTGGGTTGTATTGGAATTTAGTGGTATGCCACTTAATCCTGAGGTCCCTTGATACAAGATTAAGGTAAGACAGCCAGTATCCTTCAAAATTTAGTGTTTTATTCAATAACCTAAATTGGTATGAAAGTAAGGATCATAAAAGAATCAAGATGGGAAGCCAGGCACTGGTGGCTTACACCTTTAATCCTAGCTATTGAGGAGGCTGGGATCTGAGGATCAAGGTTCAAAGCTAGCCCAGCAGGAAAGTCCATGAGGTTCTTATCCAATAAACCCTAGAAAACCGAAAGTGGTGAAGAATTAAGATGTGAAGAACTGACTTGTTTTTATTTATTTATTTTTTTTGGTCCGGTCATGGGGCCTGAACTCTGGGCCTGGGCGCTGTCCTCAGCTCTTCAGCTCAAGGCTAGGGCTCTACCACTTGAGTCACAGCGCCACTTCCGGCTTTTTTCTTTTTGCTTATGTGGTGCTGAGGAATCGAACCCAGGGCCTCAGGCATGCAATGCAAGCACTCTACCCCTGAGCTATCTTCCCAGCCCCGAACTGACATTTTTAAACCTTTTTTTTTTTCTGTCGGTCCTGGGGCTTGAACTCAGGGCCTGGGCATACTGTCCCTAAACTTCCTCAGCTCTTCAGCTCAAAGTGAGTGCTCTACCACTTGAGCCACAGCACCACTTGCAGTGTTCCGGTGGTTTATTGTAGACAAGAGTCTCACAGATTTTTCTACCTAGGCTGGCTTTGAATCTTGATCCTCAGATCTCAGCCTCCTAAGTAGCTAGGATTACAGGTGTGAGCCACCAGTGCCCATCTCCATTTACTCTATTTTGTACTTAGAGAACAAATATTTAGATGTTTGATGAGCCAAATTTGAGTTGAGCATTTGTTACTGTATTTTATCCTTTCACTGCCATAGGAAAAAGAAAAATAGTGAGGAGGCTGAAAGAATGAGGCTTCTGGAGATGAGTACTAGAATTCATGGACATTTGCCTTTTGTGTGCACTTAACTCAGATTCTCCATGGTATAAATTATTTTTCCTTTTGACAGGCTGGGCGGGGAGCGTCGGACAAGAAGAGAATCGCGCCAAGAGAGTGACCCAGAGGATGATGATGTTAAGAAGGTATGAATAAAGTACCTACTACATTTTAAGTATGTTACCCATAAGCTACTTCAGTCATTGAGATTGTCTTTTTGTCTTGCAGCCGGCACTGCAGTCTTCAGTTGTAGCTACCTCCAAAGAACGCACACGCAGAGACCTTATCCAGGATCAAAATATGGATGAAAAGGGAAAGCAGAGGTATCTGTAGAACACATCCAATAGAAAAAAAAAAAACTGTCAAGTAATGATGTGTATGGTAAAAATACAGGGTTGCTCAAATGCCTGAAAATGTATCTTGGGAAATAGCAGTTTTAATTAAGTAGACTCTAGTGAAACTGAGTTTTGTTTGTTGTGTCTTTTAGGAATCGACGAATATTTGGCTTGTTGATGGGTACTCTTCAGAAATTTAAACAAGAATCTACTGTTGCTACTGAAAGGGTAATAAGGCATTTTTTTTTTTTTTTTTTTTGTTTTGCTTTAAACTATCAGCCTAGGTGGCTAATTTTTTTGTTTGTTTTTTTGGGTCTGGTCATGGGGCTTGAACTCTGGGCCTGGGCGCTGTCCCTCAGCTCTTCAGCTCAAGGCTAGCACTCTACCACTTGAGCCACAGCCACTTCCGGTTTTTTTCTTTTTCCTTATGTGGTGCTGAGGAATCGAACCCAGGGCCTCAGGCATGCAAGGCAAGCACTCTACCACTGAGCCACCTTCCCAGCCCTAAAATTGGCCATTTACTAAGAGTTTCTCCTCCCTCTCCCCCCTCCCCCCCACTGTCAGTCGTGGGGCTTGAACTCTGAGCCTGGGCGCTGTCCCTCAGCTCTTCAGCTCAAGGCTAGCGCTCTACCACTTGAGCCACAAACACCACTTCCGGTGGCTAATTTTTTAAGAAAACTTGAGACAGGGTCTCACTATGTAGTACAACTTGACCTTGAACTCTGATCCTTTTACTCAGTATAATGTGATTATAAGTAGACAGTACCACACCAAGTTACTAAAAGGTAAAAAAGTGAGACCCTATCTTAAAACCTAAAAGATAATTCTTCAAAGATTTAATGAAGGCCTAAATTAAAGCCAGTCCCAAAATTTCGGAAAGAGTGGGGAGTTTTTTTGTTTGTTTTTTTCCACAGTCCTGGGGCTTGAACTCAGCCTGGGGGACTACCCTGGAACTTTTTTTTTTATGGTCCTGGGGCTTGAACTCAGGGCCTGGGCACTGTCCCTAAGCTTCTTTTGCTCAAGGCCAGCACTCTACCACTTGAGCCACAGTACCCCTCTGTGGTACTAAGGAATCGAACTCATGGCTTCGTGCATGCTAGGCAAACACTCTGCCACTGAGCTGCATCCCCAGCCCTGGACCTTTTAGCACTCAAGGCTAGTGCTCTACCATTTGAGCAGCAGCTCCATATCTTGCTTTTTGGTATTTAATTGGAGATTAAGAGTCTCATGGACTTTTCTACCTGGGCTGGCTTTGAACCATGATCCTCAGATCTTAGCCTCCTGAGTAACTAGGGTTACAGGCATGAGTCACCAAATGCTGAGGTAGGAATTATTTCCAACTGACCCTTTTGTTTTTACTTATTAAGTGATTTCTGGTCTGTTAAATCTGGGTCTGGTCTAAGGTCTTTATGTCATTATTTGGCCTTAGACAAAGCCATTTATTTAGGTCTCATTGCTTTCTTTCATATAGGGGGTAATTCAGTTTTGCAACTATTTTACTGTTCAGTCTTAATTTACACACATTTACTTGATCTAGAAGCAAAAGTAGGAACATTCTGTAGCTTCCACAGTTAATTTGTCATCATTTTGTACATTTTTTCCTTTGATTGTTATAGCTTAAAATGTATAGAGTTGAACTCTACATACTATTTCTGGAGAAGTAGTAAGAGGGGAAGCAACAATTCAGTAATGGAAAACAAATAGATTATTATAAAGGTGATGTACAGAGAGTTACGGTTACATAACCGTAAAGAGTATACAGATAAAGAGTATATTTCTTAGCCAGGCACTGGTGGCTCATACCTATAATCCTAGCTACTCAGGAGGCTGAGATCTGAGGCTCACGGTTTAAAGCCAACCCAGGCAGGGGCTGGGAAGGTGGCTCAGTGGTAGAGCGCTTGCCTTGCATGCTTGAGGCCCTGGGTTCGATTCCTCAGCACCACATAAGCAGAAAGAAAAAAGCCGGAAGTGGCGCTGTGGCTCAAGTGGTAGAGCGCTAGCCTTGAGCTGAAGAGCTGAGAGATAGCGTCCAGGCCCAGAGTTCAGGCCCCACGACCGGACCAAAAAAAAAAAAAAAGAAAAGAAAAAAGCCAACCCAGGCAGGAAAGTCCATGAGACTCTCAATCTCCAATTAACCAGTAGAAAAAAGTATATTTCTTTTTGGACAGTGTCACCTCTTCCCTCCCTCCTGTTTCCACCCACAAGCTATATAGTTCATTTTCAACATAGATTCAGTGAATTCAACTGCTGCATTTTTTCATCCTTATTTTACCTTTTACGTATTAACTTTGAGATTATAAATAATATCCTAAAAGCAGTCAGGAGGTATGCATATCTAATCTCATCACTCAGGCAAGTTGAGGCTATAGGATTGGGAGTTTAGTGTTAGCTAGGCTACCATGAAAGATCCTGCTTCAAAAAACAAAACAGCAACAAAAAACTTATATCTTGCCAGGCGTGGTGCCTCATGCTTGTAATCCTACCTGTTCTGGAGGCTGAGATCTGAGGATTTTAGGTTGAAGTCAGTTCGAGTAGAAAAGACAGACATATCTCCAATTAACTACCAAAAAAAGCTGGAAATGGAGCTGTAGTAAAACACTAGTCTTGAGCAAAAGAACTCAGAGACAGTGCCAAAGCCCTGAGTTCAAGGCCCAGGACTGGTACTGAAAAACTCCCAAATTTATCTTGGAATTAGAGGAAAGTACAACTGGTTAGTTCATAGGTTAGGACTTCTGTCACATTCTCTTGTTTGGAAAGATTAACTGAAAACAAACTCAAAAAGAACACTTTTTTAGATTTACTTTTGTGGAAAATGTCCTTAAACTTTACAGCAGAAGAGAAGTTACTCTAGGACTGATGGCCTTGATAGGACTGATGGTCTCTATTTTATGAAAGATACTGTGCAACCAGTCTCAAATGCTAAGTTGAAATTATTAGATATTCTGAATTGAAAGTGTGAAATATACATACAACTTTATATAGTAAAACTATAATGTTTTCACATAATCAGGATATGTTTTAGATTATAACTAGACTGAAACCAGATATCTTTTTCCTATTATAATAAAGCAAAGCTGATCATTTATTTTTAGCAAAAGAGACGCCAGGAAATTGAACAAAAACTTGAAGTTCAGGCAGAAGAAGAGAGAAAGCAAGTTGAAAATGAAAGGAGAGAACTATTTGAAGAGAGACGTGCTAAACAGACAGAACTGCGGCTTTTGGAACAGAAGGTTGAGCTTGCGCAGCTGGTAAGTATTGTTTATGAATGCTAAGATTGGTAATCCATGGTGTTATAAAAGCACTGAACTTTTACCTTTTCTTTAGCAAGAAGAATGGAATGAACATAATGCCAAGATAATTAAATATATAAGAACTAAGACAAAGCCCCATTTGTTCTATATTCCTGGAAGAATGTGTCCAGCTACCCAAAAACTAATAGAAGAATCACAGAGAAAAATGAATGGTAAGTGCATGAAGTCTATTGAAGTTTTCTTTTTTTTGGGTCCGGTCGTGGGGCCTGAACTCTGGGCCTGGGTGCTGTTCCTCAGTTCTTCAGCTCAAAGCTAGCACTCTACCACTTGAGTCACAGCGCCACTTCTGGCTTTTTTTTCTTTTTGCTTATGTGGTGCTGAGGAAGGGCCTCAGGCATGCAAGGCAAGCCCTCTACCACTGAGCCACCTTCCAGCCCCTATTGAAGTTATCTTAATGGATAAGATAGTACACTTTCACATTATTGTTTTCTAAAATAATGTGATTTAATAGTTCATTTTGGGTGGGTGTTTCTTAAGATTTTTTTTTTTTTTGGGTCCGGTCATGGGCCTGAACTCTGGGTCTGGGCGCTGTTCCTCAGCTCTTCAGCTCAAGGCTAGCACTCTACCACTTGAGCCACAGCGCCACTTCCGGCTTTTTTTCTTTTTATGTGGTGCTGAGGAATTGAACCCAGGGCCTCGTGCATGCAAGGCAAGCGCTCTACCACTGAGCCACCTTTCCAGCCCCTCTTAAGATATTTTGAGGTAATAGGTTGGAGTATAGATATAGCTTTATGGTGGAGTTTAAACTGAATCTTGTTTTGTTGGTGATTCTTAAGCATATGTATTTATATAAGATAATTTTGCATAGTAGTCTTCGTTGGCACATAAACTGCTCTCAGTGAAGTAAGACAAAAATGAACATTGTTATAGTTCATAAAAGGTGAATATTTAGAGGGATATACACTGCTAAGATGGTGGCTAGATGATGTATTTAGAGTCATCTAAAACTGGTTCTGCTTCGTTGTTTTGTTTTTATCGGGTCATGGGACTAGAACTCAGGGCTTGGGCACTCTGACTTCTTTTGCTCAAGGCTGGCAGCCTCGCCCCCCCTGCCCCACTTTAAGCCACAGCACCACTTCCATTTCTTGTGATCAGTTGGAGATAAAGTCTCACAGACTTTGCTACCTAAGCTGCCTTTGAACCGTGATCCTTAGATTTCAACCTCCTGAGTAGCTAGGATTACAGGTGTGAGCTACCAGTGCCCATCCTAAAGAAGTTTTTTAAGTAGCAAATGTTTGGTTTTAGTTGGATGTGGTCTAGATTTTCTTGTTACTAATTTTTTGATATATAGATTTCCCTTGGATCTTTGCTGTCAGTTTGTAATTACTTACTTGCTATAATCAATATTTTCTTTATTCAAAAAGATTTGTATGAAGCTTAATGACCATTTATGACTGGTATAAAACTAAGTTTTACACATAATTTTTATTGTTTAGCTTTATTTGAAGGTAGACGCCTCGAATTTGCAGAACAAATAAATAAGATGGAGGCTAGGCCTAGAAGACAGACAATGAAGGAAAAAGAGCATCAGGTGGTGCGTAATGAAGAACAGAAGGCGGAACAAGAAGAGGGTAAGGTGGCTCAGCGAGAGGAAGAGTTGGAGGAGACAGGTAATCAGCACAATGATGTAGAAATAGAGGAGGCAGGAGAAGAGGAAGAAAAGGAAGTAGGTATAGGGCATAGTGATGCAGAGAAAGAACAGGAGGAGGAGGAGCAAAAACAGGAAATGGAGGTTAAGATGGAGGAGGAAACAGAGACAAGGGAAAGTGAGAAACAACAGGATAGTCAGCCTGAGGAAGTTATGGATGTGCTAGAGATGGTTGAGAGTGTCCAGAATGTAATTGCTGAGCAGGAAGTGGTGGAAACTAATCAAGTTGAAAGTATAGAACCTTCAGAAAATGAAACTAGCAAAGAATTGGAGCCAGAGATGGAATTTGAAGTTGAGCCAGATAAAGAATGTAAATCTCTTTCTCCTCCAAAAGAGAATGTTAGTGTTGTAGAAGTGGAAAAAGGATCAGAGGAAAAAGAAGAAAAAGAATCTGAACCCCAACCTGAGCCTGTGGCTCAGCCTCAGTCCCTCCTTCCACCCCAGCCTCAGTCTCAGCCCCAGCAAGTACATCAGCCCCAGCCTCTCTCTCAGCCTGAGACATTGACATTAGCTATTTCACAGGCACCACCGCAGGTTATTCAGGAACAAGAGAATCAACTACCTGAGAGGAAAGAGTTTCCTGTTGAGCCTGTAAAGCTCACTGAGGTGCCAGTAGTGGAACCAGTTTTAACAGTGCACTCAGAAAGCAAAAGTAAAACCAAAACCAGGAGTAGAAGTAGAGGTCGAGTTAGAAATAAAACAAGCAAGAGTAGAAGTCGGAGCAGTAGCAGCAGTAGTTCTAGTAGCAGTTCAACCAGTAGCAGCAGCGGAAGCAGTTCTAGCAGTGGCAGCAGTAGTAGTCGAAGCAGTTCTAGTAGTAGTTCCAGTACAAGTGGTAGTAGTAGCAGAGATAGTAGCAGCAGCACTACTAGTAGCAGTGAGAGTAGAAGTCGAAGTAGGGGTCGGGGACACAATAGAGACAGAAAGCACAGAAGGAGCATGGATCGGAAGCGAAGGGATACATCAGGATTAGAAAGAAGTCACAAATCTTCAAAAGGTGGTAGTAGTAGAGATACAAAAGGATCGAAGGATAAGAATTCCCGGTCTGACAGAAAGAGGTCTATATCAGAGAGTAGTCGATCGGGCAAACGATCTTCAAGAAGTGAGAGAGACCGAAAATCAGACAGGAAAGACAAAAGGCGTTAATGGAAGAAGCCAGCCTTTCTTAGCCTATTCTTTGCAGCAGAAGATTTCTTGATGAGTTAAAGGATTACCTTTCCTTGTAAGGAGGATGCTGCCTTAAGAATTGCATGTTGTAAAAAATCTTTTTGGAAAATACAGACTGTTTGTTTACCAGACATTCTTGTACTTTTTGCATAATTTTGTAAGAGTTATTTATCAAAATTATGTGAGGTTCCAAAATATGTAAAAATAATAATAATAAAAAGATTAACATCCCTTGTCATCTTTTTTAAATATCCTATATGCTTCAGTAAGAATCTGTATATTTTAATAGGTAAATCTTTTAAGTCTTTTCCCTTCTAATTCTGTATCATACATTACTTTTGTAGAAATAAATGTTCATTTCATTATATTTGAGATGTCCTTGTTGACGCTTGTATAATAAATAACCTCTTGATATCATTTTCAGTTTTTATCACTAGAAAAAGATTAGAATGTTTTTGAAGATTTCCTCACTTACTTGGCCTTAGCTGTCAGGTCTTTGCAGCTTTGAATGGGAATAGTTCTCTTTATAATCATTTACTATTTTCTGATCTCCCTTGTTAATCTAAGCGTTTTCCTATTTTTTGTTCAGACCGTATAGTTGGTAGATAACGTAAACTAGTACATTTTGGTTGTCATTTTCCTGATTATGGGAGCATCATTCTTCTGTCTTTGTGGTTACCTCTGTGCTAACAGTATATGCGATCTGTTAAACTAATAGTTACTTCTTTCTAAGGGAGGGAGGTAAAAGAATCTTCTAAACTTGGATTTCGAATTTGTGGTCTTGTCTTAACGTTTGTGTTGGCTCTAACTTAAATATGCCAATATGTGTTTTAGAGAAGTTTTGTTCAAGGAACCATTGTATGGAAGTTTACAAAATGAAGGAAGTTCATCTAGACTTGACTATGTAAGCAAGATAACACGCTAAGTGTACCTGGTGATAACTTTGTTGTTTTATAAATTTGTATGGAGTATTTGTTGCCCATTACTATACATGTGCAAATAAATGTGGCTTAGACTTGTGTGACTGCTTAAGATAAGTACTTGTATTTTGATGTATTATATGAGAGCACATACATTGAAAATGACCTGTTTTTAGTTCATAATTTAAATCTGTTGCTTTCAATATTCAAGTAAATGGTTTCAGAGAAAATGTGAACAAGCACTTCCAGACTTAGTTTTGTTGTCTGTACAACTCGTGTAAGTGTAAGCAAGTATGTTAAAACAACTCTTAAAAAAATAGTTTCTTGGAGTAATTATTAAAATAGTAAATGAACAGTTTAAACTGCTGACCACGAAATCCCTGAGCCATGTGTTTCCATCAAGAGAGTAACTTCATTCACAGCTTGCAGTGCTCTCGACAAAATTTATTTTTCAAATGCTGCAATGGGAACAGGTTTGTAAACTGATTTGAAGTGCTGGCTCTGAATCTGACCTGGTTGAGGGAAAAGGCCATGTTAATAATTTGCACACATTAAGAACCTTTGTACAGGGGTGGGGATGTGGTTCGCTGGTAAGCAGTTCCTAGCACTACACACCTATACAAATGAAGTTTTATGTTGCTCTTTGATGGTGTTTGATTAAACTTGAAGCTCATGTTCAGTACAACCTGTGCCACTGACTGAGCTGTGCTGCTTGAGTCCCACTCTTCCTGGAAAGTATAAATAACATTTGTTTTACTAATTGAAAAGTAATAAGAGCTTAAAAGTTAATTGTAGGTAGTAATGAGAATGTAATAGAGGGAAAGGAGTTGTTTCAAATTTCAAGGAAGCCAATTATTTTTAGCTTTAACATTTAAATGCTACTCAACATTTAGGCATAATTTTAAAGTTAAGCTTTGAGCTGGGAATGTGGCTTAGTGGTAGTGTTTGCCTAGCATGCATGAAGCCCTGGGCTCAATTCCTCAGTACCACAAACAAAAAACTGGAGGTGGCGCTGTGGCTTAAAGCAGCTCAGGGACAGTGCCCAGGCCCAGAGTTCAAGCCCCATGGCTGGCAAAAATAAAGTTTACAGGTGTTTTGATGTTCACTTACAAAGCAACTTAGAAGAGTGGCAGTTTCCCAGGAGCACAAGATAATGCCAGAGTCTTACTAGACATTACACATAAGAATATGCAAACCCTAGAAGCCAGTGTGGAATGAGGCTGCTGAACTGAAGGGAGTTTGGAGCTCTAGTAATAGACATCAAAAGGCTTAGGAAACATCTTGTGTACTCAGAACCCAGAGTTTGGACAGCCACTGAAATTAGTTTAACCTTTAGTGGACTGTATTACCGCCCGTCAAGGGTCTTAAACTCCAGAACTAGTAAATTATTGATGTTATTGCTTAGATAATTGGGGCCAAGTCAACTGAAGCAATCTCTTGATAATAATTTTAGTTACATGGGCCAGTGTAATGAACATATTAAGATATTTGAGGGTAAAGTACTTAAGTGCTTTTACGAAATTCTTTTTGAGAATTCCGTTGTCACTTTTTCCAGGAAATAGTAGCAGTCTACATAGTTGGACATTCCACCAAACACTACCCTGCCCCCTTCATACACTTAAATGTGTGTATGTGGGGTTTTTTTCTAAGCAAATGGTCTACCTTTTAGCTACATCTCCAATCTGCTTTCTGAGGATGTCTCATCTAGCAATTTTCTAGAAGGAAATATGACAGGAGATATAATTGATACTGAATTACAACTACATTAGTAACACCTGCCACTCTGCTTTCACTTCTATTTTCCTGCTTTATTCAGTTTCTTCTGTTCAGTTTTTTGAGATAGGGTCTTCCTATGTAGCCTAAGCTGATCTTGAATTTATGGTCATTCTGCATCAGTCTAGTACTGCCACCTGTGGTTACTTATGTCATACTTTTATTGCTTGCTTCCCAGTACAAAACAAGCCCCATTGTGCTCCTTCAACATACCTAGAATAATAATCTGACTTAAGCGTTTAGTGTTATCATTAGTGTTATCATTAAAGGATCATAGCTATAATTTGCTTCTTATTTTATATATATATATATATATATATTTTTTTTTTTTTTTTTTTTTGGTCTTGTCAATCGTGTGGCTTGAACTCGGCCTGGGCACTGACAGCATTTTTGATCAAGGCTAGTGGTCTATCACTTTGAACCACAGTGCCACTTCCAGTTTTCTGGTGGTTAATTGGAGTCTCCCAGACTTTCCTGCTAGGAGCTAGGATTACAGGCGTGAGCCACCAGTGCCCGGCTAAAATCTTGAGAATTTTATCCCCAATTAAACCACAAAAAGGCAAAAGTGGAGTTCTGGCTCAACTGCTTGAGTGCTAGTCTAGAGCAAAAAAGTTAAGGGCCTTGAGTTCAAGCTCAAGTACCAGAACACACAAGTATCTAAAAAGGAATGGAAAGCTGGGTGCCAGTGGCTCAACAAGGAATCCTTTCTACTCAGGAGACTGAGATCTGAGGATCATGGTTAAAAGCCAGCCCAGGCAAGGAAAGTCCTTGAGACACTTAATCTCCAATTAACCACCAGAAAACCAGAAGTGGCACCATGGCTCAAGTGGTAGAACACTAGCCTTGAGCTGACCTGCTGAGGGATAGCACCCAGGCCCAGAGTTTAAGCCCATGACAAAAAGAAAAATCAGATTCTGAAGTTAGGCCTTTTTGGAGATCCAGAATCCACCTCTAGATGTGTTGCATTCCTCTGCTGTGATAGGTGTAAAAACTAGTAGCCAAGATTATAATTTCAAGATTAAAATTTATGGGAGCTAGGTATGTGGCTCTAGGTTCAATTCCTACCACATAAACAGAAAAAGGTGGAAGTGGTGCTTTGGCTCAAGTGGTGGACTAGCCGTGAGCAAAAGAAGCTCAGGGACAGTGCCCAAGCCCTGAGTTCAAGCCTCAGGACAAGCAAAAATTTTTAAAAAGATACAAATAAAAACTTGATTCTCTAATGACTAAAGTGTATGAACTTGATTCTTTGTGATACTATCAGACCCTTTAAAAAAAATTTTTTTTTTGGTCGGTCATGGGGCTTGAACTCTGAGCTTAGACACTGTCCCTGTGCTCTTCAACTCAAGGCGAGCACTCCACCGCTTGAGCCACAGCACCACTTCTGGTTTTCTAGTGGTTTATTGGAGATAAGAGTCTCACGGGCTTTCCTGCCTGTGCTGGCTTTGAACTGCCATCCTCAGATCTCAGCCTCCTGAGTAGCTAGGATTACAGGCATGAGCCACCGGTGCCCAGCTCAGACTCCTTTATTTCTGTATCTGCCTTTTGTAGTTGGGTGCTGATGGCTCATACCTGCAATTCTAGCCACTTAGACGTTGAATTCTGAGGATCAGTATTTGAAGCCAGCCTAAGCAGAGAAGTCCATGAGACTCATATGTCCAGTTTACACAGGAAAAATCAAAAGTAGGCGGATAGAGGGCTAGCCCTGAATGAAAAAATCTGAGAGACTCTTTGGAGCTCAAGCTCAGGCATACAAAAAAATGTTTGTAGATCAAAATATAGTTTCATCTTTTCAAAACTTAACATTTTGGTGGGGGGAGGGTGGGTGGGAAATGGGAGGGGATGGGAAGGGGAAACAAAGGAGGAGGCAACAATGCTTGATAAGAAATGTACTCATGGGGCTGGGAAGGTGGTAGAGCACTTGCCTTGCATGCCTGAGGCCCTGGGTTCAATTCCTCAGCACCACGTAAGCAAAAAGAAAAAAGCCGGAAGTGGCGCTGAGGCTCAAGTGGTAGAGCGCTAGCCTTGAGCTGAAGAGCTGAGGGACAGCGCCCAGGCCCAGAGTTCAGGCCCGATGACCGGACCCAAAAAAAAAAAAAAAAAGAAATGTACTCATTACCTTGCCCATGTAATTGTAACCCCTCTGTATGGTATTTTCACAAATAAAAAAAAAAACAACAGCATTTTGACTGGCAGCTCATACCTTCCCTGCAAGGGATGGCCTTTCTTTGTGAAATTTAGTATCCTGTTGTCCAGAGTGTAGCTATGAGAAGGATCCCAGCATAGAAGTACCTTTCAAATTAACATTTACCTCTGTTAAATGTCTGTTGGGCCTTATAGTCTTACATGTCTTTATGCTTCTATTATGGGTTTATATGCACAGAACAGTATGCCTTTGTGCTGTTAAAAGTGCTGTTCTTGTGAAAATTATGTGATGATTAAGTTACCACCAAATGCTATATACATGAAGTGGCCTGGAAGAGGAAAAGCTATTTGGTAGGTTTCTTCTTTTTCTTCCTTCCCTCTCTCCCTACCTCCTCCCCCCCCCTCCTCCTCCTTCCTTTTTTTTGCACATTCCTTGTGCCAAGCACTGTTGTAGCTATTAGGTTATAGCTATGAACATGTCTATAATCCTCACTGCTGAGGAAGCCGAAGTAGGGCAGAAAAGCCAATGATCATTCCAACTTTGAAACATCTAGTCTAGAATCATGGCTCAAATGGTTGAGTACTGCCAAGAGCTGGTGGCTCATACCTATAATCCTAGCTACTCAGGAGACTGAGATCTGAGAATTGTGGTTCCAAGCCACCCTAGGCAGCAAAGTCCATGAGACTTAATCTCCAATTAACCACCAGAAAACTGAAAGTGGCATTGTGGCTCAAAGTGGTAGGGCGCTATCCTTGAGCAAGAGAGCTCAGGACAGTGCCCAAGCCCTGAGGTCAAGACCCACAACTGACACACACACACATACACAAGGTAGAATGCCAGCAGAGCAAGCAAAGGCCCTGAGTTCAAGCCCTAGGAAGGTTTGCAGAATTTTTTTGTTTTTGTTTTTGTTTGTCAGTTTCCTGAGTAGCTAGGATTGCAGGCATGAGCTACTAATACCTGGCTTGGTGCAAGGCCTTGTGCATTTAAAGCATATGGCTACCACTGAGAGATACTCCAGCTCAAGGCTAGCACTCTGTCACTTGAGCCACAGTGCCACTTTTCGTTTTCTGGTAGTTAATTGGAGATAAGAGTCTCATGGGCGGGGCTGGGAAGGTAGCTCAGCAGTAGAGTGCATGCCTTGCAAGCATGAGGCCCTGGGTTCGGTTCCTCAGCACCACATAAACAGAAAAGGCCGGAGGTGGCGCTGTGGCTCCAGTGGTAGAGCACTAGCCTTGAGCTGAAGAGCTGAGGGACAGCGCCCAGACCCAGAGTTCAGGCCCCATGACCGGCAAAAAACAAAAAAACAAACAACAACAAAAAAAGTCTCATGGGCTTTCCTGCCTGGGCTGGATTTGAACCGTGATCCTCAGATCTCAGACACCTGGGTAGTTAGGATTACAGGTTTGAGCTACTGGTGCTGGCAGCTTTTCTCTTTAAAATGGCATTTTTATTAAAATAATTTCTAATTGAAGTGTTTACCAAGTTTTTTTGTTTGTTTTTTTATTGGTCACAGGGCTTGAACTCTCGGCTTGGGCACTGTCCCTCAGCTCTTTAGCTAAAGGCTAGCACCCTACCACTGGAGCCACAGCTCCACTTCCAGCTTTTTCTGCTTATGTGGTGCTGAGGAATCGAACCCAGGGCTTCATGCATGCAAGGCAAGCACTCTACCATTGAGCCAACTTCCCAGCCCCTATCAAGTTTTTTTTTTAACTTTTTTTTTTTTTTTTTGGTCAGTTGTGGGGCCTGAACTTTGGGCTTGGGCGCTGTCCCTGAGCTCTTCAGCTCAAGGCTAGTACTCTACCACTTGAGCCACAGCACCACTTCTGTCTTTTTCTGTTTATGTGGTGCTGAGGAATCGAACCCAGGGCCTCATGCATGCGAGACAAGCGCTCTACCACTGAGCCACCTTCCCAGCCCCCCCTATCAAGTTTTTTATGGCTACAATTTTGTTTTGTTTGAAACTCTCTTAGCACTCTCAATTTTAAGACCAAGAAGACAGTCTCTTATCTTTTTTTTGTTGGGCATAGGGCTTTAACCCAGGCCCTGAGCCCTGTCCCTGAGCTCTTTAGCTCACGTCTAGTGCTCTACCACTTTAAGTCACAGTGCCATTTCCAGTATTCTGGTAGTTAATTGAAAACAAAAGTCTCAGGGACTTTCCTGCCTGGTCTGGCTTTGATCCATGATCCTCAGATCACAGCTTCCTGAGTGGCTAGGATTACAGATGCGAGCCACCTGTGCCCTGCCTCTCTTTTATTACTTTTCTGGAATTGGTTTCTGTTCATAGTGTATGGTTAAGTCTTGCTTCTTTTTCCCACATGCATGCTCAGATGTCCAATAGTACACCAGTACACTTTTCTCCTGATTGAACATCTGTTTATGAATGGTTCTCTTCCCAGACTTTTTTTTTTTTTTTTTTTTGTCGGTCATGGGGTTTGAACTCTGGGCCTGGGTGCTGTCCCTCAGCTCTTTAGCTCAAGGTGAGTGCTCTAACAGTTGGGCCATAGCACCACTTCCAGTTTTCTGGTGGTTAATTGAAGATTAAGAGTCTCACGGACTTTCCGGCCGGGGCTGGCTTTGAACTGTGATCCTCAGATCTCAGCCTCCTGAGTAGCTAGGATTACAGGTGTGAGCCACTAGCACCTGGCTTAATGGTGGAATCTTATTAGATCTTAATAGTAGGTGGAACAAATGCACTTTATTTTTCTTAACACTTGATTATTCTTGTCTACCTATATTTTATATAATTTTACAATAATGTTTTGAATTGCTTCAAGTTGAGTTTGTTTTTGGATTGCTTTGACTTTATAGGTAAATATGGGGATTCACCTATATGATTCTACTGACTTATTAGCATAGTATATTATTAGAAATCAGAATAATGGTTAATCCCAGTCTTTTATATAAATGGATTGTTTTACATGTATCCAACATGAAGCCTTATTAATTTTTTTTTTTTTTTTTTTGGGTCCGGTCATGGGGCCTGAACTCTGGGCCTGGGCGCTGTCCCTCAGCTCTTCAGCTCAAGGCTAGCGCTCTACCACTTGAGCCACAGCGCCACTTCCGGCTTTTTTCTTTTTGCTTATGTGGTGCTGAGGAATCGAACCCAGGGCCTCAGGCATGCAAGGCAAGTGCTGTACCACTGAGCCACCTTCCCAGCCCAACCTTATTAATTTTGTTACCTATAACTATTACTTTTTCCTTTGAGTCAGGATCTTATGTAGTCCATACTGGTCTTAAACTTATGAATGATGATATTCATAAAATTCTGTCATCACTAGGTATACAAGTTTGCTTCTCCAAAGGAGCTTTTTTTTTTTTTTTTTTTGGGGGGGGGGGTCCAGTTGTGGGGCCTGAACTCTGGGCCTGGGCACTGTCCCTCAGCTCTTCAGCTCAAGGCTAGCACCTTACCACTTGAGCCACAGCGCCACTTCCGGCTTTTTTCTTATGTGGTGCTGAGGAATTGTTGAACCCAGGGCCTCAGGCATGCAAGGCAAGCGCTCTACCACTGAGCCACCTTCCCAGCCCCAAAGGAGCTTCTTTTATATCTCATTTTATTCCTTTTTGAGATGTAATATTTGAGAGGCTTTGCATTTAACTCAAAGTTTTTTTATCTTCTTCTTTTTTTTTTCGTTTTTTTTTTTGGGGGTTCGGTCATGGGCCTGAACTCTGGACCTGGGCACTGTCCCTCAGCTCTACAGCTCAAGGCTAGCGCTCTACCACTTGAGCCACAGTGCCACTTCTCGCTTTTTTCCTTTTTGCTTATATGTGCTGGGGAATCGAACCCAGGGCCTCATGTATTCAAGGCAAGCGCTCTACCACTGAGATACCTTCCCAGCCCCAAAGTTTTTTTTAATCTTCTAATTTTTTCCACTCCAGGCTGGTGCTGTACCACTTGAGTAATACTTCCCTTTCTGGCTTTTTGGTGATTAATTGGAGGTAAGAGTCTTGTGGATTTGGTTTTCTGGGCTGGTCTCAAATCAGATGTTGGTCTCTTGAGTAACTAGGATTACAGGCACGAGCCACCAGCACCCAGTTGAAATTCATTTTCTAATGGCAATTAATAAATTAAGGCAAGGTAAAGCAAGGCTTATGCCTGTAATCTTAGCTACTCAGGAGGCTGAGATCTGAAGATTGTGGTTTAAAGCCAGTTCTGACAGGAAATCCTCTGAGACTATCTCTAATTAACCACCAGAAAACCACAGTGGCGCTGTTCCTCAACCTGGTAGAACACTAACCAGAGAAAAACTCAGGGACAGCACCTAGATTCTCTTCAAGTCCCATGACTAACCAAAGCAAACACCACCACCCCCAAAATAAAAAGCAGCAAAGAAAACAAAAAATGAAATAACTGCATTACCAAAACAACTCAAATTAATAAAAAAAAACACTCTTCATCAAAATTCCCATCTGTCAGATAAAGTAGTGTGTAAAGATCACATCACAGTTCAATTTCTGAAATGCAGTTGCTACCAGTGCCCAGTGAACAGATCTCACTGAACACAGAAGTGATTGAATGATGCCACAATTCAAATGTGTATAAGGGAAGAAATCATGTACCTCCCAAAGACAGAAACAGATTAGAAGTTATCTTGTGAAGACAAGTTAGTGTCACAAAGCCCTTTTAATATTAAATTTCTGTAGAAGAGATTCAAATTTAGAAGAATACTCTGAAGCAGCGCTTGGTAACTCACTTCCCTAGCTCTAATACCTTCAAGCATGTTTTGTATGTAATGAATTATTTTTATCTTTTTTCCACTTGAATGGTATTTGCCATGTGCCATTGTAGACAATTGGATAGTTACTCTGGAACTCCAAATTCAGAAAGATTTACTAACCAATGTCACTATCCCCTACCCTCTCTTTTATCATGGTGAATGGTTCTCAAAACTGCAAAAATATTTTTACATATATTGAGTATCTGCTGCTTCTCCTCCTCCTCCTCGTCCTCCTCCTCCTCCTCTTCTTCTTCTTCCTCTTCCTCTTCTTCTTCTTCTCTCTCTCTCTCTTTTTTTTTTTTTTTTTTTGCCAGTCCTGGGGCTTGAACTAGGAGCTGGGGCACTGTCCCTGAGCTTTTTTCACTCAAAGCTAACACTCTGCGACTTGAGCCACAGCACCACTTCTGGCTTTTTCTGCTTATGTGGTACTTAGGAATCAAATCCAGGGCCTCATGCATGCAAGGCAAGCACTCTACCACTGAGCCACCTTGCCAGCCCAAGCCTTCATGTTTTTTTTTTGAACATATGTAATCCTTCTTTTTCTGTGGGGAGACTGATTCCAGGACTCCTCACAGAGTATATGTTATGTATAAGTCTCTGAATGTATTTGTATTTATATATTTTACTGGGTGCTGTCCCTGAATTCTTTTTGCTTAAGTCTAGCACTCTACCACTTTGAGCCACAGTACCACTCTGGTTTTCTAGTAGTTAATTGGAGATAAGAGTCTCACAGACTTTCCTGTCTGGGCTGGCTTTGAACCATGATCCTTAGATCTAAGCTTCCTGAGCAGCTAGGATTACAGGTTGAGCCACGGGCACCTGTTTACAATGATAAATTATTTGAATATAACTTACATATACCCTCTCATATAATTTCTCTCCCTTTTTTTTTTGGTTTTAGTACTTGGGCTTGAACTTATGGCTTCTCATTTTTACTTGGCTTTTTTGCTTACAGCTAGGAAGCTGTGACATATTTAGCTCATACCCTCTTCTGGACACTACTGACTTAGAACTTTATAACGTGACAAGTCTAAGGGTTGGGGCATGTACAGAGTTACTCTAGTAGTGGATCCTTGGGCTGTCTGTCCTCAGTCCACATGCCTTGGGTTTACTGTCAGGGTGGGGCTGATTGTGACTGCCTATTTAATCATTCAGCCTTTGAACTCAGCTTTCATAAGAAAATAGTCTTCTTGCTACTTTACAGAGAATTAAAGCACATGATTCAGTACTTGGCAGGCAATATACAACAGTACGTAGTGCTTATCTAGAAATATCAGAGTCACAGGTTAGGACTCATCAATTAAAACCAAAGGGTGTTTTAATTAATTTTTTATTTTTAATTATTTTTAATTTTTTTATTTTTAATCAATCATGATGCTTGAACTCTGGGCTTGGGTGCTGTCCTTCAGCTCTTCAGCTTAATGCAAGCACTCTACCACTTGAGCCACAGTGCCACTTCCGGTTTTCTAGTGGTTTATTGGAGATAAGAGTCTCAAGGACTCTTCTGCCCCGGCTGGCTTTGAACTGTGATCCTCAGATCTCAGCCTCCTGAGTAGCTAGGATTACAGGTGTGAGCCCCCGGCGCCCAACTTATTTTTAATTTTATTGTACTATTTGTGATTCTTTTTTTTCTTCTTTTCTTTTTTCTTTGGTTTATTCCCTCTGTCCCTGTTTTTGATTTCTTGTACCTTTTGTATAAGTTTACCTGATTTGGGGAGGAGAAGAGGAAGCACAGAAATGGTGGGAAAAGGGTGAATCAATTCAGCAGTGAAATTCAGCAGTAGACACTCTATGTTGGAAATGAACTATATAACTTGGGAGGGAGAGAAGTGAGGAGAGGAAAACTGGAAGAGAATGAGGGAAGGGGTGACACTGTTTAAAAGGAAATGTGCTCATTACCTGACTTATGTAACTGTAACCCTTTATAATACATTTTAAAAAATAAAAATAAATTAAAAATGCTCATTTAAAGAAGTTCTGATTATTGCTGAAATTCAGAGACAAACAAATGCCCCCTGTCTTTCAGTAAAGCTAGCTTAGAACTGATGATACATATTTGCACAAAACCATACTGCAGAGGCTTTGTGGTAGAAGCTAACTAGATCAACACTAAGCATTTCTTCCTGGGTATGTGTTCCTTGCATTTGGTGTGCAGCCATGTGATTGGCTGCAGTCACTCCACCAGGAGTGGGCAGAGGATGATGCTTCCAGGCCTGATCTTAAAAGCAGTGAGTACCTGAACATTCCCTTTCACTTTTATGAAAGGGAGGCCAGATATTCAAGCTGGAAAAGTCACTAAATGGAAAGATCCTGGATCTCTGAGAAACCCAGAAGATTCCAGGTCCTGGGAGAAAGCAGCCCCCAAAATTTCACAATCAACTGTGAGTGAGAAATAAACCAATGTTGTTTTAAGTTGCAGAGTTTTTGTGGTTTATTTATTACCATATCATAATTCAACTCACCCTAATGTAATTCTACTTATTAATGATGATTAGCAATTATTCTATAAGCCCATTTTGGTAAGTTTATCTCAATTCCATATAATTGTTATAATTTGCAAAGTACAAATCATCCATCTTCTTTCTCTCTATATTTTTTAATTTTAATTTTTGGCCAGTCCTGGGGCTTGAGCTCAGAGCCTGGTCACTATCCCTGAGCTTCTTTTGCTCAAGGCTAGCATTCTACCACTTGAACCATAGTACTACTTCTGGCTTTTTCTGTGTATGTGGTACTGAGGAATCAAACCCAGGGCTTCATGCATGTTAGGCAAGCACTTTACCACTGAGCCACATTCCCAGACCTACTTTTTTGGTCCTGGGCTTGAATTCATGGCCTGGGCTCTGTCCCTGAGCCTTGTTTTACTCTAGGCTAGAGATCTACGACTTGAGTCACAGTGCCACTTCCAGTTTTTTCTATTGTTGTACTGAGGAATGGAACCTAGAGCTTCATGCATGCTAGCCACATTCCCAGCCCCATCATATATATATATATATATATATATATATATATATATATATATATATTTTTTTTTTTTTTTTTTTTTTTTTGTCGATCATGGAGTTTGAACTCTGGGCCTGGGCAGTGACCCTCAGCTCTTCAGCTCAAGGTGAGCACTTTACCACTTGAGCCACAGCACCACATTCGGTTTTCTGGTGGTTTATTGGAGATAAGAGTTTCATAGACGTTCCTGCCTGGACTGGCTTTGAACCTTGATCCTCAGATCTCAGCCTCCTGAGTAGCTAGGATTACAGGTGTGACCCACTAGCGCCGGGCTCCATCAGATCAATTAAAAACAGAAACAAAAACATTCCCAGTGCAAAAATGTGCTGTGGTTTCTTCTTCTTCTTCTTCTTCTTTTTTTTTTTGTGAGTCATGGGGCCTAAACTCTGGGCCTGAACGCTGTCCCTCAGCTCTTCAGCTGTAGACTAATGCTCTACCACTTGAGCCTCAGCCCCACTTCAAGCTTTTTCTGGTTATGTGGTGCTGAGGAATAGAACCCAGGGCCTCAGGCATGCAAGGCAAGCACTCTACCACTGAGCCACCTTCCCAGCCCTGTCCAGTGCAAAAATCTGGAATAGTACATGTGTTGTTGAGGGCGGATGGGATGACTCATAAGTTCATTTTAGAAGGAGTGTTTAGTTTTACTACTACTTTGTGAAGTTGTAGTTTAATGATCTACTGGACTACTATAACTGGATAATTACAAATAAATACCAAAATATACATTAGAGTAGAATAAGTGGGCCCTTCTCTTGTGTTCAAATGCCCTTCAGACTGGAATTTGAACTCAAGGTGTCACAGTTGCTAGGCAGTCACTATACTATTTGAGTCATGCCTCCAGTCCCTTTCTAGGCTGCTATTTTCAAGATAGGATCTCATTCCCAGGTTGGGCTGGGCTTTGGTCCTTCTAATTGTGCTCCCTACTTCTCTGGGAAAACAAATGTACACCACTGTACACAGCCATTATGTTCCTCCCCCACCAAGAACAGATGAAAGGTACATATCACCATGCCGAACATTGGTCAACATAGAGTCTTGTGGACTTCCTTCCTTGCTTCCGTCCTTCCTTCCTTTCTCTCTCCTTCCCTCCTTCCCTACCCCTTTCTCTTCCTCTCTCACTCCTTCCACTCTCTTTCTCTCCCTCTCTCCCTCCCTCCCTCCCTCGCTCACTCGCTCCCTTCCTTCCTTCCTTCCATCCTCCTGATCTCCACCTCCCAAATAGTTGACTACAGGCTTAAGCAGTTATTCCTGGCATACCATTTCTATATTTTTATTACCCAACTATAATAAGAAGCAAGTTATTTTTTTGAGAAATAATATTTTAAAAGCAGTATGCTTCCAAATGTATCTTAATGAAATATGATGAATGTAATCAGTGATTTTAATTTTGAATTCTTTTTTGGATGCTCAGAGTTAGACTTATTGACGAATGACAAAAGGTCTCAAAAAGAGAATCTGGAGCTGGGAAGGTGGCTCAGTGGTACAGCGCTTGCCTTGCATGCATGAGGCCCCTGGGTTCAATTCCTCAGCACCACATAAAAAGCCAGAAGTGAGCCGGGCGCCGGTGGCTCACAACTGTAATCCTAGCTACTCAGGAGGCTGAGATCTGAGGATCGAGGTTCAAAGCCAGCCTGGGCAGGAAAGTCCGTGAGACTCTTATCTCCAATAAACCACTAGAAAACCGGAAGTGGCGCTGTGGCTAAAGCGGTAGAGTGCTAGCCTTGAGCTGAAGAGCTGAGGTACAGCGCCCAGGCCCAGAGTTCAGGCCCCACGACCGACAAAAAGAAAAAAAGCCAGAAGTAGCGCTGTGGCTCAAGTGGTAGAGTGCCAGCCTTGAGCTGAAGAGCTGAGGGACAGCGCCCAGGCCCAGAGTTCAGTCCTCAGGACTGACAAAAAAAAAAAAAGAGAGAGAGAATCTGTTTAAGCATTCTCCACTTTGAACTGCTGGTGCCAAGGTTCAAAGATAACCTTTATTGGAATTCTATCTTGCAAAGATTAAGAAACAAGGATAGATTCATTTTATTTTCAGTCTACTAAAGGACTATTGAGCCTTATAAAAAGAATCAGCAAGGTTAAGGATTCTTTTCAGAATTCAGATGAGGTACACTTTCAGCTTAATAGTTACTTTTTAGAGTCCAGTGCCAGTGGCTCACACCTGTAATCTTAGCTACACGATCTTAGGATCCCTGTAATCTTAGCTACACGATCCTAGGATCGTGGTTTGAAGCCAGTCCAGGCAGGAAAGTCTTTGAAACTCTTATCTCCCATTAGTGTCAGCAAGAAGTCAGAAACGGAGGTGTGGCTGAAGTGGTAGAGCACCAGCCTAGAGTGGTAAAAAAAAAGAAAGAAAAAACAAGCATGAGCACAAAGATCTGAGTACTATCACAAAGAAATTAAGAAAGAAAGAGAGAAAAGGGGGGAAGGAAGGAAGGAAAAAGGAAGGAAGGAAGGCAGGAAGGAAGGAAGGAAGGAAGGAAGGAAGGAAGGAAGGAAGGAAGGAAGGAAGGAAGGAAGGAAGGACAGACTTGAAACTGTTGTGTATGGTACAGTGGTTGTGGATCTATGGCTTTGCTGCTTCACAACCACAGAATTGCCTACCTACTTCACAGCCAATTTGCTATATGAAAATACAATAAAACACTAGGATAGGACAGCAGAATGTAGAGTGTGACAAGGAAATGCAAATTTATTACAAATCGGTGATTAACCAGGCAGAAAGGACAGAGAGAGGAGTTGACCTCAGTAACTGCACAAATGTTTTAATTAGACTCTGTAAGGCTGAAGAGGAAAAGAACTGCACACACATCTAATTCTGTGAAAGTCCTTTGGCAGGGGTGTGGTTTATCAATTCTGAAACTATACTACATGCATATTGGGGGAACAATGTTGTAACTCATGAGCTAGGTTTCTGTCTGCTGGAATTCTTCTGTTAAGTTCTTTGGTACTCTTCCAGGAGCTAGAGATAAATTCCCCTGTTGAAAAGAGGCTGGACATAGTAACTCTAAATAATAGTATAGGATAAGAAAAGGTTACTTTACTTTGGAGATACCTGGCAGAGAGTGCCTTAGCTAAGTAGTCAGGGTTAGTAACAATAGTGGTGTTTTTGTTGTTGTTGTTTTGCTTTATTTATTTATGCCAGTCCTGCGGCTTGAACTCAGGGCCTGGGCTCTACTTCTGGCTTTTTTTTTTTTGAGTAGTTTATTGGAGATAAGAGTCTCAAGGGGCTGGGCATGGTGGCTCACGCCTGTAGTCCTAGCTTCTGGGAAGGCTGAGATCTGAGGATAAAGGGTCAAAGCCAGCCTACGCAGGAAAGTCTATGAGACTTTTATCTCCAATTAACCACCAGAAAACCAGAAGTGGTGCTGTGGCTCAAATGATAGAGTGCTTGCCTTGAGGTCCCTGAGCTGAGGGATAGAGTCCAGGCCCAGAATTCAAGCCCCATGACTGACAAACAAAACAAAACACAACAACCACAAAAAAAAGAGTCTCATGGGGACTTTTTTGCCTGAGATGGTTTCGAACCACAATCCTCAGATCTCAGCCTCCTGAGTAGCTAGGATTACAGGCACAAGCCACTGTCACCCAGTAACACTAGTGGTTTGACATGTTTGTATCATGTGTAGACATTGCAGTGCTCTGTTGAGAAGGGCATACCCCTCTATGGCTTTTTCCACCCCAAATTCTACAATATCAATTGATTCATAAAGCATCTAACAAACCCATATGAGGGACATTCAAAAGCATAAGATCAGGAAATAAACAATTATAGAATATAGAAAAAATTAGAGACATTAGATGGGTGCTGGCTGGGACATGTCTATAATTCTAACTAGTCAAGAGGCAGAGATCTGATGATCTGATGGATATTTATACTTCTGCTGCTGCTAATATCAATCTCACAACAAAGATAAATATGGAAAAAACTAGGTCAAAATGTTTTTTGTGTATGGGTCTGTCCTGGAGCTTGAATTCTGGGCCTGGATGCTGTCCTTGAGCTTTTTGTTCAAGGCTAGAACTATTCCACTTGAAGCAAACCTCCATTTCTGGGTTTTTGGCAGTTAATTGGAGATAAGAGCTTTACAGACTTTCCTTCAAGAATTGGCTTCGAATAAAGATCCTCAGATCTCAGCCTTTTGAATAGCTAGGATTACAGGAGTGAGCCACCAGCCCTAGGTTTATGTCAACGTCTAGTGCGTTGGGGTCCCTGGGTAAGGGTCACAAAATCACCAGGACACAGGGGATGCAGCGTGCAAACAGCAATTGCCACTGCATGCTGTGCTTTATTGTTAGTGGGTATTTAAAGACAAGCAAGCATAATCTTTGCCAAGATTTGGTCAGAAGACATTCACACAAAAAATTTCAACAGATATATTTTTACTTAACCTCTGAGACAATGTCTAGGTATATTATTATCTAAACTATTTTAGAGCAAGCTCAAACCACTTCTCCAATCTCAGGAAAATGCTTGACCAGCTGTTCATCTATGCTTAAGCAAGCAGAAGAGCTACTTCCTCAGCTCCCAGGAGTCTGTGACATGTGTTTTGAGATAGGGAGAGAGAACATTTTCCCTCTCTAGCCTGGCATTCCAAGAGCTTTCCTAATCCCAAACACAGATAATCCTGAGGCTGGAGCCTGCATCATTCTTCCCCCTCAACATAGACCCTGAGTCTTCACAGGTTTATAGCTTGTTTTACTTTTGTCCATACCTACATATTTGTTGTGTAGATTTTCTCTTATTCTTGTCCCTATTATGATTATAAGCATGTGCTCTATCCCTGAGACACACTTCCATTTTTTTTTTAACAGAAAAGAATTTAATGAAAAATATTTTTTTTTTTTGGGTCCAGTCATGGGGCCTGAACTCTGAGCCTGGGCGCTGTCCCTCAGCTCTTCAGCTCAAGACTAGCGCTCTACCACTTGAGCCACAGCGCCACTTCCGGCTTTTTTCTTTTTGCTTATGTGGTACTGAGGAATCGAACCCAGGGCCTCTGGCATTCAAGGCAAGCGCTCTACCACTGAGCCACCTTCCCAGCCCTGAAAAATATTATTTAACAGGGTTAGTGAATATGATCAAAGTGCCTTGTATGTATGTATAGAAATATAATAAGGCCTCTTATTTTGTATAATTAGTACAAATTAATAAAAACAAAATAAAAGGATTGTTTGCTTCTTTTGGTATAAGATAGCAATTGGCTGGGAAGGTAGCTCAGTGGTAGAGCGCTTGCCTTGCAAGCCTGAGGCCCTGGGTTCGATTCCTCAGCACCACATAAGCAAAAAGAAAAAAAAAGCCGGAAGTGGCGCTGTGGCTCAAGTGGTAGAGCACTAGCCTTGAGCTGAAGAGCTGAGGGACAGCGCCCAGGCCCAGAGTTCAAGCCCCACGACCGGACCCCAAAAAAAAAAGCAATTGGGTTTTTACAGATGATGCTAGGATTTTATTTAGTTATAAGGCATGACTTATTCTTGAAAGAACTCTGCTCATTTGTTCATTTATCCTTGTATTCTTTCATTCATTCACAAATTACATAAAAATATATATCTGTTATTCTTTTCCTTCCCTAAAAAGTCACATGCTTGCTTCCTTCTTTCCTTTCCTTCCTTCCTTTCCCTCCTTCCTTTCCCTCCCTTCCTTCCCTCCCTTCCTCCCTTCCTTCCTTCCTTCTTCCCTCCCTCCCTCCCTCCCTTCCTTTCTTTTCTTTTCCTTTCTTTCTTTCTTTCTTTCCTTCTTTCCTTCTTTCTTTTTGTTTTTTTTTTTTGTCGGTCGTGGGGCTTGAACTCTGGGCCTGGGCGTTGTCCCTCAGCTCTTCAACTCAAGGCGAGCGCTCTACCACTTGAGCTACAGCGCCACTTCCAATAATGTTTTAAATCGCCAAGGTTCTGAGTGCTCTATATAGTTTTTTTTTTTTTGTCGGTCGTTGGGCTTGAACTCTGGGCCTGGGCGTTGTTCCTCAGCTCTTCAACTCAAGGCGAGCGCTCTACCACTTGAGCTACAGCGCCACTTTCCTTCTTTCTTTTTGAACTCAGGGCCTGGATGCTATTCCTGAGCTATTTTTTGCTCAAGGCTAATGTTTACCACTTAGAGCCATAGCACCACTTCTGGTTTCCTGGTGGTTAATTGTAGATGAGAGTCTCATGGACTTTCCTGTCTCGACTGGCTCCAAACTATCATCCTCAGACCTCAGCCTCCTGAGTAACTAATATTACAGGCATTTGACATTTTTCATATTAATTCTTCCTTCACAGAATATTCTGTCTCCCCACTCCCTATGTTAAGCCAAATGTCACTATCCAGAGATGCTTTCTTTGTCAGCCTTATCGAGGTAGACATTTTCTCCAATAATAACATGGCCTGAACTTATCCTGCTCAGTTGTTTGTTCTTGTCTATATACCTTCATTAGCACACAAGTTCCAAGAAAGCAGGAACTTTGTCCTGCTCATTCCTATATCTCCAGTCCCTAGAGTAGTGCCTGCTACATTGCAGGCATTTCAGTATGCCCTGTCCTGTTTCTGGAAGAGATAGTATATTTACTGGTTCAAAGTTGGTGCTCAACAAACATCTCTTTTCTTACCTCGAGGAAACGAATCAGTTCAGTTCCTTGCTTAATAAATATCATACAGATGGGCTGGGCATGAGGCTCAGTGGTAGAATGCTTGTCTAGCATGCATGAAGCCCTGGGTTCCATTCCTCAGTGCCACATAACAGAAAAAGCCTGAAGTGTCACTGTGGCTCAAGTGGCAGAGTGCTAGCCTTGAGCAAAAGAAGCTCAGGGACAGTGCCCCAGCCCCTAGTTCAAGCCCCAGGATTGACAAAAAAGCAAAAAACAAAAAAAACAAAAAAAAAAAACAAACCCAAATCCAAAACAAAACAAAACAAAACACAGATACCATTTTGGATGTATTGTTGCATACTATTATTCTAAAGCAAATAGTGAAGGAATAAATGTCTGGGAGCAAGCTATTTTCTTTTAGTTTCTCTTAACCCACTTATCACTCTTTTTTTTTTTTCCTCTCTTTTTTTGTTGGTCGTGGGGCTTGAACTCTGGGCCTGGGAGCTGTCACTCAGCTCTTCAGCTCAAGGCTAACACTCTACCTCTTGAGCCACAGCGCCACTTCCGGTTTTCTAGTGGTTTATTGGAGATAAGAGTCTCACAGACTTTCCTGCTCCCGCTGGCTTTGAAACTTGATCCTCAGATCTCAGTCTCCTGAGTAGGTAGGATTACAGGCGTGAACCACTGGCCCCCCAGCCACTCTTCACTCTTTGCACTCTGCTCTATGTCCCTAAGCATAGACATGTAGAATTGCTACAAAGGCTTCCGTTACTTACTGACATCTGGCTGGGTTTGGCCAATGAAGTCAGCAGGCAGAGATCAGAAGGTGAAAGCAGAGTGTGGTACTCTTGACCGAGTGCCCCTACTGAAGAATTCAAGCTCCTGTAATGCAGCCTGCTCTGTAGGCAATGCCACGCAGTATTCACCCTGCCTTAACCCTGGTGAATTTAGTCTGGCTAATCTAAAGTACATCCTAATTAAATTTCTCCATCTTATAAATTACTTGAATAATAGGCAGAGGGTTGAAGAAAATATTTTCTTATTTATTTATTTATTTATTTTGTTGGTTGTAACTCTGGGCCTGGGCTTAGCTCTTCAGCTCAAGGCTAGCGCTCTACCACTTGAGCCATAGCACCACTTCTGGTTTTCTGGTGGTTTATTTGGGATAAGAGTCTCACAGATTTTCTTGCTTGGGCTGGCTTTGAACCTCGGTCTTCAGATCTCAGGCTCCTGAGTAGCTGGGATTACAGTTGTGAGCCACGAATGCCCAGTTAATATGTTCTCATTTTAGGAAACTAAGAAGATAGTAACTTTTATTTATTATTCATTTATTTTTTATGATATTAGCCTTTGAACCCAAGAAATTAGCCCTGTTAGGAGAGGTGACCTACATCTTACCCAGAGCCAGAAGATAGATATGGGAAAAAATATCACCAGCAGTAAACATGTAGTCCTTGTGATTATGTCTGTATATCTATGGGGGACATGTTGTTCTTTCATTTACCTCTAAGATACCATGTGTGTTTTTGATGTTTCGTTCTTTTTTAAAAAATAAAAATAAAAAAACTAGTATATGTCAGGTGCTGGTGACTCATGCAGGTAATCCTGATTCTTAGGAGGCTGAGATCTCAGAATTGCTGTTCAAAGCCAGCCCGGGCAAGAAAGTTTGTGAGACTCCTATCTCCAATAATCCACCAGAAAGCCGGAAGTGGTGCTGTGGTTCAAGTGGTAGAAAGCTCACCTTGAGCTGAAGCAGAGCTTCCAGTTCCAGAGTTCAAACCCCACAACCTACAAAAAAAACAAAAAACAAACAAACAAAAACTCAGAAAAAGCTGAAGTGGCACTGTGGTTCAGATGGTAGAATGCTAGCCTTGAGCATAAAGAAGCTCAGGGATAGTGCTCAGGCCCTGCGTTAAAGCCTGAGGACTGGTAAAACAAAACAACAAAATAGCAAAATGACAAATATCCCTAGTATATGGCTTATCGCTTTATAGGTTATATTTTCAGCTACGAGCCATGATTTTCACTGAATGCTAATGTGGTAGGAAATTGATATTGGCTTGTTTTGTTCTTGAATCCATGTTTTTATTAGCATCAATTAGTTGTAAAAGGGGATTTCATTTTGACATGTCCAGATAAACATGCAATTTTTTTTTTTTTTTTTTAGGTCCAGTTGTGGGGCCTGAACTCTGGGCCTGGGCGCTGTCCCTCAGCTCTTCAGCTCAAGGCTAGCGCTCTACCACTTGAGCCACAGCGTCACTTCTGGCTTTTTTCTTTTTGCTTATGTGGTGCTGAGGAATCAAACCCAGGGCCTCAGGCATGCAAGGCAAGCGCTCTACCACTGAGCCACCTTCCCAGCCCCTAAACATGCAATATATCTTGATCCATACCACCCCCTTAGTCAGTCCTTCCTTCTACTCCCTGCCCCATTTGTTATCAATCTTTATTGTTCAATTTTCCCACATGTATATTAAGTATTAATCATATTCACCTTTCACCTTCTTCAGGCTTATGTAGTAGGTATGCTTTCCTTCTGTTTGGTGTGTCTAAAACCAGGTAGGCCTGCTGATTATGATCTTGGCTGATCTGTGATACTTAGTATTAGCTATATATTTGAATATGGATACATTTAATCTTCAAAATGCATCAGTGGTTAAGTAGTATCAGGTAAATGAATGTGAGAAATCCTTCTTTGGTTTCTTACACTAAGTGCTCTTGTCCTCTTCCTATCATCATTTCTTTACTTGCCTTGGCTAAATAGAGTTAATTTTCTACCACATATTTCAGATAACTTATTAAATTATATTTTGGTAACAATCTGAACACGAAATGAGATCATCTTAGGGCATTAAGTAGCAAGAATGTGAGCACATTTCTAGTAAGAGAAAATATTTCCAGGTTTTTTTTTATTATTCACATCTCCTTTAGGCTGATCAAAAGATGAATTTAAAATTTGTTCTCAATTCCCAGTACCAACGAAATAAACAAGGTTTGCTGGATTCTCATTACTTTTAATTTAGAGCATAATTAACTAGTTCTGAATTTAGCCATAAAGTAATATTGAATACAAAACAAGGATGGTTAAACAACATTAATTACTAAATGTTCTTTTTTATTATTTATTTTTTTTGTGTGCCAGTCTTGAAGTTTGAATTCAGGGTCTCAATGCTGCCTTTGAGGACTTTTGCTCAAGGCTAGCATTCTACCACTTGAACCACAGCTTCATTTCTGGCCTTTTGTTGGGTAATTGGAGTTTAGTCTTAAGGACGTTCCTACCCAGGGTGGCTTTGAGCTGCAATCCTCGTATCTCAGCCCTGATGAATAGCTAGGATTATAGGCGTAAGCCACTAGTGCCCACTACTAAATATTTTTTGTTTAGTATTGGCTCTGATAATATAATGTATAAAAGTAATCTTGTGCCAAATCTTGAAGACAAACAGCTTATCCTTATTTAAATGTCTTGACAGCATAGCTTTATAGAGTGTGTGTGCTTATGTTTTTTTTTCTCTTTAGTGAGATTAAGTGATTACATAAATTTCACAAAATTCACAGCATTGTGGGATAGTGTTACTTAAAGTTACAAACACATTTTAACCTTCACAAGGCACATTGTCATTATCATGGTCTATAAAGCTTATGGTCTCTACACACTTTGACACTACAGCTCTTTTTTCCAAATCAGGTGATATGTACATTTCTCTCCTTTTGCTTAGTGTAAGCTGTTCCACCTTTCTCTCTCATTTCTTTCTATCGCTGCCCTTGAGTTGCTTAGTTCACTTTCATCAATGTCCAGTGCAGCTGATAGGCCCCTTCTGCTGTATTTTTTCCTGTTTCCCTCTGATTCTGTGCCCTTCCTATTTTCCCTCAGATATTGTGTGCATATGTTTTGTACAGCTATGTATTGGTCTGTTACAAGCCAGTTAGCTTTCAGATGGAGGATGTAAAAAAGTCTTACGTTGGTCATTGTCTTTATTTTTTTTTTTTTTGTTTACCATGACAACATAGCTTTAATTAATTTAGGACATATATTGTGCTTCTTAAAACAGAGATCACAATGGCTTCAATATTATGTTTCTTAAAACCATCCTTTAAGCCAGGGGCAAGTGACTCATATCTGTGATCAGGAGGCTAAGATCGGAGGATCATGGCTCAAAGCTGGCCTAGGCAGGAAACTCTATAAGACTCATATCTTCAATTAACCACCAGAAAACCGGAAGTGGAGCTGTGGCTCAAAGTGGTCAAGCACTGGACGTGAGCGGAGAAAGCTCAGAGACATTGCCCAGCCCTGAGTTCAAGTCCTACAACCAACCAAAATAAAAAAAATCCTTTAGAGGCATAAAGGAATTAATAATGATTCGGATTCTGCCACTTATATTTTCAATCTGTATCTCTAAAAGGTGTTGATGGCCCAAATTAAACTAGGACTTAGGGTCCTCTTAGATATCATAGTTTAATTGAGCTCTTTTTTTTTTTTTTTTTTTTTAATTGTAAAGCTACTATACAGAGGGTTACAGTTACATGAGTGAGGTTATGAGTACACTTCCTCTTGAACATTGTTACCCCCTCCATTGTTTTCCCCCTACCATCCCTTCCCTCCCTCCCTTCCCCGAGGTTCTTTTTTTTTTTGATTGTGATTAAATGATTACATAATTTCAAAGTCACAAGTTCATTCTAACTTCCCTGGAGCAAATTGTCTACCACAGTCTGTAATATATAACAGTGTTCACAGTTGCTGGTGGCTCATGCCTGTAATCCTAGCTACTCAGGAGGCTGAGATCTGAGGTTCAAAGCCAGCCCAGGTAGGAATGTCCGTGAGACTCCTATCTCCAATTAACCACCAGAAAACCGAAAGTGGTACTGTGGTTCAAGTGGTAGAATGCTCACTCACCCTCAGCTTAAGAGCTGAGGTGCAGCACCCAGGACCAGAGTTCAAGCCCCATTACCAACAACAACCTCAAAAAACAAAACAAAACAAAAACACAAAACCTTGGGGCTGGGAAGGTGGCTCAGTGGTAGACTGCTTGCATGCATGAGGTCCTGGGTTCGATTCCTCAGCACCACATACACAGAAAAAGCTGGAACTGGGTGCTATGGCTCAAGTGGTAGAGTGCTAGCCTTGAGCTGAAGAGCTCAGAACAGTGCCTAGGCCCAGAGTTCAAGCTCCACGACCAGCAAAACAAACAAACAAACAAACAAACAAAACCAGTTGGGCACTTGCAGCTCATATCTATAATTCTAGATACTCAGGAGGTTGAGATCTAAAGATCAAGGTTTGAAGCCAGCCTGGGCAGGAAAGTCTGTAAGATTTTTGTCTTCAAGTAACCATTAAAAAGCCTCAAGTGAAACAGTGGCTCAAATGGTAGAGTGCTAGCCTGGGACACAAAAGCTTAGGGGCAGCACCTAGTCCCTGAGTTCAAGTCCCACGATGGCAGGAAAAAATAAAATAAAACAGCAAGTAAATATATTTTCTTTAGAACTTCAAAAGCAAAAGTCCTTCCCTTTAGTACGCCCAGGCTCTAGGTATTTGTCATATAGCCACTAGAGGGAGCATGGCATTTGTTTATACAAGTGCAGAATTCCCAGGAGAACCTGCAGAACTAGTGTCTTCTATAAAAATTCCCATTAAAATGGGGGCTGGTGGCTCCCACCTGTAATCCTATCTACTCAAGAGGCTGAGATCTGAGGATCAAAGTTCAAAGCCAGCCTTGGCAGGAAAGTCTGTGAGACTTGTATCTCCAATTAACCACCAAAAACCTGGAAGTGGAGCGGCTCAAGTGGTACAGTGCTAGCTTTGAGCAAAGCAGCTCAGGAACAGTGCCCAGGCCCCATATCCTCCGCTCTCACCACTGTAAATTTCCATTGGATTACAAGCATTCCTGTTGGACTTTGATTTTTTGTTTTGTTTTGTTTTCTTGGTTGGTTGTGGGGCTTGAACTCTGGCCTGGAGGCTGTCCCTCAGCTCTTCAGCTGACTATGATCCTTTTAAAGTGACATCTAAATTCAAATGATTTGATTTCCATAGTTTTATTGTTATTTTAACACCATACATGCTCTGATTTTTAGAAACAGAAAGCCATACAACACAGAAAACTACCAAGAATGCCATGAGAAATCACACATATACATCCTGTATGGGAAGGCATTTTTCCCCCACTCTCCACCTCTCATTCTCCCTCCACTTATAGAACTAAGCAGACAAATTGACGTATATAGAATAATACTTTACCTGCTATTTCCGAAATACTATTGGTACAAACTAAGTAGACCTCTTTCCACAGTAAGTGATGTAATTCTCAACTGTGAACACTACAATGATACAGCGTCACAATGTTAGGTTTAAGTTCCTTCTCCACTGACTACGTGACACTGGATGACAACTTGATGCTAAGTGCTTCAGCTTCTTTAAATGAAAATATGGAGATGATAATGTTACCTTTTCTGGAGAGTGGATGTGAGGGCTGAATCAGATCAGAAATCTATCTGCAAACTTAAGAAAGTTGGTAGAACTTAGTAAGTTCTTGCTTTGTTTTAGTCATTATTAACTTCATGATAACTTGGGAGTAACACTGAAGAAGCTGTGCGTATGTGTGTGCATGTGTATGTGTGTGTATGCACGCACGCATGCATAGTACTGGAGCTTGAACTCTGGCCTTGGACTCTCCGTTGGCTTTTCCTGCACAAGGCTGGCTTTCTACCACACCTCCACTTCTGGCTTCTTGCTGGCTAATTGGAGATAAGCCTCACAGACATTCTACTTGCACTGGCTTTAACCTCGATCCTTAGATCTCAGCCTCCTCAGCAGCTGGATTATGGGCCTGAGCCATCAGAGCCTGGTGTGGTACGATGAAGGGAACCCAGGACCTTACACAAGAGAGGTCAAACACTTTACCTCTGAGCTATATCCACAGCTAAGAGTTTAAAAAATACTAAGGTGGATTAGTTTTCCCAGATTTAAAACAAAATCCTAACTTAGAGTTATCCTTTCAGCCTGAATTCTTATTGTTTCCATGTACAACCACACGCTTTCTCTGTTGAAGCTGGTATTTGCAGATAGCAAATACTTGGTTTGTACTTGCTGTCTGGAAAGAGATGAACTGCCTTTTCAGAGAGTCTTATCCAGTGCCTTTAAATGAGTCAGTTTCACAGGGCCACCTTTATATAAGACATGAGTCCAACTAAAAATCCCTGTTAATTATTAACCCTTGGTGTATTACCTGGATACCTGACACTGCAGCTTGAGAATAGTATTTTCTTCCTCACAGATAGAAAAATGTAGCTATCAAGGGAGTTAAAAAAAGAAAAAGAAAAAGAAACCACTAGACCTTCTCCTCTGGTATTTGGTGAAGAGCATCTGGTGTTTGGGCTGGCATATCCACAATCTAAACCACTGGTGTAGACGTCATTTGGGATTCCTGCTTTCTTATTTTAGCATGGCGGAGCTCACTGTGCACAGACTCCTTCTTCTGTTTTTTTCTCTGGCAAAGTGTCTGGAGGGCACAAAACTTCTATCACATCTTAAAAAATGTGGTGACCTGGAATGTGAAAGTAAGTCCACTTTTCTTCTCCTTTTAAATCAAGGCTCTGAAATCTCATTAAAATGATATTGCAGATAGGTGTGTTGAAAATAACACTGAGAAATGTCTGAATCCTTTTTAAAGTAGAACTTGATCCAAAAATAAAATTCCAGAGGCAAAGTGTTTTGTGATATTGTTTGGTATAAGTATAAAATGAGCAAAGATAAGGTTGATATAGAAATATATCAGAGATTATGTTATTAATTTATACCTTTAAACCACAAGAATCAGTCTTCCTTTCAGTAGTTTTTAAAGAGAAATGAAACTGATTTGGTTAAAACAATGTGTAAAAATTCATTAAAATAAAAAGGGAATTAAAAAAACAACAAAAAAGTTTTTTTCCTAGAACTTTCTGATTCTCATGAGTTTAAAAAGTTTTTATTTCAAAATATCATGATTTATTGAGTAATTTTGGTGTTTTTAATTACGCAAAATGATAAAAAAAATAAGTGTAGAATATGATTTTATACCATGAAATATTAAACTTGATTTACCATGAAGAAAAATGAATTTCCATTTTATCGTTTGAGAATTTAGCTACTTAACATTAGAATTATTGTATAAAATAGTTGCGTCTCAATATATTAAAGTTGTTGTAAATATGTTCAGTCTAGTATGTGAATTATTTCTGATTTTGCAACACTCAAAAATGCAAAATATGGTTGATGCATAATTTACAAGTAACATGCTTATGAGTAAACATTTTTCTTATTTTTTGTGTATATACTTTAATACATAGAAATGTTATTTTATAGTAGTCACTCTTGGATCTTATATTTTAGTATTCTTAGTGCCTGATAGAACATGAAAAGAGAACATGCAAATGTATTATAATGTTGGTTAACTCTAATTGTGTAACAATCAAACATTTTAATTTTATACAGGTAGTATCATTTGAATAAGCTTTACGATTGGTATGTGACTTTTGAGTTGGGTAGATTTTAGCAGGTTAGATGTGATTCATTCATAGTTACTGAAGACCTACTAGGCGCTTGGTCTAGGGCAATGTGTGGATTCTGTGCATTTTAAAGATTTGGGGGCAGGAAATATAAAATAGGAAGTGAAACATAAGATAAAATGTAAGCTAAGGCCCTCCAGGAATACCCAATGTACTTAGTGGTGGTAACCCAGATCACAATGAAGCAGAAAACAGTGGTGCACAGTACATTAAGGGTGACAGGTCAAGTGGACATTGGGAGAAGGTTAGGATGACTAAAGCCACAAGGAGGAAGCAGGATATGAGCTTGGCATGAAGAGAGACAGAGGGCTTTCTAGGCTGAGAAAAGCAGGGATAGAAGCTAGTACAACTCGGGCTCTACTCTCTAACTTAAGCTATGTAGCTGGAGATGGATTCGTTTCCTTAGAAATCAGTTTGCTGACTAATCCAATGAAAAGTGATTATCATAATGTCTGGAAAGATACATAACGGTACAAGAAAGTAAAACTTTCCCTTGGCCAAAGACTGAAGAATGAGGGCGACATATTCCAGTGATAAGAGATTTACAAGCTCAAGTGTAGTGCCCCTTGAGTCTGGGTAAAGGAATAGAAGGAGGTTCTTTTAAATAGTTTATGGATATTCTTGAAGGCCAAGCTCTGGGCTTCATTCTGTGCCCAGTATGAAGTGGATGTGGCTTTTTGAGAAGTTCAAGAATGTCAAGAAATTGGCATTTCAAAATATGTAGAGTACATTAGAGGAAGGGAAATGGGAGAAGAGCCAGGCAGTGTAAAGAGGCAGAGGCAGATGCAGGAAGGAGGCAGATGCAGGAAGATCTCTAATTTGAGGCTACTCTCTCAAAATAAAGAGACCCTATCGCAAAGTAAAGAATTAAGTAAATACAACAAAATAAAAGGAGGAGCAATCACATCTTAAGTTGAAATATGTATGTTTTTCTTTACACGTTTCCATAGCTTTAATCAGCAGAGTCTTAGCCGTGAAAAATTACACAGGACCTGACTGCCGATACCTGAACTTCACTGAGGGAGAAGAAATATCGGTTTATATTAAACTTTCAGGAGAGAGAGAAGATTTATGGGCAGGAAGTGTAAGTATCTAGTTATAAGAATTGTATGTAGAGCTCTCTGTTCTATTCTAGCTCTCTCTCTGTTCCTCTCTGCTCTCTCTGCTCTTTTCTAGCTCTTTCCTCTCTTCCCAGCTCTCTCTCATTCCCAGGCCTTTCCCAGCCACATGGAGTGCCAACCTTGCCTGGTCCCAGCAGGTCTACTGAATAAACCTACCCCTTATCTGAAAAAAAAAAAAAAAAAAAAAAGAATTGTAGGTAGAAAAAGAATGACCAGAGCAGAACCACCTCCTTCACCTGTAAGAAACCGTCTCCCCCTTGGGACAGGGTGTCTGATGAATCCCATCAGCCAAGATGCCCTTTTGCTAGAGATCCAACCACCCCATAGCACGCTCACTACCCTTCCCCTTCCACCCCCACCCCCCACTTTGCCACTGGGGAGAAATAAAAGAGTTTTCCTGAAAAAAAAAAAGAAGAAAGAAAAAAAGAACAATCAACTTGCACAAGGATAGCTACTTTTCATCTCTAAAAGAACTCTAAGAACTTCAAGAGCGAAGAGCCCTTACACACACAAAAATGGTATGTGAAATTCCTGTGAAAAAAGCTTTGAGAAAACAGCCTGATGGCAATAAATAAAGGAAACACCTTAGATTTTTTTTTTTAACATATTATAGTACTTTTTTTTTTTTTGGTGCCAGTATTGGGGCTTGAATTCAGGTCCTGGAGCTCTCTCAGAGCTCATGGCTCATGGCTCATGGCTCATGGTTCTCTGCCCTTTGAGCCATACTTCTAGTCTGACTTTTTGCTGGTTAATTGGAGATGGAATCTCACAGACTTTTCTGCTCAGGCTGGCGTCAAACCTCAATCCTCCAGGTCTCAAACTCATGAGTAGCTAGGATTACAAGTGTGAGCAACTGGTACCTGGCTTGCATTTATGATGTGTGTATGTGTGTGTGTGTGTGTGTGTGTGTGTGTGTGTGTGTATAGACACTTTACATTCTGAAGTTCAAATACAGCTTAAAATAGTGACACTTTACCATTTGCTTATTGTGCCCTTAAATTAATGTTGCTCTTATCAATAACAAAAGGTTATGTTTCTACTCACTTTCTTTCTTTTTTTCTTCCTTTTTATTGGTCCTGGGGCTTGAACTCAGGGCCTGTCTCTTTGTCCTCAAGGCTCTACCATTGAGCTACAGTGTCACTTCTAGCTTTTTCTGAGTAGTTTTATTGGAAATAAGAGTTGCAGGGACTTTCCTACCCAGTCTGGCTTTGAACTGCGGTCCTCAGAGCTCAGCCTCCTGGGTAGCTAGGATTACAGATGTGAACCATCAGTATCCAGCCTCACTTTCTTTTAGATGGCAATTGATAACTAATTAATTTATGTGACTTGACATAGATGAAAGATATTGTCACAGGGCTAAATTGAGCTTAGTAGTCATTGTTTTGATCACTCTTCTCTGATAATTTCATTTCTTTGTTTTGATAGAAAGGAAAAGACTTTGGATTTTTTCCCAGAGATGCAGTCCAAGTGGAAGAGGTGTTCATACCTGAAGAAGTTGAAATATCAGCTAAAGTGAGTCAACTCATTGTCATCTGTGAATTAAACATTTTTGACTAAGTGTTCATTGATTGTGGACTATGTATAATCAATGTGTAAAATAGTTGGTCTGAGGACTTTTGTTTTTTTTTTTATTTTTAATTTTTTCCCTTTTTTTTCAGATGATCATCAACTTTTTTTTTTTTTTTTTTTTTTGGGTCTGGTCGTGGGGCCTGAACTCTGGGCCTGGGTGCTGTCCCTCAGCTCTTCAGCTCAAGGCTAGCGCTCTACCACTTGAGCCACAGCGCCACTTCCGGTTTTTTTCTTATGTGGTGCTGAGGAATCGAACCCAGGGCTTCAGGCATGCAAGGCAAGCGCTCTACCACTGAGCCACCTTCCCAGCCTCCTGATCATTAACATTTTTTAACCAATAAAATACTTTTTTTTTTGTCGGTCGTGGGGCTTGAACTCTGGGCCTGGGTGCTGTCCCTCAGCTCTTCAGCTCAAGGCGAGCGCTCTACCACTTGAGCTACAGAGCCACTTCCGGTTTTCTGGTGGTTTATTGGAGATAGGAGTCTCACGGTCTCTCCTGCCCGGGCTGGCTTTGAACCACGATCCTCAGATCTCAGCCTCCTGAGTAACTAGGATTACAGTTGTGAGCCACCAGCGCCCGGCTACCAATAAAATACTTTTAAGTACATTGTTTTTAGACACAATACTTTTTCAAACTTAAGATTCCAGTAGTATGTGAAACTTTTTTTGTGTGTGTGGGTAGAAGTGTTACTTTATTTTTTTAACATATTTTTTATTGTAAAGACACTGTACAGTGGAGTTACAGTTACATGAGCAAGGTAATAAGTCCATTTCCTAGGGAGCATTGTCACCCCCTCCTTTGTTTTTCCCTTATCCTCCCTTTCCTCTCCACCTTCCCAGCTCCTCCTTCCCCCACTTAAAGTTGTAAAGTTCATTTTCAACATAGTGTCTTGTACATCTCACTGTTACAATGTGTCATTCTGTATCCTTATTTCAGCATTTTGTTATTTCCCTTCCATTCCCCAAATTAGAAAAATGTATATACAAGATGCAGGACACCGGAATCAAACACAGTGAAAACAGGGGTTATACCATGGGGGAAGAACATACAAAAGAAATTTAAAAAATCACATAGTACATTATAAGTACATTAAAAACAACAGCAAGAAAGATGAAACTTCTTGTGTACCCATCTTGGGGTTCATTTAGCGTCATCTTTTTTTTTTTTTTTTTTTTTTTGTCAGTTGTGGGGCTTGAACTCTGGGCCTGAATGCTTTCCCTCAGCTGTTCAGCTCAAGGCGAGTCCACTACCACTTGAGCCACAGCGCCAGTTCTGGTTTTCTGAGTGGTTTACTGGAGATAAGAGTGTCATGGGTTTTCCTGCCTGGGCTGGATTTGAACTGTGCTCCTCAGATCTCAGCCTCCTGAGTAGCTAAGATTACATGTGTGAGCCACCAGCGACTGGCTCTTAGCATCATCTTATATGGTCATATGTACTTAGCTTTTGACCTTTTCCTCTTGCCCTAGACATACACTAGTTATTTCAGATAAGGGAAACCATGGGACCTATGTTTCTTTGGGCCTGCCTTACTTCAATTAATATAATTTTTTCCAAAAAATATAATTTTTTCCAAGTCTTTCCATTTCCTATCAAATGGGGCGGTGTCATTCTTTCTGATGGAGGCATAGAATTCCATTGTATATACATACCACATTTTCTTGATCCATTCATCTACTGAGGGGCATCTGGGTTGGTTCCATATCTTAACTATGGAAAATAATGCTGCAATAAACATAGTTATGCTGGTAGCTTTGGTATAGCCTTGTTTGTGATCCCAAAAGTGGGATTGCTGGGTCATTGTTGAGAAGTTTTGCATCGATGTTCATCAAAGAAAAAAGTCTATAGTTCTCTGTTTGATATGTCCCTGCCTAGTTTTGGGATGAGGGTTATGATGGCTCATAGAAAGAGTTCGGTAGTGAACTTGCTCTTTCAGTTTCATTGAAGAGTTGGAGGAGTATTGGTGTGAGTTCTGTTTTGAAGGCCTTGTAGAATTCCTCTGTAAATCCATGCGGTCCTGGGCTTTTCTTGGGTGGGAGGTCTCATTGCTATTTCTATTTTGATGCTTGATATGGGTCTGTTAAGTTGATTTAAATTATCTTGGTTTAGTTTGGGCATGTCAATAATTGCTAGAAAATCGTCCATTTCTTCCAGATTCTCAAATTTACTAGCATAAAGGTTTGAGAAGTATTCCCTTATAATGTTCTGAGTCTTGGTTGTTTCTGTGGTGATGTTTCCATTCTCATCTCTGAGTTTGTTTATTTGGGTGTGTTCATTTTTAAAATTAAAATAAATGAAAATTTAAAAATTCAAAGTTGCTATTATAAAGGTAATGTAGAGAGGAGTTACAGTTAGACAAGTCAAGTGAGTACATTTCTTTTTGGTCTTACTCTTGGAATAATTTATGTGACTAAAATTAGGTAAGATAGAATTGATTACAGTTAAAGATTTTACTTTTTGAACAATTAACAAATAAGACAATTGCATCTATATTAGGATAGAATGAATTTCAAACCTGACTCAACCACTTACTATAGAAATGGCACTATGTGGCTTAGTTTTGCCATGTGTAAATGGAAATTCCTGTAATATAGTGTTACTTCAAATTTATTAAGGAAAAAATGAGTACACGAAAGGTTCATAGAGTTGCACTTAGTAAGCACCACGTGAATGTCAGATATAATTACTAACACTGTTGTCCTACTATGATTGAAGTTTATTCCTACCATACTCCCTAGATCTCATGTTTATATAATGTTTATGGGGTTGTGCTTTTGCTTGGCATGGCTTTTTCTGCTCAAGACCAGTGGTAAACCACTTGAGCTATATCTCCATTTCTGGCTTTTTGCTGTGTAATAGAAAATAAAAATCTCAGGACTGGTCTGCTTCAATTGACTTTGAACCATGACCCTCAGATTTCAGCATCCTGAGAAACTAGGACCAGTGTCTGGCTGGAGTTTTTATAATCTTAATAATATTAACTTGATAATAAGAAAAGAAATTTTTTAAAAATCTGACTTTTTATGAGTTGGAGGAATATCTCCTTTAGCAAGTCCTGAGTTAAATCTCTAGTCTCATTGAAAAGAAAGGAAACTTTTTTTTTTTTTTTTGTCGGTTGTGGGGCTTGAACTTGGCCTGAGCACTGTCCCTCATTTCATCAGCTCAAGGTGAGCGCTCTACCACATGAACTACAGCAACTATTCCGGTTTTCTGAGTGTTTATTGAGATAAGAGTTTCATGGACTTTCCTGCCCGAGCTGGCTTTGAATTTCGATCCTCAGCTCTCAGCCTCCTGAGTAGCTAGGATTACAGGCGTGAGCCACTGGCGCCCAGCTAAGAAAGGAAACTTTTTTTTTAAATTTTAATTAAAAAAATTTTTTTTTGCCAGTCCTGGGCTTGAACTCTGAGCCTGGGCACTGTCCCTCAGCTCTTCAGGGATAGCGCACTACCATTTGAACACAGCATCACTTTCCCCTTTTTTCTGCTTATGTGGTGCTGAGGAATTGAATCCAGGGCCTCATGCATGCAAGGCAAGCACTCTACCGCTGAGCTAACTTCCCAGCCCACGAAAGGAAACTTTTTAATGTATAAGCTTGATTAGCTCAGAGAGCCAAATGATACTCTTGCATATGTTTTCTCTCATATGCAGAAGGTAGATCTAAAATACCCTGGGACATGATAAATTATACAGGATTGTAGGCATTCACAGTGAGATCAAATGGGAGAGGAATACAAGGTGCAATGCCTACGTGCATCTGATCATACAAAATAATATCTATCAGAATGAACTCCAGGAAATGGAAGCAAGTTTTTTTTCCTTTGTTTTTTGTTTCCTTTTCTTTTGGTCTTGTTTGCTTATCTGTCTTTGAGGAGGGCACAGGGAGGCACAGAAATGGAGGAACAAAGGCTGCACAAATGCAGCAGTGATACTAGACACTGTTGACAATGAACTATACAAATTGTGGGTGGGGATGAGAGGGACAAACTGGGAGAGAGCGAGGGAAGGGGTGACAGAAATATACTCTTTTTTTTTTTTTTTTTTTTTTTTGGGTCCGGTCGTGGGGCCTGAACTCTGGGCCTGGGCGCTGTCCCTCAGCTCTTCAGCTCAAGGCTAGCACTCTACCACTTGAGCCACAGCGCCACTTCCGGCTTTTTTCTTTTTGCTTATGTGGTGCTGAGGAATCGAACCCAGGGCCTCGAGCATGCAAGGCAAGTGCTCTACCACTGAGCCACCTTCCCAGCCCCAGAAATATACTCTTTACCTGACTTACATAACTCTATTCTGTATAATAACATAGAAATTAATTTAAAAATCTTGATTAGCCAATTGAATTCAGATTCCATGTTAAGCCAATTGACTACAAATAACATCAATGTGAAGTGTGTGTGTTTATTTAGTTAAGCTCAATTATCTGGCTCTTTGGGATCACAAACTTTGGGATCAACTACTAACTGTTTCCTGTATAATAATGGGTTCTGTCAGTTCTGTCACTATAATGTACCTGTAGTAAATTGTTTTCTCGCATTGTAGCCTGAATGCCATTGATAATAATACTACAGTAGCCCTCTGTTCCCCTTGTTTAAAATTTGCCATCTTGCAAGCCATTCTCAGAATAGCAGTGGATCTTGGAAAAACAAACAAGCAAAAAAAAAAAAAAATCAGGCCATCCAGTCCCTTCTTGGCTTTTCCCTGGACCCGGTGCAATGCCCTACATCTTTCTCCTGGCCTCACAGGTCTAGATCATCTTCACCTGCTCGCTTCTCCTTTGATTCCCTGCTCGTGCCTCCGACCAATCTCCCCTTCTTCATCATGTCACCAGACAAACTAGCCTTTGCACTTTCTTTTGCTTCTGGTTAGAATGCTTTCTCTGAAGTCTTCACTTGACTAGGCTTTTTGTTTTTTATTTTCTTCTGGTTGTGGAGCTTGAACTGAGGGCCTGGGCACTGTCCCTGAGCTCTTTTGCTCAAGGCTAGTGCTCTACCACTTTGACCCACAGCACCACTTTCAGTTTTTGAGTAGTTCATTGGAGATAAGAGTCTTCTGGGTACTTTTCTGCCTGGGCTGCCTTTAAACTACGATCCTCAGGTCTCATTCTCCTTTTTTTTTTTTGCTTTTGTTTGGAGAAAGACTCACTCTATGTAGTCCACACTGGCCTCTAAGTCATTATTCTTGTGTCTGCCACATGCGGGATTATAGGTGTACACTACTACTCCTGGCTTAGCTAGTTCTTCCTTATTCTTTAGGCCACAGCTTTGACATTATTCTGTCCCAGGAAACTTTAGGTATAATAAATATATTTATTTGCCTAGATTGTGGTGGTTAGTATTGCTGTAAGGTGAATCATCCCAGAAGCCACATTTTGAAATATAGAATATTGGAGTCTTTATTATATAGTTAACAGGCTGCAGGCCCCTCGTTATTACAAAGGCCTGCAGCACGCAAATACATATAACACAGCTAGGAAACATGCTAAAGAGGAAAGAAATAACAAAAACAATACCAACAATCCAATTCAGCTCCAATGGAGAGCTGAATGGGGACTCCATGATGACTGGAGACAAGCCAGGAGGCAGGACACAGGACACAATCACAGAGACACAAATGGCATGGCTTAATGGTGGCTAGGCTGGTCTGAGCCTAAATAGTCAGCTGCAGGGGGCAGATCCACAGGAATTTCCCAGACCCAGGCACTGCACTGACAGATTCAATAACCTATCAGCCATGTGCCCGCCCCTGCCTCCAAGGATCTGGACACGCCCATCACCTAGGAGGCAGGTGATGGGCAGGGAGTTTTCCCTCAGCATGAAGACAAGATGCCATACCCTACAATCTACCATGTGGCCAATATGGCACAGGCCAGACCTGACCTCCTTACTTCAGTATTAAACTCAATAAGTTAGATATAGTATTTACAAGTAGTTTTTTTTTCCTATGCTAATTATTCCTCCATAGAGTTGCAGAAAATACATATGCAGGGTTTGCAAACTAAATATAATGACATATAGAATGGGTTCTATATATATGCTCAAATGCTCAGAGGGCAGAGCACGTGCCTAGCAATCATAAAGACCTGAGTTCAAGGCTCAATACTGCTAAAAAATAAAGTAAAAAATAGCAAAAAAAAAAAAAAAAGCCATTGAAAGTCCTTCCATGATGATTCTAAAAGGAATTACTGAGGATCATGAACCTGCTCACATAACAACAGGATAAAGTCATTCCCTCTGCCCTGATGGCCTGGTTATTTCTCATTAGGTCCCATTTCCTAACACTGTTGCAATGGAGACTGAATTTCCAATACGGCCTTTGGAGGACCACTTCAGATCACAACCCCTTCCTCAAATCACTACTCAGAATACTCTTGGGAGGTGAAAGCTTATATGAGCATACATGCCTTGCCATCAGAGTTTATGTCTACTCAGAATACTCTTGGGAGGTGAAAGCTTATATGAGCATACATGCCTTGCCATCAGAGTTTATGTACAAGATAAAAGCATTGATACTCTCTGATTCTGAGCTAGTTAATAATAAATAATCCTATGCAAAAAGGATGCTTATCATTACATTTCGACATTAACTCCTAGAAGTCTGTTGTAATACATGTATTGAAGATGAGAAGACCTGATTTTAGTTTTTGTTCTGTGGCTGAGCTGGTTGTGTCAACTTCCTTTTTTTTGTTGGTCATGGGGCTTGAACTCTGGAGTTGGGCGCTGTCCTTCAGCTTTTCAGCTCGAGGCTAGCACTCTACTACTTGAGCCACAGTGCCACTTCCAGTTTTCTGAGTGGTTCATTGGAGATAAGAGTCTCATGGACTTTTGTGCCCGGGCTGGCTTTGAATGTGATCCCAGCCTCTTGAGTAGCTAGGATCATAGGCATGAGATAGGCAGCTGGCTTGTGTCATTTTAAGAAAATTGTTGTCATCTACTTTGATTTGGGAAGAAACTATGTTTGAGTAGTACATTTACATCAATAACAATTTTATTTTTCCTTTAGGAATCTGACTTTCTTTGTCTTCTTGGGGAGAGCTATATATTTGGAAGTGAAGATAGTGAGTTAAGCAGTGGCAATGGTGAAAACATGTACTCATATGAAGAAGATGAAGACCAAAAATATAGTATATTTGCAAATGATTTCCTAAGACAATCTGGATTTTATGAAACGTCTGCAAGTACTGTACTTCCAGACCAATTTTTAGCATCAGAGGCTCCTGAAACAATGAGAAGTACTAGTGACCCAAAAGATTGGGAAGAAGTAGAAGCTGGAAGTATGGGACAGGACCAGATTCCAGAAGTTGATGATATGTTGACATCCCCAACTCTGCCTGAAGGACAAGGACGGTTTGGACTGGGAGAAGAACAAACTGAAGACAAGACTGTTGAATCTGTTACTGAATCTGTACAAGAAAACTCATTTCGAAGTAGAAAAATAGCGGTGGAAGATGAAAACGATCTGGAGGAGTCCCAAACAGAGCATGAGCCAGAACCTGAATCAGAATTTGATTCAGAGCCACCAGAACTTGTTTCAGTAACAGAGAGAGAATCTGAACAAGCTTTAGAGCTAGAGCACACTCGCAAATCTCAAGCCACGAGCTGGTTTGGTGGTGGATTTACAAGTTATTTAGGTTTTGGAGAGGAGAGCACAGAACTTGAGTTATTGTCCAAAGAAAGCCACCCACTACTACAAGATATTCCCGATGATAAATTACCCGATGAAGATGCCACAGTTCCGTGTACAGAAATAACAACAGAAAAAGAGGACACAATTATTAATGACAGCTCCATCCAAGAGTCAAGTTGGTTTGATTTTGGTTTTGGCATGCTAGGCTTTGCAGATGCTGATGAAGAAAAAATAATATCAGAGGATGGAAAAAATAGTGATAGTGGGGTAGATAAACACGAGCATCCCCCAGCCAGTGAATTTGAGCCTGATAAGGAACAGGAAATAAATGCAATAAAAATGATGGAAGCAGATCAACTAGACAAGAGAAGAGTTGTAGAGGAAACAGATGATACTGATGCCACACTATATTTGAAAAAAATATTGTACAATTTTGATAACCCTTGGAGCTTCCAGAACACTCCAGAGGAAACGGAATTGCCATCTTCTAATCAGATACTGGATGAAAATAATAAAGGTGGAAATGATGGATTGGAATACTCTTCAATTGAAAATCAGTCCACAGACGACATGGAAGATCTTATAATGCTGAAAAGCAGTCACAGCCAGTCAGGTTGGTATGAAAAGATTTAGAATTTATTTGTTGATATAATTTAAAAATTTTAAAATTGTTAATATAAAGGTTATATAGAGGTAAAGAGTACATTTCTTTTTGGACAATAGCACTCTGTCCCTTACTCTCTCCCAGTATTTTCTTCCCATCCCACCCACACATTGTATAGTTCATTTTCAACAGAAATAAATTTTAAATTAAATTAATCTCCCTTTCTCTTTCTCTCTTCACCCCCCACCCTCTCTGTATGGGGGCCTGAGGCTTGAGCTCAGGACCTGGGTGCTGTTCCTGGGCTTTTTTTTTTTCTTTCCAGGGTAGAGCCTTATCACTTGAGTAACCGCTCTACTTCTACCTTTTTGGTAGTTATTGGAGATGAGAATCTTATAGACTTTCCTATTTAGGCTTGTTTTGAACTGCAGTCCTCAGATTTCAGACTCCTGAGCCACCAGTAGCCAGATTTAAATTCCAATATTATAAAATAAAATCTAAAGGACAGAATGATTGGAGATAGTCTTTTAAGAAGATCTTAAGGGGACTGGGAATGTAGTTCAGTGGTAGAGTGCTTGGCTTGCATGCATGAGGCCCTGGGTTTGTTTCCTCAGCACCATACAAACAGAAAAAGCCGGAAGTGGTGCTATGGCTCAAGTGATAGAATGCTAGCCTTGAGCTGACGAGTACAGAGAGAGCAGCCAGGCCCAGAGTTCAAGCCCCATGACAACCACCACCACCACCACCACCACCAAAAAAGAAAGTGAACATCAGAGGACAGCTCAACTTCTAAATGTCTAGGAAATTTAGCAACTTTTGATTCAAAACACGTGGATCAGCCATGCACAGTGGTGTACACCTGGAATCCCAGCAGTTGGGAAGCTAAGGCAGGAAGATCATGAGTTCTTAGACAGGTTGGATTACAAAGCAAGACTCTTAACTAAAACGCAAACAACTCAGGCATTGGAGGCTCAGCACATAATCCTAGCCACTCAGGAGGCTGAGTGGAGCCAGCCCAAGCAAGAAAGTCAGTGAAATGCTTATCTCCAATCAACCATCAAAAAGTCAGAAGTGGAACTGTGGCTCAAGTAGTAGAGGGTCAGGTACCTTAAGCAAACAAGCTAAAGGACCAATGTTCAAGTTCCAGGCCCAGAACAAAAATAAATAAGTAGGGCTGGGAAGGTGGCTCAGTGGTAGAGTGCTTGCCTCACATGCATGAGGCCCTGGGTTTGATTCTTTAGCACCACATGAACAGAAAAAGCTAGAAGTAGCGCTGTGGCTCAATGGTAGAGTACTAGCCTTGAGCTGAAGAGCTGAGGACCAGTGCCTAGGCCCAGAGTTCAAGCCCCACCACCAAAAACAAAACAAAACAAGACAAAACAAAAAAACAAAACAACAGTAAAAACAAAATAAACAAAAACAGCCACTACCACTCATAACCCAAACAAAAAGAGAAAACCTCTAGGATTGTGTATTGTGGAAAACTTTTACTTAGTTTCTACATATTCCATACTGACGTGTCTATGATGGATAGATGAGAAACTTAGCAAATATTGACTCATAATAAAGAAACATTTGAGCCCTAGAATGACAGCATATCTTTCAGAAGCAGCCAAGAACATTGTAGACTCAGGACACTCATTTCCATTAGAACCAGTTGATTTTCTGACCTTGCCAGAACTGTGTATCACACCTTACCATTCCCCTGATGTTAACTTTCCCCCTGACCAACATTCCTCTCTCTACTAGCATATGGACATTTAGATTCCAGCCCTTCTCCAAATGAGCAAGGTGAATGATTATAATCAATAGAGACCTAGATTACTGAAGGCTAATTGAAAAGGAAATTCTCATGTTCTAAAGTTATGACGTTCTAAAGGAATGTTTGGTTTTCAGTATCAGTCATTGGAAACTAGAAAAAAAAAATCCAGTTTGATTAGTCAGTTCAGTCAAGAGGTCTATTCAAAGCCAAGGCGGACTCTGAGATCTGAGGATTGCAATTTGAAGCCAGTCAATTCAGCCCTGCCAAACAAATCTGAGAGACTCAACTCCAGTTAATCAGTAAAAAGCTGGAAGTAGAGCCCCAGCTGTAAAGAACATGTTTTGGACTTACTTTCAGTCTTTGTTTCATACAAGCCAGGCCAATTAATTAGTAACATGATGTATTCTAGAATATATGACATGTAAATGGTAACTAATCAGAATCCCTCTAAATCAGATCTCATTCCAGTTTTTTGGAGGGGGACAAAGTCAGTCATGATGTCTGAACTCAGGGCTTGCGCACTGTCCCTGAGCTTTTTTCTCACTCAAGGGTAGCACTCTACCACTTTGAGCCACAGCTCCAGCTCAGTTTTTTTTTTTTTTTTGGTGGTTAATTGGAGATAAAAGTCTCACAGATGGGCTGGGAAGGTGGCTCAGTGGTAGAGCGCTTGCCTTCCATGCATGAGGCCCTGGGTTCGATTCCTCAGCACCACATAAGCAGAAAAAGGCAGAAGTGGTGCTGTGGCTCAAGTGGTAGAGGGCTAGCCTTGAGTGAAGAGCTGAGGCACAGTGCCCAGGCCCAGAGTTCAGGCCCCATGACTGACAGAAAAAAAAAAAAAAGATAAAAAGTAGAAAACTGAATAGAATACTATACCATTTTTGTAATTGTTTCTTGGCCAAGGAATAAAGGAAAGGTTAGGTTGTAGTTTGAATAAAGGTCCCTCCACAGTGCCAGGGTCTGGACTCTGCATCATGCTATTCTTTTTTTTTTTGGGTCTGGTTGTGGGGCCTGAACTCTGGGCCTGGGCACTGTCCCTCAGCTTTTCAGCTCAAGGCTACCACTCTACTACTTGAGCCACAGCACCACTTCGGGCTTTTTTCTTTTTGCTTATGTGGTGCTGGGGAATCGAACCCAGGGCCTCATGCATGCAAGGCAAGCGCTCTACCCCTGAGCCACCTTCCCAGCCCATCATCATGCTATTCTGTATACACTATGCCGAACATGATCTATGTAACTTGTGGGCATTGATAGGAGGGGCAATTGGGGGAAAGCAAAGGAAGGAATGATATTGTTCAAAGTAAGTCAATAAAATTATATATATTAATAAAGGACTTTGCAAATATGTTTAAGGATCCTGAGATGAAGGCTACAAATGCAGGAGGCTTCTAGAAGGTAGAAAAGGCAAGGTAGACAAGAATTCTCCTTTAGGGCTCCAGTAGAAATGTGGTCCTGCAAATATCCTGGTATGTTTAGGATTTTTACCTCCCCACTTGTGAAAAAAGTAAATTTCTATGAACCATGGCAGCAAGCTGTGGTGATTTATTACACCACAACAGAAACTAATATAGGCTACAATTAAGCTGTTGTGAATTCTTCCTCATAGAGGAAGACAAAGGTTCAAGAATGACCTCCTAGTAAACCAAAGGGATGCTTGCATAAAGCAAGTCATTTGAGAAGGACATTTCCTTTATGTATTTGCAGATATAATCTCTGAAATAGGCTTACCTGTGAGAATACCTGAAAAAACACATGACCAAACCTCATCTTCTAAAAATGCTGCCCAGTCAACATCATCGGTAGACCCGGAAGGGCCTGAGCAGAGGGAGACAGACACATCTGTGGAAAATATTCTCCAAAGCAGCCAGGCGGCTTCCCTTGATAACTCTTTGTCTTTGCAAAACCTCATGCTCCAGAAAGGTAAGTAATGGATTTATTCCTTCCTTCTCTATGTAACTCAGAAGTTACATAGCAAATTTTAACCTGTTTTTTTTTTATTTGTAAATCAACAGATGATGCAACAGGCTTTTGGATTCTGAAATATGTATTTCAAGTTGACATTTACAATTTCATGAATTCTGCATTTTCACCAATTATCATGCTGATAGAAAGGGTAAGGTGGCTTTACAATTTTTTGGCAATAATTTTACCTATTTTACTAAATTGAAGAGCAACTTCAAAATATGCTTGGGCATATCTATCCTATATAAACTTCCTAGAAGTTTGTTTCTCTTCGATAAAATCTTACATGTACACAGGAGTTTCTTTGTAGGAAGGTTTTGATGCATCAATGTGAAGTCATTTTTATTAATTAGTTGATTAATTAATGTGACATGTTAGCCACATTTTAAAACATCTTAAAATCTGATGGAGGTTTTTTAAATGATTGGAAGGAAAATCTAAATGAATTTTTTTGACAGTACTATGATTTAACTCAGGACCTAGCACTCACCACATGAACCATGCATGTTCCCAGTCCTTTTTGCTTTTTTTTTTTTTTTTGTCAGTTGTGGGGCTTGAACTCAGGGCCTGAGCGCTATCCCTCAGCTCTTCAGCTCAAGGCTAGAGCCACAGCGCCACTTCTGGTTTTCTGGTGGTTTACTGGAGATAAGAATTACACAGACTGGGCTGGGAAGGTGGCTCAGTGGTAGAGCGCTTGCCTTGTATGCATGAGGCCCTGGGTTCGATTCCTCAGCACCATATAAGCAAAAATAAAAAAGCCGGAAGTGGTGCTGTGGCTCAAGTGGTAGAGCACTAGCCTTGAGCTGAAGAGCTGAGGGACAGCGCCCAGGCCCAGAGTTCAGGCCCCACGACCGGACCCAAAAAAAAAAAAAAAAAAAAAAGAATTGCACAGATGTTCCTGCCTGGATTGGCTTTGAACTGTGATCCTCAGATCTCAGCCTCCTGAATAGCTAGGATTACAAGCATTGAGCCACCAGGGCCTGGCTTTAGTTTTTTTTTTAGATAGGGTCTTGTGCTTTTTGCCGGGACCATTCTCAGAATACATTCCTTCTATCTAGCTGAGATTACAAATGTTGGCCTCTATCCCCAGCTTGTTTGTTGAGTTGGAGGTCTCAGCTAGGATTACAATGCATTGATTTCTTTTCTTTTCTTTTCTTTTCTTTTTGCCAGTTGTGGGGGCTGAACTCTGGGCCTGGGCGCTGTCCCTCAGCTCTTCAGCTCAAGGCTAGTGCCCTACCACTTGAGCCACAGCACTACTTCTGGCTTTTTTCTGCTTATGTGGTGCTGAGGAATCGAACCCAGGGCCTCATGCATGCAAGGCAAGCGCTCTACCACTGAGCCACCTTCCCAGCCCTGCATTGATTTCTTATAGCTGGAGTTCATTTGATTTAATGACTGAGGGTAAAGGAATTGAAGAAGAAAGTGAAAATAGTCACTACAGGTTTCTAGCAAGGGTGGCAATGATGAATCTTGGTGAAAACTAGACAATAACACAAATCATTTTGCTTTCAGAGCTTTCTTATTTTGGGGGGCTAGGTTCTAGAGAGGATATAATATGATAAATGAGTCCAGAGAAATCATTATTTTTTTCTGTATGATTTCTTCTCGAAGATGATTTAAGACTTTAGTCAGAAATCTCTAGATTAGGAGAAAAAAAAAACCCAGTGATAATAATTGTAAAAACAACTACAATAGAATACCATTTCATTAGAATTAATTAGAATAATTCTACTTACTGGTGTGTACTGTTAAGAGATAGACCATATCTCTTTATCCCTACCCCAAATTGTCCAGTGAAGTTAAGGGACTTGAAAAATATCTCACTAATCTTCATATGACATTTGGGTTTAAATTAAGTGCTTATCTAACAAAGTCTATAGTAATAAACTTGTGTTGCACAGTAAATATTGCCAGATAACATTTTACATGAAACACTTTGAGGGGCTGGGAAGGTGGCTCAGTGGTAGAGCGCTTGCCTTGCACGCCTGAGGCCCTGGGTTCGATTCCTCAGCACCACATAAGCAAAAAGAAAAAAGCCAGAAGTAGTGCTGTGGCTCAAGTGGTAGAGCGCTAGCCTTGAGCTGAAGAGCTGAGGGACAGCGCCCAGTCCCAGAGTTCAGGTCCCAGGACCGGACCAAAAAAAAAAAAAAAAAAAAAAAGAAAAGAAACACTTTGAATTCTTCAGGCATGAAAAATATTGAGTTTAAGCTTAGCTAATTATTGTGACCTTGAAAAAATCACTTGTTCCTTTGGGGAGGTGTCTCTATTAAAAGTGTAGAATCAGAAGCAGAAACTAAATCACAGGCTGCTATTAAAAAATGGGTCTAAGCCGGGCGCTGGTGGCTCACGCCTGTAATCCTAGCTACTCAGGAGGCTGAGATCTGAGGATCGCGGTTCAAAGCCAGCCCGGGCAGGAGAGACTGTGAGACTCCTATCTCCAATAAACCACCAGAAAACCGGAAGTGGTGCTGTAGCTCAAGTGGTAGAGCGCTCACCTTGAGCTGAAGAGCTGAGGGACAGCGCCCAGGCCCAGAGTTCAAGCCCCATGACCAACAAAAAAATAAATAAATAAATAAAATAAAAAATAAAAAATGAGTCTATACATTAAATTATGAATCAGTTGTCAATATTTAACAGTGAATTTATTTAAAAATGTAGATTCCTGGGGCTGGGAAGGTGGCTCAGTGGTAGAGCGCTTGCCTTGCATGCATGAGGCCCTGGGTTCGATTCCTCAGCACCACATAAGCAAAAAAGAAAAAAGCCGAAAGTGGTGCTGTGGCTCAAGTGGTAGGGTGCTAGCCTTGAGCTGAAGAGCTTAGGGACAGCGCCAGGCCCAGAGTTCAGGCCCCACGACCAGACCCCCCCCCCAAAAAAAAATGTAGATTCCTGGATTGTTCTTTTTTTTTTTTTTTTGGTCGGTTGTGGGGCCTGAACTCGGCCTGGGTGCTGTCCCTCAGCTCTTCAGCTTAAGGCTAGCTCTCTACCACATGAGCCCCAGCTCCACTTCCAGGTTTTTCTACTTATGTGGTACTGAGGAATCAAACCCAGGACCTCATGCATGCAAGGCAAGCACTCTACCACTAAGCCACCTTCCCATCCCCAAGATTCCTGGATTCTTTTGAAAACTAGAAGATTGTAATAAGAAGTCTTTCATTCCTTTTTTTTTTTTTTTTTTTGGGGCTGGTCCTAGGGCTTGAACTCAAGGTCTAAGTACTGTCCCTGATCCTCTTTGTGCTCAAGGCTAGTGCTTTATCACTTGAGCCACAGCGATACTTCCAGTTTTTTAAGTGGTTAATTGGAGATAAGAGTCCCATAGGGACTTTTCTGCCCTGGCTGGCTTTGAACCTCAATTTTCAGATCTCAGCCTTCTGCGTAACTAGGATTACAGGCATGAGCCACCAGTGTCCTGCATAAGTCTTTCATTTTTACTGGACAATAAGAAGTTCAGATGGGGGCTGGGAATGTGGTTCAGTGGTAGAGTGTTTGCCTAGCATGACTGAAGCCCCAGGTTTGATTCCTCAGTACCACATAAATAGAAAAAAGCCTGAAGTGGCACTGTGGCTCAAGTGGTAGAGCACTAGCCTTGAGCTGAAGAGCTGAGGGACAGTGCCCAGGACCAGAGTCTAAGCCCCACAACTGACAAAAAAAATATACTAGTTCAGATGGAATGGTATATATTGATGTAGACATAAATTCTACAATTCCCTACAGTCGTAGCCTCTGCTTGGCCTTCATGGGACTAGCTGTAAGTCCTTAGAATTAATGTTCCAAAGAGCTCCTAACAGATCTACAATAGCGATCTAAGCACATCTATTAAGTGAATCTAGTGGTGCCTAGCAATAGTACTTAAAAAATTTTTTTATTAGTGAGAAATATCTTTGAGTCCTAACATATATACTCCTAACTAGAATGACTCATTCATAAATGGAGTAGCAATGAAATGTCACTGCTCTTGTTCAACAGGTAGCTTTTGGTTCAATATATTCTGAGATGATTCAATGTATTCTGAGAACTCTTGCCATCAGTAATACAAAGACTGACAATGTAGTTCAATAATTTTGATTTTCTTCCAAAGGACTAGATCTCTGTAATTCTGTCTGTTTAATTAGCTGGGAGTAACTGGTCCTTCCAGCGTGGCCATAGGGCCCTTCCTAGGGGAAATCAGCTTCTAGGTTGTGAATGAAGTTTATTGACTAGCACTTTTCAACATTCTTGTATCTCTTCTAGTAGCTCTTACACTAATGACATTTAGTCTCCATTTCCTAAAGCAGAGCTTACAAGAGACAGTAAAAGCTAATGTCTACTTATAAAAACAATCTTTTAAGTGGCAAAAAGCTCATACATACACTATATAAATTGATCATAGAACAAAACATTTAATTTAGTAGTTAGTTATCAAAGTTAACTTTTCTTTCTAACTGCAGAATGTAAGAGCGTAGTGATATGTAGGACAGTTCAAATATATGTGCAGGCACATATATATTGTGTGTGCATATTTGTGTATTTAAAGAGGTTATAGGTCCATGAAATTGGATTATGGGTTGGTAGTCACAGCTCCACCTATAGCACCCCTTCACAAGTATCAAAACTGGATCACAGACAGTGTGGAAATAAGAGTGCAGGAGGCATTAGAATCTGAAATCTCTCTCAAGGATATGAGGTACTTAGAACTTCATTTACATGCTAGGACATTTTCATGGGAACTTTCTGAGAAATGGAATTGAAAGATCTGGAAGAAGAAGTAAGTTGTGTGACTAAAGTATATGTAAGAAAGTAGAATTTGTTAAGTACATGGAATTTGTTAAGCTTTACTTTGGGGCCTTTAGCATTTTCCTTGGGCAAAAGATTTTCTTTCCTTTCTCTTTTAAACAACAAGTTCTAAAAGCTGAATATGATTCTGGAGTCCCATGGTGATGTGAGGATTCATTGAAGGATTTTTATTGAGCGTTCTAATTGAGGCATATATTACTTTTAGAGTCTCTGGAATTCTAAAGATAAAATTTGGATTATGCTTCTCTTCTGACTTCAATATTCACGTAAACTAATTTCAATACACACTGCCCTACACACACGGATGTTGTGTAATAGCTTGAAAATGGCGAATTATGAAGCAATATCTGCCACTGTCTGGTACTGGCAGTTCTTCAAACTCCTTAGGCTGATGTTGCATAGAGAGCAACTTGAGTTCGGAAAAACTGGGCCCAGTGTTGGTCCTGAAAATCACCTGCTGTCACCTTGGGCATTCTTGACTTTTTTTTTTTGGTTGGTTGTAAGGCTTGAACTCTGGGCCTGGGCACTGTCCTTGAGTCTCTGTGCTCAAGGCTAGCACTCTACCACTTGAGCGGTGTTCCAAGTCAGTTTTTGGGTGGTTAATTGGAAATAAGTGTGTCAAGGGGGACTTTTCTGCCGAGCTGGCTGCGGACCATGATTCACGCCGGGTTGCTCTTTTTTTTTTCTCTTTCTTTCTCTCTTTCTTTTCTTTCTTTCTTCCTTTCCTTTCCCTCTCTCCCTCCTTCCCTCTCTCCCTCCTTTCTTTCTTTTCTCTCTTTCTTTCTTTCTCTCTCTCTCTCTCTTTCTCCCTCCTCCTCCTCCTCTTCTTCTTTCTTCTTTGGTTGTTGTTGGTTTTGTTTAATTCGTAAGAGTTGCTGTTAAGTTTTTAGGGAAGTTTCCTAAGGATTAAGATTTTGTTCATGTCTTGGGTGATTCGTTCAGGAAGAAGTATCTGGTTGTTGAGTTTTGAGTTGTTTCACTGAAGACCAGTAAGAAGGCAGAATTTGATTAGAATGATTTTGCTGGGAAGCAAGAGGAGATGGCTTATCTCACACCTGTGCCATCTGAAATCATATCTCAGGCTACTTTACGCAAGATTCCTAAAAATAGGGTCCTAAATTTAGAGGGGGAACTCGCTCCTTTTAGCTGCTCTTCCCAGAGCACAGCACCAACTCGACGGGCCAAGGTGCACGCGCATTTAACCTGGCCCTTGGATCACTAGGAGCTTGATGGAGTTCAGGGTAGATCCATCCTGGCCAGTGCCCAGGGAGCCCTCCTCTGGGCGCTGGAGAGCCGACCTTCCTTGGCTAGGAGAGGTTCAACTCGGCTCAGCTGGCCCGGGACGCGCCTCCACGTCCAAAGTCCTAAGTCCAGACGCGGTTGGCAGGACGCAGGGGCGCGCGCCCCGCAGGTCGTTTTCGGACAAGCGTGATGACAGCGGCGGGTGTCCCGGCTCCGGCGGGGTCCCCTGGGGTACGAGGGGGGTCGGTCGGGGCACGCGTGGCGCGCAGGTGGCAGACGGCAGCGGCGCGGATCGTGCTGGGGACGGGGGCTGTGGGTGTGTAGGACAAGGAGCCTGTTGTCACTCGAAGCTGGGGTCCCGAGCCGCAACGGCGGCTTGCAACCCCGTTCTCCAGCCGCCCACCACTCAACTTGCAAGGCTGGGTGGCCAGGCCGTGTAGAGCGGCGGCCCCTTTAAGAGAGAACGAGCCGGACACGTCTACCAACCTCGCTCGAGGAAGGGGGGGAGTTTACCGCGGCGCGCGGCCCGCCTCCCCCGCGGCGGCCTGGACGAAACCAACTGCGGGGGGGTGGACGGCGGGCATGGAGGGGGGAAGCCGGGGGCGCGTGGGGAGCGAGCTCGCACCTGCGCGGCCGCAGCGCGTAGCGCCGTGGGCGGGCTCGGCCCCCGCGGCGGGCCGGCGGCGGGCGCGTGCGGCGGGGCCGGCGCCCGCGTCGCTCGGCTCCGCTCCCCCCCCCGCAGCCGGCTCCGCAGTGGTTCGTTCCGGCCGCCCGGTGAGTGTTCGGGTTCCGGACGGCAGGCGTCGGGTTCTGTGTCGCCTGTGGTGGCCGGGCCCAGGCCGTGGCTGCCGTGGCGACCGCCGGGGCCACCATGGAGGGGCTGAAGGCCGCCCCGCAGCCTTACTTGGGGCTGGTGGTGGAGGAGCTACGTAAGGTGAGTCCGGGTGCGATCGGGGGGGTGACGTGGCCCCGGAGCCCGCGGGGGGAGGCAGCTGCCGGCGGGCTGAGGGTGGGGGGGTTCGGTGGGCTGCGTCCCTCCCCCCCCCCCCCCCCCCCGCACCAGTCTACCCGCACCTGCCGCGGGGCGCCGGGGCTGCGGCGGACAGGTTAGGGGGCCGGAACCCGCTGAAGAGAACCTCTGCTGGGTGGACTTCGCCGAGGTGTCGCGAACGCCTCCGGGTCACCCGAATGGGGAGGATCGCTCGCGTCCGGCTGTGTGTGTGGGGAAGCCTGGCTCCGGGGACCCGCGGGGCCCGGCTCGCCTGCGGGGCGCTCGGGGACCCGTCCCGGGAAACGACTTTCACGCGCCGGCATGGAGGGAACTTGAGGTCGGGGGGGAAGCAACCCCCGAGCCTGGGCGGGATGGGCTTTCAGCGCCTTTCTTTCTTTCTTTCTCTTCCCGGTGAGACGTCCTGGCCTCGGGTCGCGTCTCGGTAACGCACGCGCTCCCGTCCGCGTAAAGAGCGTGTTGGTAGAAAGTTGCCCCATTTCTGATGAGGTCGCGGACCGCGGCTCTTGGTCTCACGCGTGTTTGCAGTGACGGCTGTGGACATGCCTGCGGGGCGTTCCCATGGCTGTTCCACACCGGCTGCCTGAGCCGAGCGAGCGGGGAACACGTGTGCGAAAGGACGCGCACCGATCACCTGGAAGCCCTCTGCGCATATCACCTCCCGCACAGCGGTACATTACGTTACATTATGATTGTCCAAAAGGCTAGAGACGGTTACGATTATCTTCTTGCCATGGGAATCGAAGGGTGCTGTTCGCCCACGTATGTGTATGTTCACGCGTGCGTGCGTGTGTGTTCACAGGTGTCTGAACGCATACATGTGAATGGGAGGGACAGCTCCAGGGAGATTTTAAGGGAACTAAGATACAGTCTTGATCATTTGGAAAGAGGGCAAGACATTGGTCCGCGGTAGTTTACTGAAGCACACATCATAAAGTGAGGGGGAGGGAGAGATTTGATTTTTCTTGACTGAGCCAATAGCTGGAGTGGAAGAGACAGGTGACAGTGTCTGCAGGTCCAGGAGTCGGGCCACTTTTGAGGATAAGATGGTGCTCAACTGGAGACAAGCAGGATCCGAGTGTCTCTGCAGGGTGCTGGAGAGCTATTAACATAGGCTTTCAGTGGGTAAGACTTAGGGTTCAGATGGAGCTTCCTGAAGATTAAATGTGAGGTGAAGGAGAAATAAGTCGTAGAGTCGTAAGACCAGAAAATAAGCTAGGAATGGTGAGTTGAGGGGCGTGGGGGGGGAGAGTGAGAGAGAGAGACAGAGAGAAACAGAGAGAGAGGAAGAAGAGGCAGAGGAAGAGGAAGAGAAAGGGAGGGGAGGGAGGGCTTGACAATTCTTTCACTGATGGAGTTTTTAGGAAGAGAAGCATATTGTGGCTTAGAGGTAATTCCAGAATGTATATATTTCCCTACATCAAAAACAACAATCTGTATTTTTTTTTTTGAAAGTTCTAGGCAGTACAGTGGAATATTTATTTTATTTACTTTTTGTTGATGTGGTATCAAGAAATCCAACCCAGAGCCTCATGCACCCTAGGCAAGCACTCTACCATCAAGCTACATTCTTGGCCCCAGTATTTTTTTTTTTTTTTTGTAAGACTGCCCATGGAGAGAGACATAGAGAGGAGTTAAATTTTGCAGAATTTTGTCTCGTCCAACAGTATTTTCACTTACATGGTGATTTACCCTTAAATGCCACTGCCCTAACATTTTGGCCTGGGTACTACTAGGATAGCATAACATTGCTCTGATGTTAATTTTTAATTATATTGGGATACATCCATGTAACATAAATTTTATCCTGTGATGTAGAGTTTAGTTAAGTGATTTTTCATATATTCACTATTTTGCGCAATTACCATATTTTTGTCATCTCTACAGAGAAACTTAGTACTTATTAGTAGCTTCTCCCCTACCCCCATCTCTGCACTTGACCTTTTGTTTCTGTTAAAGTTTATCCTGCACATTTCCTGTGAATACAGTTCTATTTTTTTTGTTGTTGTTGTTATGGCTTCTTCAGCATGTTCTCAAGGTTCATCCATATTTGAGCATGTAACAGTGTTTCATTCCTTTTTATGTTGTGCTAATATACTACTTTCATGTCATAGCTGATGGACATTTGGGTTGTAAATGCTATTAGCTACTTTATTTCACTTTGCATGATTTCTAGTTCCATGGATTCCTTTGCAAATGATACATTTCATTCTCCTTTATTTTGAACAGTACCCTATTGTGTATATGTGTTACATTTAATTTATTCATTGTTTAGTGGACACCTGGGTTGATTCTGTAGCTTTGCTACTGTGAATAGTGCTGCTGTAAATAAAGATGCTTGGGTAGGTATGTATATTGTATGTTTTGTTAAATTCCTTCGAATATATGTCCAGAAGTTGGTTCTTTGCAAAAAATAAAAGTTGGCAAACCTTTACCTAAACTAACTTAAAGAAAGAGGAAGGATGGGCTGTGAATGTGGCTTAGTGGTAGAGTGCTTACCTAACATGCATGAAGCCAGGGGTTCCATTCCTCAGTACCACATAAACAGAAAAAGCCAGAAGTGGTGCTGTGGCTTAAGTGGTACAGCACTTGCCTCAAGCAAAAGATGCTCAGGAACAGTGCCCAGGACTGGCAAAAAAAAAAAAAAAAAAAGAGATTCAGATTAAAAAATTAGACCAGGCCAGGTGCTGGTGGCTCATGCCTATAACTGCTCCAGGAGGCTGAGATTTGAGGATCACAGTTCAAAGCCAGCCTATTCTGGAAAAATCTGTGAGACTCTTTATCTCCAATTAACTACCAAAAAGCTGGAAGTTGTGCTGTGGCTCAAAATGGTAGAGTGCTAGCCTTGAGGGGGTGAGGATGTGGGGGTGGTGGTAAAATTAAGGAATAGCACTGAGGCCCTAAGGTCAAGCTCCAGGTATGACAAACAAACAGAAAAACTCAAAACAAAAACATATTCTGATGAAGTATACTCTTCAAGGCTGTTTTTGTTATTGAAGGCTTTATCTACTTTTTTTTTTTTTTCACGGTGGTGAGACTTGAACTCTGGGCCTGGGTGCTGTCCTTCAGCTCTTCAGCTCAAGGCCAGAACTCTACCATTTAAGCCATAGAGCCACTTCTGTGTTTTTCTGTTTATGTGGTGCTGAGGAATCGAACCCAGGGCCTCATGCATGCAGGGCAAGCGCTCTACCACTGAGCCACCTTCCTAGTCCAAGGCTTTATAGTTTTCATAATAGAGCCCTTTCATCTCATTGGTTACATTTCTTTTCAAGTATTTAAGGTTTTTTTGAGGGTGTTGTTTTTCTGATTTCTTTTTTAGCCTATTTGTTATTTGAGATTCATCTGCTTTGTTATATGACTATGGTTATCCCTGATTGTTTTCAGGCTATATCTTCTTGGAAAATCTAATCTTTCCCTGAGTTGTCTCAGTGAGGTGCATTTCTTATAGGTAACAAGTGTCTTTGTCTCCAAGGTTGTGGCAGCATTGCCTGAAGATATGAGACCAGGCCCAAACCCCTATGGCTTCCCGTGGGAGTTGGTCATCTGTGTAGCTTTTGGTGGATTTTTTGCTGTTGCCTTGTTTTTATGGAGAAGTTTTCGATCGGTAAGTTACCAACATATATTAAGATAATGTTCTTTTTATCTTTGGACTGAGCCAGTAATAGGAGAGACATACTTGTTATTTTAAGGAAAGAAATTAGCAACTGAACATGGATTCAGAGGAATTTTTTTTTTTTTGGGGGGGGTCTAGTCATGGGGCCTGAACTCTGGGCCTTGATGCTGTCCCTCAGCTCTTCAGCTCAAGGCCAACACTCTACCACTTGAGCCACAGTGCCATTTCCGGCTCTTATTTTTCTTTATGTGGTGCTGAGGAATCGAACCCAGGGCCTTAGGCATGCAAGGCAAGTGCTCTACCACTGAGCCACCTTCCCAGCCTCTCAGAGGAATTTTTCTGAGCAAAAATTTTAAGAGAATTTCTTTTTGGAACTATCCTATATTAATACTAAAATTCTCCATTTCTTGTTTTCATATCTATCTATGTATATCTCTATCTATATATGGATATGTCTATATCTCTATATGTCTATGTTTCTATCTGATATATAGAGATATATAGATATATATATCTGATATATAGATATCTGATATATCTGATAGCTATAGATATACATCTTTATATATATATAGTTGTTGTACAAAGGAGTAGTCATTTAACGATATATTTTTTTTGTCTTGAGTTTATTTTTTCCTTTTTGATTTATGTTTGCTTTTAAATATCTGTAAGTGTATCCAAATTTTTTTGGAATTAAAAAAAATTGACTATTATTACATATAGTTGGTCTTCCCTCAGTTCATCCCCGCCTCTCTGTTATCCTCTAAAGACCACTCATGACCTCTGAAGAGGTCACTTTCTTTAGAATCTTGTACTCCTTCTTCCCATGTCTTTAAAGATGTAGGGGGAGGGAGAGTCATATCCTTTCAAAGAATAGTATATAATTTTAGTTTGGAATGCTATGTTTTTAAAATTCCATCCTGTGCTGTTAAGATTCATTCATATATATATATATATATATATTTTTTTTTTTTTTTTTTTTTGGGGGGGGGGGGTCGGTCATGGGGCTTGAACTCTGGGCCTGGGTGCTGTCCCTCACCTCTTCAGCTAAAGGTGAGTACTCTTGTCACTTGACCTACAGCATCACTTCCGATTTTCAGGTGATTAATTGGAGATTAGAGTCTCGAAGACTTTCCTGCCTAGGCTGACTTTGAACCGTGATCCTCAGATCTCAGCCTCCTCAGTAGTTAGTATTATAGGCATGAGCCACCAGTGCCTGGCCCCTTCATCCATATTTTGAATAAAGCTGTCATTTCTTTCTGTTTTGATTGCTCTAGAATATTTTGTTATAAAATATACTATAGGCTGGGCACTGGTGGCTCACGCCTGTAATCCTAGCTACTCGGGAGCCTGAGATCTGAGGATCATGGTTCAAAGCCAGCCCCCAGGAAAGGCCAAGAGACTCTTATCTCCAATAAACCACTAGAAAACCAGAAGAGCGTTGTGGTTCAAGCGGTAGAGCACTTGTCTTGAGCTGAAGAGTGCAAGGACAGCGCCCAAGCCAAGAGTTCAAGCCTCATGACCAAAAAAAAAAAAAAAAAAAAAAAATATATATATATATATATATATACTATAGTTTCATATCTATCTATCTATCTATCTATCTATCTATCTATCTATCTATCTATCTATCATCTATCTCTTTATCTATATTTTTTGTCAGACCTAGGGCTTGAACTCAGGGACTAGACACTGTCCCCTGAGCCTCTCTGTGTTCAACACTAATACTCTACCACTTGAGAGCCACAGAGCCACTTCTGGCTTTTTCTGTTTATTTTGTACTGAAGAATGGAACCTAGGGCTTTATGCTTACTAGGCAAGCACTCTGCCACTAAGCCACATTCCCAGACCTATCTCTATATATTTTTTGACCTTTGACATGTGGGTTGTTTCCAGGCCTTTACTGTGGTATACAGTGTTGCTGTGGCCCTTCTTACCTACGTCTCTGTGTATTTGTGACAGTTTGTCTCAGAAATACATCTAGTCATGTATACATTCTGCATGTGACTTAAATTTTTTTTTTGTCTTTTCTACTTGGTTATGCTGTCTCATGCTAATCTCTTACAAGTGAATTTACCACTCTGCCCCCTTCATTATTTGAAAGTTCAAAGAAGAAACAGGTTTGGTTTTTGGTTTCATAAGCTTTCTTTTAGATCTGTAGTTCATGGTGACATGATTAGAGAGGCTTTTAAAAATACTTTGACTTGCTGGGCGCTGGTGGCTCATGCCTGTAATCCTAGCTGTTCAGGAGGCTTTGAGGATCTGAGGATCACGATTCAAAGCCAGCCAGGGCAGGAAAAGTCTGTGAGACTCTTATCTCCAATAAACCACCAAAAACCAGAGTGGCACTGTGGCTCAAGTGGTAGAGTGCTTGTCTTGAGCTGAAGAGCTGAGGGACGGTGCCCAGGCCTAGAAGTCAAGCCCCACGGCCAACAACAATAACAAAACAATACTTTGACTTAAAGCCAAATATATTTGGGTAAACATAGGTTAAATGAAACTAAGCAGGAGTCTTTCCAATGAAGTTATATTAGAACCTTGAGTATGATAGTATGCAATGGAAATCTTCAATGGGGGTTTTTCTCATTGGCTAACTCATTCATAATAAGACAGTCAATCAGAAACTTACTGTTTTAAAGTTGGGAGTAAAAGTTAAAGAAATTAGATTTACTTGAAAATGTATTTATTCTAATGTAATCCTTTTGTGTTAAAATTTTCTTTTAGGTTAGAAGCCGGCTTTATATAGGTAAGCTGGTGATTTTCTACTTTAGATTCATCACTATGATGTATAATTGGAAAATGTAATAATTTATTCATGATAATATTGACTTTTCTTTTTTAAGGAAGAGAAAAAAAGCTTGCCCTAGAGCTTTCTGGACTGATAGAAGAAAAGTGTAAACTCCTTGAAAAATTTAGGATAGTTCAGAAAGAGGTAAGAGATTTTTGAAAATAATCTTATTTGAGACAGGGAACTTTAGACTTCTTAGTACACCTGCTCCTGTGTAAGCTTACAGCTGCTAATGCTTCCTTTGCAGAGTGCAGGAGGTTGGTTGCTTGTCAACTTCTCTGCCTGAATCAGCCTCTCAGGATCAGCGCTTGTGGTAGGGTGTGCTGTTGGTTTACTCACTGTGGTTTCATTTGTGTTTCCCTGGCTATGAAGTTGAACACTTTCAAATATGTTTACTAGCCGTTTTGCCACTCCTTTGTAAAGCTACTGTTTCTAATCTTTTTCATATATTATTTATTTATTTATTTATTTATTTATTTATTTATTTATGGGTCCGGTCATGGGTCCTGAACTCTGAGCCTGGGCGCTGTCCCTCAGCTCTTCAGCTCAAGGCTAGCGCTCTCCACTTGAGACACAGCACCACTTCTGGCTTTTTTTCTTTTTTGCTTATGTGGTGCTGAGGAATCGAACCCAGGGCCTCATGCATGCAAGGCAAGCTCTCTACCACTGAGCCACCTTCCCAGCCCCATCAAATATTTTTTTAAAGGGATGGGTACTTTTTTTTTTATTATGTAGGAGTTTTCCTAATTCTTTATTATATCTATCTATCTATATCTATATATTTTGAAGATATCCTCTTCCATTGGCTGGTTACTTTAAAAAATTTCAAATGGTGACGTGGAAAGCAGATGTTCTGAATTTTAACAGTTTATCAGTCTTTGATTTTTAAACGTTTGTTTACTTTTTTAGGAGACCATACGAGGGCCTTGCACCTGCTAGGCAAGCATTGGACCACTGAACTGCATTTTCCCCTACCCCCTTTTATTTTTGAGGCTGATTCTCACTGTCTAGCCCAAGCTGGTCTTGAACTTGAGGTCCTCTACCTCAACCTTCTCAGTGCTGGGATTATAGACGTGTTATACCATGCCTGGCTTCACTATTTCTTTATGATGAATGCTTTTTTTTTCTTGGTTAGATGAACTTTTTTGCCTACCCAAGAATTTAAAGACACTCGTCTGTTACCTTTCAGATGTTTTACTGTTTCTGTTTCAAAATGTAGTCTTTTATTAGTTTATTAAGTCTTCCAGGACACAATACCACTGGCTAGGTGGCTTAAACAGTAGTATTAATTTTCTCAGTTTGGGAGAAAGGTAGCCCAAGTTCAAGGTGTCTGAGAATTTGACTTCTTTTGGGCTCTCCTGGGCTGTGCATGGCTACTTTCTTGCTATATCTTTCATGGACTCTTCTGTGTAAGTACATGCCTGGTGTCTCTGTGTGTTCAAATTTTCACTTTTTAGGAAGACACTTTTTAGGACATAAGGTTAGAGCCACCTTACCAGCCTCATTTCAATTTAATCATCTTTTCTGTCTCCAAATGCATTCACTTTTTGAGGTACTGGAAGTTAGCACTTCAGCCCAGGCATTTGTGAGAGCCATGATTGAGTCTATAGCAGTCTCTGGTTCATCTGGAATTGAATCCATGCTGATATAGTTAGGAGGGCATGCAAAATTCACATTTCCATATGGCTATGAAGTTAAATGATACTGCATATTGAAAAGACTGTCCTCTGCCCATGGTTGTATACTATCACATTATTAAATGATGTGAGTTTGTTTCTGTAATATCTTTGTATCTGATCGTCTTTTTTTGTTTTCTTCCTTTTGAGACAGGGTCTCACTGTAGCTCAGGCTGGCCTCAGACTCTATAATGCTGGGATTATAAGTGTGCACATCACACTCAACTTTTCTCTTTCTTTATTTCTATTACTTTTTTTTTTTTGGTACTGATACTGGGGCTTGCACTCAGGGCCTAGGTACTGTTCTTTAGTTTTTTTTTCTTAAGACTGTTGCTCTACCGCTTGAGTTAACATAGTTGTACTTTTGAGTTTTTGAAAGTCTCATGGACTTTCCTGCCTGGGCTGGCTTTGAACCTTGATCTTCAGATTTCAGCCTCCTGGGTAGCTAGGATTACAGGTGTGAGCCACCCAGCTAGGTGTTTTTATTTACTGTCTTGGTATCTGACAGTATGAGTGTCAAGGTTTGTTCTTTAGGATTGTTTTGGGTATCTTCCTTGTTTTGCACTGTTTTTGCTTTATGTAGTTTACATATGACAGGCCAAACCCAATTGGTTATTCTCCTCTGACTTTGTTGTTCCTTCAGTATCTTTGCTAAGAGACTATCTTTCAGTAACATATGCAATTTGATCTTCGTGTGGTACACATAGACCCTGAAAAGTCCTAGCTATCTGTCACTTCTACCAGAGACCTCTCACTGAAGAAATGTCTGTCTATCCTTGAATCTGGGATCTTCCTTCCTCAGCCTCTTTGTGTAGAGATTACAGGCATGCAGTACCATACCCTGCTTGAGAATAGGCATTTTCATAGAGTAGAGTTCTTACATATAGACTGTGTGGTACATTTAAAAAAAAATTTTTTTTTTTTTTTGTTGATTGTAGTGCTTGAACTCAGTCCCTGGGGACTGTCCCTGAGCTCTTCAGCTTAAGGTGAGTGCTCTACCACTTGGACCACAGGGCCACTTCCATTTTTTTGGTGGTTAATTGGAGATTAGAGTCTTACAGACTTTCCTGCCTGAGCTAGTTTTGAGCCACAATCTTCAGATCTCATCCTTGGGCTGGGAAGGTGGCTCAGTGGTAGAGCGCTTGCCTTGCATGCATGAGGCCCTGGGTTCGATTCCTCAGCACCACATATGCAGGAAAAAAAAGCTGGAAGTGGCGCTGTGGCTCAAGTGGTAGAGCACTAACTTGAGCTGAAGAGCTGAGGGACAGTACCCAGGCCCAGAGTTCAGGCCCATGACTGGACCCAAATAAAATCAAACCAAAACAAAACAGATTTCATTCTTCCGAATAGTTAGGTTTATAGGTGTGAACTATCAGAGCCTGGCTAATTCTTCCTTCTTTCTTTCTTTTTTTTTTTTTGGGGGTCCGGTCGTGGGGCCTGAACTCTGGGCCTGGGCACTGTCCCTCAGCTCTTCAGCTCAAGGCTAGCGCTCTACCACTTGAGCCGCAGCACCACTTCTGGCTTTTTTTCTTTTTGCTTATGTGGTGCTGAGGAATCGAACCCACAGCCTCATGCATGCAAGGCTACCACTGAGCCACCTTACCAGCCCCTCTTTCTTTCTTTCTTTTGTTCATTCGTTCTTTTTTCTTGGTTGTGGAGCTTGAACTCTGGGCCTGGGCGCTGTCCCTCAGCTCTTTAGCTCAAGGCGAGTGCTCTAACCACTTGAGCCACAGTGCCACTTCTGGTTTTCTGGGGGTTTATTGGAGAGAGTCTCATGGACTTTCCTGCCTGGGATGGCTTTAAACCTTGATCCTCAGATCTCAGCCTCCTGAGTAGCTAGGATTATAGGCATGCACTGGTGCCTGGCATTTCAGTTTTTTTTTTTTAAATTGTGAAACTACTGTACAGAGGGGTTACAATTACATGGGCAAGATAATGAGTACATTTCTTATCAAGCATTGTAGCCACCTCCTTTGTTTCCCCTTTCCATCCCTTCCCATCCTCCCTCCGCTCCCCCCCACAATCCTCCCCCCCCCATTTCAGTTTTTTAAATTATTGTTTTATACATTTTTTGTTTTGTAGTCTAGCACATTATTTCATAAGTTTATTCTTAGGGAAGTATGTGCATATTATCATATGTATATATCATATATATATGTTTATATATATATATATATATATATATATATATATATATATATATTTACATTCCATATAGTGCACCCAGTTAAAGTGTGTAAATGAGCTGGGCATTGTAGTGATCTGTTATTCCAAAATCCAGGAGGCTGAAGCAAGAGGATCATAAAACTCAAAGTAAGCTTAGGCTCGGGCTGGGAAGGTGGCTCAGTAGTAGAGTGCTTGCCTTGCATACCTGAGGCCCTGGGTTCGATTCCTCAGCACCCCATAAGCAAAAAGAAAAAAGCCGGAAGTGGTGCTGCGGCTCAAGTGGTAGAGCGCTAGCCTTGAGCTGAAGAGCTGAGGGACAGCGCCCAGGCCCAGAGTTCAGGCCCCACGACCAGACCAAAAAAAAAGAAAAAAGTAAGCTTAGGCTACCTAGTAAGATCTTGTTCTCCCTGCTCTCAGTATGCAAATGAATGGATTTCGGTATTTTCACAGGGTTGTGTATTCATTGTACCAATCAACTTTTGAGCATTTTTATCACAAAAAAGAAACCTTAGACCCCTTTGCTATCATCCTTCAGTCACAGTCTCTACCATTTTGAAGCCCTGTTTGTCTAGAAACAGAAAGATAGCTTTTCTTAATCTAGACATGATAAGTGGAATCATATCATGCTTTGTGATTGGCTTTTTTTCTTAGCCTGACACTAAACATAGATACAGCAATTCCCCTCTTGGGTGTACACCCCAAAGTAAGGCTTCACACATGCTTCAGCATGTGTTATAATTAATTACTTATTTTTCAAATACTATTTCACATCACAGTTTATGTCCACCTGTCAGGCCATAGGCCTTCGTGTTATTTCCATTTGTGATTTTATAAGTAGTATTGCTTAGGACATGTAGGAGTTTTTGTATGGACCGTGTTTTGGGTTGTTTGGGGTGTGTATGGAGGAGTGCTGCATCTGTTGCCTCTTTCCTACAATGGCTGCTCCATTTCACGTCCGGCCAGCAGCTTGGGAGTGTCCTGTTTCTCTGTACCCTCTCAACTTGTTCCTTATCTATATGTCTATGATATAACCCTTCTGGGTGTTAGGTAGTGTCTCCTTGGGGTTTCGATTTGCATCTCCTTGATGGCTAATGTTAAGCATCTTTTCATGTAAGTTTTTTGTTTTTTTGAGAAAAAATTACTATTTATAGCCATCTTTGCCTTCTCAGAGGAGGAAGAGATTAGACCCCAAATGGTTTCATGATTTGTGCTTTAAAGACAGGAACAACCATCCATTCATTTTCCACCCCTCTTTTCTTCCCCAATTTCTCTCTTTAAATATGCTGAGTATATATCCTCTCTGAAGGGAGTTTTTCTTTTTCTTTTTTTTCCAGTTTCTTAGTCTGTTTTTAATTTAAACAGTCTTTGTTGTTTATGTTTTGGTAGTACTGTGGTTTGCAGTTAGGGCCCCAGGCTCTCATGTTTTTACCCAGGGCTAGTCTCACATCTTCATCTTCTTACCTAGGCCTCTCTACCTGGGATTTACAAGTTTGTACCACGATGCCTGGTTTATTTGTTAAGATAGGATCTTACTATTTCTTGTACTGACTCAGTCCTTCCTGTCTTTTGCTTCTTGAGCAGCTGGGATTACTTGGTGAGCCACCATGCCCAATCTTACATTTTAATGTACTTAATTTTTTTCTTTTTTCTTTTGATGCTGGGGATCAAACCCATCTTTTTATTTATACATGATAGGCAAGCAGACTTTTACTGAGCTACATACCCAGTCCTTTCTCCCTCTCTCCTTTCTTCCCTTATCCTCCCTCTTTCCTCCTTCTCCCCAGTCCCTTCCCTCTTCACTTAGAGTATTGGGAATGGAACTTAAGGCTTCATGCTTTCTAGGCACTATACACGCTGTGCCAGATCTCAGCCCTTATTTATTTTTGAGAAAGGATCTCACTGTGTATTCCAGGCTGCCAAAGCTTTCTTGAATGCTGAGGTTACAGAGCTTTCCCACCAGATTGTCTTTTATTATTATGTTCTAACTGTTATAGAAACAGTTACATGATTAACCAGTACTCCAATACTTTCAATTCTGTGTGTTGTCTTCTTACCCTCTTTACGATATCTTTTTTTTTTTGCCAGTCCTGGGGCTTGAACTTAGGGTCTGGGCACTGTCCTTGCTTCTCAGTGTTCAAGGCTAGCCCTCACCACTTGAGCCACATCACCACTTCTGGCTTTTTTTTTTTTTTTCTCTGTGTGGTACTATAGAATCAAACCCAGGGCTTCATGCATGCTAGGCAAGCACTCTACCACTGAGCCACATTCCCAGCCCTTTATGATACCTTTTGAAGCATATAAGTTTAAAATTTTAATGATCAGTTTCATTTTTCTTTTTTGTTTTTGTGCTTTTGATGTTAGATATAAGAAGGTACATAATCCAGAGTGGCAGTGATTGACAAAAAATGACAAAGATATGTTTTCTTCCAAAAGTTTTACAAGTTTAGCTCTTATGCTGAAGTCTTTGACCTGTTTGGAGCGTATTTTGTGTATAGTAGAAGGTAGAAGTCTTGCTTTATTTTTTTGCATATGGAAATCCAGTTTTTGTAGCACCACTTGGTGAAAGACTATCCTTTCCCCATGAAATTATCATGGCACCATAGACTAATCCTATTATAGAATTTCATTAAATGAAATCACACTATTTTCTGTCTGTCTCTCTCTCTCTATGTATATATGTGTGTGTATATATGTATGTTTGTAAGTATATGTGGTATATGGTACTGGGGTTTGAACTTAAGGCCTTATGTTTGTTAAGCAGGTGCTCTTGTCACTTAGCTCTTTTTGGCTCTAGTTATTTTTTGGATAGGGTTTTTTTTTTTTTTTTTTTCCTAGATAGCCATGGGCCAAAGTACTCCTATCTATGACTTCTATGTAAATGGTATCAGGTGTGAGCCACCAAGGCTGGCTTGTTTGAGATGAGGTCTTGCTAACCTTTTGTTTAGGCTGACCTTGTACCGTGATCCCCTTCAGCTCCACCTCCCAAATAGCTGGCATTATAGGCATAAGCTACATTGAATGGTCTCAGTATTTATGAGATTTATTGTGTTGTATATTTTTTGTACTTTTGTTTTCTGCCAAGTAAGTTTGTATTGTGTCAATATACCATCCTTTGTTAACTCATTCCTTGGTATATTATTTCTGGGTCTTGGCTGTTACAAAGTTATTATGAACCTTTTTCTACAATTTTACTTCTTTCTAGGATGTTCATTTCTCTGTAGTAAATATCTAGTATTGGAAAATGGCAAATCATTATTAGATTAAGTATATGTTGACTTTATAAGAAACTGTTTTTCTGAGTTTTTCTATGTCTTTGGTTTAGCAGGGTTACCATTGATGTAAGTATTTCTTCTGCTTTTCCCTCTGGTGTTCTTAATTTTTTTTTTTTTTTTTGGGTCCAGTTGTAGAGCCTGAACTCTGGGCCTGGGCACTATCCCTCAGCTCTTCAGCTCAAGGCTAGCGCCCTATCACTTGAGCCACAGCGCCACTTCCGACTTTTTTCTTTTTGCCTATGTGGTGCTGAGGAATCGAACCCAGGGCCTCATGCATGCAAGGCAAGCGCTCTACCACTGAGCCACCTTCCCAGCCCTCTTAATGTTTCTTAATGTATTGAGTTGGTTTGGAATGCTTGATCCTTATTTTTTTCAGTGTTGTTTTTGCCTCCTTTTTCTTCCTAGCACTCTTCATGAGTATATTTTAACTAAATTGTACCACATATGTCTTCTTATGTTATCTGAACTTCCTATCTTCCTATTTGCCCATACTTCAGTCTGTGTATTTTCTTCTGATCTGATTGCCATATTACTGATTGTCTTTGTTTTTGTCTAATGTCTGTTAAGCCAGTATTGGGATCTTAGTTTAACTTACTGCTTGTTTCAGTTGACTTTTTAGAGTTTTATTGTGGTTCTTTTTTAGTCGTTCCTCTCCCCCCCACCTCCCCAGGTAAAATGCTGTGTTGTTGTTTTTTTTCTAGTTCCTTTTACATATGAAGTGATGTAACTTTAGTGTCTGTCTAAGCACTCTGTCATGAGCATTATTCATTGGCTTATTTCTGTTGCTCATGTTTTGTCTTTGGTTAGTCTGTCTTCTTGAATACCAGATTATTTTAAGTGTCAGTGATAGTATAACATATAATAAAACTTATAAAGATTTTTCCTTCTTTTTTTTTTAAAGACCCTCCAAGGTTCTGGAGATTGGGCCCAGGACATTGTGTGTGTATCAGGGAAACACTGTACCTCTGAGCTGCATTCCCAGCCTTGTGGAAATAATTTTGAACCTGATGGTGTAAATACTGTCTCTAGTGAGGATTTTCTGTTGCTTCCAGGCTAGAGATATTAGGAATTCAGATTGCTTTATTAAAAAAAAATATTTTGGTGATGATCCTGGGGCTTGAACTCAGGGCCTGGGTGCGTGCAATTCCTGAGCTTTTTGCTCAGGAAATGCTCTACCATTTGCACTATGGCTCCACTTCTTGCTTTTTTTCTGGTTAATTGGAGATAAGAGTCTCTTGGACTTTTTTGCCTGGGCTGGCTTTGAATTTTGATCCTCAGATATCACCCTCCTGATAGCTAGGATTACAGGCATGAGCCACTGGAGTCCAGCTGTTTTTGAAATATATATATATATATATATATATATATATATATATATATATATATATATATATATATATATATATATATATATATATATATATTTTTTTTTTTTTTTTTTTTTTTGTCAGTTGTGGGGCTTGAACTCTGGGCCAGGGTGCTGTTCCTCAGCTCTTCAGCTCAAGGCAAGTGCCCTACCACTTGAGCCACAGCGCCACTTCCGGCTTTTTTCTTTTTGCCTATGTGGTGCTGAGGAATCGAACCCAGGGCCTCATGCATGCAAGGCAAGCACTCTCCCACTGAGCCACCTTCCCAGCCCTTGAAATATTTTTTGAAAAGTACATTTTATTGTGTATTTAAAGTATATAACATTATGTTTTAGTAAACTTTATTGTCCATATTTAATTATTATGAGCTTCCTTGGCTTTCTTTCTTTCTTTCTTTTTTCTTTTTTGCTGGTCATGGGGCCTGAACTGCTCTTCAGGTCAAGGCTAGTGCCATAGCACCAATTCCAGCTTTTTCTGCTTATGTGGTGCTGAGGTATTGAACCCAGGGCCTCATGCATGCAAGGCAAGCATTCTACCACTGAGCCACCTTCCCAGCCCTTTGGCTTGGTTTCTTGTGCTAGTGCTAGTGCTGTACTGGAGCCATACCTCATGCCTGGCTTTATAAGTATCATTTTGGAAACAGAATCTCATGAACTTTTCTTCTTGGGCTGTTTTTTTTTTGTCGGTTTTGGAGCTTGAACTCTGGGCCTGGGTGCTGTCCCTCAGCTTTTCAGCTCAAGGTGAGGGCTCTACCATTTGAGTTTTCTGGTGGTTAATTGGAGTAAAAGTCTCACGGACTTTCTTTCCGGGCTGGCTTTGAACCGTGATCATCAGGTCTCAGCCTCCTGATCTCAACTTCCCAAGTATCTAGGATTAGAATAAATACTCTCTCTATGTCTATTTTTCGGGAGAGTTTAAGAAGTATTGGTTTTAAATTCTTGGAAAGTTTGAATCAGACACTGAGCCATATGGTCTTAGATTTTTTTCTGGGAGGTGAGATTACTTTAATAATGCATTGAGATGCTTGGAAATAACATTTCATTTAAAAAAATTAGCCTATATCTAGTTTAGATTTTTATGAAGTAGCCAGTTTTTCTTAGATTTAGTTTCCTATTGCTACTACTACAAATTACCTCATATTTAATAGTGCAAAACAATAGCCCGATTTTCTGGAAGTCAGAATTTTGAAGTCAGTGTTACGTTGTTTATGTGCCAAGGGGTTAGAGTTTGTTAGCTTTTGCAGGTTCTTGGGAAAACCTCTTTCCTCACCCCTTGCACGTTCTAGATGCTTCTGTGTTCCTTGGCTTGTAGCTGTATCACCTTAATCTCTGCATCCATCTTTATGTCATATTCTCTCCTCATTTTGATCTTCTTGCCTCCCTTAACGATTATTTTGTAAGCCAGGTGCCAGCTCATGCCTGTAATCTTAGCTACTGGGGTAAGATCTGATGATTGAGGTTTGAAGCCAGCCCAGTCAGGAGACTAAGGGCCTGGGCACTGTCCCTGGGCTTCTTTTGCTCAAGGCTAGTATTCTACCACTTAAGCCAGAATGCTCTTTCTGGCCTCTTCTGTTTACATGGTACTGAGGAATTGAACCTAGGGCTTCATGCATGCTAGACAACGACTCTATCACTAAGCCACATTCCCAGCCTCATGAGATTTCCTATCTCTAGTAAACTACTCAGAAAAAGCCAGAAGTGGTGCTGTGGCTCAAGTGGTGGAGTGGTAGCCATTAGCAAAAAGCATCTCAGGGATAGTGCCCAGGCCAAGTTCAACCCCCAGGACCAATACAAAAATAGAATAAAATAAATTATTTTTTAAGAATTAGTGCTGAAAGTCGGGTGCCGGTGGCTCATGCCTGCAATCCAAGCTACTCAGGAGGCTGAGATCTGAGGATCACTGTTCAAAAGCCAGCCCAGGCAGGAAAGTCCGTAAGACTCTTATCTGCAATAAACCACTAGAAAACCAGAAGTGGCGCTTTGGCTCAAGTGGTAGAGCGCTTGCCTTGAGCTGAAGAGCTGAGGGATAGCGCTCAAGCCCAGAGTTCAAGCCCCATGACCCCCCCCCCAAAAAAAAAAAAAGAATTAGAGCTGAGCACTGGACACTATATTGAAAATGAGCTGTACAACTTGTGGGTGGGGAAGGGAAGGAAAAGCTGGGAGAAAGTGAGGGAAGGGATGATGACTTATGTAACTGTAACGCCTCTGTACATCATGATAAAAAAAAACAAAAACAAAAACAAAACTGGAGCTGAGGATTGAAGCCAGGGTTTGTGCAAGCCAAACACAAGTCCTACTAGTGAGTCTTGTGCACACACCCCTGGTCTTACTGCCTTGTTATGTAAGGGTTTTTCAGTTTCTCTTAGGCCCATCATGGCAAATCTGGATGCTTTCTCCATCTCAACTTCCTTATTACTTCAGCTGTATCTGGGATAATTGGGAGTAGGATATAGACATCACTCAGGAGAGTGTTGTTCTTTTTCTTTTTGTTTGTTGTGGGACTTGAACTTGGGGCCTGGTTACTGTCCCTGAGCTCTTTTGCTCAAAGCTACAGCACCACTTGGAGTTTTCTAGTGGTTAACTGAGTCTCACAGACTTTCCTGCCTGGGTTGGTTTTGAACTATGATCCTCCCAGCATAGGGATGATGTTCTTTTTTTTTTTTAGTCGGTCGTAGGGCTTGAACTCTGGGCCTGGGCACTGTCCCTCAGCTCTTCAGCTCAAGGCGAGCGCTCTACCACCTGAGCTACAGCACCATTTCCGGTTTTCTGGTGGTTTGTTGGAGATAGGAGTCTCACGGTCTCTTCTGCCCGGGCTGGCTTTGAACCGCGATCCTCAGATCTCAGCCTCCTGAGTAGCTAGGATTACAGGTGTGAGCCACCAGCGCCCAGCGGATGATGTTCTTAAAGTCTGAACTTTTAGGCTCACTTCACCTAATGGATCCTCAGTTTATGATCACCTGAAATCTTTGCTTTGTTTTCCATAGCCCAGGTCAGCTTCTATTTTTGGAAACAACTAATGCCAAATGCTTGATTTACCTCTCTGGGGATTCCTTCTTTGACAGATTTTCTTTTAATAATAAATGCATCTTTCCAGATCTTGTATCTGCATACTTACTTTGTCATCCTCACTTGCCATTTGTGGATGATTGTTCTGTCTTTTAAACATTTTGTATTCCTTTCTTGCTTTTTTTGTCATATGATACAAATTAAAAGGGAAAATTTTTGATGGCCATTTACTATAACATTCTCCTAATTGAATCGGATCACAGGAGAATCTTACTTGTTTAGGGATTAATAGCTAACTTCACACAGGTATACTTTATGAGGAAATCTTCGGATAACTTTGAGTATGACTTTTCACTTCTTTTAAGTGAAGAGGACATGAGTTCCAGTCTTAGGTGCTATGTGAAGCAGGCTTTAGAAGTTTCTGTCATCAAAGGGCGAAGTTCTTCTCTCTGTTGCTCAAGCTTGTGGCTTGTGACCTTTTGGCAGCCCTGGCTTTGCTTGGTAGATTAGTTAGATTAGGAACTTAAAGCTAAATAGATCCAAGTAAACTTAACACATGTAAAGATGACTTCTTAAACACCTGTGTGTATAAAATTGGGGATGAAATTTGTAGTTTTCACTTATGTGTTGCCTTGTTTCAGTATGAAGGCTTAGAATCATCTTTAAAGGATCCCAGCTTTGAGAAGGAGTCAACAGAAGCACAAAGTTTGGAGGTAAAAAAATAATAGCATAATGTAAACAGCTAGGGAAGAGATCCTTACTAAGTAAACATAAACTTTAAAAATAACATATCTTCTTAAAGTTAACTATGTCAAAGAAATGTGAAAACATCTCTGGATGTTCAAACTTAGACAAGTTAGAGGGGAACAGCACATTCCTGGCATAAATATTTAAAAACCTTGAGCTTAGAACTGGAGGTAAAGCTCAAGTGATAGAGGTTGGACCTTGAGCAGAAAAAGCAGTCAGAGCTGGAGGCCCTGTGGGCAAGCCCCAGTACTGGCACAAACAAAACCAACAGCAGCAAAAAATCCCTTGAGTTCTTGTTGCTAATGTGTTCTGAAAGAGGCATTGTTAGCTTATTGGACTCCAGAGATATGCAGAAAGAAGTTTTTCATTCTTCATTCCTGAGAAATGCATTAAGGTAGTCATTCCTTTTTTTGTGACACAGTTTGTTCCAGAAAGGAAATAGAATTCCTTTTCAGAAACTTAGTAATAAATAATAAAATAGAAATTGATTATTAGGAAATTTTAGAATTTTAGAAATTAGTTTATATAAGTTATAGTAACATTTCTTTTCCTCTCCATATAGTAAGATCTAATTAGTATTAGACTATTGATTTGCATTATATGTGACTGTTCTCTAAAAAGCACTTGTTGAGGTTTGTGGTGTAAACACTCCCACCATGGCCAGTTAAGGACTGAATGAGAAGTCTGAAATAGACATAGTTAACTTTCCTGAGCGGAGATAGATTCAGCTAGTTGTGGAAAGGAAAGCATGGTACTTTGTAGTTTACCTAGAAAAAGACAATGGGAGTGTCTCAGGACTGTTGAAGATGGAGGTGGTGAGTAAGTAGTCTGCTTCTGCTCATGATAAGTAGACCTTGTACCTTTGGTGTACGTGTTCAGTTTAGCTTGGCCAATCACAGCCACCCATTGTGTAATCATCGGAATATCTGGGTCATGATTCAGAATGCCCATGGAGAGTCCAAAGAAATATGAAATTGATTGAATTTCAAATGAAATCTTTAGTCTTTTCTATGTTCATTTGTTACTTGTTAATATGCTTAAGCACTGGTTGAAATTGTTCCATTTTATTTGTAGAACTAGTAGAAATTATTACTAGATTGGTAAATAAATACAGAAAGCCATTTGGCATATTAGTAGAAGAGCAGCATCTAGGAAGCAAAGACATTTGATGGTTTTGTGGATAAAATAAATATATCAGCTGGGCGTTGGTGGCTCACACCTGTAATCCTAGCTATTTAGGAGGCTGAGATATGAGGATTGCGGTTCAAAGCCAGCCCTGGCAGGAAAATCTGTGAGACTCTTATCTCCAATAAACCACGAGAAAACCAGAAGTGGCACTGTGGCTCAAGTGGTAGAGTGCTTGCCTTGAGCTGAAGAGCTGAGGGACAGCGCCCAGGCCCACGACCGACCAAAAAAAAAAAAAAAAATATATATATATATATATACACACACACCAGTTTGTTGTCAAGAGAATTGCATTTATATAAGCTACTGGTATATTTGTTTTTAGCTGCATTGAATATTTTGAATTTTACAAGTTTTTTTTTAAGGAATAGTAGTCATAATTGAGTACAGACTGTAATTTAATATAACTTTTGCAAAGTCTCATGGTTGATTCTATAAGTAAAAATCCAACCAATAGAGACATTTTGATTCAAGTTAAGAATTCCTATAATGAAGTAGTCAAAGTTGGGGAACTATATATAAATAAGTTTTTTAAACTACTGTATTATTTTTTGGTTATTTTAAAAAATAAGTTTGACCAAGGATCACAAAGGTCAGAGGTATGTTTACTATACTATTTAAAATCCAGTTGGAATAATCCAATAACAAATCACTTTAAATTAAGAAAAGTTGTAGAGAATGTTATCATTCAGTAAGGAATATTACATGAAGCAGTATTGATTAGTTTTGATTATATTTTTATGTGATTATGTTTCTATGTTAAATTGGATTTCTTACTATTTTTTTTAACATGCTTCAGAACAGTACTTAGTGAAGTTATTGCCTTTTTTGTAAATAAAGTTTTATTGGAATTCAAACATATTAATTCACTTAGGCATCATTTCTATTTCTCAGTGACATAGTTCATGATAAAGACTTCATAGCCTGACTTTACTATTTTCTCTCTGACTCTTTTCAGAAATTTGCTGACCACGACTAGAATTGTCATTTTAATGCTATAAAAACAAGCAATATCTATCTATGTAATTATTTGTCTATCATCTGTACTATGTATTTGATATATAATGTTTGAATATACTCAACTTATATACTATATCAGAAAATTCTATGTCTGTCTTGTTAAAGTTGACTTTCTATTTTAGGCAACCTATGAAAAATTGGATAGTTCCAAATCTAAACTTGAAGATGAAATACTATTCCTTGAAAAAGAGCTAAAAGAAGAGAAGTCTAAACATTCGGAACAAGAACAATTGGTAAGTATTTTGTATTTGAGGATATACAAAAAGAAAGGTCTAGAGTTTATAACACTAATACGACATTGGTTAAAATACATGGGCACTAAAAAAAAAATACTTGGGCACCGATGGCTTATGCCTCTAATCCTAGCTACTCTGGAGGCTGACATCTGATGATTACAGTTCAAAACCAGTCCAGGGGCTGGGATAGTGGCTCAGTGGTAGAGCGCTTGCCTTGCATGCCTGAGGCCCTGGGTTCGATTCCTCAGCACCACATAAGCAAAAAGAAAAAAGCCGGAAGTGGCGCTGGGGCTCAAGTGGTAGAGCACTAGCCTTGAGCTGAAGAGCTGAGGGACAGCGCCCAGGCCCAGAGTTCAGGCCCTGCAACCAACAACAACAAAAAGTGATAGTATACTAACCTTGAGCAAAAAAGCTCAGGGACAGTGCCTAGGCCTTGAGTTTACCCCCTGACTGACAAAACAAAAACATGAACATGCAGCCCAGATGTGGGAGTGTGTCCCTTTAATTACAGCACTTTGAAGGCAGAGGCAGAAAGATGTCAAGCTCCAGGTTGTACTGGAGCTCTCCCTATACCCTCCCCTCGCTGCCCCCCCTCCCCGCCCCCTCCTCAGCAAGAGTGTGCTTCAGAGAATAAAACAAGACAAAAGTTATATGCAAAAAAATGCATAAGGCCATAAAGTAGAAGGCAAAAATTTCCAGCTCCACTTTTCACTTCCTAAATGTTACCATAAGTATCTTGATCATTCTTTTGTTTTGCTCAAGGCTAGCATTCTACCACTTTGAGCCACAGTTCCACTTCTGGTAGTTTATTGGAGATGAGTCTCATCGACTTTCCTGCCTGGTTTAGCTGAACCACAATCCTCAGATTAGGATTTCAGGTGTGAGCCACCAGTGCTTGGCTGTCTTGCCAGTTCTTAGAGATATTTTCTACATGTGCTATAGAAGTAATCTATATAACGAATTCAGTTTTGGGTTGGTGGCTCAAGTGGCAGAGCATTTGCCTAGCAAGCACCAGGCCCTGAATTCAATCCTCAGCATTACATAAATGAATAAGTTGGCAGGTAAAGATAGATCAATAGATAATAGAGATACAGAGCTAGATAAAGTAATCACATACATAGTCATTAATTATTTTAGATTTAAAAGATATTTTAAAACCATTCTAATTTTCCATTTTAAAATCTGGCATAAGGAGAATTTTGGTATTTTTGTGATTATTTAGTGAAATGTGGTATCCTGTATGAATGCAGTGAATATCCAGGTTGAGATGAGATGCTACTGTTGAGTAGCTTTCATATAAAATTCTTTTCAGCATAATGCTAAGTCAAGTAAGAAGATGTATTCATTTAGTCCTGCACTTACTTGAGGACAAGTGAGTTAATACCATACCTAGTTGCCGGGTGCCAGTGGCTTACGCCTGTAATCCTAGCTACTTAGGAGGCTGAGAGCTGAGGATCACGGGTCAAAGCCAGCCCAGGCAGGATAGTCTGTGAGACTCTTATCTTCAGTTAATCACCAGAAAATCAGAAGTGGCACTGTGGCTCAAGTGGTAGAGCACTGTCCTTGAGCTGAAGAGCTGAGGGACCGTGCCCAGGCCCAGAGTTCAAGCCCCATGACTAACAAAAACAAAACAAAATATACCTAATGTATATCACATCTTGTAGGGTGAGGTGTTTAAATAGTTTATTGACTGATACTGTCTTTCCAGACGGCGGATATTTCAAAAAGGATACAATCTCTAGAAGATGAATCAAATTCTCTCAAATCACAAGTAGCAGAAGTAAGTTGAATTAATCTGATAGGGCTGTTGCTTTTGAAAATCATTTCAGTTTCATTGTTAGTAGTTAAGGAAATAACATTCTATAGAGATTTGAGAAATAGTGGATCTTGGATTTTTTTTTCCTTGAGGCACTTCAGGAAAGTTCCATCTTTCACTGTTTATTCCGCTATTGCTGTATACTGCAGTGTGTGGTACTTTACAGGAATACACTGAAAAACCTTCATGGAGTTAAAGTTTTAAGAGAGGAGATGCAGAATAAATAGTTATCAACAATTTGCTGCATAGGATATAATAGGCTACAAGAAGTTAAATCATAGTTGTGAGCAGTGGCTCACATCTATATTCCTAACTTTTCAGGAGGCTGAGATCATTAAGGTTACTGTTTTGAGGTCAGCCCAAATGAAGTTTCCAAGAAGTACTTGTCATCCCAACTGTGTTGGAAGCACAAATAGGATCAAGGTATAAGCCTGCCAGGGTAGAAAGAGAGAGATTGAAAATCAATGAAAGCATAAGGAGTAGTAGTAGTAATAGTGGAAAAGCACATGTCTTATAGGTTCAGGAATCTGAGTTCAAACCTTAGTACTACCACCAAAAAATAGGTTAAATCATGTGTTCATGGTTATACAGCAAATTACTGCAGAACCAGAACTAGTCTGATTCTTGGTCAGCCTTCTTACTATGCTGCCTCTACTAATACTGGCATGTTTTTGCTACTTGCTTTAATTTCATGTTGTATGGGAGACTTTGTAGAGATGAGCAGTAGTCTTAAATTAATTGCTTTAAACTCAATATATTTTATTTTATTTAGGCCAAAACAACCTTCAGAGTATTTCAAATCAATGAAGAACGACTTAAGGGAACAATAAAAGATGCTTTGAATGAAAATTCCCAACTTCAGGAAAGTCAGGAACAGGTTTGTACTCTGGAGAGTGTTCAGCTTGTAAATATAAATGTTTTGGGAAAACTCATTACTGACATGGGTAAGTTTCCCCAGAAAGTGAAAGAGCAGGATAATGTACACATACCTTGGTTTTTCTATTGTACAGATAATAAAACTTTGGGTACCCTCTTCTCCCAGAACTGAAGTAAGCCAGGGTATTCAGCATTCCTGTTACCATAGTAAACAGCTTTTAGCACCAATTTCTCAAAGCTAGACTGAAAGTGTTCAGGGAATACCAGTGGAGGTTGATGAAATTATCCGTCTGGAGCCTAAAAATAGAAGGAGTTCTGGCACTGGATAGTAAATGGACATGTTAATTTATAATCCCCTTGTACAATAATTTGAAGTTTTAAAAAAATTTTGGCTACAGGTCAAACAGAGATTTAGTTTTATATTCTCCCCTCTCCTCCCCAAGTGTAGACACTCCCACATATTATTTTTTCCTTCTGTTTTCCCAGTGAAGTTACAGTTTTTACTGGGGAAGATTTTTTTTTTTTGGGTACGGTCGTGGGGCCTGAACTCTGGGCCTGGGCGCTGTCCCTCAGCTCTTCAGCTCAAGGCTAGTGCTCTTCCACTTGAGCCACAGCACCACTTCCGGCTTTTTTCTTTTTGCTTATGTGGTGCTGGGGAATCGAACCCAGGGCCTCAGGCATGCAAGGCAAGCGCTCTACCACTGAGCCACCTTCCCAGCCCCATGGGGAAGATTTCTTATGATTCTATTATCATAGTTGCCTAAATGTTTTTCAGTGTGAATCATCTGATGTTCATTGATCACACATTTTCTTATCTAACCTTTTATTTTTCTTAGGGTTAATACTAATTGCTTCCTTTTATATCTAATTCATCCAGACACTCTCTTCTAGAGATGTCAATGTCTTATTTGTGCATTCTTCTGAATGCATGAATTCCTCTGTTAATTTATTTGTTAGTTTTAATTTTTTTTTTTTTGGATTGTGGGGCTTGAACTCTTGGGCGCTGTCCCTGTGCTCTTCAGCTCAAGGCTAGTGCTCTACCACTTAAGCCATGGCGCCACTTCCAGTTTTCTGGTGGCTTATTGGAGATAAGAGTCTCAAGGACTTTCCTGCCCGGGCTGGCTTTGAACTGTGATCCTCAGATCTCAGCCTCCTGAGTAGCTAGGATTACAGGTGTGAGCCACCGGCGCCCGACTAGTTTTAATTTTTTGTTGAATCAGTTCTTCTTGGGGACCTCCTTCCTTTAACCCACTAAGAAGTTGTTCTGTAGATAAGTTAGGCTTCTGTTGTCCTGAGATTTCATTTCACTCCTTTCCTGCAGACTCCCCTCAACTTTCTCCTGTGTTGGATCTTTGGTTTCTTCTTCTTCTTTTTTCCAATCCTGGGGTTTGAACTGAGGACTGGGGCACTGTCCCTGAGCTTCTTATTTTGCTCAAGGCTAGCACTCTACCATTTGAGCCAAAGTGCCACTTCCGGCTTTTTCTGTTTAGGTGCTATTGAGGAATCAAACCCGTTGGCTTCATGTATGCTAGGCAAGCCTCTTGCCCCTGAGACAGATTCCCAGCTCCAGATTTTCTATTTCTTGTACCTAAGACTTATTTTTTTCTTTTCACTAGCTTTCTGAGAAAAAAGGAGATAAAAATAATTTTTTGTAGAACTTTCATGCCTGAAACTGTTTTGTTTTACTGATATTTTCATTGGATACCATCTGGGTTGCAGTCCCCCCCCCCCCCCCCCCCCCCCATTAGAATGTTGATGTTATTTTCCTATGGCTTTCACTTTTTTTCTCTCCCTGGTCTGGAGATTATACTGAGGGCCTCATACTTGCTAGACAGGCACTCTACCACTTGTTATACCCCCAACCCTTTTTACTCTGTATTACATTTATGCCCAGTCCAGCCTGGATAGTGAGTGATTCTCCTATTCATGCTTCCTTCACAGGTAGCTGGGATGATAGGTATGTGCCATTATGCTGAATTTTTATTGGTTGAGGTAGAGTCTCATGAACATTTTTTCAGGGCTGGCTAGAACTGTGATCCTCTTGTTCTCTGCCTCCCACGTAGCAAAGATTACAAGTGTAAACTCTCTTTTTTTTTGGCCAGTCGTGGGGCCTGAACTCTGGGCCTGGGCTCTGTCCTTCAGTTCTTCAGCTCAAGACTAGCACTGTACCACTTGAGCTACAGCACCACTTCTGACTTTTTCTGCTTATGTGGTACTGAGGAATCGAACCCAGGGCCTCAAGCATGCAAGGCCCTCTACCACTGAGCCACCTTCCCAGCCCCAAATGTGAACTCTTAATACCTGACTAAGTTTCTCTTATTCTTTATAACTACTTTTCAGCCAACTTAAAAATTTTTAATTGTTATTTTAAAGGCTATGTTCACATGTGTACAGTTACGTAAGTCAGGTAAAGAGTACATTTTTTTTTTTTTTTTGCTGGTCAAAGGGCCTGAACTCTGGGCCTGGACACTGTCCCTCAGCTCTTCAGATCAAGGCTAGCGCTCTGCCACTTGAGCCACAGAGCCACTTCCGGCTTTTTCTGCTTATGTGGTGCTGAAGAATTGAACCTAGGGTCTCATGCATGCAAGGCAAGCACTCTACCACTGAGCCACCAGTGCTACATTTGTTCATTCTTTGTTCCTCCATTTCTATGCTCCACCTCTTTTTAATCATCAAAGTTCTTAAAACAAACATGTATTTACTGATTCCCTGTTCTAATTCTAAATGTTCTTTTAACATTTTAAGATTTCATGCTCAGTTACTCAACCTCTTTAGTAACTCGTTAGACCACTGGAATAGTCAATCCAGTTTTTTTCTTTAGTCTTCATTTGGTTTTATGTCAGTGACATCTGATTCTGTTACATATGCATAGAAAACAATTAGTTTCTGTGTAGTTGTATATGATAATTAAGCTATAATTTTGTAGAGCAATTAATTACTATTTGATAGAATAGAGTTTTAAAGATATTAGATGAATTTGACTTTATTTTTCATACATGTGGAGCATTTCTTTTGTGAACTTTCTGTTTAGTCTTTTTCCCCCCTTAATTTTCTTACTGACTTATAAGAAGCATTTGCATGCTAAGATTATTGTCTGTAGTTGTTTTAAAGTTTTGATTTGTGAATCTTTTGATATAGTCAAGTGTGTATATATATATATATACGTATATATATATATATATATATATATATGTACACATATATAGGTTGTGTGTGTGTGTGTGTGCATGTTCTGGGGCTTGAACTCAGGGACTGGGTGTTGTACCTGAGTTTTGTGTACAAGGCTAGCACTGTGCCTCATGAGCCACAGCTCTACTTTCGGTTTTTTGGTATTTAATTGGAAGTAAGAGTTTCACAGACTCTTCTTTTCAGGTTGGCTTCAAACTATGATTCTCAGATCTCAAGTGTTCTGAGTAGCTAGAATTTCAGGCATGAGCCAATGGTACCTGGAAAGTCTTCCCCCCCCCCCCCCCCGGAATTATTATAAATTTATTTTATGTATTTATTTTATTAAGTAGTTGTACAGGGAGGTTACAATTCCATATGTCAGGTTATTAGTACAATGCACCTCATTGCTACCTCTTTTATTGTTCTCCTCCAAGTCTATCTTTTTTTTTTTTTGGGTCTGGTCATGGGGCCTGAACTCTGGGCCTAGGAGCTGTCCCTCAGCTCTTCAGCTCAAGGCAAGCGCTCTACCACTGAGCCACCTTCCCAGCCCCCAAGTCTATCTTTTAATGAAAAATTTTATTCCATGTTCATAAATTCTTCCTTTTCTTTTTAAAATATATAGTAGAATATTTATGCAGGATCGGATTTGCCCTAGACAAATGGAATTTCTAAGGGTCAATTATCTTCAGTACAAAACAGCATAATAAATTAAAAAATTAACTTTTAATGCAAATAAGATACTGCACATTATATGGGATATGTGAGTAGTAGAAATAGCAGATCTAACAGATAAGTATATTCATTTGATATAAATTTATTCTGTAAATCAGTTGAAGAATGTTTAAGTGTGTGTTGCATTATATATATCTTGAAAGTTCTCTGAAAACAAGCCATTTTTGTCTCGTTTGTGTGACAGCACTGTGTATTATTGTCTCTTAGATACTTCTATGTATACAAGAGTGGTCTCTGTATATTACAAGAATTGAATTTCTTTGCTATTGTTTCCGTTTCAGCTTTTACAAGAAATTGAAGTCTGGAAAGAACAAGTGAGTGAACTTAACAAACAGAAAATAACATTTGAGGACTCCAAAGTACAGGCAGAACAAGTTCTCAGTGATAAAGAAAACCATGTCAAGGTAAATGGCCCTCCTGGTTTTAATGTTTGAGTTAGAATCTCATATTAATTCAAACATTTAAAATTTTGCTTTCAAAAGCTTTTATTTTGATTTTGTCCAGATTGTCAAACACTTCCTGCAGAAGAGTTTTGTAGCATTAACATATCATATGTTCTTTTCTATGTCTTCAGTATTTTAGCCTGGGCACTTAGTAAAGAAGGAAGAGAAAAATGGTTTTTCTATCATCTACTCTGTTAGTAAGAGGAAGTTGGAAAGAATTTGTGAAACCAAGTGGATAGTTAAGGTTTTATATCTATCTATACATACATACATACATATATATATATATATATATATACATATACACACATACGTATACATATATGTATATATACAGACATATACATGTATATGTGTATATGTACACATATGAGTGTATATGTATATATGCATATATGTCTATATGTATGTATATATAGTACAAGAACAACAAGATGGCTCTTACTTTCAGAGAACATTCAAAATAGTACTATAAAGTATTATATATACAGATACACATATGCATAGACATACACACATACACACACCAGCTTTAATAATCTAGGTTTGGGGATGTTACGTACTTTTATAGAGATCAACAATTTTTTTTGTTTTTTGTCAGTGTGGGGCTTGAACACAGGGCCTGGATGCTATTCCTGAGCTCTTTTGCCTCAAGAGTGGCACTCTACCACTTTGATCCACAGCTCCACTTCCAGTTTTCTGGTGGTTAATTGGAGATAAGAGTCTCGTGGACTTTCCTGCTTAGGCTGGCTTGGAACTGTGATCCTCATATCTCAATCTTTTTTTTTTTTTTTTTTTGTCGGGGCTTGAACTCTGGGCCTGGGCACTGTCCCTCAGCTCTTCAGCTCAAGGCTAGCGCTCTACCACTTGAGCTACAGTGCCACTTCTGGTTTTCTGGTGGTTTATTGGAGATAGGAGTCTCACGATCTCTCCTGCCCGGGCTGGCTTTGAACCGCAATCCTCAGATCTCAGCCTCCTGAGTAGCTAGGATTACAGGCGTGAGCCACCAGCGCCCGGCATCATATCTCAATCTTCTGAGTAGCTAGGATTCCAGGCATGAACCACCAGCACCTGGCCAAGCAATGTAGAATTTTTACAAAATAAATTGAGTTGAAGCTTGACTCGAATCACAGGAATAAAATAATTATTATGAAGGTTTCTTATTTCCTTTCCTCTCCCCAAGCCCCTTTTTCTTGGATATTCTTTTAATTCTTATACTTTCAAACTACAAACAGATATGCAAATGTATCAAATAATGAGATGTAAGACTAATATGAATGTTAAATGAATGTTGTTACATTGAAAGTTGCCAGTTCTGTCTAGCTGATATACCCATGCAGTGTCTTTTCTAATCTTTTTTTTTTTTTTAAATTTAATTTAATTTTATTTGTGAACATACTGTACAGAGGAGTTACAGTTACATGGGCAGGATAATGCGTACATTTCTTACCAAGCATTGCAGCCTCCTCCTTTGTTTACCCTTCACATCCCTTCCCAGCCTCCCCCCTCCCCCCCTAATCCCAATCCTTCTCCTTCCCCCCCCCTCTAATCTTTTAAAAACACAATGGGATAAGGAATGAGTTTAATCAACCAAAAGACATGATTGAACTGAAGATGACACCCCATCTTCTGTTTTCATAGGGAAAGATTGTTCAGGACTAGCTTAAATTCATTATTGGAAAAGATGAAAAGGGCATATTCCAAAAGGTAGCTAACAGGATATCAGGAAGCAGTAAAACAAGTATAGACAGGGACTCAACCTGTCTTTTGACAGGGTTACTGTAGGTCAGACACTCATAATCCTGTCTTCACTTAGACATAGGATAAGCACTTATACAACCAGCAGTTTAACTCAGTCTTTCCCCTGTACTCAGTCACAGTTTTTTTTTTTGGGTCTAGTCATGGGGCCTGAACTCTGGGCCTGGGTGCTGTCACTTAGCTCTTCAGCTCAAGGCTAGCGCTCTACCACTTGAGCCACAGCACCACTTCCGGCTTTTTTCTTTTTGCTTATGTGGTTCTGAGGAATCGAACCCAGGGCCTCATGCATGCAAGGCAAGCGTTCTACCACTGAGCCACCTTCCCAGCCCTCAGTCACAGTTCTTAAGGGGCCCTAGGGCTCTCATAGATTGCTGTTAAGAATGCTTGCTGTTACGAATGCTTTCAAGATTCTATCTTTTAGCCGGGCACTGGTAGCTCAGGCCTGTAATCCTAGCTACTCAGGAGGCTGAGATCTGAGGATTGCGGTTCAAAGCCAGCCCAGGATGCAAAGTCCGTGAGACTCTTATCTCCAATAAACTACTAGAAAACCAGAAGTGGCGCTGTGGCTCAAGTGGTAGAGCACTGGCCTTGAGCTGAAGAGCTGAGGGACAGCACCCAGGCCCAGAGTTCAAGCCTAACAACTGACAATCGATCAATCAATCAATAAATAGTGAAGAAGGGAAAAAAAAAAAACTCCAAAAGATAGAATCTCTTGAGTCATAGGCCACTTCTGGTTTTCTGAGTAGTTTACTGGAGATAAGAATCTCTTGGACTTTCCTGCCTGGGCTGGCTTTGAACCATAATCCTCAGATCTCAGCCTCCTAAGCATCAAGGATTACAGGCGAGAGCCATCTGCACCTAGCAGTTTCTCATTATTTATATACAGTTGACTTTTGTGTATCCACAAGCTCTACCCCTGTGGATTTAACAATCACAGATTGACAGTATTAAAAATAAAATACACCTCCATTGAACATGCGAGGACTTTTTTCGTTGTAGTACTTCTCTAAATAATACAGTGTAACACCTATCTACATAGTATTACTTTATAGTAGGTATTGTAAATAATCAGAGATGATTTAAACAATACAGGAGAATGTGTATAGATTATATATTTTTTAATTTTATTTATTTATTTATTGTTGGATGTGGGGCTTGACCTCTGGGCCTGGGTGCTGTCCCTTAGCTCTTCAGCTCAAGGTGAGCGCTCTACCACTTGAGCCACAGCACCACTTGCGGTTTTCTGGTGATTTATTGGAGATAAGAGTCTCACAAGACTTTTCTGCGGGGCTAGCTTTGAATGTGATCCTCAGATCTCAGCCTCCTGAGTAGTTAGGATTACAAGTCTGAGCCACCGGGGTGCCCTGTTATATATTTTAAATAAGGGATTTTGGTGGCAGTGGTGGTGCGCCATGTCCTGGAGCCAATCTCCTTTGGATACTAAGGGATGACTGTGCTTTTCTCCTCCAAACTTACTGTACTCTGCGTTCCTAATCAGAACACAAATGGGAACTTCTCAAAGCCGTAGGCCCTGTTATTTCTACCTGGAAGCCTGAAGGCAGGAGAGAGAGACTACACAGTGAAAATTTTAGAGCAGGGTGGATCTTCCCAGAGAAATTTATGGCATGGTCATTTTATTATCTGTAGTGCTAAAAAATCTTTTCTTTTCTTTTTTTTTTTTTTTTGGTCGGTCATGGGGCTTGAACTCTGGGCCTGAGCGCTGTCCCTCAGCTCCTACAACTCAAGGCAAGCACTCTATCACTTGAGCTACAGCGCCACTTCCGGTTTTCTGGTGGTTTATTGGAGATAAGAGTTTCATGGACTTTCCTGCCCGTTCAGGCTTTGAACTGCAATCCTCAGTTCTGAGCCTCCTGAGTAGCTAGGATTACAGGCGTGAGCCACTGGCACCCGGCCAAAAAGTATTTCTTAACTCTAGAAAACAAAAACAAAACCCCTGTTATTTATTTTCTAACATTCCCAATTTGGTTCTCTCTCTCTCTCTCTCTTTTTTTGTCCTGGAGCTTGAACTTTGGGCCTGGACGCTGTCCCTGAGCTCTTTTTGCTCAGGGCTATCACTGTACCACTTTGAGCCACAGTGCCACTTCCCTTGATTCTCTTTTATAATTTTTTTTCTGTACCTCAGTTGAAGTATCAACCATTTGTTTACTTGAATAAGTAAAAAAATCCTATGATCTTTTTGTTTAGACTTCTCACTTGAAGATATGATTTGATTGCATACAGAATTTACTCCCATGTTAATAACACTCCTAATTGGATCATGTGAGCAATGTCATGGAAGTAAATATTTTTTTCTACTTTGTAGCCATCTATTAGTAAGAATGGGCCATTATCAGATTCTGTAGTTGATATAGTAATAACTAGAGTAAGTTTTGTGTTTTGATTTATTTATTGTTATTGTACTGAGGAGTTACGATTACATGAGTTAGTGTATTTCTTTTTGAACAATGTCATGACCCCTTCCCTTGTTCTCTCCCAGTTCTTCCCTCCCATCCCCATTTGCAAGTTGTATAGTTTATTTTTCAACATAGGGTCTATGAGTATCACCACTACATTTTTTTGCCCTTTGTCCCACCATTTTTGTCCCTGTCCCCCCTCCCCTCCCCCTCCCAAAGACAGATAAATGAACAAACAAGATAAAAGGAAATGAAAACAAGAACAGCAATGAAGAATAAAAATCTTGTTTCCACTTCTTGGAGTTCATTTTGATAAATAGTATTTTATATGATCAGATGCACATAGCTGTTATGGCTATATGATTCTTTCCTAGGAATATCCTAACTTGAGCTGGGTGCTGGTGGCTCACTTCCATAATCCTATCTATCTACCCCGGAGGCTGAGGTCTGATGATTGAAGTTTATGTAAAATGTGAAATCAGAACAAAACGATTAATTATTAAAAATAGAGGAAAGCATTAAAGGGAAATTCCAGGGGTAAAGACCTAAAGAAAAGAATGAACTAATAAAGAAGTTAAGCATCAGGGTTACCGAAATGTAGCAGAATTCAGGAAACGTCCAGTAACCCAGAAGGTAGTTTGGCCTTAGACTTGGTAAATAGGGAACTTGGGAGGTGTGAAAGGTAGTATAGTAAATAGGAAGCTTGGGAGGTGTGAAAGGTGTTATAGTAAATAGGATGTTTTGGGATGGTTTTGTTTTATTGGAAACTGCTGTTTGTCACTTATACTGGCACCTGTGTGCAGCCCTTTCTGTATGCTGCCACCTGTGCATGGCCTCTTTGCTATTTAAATCACAGTGTGAGAGAGCATGGTTACTGTGCTTCACTACCTGATGAGTGGGGCATAGTATCCACGGCTAATAAAGACTCCTTGTCCTTTTTATCTCAGTCGGTGGATATATTTGCAGGAAACATTTGTAGGAGCCGGGATTCTACCAAGTCAGCCTGGGAAGAAAAAGCCTGCATGAGACTCTTATCACCAATTAACCACTCAAAGACTGGAAGTGGAGCTGTTGGTCAAAGTGGTAGAGTGCTAGCCTTGAGCCAAAGAGCTCAGGGAGAGTGCCCAGGCTCTGAGTTCAAGGCGCCCCCTCCCTCCCCCACCAAACAAACAAACAAACAAACAATTTTAACTGGAGTAAGTTTTTATCTTGCTGGGTATAATAGTCAATGAATTTTGGAGTTTTCAAGACTGTGTACATACATTGATTACAGAAAAAGAAGAGCTCACATACTATTGTTTATGCTGATTGATTTGGAAACTTCTGTTGTATATTTCTAAGTTTTTAAGCCCTTAGTATAAAGCTTTACCCTCTTGTTTTTGTTTTTCCTCTGCTCAATGTCAAGTCTTTGACCCAGCGCTTGCTAAAGATGAAAGATTGGGCTGCTGTGCTTGGAGAAGACCTAACTGAAGATGGTAACTGGGATTTGGAAATGAAGAGTGAGTCAGAAAGTGTTGCTCACTTAGGTATTAAGTCATGACCCATCCTCTTTTGATAAATGATGACTAGCTCTTCTACTTCCTTTGTGTCCCCAAATGCGCCATATTCTTTGTTCACATCTGTTTTTGAAACAGAGTCCTTCTCTCACCATCCCATAGTTTATCTGTGGCTGGAATCAGACGTGTTCAATAAACCTTTCTGCACTTCTTTAGACAGACGTAGCACCTCTTCCCCTCTGTTCTCTCTCTCTTTTTTTTTTTTTTGTCAGTTATGGGACCTGAACTCTGGGCCTGGGTGCTCTTTGGCTCTTGAGCCTCAGTGCCACTTCTGGGTTTTTCTGTTTGTGTGGTGCTGAGGAATCAAACCCAGAGCCTCATGCATACAAGGCAAGCGCTCTACCACTGAGCCACCTTCCCTCTCCTCCTCCCCCCCCTTCTCTTCATGTTCAACATAACTTTGTTGTAATACTTTAAAAAGTCGCATTATAATTATTTTAATGATTGTTTTCCCTTGTATTGGAAGTTAAGCCTTTGAATGAGTGATTAGCTTAAAAAATGTGTTATAGAAATAAATAATTCATGATATATCTTTTGCTTTAGTCATATGGTACTTTACCATAATCATCATACCAAGTTATTACTGCTTTTGCTGGTTGCTTTCTGGACTTACTTTGGAAAAATAAATTAATTAGTACCAATTATAACAATAGTATAGAGAAGTCCTTTATACTCTTCACCTAATTTCCTCTTTAATATTGTCTTCTGTTTCCCCTGACTCACTGTATAATTAAAAAGATCCATTAAGAATGAAATAATTTGAATTAATTCTTTCAGGTTATTAACATGTAAGAAAATTACATTCACAAACTGATTTCTTTCTTTTTTGGTGGTACTAGAGTTTGAACTGAGGATGTTGCACTTACTAGGCAAGTACTCTGCCACTTGAACCATGCCTCCAGCCCAGAAAATTAAAATTCCCAAAGTAAACAGACACAGAAATCTTTCCTTATTCACAGAGGGTGCTTTCCAAGCTCTGTAGTAGGTGCCTGAAGGTGACTTATCACTGAATGACCTCTCTAGATGCTGTGTGTTATCCTGTACCTACATACTTGTGATAAAAGTGGTAAAGTAGGCACAGGAAGAGACTCATGACAGTAATATTTAACATACTTATTGCAATATACTGTAATAAAAATTATGTGAGTATATTATCTTTCAGTTGTGATGCTGAAGCAGCTCATATGATAACTGAGATGGCTGCTAGTGATATACAGCGTGGACACCCTGGAAACAGGGATCACATGTGGTTTAGGTAGGGAACAGGACTAGGACTACATGAATTTCATCATGCTACTCTGGAGGCATAGTTTACAGCCTAGGAATCTTTTATAGAATTTTCCACCTACTATTTTCTGACCATTTATGTAAGTGCAGAACTCACAGATAGATAAAGGGGGCTCTTAGAAAGTTGAGTCTGTAGGCTGGGATGTGGCTTAGTGGTAGAGTGCTTGTCTAGCATGTGTGAAGCCCTGGGTTCAATTCCTCAGTACCACATAAACAGAAAATAGAAAATTTTAAAATTTACAAAATAAAAAGAGAGTTGAATATGTACTTTTTTGTATTTCATCTTGTAAGAAATCATCCTTATTTTCTGATAGAGTTTATGCTTATTTAATTAAGTTATTTGAGTCTGGGTTGTAATTCCATTCATATTTTGGCAGAACTAGGGTTTGAACTCAGGGCCTTATACTTGCTAGACAGGTGCCCCCTCCATCGAACCACTCTGCCAGCCCCTAATTCTGCTGTATTTTGGATGTTGAAAGACTCTTAGGATTATTTAAGGCTATGGTCTGCATTTAGGTCAATTCTCAATTCTCATTATAATATGTTATTGAAGTTGCTGAAGAGCCCTTTAAAATACAAAGTTACTTCCAGTACTTTTATTGTTTAGCCTCCAGGGAGTAGATTCAAGGCCATTCTGCTTTATTCCTAATTCCTGTTGTAATTAGAAGAGGGATCATAACTGTAATCATTTGGGTGTCTGTTTAGTATTGTACTGTCTTCTCAAATTATTATGTGTTTGTTTTTTACTATAGATAATCCACCAAAAGGAGCCTTGAAGAACCTGATTTATGCTGCTAAGGTTTGCACTACTACTTAAATATAAAGAATGAAGAGGAGGTCAGGGAATGTGGCTTAGTGGTAGAGTGCTTGTCTAGCATGCATGAAGCCCTGGGTTTGATTCCTCAGTACCACATAAACAAAAAGCTGGAAATGGCTCTGTGGCTCAGGTGATTGGGTGCTAGCCTTGAGTAAAAGAAGCTCAGGGACAGTGCCCAGGCAGAAAAAAAAAAAAAAAAAAAGGAATAGATAGAACATAGGTTAAACCTATATGTTCTTAGTAACTATTTTATTGTTCCTATGTAAGGGTATTTAAACAATGCTCAGAATTTTCATCAATTGCTTTTCATGTATTTATTTTTAGGTGGTATTAGGGTTTGAGCTAGGGCCCCATGCTTACTAGGCAGGCAGATGTCTTATCACTTGAGGCAGACCGCCCCCCCCCCATCCCCTTTTGCTTTTGTTCTGTTTTTGAAAAGGGTCTTGTTTTTCTGCCTTGCCTAGCCAATATCAATCCCCTTATTTAAGCTTTCTATATAACTGGGATGACAGGGCTCAAATCGTGTTCTTTGCTTCCTGAGTAGCTAGGCTTATAGACGTGAGCTACTATACCTGGCTTATTACTTTTTACTTTTCATTTGTGTGTGTGTGTGTGTGTGTGTGTGTGTCCTGGTGTTTGAACTCAGAGCATAGGTACCATCCCTAAGCTTCTTTTTCTCAAGGTTAGCATTCCACCACTTGAACCACAGTGTATTTTGGCTTTTTTTTTTTTTTTTTTGATCATGGGGCTTGAACTCTGGGCCTGGGCACTGTCCCTCAGCTCTTCAGCTCAAAGCTAGTGCTCTACCACTTGAGCTCAGAGCCACTTCTGGTTTTCTGGTGCTTTATTGGAGATAAGAGTCTCACGGACATTCTTGCCTAATCTGGCTTTGAACTGTGATCCTCAGATCTCAGCCTCCTGAGTAGCTAGGATTACAGGCATGAGCCATGGGCTCCCAGCTACTTTGGCTTTTTTGGTAGTTTATTGGAGATAAGAGTCTCATGAATTAGACTCTAGCCTTTGAACCACAATCCTCAGATCTCAGTCTCCTAAGTAACTAGGATTACTGGCATGAACCACTGGTGCCTGGTTACCTTTGCTTTCTTTCTTTCTTTCTTTCTTTCTTTCTTTCTTTCTTTCTTTCTTTCTTTCTTTCTTTCTTTCTTTCTTTCTTTCTTTCTTTCTTTCTCTCTCTCTTTCTCTCTCTCTCTCTCTCTCTCTCTCTCTCTCTCTCTCTCTCTCTCTCTCTCTTTCTGTCAGTTCAGGGCCTCATGCTTCCTAGTCAGGCACTCTTCTGCTGAATCATAACTCCAGCCTCTTCATGTGCTGCTTATTTTTATTTATTTTTTGAGATAGGGGATCTTGCTTCATTCCTGCTACATGCCTGGACTTTAATCCTCTAATTTTTACTTATTTCAATAGCTGGTGTGACAGGTGCATGCGGCTCACACCCAACTTCTGTTGAGAATGGGCTCTTGAGGACTTTTTTTACCCAGGCTGGCCTCAAACTATGATTTTCTTGATCTGGCCTTCTAAGTATTTAAGATTATAGGGGCAAGCCACCAGTGTTCAGCTTTAATTTTTTTTTTTTGTATTTAGTAATTCACATACTTTTTAGAATTCATTAAAATAAAAAAAATTTAAGGTTTGGTTGGAGACATGACTTAAGAGATAAGAGTGTCAGCCAGCTAGTGAAATGTCAGATACCAAGTTCCAGTCCCAGTCTTAGACCAAAAAAGAAAAATGTCAAGTTCTACCTATACTCATTTCTTCAGATAAGGCCTATACTTAAGATGTTTACTATGTTTTATCTTATACTTCCTGTAGCACATTTTTTTCTGTTAGTACTTTCTTCCAGTTCCAGATCCTATTGGCAAATGAATACTAGATTTTACTTCTGCCCTATAGAGTTCTTATGATGGTAATGTTTGAAGGCTGCTTCAAGCACAAAATGTATTGAAAATAGATAGAATGAAAAGAGCCACTGTTGAAGCCTGCAGTGGAAAGTATGCACTATTTTTCTGTATCCCTGCACTACAACTTAACTATTGTTAACTTTACTTGCTTTCTAAGATGGAAGCTGCATTTTTGGTTTCCACACATTTATTGATAATTTCATCTAAGTGATAAATAGCTTCAGAATCAGGGCTAACATGTTGAGGTGAATGTATGTGTGTGTGTGTGTGTGTGTGTGTGTGTTTTACTTTTGTATAACTGATCATTGTTTCTTTTTCCATTCTTTAAAGTTAAATGCTTCTTTAAAAACGTTAGAAGGAGAAAGAAACCAAATTTACATTCAGTTATCTGAAGCAGATAAAACAAAGGAAGATCTTACAGGTAAAATTTTCCAAATAAATACATCTCCTTGTGGAGAATAAATTTATTAAATCAATTATGGAAAGAACAATTTCATTTTTTTCACTCTTGCTTTTATTGACTATTTGTAATAAATTAGTCCTAAGTTTGGTTGTTCTTGTAGGTAAAGCCATCTTATTTGGTCCTGTTTTATATGAAGTTAATGAAATAGTTTAAAAAATATGAAAAACTATGATTTAACTGTTATTATTTAATGTTTTTGCTAATTGCAAAATTGATCTTCAGTAATGCATTAATTACAGTATGGTTTGCATGCTTAATTAATATAAATGCATGTAGCTCATGATCACATATTGGAATGCTATTAGACCTGTAGAAATGAAGGTTTCTCTTTTCATTGAAAATATTTCTGTTATTGTACTGTCTGTATTTGTATTTTTTAAAAAAGTAAATAAAGTAAGGCACAATCACACATGTGTAACTCCAACTCCTCAAAAGATAGAGATTGGGAAAACTGTGTTGTAATGCCAACTAGGGCAAAGGGTTAGTGAGACCCCCATCTTAAGGTAGTCATGGTGGTGCGTTCCTTTGATCCTACTTAGATTGAAGGTCATAGATAGGATTGTAGTCTAGGCTACAATCCTGGGCAAAAATAGGAAACCCTTCCTGAAAAATAACCAAAGTATAATAGGCCTGGGTATGTAGCACATGTGGTAGAATGCCTGTGTGAGACCCTGAGTTCAAACCCAGTAATACTACCTCCACCACCAAAGAAAGTAAGTTCTTTATGCTGTTTGGAGTTTTACAAGTTGGTACACATCTCATTTTGAAAAATTAAACAATTCTAATATGTTTATAGTAAAAAATGCTAAGGACATAATTCAAATGTCAGCAATGGTTAAGCCTGAATATGGGATTGTGGGCAGATTTTTTATTTTATTTACTTTTTATTTTATTTTATTTTTTAGTCGGTCCTGGGACTTGAACTCTGGGTCTGGGCACTGTCCTTCAGCTCTTCAGCTAAAGGCGAGTGCTCCATCACTTGAGCCAAGTGCCATTTCTGGTTTTCTTGTGGTTAATTGGAGATAAGAGTCTCAGGGTCTTTCCTGCCTGGGCTGGCTTTGAACCATGATTCTTAGATCTCACCCTAGGATTAGAGGCCTGGCTTAGATTTTTTTTTTTTAAACATAACAGTTTTTTTTTTTAAAAGTCAGGGGCTGGGAATGTGGCTTAGTGGTAAAGTGCTTGTCTAACATGTATGAAACACTAGGTTCAATTCCTCAGTACCACATAAACAGAAAAGGCCGGAAGTGGTGCTGTGGCTCAAGTGGTAGAGTGGTGCTATCCTTCAGCAAAAGAAGCTCAGGGACAATGCTCAGGCTCTGAGTTCAAGCCCCAGGACTGGCAACCCTCCACCCCACCTCCCCCTGAAAAAACCCCAAATTTCTGTAATAGATGAACTATATAGTTAAAAAATGCTTGAAGCTGGGCACTGGTGGCTCATGCCTATAATCTTAGCTACTCAAGAGGCTGAGTTCTAAGGATCACAGCTGGAAGCCAGCCAGTCTCATGGAACAAGTCCATGAGACTCATCTCCAACGAACTACCAGAAAACCAGAAGTGGCACTGTGGCTGAAAGTGGTAGCGTGAGGGGAAAAAGCTCAGGCTCTGAGTTCAAGCCTCAGGACTGACTCTTCCAAAAATCTTCTATCTTCTTAACCTCCTTGAAAACTTTCTTTCTTTTTTTTTTTTTTGGTTGGCCATGGGGCTTGAACTCTGGGCCTGGGCGCTGTCCCTCAGCTCCTCAGCTCTTCAGCTCAATGCGAGCGCTCTACCACTTGAGCTACAGCGCCACTTCCGGTTTTCTGGAGATAGGAGTCTCATGGTCTCTCCTGCCCGGGCTGGCTTTGAACCGAGATCCTTAGATCTCAGCCTCCTGAGTAGCTAGGATTACAGGCGTGAGCCACTAGCGCCCGGCCCTCCCTGAAAACTTTCTTTCCTTTTAACTCCTCAGTTGGAAATTACATGTAAATATAGGATACTCTTATTAAATGTCTTGGGACTCTTTTAAGTAATAATATTATTTAATATTTACTTTTAAAAGATTTTATTATTTAAAAAACAAAGCAATGTAGCAAATTCCTTAGGTAAAATATTGAAAAGCATTTGGGTAGACAAAATATATTGCAGATTTTCTCTTGATGTTTGAGAAAGTTGATTGTTTTTAGTAATTTTTATCTTTCTGAAATAATCCTATGCAGCTCAAAATATTCACTCATTTCATAGTGACTTTTCAAAAATTTCTTTAGAGCAAATTAAAAGTCTTCAGGATGAACAAGTTTCTTTGCAGTCAGAAAACACAGAATTTGAAAGTGAGAACCAGAAGCTTCAGCAGAAACTTAAAGTTATGACTGAGCTGTATCAAGAAAATGAAATGAAACTTCACAGGTAATAAAAACTGTTGCTAGTTCCATTGAATGGCAGGTAAAGTAACTTTAAAAGTATATGTTGTTGTAAAAACCAGTGCCATGAGCAAAAAAAGTTGCTCATGCCTATAATCCTACTGACTGAGAACACAGAGATCTGAGGATAGCAGTTTGAAGTCATCCTGGGAAGGAAAGTCTGTGAGACTCTTACCTTTAATTAACCACCACCACAAAAAAAAAAAATCTGGATGTGGAGCTGTGGCCTAAGTAGAAGAGCACTAGTCTTCAAGATAAAAGGTTAGGGATAGCACCCAGGCCCTGAGTTCAAAACCCAGGACCGGTACAGACAGACAGACAGACAGACAGACAGACAGACAGACAGACAGACAGACAGACAGACACACACACACACACACACACACACACACACAGGACCGGTGTATACACACACACACACACACACACGGGATAGCGGATAGCACACACACACACACACACACACACACACACACACACACACACACACACACACACACACACACACACACACACACACACACACACACACACGGGATAGCGGATAGCGCCCAGGCCCTGACACACACACACACCATATGCTATGTATTAAGCAGCTATTATTATTAGATGTCCTCAGTTTACAGTTGGATTATACTTTTTAAGTTCTTTTTTTTATTTTTGTTGATCATGGGGCCTGAACTCTGGGCCTGGGCACTGTCCCTGTCCCTCAGCTCTTTAGCTCAAGACTAGTGCTCTACTAATTGAGCCACAGTGCATTTCTGGCTTTTCTTGCTTATGTGGTACTGAGGAATCAAACCCAGAGCCTCATGCATGCAAGGCAAGCACTCTACCACTGAGACACCTTCCTAGCCCCTTGTCAGTTCATTTTTAAGAAACTTAACTTGATTTTGAAATACTTTCTTCAAGGAAGTAAATGTAAAAGATGTTAGAAGATAATTCACAAAATCATTTTACTTCAAGTAAATAGTAATATTATTGCCTTAAACTTACTACTATTGGCTAGGTAAAAAAATCCAGTTGATGACTTGTGATGGACCCTTCTTTGATGATTAATTCCTTCTCCATCCTTCTCAAGCACATTACTCCTGCCTCGGTGTTCCTTGCCTAGTTGCTCAGGAAAGCTGTTCATCCCATTCCATGCCAGTTCTAGGGCTTGAACTCAGAGGGCTTGTGCTCATTTGGCTGGTGTTCTGCCACTTCCACCACATATCCAGGTCTTCTTTTTACTGGTTATTTTGGAGATGAAGTCTCACAAACTCTTCTGCCTAGCTGGCTTCAAACTGCTGTACTCTCAGCTTCCTGAGTAGTTAAGATTACCGGTTTGAGTCACTGCTGACCAGTGGCATTATCAAAGGGAAACTGAAACATTTTCTTACTCATGTCCAGTGAATTATGCTAATAATTGTTCTTCAGAGTAGAACACAGAGAAATTGATGGAATCAGTACAAATACTAGATTTATACTCTTGCCTGCAAGTGAGTGGACATTCAGTTTTTTTCCTAGATGTTGGCAGATGTTTTTCTGTGACTGATATATTGCTACTAGATTCACTACTTGTGAGTACTGTGCCTCAGTCCAGTTACAGTAGGTGCCACATGATCAAAACAACATGTCAATGGTAGTTGTCTAATTGGATCATATCACGTTACTGTTCTGTGCTGCCATGAGATGATGTGTCAACGTGGACCACATACGTAGTGGTAGTCTTCTCAGATTGTGTCATGTTACAGTCATGTGCTACATGATGACCTGTCACCTATGGATCTCATATATAATGATAGTCTCATAAGATTGTATCATCTACTGATGTCATAACCATCTGAGTTAAAGTACACTGTGATGTTCACATGATGATGGAATTGCCTGATTCATTTTTTTTTTTTTGTCGGTTGTGGGGCTTGAACTCTGGGCTTGGGTGCTGTCCCTGAGCTCTTCAGCGCAAGGCTAGCGCTCCACCACTTGAGCTACCACGCCACTTCTGGTTTTCGAGTGGTTTATTGGAGATAAGAGTTTCTGGAACTTTCTTACCCGGCTGGCTTGGCTGGCTTTGAACTGTGATCCTCAGATCTCAGCCCCCTGAGTAGCTAGGATTACAGGCATAAGCCACTGGTGCCTGGCGCCTGATTCATTTTTTTAGGATATCTCTGTAACTAAGCAGTGAATCACTGTTTCGTTTTCATTTTTGTAAAATAGGAATAATAGTAGAACCCTTCTTGTTGAGATGCCATAGTAATTAAGGAACACATGTGAAAGCTTAAGAGTATTTTCTGGTACACAGCAATGGCTTAGTAAATTTTATGTTATTATTAAGAGAACTAAAGTAAGTGGATTAGTGCTGCTATTAAGATTATGTGCTTTGTGATTATTCTATTATAATTATAAGGCTTGAAAGCCTAATCCCTATTTTTAACCACTAATTTAAAAATTACCCAAACACAATTTGCTAGTTCGTAGCTTCTTGTCTAACAAATACAATGCTTCTTTATACAGGAAGATGATAAATGATGTGTATCCTAGTAGTTTTTATGTATACTTACCTTGGATAATCTTATTTTGTGATAAATAAATATAAGAAACCCTTAGTACTGTTATACAAGCAGTCATAAATTGGGCAATTTGGATATTAAATTTGAATATTTATACTAAGACTATTCACACAGGAACTTTTTATTTTCTTGCATGTGATGTTCTTTGTGGAAACTTTTATGGGAAGAATCAATTTTGATAGAACTTAAAAGATATACTTGATTATAAATATTACATATATTTAAAAAATATTCTTTGTTTTAAGGAAATTAACAGTAGAAGAAAATTCTCGGCTAGAGAAAGAGGAGAAACTTTCCAAAGTAGATGAAAAAATAAGCTATGCTGCTGAAGAGTTGGAGAACTATAGGTAAGTTCTTCTGCTTTTGGGGAATGGGAAGAGTATCAAAAAACTTTTTTTTTTGGGGGGCTGGGAAGGTGGCTCAGTAGTAGAGCGCTTGCCTTGCATGCATGAGGCCCTGGGTTCGATTCCTCAACACCACATAAACAAACAGCCGGAAGTGGTGCTGTAGCTAAAGTGGTAGATCACTATCCTTGAGTTGAAGAGCTCAGGGGCAGCACCCAGACCCAGAGTTCAAGGACAAAAAAACAACAACAACTATTCACAAGTATGTTGGAAATGAACTTTACAACTTTGTGGGGAAAGTGGGAGAAAAATGAGAGAGGGAGTGATAATGTTTGACAATAAAATGTACTCAGTTACCTTATATAACTAACCCCTCTGTACATCATTTTTACACAAAAATTAAATTTAAAAAATGAGGGCTCTAAAAAAAACAACAAAAAACAACAGCAACAACAACAAAAAACCCCACCCAAAAACCAACAACCCAAAAACCCAAAAACAAACACAAAAGAAAAAACATTTTTTTCTGGTTGTTAAGGCTTGAACTCAGAGCCTCTTTGTGTTCAAGGCTAGCTCTCTACCACTTGAAACACAGGACCACTTCTCAAAAATAAACTTTATTTCATTTAGATTTCTTGCTATTGTTCACTTATCCAGAAAACATAAAATGAAGGGCTAGACCCAGGCACAGGTGGCTCATGCCTATGATCTCGCTACTGAGGAGGCTGAGATCTGAGGATTACACTTTGGAGCCATCCCAGGCAGGAAAGTCCATATTCTTAAACTCTAGTTAACCAGCAAAAAGCTGGAAGTGGAAATGTGGTTCAAGTAATAGAGTGCCAGCCTTTTAGCTGAAAGGCACAGAGACAGTGACCAGGCCCTGAATTCAAGCCTTCAGTCCTGACACCAAAAAGAAAGGAGAGCTGGGGATGTAGCTTGGTGGTGGAGCTCTTGCCTACCATGTTCAAGGCCCAGAGAGCTACAGCACCATACAAAACAGTGATACTAATTGCACGTTTGAGTGGGTACAGACTTAATTTTATGCTAACATCAAGAAGAGCAAGCCACAATTAGTGTTCTAAATAGGTGTTTATAAGTGTTTATCGTTTTTGGTTCAATGTTTGGCTGGGTCCAAGGAAATAGAAAAGCTGAGGGAAAAAAGAGGCAAGTCACAACAGTATCCTGAAGAGTGGTGATAGGGCATTTTTCTGTAGGAAGACCAAGCTTATGTTACAAACTGGTTTTATCTGAAAGAAGGAATTACCCTGTTAGTTTTATAAAGTTTTAGCAAGTTGCCAAGTGTTACCAAGTGTTTATTAGCATTAACAGATTTATGCAGGAAGTGGGAGTTAAGAATAATAACATTTTACCGCAGAAGTTGTAACATTTTTCATAACTCTACTACTGTTACAGATACTTGAATAAATCTTCCAGGGTCATGTTTCTTGAAAATAAAAACCCATTATGCTATATAAATCTTTGCATGTCCTTTGTTTTAGATAAGCCCAGTTACTAGTACTTTTAAGACTTAATTCAGGTTAAAAGTAGGTCAGGAAAAAATACACAGTATTTTAGAATCTCTCAGAGGTGATTATTTCTTAATTTATAGAGTTCTGGAGTGGTGGCCTCCCACCCCCAATGGAACTCCATACGTAGTCTGAAGTTTAAATTGAAATCTGGGTGGTTTTTGTTTTTGTTTTTTAGTGGAGAGTGTATACTATGATTTATTACATATTAATACTATAGTAGAATAATTACTTGATCCTTATAGAAAGCGAGCCAAAGACCTTGAAGAAGAATTGGAGAGAACCATTCATTCTTATCAAGGACAGGTATGTGTATGTATGTGTATAGGGAACTCTGTGTGTGTGTGTGATTTAAAACAATTCTGATTAGTCTGAATGTTGGTGCAGAGGTATCATTATTTGACCAGTGAAACAGCTATAGCACCTTGCTCGTGGTGCTTCTGTTATTTGGAACATTTCTGGCACCAAAGATTCTGAAATGAAGAAATCTTATTTAGCTAAACATGAGTGGCATATGTCTATAATTCTAGCTACTCAGGAAGTTGAGATCAGAAGGATTGTGGTTAAGGAAAGTTTTAAAGAGACTTGATGTCCAATTAACCAGCAAAATACTGGACTGGAAGTCTGGCTCAATTGTTAAGCGTGCCATGTATGAGCAAGAAAGTCAAATTAGAGCTCAAATTCAAGCCCTAGTACTGGCATTAACAAAACACTTAATTTCAAAGGTTCCTGTTTCTTTGGGAATGGGTTATATCATAGAAATCAGCAGATATCAGCATTGGAAGCTCAAATTAGGCTAGTTATCTGTTCATTGAAAACTCTTGTTCTAGAAGATTACTGCATAATGTAGAAGTTTGCTAGCAAAATTGTATTTCATTATTTCTGTGTAAACATTATGATGGAATGGATTATGTCTACGTGAAAATTTAAATATATTGCTTGCTGACTCTTCACAGTTGATTGGATATTGTTGATGGGTTTTGCACTAAATTTTAGCGGTGCTATGAATTGTTTTTATTTAGGAAAACCATTGTTGGTAACTTTCTTTTTCAGATTATTTCCCATGAGAAAAAAGCACACGATAATTGGGTAAGTTTAAAATTCTTCAAGGCTCTTTTGTAAGAACTACTCATTTAAATTAGGTGAAAATTGTCAGGCATCATTGGCTCATTCCTGTAATCCTAACTACTCATAAGGTTGAGATCTGGAGGATCATGATTCAAAGCCAGCCTGGGCAAAAAAATCAGAGACTCCATCTTCAGCTCAGTAGCAAAAGCTAGGGTATAGTTGAAAAGCTGGAGGTACAGCTCAAGAATAGAGATCCTACCTTGCAAACCCCACATTCAAACCCCAGTACTACCAGAAAACAAAAATTAAATAAGTCACTTTCTATTAAATTACCAGTGGCAAAATTGTGTTAAAAATTCAGATCTTGGGTGCTGGGAAGGTGGCTCAGTGGTAGAGAGCTAGCCTTGCATGCTTGAGGCCCTGGGTTCAATTCCTTAGCACCACATAAGCAAAAAGAAAAAAGCCAGAAGTGGTGCTGTGGCTCAAGTGGTAGAGCGCTAGCCTTGAGCTGAAGAGCTGAGGGACAGTGCCCAGGCCCAGAGTTCAGGCCCCATGGCTGGACCCAAAAAAAAAAAGAAAAATAAAAAAAAATAAAAAAAAGAAGTATGCATCAACACCAATGATGTATTTGTACTTTTTGATATGTAATCGTATGTATATTAAAAAAGAATCCTATTGTAGCTTACTATTGTTAATTTGCTTTTTTATTTAATCCATCAGATATTTTTCTGTGAATGCTAGGTTGTTTGTAAAAACCTTTTTCAGATGATGGACATTTTAGTTTGCTTTTCTTTTCTTTTCTTTTTTTTTTGGGTCCAGTTTTGGGGCCTGAATTCTGGGCCTGGGCACTGTCCCTCAGCTCTTCAGCTCAAGGCTAGCGCTCTACCACTTGAGCCACAGTGCCACTTACGGCTTTTTTCTTTTTGCTTATATGGTGCTGAGGAAACGAACCCAGGGCCTCAGGCATGCAAGGCAAGCGCTCTACCACTGAGCCAACTTCCCAGCCCCTGCTTTTCTTTTTTTATGTATATAGTTTTAGATGTTATTTTTTCCGTTTAGCATTTCTTTGCTTCATCCTGTTTGATTTAATCTTTTATTTCCATCAAACTAATATAGTACTTTGTTTTTACATGTCCTGTGTCAAGTATCCTGTGCCTTTTTTTTTTTCTTTTTTGGCAACAAGGTCTCACTAGGTTACTTAGTGTAGCCTCAAATTCTCTGTTCTCCTGCCCTAGTCTCCTGAGTTCTGGGATTACAGGCAGTACTCAGGAGACACCTTGAGTATCCTGGCTCAAGTGTCCTATTTATTCTTTATTGTAAGCATCCATATTTGTTGTAACTACAATAGTTTTTCCTTAAGTAATTTCGTATAGTAATGCTTTGTACATTAGAAGTGTATAATATTTGAATATGGCGTGGCATTCATTGAAATTGCACTTCAGTCTTTGGCAGTAAGTTTTTCAAAAGTCTGTAATCATGTATTACCAACTCATTTTATACTATATTTTTTGTACTATGTCTTTAATGTTGATAGCTTATTAAGTGAGCTCTTATTTCTTATACTTAAGTATGTTGTGTAGACAACATAATTTTGGTTTTACATTGTTAACAGTGAAATGAATTGGAATTTTTGTAACATTCTTTTGTTTGTTCAGAATTATATGATTGTATGCTAGAAAAGATTTATCTTCATTGATAGTGCCATAGTACATTTAAACTGCTTATGTGATATATTCATTAGCCAGTTAAATGCATAGTATACAGTTTTAAGTGAAGCAAATTTGATGATGGAGCTCTTTTTATTTGTGAAGAGATGTGATTAGATCAAGTTAAGCTTTGTCTGATAAGACTAGTGGTCTAATGTTTCATACGCTACTGCATCTGATCTGCAGAGCCCCCAGAACAACTGGGAATCGTGCAGTGCACTCTGTACTTTTATCCCTTGTTAACAACTATTGGGCAATATTGTATGTTCTTGGTATTTATTATAAATGTAAGCCAGGCATGGCAGTACACACCTGTCATCCCAGCACTCTGGTGACTAAGGCAAGAGGATCATGAGTTCAAGGCCAGCCTGGGCAAGACTTCTCAAAAACAAAGAAACTCCAAACAATAAGTAACATGAAATTCAGGCTGGGAAAGTGGCTCAGTGGTAGAGTACTTGCCTTGCATGCATGAGGCCCTGAGTTCGATTCCTCAGCACCACATAAATAGAAAAAGCCAGAAGTGGTGTTGTGGCTCAAGTGGTAGAGCACTAGCCTTGAGCTAAAGAGCTGAGGGACAGCGCCCAGGCCAAGTTCAAGCCCCATGACCAAAAAAAAAAAGAACATAAAATTCAAAATAAAACTAGTAAAATTAAAAATAAGCTTTATTTCATGTCTATCTATCTTTTCTTGATGTTATTAACTTTTAAAAAATCAAATAGAAATATTAAAAAAATCATAAAACAAACCAGGCATGGTAGAACATACCTGTAATTCCAGTACTCAGGTGGCAAAGACTATTTAAGTTAGCGGTTAGCCCAGGATATATAGTGAGACTCTTGTCAAAAAAACCAAAAAAAGGGGCCGGGAAGGTAGCTCAGCGGTAGAGTGCATGCCTCGCAAGCATGAGGCCCTGGGTTCGATTCCTCAGCACCACATAAACAGAAAAAGCCGGAAGTGGCACTGTGGCTCCAGTGGTAGAGCGCTAGCCTTGAGCTGAAGGGCTGAGGGACAGTGCCCAGGGCCAGAGTTCAGGCCCCATGACCGGCCAAAAAAACAAAACAAAACAAAAAACCAAAAAAAGTACAACCAACAAAGAGCAAAAAAGAACATTTTGAGGAAGATTGTAGTTGAGAAGAGCCTGGACAAAAAAATTAGTTGTACCACATCTGAGCAAATTAGATGTGCATAGTGATGTGTTCATGTGATCCCAGCTATGCAGGGGCATAGATAGATAGGAGGATTGCAGTCCCAGCACTGGCCTTGTTCATAAAGGCGAGCTCCTATCTGAAAAATGAAGTTAAAAAAAGATAAAGGCCTGGGGGTGTAGAGTACCACCCTTGCATGTGTGAGGCTCTGTGTTCAAACCCCCCAGTACCATTCTCTACCCCCAAAATTGATTGAACAAATACAAATGACGTAGAGGCCTGCTACCTGTATACTGTCTAGTACTGAGTAGATGTGTAGTGTGCAGTGAGTTAGCCATTTAAAAAGATGATCCATAGTAGCATGCTCCTATTTTAGACTCTATAATTTTTCAGAACTATAGTGATTTTTCTCCTGAGATGATTAGATTGTTTCATAGCTAATGCAGCTACACATAGTGACCTGGGGCTTGTTGCCATGGCCTGTGTTATTTGAGTGTGTACATTACTGCAGAATGCTACCTGTGATTTTGTACCCATACAATAAACTGTCATTGCAATACTCAAAGTCCAGCCCTTGGCAAGTATCTTCTGCTTATATAAAAAACTGAAGTGCTTTACATCTTGTTACTGAAATTGATACTGATTTAAATGATTGTGATATTTATATACCACCGCTGTGATCTTTATGAAAACCCTATCAAGTTATATGAATTTTTTAAAGTGTGTTTGTGTGTTTTTTTTAAAGTTGGCAGCTCGGACTGCTGAAAGAAACCTCAATGACTTAAGAAAAGAAAATGCTTACAACAGACAAAAGTAAGTATCTTAGTAGGAGCTTAAAAATTTTATTGTTATTGTATTAACTAGGTATACTTTTATAAAAGTAAATAAAAAACCTTGTAATGAATCCAGCCTATCTGTTAGCTTTACCTGGTGTGACCTGCTACCTTTTTTTTTTTTTTTTTTTTTTTTTTTGGTTGTTTAAAATGCTCACCTTAGAAAGATCACTGAAGTGGCACTTAAAGAAAATAGGTCACAGGTTCTTCTGTGAAACGTGTACTTTGTAATTTTTTTTTAAAGTTAAACCAGTGTAGGTGGGGGGAAAGGAGGAAAGAGAAAGGATAAATGCCTTAGACAGTCATGCTCAGGTCGTCACCACCTTCCTATGGCTAGTAGATAAGCACACATGTGTCTTACCCCTTCATCTTGTTTTTTGTTATATTGCGTGGTCTTGTACTTAGATAAGATGAAAAGGAAAATGAAAGTTGCAATAGGAGGGAAGAGTTAATGGTTGTTACAGATTCCTGAGAGTGTTCTAGTCTCTTGTTGAACTATTAATGTTGTTGAGAACTAGTTTTAGTCTTCTGGCTTGTCTTTTCCACTCTCAGAAATTAAGATAAATGGTTGTTTTATTTCAACTCTGATGATCACAAAACACAAATAAGATTCCTTTACCCTGTCATATTTTAAAGGTAAAAAGTTTAAGAATGAAACAAAAAGACAAGTCAGTGGGATTTTCAGTTTCACATTAAGTTTGGAATCAGATGCATCCCATTGTAATGGAAAGTGCTGGGTTTTAATCTTGACATTTCCCAACAAGTCCCATCCTCATGTTCCTTCATTATAAAATAACAGAATTATACTGGCTGACCTTGGAGGGTTCCTCCACTTCAAAAATGTGGATTAAAAAAACAAAGTACTCATTGAAATAAAATATCTTGATTTTTTTTTTTTTTTTTTTTGGTCCGGTCGTGGGCCTGAACTCTGGGCCTGGGCGCTGGCCCTTGGCTCTTCAGCTCAAGGCTAGCTCTCTACTGCTTGAGCCACAGTGCCACTTCCGGCTTTTTTCTTTTTTCTTATGTTGCTGAGGAGTCGAACCCAGGGCCTCATGCATGCAAGGCAAGCGCTCTACCACTGAGCCACCTTCCCAGCCCCTTGATTTTTTTTTTTGGTAAAGAATTGAAGAAGGAACAAAACAATTCTGAACCTCAATAAGATGTTCCTATCTTTAGATAGTCAGAAACTGGTTACCTCAACATAAGTAGTGGGAGATAATAGGAAAGTGTTTTCATCAGAACAGTTGTGGAGGATCTATTTCTATTAGGTAGATAAATTAAGGGTAAAAGAGGGGCTTATTTTGTAGTGAAATTTTTCTTAAAATGTGGATACTTCTGGATGAATAACTTAGAGATTTTTGTCTTTTATTCGCAGATTAACTGAAACAGAGTTTAAATTTGAACTTTTAGAGAAAGATCCTTATGCACTTGATGTTCCAAATACAGCATTTGGCAGAGGTAGTCTTTTATTTTTTTATAACCCCTTCTGTAAAATCCATATTACATGTATATGTATATATTGCAGTATAGTTTAATTAGTGCTCATTAGCACTATTATTTATAAATCTTAGATTTCAGAGCCAGGATTCTATTTTAAACTGTCTCACAAACTACAGATTTCTGGATTTTGTTTCCCTAGCAATAATGAAAATTGTTAGTATTTCTTTCTTAGTGGAATTTTGTAAGATAATGTATATGTAGTACTGTTAGTTCCTTGAAAAGTCAAATGCTTAGCATTCAGAAAGGTACTCAGTTACTATTTTTTTTTTTTAAGAATGAACAAGGAGTATTTCCATGGAATAGCATTATGACTTTTTATACATCCACTGTAATATTTACATGGGTTATAAAAATAAGAATTAAACTAGCTTAAAATTATTTAAAAGTATGTAAAAGGTAGAGAAAACTTAATCTGAGTTTTGGTTGCTTTAATTGCTCTGTGGGAGGACCAGGGACTTGATACATTTAATATTTTTGTCCATTCCTTATTGAGAGTATCTTTAGTGATTTTATGCTATTCCAAATAGTTCAAAGTTTTTAAAACTTTGGTTGAATTGAAATTAAGCTTCTGTGGTTGTGAAAATAAATCATATAGATTGAATTTTAATAACTTCTGGAAAGTTATAAAAGTCATGTATGAGAGACAACCTTCATTAAAATTAAAGTTATTCTACATGAAAAAAGATAATAATGATTTTCAAGTAATGACACAGCTTGAGTAAGGACCTATACCAGTATAACTGTCTAAGGCCAGTACAAGAATCCCAAGGAGGGCAAATAATGCTTTATTTCCTTATTTTTTTGGTAACTGAACTGAGTATTATAACATTTCATGAGGCCTAGCATGTTTAGGAAATTATTGTTTTTAGTGTCAATGAAATTTGCTTGAATGATTAAGTTTGTAAAATGCTAAGTGTCTGGAATATTGAGTACAGAGAAAGTGATTTATTGGATGAAACAGAAAACATAAATTGATTTGTATCCTGTAAAAATTCAGAAAGTAATTTGTGATGCTTCAAAATGTTTTTTTCATTTTTCTGCATAAAAAAGTCTGAGCCCAAATGGCCCAAATGGCCTATCTGCTGTGATTTAAGTTGAGCACTTCCAAGTTCAATGCTTCACCAGCTGAAATGTCTGGAAGCATATTGCTTCCAAGAAACCTCACGTCTTCAAAGTCCTCCCATAATTTCAAAATATCACCAGTGTCCTTTGTTTAACCTGTAGGATTATTTATGGGTATTACTTGCCAAGAAGTAATTTTATTGACTAAAACCAGGTAGACAAAATTAAAACCATATTTAAGTCAATCCTGTGGATCCTGTATTAGCAAATCCAAAGGAACTGAAATCAGAAGTTAGTAAATTTTAACTTACATTGGCAACAGGATGCCCTGCAATGGTTTAAGTGGAATTCTCACTTTATCATAGAGCTGACTGCAACTATGAATTTAAATATGCTGTTTTGATATTCCAGAGCATTCCCCATATGCTCCTTCACCATTGGGCCGACCTTCGTCTGAAACGAGAGCTTTTCTCTCTCCTCCAACTTTGTTGGAGGGTCCACTCAGACTCTCACCTTTGCTTCCAGGGGGAGGAGGAAGAGGTATATTGTTTAAATATTTTTATTACTCTACATTTCTTCCTTCTTTTATATTCATTTCAATCCATCTTTTATATTCATCCCTTTAAAATGATCCATAAAATAATCATTTGGAAAATACAGGCATTCCTTGCACTTATGTTGACTTAGTTTATCTGCTCTCCCTCTCCCCCCAGGATCTCTACAACATATAGGCTTTCTTAGAAACAGTATAGTATGGGTTTGAGTATTCCAGCTTTGACTATCTGAAATCCAGAAATTTTGTGGTATAGTCTCAAATGTTTTTGGATTTTTAGAGCATTTCAGATTTCACAGTTTTGGATTTGTGATGTGGACTCACCAAATCTCTATATTTGTTCCAAATCCAAAGGAAAAAAGGATGAAACAAAACAATTCCCCCAAACTTCAAAATCTGAACGACTTCTGGTCCCAAGTATTTCTGATATTTGGTTTGTACTAGATTACATTTTTATTAGCATATATTATTACAAGGAGGGATTTCATTGTGATATTGCCATGCATATATGCAATATATTCTAGTTGATTACCCCCTTCTCTCTTAACTCTCCCTCCTGATTTCAACAGATTTCATTGTTCTATTTTCATACTTGCTGACAATCTATTTTGACTGTATATATATCCTCTTTTACCCTTGTTAGCCCAACTCTTCTTGATAGTACCCTCCCTCCAAACGTATTTTTCTTTTCTCTTTCCGTGGATTACGTTTTGTTCTCTCCTCCCCTCCCTTCTTCCTCCCCTCCCCTCCGCTCTCCCTGCCTGCCTGCCTAACTGCCTGCCTGCCTGCCTGCCTGCCTACCTTCCTTCCTTCCTTCCTTCCTTCCTTCCTTCCTTCCTTCCTTCCTTCCCCTCCCCCCTCTTCTTCCCCTTTCCTTCCCTTCCTCCCTCTTTTCCCTCCACTCCCTCCCCTCTCTTTATTCTCAGTATCTTTTTATTGGAAAAGAAGGAAGTGTGATATTGCCATTTACCCTTTGCCTATTTCCTAAAGTGTTTCATTTGATTAAAAAAAAATTTTTTTGTCCTAGTTTGCTTCATGGGGAACTGTTCTCTCCTATCATCCCAGTCATCTGCAAATGGGGTGCATGCACAGTCCAGGTTCTCCTGGGAGAACCTTTGTACTCTGCATTGACACTTAGGAAGAAGAGTCGAAGTATTATTGACTTACAGTAAGAAATCATATTATGCCAGGCACTGATAGCTCATGCCTATAATCCTAGCAACTAAGGAGGCTGAGATCTGATCACAGTTCAAAGCCAGCTTGGGCAGGAAAGCATGAGACTCTTATCTCCAATAAACCACTCAGAAAACTAGAAGTGAGACTGTTATCTCCAATAAACCATTCAGAAGATGGAAAGTGGTGCTGAGGCTCAAGTGATAAACTGCTAGCCTTGAAAGCTGAAGAGCTGAGGGACAGCACCCAGGCCCAAAGTTCAAGCCACACGGCCAACAACAACAACAAAAATTACACACTAACATAACAATATGTGTGAAACTAAGTACACGAAATAGTACTTACTATTCATTTTTTAAAAAAATTAGCATCAAGTAATTGTGCAAGAGTTTCATATCAAAATATTCATTTATGTATACAGACAGAGCATATCTCTTGTCATTTTCTCTTCTCTCCTTCTTCCCAGATCAATCTCAGCAAGATTCATTGTTTCAATTACATGCATATAAAGTGTTTGGCCATATTCACTCTCCCTTAAAAATCTTTATCTTTAGTGATAATGGAGTTCAAACTCAGGACTTCACATTTGCAAGGAAGGCAATCTTCTACTGAGTCACACCTCCAACTCTGTTAGTTCTGGTGTTTCTGATGTTATCTATTCAGGTTTATACCACTTCACTTAAAAAAAGAATGCTTATTAGGACTAAATTAATTCACATACCACAACAGTCTAAAAAATAATGCCCTGTAAATAGGATATAATTGATTAAGCTATAAGCATGAATTACTGGAATTTTTATTACAGAAGTCAAGGATTGCTTGTAGTCAAATGAATATTTGAAATAAGAGTAAAATGTACCTTTTATTTCTCCCCTCCTATTTAAATTCCTTTTCCTATTTTATTGCTTTCAAGATAGAATGCAAAAGCATTTTACTATTTGTTTAAAAAACTACAGAAGCTTGGTAAGTCATTAGTGGGTTTTAGAAGTTGCTTTGGACTGAAAGTTTCTCTGCTCCACTAAATAAAGATGAAGTGTTGTCCTTTCTTTTTATTATGCTTTTAAGATTTAGGCTAGGATAGGATATATGTTTTGAATAAGCATTAAGTGTGGGTAACTTTTAGTCTCTATGAAAATACTTGAAAGGTTACTATTTTCAAGTTTGTAATTTTCACTTGTCATTTGGTGTGGTGAAACTTTGGAATTTTGGTAGTTAGTCCTCAGGAGAAAGTTTTTGAATGTATCCTTTAAAGCTTCCTGCTTCCCTCCAGGTTAACTTAGCATAACTGACTCTTGAGTGGTCTCTGCTTTTCTGAGCTTTCTAGTGAACTAAATAGAAGGATGAACAAACTAGAAGGAAAGATCTGGAGAACTTGATAAAATCTATAATCATAAGGAAAAATGGCATTTCATCTTCTCACATAAATCAGTTTCTGGGAGGAGGGGAAGGAGGAGTTGGGGAGGAGGGAAGGAAAGGGATGGTAGGGGAAAAATAAACGAAGGTGTAACAATGAAAAGAAAAAAGGAAACTTTTTTTTTTTAACAACAACAACAAAAAAGTCAGTTTCTGCCAGGAGTGGTGATATATAGCTATAATCTCAGTACTTGGGAGGCTAAGGCAGAATGAGCATGAGCTCCAGAACAACCTGAGCTACATAGAAGAACCTTCTCAAAATCCCCCTCCCTGCCAAAAAAAATTCAATTAATCTAACCCTACAAAAGAAGGGGGATGGGAAAAATTAAAAGATCACTATATGATATAAAATGATTGTGCTAATTTTTACAAGCTATAAGAAAAATTGAAACTGGCAAGGAATGTGGCTGAGTGGTAGAGTGCTTGCCTAGCATGCCTGAAGCCCTGGGTTCCATTCCTTGGTACCACATTAACACAAAAAAAATAAATAAAATTATTAAACTGGCTCAGCTCAGGAGGCAGAAAGGCACAGTGGGTTTGAAAAAAAAAAGAAAAGTTGGAACTAATTTTAGTCTCTCTTCTTGAAGGCACTGAAATGGAAGAAGCATTTTAGATTTAGCTCTGCACCAAAAAGTTTTTGGGGGCTATTATTCGAAAAGAATAAGATTTTATTTTTTGAAAATATAATTTCAGGTCATATAAACATATTTAGATAATATGGTATTTGTATTATCTAAATATAATTGTGTATTATGTTTTATAGAATAAGCAAATTAACATAAATCATTTATAATTGCATGTTGTTATAATACATTATATTAATACATTATGTATTATAAATGAACATTTGATTATATATTATTTATGTTATATTAATATAATTTTCTGTAGAATATACACGTTATGTCATATGAAATACATTATACATATAATAAATATGTATAAAACAACATACATTGAATGTAATAATGTATGTGGCAGTGCATATTCTATATAAAATATAATTTAAATGCCTTCCTTATTAAATAATAGAAATATTATGTACAATTATGTATAATTGTCTTTTACAGTTACTAGAGCATTTAGAAACCTAATTACCCTCTGAATGAGAGCTGAATAGGCTATGGGTTTTTTTTTATGGGATGTTTAACATTTCTTACATTTCTCTTTTCCATTTTAATTGAATATAGGAGCTTAATAAAGGTCCTGTGGTCATATGAAGAAAAAATTAAAACAATTTCCTCTTTATAAGTGTCAGTATGTCAGATTTTCTTAACAAATGGCTGTTCATGTTCTTTAAAATATTTATTTTAGTAGTTTTTGAAACTTATGGACCTGTCTTCAGAGCTCATGAAATTTCCTTTAGACTGTGAATTTGACACTTTTAAATTATTTAAAAAAGCCATTTGGAGCCAAATATATCTTATGAGTATAGTTTTTGTTTTTGTTATTTTGTCAGTCATGAGGCTTGAACTTAGGGACTGAGTGTTGTCCTTGAGCTTTATCACTCCAAGCTAGTGCTCTACCACTTTGAGCCACAGCACTACTTCCAGTTTTCTGGGAGTTAATTGGAGGTAAGAATCTCACAGACTTTCCAGCCCCAGCTGTCTTTGAACTGCAATCCTCAGATCTCAGCCTCCTCAGTAGCTTGGATTACAGGTGTGAGCCACCAGCACCTGGCTGAGTATAAAGATTTAATAAACTTGTTTAAAATAACTTTTGGGTAGAAGTAGTGAGTCATATTTCAACATTGATTGCAAATTTTGGTGTGAATTAAGTTAATCCAAGTATGGCACACTTTCAAAAGAGTTGTCTTAAGGGGCTGGGAAGGTGGCTCAGTGGTAGAGTGCTTGCCTTGCATGCCTGAAGCCCTGGGTTCAATTCCTCAGCACCACATAAGCAAAAAGAAAAAAGCTGGAAGTGGCACTGGGGGTGAAGTGGTAGAGTGCTAGCTTTGAGCTGAAGAGCTGAGGGATAGCTCCCAGTCCCAGAGTTCAGGCCCCATGACCGGACTCCCCCCAAAAAAAAACAACAAAAAAAAAGAATTGTCATAAAAACTGCTTTTTTTAACAAAAATATTCAAATAGGTCTATAATCCCCTAAGATAACCGAAAGTATTCTTTTTTCATTATTGTCATACTTAAGCAACAAAATCCCATTTTGTAATCATCTTACTAAATCTTGTATAGAGATCTTACTTCACAATTTATTTTTCAGATAACATTTAAGTGTTGATGATGGTGACATTGTTTTTTATATTTTATTTTATTTTTTTTTAAACCTTTTCTTTTTTCTTTTTCTTTTTTTTTTTTTTGGTCAGTCGTGGGGCTTGAACTCTGGGCCTGGGCGCTGTCCCTCAGCTCTTCAGCTCAAGGCGAGTGCTCTACCACTTGAGCTACGGCGCCACTTCCTGTTTTTTATATTTTAAAATGAATCTTGTAGGCAATTTTTTTTTTTTTTTTTTTGTCAGTCGTGGGGCCTGAACTCTGGCCTGGGCGCTGTCCCTCAGCTTTTCAGCTCAAGGCTAGTGCTCTACCACTGAGCCACCTTCCCAGCAGTATTTTTATCTACATACAAAATTATTCTTCCTTGGAAATGACTGCTAGGATAAAACTGAGAAAACTTAGTTAGAATCTGTTTTCACTCTCCAAAGAATATCTTAATTTTCTTTGATGATAGGTCATTTGTAACACTTTTTAAGATAAGCTGATTTATTTGGCTTTTTTCTTTAATTAGGCTCAAGGGGCCCAGAGAATCCTCTGGACCATTCAATTAGCAATGAAAGGGGAGAATCAGGATATGATAGGTTGATGGATCCCCACAGAGCACCTTCTGACACTGGGTCCCTGTCACCTCCCTGGGAACAAGACCGCAGGATGATGTTCCCACCATCAGGTATGTAGAAACAGTCATTATTATTGATATTTGGAAGGCAGCGAGGATGTGTTTCATGTACTAAGAAGAATATATGTGTTTTCCCTATCAAGAAAGTGGAGCTTCCAAGTGCTTCATTTTTCTTGACATGTCTAGGTCATCAGCTGAGGAAAATGAGGATGAGGAAGAGATTTGAAGAGAGAGAAAATGGAGACAGTAGCCATCTGGGAGAACAGAGAAGGAAGTTATTAGTGTAGTACTGTATGATTACATAGTGTATCAGAAGCAAATATCAGTGCCATGTAGTGCGTTATTGAGCATCAGTCAGAACAGTAAACTTAATTATCATTAGTTAGTTTTGGGTGCTTATTTTGTACCAGACACAATGGTAAGTGCTTTTTATTAGTCATTCTGTTTCTCTCAATTTACAGATGAGTAAACAATGACACAGAGGGGTTAGTTGGGCAGCCTGCTGAAAGTTTCAAGTGAGATTATGTAGCACAATCTTCTATATGATTTTTGAGAATTTGCGTATTAATATTTGCTTCAGATATGTATAAGTGAAAATATAAAAAGAAATATATTATAAATTGTTAATAGCCTAAGAAGTATACATGTGTAAGACATAAAAAGAAATGACTTGAAGTCTATTTCATTTTTTTTCTTGGGCACATTCCTAAAGACAACTGCTCATGAATTTAGTATATGTGAACTTCCGTCCATGTATGATTTTTTTAAAAAAAACTTGGTATTAATCAGCTTTACTCATCTGCATTATGTTCTCGAATTCTATGATAGTATGTGTAAATTTTATTACTTTCATATGGCATAATATTTCAATATATAAACAAACTCCACAATATTCATATGCGTATTTTATTTTTCTGAATTTCAAGAGGTTGTAGAAAGGGGTTAAATTTAACATGTTCATATGTATAATTTCTCTTGAGGAAAATTTAGTGAATCCAGTGTTTTGTTCATTGATGACAGAACTTCACTTAACACTTTATATGTTCATTCTGTACATTTGTCTAGGAAACAATTGCTGAGTAAGAGGGTATCTATCTTTTCATCTTTTTTTTGCTTGTTTTTTATTTTATTTTATTTTATTTTTTGTGAACATACTGTACAGAGGAGTTACAATTACATGGGCGTACATTTCTTATCAAGCATTGCAGCCTCCTCCTTTGTTTACCCTTCACATCCCTTCCCAGCCTCCCCCCTCCCCCCCACCCAATCATATCCCCCTCCCCCCCTATCTTTTTATCTTTAATAGGTCTTACCCCTTTGTCCTCAGGAGAACAAAACTGTGAGAAAATGTAGATGTTTTTCCAGGATAATTCTTAATTTGGGAAGCTGCAGAAAGCCCTGCATTTATTCCCATTCCTCATTTCTTTGCTTTCTCTCATTGTTTTCCTTCTGTTACCTTTCTTTTGAATCATCTCTCATGAAAGCTAGGGGTGGGGGGGGGCGGGAATAACAGCAGTGCTTATCTTTCACTCATGGTGTGCCTTCTGTGGGGTTTTATCTTATAATGTATGTACATATACACTGTGTGTGTGTGTGTGTGTGCGCGTGCGTGCGTGCATGTGCACATGCATGCGCAGTATCTCTTTATTTGTCTATCTTTTCTTTCAGGGTAAAGTTTACTGCCTCTTTAACATTTCTGGTTCCTCCAATCAGAATTAGATAGGCCATCTCTTATATTATTCATATTCTCCTTTATAAAAACATCAAGCATTTTATATTTTGTTCATTTTGGTTAACATTAGGCCACAAGGGCAGACTATACTGGTACCAACATCATATTGCTAGTACCTGCCACATAACAAGTCCTGAATTTAAGGAATGGATCATGGCAACATGGGCATATGAGTTATAAAATGGTAAATTTGTAACAGTTTCTGTTGTAAATGTATGAGGTTGCTGATGCTGTAGAGATGTGTTTTTGAAGCAAAATATTAATACAGTGACTTGAGACTTGACTAAGAAAGAATTAGAAGTTCTCAGGTTTTCCATTTCATATCTTGTTCAGTTTTGCCATTTAATGAATCCCTTGTTTGAAAGAAGAAAGGAAGAACTTGGTTTTGATCTCAGTGATTAGTACCAGCTTTTGCTTTTACCACACCAATACTTTTACCTATTAAGACAACTCTTTGCTTAAATTCTGAGTGGTGGTATAAATGAGCCTTCAGGACTATCTGCATCTTTCTTTGCTCAGTCATATCTTCTCACCCTTGGGAACTCACTAAGTATAATTCTCTCCATTGGCCCTTGTTGATGCTAGCAGGTTTCTTTGGCTTTGTCAGGGCAAGATGTCTCCATAGAGTTTGGTGTGGTTGAGTCAGGGGAGGATTGATATTATGTGGCATTATGAACCACAGCCTTTGAGAATCTTGGAAAGCAATTTAGAGCTGTATGTTCATATGTATAACAGGATAGGAGAGAACTGCACAATTTACCTTCTTTGACTCTCTTCTCTCCCTGATTTCAACATTGGACATAGGTTTACCTAGCCTAGCGAACTCTGCCATTGCCTCTTAAGAATGACATTAACTCTCTCTCTATATATATTTTTTTAATTAATTAATTTTTTTTGGTCCGGTCGTGGGGCCTGAACTCTGGGCCTGGGCACTGTCCCTCAACTCTTCAGCTCAAGGCTAGCGCTCTACCACTTGAGCCACAGCACCACTTCCAGCTTTTTTCTTTTTGCTTATGTGGTGCTGAGGAATCGAACCCAGGGCCTCAGGCATGCAAGGCAAGCACTCTACCACTGAGCCAACTTCCCAGCCCCTATATTTTTAATTTTTAAAGAACATTTTTGTTATTGTAAGTGACTCCTGGAACCTAGGAGTGTGTCTGTAGATGCACTGAGGCAGTGTCTGTATCCAGATTTGTCTGTAACTCAGCAGTCAGAACCTTGTGTTAATCTACTCAGTCAGATCTTTCTATTTAGCTTGGATGGATGCTAAGTTCCAAAATTTTGAATAAGGGAGAACCATGGAAGAGGTGACATTGATCAAGATGCAGTGTACTGATAAATTGTTATGTTGAAACCCCTTTGTACAACTACTTAAAGATAATAATAAAATTAAAAAATTAAAAAAAGACCTTCTCCCCAAAATTTGAACTTGGTGAAAATCTGACCATTGAAGACTTGTTACACTCTTTGTGTTTTGGTGATGAATGTTACCTGTTCTGTAAAGTTCCCTCCTTAGTCTTTTTGATATTTTGCTATATCTAATTTGAACTGTTATTAATTAAAAGCTAAATGAATTTGTCTATTTTTTAATTTTTGTTATTTCACGGTATTGAGGTTTGAACTCAGGGCCTTGCACATGCTTGAAAGTTGCTGACAGTCCTGTTTTTTGTCTAAATTTAAGTTTATATCAATGAAGACAATTTTAAAAACTTGTTTTCTAGGTCAACCATATCCTGACGCAGCTCTTCCCCTACAGAGGCCAGACAGATTTTATTCTAATTCTGGTAGATTATCTGGACCAGCAGAACTTAGAAGTTTTAATATGCCTTCTTTGGATAAAGTGGGTAAGCAATGCTGTGTACGTTTAAATAATGTGGCTTTTGAAAGGACTAGAAGCTAAATACAAGATAAACCCAGTACTGTCTCTGCTAGCTCTTCAGATCAAAATCTCTTCCCTAAAGTATCCTGGTTTCATGTTCCTTACTATATTGTATGCAGTCATAACATCTAAATAGCTCTTGGCAGAGGATTGAACACAGTGGTAATAGGTTTACTATGATTACACACTTTGTTCTGGCTAACTTAATTTTTTTTTCAGTTCACTTACATACATCCTGTGTAGCCACAGTGAGATTAGGATGTGTGCAAAGCCACCAGATAATTTGGATTTACCTTCTATTGATGGCTTAATCAGTTACCTTCTTTAAACATTTCCTACTTTGATTTAACAACATTTACAGAGCAATCTACTGTTTCTCATGCATCCTTTTACTTCAACTACCTCATGGCTACCCACTGACATTGGGAAACATACATGTTTGTTACGGTTGTTCTCAGTATCATAACTGCTTTGGAGAGACCTATGAGTAGTAGCAGGAAGGGGCTGGGCTAATGAGGAGGATGAAATACATTGTTTGCAGCTATGAAATTGAACAGTGAAACCTGCTGAAATTGTTTTGGGAAGGGGAAAAGAGGGCAGGGAAGGTGATAGAGTGGAAGAAACTGATTGGAATATATTGTAAATATGTAGAGAGAGATAGCAATTAAATCCCCCCTCCCATATAACTAATGTAAGTATGTAACATATCAGAAAAAAAGAATTTTTTTTTTTTTTTGGGTCCAGTCATGGGGCCTGAACTCTGGGCCTGGGTGCTGTCCCTCAGCTCTTCAGCTCAAGGCTAGCACTCTACCACTTGAGCCACAGCGCCACTTCTGGCTTTTTTTTTTCTGCTTACGTGGTGCTGGGGAATCAAACCCAGGGCCTCATGAATGCAAGGCAAGCGCTCTACCACTGAGCCACCTTCCCAGCCCCGAAAAAAGAATTTTTAAACATAGAAAATTAAAATAAATTTATTGAGAAGAAATTTCTTCAGGAAAGGATGGAGATATGTGCACATGCGCATGCCCGTGCACACACACACATACACAAATACAAATACAGGGCAGGCATTATCCAGTTAAAGTGTTTATTATTTTAGAAAATCAATAGGTTTAGAGTAAGCAGGAAAGTCAGACTTACAACTGAGATTTCTGTTATTAGTTAATTATATTTAGGATTTTGAAATCCTCCTATCCAATATAGTTCAATAGAATGATTAAACGTATATTATTAAACATTTACTTCTAAGTTAATGCCATTAAATTTTTAATACATATTTCCAACCCCCTCTAATTGAATACTGTCTAATTTAGGAAATAATTTTTTTTAGTCTCTTTGCAAGCTTAATCAAAATAGACATTATTAGCCAGGCACTAGTGGCACACAGCTGCATTCCTAGCTATTTAGGAGGCTGAGGTCCAGAGGACTGTAGTTCAGAGAAACCCAAGCACTAGGGTCTACCAAAGTCTATTTCCAATTAAGCAGCAAAATGCTAGACTGGAGATGCAGCTAAAGTAGGTAGGGTATTAGCCATGAACAAGTAAGCTGAACCAAAGGGAAGCCCTGACACAAGCAAAACAAAAGCAAAGAAAGACCTTGTTAGTCCTTATTTTGCATAAAAGTAGTTTCTTCTTTATCTATGATGTTTTTACTTTCCATGGATTTCCACAGCCGGCTCTCAACTATGGTCTGAAAATGTTCAATGGAAAATTCCAGAAACAATATCCTAAGTTTTCAGTTGTGCACCTCTTTGAATAGTGTGATGACATCTCACCTTGCTGTACTCTGCCTGGAATGCGGATCATGCCTTTGTCTAGTGTGTCCATTCCGTGTCATAGCGCTTGCGTGTTCATCAGTTAGTTTTATTTCCCAGAGTTCCATCAGTTATTTTTACTTCATCAGTTACTTATTTCCCAGAGTGCAAGAGGAGTGATGGGAAGGGGCCACTAGTATGAGGCCTGTGTGGACCCATTAGCCCCAGGGCCGGTGGCAGTGCCACAGAGCTGAGGGGAAAAATTATAGGGAAAAAATAAAAAGCAAGGTTCGTTGCCGACCTGGTCGTAGGCATCCACTGGGGGTCTTGAACATATTTTGATGCATAAGAACTGCTGTTCTTCCCACAGTCCCTCAGCCTTTGATTTCTGTGATAAGACCTTACTCTTCCTACTGTCGAGGGACTGCTTCTCACTTTCTGGTACAGTTCATTCCCCCTGACCAGCCTTAATAGTGGATGGATCTTCAGCTGGGTGCCAGAGGCTCACGTCTGTAATCCTAGTTACTCAAGAGGCTGAGATCTGAGGATCCTGGTTTGAAGTCAACCCAGGCAGGAAACTTTGTGAGACTCTTTTTTTTTTTTTTTTTGGGTCCAGTTGTGGGGCCTGAACTCTCAGCTCTTCAGCTCAAGGCTAGCGCTCTACCACTTGAGCCACAGCGCCACTTCCGGCTTTTTTCTTTTTGCTTATGTGGTGCTGAGGAATCGAACCCAGGGCCTCAGGCATGCAAGGCAAGCGCTCTACTACTGAGCCACCTTCCCAGCCCCACTTTGTGAGACTCTTATTTCCATTTAACCACCAAAAGCCAGAAGTGGCTCAAGTAGAGTGTAGCCTTGAGCACAAAAACTCAGGCACAGCATCCAGGCCCAGAGTTCAGGCCCCAGGACTGGAAGAAAAATTTCAGTGGATCTTCAGTGTGCCACCCTTCTCATTCTCTCCTCGGGGGATCCCATCCTCTCCTATAGCTTTAATTACACCTATGCTACTAGTGACTTCCATATCTGTAATTCAAATCCAGCTCTTGCCCTGTCCTCTTGGATATTCATAGAGTTGTTATTATTAGTAGTAGTATTAATATTAATATTTTTGCCAGTCCTGGTGCTTGAACTCTGGGTGTAAAAACTGTCCCTGAGCTTTTTCACTCAAAGCTAGTACGCTACCACTTTGAGCCACAACTCTACTTCTGGTTTTCTGGTGGTTATTTGGAGATAAAAAATCTCATGGACTTTCTTGCCCAGGATGGCTTTGAACCATGATCCTCAGATCTCAGCCTCTACTGGTGTGAGCCCAGCACCCAACTCAGAGTTTTTTTAAATTATGTGATTTTTTTTTTTAAATTTTATTTTATTTTATTTGAGAACATACTGTACAGAGGGGTTACAATTACATGGGCAGGATAATGCATACATTTCTTACCAAGCATTGCAGCCTCCTCCTTTGTTTACCCTTCACCTCCCTTCCCACCCTCCCCCCTCCCCCCCACCCAATCAAACTCCCCCTCTCCCCCCCACTCCGACATTGTAAAGCTGGTTTTGACATGAATTAATTATGTGATTTTTATCACTAATCATTGACTAATTAAAGGTCAGTGAGAAGAGGTTGTTCATGTTTATTAATTTTTCTGTGGAACAAATAGTTATTACTTAGGCCAAGAGAAAACTTTTTCACTTCTCCTTTTTCCCTTCCCTCCCCTCACCTTCCCTCCCCTCCCCCTTCTCCCCACCCCTCCCTTCACCTTCCCTCTCCTCTCCTTTCCTTTCTTCCTTTCGCCAGTCTTGGGGTTTGAATTCAGGGCCTGGGCACTGTCCCTGAATTCTTTTTCCTTTAGGCTAGCAGTCTACCACTTGAATCACAGCAACACTTCTGGCTTTTTCTGTTTATGTGGTACTGAGGAATTGAATCCAGGGCTTCATGCATGCTAGGCAAACACTCTACCACTAAGCCACATTCACAGCCAAGTTGCTACTTTTGATAAAGTATAATTTATAGTCTTTTTTTAAATTTTGAGACTGGGTCTCAAGCTTGTGGGCTCAAATGATCTTCCCTCAGCTTTCTAAGTAGCTGGTGTTCTAGGCATTCACCACTATGCCTAATTTAAGTATAGCACATAATTTTCTAAGTATTTATTATTTAAAAGATATCTTCTTAAACATAGTACTGGATATAGTAAGATACTAATAATAAAATAGGAGAACAGACAAATATATATGCTATGTTACTACTGATCTAAGAAGACACTTTTATTATTCTCATCTTATGGAGGCTCAAAAAGGTTCTCAAGGTCTCAGATAGAAAGTATTGGAGGCAAGACCTGTACATGTGTCCTCTGCCTCCAGAGCTGTGGCCTTGCCTTCTGGAGTTTACTGAAATGAAAGGACATTAGAACCATCCATCAATGTACTCAGTGTAGTCACATGCTACTTAACAATGCTGTGTAACATGTTCTCAGAAATGTCAAGTGTTCCCTTGTTGTGCAAACATCAGAGTAAACTTAGGCCAGCTGACAAAACAGCACTAACAACATTGTCTTATGGGACCACCATTATATATGCAGTCCATCACTGGCCCAAACCCTGTTGTATGGTCCATGCCTGTATATTGAATACTTATTGCACGTTTGTGGCTGTGTACTTGCAGTATGCCAGTGTAAATAGGACAGGACTTAGCCTTCCATACCTGCGGTCTCATAGAAGTGTGCAGGTAAGTGCACTATAACGACAGGATTTATGAGTAGAGCATGTTAGCGGATCACACAGACTAGCCCCGATGAGGTGTTGGTGTGTCAAGTGTGAGGTTGTCACAAAAAACCTTGGCTTGGTATCTATCTGCTGAGACTTGAAGGAAGAATTACCTGGACCAAAATGATGATGATAAATGTTTTAGGATGAGAATAGCAGTTTAAGGATTAAGAGTAAATTATGGCCACTGCATGGGGTGGTAGTTGGGGGATCTTTAACTGTGTAGGTAAGCATTGTGTGGATTTTGCAAGGTCTGTCAACCCTATTCAGAGATTTGGATCTAATTGTAATGATAATGGCAGTCTATTAAAGGGTCTTAAGCAGAGCAATAATATACTACTACTTGTGGAGAGATTTCTGTGGTGGTATGGTAGAGATTAGATTAGAGAGAGCAATGAAGATTAGAGACTGACAGGTGATGTTGGTTCAGCAAAAGGATAGGTCTACATGGAAAATGAGTAGACATGGAAAAGGTAGAGTGAGGAGGATGTAGAGGTCAAGTATAGGTGGTGAGGGAGAAGCAGCACTGGCAGATTGTCCCAGCCTCCTGACCATGGCACCTACAGGAAAGGGAATAGGAATAGCGTTGAAGTATCTTTATTTGTTTGACCATAAAAAGCTAAGAGACTGTGTAAGTGACTGGTGATGTGAATGAAGAGTTCTTACTGAGGAGGAGACATGGAAGGAAGTAGGGAGCGTGCAGGCTGAAGTACGGTGGAGGACTTGGAGGGTGCCAGTCTCTATGACTTAGGATTTTCTTCCCAGCAAGGACTGTACTGAGCAAGTGTGACAGAGTGGAAGCAGAGGTCTTCACTGTGCTGCTAAGCACAGTGAAACATGACCAGTTACGGAAGGTTGGGGCTGGCTAGCTGAAGAGAGGGACTTTTGGAGCTGATTTGAATGGGGAAAGAGGACACAAGGTTAGAACACAGGAAACCTAAGTAACTTCTAAGGACAAGTGTCACAAGAGGAGAGAATAGACAGGTGTGGTCAGAGAACTAGAATTATTATTTTTTGCTGGTCTTGGGGCTTGAACTCAGGGCCTAAGTGCTATGCCTATGCTTCTTTTGCTCAAGGTTAGCACTCTACCACTTAAGCTCCAGCTCCAGTAGTTTAGTGGAGATAAGAGTCTCAGGGAACTTTCCTGCCTGGACTGGCTTCAAACTGTGATTCTCAGATCTCAGCCTCCTGAGTAATTACTCTACAGGGATGATCCCCTGGCGCCCAGCCAGAGAGAACTTGAATTTATGGCAGAGAAACCGAGCCTTTCTTGATGGGGAAGGCTGGGAACATTTTGCTAGACACCTGGGTTAAGTTCAAGAGGCAAGTTAAGTTTTAGTTATTTGACATAGGAATGGAGGGGAAGGAGGAGGCAAAATAAAAGGAAGGGTTGCTGTCTCCCAGATGTGTTTTATCATGCTGCTGTAGCAAGGTTGCCTAGCAAGCAGCTGGAGCGTTCACTGCCCACACTTGCAGAAGGCAGCATCTGCCAGAATTTCCATGAGCGTAAGCTGCCCTTGTGACTGATACAGAGCGCAGAGGGCAGGCCGGTCTCCATGCCAACATGAGGAGTGGGAAATGAGGAGTAGAATGACGAGTAATCGGTCACGCACTTTTCTGTCTAGATGGGCCATTGTCTTCAGAAATGGAATCCAGAGGAAATGATACCAAAGATGATATTGGTGTAAGTATTGGAAGGGGAGTTTTACTCTTGTGTTCAGGGAACTTCTAATCTCTTGGCTTAACTAGAATAGGAATACAGCTAATAGTTTACTTTGTGATAAAAAGCTGCTTGTCTTTTGACAGACTTCTTCACATTAAAGCTGGATTGTAAGCTATGGTGATAAAGTACATATTTCAAGCAGGTGTAGTGGTGTACACCTGTAATTCTAGCGCTTAGTAGGCTGAGGCAGGAGGGTGGTGAGTTTGAGGCCAGTCGGCTCCATGGGGAGACCCTGCGTCAAACATACAAAGAAACAGCAAAGCAACAAAAAGAAACTTGGCAGCTTTCTTCTTAAGAAAAAAAAAAGTACAGTTTGTAGACTGTGCATTAAAATTAGCTTGTTAGTTGGACAAGATGTTAGATTTTCCCCTCTTGGATTTTTTCCCCCTAGAATTGGGATTTGGCCTTGGTTTGTTTGGCTGGCCCTCTACCATTTGAGCTTTGCTTCCAGTCCTACTTTTTTTCTTCATAGTTGCCTATGTGTTTTCTTCCAAGCCTAGAATCTGGGGAAAAGAATTGTCCATTTTGTTGCTTATATGACTGTTTTATGTGAATCTGTTACAGAACTCACATATGCTTGACTCATCTCTCGCTGCTGAGAGGGAAGCACCAGGCTCGGGCTTTGCACCTCCACCCCTCCCTCCGGTCCGAGCTCCCTTGTTTCCAGTGGATCCCAGGAACCAGTTCTTGAGAAGGGCACCTCCATTTCCTCCACCTCCTCCCAGCGCCCTGTATGGAGTTCCCCGGGACTATTTCCCACCCAGGGGTTTCCCTGGCCCACCACCTCCTCCGTTCCCAAGTAGGTTTCTTTAAATTTATATTTGTGTAGTAGGTCAGATAGGATTTGACTGCATGCGTGCAGTCTGGCAGAGCATCAGTTCTCTAGGTTGTGGGAGCGTACCAGTGCTTTCCAGATGGAGAGGGGCTTCTTTCCTCCCAACATGGGCCTGGTCTGTATTCAGTGTCCAGAAGGGCATTGACTTTTTGCAGCAGTCTTCATGCAGACAAAAATTCTTTGTAATCTCGTTTGATAGAAACTTGGCATTGTGGGCTGGGAAGGTGGCTCAGTGGTAGAGCACTTGCCTTGCATGCCTGAGGCCCTGTGTTCGATTCCTTAGCACCACATAAGCAAAAAGAAAAAAGCTGGAAGTGGCGCTGTGGCTCAAGTGGTAGAGCGCTAGCCTTGAGCTGAAGAGCTGAGGGACAGCGCCAGGCCCAGAGTTCAGGCCCCATGACCGGACCCAAAAAAGAAACTTGGCATTGTGGCAATTAGTTAAATTAATTTTAATTTATATCTTAGCATTAACATTGCTAGAGAGGGTTTTTTTTGTTGTTGTTCCTTTTGTTCCTATTCTGGGGTTTGCTTAAGCTAGCGCTCTACCACTTAAGGCATAGCCTCACTTCTGGCTTCTTAGTGGTTAATTGGAGACAAGAGTCTCATGAACTTCCCTGCTCAGGTTGGCTTTGAACTGAAGTCCTCAGATCTCAGCCTCCTGAGTAGCTAGGATTATACGCATGAGCCAGTGATACCTAGAGTTTTTTTTTTTTTTAATTTATGTAATTGTACAAAGGAGTTGTCCATCTAACAAGGCAGTTTATGAATATAGTATACTTTAATCAGTGTCACCTCTTTCAACATTCTCACACAGGAGTATTTTTAATATTCTTTTTCATGATTCTCCTGCGATCCTATTTATTACTTAAGATGTATATATCATACTTAGTCTAGTTGATGGGTTTATTGAAGTTCTGTCATGGCTTTATTGAAAAAAAGAATGATGTGCTATTTCATAGCCATATTTTGCCATTAAGAATGCCAGGATTTTGCCTATATTTTTATAAATGAATGAAGTCTGTTGTCTTATGCAGTCATTCTCTCCTTCTAATTTTGAAGTTTAAGGTGGATTAAGAGGAATTTTGGGGGCTAGAGGTATGACTCAAGTGGTCCAGTAAGCGCCTAGCAGGCATAAAGCTTTGGGTTCAAATTCATGTGCTGTCAAAATTTACAAAAAAAAAAAAAAGAGAGAGACATGCTCTGGTATGTCTGCAGTTTTAGCTGCTCAGGAGGCGGAGGTCTGAGGATCGAGGTTTGAAGCCAGCTTAGGCAGGTAAGTCCCTAGGACTTTTATCTTCAACTAACCACCAAAAAGCTGAAAGTGGAAAAAGATAAGAGCACGTAGGTTCAAGTTGAAGCCCCAGAACTATCACACACACACACAAAGACAAAGCCGAATTTGGTTTGGGGAATTTGAAGACAGTTTTATTCTACTACTATAAAGAGTCACTGATCTGAAGTCTGGTGAAAATTAGATTATAGTGAAAAAGTTTTTTCAAAGTACATATTGAGTATTTTGAAAGAATTTCTTTCTTTCAAGTGTTAAGCCAAATGTTACCTAATGTAATGCATTGATTTTCCCATTAGTCATGCATAGTTGAAGCACTCCAGTTTTATTTTTTAAAAGATAAAAAGTAAAAAAAAATGAGATCAGGAAGTTACTGTGGTGTCAGTTTTGGGCGTAAGAGTTAACTATTAGAAGTTATAAGCGAATGACTTTATAGGGCTGCAGTACAGATTCCTGATGTTATCTATCTCTTTGAACAGTGAGAAGTGTCTACCCACAGAGGGGCTTTCCTCAGTATCTCCCGCCCCAGCCTGGGTTGTTTCACCCAGCCCCACATTCTGAAAGCAGCAGCCAGTTCCCTTCAGCACTGACTCCGGCCAGTGAACCTGCTGCAGAACCTCCCAAGGCCCAACAAGAAGCCTGATGGCGCTTAACTGCTTGCTCCTCAAGTCATCTCCACCCAGCTGGTCTTCAGTTTAAGTAACTGCTGTTACTTAAGTGATTATACTTCTGCTCAAATTGAAGCTCAATGGAATAAGAATTCTCAGGATAGAACTTTGTAAATAAAGATGATTTAAATATGAGTCTTATGAGTAAATTATTTCCTTTTTATTCCAGATGACTTAATTTTGATTATCCACTAATCCACTCTTACCCAAACCACAATGGGGATTTTATATGCATAATCTTGCAGTTGTGGGGGGGAGGGGCATGTATTTTAAACTTCAAAGGCTGCTTCATTATGCCAGGAAATAGATCCCTGTGGTTGTGGACAAATGTGAAAATTTTGTGCTTACATTTTGATTTTAAGACTTGTTTTCTGTTGATAATAAAAACAGCTAGTTTTTTATAAATATGGCTTCCATTAAATTCATTCTTTTCCCTATACCAGTAACAAGGAGGTCGAAAACTAAAACTTTTTGTGGGTCTAATTTGATTGTCTTATTTTTTAAAAAGTATCTTCTTCCTTTCAGATAGGCATACATGAACCAAGTAACTAATTTACCATAGTTCAAAAAGTCAAAATTGATTATATTTCAAAGAAATCCAGATACTGTCTAATGGTGAAATGTGGAATACTGGTCTCCTGGTGCATTTTTATTTCTCTCATTTTCTTCTTGTAAGGTAGTTAGCACTTTCTGTGGGGAAAGATGAGATTTGCTTCAGGGTTTTAGTGAGGCAGTGTCATCATCTTGAGTGTCGGACTGTTTTCCAAGTGTTTCAGGTTGCGTTCTAGTATTAATCCTCTGGCACCTTACTGTGATTATAAAGGAAACTCAATGGCATTTAACTGTACACTTGTAGTTGTTTGCTTGGACTTTTTTTTTTCTTCAGTACCAGAGATGACATGTTTTTGGAAGTGGAGCTGTGAGTCAAGTGGTAGGCTAGCAGGCCCTGGGCCCTGAGTTCAAGCCCTAGTTTCAGTGCTTGTGTGTATACGTGGGCAAATAAACACGCACACAAAGATATATTCTTGCACAGAGCAGAGATGCATTTGTACATGTGACACTCGATTACCAGCATGTTTGCTGTGAGCACGGTGTCTCCACTCTTCTCCCCCTACCATGCCCACCTCAGGGAAAGAGCCTGAAAAGAATGGCTGCATATGAAAGGCTTAGATAAAATATTAAGACATCACACTGATTTTCACTTTGGTCTAAATGTGTTCCTCACAAGTTTTTTTTTTTTTTTTGGAGGGTTGTGGGGCTTGGGACTCAGCCTGGGTGCTTGCTGTCCCTGAGCTCTTTTTGTTCAAGGCCAGCACTCTACCACTTTGGAGATGGTCTCATGGACTTTTCTGCCCAGAATGGCTTTGAACTGTGATCCTCAGATCTCAGCTTCCTGAGTAGCTGGGATGTAGGGGTGGGGAGACCTGTCATGACCTGAGATAGAAAGGAAGCGAGGAGAAGTTAAGTTAGATGCTAGGAAAAATCCTGAGGAGATTGAGTGCATTGGGTAGGAATATAGAAGGGCAGAGGCTTAATGCAGGTTTAATGGCTTAAATACTTTGGACCTTTAGAATAAATGAACATGTTTAGCTTTGAAGTATATAACCAGATGGAAACATGAAACCTATAGTAAATTTTCACCATTTAGACCTTCCTAGCTCTATTTCCTTAAGTACTCTGTTTTTAAACTATTAAGCTTTTTCAGAAGATAGGTACTTCCTATTTCCTAATTTTATTAAAACTTAGCCATTTGTAATTTTACTCTGAGATGAAAAATGGCATTTGATATTTATCTAGATTAGTATTGAACAACTGTAGTATTAACATATTTAATTTTCCCTTAGAATCTCTTGATTCCAGTTTTTTTTTTTTTTTTTCCAGTACTGGAGCTTGAACTCTGCACCTGGGCACTTTCCTTAAGTTTTTGCTCAAGGCTAGCCTTCTACTAACGAGCCATAGTGCTTTTTCTGAGTAGTTTATTGGAGAGGTGTCTCAGGGACTTTCCTGCCCAGGCTGACTTCAAACTGTGATCTGTAGATCTCAGCCTTCTGAGTAGCTAGGATTACAGGCGTGAGCCACCAGCTTAATTCCATTTTCTTCCCCTCTCCTTTTCAGTGTTATGCTTCCTGTTAGCTGTCTACTTACGTTTTTAGGTTCCTAATACCTATGTTATATATAGGCATAAGCATAATGTTTTCTATAGTTGTCCTATAATTGGCCTGAAAGTTGAAAATCAGTAAATGGCTAATCATTTAAATAATTATTTATGGTCATACCAAATTAAGCATTAAGTTTCAATTTTTATGAATCGCAGTGATATACTTTCTGGGTCAGTCGAAGAGAATGTTCTTGAACATCAAGATAAAATGAAGTTTTTTCTACTCTACATTCCTCCCACTCACCAATAATGGCTTAAAATAGAGGCACATTTTTTTCTTTGCTTTATACACAGGCCAGTTGAAGTGAAAGCTCAGGGAATCGCACAACGTTCAGATGTGGCATTGAATGTTATTTTGGCTGCCCTGGGTTCTAGCTGCCTAACTTTCATTGTTCTTTATCTTAAAAATATTTTCATTTAATATTTTTTATTATTTTATCACATTTATTTTAAAGGGGTTTCAACCCCGAAAGTCAGGTTATGAAGTACAGTGCATCTTGATTAATGCCACCCCCTTCATTTTCCATATCCCAGGGGATGGTGGCTCCCACCTGTAATCCTACCCAATAGGCTGAGATCTGAGGACTGGGTTTCGAAGACAGTCTATACTACTCACGGGGTTAAACTCTGGGGATCCCAGTTCAAAACTAGCCCCAGCAGTAAAGTCCTTGAGACTCCAACTAACCACCAAAAAGAAGTAGAACTGTCACTCAAGTGGTAGAGTGCTAGTTGTTGGCAAAAAAAGCTCAGGGACAATATATAAATATATTGTGTGTGTGTGTGTGTGTACACTGGAGTTTGAACTCTGGGACTCATATTTTCCCTTACCTTTACCACTTGGACACAGTTGCACTTCAGTGGGCTTTTTCCCCTGGTTCATTGTGGTCCCAACTCTTTATATTATGCCAGCATACTGTACAGTATGTGTAGGGCTAGAAGCATCGTTCCAATGGTGGGTGTGTGCTGGTTGCTCACACGGTGTGTTACTCCATTAGCACTGAGTCATGACATTGCTTTCCTGAAGATCCACTATGGATTCATTTATAAACCCAGGCAAGTTAGTTTCTGTATCTTTGTGTCCAGCTAACCATTTTGTCCCTCAAAAACCTTACCCTACTGGCTCCTAAACTTTTTTTATTCTGGAGTGGTGGAACAAACAGTCAAGTCATCTTTCTTCATTTTCTTTTTTTCCCCTCTTTTGGCTGTACTGGAGTAAGTGTGCATGCCAGGCAAACACTCCGATTTCTAGCCTGGAAAATAGATTATGAATTCCATACCATTCAGTAAACTCTGTCAAGGGTGATCTTTTATTTTCATAAGCTATTATGAGGCTCACAGGAGCTGAGAATTTCTAGATAACCCAGTCCAATTCTCACATCAAAGATGAGGAAGCTGAAGTGAAAAGGAGTTGGTGCAGTGTTAGCCAGAATTCAGAAGACATTGAGCTTTAAGTGCTACCCCCGACCTTCATCTGCATGACCTGCATCTTATCTGATAGACTGTTCTTCCTATAGTCTAGGTAGATTTTAATACATTCAAGTACTTATGTCCAAGAAATAAGGAATCAGTAGATATACGGACAATTCTTTTTGAATACCCCAGGAAGCAATGCCTAAGCCAATCGGTGTGAATTAGGGAAGGAAAAACAGAAAAAAAGCTGTTTTCTTTGCTGTCAGGAGAGTGGTGTGTCTCAAGAACCAAAAATAGTGATCACATCCAACTAGAGCAATAAAGGGCTTTGTGAAGTTACTACTGGCATATCTAAATATTTGTGCCTGTGGTATAGGAATTAAAAAATTGATCAATGATGTGTTCTAAGTGTGCACTACATTGGGATTTTGGACTAACAAAGGCTTTGTCATTACTTAAAGATTTTTTTTTTTTGTTGGTTGTGGGGCTTGAACTTGGACTGGGAGCTGTCCCTCAGCTCTTCAGCTCAAAGCAAGCACTCTACCTCCTCAGCTACAGCACCACTTCCGATTTTCTGGTGGTTTATTGGAGATAACAGTCTCACGGCCTCTCCTGCCTGGGCTGGGTTTGAACTGCGATCCTCAGATCTCAGCCTCCTGAATAACTAGGATTACAGGTGTGAGCCACCAGCGCCCGGCAGTCATTACTTTTTAAAAACTAAAAACGTCTAAACTATTTTAGCTTTGCTGCACCAAAATGCAGTATCAGCTGACATGATTATACAAAATCAAAGATTATCACAGTTTATTTAATACTCAAGGTTTTCATGCTTCATATACAATAAACTGGATTTCAATGGTCACTTTTTAATGCTTTATTCATTGATTAAAAGAATATACATTTAACATAAACCACACAACATCAGTCATCAGGTCAAACATTCAGCTGGTTTCCTTACAGTTTCTGTCAGGAGTTATTTTATCTGATCACATGTACAAGATAAAATCTCCCCACAGCTGGCATCTGCACACACTGTGCCAGTGGATTCACACTACTGATGTACATATAAAACCCGCATGGTATGTGCTCACTGGAGACAAAACAGTGCACACCTGTCAAAAGGTCATTTAATAGAAGATGGTAAAACCATTTGTAAAACATAGAAACTTTTTCCATAAATAGAATCATATCTGGACATCTGTTGCATAAATTGTGTTTCCAAAGCTTACAATAGAGCAGCCAGGTCTCAGCACTGCTGGGCACCTGTGTTGGCTACTTACTTTATTATTGCAGACTGTCCTTTAACATTAAATGCACAACATTCGTACCACTTAAAACTGGGGTCAGGTGGAAGTCTCACAGAGACCACGTCTGTACCGCGGTTGCCCTGAACAGTTAAATTGGCTTTTAAAGCCTCTCAGATATAACAAGGTTTTAAAACATACTTCATGGAATGTTCTTCATGTAGCATAGCAGCTCATACCTGTGATAGAACAAGCTTTCAGTTTTTCCTTCCTTTCCTTTACATTCACTATTCACAGTGAAACAGGTGCATGTTTTTTTTTCTTTTTTCTTGTTTTTTAATTTTTTTTTCAGAGTTCTGAGGTTGCTGACTGAGCCACAGCACAGCTGTGTACCACAGGTCGAAATTCGACCTTAAATATTACAATCTAGCAGTATCTGGCTGGCCAGAGTGGGCCCGCCCCTGCCAGCATGTGGGCACTTCTTCATTTAAAGTCTATTCTTTGGCAGCTGACATGCGTGCTGACAGAGAAAAATCCAGTGACTTGTTGCTAGGGATTTCACGACTAATGTTTGTTTGCAAGCATGTATGTTTACAACTCTGTACTGTGATTTTGTTTATGAGGTTTTATCCTGGAATATAAGTTCCTTTTTCCTCTACTATGTGAAATCTGGGCTAAAAAGCTAACTTGAAAGTATAATGTGATTGATAAATAAAATTATGTCAGATAGTTTAAAAAATAATCTAACAATTTGAATATTCATGTTTATGTAAATGTATTTTTTAAAAAAAGATTAAGCAATATTCTAACCTAGTACTATATGAAATTCAGAATGGTAATTGGTGATATCAGTTATTATATAGATAATGAAGTTAGACTCTTGGCTTTCTGTCAAAATAACTCATTTGGGATCTTATCTCCCTGTCTATTCCAAATTAAAATTAATGAAATGCTACTGGAATACATAGATACAGTGCATTGCATACAAATCCACCAGGCTATGGATATATATATATATATATACGTATAAAAATATTTTGGCTCCTGAGCTCTGAATTCTGACACATAAAGAATAAAAACGTCCAAAAGGCAGAGTAACTCAGTGAAAAACAAAGTTAGCCAGCAACCTCAGACAATCTTCGGTTGTATCCTTAAGGGATGGTAACAATTCCATTAACCGTGAAAGCCCTATACAGTGTCACTTTGAACTTCTTAACCAATACCCGACTATGTTCTTTGATCAAGAAATAGAATATATATAATTCTATAAAGCTAATACTGATTAAACACAGCACAAAGGGATTAAGTCACACTACTGAAAAAAACATAATAGGACCCTACTTGCATATGTAACCACAGGAATTGTACATTAAAAAAAAGTTAAATGTCTTCGCTGAAGTTTTGCATCTCTCTGTAAAAATGACGGTTTGGTTCAGTGAAGACACTGAGTGATTCGATGTCCATGACTGCATGCCAAGGTTGACTGAGGCCCAGGGATACCTGCTCAATGAGGTTATGCACGGGGTCTACATCCTGGTCAGCCAGTTCACCTTGGTCAAAATCAATACTTTCTTCGGTGACTTCAAGCACTCTTAGGTCAGAGCCACGAAGACGAGCAATGGCAATGAGGTTGTGTGCCCACACTGTGTAACCTGAAAAGTAAGCAGAAGACAACACTGTCATTTCCTTGCAATGAAATTCTAGTCGGTCCAAACTTCTCAACAAACTTTAAATTTCTATTTCACTATTTTGGTCTTCTTCCTTTTAAAAGTGCTGAAATTGGAAAGAGAGGCATGACTGTGTAGTCTGGGGGCTGGGAAAGGCTAGAAGCTTGATACTATCTGCAAGACTACCACTGTAGGCAGTGAACAGTAATCTTGTCCTGATAGTTCATTCATTTTAAATTTCAAGTGTGTACATGTAAATAAAGTTCATAGCTTTGGATAGTGATTTATCACTAGGAACAGATTTTTATTTCATACAAATGTATTTATCAACAACAGCACGCTGACATTTTTCACTTGTGAAAAAATAACTATGGTGTTTCACACCCCAAAGTTTTGAGATGACGGTATAAACTGGGAAGAGAAGAACTGTCCATAGTGAACAGTCATGGGAACATTCAACATCAATTCCAGAGTAATGAAGTTATGTGAAATCTGGGAAGGAATAAAGGGGAGTGGATAGTTGGGGAGTTTTACCTATACTTCACATCATACAAGCTTACATTAGTTTAAATAATCTGACATTGATTCTTGCTGATAATTGGCCAGAGGATAAGGCAATACCTGAAAAGATACCCCCATTCCCTCACCAAAAATGTAAAAATGGAATGTAAGAATTGTGGTTTAGAGCCAGCTGGGCAAACAAATTCAAGATATCTTTCTCTTCAAATATCCAGCAAAAAGTTAGAAGTGGAGGCATGGCGCAAGTGGTAGAGTGGCAGCTGTGAGCAAAAAAGCCAAACGTGAGACCCTAAATTCAAGCTTCAGTGCCAGTACAAAACCAAAAAAACAAAGAAAACATGTACCTAATCAATGGATCATTTGAAAAATATCATGCCAATGAACATATCAAAGTTAAAGAGTATGAATGATTAGGCTGTGACCATAAAAGAAATTTCATTTTCTCTTCTGTGTTAAGGTTTTAAGAGTTTTTGTGATTTATAGGAAATACATTCACTACAGGTTAGACATGTGTGTTTTCTTAATTTCAAATGTCATTTTTGTGAAATACCACATGTAAAGGGAAAAAAAATCAGTATGGATGCTGGAATAGGACACTCAGGGTTGAGGTATGACTTTACCTTTGTAAATGATATATTCTAGCATAAACTATTTTAGGTGTAATGCCAATATTAAATTATAGTAAAATCACATACCATGAATTGCCAAAAGAGAGAGCTTTGTGCATTTCCATGCTAATAAAACCAAAGGATCTTCATTTCGGTTGTCACTAAGATCTGGAAAGCCAGATGTGTCAATCACATCATTCATTAATATAAAATGAGTAAGGAATTTATCATATTGCCTGGATATAAGATCTACAATAGCCCCTGACACACAGGTGATGTAGCTGTCAAAATGAATCCTCTCTAGTGGTATACTGGGTTTCAGAATCTTTAACATATCTTCACTCTTGATATCAAATGCCATCATATAGACCCGAAAGCTGGGGCTCTTCCGTGACAGGGCTTTCCAGTGCTCATCATTTGGCATGTTGTCCAGGGACTTGTGCATCACAGAAACATTGTGGACTAGGAGAGACAGTCGCTGCAAAGGCACGTGGTTGCTATCAGATAAGACTCTTGCCATCTCAGCTGTAAAGTCACAGAAATCCAGGGCGAGTGAGCGCAGACTCATAAATCGCTCTAGCTCCACTGCAGTGATGAGGGTGCTGTTACCAGGAATGTTGTTGTCCAGTAGACTCAGGTGCTCCATGGTGTGGGCAATAGAATTAGAGAGAGATGACAGGGACGTTGCCGTTACTATTTCCAGCATAAACCCACAGGACAGCCATTTCAGTTGCCTACTATTACTCAGTATTTCTTCAAACAGCTGCTGAATTCTACAAGGAAAACATGCCATAATGATTGCACCAAAACTTAGCTCAAATTTTTTAACACTGACTTTAAAAATAAATGGCATACAATATTCAACCAATTCATTGTTTCTATTACGCCCACAATAAATACCCTTAAATTCATATTAAAATATAATGAACAAGATATATGCAACACATTAAATATACAGAAATGTTTCTTAACCAAAGAAACACTATTACAGTAGAGAAAACTGATATACAACTAACTTACATTACTGCAAAGGTAGGTACAAAAAAATAATTATTTTGGGACTGGGAATGTGGCTTAGTGGTAGTGTTTGCCTAGTATGTATGAAGCCCTGGGTCTGATTTCTGAGTACCACATAAACAGAAAAAGTGGCACTGTAGCTCATGTCATAGAGTGCTAGCCTTGAGCAAATAAACTCAGGTACAGTGCTAAGCCCTCAGTTCAAGCAGCCCCAGGACTGGCAAAAAAAAGAAAAAAAGTTTTAAATAGCAATAATCTAGCAAGTCACTTGATTTGTCTTAAAGATTATAATGTGAAATGTAATATATAGTAAGGCCACTTTATAATTATTACGTGCTTTTGGTCATGTGGTAAAAAGAATAAAGATCAAGAGATTTCAAAAACAAAAATTTTATATTCTTGTGTATACAACATCTGCTGAGTATTTCCCTCTCCTTAATTTTGTGAAAATATGACTCAAAAAACAAATGATGTTCCAAAGGCCAGGTAAAAGTGATAATCCTAAGCCAAAAAGGAAATGTAATATGCTTAATTTAAGCAATAAAGTTAAAAAATTAAGATTTGTTTTCATCACACTTCTAGTTTAATGTTTATGGACCAGTTATTTCTAAAGACTGGTGCATACTGTTTAGCAGTGTGTCTGAAAACAAGTATTTGAATGAAAATTTGTATCTTATATAACAGAAACTCAGTATATAATTATTGAATATAGGTTATAAACTACTACACAGCATGGATTTGGATGTTTACCACAGCATGGAGACTATCTGTCTCCATATATATAACATATATATATATATAAAACATATATATTATATACATATTACATATATATCATATATATCTTCTCTCTCTCTCTCTCTCTCTCTATATATATATATATATAAATTGCGATTTTTAAAAGGCCGTCTGTCTTCAGATCAAGTTGAGTGGCATGGGACAAATAGATCAAGCATCCACAGTACAACACTGAATCCACAGTATAACTACCTGAGCACTTATGATTTTCCTCAGAGATGGTCTCCTTGGAACCTTATACCAATAATTTACTGACTGACCACAGCACTGCATTGTTAAGACATTTCCAGGATATAACTGGGCATTGGTGTTTATGCCTGTAATCCTAGCTATCAGCTGAGACTCTGAGGAATGAGGTTTGAAGCCAGTCTAACCAGAAAAATCAGACAGACTCCATTTCAACTACCCAGCAAAAAGCCAACATGGAAGCATGGCTCAAGTGGTAGAACATCACCAGGGGGCAAGAAAGCAAGAGTGATTCTCAGTTCAAACTCAGAAATAGTGGGGAGGTAAATAAAGAGAAATTTCTAGGATAAACATATGTCCATTTTTGAAAACAAGGATTATTACTCTTGATTGTATAATTTTTTTCAGAAAAAAACAAGAATGATTATTAATATAATGCACTGCTCACTATGTAACTTACTGTTTAATTTTTTTGCCATCTGGGTCCACCTTGCTGAGGTATGTATTTGACAAACTTCCTTGTTGTTGTAGTACGCTTATGTCTCCGAAAAGACTAAACTTCTGGAGGTTTCTATAAGAAAAAATATTTAAAATGGCTCTTTAAATGATTAATACCTAAAATATAAATATTGACACAGTAAAAATATGCAAAAGGAATATTCTAGAAAAGTTTCCACCTTAGAATCTAAATAAGAACATCCAGAGTGCTGCATACAATAAAATCACATGAATAGAAGAGGTATAAGCATTAGCGGAAGATAACCTCGGTGTAAAGATTGGTTCAGAAATTCACTGCTTCTATGGCAGTGACAAAACCTCGTAAAGCCGAGACTCAACTTTTCACCAGTAATAACTATAGCTAACTTGTACAGCTTAGGGATTAGTAACAAGATGATATATGAGGAACTATTAGTAACAAGATGACATTTGAGGAACTATATCAGTTCTAAGCTCTACATAGATATTAATTATGATATACAAGTTTCTCAAACTACTTAACAAATACTCTAAAGTGAGACACAACCCTGAAGCTATCTTTTAATTAAGAAATACTGACTAAAATCTTCTCTGATTTTTTTTTTTTTTTGTTGGTCGGTTGTGGGGCCTGAACTCTAGGCCTGGGCACTGTCTTTAAGTTCTTCAGTTCAAGGCATGCACTATACCACCTGTGTCACACCACCACTTCTGGCTTTTTCTACTTATGTGGTGCTGTGGAATTGAACCCAGGGCCTCATGCATGCAAGGCAAGCGCTCTACCACTGAGCCACCTTCCCAGTCCTCTTCTCTAATTTTATGATGAAATGTAATAGTAAGGGTGAAAATTTATGTAAAGTTATTTTTATATCAATTTAAGTATAACATGCTTTACTAATAGCAAAATATTAAGTGAAGTAGAAAAAGTGAGTAAAAATAGTAACCACTAGATGGAAATAGAGTACATTTATAGCACAAAAATTATGGATAAAATGTTTAAACCACAAGTGATGAAAAGATTTCAGTAAGTGAAACACAGAAACAAGTTGCCACATCATGGATAGTCCAAAACACCCCACAAAAGACATCCTCCCTCCCCGAGAATAGCATCTGGAAGGAAACCTTCCTCCACCCAAGACAAATGCCATCTTTGAAACTGACATAGAGCCTGCCACAGCAGCTGGCCAGTAGCATGGGCTGAAGAAGTGGCAACATTTTTCAAGAGGGCAAAGCAATCGGATACCCTTGCACCTCCCTTTCTGGGGGAAAACAAAAGACGTGTCCAGGGAGAGGTAGCTTCCAAGGGAGTAGGGGCTGGGGAGGCAGCCTCTTGTCAGCAGAACAAAGGCAAACTCAACACCCCAGACATATTGCAGCTCAATCTGTAGCTAGCTAGGCACTCTGGAATTACAAAACCAAAAGCCTGTAAAATCTCACTGGGAAAAAAACTGGACAGACTGTAAAAGCTGAGGACAGTTTCAGGCTGGACTAAAAGGAGGGTCTCAGAAGCTAGCTCCTCTGGGGAAAGCCCCTGATTCCAGACACACACACAAACTCTCTTGCAGAGATTCTAAGCAACAGAAAACAGCTACTTTCTTCCTGCTCTACCACACAAAGCAAATTTCCCCTCTCACTAAGCTAAGGCTGGGAAGAGGCATACAAAGACTCCAAGTTTGTAAGGTAGAACTTTTTTCGGTCCTCTCAAACTGGTTTGAGAACTCATCTGTCCAAGTTAGGATCACACAGGCCTGAGTATGGGAATCTAGGTAACAGCCATACCCATATCAAGAAGGCTTCTGAATTCAATTAAGCCACAAAGAAAGCTGTAAGGAAACAGACTCTACCAAGCTGAATAGTGAACACGGGGAGACTCAAGATCCCACAAACAAATTGGAGATTTTTTTCTTCATTATTGCTGCTCTGTTTAGTCCTAGATATACAGTCTACAGTGATTACTAAGCTTCTTTCTTAATTGGGTGCATAGTTAATTTCAGCTATATTTTTGATTACTTAATTTTCTATTTATCTACCCATCTTAGTATTTTAAATTATTATATATTTTTTCTTTTTTTAAACTTTGGTTTTTTTGAATCTATGTTTTAATTCTCTTCCTTCTGCTCCCTTCCTCTATACTTATTTGCTCTTCCCTCTATTTTTCGCTATATCATCTTAATTTTTCTTTAAATTCGACTTTAACCGGTTTTCCTTTAATTCTGGTCCTCCTGTCCTTCCTTTTCTTTAGTCCATTGTTCCTTGTCTGTGAGTTAGTTTGTATTTGTGTCTATTTTGACTGCGTCTTAGTGGCTCATCTTGTTATCCTTTTGGCTACAATTATATATAAGCTCCACTCCTGAATATCAATATCCCTCCCCAAACAAAGAAAAGGAGAGGCAGATAGGGGAATACCTATCTATGATTTTGAACCTCTAAAAGTCTGTGCAATTACAGGGCTCTGGGTTAGTTTTTGTCTTAAAATTGTGTTCTGCTGTGGTACTGGATTTGCTTTTGTTTCCCAATGGGCAGAACCAAACAACACAGGAGATACTTAAAGGCTTACTACACATAGAAAACCAACAAGAACACGATATTGGCAGAGAAATGGACCCTAACCAAAGAATCAGATGAATATAGTAAAAATTGATGAGGCACAATCCCTAAGAAGGTAAGTAACATGGCAGGAAATACCAAACACCTCTTAGTCCTAACTCTCAAGACTAATGGACTTAACTCTTCAATTAAATGACATAGACTGACTAGGTGGATCAAAAAGCAAGATCCAATAAACATAGTTGTGCTGGTAGTTTTAGTATGGTCTTGTTTGTGATCATTCAGGTAAATTCCCAAAAGTGGGATTGCTGGGTCATAGGGGAGCTCTATGTGGAGTCTTTTGAGGAACCTCCACACTACTTTCCAAAGTGGTTGAACAAGTTTACACTCCCACCAACAATGCAGTAGGGTTCCCTTCTGGCCACATCCCTTCCAGCATCTGTTATTAGAGTTCTTGATTATAGCCATTCTAACTGGGGTGAGGTATTATCTCAATGTTGTTTTTATTTGCATTTCTTTTATGGCTAGTACCAGCACAATTATGTTTATTGCAGCATTATTTACCATAGCTAAGATATGGAACCAACCCAGATGCCCCTCAGTAGATGAATGGATCAAGAAAATGTGGTATATATACACAATGGAATTCTATGCCTCCACAAGAAAGAATGACATTGCCCCATTTGTTAGGATATGGAAAGACTTGGAAAAAATTATATTAAGTGAAGTAAGCGGGACCCAAAGAAACATAGGTCCCATGGTTTCCCTTATTTGCAATAATTAGTATATGTCTGAAACAAGCAGAAACGGTCAGGTAAGTTGATGTTAGGCGAAATAAACCCCAAGATAAGGATTCAAATGTTTTTTCTTTCTTGCTATTATTTTTAACGTATTTATAAAGTATTTCTTTGTTGCTTTGTATGTCCCTCCCCCATGGTAGAACCCCTGTTTTCACTGTATTTGATGTTGGTATAAACTGTGGAGGGGAAGGTGGACCCATTACAACAATGAGATGTACAAAACCGATGTTTGAAAAACGAACTTAACAACTTTGGCGCAGGGGTGGGGAGGGGGGGATGGGAAGGGATGGGAAGGGGAAACAAAGGAGGCAACAATGCTTGATAAGAAATGTACTCATTATCTTGCCCATGTAATTGTAACCCCTCTGTACGGTATTTTCACACAAAAAAAATATGAAGAAAAAGAAGAAAAAAAGCAAGACCCATCTATGTGATGTCTTCAAGAGTAATACCTTGTCCACAAAAAACAAAATATATTCTGAAAGGCTAGAATAAAATCTATGAAGTAATGGCCCTCCATAAAAAAGGCAGGATTTGCAATTCTAATATCAGATAAAGTAGACTTCAAATTAAAATTAGTGAGACAAAGAAGGATGTTACACGCTAATAAAGGGATCTCTCCTATAGGAGGATACAGCATTTATTTATTTAATTTTTTTTGGGTCCAGTTGTGGGGCCTGAACTCTGGGCCTGGGCACTGTCCCTCAGCTCTTCAGCTCAAGGCTAGTGCTCTACCACTTGAGCCACAGCTCTACCTCCAGCTTTTTTCTTTTTGCTTATGTGGTGCTGAGGAATCAAACCCAGGGTTTCATGCATGCAAGGCAAGCTCTCTACCACTGAGCCACCTTCCTAGCCCAAGTGTTATTTTTTTAGTATACTGTTTGCAGTTATTTTTTTCTTTTCTTTTTTTTTTTCTATTTTGGTTTATTCCATGTTGTCACTGTTTTTGATTTCTGTACCTTTTGTCTTGTATATAAGTTTATCTGACTTGGGGAAGGGAAGGGGAATCTCAGAAGTGGTAGGACAAAGGGTGAACAAAGTCAACAGTGTTACTCACTAGACTCTATGTTGGAAATTAACTTTACAACGTGGGGGGAATGAAAGTGGGGGGAATGGGAGAAAATGAGGGAGGGGATAACACTGTTCAAAAAGAAATGTACTCAATACCTTATATAACTGTAACACCTCTATACATCACCTTTACAATAAAATTAAAGAAACCATCAATATGAAAAAAAAGAAAAATATCATTTTTTGATAATATATCCCATGTCAATAACCGTAATTTTACTGAAAATCTGATAATTCTTAAGAGTTAGGTTAAGGAATACTCAGTAATACATGTAATTATTTCAAACAAATACTCCCAGAGAATACTTCTCCCACACATATGAAAATATGTCTTAAGGGTAAGCAGGAGTTAAACAGGAGAAAGAGTACATGGCAGGGAATGAAGGGTACCTAGACGAGAAGGGAGCTGAATAATCAGCAGTTCAGAGTTAAGAGAGAAAGAGGAAATATAAAATAAAAAAGGCTATAAACATAGACAACATTCTGTCAAAAAAAATGTTTTTTGCCTTTGCATCAATGACATGGTCCAAAATGGTTTCAAGCAAAGTATAACATAATTAAATTTGTATCTGAAAGGTATTATAGCAATACAGCAGCCTATAAGGAGGGTAGAACCAAAATGAAAAGAAAATGTAGTATTAAAGTGAGTTGTTAGTGATAGAGATGGAGAGAATTCTTTTTTCATTTGTCTGTCATGGGGTTTGAACTCTGGGCCTAGGCGCTGTCCATCAGCTCTTCAGCTCAAGATTAGTCCTCTACCACTTGAGCCACAGTACCACTTCCGGTTTTGTAGTGGTTAACTGAAGATAAGAGTCTCACAGAACTTCCTGCCTGGGCTGGCTTTGAACCTTGATCCTCAAGTCTCAGCCTCCTGAGTAGCTAGGATTACAGGCTTGGAGACAACTCTTGGAAGCCTCCATGTACATATGTACGTGCATACACACACACATATATAGCCATATACACACTTTTTTGGGGGGTGGGAGAGTGCCAATATTGGAGCTTGAATTTAGGACCTCTCTCATTCTTACTTGGTTTTGATCAAGACTGAGGTTCTACCACTCCTAGCTTCTTGCTGATTAATTGGAATAGAGTCTCTCAGATTCAGCAAGGCAAGGAGCGACATTGTAAAAAAGAAGATTCTCTCAAATTTGTTTGGTGCCAGCTGTACTGAAACAGATCTTCAGATCTTAGCACCACCAAGCAGCTAACAGGCATGAGCTACCAGCACTGTATCTACCTACTAAGAAAGGAAAATGGTTACAAATGGGTGTTGGATTCTCTACCTGAGGTAGGAATGAGAGTGGCAAGAATAATTCCTATTATTTCTGGATGGTAAGATTGTGTATATGGTCAAGCTATTCACGGGTACAGAGATTATTATAAATAAGCAACTAGAGGGTTTTTGGATGCATGCAGAGGTGAAGTAACGAGGTAGTGTTTTTGCACATGTTCAGCTTAAGGTAAATTTAAGAACAGTTAAAACATTCTAAGCTTAGAAATAAAAGAATGAGTCAAAAAGGAAATTTTGACTACATAAAAATAAAAATCCTGAGGAAGTGGCGCTGTGGCTCAAGTGGTAGAGCGCTAGCCTTGAGCTGAAGAGCTGAGGGACAGCGCCCAGGCCCAGAGTTCAGGCCCCACAACCGGACCAAAAAAAAAAAAAAATCCTGATATTTAACTGCATACTTCACTAAAAGTGCTCACCAATATGGAAAAAAGAGTTACAAATGCTATTTATATATGTATATATAAATATATCTTAACCCCCAAATATATATAAACATATACAAATTTCTTTGAGTATATTATAAACTATTTATAGATAAATATGTATACATTTACATAAATTATATAAATTTTCTGCAATACACAAAACCATGCCTTAGTAAAGATATAGCTCAAAGATATTTTGGGGTTATCCTAACAGCTTGAAAACAAAAAGGTCTGATTTCACATAAATTAAGTATGAGACCAAAGTCTGATATTCTTTAATGGAGTACAACAAAACAAAAATCCAAGACTTTTTGATAATATAAAAGAAATAATATTGGCATGCAATAAAAAAATTATCTCATAAAGGGAAAAGTGACTCCAACTGCAAGGAAAATGAAAAAGATGAAGGAATTAACAAGGAACTTAAACCAGGTATTAAAAATACACTCAGCTAGGGCTGGGAAGGTGGCTCAGTGGTAGAGTGCTTGCCTTGCATGCATGAGGCCTTAGGTTCGATTCCTCAGCACCACATAAGCCAAAAGAACAAAAGCAGGAAGTGGCACTGTGGCTCAAGTGGTAGAGCGCTAGCCTTGAGCTGAAGAGCTGAGGGACAGCGCTCAGGCCCAGAGTTCAGGTCCCATGACCGGACCCCCCCCCCAAAAAAGTACTCAGCTGGACATTGATAGTTCATGCCTGTAACCCCAGCTACTCAGGTGGCTGAGATCTGAGGATTGTGTTGGCCTGCTATGAAAGTCCATGAGATGCTTATCCCCAGGTAACTGTCAAAACACTGGAAGTAGAGCTATGGCTAAAGTAGTAGAATGTTAGCCTTAGGCACAGAAGCTAGGGGACAGTGCCTAGGTTCTGAGTTCAAGCTCTAAGTCATGGACATGGTTACATACATAGACACACAGACAGACAGACAGACACACACACACACACAAAATACTCCATAAGTACTTATCAATCAAAGACACAGGAAGAAGCAATACTGTCCCATTTGTCAGTTACAAAGTAATTTGCATAAAACATTCTAAAAAATAAGTGAAAAGCATCAGGGAAAAAGAACTCAAAATATAGAAAGAATTCTTTTTTTATTGGTCCTAGTACTAGGACTTGAACTGAAGGCCTTGAATGCTCACTTTCTCTTCACTCAAATCCAGTAAGCAAAAAATTGAGCCATACCTCCCATCAACCTAATTGGAGGTAAAATTTTCCAAGTAACCTCTTATCTCCAACTAGAAGATAAGAGTTTCAAGGATCTGACTATCCAGGCGAAACCATGATTCTCATATCTCAGCTGGTTAACTTGCTAGGATTACAGATGTGAACCACTCATGGCTGGCTATATAAAGAATTCTTATTACTTTGTAAGACCAACTAGCTAATGAAAATATGGGTAACATTTATAGATATATTCATGAAAAAAATGAATAAAATTGCACACTGAAAAGATGCTATTTCTGACATCAGGGAAATGAAAATTAAAACTTCAATGAGATAACTACTCGCACACATAAGCAAGGTCTAAAATTAAAAAGATTGGCAATTGTTATTGAAGATAAGAAGCAACTAGAACTCTCACTTCTGGGAATGCAAAGGGACACACTTTGAAAATAGTTTAGTGATTTCCTTTCCTTCCTTCTTCTTGTCTCCACTGGGGATTAATTCTTGCCTCATGAGTAATAGGCAAGCACTAAAATTTTCTAAAACATTAAAGATACATCTATGGGGCTGAGAATGTGGCTTAATGGTAGAATGCTTGCCTAGCATGCATGAAGCCCTGGATTCGATTCCTCAGTACCACAAAAACAGAAAAAGCCAAAAGTGGCACTGTGGCTCAAGTGGTAGAGCACTAGCCTTTAGCACAGAGAGGCTCAAGGACAGGGCCCAGGCCCTGAGTTCAAGCTCCAGGACCAGGGGGGAAAAAAGATACATCTATGCTTTTGGGCTATTTTTTTTTCTTTTGGCTAACATATGATCAATAAAAATGAATGCTATTTGCTTTTTTCTTTTCAGTATCTTCAAGTAGTTGTACAAAGAGGCTGTCATTTAACAAAGAAGTCTATGAAAACAATATATCTTGATCAATGTCACCCCTTTTAACATTCTTACCCATTGCTTACCTACCCACTTCTTAATTTTGTAGGGTATACATTGGATTCTTGACTGCATTTTCTGCCTCTTCTCTTCACTGGTTACCACTTTCCCCTTGACTCCACCTGCTTCCTGGTGTTTTATTTTGCTGAACTTTGATTTTGCCTTTCTGAGGAATTACATTATTTGAGGTCTCCCTTTAATCTACCATATTTCAGTTAACACACTTGTATACTCTTGCATACCACCCAAAGTAGTTATGAAGATACATTTAGGATATGAGCCAATTCCAGGCATTTACTCAAGAGAAATGAGAGCACACATGTATATAAAGAACTTATGCAAAAGTTCAAAGCAACTACATTCATAAGAGGACAAAACTGGGAATAATCCAGATATTGAGCTAGAGAACAAACTAATCATGAAAAGACTCACACAACAGAAAACTCCATAGCAATAAAAAGAATGGAATACTTATGTGTATTATAATCTGGATTTATAGCAAAAGCACCATTAATGATCATATTTATTGTATGATTCCATTTATGGAATTTTCTAGAATAAGCTTAAAAAATTTAGATCACAATGCTCCATCAGTGGCTCCTTAGGACCTGTGACGGAGGTAACTGCAAAGGGACATGAAGGAACTTTTTTTTCCTTGTATGAAAAAATTTTCAATCAATTATGAGCCAATTAACATTTGAGACTTTCTATGCCTAATATTTCCTCTTCTTATGTAAATCAGGTAATTAAAAGGACCAATCTCAAGTATAACCAAAGACCATAGTATGATTTATGAGGACTAGTAATGTCTGCATGCTTCACTATAAAACTAAAGAAGTGTTCCTCATTTCTCAAGGCAACATAGTAAATTGGATCACACATATTTTCCTGATCTAATTAGCTGAAATACAAAGTGCCTTCCAATGACACTTTTTGTCCATAGAACACTTTCCCATTATTTTTTCTTTTACCCTCAATATCCTTCTTGAGGTAGTAAGGAAAGGGAGCTAGAAATTTCTATTTTGCGCATGAGAAAACTACATGAATTCAGACCACTTGGAGAGGACCTTTCAGACTGACAGAAAATGTTCTGTATTTCAATTGTGGTGAAAATTTATAAAACAAAAATCACTGAGTAACCCTTAACTATGAGTGAATTGGGTTGGGAATGTAGGTCAGTGATAGAAAATTTTCCTAGTATGTACAAGGCCATGGGTTCAATATCTAGCACAACAAAACAAAAAACCAACAGTGAAAAAAGTGTTCAGTTAAGACACAAGAAGACACAAAGTAATGACTTAAAAAGCTATGGATTACTCTACAGTGTAGTAACCATTTTTTCCCATAAATTAAAAACAAAAGAAAACAAAAAACTTATTTGTCATTTTTGCTTAAATTATCAACCATATTTTGGGGTTATGTCTTGAAATTCAACAGTTGCAGCATATCCCTACATTATTAGTTTATCTAATTTTCTCAGAGTTTCTAAGATTTTTAGTATTAATGCTATTAATGAGAACAACATTTTCAACTTTAAGTTTATACAAAGTAACTGATCTTGGAATGATGAGTTTAAGTTTTTCATTGATTGTCTTCATTTATGTAAATTTAAGCTGAGTTACAGAAGTTAAAAGTTAAGATTTGGAAAGAGAATGAAAAGTAGTGTTATTCCTAACTGCCCCCTCCCTGCCCCCCAATATACCCTGATCATGTCTGTTCCATCATGAACATGATATTCTTACAATCTGAACATTTATTTTTTTGTTTAGGTCTGAGACCAAGACTCAATATGGTACCTAACACTTTGCTCACTGGCTAGCACTCTACCAACAAAGCCATGCCTACTACACGGTACTTCTGTTTCTCCTTGTAGTGGTGAGGATCCAGCTCAGCACACTAGTTACGTGCTAACGTTTGAGCTACATCTGCTACTCTTTACCTTTTACTTTTCAATGTCAATGTTGTTTAACTTAGAAATGGTATAGATGTACTTTCTGGGAGAAGAAGCACTTGGATTCTCAAAGGTTAAGGACAAACTATCAGAAACACTGACACAAGCATACAGTCCTACAGGACTATTTTTAAAAAATGAAACAACAATAAAACAAAACAGTGGGGAAAAAAAAAACAGTGGGAAAAGGATGAAGCTTAGCACAGTGGTGAGTGTAACACTTGTCCAGCATGTACGAGGCCCAGCAGCTGATCCTCAGAAGCACAAAAAAAGAAAAAGCCTTAAACTCTATAGATCTACACGTACGTACTGGCTACATTTCAAATGTAATATTTACTACATTTACCAATGTATATCTTTATCCACATAGCTGCCAACTTTTAAGATTTATGTCCCTCCATATGTAGTTAAGGAGGACTTAGCAGCACAGAGCCGACTAGAGACTAACGTAAGAACCAAAAGTAAGTACTTTTTTGTTGGGAACAAAGCTAAATTTATTTTAGGACTAGGACTTCATTGTTTACCAATCTGCTGTCAAGCCTTCAAACTTTGAAAATGCCTTTTCAAAAAAAAAGTGCACTGCACTATTTACCATGGATGAATGGATCAAGAAGATGTGGAATACACACACACACACACACACACACACACACACACACACACACACACACACACACACACACACACACACACACACACACACACACACACACACACACACACACACAGAATTTAATCTATTAGAAAGAATGTTATTACATCATTTGGATAGACCTGGACAAAATTATGTTAAGTGAAGTCAAGCCCAGAGAAAGAAAGGACATGTGTGTTTTATCATATGTGGAAACTAGAACTAATCTATGAATGCAAATCTGTCTGATGGTTGGGGTTGCCAGCAGACAAGACCACATATGTATTTTCCTAGCTCAAAAAAGTATAAAGGCTATTGATAAAAACTACCACTTTGAGTCTTTAACTCCCATTTCCTGCATGGGACTTTTTTTTCCCCTATTTCTCTCTGTTTTAACTTATTATACTCAAATAGATCTTTACTAAGACGTTCTTGTGAGATCCTTCTTTTTTATTGAGACACCTTGAAGTTCTTTTCATGTGTGGATCTCAAGTACCTTTGACTTTTGTATGGTCACATGTCAGGAAATCATTTTAAGATAAGTCTTATGTTCAAATACTTCACTTGTAAAGAGCAGAAGCCTCTGTATTTTTTGATCTCCAAGATCCAAAGCACATTTCCACCCCTGGGTAAATGAAGGCTATCCTAAGAATCAGTGTGAGGTCAGGATTTTGGTTGTGACTTGGATGAAGAATCATGGACAGAAGTCTACATGATGGGAAGTGTGGGTTGTACTGTAGAAGAAAGTGGAGGGATACAGATAGCTGGGAGGTGGGATATCAGCTGTGCAATGCAAGTGAAGCGTTGAAACACTCAAGGGTCTAGGCTTTGTCCCACTAAGGAAGGTCTAGGCTTTGTCCCACTAGAGAAAATAACTTTGGCTTGACTGAGTTTTGTACTTTCAGAGCTCCTACAGATATTTGCCCATGGCCAGGCCTTCACTGGTAGTGTGCCTCTGGTGTAAGAAGGCATTCAACCAGACTGCCCTCAAACTTAGAAGCTGGAGGATGTTTCTGATCCTGATGCAATCACTGAATCTGCATAAGGAGAACATTAATAGCAGTTAAGTCTGCTAATGGTCACAGTACTGTGAGAACCCTAGCAGAAAATGCAGGGCAGGGCTCAGCCTGCAAACAGTTCTTTCTGGTCTAACCTGTTTCATCAATCACCCCTGACCCATACACCAAGAAAACTGAAAATAGAAAAGCTTAGAAAAAAGGGGAAGCATTTCCATCCTTTATCTTTTCAGTGAGGGAAGAAATATTACTGGTTTAATTTTTTAAACCTGCTCTGCAGATTGTGTTTTTCCTCACCATTCTTTCTTTTTCGTGTGTGTGTGTGTGTGTGTGTGTGTGTGTGTGTGTGTGTGTGTGTGTGTGTGTGTGTGTGTATGTGATCTCTGTTTGAATTGAGGGTGTCATGCTTGCTAGGAAGGCATTCTACAACTAAGCCGTACCTCCACCTCTTTTTTGTGCTGGTTATTTTTGAGATAGGATTGCTTCCTACCTGGGCATACAACTGGACTGAAATCCTTCTGTTATAGGCTTTCTGTCGTACCTGGGAATGACAGGAGCACACCACCATGTCTAGTTTCTTTCCACTGAGATGGAGTCTCATGGACTTTCTTGTTTGAACTGGCCTGGTACAAGATCTTCCAGTCTCAGCCTCCTATATACTCTGGGATGACAAGTGTATGCCAATGTGCCCAGATGTGGGTTGAGAAGGGGGGGGGGTGTCTCTAAAACTTTTCTGCCAAAGCTGGACTTAAACCATAATCCTCCCAATTTCAACTTTCCAAGTAGCTAGGTTTACAGGCATAAGTCACTGGAGCCTGGACTATTATTTCTTATACCTCTATTCCATATATTTTCCCTCTGTTTTCTATCTTGCTTCTTCTCTTTTTCCTTGTCCTATCCCTTGTTTTAATATATCCTTATTAAAACATACCTTTCCTATTTTTTTTTTTTTTTGGGTCCGGTAGTGGGGCCTGAACTCTGGGCCTGGGCGCTGTCCCTCAGCTCTTTAGCTCAAGGCTAGCACTCTACCAGTTGAGCCACAGCGCCACTTCCGGCTTTTTTCTTTTTGCTTATGTGGGGCTGAGGAATCAAACCCAGGGCCTCGAGCATGCAAGGCAAGCGCTCTACCACTGAGGCACCTTCCCAGCCCCACCTTTCCTATTTTTTAAAGACTTAAAAATATGCTATCATTTTTCTTATTCTTACTGTGGGTACAGCTGATGCTTCCAACTGCTTTTAGCCATATTTAAATGTCCCGTTTATTTCTGAATTTTTGATATGATAGTCTTTTCTGTCTCCTCTGTGTAGCAGAGATTGAGACCTCACAGAAAGCTGTAAACTAACATGTCCCATACAAAAGATGCAGAATTGAGCTGGGAAGGTGGCTCAGTGGTTACAATGTGAAGAGCAAAGTACAAAGTAAGAATACTGGAAGCTACAAGAGAAAAACATAACAAATACCTTACATAAACAAACTCATCAGCATTACCTCAGATCTCTCAGCAGAAACACTAAAAGCCAGTGAAGCATGGGATGGTGTATTTCAAGCCCTCAGAGTAAATACTAATCAAAATTTCTTCTAGCCAGCACAGTTACCCTTTAAAATAAGTGAAGAAATAAAGACTAAGGCACAAACTAAAACAAGTCATGACTACTAAGCCAGCATTACAGAAGATACATAAAGGAAATGTTGTATACAGATAAGGAAGAAAGACAACAATTGTTAGAGGTCAGGAGAGAGTAAGTTTCATGAGAACATGAATACTAGGGAAGAATCAGATGTAGTCAAATGAGTAAACCAAAATCCAAGATGAATAATGGAAAAAGAAAGGAACAAATAATAACCAGGAAAAACACCCAACACTATTACAGATATTAATAACAAGTAGCTCTCAATAATAACACTAAAAATAAACACCTCTCCAATTAAAGTGTTCAGACCAGTTCAATGATTAAAACAACAACAACAACAACAACAAAAACAAAACCCCCAAACAGCTCCAACATTTGCTTCAAAAAACACATCTCAATGAAAAAGATACAGCTACAAGATGGGAAATGTTATGTAACGTTAATGGAACCTGAAAGCAAGAAGTAATAACTAAACTCACATTTAACAAGTAGATTTTATTTTTTGTCAGTCATGGGGCTTAACCTCAGGGCCTGGCACTGTCCTTGAACTCTTCTGCTCAAGAGTAGCACTCTACCACTTTGAGCCACAGCTCCATTGCCCGTTTTTGGGTGGTTAATTGGAGTTAAGAGTCTCATGAAGACTTTTCTGCCCAGGCTGGCTTTGAACCACGATCCTTAGATCTCAGCCTCCTGAGTAACTAGGATTACAGGCATAAGCCACTGTGGTGCCCAGCTAATGAAGTAGATTTTGAAGTAAAATTAAAAAGATGTGATAAAATAGTGGGGTGAGGGAAAGAGGGAGAAAAATGAGGAAGAAGGTAACAAGTTCAACAAAAAATGTACTTACTACCTTACTTATGTAATTGTAACCCCTCTGTATATCACCTTGACAATAAAATTTAAAAAATAAGATCATTAAGTACCCCAAAGGGGAAAGTCCATTATGATATAACAATTGTAAATATATATGTACCAAAGATTAGGGACCAAATTTCATAAAACAAACTACTAGTAATAGATGGATAGGACCAGAAACAATAATATTGGGAGTTTTCAATACTCTCATCTATTGACTGACTGAGACAAAAAAGTAACAAAGAAACCTCAGAGTTAAACTGCATTATAAACCAAAAGGACTCACCAGACATTCACAGAATAATTCCACTGCTGGTAGAATACATATTCTTTTCAGCAGTCCATGGAATGTATTAAGAAACAGATCACATCTTAGGTCATAAAAAAAGTTTTATTAAAAAAAAGAAACACACTTCAATGGATAAAATTCAACATGCCTTTGTGATGAAAGCCCTGAAGAAACTAGGAATAGAAGGATCATCCCTTAACACAATAAAGGTAATACATGCAGATTAAAATCCAACATTATACTGAATGGAGAAAAATGGAAAGGATATTCTCTAAAATGAGGACAGAAATAGGATGTATACAATCATTCCTCTTATTCACTACATGCTTGAAATCATATCCAGAGCAATAAGGAAATGAAAGGGATACAGGCAGGAAAAGAAGTCAAATTACGCTCGTTTGCAGATGATACAATCCAATCATTAAAAGACTATAAAGTGGGCTGGGAATGTGGCTCTTAGTGGTAGAGTGCTTGCCTAGCATGCATAAAGCCCTGGGTTCCATTCCTCAGTACCACATAAACAGAAAAAGCCAGAAGTGGCGCTGTGGCTCTCAAGTGTAGAGTATTAGCCTTGAGCACAGAGGGGCTCAGGGACAGTGCCCAGGCTCTGAGTTGAAGCTTCAGGACTGGCAAAAAAAAAAAAAAAGACTGTAAAGACTTGAGCAGAAGATTTTTAGATATGACAAATCAACATGTATAGCTTAGCTATACATCATTGGTGAACTTGCTGTCTAAAAAGTGAGGAAAGCAATCCCATTCACAATAGCTTCAAACAACAAAAACAAGACCACCAAAACCTCAGCATAAACTTAACCAAAGATGCTAAAGAGCTGTACTATGAAAACTACAAAAAGCAATACTGATGAAGACAGGGAACATAGTCTGTGTTCATGATTTAGCATAGTATTGTTAAAGACTATAAATAGATTTAAGACAGTCCCCAACAAAATTCGAATGGCATTCTTCACGGAAACAGAAAAGACTCTGAATAACTAAAACATTCCTAAGCAAAAAGAAATGCTAGAGATATCACATCTGACTTCAATCTATAACACTATAGAAATACAGTAATAGTAACACTATGGTATTGCCTCAAAAAGACATGTAGACCAAAGGAATAGACAAGAGGACTCAGAAACTACACAGCTACACAGCCACCTGGCTACGCAGCTGTGTAGCTGATTCTTGAAAAAGGTGCCAAAAACATACAATGCAAAAAATAGACAAACTCTGTAGGAAGAAAATACCTTGTCAACATGTAGAATATTGAAACAAGACTCTTCCCTCTTCTCCTACAAAATATTAACTCAAAATGGATCAAAGACTTTAATGAAAGACCTGTATCTTGAAATGATTAGTGGAATAAATGGACAAATGGGATTTCATTAAATTTAAAAGCTACTGAACAGCCAAGAGCTAAGGGTGTGCATGTGTATGTACGTGCATACACAGCCCTAAAACAAAGCAGCAACCAAAACCACCTACTGAACTGTGGCAATAGGGAGGAGAAATGCCTCACTTTGAAGCTGCGAGACTGTCCATAACAAGACTAATAACAATTTTTACGTAACCTTTTAAAGTAGACATGAAATCTGTTATATGGAATTTATTTTATTCATTCATTTATTGCTAAATAAGTTAACTAAAGAAGTGAACAGTTATTCCCTGCAAAACCTTTATTTATTCAAAAGGCATGTAACAAAACTGTTTGGGAAAGCATTATTGTTGCTTAGAAATATTTTTCTCTCACTCTAATTCTTCAGGTTAATTTGATTTGGTTTCTATGGTAATATTACTAAGCACACAACCAACTCACTTGCCCCTTTCCAAGTTCTAAGGAATATTGTGAAACAGCACAATATTTTAATATAATGACTGGTAAAATCTTTCTAAGGTATGCAAAGGGCCACAATATCATCAAAGAGAATGAATTTCTTCAACTTGTGTTTTTCTTTAGCCATATTTTAAAAAGTCATCAGTTCCAGATGTAGAACATATTAGGAAGGACTTACAATTTGGAAACATTTTACAGGCTGCAATCCTACTCAGTACTTATTCAATTAATAAAACACATTGCATGCCAATGACAGAAGTAAATTATGGTAGCCAAGTTCCTAATACCCATGAACTTCTTATATTTTTTTCTTTCTTTCCTAGGACTTTGAACTCAGGATCTGGGTGCTGTCCTTGAGTATTTGCTCAAGGTTATTAGTGCTCTGCCCTAGCCCCACTTCTAGCCTTTTTAGTGGTTAGCTGAGGTTGACAGTCCCATGGCCTTTTCTCTCTGGGCTGGCTTTGAACTGTGATCCTCAGACCTCAACTATTCTTTGAGTACAAATAGAGGTCTCAAAAATTACTGTTCTTTTTTAAAAAATAGGTAACAGCAAAGTGTTATTAGTAACATTGTAATGGTATTAATGGCATTGTTGTTCTGTATAAAAATGTTCATAATTTCCAGAGCCACAGCCTAATTTCGTGTGTAGGGTAAAATGTCACTGACATCTGGAGTTTGCTTTCAAATACTTCAGCAAAGAAAAAAGAAAGCAAATGTGGCAAATCTTTACTGAATGTAGGTAGTAGGTTTAGTGAAGTAGGCAGTAGGCACAGTGAAGTTCGTGCATATAGTTTTCATGTGGAAAATAAGAAAAACAGGAAGTCACTTCTCTAATCATATAACATTGGTTATATGATAATTACACTGCCTCAGCTCCATTATTTGTAAAATAGTAAAATAAAGGTGCTATTAAACAGGTTCTTGGTAGTAAAAAGTTAAAACACTTCAAAGACAAATATTTTCAGGAAATAAGCTATGTTCAAATCCTAAAACAAATCATTAATGTAAAGAGAAAAGTGTTTTGTAGATATTTAGGGCATGGGCTGGGAAGTTGGCTTAGTGGTAGAGTGCTTGCCTCGCATGCATGAGTCCCTGGGTTCGATTCCTCAGCACCACATAAGCAGAAAAAAGCTGAAAGTGACACTGTGGCTCAAGTGGTAAGAGCGCTAGCCTTGAGCTGAAGAGCTAAGGGACAGCGCCCAGGCCCAGAGTTCTGCTCAAAACGACAAAAAAAATAAAAAATTTAAAAAAAAAAAAGATATTTAGGGCGTAACGATTAAAAGAGTATTGTAATGTTTACATGTAACTTTTATATTCATGTTCCATTTTTAGAATATCTCTCCAGATAAAAATAAACACAGCCTAGCAGGGCAGCACACACCTGAAATCCTTGTATCTGAATCCTAAATTCTCTTGAGGCAGGAAAATTGTGACTTCAAGCTTAGCCTGGGCTACATAGTTTGAGGTAGCTCATGTCTATAATCCTAACTCAAGAGGTTGAAGGCTAAGATTGATGGATCTTGGTTTGAAGGCAACCAACGCAGTTAAATTCCTAGGATTTTTATCTCTAATTAATCGGCAAAATGGAGATGTGGTTCAAGTGGTAGAGCACCAGCTGTAGTGACAAAGCTGACTGAAAGAGCAAGACCCTGAATTTAAGTCTCTGTACCAATACACAAAAATAAATGAGAGTGTGTGTGGGGGAGATGGGAAGGGATGGGAAGAGGAAACAAAGGAGGAGGCAACAATACTTGATAAGAAATGTACTTATTACCTTGCCCATGTAATTGTAACCCCTCTGTATGGTATTTTCACAATAAAAAAATAAGGGCTGGGAAGGTGGCTCAGTGGTAGAGCGCTTGCCTTGCATGCCTGAGGCCCTGGGTTCGATTCCTCAGCACCACATAAGCAAAAAGAAAAAAGCTGGAAGTGGCGCTGTGGCTCAAGTGGTAGAGCGCTAGCCTTGAGCTGAAGAGCTGAGGGACAGCGCCCAGGCCCAGAGTTCAGGCCCCACGACCAGACCCCCTCCCCCCCCCCAAAAAAAGAGTAAATACCTACATACTTACGTACATAATCAGATCACTCACTGCTTCTACTGCTCCCACCATAGTTGAAGTCATCAGCAATATTTCTTGCCTGGATTACTATAGCAGCCTCCTGCTTCTACCTTTGTCATGCTAAAAGTGATTTCCCACATAGCACCCTGAATTCTGGGTCTGGATCAGCTTCTTTCTACCCATGCCTCTTGAATAGATGGGGTTACAGACACATGCAACCACACCTGGTTTGTTTTTTGAAGTGGAGTCTTGGTAACTTCTCTGGGGCTGGTCTCAATCTGTGCTTCTCCCAACCTCCACCTCATATGTAGCTGGGACTACAGATGTGAACCATTGCACTCAGTTAACTTAATTATGTTAAAATTCCAACATAAAGAAATACTTATTTTCATTTTAGCATAAGAATTTCCTTATTGTGGTTATTAACAGTCTTAAGAAAAACCTACAAGTATAGACTTATCAGGGCAATTTTGGCAGGTATATTAACCATATACCTGCTCAAAAAGTATTCTTTAAAATCCAACTGCAGCGAATTAAAATCCTTCACAATTTTCTAGATTCTCTGAACTATTTCACATAACTAAGACTGAAAGTTGAGCTCTTGGGCATGATGACCTGTTCTCTTTTATGGTTCAGAAATGGGATCTCATTCATGTGGTATACATGCCTGTAAAGGTTAAAACCTTTCCCAATTCCCCTCCCACCCTCCAAAAAAGGGGAGAGTACCTAATTTTTCCTTTTTTAAATTGATAGGATAAAATAATCCACATAGTTGCATAAAATCCTCTTAGGTTAATTCTATTCTTCTTAGTCCATGTTCAACTTAAGTGTTTTTGTAGCCACATAACATTTTTAATAAAAATTCTCTTCCTCAAAAATGGCAGTGAAGAGCCACAGCCAAGTGAAACAAACACTTTAGAGAAATGTTATCCTGTAGAACTTTCTGCTACAGATAGAACTATTCTAGTCTGTCTGTATAACATAATAGCCACTAGCTACTGTGACTTTAGAGCACTTGAAATGTGGCCAGTGGGATGAACCAAATCTTTGGTTTTATTTAATTTAAAATTGAAATAGGTATGTATGTTTGTTAGTGGCTACCATATCTGGCAATGTAACATTAAAGCTCAGAAATGTCACTGATCTAAACTAATATGTTATTAGCTTTACTAGGACCCATTAATTAAGGTTATTTTTCAGAATATAGAAGTTTCATCTAAGAATTACCATCACCTCCAAGTCCCAAAAGTTACCTGTGAAAGGCCTATTTAAAACTGCTATTTAACATGTTAAAATAATAGGTCAAGAAAATTGAGTCTTACAGAGAAATGATAAAAAGTATTTGCTTTTTCCCTTTCTTTAACTAGTCAAATCCAAGCAGCAAGTAAGTAGTCTTGCTCTACTATTCTAAACCTGCCAGGGGCTGGGAAGGTGGCTCAGTGGTAGAGTGCTTGCCTTGTATGCATGAGGCTCTGGGTTCGATTCCTCAGCACCACATAAGCAAAAAGAAAAAAGCCAGAAGTGGCGCTGTGGCTCAAGTCGTAGAGCACTAGCCTTGAACTGAAGAGCTGAGGGACAGTGCCCAGGCCCAGAGTTCAGGCCCCATGACCAGACCCAAAATAAATAAATAAATCTGCCATATTTTTCCAACTCTTCTGCCTCCACGCAGGCCAAACTACCAATATCTCCAGCCTAGATGAGTACAAAAGCTTCCAAATTGTTCCCACTTTCTCCCCTTGCACCACTGAGTTCATTATACATTTACCAGACAGATTATCTTAAAATGTAAATTTGATCACATTACTTTTTTTTTTTTTTTTGGTCATGGGGCTTGAACTCAGGGCCTGGGTGCTGTCCCTGAGCTCTTTTGTTCAAGGCTAACCCTCTACCACTTTTGAGGCACAGTTTACTTCTGGTTTCCTGTGGTTAACTGGAGAGAAGTCTTGCCTGGACTGGCTTTGAACCTTCATCCTTAGATCTCAGCCTCCTGAACAGCTAGGATTACAGGTGTGAACCACCAGCGCTCGGCTTACAATACTTTTTTTTTTTTGGGTCCAGTCGTGGGGCCTGAACTCTGAGCCTGGGCGCTGTCCCTCAGCTCTTCAGCTCAAGGCTAGCGCTCTACCACTTGAGCCACAGCGCCACTTCCAGCTTTTTTTTTTCTGCATATGTGGTGCTGAGGAATTGAATCCAGGGCCTCATGCATGTAAGGCAAACACTACCACTGAGCCACCTTCCCAGCCCCATCGGCTTACAATACTCTTGTCTCTAACAAACTGTCAATTACTTTTATTCCTAGACTATAATCCAAACCTCACTTCACAAGCTTACACAGCCCCCACTCCTTCCTCTCTATCTCAGAGCTCATTAAGATATACTCACTCATTTGCTGTGGTCCTATCATTCTTTCCTACCATTAGTGCAGCTCAAAAATTTGTCTGGTATAAGCCTTTGGGACCTACGGACTGTGTTTAGAATGTTATTTTTTTAGACCTTCAAACAGGCAACTCTTGCCATTCCTACTATAGTTCAAATGTCCTCTAAAGAAGTCTTCATGGACTAGCACTATTACATAGTCATCTTTTATTGTAAAATTTCCATTCATTTCCCCAATCTGAAATAATCTTTTATTGTTTTCCCACTCAAGAATATAGACTCCATGAAAATGAGAGGAACCTTCTCTTTACTGATTTGCATATACTAAACTATCAATATTTGGAGGGCTCCATCCACTGATTTTCTGTAATTATTATCTTGGGTCTTATATAAGTTGATCAAGTTGGGTTAGTTGCCTTAGGAATAGTACTATACTGAAATGGAAAAAATAGGAATAATTTATTATTTTATTCAAAAGCTGCTCAAGGGCTTCATTTAAGTCTGAAAAAATTATTTCATTTGTACTTTTATTGAATTTTATACTCTGTCCTCCATCTAGCAGCTTCTCAATAATTCTAAGTAAGAGCTGGGTACTAGTGACTCATGCCTATAATCCTAGCTAGTAAGGAGGCTGAGATCTGAGAATTTGTGGTTCAAAGCAGGCCCAGGCAGAAAAGTCCATGAGACTCTTATTTCCAATTAACTATCAAAAAAGCAGTAAGTAGAGCTGTGTTTCAAGTGGTAGAGCACTAGTCTTGAGCATAAAAGCACAGAGATAGTGTCCAGGCCTGGAGTTCAAGCCCCAGGACCAGTACAGACATGCACACACATGTACACACATGTACATACATGTGCACATACAATGCTCATATAGACTACAGAAAACCTTCTCTCTCATAGCAGCCCTCCCAGAAATTAATTTCTTTTTTACCTTCTCTTCTCAGTGTCTGACCCTACTGTCAAGGTCATATATCAATTTTAAATTAAGAAGTATGTTGGAATTCACAGGCTCACCTGCCTTCTTTATAAAGCAACTGCTACATGGGAAACAGGCTGGTCAAGTCCCCAAAGACTTTAAGCTGTAAGTGGCTTTTTAAAAAGCAAATATTAATTATTAATAAATATTAATAAACTAAGATATGCTGTTCCATATAATAGTTATTAGTTTTGATGAGAAAAAGTATTTAGATAAAAATAAAGGCTATTAAGACACAACATCTTCAAAGCATTTTTGATAGTAATCTTTGATTACTATCATGTGTCTGAAGAACTTTTATTATTGCTTTAAAAGTACAGTTACCTTGGAGTTTGTTTAAACTAAGAGAAAAATATTTTCATGCAATACATACTTGGTTCTTTAAATAGAAATTTAACAGCAAAAAGAAATAAAGAGGGGTTGGGAAGGTGGCTCATTGGTAGAGTGCTTGTCTTGGATCATGAAGCCCTGGGTTTGATTCCTCAGCACCACATAAGCAAAAAGAAAAAAGCTGGAAGTGGCGCTGTGGCTCAAGTGGTAGAGCGCTAGCCTTGAGCTGAAGAGCTGAGGGACAGTGCCCAGACCCAGAGTTCAGGCCCCACGACTGGAGCCCCCCCCCCAAAAAAAAGAGATAGAGTTCTTAGCTGGGTGCTGGTGGCTCACACTTGTATCTTAGCTACTTAGGAGCCTGAAATATGGAGAAAAGAGATTTTTTGCTAGCCCCTAGGTAAAAAAAAGTCCAAGACTCATCTAAAAAAAATGATAAAAAAGGAATGGTCAGTTGTGAGCCACACAAACTACCAACATTTTGGGTTATACATATGTCGCTTTTAGAAATACTGTAATAGCCTGTATGTAGAGACATGTCTTAGGTGGGCACAGGGACAAAACAAAAAAGGAAAGATACCACACTGGAACTACTCAATTAAAAAAAAGTCATCGAGAAAGAAAAGTAACTTTGAGGCTGGCCTCCAGTAGTCTATGCCTGTATTCCTACCTACTTAGGAGGCTAAGACTGAGAGGATCATGGTTTGAGGCCAGCCTGGACAGAAAAGGTTTTTTTTTTGCTTTTTTTTTTTTGCTTTTTTTTTTTTGTTGGTCGTCGGTCATGAACTCTGGCCTGGCCGATGTCTGTCAGCCTATCAGCTCAAGGCAAGCACTCTACTACCTGAGCCACACCACCACTTCCGGTTTTCTGGTGGTTAACTGGAGATAAGAGTCTTATAGACTTTCTTGCCTGGGCTGGCTTTGAACCTTGATCCTCAGATCTCAGCTTCCTGAGTGGCTAGGATTACAGGCGTGAGCCACCAGCACCGGGCTCAGAAAAGTTTTTGAGATCCCTTTCTTAATAAAGAGCTGGATGAACCAGTGTTCATCCTGTTACCTTAACTCTATGAGAAACCTAATATAGGTAGGTGGCATCCAGGTGTATGCCTGGGCAGGGATTGATCCTATTTAAAAAATAACCAGCAAAAATCCCAGTTGAAGGCATGGCTCAGTGGTAATAGTGCCTGGGTGAAGATCTAAGATCAAACCCCAGCACCATGAAAGAAAGAAAGAAAAAAAGAAAGAAGGAAAGAAAGAAAGAAAGGAAGGGAGGGAGGGAGGGAGGGAGGGAGGGAGGGAGGGAGGGAGGGAGGGAAGGAAGGAAGGAAAAGAAAAGGAAAGGAAGAACTATATTGAACTTTCATATTGATTTTATATGTTATATGGTACTTTGACTTATACACGATGGCAAAATTTTAGACTTTTCTTCTCTATTTTTTTTTTTGGTCTGATCATGGGGCCTGAACTCTGGGCCTGGGCGCTGTCCCTCAGCCCTTCAGCTCAAGGCTAGCATTCTACCACTTGAGCCACAGTACCACTTCGGGCTTTTTTTTTTTCTGCTTATGTGGTGCTGAGGAATCGAACCCAGGGCCTCATGCATGCAAGGCAAGCACTCTACCACTGAGCCACCTTCCCAGCCCTCCTTCTCTATTTTTGGTAAACAACTGCATGGTAAAGTGAAGATAACGTTTTCCTCTGGATTTCACCTCAGAGTGGGTTCTCAATATTTTCTTTAAAAAAGAGCAAGTGTGGCACTGTTTTTAGCTTATTTTTAAAATGTATTGTGAAAAAGTCTTCTTAGATGTGTCTTGGTGAAATGATGTTGAGGAAACAATACAAAGGTAGGTCTCCTTAGCTGTGTATGCCAAATTCACAAGACCAGTATAAGAATCATGAACACACCTCTTTACTATAAGAAAGTACAGTACTTTGGACCTACTGTATGCTTCAACAGCCTATGTGTTAAGGGTTTGGTCCCAGTCCGAGCAATTCTGGGAGTTGGTGAAATAGGGTGGAGCCTAGAGGGAAACTTTAGGTCATTGGGGGTTACCCTTGAAGAGATTGTAGGTCTATGGTTTCATCCTCTTTATCTCTACTTTATACTCTGGATATGAAGGGAGCACCATAGGCTTCCTGCCTTGCCATAAGCTCACATGCATGGGCTAAAACCTCCTAAGCTGTGGGCCAAAACAAAACTTCTTTTCATGTTGATTTATCTCACAGACTTATTATAGTAACAACATGCTGGCTACTATAGAGGGCATAAAAGTAGACCCAAGTATGAACTGATCAATCTACATACTTACAAGGTCATCTATAATCCAGAATTTAAAAAAGGAAAATCAACCTGTTCTAAAATTTCTCTATCCTGGTATAAAATGGATTAATTAAAAAAAGTACTATACCACTTCAGTATTTCATTCAAGAAAAGGTTATGAAAAATATATATACAGTCCAGAAAAACTGCCAACAATTAGATGATGACAGTGCACCTATGGCTACTGTTAAATTGTTAAGTAGCACACTTGCCTCGCATACATTAGGCTCACGGTTCCATCAATATGCGTGAGTGCACATACATGTATGCATATTGGCACATACACACACAAATTCAGTATTTTTACTATTTTACTGACTCTATTATATATCACTATGGGCCACAAGCTGTTTAATTTTTCTCTAGTCAATATTCAACTTGACAGATTAAAAACCATAAATTTCATGTCTAAATTTGTTTTGGATGTAGATTTCTTTCTTGCACGTTAAGCAATTGCTCTGATCACTGAGCTAAACCTCCAGTGATCCATCTCTTATTGAAAAACTGCAAAAGAAATCTAGCCTACTTAACGTTTAATTCAATTTTTGTGTACTTACTGTATTTTTTCTTTTTTCTTTTTGTTGGTCATGGGGCTTGAACTCTGGGCCTGAACACTGTCCCTCAGCTCTTCAGCTCAAGGCTAGTGCTCTTCCACTTGAGCCACAGCACCACTTTCGGTTTTCTGAGTGGTTTATTGGAGATAAGAGTCTCACAGACTTTCCTGCTTGGGCTGGCTTTGAACCTTGAGCCTCAGATCTCAGCCTCCTGAAAAGCTAGGATTACAGGTGTGAGCCATTGACACTGGCTGTACTTACTGTATTTCTGTTCTACTTATCAAGATGATAGGTATCCTAGCCTGATGCAGAAAGGGGATTTTTGAAACCGAAGAACTATTTTATCTTTTAAGAGGCAATTTTACTCAACTCTGATTATCCTAATGCATAAATGGTAGGGTATCCCTCATCACTGTGACAGTACATGTGTATACACACCTGAATCAAACCAACAAAATGTCAATTATTCCCTCACAAGGTCAATATCCTTGAAAAATCAACACAATTCACAGTTATGATTTAGGTCTTTTCCTGAGAGGTATGAAAACAACTAGAACAAAATAAAACAACAGTCTGAACTTTATGAATTGTACTCCACATAAACCCTTGAAGCAGAATGTTTATGATCTGGTGTGATTCACTCTCCCCTTTCCTACTTATAAAATGGCAGAAATCACAGCAAAACCATTAACATTTGACAGAACAATGTCAAATGTTTTTTTCTTTTTAGTTACTAAATTTTATGGTTTGAATAACAACAATAATAATGACAACAACAAATGAAGTCACTAACTGAAGTCACACTGTTCTGGGTTCTCAAATGTACCTGAAGCCTGCAATTTATGATTATAGAATCCGAAAAACTATTAAATTACAAGCTTTACCAGAGTGCCTAAATAACTTGGTTTAAAACTTAAAAACTAGTCTCATTTGTATTTCTAACATTTGACTTAATAAACCAATACTTACACTATTGCCAGTGTTGAAATACACTTTCAAAAGTAAGGATATTAAGTTCTTTACAAACATATCAACATAATTTATAATTAAAAATTTAAATTATTAGTATACATAGTAATTAGTACACACTCTATCCAATTACTGTACTTTTTAATTCTAGATGTATAGAATGAATATGTTACCAAAGCACAGCATACTGTTCTATTACAACACATGAAACACAGAAAACCTTAAAATTAGGGATGACAAACTGCATTGTGTATAGAATTGATAGCAGACCAGAATGGGAGCATAGGTAGGCCTTATAGACAGATGGATTAAGATAGTAATTAAAGTGGTAGGGGTGAATAAGACTAGGAGAAGCAAATAAAGGGAAGATGGAATATACCACTATTTTGCGTATGTTATTCACAGGCAATTAAACATCCAAACAATTAAAATATCTCAAATAAACCAGGCACTCTGAGGTTTGTTCTTACTAAAACAGACATTTTTTGGGATGTTTGCACAGAAGCTGATTTCAGAACAGAAAAATGTAATTGGTGTTCGCTGACGTCACCCCCCAATTTGGGCCTCATCAGTAAGTTGCTTCTGGGTCAGCTGGTGCTTCAGCCACACGTTTAACTCTGAGAAATGGTCTCCAACCTGATTAAGACCAATTTTCAGCCTTAACAATATCTCGACAAAAATCAAAGGAAAGGAATGCAATGGCTTGGTGTAAAAGGTGGGAAAACACATGGTTCCCTGGAATATTGGAGCCATGCTCCAGATACAATCTGAAGCTTGTAATGTTTAGTTTTTAATATCTTGATTCAGACAGAATTATGATAAACCACATACACAGACATGCAGGCATATCCTAGCATTAACCAGTCCTATTTGCTATTGCTCTCAGTCCTATTTGCCATAATGATAGTGGCGAATTTATTGCAAAAGGAAGGGCATTTCTCATGTAGGAAACAATGTTGTATGACAATGTTCACATTGACTCTATTAAGTGTTAGCTTCCTTTCAATAAAATGGGATTAAAATCACTCCTTGATTGACTCACAGGGTTACTGAGAGGCTCAAATAAGAAAGAAATCTTGTCAGGCTCTGGTGGATCACAACTGTAATCCTAGCTACCCCGGAGTCTTGAGATCTAAGAATTACATTTGAATATAAATCAGGGCAGGAAAAGTCAAGACTCTTATCTCCAATTAAGCACCACGAAAATTAAGTCAGAAGTAGAGCTGAGGCTAAAGTGGTAGAGTGCTAACCTTGAGCACAAAAGCTCAGGAGTAGCAACCAGGCCCTGAGTTCAGCCCCTAGGACACACCAGTCTCTCTGTCTCTGTCTCTCACACACACACAGAAATGTGAAAGTATTTGTAAAATCTACAGACATTATTAATATGTCAAGCTGTCCTCTTTCGAACTCTCTTCCATTTTTTGAGTTTCATTGTAAGGTTACAATATCCAGATCTAGAAAATACATTTTCTAGAACTATATATTTTGGAGGACGTTACAAAATTAACAGGGTAGAGAAGTTAAAAAAAAATGGTTAGGCTACTGCTTCTGAGCATGGGGAATTAGTTCTAGAAATTATAATTAAATGAGGACAGCCTTCCACAAACTCTTGGTAGACGCTAAGTAGTTTTCTCATCCCACACCTCTAGGCTACGCTGTGTTACTTTTAGGGGAACCACTGGGAATAAATTGAATCTGGCGGTGCATTGGGAGGGGCTTGAACTTCTGACCATCCACCTCTTACCCCAACACCTTTAACAAACATTCCTCCTTCTCCTCTCTGGGCCTGGCACATTCCAATTCAAACTATTATTCCAGGCAAGAATACGACTGTTAAGGATTTCTTTTAAGGAAACTCTGGTAACAATGGGGTATCAGTACCCGCCCCTTCCTCCTTTCCCCCCGTGTCGAAAGAGCTATTTCTAAGTGGTCAGGGATCGGAGTCAGTTTTGCTTCTCGCACTGGCTTCCCTCGCCCACGTAGAAGATGGAAGAACGACGGCGCTAAGACAGCGCTGGTCACCTCCATCCTACCATCGGTGGTCGGTCACAGAGAGGATGAACGAGACCAAGAGCCCGGAAGGTGGCCAGGAGTTGCTGCCCGCTCATCATCGCAGTTCCCCAAGTCTCCTGACAAGTCCCATTATGGCCTCTTATGTCAGGGCAAGAGCCAGACTCGAATCGACAACCCCCCCCCCCATCCTGAGCGCGCCACGCAGAAGCCGGGCGTCGCGTCCGTGGATCCATTTCGGGGGGAGAGGGGTCGGAGGGGGGGGGCGATCCAGCGTCGGCCGGGCGGGCCGGGCCGGAGGGGGTGAGGGTGGGGACCACGACCAGCCTACCTGTTGTTCCGGATGCTGACGAGCACACAGAGGACCAGCTCCAGGTAGGTGCGCAGCACTTCCAGCCACGGGGAGGAGAGCTGCAGGGCCTCGACTTCTTCTCCTCCTCCGGTGCCCGTCTCGACGCCGCCTCCGTCCCCCGGGCCGCCGCCGCCGCCGCTCAGGTAATTCTCGGCGGCGAACTCAACGCGCAGCTCCCGCACGAACCAGCCGCACTTGCGCATGAGGAATTCGAGCCGGGGCTGCTCGGCGGGCGAGACGCGGAGGCAGATGCGGAGCTGGGGCCACAGGGCCGGGTAGAAAAGACACTCGCGCCAGTGCGAGCAGGAGGCCGAGGCCCGCAGCCGGTCGGGCGCCGACAGGAAGGAGAAGATGTGCACGATCAGCTCGCTGGGGAGCGACGCGGCGCCCGCCGCCTGCCCGCACAGAGCCATCCGGTCCCGCCGCGGGCTGCCGGCGGTGGGCCGCCGCAGCCGCCGCCGCCGCCGCCGCAGACCCCGCAGCAGGCCCCGCAGCCGTCGCAGCTGCTGCAGCCGTAGCCGCTGCCGCCGCCGCCGCCACCGCGCCACCCGGGCGGCCCCGGCTCGGGTTCGGGCTCCCGGCGGTCGGGGCTGCGGCACTGACAAGAACAACAACATCAATGACAAGGAAGCAGGGGGCGGAACCGTCGCGGGTCTCGGCGGAACCAAGTGGGGCGCAAGTTGTGGAGACGCGGGGGGGGGGGAGGGAAGAAGGTTTTTGCGGGTGTGGTCTGTGGAGAGCCAGCCGCTGGCCTTTCCGACTCTACTCACGGCAGCCTCGTACCTGCCGCAAGCCCAGTTACCTCAGACTTCTCTCCGGTACGGCCGCGGAGCCCGGAAGCGGCCGGGCTTCTCGTACGCAAACGGCAGCTCTCCCCGCGCCAGGAGGCGGAGGCTCGGCAGTGGTAGGGACTGATCTTGACGTCACCGACGGTGGGTGGGGCTTGGCGCGGGCGAGCGCGACTTCCGGAACTGAGGAGAGAGCTTGGTTGCCGGTAGGGAAGGGGGGGAGACGTGGCACGTGACCTCTGACGCACACAGGGCGGTGCGACGTGGGGGCGGGGCCTGGCGGGGCCTCCCTGGGCGCCCCCGGGGTCTGCGGTTGGGGCCCTTGGACTGTGGTAGTGGCGGCACCTGGGCGTTGGTCCAGGGCTCTAGTTACTTCTCTAACGTACTTTCCAGTCTCTTGAGCTGAGGATTCGCGACACAAACTCCGGCGTGCGGTTTTTGCTACTGGTCCCACTTTCCCGGACCATCAAGAAGTTTTGAATTTGCACCTCTGAGGAGGAGGAGGAGGAGGAGCAGGCCCAGCCTGAACCGGATGTGTCCTGAGAGGGGGCGCGGGGCGCGGGGCGCGGCGGGGCGGCCTTGGGCCCGGCGGGAGGCGAGGCTGCAGGTGGACTGGGTGCGCGCTCCGCGGCGGGAAGGGAGTGAGGACAGCGCCACCCTTTGGATATGGAGGGAAAAGGAAAATAAATATCGTCAGGTCTCCGGGGCTTGAGGAAGGGGGGGGGGGGATCCCAGTTCCAGGCACCGAGACTTAAAGGCGAGATCGTGGTGGCGATAAAGAGTTCCTTGGCAGCTCTAGGTCGAGAGGAATTGTCGACACAGGGTCCCTTCATTTCTCCACCACCTGGCTGGTAGGGACAGTGAAGGAGAAGGGTGCGGTGGTTTTTATGTGAGGATTCCTTTGGAGACTGCCACTTCAAAGCTTGTGATCTTTATTTTTTTGTTCGGTCGTGGGCCTGAACTCTGGGCCTTGGGCGCTGTCCCTGAGCTCTTCATCTCAAGGCTAGTGCTCTACCCATCCTCAGATCTCAGCCTCCTGTGGAGCTAGGATTACAGGTGTGAGCCTGGCTGCTTGTGAGATATATATATATATATATACATATACATATATATATATACACATACATCCATACATCCATATATATACATATATATATAATTATATCTAGGTAGTTGTGCAAAGGAGCTTCCATTCAAAGAAGCAGTTTATGACTACAATGCGTCTTCAATGTCACCTCTTTGAACATTCTCACCCATCCTTCCCAACCCACCCCTTCTCTCACCTTTCTTATTTTTGTAGGATATCCATTGAATTTCTAACTGCATTCTCTCCCACCCTCCACACCCTTCATCTCCTCATTAACAACGACTGTGGAACGGCCTTGTTCTCTTTTGTTAAAACACCCAAGAAGTTAAGTTATTCTAGATTTTTCTTTCCATGGGAGCAAAAACTCTTCCCCTGGTGATTCTTGGCTGCAGTTTGGCATTTTGTACTCAATAGGGTGCCAAAAAATACGTTGTTACCCGTGAATTCTCTTCAGCCCAGTAACTGTTTAAAAACGTCATTCTTGTTAGGTCACTTCTCTGAAAGCTTGTCTGCAAGAGTTCTGTGTAATTGCTATATCCTGTTAATGTTTAATGAGCAGTTAGTTGTGACAGCAGTAAATTAGGAAGAAGACTTGAGTTTAAAATTTTAATTAAATTCATGCGAGTATTTTGAAGTGAGCATAGACATCTAGATTTTCTAAAGGGTACATCTCTATAAAGCGCTTGTATTAAACAAATACATCTTAACATTTTTTGAATATTGTCGAATATTCCGTATTTAAATTTAAGGTTTATCTCCTAAGTTTTTTTTATAGTGCTTTGTCCAAATTAGGATCCAATTAAGTGCTGAAAGACAATCCTTTTGTTTTATTGTACATGTTAAGTCTCTTTGAAGCTAAAAATAAAGGGTTATCTTTATGAATCTAAAATTTTAAGAATTAATCTTTGTGTAGCTGCTCTCACCAGTTTGTTTTCACATTCTGGTTTTCCAAAGACACTAGCTTTCTGACTGATCTTTTAGTGCTTACCGCACACCCTTAGTCCCATTTTTCTAATAAACATGACAATGCTAAGTTAAGGATTTCACTGTCTTTTTGAACAACTATCAATAGGTTTTTATTGCCCAGAGCATCAAGAACTTGACATCCTTCCATGTGAGTCCAATGTTTTCTTTTTCCTCCTTAAAGTGATTTGTGAATTATTTGTGTTTCCTGCAAATATACAACTCTCCCATCAACCATACACCTAGAAGGTTTGGCAGCAAATTATAATTCTTGCCTGAATCAGTTTTACTAGGGATTGTAAAAGGATAATTTCTTACTCTTCCATCTATGCTTATTAGTTTGCATTCTTTTTTCAGTTACTTCTATTTATAAACTTCCACTCATAAACTCAGAGTATTTAGTAACCTTGAAATATACTCCCATTGGTTCTTTTTTATTACCCACTTTGGCCTTAGAAGTTGACAATTTTGTTTCTAGCTTTTCCTTTTTCTGAGTATTAGTATGTATGTTTTGAGTGCTGTATGGGTTTTATCCAGTTGTCATCGTTGCTTCTCAAATTCAGGTGCTTCCAGAGCTTTTGAGAGAATTCTATGTAATTATTATTACAATTATTCCACGAGCAGTTTTAGTAGAAATAGTACTGAACTGGATGAGAAGATTAAACTGATTTTGACTCTTTTTTTCTTTCTCTTTTGAATTAGCTGTGATCTCTCTGAGTGATCTTTAAACAAGTTGCTTAACCTTCCTGGTCTTTATTTGCTTTACCTAGATAAGCATAGTTTTAGCATAGATTTCTGTAGTACTGTTTTTCTCTTGACTTTTAAAATATGGCAGCAATTTATTTAGATATATTTTACATGGCATAAAATTCACTTATTTCAAGTATATAATTGAATGATTTTAAGTAATTGTGCAACCATCACTATAAATCAGTTTTAGAAAATTTTCAGCCTTCTACTAAGATTCTTTATGCCTATTTATAGCTAATCCTCAGTCCCACCTGACCTCCCACCCCTCACCACAACAAATGTACCTTTTGTCTCTACCAATTTGCATTTTGGGACATTTCCAGTAAATTGACTTATACAATATATGAATTCATCTTCTGAGCTTCTTTCACTATGTTTCTGAGGTTTATTTAGGACGTAGCTGACATTATAGAATTTATTTCTTTGTGTTGCTGAAAAGCATTCTATTACATAGGCTTTTTTGGTATTGTTCTACCTATTCACCAGTTGATAGACATTTAGATTGTGTCAGTTTGGGATTATTATTAATAATACAAATCTTTTTTAAAATTTTTAAATTTATTTCTATTTTTATTTTTTTGAGTCCGGTTGTGGGGCCTGAACTCTGGGACTGGGCGCTGTCCCTCAGCTCTTCAGCTCAAGGTTAGCACTCTACCACTTGAGCCACAGTGTCACTTTCTGCTTTATTCTTTTTGCTTATGTGGTGCTGAGGGATCCAACCCAGGGCCTCATGCGTGCAAGGCAAGTGCTCTACCACTGAGCCACCTTCCAGCCCCCCAAATCTTTTTATTGTTTAATTGCCTGGGAATGGAACTTAGGACCCTGGGCTTTCAGGGCACTCTACCACCTGAGTCAAGCCTCTAGCCTTTTTTTTATTTATCTTTTTGGGAGACAGTCTTGTGTTTTTACCTGGATTATGATTCTCCTATTTATGTTTCCCTTATAGGTGGGATTACAGACATGACTCACCATGCTCAACCATGCACAGGTCTTTGTATGGGCTTTTAAAATTTTCTTCTTAGTTCTGAGGATTGAATCCAGTGTATCATAAATGCTAGGAAAATGCTCTACAACTGACCTATATTCCCAGCATCTCCAATACCTTGACACATTTTAATTTTTTTGGGGGGGAGGAATTGCTTAGGAGTGAAAGTCATGGGTCACATGGTGGTTTCTGTACATAGCTATTTTTTGGGGGGAATATTACTGGGGTTTGAACTCGGCCTTATGCTTATTAGGCAGGTGTGCTTCTGGTCCTTTTGCTTTGTTAGCTTATTTTTCAGGTAGGTATTGTTTTCCTTGGCTATCCTGGGACTGTGATCCTCCTACTTCTCCCTTTGGAGTAGCTGGGATTACAGGCATACACTACTATGCTGGGCCTGTGTATAACTTTTTAATATACTGAAAAACAGTTTTCCAAAGGGACTGTGTCGTTTTTTACTCTGCAAACAATGTATAAGAGTTTTTAGTTTTCTAAAATTTTTTTATATTGGGAATAGACTCTAACTGGAGATTGCTATTTTTACTTTAGCATTTTATTAGCAATATACTGCCTTCTTGTGCACCATTAATAATTAGCCTTTAATTATTAGGACTGTTTCCTAGAGAGAATAAAAAACTTCCTTAAAATAGAATTCTTTTTAATGTTATGCTGAATTTTTAATTTTCTTATTAAATGAATGACGACAGGAATATTGTTATCAATAACATAAAATGAACCAGACATGAATTAACAAGATACAATCTTGCCCAATTACAATAGTAAAACAGTAAATTCCAAGTAACATAAAATTTATTTATCAAGCCAACACCTATAATATAATTAAATGTTTATGGAGTATATATATTTAGCATGTTAAGTGAGATTATTTTGCATTTATATATGTGTGATATACTGCTATAATAAAACTGCCTTACAGAGGACAGAACGAAGTCATGTATTATGAAGTTATAAAGTCTGAGATATGAGTTAGAGTGTGGGAGGAAACACGCGCATTCTGAAGCTCCTAAGTACCTAGTACTACTAAGTACCAGTTTCCAAAATTGGCATTTTGTTACTATGGCAACCAACATGCTTATTTGGATTTGAAACCCAGGCAACAGATAGGATTATAACATCAGGGTAGATGTATATTCTCATGGATTGGTATCCCTTCCTGTTGATAGCCAATGGTTTCTTTTTTTTTTTTTCTTACTATATTTATGATAGGTTCTTTTATAGATGTGTAATAGTTATTAATGTAATCTTTCTGGGAGAGAACTGAAGAATTCAGTATTCTCATAGTCCTCCATTTAAAACGTCAAACTTAGTGCTTTTCCAAATTAGGAATTAGGATATTGAATGTATATTGCTCATAGTTTTCTGCCCATTATTGCTTAAGTTTGGCAACTTGCTTTGGGCTAAATATGTTTTATTATGCCAAATCACTTATAATTTTATAACCAAGAAACATTTAAACTAGATCACAAAATGATGCTTAGACTACAATGAATATTGCCCAAATACAAACATTTCTTTTTTTTTTTTATTGTAAAGGTGATATATAGGAGTGGGTTACAGTTACATAAGTAAGGCAGTGAGTACAATTCTTTTTAAACAGTGTTACCCCTCTCTCTTTTTCTCCCACTTTCTTTCCCCTCCACTCCCTTCTTCCCCAAGTTGTAAAGTTCATTTCCAACATAGTGTCTAGTGAGTATCACTGTTACATTGGTTTACCCTTTGTTCCACCTTTTCTGTGAATTCCCTTACCTCCCCAAGGCAAATAAACTTATATATAAGACAAAGGGTATTGAAATCAGAAAGTGACCACTGGGAGTAAGCCAGAGGAGAAAAAAAAAAAACCCCACAAAAATGAAAAACAAAAGAAATAACTGCTAACTGTCAAAACAACCAAAAAGCCGGTGCTGGTGGCTCACGCCTGTAATCTTAGCTACTCAGGAGGCTGAAATCTGAGGATCGAGGTTCAAAGCCAGCTCAGGCAGGAAAGTCCGTGAGACTTTTATCTCCAATAAAGCACTAGAAAACCGGAAGTGGTGCTGTGGCTCAAGTGGTAGAGCGCTCTCCTTGTGCTGAAGAGAGCAGGGCCAGCACCCAAGCCCAGAGTTCAAGCCCCACGACGACCAAAAAAAAAAAAAAACCCTCCCCCCAAAAAACATAACAGAACCCCTCATTTCCATATCATGGTGATCATTTTGATAATATGGTCATATGTACATAGCTATTGGGCTATTGTGAACCTCTGCTAGGTCTATTCCTAGTTATATACTAATTATTACAAATGAGGGAACCAATGAAGCCTGTGATTCTTTGGGTCTGGCTTACTTCACTTAGTATGATTTTTTTTTTCAAATATTTCCATTTCCTTAAAAAATTTTTCTTCCCTGGGCAAATCCTAGGTTTCAGACAGTGTTGGCAGTTGGATGACATGACTCTCATATAATTATCTCAGCATAAATTTATATATTTATGTAGAGGCACAGAAGCCTCCTGGGAAAATAGATCTGGAAACCAGATTTATTTCTCTCTACTTGTTCTGTAGGGTTGCAGTGGGATAATATTGTAGGAAAAAGAAATGAGGACTAAAAGGAACTTGTCTTTAGGAAGGGGGCAGTTTGCAGTGGTGAGTTGAATGCCGAACAAAGTTCACTAGTATTTTGGCTAGGTGTAGCATATACATACATACATACATACATACATACATACATACATATATATATATATATATATATATATATATATATAGCAGTTATAGCAGTTATATATCAGATTTACTCTAACCAAACTCCCAAGCTGATTGAGCAAGCTTGGAGATTATAATAGTTTTGTCAATAAAGCAAGAATTAATATTTCATATCTCACAAGAATCAGAAGTAATGCAAAAAAAAAACTGGGTCATGTATTATCTTTTTTTTTTTTTTTTTGGGTCCGGTCATGGGGCCTGAACTCTGGGCCTGGGTGCTGTCCCTCAGCTCTTCAGCTCAAGGCTAGTGCTCTACCACTTGAGCCACAGCACCACTTCTGGCTTTTTTCTTTTTGCTTATGTGGTGCTGAGGAATTGAACCCAGGGCCTCAGGCATGCAAGGCAAGTGCTCTACCACTGAGCCACCTTCCCAGCCCCTGGGTCATGTATTATAAGACAGGAGGTAAGATGCCTGTAGCTCACCAGGCGAGGCTTCTTTCAAGTAGGAAGGTGAGCTCCGTGTTCTACATTTCCTAGTTTTTCAAGGGAAACTAAGATCATGACTTTTTGGACTGGGGCTTACACTCCGCCTTGTGCTTCCTTGCTTTACCACTTGAACCACATCTCCAGCTTTTAAAATGCTCAGTTTTTAAAACGCTAAATCTCTTGCTTGCCAGTTTATCACATTAGAATATTCTGTGAGACTACCAAGTAAGATTTAGTATTCAGAACATTGCCTTACAAATTCTTTTCTAGAGCTATCAAAATTGTGGGTGGTGGGAACTTCTTGCTCCTATCTAGTCCTGCTAGCTTATTCTTACATATTAAAAAATCAACTTTCACAGCTGTTTTTCCCTTTTAGAGTTAAAGAAAAAAATACCAAAAGATAAAAAGATTTAACTTGTATGCATATTGTGAAGACTTATTACATATTTTGCCTTTTATTCAAGAGGATAAAATATATTAAAAACAGACTATTGCTGTCTTTAATGTAGTTAGTTCAACTAATAGAGTTCCTTGACTTCTAGTTAAAAATCAGTAATTACCTAATTTCAGATATTTTTTGTAGTACTGTGATTTGAACTCAGGGTCTTGCTTTTTCCAGGCAGGTATTCTTACTGCCAAGCCATGCCACCAGATCTAATTTCAATGGTTTGGCTCAAGTTAAATTCTTTATAGATATTATCCCACAATGGGGCTTATGGGATTATTACTCCAAGTAATCCTGGATTCCTTTGATTGCACAACTACCTTAAGCAACAAAGTGATACTTTCCTTTTTCTTTCTCTCTTCCCACTCCTGCATCAAAGTGTAACTGAACTTCATAGAGACCAGAAGGGGAAAACAAAAATTGGAGCTAGGACTACTTTCTTTAACTCTCAGGGTGCCATGGTTTCTCTTTCCTCTTCTCAATGGATTAGGGCCCCAAAATGTTGGACCTAACTCATAGTCTAAATGACCTTCTAGCTCTAATTTCCACTTTCATTTGCAAAGTTATTTCTGTTTTCTGTTGAGTTTCCTGAGGGAATCTAATTGGGTTATTTTTGGAAAGTAGGCCATAAATCACTGGTTGATGATATTCTTATTGATTGGTTGCTTCTAGGCCAAGTTTCCTGTTCCAGTCCACTGATTTGGTACTGATATTGATGGGGGATTATGGGACAATAGAAGGTATGGATTTGGTTGGAGTATATGGTATGCATATATAGAAATATGAAAACGAAACTCCTTCATAAACCTAATATGTGCCAATAAAAATGAAAAAATGCTTTGAACAATTGGATATGAACATTGGAATTAAGAGAGAGGAAGAAACTATCTTCAAACAAATGTAGACATATATAATTCTGAAATCATGGCTTACTGACTTTTTGTCTAGAGATGCCGAGAATTCTATATTGAGATAAAATGGCCTAAGATGCCAAGTGACTTTTTAAGGTAGTTTTGGCTAGTCTTAGTATAACCACTGTTGGCACTGTATTTGATTCCAGTGCCCTGCATCTTCTATATACATTTTTCTAATTTGGGGAGGGGAAGGGAAATAGCAAAATGCTGAAACAAGGATACAGGATGACCCATTGTAACAATGAGATGTACAAGACACTATGTAGAAAATGAGCTTTACAACTTCATGGAGTGGGGAGGGAGGAATCAGGGAGGTAAGGAGGGAAGGGATGGGGGGAACAAGAGAGGGGGTAACAATTCTGGATAGGAAATGTACTCATGACCTCACTCATGTAACTGTAGCCCCTCTGTACAGTATCTTTACAATAAAAAATATTTTAATAAAGAAAAAAAGAATCACAAACAGGAATTGAAGACTAGAGCTAACTCATAGCATCATTAATCTGTGACTTGATTTGAGACCATGGGCTTAAATATAATCATTTAAAAACAGAGAAAAAAAGAGTCTTTGCATTCCCTTGCTTGGATCCATTAAATGTTTTCCAAGTCATATAGACTGAATAACCATAGACTTTATCATAAAGAGACATTCTTCATGGTCAATTACTACAGTGTTCTCATTGCAGAATTTGATGTCTAATCCTTTGAAAGAAACATATTTAGTCCATAGGTGATGATAATGTTTTTATATAATAAATAATTGAGTATTACTTTGCTCTAGGCCAAAGAGGTTTTACTTGATAAACCAACTTTAGTCAGTTATAGAGACTAGGGAGTAGTATCATACTGAGAAAGAGTTTGAGGATATGTCCCTGTTCTACTAAAAAAGTACTATGTTTGATTTGTGATATCTGCCATAGTTGGAAAGAATTGGTAATGTAAATGAACTGTACTTTCTATTACTAGTCAGGAATAACAATAGATGTGATGGCATAGCAGTGTATGTTTTTAACTTTATTTCTCTTCTATGTGTACATACTTTAGATGGTTACAATCATGTCAGTTGCATGTATTTTAAATAGGAATAGGTTGCTTAAGTAGTAAATCTTTGAAATAAATTCTATTAAAGTAGGATTAAAAATAAGCTACAATGAAAATAAATTTCTAAATTTTAAATTTTATTATCTCATCTGATTTTTCTGAAAAAGTGAACCACTTCATTTATATTGAATATTAAAGGAGGAATAATATTTTCACAACACACATATACAAACACACAACATAAAATACAACAGATTTGTCCATTCACTTGAAGATCAGTTTTCCCCAAATTATTTAGAGTTTGACACAGCTCTAAAATAGAGCCCTTCAGCAAGACATTTCTAGTGCTAATGAATGATATATTTTATTAACCAGAATAACACATGGATATGTAAACCAATAAAATGTAGTACAAAAGCACCCGTGCTGAAAACAAACTTGTTATCTCTTACTCCTTGTTGTCTAGTTCATCCCTAGAAACAAACATTTTAAACTATGTTGGTGTTTAGTTAATATAACTTTAAGTTATATTCATCTATATATTTTGAACGACTAATTTTAGACAGTACCGTTTGCTCCTTTCATAAAATATGAAAATGTATCTTAATTGTATTAGTCCCATTTTCCCCCATCTTCATATATGAATTTAAAATTTTAGGTTTGCTCTTTAGTCTTACATTAATTAGCTTTTGTTACATGGCAATCATATATTATGAAGAAAAAAAGAAGATGGATTATAATAGAAAAGTTTTCAGCAAATACTCATCTTTTCATTTCTCACCCATCTTTAAAAAGAATGGATTTCCCTTCTTGACTAATGATATTGGGCTTGGGCTTGTGGCTTGCTTTCAAAAGAACATGGATAGAAGAGACAATACACCAGTTTCAAGCTTAGGCCTTTTATAAACATCAAATCTTTTCAATTTCCCTTTTTGGGACTTCCTACCTTTCTTAAACAAAATGTCCCAGGCCAATGTAGCATACCATCAGAACCCTAGAAGGTAAAACATGGGATAAACTTCACTCTATGTGGACTGCAGCAGGGTGACCTGAGTTGATCTATTAATTTCTAAGTAAGAGATACATGTTTATTTTTTGTGTGTAACAGATTTTGTGGCTGTTTACTGTGCAGACAAAGTTGTCAAATATGAAAAGGGGTACCTGGAAGCAGAGTATAAGGAAGACTCAAACACATTGTTTTGGCTTTAGTAATGGATGATGGTCAGCAAGAAAATCTTCTGGAGGTTGGAAAAATTGGAGAACCATTTTGCTATGTTACCATTTGTGCTAACATTGAAGACAGAAAATGTATCTAATGCAATTGTAGTTCTGGGCAAAAATGAATGAAGGCAAATGTTTAAAGCATAAGCTGATACTTTAATCCTTGTACATGATCAATTATTGCAAGAATAATTCAATATAGTGCATGTAACTTTTGAGTCTCCCCTATTCTAGCTACTTAGTTCATCATCTTAATATATGTGTGTGATGGAATATGCCAGATATCCTGTTTTTCATTAGTGTGGATAAACTGTCAGCTTGCTGGTCTCAAATGGAACTAAGGAGGTCTTACCTTTAGGTTATGAAAACCATTGCATAAAGTTAGTTTTTCTGGTAATATTTTACCTGTCTCCCTTCTTTACATTTTAGAGCAGGTTTGTATTCAGTATGGATGGCCGGATGCTTGTTATGGTTTGTTTATGGTATGTCTCTCATTGAGTCATGTATTGAAGGGTTGGACCCCAGCTGGTGACATTATTTTGGAATGTTTAGAAAACTTTAGGAGGTAGGGGAAGTAGATTATTGAGATGTTGTTGTTGTTATTGTGTGTGTGTTTGCATGCACACACACTGGTACTGGTCTTAAACTCAGGGCTTGGATGCTGTCCATGAGCTTTTTTGCTCATGTCGAATGTTCTACCACTTCTAACACAGTTCCACTTCCAGCTTATTTGCTGGTTATTGGAGAAAAGAGTCTCACGGACTTTCCTGCCTGGGGTGGCTTCATCTCAAATCTCATCCTCCTGAGTAGTTAAGATCACAGGTGAGACCCACTGGCTACCAGCTTTGGAAGTATATGTTTGAGGTATATGTGTTGATCTTAGCACCTCTCTGTTCATCTCTCTTTGCTTCCTGTCCACCACGAAGTGAACAGCTTCTTCCTTCACATGTCCTTGCCACTGTGTTGCTTTGCCTCTCCCTGAGCCAGAATCAAAAGAGATACCTAGGGACTGAAATATCTGAAACCATGAACTAAGATAAATCTCTCCTCTCCTTAAGTTGTTTATGCCAGATGTTTTATCATGGTGATGCTTTGTCCGACTGAACCTTGCTGTAATGAATAAACCTGAAAATTTCAATGACAGCAAAAATATTACTCTTGTAATAGTCCAATAAGGGTATTCTTTTCAGCAGGAAGTTTTCTTCCATGTGATGATTTAGTGAGCTCAAACTGAATTCCTTTTGTCTAAGATTCTGTCATCCATAAAATGCCCTGTGGTTCTCTGTCTCTTGCTAATGGAAGGTGGGTAGAGAGAATGGACAGAGGTAGTAAATTGTCTTGGCAAGGAAGGGATACATTACTTCTGTTTACATAGTGTTGGCTAAAACTAGACATCTAGAAGCAAGAAAGTGTAAGAAGTGAAGTTTTGGTTATGCAGTTCCTTTGCTCCTTCCTTTCTTCCTTCCTTCCTTCCTTCCTTCCTTCCTTCCTTCCTTCCTTCCTTCCTTCCTTCCTTCCTTCCTTCCTTCCTTCCTTCCTTCCTTCCTCCTTCCCTTCCTTCCTCCCTTCCTCCCTTTCTCTCTCTCTTTCTTTCTTTCTTTTTTTCTTGGTCATGGCACTTGAACTCTGTGCCCGGGCACAGAGCTCAGTTCAACCACTTTAGCCACAGCGCCACTTCTGGTTTTCTGGTGGTTAATTGGAGACAAGAGTCTTACGGACTTTCCTGCCTGGGCTGGCTTTGAACTGTGATTCTCAGATCTCAGCCTCCTGAGTAGCTAGGATTACAGGCATGAGCCACTGGTGCCTGGCTCTACTTTTTCTTTTGATGCCAGTCCTGGGGCTTGAACTCAAGATTTGGGAGCCTTCTCTGAGCTTTTGCTTAGCACCAGCACTCTACCACTTGAGCTACAAATCAACTTCCTTTTTTTTGAAATTGGAGATAAGAGTCTCATGGATTTTCCTGCCTAGGCTGGCTTTGATCTACAATCTTCAGCTCTCAGACTTCTGAGTAGCTAGGATTAAAGGTGTGAGCCACTGGTAACTGGCTTCTAAGCAGTTATTTTTAGAAACATACACGATTTTATTGCTATTATTAAGTTGTAGTACCGAGGGGTTATTATTTCATAAGTCAGGTAATAATTATGTTACTTTTTGGACAATGTCACCCCTTCCTTTACTTTCCTGCAGTTTCCTCCTTCCATCCCTGCCTACAAGTTGCACAGTTCAATTTCCACATAGTATATACAGAATAACATGACTGCATTTGTTCTCTTCCTTTCTGCACCCTGTGTTTGCTCCCCCCCAGAAAAAGCAAGCAAGCAAACAAACAAACCCCCAAATCAACAATAAAAATACCACCTCCACCACCAACAAAACCCATTTTTCCATATCCTGGAATTCATGTTGATATATAGTATTTTAAATGTTCTTTGTATTCTCCCCCCTAAGAGTACCCTCCTTTAATCTGACTATGTATAAATGCCTAGAATCCTGTATAAGTTATCATATTCAGTTACAGTTATATTTTAGATCTAGCTTCACATATGAGAGAAAACATGCATCATTTGTCTCTCTGATCTTGATTTACCTCACTTAACACGATTTATTCTAGGTCTATCCATTTTTCTGCAAATGTCATTATTTTTTCTAATGTGTGAGTAAAATTCCATTGTGTACATGTACCACCTGTTTTTGATCCACTCATCTATTGTAGGGCATCTGGACTATTTCCATTACTTGGCTTTTGTGAGTAGTGCCACTATGAACATGGATGTGCAAGTGTCTTTGCCATATCCTGACTTGTAATGTTCTGGGTAGATGCCCAGGAGTGGTATGTATGGGCCATTGGGAAGTTCGATGTTTTTGTTTTCGGAGGAACCTCCAAAACTTCTTCCATAGTGGTTATACTAGTTACATTCCCACCAGCAGTGCAATACAGTTCCTTTTATCCCACATCCCCACCAGCATTTGTTGTTGTTTGAATTCTCTATGTCAGATGTAATAGTATCTAAAAGTTGTTTTAATTTGCATTTCCTTTATGGCTAGGGTTGTTGAGCATTTCCTCATGTGTTTATTTTCCATTCTTACTTTATTTGAGAAGTATCCATCTCCTTTGGAGGGGGCCTAATTTCTTGGGCCCCTTCTATATTTTGGATATTAGGCCTTCGTCATATGTATTTCTGGTAAAGATCTTTTCCTTGTCTGTTGATTGTCTTTCTTTAGTAATTATGTCCTTTGCTGTGCATAAACTTTGTCAAGTCTCCCTCCTAGTTGCTGAGTCCCTGGGCTATGCTATAAATTCTATATGTTTCTCCATCTTGCATTAGTTTCAAAGTTTCAGGTCTAATGTTAAGGTATTTGATCACTTGGATTTGATATTGGTGCACAGTGACAACTAGGGATCCAGTTTTAGTTTTCTATATATGGATGTCCAGTGTTCTCAACACTACTTATTGAAGAGGTTATCTTTTTTCTATTGCACATTTTTGGCTCCCTTGTCAAATATCAGTTAACTGTAAGTTTATGGCTTTATTTATGGGTCTTTTAGTCTGTTCTATTGATCTTCTAGCCTGATTTTATGCCTGTACCAAACTGTTTTTGTTATTATAGTTCTGTAGTAGAGCCTGAAGTCTGGGGTTGTGATACCACCAGCATTGGTTTTTTTTTTTTTTTTTTGGCCTAAAATTGCTTTGGCTATTTGAGATTTTTTTGTTGTGCCATATAGATTTTTGGATTGTTTTCTCTATATTGGTGAAGAACATCACTGGAATTTTAATGGGGATTGCCTCAGATTTGTAAATTATCTTTGGAATGATATTAATTCTAATTATCCATGAACATGGGAGGTCTTTCCATTTCCTGACATTGTCTTTGATTTTTTTCCTTCAGATTTTTATAGTTTTTACTAGAAAGGTCTTTTGTTTCCTCGGTTAAGTTTATTCCTGAATCTTTTTGAGACTATTGCAAATGGAATTCTTTTTCTGTTCCTGATTTCCCTCTTTGATTGTATATTCTGGTATATAGAAAGGCTACTGATTTTTTTGTGGGTTGAATTTATATCCTGCTACTCTGCCAAAGTTATTGATCAGCTGAGAGCTTGGGCTGGAGTCTCTTGTTTCCTTTAGATATAAAGTCTAGGCAGTTACTTTTAAAGGACAAGCCTATACTGTGAAAGAGGGTGGCTGAATTTTCTTTGGCAGCTGGGCATCTGCCACATCCTTGCCACGCTATGTTTGGCTGATGGTCAGTATTATACTCAGTGTATTTGCAGAGAATGGAGAAGGAAAAAGAAGGTAGAATATATGATTGATTTGTCCCTTCTATATTCAGATTTTAATTATTCTGTTTTTGGCCTTCCATCTCCCTGTTTCCCTAATGTCTCTTAGAGACAGTTTTCCAAGTGTCTTTGAGTTAGAATCTCTCTAGGGATTCAGTAGGCAGGTCAGTTTTCATTTCAATAGCAGCTTCTTCTTACTATGTTCTGTTCTGATCACATTTTCACAATATTTTCTATCTAGTTTTTGTCTGTCAGAAATTTTCCTCTGATCAACAACAATTTATTTTTCTGCGTTATCTATTGCTGTTTCATACTTGTTAGTGTCTTTCCTTCCCTAAGGGAAAAATATATACTGTGCACTTGTAAAAATTTCCCTTTAGAGTCTAGCATAGGAAACAGCTCATGTTGAGTACATAATAAATTTCTGTTAACTGAATCTTTGAATTGTTTAAGATCTCTCAAACTATGGTTTGCAGACTGATACAAGACCAATAACTGTTTTGGTACTCCTTTGCTGGAATATAAAGACAGAAACAGTAAGTTTTAAGACTGTTATATCCGCTCAACAGAATAATTCTACATCTAAGTAAAAACTGTGGTTCTTAAGGATAGGTGTGTTGGCTCATGCCTATAACTCCAGCTATTAGGGAGGCAGAGAGATAGTTGTTTGAGGCTAGACAGGGCAGAACTTAGTATGATTTTTCTCTCAGAGTTGAGGAACCATTTTTCTGACAAGGTCTATTTTGATATTTATAACATCATTTGTGGGCCATAAACAATTATGGATATAGGTAGATGGATTGAGGGCAACTGATGACAGTCATATTTGTCTATCCTATCATGTACCAAATTATTTTATGGGTCTTATTTAACATGACAGTAGTAGGAAATAAAGAAGTTTCCTGCTCCTACACCTATCTCAAAGAACAAGCTGGATGTGGTGGCTAAAACCAGTATTTCTAGCTGCATGGTAGTAAGGTCAAAGTTGAAGCACGCCCCAAGCAAAAGTATAATACCATATCTGATATTTAATTGAAGTAAAAAGGGCTGGCCTATGGTTCAAGTGTTAGTGTGCTTGCATGAGGTTCTGACGACCCAAAGAAATAAACAAATAGCAAAAACAATTGTATTTCCTATTTTGGCTTTTTTAAGTTAGATTCCATCTTAACAAGTACTTGGGCATGGTTGTGGTCACCTGTCGTCTCAGCTATGTGGGAAGTTTAACTAGTAAGATTGCAATAAAAGCCAGCTAGGATAAAAAAACAAGGCCCTATTCAAAAACAATTAAAACAAAAAAGACTAGGAAATGGCTCAAATAGTAGGGCCACATGTCTAACCAGTGCAAGGCCCCAAGTTCAACTCTCTAGTATCATCAAATAAGTAACTGATAAAAATAATTTCAAAATAAAAACTTGTTTTTATCTTGCTTTCTTACTTTTGTCAAGATTAGGAATCTGCCTCTACTCCTACTCACTACTGAATTTCAGTCATGAATTCAGAGACCTGGCATAAAATAATTAATATAACCACTGTTCCTAGAGAATTAGCACTTTTTTGCTTGTAGCATCATATAAGAATTGGCCAGGTGATGGTGGCTCACACCTGTAATCCTAGCTACTCAGGAGCCTACGATCTGAGGATTGGAGTTCAAAGTCAGCTGGGGCAGGAAAGTCTGTGAGACTCTTATCTCCAGTAAACTACTCAGAAAAAAAGATGAAAGTAGTGCTGTAGTTTTCTCACTAGTCTTGAACAATAACAAAAAAAGCTCAAGGACAATGCCCCAGCCCCAGGACTGGAAAAAAAAAAGAATTGAACAAGTTACTATATATATATATATATATAATATACATACATATATACACATATGTACATATACATATATACATAAAAGTTACCATTTTAGCCATTTTAAATGTACATTTCAATAATATGAGTATATTCATATTTAGTCAGGGTGCATTGTACTCACAGACTGACATGTTGAATTGAAACCATTTTGTAAAACTACAGAAATAAGAAACTAAAATTAAAAGTATATTCACAATGTTATATGATCATCACCACCATCCACCTATTGAATGTTTCATATTCCCAAACTAAAACTCCATGCCAAACAATAATTCTTCTCTCTCCTTCCTCACAAAGTAATTATCTAAACTTACTTACTTCTGGATTTTCTAACTTGCCTGCCTGGTTTGCTACCAGTATAAGTGAATATTTATTGAATTCTCCTTTTATATATGGAACTTGCCCAGACACTGCCTAGGGTTGAATTACATTTATTAAAAAAAGCTGCACAATTTTCCATAATATTAGCTAGTTTCCTGGGTGACAGATTCTTATTGCATCATATTTTTTAATCTTTCATCCAAATTCTAATTAAATGTGCAAAAGTACACAAGCTGTATTTTTATTTTAGAGGTTATCAGGAAAATAATGCAAGTCCAATATCTAAAATAGATATTGAGCTGAAATACTTTAATTGCATGTGAGATTTTTGAGTACTTAATTGAACATATTAAATATGATTAAATATGGAAGAAGATGATAGCTTGCTTATTTTTAAAAGCCTGGAAACATTTTTATAGCTATTTATACATTTTTTGAGCTATCCTAATTTTATTTCTTTCATCCTAACATCTTTTTCTTTGTCATGTTCATTTGTGTCTGTTTCTTTCCTTGACCTCTAAGTTCATCTATTTCCTATGGTTTTCTTGTTAGACTTTTACTTAGAAATCTCACCTTTTTCAGTTTCAATTATCTCTCTGTAGGCTATCAACCTTCTAAGTTCTGAATTTAAAACTGTGACCTGAATTTTTTTTGTGTGTGGTCTACTGAAAAATACAAAATGTGTTCATTATGGGGTTCTTTTTTCCTTTGACTTTAAATCTTCAATGTATGAATGAATGAATGTATGTATATATGTATATGTTTCATCTATTGGTGTTGGGGACTGAAACCAGAAGCTGTCTTGGAAAAAAAAAGGAAACAAAGCAAAATGGAATACTTATGTTGTCTATTCTCTGTCTCCCTCTGTCTCTCTCTCTCCTCTCTCTCTCTCTTTCTTTGCATTGCTACTTTCCTATGTTCAGTTTTAGTCGTTTTATTCAGAATGTTCTCTTATTTTCTAATAGCTTACCTTGTTTTCTCCAAAGAGCTTTATCTTATTATCACAGAATGTTGTATTTCTTTTTCAAGCACCAGTTACTCTATTTAATTCTGTAAAATTCTGAATGCTTATACCACTCCTAATCTTGTCTTTATGTGTTATATTTTTAATGTCTTCCCACCATGAACAAAGATTTATGGTAGAGACTATAATTTAAAATACTTTTCTTCCACGGATATTAGGATCCAAGCTCTGCTTCTGAGAGGCAAAGTATGGATAAATAGTCTCCCCCACCCTCATTTTTAATGATGGAAATAAAAACATCTAAAACCGAAGCTTACGGAAGAACCACTTGTTCTTGCCGGTCTTGCATCTCTTCTCAAACTTGACATGGGCCTCCCGTCTTGCCTTGCATTTAAGAGTTGGGTCTCTGAAGACATCCTTGTTGACCACAGTTTTGTCCAAGGGTATATCCCCAGAGTACCTTGTGGGCATAAGGTGATTGTAGTTATAAACTTTCACAAAGGACCTGATCTTTGACCTCTTGGTGATCTTCTTCTTGCCCATGTTAGCTGTCACTTTTCAAGGATAGCGATCAATTCCTGCCACCTAAGCATGGCTTTAGGGGTAATCTGAGGTGCCATCATCAATGTTCTTCACAATGATGGCTTTACGTCCAGAGTCGCGTCTGGCCAGGACCAGCACCACTTTCCCGGGTTTCATGAACATGCCCATTTCGACAGCACCCAGCAGCCCTACAGCTGATAAATAGTCTTTCCAAACATTAGAAAGCTGGAGAAAGTTGGGCTGGTCAGGAACATTTTGACACTGAGTCTGCCTTTTCACTTTAGTTATAGCGTTATTGATAACATTTGACTTTGGCTTGAGAACCAGCAGAAACTCAGATGTTGGTAATGCACTTCCATTAGAGGCATAGCTTCCTAATGTTTGTTCTTTCTATAATGGTGCTGTAAACCTTGCATATACACAAGTAGTGACACCCTAACTGAGTTTGTAAATACAGCCCTCTCTGATGGTACTGCATGACTTTGGAGGTCAACTGGAAAAGTGTCTAGGCATACCATATCTTTTCTCCAGCTGTGTCTCCTGCTCTGAGGGCAACCACACTGCTAGTAAGATGTTGGATTCTTGGCTAAGTCAGGAGCTGAATGTGAATGTGTGTGTGTGTGTGTGTGTGTGTGTGTGTGTGTGTGTGTGTGTGTTAGATAACATTTATTTAAGGCTTACTGTGGGCCAACCTCACTTCTAGCTTCAATGCATATTAAGTTTTTGAATACTCATTATCTTTATGAATTAGCCATATTCATGAAAGAAAATTGAGGAAAGGAGAAGTCAAATAACTTTCTTTGATAGAACCACCTGTATGAATGAGGTGAGATCCTAGGAGCTTTTTATCTAGAGTTTATATCTATCTCTCTATGTCTCTCTCTATCTCTCTATCTTTTTGTTGGTGGTGGGGCTAGAACTCTGGACCTAGGCACTGTCCCTCATCTCTTCAGCTCAAGGGTAGTGCTCTACCACTTGAGCCACTGCACCACTTCTGGTTTTCTGAGTGATTTATTGGAGATAAAAGTCTCATGGACTTTCTTGCCTGTGCTAGCATTGAACTGTGATCCTTAGATCTCAGTCTCCTAAGTAGCTAGGATTACAGGCATGAGCCACTGGTGCCCGCTTAGAATTTATATTTTTAAATGCTGTACTCTAATAACATACATGAAATGCTGCCACCCCTTTTAAACTATTCTCCCTCTAGAGAGGCCTGTGGAGAGCGCCTCCCAGAGCAGAGCAGGGCAGGCCTGTGGAAAGTACAGAGGCCTGGAGAGGAGGAGGAAGGGAAGAAAGGAAAAGCCTTCCCCTTTGGAGATTTGGAGATTTGGAGGTCTGAGGTTTGGTGGTTTGCAGACCAACTAATAAAGGTTGGGGGCAGGGGGTCAGGACTGCCTATTGGAGGCTTGGAGGTTTGGTGGTTGAGGCTATTCTTGGTTCTGGGTATTTAGCCCAGGACAAGATAGTATCAAGACCCCTTTCTGGTGTCAATAGTGTAAATAAACTTCTTTTGTCCACCTTTCATTGTCTGTGCCTCGATGGATTGTCTCACTCTCCGTAGTTCATAAGTGTTCCATATCTTAGCTATGGTGAATAATGCTATGATAAGCATAGTTGTGCTGGTAGCTTTAGTATGGTCTTATTTGTGATCATTTGGGTATATGCCCAGAAGTGGGATTGCTGGGTCATAGGGTCGCTCTAGGTGGAGTTTTTTGAGGAAACACCACAGCTTTCCAGAGTGGCTGAACAAGTTATACACTCCCACCAACTGTGTAGTAGGGTTCCCTTTTGGCCACATCTCCTCCAGCATCTGTTGTTGTTGGGTTTCTTTTTTCTTTTGTCAGCTATGGGGCTTCAATTCTGGGCCTGAGTACTGTCCCTGAGATCTTCAGCACAAGGCTAGCGCTCTACCACTTGAGCTACAGTGCCACTTCCTGTTTTCTGGTGGTGAATTGGAGATGAGTTGGACTTCTTTTTTTTTTTTTTTAAGCAAATCTTATCAGAAAAAGAAGAGAACACACCCAAATAAACAAACTCAGAGATAGGAATGGAAACATCACCACAGAAACAACCAAGATTCAGAACAGTATAAGGGAATACTTCTCAAACCTTTATGCTAATAACTTTGGGAATATGGAAGAAATGGATGATTTCCTAGCAAATATCGACATGCTGAAACTAAATCAAGATGAGTTAAACCAATTTAACAGACCCATATCAAGCATCAAAATAGAAACAGCAATAAGAGACCTCCCACCCAAGAAAAGCCCAGGACCGGATGGATTTACAGTGGAATTCTACAAGGCCTTCAAAGCAGAACTTACACCAATACTCCTCCAACTCCAAAGAGAAAGTTCACTACTGAACTCATTCTATGAAGCCATCATAACCCTCATCCCAAAACCAGGCAGGGACTCATCAAAGAAAGAGAACTATAGACCCATTTCTTTGATGAACATCGATGCAAAACTTCTCAACAAAATTTTGGCCAATTGACTTCAACAAGTCATCCAAAAAATCATACACCACGATGAAACAGGATTCATTTCAGGTATGCAAAGTTGGTTCAATATATGCAAATCAATAAAATTCACCACATCAACAAGAGTAAGGATAAGAACCATATGGTTATCTCACTAGATGCAGAAAAAGCATTTGACAAGATCCAACACCCCTTTATGATGAAGGCTCTGGAAAAATTAGGAATCCATGGAACATTCCTCAATACAATAAAGGCTGTATATGCCAAACCTACAGCCAGCATCATACTTAATGGTGAAAAACTAAAGCCATTTCCCCTAAACTGAGGAATGAGATAAGGATATCCACTCTCTCTACTTCTCTTCAATCTAGTATTAGAATGCCTAGCTACAGCAATAAGACAAGATGTAAACATAAAGGGGATCCAAATAGAAAAAGATGAAGTAAAACTCTGCCTTTTTGGGCTGGGAAGGTGGCTCAGTGGTAGAGTGCTTGCCTTGCATGCCTGAGGCCCTGGGTTCAATTCCCCAGCACCACATAAGCAAAAAGAAAAAAGCCAGAAGTGGCGCTGTGGCTCAAGTGGTAGAGCGCTAGCCTTGAGCTGAAGAGCTGAGGGACAGCGCCCAGGCCCAGAGTTCAGGCCCCATGACTGGACCCAAAAAATAAAAAATAAAAAAAAAACAAAAAAAAACAAAACAAAACAAAAAAAAACTCTGCCTTTTTGCAGGTGCCATGATCTTGTATTTAAAGAATCCCATGGACTCCACTCCCAAATTGAGCTGATTTGAAACTTTGGCAAAGTAGCAGGGTATAAAATTAACCCTCAAAAATAAATGGCTTTTCTGTATGCCAACAATGAGAAGAGTGTGGCTGAAATCAGGAAAGCAACTCCATTTGTAATAGCCCCATAAAAAATAAAATACCTAGGAATTAACTAAAGCAGTGAAGGACCTCTACAATGAAAACTTTAAAAACCTGAAAAAGGAAATCAAAGTAGAACTTAGAAAGTGGCAAAACCTCCCATGCACCTGGATTGGAAGGGTCAACATCATGAAAATGGCAATACTTCCCAAGGCTATGTACAGATTCAATGCAATACCTATCAATATATCAACCGCATTCTTCAAGGAAATAGAAAAGGCAATCCAAAATGGAACAATAAAAGACCTTGAATAGCAAAAACGATCCTTAACAGAAAGAACAGTGCTGGAGGAATATCAATACCAAATTTCAAACTCTACTACAAAGCCATAGTAATCAAAACAGCTTGGTACTGCCACAAGAACAGACCTCAGGACCAAGGGAATAGAATTGAAAACCCAGAAATGAATCCCAGACCTATAGCCACCTAATCTTCAATAAGGGAGCTAAAAAAATAGAATGGAAGAAAGATAGCCTCTTCAGTAAATGGTGCTGGCAAAATTTGTTAATCACCTGTAGAAAACTAAACCTAGATCCTTATATATCACCCTGCACCAGAATCAACTCCAAATGGATCAAAGACCTCGAAATCAAAGCAGATACCCTGAAAAGATTACAGGAAGGAATAGGAGAAACTATAGGGATCCTTGGCACAGGCTGAAATTTTCTTAATAAAGACCCAGAAACACAATATATCAAAGAAAGGTTGGGCAAATGGGATTGCATGAAACTGCAGAGCTTCTTCATGGCAAAAGACATAGCTAGCAAGATCAATAGAAAGCCCACAGATTGGGAGAAGATCTTCACTAGCCATATAACAGATAAGGGTCTCATATCTAAAATATACTTAGAACTCAAAAAAATTAAATCCCCCAAAGACAAATCCTCAAAGAAACAACTGCTCCATTGATAAGTGGGCTAACCATTTAAAGAGAGGAATGGGAAGGTGGCTCAGTGGTAGAGTGTTGCCTTGAATGCATGAGGCCTTGGGTTTGATTCCTCAGCAGCACATAAGCAGAAAAAGCCAGAAGTGGCGCTGTAGCTCAAGTAGTAGAGTGCTAGCCTTTGAGCTGAAGAGATGAGGACAGCACCCAGGCCCAGAGTTCAGGCCCCATGACCAGAAAAAAAAAAAAAAAAAGATTTAAAGAGGGACTTCTCTGAAGAGGAAATAAGAATGGCCAATAAACAGACACATAGGAAATGCTCAACTTCTCTGGCTATAAAAGAAATGTAAATCAAAACAACGTTGAGATTCCACCTCACTTCAGTTACATGGCTATAATCAAGAAATATAATAACAGATGCTGGAGGGGATGTGGCTAAAAGGGAATGTTACTGCACTGTTGGTGTGAGTGTAAACTTATTCAACCACTCTGCAAAACAGTATGGAGGTTCCTCAAAAGACTCCACATAGAGCTCCCTATGACCCAGCAATCTCACTTCTGGGCCATACTAAAGCTACCAGCACAACTGTTTATTGAAGCATTATTTACCATAGCTAAGATATGTAACCAACCCCAATGCCTCTCAGTAGATGAATGGATCAATAAAATGTGGTATACAATGGAATTCTATGCTTCCATCAGAAAGAATGAAACCACCCCATTTGTAAGGAAATGGAAGGACTTGGAAAAAATCCTATTAAGTGAAGTAAGCCAGACCCAAAGAAACATAGGTTCCATGGTTTCCCTTATTTGCAATAATTAGTATATGTCTAGGATAATCTTAACAGATGAGCAGTATAGCTCAAAAGCTATGTACATATGACCATATAAGATGATGTTAAGTGAAATGAACTTCAAGACATGGACACAAGAGGTTCTTTTTTTTTTTTTTAAATTTTTATTTTATTGTAAAGATGCTGTATAGGGGGTTACAGTTACATGAGAAAAGTAATGAGTATATTTCTTGTAGAACATTGTTATCCCCTTCTTTGTTTTTGTTTTTGTTGCTTTTATTTTACTACATGATTTCTTTTTTGTTTTGTGTTGTTTTCCCCTTATGTTTTATCTCCTGTTGTCAGTGTATTTGATTTTGGTACCCTGGGTATTGTACATATGTTTATCTGAATTAGGGAAGGGAAGGGTAACAAAAAAATGACGAGAAGCCAGGTGCCGGTGGCTCACGACTGTAATCCTAGCTACTCAGGAGGCTGACATCTGAGGATCATGGTTCAAAGCCAGCCCAGGCAGGAAAGTCCGTGAGACTCTTATCTCCAATAAACCACTAGAAAACCGGAAGTGGTGCTGTGGCTCAAGTGGTAGAGCGCTCGCCTTGAGCTGAAGAGCTGAGGGACAGCACCCAGGCCCAGAGTTGAAGCCCCATGACCGGACCCAAAAAAAAAAAAATGGTGAGACAAAGGACAAAGGGAGAACCAATGTAACAGTGATACAAGACAATATGTTGGAAATGATCTGTACAGCCTGGGGGGGGGAGGGCTGGGGGAGGGAAAGTGGGAGAAAAATGAAGGAGGGGGTAACAAGTTCAACAAGAAATGTCCATTTCTGACTAGCTTATTTATCTAACTGTACCCCTCTGCACATCACCTTGACAAAAACATTAAAATTAAAAAAAATTTGCATTTAAAAAAAAGAAAATTGAGGAAGAGGTAGGTGTGGGAGAGATGTGGGGGGAATGATGAAAGAGGTGACCTTGATCAAGGTACACTTAATTAATAAACTACTTGGTTGAAGGTCAACTCCTTTGTACAACTACTTAAAGATAATAAAAATATAATTAAAAAAGTTAAAAACTCAGGGATAATGCCTAGACCTGAGTTTAAGACCTAGGACTAAAACACACACACACACACACACACACACACACACACACACACATATACAGAATGTAAATGTAGATGTTGGAGCCAGGCTGCCTGGGTTCAAATTCAAGCTGCCACCTCCTAGCTATGTGACTTGGGCAGGTTCCTTAATCTCTCTGTGCCTCGCTTTCAGCTACAAAATGATCATTATGAAAATTATGTGATTGAACTTATAGAGTTTTAGATAATTTAAAAGAAATGCTATACAAATGATTGCAAGTAGTGTTCTCATTATTCTATAATAATTAATTGAGTATTCCCTTCTCTCAATTAATTCTAAAAGTTAAAAGCTAATACAGATCAGTTAGCTATTAACTTTATTATAATTATACAATGCAGAATCAGGAAGGATAAATTAAGAATATTCTTTATCTATGATCTGAAGCTATGACCTTAACATAAAGTTTCTAGGATTAAATTGGTTTGTTATTTTGTTTTCTACCCCATATTTTTTCAAAATTATATAAAACGAATTTTATTATAATTGGATGGTGATAGCCACTCCTTGGGTATTGAAGTTGCATTTTTTTCCTTCTTACAATATAGTAAAATACTGCATCGGATTTTATTCACCAACTTCTCTGTTACACTTGGTTATAAAGAACACATTTTATTTTTGGAGACAGTCTTTTCACAATCCATGAAAGAAATAATTGGATCTTTCAACATTAAATTTTTTGCACTATGAAAGATACTGCTAAAAGAATGAAAAAAATGTGGCTGATTTAATAAGACATTTGCAAATCAAATATCTGATAAAGTTTCTATATCCAAAATATATAAGGAATTTTTTTTTTTTTTGTCAGTCGTGGGGCTTGAACTCTGGGCCTGGGCGCTGTCCCTCAGCTCTTCAGCTCAAGGCAAGCGCTCTACCACTTGAGCTACAGTGCCACTTCCGGTTTTCTGGTGGTTTATTGGAGATAGGAGTCTCACGGTCTCTCCTGCCCGGGCTGGCTTTGAACCGCGATCCTCAGATCTCAGCTTCCTGAGTAGCTAGGATTACAGGCGTGAGCCACCAGCGCCCGGCTTATATAAGGAATTTTTAAACCACAACAATAAGAACAAAAAGCCCACTAAAAATGGACAAAAGATATGAAAAAATGTCAAAGATTTACAGATAATCATATGAAGAAATACTCAACACTGTCATTAAGGAATGAAAGCTATCACAAGGAGATTTACTGCATACCTGTTCGGGTGGTTAGATGGCAAACTCAAGAATTCCAGGTGCTGATGAGCTCATACTTGCAGGGAAAGTGCACAGTGGTAGAGCCATTATGGAAGACAATTTTACAGACTCTTGTGAAACTAAACATAACTTAACATATGACCCAGCAATGTATGTGTTTCCCAAGTCGATGTCAAGATATACACCTACATATATGTTTTTTTTCACCATCTGCCAGCTTTACTCACCGTCATTAAAAAACTAGAAACCATCAAGAAATCTTTCAATGAGTGCATGCATTACTTGTGATATATCTGTACAATGAATGGATTATTATTTTATGATAGGCAGGAACAACCATTAATTACCAGTACAACATGGCTGTGTCTTAAGTGCATTTTGTTCAATTAAAGAAGTCAAACTGAGGCAGCTGCAAACTCAATGATTTCATTAAATGACATTCTAGAAAGGGCAAAACTTTGGGAACAGAAAGCTTGTCAGTGATTGCCATGAGTTTAGGAAGGGGAAACATCTATCTATCTATCTATCTATCTATCTATCTATCTATCTATCTATCAGACTTTTATGCCCGGGCTGGTTCTGAACCATGATCCTCAGATCTCAGCCTCCTGAGTAGCTGGGATTATAGGCCTGAGTCACCAGAGCCTTCAAGGGGAAACATTTAAATGGAGAACCATAGAACAATTTTTAGAATGATGGAACTAAATTGTAGCAGTAGATTTTGATTGTTTATTATTTACTCATTGCAATCATCTGGATTTCTATATTCCTCTTTTTCTTATTTCTCTATTAAGTCACAACCCTCTAAAATGTGTATGGAGATTCTGTGAGGATGTCCTCAGGAAATTATGCAGAAAATAGATTTGTTTCTGATTAACCTTAGCTTATAGTTGGCCTATGCCATAGCTTAACAGTATTCTTATTTTCACACTCAAGCTCTTCCACTCAAATTTCTACCTAAGCACATTAGTTTTATTTTCCAGCCTGCCTACTCTTTTGTTAACAGCTCTATTATTTATTCATCCTTGGGAATAGATTACACAAGATGCTGCTAAAATAATCCAAATTCTGACACTTGTACCTAGTAGACCTTCAAACATATTTAACTAAACAAAGGAAATACCTTGGTTTGTTCCTTTTGGATAGTGTTGAGGAACTTTTTGGGTTTTTTTGTGTAGTGGAATGTGAGTCTCTTTGTGTATATTTGGATTTCTCTGGGAACCATTTTGAGATAAAGAAACTATTGCCTATGTCAAAAGAACATGAAGATTTCTATTTCCTACCCAAGATTTTACATAAAATTTCCACTTAAAAAGAGCCTGTTATGTTAAAATAACAAAAATATAATTTAAATTTTAAGTAAGCTATTATAGCAAATTGAGGAGTAGAGCTTTTCCTGTTCCCTCTGATTTTGGGCTGAAGTCCCAGAGCTGAGAAAAGCATAGTAGGACCTGGAGATTCTAAAGAGGGATGCTACTCTGTCTATGTAGAACCTGTTATGGCTTCTATTCTTGCCAGGGAACCAGTTCTAGGCAATTCCTTGCATATGCTGGCTCTGCATAGTGTTGTATGTGCCAACTCTTCTGTAGGTAGTTAGGATGAGTGGGATGGTACTCCTCTAATTCAGCTGCACTCAGGCCAAGTACCTAGAAGAATTTACCTTCAAGATGCTGTCCACTTAGGAAATGACCATTTTCAGATAAGTAAGACTCTTTAAAATTTGTTTTATTTTTGTATAGAAGTTACAGTAAGACAGGCAGCTGGTCATATCAGCAAAAGTTGGAAAACAGATAAATAGCACTCATGTCAGTGTTGAAACAATAAAATAGAGATTCATCAACTTAACCATTAGAACTATCTGCATCCAACTTACAAATATTTTTTCATTTAACAAGGTCCTATTTAACTTTCATTATTATTATGCTTGTTATCAGGTTATAGGCAAACCTTAGGCTACTAAACATAGTGTTTGTGGTTTGTAACTTTATAGGCAATAGTTTTTTTCTGCTTCCATTCTCCATATATATATATACACTTAAAAACCTTATCTGAGTAGCTACAATTGTCGCACCCGTCATTCCACTATAGATCTTGTCTACTTGAACTGTTATTATGGATAGTGTCTTATGTTTCCCTGATGATATTAAATATAGGGATTAGATTTTACATCTTTCAGAAAAGAAAGACTTGGTAAGACAGTGTTTTCAGAGTAATAAGTTTTTCTTAAATATTGTCAATTCTGTTCCAACAAATACCAATGCCAAATAAAAACTTCACTTCTAAACAGAAAATGTAATAGATTTAATATGAAATTATGTGGTTGACTTTTGATAGGGTTGTAATAGGAGATTAATGTGTTAGTGTTAATGTGTGGTCACATAGAAATACAATTGTGTGTGTGTGTGTGTTTGAGAGAGAGAGAGAGAGAGAGAAAGAGAAAGAGAAAGAGAGAGAGTCCAATGAGCTCCCTTCCCATAGTTTAGTACACTCTTTCCCCTTTCCACAGCTTAGCATGCTCCCTTTCTAGGCAATACTAGGCCCGTTTAGTAAAGGCAGTATATAATCAGCCTTCAATCCCCCCTTTGCCTTAAGATGACACTCCTTTGGGGCAGCTACCACCATATAAGGCAGCAAGAGACCCTTAGAGTGACCTTCAGGTCTGAGCAGCTGCAGAGCCACTTATCCACTACTTGGGCAGCAGCCATAAATCCTCCTATCCCCTTCTAGCCCCTCCTAGCCTCGGTAGGTTAAATAGGTCACCTCAGACAATAACCGGCACTCCTCATTTCTCTCTTGCCAGTCCTCTTGCTGGCAATAAACCTTTTCTTTGTTCTCTGTACCTGGATGTCTGCATGGTTTTCTGGCAAAGTCCAAATAATCTAACAGAGAGAGAAAGAGACACAGAGAGACAGACAGATGTTTTTCAAGCCTGGTTTTTCTAGGTTTTTGCCTTCTACATGAAGCAAAGGGAGCAATCCAGCTTTTGTAAGTAATTGCAGACCTCTCTGAGTTCTGCAGGTTTTCTAAAGGGAAACTGCAATGAAATTCTCATACTCACTGCCACCTTTGCCTGTTAAGAACACAGTGGAGGAAGTGGCGCTGTGGCTCAAGCGGTAGAGCGCTAGCCTTGAGCTGAAGAGCGCAGGGACAGCGTCCAAGCCCAGAGTTCAAGCCCCACGACCGACAAAAAAAAAAAAAAAAAAAAGAACACGGTGGAGATGACTCTCTCTTCCCTCAGGTTTGGAGGAGTAAGAAACACAGAATGTACAAGGAACTCTAGCCTCTGGTAGTTCCAAGTAAGAGCTTCTTTCTTGGTGGTGTTTAAAGCTAGACATCACTCAGCAGTCTCTGACAATTCTACTATGTTTAGATGGTAGTTCTTTGTCTTTCCTTCGTTCCTTCCTCCCTCCCTCCCTTTCTTCCCTCCCTCCCTCCCTTCCTTTCTTCCCTCCCTCCCTTCCTTCTTTCCTTCCTTCCTTCCTTCCTTCCTTCCTTGCCTTCCTCCTTCCTTTCCTCCCTCCTCCCCTCCTTCCTCCTTCCTTTCCTCCCTCCTCCCCTCCTTCCTCCTTCTCTCTCTCCCTCCCTCCTTCCCTCCTCTCTTTTTTTCTGAATATTGTTTTATTATCTTTAAGTAGTTGTACAAAGGAGTTGCCATTCACCAAAGCAGTTTATGGACACAGTACATCTTGATCATTGTCACTTCTTTCAACATTGATTCTTCTCTTAGGGGTATTTCCTAGCAATTACAGCCCTTGAATAAAAGCTCTTAGTTATCTTTTATCTTCAGTGCTGAGCACAGGCCTAACAGATAAGAATTAATTCAATGAATAAAAGAATGAGCTGGGAAGCTGGACAGCTGAGAGCAATAGCTGTCCTCCCAAACCTTGCATCTTCCCTCCCTCTTCCACTCCCTTTTTCCCTCCCACCCTCCCTTCTTTCTTTCCTCCTCCTCCTGATCCTCACCTTCTCCCTCCTCTCCCTCCTCCTTTTATTTTGTTCCTTTCTCTTTTATTTTGTTCCCTCCCTTCCTCCCTCCCTCCCTTCCTCCCTTCCTCCCTTCCTTTCTTCCTTCCTTCTCTCTCTCTTTCTTTGTGTCTGTCTGTCTCTCTTTTTGTTAGCACTAGAGTTTCTTAACACAAGGCCCTTGTGCTTGTTTGGCTTGTTCATTTGACTGACACTGTACCACTTGAGTCATGCTTCCAGCCCTGCCTTTTTTCTGGTTTATTTTGAAGATGGAATCTCATGAACATTTCTGATGTGGCTGAATTTCAATCTCCTAAGTAGCAAGGATTATAGGTATGAACCATTAGCTCTCAGTTATAGTTTTCTTATGTGGCATCTATAAGTTCATGTATAAGCTAATTACAATGCACATTTATACATCTGGTTAAAGTATAAAAAAACCTCTTGATGTTTCTAAATTTAACATGAGTGTAGTTACCTTATATTCTCTTATTACATCAGGATGTTTTTTTATGGGCACTTTTACCAAATATATAATCGTATTTTCAGAAATTTGCTTTGAATTATTTATATAAATTACATTTATTACATTCTATTAAGCATGCTTTGTGTATCTGCACCTTATTTGGTGCCAAGGGTTCAACAAGGAGTGGAAAGACAAACTCTGCCCTGTGGCACTTGCATCTGCCAGTAGTGATGGTAGCAGTCTCTTCTTTGATTCCTGACTTGTTCTGAAATGGTTTAGTGTTTCATTCTTCAGTAAGGTATATGCCGTAAGCCTTGGTAAACAGTTAACCAAACTTCTGATATTCTTGTAAGCTATATTTCTTAAAGTTTTTATTAGGAATTGCTGAATTTTATTTGTAAGGTTTTCAGCAGCTAATGTTATGACTATTTGGATTTTCTCCTTTGCCACTTTTTAGAAATAGATCTTTGATGCTAAATCTTCTCTAATCAAATATGCCTAATTTAGTATAAATTCAAGATATCTTATGTGATGTGTTACTCATTTAGTACTAAGTCAAGATGTCATATTACAGATTAGCATATTAGCATATTACATCTGTAATATGCTAAGCATATATGGTATCATGTAAGATAAATCCTAAACACAAAGTGTTCCAACCAAAGTTTTAGAGTTTAGTATTTCAGATTAGGGATGATGATCTGAAATTTATATAGATTTAGTGAAGTCTATATAAATATTCTAAAATCTAAGAAATCTGAAATACTTCTGTTTTCAAAAAGTTTAGATGAGGAATATTCAACTGCTAGTTACAATTTTTAATTACCAAATATGGTAGATTTTATTTTCTAAAAGTGAACAAAGTATCTATTCCCCATCCCACTTTATTTCCTTATAACAGACCTTGAATGTTTTGTTGAACACAATAGCCTACCTAACTTTCACATTCCAAATAAATAGTTAGATTCATGCATCTCTATAAGCTAGACAGCTGTGAAGATGGCATCTGGAAGTCTTAAAAATGGTGCAAGTGTGACTATGCAGAAATAGCTTCCGCTCTGGGATCCTTTGCTATCTGAATCCTGAGCCCAAGAAGCCAGCCCTTCGAGAGACCTTTTGTAGCTGTTTGAGCTGACAGTCCCATCTGAATGCCCTTGGACAGCCAGCATCAACCACCAGATATGTGAGTGAATGGACCTTCTTATGGGGTGTAGCTCCCAGCTGAGTCACTAGTGTATATCAGGTCTTCTGAGACATTGTGAAGCAGAGATGAACCACCCCTCCTCCCATGCCCTTTCTGAATTCCTGATTCACAGAATCTGTCAGCATAGTGAAATAAATGGTAGTTGCTTTATGACACTAAATCTGGGCTGGTTTTCATATGCAAATAAGAAATTAGAGCAACAAGAAAAGTCCAATTTATATGCAAATTACTAAATTTTCCCTTGTTTTAAATTCAATACACATTAATTGTTGTTATGCTAGCATCTCTAACAATTCCCGCAGCTTCATGTGTCATCTGGTGTCAGATGAGCAAAATTCTAGTGGTAAAGCAATCATAATAGAGGTGTTATATTTGGAAAATTTAAATAATCCCTCCAAACAAGAAATAAATTTCCCTTAAAAAGGCCAAGAATGCTACTGACAGTACTAGGTTATTCTGTGGATAAAAGTGGTTATAAAACTTTATACTATATTAATGTAAACTGAATAGTAATTAATAAATAGCTTCAAGAATAATTTGATATTTTAGTGCCCAAACATTGTCAATTATAGTTTTTTTTTAAAAAAAAACAAAGTGTTAATATTAAGAGTGTGTTAACAAACATGACACATATCTGATCAGCACTAGAGATTGGTCACTAATAAGGGACAGATTGTATACTCTTTTATCTACATATGTATTTTCCTATCTCCTTTTAAGACTTCCAGGTGCCATTTCATATCTGTCTAGCTTATAGAGATGCATGAATCTCACTTACCTACAAGAGAACTGTGATATTGGGCTTGAACTTGCATACATGTATGTATGCATATTATATATGTATATATAGTTATTATTTATTTTTTCTTATAAAATAAGCTAATTTAAATGTACTTTTCTGCCTTTTACTTTCTTTCTGTTTTTGGTTGGTTGTGGGGCTTGAACTCAGGGTCTGGGTGCTCTCCCTGAGCTTTTTTGCTCAAGGCTAGCACTCTACCACTTTGAGCCACAGTGTCACTTCCAGTTTTCTAGTGGTTAATTGGAGATCAGAGTCTCATGGACTGGGCTGCCTGGGCTGGCTTCAAACCGCGATCCTCAGATATCAGCTTCCAGAGTAGCTAGGATTATAGGCATTAGCCACCAGTGCCCAGCTTTTCTCACTTTTCTTTTTTTCAGTTACATTTCATGTAAAGCATGATTTAATTCTGATTCATTGTTTTTGAGCCTTTATAATATTCCATGGTGTGGATATACTATAATTTATTTGGCTGCTCACTAGTTTATTTTCTTATTTTTTCCTGTGATACCTCTTTGTATCTGTGTCTTCAATTGCTGAGGTTTTATTTCAGTTTCATAGATTTCTAGATAGAGAGTATTGGGTGGGATGTAGTTGTAATATGATGATGATGATGATGATGATGATTGTAGCAGTATTGGAGATTGAATTTAATATTCCACTTGCAAGGCAGAGGCTCTATTATTTTAGCCATACCTCTAGCCCCTAGTTTCATTGGTTATTTTCCAGGTACTATCTCATTATATATCCACACTAGCTGTGTTGTCATCCTCCTATTTGTATTGATGAGGATGAGAAGAAATGGTGCCATTGGTCCTAGCCATTGTACTTCCCTTGGAGCTAAGACGATAAGCATGAACCACTGCATCCAGCCATTGATTGAGATGGATTTTTTTTTTTTTTTGGGTCCAGTCATGGGGCCTGAACTCTGGGCTCTGTCCCTCAGCTCTTCAGCTGAAGGCTAGAGCTCTACCACTTGAGCCATAGCGCCACTTCCGGCTTTTTTCTTTTTGCTTATGTGGTGCTGAGGAATCGAACCTAGGGCCTCATGCATGCAAGGCAAGTGCTCTACCACTGAGCCACCTTCCCAGCCCCTGGATTTTTTTTCTTGTACATTTTATTTTTTATTTTTATTGGAGTCTCCTGGATTTTTATGTCCATGCTGGCCTTGAATGAAGATCTCCTGATTTCTACCTCCCATGTAGCTAGGATTATAGTCTTGAGCTACTGAACCTGGAAATTTTTTTGTAATATGATAAATACCTTGGTCATATGATAAATGCTTTCCAAATATTTGTAATGCTTTATATTTTTTACCAACAATACATGAGTGCTCTCTTTTGTTCACTTCCCACCAATTTAGGTTTTATAGATTTTGAAATTTTTATCAATCTGATGTATGTTAAGGGATTTCTCAATATTCTACCTTTCGATATTACTCAGTTTGAGGATTTTTCACCTTTTCTTTTTTGCATTTGCTTTCATACAAATTTCATTTATTATATTCTTTGCTTAATTTTCTAATATGTGTATATTTCTTATGAAAGGTAATATAATATCAAGAGTAACATTTTGTCATTTATATTCCAAATGTTTTTCCTCTGCATTTAATATTTGTATATGACTTTAATTTATGGTATATTGTGCCAATTTACTAGTTGAGTCAATAAATTTTATTTCCATAGTTACTAATATTGAATAACATTGTATTGCTGAGTATGGTCTATTTGGTCATGATAGTATTCATTTGATAAATTGTGAGGTTCTATTTGATTAACTCTATTTAAGATAGTTGTACTTTTTTTTGGTGGCTTATTTTTCTTTGTAAAGGGTTGCAAAACATTTCCGGCCCTTCATTAGGGTCTACAACATTGTCTCTTCCCTGTATTAGGAGGCAGGATCTATTTCCCTTCCTTTGAATTTGAACTGGACTTTGACTGAGTTGAGGAGGTAAATGCTGAAAGAATGATATTGTGATATTTCCAAAAGTTGCTGGATATTATGAGGAAGCTCTGGCCACAGAGACCACTGCAGCCCCTGCTAATATCTCTAACAGTCGGGATAAATCAAACATGAGAATGTGCCTGCAGATATTCCAGCCATAGCCTTAGAGCTACCTGAGCTCATTCTGAATGGAATATAATGGAATTATCCTCTTCAAGTTGGGCAATTGATTACTATCATCATCATCATCATCATTCTGAGAAGGTTTTCACTAGGTAGCCTTGAATTTATGATCTTCATATTTTTGCCTCCTGAGTACTAGGTTTATAAGCATGTATCCTCATACCCAGGTCAATCTTTTCTTCTCCCATTTGCACTCTTCCTCCCTTTGTTCCTTCTTTTCCTTCTTTCCTCTGCCTCAACCCCTTTCCTTTTCATTGTTGTGCTGGTGTAGAACACCAGCATGCTACCAAGCATTCTATCACGGAGATTCTTGATGGTTTTAAGCTACTAAATTCTGGCAGAATCTGTCACAGACACTACAATGGATTTTGTTATCTGAAAGTGAGGTGTTGTGTAACAGAAACATGAAAATGTGTCAGTGACTGATGGACAGGACTAGAGAGTGGGCAAGAGGTGAGAGGACTATGGGTGAGCGAATGAGAGCCTGCCAGACTACTGGTCCTTAAGAGGCATTTGCTCGGGCATACTGCAAAGTGAGAAAAGTCTTTGTGAGCTTGGGGAAAGCAGATACTAACTATACAAGGGCAGGAGAATTAGAAACATTTCTACCTATGGTAATGTGGAAAGTAGAAAATGGTTATAATGGATTGCATGATAAAGATATTTTCAGGAAAAAAAAGTGGATGGTGTTGTCTGGCTACTTTTTACTGCTTACAGTCAAATTTGATAGAAGAGAAATAAGCTAAAAAAGGAGTTTTTAAAATATAAGGAACCAGAACGTGTTAGGTTTGAAAAATAAAACTTTATCTTTTCCGATTTCTCCAGATGGCAGACAATCTAAAATTAAGGAAAGGCTTATGGTAGGAGATCAAATCTAGGATCTTATCAGGCAAACATGGCTTATTGAGAAGCCAAGAGAGTGATTGTAAAGCTCTTAGTTAAGATCTCAGAAACTTTAACATCATACTACACCCTGACAATAATCTCTAAGTATCATAAGGAGCTCCCTGTTTTGCAGTTCATCTTCACTAAAGATCCTCTAAGAATTTTTTTTTTATCCTGCTGACTACAGACAGTCGTAGACCGTGGATGGCCTGGAAAAGTATGAGTACCTCACAAGACTTCTTTTTTTTTTTTTTTTTTGGGGTCCGGTCGTGGGGCCTGAACTCTGGGCCTGGGTGCTGTCCCTCAGCTCTTCAGCTCAAGGCTAGCGCTCTACCACTTGAGCCACAGCGCCACTTCCAGCTTTTTTCTTTTTGCTTATGTGGTGCTGAGGAATCGAACCCAGGGCCTCATGCATGCAAGGCAAGCGCTCTACCACTGAGCCACCTTCCCAGCCCCCTCACAAGACTTCTAAGAATTAAAAAAAAAAAAAAAATTAACCTCTGTATCCTTGCAGGAGGGTCGAAGGGCTTATCTTGAAGAGATTTCTTAAGTTGGCCTGTGTCTAGTGGAGTGGATGATAATTTGATTCCCAAAAAATCACAGTGTTGTTTTATATATAGATGTATATATAGCATATATACATATATACACGTACATATATTTACATACATATGTACATATATATATACATATATTGCTTAGTTTCACAAAATTGAGTCTAAAGTACAGAGACTTCCCAAGCTCTCTCCACTCTTCCACATTATCAACATTGCCCACCAGAGAGAGATGTTTTTCTTTTTAAGCAATGAAAAAAAATCTATATTGACACTTCATTATCACTCCAAGCCCATCGTTTATATTAGAGTTCATCTTGGTGGGTTTTGACAAAAGTAAAATAACATTAAAGTATAATGCAGAATAGGTTCACAGCCCTGGAAATCTTCTGCATCATATTCATTCTTCTCTTCTCCCCAATCCTCTGGAAACAAAAATCTTTTCACTGTCTCCATAGTTTTACATTTTCAGAATAACTGGAATAATACAGTGAATAAGCATTTCTTTCTTTTTCTCTCTCTCTCTCCTTTCTCCCTCCCTCTCTTCCTTCGTTTCTTGCTTCCTTGCTTCCTTGCTTTCTTCCTTCCTTCCTTTCTTTCTTCGCAGCTCCACTGATGCTTGATTGGATAAGAGTCTTATGGACTTTCCTGCCAGGGCTGGCTTTGAACTGTAATCCTCAGATCTCAGCCTCCTGAATTGCTGGAATAACAGGTGTGAATTATTGATGCCTGGCCAGTGTATAGTTTGTTTGTTTTCAGATTGGCTTTCACTTAGTAAAATGCATTTAAATATTCTCCATGTCTTTTCATTGCTTGATATTTCAGATTTTCTTTAAGTCAATACTACTCTATTGTCTGGACATCATTTCTCTCTCCAAATTTGTCAATTATGAATAAAATTGCTGGAAATTTCTGAGAGTTTTTGTGTAGACATAACAAATCATTTGGGTAAATATCAAGGAGTAAAATTTCTGGGTTGGAAATTGCTTTGTTTTGTAAGAAACTGCCAAACTGCCTTCCAAAGTGACTAACCTATTTTGCATTTCCACAGCATTGAATGAAAGTTCCTTGTCCCACATCTTTCCCAGTGTGGAATATGTTAGTGTTTTGGATTTTCACTGTTCTAATTAGGTGTGTAGAGGTATTTCATTGCTATTTTGATTTGCAATTCCCTAATGACATGTGATGTGAAAACATCTTTTCATATGCTTATTTGCCATCTGTTTTTCCTTTAGTGAGGTGTCTGTTCAGATCCTTTGCCTATTTTTTAATAGGGCATGTGTTAATTTTCTTATTGTTCAATTTTAAGAATGCTTTGTATATTTTAAAAGATGTGTCTTTTGCCTGTATTTTTTAAAAATCTATGGCTTTTCTTTCTATTCTCTTTATCCAGCCAATTTTTTAAAAAGAATTACATCTTTTGGATTGAGAGAAAGAGAGATAGTACAAAATGATTAAGCCTTTGAGTCCCTTCAATTCTACAGTGCAATCATGTAAGAACATGGCTACTTTTTAGGAAAAAAGAATAATAATTCAGAAGATACAATCAACAGTTTAGAGTGGGGACCCAGGAACCACAGTGAATTATTACCCCACAGTACAATCAAACCTTAAATCTGGGAACTAGTATCATATGTCCAGGAGGATCTCAAATCTGTTAGTGTTCAAATGATTTCTGTGTTTATCTTTATTGAATATTAATGTTACTAACAATTATCCCATATTTTTGTTTCCGAGGGACAGATAATTTGTCTTTTATAGTTTACAGTTTTCAGATAACAAGGAAATATAATTTAAGAGATATACTTGAGAAAATATAACTAAATAGTTAAACCATTTGTGGACCTTAACCCTTAGCCTGATATTAGAGGTCTTGAGGGTGGGAATTAGTGTATCAGAGTTAATGAATGGTAGTTATGGGAGTGACATAAGATATGTGGTATTTTCCAACACTGGCTTCAGTAATATTTCTGGCTTACCTGCTTTCTTTCTTTCTTTTTTTATTTTGCTGGTCGTGGGACCTGAACTCTGGGCCTGGGCGCTGTCCCTCAGCTCTTCAGCTCAAGGCCAACGCCCTACCACTTGAGCCACAGCACCACTTCCAGCTTTTTCTGCTTACGTGGTGCTAAGGAATCAAACCCAGGGCCTCATGCATGCAAGGCAAGCACTCTACCATTGAGCCACTTTCCCAGGCTTACCTGCTTTCTAACCTTTACTTTGTTTCCTAGAACTTGGGTTGGACTTAGTCTAAAGAATGTGGAGGAAGCAGCATTTCATGACTTTCAGAGCTAGGTCAGAAAAGACTGCAGCTTCTGCCTGTCCTAGGATTCTTACCCTGGGAACCCAGCCACCATGATCTGAGAAACTATGTTTTGGTTTTCTAGCACCAGCTAGTGTCTCATGGTTACCAGATTAGAGATTCTGGAGATTGTTGGCCTCATTAGAAAAATAATTCTAGGATGGGACACATAAGAGATTTATTGAGAACAGGAATCTAGGAACTAGCATCAAAATGGTAAGTATACTCCCAGGCACTGAGAGAAGGCGTGCTTGAGTGTAAATTATTGGCCCTGAATCTTTAGAGTTTGGGTTTTTATTGAGGTTGGACCTGTGCATCATAAAGTTCTGCCACACATTGAGTGGGGAGGTTTTGATCCTAGATGGTCAAATTTAGACATCATCATATAGAGGTAGGTGGAGATTGTGCTGAACCAGGTATGCTCATCACTGGATGGTCCAAAGGTTTCTCAGCAGTCAATATACCATCTCTTCATTCTTTGTGTGCTAGGGACCAACAACAGTCACGAGTTCTAAGTCATGAGTTGTTCTGGCAACATTAACAGTTAAGGATATTGTTTTAACTGTGTCTATAGGCTTGAACAAGTATTTTCTAACTCCCTGTCTAACCTATAATACCATCACCACCAGACAGGTTAGTGAGTGAGCTTTCATTTGATTTTAGTTCCAGTCTTTGAGCCATCCAAGCAGATGTTGAGGGGAGTAGAGCTGAGCTATCTTTTAGAGACCTGTCCAAATAGTGGAGTCATGAGCAGAATGTAGTTATAGGCTGTTAAGTATTGAGATAATATTTTTATGTAGCCCCAGTAACTGAAATAATTAGTTTTGTGGTTTTAGGTTTGTATTTAAATTAAGTTATAGAAGTACTGGCTTCATGAAGCAATTGGGAAACGTTTCACTTTTATTTGGTATTGGATAAGTTAAATAGCATTGTAATTATTTGTCTTTGTGGGTACTAGTGAGAAGGAAAAAAGTGAATGAAGGAGGTGAAGGAGAGTTAATATGGTCTAAGTTCTATATGTATGTGTGTGAATATGCAACAGTGATGCTTGTTGAGACTAGCTTGGTGGGGGATGAATGATTAGAGTTGGATAGTCTGATCAAGGTACATTAGACACATATATGGGAAATGTCAAGCACCCTTTAAAACTAATTGATGATAGTAAACATATGGGAAATTAAAAAGTTATGAAGAAATAGATGTAGTGGCATATGTCTATAATCCCAGCATTCAGGAGGTTGAAGCAGGACCATCCCAACTTTGAGGTCAGTCTATGGTGCATATCAAACTTTGTTTCAACAAAACAAAATGAAGCAAAACAAAACAAAATATTAGGTAAAACTGAGATTTGAAAGTGTTTTAGTCCATTATTGCATGTATCTTAATTATTATTTTGACAATATTATTTAAAATAACGATCACCTTTTCAACCTCTTTACTCATTAGTTATTTTGAATTTTGTTGTTCGTTTAGTTTTTATTTGTATTTTCTAGGAACTTACATTTTTCTTTATTCCTGGTCTTCTTAGTTTTTGTTTTTGTTTTCTTATTCTCAAATTAGACACTAACAAGTTTATCCTGTTTATCTTAAAAGAAAATCACCTTTAAAAAAAGTTTCATTTTATTGTAAAGATGCTGTACAGAGAGGTTACAGTTACATGAGTAAGGTCATGAGTACATTTCTTGTCAAACATTGTTACCCACTCCTTTGTTGTTCTCCCACTATCCCTTCCTCCCCTCCCCCCCCACCCCCCCCCCCCCCCCCGCCCCCAAGTTGTAAAGTTCATTTCTGATATAATGTCTTGTGAGTATCATTGCTGCAACGGGTCATCCTTTGTCCTCTGTTCAGCATTTTGTTACTCCTCTTCCCTTCCTCAAATCAGATAAATGTATATACAAAGCAGAGAGTACCAGAATCAAAGACAGGGAAAAACAAATGGAAAAAAAAAATGAAATAAAATAAGAAGAAAGAACTAGATTCAGTGCATTGGTGACAACAAGGTCAACAAACAAAAAAAAGACCTGTTGTCTCCATGTCTTGGATAAGACTTGGAAAGAAATCATATTAAGTGAAGTAAGCCAGACTCAAAGAAACATAGACTCTATGGTGTCCCTTATTTGTAATAATTAGTATATGCCTAGGATAGTGCTGGCAGAGAATCATAACTCAATAGCTATGTACATTTGCTCAAAGAAAATGATGCTAATTAAAATGAACATCTTTTAGAATTATTTCTTATTTCTACTGCTGCTTACCTCATACCATCAATTCCATCTTTTTCTTTAGGTTAATTTTATGCTTTGGAAAAACAAACAAAAAAACTTAAATATAATGTTCCTGCAGTTTGTTTTTATTTGTAGTGAAAGAATTTAGGAACACACAATTTTATTTGTTGTGTTTTGCAAATTTTGTATAAAACATTACTGTGCCATTAATTTCTATTGAGTTTGTGGTAAAGAATACTTTGATAAAGAATTAAGATGTAAGTCGGGTGCCGGTGGCTCATGCCTGTAATCCTAGCTACGCAGGAGGCTGAGATCTGAGGATCGAGGTTCAAAGCCAGCCCGGGGAAGGAAAGTCTGTAAAACTCTTATCTCCAATAAACCACTAGAAAACCAGAAGTGGCTCAAGTGGTAGAGCGCTAGCCTTGAGCTGAAGAGCTGAGGGACAGTGCTCAGGCCCAGAGTTTAAGGCCCACAACTGACCAAAAAAAAAAAAAAAAAGAAGACGTTTCAAGTCATTTAACAATTATTTATTTATGTAATAACTGAACTATCATCAATGACTATGGTCTGTGAAATATTTACTTTAAACTATTTGTTCTAGTTTGCTTTGTAAATGTTTCTATGGGACTACCAGCAAATACCATTTTTCTCATTGGGGGGAAAGTAAGGTTCCAGACACAGGTTGAAAACAGTTAATAAAATGAAACTTCGACAGATAAATATAAAGAGAATCCGTCTTAAGACTTGTCGAATTAATGCGTTGGAAAATCATGAAGAATGAATTAGCCAGGCAGCAGTGGCTCATGCCTGTAATTCTAGCTAGTCAGGAGGCTGAGATCTGAAGCTCTCAGTTTGAAGCTAGTGCAGGCAGAAAATGCTGAGAGGACTCTCTCCAGTTAATTAGCCAAATGCTGGAGTGGAGGTGGGTTCATATGGTAGGGTGCCAGCCTTAAGCAAAAAAGTATGATTATGAGGCCCAAGTACCTGCACACATACACAAAGAAGAAATAACTAAAAACCTGGAACAAATATATGTGAAAAAATAATATATGACATTTCTGTGAAAATGTATCTTATGTATCCTTAAAATAATGGCATAAAGCAAAGAAGAAGAAAACAAAGTTGAGGAAGTGGGATCCAATACAAAAGACATAAAAGGATTTGCTGTCAAAGGAAAGCAGGACTGCAAATAAGCCAGGGTACACATGGAATTCTGTTGGAGGCTCAAGGAAAGTCTTGCTCAATAAACTGAAACTGATGGAATACCTTCTGGGTTTGAGAGTATTGAAAAATAGAGTTACACAGGTTTTAAAGAATAATGTTAAGTACATAGAAAATGAGAAACTCAACTCTAGGGAAAATATTAATAATAAAGTTCAGCTATCAATACTGTTTACATAGTCAATATAAAAATGGATATTGATGTAAATAATGTATATTGATTTATTATAACCTTATAAAATGATATTGAGGGGATAAGGGAACCTATGTGCATCTGTGCTATGTGTGGTATGTATGTATGTATGTGTTTGTGTGTGATAAGATATGAATAAGAACTAAAGTCTCATTTTCTAAAATAATACATAAACATGCCCCAATTTAAAGTAAAAATATAAAATGTCATTTAAAGATTAAGGCAAGTACCAATAACCACTAAAAGAAAAGTTGAAAGCAATTCACAGAGTAAGAATTTGAAATCTGTGGGCGATGTTTTACAAAATAACCCTTGTGAGAGTTTTGAATGATGTACATGTATAATTTAGTTTAAAAAAGGAGCAAATGTCTAAATTAAAAAGAAAGGAAATCATGAAAGGACCAGTGACTTGACAGACCAAGAGATAATAGTATTAGAAATGTTAGAAGGTTAAAAAGAGATAGAAAATGATACAAACTCTTATTTGAAAAAAAATAAAAATCTGTAGCTTGAAGAGTGCTCCACATCACTCTAGTTCATATTTCAGGTAGGACTGATGTGAGTAAAAGAAAATCAGGCGGGAAACAGTCAGATAAGTTGATGTTAGGCGAAATGAACCCCAAAATAAGGACTCAAATGTTTTTTCTTTCTTGCTATTGTTCCTAACATATTTATAAGATATTTCTTTGTTGCTTTGCATGTCCCTCCCCCACAGTATAACCCCTGCTTTCACTGTATTTGATGTTGGTATAATTTGTGGAGGGGAAGGGAAAAAACAAATTGTTTAAATAGGGATACAGGTGGACCCATTGCAACAATGAGATGTGCAAGAGGGTTATGTCAAAAAATGAACTTTACAACTTTGGTGGTGGTGATGGGAAGGGACGGAAATGGGAAACAAAGGAGGAGGCAACAATGCTTGATAAGAAATATACTCATTATCTTGCCCATGTAATTGTAACCTCTCTGTAAGGTATTTTCACAATAAAACAAACAAACAAACAAACAAAAAGCCAGGCACCACTGGCTCATGCCTATAATCCTAGCTACTCAGGAGGCTGAGATCTGAGGATCGCAGTTCAAAGCAAGCCCAGGCAGGAAAGTCCGTAAAACTCTTATCTCCAATAAACCACTCAGAATACCAGAAGTGGCATTCTTGCCTTGAGCTGAAGAGCTGAAGGACAGCACCCAAGCCCAGAGTTCAAGACCCACGACCAACAAAAAAACAAAACCAAAAAAAAGAACAAAAACAAACAAACAAAAAAAGAAAAACAGTCCCTGGGCCTGTTTCTCTGCCAATACCATGCTGTTTTCATGATTATAATTCTATAGTTGAGTTTGAAGTCTGGAATTGTTATGTCTCCAGAACTACTTTTTCTGCCCAGGATTACTTTTGTGACTTAGGCCTTTTGTGTCTCCATATGAATTTTTTGTTGGTTTTCTCAATCTCAGTGAAGAATGATATTAGGATTTTGATGAATATTCCTTTCAATTTGTAGATTGTTTTGAACAGTTTGCCATTTTCACAATATTAATTCTTTAGGAGCATGGAAGGTCATTCTACTTTGATTTTTTTAAAAAAGATTTTATAGTTTTTCTTGTAAATGTCCTTCACTTTCTTGGTTGGGTTGATACCTAGGTATTTCATTTTTTTTTTCTCTCCAGACTGTTATAAATGGAGTTACTTTCCTGCTTTCAGTCTTGGTCTTTTCATTGTTGGCATATGGTGAAGCTACTGATTTTTGTGGATTTTATTTATTTATTTATTTATTTTGTTGGTTGTTGGACTTGAATTCATGGCCTGGGCAATGTCCTGAGCTCTTTTGCTCAAGGCTAACACTCTGCCACTTTGAGCCTCAGTGCCATTTCTGGTGTTTGAGTGGTTAATTGGAGATAAGAGTCTCACAGGGACTTTTCTGCTCAGACTAGCTTCCAACCATAATCCTCAGATCTCAGCCTCCTGAGTAGCTAGGATTACAGGCGTGAGCCAGTGGTGCCTGGCTTGTGGACTGATTTATATCCTGTTACTTTGCCAAAGTTAAAAAAAATATCATTTCTAGGAGGTTGGGGTTAGAGTCTCTAGGGTCCTTTAAATAAAAGATCCTGTCATCTGCAAATAGGGATAATTTAGCTTCTTCCTTTCCTATTTGGATCCCCTTTACTCCTATTGCACTGGGTAGGAATTCCTGTAGTATATTGCAAGGGAGTAAAGAAAATGGACATCATGCCTTGTTCCTGATTTTAGAGGAACTGGTTTTAGTTTTTCATCATTAAGTATGATGCTGGATGCAGGTTTGTCATAAACAGCCTTTATTATGTTGAGGAATGTTCTATCTACTCCTATTTTCTCCAGAGCTTTTTATCATAAAAGCCCTGTCAAAGGATTTTTCTGCATCTATTGAGATGATTGTGTGATTTTTGTCTTTGCTTCTGTTAGAAATCTGACTCCTTTGCTTCTGGGCTTGTGTGTGGTGAGACAGAGCATGATGTAGGGAAGCCTGTGATAGAGCAAAGTGGTTTACTTCATGGCAGACAGGAAGCAGAGAAAACCAAAGATGGGGAAGCCAGGGATAAGATGTGGCCTTCAGAGCCATGTCCCCACAGTGCCCCAGTGATCCAACACTCCTGCCAACATGCTTCCATTTCTTTAATAGTCCATTCCAGTTATGAATTCAGTGGACTAATCCATTGATAAAGTTAAAGCCCTCATGGCCCAATCTCCTTTCAAAAGCCTATCAACTGACAACTAAGACTTTAATAAATGAACCTTTGGGGCACATTTTTAGAATCAAAATGTAACACTTGCAAACGACAAGGTATGTGACTCCTGTGGACTTATAATAGTCTACCTGGTATATTAATGAAAATCTGCCTGTGATAATGTCAATGATTAGAAAATTACATCTGTGGATCCTATAACTAGGCTTAGCTGACAGTATCTAAGGGACAAAGACGTTTACAGATATGTGAGAACGAAAGAATATAGACAACTTGAAAAAAATATGCTACTGAACAAAGGGAGTCGAAAGTGACTGTAGGATATGGGGAGATGAAAAAGAGGAAATAGGTCGACCCATTGTAACAATGAGATATACGAGATACTATGTTGAAAATGAACTTTACAACTTCCAGGAGGGAGGGAGGGAGGAGCTGGGGAGGTGGTGGTGGTGGTGGGGGAAACAAAGGAAGAGGTAATAATGCTGGATAGGAAATGTACTCATTACTCATGTAACTGTAACCACTCTGTATAGTATTTTTACAATAAAAATATATACAAGAAAAGAAAAAAAGAAAAAAGAGGAAATAGTTGTAAGCGATGAGTTTGGCAGTAAACATAAATTTCAATCTTGATGGCTAATGACTGACTATTGGCAAATGCTTACTGTTAATTTAAAAGAAGTATTCTTTCATTTTCTTTCTCCAGCTTTCAATTTGAAAGATTGTTATCCAGATTCAACAGTTTTTCCCTTGAAGTATTTCTGTTTTAATTCAAGAATATTATTTCAGTAATGGCCGGTTCCTGGGCAAGAAAAGTGGAAGGTAGGCTTGCATTGATTTTATATGCTGGAGAGCAAGGATGTGCTCAAAGATGAAAGGGGAAATGTCAAAAGGGCAATGAACACATGAATGCAGGAGACTGGGAGGCTGTTTTTCAGAAACACATCTGGAAAAAGCTTGAGAAAAGCAGGATTGTCAGAGGGAAAATTACAAGTGTGGCTTTTGATATGGGGAACCAGGCTGAGGATGACTCTCCAGCATAGTGGGGCTTGGTTCTTACATATCTTGTGGACTAGTCATTTGAGGTGGGCTTCCCTGGGAGCAGGGATTTAACCTTGAATGATGAATCTCCTTTCAATGGAAGGAAAGTTCTAGGACAATACAAATTTTGAGCTGCCATGTACAACATGGCACTAGAGAGAACTAGTGCCTAGTTTTGCCACTAGAGAAAATTACCTTATTTCTGAGGTAAGTCCTGGACAGCAGTCCCTACCCTTCGTGCACTTGTTTTATGTAATACATTCATCCTATTTGCAAACAGTTCTTTAAGGATTTCATCCTATTTGGAAACAGTTCCTTAAGGATTCCAGCTGATCTCAGTTTTCAACTGACATAATAAACTACCCAGTGTTTTGTAACTTAGAAAGAAAAGAGGTTCGTCTTGGTTCATGATTCTGAAGATTCAAGGTCAAGGACACTGAGATAGCATACAACATCACAAGGCAAGAGACAAAGAGTTCATGTGTATCTGTTTCCTCTTAAAAAGTCACCAGGATTTAGCCATAGGGACCCCTCCCTAACGCCTGTATCTAATTCCAATCATTTCCTAAAGACCCCTACCTCTATACATTATAGTCAGATTGTTTCCATCCTCTTAATACATTATAATGGGGATTTAATTTCAACATTGGAATCACTGGAGTGGGTGGGGACTTAAACCATATAAAAGAAAGACTTATTCCAGTCTCTGTCACTATCATTAGTCTTGGCATAAAGCACCAGGATTTTCTTTGTCTACCAAGGTATAGATATATTGTTGTTAAATTTTAAATGTTAACTTTATTTTGTTTAATTAATCATTTTCTTTTTACCAGTCCTGGGGCTTGCACTCTGGGCCTGGGTGCTGTCCCTGAGCATCTTTTTCTCAAGGCTAGTACTTTAGTACTTGAGCCACAGTGACACTTTCAGCTTTTTCTGTGATTAATTGGAGATGAGTTTCACAGACTTTCCTGCCAAGGTTGGCTTCAAACTGAAATCCTCAGATCTCAGGCTCCTGAGAGGTGTGGGCCACTGGCACTGCACTTCACATTATCTTTGCTATCAGGAATCTGTTGATCTGAGACAGGGTTTGGTGGGCTGTGGATAAAGTAAAACAGTAAGCCTTCAGGTAGTGGTGCTTGCGAAGGCACTGAAGGCTGGCAATGCAAAACCATACTGTAATGTGTATTGATTATCAAAGTAAATCATTGTCCCTTCCAAAGTGGAAAGGTCCAATATAATCCATTTGCCACTAACTGGTTGACATTGTTGAAGAAATATAATCTATTGGAGGGTCAGTTTTGGTTTGTGTTACTGGCAGTTCGATAATGTACAGTAACAGTCAGCAGTTCAACTTGGAGAGAGGCTACAGAGACCAATGCATATCCTCTGTCCTTGTCACCATGGCTCCTGTGTTCATTATGCTGTCATTGTGGTGAACCCCTGGATGATGTCAATTAGCTAGTGTTCTGTATTCTTCATTATTAGCTGTCTTTTTCATTGAAGATGTTCTTTGGTGGGTGTTAACATGAGACAAGAATCCTTTTATCTATTTGTTTGTTTGCCTTGGAGCCAAACTGGGACTGTATTCCTACTACCCACTGGTAGCTCATGTAGCTAAGACTACAGGCACATGCCACCACATCTTATTTCGATGGTATTACTAACTTTTAGTCTCTAAATATGATCCTCTATTTTTTTCCGTGTGTGTGTGTGTGTGTGTGTGTGTGTGTGTGAGTGTGTGTGCACGTGCGTGCGTGCATGTATGTATGTTTGTGTGTATGTATTTTGAGACAAGAGTTTTTACTATGTAGATGATATGTAGGTCTTAAATGAATAATTTTTTTTTTTTGGTGAGGTCATTCTTAGGGCTTGAACTCAGGCCCTGTGTTTTGTTACTGAGCTTATTTTTGCTCAAGGCTAGAGCTCTACCACTTAAGCCATAGCTCTACTTTTGGCTTTCTTTATGTGTGTGTGTAGTCAATTGAGGATAAGAGTCTCATGGACTTTCTTGCTCCAGCTGACTTTAAACCTCAATCCTCACATTTCAATCTCCTGAATAGCTAAGATTATAGGTATGAGGCACCTGTGCCCAGCTGAATGCGTTGTTCTTTTTAATTTTATCTTTAAGTAGTTGTACCAGAGAGTTGTCTTTTAACAAAGTAGTTATGAACGCAATGCATCTTGATCAATATCACCTCTTTCAAGATGTGTCATTTTTATGCCTCAGCATCTGCAATACTGAAATTACAGTTAGGTGCCACCACACCTGGCTAGAGATTCACTTTAATTGAGACAAAGTTTAGGAAAAAGTTTTTTTTTTTTTGTTGATTGTGGGGCTTGAACTCTGGGCCTGGGCACTGTCCCTGTGCTCTTTAGTTCAAAGCGGGCACTCTACCACTTGAGCCACAATGCTACTTTCCAGTTTTCTGGTAGTTAATTGGAGCTAAGAGTCTCATGGACTTTCCTGCCTGGGCTGGCTTTGAACTGAAATTCTCAGATTTCAGTTTCCTGAGTAGCTAAGATTACAGGTGTGAGCCACCAGCCTGGCTAAACTATTAGAAATGTTGTTATGAAACTCAAGAAAGGGATCAGACCTAAAGACAAACACATAGACATGTCTTAAAGCTTATCTATTTCTTAACTCAGAAGTGTAGGGAAAGTTTATTTTTGCTGCTCTAACACACCCATTACAATTTTCAGTCTGTGGTTGTTGGGGAATTGAGAGAATATAAATAAGAAGGAAGAAATAAGTAATGGCTACAAGCATATTAGAAAATTTCATGAAAAGTAGGCTTTGTGGAAGATTTAAAGATTTCTTTTCAATAATAGAGTAACTGCTCTGTGTCTCAGCTAGCTTCTTTCACTACGATGGTGCCATGATTTGTGTGCAAGGCACACAAATGATTTTATGGCTTGAGAAAGTCTGGATTCTTAGATTTGCATATTGTCCCAAGACTCCTCTGGTTGCCATAGTGATGTCTTTTGTGGGTTGCTGCTTTCCCTGCCAGTATTTGGATTGATAGACTTTCTCCTGCAGTTTAGTCAGAGCCTAGTGATGATTCGTGGCTTACAAAGCATCTGGTGTTAGGCACCCCTCTGCAACCTGGCTATGAGTAGAGTCAGCTCAGGCTGATGCCTTACTTTGAATTTTGGTACTCACCTCAAAACAGAAATCTTAGTGGGAAAGCTACCTAGAATAGATATTATAGGGCTGACATATGCCAGCCTTGGGAAAGCAACCATAGAGCCTTCTAATGACAAGGATCAGTTGTTAAGTTTACCAGTAGCTGTTTGCTGACTTTACTTTTGATTTCTTTAGATCTGTTATGATTTACCTGTCCTTTGCTCACATGTATACACATTAGAATGTTGGTTTAGTTGTCAGTCCTGTTTGCTGCTGAATCACAAGCTCTAAGAATACTTGTCTCATGGTTGACCATTCATAGATATTTATTAAATCAGTGAAGGCAGGAAGGATAAAAATAATAGAATTCCCAAAGGAAGAACATGCCAAGTGAGAGCAAGAACAAGATGAGGACTAAACTGTTTTATAGATCTACCTTCTATTTAAGAAGTACAAGTGGTTTCAGGAAAGGAAACAAAATAGTTCAGTGAAGAGTTGGGAATTTAGATATGGAAACAGTGTGATGGGTACAGGAGTAACCACTGTTGCTCAAAACTTCAAACACTCAGTTTAGCAACATGGATGTTTTTGGTAATTTTGGGAAAAGTACTACCAAGATATAGACTTGGAAAAGTTCAGATTTCAAGAAATTGTGCTGTGAAAGAGGACAACATTGTGGCAGCAGTTAAAATAATTTATGAAGGTTGGCAGTAAAGTAAAGAAGAAATGAGGATATTACTAGATCACTAGAAATGACTCAGGAAAGAAGAGATTTAGGGGGGCCTCTTGATGGAGGCAATGGTGGAGAGGGAAGGAGAAAGATTAAATAATATGGTTTGTTAATTAAGGTCACAGAACTTAACTGGGAAGGGATTAGGCCAACTTTAGGAAGGAAAGAAGAGTAAATGGAAAATAGAAAGCCGGAGACAAATGGCAAGAATGTGGAAGGATTCACATCCCACTTTGCTCAGTTAGAAGGCATGTGTTCAGAGACCTGTGACAATTACATTGTCAAAGCATGGCACAAGGTTTGGTGTCCTATCACCCACGTATTTTCCAGTCTTTGACCCTTTGACACAAGGTGTTTTGCTATGCTCTCTAAAAGTGCCTTCCTTCCCAGAGCAATGTGATGATGAGAGAATATACCAGTCCTTGTTTCAATTCAGATAGGAGACTATGTTGAGGGGCAAGCATCTTCTCTCCATGGGAAAATCAGGTTCCAGTTCTTAGTGCCTACTTGTCTTTCAGAATCAACATGGGGATTTCAGTTGAGAACAAAGACAATTCTGTGATGTTAAGTTATGTAAATGAGATAGATAATTCAAATGATAAAAGTTTCAGCTTCCTTTGTACCTAAGTAATATTGATACATTGTTAAATAAATACAATTTACTTATGCTGTGTTTTGTATGAAAAGTTGGTTCTTTTAAGGGTCCCTTCCTCAATATTTTTGATGATTCTATGATAATTTATAAATTGTGTACTCATAGGAAAATCATTTTTGTTCTTTAGTCTGATTTCATAAATGTGAATTTTAAAGATATAATGCTTTGGTTAAAAGTTATCACATGTCCAGGGAAAGACCTAATGTACACATCTGGAAGCAAAATGTTTATTTTAAAATGTTTTTTATTTTATTTTTGTCATGGAGCTTGAACTTAAAGTCTTGTGCTTGTTAGGCAAGCATAAAATTTTATTAATAAAAGTTTGCTTGAACTTTTGTATGAAGTTTTGTATAATCTAACCTATGCTCTCTGATTCATTGTTATTATTATTTTGTCACTTATTGTATCCTTTCTAGTTTGCTATAATATGCAGGCTCTGTTCTAGATACTGGGACTATAAATGGAAAAAAAAAAGATACAGTTCCTGAAATTTTAAGGAGCTTACAGTCTAGGCGTGGGAGGCAGGCATTGTAATAAAGTAAGTATGACAGTATGTTACCTGTGATAAAGAATTACAGGATGGAGTAGGGCCCAAAGGAGCATAAAGGTTAGCTCTACTCAAGAAGGATGGCAACCTGCTGTAGAAAATGTTTTACTGATAAAATGGTACCTGAATCCTGACTGGCAAGAAGATGCTGTCATTAAGGTTGCCATTAGATGATAAAGTGGGCAGAGGCTCTTATCCTAGGCAAATTTGTGTTCCCACACAAAGGAAGGATGCATTAAATGAACTGTAGAATTGCACGTTCAAAATGATTCTGTTTTTTTCTTTTTTACGAATACCAGTAGGTGGCAACATTACCTCATGAAAAAAAGCTATACATGCTTTTGCTGAATTTCCAAACCTGGTAATGAGAGTCTTCTGGTTTAAAAACAGATGAGAAAAAATGGTTTTGAAATTCTTTTCTCCATGAGCCAGCTTTTCCTTGAATAAGCTGATGTCTGATCCCTCCTCCGCTTCTCATTCATCCCAAGCCCCAAGAGATCTACATAAAATTGACTTGGACATCTCCCAGTCCAAGTCCTGTGGGGAGTCTGGTGCCCTGCTAGAGATTTCTGCACTACACTGACCCAGAAACAAAACCGAGCTCCCTGCTTGATGTCCACTAAAAGCCCATTCACATAAAACATTCATGAGTTTAAATGCCTTTAGCGAAGATTTGGGAAAAGGATAGCAGCAGAGTTTGCACAGCAGCAATGAAACAACCTCTAATGGGCCATGCAGCCTCTGCTCTCAAAATGTCCTCGGCTGCCACCACATGGTTTTCTTCTCTGTTCCAGCCTTTCTTTAGCTGCTTGTTTTCTCTCCTGCTTGGTTTTATAACTTCAAATGCTTCTCTATCCCTTCTTCATTCTGCCTTTTCCTTCTTTTCCATACTTACTTCCTCTCCTCTTCTTTCTCTACCTGGTTCTCTCCCTCCCAAACCACCAAATTGCTCTGTGGGCCCTTCATATAGGTAGGATAAATCTCCTTTCCTGACTAGCAATTGTACCAGCTTATTACCCTGTAGCACAAAGCAAAACAATGCTTTCCATGTAACTAAAATATCCTTTAAAATATATTTTATTATCTTTAATTGTACAGGGAGTTTCAATTCAACATGTCAGTTCATGAGTACAATGCATTTTGATCAATGTGTCACCCCTTCCATAATTATTCCCATCCCTTCCAACTCCACCCATCCCTCAGCTTTCCATTTCCATTTTTACATATATACATTATATTAAAAAAATGAAAAGTCAAGAATCCCAAATAATTGTGTTCGGCTGGTGGTTGTAGTTGTTTGCTGATTTGGTGGTTGTAATGTTTGCTAACGTTACATTACAGTAATTAACATTCTTTTTTTCTCTACTGGTGTTCCACACTTAAAAACCTTCGTCCTGTTTTCCTCCATGATCTGACTGTTACTTTGGCTTTATTTGCTCTTGATATTATTTTGCTTTTTTCTCATCAGGGTCCTTTGTGTGACTAAATATGGTTCCAAGGATGACTGCAAATTTGCAAATCATGATTGGTTTGATATAGGGGATTTTCCCTTCATGTGTTATTACATTTTTTAAAGGATAGGATTTATCACCTAGATTTTTATTAATGTTGTGTTATATTTGCTCCATCCATCCATCCATCCATCCATCCATCCATCCATCCATCCATCCATCTATCCATCCATCAATCCATCCATCCATCTGTCTTATTTTTGAAGCATTTGAAAAGAAGTTGCAGGGATCAAACACTTGATTCCTAGATGTTTTAGTATGTATGTAATTAGCTGAGCATTTAAGATTTCTTTTTAGCTAATTCATATACAGTGAAACCTTTTAGATAATTTTCTTGACAAATGAATATGCTTGAGTATTAAGTCTTAGAAAAAAATTTCATAGAGGATTTATTTTCATAATTTTTTTGTATATTAGTTTCTAGAATTTCCTAGGTCCAAGTAAACTATAGGGTGTCAGCATAAGGTATTAGTTATAGGAGAGAGAAGAAGAGACTTTAGATGGTTTTATTTTATGGGTGCAGAAACACACCTTCGATTGAGGCCTGTGTCTGTGTTTTGTGATTGTTCGGTTTGATCTCAGTGACATTGTAAGAAAGCAGAAACACTCAGTAGTGAAATGGCCAGTGCTTGGGAGTTAAGAGCAGGAACTAGACTTTTTTTTTTTTGATGTCTATCTGTGCTACCTGGAATGCTTTATACTTTTGTCACTCAATAAATATTTGTTGCCACCAGACAATCTGCCACAAAAATTTATTGGGTCTATTTTATAGCTGTTGTTTGTTCACATAGAAAATAATCATGAGATCACAGAGGTCAAAGCCATGGGGAACAGCACACAGGATTCTAAGCCGTTCATCATTCACTGTTTGAAACAGGGTTAAAGGTAAAGGACACGAAACAGAGAGTTTCTCCAAGGGCACAGAGGTGAAGAAAGGAAAAAGAACAGCAAATTCAGATAAAAGAGCATCAAGATCTCAGCAACCCTGAGTTCTGAGTTCTCACATGCTTCCTCCTGCTGTTCAGACCCAGCACTTGACCTTCACAGGGTCTTCAGTTGATGCAGATGAGTTACTTGCTACTTCTTGAGAATGTTTACCTGGGAAAATCCTGATGTATGTTTATAGGAAGGAATATACTCAAAGAAAGTGGAGTTTAGTGATATTTTCCTATACTAAGTTACAGTTAAGGAATTTGGATATATTTTTGAGTGCTATACCAAAGTTTAGTACTTGAATGCTAATTGAAGCCCATTATAAGTGTTTGCATGCCATTCTTTTTGATGACATTTACTTTTATTAGCATATATTAATTTAAAAAAGCAGTGCATTTCATTATAACATTTTATACATGTATATCATGTACTTTGGTCATGTTTACATCCCATTCTCTTTTTTTTTTTTAAAGATAATTCAGTTTACTTGGAGTAAGATTGCTAGATTTAACAAATAGGAATATAAGATGCCATGTAAAATTAGTACATTCTGATATATATCCAAAATGGACCCTGGTCAGTGGTGGTGAACTTGATAACTTTTTATTTATTTTTTATTTTATTTATTTATTTTTTATTGTGAAAACATACAGAGGGGTTACAATTGTTGCCTCCTCCTTTGTTTCCCCATACTATCCCTTTCCCTCTCCATCTTCCCACCCCTACACCCCCTATCACTACCTCCCCCCCACCCCCAAACTCCCACCCCACCAAAGTTGTAAAGTTCGTTTTTTGACATAACATCTTGTACATCTCATTGTTGTAATGGGTCCACCTGTAACCCTTTGCTTTATATGTACTTCCCCTATGGTATAAGCCCTGCTTTCACTGTATTTGATGTTGATATAATTTGTGGAGGGGAAGGGAAAAGACAACTTTTAAAAATTTGTCCATTTCTAGAGGACAGGACTGGACCGGAACCTGCTCATATTAAGAAAAAGGAGTAGGAGGAAGAGCAGAAGGAGGAAGAAGAGGAGGAATAGAGGAAACAAAAGAAAAAGAAAAAAATGAGAAAAAGTTCACTATTGATATTAGATGCAATTTATGCTTATCTTTGCAAAAAAATATGAAAAATTTTCAGGTTGAGCTTAACTTTCTGAACCTATTGATGAAATGTGAACATTTATTTCTATCCCAAAAAGAAGTCTTATCTATTAGAAACATGTAAAACATAGACATTCCACAGTGGTAGTGGAAGTAAATCAATAAAGCTAAATTATGATTCCTCCTTTGCATTGGCACTTTCAAGTGCTAGAGGAGAGAGCTCTTTTCTTCTTCCTCCTCCTCCTCCTCTTCTTTTTCTTTTTCTTCTCCTTCTTTTTGCAAGAGACAGCATTGATATGGTACTGAAAATTTCTTCTGAAGTGGGCCATTGACAAAAGGCTAAGCTTTTATATCCCAAAACACTCCCAAATGTTTTGTCATAACTAATACAGATTTTAGCATTGGGCAAAGAAAAACGCCAGCAAAGGAAAAAAAATATGGTACTTTAATATTTTCTACTTAATTTAATTTGCTTTCCTCTTGTATAAATAGCCTAATGGTGTATATAATACAAGATAAAAATAACAATGTTGCTTTTCATGTCACAGCAAGCAGCCAGCTTCTCCAAATTAAGATCCCAAATAAGATACATGATAACAGTTACATCTGAATATAATATCAATAGTGAAGTTTTTCCCATTCTCTTTTCTTATACCCAGTCCTACTGGTCTTCATCTTCTTCCCAGTTATTCCCTCTTCTATGGTCATGTCTTTTATTTGAAACAAAAATCTAGACTCTGCATATAAAAGAATGAAAAAAAGAATGAGATATTTTTTTCTAAGTCTGGCTTAACCTACAAATCTAGAGTTCTGTGCATTTTCCTATAAGTGACATAATTTAGTTCCTCTATATGTCTTCATAAAACTCCATTGTGTGTGTATATACATTCATATATAAAAACACATATGGAATGCATATATACTATATATACTTTTCTATATATACTATATATATATATAGAAAATACACACATATACATATCTAACATTTTCTTACCTAACATTTAGTTGACAGGCACTTAGTCTGGTTCTATACCTAGGTTATTGTGAATAAACATAGCTGTGAAGGTATGTTTATTTGGATATACAGGTATATGCCCATGAGTGGTATAGCAGGATTATATGGTAGTTCTGGTTTTAGTTATTTTTGGGAACTTCCATGCTGATTTCCACAGAAGCTGGGCTAATTGACATTCTTATCAATAGTGTAGGGTGTATGTGAGAGGGTATGCATTTTTCAGGGTCTCCTCAGAGAATCCCAGCTAGCCTTAAACTCTTACTGTCCAAACTTCCTGAGTGCTGAGATTACACATGTGCTCCACTATGCCTGGCTTCTGTTCTTTGTTGATGAGTGCAACCATTGTCTACAGTTACTTCCAGTCAAATATGTAGGCTGAAATGTACCTCTAAATTGCCATTCAAGTCACAAATCTTTTTCTTTCCAGGTGGAAAATTTCTGCAGAAGAAATAACAGTGGTAGTTTGGTCACTGTTCAGTTGTGAGAGTAAAATTCACTCAAGTTTATGAAGATATTCACCACACAGTTTTAAGTGGCTTTCAGAATCCAGCTTGGGCTTCTGGGAATGGTTCCCGAAGCCACACTGCTGTCAAGCAATTATGCCTTTGCCACAATCAGAAAGCTGTGGATCAGAAAGATACCACCCCAGCTGTCAGCTCAAGGACCTCTGTGTTGAGCAGAAAATAGCTTACCAAGTTTGGAAGTCTCAGCTACAGCTGCTGTCCCAGACTGTGCCAACCTCGGGTGCAGTGGATTAAGAAATAGTTTTTAGCTTTCTACCCTGAGCATATTAGGAGGACTTAAAATGCATGTGGAGTCACTTGTGATTACACAAAACATTTGTTGGGCAGACTGACTCAGATTTGTAATCCTAGGTACTCAGGAGGCCGAAATGTCTGCATTATGGGTTGAAGCCAAAAGAGCAGAACAGTTGGCTGGACTCCAGTTCTAAAATAACCAATGAAAAACACAGCTGGAGGCATGGTTTAAGAGGTAGGGTGCCAGCTGAGCAAACAGCCTGAGTAAGCATGAGGCCTTGAGTTCAAAACCTAGAACTGCAGAGGGAACAAAAGAAAAAGAAAAATACAGAGAAATACCTAACATTTGTTAAGAAATTCTGTGTGAATCATGGTGATTACCTCTTTAGTTGAATCATCTCACTGAAGTCTTGTAGGTAGTTAAGTTCTATTAAATACTCATATCACAGCCAGTTTAATAGATGGAAAATATTATTAGACAATTACTTGTGCAGGGTCAGATGGCAGAATAATTAATATGGGATTAATATCTAAGTATCTTTCATTCTGGAATCGAATGTCTTAACAATTATTTTACTTCAGATTCTTCTAATTCACTCAGATGTCATTAGACCTTGTTAGGCTCATATGGAAATCTTATATTCAAAGACAGCATTAGCCTATTATAGGAGAAGCATAATATTAATAAAAAACTTTATATGTAATATAAACAACATATATAACATGTGTTATGATTATATAATATATAAAGACAATATAAAAATATAATACATAATTATACAATCTGTACTTATGTAATATATAATATACTTCTGTATATGTATTTTTACAAGGTATGAAATACATGTATAGATGTAAAGGTTTTGAAATTATTTGGGAAAGATTTATTCTGAGCTATTCAGGTAAAGGTGTTGGAAGAGTACTTGGAAGAGCAATTTTTTTAACAGTCAGAAAAGACAGCTATTCTAGAGAAATAGGTGTTTTATTAGCATGAACAGCAAACAAAATGAAGCAGAGGAAAATATGTCAAGGAAAGCCTTTAATGCCTTTGTAGATAGTAGGGTGCCCTGGAGGTCCTTTAGCAAAGGGCTCACATGAAAGCTCTTCATACAGATGATACTGGCATCTTTTGGATGAACTGGAATCTGGTGGACTAGAGTTCCAATTAGATTGGAGGCTAATGGGAGAGAACTGATGAAAAGTGGCAGTGACAACTTGGTGACAGTGGCAGTGAGAACTGGGTAGAGGCTGTGATAAGGACAATTAATCTCAGTAGTTCTTAGCAGCTAGTTGCATGTTGATAGTGTCAGAGGGAGAAGAGAATCATCTTATTTGTTGGTTTCCTTTCTGGGCCCCATAAAAGAGAGTTCCATTAGTAAAAATGTGGAAGGAAAGGAGAACATATTTCCATGGGAAACAACGCATAATGTAATACGAGTTTAGCTCTGGATTTTTGAAGTGAAAAATAATGGTGGAATCCAAGAGAAATGTTCAACACTTGAAAATATGGACCAGGGGTCAAAAGAGAGGTCAGGCCTTAAAAGCATGGATTTTACATTTAATCTACTTAAAGCAGAGGATTTTAGTCTAGTCTCACATTAGTTATACCTGGAGAGCTATAAAAAGACCTGTTTTGGCCCCCAGTGCTTCTGATTTAATGATACGTTCATAGATGTGTTTTAATTGGTGGGGCTAAACATTTTGATTTAATCAGCCCGTTGACTGAGTGTATGGGGAGGAAGGGGTAGGGGTTTGGCCTTCAAATAGTTTAGAAAGCTTCCCAGATGATCCTCATGCCAAGCCATGCCAAGCCAGATACATACTAGCAGTTAATTCATGGGTTATGAAATGAGAAAAGATTTGAGAAAGAGAATGTACTTGAGAGGACAAAAGTTAATGATAGTGCATTTTGTGACAGCTCAATTCAAAGAGGAGAAAGAGGAGTCTGACAACAACTAGTTGAGTAGGTAGAAAGAAAGAAATGGAAAAAATCTAGAGGTTTGAGAGAAATAAAAAGTGAGGAATCAATACCACATGTTCAGAGAGCAGAGATAACCTCTGAGGGAAGGTTTAATAGAAGGAAGGTGTGGGATTGGGGGACACACTATAATTTCTTTTCAAGTGCTTGTTCGTTGTTCTTTTCTGGTTTAGTTTCAGAGAGTTAATTAAGGAAGAGATTGGCGGACTGTGAAAGTGGTTAGAGTGGCAGGTTTCCTATGGTGCAATCCCTAAGATTGCCATGAGATTGTTTTTTAAAGAGTGTAATTTATTTATTTATTTTGATCTTTAACTAGTTGTGCAAAGGACTTGCCATTTAACAAAGCAGGTTATGAATACAATATATCTTGGTCGATGTCACTCCTTTCAACATTCTTACTTATTCCTTCCCTATGCACCCCTTCCTTCATTTTCTTAATTTTATAGGATATACATTGGCTTCTTGTATGCATTTTCTCTCTCTACTCTTTTCATTCATCTACTCTTTCCCCTTATCCCCACTGTACCCTTTCTGAGTACCCGCTTTCTGGTGTTTTATTTTTCTTGTTTGATTTTTGCCTTCCTTAAGAATTACACTATTTGAGATCTCCCTTGAAGCTACCATATTTCAGACTTCTTATTTAGAGTCTTTGACTCTTACATCTCCTTAACAGAAGAATTTAAACAAAACAGGAAAGGTAGTAAAAACAACAGCAATGTTTATTAAGAGATAAAGGAGAGGGGGAGGGATAAAAGAGGGACAAGACAGTGTGTCAGTAGAAGTGGGAAATTTGTTTGAGTCATTCCCTCTTCTTTACCTCTTACAGCATGTCCTCTACCATGATTGATATCTACCTGCTAATAGAACAAAAATCAGCTATGCTCTTGATTACCCATCACTACTTAAGAAAAACTTATGAATGAGGGGAGGAGGAACAGATAGAGAAAATCTGTAATAGCAACTACATTAAGCTGACACATTAAGGTCCCAAAGTTAACTTTTGGTTACTCCAATTGGTTTGAACTGGAGCCTGGTAGTATGTTTTGGTATTCTTTTCTATAACTAATACGGGATGATGTTTGTTACTTTTGTGTGCTAATTGCTTTAGTTCTTAAGATGTAAGTGTTGCAGGCATGTACCAAATATTTTCCTGTGTTTCCTTGGCTCACTGCCTGTGTCTACTAACTTCCTTACAAGATAAGAAGAATAATTAGAGACTTTAGATGGATTTTTAGATCTCAGAAATGTAGGGACTCTTTGTGATGACAAGGTTTTGGTGTAGTCTTGAGGCAGTATTGTTGCGATGGAGAGGAGGCTATTGTAGGAGTCTGGGTCCGGTAACTGTGTGCTTTGTATGTTGTGAGGTTTCATGAGTATGGTTAAATCAGCTACATCATGATGGGACTCTGAATGTGATGGAGGATTTTGAGTCAGATGACTGAGCATAGGTTTTTTAATTTCCTTTTTTTTTTGGGGGGGGGATGTATTTGTGGACTCCGGACCTTAAGCTTACTAGACAATGGCTCTACCAGACTTAAGTCATGCCCTTTTTACTTTTATTGTTTTCTCAACAAGGTCTTTATTTTTTGTCTGAGTTGTTCTGGACCAAGATCTTCCTATTTATGCTTCCTGCATAGTTTGGATGACAGGTACTTGCCCCCTTGCCCAGCTTTTTATTGGTTGAAAGGGATCTTGTTGACTTTTGCCCAGGATGGCTTTGAACTGCAATCCTCTCTCTTGATCTCAGCCTCCCAAATAGTTAAGAAAACAGTCATGAGATACTGCACCTGGCACATGTCCAAAGTTTGACTAAATGTAGGGGAGTGGCTTGGAGGTTGATAATGACCATCGTGAAGATGGGAAGAGTGTAGTAGTTTTATAAATAGCATGGTGGGGAGCTTAAAAGGAGAATATTGTTCAAAGATATTTTAAAAACAGTTATGAAAGTGGCAACAACATGGAGCATGGAAAGCAACCTGTATCTTCCTGTCAAAGGATTAATACACAATTGTGGAGTTGTCCAAGAATTGGGAGGGTATTTCCAAGAATCAGGAAATGGGGAGTGGTTTACCTAATAGGGTGTCCTCCGAATTCATAAAAAGACTGCATGGAATTGCAACTATAATGGTAAAATGTAGTTGGATACAATGCTGTACCTATTTTGTGCTCCTTTGTGCAATTATTTTTCCTTTTCTTCCTGCTTACTCCATATCACTTCCTACAGTGTTGCCTCTGATGTCTTAGAGATGTCCTTTATCCTTCCAGTTACCAGTTCTTCATATTAATCTCCAAATCTTCAAATCTCTGGTGTAGATTCTGCTCCCTTCTGAACCCAGTCTGAGAGAATTTTCTTCCTGATTCCCTGTCTCTGTCTCTCTTTCTGTGTACTGGGGTTTAAACTCAGTGCCTTGGGGATGTCCTTTAGCTGTTTTGCTCAATGCTGTCATTCTACCACTTGAGACACAGCTCTAGTTCTGGCTTCTTTGATGATTGACTGGAGATAAGAATCTCATGGATTTTTCTGCCTGGGATGGCTTCGAGCCATGATCTTCAGATCTCAGCCTCTTGAGAAGCTATAGGATTACAGGCCTGAGCTACCAGCACCCGGCTGATTTAAAAAAAAAAATTAGTGGAAAATTTAAGGTCATATCTTAATTTTGTATGTTATCTGCTATATTCCACTATTATTTAGTGGAATATAAAATTAGTAAATGTAATAAAATATTACATATAGCAATAACAATGTCTAACTTTATGAAAAACTTGCTATGTGGCTCTTTCTTCATTCTGTGCTGATAGGCATGAACTTCATCAGAGCTTCACTGGCTTGTGTCTTTTAGGAACTACCTACTTAGTAAAATGGATTAGGCTTTAAATTAAAATGTTTCACTTCAGCCAGACTCATAAGTTTAGGTGATATAATTGACATTTCTGTACTCTATATCAAACAGGATTAAAATTTTAATTTACTAAATGGCAGTCATCAAAATTCAGTTTGAGGTGGTTAATTTGAACATCTCAGAGATGAGTATTGTTCCTTTGGTTTCTCTCTTTTCTTTCTTTCTTTTTTTTGTCAGTCGTGGGGCCTGAACTCTGGGCCTGGGGCTGTCCCTCAGCTCTTCAGCTCAAGGCTAGCGCCCTACCACTTGAGCCACTTCCAGCTTTTTTGCTTATGTGGTGCTGAGGAATCAAACCCAGGGCCACATTCATGCAAAGCAAGCACTCTATCACTGATCCACCTTCCTAGTCTTGGTATCTTTCTTTTCAACTGAACTCTTATTTAAAACAGAAATCTTCAGTTTGATCTAAAAAATTTACTTTCATCCTTTGTCATTTATAAAACCATAAAGGTAAAGCAGGGTAATTGTACATTAATGGATGTCTCCCCCCCCCCAATCCTCCCTGCCCTCTCCTCCTTGTGAAGTTCATTTTTTGACATAACAACTTGTACATCTCATTGTTGCAATGGGTCCACCTGTATCCCTATTTAAACGATTTGTTTTTCCCCTTCCCCTCCACAAATTATATCGACATGAAATACAGTGAAAGCAGGGGTTATACTGTGGGAGAGGGACATACAAAGCAACAAAGAAATAATCTTATAAATGTGTTAGAAACAATCCTATGAAAGAAAAAAAATTGAATACATATCTTAGGGTTCATTTCCCTAACATCACCTTATCTGACTACCTATTTTTTAAAAAATTAAAAAAAAACAATGGAGGGGGTAACAATGTTCAAGAGGAAGTGTACTCATTACCTCACTCATGTAACTGTAACCCTCTGTATAGTAGCTTTACAATAAAATAAAATTAAAAAAAAATGTTTTCTATTTTTTTTTCTTTCTTAGGAGTTTTAATCTCTTTTGACCTTTTGGTCCTTTTTCTTTCTTTCTCTCTTTCTTTTTCACATGACTTACTCATCCCATCATCCCCATCATCGATTATTAGACATTATCCCTCATTGTGTACATACTTAATTCAGAAATTTATTACTCATTTCACAAGCTCTTAGGCTAGACTTCTTTAATAGTAGTATTATTTCTTTATATTCCTATATAATTTTTAAGTATTCCAATTTTAAGATTTTTTTATTTTTATTTTTTTAATTTTTCCTTTTTATCTCTCTCCTCCTATCATCTTATCCTTTACTTCTCTCATTATCATTTCTTTATACTTATATAATTTTTAAGTGATTTGAGAATAAACACTGAACACCAAATTAAGGAAGTAAAGAAGTCCATACAAGATCTAAAACAGGTCTGGGAAGGTGGCTCAGTGGTAGAGCGCTTGCCTTGCATGCATGAGGCCCTGGGTTCGATTCCTCAGCACCACATAAGCAGAAAAAAAAGCCGGAATGGTGCTGTGGCTCAAGTGGTAGAGTGCTAGCTTTGAGCTGAAGAGCTGAGGGACAGTGCCCAGGCCCAGAGTTCAGGCCCCATGCCGGACTCCCCCCCCCCAAAAAAGATCTAAAACAAAGCTCCAACAAAGAACTTGAAACTAGCCGGGTGCTGGTGGCTCACCCCTGTAATCCTAGCTACTAAGGAGGCTGAGATCTGAGAATTGCGGTTCAAAGCCAGCCAGGGCAAGAAAGTCCGAGAGACTCTTATCTCCAATAAACCACTAGAAAACTGGAAGTGGAGCTGTGGCTCAAGTGGTAGAGCATTTACCTTGAGCTGAAGAGTGCAGGGACAGTGTCCAAGCCCAGAGTTCAAGCCCCACAACTGACAAAAAAAAAAAAAAAAAAACTTGAAGCTATCAAAGGTGACCAATTAGAAGGAAAGGAAAAAAAAGTAGAAAGTCTTGACAGTAGGTTAGACCATGGAGAAGATCAAATCTCGGGGATTGAAGACAGCCTAGATATTATAGAGAAAGAACATACAACCATCCAAGACAAGTCCAAGAAATATGATAGATCTATCCAACACTTGGAAGACACGAACAGAAGGCCTAATCTAAGGATAATGGTTGTACAGGGACACCTACAAACAGAACTTAATGGTCTAGGAAATTGTTTAACAGGATCCTAGCAGAGAACTTCCCAAACATGCAAAAAGATAGATCTATTCAGATACAAGAGCTTTTAGAACCCCAAATAGACCAGACCAGAACAGGACATCCCACTGTCACATTATAATCCACACAGGATCATTTCAGACCAAGGAAAGGATCCTTAAAGCTTTCAAGGAGGAAAGATCAATCACCTATAAAGGAAACCAATTAGAATAAACTCAGATTTCTCAGCAGACATAATTAAAGCAAGAAGAGTCTGGAATGATGTATGCTATGCCCTAAAGACAACTATCAACTAAGAACCTGTACCCAGCTAAACTCTCCTTCATAACCAAAGGTCAAATAAAAACCTTCCATAGCAAAGAAAAAATGAAACAATGTATCTCCACCAAACCAGCCCTACAAAAGATACTTAAAGATGTCCTATACATAGAAAACCAACAAGACCACAATAAAGGCCAAGAGACCTCATCCAAACTGAGAATCCAAGAACCATAGGAAGAACCCAGTTGTCACAGCCCCCAAGAAGATGGATAACATGGCAGGAACTACCAAACATCTTTCAGTCCTAACTCTCAACATTAATGGATTTAATTTCCCAATTAAGCGACATAGTCTGTCTAGTTGGATTCAAAAGCAATCCTTCTATCTACTGCCTTCAAGAATCATACCTTGTTCATATTTTGAAAGTGAAAGGCTGGAATAAAATCTACTAAGCAAATGGCCCCCATAAACAAGCAGATAAAGTAGACTTCAGATAAAATACACTTCAAATTAAAATTAGTGAGAAGAGATAAAGAAGGTCACTAGATATTAAGGGATCTCTCCTCCAGGAGGATAGTACAATACTAAATGTCTATTCACCAAACAATGGAGCATCCTAATTTATCCAAGAAACACTACTTTCCCTCAAATCTCACATAGATCCGAAGACTATAGAGAGTTTAACACACCAGTATCCTCACTAGATAGATCAACCCGGCAAAAACTCAACAGAGAAACTGCCGATCTAAACAACTGCATAGATCAACTAGATCTAACAGACATCTACTGAATATTTTACCCAGCAGCCTCAGAATGCACATTTTTCTGAGCAGCACATGGAACATTTTCCAAAATAGACACACATTTTAAGTCACAAAGCAAGCTTGTCCAAATTCAGAAACATTGAAGCTATATCTTGCATTCTCTCAGACCACAAGGGAATAAAATTAGAACTCAGCACCAAAAGCCACCAAAGAAAGTCCTGTAACACATGGAGGCTGAACAACACACTGTTGAATCACCAGTGGGTCATGGAAGAGATTAGAAAGGAAATGTTCATGATATTCAAAAAATATGAACACACAAACTACCAGCTCCTCTGCGACACAGCAAAGGCAGTATTCAGAGGCAAGTTTATAGCTCTGAGTTCCTACATCAACAAATTGGAGAGATCTGAAACCAACAATTTAATGAGACATCTGAACCTCCTTGAAAAAGAGCAGGAAGATAAACCCCAATCCAGTAAATGGAAAGAAATAACTAAAATTAAATCAGAATTAAACAAATTAGAACCCCCTCAAAAACCATAGGAAGAATCAACAAAATGAAGAGTTGGTTCTTAGAAAAAATTAACAAGTAAGGGGAAACAAAGGAGATAACAATGCTTGATAAGAATGCATTCATTACCTTGCCCATGTAATTGTAACCCCTCTGTACACAATAAAAAAAAAGAAAAAAAAGAAAAAATTGACAGACCCTTAGCAAATCTTATCAGGAAAAGAAGAGAACACGCCCAAATAAACAAATTCAGAGATGAGAATGGAAACATCACCACAGAAACAACCAAGATTCAGAACATTATAAGGGAATACTTCTCAAGCCTTTATGCAAATAAGTTAGGGAATCTGGAAGAAAAGGACGATTTCCTAGCAAATATTGAAATGCCAAAACTAAACCAAGATGAGTTAAACTAACTTAACAGGCCCATATCAAGCATTGAAATAGAAATAGCAATAAGAGATCTCTCATCTAAGAAAAGCCCAGGACTGCATGGATTTACAGTGGAATTCTACAAGGCCTCCAAAGCAGAACTCACACCAATACTCCTCCAACTCTTCAATGAAATTGAAAGAAAAAGTGCACTACTGAACTCTTTCTATGAAGCCATCATAACCCTCATCCCAAAACCAGGCAGGAACTCATCAAAGAGGACTATAGACCCATTTCTTTGATGAACATCAATGCAAAACTTCTCAACAAAATTTTGGCCAATCGACTTCAACAAGTCATCCAAAATATCATACACCACTATCAAACAGGATTCATTTCAGGGATGCAAAGTTGGTTCAATATATGCAAATCAATTAATATAATTAATGTAATTCAACAAGAGTAAGGATAAGAACCATGGTTATCTCACTAGATGCAGAAAAAGCATTTGACAAGATCCAAGATCCCTTTATGATGAAGGATCTGTAAAAATTAGGAATCCATGGAACATTCCTCAATACAATAAAGGCTGTATATGACAAACCTACAGCCAGCATCACACTTAATGGTGAAAAACTCAGGAATGAGACAAGGATGTCCACTCTCTCCACTTCTCTTCAATTTAGTATTAGAATGCATAGCTACAGCAGTAAGACAAGATGCAAACATAAAGGGGCTCCAAATAGAAAAAGATGAAGTAAAACTCTCCCTCTTTGCAGATGCCATGATCTTGTATTTAAAGAATCCCATGGACTCCACTCCCAAATTGAGCTGATTTGAAACTTTGGCAAAGTAGCAGGGTATAAAATTAATCCTCAAAAATCAATGGCTTTTCTGTTTGTCAACAATGAGAAAAGCATGGCTGAAATTAGGAAAGCAATTCCATTTGTCATAGCCCCACACACCAAAAAAAAAAAATATAGGAATTAACTTAACCAAAGAAGTGAAGGGCCTCTTCAATGAAAACTTTAATAACCTGAAAAAGGAAATCAAAACAGAACTTAGAAACTGGCAAACCTCCCATGCTCCTGGATTGGAAGGATCAACAACGTGAAAATAGCAATACTTCCCAAGTCTATCTACAAATTCAATGAGATACCTATCAATATTCCAACCTCATTCTACAAGGAAATAGAAGAGGCAATCCAAAACTTCATATGGAACAATAAAAGAGCCCGAATAGCAAAAACAATCCTCAACAGAAAGAACGGTGCTGGAGGAATACCAATACCAAATTTCAAACTCTACTACACAGCCATAGTAATCAAAACAGCTTGGTACTGGCACAAGAACAGACCTCAGGACAAATGTAATAGAATTGAAAACCCAGAAATGAACCTACAGACCTATAGCCATAGAATCTTCGTTAAGGGAGCTAAAAAAATAGAATGGAAGCAATACAGCCTCTTCAGTAAATGGTGCTGGCAAAACTGGTTAATCACCTGTAGAAAACTAAAGCTAGATCTCTATATATTACCCTGCACCAGAGTCAGTTCCAAATGTATCAAAGACCTTGGAGTCAAAACAGACACCCTGAAAACATTTCAGGTCGGAACAAGAGAAACCCTAGGTGTCCTTTGCACAGGTTGAAATTTTCTTAATAGAGGCCCAGAAACACAACAAATGAAAGGAAGGTTGGACAAATGGGATTGCATGAAGCTGAAGAGCTTCTGCATTGCAAAGGACATAGCTGGCAGGATCAATAGAAAGCCCATGGATTGGGAGAAGATCTTCACTAGCCTTACAATGGACAAGGGTCGCATATCTAAAATATACTTAGAACTCAAAAGATTAAATCCTCTTACAGTAAATACTCCAAGAAACAAATCCTTGATAAATAACTGGGCTAAAGACTTGCAGGGAAATTTCTCTGAAGAGGATATATGAATGGCCAATAGACACATGAAGAAATGCTCAACCTTTCTAGCCAGTTTCTAGCCAGTTAGAATGGCTAGAATCAAGAACTCTAATAACAACGGATGCTGGAGGGAATGTGGACAGAAGGGATCCCTACTGCATTTTTGGTGGGAGTGTAAACTTGTTCAATCACTTTGGAAAGTAGTATGGAGGTTCCTCAAAAGACTCTATGTAGAGCTCCCCTTTTACCCAGCAATCCCACTTTTGGGTGTATACCCAAATGTCCACAAACAAGACCATCCTAAAGCTACCAGCACAACTGTTTATTGCAGCCATATTTACCGTAGCTAAGATATGGAACCAACATGGATGCCCCTCAGTAGATGAATGGATCAAGAAAATGTGGTATATATACACAATGGAATTCTATGCCTCCATTAGAAAGAATAACATTGCCCCATTTGTTAGGAAATAGAAAGACTTGGAAAAATTATATTAAGTGAAGTTTTCACTGTATTTGATGTTGGTATAATTTGTGGAGGGGAAGGGCAAAAACAAATCGTTCAAATAGGGATACAGGTGGACCCATTGAAACAATGAGATGTTGGGGCTGGGAAGGTGGCTCAGTGGTAGAGCGCTTGCCTTGCATGCCTGAGGCCCTGGGTTCGATTCTTCAGCACCACATACGCAAAAAAGAAAAAAAGCCGGAAGTGGCGCTGTGGCTCAAGTGGTAGAGCTCTAGCCTTGAGCTGAAGAGCTGAGGGACAGCGCCCAGGCCCAGAGTTCAGGCCCACGACCGGACCCCCCCCCCCAAAAAAAAAAAAAAAAGAAACAATGAGATGTAGAAGTTGTTATGTTGAAAAACGAACTTTACAACTTTGGCTCGGGTGCGGGGGTGGAGGGGTGGTGAGGAGATGGGAAGGGTCGGGAAGGGGAAACAAAGGAGGAGGCAACAATGCTTGATAAGAAATGTACTCATTACCTTGCCCATGTAATTATAACACCTCTGTGTGGTATTTTCACAATAAAAAAAGGAAATGTTCTCATTACCTTGCTCATGTAACTGTAACTATTCTGTACAGTATTTTCACAATAAAAAACTTACTTTAAAAAAGAAAATGTGGTATATATACACAATGGAATTCTATGCCTCCATCAGAAAGAATGACATTGTCCCATTTGTTAGGAAATGGAAAGACTTGGAAAAAATTATATTAAGTGAAGTAAGACAGGCCCAAAGAAACATAGGTCCCATGTTTTCCCTTATTTGGAATACCTAGTGTATGTCTGGGACAAGTAGAAAAGGCTAAAATCTATATACATATCACCAGATAAGATGAAGTTAAAAGAAATGATTCCCAAGGTGTGACACAAGTGGTTTTTTCTTTCTTGCTATTGTTTCTAACATATTTATAAGGTACCATGTGATTTTTTTGCTGCTTTGTATGTCCCTCCCCCATGGTATAACCCCTGTTTTCACTGTATTTAATGTTGGTATAATTTGAGGAGGGGAAGGGAAAAAACAAATTGGTTAAATAGGGATACAGTTTGACCCATTGCAACAATGAGATGTACAAGACACGATGTTGAAAAACGAACTTTACAATTTAGGTGCGTTGGGGGGAGCGTTGAGTGTAGTTGTGGAGGTAGGAGGTAAGGGATTTAGGGAAAAACAAAGGAGGAAACAATGCTTGCTAAGAAAGGTACTCATTACCTTGCTCATGTAAGTGTAACCCCTCTGTATAATATCTTCACGATAAAAACTTATTGAATAAAAAAGAAGAGGGTCATGAATTAATGGAGAAAAGCATGGTGGGAAAATACATTCATAATAGCTAATGTACATGTGTGAAAATGGAACTATGATTGGTAGATAGGGGGAGAATGATCGAAAGAATGACACTGATCAAGTTTCATTCTACCCATAAACTGACATGTTGAACTGCAACCCCTTTGCACAACTATTTAAAGGCAATTAAAAAAATTAAAATACAGATATACAGAGACCAGAATTTGAGGAACTTGGCTTTGCTTTCAAACTTACAATGTTCTGTGTCAGAAGTAATCTCCACTTGTCCTTATTTTTGCCCTTCTTGGGCATTCTGTTCTCAAAATTTTCTTGAATTCTGTCCATTATTCTAATATCTTATTAATAAGTTTATGTATTGATTTATACTAATCATTTCTAGTAACAAAAATACTGTAGTGGAAAAAAACAACAGTTAGTTAAAATAGAGAAGGAAACATTGAATTAATAAAGACAGATTTGTAATGACCAGAAATTGGAAAATGGTCATAAACATTACAACTAGATAAGAAAAATGTCTTGGGTTATGACTTCAGGGGAATTTTTAATACTTTTTTGTTGTAAAAATACTGTACAGAGGGGTTAGAGTTACAAGAGCAAGGTAATGTGTACATTTCCTATCAAGCATTGTTACATCCTCCTTTGTTTTTCCCCTCCCCTCCCTCCCACCCCCACAACTAGACTTTCCCCCTCCCCCTCCCCCACCATCTAAATTGTAAAGTTCATTGGAATTTGTTCTTTAAGTAGTTCTTTTCACCAGATTTTTGTTAAATAATAAATGTTCTTTTGCTTTGATTTAAAGAATTCATCCCTATAATGACATTATATAGTTAACTGGAAAAAATGTCATATTGGTAAATTCATGATTATTGGCACTGTTGGAAAATGGGAGAAACATTCTGTTAGAGTTATGAAGAAAATCAGAAACAATGGGTATGTGTGTATGTACACATGCATACATACAGTCATAGACTGTATACCAATGTTTGGGTCAGTGACAGACTGAATATATAAAAGTGGTTCCATAAGATTCTATCGCCTAGAGATAGAACTTCATTTATGGAAATCCACTGTGTGATGTTCATGCAGTGACAAAATCATCTAGTGACTCATTTTTTATTGTCAAGGTGATGTACAGAATGGTTACAGTTACATAAGTAAGATAGTAAGTACATTTCTTTTTTTTTTAATTGTGAAAATACCGTACAGAGGGGTTACAATTACATGGGAAAGGTAATGAGTACATTTCTTATCAAGCATTGTTGCCTTCTCCTTTGTTTCCCCTTCCCATCCCTTCTCATCTCCCCTCCAACCCCCCCCCTGCCCCCAGCCAAAGTTGTAAAGTTCGTTTTTCGACATAACACTTGTACATCTTATTGTTGCAATGGGTCCATTTTCCCCTCCACAAATTATACCAACATCAAATACAATGAAAACAGGGGTTATACCGTGGGAGAGGGACATACAAAGCAATAAAGAAATATCTTATAAATATGTTAGAAATAATAGCAAGAAAGAAAAAACATTGAGTCCTTATCTTGGGGTTCATTTCGCCTAACATCAACTTATCTGACCGTTTCTATTTGTCTCAGACATATACTAGTTATTGCAAATAAGGGAAATCATGGGACCTATGTTTCTGTGGGCCTGTCTTACTTCACTTAATATAATTTTTTCCAAGTCTTTCCATTTCCTAACAAATGGGACAATGTCATTCTTTCTGATGGAGGCATAGAATTCCATTGTGTATATATACAACATTTTCTTGATCCATTCATCTATTGAGGGGCATCTGGGTTGGTTCCATATCTTAGCTATGGTAAATAAGGCTGCAATAAACATAGTTGTGCTGGTAGCTTTAGGATGGTCTTGTTTGTGGTCATTTGGGTATATGTCCAAAAGTGGGATTTCTGGGTCATAGGGGAGCTCTATGTGGAGTCTTTTGAGGAACCTCCATACTACTTTCCAAAGTGATTGAACAAGTTTACACTCCTACCAACAATGCAGTAAGGTTCCCTTCTGTCCACTTTCCCTCCAGCATTTGTTGTTATTAGGAGTTCTTGATTTTAGCCATTCTAATTGGGGTGAGGTTGTATCTCAATGTTGTTTTGGTTTGCATTTCTTTTATGGATAAGGAGGTTGAACATTTCTTCATGTGTCTATTTCTTCATGTGTCATGAAGGAAGAGGCCATCCTTTCCTCTTCAGAGAAGTTTCTCTTTAAGTCTGTAGCCCACTTATTTTTTGGGCAGTTGTTTCTTTGAGGATTTGTTGTTGGGGGATTTAATTTTTTGAGTCCCAATAATATTTTACATATGAGACCCTTGTCTGTTGTATGGCTAGTGAAGATCTCCCAATCCATGGGCTTTCAATTGATCTGCTAGTTATGTCCTTTGCCATGCAGAAGCTCTGCAATTTCATACAATCCCTTTGTCCAACTTTTGTTTGTTGTGTTTCTGGGTCTCTGTTAAGAAAATTTTGGCCTGAGCCAAGAAGACCTAGGGTTTCTCCTATTCCATCCTGTAATGTTTTGAGAGTGTCTGCTTTGACTCTGAGGTCTTTAATCCATTTGGAGTTGATACTGGTGCAGGGTGATATATAAGGATCTAGCTTTAGTTTTTTAGTAAGTACATTTCTTGTCAAACTTGTTACCCCTTCCCTCATTTTTCTCCTACCTTCTTTCCCTCCTAATGAATCATTTTGAGAATGTATTTAAATCAGTAAGCAATGCATGAGATAGATGTAAGGTTTTTCAGGGGAATTTTCTTATGAGTATGGAGGCCTAGAAGCCTCTTAAACCACATTGTCTGTAAACCACATTGTCTGTAAGCTAGACAACTAGAGAAGTTGATAGTGAATTCAACCTGAATCCAAAGGCCTGAGAATTACATGGGGAAGGGATGATGTAAGACTTGATCTGAGTCCAAGAAACTGAGAAAAAGTAATGTTATGTCCCAAAGCAGGAGTGGAGAGGATATCGGACTCGGCTCAAAAAGAGAATGTGAATTTACTCTTTCTCTAAGTTTTGTTTTATCCAGGGCTTCAGTATTTGGTGAGAAAAGATTTCCTTTACTAAATTTACAGACTTTTATGCTCTTCCATAAGAAACACACCCAGAAATAAGTTTTTATGAATATCCTTTAGACTATCAAGTTGACACAGTAGATTAATGTTTTTTTTTTTTTTTTGTCGGTTGTGGGGCTTGAACTCTAGGCTTGGGTGCTGTCCCTCAGCTCTTCAGTGCAAGGTTAGTGCTCTACCACTTGAGCCACAATGCCACTTCCGGTTTTCTGAGTGGTTTATTGGAAATATGAGTCTCACGGACTTCGTGTCCTGGCTGGCTTTGAACTGTGATCCTCTGATCTCAACCTCCTGAGTAGCTAGGATTATAGACGTGAGCTACCGGCACCCAGCTCATAAAATTAATCTTTTTATGTGTGTATATATATAATCTTGTAACTGTATTACAAACAATTTTCCTAATGGAGAAAAGCATAAGCTTCAGGACTTTCTGTGTTTGGGAGTAATTGCAATTGAAATTTAGGGAAATGGCTCTTATTACATAGGCAATAATATATCACATTTGACCTATGTGACACCTAGCATTTCCAAACTGTTAAAAGCAAATGCTAATGGTTTCAATGAGAAAATGGGGAACAATAATTCACAGTGGTAAATTTTGTTTATAATTTTACTATGAAAAATCCTTAGTTTGTTTATCTTTGCATTCACTTCATAAATAGTTATTGCATATGATTATATTTAGGTTCTATATTAGAAGCTATGATTCATAAATTAAGAAAATAAAGAACCCTGACCTTGAAATGCTTGTATCCTTATTTAGAACAAATAATTCTTGTGATTGTTAAGTCAGTTGTCTTTCTGTGGGTTTTAACCAATTTAAAGCTCATTAAGATTGTATCAATCAGAATTCTTTAGATTACTACTAAAATATGGGGTTTCACGGTATAACCCCTGTTTTCACTGTATTTGATGTTAGTATAATTTGTGGAGGGGAAGGTGGACCCATTGCAACAATGAGATGTACAGGACGTTATGTCGGAAAACGAATTTAGGTTGGCGGGAGGAGGAGTGAAGGAGGGGGACAGGGAGATGGGAAGGGATGGGAAAGGGAAACAAAGGAGTAGGCAACAATGCTTGATAAGAAATGAACTCATTACCTTGCCCATGTAATTGTAACCCCTTAGCATGGTATTTTCACAATAAAAAAATAAAAATATGGGGCTTGAGGAGGCACTGGTGGTGAATAAACAAAATATTTATTCTTGTGTCAAATTTTTTTTGTCCCCAATACTGAGAAATGATTGCTGTCCTCAGCATTTTTATTTATTTATTTTCCGGTTGTGAGGCTTGAACTCTGGGCCTGGGCACTGTCCCTCAGCAATTCAGCTCAAGGCTAGTGCTCTACCACTAGATCCACAGCACCACTTCCAGCCTTTTGTGCTTATGTGGTGCTGAGGAATGGAACCCAGGTCCTCATGCATGCAAGGCATACTCTCTACCACTGCGCCACCTTCCTAGCCCCATAAACAAAATACTTATTATTTGGGCATCCAAAATTATGTAAAAGATTTATAATTTTGTGTCAGAATTCATTGATCTATAATAGTATTCATATTTTGATTTTGAGTAGAAAAAAGGAAATTAATACAGCAAATTGAGCAGGAATATAAAATTTGTGAATATACATATGTATATTTATATATGCCAAATAAATATATATTGGTCACAGAAATATATACATACTAATGTAAGGATTGTATAACTATTCTTACTTGATTTTTTTCCATAACCAGCTCAAAATATTATTTTCTTCTTTTTTTTTAATTGTGAAAATACAGAGGGGGTTATAATTACATGGGCAAGATAATGGATAATGAGTACATTTCTTATCAAGCATTGTTGCCTCCTCCTTTGTTTCCCGTTCTCAACCCTTCCCATTCCCCTCTACCTCCCCACCCAGTTCCCCCCCACCAAAGTCTTATTTTCTTTTTTATTTGTTTATTTTTTTATTGTGAAAATACTGTACAGAGGGGTTACAATTACATGGGCAAGATAATGAGTACCTTTTTTATTTATTTATTTTTTTTATTTCTATTTATTTTTTTTTTAGATTTTATTTTATTTGAGAACATACTGTACAGAGGGGTTACAATTACATGGGCAGGATAATGCATACATTTCTTACCAAGCATTGCAGCCTCCTCCTTTGTTTACCCTTCACCTCCCTTCCCAGCCTCCCCCCTCCCCCCCACCCAATCATACCCTCCCTCCCCCCCCCACACCGACATTGTAAAGCTGGTTTTGACATGACATTTTGTACTTCTCATTGTTGCAACAGGTCCACCTGAATCCTTAAATGACTTGTTTGTTCCCGTCTCCTCCACATGTTATACTGACATCAAATATAGTGAAAGCAGGGGTTACACTGTGGGGGAGGGACATACAAAGCAACAAAGAAATAATCTTATAAATGCGTTAGAAACACATGCATGAAAGAAACAAAAACATTAAAATACATATTTGAGGATTCGTTTTCCTAACATCACATTCTCTGACTTTTTCCGCTTGACTCATACCTATACTAGATATTGCAAATAAGGGAAACCATGGGACCTATGTTTCTTTGGGCCTGGCTTACTTCACTTAATATAATTTTTTCCAAGCCTTTCCATTTCCTAACATATGGGGAAATGTCATTCTTTCTGATGGAGGCATAGAATTCCATTGTGTATACATACCACATTTTCTTGATCCATTCATCTACTGAGGGGCATCTGGGTTGGTTCCATATCTTAGCTATGGTAAATAATGCTGCAATAAACATAGTTGTGCTGGTAGCTTTAGTGTGGTCTTGTTTGTAAACATTAGGGTAAATGCCCAAAAGTGGGATTGCTGGGTCATAGGGGAGTTCTATGTGAAGTCTTTTGAGGAACCTCCATACTGCTTTCCAAAGTGGTTGAACAAGTTTACATTCCCACCAACAATGAAGTAAGGTTCCTTTCTGTCCACATCCCCTCCAGCATCTGTTGTTGTTAGAGTTCTTGATTTTTGCTGTTCTAACTGGAGTGAGGTGATATCTCAATGTTGTTTTGATTTGCATTTCTTTTATGGCTAGGGATGTTGAACATTTCTTCATGTGTCTATTGGCCATCCTTCTTTCTTCTTCAGAGAAGCTTCTCTTTAAGTCTTTCGCCCACTTACTTATTGGGCAGTTGTTTCTTTTAGGATTTGTTGTTGGGTGGTTTAATTTTTTGAGTTCCAAGTATATTTTAGATATGAGACCCTTGTCCGTTGTATGGCTAGTAAAGATCTTCTCCCAATCCGTGGGCTTTCTATTGATCTTGCTAGCTATGTCATTTGCCCTGCAGAAGCTCTGCAACCTTATGCAATCCCATTTGTCCAACCTTTCTTTGATTTGTTGTGTTTCCGGGTCTCTATTCAGAAAATTTCGGCCTGAGCCAAGGAGACCCAGGGTTTCTCCTATTCCATCCTGTAATGTTTTCAGAGTGTCTGCTTTGAGTTCAAGGTCTTTGATCCATTTGGAGTTGATTCTGGTGCAGGGTGATATATAAGGATCTAGCTTTAGTTTTCTACATGTAGTTAACCAGTTTTGCCAGCACCATTTACTGAAGAGGCTGTCTGTCTTCCATTCTATTGTTTTAGCTCCCTTATCAAAGATTAGATGGCTATAGGTCTGTAGGTTCATTTCTGGGTTTTCAATTCTATTCCATTGGTCCTGAGGTCTGTTCTTATGCCAATACCAAGCTGTTTTGATTACTATGGCTTTATAGTAGAGTTTGAAATTTGGTATTGATATTCCTCCAGCAGTGTTCTTTCCATTGAGGAGCGTTTTTGCTATTCGGGGTCTTTGATTGTTCCATATGAATTTTTGGATTGCCTCTTCTGTTTCCTTGAAGAATGAGGGTGGAATTTTGATAGGTATTGCGTTGAATTTGTAGATAGCCTTGGGAAGTATTGCCATTTTCACGATGTTAATCTTTCCAATCCAGGAGCATGGGAGGTTTTGCCATTTTTTAAGTTCTGTGTTGATTTCCTTTTTCAAGATTTTAAAGTTTTCATCATAGAGGTCCTTCACTTCTTTAGTTAAGTTAATTCCTAGGTATTTTATTTTTTGTGGGGCTATTACAAATGGAGTTGCTTTCCCAATTTCAGCCACACTTTTCTCATTGTTGGCATACAGAAAAGCCATTGATTTTTGGGGGTTAATTTTATAACCTGCTACTTTGCCAAAGTTTTGAATCAGCTTGAGTAATTTGGGAGTGGAGTCCATGGGATTCTTTAAATACAAGATCATGTCATCTGCAAGGAGGGAGAGTTTAATTTCTTCTTTCCCTATTTGGATCCCCTTTATGTCTGCATCTTGTCTTATTGCTGTAGCTAGGCATTCTAATACTAGATTGAAGAGAAGTGGAGAGAGTGGGCATCCTTGTCTTGTTCCTGAGTTAAGAGGAAATGGCTTTAGTTTTTCACCATTGAGTATAATGCTGGCTGTAGGTTTGTCATATACAGCCTTTATTGTATTGAGGAATGTTCCATGGGTTCCTAATTTTTCCAAAACCTTCATCAGGAAGGGGTGTTGGATCTTGTCGAATGCTTTTTCTGCGTCTATTGAGATAACCATGTGGTTCTTATTCTTGCTCCTGTTGATGTGATGAATAATATTAATTGATTTGTGTATATTGAACCAGCTTTGCATCCCTGAAATGAATCCTGTTTGATCGTGGTGTATGATTTTTTGGATGAATTGTTGAAGTCGGTTGGCCAAAATTTTGTTGAGAAGTTTTACATCAATGTTCATCAAAGAAATGGGTCTATAGTTCTCTTTCTTTGATGAGTCCCTGCCTGGTTTTGGGATGAGGGTTATGATGGCTTCATAGAATGTGTTCGGTAGTGAGCTTTCTCTTTCAATTTCATTGAAGAGTTGGAGGAGAATTGGTGTGAGCTCTGCTTTGAAGGTCTTGTAAAATTCCGCTGTAAAACCATCTGGTCCTGGACTTTTCTTAGCTGGGGGGTCTCTTATTGCTGTTTCTATTTCAATGCTTGATATGGGCCTGTTAAGATAGTTTAACTCATCTTGGTTTAGTTTTGGCATGTCAATATTTGCTAGGAAGAGGTCTATTTCTGTCAGGTTCTCAAACTTATTAGCATAAAGTTTTGAGAAGTATTCCCTTATAATGTTCTGAATCTTGGTTGTTTCCGTGGTGATGTTTCCATTCTCATCTCTGAGTTTATTAATTTGGGTGTGTTCTCTTCTTTTTCTGATAAGATTTGCTAAGGGTCTGTCAATTTTGTTAAGTTTTTCGAAGAACCAACTCTTTGTTTTGTTGATTCTTTCTATAGTTTTTTTGGATTCTAATTCATTTAATTCTGATTTAATTTTGATTATTTCTTTCCGTCTACTGGATTGGGGTTTATCTTGCTGCTCTTTTTCAAGGAGGTTTAGATGTGTCATTAAATTGTTAGTTTCAGATCTCTCCAATTTGTTGATGTAGGAGCTCAGAGCTATAAACTTGCCTCTGAGTACTGCCTTTGCTGTGTCCCAGAGGAGCTGGTATTTTGTGTGTTCATTTTTGTTGAATAGCATGAACATTTGAATTTCCTTTCTAATCTCTTCCATGACCCACTCATGATTCAGCAGTGTGTTGTTCAGCCTCCATGTGATACCGGACTTTCTTTGGTGGCTTTTGGTGTTGAGTTCTAATTTTATTCCCTTGTGGTCAGAGAGAATGCAAGGTATAACGTCAATGTTTCTGAATTTAGACAAGTTTGCTTTGTGGCCTAAAATGTGGTCTATTTTAGAAAACGTTCCATGTGCTGCTGAGAAAAACGTGTATTCTGATGCTGCTGGGTGAAATGTTCGGTAGATGTCTGTTAAGTCTAGTTGATCTATGCAGCTGTTTAGATCTGTGGTTTCTCTGTTGAGTTTTTGCCGAGTTGATCTATCTAGTGGGGAGAGTGGTGTGTTAAAATCCCCAACGATTAATGTCTTTGGATCTATATGGGATTTGAGGGAAAGTAGTGTTTCTTTGATAAATTTGGGTGCTCCATTGTTTGGCGAATAGATATTTAGAATTGTAATATCCTCCTGAAGGAGAGATCCTTTAATTAGTATGTAGCGACCTTCTTTATCTCTTCTCACGAATTTTAATTTGAAGTCTATTTTATCTGATATTAGGATTGCAACTCCCGCCTGTTTATGGGGGCCGTTTGCTTGGTAGATTTTGTTCCAGCCTTTAACATTGAAAATGTGTTTGTTTTTACGGGCAAGATGTGACTCCTGCAGGCAGCAGATAGAAGGGTCTTGTTTTTTAATCCAACTAGACAGTCTATGTCGCTTAATTGGAGAATTCAGTCCGTTAACATTAAGAGATAGGACTGAGAGGTATTTGGGAGTTCCTGCCATGTTATCTACCTTCTTGGGGGCTGCGAAAACTGGGTTCTTCCTATGGCTCTTGGATTCTCAGTTTGGGTGCAGTTTCTTGGCCTTTATTGCGGTCTTGTTGGTTTTCTATGTGTAGGACATCTTTAAGAATCTTTTGTAGGGCTGGTTTGGTGGAGATGTATTGTTTCACTTTTTCTTTGCTATGGAAGGTTTTTATTTGGCCTTCAGTTATGAAGGAGAGTTTAGCTGGGTACAGTATTCTTGGTTGATAGTTGTTTGTTTTTAGGGCATGGCATACATCATTCCAGGCTCTTCTTGCTTTGATTGTCTCTGCTGAGGTGATTCTAATTGGTTTCCCTTTATAGGTGATTACCCTTTTCTCCTTGACAGCTTTAAGGATCTTTTCCTTGTTCTGAGTTGATCCTGTGTGGATTATAATGTGGCGGTGGGATGTCCTATTCTGGTCTGGTCTATTTGGGGTTCTAAAGGATTCTTGTATCTGGACAGGCCTATCTTTTTGCATGTTTGGGAAGTTCTCTGCTAGGATCCTGTTAAACAAATTTCCTAGACCATTAACTTCTGTTTCTAGATGCTCCTCTACACCCATTATCCTTCTCATGGTGTCTTCCAGGTGTTGGATAGATCTATCATATTTCTTGGACTTGTCTTGGATGGTTGTATGTTCTTTCTCTATAATATCTAGGCTGTGTTCAATCCCTGAGATTCGATCTTCTGCATGGTCTAACCTGCTGTCAAGACCCTCTACTTTGTTTTTTATCTCTTTTCCTTCTAGTTGGTCAGCTTTGATGGCTTCAAGTTCTTTGTTGAAGCTCTGTTTTAGGTCTTGTATGAATTTCTTTACTTCCTTAATTTGGTGTTCAGTGTTTGTCCTCAAATCACTTAGTTGATTGGTTATGGTTTCTTTGGGCTCCCATTCCTTCTGTTGGGTTCCATTCAGCATTCCCTTTGTGGTCTCCCTGACTTCCTTCAGCTCTTTGTTAATGGATTCCATGAATGCCTTTAGTGATCTTTGTGTGTTCTCTACCTGGTCTCTCAATTCCTGTATTACTCTTTGATTAGCTTCCTCCTGTTCGTGGGATTCCTGCAGATCTCTTTGAGTGTTCTCAGCCTGCTCATGCCATTCCTCCCTTTCTCTTTGAGTATTCTCAAGTTGTTCACGCAAATCCTGTATCAGTTTTTGAGTAGCTTCCTCACGCTTATGATATTCCTGTATGAACTTCTGGGATGCCTCCTCTCTCTCCCTATCATGCTCATACAGAGTCCTTTGTACGTTGTCAAACTTCTCATTTATCATGTTTGCCAGCAGTGTTTGTAGAGCTATTTGGGAACTCTCCTCTGGATTATTCATGATCTGTTCTAACCCCTGATTATCAAGATTGGGAATTGAGATACCCGAATTTGCCATTTTTCTTGTGTTTTTCCAGCTTACTCTGCCCATTTGAGATGAAGATAGCACCAGTTTTGTGCTAGAACACTATCTTAAGGCAACCATCAACCAAAGTTTGCATTTGTACAGTCAATAGTCTACAGATACAATCTAGTTCAACAGATACATCTATTTGACATCAAACAACTATATGTTAAAGGACTTCGAACCGCAGAGAAGAATTTGGAAAACCAGAAATTATTTGGGTTAGGGAGAGATGTGGGTAAAAAATAGGAATAGATTGGTGTGGGGAGGCACAGGGAGAGTTAACTATGTCCTAATCACAATGCAGGAAATAGGTTGGGTAGGATGCAAGTAGAGAGAGAGAAAAAAAGAAGAAAGGGAAAGGGGAATGAAAAGAGAGCAGAAAAAAAAATAGAAACGTAAAAATTAATGTTATTATAGAGATTAAAAGACCATCTATTTAGAGAGGAATGTGAATATGTTGAGAGAAAGGGAGGGACATAGAGGAGATGTGAAAAACTTTAAAAAAAATGCTTAAAATATTATATAGGTATAAAGAGGTAGTACTGCTATTAATGAATTTAAGTCTCAGAGGTTTTGAATTGAGTAATAAATTTGTGGATTAAGTGTGTACACAATGGGGGATAGGGTCTACTAGTTAACTACGGGTTTATTTGAGGATGTGCAGGACAAGAGTTAAGTCACATAAAGAATAACAAAAGAGGAAAAGGTGGAAAGGATAGGAAAGTGAGAAGAAAAGATCAGAAGTTCAGAAGAGCTAGACAAAAAACAAAAAGATAATTAAGAATGAAAGAAAAAGAGAAAGAAGACAAGAAAAAAAGGAAAACACACATTCACGTATTCCTAAAATAAAAATTATAAGAGGAGAAAAAAAAATTACTGGAAAACAATTATTTTTTCAGAAGAGGCAAAAATTAAAGATTAATAAAAGTTTTAGAAAAGGAAAAAATTTTTTTATATATATAAGGTAACAAAAAACGAAAAAACAAAAAACAAAAAAAAAGAAAAAAGAAAAGAAGAAGAAGAAAAAAAAAGTTTTTTGATTTTTTTTTTTTTTTTGGGAGGGGTGGGAAGAGTCCTGTATCTCCCTTTTGTCTGTAACCCGAGTCTGGTTGGAGTCTCTGGTCAGCTTGAGGTCCTGTGGCTTGATTGGTTTCTTAAGTCAGTTTGTTGGAACAGGCAGAAAAATGCTCTGCTTTACCCAAGATTTGAGATCCCCCTCCCAGGTTAGTTTACTGGGAGGGTGATCTGCTTTGAGAATCACAAAAGAGGGGGATGCAGTGATGAGGCTAGGTTCTGGGTAGAGTTGAGGCCTTTCAACAAACAGTAGCTTTTTCCTGGGGCTATTTTGTGAAAAAAACTCACAGCACCCAGCCTGGAGCCATTCTCAGGGTTTCTGTTTTTCAATTGATTGTGGTGGCTGCTAGAGGGAGGGGCAGCCTCTGGCTCTGGTTACCGGGTGAGGAGAGCCACTCCAATGGCTGGCGCCTGAGCTGGGTGACTTTTCCCTGGATGGAACTGAGTCTGTGAGGTCACTTCGCCGTTAAGTTTTTGTGACCTGCTAAATGACTCGTTTTATTCCAAGGCCTGAGCTGGAGCTAGCCGCTCCTCCGAGCTTTGTCGGTATCCAAGATGGAGATCACCGGTGCTGGGAGGGAGGGAGGGGTGGCCTTCCCTCCTCTGCTCCCTGAGAAGGAGTGAGGAAGTCGGGCTTGAGTCTTGGATCCTGGGTTGTCTCTGGTCTGCAAAGTGCAGGATGAAGTTGTCCGCTCCTTGTTGGTTCTTGCTGGTGTTGAGGAGAATCCGCTCGTCCGCTGCGTCTGGCTCCTTCGTCCCGGACTGTGTCTCAGGTATGCCCCCGCGGCGGTGGTCGCCGCCACGACCCTGCCGCTGCAGCGGCAGCTGCTGGCAGGCGCTCATATGTGTCTGCTTGGCTTCCCCTCTCTTGACTAACTCTCTGTCCTGTGATGGCACACTTGGTGTGATTCTCTGGCTTGGGACTGTTCACTGGAACTCTGAAACTGTTTTCTATGCAAGAGCTTGTTCAGATTCCAGCTTCTCCTCCGCCATCTTCCCGGAACTCATGAGTACCTTTCTTATCAAGCATTGTTGCCTCCTCCTTGTTTCCCCTTCCCATCCCTTCCCATCCTCCCTCCCCCCACCCCCCCATCCAATCCTCCTCACTCCCCCCCCTACCAAAGTTGTAAAGTTCATTTTCGACATAACAACTTGTACATCTCATTGTTGCAATGGGTCCACCTGTATCCCTATTTAAACGATTTGTTTTTCCTCTTCCCGTCCACAAATTATACCGACATCAAATACAGTGAAAGCAGGTGTTATTTTGTGGGGGAGGGACATACAAAGCAACAAAGAAATAATCTTATAAATACGTTAGAAAGAATCACATGAAAGAAAAAAAACATTTGAATACATATCTTAGGGTTCATTTCCCTAACATCACCTTATCTGACCTTTTCTGCTTGACTCAGACATATACTAGATATTGCAAATAAGGGAAACCATGGGACCTATGTTTCTTTGGGCCTGGCTTACTTCACTTAATATAATGTTTTCCAAGCCAAAGTCTTATTTTCTTATCCTTACAAATTTTAGCACATACAATATATTTAAGCCAATACAAAATGAATGGGAGCACAATTTATCATTTTTAAGAGTTGACTGTAATATTGATATATAATTAACTAATGGATCCAACAGTCATGAAAAAGATTATTAAGCTGAATTTTAAAACTAAGCTTTGTCAGAGTTAAATAATTTCCAATGGTAAGTTGCATTTCATATACACTAGTCACATCAACGAATGTACCCTTGCCATGTTATTCTGTGTCTAGCTCAGACTGAGAACTGACTCAAGTTAGAAGTTACAGTTCTGTTTTGGTCATTGGTCTAGGCTTTTTATGTAAACTTATGAATGGCTTGGAGGGCTGGGAGTGTGGCTTAGGTGTAGGATGCCTGCCTAGCAAACTCAAGGCCCTGAGATCAAACTCTAGTACCATCACCACCACTATTACCATCACTATCACACATGCAAACAGAAAACATTTTGTGTCAAGAATGGCTTGGTAACTGAACAGTAACAAAACCAAGTTCTTTCATCTGAAGACTGCATTTTCTCAGATTTAATTTCTAATATAGTAATAATCAATTGAGAGGTCCCACATAAGCAAAAGTTCTTTAAGACCTTCGGAATTTTGAAGGGGATAAAAGAATCTGAGGTCAACCATCGTAACAATGAGACATACAAGACACTAAGTTGAAAACGAACTTTATGACTTGGTGGGGGGGCAGAGTTGGGGAGGTGGAGAGGGAAAAGAGGAAAAAAAAGGAGAGGGGTAACAATAGGAAATAGGAAATGTACTCATTACCTTACTCATGTAACTGTAACCCCTCTGTACTGCATCTTTACAACAACATAAAAAATCTAATAGAAAAATAAAAGAATCTGAGCTCAAGGAATCTCAGTGTTGCTTGTTTAGAATAACATAGTTATATGCTCAAGAAGTTAGAGTTCATTGAAAAACACTCTTAATTCACTTATTTGATTGAATATTTGACATAAAATGCTGTTCAAGATTAAAAAAATCCATATTAAAAGATACATAATCTTTATGATGTACAGTTGATATCATTCGCCATGCTGTATGGTTAATTGATTTGGCAATTAAGCTTTTAAATAATTGTGTTATTCTTCATTGTGGATTTAAGTATACATTATAACAAATAGCTAGGGATCATTTTTTTAAACTATTGGTAATAAATAGACTTTCCAGTCTTAAAACTGTTGCAATTGTTTGAAGTATTCACATTTAACTGGGTCTATTTGAATTATAATTGATTACTTAGTAATGTTCATTTTATTTAGAATCTTTGTGAACATGAATAAGATTCTCCTAAACTTGCTAGGAATTTTTTTTTTCGATTATCTTAAGTACTGAGGATAGCAGAATGTTAACTTTTTTTTTTTTTTGGGTCCGGTCTTGGGGCCTGAACTCTGGGCCTGGGCGCTGTCCCTCAGCTCTTCAGCTCAAGGCTAGCGCTCTACCACTTGAGCCACAGCACCACTTCTGGCTTTTTTCTTTTTGCTTATGTGGTGCTGAGGAATCAAACTCAGGGCCTCATTCATGCAAGGCAAGCGCTCTACCACTGAGCACCTTCCCAGCCCCAGAATGTTAACTTTCTAAATACATCTAGTTGAAAGGTTTAAGTTTTTCAGTTTCTTGTACTTTCAATATTCACGCCACCAAGGCATTTTGAATAATCATAGTATTTATATCAAATGGTATTCTGCAATAGTTCTCCAAATGTGAAACTTCATATATAAGTTTAGTTTGATTATAAAATACTAATAATGTACTAATAGTCATTGGAAATGATTGTGTATCTTAAAACTTGAGAGTTTTTATGGCTTATAGAGAAGGTCCAACCTACTTAGCGTAGCATTTTCGGCCTTTGCTACTTATTTCCAACTTACCTTTTTTTTCTTTCAGAATTATGTCCCATAGTGCATTCTCCAGTCAAGGAGACCTTTTCTGCACAGTAATTCAGTCATATGACACTTTGTCACCTTTTGCTTCTTTCCATGCCATCTTTCCACTGCACTGGTCATGTTGACAGCTTAGGTCATTAAATGCTCACCTCCTTTGGGAAGCTGTTTCATCTTTATCTCCCTCTTCTACCCTAGCTGTACAGAAATGTCTTCTTTTTTCTGATCTCTCACATTGTACCTGTAAGTTTCTGATAGCACTACAGAAACAATTTTGTAACATTGCTATCTGTATTCTCTTCATCTTTCTGTAGGTCCATCTCAATGCCCTATATGTTCTACAGAATAGAAATCATGAATGAAAAAATTCTTTAAAAAATCATATTGTCCTGCACATATAAGTACTTGAGTGTGTGTTGAAGTAGGGTAAATTGAGATAACTCATTTAACTTTATATACTCCAATGAGAATATATGTTACACTTAGCTTAAACATTCAAATTACTATAATCAATTTGTTTTCTTTTGAGAATCCCCAGAAATTTCAGTACATCAATTTCTATTTGCTTTTTAAAATAACCCTCAATTATTAATGAGCTGTTAGTTTCTTTATTAGCTTACATTACTTATACTGGAGGGTACTGTTGTTACATTTCTACACATTTAAAATATATTCCAGGGCTGGGAAGGTGGCTCAGTGGTAGAGTGCTTGCATGCATGAAGCCCTGGGTTCAATTCCTCAGCACCACATAAGCAGAAAAAGCCAGAGGTGGCGCTGTGGCTCTAGTGGTAGAGCACTAGCCTTGAGCTGAAGAGCTGAAGGATGGCACCCAGGCCCAAAGTTCAAGCCCCACAACCAACAAAATAATGTATTCCAATCTCACCTTATCTGTCAAGTCTTCCCCAAAACAATTTCAACAAATTTCATTGTTCTATTTTTTGTGGCCATGAATAATATTTTGATAATATTCAAGAAAATTGTTAATTTATTAATAATTATTTGATGAAGTAAATAAATGATTTTGTATTTTCTACTTGAGTTGATGAATTAAAAGGCTTATTTAGGTTGTCTTGAAGTTTTAAATAGTGAGCAGTAAAGCTTGATAATTATTAATGATTTAAATGAGAGATGAAATACCGCAACAAACTTAAACTTTTCTAAGGTCCCTGTAGTAGTTATCATTCTTGCCACCTGCTGTGAATTCTATGTTGTATAACACTGTATCAATGGAAAATAGGATAGAGCAGTTATGGACATGTTTGAAGAAACACTTTAGAGATAATGTTTCATTCTTAAAGTCTAGTAAGTCATCTTATTAAGTGGAGATGGAGTTGAGATTTGCTAGTTGTATTAATTTCCTGTCGGTGATGTGACTAACTACTACCAAGTTACTGGAATTAAACAGCAAAAAAATTATTTCCTTAATTCTGGAATCCAGAAGTCCAAAGTCAATATCATTATCAGGTATCCAACCAACAGATGATCAATACTGCAGAATGTAGTGGGAGTGCAAGTTAGTTTATACAACTTTTAAATTGAATTGGGACATATAATATTCCACAAACTCACAAATGTGCAACTTGATAGATTTTCATTAAAGAGTAATAAATCAGATAAACAATGTCCAGATCAAGAAAACACTAATACCCTCCCCCTAATACCCCGCCCCTCCACCGCCCAAATTCCTCTTGTTCCCCTTTCCTCCCTACCACACCCTTCTGACTTTTATTGTATGGACAATTTTCTTGTTTCTTGACATTTCTGTAGGTAGAACCACACATTTTATATATGCCATTTATGTCTGGTTTCTTTTTTCTATTAATTTGTTGGAAAATTAATCAATGATTTTTTTATTTAGTAGAAGATCTTTTGTTTCATTGGTATGTATTTTATTTTATGAACATACCATAACCTATTAATCCATTCTGTTGTCAAAGGACATATTTTTATGCTTACTTTGTGTGTGTGTGTGTGTGTGTGTGTGTGTGTGTGTGTGTGTGTGTGTGTGTTTGTAGTTGTAGTAGGGCTTGAACTCAGGACCTTTAGCTTTTGCACTCAAGGTTGGTGCTCTGCCAATTGGGCTACAGTTCAATCTCTGGCTTTTTGGTGGTTAACTGGAGATAAATGGACATTCCTGCCAGTGCTAGCTTTGAATCCTCAGCTCAGCCTTCTGAGTAGTTAGAAGTACAGGTAGGTATTGGTCTACTTGTACTTACTTTCATGTTATTACCGACAGTACTTTTCTATATATTTGTTCATGCTCTTTGGTTCATGTATGCTTGGATATTTTGGGGAATAGACCTAGCAGTGGCAGTGCAGAGCTACTGGATATGAAAGTAGGTACTGCCACATTTCTATCACCAGTAGTGTGTATTTCTATTTTTCTGTGACCTTACCAACTTTTGATGTTGTTAACCTTTTATTTTGGCTCCTCAGGCAGGTACATGATAATATTTATTTTTATGTAATTTAAAATTACAAATGATTGTAAAAGTGGGTTACAATTTAACATGTCAATTTTATAGGTATGTGATAACAAGTCATTTGTGGATTTGATATCCATTTCTCTGATGATTGAAAGTGTATTTTATATATATATATCTTATTTAGATACCTTCTGTGAAATGCCTGTTGAATCATTTGCTCATTTTATTCTGTTGTGATAGTCTATTTTCTTCATTTTAAAAATTGATTTATAGTTAGTGCAAGTTCTTTGTTGTCTATGTGTGTGTGTGTGTGTGTGTGTGTGTGTATATATATATTTATATATATAGTACTCAATAACTTGCCTTTTTATTTTCTTTTTTTTTTTTTTTTTTGCCTTTTTATTTTCTTAGTAAGGTATTTTGATGGTTAGAAATTTAAAATTTTACTATGGTTCAATTTCTTAATGTTTTCTTTTGTGCCTAACACATTTTATATCACCATTAAGAGGTCTTTTACTCCTTAAAAATCACTTAAAGATAATGTAAAAACTACTTCTAGATAATTTTTAAAACGTTAAAAAGTCATGATCTATGATGAATAAAAGAAGTCTTTTCTTGCAGGTGCTGGTGGCTCATGCTTGTGAATCTAGTTATTCAGGAGGCTGAGATCTGAGGATCACAATTTGAAGCCAGCCTAAGCAGGAAAGTTCATGAGACTCGTCTCCAATTAAACACACACACACACACACACACACACACACACACACACACACACACACACACGTGGAACTGTAGTTCAAGTGGTACAGTGCTAGCCTCGAGTGAAAAAGCAAAGAACAGTGCCAAGGTCCTGAGCAAGCCCTAGTTCTTTTTTTTTCCCTATTCCAAGATCATAAAAGTATTTGCAAATTTATCTCCTAGAAGCTCTATTTTAACATTTCATAATCAGTTTTATAATCATTCGGAGTTGAATTTTGCATATAAGGTAAGAATGAGACTCACTTTTTCCTATGGATATAGAATTATCCACATGGATATATGTATAATCTTAACTTTTCCCATAAATGAACACTATATATGCATTTATTCACACACATCTCTCTCTTTATTTGGGTTAATTTTGTTTTATGAAACATATATTGACTACTTAGCATGTGTCAGGAATTGTATTTGGTCTTGGAGATAAGGATACAAGCAATCATCCTGAAAATGGTGTTGGTTGAATGAGAGAAAATAAAAAGCAAAATGGTAATTAAAAATACAAGAATCATATTGAAAACTATAAGCTATGAGGTAAAGAAATGCAGTTTTTGTGAGGAGAGGAGAAAATTTGCCCTAGAGTGGGGAGGGAGGATTTAAACCAGGAAAGTTGTGGGCTACAAATGTGGCTTAGTGGTAGAGTGGTTGCCTAGCATGCATGAAGCCCTGGGTTCAGGTCCTCAGAACCACATAAACAGAAAAAGCTGGAACTGACCCTGTGGCTCAAGTGGTAGAATGCTAGCCTTGAGCAAAGGAAGCTCAGGGACAGTGCCCAGGCCCTGAGTTCAAGCCCCAAGACTGACAAAAAAAAAAGAAGAAGAAGAAAAGTTGTAATAGAGTTAAGAGGAAGGACCAGGAGTGAATGGAAATGAGGATGAGAGTTCAGTTAGTTATTGTCCCAGAGGAAACAGGTGAGAGAGTTTTAACCAGGAAGTGACACAATCAGATTTGGTGCTTAGGAAAATGAGTCTGTAGGAGTTGGAGGCTGGCTTAGCTGGCAGGAAAACTGAAAGATGGAAACATTTGAGTTTAGTAGGAAAGAGGAGAACAGGAAATTGAGCCATGAAGGTAGGATTTTCATTACCCTGTTTATGGTTGCTAATTTTTCTACAATAGCTCTTTTTCTTGTGCAATATAAAAACTGAAAAGAAACAATGAGTTGGAAACTTAGAGGAGGAAATCAAGGAGAAGGTTCTACCAGGAAGTTAGGGGAAGAAAAGGCATCAAGAAATTAGGAGTGTTTGCAACTTTAGATTATGTGAAAAAACATAATAAACCACAAGATTTGTTAATTCCTATGGAGGCCATCAGTATAATGGCTTTTCTTTTATTCTTTATTTTGATCAGAATAATATATTTATAGTGGTTACTTGTGACTTATATCTGCAATCTTAAGCTATCCAGGAGGCTGCAAAAGGAAGGGTTATTGTTTGAAGTTGGCCTGGGCAGAAAAGTCTAGTAACTTCATCTCCAAAACAACTAGCCAATAGCTAGGCTGGAGGTGTGGTTTCAGTGATTGAATGACAGCTGAACAAACAAGCTAAGCAAATACATATACACACATACAGACACACAATCTGAAGAAAAAAGAGGGAAGGAATAGCTGGACCTTTCCAGAAAAATTCTTGCTCCCATCCTTGAAGAATGAAGCTACTGTGTTTTGAAAAAGAAGGTGCATAGGTTAGAAACTGAGTGACTTTAAGAGAAGAAAGTAATTTCTAGCTGATAGCAAGAGAGCGGGACTTAATCATACCATTGCAAGGTAATGAGTTCTTCTAATACCTGGAGAGGTTGGAAAAAAGATCTCAAGACTCAGCTGATACGGAAGCCTGTTCTACCAGCTTGATTTCAGCATGGTGAAATCCTGAGGAGAGAGCTATGTGTAGCTGGGCACGAGATCCGTAGAAATTATCAGATGATAACTTTGTGTTGTTTGAAGCTGTTAAGTGTGTAGTGATTTGTCTTTAGTAATACAGTTTTCAATTAAAAGTTATTTGCTTATCTTTACAATAGATCCTTTTACATTATTTCAGTGGTAGATTATTCTTAGTCCTTCACATGGTTATAACTGTTTGTTTCATTTTTTATACATTTTTATTGTAAAATCACTGTACAAATGGGTTACAGTTACATGAGTAAGATAATGAGTACATTTCCTGTTGAGCATTGATGCTTTCTCCTTTGTTTTTCCCCTACCATCCCTTCCTTCCCCACCTCTCCAACTACTCACCATCCCCCCCACTGAAGTTGTAAAGTTCGTTTTCAACATAGTGTCTTGTAGATCTCATTGTTACAATGGGTCAACCTGTATCCCTATTTAAACATTTTGTTTTTTCCCTTTCCCTCCCCAAATTAGAAAAATGTATATACAAGATGTAGGGTTTTGTTTAATTTTTGTGCTATTGTTTATTGTTCTTTTAAATTTTAAATCAGCACCTTAATTCCTTTTAATGAGAGACAAGGCTGTTAGTAAATCTACTCTTCTTCCCTCCCAATTGCTACCTTTCAGCTAGTGTGACACTGCTGGTAGGAAAACTTGGCTCTAATATGGGGCATATGAAAACATTTACCTGTACAAAGATGAAACAATTGCGAAATAAAACCACAGTACACTGTTCTGGGAGAGGCCCCTTATTAGGTAAAAGTCATAAACAATGTGAAGTACCTGAAATAAGGTGTATGCATTAGCTACTTGATAAAATTCAGCTGAGATTTTCTAGGGACGCTCTGCTCTATGAAGCCATCACCTGAGATGCTCAAAGAAGAAGACTAAAAGCTGTTTTAAAAAAAGTGAAGAGAAATTAAGTACTGTATAGGGATAGTACTTAGGAGGCTAAGAGATAATTTAGGTTTATCTTATGTTGAGAGACTCTAGAAGTTTAATTTAACATCAGGAAGATAAGCAACAGCTCTATCTAATTGGGGGCGCCTAGAATCATTGGATTTCCTGATCCTCTTCAGTATGTCTGTATCCTTTGCTGTTAAAGAAGCTTCATTCTTGTAGAGATTTTATAAGTCTGATAATATCCCGTAATGCTACCTTCTATGTAGTCCAAGTTATTCCATTAAAATTATTGATTTCTATGATCAAACTTGGGTTTTTAGAAGCTAGAAAACTATAAGTAGCATGTCCAGTGTTCTAAATGTATTGTTGTTTTTTAAATTGAAAGTAGAAAAAAAATCAACTTTTAACAAATGAGATTTTTTTGAGGGGTAGGTTGTGCAGGGGATATCTCTGGAGTCCCTGGAACCAATGGAAAATATGGAGAACTAAGCTCAGAAGCAAGATGTTATTGTTAAAGTAAAATCAAAAGTAGACTTTAGCCATAGGGTGGGGAAGTGTGATTTCACTCCAGACAATAGCAGGTAGACAGTGAGCCAAAATCCATACCACTTTGATGTCTCAAACTCTAGGAGAATCTAGATCTTTCCAGAACCATATGAGGCTTAGTTGAAAAGGGTTATGGAGATGTGTATGATCTCTGAGCAGAGTAGATCTGATGATCAAATGCCATATCCTTGAAATGTCCCTTCCTGCTCCCAAGGACCTTGCCAAGTAAGAAACCATGAGAACTGGCCCAAGACTGGGTTTCTAATAGGGTTAGCTCCTCTCAAGTGCAGTAGGAAATGAGCAAGTTGGCACACATATAATGGGACCAGCCACCTGCACATATGCTGTTGGCTATTCTTGGAATACAGGTTGTACCATGACCAAGGTAGCTAGCAAGCTAATGATGTCACTGTCTATGGAGTCTAAGCAGTTCACAAAGCACTGTGGAAAAGGCAAATGCTGCCAGTTTGACACACTATCACCAGACTCTTCCTATTAATAAGTTTATCTTTCCTGTTAGTCTGAATGGACTTTATGTGTGGCATGCCACCTCCAGGTATTTCCTTCTGTCCCTTGATCATTTAGCCCACTACCCTAGGGTGACTGGGCTATGGGTCCTACAGGAGGGAAGGAGATACCTAAGATAGATGGAAACAAGCAGTGTTACCCTTTACTGTGCTAAATTAGAAAAGCACCTGTAAAGAGAATCCAGGACCCTAGGACTTTCTTCTTTAAAATGGTTTTACTCTAAGTAGTGAAGGGACATGGGAAAGATTCCAAAGCATTTCTGCATGTTTACAAAGTATTTTCCATTTTACTTGATAAATTCCAGTTGCGGTGTTCCAAATAGTATTAAAATATCATTTATCATAACCAGTGCCTATCCAATCAAACTTTTCTGTCCTTGATTATATAAAACACAGGAAGTATTATGTTTTATTTTCAGTTGCTCTCTGGCCAGAAAACTATGCAGAAGACAGAGTGTCCTCATTATTTGCAGCCATATTATTCCTCCTAACTTGGTTGTCAAGCTGTTACATTGTCACCGAAAGAACTATTTGGATTGTGAAATCTTCTCCTTCAAGTTATGAAAATATTCAGGATACTAGTTTCTGAATTTCTAAGAGCTTGTTTCTCTGAGTAGATCTTCGAAGAGACTTGAGAATTATGCCCATACTTGAATAGGCTTAATTATGTGTATTTCTTGGTTGTGATTTGGGGAGCTGTATTTGTTCTTTGTTTCATTTATCTAGTCAGGGCATTGGCTTGGGGTCTTTTAGAAGAGAGCTAGATAATGAGGACAGAAAGCTTCCTTTGAGAATTTGTGAACATTCAGTCTACATGTGGTTGTTTAGTAAGCTCAATAACTTTTTACCCTATGATAATATGATAAATTTTACATTATTACCTTAGAAATAGTTATAGACTCAACTGATTTTTGTTTTTGTCCATCATGGGGCCTGAACTTTGGGCCTGGGCGCTGTCCCTCAGCTCTTCAGCTCAAGGCTAGCTCTCTACCACTTGAGCCACAGCGCCACCTCTGGCTTTTTCTGCTTATGTGGTGCTGAGGAATTGAACCCAGTGTTTCATAATTGCTTAAGAAAAACTAGGCCTGATCACTTCTTTCTTTCTTCTTTCCCCCATCCCCCAAAACCATACTGTGGATTAAGCTCAGGGCCTTATACTTGGAAGGCAGGTACTCTATCACTTGAGCCCTGCCTCCAGCTCCATTTTGCCTTGGTTATTTTCAATGCATAGTCTTACTTTATGGCTAGGCCAGCGTGGGCTGCAACCCTCCTACTTAGGCTTCCCTGTGTCACTAGGGATAGCAGACATGTGTTATTGTGCCCAGCTATTGATTGAGATGGAGTTTCAGATATGGCCTCAGCTAGCAGCCTGGCCCATGAAAATCTCTGCACTGAGACAAAGGAAATAATCTGTCAAAAAGAAACATTGTTTATCCTGGGCTTGGCAGTAAGGAAGAGAGCAGGTGGCAGAAAGCCTGAAGTCCAGAACATAGCCTGGAAGGTGACAAGATGTGGGGTGGAAAGAAGTCTAGCATTCCAGCCTCTCAATCTGGAAGTGTTGTAAGAACCAACAACAGCTTAATAGACAGAAGACCAACGATCTGAATTCCCAGGTGAAGTTCTTCGTAAGAAAAAAGAGTGTATGGTTAGAACTCATCAGTAGCTGCACCGCAGGCCATATAAAATGGAGTGGTGAACAAAACTTTTACAAAAATCCAAATTGGAATTTTGAAGTCCCAGATTCTCTCTCTTTTCTTTTTGGTGGTACTGGGATTTGAACTCAATCCTCATTCTTGGCTAAGCAGCTACTCTGCCACTTGAACCATGCCATCAGTCCTTTTATTTTTTAATTTTTTTTTCAGATAGAGTCAAGCTTTTGCAAAGGCCAGCCTGAACCTTCAAAATTTTCATGTTTCTGATAGTAAATCTGTTTGTGTTATTCCAATTGAAAGTTATCGCTCTTTTTGGTTTTGTGAATTAGCATTTTTCATTAAATTATAGAAGGTTTTAGCCATTACATCTTTGAATATTTTTCTGTCCCTTTTCTCTCTTCTCTCTTTCTGCTGTTCCCATTATACATTTGTTGGTGAGTTTCATGATGTTCCACAATTTCTAAGGTTCTTTTTTATATAATTCTTTTTTTTTTTTGGTATATAGCCTCTATTCTTCTGTCTTTAAATTTGCAGATTATTTTATCTGTCAACTCATATCACTTTTGCCTCCTTCAGTGAGTTTCTCATTTAAGTTTTGTGCTTTAACTGCCCAATTAATAAGTGGGCTAACTTGTTTTTTCTTTCTTGCTATTGTTTTTAATGCATCTAAAATGCACTATGTGATTTTTTTTGTTTCTCTTGTATGTTCCTCCCCCACAGTACAACCCATGTTTTCATTGTATTTGATACTGGTGCCCTGCATCTTGTATATACATTTTTCTAATTTGGGGAGGGGAAGAGAAATAACAAAATGCTGAAACAAGGATGTACAATAAGATGTACAAGACACTATGTAGAAAACCACTGAAAGGGGAAGTAGGGAGGTGGGGAGTAAAGGGATGGTAGGGGGAAAACAAAGGAGGAGGTAACAATGCTCCATAGGAATTATACTCATTACCTTACTCATGTAACTGTAACCCCTCTGAAGACTATTTTTACAATAAAAAAAGAAAACAGACTTAAAGAGAGACTTCTCTGAAGAGGAAATAAGAATGACCAATAGACACATGAAGAAATGCTCAACTTCTCTAGCTATAAAAGAAATGCAAATCAAAACAACATTGAGATTCTATGTCACCCCAGTTAGAATGGCTATAGTCAGAAATCTAATAACAACAGATTCTGTAGGGGATCTGGCCAAAAGGGAACACTACTGCATTGTTGGTGGGAATGTAAACTTGTTCAGCCACTTTGGAAAGCAGTATAGTTCCTCAAAAGTCTCCACATAGAGCTCCCCTATGACCCAGCAATCCCACTTTTGGGCACTTATCCAAACGATCACAAACAAGGCCATACTAAAGCTACCAGCACAACTATGCTTATTGCAGCATTATTCACCATAGCTAAAATATGGAACCAACCCAGATGTCCCTCAGTAGATGAATGGATCAAGATATATAATGGAATTCTGTGCCTCTATCAGAAAGAATGACACCATCCCATTTGTTAGGAAATGGAAAGATGGAAAAAATTATATTACATGAAGTAAGCCTGACTCAAAGAAACATAGGTCCCATGGTTTCCCTTATCTGCAATAACTAGTATAAGTCTAGAATAAGCAGAAGAGGTCAAGAACTATGCACATATGACTATATAACCTGATGATAAGTGAAATGAACCCCAAGATAGGACACAAGAGGTTTTATCTTTGTTGCTGTTCTTCTTAATGTACTTATAATGTACTATGTGAGTCTTTGTTTCTTTTGTAAGTTCTTCCCCCATAGTACAACCCCTGTTGTCACTGTATTTGATTCTGGTGCCCTGCATCTTGTATATACATTTTTCTAATTTGGGGAGGGGAAGGGAAACAACAAAATGCTGAAATAAGGATACAGATTGACTCTTTGTAACATTGAGATGTACAAGACAGTATGTTGAAAACGAACTTTACAACTTTGCGGAGGATGGGGGAGTGAGAGAGGGGAGGGAGGAGTTGGGGAGGTAGGGAGGAAAGGGATCGGAGAGGAAATATAAAGGAGGGTATAAAAATGCTTGATAGGACATGGACTCATTTCCTTGCACATGTAACTGTAACCCCTCTGTACAATAAAAATATATATTAAAAAAGTTTTATGCTTTAAAATTTTTTTTTGTTCTTGTTTTTTGAGTCAGGGTTTTCCTATGTAGCCTAGGCTGACTTTGAGCTCATAATCCTCCTGTCTCAAGCCTTTTGAGTGCCGAGATTACAGATGTCTACCTGCACAGTTTGATGCTTTTCATCTCCAGAATTGCCTTTCTTCTTGGCTCGATCTCTGTAGCTCTAAATTGAAGCTGGGAAGTAGGGACAGTGACCTGTTGGTTCTCAGTGACTCTCTGCTGAATGAGTGAGCACTGGTGGTAGCCCCTGGCTTGTCCTTGTGAGTGAGGAAGACAAACGGGGGGGGGGGGGAGAGTAGGGGAGTCCCAGTATTCTCATTCTGTCATGCCTTGGGCAAATCCCATGTGCTAAGACTAATGGATGGACAGGGAAAGGGAATTTCCAGCTTTTTAGCTGAACCTGCCAGAATATTGCTTCCATAACACAGGGATAAGGACAGGGATGAGAAGGCTTGGAACTTGGAGGAGCTCTAATAGCTGAAAGAAGAGGGTATCTCTCTCTTTGGAGATATGATCTTAGATTAGAGCCCCAGAAGTAGATTATTGAATCACTAAGAACTGGGAGAGATGTGGTTGAATGCCACAGATTTTCATTGTTCTTATTAAACTGTAGTAGAATCTCTTAGTTTTTTGTGTTGTACTTCCTAGTCTAAATGCATTTGGTTCCCAATTTTCTACGTCAAAGAATGGCTTTGCCATCTGCCATTTTTTTTATGTCACTCTTCAAACCCAAGCCTGTCCTCTCTCCTACTGTGCTTATCAATCTTCAAGAGGTGCTATTATCAAGACTTAAGACTGGAGTTGTTTTATAATATTTGGCCAATAGTGGCATGAATGATTGATTTGAAACAGCTCCTCAATGTCAGAAATAAATTTGGATAAGAATTAAATTTAGAGTTTCATTCTATATGCACTTAGGTAGATTACCAGAAGATTTGAATATGTGTGTTCTATGTTTTTACGGATTTTAACCAGTTTATGGTTTTTTTTTTTTTGGAAGATGATATACTGAAGTCTTCACAACACCCTTCTAAAAGCCTCTATAATTAATAATATTAATTATCAACAACTTAAGCATTGGGTTAGTTATAGAAGAAAAATTATTATGTTCCAAATGGTGCTCACAGATAATTTTGGAAGACAAATTATTATGGCCAAACAAGAAAGAATGGCAATTTCAGCAGGTCTAGTTCTAGTTTTAGTGTGTGTGTGTGTGTGTGTGTGTGTGTGTGTGTGTGTTTGCTCTCTTAAAAGTATTTTATGGGTTCAAGTCAGACTATTTCCTTCAGACAGTGTTTCACAACTTGAATCACTATCCCTTTAACCATTCAAGTTTGAGTTAGTTCAGTCAGATTTGTTGAGCAAGATAATATAGTTATTTGTGCAGGAAATAGTAACAGAAAAAAGGAATGAATGGCTTGTAGCAGATGCTGTGCTTACAAATGTCAGAGTTTTCAATGAGCCAGTGACTTTAAAAGGTCATACAGTTTTACACTTCTACCTCTTAACATCAGTAATAAAAACAGGATATGTGTGTACTTCCTAGTCTAAATGCATTTGGTTCCCAATTTTCTACGTCAAAGAATGGCTTTGCCATCTGCCATTTTTTTATGTCACTCTTCAAACCCAAGCCTGTCCTCTCTCCTACTGTGCTTATCAATCTTCAAGAGGTGCTATTATCAAGACTTAAGACTGGAGTTGTTTTATAATATTTGGCCAATAGTGGCATGAATGATTGATTTGAAACAGCTCCTCAATGTCAGAAATAAATTTGGATAAGAATTAAATACACCTTAGGATCATTGTTAAACATTCCGGTCAGCTTGACTTAGTGAGCAGATTAGGCTATAATCCTTTTCTGCATGTAGATTAAGTCAAGCTTGAATTGTTTTAATCAGAACCTCTACAGCCCTACTCACACTGTGTGCTTGATTTTTCATGAAGTGGTGAAAGACTGTTATAGACTCCTACTGTGATTTAGTTTGATTTTTTACATATTTTTTTCAGGTTTTATGTGTTTTAAAACTCTGCTTAGAATTCAAGATGTAGCTCCACTGTATGCTTTCTTATATAAAATCTCCAAATTATATATACACATAGCCACTTTAAAATACATTTTGACATTTAATTTTGATTTTTCATACTTCAAAAAGTCATTTAATATCTTCATAATTTTATTCTGAGACTTTTTTTGTTTTGATAGGTTGCTTATATTTTGTTTTAATGAAATATAATTGTTTTCTTTCTTTTTTGGGGGGAGCAGTGTTGGAGGCCAAGATCAGATCCTTGTGCATACCTTACACAATGTGATTACTATTAAAAGTACATCCCTTTCTTTAGCTCCTCTATTAAATTTCTATTTTTGATAGAAGAATTTAACTAACTTGATATTTATTGTTATTGTTTATATGTCTAAAATATTTTGTTAATTTGTAATTTTAAATACTTACATATTATCTATTATAAAAATATATTATATATAATATATATTTTCAAATTATTTGTCTTTCTCATTTCTCAACTTTCTGTCTTTGCTTGTGTTTTGCAAAAATATTTTTGTGGGCTAGGAAGGTGGCTCAGTGGGAGAGTGCTTGCCTTGCATGCATGAGGCCCTGGGTTCGATTCCTCAGCACCACATAAGCAGAAAAAGCTGGAAGTGGCACTGTGGCTTGAGTGGTAGAGCACTAGCCTTGAGCTGAAGAGCTGAGGCACAGCACCCAGGCCCATAGTTCAGGCCTTGCTTTGATTTCTCTTTCTATAATTAAGTAATTGTGTATTTTGTTCTTCTATAGTCTACAGATTAGCCTTTATTTATTTAAAAAAATTGGTGATTTGGGATTTGAACTCAGGGTTTTGTGTTTGCCAGGCAGTTACTGTATTGTTGAGTCTGATTAATTTTGAGATAGAGTCACACTTTCTGTCCCGGGATATGCTTGGATCATATACTGCCTATTTTAGGCTTTCTGTCATTGCAGGGATACCAAGTATGTGCCACCATGCTTAGCTACTTCCCATTGGGATGGAGTTTCAAAAACTTGTGTCCAAAATGGCCTGGAGCCACAACCTCCCAATTTCAGCCTTCCACACAGCTAGAATGATGTGTTCACTACCATACCAACTTATTAATAGAAAAGGCATCTCCTATATATACCCAAGCTGACTTAGAGTTCTAAGTCAGTCCTCTGATAGCAGTCTCTCAAGTAGCTAGGATTACACTTGTGAGCCACAGGCACCCAGTTTCACTTTTACTTTTTTTTGGGGGGGTCTGGTCGTGGGGCCTGAAATCTGGGCCTGGGCGCTGTCCCTCCGCTCTTCAGCTCAAGGCTAGCACTCTACCACTTGAGCCATGGCACCACTTCCGGCTTTTTTCTTTTTGCTTATGTGGTGCTGAGGAATCGAACCCAGGGCCTCATGCATGCAAGGCAAGCGCTCTACCACTGAGCCACCTTCCCAGCCCTCACTTTTACTTTTTAAGAACACACTTAAATATTTTTTTCTATCAGAATCTAAAGTAAATTTATAGAATACCCTCATGTAAAAGGCAGGAGCAGCCAAGACTCATCTTTTTGTTTCTTCTGTGGTACAGCCTGGAAATCCTTTATTATTAGCTGTGTTTATTCTTTTATATCCTACCCATTGAGTTTTTATTTCACAATTTACGTTTAACTTATAAGACCTTTGAGTCTTTTTGTTAGCTTTATCTTGCTTAATAGATGGTAGACCCTTTCTTATTTCACAGTTTACTAAGTTTCTTTTACACTTAATTTATGTTCTCTTTTAACTATTCTTTTTTATTTCTTATGTTCTAATTTTCTGTTGAGTTTACTGTTTCTTTTTCATTATATTGTTTTCTGTAGCTATTTTGAAGATTCTTGCTTGTGTGTTGACTTTTGCATTTGAGAATTATTTCTAATATAGTGATTCCACTTATTTTTTATTTTTTCCTTGTTTTAGTTTTTTTGAACAAGCATTTGCTATGTATTCTACACAGGTTTTGAACTCACTATGTGGTCTAAGATGTCCTCTAAATATTGCTCCTCCTGCCTCAGCCTTCCACGTGCTAGGATTACAGGTTTGTACTGCCACACTTGACTGCATTTGTATGTATTTTCTATATTTTTATTTTTATAAATGAAATATGAAAAAGTCGAAGTGCTCTTAGGTGAGAGTAGGAATCAGGGGCATGCTGGTGTGCCTTGTTATTTGTGTCACTTTAATAATAGAATCATAAGTTTAAAATATGGGAAAAAGTTCTCTTGTTATATCATCAATTTCTCCTGCTTCCTGTGGGAAAAGCAGTTACAGAGATTGCCTTAGGTGACCTGGCTATACTTAAAACTTTCTGTCTTGATTGAGAAACTAATTTGATTAGTAGAGTTGCTTTGGAAGGTTAAAAGAGCAAAAATGGTCCACTGTGAAAATTAGTATTTTGAGTGTTGATGGAAGTCTTGAAAATAAGCAACATTAAGCCAAGTGTGGTGATGTATGACTATAATCTCAGCTACTTGGGAGGCACAGGTAGAGGATCAGGATCTGGGGCCAGCCTCAAGCACAAGTATTAGACCTTATCTGAAAAACAACTAAAACAAAAAGTGCTGGAGGTATGGCTCATCAGTAAGAGTGCCTGCCTTTCAAGTACAAGGTCCTGAGTTCATTATCCAGTATCACAGAAAAGAAAGAAAACCATCAATGTGCAACTTTTTAACCCATTACCTAAGATGACTTTATTTCAGGAAATGATTATTTCTGTTTTCTTCAGTAGTCTCTCTCTGGCTGTAAGATTTAATATTAACAGAGTCTTCCTCAAACATAAAATTGTTCTTTGAGAGGAAGAAAAGACTGAATTTATCTAGGAAACTGCTATTCCATTGAGAGCTAATGACAAAAAGTTCAACCTGTTCATCCACTTCACTGCATTCATAAATGCTGCTCCTACTGATAAGTCACTGGCACTCAGCTTCTAATCCTTATTATTATTATTTTGTTCCAGTCCAGGTGCTTGAACTCAGGGCCTGGATGCTTCTCTGAGTTTTTATGCTTGAGGCTGCTGTCCTACCACTTGAGCCATACTCCCACTAAAGTCCTTTTGCTGATTAATTGGAGTCCTGGGGACTTTACTTGCCAGCTACATTTGAACAATGATCCCCAGGTCTCAGCCTCCTAAGTAGTTAGGATTACAGGTTTGAGCTATCAGTGCCTGGCTTCTAATTCTTATTTAAAAAATTATTTATTGTTATTGGAAAGATGATATGCAAAGAGGTATGGTTATATAAATCAGATAAAGAGTACCTTAAAAATTGTTACTGAACTTTGTATGTCTCTCCCCCACAGTATAACCCCTGCTTTCACTGTATTTGATGTTGGTATCATTTGTGGAGGGGAAGGTGAAAAACAAATCGTTTAAATAGGGATACAGGTGGACCCATTGCAACAATGAGATGTACAAGTCGTTATGTTGAAAAATGAACTTTACAACTTTGGTGGGGGGGGGTAGTGGGGAGGATTGGGTGGGGGGTGGGGGAGGCTGGGAAGGGATGGGAAGGGGAAACAAAGGAGGAGGCTACAATGCTTGATAAGAAATGTACTCATTATCTTGCCCATGTAATTGTAACCCCTCTGTACAGTATTTTCACAATAAAAAATTGTTACTGAAAAGGTGATATACAAAAGGGTTAAAGTTATATAATAATCCTTATTTTTAAGATGACTGACATATGTGATTACTTGTGTTTGAACAAATTAATATCCCATATATAGACATTTTTGTTGAAAAAAATTCATATTAAATTTTAGGTCAACCTACATGACCTCTCAGCTACAGACAACAAGGGTAACATTATTCATTTCCATTAACAAATGGGCTTGTTCTTTTCCTGTTTGCTGTCAGTTGTATTCCATGTTCTTTGCCTGGTCTGTCTGACTTTCAGGGGACTAATCCCTGCAAACTACATTTCCTAGACACTTACGCTTCCTGGCTTCTGGTTACATTTGGCTAGAGGAAAAGACAAGCAAGTATATGCTCTCATTTTCACTTTTACAGCTGCCCCAGCTGCAGTTACAGTGTGGCTGTGGCCACACTTCTTGCCAGATTATTCACCCATCTCCTGGGCTTTGTTAATAGCATCTCCTTCCTGATGCTCTAGTGCAAAAAATTACTTCCTGCTTTTGCTAATCTTTGTATTTTCAGCAGCCTTGTGACTAATCCTTGTATTAAATTTTCTCTTTGAAACTACTTGGTTCAGGCTTTATTTTCTTGAGTGGATTTTGGCTGACACAACAACAATTAAGAAACAGAACATTTTGCTTTTACTTGTGTCAATCTGTATTTCTGTGTATCCATCCATCCATCCATCCATCCATCCATCTATCCATCCATCCATCCATCCATCCATCCATCCAATCAACTTAAACAAACTAGATTTGTCTGAATAGGTCTATGAGAAATAGAAATATTATATTACAATATTATATTTCAATATTATATTTCAGTATTATATTACAATATTATATTTCATCCATATATGACCCTACTAACAAACTATAGACAGACAAATAGCATCAAAATTGATAAATGTGTTTTTTATATTGAATGTCTCTTTAATTACTTTTTAGTAGTAGGGTACAAATTCAGAGCCTCATGTTTGCTAGCACTTTACCCGTGCCTCTATCCCTTTTTTGCTTTAGTTATCTTTTATATAGAGTCTCACATGTTTTGCTCAAGGTAAACAGAGTCTCATACTTTTGAAACACAATTTTTCTATCTTTGCCTCTTACGTAGCTGACATTACCTGTACCACAATGTCTGGCTACAACATTTTAGTGAAAAATATAAATGCAACAAGTAATATAAAAAATAATTACTAATATATATCTATATATCTATATCACCCAGATAAAGATATGGCTGAAGTCTCTTAATCTTTTTGTTTCTTCTCTCTTTAGAGGTAATCTTGAAAGTAGCTGTGTATCATTCTCACATATGTTTAAATATATTCAGTATATGTGGGTAAATTGATGACATTATTTATAGTATTGGTTAGTGTTTTTAAAACTTTATAGAAGTATGATACTATGATGATACTATGTTGTGCATACTATGCATATATCTTGTTTTATGCATGCAACACTACAGTTGTAATCCATTGTGTTTTTCTACATTATAAAGCACTACATAGGATTCTGTTGAATAACCCTATATTGTTCAATTATGCATCTTATTAATAACTGAGAGATTGTGAGTGTGTGTGTGTGTGTGTGTGTGTGTGTGTGTGTGTGTGTGTGTGTGTTTTGGTCCTGGGGCTTGAACTCAGGGTTTGGTCATTCTCCATGAGCTTTTGTGCTCAAAGATAGCTCAAGTGGTTACTTGAGTCACAGCTCCTCTTTCCACTTTTTTAGTAGTTAATTGGAGCTAAGAGTCACACAGGTGTGCTGGTGGCTTATGCCTGTGATCCTTTTAAAAAATTGTTATTGTAGAGTTAATATACAGAACGGTTATGGTTACATGAATCAGGTAATGAATAATGAGTACAATTCTTTTTGAATCATGTCTCCCCTTCCATTGCTCTCTCCACGTTTTGCCCTCCTGTCCTCACCCACACTGTCTCTAGTTCATTTTCCATATGGTATCCAGTAAGCCACTGCTCATTTGTTCATCATTGTTCCACCTTTTATGTGCTGTCCCATATCCTCCCAAATACAAACAGACTAACAAACATGACAAAAGGAAAAGAAAACAAAAACAGCAACAATGGTAATTAAAATATTTCTCTTATGTTCCTATTCTTGGAGTTCATTTCATAAAATATTATTTTATATGATCATCTGTACATTGAGCCTTTGTCCAACACTACTATGCATTCCTCCTTTGGCCTCAGTATGTAGCTGACCACAGTATAATTTATCATGCTCCAGTGTGTGTACATATATATATATATATGTGTGTGTGTGTGTATATATGTGTGTATATGTGTGTGTGTATATATGTCTTTCCATTTTCTTATGAATGGCATAATATCATTCTTTCTAATGAATGAGTAGAATTCCATCGATCCATTCATCCACTGAGGAACATCTAGGTTGATTCCATATCTTGGCTAATTCTGCAATAAACATGGTTGTGCTGGTGGCTTTAGTGTGACCTGGTTTATGGTCCATTGGATAAATGCCCAAGAGTAGGATTGCTGTGTTATAGGGAAGCTCTATGTTTTTTTTTTTATGGTGCCTATCAGCAATCTGCTATCTTATTTTTTTATTGAATTTTTGTGTATGTGGTGTTGAAGAATTGAACCCAGGGCTTCATGCATGCTAGGCAAGCACTCTACCACTGAGCCACCTTCCCAGCCCCTATGTTTAGTCTTTTAAGGAACATCCATACTGCTTTCCAGAGTGGTTGAACAAGTTTACATTCCAACCAACATGGTAATAGAGTTCCTTTTTGTCCAAATCTCTGCCAGCATTTGTTATCGTTAGTTTTTCTGATAATGGCCATTCTAACTGGAGTGAGGTGGAATCTCAATGCTATTTTGATTTGTATTTCTTTTTTTTCTTTTTTAAAATTTAATTTAATTTTATTGTAAAGGTGATGTACAGAGGCGTTGCAGTTACAGAAGTACAGTAATGAGTACATTTCTTGTCAAACAGTGTTACCCCTTCTCTTGTTTTCTCCCACTTTCTCTCCCCATGACTCCTCTCCCTTGCAAGTTGTGAGGTTCATTTCCAACATAGTGTCTAGCAAGTATCACTGTTGCATTGATTCAGCCTTTGTCCCACCATTTCTGTGATTCCCTTCCCTTCCCCAAATCAGATAAACCTATATAAATTTATATACAAGACAAAGAGTATGAAATCAGAAACAGTGACCATGGGGAGTGAACCAGAGGAGAGAAAAAAAAGGTAAAAGGAATAACTGCAAATAGAACACTAAAAAAAACCCCAGAAACAATAACATCAACAAAAACCTCTTGTTTTCTTGTTTCCATATCACAGAGATCATTTTGATTAGCATCATTTTATGTGGTCATATGTACATAGCTATTGGGCTATTGTGAACTTCTGCTAGGACTATCCTAGGCATACACTAATTATTACAAATGAGGGAAACCATGGAGCCTATGTTTCTTTGAGTCTGGCTTACTTTATTATAATACGATTTTTCACATTTGCTTAGATGGACCATGCTTCTAGCCCTGCTTTTGTTGGTTAGAGATGGCATCTCATGGGGTTTTCTGCTCAAGCTGGCTTTGTACAACAAGCTTATAAATCTCAGCCTCTTTGGGTAGCTAGGATTATAGGTGTGAGCTACCAGTTTTCAGCTATGACTTCATAGCTCATTTTAGTGCTATGTAATACTACATTTTTCCCCTGGGTATTTCACAGTTTGTTTATCCACTAGTCACATGAGGGACATCTTACTTGTCAAGTTTTGATAATGATGAATAAAGCTGCTATTGAAAGACCCCAGACTCACTGGGATGCTTTCTTCAACGGGAGGCACCCCAAGAACCAAGACTCCAAACCAGCAGATGCAACAAGCAAGAGGAGTTTATTAGGCGTTTGCACAAACGGGCTCCCTGTGCAAAGCAGACTGGAAGCCCCGAGCAGGGGTTACAGGCACTTTTAAAGACAAAAACCACAGGATTAGCATAAGACCCCAGGCTCCCCAGGATTGGCTCAGGTTAAAAATTATCATATACTCCAGCAATCATTTTGTTGTGTGGGAAGTCTTGTAACACTTGTTGAAAACTGGTTGGCTCTCTAGGGGAAGGCTTCCCTGGGGGGGAGTCCACATAGTTACAGGCTCGCGATTGGTTGACATTTGACTTAGTTTGCTGGGCTCTCCAGATGGTCCTTGTCTTGAGCCCCCTGCCATGAGTTTTTACACAGGAATTCAGAACATACTCTTTTGTTCTTTATCTATGTTTGCAGACCTTGTCCCAGGGCCTGCATCTGGACTTTGTAACTTTTTACTTAGGTGGGAGGGGAAGAGTCAGTGTTAGGGCAAGCAGGTTTACAGAAGCAGAATTAGCAGTTAGCATTTTGTAAAATGGACATTGCCCCAATTTCAATCTTTCACTATAAACAGCCTGGGAATTCTTTATGTGGGCATTAAATGAGCCTTTTTCATTAAATAGGCTAACTTCACAGTATCTTCAAGATCTCTATGTAGGTAATTATATTGATTACAGATGTGACAGTCCTTTCTTTTCTATATTTATATTTTTCATTTATTTTGCTTAATTCATTGTCTTGGTTAAACTCTGAAGCAATGTCAAATACAAATGTTGATGCATTTGTTCTTTATTTTTGTTTTGATATTTTAAAAAAGCTTTGAACGGCTTTTCCTTTTCTTTAATAAAATATTTGCTTTTCCTTCCTTCTTTCCTTCCTTCTTTGCTTGCTTGCTTCCTTCCTTCCCTTTTTCCTTCCTTCCTTCCCCCCCTTTCCCTTCTTTTTTTGTCTTCATCTTCCTTCTCCTTTCTTCCTTCTTCCTTTTTTTTAATTGCCAGTGTTGGGGCTTGAACTCAGGACCTGAGCCCTGTCCTTAAGCTTTTTTGCTCAAGGGGCTTGAACTCAGGACCTGAGCCCTGTCCTTAAGCTTTTTTGCTCAAGGCTAGTGCTTTACCACTTGAGCCACAACTTCACTTCTGGATTTTTTTTTTGGTAGTTGGAGGTAAGAGTCTCAGAGACTCCTTTTTAGGCTGGCTTTACACAGATGTGAGCCATCAGTGCCTGGCTTGCCTTAATTTTTTTTTGTCAATTGTGGGGCTTGAACTCTGGGCCTAGGCTCTGTCCCTGAGCTCTTCAGTTCAAGGCTAATGCTTTACCACTTGAGCCATAGCACCACTTCTGGTTTTGGGGCAGTTTATTGGAAATAGGAGTTTCACAAACTTTCCTGCCTGGGCTGGCTTCAAGCAGCGATCCTCAGATCTCAGCCTTCTTAGTAGCTAGGATTACAGGTGTGAGCCCCCAGCACCTGGATCTTGCCTTAGTTTTTTGATTAGCACTTTCAATTATGTCAAAGAAGCTTGTTTCTAGAATTAGTTTACCGAGGTGCTTTTAAATCATAAAACCATATATAATATCAGTAAATAATTTTCTGCACCAAATGAAATGATTTATTTCTTCCTTTAATCTATTAAAGATTATATTGATTGACTGTTTATATCAAGACACTCAGTATTACTGAAAAAACACACTAAATCATTATATATTTGTTTTTATAAATTATTATTCAGAGTGCTAGTTTACAGCTAGATATTTTTCTCCTATTTTATTTCTCTAATTTTGGTAGAGGTAGTCTATCCAGCTTTTAAAACTGAATTGAGTAGCATTTTGTCTTTATATAGTCTCCCCAATAGTTTGTGTAAGGGAAGGATGATTTTTTTTTAACATCTTTGTACATTTTTGTTGTTATTTTTAGTGTGCAAATTTTAAACTTTAAATTTAATTGCTTTAATTATTTTAGATTTATTGAGTTAACTCTTCTTTTACTGTTTTATTGTTATTGTAAAGGTAATGTATAGAAGGGTTATAGTTATGTAAGTCAGGTAATGTGTACATTTCTTTTTAAAAGTGTCACCTTCTTCCTCATTTTCTCCCATTTTTTTCCCTCCCAATCCCCCTCATAGTTGTATAGTTCATTTCTAACATAGTGTCTAGTGAGTATCACTGCTGAGTTAATTCATCCTTTGTCCTGTTTCTGTTTTCCCTTCTCCTTTTCAAATTAGATAAATTTACATATAAGACAAAGGGTACAGAAATCAAAAACAGGGAAAAAAACTGAAGAAAAAATAAAAAATAAAAAAGAACCACAAACAGTACAACAAAAACCTCTAGTTTCCATCTCTTGGAGTTCATTTTGATAAGCATCATTTTATATGACCATATGCACATAGCTATTGAACTCTTGTGATCCTCTCCTAAGAATATCCTTCTTTGCTCTCACTGTATGAATGTTTACAGAGTCCTGTTTAATTAGTCATGTCCAAGTGTAACTTTTTGTCTCTTATTATCCATTGGATTTACTTGTACATTTATAGGCACATGCTAATAGTTACAAATAAGGGAAACCATGTTTCTTTGGGTCTGGCTGATTTTGCTTAATATAATTTTTCCAAGTCTTTCCATTTCCTTACAAATGACACTATGTCATTCTTTCTGATGTATGCATAGAATTTCATTGTGTACATATACCACATTTTCTTGGTCAATTTGTCCACTGAGGGGCATCTGGGTTGGTTCCATATCTTAGCTATAATAAACTATGCTGCAATAAACATGGTTATGTTGGTGGCTTTAGTGTGGCTTGGTTGGTGGTCATCTGGGTAAATGCTTAGGAGTGAGATTGCTGGGTTGTATTACCTAAGTTTGAAAGTTTATTGAAGTAAGGTTGCTATGTTCTGATTCAAAGTCAAATAAAAATTTTTCATTTGAATTTCAGACCCCCAACTTGCCATTTTATTCTTCTTCCAGGGATTTAATTGGCTTTACAAATATTTAGTTTAGGCCAGATGCCTGTAGTTTATGACTACAATCCTAGCCACTCAAGAAGTTGAGATCTGAGAATTAGAGTTTGAAGTCAGCCCAGACAGGAAAGTCTGTGAGACTCTCATTTTTAATTAATCACCAAAAAGCCAGAAGTGGAGCTTTGAGTCAAGCTGTAGAGTTCTGTCCTTGAGCAAAAAAGCTCAGACATAGTGTCTAGACCCTTAGTTCAAGCCCAAGGACTGGCACCAAAAACAAAAACAAGAACAAGAACAAAAGCAAACAAAAACTCCGAAACAAAACAACAAAAGATTTCGTTTGCTCTTCGTCTTTCTTCATTACATTTAGGTTTTTTACTTCTTGTTGGAAATTTTTTTCTTTTTTTTCTTTTTTCTTTTGTCAGTCATGGGGCTTGAACTCTGGCCTGGGCACTGTCCCTCAGCTCTTCAGCTCAAGGCTAGCGCTCTACCAGTTGAGCCACAGTGCCCCTTGGATTTTTACTTCTTTTAGGCAAACTCATGGCCCACAGTAGCTGCCCCATTCAGTATTTATTGAACAAAGAGACAGTGAATTGCAAAAATATATTGCTATGTCATCTTTATTCCTAACATTGTTATTCCATTGTGTTTTTAAAATTTAAGTTTTCCCCCTGCATTTTATTACCATCAATTAGTAGTATAAGTAGATTTTATTTTGACATGTTAATATCTGCAAGCAGTATAAGTTGAACAGACTCACCTCCCCATACTCTCGCATCCTTTCTCCCCCCTTCCCAGACCAATCTCAAAAAGTTTTATTCTCCATTTTCACATGTCTGCCTACCTGTATGTGTTTTTTATTAATCACTTTGCCTGTGGCTAGTATCATTTATGAGTATCTGTTTAGACTCAGTCTTTGACCTTGTAGATCCTCTTTCTTTTTATATGTGTACTGACATTTTCCATCTAATGAAAGTCTTATCTTCAGTAGGTTTTCAGTGATAATTCATGGGTTTGAACTGTCCTGTAGTGTTTATAATGTTTTTAGTGTACTCGTGTGTGTGTGTGTGTGTGTGTGTGTGTGTGTGTGTGTGTGTGTGTGCGTGCATGTGTGTGTGTGCATGTGGGTGCCAGTTCTGGGCTTGAACTCAGGGCCTGGGCATTGTCCTTGAGCTTTTCTGTTCAAGGCTAGTACTTGACCACTTAAGCAACAGCTCCAATTCTAGCTTTTTGGTAGTTAATTGGATATGAAAGTCTCAAGAACTATCCTGTCCAGGCTGGCTATGAACCATAATCCTCAGATATCAGCCATCTGAGTAACTAGAATTACAGGTGTGAGCCTCTGGCACCCGGCTTCAGTGTGATTTTGCTCTAAACTTCTATATTGACAATAATTTTCCTTTATAGGCAATAATTTCTTTTTACTAGTTCACTGACTTTAATCTCTGGTGATTAGTGTGTCTTTTAAAATATATTATCTATTTCTGTTTTAAAAATATATTTCTTTGCTCTTGCTATTCTAAGGCCTCACAATATTATATCAAACAGTTAATGTTTTCTCTTGGATGGTGTCTGAAAATATGAGTTTCTAATTCTATGTCTAAATTCTAGAACATTTCTAAACACTTTAATTTCACTTCAGATGTTTCATTGGGTATGCAGTATTTTCTATTGGCTACCCTAGAGGAAGAGGTAGGAAATAACACTCCCTTCCCTCATGGAGCTTCCTGTCTGAAGGGGAGAAACAACTTCGACCCTACGCTAGATGGCACAGAAATGTGTATGGAGCACAGAAGAGGACTTATGCCAAACCTGGGGGCCGGAGATACTTGCTGGAGCAGGTGTAATAGACTCAGCATTAGACAATCAGGTGAAGATGACTTTAGATACAGGTACAGGATGGGTGCAGGCAGGTGAGTGTGATAGTAGAAAAGTTGCTCAAAATGCCCTTGCATTAGTTTCAGTGGCAACAGTTGGACTAAAGCTGGATTAGTGATAGTGGATATATTTGGAAGGAAGAATCTACAGGCCTTGATGACTCTCATCATTTAGATCCAGACTACTAGAAAACTGTGATTTTAGTCAGAGAGTTAGGAAAGAGATATGAAAACTTTTCTGTAATATGTGAATAACTGTCTTTGAAACAAGACTTTATAAGTAATAATAATTTCTTGTCTTTTTTTGGAGACTGAACTTAGGTCCTTGCTAGGCAGGTGCTCTACCACTTTGGCCACACTCTAATCTGGGAATAATAGTTTCTACAATCATATTGTGATGTAAGGTAAGTCATTTAAAAAATAATTTTATTGTCAAGGTGATGTACATAGGGATTACAGTTACATAAGTAAGGTAGTGAGTACATTTCTTCTCGAACTTGTTACCCCCTCCTTCATTTTTCTCCCACTTTCCTTCTCCCAACTCTTCCAAGTTGTCTTGTGAGTGTCACCATTGCATTAGTTCCCCCTTTGTCTTTTGTCTCACCATTTTTTGTTCCCCTTCCCTTCCCTAATTCAGATAAATGTATATACAATACCCAGGGTACCAAAATCAAATACAGTGACAACAGGGGATAAACCATGGGGGGGGCCACAAAAGAAAAAGAAATCACATAGTACATTTAAAAACAATAACGAAGAATCTCTTGTGTCCATCTCTTGGCATTCATTTTGCTTAGCATCATCTTATATGGTCATATGTACATAGCTATTGGGATATTCTGTTCATCTGCTAAGATTATCCTAGACACATACTATTTATTACAAATAAGGGAAATCATAGGACCTATGTTTCTTTGGGTCTGATTTATTTCACTTAATATGAATTTTTCCAAGTCTCCTCCATTTCATTATGAATGGGGTGGTGTCATTCTTTCTCATGGAAGCATAGAATTCCATTGTGTGTGTGTGTGTGTGTGTGTGTGTGTGTGTGTGTGTGTGTGTGTCACATTTTCTTGATCTATATATCTACTGAGGGGCATCTGGGTTGGTTCCATATCTTATCTATGGTAAATAATGCTGTGATAAGCATAGTTGTGCTGATAGCTTTAGTATGGCCTTGTTTGTGATCATTTGGGTAAATGCCCAGAAGTGGGATTGCTGGGTCACAGGGGAACTCTATGTGTCTTTTTGTAGAACCTCCATATTGCTTTCCAGAGTGCTTGAACAAGTTTACGCTCCCACCAACAGTGTAGTCGGATTCCCTTTTGGCCACATCCCCTCCAGAATTCTGTTGTTATTAGATTTCTTGATTATAGTCATTCTAACTGGAGTGAGGTGGAATCTCAATAAGGTAAGTCATTTTTATAAACAATATTATCTTTATTCATGAGCTATTGGCTATGAAAGTCTACTCCAATTCCATTTCTAATTCTAAATATAGTTATCTTAGTCTGGTTTCTCCATCAGAAACAACAACTGAGCTTGTAGTAAAGTTAACAAACTTATTCTATTTGGAGAAATATAATCCAGGGCACCAAGAACATGAAGAGTAGGAGACAGGGAGGAAGGGAAGGTAAATAAGAAATAGCACTATCAAGCCAGCCAGAGCATCATATAAACACAGACACAAGGGACTTCTTCACATGCCTATGTGGAATCCTGCTCATGTGGAATCACAATCTTCATAAATTTTCTTGTCATGTTTTTCCATGTTCTCTCCCCTATTGGTCAACTTCATCTAGTACCTCTGGTTTTATGTGACTCCACTAAGGGGCCTTTGGAGAAATCAGATCCATGCTGCGAATTTCATTGGAACCTAGAAGAAGTAGGCAGAGTTTCAATGCTTAGTGTCTGAGGCAGCTTGCCTTGGTAAGGCAGGCAGTGTGTGAGGACACTTGGCTGCAGAGGTGGCCGGTTTTTCCTTGAATAAACATCCAAGGACCAGGATTTGCTGTAGTGGATCGTATGTGGAAGGATGCATAAACTGATGACAATAGAGTGACTGTGATAATAGTGAATGATTATATATCTCAAGAAATAAAACAACTTTTTCTCTATAGCCTAGCATCATATACACATATGTGGGATATATACACACATATTCAGATTTTCAAAGGCTTGAATACCATTATCAACATGCATGGGCCCTTTTTGATTTATGGTTTTTCTCATCATACCAATAATGTCCCTTGCTAAAAGTTTTGAAAGCCTTTGCCATCAGTTTTCTAAGGGATTATGAGTGCTTATCAGGTATTTATTTTATCATGGTTTTAGATTGACCAGGCATGTTGGAATTTATTTGGTATGATTTGATACATTAGATGGCTGCTACTACATAGGGTGCAGTTTGTGTTTGCTTTTTCTTTGATAATTCACTGGAAAACTGTGTGAATAATAATATTGCATATAAAAAAGACAAGGATGGATAAAGGTAGAAGGGAATAAATTTTCTCTGTAAGTAGCAAACAGCCATGAATCTCTTATTAAATTTTACAGGCAGGGAGCCTTCAACTCTGAGCATAAGTTCTTGTTGTAGGAAAATCTAGACAAGTTATAGAATTATTGTTCTGAAGCAACTGGAGTTGAAAAATTTTACACCTTGGCCATAGTTTTAGACAAGGAGCAGGGTCAAAAGTAAAACACAAAGCTTTCTTGACATTTCTAAGCATACAACTTACAATTGCAAAGAACAGAAATCAAATTGGGATGATCTGACAAGAAAATTAGTATCCAAAGAGCATTAGACTAGAGAGACAGTGTGAGGATTGTGCAGCTGGAAACAGCAGTCCATATCATGCTGCAGAACTAGCTCAGTGGGGACACTGCTGTCACTGTTGCTAAGAACTACAGCTTGTACGGCTGACATCACTAGCATGGCCTCCAGAAGCTGCCATCAGCTCTGCTATCCCTCTTACCTAAAAGCCTGATTTTTTGTGACAGCCACCTTCATTATCATAGATAATTTATTCTCCTCCACCTCATCAGACAAGGGGAATAGGTCTGCCTTGGCTAGCAAAGGACTGTCACGGGATTTGGTAGGTTTAGGGCATTATGACATTCACATCCATCCGTTGCTCCCCATCCTATACTTCAGTTTTGTTCTACCCTGATCAATGCCTTTTTCTTTCACATAAGTGATCTCAGTGGGCTGTGAATTCAACTGACATTATAATTTAGAAACCTGCAGGATCAAAGTTTGGGTTTGATTTTCAGTTATCTCAGCCCTGCGGCTGGAAGCGATAAGAGATTCTTTTAGCAGTCAGAGAAACACGAGATTTCACTTCATGCCTCCAGCCAAGTATTCGTGATTTCAGCTTGTCATTCTTTTCCTTTAAGCAGTGTAGTAGCACTGTTAGAAACAACTTCCATGCCTCTCAGTCCTTGGATTCCTCACACCTTTCATACACACCCATTGTTAGCCTTGGACTGCTTTAAGATAATTCAGGCAATAGAATTCCACCTTTCCACTCTTAATATTGGTTTGCTTTTCATCATCTTAAATTCTGATTGAATCTTCTTTTCTTAAAGGACCAGCTACTACTGGTACCAGTTTCTATATAATAGTAGTCTGGGTTCTTAGAATAACATGTAATGTCAGTAGTAGTGAATTCATTTTAAGGACACTTATCTGCACAGAATCTTCAAAGTTACAGAACTAGGAACAATGTCCCAAATCATGTCTTATATGACTCTTTCTGCAGCTGTTGAGCCTGGTGCTCTATGTTGTATCATTGACAGCTGTAATAATGGATCCTGGAGAGGGGCTACTAATACCACTGCTGTTGCTATCCTGGAAATATTATCATGCTTCAGTTTCTGTTACTGCCAGAGTACATTGTTGACATTCTCTTCTTCGCATCACTTGTCCACAACCAAACTCTGAAATAGATGCAAATGGAACCGAGGTCATAGACTCTTGCTGTAGTTGGAACAAAAGGTGAATATCTGACATTTTTTATTTTCTTTTTAAAAATAATATGTGAGGTAGGTTTTGTATATACATTTTTTTTCTTTTCCAAGATTTCTTTTTAATTGTGAAAATACTGTACAGAGGGGTTACAATTACATGGGCAAGATAATGAGTACATTTCTTATCAAGCATTGTAGCCTCCTCCTTTGTTTCCCCTTCCCATCCTTTCCCATCCTCCCCCCACCCCCTCCACCGAATCCTCCTCCCCCCCTCACCAAAGTTGTAAAGTTCGTTTTTCGACATAACGACTTGTACATCTCATTGTTGCAATGGGTCCACCTGTATCTCTATTTAAATGATTTGTTTTTTCCCTTCCCCTCCACAAATTATACCAACATCAAATACAGTGAAAGCAGGGGGTTTTGTACATACATTTTTCTAATTTGGGGAGGGAAAGGGAAATAACAAAATGCTGAAACAAGGATACAGGTTGATCCATTGTAACAATGAGATGTACATGACACTGTTGAAACTGAACTTTACATCTTTGGGTTTGGGGGTGGAGCCAGGAATTGGGGAGGTGGGGAAGGAAGGTATAGTAGGGGAAAAACAAAGGAGGGGTACCAATGCTTGATTGGAAATGTGTTCATTGCCTTACTCATGTAACTGTAACCCCTCTGTACAGTATCTTTACAATAAAAATATTAAAAATGTGACAAGCTCTGCCACCTACCCAATACAATACCCTCTAAAGTAGAGGATTCCTAAAATACAGAAGGTAGGTTATGACAAATGGTATAGGTTTGCTCACTTAACACCCATTCCAACCCTCTTCTAGATTAGTCTTTATCCAAGAGTGATGAACGCTTATTGCCAGATCCCACTGTGACTGCAGAGCTGTATGTATAAGTCATGTGAGGTGTGGTAGCAGGTAGGGAGACTGCATCTTCTGTAAGCATGTGCCTTCAGGTAACTTGTTCAACAGTGATTCTGGGGGTCTCTAAGATCCACAATTAAGCATGGACAATTATTATGTGCCAATCAAGCAAAATAAGGAACACTGGAAGTGGCTGGTTGAAAAGAGAATGGGGAGAACTTTAAAAAAATCTTTTCCCTTGCATTTTTATGTAAATATAAAATGGATCAAATGAAGATATGCTGAAGTAAAAGATTTATGCATCTTAAAAATTAAAAAAACTCCCTCATGGTATAACTCCTGCTTTCACTGTATTTGATGTTGGTATAAGTTGTGGAGGGGAAGGGAAAAAACAAATCGTTTAAATGGGGATACAGGTGGACCCATTGCAACAATGAGATCTACAAGTTGTTATGTCAAAAAATGAACTTTATAATGTTGGGGGGGAGTAGGAGGCGGGGGGGGGGGGGGGAGGAGATGGGAAGGGATAGGAAGGGGAAACAAAGCAGGAGGCAACAATGATTGATAAGAAATGTACTCATTACCTTGCCCATGTAATTGTAACCCCTCTGTATGGTATTTTCACAATAAAAAAAATAAAAAAAGCATAATATTGAAATCAATGACTGACATTTCATTAGATTTGCTAAGCAAACAATTGGAAAACAGAATCAAGTGGACTGGTTGGTGAGTAGGGCTGTCCATAGGGTTTCTTAGACCAGATCCACAATATGCCAGACCTTTCCGCTCACTGCTGTTTTTGCCTCATTGATTTTCAGTTCATCCTCAAGTTTGCTCTTTTTCTCAGGAATTCTGTGAGCCAGGTAATATCCTTCATCTGTCCTTCCCTTCTAAAACTAGTTTAATTCTACAGCTTGCAAACAAAAGCCTTAACCGTTTCAGGCGGTAAGTAGCTCAAAATAACTACCCTTTCTGCTAAAATATAGATTTAGAGATTGGAGGTGATGATCTTCCAGTATGTGCAAGAAAAGCAATTTAACATACTTAGAAGATGTGGTAGTTGCGACAGCACAGCTAATCTACTAGATTAGCCAGTGAAAAATTTCAAGTCCCAAGTGTTATACCAAATAGGGGTATAAGTGAATATGTATTGGATACATTGTTTATGCTGTCAGATTGAACTCATGCTAATAGTTGGCGTTTGTTGAGCCTCACCAGACAATACTTTTATGTCATCCTAAGAATGAACATTTGACATATTGAATATTTGCATCTTTATTTTACAGATGAGGAAATAAAGGTTTAGACTGATTAAAATACTTTCCTGAAGCCAGTCTACCTGGGCACAATCTGCCTATGATAGGCTTCCTATCTATCTGGGATAACCAGTGCAGGCCACTGTGTTCAGCTTTCTGTTGAGAAGGGGACCAGTGAAGTTTTCTACCTGGATAACCTCAAATACCACATTCTTCCCATATAGTCCTATAGCCTCCCAAGTAACTAGGATTACAGGCATGTGCCACTGGTACTCAGTCCTTCTTGCTTTCTTTGTGTGTCATCTTTGTCAGGATCCTGGATGTGGACTTGCCTTGCAAAGATCACTTACATTCTTATTTCACGAGCACCTGCCTGTCACAGAGGCAGTCAAGAGAAAAGAGCTCATAAGGTTTCCCTGATGGAACCAAAAGCTTTTTCTGCAGTCCAGGTGGCTTTTACAACCATTCCCAGATGTCTTTCCATTAAGTCCTGGCATGCAAGCTCCTGGGGAAGGACTAAGCCAATTCTTGCCCATGAGGAAGTGCTGAGTGAATGGAAAGTTTACAGCTGTGTGCCCAGAAAGAATGCTTAATGAAGATAACTGGTGTCTCTGAATGGCTTATTTTCCCATTGTTCTTAAGGTTGCAACTTGTAGATGAATAGATCTGAGGCACTAAGTATACAATGAAAACATTTAAAATGATGCATGCTTATGACTTTCTTTACTTTTATTTTCTGATTTATTTTACTGTTAGATGTTTTGGAATGACTTATAAACCTTCATTAAAATGACTCTTTTAGGTTTGTCTTTCCCCAGATCTATGGGGATAACATTTAAGATAATTGAGAAGGTTTCTACATACTCATATTTTTTTTAAAAAGCAGCTATAAAGTAGATGTTGAATGTAATAGAACTATGTTACATCAACCCTTCTGGAATCTGGCTTCCATCTCTCCCTCTGTCTTTTTCCTCATATCTCATGCTTATTACGATGAGCTAAATTTTCCTAACATGTTGTTCGGGGGACCTTATACTTCAAATCACTATAATGTAATCTCTTCATGGACATTGGGTAAAGAATGACAGAGTAAAACAATGAAAAGAACCCAGAAAACCCCTCACTCTTTTCTGGGGTGCTAGTACTGGGGCCTGAACTCAGAATCTAGGTTCTGCCCCTTAGCTAGTATTACGTCTTGTTTTTTTTTTTTTTTGGTGGTGGTTAATTGGAGATTAAAGGCTCATAGACTTTCTTCCTGGACTGGCTTTGTATTGTGATGCTTAGATCTCAACCTCTGGAGTAGCAAGTATTACAGGCATTAACCATCAGCCCCTGGCAAACTTAACTATTAAGTAGTGACAGAGGAGCTAAAATCATAAGACTTTTTTCCTTTATGTACCTTCATGTCTTATTTGTATTCAGTCTGAAAACTTGGTAGTTCAGGATCTATGGCTTACTCTTCTTTGCATATCCAATGTTCTCTCTAGTGCCAATTTTGGTCATCTGTTCAATGAAGCTGCTTTTACAGGTTAAATAATCAAATAAATGATTTCTTTGAAAGACATGACTTCATTGGTTTGCTGATTTCATCATGACCTTAGCTTGTTGAACTGTATTGCCTTTTACTGGAGAGCTGAGGAGATTTGTTTTTATGTAAAGTTTCCTTATACATTTTCTTCAAATGTCAAGATCAAGAGCACAGGCACATTTGCTCCTGAATGTTTATCCTATTTTTCACTGATGATCAATTTAGAATGTGTCTGCTCAGCCAAGAATAAACAGAGCCAATGATCTCTTTCTCCCATATGAGCTCTTGAATTTCACTTTCCTCAGAATGAAAACTGCTTCTTGCCAATAGAGGATTTTTTATTCTGTCATTTAGAAAATGGATTTCCTTTTATCAAACCAATAACCTTTATATATACATTGTTTTCTTTTATGTGGAGCTTTGAGATCAGCTTTCACAGATTGTGTTTTGTGTTAGTGTAGGAAGGATGCCATTTGTCATGCCTTAGAGACGGAGTGACACTCCTTTCTTCTCATAACACAAGGAAAACAAGCTTCTCTGCCCAAAGAAGACAAATTGTCCTTGGGACACTTACTCTTCCTCGCAATTTCCCAGACTTGCACTACTGGTTTAAGAGTTAGGCATCTCCTTGGTTCTTTGCTTTTCATTGTTTTCATACCTCTTTGCAACCATTTATTCCATTTGGATGAAAAGATTATTTTATGGCACTTTGGAAACTGAACAAAATTGTAAAGTTATTTAGGGTTGTCTGTGGTGTTCTTTCTGTCTTTTTTTTCTGCTCAAGGCTGGTGCTCTACCACTTGAGCCACACCTCCATTTTCAGCTTTTTGCTGGGTAATCAGAGATAAAAGTCTCAGGGACTGCCCAAGCTGGCTTTGAATTATGACCCTCAGTTCTTAGCCTCCTGAGAAGCTAAGATTAAAGCCATAAGATATCAGCTCTACCTGTGTTTTTTTTTTTTTTTTTGTTGGTCGTGGGGCTTGAACTCTGGGCTTGGGCACCGTCCCTGTGCTCTTCAGCTCAAGGCAAGTGCTCTACTGCTTGAGCCACAGCACCACTTCTGGTTTTCTAGTGGTTTATTGGAGATAAGAGTGTCACGGACTTTCCTGCCTGGGCTGGCTTTGAACCGAGATCCACAGATCTCAGCCTCCTGAGTAGCTAGGATTACAGGCGTGAGCCACTGGGGCCCGGCTTACCTGTGGTGTTTTCTATCCCATTTTTAGTATCTCAAGTTCTTAGAGCAGTTATATCCTGATTACTCAGGCTTCTCACAACTCTTTCTGGACTCTTGGGACAGTGTCTCGATAACAAAACCATTCTCCTTTTCTCCTCAAGCTAAAAAGCTTACCCATTGATCATCGAGCAGAATATCTGATTAATCCTTTCAGCCTGATGTTTTATTTTTCTATGATTAAAATCATCCCTATGACACAGGTAAGGGCTTTAAGTGGCAAATTCATTAGCCAAGAACATGACTCTATGGTAGTGGTATTTCAGCAATCTTTTAAAAAAATAGTATTTTTTATTTTTTTAAAAATTTAATTTTTATTATAGAGGTGATATACAGCGGAGTTATAGTTATGTAAGTCAGGTAATCAGTACATTTCTTTTTGACTCTTGTCACCCATTTGTTCCCATGTTTCCCTCTCTCCTCCCTGCCTTCCAAATTGTATAATTCATTTCCAGCATAGTGTCTAGTGAGTATCGCTGCTGAATTAGTTCACCCTTTGCGAACCATTTCTGTGTTCTTCCTTCCCCTCCCCAAATCAGATAAACTTACATACAGGACACAGGGTACACAAACAGTGACAAAAGGGGAAAAAATCAGAAGAATTTAAAAAAAGAACCATAACCAGTACCAGAGAAAACTTCGTGTTTCCATTTCTTGGAGTTCATTTCAATAAGCATCGTTTTGTATGATCATATGCACATAGCCATTGAGCCCTTCCGATCCTTTTCTGAGAATATCTTCTTTTGGTCTCACTGTGTGAATGTCTGGAGTCCTATGTGATTTATGATATCCAAGTGTACTTTTTTTGTCTTTTACCATCCAGTATGTTTACTTGTAGATGTTTTGAGGAAAGTAAGGGAGGAAGCATAGAAATGGAGGGACAAAGGGTGAACAAACACAGCAGTGATATTCACTAGATACTATGTTGATAATGAATTATACAACTTGTGTGGGAGAAAACAGGGAAAGTAAGGAAAGGGTGACACTGTTCAAAAAGAAATGTGTTCATTAGCTGACTTATGTAACTGTCACCCCTCTGTGCATCACCTTTACACTAACAATAAAATTTTTAAAAAGACACAAAATCATTTTAAGGCAAACATAAGAATAGCCAGCAGATGGCGCTGTTGCCTTTTCATTGTTTTCAACCTCATTTTGGTGTGAAGGTGGTTGTTAATGACATTTTTCATTTTATTTGAGACCTCTACTAGGTTAATCAAGTTCACATATGCTAAATTTCAGTTTTGAATTATATATTTACTGTAGACCTTGCATAGATAATTATAAAGGGACTTTGAATGTTTTATATGACAAAGTCCACTGATTTTTATAAGTTGATAAAGTAATTTTATAACAACTATCTATTGATTCAGAATGGATTCTATTTAAATGAGATGTTAATCACTGATCTTTTTAAAAATGACCCCCAGTTACTTGTCCACTGCATTGTAAATGCCAACCACCAAGTGTCTTGATAGGTGATTTTGGAGAATGTTTACCATGTTAACATGCCCAGCCAATTTCATGGAGAAAATTTCAGTGAAATGTGTTTAGCATAAACTTTTGAAATATTATATTTCCCTATTAAATTTTCTCTCTTCAATCAAGGTTTTATTAAACTATTTCTTCTTCAAACTGTGGTCTAGGATGCATAAACCTGTATTTCTCATCTCATTTAATCATTTGCCAGATCTTACTAATTTTACTTGTGTACTATAAAATTAACCTTCTTTTCATTACAAACCTGAAAATTCTATAACATGCAACTGAAGTTCTGACAATATATACATTTCTGTAAGAAGCACTTGAATACGTTTTCAGTTTCAATGCAGTTCCATTATTTCATGAGGAAGAAATGGTAGAATTCTTGCCACATTTCTCCCATATAAAAACCATATAAGAACTAGTTATTAGTACAATGATAGTGTGTAAAGATTTCCCTTTAATAAAATTTAATCTTGTAGTCTTTTATTCAGCAGACTACAATTTTGACATTATATCTGAGAATATGTTGAATCTTTTTTCTTCTTTTAATCTGAAAAATAAAAATCTTGGTATATTACAATAAAAATATTGGTATATTACTATGATTTGATGGGAAGCAATTAAATGAGTACTTAGAGAAAATACTGCATATTTCTCATACAATGACCTCATCAATATATATCTCATGCGTCTATAAAAATGTATCACAGATTATTGTTATCCAGAACTCAAGTGTATATTAAGTACTTACTGGAAAAATCAAGATTTTCACAATCATGGGAGAGTCATAAAAATGACTTGAATCTGCTATATTCAAGAAGTTTGGTGATGTTAATTTCTAAATTTGAAAAACAAGCCTGGGAATGTGTGTATATTGGGATTACTAAAATAAGTGATCAGAGTAACTTCTAATTTGAATTTATTTTGATTAATTGTTGAAAATATTCCTAAATGGTGCTTTTGACACAGAAGTCATGGAGAGGAATGTAGTAGATCTCAGAACATTGCTGTGAATTCTGCATGTGTCATGCTGCAACATCGAACCGTATGCAAATGAGCTCTAAGGAATATAGTCAGTTTCCAAGCTGGGTGCCTGTGGCTCATGCCTGTAATCCTAGCTATTAAAGAGACAGAGATCTGAGGATCTTGGTTCAAAGCTAGCCCGGGCAGGAAAGTTTATGAGACTTTTATCTCCAATTAAGCATCAAAAAGTATGAACTGGAGTTGTGGCTCAAGTGGTAGAGCACTACCCTTAAGCAAAACAAAAACAAAAACAAAAACAAAAACTCAGGGACAGTGCCCAGACCCTGACTTTAAGTTTTAGGACTTGCTCATGCACATGTGCACACACACACATGAATAGAATCAATGTCCAGAGTAAACATTTTTCATTACTGATTAATTGTAGTGTGGTTTTCTGTGATTGGTTTATATGCTAGGTATTCTGAAGAGGCTTTTAGACATAGTATTTTATTTACTTGTAAGAGCTTTGGTACTCAGAGATACTATATTTATGTGCTTCATCTCAGAATATTATTTTTAACCATGTATAACTAATATAGACATTGATTTGAAATGTGATTTTGTTACTTTCAATCTGTCACCTTGGTTAAGAAATTTAGTCTCTCACAAATATATGTTCTCATAAAGAAAGAAAAATGCTTTAGGGTTGTTGTAAAAATTAGACTTTATGCTTTTACAGTGAACACCAATATCTGGGTAAGGAGTACCATATATACATCTATGTATCTATGTATCTATCTATCCATCCATCTATCTATTATCTGTCCATGTAGCTATCTGTCATCATCTATGTCTATTACATATATCTATATAGTCGATATGTATTGATTATATATGATGTGTATATATAATGTATATTATATATCATATGTACATAGATGCTTCTTACAGAAATGTGTACATTGCCAGATACTACAGTAGTGTGAGGCAGAATTTTCAGTATTTCAGTATATATAAATATATCTACTGTACATACAGACATATGATCATAATCTCTATGAGTAATTGTTTCTCAATGTCCTGTTAATGCAAGGTATTCTGTTGGTTCTGAGTTTATATTAAGGGTATTCATAAATAATACTAAAATAATTCATATTCATAAGTAATATTAAAATAATTCATATGTTGATTGGAACAATAATTCTTTATCTAATAGCTTTAAAATATTTTAGAATTAGTATTGGATTTGAAATCCAAAGGCTTATTAACTTTTCCTGCTGTAACTCCCTCTATCTCCCTTTTACCAACCAGGCCAGCAAAGTTGCTTCATCAGTTTTAATGTGCACTGGTTTTTCATCTTTAGAGGATAGAGGACAGCATGAGATTTTGGGACTAACCTCTTGTCCACTGATTTCTGGGTAGGGTGTATTGCATCCCAGGTGAAGTAGTTCTCATGAAATGTCATGGTAGGAATTGAACTGTACCCTTGGTGTAACATAGCATAATCTGTGGGAAAAAAGGTGGATTTATGACATGGAAAACAGTAGTGCTAAGTTCGAAACTGGCTCTCAGCTGTCAGGCCCTCTGCCTCATTATTCCCATGGTATTCCCCCCCCCCCCCCCCCCCCCCCGCCCCACATACTTCTCTGTCCTCTGGTCTTCTACCCCGACCAGTGCTTCACGAATCACTGATGGTTTAGGAAGTCACTGCCCCTAACCCCATCACAAGTTTAGGCAGTTTACTATTAGCTTCCATTTGGGCAGAAGTGAAATGATTGTTTATGTTCACACATGTGTATGTTGTTTGTCTGTAATGTTCCCATCAGTATGAGCAACCTCCTGAAGAAGAATTCATAGCCAATATTTTTGCAGCAATTCTGAATTGGTGGTGGACTCACTGGCATTGGCATGTGTGTTTGTGAGATGGGGAACTGCTGATATTTGAGAATATTTCCCAAATCACTCCCAACCAAATGTTTATGTCTAAGAAATGTGCTATTTATGATGTGCTAAATATTTATCTGTGATTTACAAATAGTACACACACACACACACACACGCGCGCACACACACACACACACACACACACACACACACACACACACCAGTGGAGGTGGGAACTTTTTGTTCTGTTTTAGGGATGAAAAAACTAAGGCTTCAAGAGTGCTTTAGTTAATCCTCTCTGTGACCTGACCTATGAGTGTTCAGATGGGAGTCAGGTGTGACTTAAACCCAGGTCTCCTCAGTATAGTGTGCATACCTGTGTCAATTTTACCACCATCTTCTGGGAGGGTTTGGCTTTGCCACTTAGATAGCTCAAGGAGAGCAGGATGGAGCATGCCTGCATATATCACTCCAGGCTCTCAGGGCCAATGATGTGTCCCCCAATACATCATGGGGAGAGGAGTTTATGCATTTGGAAGCAGCATTTAACACCTATGCAGGTAAGTTATCCCAGAGCAAGCCCATATTTGGGATTTACCCTCTTATGTTCAGACATCAGGTGGGAAGATGAATTAACACTAACTAAACATGATTAGCTCAACATCAGAGAGGAGGAATCTAGATGTTAGAATTCTCTTTGATATAAATTTGTTGATCATATAATTCAGTTATGAATGCGATTAACATCAGGAACAGCTTTTCTGTGGTCCTTAGGCAGTGGTTCTCTCTCATTCCTCTACAACATTTTGGGGTGATTTCAGTCATCTCAGTGAATGCCATGATTGGGTGGGTGGGAGTGAAGGGTATAGTGTCAATTAAATGCACAAAAAGTGTCAATACATGTATAAGAATGTGCAGAATACTTTCACTTGCTTTGCTTTGCTGCCATACAACTCCATACGGGATAATGGTGCCACAAGGTTATGTGTGAATAATTATTTGATAGAACCTGAAGAGAAACTCAAGGCTGACATTGGACAGGTGAGTGATGTTGGTATAGATAGAGGGAAAGACTTTTTCCAAACACAAGGATTGGTGCTGATGGAGTGTACTGTTGAGGGGCTGATAGAATAAGCCAGAATGTAAGGTCAAGGGAAAGAAGATAGAAATCTTCCTCTTTAGAATTTGTGACATCCAGTGTCCCAAGACAGCAAGTCAGGCCTGTGGCAAGTTCTGAAAGGAAAGAGCCAGACAGAATGTCTGCTTAACTGAAGAACACTATGGCATAGGAACAGCAGTGTAAGTGCTGGACCCCAGGGCTTTTTAGAGGGTAGAGAGACATTGAGCTACAATACTCAGCCCTCACCTCCACTTCTTGAGCGTGGTTGACATTACTAGGTAGCCTGAGTCAAATGCTTGAGGCGATGTCTTTGAGACATGCAAAGGGTCACACATTCTATCTCCTTGAGTGGGGCCTGGATAATTGAATGGGTGTGTAACAGTGCTGCTGAATCAGACAGGCTAAGCTTAGTGTTATAGCTGTTTCCCCCACCCTTCTTCCAGTTTGATCCAGTATGAAGATGTATGCATTACCCTTACAACTGTGTGGCATCTCACTGGTGGGCCTACTGGTAATTCAAGTATCTATGTCTTCAGTTGTATTTTCTGTAATTAGAGATAAAGAGTTTCAACAGTTATCAACAGAAGATACTCTATGCTTTTAAAATGTTAGTATTTTCGTCACATGTAATGACAAAATCAAATATATAGTAGTGTGACAAAGGGTCAGATCTCCTTTGACGTTAATTAGCAAAGTATCAATCTGGGAGTGTGGTCAGGTAATAGTGGGCTTGCCTATGAAGTATCCCGTGTTTGAAAAATTATAAAATATAATTATTTAAATTCAGGAAGGAAGGGGGAGAGGTTGATAGAAATATACTGCCTGGTATAAATAGGAGTAAGAAGTCCTGGTATTCTATTGAACACCTGAGTGACTATAGATGAATGTGCTGTATGTTTCAAAAGCTAGAAGAAAGGATTTTGAACATTTTTATCAGGAAGAAATAAATGTTTGAGGAGGCAGCCATGCTTGAGTTGAACATTGCACAGCCTGTTTGTGTATCGAAATGTTGCATAGAAACCATTCAGTTTTAATGCTTTTATGAATGTTAAAATTAAACGAAAGGCCGGGCACCGGTGACTCAGGACTGTAATCCTAGCAACTCAGGAGGCTGAGATCTGAGGATTGAGGTTCAAAGCCAGCCTGGGCAGGAAAGTCTGTGAGACACTTATCTCCAATAAACCACCAGGAAACCGGAAGTGGTGTTGTGGCTCAAGTGGTAGAGCGCTCACCTTGAGCTGAAGAGCCCAGGCCCAGAGTTCAAGCCCCATGACCAAAAAAACAAAAACAAAACAAAACAAAAACAATGGAAGAAAAAGTTGAAAAAATGTACAAACTCATAGAGTTGCAACCTCCAAGTCTTCAGGTTTTTTTTCTCCACACATAAGGTTTTAGAGTACTTCCCACACTACAATTTCTTTCTATGTAGTCTGTGATTACCACTTCTTTTTACCCTCAGACATAAGCTTTTATGGTTGGCCTTTTGTGGTCTGTTTTTAGTATTGATAGCTTAGACTGAATTTTCAGCTTCTGGCATTTGGCTCACATGGTGATTTTTTTTTTTTTTAAATCTTGTTCCTCAAGAGTGCTTTCTTAAAATAAAATTAGTCTCCCTTTTGTTTTCAGCATGATTGCATCTTATTATGTAATTAGGGTAAACACATGCAGTCAGAACTAAGTAATAAATATTAGGTTTTAGCTTCATACTTTTTTTTTTGGAGAGTAAATGTCTCCGGGTAGAGCTTTATAATTTATGCCTGTAAATACCCTTTGCTGTATTGTGTATGTGCAGGAACTCCATAGTTATTTGTTGAATTAATGAAATATTTTAAAAATGCTGCGCAAACCTCACCCAGAATATGCAATTCTTTCAGAGACCAGAAATACTTTTCAAAGGTGCTTCAAACCACATTACATTTAGGCCACGTTATCAGTTTAGGACAAACTGATTTATCAAAGTCATTTTTTTTTTTTTTTTTGGGTCTGGTCGTGGGCCTGAATTCTGGGCCTGGGAACTGTCGCTCAGCTCTTCAGCTCAAGGCTAGTGCTCTACCACTTGAACCACAGTGCCACTTCTGGCTTTTTTCCTTTTTGCTTATGTGGTACTGAGGAATTGAACCCAGGGCCTCATGCATGCAAGGCAAGCTCTCTACCACTGAGCCACCTTCCCAACCCCCGACAAACTGATTTATCAAGCTGCATGCTTGGCTCAGTGATAGGGATGAGAACTTTACTGGCCCTTGGAAAAAAAATGCTTCTTATAGGTCATAAGTTAGGTCATTTAGTCACTACCAGTTTTGTGTTTTGGATGTTATTTCTTTAGATTTGATCTGGTTTCACTCTTGTATATTTGAAGCTTATTTAGGAGTGTGTCAGAACAGGACGTCTCTCCAGTCTGAATTGTTAGCCTTCAGGGCAGGGACCATGCTGTTATGTTATATTCAGCCCATGCAGTTATGTTTTATGCTGTTTGTGGTATAGCAGTGGGCTGCCCAGGTAACAAAGGATGGTGATCAGCAACCTGGCTTCTCAGTCTGGACACCAGGTGCTGGAGAGCACTTGCCATCTTTCTCTGATTTTTTTTTAATCATCCGGCTAATACTAGTCTTCATCTTGTTATGAAACCTTCTTTTCTTTTACTTTTACTATACTCTTTGTCTTGTATGTAAGTTTATCTGATTTGGGGAGGGGAAGCACAGAAATGGTGAGACAAAGGATGAACCAATTCAGCAGTGTGACCCACTGGACACTAGGTTGGAAATGAACTATACAACTTGGGAGGAGGAGGATCAGGAGGGGCAAAACTGGGAGAGAATGGGGGTGGTGGTGACACTGTTCAAAAGGAAATGTACTCATTACCTGACTTATGTAACTGTAACCCATTACAGTAAAATTAAAAAAATTAAAAAACCCATATGTCCTATAACCTAACTTCCCTACTTTTGTTTTTTAAGCATTCCACTTAAAGTATACCTTGTTATACTTGCGATTTTTATATTCAATATGCAGAAGAATCACTAGCTTATAAAAGAATGTGATAAAGGCTCATTAAATCAAATTGGCTTGGTACTTTTGACAGAGGGTAATCAGGTAATTGAGAACAGATTAAGATCTTGGATCTCCATTTCCTCCCCTCTTCTTAGAGGAAGAGTAGATGCCAGTGGCCCTTTGTCTTCTAGAATCTAATGTGGTTTGGGGTTGCCCTGGACTTCAAAGCCATGGCATTGATTAAAATGACAGATTGGTAAAGACAATTAAGTTTGTAATTAAGTTTGGTGTCACCTTGGGTTTGCGATTTTGCCCTTTGAGGAATGCTGGGTTCTCCTTTAATTGGAGAAGTTTGAGCCACAAAGGGTCAGAGACAAGGTAGGTCACTGGGAGTGGGAAGACTCTTACTTCTTTCAAAAAGTAGACTTTTCTGATGAGGGCATGTGGAAGGCCTATAAAACACCTGTTTTAGTGCTTTTACTGGATATTTTGCCCTTACTGCTCAATGCCAATGTAACAGGAATAAGAAACTATGTTCTGACAGTAAAAACATCCATTTGCGAGAGATGGTAAATTTATTGGGAACACTTCAGGGCTGAAGCATATTTGTAACTGTGAGATATGGCTTCAATTATTAATCATCATGATAAACCGAGGAGAAGTGACTCTGATGTGCTAGATTAATGGTTCTTGATTTTAGTACCCCAAACTGAAATCATCTTGTACAGGAAGACATTTGCAGGATTTTCAGTGATTCATCCCTGGCTATTTTAAAGCCCCAGAGCAGTGGCTTTTAATTACCAGAGATTTCATTTTACCTTCTTCTAGGGTTGTTATTTTTGAAATGTGGCAAGAATATTCAAATCACTACAACTCAAACACTTGGAACTAAAGTTAATCTCTAGCTGTGTTTAATCTCTTGGTCTCTCTATAGACCAGTGGGAAATGAAGAAGGAGAGGCATTAGTTTTTGAACACGTACTATATTTTAGGAATGTTAGCCAAACAGGATGATTCCCTTTCACGGATGAGAAATCTGAGACCTAGAGTAGTTAAATGTTTTTCCCAAGACTGCCACACTTGTAAGTCAGCCAGGATCCTAACCAGCCTGAATGACTGCCTCTTTCATAGAGATTTTCTCCTGGTTTTTCACTTATTTAAACCTCTACAGCAGATTTCTTCTCGTAGGTATTTACATTGGTGTTACAGTTATATAAAATTTAGCTTCTTCTTGTTAGACTATGTCCTTCTTAATGAATAGAATTGTGTCCTTATATTTCCAAAGCACTTGATCTAGTGTTTTCGTGTGTGTGTGTGTGTGTGTGCATGTATGTGTGCGTGTGCTTACCAGTAGTGGTGAGCTTGAACTTAGGGCTTGGACATTGTCTCTTAGCTTTATTACTCAGGGCTGGCCCTCTACTGCTTGCCTCTACTGCTCTGGCTTTTTGGTGGTTAATTGGAGATAAGAATCTAATAGACTTCCCTGCTTGGGCTGGCTTTGATTGAGATTCTCAGATCTCAGCCTTCGGAGTAGCTAGGATTATAGGTGTGGGCTATTGGTACCTGGATATATAATTTCCTTTGCACATAGTAGATGCTATATAAATATTTACTGAAAAATGTTAGTAACCTCATATTCCTTCCTCCTTGATATGGATGTAGGGTCAGAACTAGTTTTTCCTATAATAATGTTCATGGCTTAAGCTGAAATTTTTACAATTTTTCCTATAATACTGTTCATGGCTTAAACTGAGATTTTTACAATTTTTACATCTATCAATGTTTTCATTAAAATATACCAAGACAATAATAGGTTAGAAGTATAATTTCTTTTCTTAAAGTATAGGACAAAATATACAGCAGGAAAATAGACATAGCAAGGTGACTCTTAAGAAGAAAAGGTGACAATGTGTTTGTAATGTGGGTTAGAATGTCCTAATGCCTTAAGAAAGGATTAAAGCAGAATTGTAAAGTCTGAGGAGAGATGATTTTGAACTTGGAAGGATCAGGGAGGCATTCATGAAAAGAGAGGACATTTGACCTAGAACTTAGGAATATGAGTCTGTTTTGACAGATTTTAAGGGAAGGCACTCCAGGCACAGGAAAGAGTTTCAGAACAGTCATAGAAGCAGAAATGTCACAACTATGACTGGCTTAATATAACTGAAAGCAAGTCATGCTAAAGGTACTGAGAAAAACAGCACAAAGGAGGATGCTTTGGAATAAAGCTTGGCGGGAGCCTTGTACAAGATGATATTTAAGTTCCTTTTCCAATAATTTTGTGATCATGTAATTCTCCGAATGCCATGACCAAGCACTTGGGTTTTATTAAGTAAGCAATTGTGAGCTTCAAAAATATTTTCAGTTGTGACATTTTATCTTCATTTGATAGTCTTATAAGTGCCAAGAAGTGACACAATCAGAGCTGTGCTTTATAAACACAGATTTTTAGATTATTTTGACAGCATTATGTAGCACTGAAGTGGAAAGATACTGAAAGTTGGGAGGCTTTGCAATAATGTAGAGTAGAAAAATCACATAAATGATACTATTAGAAAATAGTATAGAGCTGACTGCTGGTGGCTCACACCTATCATCTGAGCTAACAAAGAGGATGAATGAAGATGAATATGGATGGCGGACACAGTTCACTGGCATGTATGAAGATAGAACAAGGAAGCCTGTTGACATCGGTTTAAAATGTGGGGAGCTGGGTAACGGAGAGTGATGAAGGAAGTGAGCTTGATTAGGATACAGTGTATACATGCATGGAAATGTCATAGTGAAACCCTCCTTGTACAACTAGTGTATGCTAATAAAAAATAAGCAAGAACAGTGCTGATGGCTCACATCTATCAGCCTAGCTACTTGAGAGGCTGAGAATGAATGAGAGGGCCTGGTTCAAGGGCAGCTGACATAAAGTTCACAAGACCTCTCCTTATCACAAAGCTGAGTGCAGTGACTTGAATCTGTCATCTTAAACTAGGTAGAAGGCTGAGATTGGCTGGATTGCAGTGCCACACCAGCCTACACAGAAGTCTCACAGAATGAGACTGTCTCATTCTGAATTCATGGCTGAATTCATGGCACGGTGCCCATGACCTGCACTGGCAGGAATGTCCATTTATCTCAGTTAACCACCAAAAAGCCAGAAATTGAACTGTGGCTCAATTGGTAGAGCACCAACCTTGAGTGCAAAAGCTAAAGGTCCTGAGTTCAAGCCCAACTACAACTACACACACACACACACACACACACACACACACACACACACACAAAGTCGCTGGATTGTGGCCAAGCATGTAGTTTAGTGGGAAGTAAGACCTCATCCTGAAAATAACCAGTGAGAAACAGGCCTAGAGGCATGGCTTAGTGGTAGAACTCCAAGCAAGAGGCCCTGAATTCAAACTACAGCACTGCCAAAAAAGAAAAGGAAGAAATAGTCTAAGTAAAAAAATAGATTAGTAAACAGCACAGTCTAGATTAAAAAATAGTATAGTTTTGGAGCCGTGATATAAAGTATCAATGGGAATGAAGGATTAGAAACAAATTTAAGAATAATTATAGATTAGTATTCTATACTGCAAGCAATTGTGTATATCCTGGGGAGGTGTTGGAGAAGAAGAATTCAAAGATAATTTTAGAGTTTGGAGACTTGGGATTTTTTTTTTCTGTGTGGGTGTGTGCTGGTGCTGGGGCTTGACTTTAGGGCCTGGGTCTTGTCCTTAAGCTTTCTTGTATTCTGCCACTTGTACCATAACTTCACTTCCAACTTTTTTCTGGTTAATTAGAGATCAGAGTCTCCTTGGCTTTCTTGACCCAGCTGGCTTCAAACTGCAATCCTTAGATCTCATCCTCCTGAGTAGTTAGCATTATAAGTGTGAGCCAGCTTGAAACATACTTTGTGTGTGTTAATACTTTTAAAAATATATACATTTATCTAATTTGGGGAGTGGAAGGGGAATAACAAAATTCTGAAACAAGAACACAAGATAACCCATTGCAACAATGATACTCACAAGACTATGTTGGGAATGGAGGAAGAAGAAAGAATTGTAGGAAAATACCAAAGGAGGCGGTACAGTGTTCCACAAGAAATGTAGTCATTAACTTACTTGTGTAACTGTAACCCCTGTGTACAGCATCTTTACAATCAAATAAAAATTTAAAAATTATTTTATTGATTATAAAGGTGAGGTACAGAGGAGTAACAGTTACACGAGTAGGGTAATGAATACAGTGTGGAACACTGTTACCCCCTCCCTCATTTTCTCACAACTCCCCTCCCCCTCAAGTTGCAAAGTTCATTTCCAACATAGTGTATTTTCAATCTCACTGTTGCATTGGTTCACCCTTTGTCCTTTGTCTCACCATTTTGTGATTCCTCTTCCCTTCCCCAAACCAGACAGATGTATATACAAGACACAGGGCACCAAAATAAAAACCAATGACAACAGCGGATAAGCCAAAGGGGGAAAATAATAAAAGAAAAAAAGAAATAACTACACACAGTACATTGAAAACAAAACAAAACAACAAAAACCCTCTTGTTTCTATATCTTGGAATTCATTTTGATTAGCATCATTTTATATGGTCATATGTATATAGCTATTGAGCTATTGTGGTCCTCTGCTAGGACTACCCTAGACAGATTCTAAAAGCTATGGAACACTTCATGAATTTACGTGTCATCCTTTGCACAGGGGCCATGCTAATCTTCTCTGTGTTGTTCCAATTTTAGTATGTGGGCTGCCAAAGCGAGTACTAAAACATACTTTTAATATGCTGTCTCCCTGCCAGATAGTATATCCAGTACTTAGAATGAATTGATGAATGAGCAGCTGTTTTTAGGGATCTTTAAAAACAGAATAGTGTACTAGGGTGAAATCATACGTTCTCTGATAGAGCAATATTGAGAAACAAACTAAATTTGACCAGGAAGTAAATTAACCATGGCTTCCTGGAGGTGTTACAGCTGAGAATTTTGAAGATAAAAAGAAAAAATGATAGACAAAAAGAGAAGGATTGTTAAATGGATGGGAATTCCATTCTATGGGAAGGTTTAAAGACATATTCAAAAAATAGTTTGCAGAGCTGTAAAGCAGGATGTATTTAGAGAATTCTGTGACACTGTCAGAAAAGTGAACAGAAGATGGATTCATGTGAGTCTCAGCTTTAAATAAGGACTCATAACTGCTTCCTGAAAGTTGTTGAGAACAAATGTAGGATTTTTATGCAAGAGGTTACCTTACATTTCATGAAGTTTATTTTGGTGTAAGGATATAAAATGAACTTGAGTAAGGCAAGATTGGAAGCAGAGAAATCTGTTAGATACTACAACTGCTATCTGGAGAAGTGGATAAAAGCTTAAATAAAGCTAGAAAAGAATAGATTGAAAGATCATTATTAAGAATGTGGCCAGTCTGGAATTTGTAGCCTGGTTGAAGAATATGTGGTTCAAATGTTTATGTGTTTACTTACATCAGTCACTTGGAAGACAGAAGTAAAGATTTGTTTTTCAGGAAAAGAAAGCCAGAAAACTGACAGATATTAACATTTTGACATTCTATAAGTAGAATTTTTTGGCAATTATTTCTTTTTTCTTTATTTTTCCTTTTGTTTAAGTAGAAATGTTTATTAGGTAACTTAGCTGACTTTTTTTAAAGCAAGAGATATAGATTTGGAATTTACTTATCAGATGATGCCAGAGGCATGCATACCCAACCAAAACGTGATGCTGAGGACTGAAGCTAGAGTTCTTGGGAAGACATTTAAGTGTGAACTCAAGGAACACATGGAAGAAAAGAGTAAAGATAGCAGTAATACCAGAGAAGAGCAATGTAATGAAAAGAGAAGAATTCAAAGGCAGAGGAAAGGTCAAGAGGGTCAAAGTTGCAAACAGGTAAACCAAGAATGTCAGAAACACTTTTAAAGCATTGCGGTTGGCATAAAGATATAATCACCAACCTTTGGCTTGAGCAGCTTCAGTAAAGCAATGGCAGGTCTGAATTTCTGATTGAATTGTGTCCAGCTGAGTTAGGAACTGAAGATGAAACTGCAGGCTGAGAACAGATCAAAAGTCTTGGGATCAAAGTTTGGATGTTGGCCCAAATGAACAGCATCGAGAGATTCCCAGAGACAGGATCATCCAGCTAACAAACAGGAGGCTTATGAAGATTCTTTTGAAATATGGCATGGTTTTTACCTGCCATGGTTCTACTCAGGACAGTTTAAAGGCATTTTGCAACTTCTGACACCACATTTTGGAGACATATTTTCTACTAACCTATCATTTCATGTCCAGTGGGCAAATCAGATATCCTGAGCAGTTACACGCAACTGCCCATCTGGCTTTAAGCAGGTGAGAACTCAGCAGCACAGTAAGGTTAAGTGTCTGTGCGAACAAGAGTTCTTCATCATACTACACAGGCCAGAAATCAATAAGTGCTTGACAGCCTGGTAAGCATCCTTTTGATGATGGATCCAGTGCCACTGCAAGTACTTAAATGCCTTAGCAATATTTGTCTTTTGTGAAAGAAAAACATGGTTGTATACTGGATGTCCTGAGAAGGCTTGATGCTTTTGCTTTGCTTTCTGGGGGCACAGTAAGATTCATGTACCACATTTTGAAGGATGCAAACCTAGCAATACTGGTGAAGAAGATATTCTTAGAAATTCTAATTTATTGAGAGATGGGCAGGAGACAAGGCTGCAGTGTGGAGATGTCTAGCTGTGTAGCCTGGTTTCTGATTATAGGCAGCATGCTTTCTTTTTTTTTTTGGTCGGCTGTGGGGCTTGAACTCTGGGCTTGGGCGCTGTCCCTCAGCTCTTCAGCTCAAGGCGAGCGCTCTATCACTTGAGCTACAGCGCCACTTCCGGTTTTCTGGTGGTTTATTGGAGATAGGAGTCTCACGGTCTCTCCTGCCCAGGCTGGCTTTGAACCGCGATCCTCAGATCTCAGCCTCCTGAGATTACAGGCGTGAGCCACCAGCGCCTGGCTCAGGCAGCATGCTTTCTAACTTGGTAAAAACCGCTCTGGAGTTAGAGCCAGCAGTCATACACAAACCTTCTTACCTACCTGTCCCCTTTAGTTACCTTCTTTCTGTGATCACTAATCTTCACCCCTGCTCATGGCTACATTCCTGAGTCCCTTCCATCTAGGAGCATTGTGTCTTCCAGTGAACCCAGAGCTGAATTTTGCCCTCCCTGTTGGATCACATCCTGTCTGTAACAAAGTTTTAGTCTGCTTCTGTTACTGTAACAAATAAATGGGATACATCAATTTTATAAAGGGGAAAGAAGGGTTGAGTTACCACCATTCACCTCAAGGTCATCATTCTAAACACCAGAAGTCCACCCCCACCATTAGGTCCTATGACTTAAGTTTCTACCAATTCCTAATAACCTCAACACATTGGCCTTTGGGATACAGGGATAAACTGTAGCATAGAGAGTATACTCATCTGCAGAAATAGATCTTGTTAATACATACTTAGGTAAAAGGTTTTGGTAGTACTGGTATTAGAACTCAGGGCCTGTGTTTGCCAGAGTGGTGCTCTATCACTTGAGCCATAAGTCAAGTCCTAGGGCTTGAACTCAGGGCCTGTGTACTGTCCCTAAGCCTCTTTGTGCTCAAGGCTAGCACTTTTCCACTTGAGCCATAGAGCCACTTCCAGCTTTTTCTGAGTAGTTTATTGGAGATAAGAGTCTCACAGACTTTCCTACCTGGGCTATCTTTAAACCACAATCCTCAGATCTCAGCTTCCTGAGAAGCAGAAGCCAGTGGCTGAACTGTGGATTTCTATATGGAATTGTGGTTACTTGGTGAAAACCCTTAACCAGAAAAACGTTTCTTTCTTTCTCTTTCTTTCTTTCTTTCTTTCTTTCTTTCTTTCTTTCTTTCTTTCTTTCTTTCTTTCTTTCTTTCTTTCTTTCTTTCTTTCTTTCTTTCTTTCTTTCTTTCTTTTCTTTTCTTTTTTTTTTTTGTTCTGGGCTGGTTTGATTTTTCCTCTATTAGCCACTAAGCTGTTTATCCTTTGCTCCTCTTCTGTGTGTCACATGTTATTTTTTTCCTCCCAAATCTTCTGTTCAATGATATAATTTTCTTTTTCTTTTTTTCCCTCCACAAGAATTTTGTTTATGGCCACAAAGACTTTCATAGCACTTGACCAAACTCAGAACTATTTATTACAAAAAGGCTAAAAGCTATACAAAAAAGCTAACCAGAATAAAGTCTTTATTTAAAAGGGGGGAAAAAGAGATCAAACCAAAAGATGGAATTCATTAACAAAATATAGAAATGAAAGCCAAATGACAGGATAAAAATACAGCTCAGAAATGTAAGAAACTTTGATTCTGTCCTTCGAACTTGCTGCTACTGGCCCTCTTTGTCAAGGATATAATTTTTTTTTGCTAACAGATTATTTGATTGTTTTCATTGACAATTGTAAAAAATGTTTATTTTATTTGTTAAAACATTGGTACTTACTTTCTTCTTGCTCCTGAAAAAGGCTAGTGATTGCCTTCCCGTTGTTCCATCAGTTTCAATCTCCATGGTTCTTGTGTTCATTTCTCCCAGGCAGCACTCTGTGTCCTGAGCTGAAATACATTTTCCTCACTGTGTCTTAAGTCCTAGACATAAGGCTGTGGAATGAGCAGGTGCATTTTTTTTCTAGCACTGTCTTGCCTGCTGCAATGTCTTTAGCAAGCCGCTTGATAGTGATATGCTTCAATGTTCTTATCTCTGCCATGGGATTGTTCCTGTAACTACCTTGTAGGTGGTGAGATGTTAAAGGGCCAGTGCTATACAAAGGGCCTAACACAGTACCACCACACAGTATGAGTTTTGGCATGTTCACTGGCTGAGTCCTAGACTGAATCTTTGTGCACTTCTCCCATCTATTTAGTGAAACTGAAATTCTTTGATACTTCCCATGTCATACTATCAAATCTCCTCTTTTCCTAGAGCAGCAGCCCAGAAGAAATTCCTTTTCAAATATTTCTATTCAAATATTTGTGCTGGTTATTGCTTCTCTGGACAAAGATTCTATATTTCTTTTGTTTTACTTTTTCCCAGAAGGTATATTTCACTTCTTTTACCCTTCTCTTTCTCTTTCTTCATAGTTTCTTGTCTTTCTTTTGAAAGAAATATCTGTCCTAGTGTTTTAATTTTCTGTTGTACAATAAATCACCACAAGCTCCATTTAAAATAGCACATCTTTATTGTGCTGGCTGCCAGTGCTCAGGAGTCAAGGCTTAACTGGTCTTCTGCTGAGGATCTCATAGGGCTGAACCAAGATGTTGCGTAGGCTGTTTTTAAATCTGGAGACTAGTCTGGGAAAATGTGCTTCAAAACTCATTCAGGTTGTTGGCAGAATTCATTTCCTTGAGGATGTATAACTGACAGCTCAGGCTTCATTCTGGCTGTTGCCATGGCTTCCTTAGCATCTTTTTTTTTCGCCTTTCCAGTTGTGGAACTTGAACTCAGGGCCTGGGTGCTGTCCCTGAGCTTTTCTGTTTAAGGCTAGCACTCTACCACTTGAGTCACAGTGCCACTTCTAGTTTTTTTTCCGAGTAGTTTATTGGAGATGAGAGTCTCACTGACTTTCCTGCCCAGACTTTGAACCGTGATCCTTGGATCTCAGCCTCCTGAGTAGCTAGGATTATAGGCATGAGCCACTATCACCTGGCTCTTAGTATCAGTCTTTGCTTTATCAAGATGACAAGGAGAATCTGTCATTCCAGTCTGCTAAGTTGTGACCTTACATGTTACAGTATACACATGGGAGTGGCATCTCAACCCCTTTGCTGTGTTCTGTTTGCTAGAAGCAAGTCATAAGAATCTTCTATACTAAGGTATGAACACTAGAAGTGGGCAGTCTGTCAGATTAGAGGCTGTTCACCATGCCACGAGACCAGATATAACACTAAAAGCCACACTAAAAATCTCCACAAGTGTAGTCTTGTTAGTTCCATGAATAAGCTATCAAGATATGGTGCCATATCTGGAATTTTTAGAAAAGTTCAATTATAATAGGAAGTGTGGCTTGACAGTGCTTCCTTTGCAAAGCACCCTTGAAGCTTATAAAGCTTAGGACAAGTCAACAAAATTTTCAAAGACCTTTCAGGAAATGAGGTAAGGATGTTGAGATTTGAGTGCAATAGAAAGTACTTGAGATAACCTAGGTGGGTAATATGATCTTAAGCTGGTTAAAGTAGAGAAAAAAAACCCATTTTGCTTTTACTCAGCAATTTGCTAGAGTGGTCGAGGCGATTTTGTATCGTTTCCAGTAAATAGCATCATGGTTTTGTGCAGCAGAGCTGCGTGGTAGTGAAGCAGAACAAGAAAAAATAAAATTTAACCATGCATAGGGTTTGGTAATACAAGAACAGTAGAAATTTACAGGGTAGGAAATGCTAAGTTTTACTGCAATTTCTTGTATCTAGTTGAAATAGTTATTTTTTTTCAATTTTAAGTTACGAGTATTTCAAACATAAAAAAATAATGTATTAGGCAACTACCTATTCCCAGTCATATTTAATAGATGTTAAAATTTCATCTTTTCTTTTTAAAAGTAGCTAAAACCACATGTCCCATCATTTTTCTTTTCCTTTATTCTCCCTTAATGAAGATTTGAGGTTTACAGTTATTATAATATCTATTTAACTGTGTCACTATGTATAATCTTAGAATGTCATTTTGAAAGGAAAGAATTCTTTAGCACAGTTATTAGCAAGTAATAAAAAAAAAAAAAGAAAAGAGAGAAGAATTGGAGCAACCTTTGAGGAAAATGACAAATGCCCAGATGTTTTGTTGCAACATGAATGTGCCTGATTTCAGAGTAGGCATTAGAATGCTTTAATGTCCAATTGGCTTAAAAGGTTAAGGGCAGAGAAACAAATGAACTCTTTTGTGGAGAAGTTAAATTGCAAGGCAAAGGGGGCTCTTGTCTAGCATGAGTTAGAGGGGATAATTATTCATTAGGGAGTTTGAAGTCTGCCCAACCACATTCATTAGACAGTTTCCTGCTTTCTGTCATAATGGACATTAAGTTTTTCTGTGTTCAATTAGAGTGAATTCTGTTTTTTTTTTTACACTAAGATTTATTTTCTGCTTTTATATATTCTGGCCTTTGTTCTTTTTTTTTCTCCTTGGATTTTAACAGAGTTAGCATAAGTGTGTTGTGGACTGAGAGTTGGTATCTCTTCTTCCCACTCATATGGTGAAATCCTAACTCCTTTTTGAAGGAGATGGACCTTTGGAAGGCAATAAATCATGATGATGTAGCTCTTGTGGATGGAATTAGAGTCTGTGTAAGAGCAGACATGAGAGACCTGCTGTCCACCCTGGCAGGGCACCCTGAAGGTGTCTGTCTGCACATCCAGAGGAAGGCCTTTACTGGATCCTACCCTAGTAGCAACCTGACTTCAGATTCCCAGCCTTGAACTGAAGAATAAATTTCTGCTGTTTAAGCCTTCTGGTTCATGGCAGTTTGTTATAGCAGCCCAAGCTGACTCGGGGAAATAAAATCTCAAAACAGTATAAGTTATTCCTTAAATAATATACTCCAAAAAATCTAGTATACATAGAAATCAAGAAATTGTCAACCAAGTATAAGATATTTAAATACAAGATACCTAAAACATGTTTAGAAAAGCTGACACATATATTTTGTTATAACCATTTCCAAATCCAGAAATTTAGGATGTCAAAAAAAATTACTCAACCCTGTGTCTTGTATATGCATTTATCTGATTTGGGGAAGGGGAGAGGAATCACAAAACGATGAGACAAAGAACCAGTGCAACAGTGATATTCACAAGACACTATGTTGGAAAAGAATTTTACAACTTTTTGGGGGGAGGTGAGCTGAGGCAGGAGGGAAAGTGGGAGAAAACAAGGGAAGGGGAATTGGCAAGTTACTTATGTAACTGTAATTCCTCTGTACATCACCTTTATAATAAAATAAAATAAAAAAAACAATTACTCACTACTCAAGAGTCTGAGATCTAAGGATCATGGTTTGAAAATAGACTAGGCAGGAAAATCTATGAGACTTTTATTTCCAATTAACCAAGCAAAAACTGGAAATGGTAGAGTGTTAGCCTTGAGCAAAAAAGCTCAGATACAGTACCCGGGCCCTGAGATCAAGCCTCAGGACTGGCACACACACACCATTTCTCAGTTTGTGGTGTTTGGAAGACTTATTTGGCAACCTAATACACTCAAAGAACATGGTGTTTTGACAGATAAACATTCTGTCTATCTAGGTATGAGATGACCTCTAGATTTCAGTTTGGTATCCTCCCAGATTAAACCATATGACCTGGCCTTGTCTTTTGGGGATTCTCAGCACATTTTTCCCTCTTCCTTAAATATGATGTGTGATTAAAAGCTTCTAATAGAGCTGAGGATGTAGTCTAGCCTAGTACGAACAAAGCTCTAGGTTTGATCCTGAGCAGTGCAGAACGAAAGTAGAGAACACACACACACATGTCTTTAGCAATGAACAAACTAACCATACAAAGCAATGCATATGAGAAAGTGAATGTGCAAATCTGGGAAGTTGTTAGGGGCGGAAGTGGATGGGAATGGATTACGTATGCAGTTACTGTATTATATAATGGAATTTGAATCCATGTAACCACATGTGCACTAAGAAGCTACTTTGTGCCAGGTACTGTGCTATGCTAAAGAGGAAAGGCAAACAAATTCTTACCAATCAAGATGGAAGCAATCATCAATTCAATAAGGAGTTTTATTCTTGTAGTCCAACAATAAGTTTGACCCCAGTAGGTGATAGGCTGGATACTTTGGAAAATGATTATGCCATCGAGATACTTAAAGGGAGTCTTAATAATTGAATAGATAAGCAGGTTAAATGAACTTATTGACAGATTGAGACTCACAGAGATGTTTCTGGATGTTAGACATGGGTTGACCACATATTATTGAAAATCAACCTGGGTGATTTTCCCTGAGTCTGGCATTGGTCAGCAAAATTCTACACAAAGATTCTCTGATGGTGGTGATGTTATTTGTCCAACTCAAAAAGAAGGAAAAGGCTCTTAATGTTTTCCGCTGGGGTATATGTAAGACTCTATATTATGAGTGTCCTCTAGCATGTGATTTCGGATAAACTAAAGGAAAGTGACATTGGACTCTAGGGATTTACTCCTCCAAAATGAGCCTCAAACAACTAGAAACTTCCTTTGATAGGAAAAATAACGGAAACTAACAGGTTTCATACTCATCTAGAATTGAAATGGAAATCTCAAATGGAAAAAAAGACAAGGGTCATTTGTGAAAGGCAGAAAATTACACTTGCATGTTTTGTGTTGTCCTATTGTGAATAATAAGAACATCTTTTATGCTCTTTTCACTTAGGGGAGATTGTCCCCTGAGTATTAGGGCTACAAAAAATGGACAAATTACCTTTTCTGCTCTGGTGTGAGAGCATGAACAAATCGATCAATGATGGAATAGAAGAATGAACAAGATTCTGAGAAGGTATGAGAGCAAGCACCCAACTTTTCCTGGAGAGGCTAGCCAAGTCTTTTCTATGAGGATAACATTTGAATGCATTCTTGCAGAGTGAATTAATTTTCCAGCATCATTACCAGCTAGTGAGACAGTATGAAATAAATGGGAGAAAATTTTGAAGAAGCCAGGAGACCACAGAAGTTATGTGCACAAAAGATGGCATGAACAAAAATTCTGGAAAGAGGGGCTGGGAAGGTAGCTCAGTGGTAGAGCGCTTGCCTTGCATGCATGAGGCCCTGGGTTCGATTCCTCAGCACCACATAAGCAAAATGAAAAAAGCCGGAAGTGGTGCTGTGGCTCAAGTGGTAGAGCGCTAGCCTTGAGCTGAAGAGCTGAGGGATAGCGCCCAGGCCCAGAGTTCAGGCCCCATGACCCGGACCCCCCCAAAAAAAACATTCTGGAAAGATGTTCTGGTGCTCCTTTGGAGTTTGGATTTCAACTTGTGGACATCAGGGGCCTCTGAGGATGGAAGGTGGGAAGGAGTAGATGATGCCACAATTGGATGATCCATTAGAAACTTGTACTACCATTTTGAAGAGAAATGATGAGAGCTGGGACCAAGACAGAGCAGCAATACCAGGCTAGTCTCTGTTTTTGACTTTGTAGATCATGGTTTTACTAATCCAAATAGAAGAGAATAATGGGTGTGGCTTTAGACTTCTTGAGTTTGGGATTCTATGGAAGATCTGGTGGAGAATACCATTAAGCATCTGGTAAAATAAGCTTAAGGTTCAGGAGACAGATTTTCTGTGAAGATAATAGGTTATAGAGCCACCACTGTACAGAAAATATTGTAGCCACAAATGTAAATTAGATTGTACAAGATGAGTGTACAAAAGTGGAAGCTAGAAGCAAAGTCCAACCTGAGACATTACTCCAGTAAAGTGGGTAAGGAGGGGAGTTAGGACAAAGGGAGGAGATGATGGGAGAAGTCAAAGGAGGAAGTGTGCCAGAGGAGAAGAGAACATTCCACTAACAGCATCAGATGTCCTTGAGTGACCAAGTTTGATCACTGATTTGGCCATTACAGGTCAAGAGGAGAATAAAAACAATTTTGTTTGCATGGTAAAAACTAAATTGTTAACAGTATGTTGAGGGAGTAGTGAATGATAACTGAAATGAAATGATGAAATATTCCTTAGGCTTTCTAGAACGTTCCCTTCAAGGAAAGCAGAAAAAAAAGAGGATTTGTAGAGATTGAGGATATAGCAGAGTCTAGAAATTATCCTTTTGTAAATAATAGTAGAAACCTGATATTTAGGAAAGTTTACGAGGCTGGTGTAATTATTATTATTACTATTATTATTATTTGGTGATTATTGAGCTCAGCTTTTTTTTTTCTTTTTTTTTAAAGTTTTCTGGTTCTGTTAAAATTGTGATTTGATCTTTACAAGGAATTTGGGATAGGCTGGGAAGGTGGCTCAGTGGTAGAGTGCTTGCCTTGCATGCATGAGGCCCTGGGTTTGATTTCTCAGCACCACATAAGCAGAAAAAGCCAGAAGTGGCGCTGTGGTTCAAGTGGTAGAGCGCTAGCCTTGAGCTGAAGGGCTGAGGGACAGTGCTCAGGCCCAGAGTTCAGGCCCCACGACCGACCAAAAAAAAAAAAGGTATCTGGGAAAAATAATAAAGTGAAATAAACCAGGCTCTAGAGAGAAAGGAGGTATGTTTTCTCTCATATGTGGATCATAGATCTAAAATACAATCTCTCATGAAAACATACATGGGGCATATGCATATATACATGATCGAGTTGGCTAAAGAATAGTACAAGGAGTAGTGAAATTTCATGGAGTTTGAACCTTTTGAACAACCAACATACAGTTTCACAAATAAATATCACTCAGCTGAACCACAGTTTGAATGAAGGAGAGCTAGGAGTGGATGAATGGGAAAGGGAATGGTGGATGAATATACTCATAAAATGTACATAGGTGAACAAGGAAGGGGGAAATGATATGACTGGGATGGGGAGAGGGTTGGGTAGGTAGGATGGGAGAGAATGATGGAAGGGATGACTCTGATCAAAGTGCAGTTGATAGATAAATGGACATGTTAAATGGTAACACCCTTGTCTAACCATTTGAAGATTAAAAAAATAAAACAGGGCTGCGAAAGTGGCTCAGTGGTAGAGTGCTTGCCTCACCTGCATGAGGCCCTGGGTTCAATTCCTCAGCACCACATAAACAGAAAAAGCCAAAAGTGGCTCTGTGGCTCAAGTGGTAGAGCGCTAGCCTTGAGCTGAAGAGCTGAGGGACAGTGCCCAGGCCCAGAGTTCAAGCCCACGACGACGACCACCACCACCACCAAAAAAATCCACAAAAAACAAAACAACCTCCCCCGCCCCCCCCAAAATACCTGTGACTTTGAAAGGCCTAGATGTGCACAAATAGTACCTTCAGAACCCTTAAGATGAAGGAGAATTCGGGAAAGAATCACCACTACTGTGGCATGCAGAGTGTGTCTCGGCCATCTGAGATGTGTTTTGATAATTGCATAGAAAAGTTAAAAGGCTTTCAGCATCTTTGTGTCTTCCAAAAGCAAGAACAGCAGCCTGCCTTCCAGCAAACACATTTACTTTCTGAAATTCTTTCAACTAAATTCAGGACAAGAGAGAGAGAGAGAGAGAGAGAGAGAGAGAGAGAGAGAGAAGGAGGGAAGGAGGGAGGGAAGGAGGGAGGGAGGGAGAGAGGGAGAGAAAGAGAAAGAAAGAGAGAGGGGGGAGGAGAGATGGAGAGAGAAAGAGAGGGGGGTTGGGAGGGAGAGAGAGAGAAATACTACTGGTAGCATGTGTTGATATGGCTGCACAGCCTTTATTTCATAGATGGTGCCTGATGAATTTCAACATTATCTCAGTTCTCTGGCATGTGCATTGTGTACAAGAGCTTGTAGAGTAGAGGTACAAGTTTATAATCAATCTAGGGAGCCTGAGAGGGCATCTCACAAAAATGAGACTACAGATACTATATAAGCCAAAAGAAATCTTTCCTTCCAAAAAAAAAAAAAAAAGAAGGCACTCCACAATAATGTTCAGGGAAAATTGCACACTTGGAGGTCCTCTCTACATCCTGCCTTACCGATGACACAAAATGCAGCCTAGGTTTTAGCATTTCATTTGGAGTATCACAGCCCTCTCTGGCTTTGAATGGGCTTATTTTTCAAAAAAAAAAAAAAAAAAAACTGAAGCTTTTCAGCTTCTGAAATGATTGGTATTCCTCTCCTATCTAGCAGCTGTTGGAGGGTTTTTTATTTAACCAGTGAAGAGTTCCAAAATAGAAGTGTTGTCCTGGATGTATTTTAAAAACATACATTTCAGCCCTTTCCTCCTTAACTTGAAGTAGCAGATAAAAAATCCTAAGTGACAACATAGCATTGTGACATTGACTCACAAAGGCGTAAGGAATCTGTGGGTCCTCTGTGTGTCAGTAACCAAGGCAAACAGCAACTGTCATACTCAACACCCAAAAGCTAAGTAGATTTAGTCCAAACCCTGAGTCATTCCTGTACTTATGGAATTGGGTGTTTTGTGCAACTAAATTTTCTATTTATTTGATGACTACCTAGAATGTCCTTTGATTTGAATTTTTGAAGCAACAAAGTGTTAGAAATGTGTCACATTATTTCATCAATTTTATGATTTTTTTTCTACTTGTGCAAAAGCTGTTCTTAATCATAAATTTTTCCTGTTTAATATGGGAAGCATCTTAAAATTAAATAATTAATTTTTATATTCTTATTCATATCTGGATAGAAAAGAATGTCTACTTCCAGTTCTAGATCTTGTGATTGATTCATTTAATCTGTTCTCAGACATCTTTTTTCCCTCTGCCTTGTTAAGTTTAGTGTTATAATGGAGTATTATTCATCAATAAAGAAGGAAACTATGTAATTTGCAGGAAAATGCATGAAAATAGAGAGCATCATATTGAGTGAAGAAGCCAACCTAAGAAAGACAAATACCATATCTTTTCCCTTATATGCAGAATCTACAAGAAATTAATATGGTATTATTATAAAAGGAGGACTATTGGGGAGTAGGAAGAGGAAGGGGAAGAAGAGAGAATGATAGTGCATAAATATGATCAAAGTACATTTACATACATGTGTGTAGTGAGTGTGTGTGTTTGTGTGTTGTGTGAAACAGCATAATACAAGCTGCTAAAACTACAAACACCTGTAATCATAGCTACTCAGGAGGCTGAGATCTAAGGATCATGGTTCAAAGCCAGCCCGAGGAAAGTCCGTAAGACTCTTATCTCCAATTAACCACCAAAAACCCAGAGTGGCAATGTGGCTCAAAGTGATAGAGTGGTAGAGAGTTCAGGGACAGTGCCCCACAGCTGACCCCCCCTCCAAAAAAAAGGAGCAGATGATAGGGAAGGGAGTTAAGATGGGGTGAATTTAATAAAGGTACACCATAAACAAGTATATAAATAACAAGCTCCTTTGTCTAATTAATTTCTACTACTAAAAACCTTAAAAGGTTTTTATATAATATTTTATTCTCAGTCTATTATTTAATCTTCAAGTATTTGTATGGGTTGAGTATTGCAACTGCTAAAGCGATAGGGACTTTGCCAAAAACTTATAACCTAGTAGAGAAAAAAATCTAAACTGCCTTGAACTGAATCCTGGCTCCCGAATCCTTGCTAGCTGTATGATCACAGGTAAGAACTAAAGGTAGTCATGTCTCAGTTTTCTTGTGGTAAAATGGAGATAATATTAATATCTGCCTCATAGGGTTGCTTTTAGTGTCCTCCAAAGTACTTGAAGAGTCATTATCCCTCAGTTTGGCACTGCCTGGCTTTTTACGTATGATTATCCTTATTTAGGCTTAGCTGTTTTATTATCGGAGACAAAACACTAACCCCCATTGCCACCCAAAAAGATGATGATGAAGAAAAGCAAAACAAAAGGAAGCCTGTGATGTAGGCTGTGTTGTCTTTTGCCTCTCGGTAGCCTTGACATTTAAAAACAATTTCTGGATTCTAAATTATGGTAAATTGAGGGTTTCAATAGATTAATCAAGGCTTTCTATAATATGGCTCTATAGAAGGCAGTGAGTAATTACATGAATTACAAAACATAGACGTAAACCAAAAAATAATGAGACATGGCAATTTATTAGTACCTTCCCCATGCTTCTGCTATAGCTCAACGTTTGTGAAGAATAGCAATCAGGCCTGGCTTCTCCTCCTTCAGGGGGAGACAGGAACTGGAGGATTCTTTTGATCATTTTATTCATTTTGTGTTAAAACTATAGCACTTCTAATTTATAGACATATTGTGAATGTCAAGGAAATGTCACCCAAATCATTGAAATACAGGGAAATTCATCCATTACATTTAAGTAACAGGTTGCCCTGGGCACCTGGGGAAGCAATCTGAAATGGAACTTGGATTTGACTGTTCAATTTCAGTACTTTAAAGACACAGAATAATCAAGGTGAGTTTCTTAAAGGAAGAAGCTCTGAGGACAAAAGGTAACTGTGAAGTATTTTTGGATTAGCCATTAAGTGGCAGATTGGCATATGGTTACATTTCAGACCGTGATTTGTTTGGTTTAATGTGAATCACTTTTCCTTCCTTTAAATTGAAGCCCAAATCCTATAATGGAGATACTTAAATGAACCCTCTGGGTCACTTCGGCATCTATTTCAGCATCCCTCAGAGAAATTGAACAGTCTGTTATAAAAATTGAGTTTTATGTTTCTGTCAATGCCTAAGGAAAAATTTGATTATCCTCCCTCTTTCCCACAATCCTTTAACTAAATTGAATGATTTGCTTGTTTACCTTTAGTTTTTGTTACTATGATAGTGTTTTATTCGCAAACTTTACAGGATAAGCCAATGAAAAGTTAAATATGTATGTATCTTCCTACAAAAACAACATAGCAGTTCTGCCTTTGGATTTGTGCACAACCACATTCCAACATTGATGAGCTGTTTATTAGCTGCATGCTTTTGTAGCTTTGTGAGTACATTACAGATGCTAACAGTGACTTTCATAAGCTCTAGTAAGGGGGAGGTACAACCTTGCTTGTTGATGTGAGAAGCATCCTAACAATGCCTTCAACAAATGTACTTCACCTCAACTCCCAAGTCATTTTTCATGTCTTGAAGCAATATAGAACCAAGGATGTGTTTGTATTGGGGATCTTCTGTGATGAGAATCCAGTTCAACTGGATCATCAAAATTCAGAGAGAGTCAGGAGGAGATGTGTCACAAGAAGTGTGCTTTGGGTTAGCAAGTCTGAAATTCATAGGACAAGCTGGCAGGAAGTATAGGGGCTGAAATTGCTGTCTGCATATGGAATTTCTTCATGGTGGACTTGATTTGGCTTTTAAGGCTTTTTAACTGACTCATTTGGGCCCTCAGATTATCTGGGATCATCTCCATTAAAGTCAATTGCTTGTGGACTTGAAGTACTTCCATAAAATACCCTTCTGGGACACCTATATTTGACTTAATAACTGGAGATGGAGACTGTAGTTTAGTAAAGTTGAGAAATCAGGAAGACTATATACTGTATGTTTGGCCTTTAAGATCCTTTTGTTTATTGAAACAAGTGCCTTCATTACTATTTTATTTTATTTTTTTGGGAGGGTCCGGTCATGGGGCCTGAACTCTGGGCCTGGGTGCTGTCCCTCAGCTCTTCAGCTCAAGGCTAGTGCTCTACCACTTGAGCCACAGCACCACTTCCGTCTTTTTTCTTTTTGCTTATGTGGTGCTGAGGAATCGAACCCAGGGCCTCAGGCATGCAAGGCAAGCGCTGAGCCAACTTCCCAGCCCTTACTATTTTATTTTTAAGTAGTTATAAAAACAGGTTTTAGTTCAACAAATCAGTTTGTAAGTACGATGCATCTTAACCAATGTCACTTCTTCCATTGCTTATAAATGCCTTTGAAAGAAAAGAAACTTTCAGTTTTTAAAATTCTTAGTGTTGGAGATTGAACCTCTGGCCTTGTGCATGCTAGGCAAGTACTTACCGCTGAGCTATACCCCAGCTCCTAGTGACTTTTAATACAATAAAATACGAAACTAAGGCCAAATGGTTCCCTAAACTTCTGAAAAATAATAAGAAAAATGTGTAGTTGTACTTGTTGAGTCCAAATGTGATGAGTCACTAAAATAGAGATAGATAGATAGGTAAATAAATAAATAAATGTTCTATTTTCCCTCAGAAATTATCCTGTCTTTAATTTTTTTTGTGGCTTGATGGCTAATGTCTCCGAATGAAAGGAGAGTCAGTGCTATGAAACAAGAACTTTGTGCTCACTCTTGAATCCTCTGTATTTTGAACTTAGTACTTAGTGTAACATGCTAGTAGAATGAGTCAGTAATTTCTTCTAAAGCAGAATGGATTTCTATTTCCTGCTCTGGAAGAAGCGTTTTTCTATTATACTTATTTGACTCCATTTTTGGCTTGATTTGGGCACTGAAGCAGGCCTCAAGACTGAGTATAGTGAATTATTCTAAAAATCAGTATATTCTCATCTTTTCTCTAATCATCAAAATCCTAGAGAGCTAGAGTACCTAAACGTCAGAGTATGATTTATTAGTGTCCTTAGGATCTTATATGTGCCCCCTTTGTCCCTAGTATATTCCTAGAAAAATGCACATATAATTTAAAAAATTATTTAATATAGGAAAGGTTTAGGTAACAGTATGTAAGCTATGAGATATAATAACAGTATAAATACCCACAAACACATTGATCACCATACTAAAAACGATGCTTTGTTCATGCTCTGCCCCCAATTATGGTACTTTCCAGAAAGCACCATAGTCCTAAATTTTGTATTTTTTTGTTATTTTCTTGGTGATCTTTATAATTCTATGAGTCGCTCATGCATTCCTATACAAATATTTTATTTCATTTTGCTTCATTTTAATGTCATATAAATAGAATCTGATGTATATTTTGTTCACTGCTTTTGTTCCCATTTAGCACCATACTTCTGGGATGCATCTAACTGGATATATATAACCATAAACCATACTTCATTCTCTTCATTTGTGGAGAATATTTGATTGCATGAATCATAGCACAATTTAATCTCCATTATTCTCCTGCCAATGGCTATTACCCCTTTTTAATATTGTAAACAAGGCAATGAATGCAATTTATAGTATAAACTGTGAATATTTTTGAGCAGGTATCCTATAGAATGTGCATAGAAAATGGACTTCAGAGTTTATGTAATGCAATCTCTTCGTGTATGGATTAGTAAATTGAGGCCTAAACCTCCAGGCTGTTGGTAGTAAGGCTAGAGATAAGGCCTTCTAATTCTCATCTGCTTTCTATCTGTGTCATCTCTGTATTTCAAAGAAATACAGAAGAGAAAAAAAGTTTAGGTTTATATTTGGTAAGGATTTGGCAAAATATAGCCCCCCTTCCCCAGGTGTCTTAGTCTCTGTCTCTGTCCCTTTGTCTCTATTTATGTCTGTCTGTCTTTAAGGAGAGAAAAAAGCAAGCACATCTCTCTTGTGGGAAAGAAAACAGGAACCTCAGGAAACTAGCCTGGGATAAGGAACAAATGTGTTGTTCTTGGGAAGCCCACTCCCCACTCATTATTAAACTTTTTAAAGAAGTAGAGCATGCATATAGAAAAGTGCGCATACTGTGCACCAGCCTACTGAATGTCTAACCAAGAGAGCACACTCATGTAACCAGCACACAGGTGAATGCTGAGATCAGAACCATCAGGAGTATATCTACCCATTTTCTTTCCCCATCTCTACAGGCGTTCCTTCTCTTCCTACACTCCACCCTCTGCCCATCACTTGGACAGAGTTACTGCTGTGGTTTTATGCATATAATATTGCTCAGGAAGGTAAACTGAAGTAGGGATGCTGAATCTAACTGGCTCCATCTTGGCCACATGGTGGATGATAGGGTATTGAGTTTAACTGACCTATCTTGGCTTCACAGTGGAGGCAGAGAAGTCCTGCCTCCTAGCTAATGGGATGCCTGAATTCTTAGAGGCAGGGGCAGGGATTTAGATAATAGGTTACTGGACCTGCCAGTCTTGGGTCGTGAACTTCTACACTCCCTGTGAACCTGCCCTCTGACCTGACCCTATTTAGTCCCGGGCCAGCTCAAGGCTCATTATGCCATGCTACATGTCTCCATGTTCATGTCATGGGTCTGTCTTCTGGCTCTCTTCCCCAGTCACTTTGGAGTCCCACTTCAGCTCTTCATTGGAGCTGATCTGATTTGTTGGTATTGTTTTTCTGCTCTTTCTTCCCTCTCCTGCTCTCATGGCTCAGTTTTCTGACAGTGTTTCGTGTATTCACAAGGCTGCAGGTCTTTGGGACAGGAGTCCATCTGCAGTTACCGACCTTTTAATAAAGACTCCCGATTCGACCTCTCAAAAGGTGGCTTCTCTGTTTTCTCATGCTACAACAAAACTATCAGGTAGATATTAGCTCTACTATTTCCTTACCATATGACATTGGGTTCCTGTAACTGTTGGCCCCAGTTGTCTTTTCTGTAACATGGAAAACAAGAAATTATTGCTTTGGCAGGAAGTTTAATGATCTAAGACAAATGAAATTTTGGAAGAAGATTCTGGAAGGGTAGGTAACCTAGTCAAGGATAGGTCAGATGTCCCTTTATGAATGGTAGCTTATGAGCCTCATGGAACATGGCAGCTAGACTGTACCATCTCTTGACAGTAGCCTTTCCATGTGCTTTGCTCAGGCATTTGTTTATCTAGGGACAAGCTTCTCAAGTCATTCTTTGTTCTGAATGAAATAAAACTAGAATTCCTATAGTAGTCAAGTCTTACCTTGTCAGTCTTAGACTTTGCTTGTTGTTAGTTGGGTATGGCCTTTGATAAACTTCTTTTTTGAGGTTGAAGAAAACAGTTATATGGATCAATGGCTTCTCTCATATTTATGCTCTAGACTTGAAGTTTGTTTCAAGTTACAGTCGACACCATTGGAATATAATATCACTTCTGAATAACTCCCATTCTAGGCCCTGCTCATCGGTATCATGTGAAGGTCAGTATTTCAATCTTCATTAAGAACTAATGGCAGGTGTTCAGAGGAAACTAAATATATTGGCCTTATCTTCTGCTACCTTTATGCTTTCTGTACCATATTTAGAACAACTAACCATTTATTTTTTTGTATTTTTATCATAAGTTTTTATCTTTTTCCTTATTTACTGAAAGTATTGCAGAGGGTGGCTAGATGTGCGCCAAATGTGTATTTTATGTTACTACTTTCCTGAGAAGAGGAAGAAACATTTTTCCCTGCTGTCATGGTTTTATTTTTCTATGCAGTATAAGCACATTTTTAAATTGTGTAGTGAATTTCAGTGCCCATTAATTTGAGGAAATTGACCATGTTTGTGACTTTCAGGAGGCTGTGAAAATTTCATCAGTTTTCTTAGATACACCTGTAAATAAAAATTAGTATGGAGTAATAAACTATAGAAATGTAGATGGAGAGGAGAAAGGGAAACCTCAATTCTCTGGTGTCACTGTGTTTTTCTCTCCATTAGCTTATTTAATGTCACCATGCCAAAGGGAAGGCACCATAAAAATCAAGCATTCAGGTAAAGATCCAGGAAACAAATTCAGGTCCCTCTAAGACAGAATCAGACTGATCAGTGTCATGACTTAAGACCTCATGTGCTTAAGGTACATTCATTATTTCATTTTTATTAAAGTCTTATAAGGCTTATATTTTATTACATTAAAAATGAGAAATGAAGGAAAGAGGCTCAAATGATTTGTTTGAATTTATTGAGGACAGAATGTCCTTGGAGTGTTGGGAAATAAGGTAACGCATTCAACATATTCTGGCTCTTGAACTTCCATAATTTGACTTAGAGGAACAGTTACCAATTCAGTAACAAATATTTACTAAGTTCCTACTTTATGCTAGGCCCCTGATCAGCGATCACGTGATTATAGACTAATTTGGAAATCAGGTATGAATATACAATCATAGGGGTAGGGATTGTGGGGGGGGGGATGTAGCTCAGTGGTAGAGTACTACAGTACCATAATAGGTCCTGGGTTAGATCATTCATTCATTTGTTCATTCATTCTGTCTGTCTCCATACAAATACATAACCTTAACAAACAAATAAAAACCATAATCACAACCCAAATAGGGCTGTAAGTTGCTAAGTATCTTAGTACCTTAGCTGTGGGAGTAACCAATATAGGTGCTTACCTGTAGATCAAGAGATGTCTGTATCTTCTCAGTAGAAGATGAATACATTTTCAGATTGGGTCAGTGGAAGGATATTATAAAGCAGTGGTTATAGTTCAGGTAAACACAGGCTGTCACTATGTTGGGTGTTTGGTTTCTATCTCTTTAATGGACTCAGCTGGACACTGGGGGTGTCAGGATAATTCCTTCTGTTTCTTCAAATCCAATGAGACATTGCTGGTGTCTATTCTCTGTGCTTTTTCTCCATTACAGATGTTTATGTCATCATCTCCTTCTTGGACTGCTAAATCATCTTATGATCTTAGATTCATTCTACATAGTGCTGCCAAAGTTATTCTGTGCTCACAAACGGCCTCTTCTTTGCCTTTCCACCTTCAATGCTTTGTCACTGTCAGTGGGATAGATACATGGAGACACTTATAGAGCGTTCCTGTGGTCTGGCTTCTATTTGACACATTGTTAAGCAGAGATGAGGTTTCTGGGCAGAGATAAGAGTATCACTCACAGTGATGGCTCCCCATCTCCAGCAGCTCACAGATGATGCCATGAGGGCCAATGGTGCACCCAAACGCTGTGGGAAGGGAGAAGAATCCTGAAATTATGGGTCTGGGAGTCTTTATGGACTATTCACTGACTCTCGACTTCTTTTGCAAAGGAGGAACCATATCCTTTCCTTCTACCCAACCTTAGATGTACTAGCTGGTGCTTGGTAATGAAAGACAGATTAATAGGAAAAAAGCAAGCCAAAGTTTATTAGTGCGTAAAACCTTATGTGCACATGAAAGATACCCATGCATAGATGAATACTTCTCCAGAAGTGGTTTAGAATTCAGGCTGGAACAATAGAGAAAGGGTGGAGAGGACAGTTTTGGAGAGGAGGACAGTTTTGGAGAGGTGAACAGGGAAAGTAAAGGAAACATTCATTAGATTTTGTTATGTAGATTTAGGGCTTTCTCTATACTGATATGAGTCTCCAAGGATTTAGAGTACTCGTTTTCTGCTTTGATCTAAGAGGGAGACAGCTTTACAAATGAGATTTCCTTTATAGATGCAAATTTCCCTTACAGAAGAGTAACTTGATTCTATTTTCAGAGTTCCTCCAGTGTCTACTATTATCATCAAAATAATCAGCCCAAATTAATCTTTAAAGAGGTGTCCTATGTACTATGTGAATTTTTGTTTCTTTGTTCCTTCCCCATGGTATAACCCTGATTTCGCTGTATTTGATTCTGGTGCCCTGCATCTTTCTTGTATATACATTTCTCTAATTTGGGGAGTGGAAGGGAAAAACAAAATACTTAAATAGTGATACAGGTTGACCCATTGTAACAATGAGATGTACAAGACACTATGTTGAAAATGAAATTTTACAGCTTCGGTAGGGTGGGGGGGGGTAGTTGTGGAGGTGGGAGGGAAGGGATGGTAGGGGGAAAACAAAGGAAGAGGCAACAATGCTTGAAATGTACTCATCACCTTGCTCATGTAACTGTAACCCCTCTGTACAGTATTTTTACAATAAAAAATGCATAAAAAAAACAAATGTCCTATCCAGTCTCTTATACTGTTTCAACCCTTATGCTTTTGTTTTGTTTTTGCTGCACAATTGCATCATTAAGTTTTGGCTTGTTATTTCCTCCTCCTCCTCCTCCTCCTCCTCCTTCTGTTGGTTGTGGGGCTTGAACTCTGGGCCTGGGTGCTGTTTGTGAACTTGTCAGCTCAAGGCAAGTGCTCTACAACTTGAGCCACAGTGTTACTTCTGGTTTTCTGAGCAGGTCATTGGAGATAAGAGTCTCACGGACTTTCTTGCTTGGGTTAGTTTTGAACCGAGATACTCAGCCTTCTGAGTAACTAGGATTACAGGTGTGAGCCACCAGCTCCTGATATTAGCTTGTTATTTCCTATTTTTTGTTGTTGTGAAAATACTGTACAGAGGAGTTAAAATTACATGGGCAAGATATTGAGTACATTTCTTATCAAGCATTGTTGCCTCCTCCTTTGCTTCCCCTTCCTATCCCTTCCCATCTCCTCACCACCCCCTGCCCCCCTGACTCCCCCCTCCCCCCATCTCCAAAGTTGTAAAGCTCGTTATTCTTTTTCTTTTTTTTTCTTTTCTCTTAAATGAAGCATTCATTTTGTTTATTTGAATTAAAACTGGGAGCAAAAGATTAGCTCAAGGGTAATAATATTTTTTAAGTTCTGGAAAAAGTTTTTTTTTCATATTTCAGTGGGATTACACAGAAATCTCTTATAAAATAACTTGTATGCTCTTATTCTCATCTTTTTTTACAACACACAAAATCTAGGCTGTTTGGTATCTTCTTTGGCAATTCTCTTTTTTCTTTTCTTTTTTTTTTATTGTGAAAATACTGTACAGAGGGGTTACAATTACATGGGCAAGATAATGAGTACATTTCTTATCAAGCATTGTAGCCTCCTCCTTTGTTTCCCCTTCCCATCTCTTCCCATCCTCCCCCCCAAATCTCCTCCCCACCACCAAAGTTGTAAAGTTCGTTTTTCCACATAACGACTTGTATATCTCATTGTTGCAATGGATCCACCTGTATCCCTATTTAAATAATTTGTTTTTTCCCTTCCCCTCCACAAATTATACCAACATTAAATACAGTGAAAGCAGGGGTTATATCATGGGGGAGGGACATACAAAGCAACAAAGAAATCATCTTATAAATATGTTAGAAACAATCACATGAAAGAAAAAACATTTGAATACCTACCTTGGGGTTCATTTCATCTAACATCAACTTATCTGATATTTTCTGCTTGTCTCAGACATATACTAATTATTGCAAAGAAGGGAAACCATGGGACCTATGTTTCTTTGGGCCTGGCTTACTTCACTTAATATAATTTTTTCCAACTTTCCATTTCCTGACAAATGGGGCAATGTCATTCTTTCTGATGAAGGCATAGAATTCCATTGTGTATGTACACCACATTTTCTTGATCCATTCATCTACTGAGGGGCATCTCCATTGGTTCCATATCTTAGCTATGGTAAATAATGCTGTGATAAACAAAGTAGTGCTGGTAGCTTTAGTATGGTCTTATTTGTGATCATTTGGGAAAATACCCAAAAGTGGAATTGCTGGGTCATAGAGGAGCTCTATGTGGAGTCTTTTGAGGAACCTCCATACTGCTTTCCAAAGTGGTTGAACAACTTTACACTCCCACCAACAATGCAGTAAGCTTCCCTTCTGTCCACTTTCCCTCCAGCATCTGTTGTTATTAGAGTTCTTGATTCTAGCCATTCTAACTGGGGTGAGGTGGTATCTCAATGTTGTTTTGATTTGCATTTCTTTTATGGCTAGGGAGGTTAAGCATTTCTTCATGTGTCTATTGGCCATCCTTCTTTCCTCTTCAGAGAAGTTTCTCTTCTCTTTAGAGAAGTTTCTCTTTAAGTCTTTAGCCCACTTATTTATTGGGCAGTTGTTTCTTTGAAGATTTATTGTTGGGGGATTTAATTTTTTGAGTTCAAGGTATACTTTAGATATGAGACCCTTGTCCGTTGTATGGCTAGTGAAGATCTTCTCCCAATCCGTGTGGCTTTCTATTGATCTTGCTAGCTATGTCCTTTGCCATGCAGAAGCTTTGTAATTTCATGCAATCCCATTTGTCCAACCTTTCTTCGATTTGTTGTGTTTCTGGGTCTCTATTAAAAAAATTTCGGCCTAGGGCTGTGAAGGTGGCTCAGTGGTAGACCGCTTGCCTTGCATGCATGAGGCCTTGGGTTCGATTCCTCAGCACCACATAAGCAAAAAGAAAAAAGCCGGAAGTGGCGCTGTGGCTCAAGTGGTAGAGTGCTAGCCTTGAGCTGAAGAGCTGAGGGACAGTGCCCAGGCCCAGAGTTCAAGCCCCATGACCGGACCCCAAAAAAAAAAAAAATTTCGGCCTGTGCCGAGGAGACCTAGGGTATCTCCTATTTCATCCGGTAATGTTTGCAGAATGTGTGTTTTAACTCCGAGGTCTTTCATCCATTTGGAGTTGGTGCAGGGTGATATATAAGGATCTAGCTTTAGTTTTCTACAAGTGTTTAACCAATTTTGCCAGCACCATTTACTGAAGAGGCTGTCTTTCTTCCATTCTATTTTTTTAGCTCCCTTATCGAAGATTAGATGGCTATTGGTCGGTAGGTTTATTTCTGGGTTTTCAGTTCTATTCCATTGGTCCTGAGGTCTGTTCTTGTGCCAGTATCAAACTGTTTTGATTACTATGGCTTGGTAGTAGAGTTTGAAATTTGGTATTGATATTCCTCCAGCAGTGTTCTTTCTGCTGAGGATCGTTTTTGCTATTCGGGGTCTTTTATTGTTCCATATGAATTTTTGGATTGCCTCTTCTATTTCCTTGAAGAATGAGGTTGGAATATTGATAGGTATTGCATTGAATTTGTAGATAGCCTTGGGAAGTATTGCCATTTTCACCATGTTGATCTTTCCAATCCAGGAGCATGGGAGGTTCTGCTACTTTCTAAATTCTGCTTTGATTTCCTTTTTCAGGTTTTTAAAGTTTTCATCATAGAGGTCCTTCACTTCTTTGGTTAAATTAATTACTAGGTATTTTATTTTTTGTGGGGCTATCACGAATGGAGTTGCTTTCCTAATTTCAGCTACGCTTTTCTCATTGTTGGCATACAGAAAAGCCATTGATTTTTGAGGGTTAATTTTATACTTTGCCACTTTGCCAAAGTTTTGAATCAGCTTGAGTAGTTTGGGAGTGGAGTCCGTGGGTTTCTTTAAATACAAGATCATGAGTTTTACCTCATCTTTTCCTATTTGGATCCCCATTATGTTTGCATCTTGTCTTATTGCTGTAGCTAGATTGAAGGAAAGTGGAGAGAGTGGACATCCTGGTCTTGTTCCTGAGTTAAGAAGAAATGGCTTTAGTTTTTCACCATTAAGTATAATGCTGGGTATGGGGCTGGGAAGTTGGCTCAGTGGTAGAGCACTTGCCTTGCATGCCTGAGGCCCTGGGTTCGATTCCTCAGCACCACATAAGCAAAAAGAAGAAAAAAAAACGTGTACTGACAAATGACATCTAAAATATCTATCTAGCAGATTTATAAAAAAAAAAGTATAATGCAGGCTGTAGGTTTGTCATATACATCCTTTATTGTATTGAGGAATGTTCCATGGATTCCTAATTTTTCCAGAGCCTTCATCATAAAGGGATGTTGGATCTTGTCAAATGCTTTTTCTGCATCTATTGAGATAACCATGTGGTTCTTATCCTTGCTTCTGTTGATGTGATGAATTATATTAATTGATTTGCGTATATTCAACCAGCTTTGCATCCCTGAAATGAATCCTATTTGATTGTGGTGTATAGTTTTTTGGATGACTTGTTGAAGTTGATTGGCCAAAATTTTGTTGAGAAGTTTTGTATCAATGTTCATCAAAGAAATGAGTCTATAGTTCTCTTTCTTTGATGAGTCCCTGCCTGGTTTTGGGATGAGGGTTACGATGGCTTCATAGAAAGATTTTGGTAGTGAACTTTCTCTTTCAATTTCATTGAAGAGTTGGAGAAGTATTGGTGTGAGCTTGGCTTTGAAGGCCTTGTAGAATTCTGCTGTAAAACCATCTGGTCCTGTCTTTTTCTTAGATGGGAGGTCTCTTATTGCTGTTTCAATGCTTGATATGGGCCTGTTAAGTTAGTTTAACTCATCTGGTTTAGCTTCAGCATGTCGATATTTGCTAGGAAATTGTCCATTTCTGCCAAGTTCTCAAACTAATTACCACAAAGGTTTTAGAAGTATTTCCTTATAATGTTCTGAATCTTGGTTCTTTCTGTGGTGATGTTTCCATTCTCATCTCTGTGTTTATTTATTGGGTGTGTTGTCTTCTTTTTCTGATAAGATTTGCTAAGGGTCTGTCAATTTTGTTAATTTTTTGAAGAACCAACTCTGTTTTTTTGATTCTTTCTGTTTTTTTGGTTCTAATTAATTTAATTCTGATTTAATTTTAATTATTTCTTTCCAACTACTGGATTGGGGTTTATCTTGCTGCTCTTTTTCAAGAAGGTTCAGATATCTCATCAAATTGTTGGATTGAGATATCCCCAATTTGTTGATGTAGGAAATCAGAGCTATAAACTTGCCTCTGAGTACTGCCTTTGCTGTGTACCAGAGGAGCTGGTAATTCGTGTGTTCATTTTTGTTGAATATCATGAACATTTGAATTTCTATTCTAATCTCTTCCATGACCCACTGGTGATTGAACAGTGTGTTGTTCAGCCTCCATGTGTTACAGGACTTTCTTCGGTTGCTTTTGGTATTGAGTTCTAATTTTATTCCCTTGTGGTCTGAGAGAATGCAAGGTATAACTTCAATGTTTCTGAATTTGGACAAGTTGGCTTTGTGACCTAAAATGTGGTCTATTTTTGAAAATGTTCTATGTTCTGCTGAGAAAAAAGTGTATTCTGATGCTGCTGGATGAAATATTCGGTAGATGTCTGTTAAATCTAGTTGATCTATGCAGTTGTTTAGGTCTGTGGTTTCTCTGTTGAGTTTTTGCCGAGTTGATCTATCTAATGGGGATAGTGGCAATGTTAAAGTTCCCAACAATTAATGTCTTTGGATCTATGTGGGATTTGAGGTAAAGAAGTGTTTCTTGGATCAATTTGGGTGTTCCGTTGTTTGACAAATAGAGATTTAGAATTGTAATATCCTCCTGAAGAAGAGATCCCTTAATTAGTATGTAGCGACCTTCTTTATCTTTTCTCATTAATTTTAATTTGAAATTTATTTTATCTGATATTAGGATTGCAACTCCTGCCTGTTTATGGGGGCTGTTTGCTTGGTAGATTTTGTTCCAGCCTTTCACTTTCAAAATGGTTTGTTTTTATGGGTAAAGTGTGACTCCTGAAGGCAGCAGATAGGAGGATCTTGTTTTTTGTTTTTTTTTTTAAATTTCTATTTTTTTGTGAACACACTGTACAGAGGGGTTACAATTACATGGGAAGGTTAATGCGTACATTTCTTATCAAGCATTGCAGCCTCCTCCTTTGTTTACCCTTCACATCCCTTCCCAGCCTCCCCCCCTATCCAACCCCCCCCCCCAACATTGTAAAGCTTGTTTTCGACATGACATCTTGTACTTCTCATTGTTGCAACAGGTCCACCTGTAGGATCTTGTTTTTTAATCCAACTAGACTATGTCGCTTAATTGGAGAGTTAAGTCCGTTAATTTTGAGAGATAGGACTGAGAGATATTTGGGGGTTCCTGCCCTGTTATCCATCTTCTTGGGGGCCACGGCAACTGGGTTCTTCCTATGGTTCTTGGATTCTCAGTTTGGATTTGTTTTCTTGGCCTTTATTATGGTCTTGTTGGTTTTCTATGTGTAGTACATCTTTAAGTATCTTTTGTAGGGCTGGTTTGGTGGACATATATTGTTTCAGTTTTTCTTTGGTATGGAAGGTTTATTTGACCTTTGGTTATGAAGGAGAGTTTAGCTGGGTACAGTATTCTTGGTTGATAGTTGTTTGTCTTTAGGGCATGGCATACATCATTCCATGCTCTTCTTGCTTTAATTGTCTCTGCTGAGAAATTTGAGGTGATTCTAATTGGTTTTCCTTTATAGCTGATTGCTCTTTTCTCCTTGTAAGCTTTAAGGATCTTTTCCTTGGTCTGAATTGATCCTGTGTAGATTATAATGTGACTGTGGGATGTCCTGTTTTGGTCTGGTCTATTTAGGGTTCTAAATGCTTCTTGTATCTGAATAGACTTATCTTTTTGCATGTTTGGGAAGTTCTCTGCTAGGATCCTGTTAAACAAATTTCCTAGACCATTAACTTCTGTCTCTAGGTGCTCCTCTATACCCATTATCCTCAGATTAGGCCTTCTGAGGGTGTCTTCCAGGTGTTGGATAGATCTATCATATTTCTTGCATTTGTCTTGAATAGTTGTCTCTTCTTTCTCTATAATATCTAGGCTGTCTTCAGTCCGAGAGATTCGATCTTCTGCATGGTCTAACCTACTGTCAAGACTTTCTACTTGTTTTTTTATTTCTTTTCCTTCTAATTGGTCAGCTTTGATGGCTTCCCAATCTTTGTTGGAGCTTTGTTTTAGATCTTGTATGAATTTCTTTACTTCTTTAATTTGGTGTTCAGTGTTTATTCGCAAATCACTTTGTTGATTGGGTATGGTTTCCTTGGACTCCCATTCCTTCTGTTGAGCATTCACTTTGTGGTCTCTCTGACTTCTTTCAGCTGTCGGTTATGGATTCCATGAATGCCTCTGTTGATCTTTTTCTATTCTCATCCTGGTCTTGCAATTCCTGTATTACTCTTTGATTAGTTTTGTCAGGTTCATGCAACTCTTGTCTATCTCTTTGACTGTTCTCAGCCTGCTTATGCAATTCCTATATTTCTTTTTGAGTGTTCTCAACCTGCTCATGCAATTCCTGTATCAATCTTTGAGTAGCTTCCTTAGACTCATGAGCTTCCTCTATTTATCTTTGGTTTGCCTCCTCTTTCTCCCTATCACGCTCACACTGAGTCCTTTGCAGGTTTTCAATTTTTTCTTTCACCATGTTTACCAGTAGTGTTTGTAGAGCTTTTTGGGAACTCTCCTCTGGATTATTCATTATCTGTTCTGTCACCTGATTATCATGAGTGGGAGTTGAGATACCTGGACTTGCCATTTTTCTTATGTTTTTCTGGCTTGTTCTGCCCATTTGGTATAAAAGTAATACAAGTTTTGTGCTAGAACACTATTTTAAGGCAAGCATCAACCAAAGTCCTGTAATTGCACAGTCAGAAATCTGCAGATACAATCTAGTTCAACAGATACAGTCTATTCAACATCAAACAACTATGTATTAATGGAGAACAGCAAAGAAGAATTTGGCAAACCAGAAATTATTAGGTTTAGGAAGATATGTGGGGAAAAATAGGGTTAGAGGGATGTGGAAAGGTAAAATGAGAGTGAAATTAACCAAGTCCTAATCTCAAAAAGGGACATGGATTGGACAGAATGATAGGAGAGAGAAGAAAAAAAAGAGACAACAAAAAATGGAAAAATAAAATTTAAAAAATGAAACACTTAAAAATTATGCAAGGTCAAAGAAGTAATATTGAGAGAAGAATGGAGATAGGATGAGAGGAGGGGAGGGATAGAAAGGAGACATGAAAAATTAAAAATAAAAATACTTAAAATATTGTATAGGTATAAAGAAATAATACTGCTATTAAGTAATTTAAGCCTAAGAGGTTTTGAATTGAGTAATAAATTTCTGGATTAAGTGTGTATACAATGGGGGATAAGGTATAATAATTGATGATGGGTATGTCTGAGGATGAGCAGAACAGCAATTAAGTCACACAAAAAAGAACAAAAGAGAAGAAAAAATAAAAAGAACGAGAAAGAAAGAAAAAAGATAGGACCAAAAGGTCAGTAGAGATTAAAAATAAGACACACATATACACCTAAAATAAAAATAAGAGGAAGAAAAAAATTAATAAAATTAAAAATAAAAAAAGGATTAAAAAAAAGAGTTCTTTGGTTTTTTTTGGGGGGGGGGGGGCGTGGATGGGAAGATCCTGTAGCTCCCTTGTGTCCGTAACCAGTCTCTTGGTGGAGTCTCTGGTCTGCTTGTGGTGTTTGGTTTTCCTGTGGCTTGATTGGTTTCTTAAGTCAGTTTGTTTGGGCAGGCAGAAAAAATGCTCTGCTTTACCCAGGATTTTGTGATCCTCCTCCTAGGCTAGTTCAGTGGGAGGGAGATCTGCTTTGAGTATCACAAAATAGGGAGATGGCTGTTTCCTCTAGTTTGGAGATGCTGTAAAGAGGCTAGGTTCTGGGTAGAGTTGAGGCCTTTCAGCAAACAGTAGCTTTTCCCTGAGGGGCTAGCTTCTGAAACACTCACAGAGTCCAGCCTGAAGCCATTCTCAGGGTTTATGTTTATTGAATATCAATTGATTGTCTAGGGTGTTGTACAGAGGAGCAGCCTCTGGCTCTGTTTACCCAGTGAAGAAAGCCACTCTTCCAAGGGCGGGGCTTGTGCTGCCTAAGCTAGGTGACTTTCCCTTGGGTGGAGCTGAGCCTGGAAGGTGAGGATAGGTTCCTGTGATCTGCTAAATGACTCTTTTGTTTTCTCCCAAGGCCTGAGTTGGAGCTAGTTGCTCTGCCAGGCCTTTGTCAGTATCAAAGATGGAGATCTCTGGTAGTAGGGGGGGGAGGGGTGGCTTTCCATCATCTGCTCCCTGAGAAGGAGTGAGGATGTCAGACTTCTACTCACGCCGGAGTGTTGGTTCCTGGGTCATCTCTGGTCTGTGATCTGCAGGATGAAGATATCTGTTCCTTGTCAGTTCTTGCTGGTGTTGAGTAGAATCTGCTCATATGCTGCATCTGGCACCTTTGACCCTGACTCTCTGTGTTGTAGGTATGGTGGCTACGGCCTCTGCTGCAGCCGCTGTGGCCACAGCCATGGCTACTGGCAAGTGCTCAGATCTGTCTCCTTGCCTGGATTTTCCCTCTCTGGCCAAACTCTCTGTACTGTGATGGCACACTTGGTGTAATTCTCTGGCCTAGGACTGTTCACTGGAACACTAAAACTGCTTCCTATGCGAGAGCTTGTTTAGTCTCCAGCTTCTCCTCTACCATCTTCCCAGAAGACTCCTAGCTTGTTATTTCTAAGGGAAATTTTATACACAGTGAAATGCACTGATTTTGAGTTTGCCTTATGGTGAGTGTTGGTAAATGTACATACCTCTGCAAGTGTCACACCAGCAAGTATCTCCATGTTCTTTCTCTCAGTTCTTGCCACCTCACATGAAACTATTATTTTGCTCTCTGTCAGAATCAAGTTTTTGTCCTTTTTTAAGCTTCACAGAAATGGACTCATATTGTATGCACTCTCTACATTTGGCTTTCTTGGGTCATCATGTTTTGAACTTCACCTGTATTATCAAGGAAATCAATATATTATACTTTGTTGTTTATAGGTAGTGAAGGATTGATAACTCCACCCCTTTCCCCAGGTCAAGCAAAACACCAGGTGTGTGCTTATGTGCTTGACTGTAGGTTGGTCATTCTGATCTAGGCCTGGCCAAAGTTTCCCTCACCCAAGAGGAACCATTCCATTCTGGGTCTGGTCTTGGGTGCCAGCCTTTGGTCCCCAAGAGACCACAGACTTTTCCCCCCCCTCATTTTCTGTTTCCTTGTTAAGACCAATATAAGCCTAAGCCCCAACTCCACCTCCTCACATTTCCACAGGAAGGTTGCTTCCCCTCCCTAGTGTGCCTCATTAATGGTCCTGGCCTGTTGAGATCGAATCTGGCCTGTTCTTTCGCCTCCATTTTCTTAACAGGTAGCAGCTAGCAAGAGCCATGGGGATATAAAAAGGAGATTTAAAATGGAGGACAAGCTCACAAGGTTTCTGAGGGGAAAATAAGTGTAGTTAAGCTTCCCAATGTACAAGTGTCCTCATTCCTGTGGTCTGGACCTAGGGAGAGGAATTCTCCACAGGCAATCTCAATATGTAATCAAACTCAAAGTCTAATGGTATTGCTCCCACTCTTGAGTATCCATTTTTCAACCATTGAAAGCATGTTTATAACAGATTAACTGTTTCTGCTTCCATGAACTGATTCAAACAGGGGAAAAGCTCAACATCTCTGCCTGCATTTTCTATTGTCTTTGCTCTAAGCTCTTTCCTCTTTGGTCACTTTGTAATCATTTTAGGACCTCCAAAATACAGAATTGATCAACGGTATCTTTATTAAAAAGTACTGAAACTATACCTAAGGGATAGCAGATTCTTGGAGACCGGATCACTCTCAAATGAAAACAATTCCTATATTGACCAGGCTGTACCCTGAAGTTAAAGGAACCATCTCGTGGGAACCGTATTGTTCCCAGATAACCAAATCAGGATCCAGAACTGAGATAATGAACAGCCATAACCCAGATGCTTAAACTCTGAATGGTTTTGTCCCCAGCCCCTAACTCTCCTTCTGCTTAAATTGAATGTTTATGTTTGTATCCTAGAGATGGCTGAAGGTGAGCTGAAGTGCCATATTCCTGTGGCATCATATAATAATCTCCTTTCTCTGTTCTATTTCTTTACTAATAAAACCACCTATCACTTTCACTATGTTTGGAGTCTGGCCTGAATTTTTTTCTTGTTGGATACAAAGACTTGGGTAAACAGCTATGTTGACTTTACAGTAACACTGCAGAGTAGTTTCTAGTGTATGCACTGCTTAATAATTTGTCTTATTTGTCTCAATATTATGAGACAAACATTGGGTTGTTTGCAGTTTTTGTTTCTGAGCAAAGTAGCCACAGATAATTCTTTAAATCATTTTTCAGGCCTATCATTTCAATATTTTAGATGAGTGTCTTCAGGTAGAATTGTTAGGTTGTTGATGGAGTGGATGATTAATTATGTATGAAACTACTAAAATGTATAATTTTGTATAATTTTATTGTTATTGTCATGATGTCGTCCAGAGGGGTTGCCATTTCATAAGTCAGGTAAAGAGAACATTTCTTTTTTGGACCATATCACCCTTCCTTCACTTTCCCCCAGTTTTCCCCTCCCATCCTTGTCCACAAGTTACATAGTTCATTTTCTCATAGTGTATACAGAATAGCATGATTGCATGTGTACACCCTGGCAACCATTTTTCCAAAGTGCTAGTACTCCTGACTCCATCGATTCACAAACACTTTTTTTCTCTGCCTGTTTGGAGAACTTTCATCTTATGAGTCCCAAGCTTTAGCTTCAGGAGAGTTGTTGACACCCAATAGACTATCACTTTTCCTCATCCATTCCTTTCCATTTCAACTACTTCCCTTGTTAGTGGAATCTGAGGTCTGTACTGTTCACCATTCAGCCAAAAACTTGAGAGAAAAGTTGGTAGAAGGAAACAGACTTATCCAAAGTTCTCCCTGAAAAAGGAGAATCTCCATCTCAAATCTCTGTCTTAGGTTTTAGGGCACAAAGAGCTTTCTATGACAAAGAAAGGGAAGTACAGAGAAAATAGGCAGAAAGTCCATGCTCTGGTCTGGGTCTTTGTCAGGGGGAAGGAACTTCTTTCCTCTTCCTTGGTGGGAACCTGATAGAAGAGTCCACTGGAGTTAACTAGAATGTGAGGAAGGGCTTCTCCTGAGCAAAAAGGATTAGAGAGGGGTGGAATACAATAGAAAAAGAAGAAAAGAAAGCACAGTTGAAATGAATTCTGGTTATACTCTTGGTCTGTGGAAAGCAGAACTTGTCTTATGTCCCTTTCACACTGGAGTGAAATGATATGCTAGGGATGTTATCAATGCTATGCATTAGAAAGCATTCACAAAGCTCAGTAGAGATGTGTACTGAGCAGTTACCATGTCAGGCTGTGTGTGTGTGTGTGTGTGTGTGTGTGTGTGTGTGTGTGTGTGTGTGTGTGTGTAGGACAATTTTATAAATAATAAAAGAATGACATCAAGATATCAATTAATTCTTTTCACAGATTAATAGATAACTCTAATTGCCATAAGGTATAATTTTAGGGATCAGGAAGTTAATAGCTGTCTAATTGGCTATGTATTCTCATTTTTCCCCCCCTGGTTGTGGGGCTTGAACTCTGGGCCTGGGCACTGACCCTCAGCTCAAGCTAGCGCTCTATCACTTGAGCCACGGCATCACTTCAGGCTTTTTCTGTTTATGTGGTGCTGAGGAATTGAACCCAGGGCCTCATGTATGCGAGGCAAACACTGCCACTGAGCCACCTTCCTAGACCAATATTCTTGTGTTTATACATAAAAACACAGAGAAAGATAATAGGAAGTCACATAAAGTTGAACAAAGGCACAGTTGCCTCAAAAAGAAAAGAGAAAATAAATAATAGGGATGCATATGGATTATTTACTACTTAGGGTTATAAAGCCTTATTATCCCCTAATCCAAATGTAAAACAGTGCTACAGACAGGGAAGGTATCTGGTTACTACAATATTCCATTTCTTTTATAATTTTTTTGGTTGTCATTTCTAATTCATCAAAGGATCTCCTATCTTCTGTGGAGCTGTCCTAATCATTGAGCTTCACAGACTTGACATTGGACCTTGTAGGATGTAGAATTCGATGAGAAATAACATCGAAATGATGTGTGCTAAGCAACAGAAAGCAGAACATTCATTTGTTCTCACCTCTCTGTGTAACCTTTTCAAAACAAGGTTCAAATAAGAAAATAGTAGTTCGTAGTTCGTTGCTTCTTCCCTTCTTCCACAGTCACCAGGTAGAGGAGAAGAATTATTACTTAGTAAATTAAAGGTATTTAATGAGTGGATCTCACCATGCAGAAGTAGAAACATGAAAGGTAACAGCTGTCTATAAGTGATTGCTGTTAGGTGAAATTTACATATTAAAGAATAGAAAGCTTCTAAGTGTCCTTCCTTCTTAACATTTTAATGATCACCTTATGAGACTAGGTAGCACTGCTTCAGTGGCTTTTAAGTTGTTTTCTAGGAATGTGCTAAAGATTAATGAGTAAGCTTATGTATCTACAAAAACACCTTAGGAAAATCTTTATGCAGCATTACACATAGCTAATGTGCCATTTTCCCCTCCTCCTCCCCCAGAACACACAAAGATATACTCTTCTATGATTTCCCTGTCTCTAACAGAGTGTGCTTGAAAGGCTCATGGAGCAGAGTGTATGTGGAATAGGAAATCTTTCAATGAGCTAGAGGAAAATGATGACTTGGGGCTGAACTACCAATACCGTTTATGTGTTCTATGTTCCTTTAATGTTTGTGATGTTCAAAATTCATGGAGGAAAAAAACTGAAGATATACATCTTAGCCACTGGTTTTGAGACATGTTAGATCTAGATTGTACTTTGGAACACTGAATGGTGTATTTACATATCAACATAAATAAATGCAAGTTTAAAAATAGCAGAGAGAGTCCTGGAATAACTTGAAAGAAGTCTTTCAGCATGGTTTCTAGTAAGAGCTTAACCTACTTTAAAAATAAATCTTGTTAAAAAACTGGAAATGTTTCCCAGCACTCAGAATTTATTTTTATGTCACTGTTATCATATAGATATATTATTGTTAAATTAAAAAAATCAGCTTTATTTGTTTATTGTGCATATTTTAGGAAAATATTTAATGAAAAAGAATACAAATAGCAGAGTTTTTACAAAGAAGAAATACCTGCACATTAATCTATGAACTATATTTTATTATATATACATTACCATGTATACATATGTGAATCAATATGTACATAATTTGTTATTTTATAAAATAGAATTATATCCTTTTTAACTTTGTAAAAATCTTAGCAACACATTTTAATAAACATATTGAGTAAAAATTAACTCATAATTTCAGATCGCTAGATTGAAACATAGTTATTACTAGTTATTCATGAGTTATTGCTAGTTATTCATATATATGCATATATATTGTTGTCAGACTTTAAATTATTTCTAATGCTATAATGAAATAAGTTTCTGTTAAAATCCTCAGGGCATGCTTTATACACATAGACTTCTTGCTTTAGAGGATATGTCTTTTAGGATATTTTCTTACACATTTTGTTAAAATTCCCTACCTAAAGTTCATTGTTTGTGTCTTGATATTTATTTTCTCACAAAATAAGGGCATACCCATTTCTATGAAATCTATACCTTCAAAAATAATTTTATACAATGTGTAATTAAAATTATTATATCCTACCTCTTACATGTTTGACCTTACATTGCAGGACATTACATTCACATGTAGGGAATAGTGTTCATCTTTCTGAAGCCTATCTTTAAATAGTTCCTTTAGTGAAAGTCTATTAGGGGTAAATTCCTTTGGTTCTAGTTTATCTAAAATATAGGCTTTTGCTTTCTTATTCTTAGAAAATATTTTCCATGGATTTTATGAGTTTGAAGCTTTTCTACTGCTTTCTGGTGTTCATTGTTGCTTAAGGAAGCCTGTTGTTATTCTATTTCTTGTTCCTTTGTGGTGATCTGTCTTTTCTTTTTGAGTTCTTCTCTTTGTGATTCCTATTATTCATGCATTCATGTCTTTTAACCAGTTTTTAAAAATTCACAACCATTCAATCTTTGTATATTGCCTCTCCTTTCTCCTCCACTCTATCCACATGTCCAGTTATTTTCTTATATTCCAGTTTACTAATTATTATTTCAATTGTGTCTAATCTGCCACTTATTCTATAAATTCAGACTTTGATTTAAATAATTGTGTTTTTATTTTTAGATATCATTTGTGGCCCTTTACTAACCCACTTGATCTTTCTTTGATAGTCTTTGATATTTGCTCATTTTTTCCAACTTATCCTTTATTAGTGCAATCATTTCACACATAATTATTTTTATTGTATTATTTGATAATTCCAATATTTAGGGTTCTTGATGGTTCAGATCTCTTATTTGTGGTTTCTGTTAACTTTCAATTATGATAGCTTACTTCCAAGTTTTGTATTAATATCAATTGTAAGCTGTATTATTTTCAAACATTGGCCATTGAGGGGATTCTGTCCTCTAAGGAGAATCTGTGTGTGTGTGTGTGTGTGTGTGTGTGTGTGTGTGTGTGTGTGTGTGTGTCTGTTTTTTCAGAAGCTAGGGTCATTCCTGATCTGGAAGTGATACACACCTTCTGGACCTTTCTTAATGGAGAAACTTGTTTAGTTCTCCAGTGTTGTCAGTGTACCAGAGTAGACAGTCATGTGTTAACACTGCCATTTGTCCTGAGGTCTTTGCTGCAGCTTTAGTTTCTGCTTGGTATTATTTTTCAATCAAAGATAATATCATTCAGAGAGGTTTCTTTTCCCCCATTTAATTGGTTCCCCGAAATTTAAAGTTTTTCACTTAAAGTTTTTTTGAGTCCTTTGAAGTACCTTGTCTACCCTGACATTAAAAGTACATGTATGATTTCTATAATCATTGAGTTTTGAGAGGAATTTGATGACAAATTTGTTATTCTTTTAAAACTCTTAGTATATTTTTCTTCACACTTGAGAAAACTAAATTATCGATGTTTTGCAAATTTGTAAGTTTGCATATAAGCTAATGAATTTCATATTTAGATGACCATATTAAAATGTTTAGAATTTACTTAATATTGCTACTTGATTTGTTTGGCAGTGGCCATATGTTTCAGTTATGGCAGTCAGTTTTACAAAGTTTTGCCCCTAATTTCTGAATTCTTTTAGGCTCTATTTGTGGGTGGGATGTAGAGCCAAAGGTAGATATGTATTTATGGCTAGGGTACATGAATACTTTAGATTTGGGAAAAGCTGGGAATTGAGTGCATTTATTAAAACTCCAAGCAAAAAAGAAACAGCAGTTAATATTCTTGAGTTAAGGAGAAATTGTGCAATGAATAATGACCATTTATTAAGTCTAAGGGTTGAAGATGTGGCTCAGTGGTAGAACGCTTGCCTACCAATGATGAGGCCCAAGTTCAAACCTCAATACTGCCATTTATTACACCTGTGTAAATGTGTTGGTATTAGGTACTTTGTTGAGGGCTTCATGATTACAAATACTCCAAATCAGAATCCTGGAGACTGAGGCACAAAGAAATTAATTCAACTTGCTCAGATAACATGGTCAGTAAGAAACAGCCAAGACTTGAGCCAACACTTATTGACTCCAAAGCCTAGGCTCAGTTTGTTATTCCAAACTGAGCAAGGAATATTTGTGTATACTTTTTGGTCCCATTTGTAGGTTTCACATTCTTTTTCAAACTGACTCATTAAAAAAATTAAAAATAAATTAAAATAAAAAATCACTAATAGTTAAAAAGTAATAGTCTTAAATTTTATTTGAAAATAAGAATTTCACCCTATGTGATTAGAGAAAGCTTTGAACAAAGAGATTTATAATATCATATACAACACTGGATGGAAGTAATGGTGTTGGTATAGTCAGTAGCAAAAAGAACAAGGTCTGTTGCTGGAAGATATATACAAGTTTGATCTGTTCAAAATTTCTGGGGGAAATATATTTCATTTAAATATGATTGCATGTGCTCCTTTAGTTAATTTTTACCCAAACACACTCATTTACAAAAATGTTAATAAATTAATTCTCTGGTAAGTGACATTGAAATATTTTACATCTTTTGAGGAGGCAAGATATTCATAGCTAAATTACCAAATATTAATATTTTTGTTTGCTTTTTGCTAAATGCTTGACTAATTCACTTAATTCAACATTTGAAAAGATTGGTAATTTCATATGTTTCAGTCTTTTATATGAAAAATTAAATTGTGGTTTTTATCTTTTGCTAACAATACTGTTGAATAAGCTGATATTATACTAAGTAGTTTTTTGGGATTCAGTATGTATTTTTCTTTTGATTGAAAATGAATTATAACAAAAGAAATCAGACAATAATAAGTTGATATTGACCTAAACAGTCAGATTAAATGAACCAACAATGTAATGACCCCTTGGATATTTAGCACAGGAAATTAACAGTGAATGCCCTGCCAAGAAATTCTTATGTACACTTGATGTCTTCTAAGTTGGTTTAAAGAATGTGTTTGCTGTTTACTTGATTTTTGAAAATACAATTTATGGAATGAGGAATCCTTAAAGGTTGTTATGTGAAGATATTCACTGATAATTTGTGGAGGGGTTGAAAGCTTAAGGTTTGATTCTATTTCTTCTTAGATTTTGAAAGTAATTCAAGAACTAAATGAGAAGTCTCTACAGGGACCTTTCAGTTTGTTGGCTTACTAATAATGTTCTAGAAAGTCTTATTCTTATTGAGCACTGTAGTTTTTCATTAGATTTCAATAACTCTTTTTCTTTTTCTGTCTGACACTTGGTATGTAACTGTTTCATATTATTGGAACATAACACTTCACAGTGGCTTCATATTAATTGTCTTTCTTAGCGCAAGCAAATAGCATTTAAAATAATGCTTTGAAGAATATTAACACGAAGAGCAGCCTTTTTAGTCATGCAGAGACTTGAATTTGAAGTGACATTAACTTTCAAATAAAATTCTGTCGGGAAACCTTGTAATGATTCATTTCTTTACTCTTTGGGAGCAGGAGGGAGGAAGACTTTCAAGCTATAATTTTTTGACATTCCTTTGGCACACTCATGCTTTTAGATTGCTGCATACAAGTCAAAATAACCTGGTATTTTAGAACTAAAGTTTAATGCTAACAGTTTCAATAATTTTCTTCCTGAAAGCCATGTTGGACATTTCTATTATATTTGTCATATGTCTTGGAGAAGTCACACAGAGACTTTCATAAAGACAAAACTTCCTAATTCATTTTAATCTCTTAAAGCCTTAAAGCCTATAAAGTCTATATTTGATTGCATTTTAAATTAAATTCGAAGTTGTATTCTAAGTTACATCTTGGGATGCAGCTCACGTTGAGAACACTAATTTAGCACACACAGGCCCTATATTTGATCCATGACATTGCAAACAACCCAAACATTAATTCTGAGCTATCAGGTTAAATAAACCAACTAGATTATTAGGAGAATTTTTCCATCTTTTTTTTTAACCTTATACAGGTAATACTCTAGAAAGTGAAAACATCAGCAATATTGGCTAGTAATCTCAGATGGTTTTCTCTTTCTAGAACTTCTATTAACATTCAAATGGTGGTACACACATTTAGTATTGCTTTATCATCAGTAGCTTTTGCCAATATTTCAAGTGCAAGTAGAAGGATCTCATCGCAGGCTTCTCTGGACATGAAAAAAGACCCTATCTTGAAAATAACCAATGTTCAAAGGAGCTGGAGATGTGATGCAAGGGGTAATAAGTTCAGGGCCTGAGTTCAGTCTTAAGTTCTCCCCTCCCACTCCCTCATGCTTGCCACACACACACACACACAGAAAAGGATGAAAAGGCAAAGTTTATGCTGCAGGTATTTTGCCCAAAAAGGACACAGGAACAAGGTTTTAGAGTTTTCCATTGGTCACCATTAAGCCAATGTAAGCATTAAATATGAGCTTAAAAAGGATAATTATTGTAATGATATATTTTAAAAATACACCAAATATTTAAGATCTTAAGTTCATAATGATATTATAAATAGAAAAACTATAATGAGAAAAGACTCATTTATCACCAGTAGAGGTGATTATTACACAAACAAGAATTTTGTCCTGAATGATGAGTTTGATGTTTGCTTAGTCAAACCAACTGTAAATGTTGTTCTGTAGTACAAATGGGGAGGTTTTTTTTTTTTTTGAGGAAAGATATAACCTCATGGTGGATTATTACTTGTTTTCCATAATCATTTTCTCTTTTCTCCATTTTTGAAATAGAACTCCCATGTTTTAGCTGCAATATACTATCCAACTAGAAAATACATTTTCTAGTCTTCTTGAAGCTTGGGATGGTCAAATCATTCAATTCAATCCAATGGGATGGGATGTAAGTAAAAGTGATATGTGTGTGTGTGTGTGTGTGTGTGTGTGTGTGTGTGTGTGTACATGTGTGTACCCTGAATTAAGTCTTGAAGATAGAAAGAAGAATTCCTAGTGTCTTGTCTTCTTGGCTTTTATGTAGCCTTGGTTTGTTTCCTAACAAATGATGATCTTGCTTGACATCTAAGCGACTGAAATATATCATATTACATCAATATATATGTATACACACATACATACATATATATATCCAAAGGCACTAAGAATAAATAATTCAGAAATAACAGAAAGTAAAGTAAGAGACCTTGTAAAAAAGCTTTCCTATAAGGATTTGTGAGTTGTTAAAATGCCTGTATGAAAGTCTATATGAAAATTATTTTAATATAAATTAATAAAACATACTTTACATAGAATTTTCATATTATCTTCTAGTTAATTTGGAAGATAGTTAAACTATACTATTCTATAGAATTATGGGCTTTTATGAAGTATTTTTCTTTTGTTGGTACTGGTGCTTGAACTCTGGGCCTGGGTGCTGTCCCTAGCTCTTCAGCTCAAGGCAAGCTCTCTACCACTTGAGCCACAGCACCACTTCTAGTTTTCTGGTGGTTAATTGGATATCAGAGTTTCATGGATTTTCCTGCCTGGTCTGGCTTTGAACTGTGATCCTCAGATCTCAGCCTCCTGAGTAGCTAGGATTACAGGCATGAGACATGGGTGCCCAGCTTCATGAAGTATCTTTATGCAAGTAACACAAGCTAACTTAGGTAACCACAAGAAAGGAATTATAATTTCTCCTAGATCAGTGTTTCAGATTGGATTCTGTAGGTGGAAGGGCAGGTGTGGAGCTCTACAAAGTTTTGGTTTAAATTTGATTTCAGTACTTAAAATGTTTTAAATAGTTCTTACAAAATATTTTATTTTACATCTGTTATAGAATTCTATAACCACCAGGTTAGCTATTATAAAACTGCTACTATTAATTTCTTGTGTGATTTAAGATTGTATTAATATTGTTCAACTAAAACAGAATACAAAATCAAATAGCAGCTTGAGGATGTAGTTATAGTTGGAACCTACAATGACCAGTTAGAGGTTTTTAAGGTGATACTTTTGAACAACTTTATATATTAGAATTGAGTTCAGAATTTTATTGGATAATGGGATTTTATTGCTTAAAGATAATTGAAGTCTACTTTGATTTTTAAATTTTTAAAAAATTATCTATAAGTAGTTGTACAAAGGAGTTACCATTCAACAAATCAGCTTATAAATACAATGCATCTTGATTTTTTTCCCTGTAGAATATCATTGGGCTTTAGATAAGAATCATCAGACAGATGCTTTCCCATTGAGATTGATAGCCAGTGTCTGATAGGAAGGCACTCTACTCTGGACTGAAAGAAAATCAATATACTCAATATACTACATACATAGACAGTGAAGATCCTAATCTGAACCTAGTTTATATTCAAGGGTTGGTTGTGGGCCAACCAATTTTGCATTTACTGGGACAGTTGAGTCAGGACAAAACTTTTCTGAACTAGGCTTGGATCTATTCAGGTGCTAAACAAAGTCTTTTTTGAAGTTTGAGAGCTTTTTTTCAGTCTTGGGGCTTGGACTCTGGGCTTGGGTGGTGTCCTTGCTCAAGGCTAGCACTCTACTACTTGAGCCACAGTGCCACTTCTGATTTTTTTCTGTGATTAATTGGAGATAAGAATCTTATTAGCACAGCCATGTTCATTGCAGCACTATTTACCATAACTAAGATATGGAACCAACCCAGATATCTCTTAGTAGATGAATGGATCAAAAAAATGTGGTATATATACACAATGGAATTCTATGCTTTTATCAGAAAGAATGACATCATCCCATTTGTAAGAAAACAGAAAGACTTGGAAAAAAAAACCATATTAAGTGAAGTAAGCCAGACCCACAGAAATACAAGCTCCATGGTTTCCCTAATTTGTAATAATTAGTATATGTCTAGGATAGGCATAGAAGAGTTCAATAGCTCAGTAGCTATGTACATATTACCATATAAGATGATGTTAAGCAAAATGAACTCTAAGTTATGGAAACATGAAGTTTTTCTTTGTTGTTGTGCTTTTTAGTGTACTGTGTAAAGTTATTTATTTTTTTCTTGCATTTTTTCTTTTTTTCCATATGATTTATCCCTTGTCACTGTGTTTGATTTTGGTACCTTGTGTATAGTATATATGTTTATCTGAATTAGAGAAGGGAAGGGGAACAACAAAATGGTGAGACAAAGGACAAAAGGTGAACCAAGGCAACAATGATACTCACAAGACAACATGTTGAAAATGAACTTTACAACTTGTGGAGGGGCATTAGGGAAGAGGGAAAGTGGGAGAAAAATGAAGGCAGGATTAACAATGTTTGACAAGAAATGACTCACTATCTTATGTATGTAACTGTAACCCCACTCTACATCACCTTGATAATTAAAAAAAAATAGTCTCACAGACTTTCTTGCTCAGGCTTGCTTTAAACCGTGATCTTCAGATCTCAGCTTCCTGAGTAGCTAGGATTACAGGCATGAGCCACTGGCACCAAGCTGAATTAAAGTGAGTGAATATCCTTATTTCAATAATTTTGAGGGTACAGATGATGAAATATGTACTTATCACTTGTAAAACCTTAACATTTACCAGGAAATATTCTTTTTGTGGCATTGTATCATACATTCCTTCTATGAGAGGTATGTCCACATGAACTATTACCTGATAGGATGCCGAAGTATAGGATATCAGGGTTTCCCCAAGGTCTCCTTAATCTGAATATATATTTTAAAAAGATCCTTGGGCCAGGCGCCAGAGGCTCATACCTGCAATCCTAGCCATTCAGGAGGCTGAGATCTGAGGAACATGGCCAGGCTGGTCAGAAAAGTCTGTGAAACTCTTATCTCCAATTAACCACCAGAAAACCAGAAGTGGCACTGTGGCTCAAGTGGTAGAGTGCTAGACTTGAGCTGAAGAGCTCAGGGACAGCACCTATGCCCAGAGTTCAAGGCCCATGACTGACAAAAAAAAAATCCTTGGTTGCTTCTGAAGAATATTACTTTTTGAGACACATTGTATTTAATCTTAATAGCGAAGGAAACTCCAAAACAATTCATTAAATTAATTGGCTGATTAGAGATTTAAAACATATTGTTACTTTGGGTTACTCAATTCACATTTTTTTTAGCTTTACTGTGAATTTTAAAATATTTCCTTTTCAGAATCAGTCTATTAGTATGAGCTACTTTTGAAATACATCAGGATTCCCAAATTCCCAGACTCCCCTGTGCTTCTTATGGAGTGTTACCTTCAGTTTTCCGTATATTGTGGTCCTTAAAATGTTGCTAAGTGTTCTTCTATTAGTTTACTTTTTGAAAAATTTTCTTTCAGTTGATTTTTTTTTCTACTTTTTAAATTCAGGTCCTAACTTACTTATGAGTTTGCTTTCAATTTTCTTTTTTTTCTCTCAATTTATTTGTCAACTAGATGCTAATTTTCTTTTCTTTTCTTTTCTTTTGTCAGTCGTGGGGCTTGAACTCTGGGTCTGGGTGCTGTCCCTCAGCTCTTCAGCTCAAGGTGAGCGCTCTACCACTTGAGATGCTAATTTTCATAGAAACGTGTGAGCTTTCAAAGGGTCTATAGGTATCTATCTCCTTGTGACTTGGATAAGAAATAACTTTATAACAACATGAAGAAAATACTTGTCATTTTCCTACTTTTGACAGTTTGCAAGAGCTTCTCCAAAAGCTTTACTAACTATAAGCCAATATAACAGGTAATAACAGGTAATAATCTTTTAAAGGTAATAATCCTTTAAAAATTACAACATGTTTTTGTTCATATCTTACAATTTTTTAGCCAAGTTCCAGTGGCTCACACCTGTAATCCTCACTACTCAGGAGGTTGGTATCTGAGAATTGAAGCCAGCCTAGGCACGAAGGTCCATGAGCTTCTATCCACCAAAAATTCAGAAGTGACACAATGGTTCAAATGGTAGAACATCAGTTTGAGTGCACAAAGTTAAAGGACATTACTACCCATATCCTGAATTCAAGCTCCAGTGCCGGCACACACACACACACACACACACACACACACACACACACACACACAAAGAAAATTTTTAGAAAGCTGTTTTGGAAATCTTAGTTTTTTTCCCTCTTCTATGTTGCCAAAACTGATTTCAAGTGCCTGCGTTCAAGCAATCTTCCTGTTCAGCAGCAATAGTAGCGGACTGGAGGCACTGTACCTCTGCGTGTGGCTTAGGTATGGCTTTGAAGCTGCTTCTTTCTCACTGATTTCTGAGGATAGCATTTCCAGAATCTTTTCTCTTCTGCAACCAGGAAATAATTTTGTATAGAATTTTGCTATTGGAGATTTCAGAACTTCAGTCAGGTTTAGAATACTTTGTTCTGAACTGTGTGGTCCCAGAATGTCAACAATTGAAATGTCAGGCATTATCTGTGCCTGTTGGATGAACTATTATGACACATATTTATGATGTTCAGATTGTCAGGCTTTTGAATGATTAATCACTTGCATCTGACATCATTAAAACTGAAAGTTTTCAAAAAAGTTTAACATCAATTATTTTACTTAGTATTTGATGTGGTTCTGGTGATAGTATTTACTATCCTCACTATAGAAGTAAAACACTCTGTCCAAGGATGATAAATTACACTGATCATAGAGAGTAAATGTTTGAGAACGGACACTTGAATCCAGGTTACTGACTTCTAATTTAATATTTTTCCACCACACAAGTTTTCTTCCCTCCCTGTGGATTTTATTTATTTCAGAAGTTCCTTAAATACCATGTTATTTTGCATCTAGAAGTCAAGGCATATAACTCAAAGAAAATTATCATTTAAATAAACTGTATCTAAGCCAGTGAGCCAGTCGCTCATGCCTGTAATCCAAACTACTCTGGAGGCTGAGATCTGAGGACTGCAGTTTGAAATCAGCCTGGGTAGGGAAGTTGTGAGGCTTTTATCTCCAATTAATCACCAGAAAAATACCAGAAGTAGAATGGTGGCTCAAAGTGTAGCTATTGCCTTGAGTGGAAAAGCTCAGGGATAGCACCCATGCCCTGAGTTCAAGCCCCAGGACCACCACTACTGCCACCACGACCAGCACTGCCAAAAGCTATCTATGTTCTGCCTTAACTCTAACCAAGAAGAAAACTTTACTGAGTTTGAAAGTTTCTCTTCTCCACTCAATTATACTCTGTTCTTCAATTTAATAATTCTAAAATCCTAAAATAAAGCAGCATATATAACCCTTTCCTTATGATTTTTAAAATTAGTTCTTACTTGAAGAAGAATGGAGAAACATTCATTTCAGATTTATTACCATATTAAACAATAAGTATTCTTCTAGTTACAGAGAAATTCTAGAAAATAGATAATAAATAATGGTTATTTGTAGAACCTGAAGGGCTTTATTAATAAGTTATGTCAAACCATCTAATGCTTTTTCCTTAGTTATTATTCATCCACACTTCATGGATTTCTATTTTTATATTGTTTCTGAAATGTGGAAGAATTCTTATGTTCAGGGAAAAATATTTTTGTTTCTTTGCTAAGTTTAATTTGAGGGTTAATCAAATTTAGGTAATTTAATCCTTATTCTTAAACTTCAGAATCTATATAAAAAAATGAATCATCACTATGTTTTCCAGATTGCTTCTTTGCTTTCTGGTATTATTCATTCCATTTCTATTTAAACTTCTTTGTAAACAATTAGAATCTGGTTGACTAATAGTTAATAAAAACTAGTTTTGTTTCTTCAATTATGATGTTTTTTGGAAGTTCAAGAATATAGGCTATTTTCCAGATGTCTGCTATTTTCTTTCCTTTGGGAATTCAATTAACTTGTAATTTTGATTAATTCAAAAATAGTGGCCTCTAAATTTAGAATATTTCCAGCTTAGACTTTGTATTCCTTCACTATTTACCTTTACTATGTCTCCAATGAAATTTCTTGAAGTTTTGTAGCTTGAAATCAGGTTCAGGTTGCCTTCCTTGCCAAACAAACACTACTTTCTCCCTGCGTAGAGTCACCCTTTTTAGGATCTCAGCGCTTTCACTATTATGACATCCTATGCAGCTTTGCTCCCTTGTGTTTTGCATTTAGCTAGTTACTGTCTTACTCTGTTTCACATTGTTGTAAAAAAATACCAGATGTTATTTCTCCCAATCCAGGAGCATAAGAGGGTTTTTCCACTTTCTTAAATCTACTTTAATTTCCTTTTTTAAGTTTTTAAAGTTTTCATCATAGAGGTCTTTGACTTCTTTGGTTAAGTTTATTCCCAGGCATTTCTTTTTTTTTTAAAAGGCTATTACAAAAGGAATTGCTTTTTTAAATTTCAGCCTTGCACTTCTTATTGTTGGCATACAGAAAAGCTACTGATTTTTGTGGGTTAATTTTATACCCCACTACTTTGCCAAAGTTTTGAATCAGCTCAAGTAATTTGGGAGAGGAGTCTATGAGGTTCTTTAAGTACAGGATCTACAAAGAGGGAGAGTTTTACCTCTTCTGTCCCTATTTGGATCTCTTTTATGCTTGTCTCTTGCCTTATTGTTCTGGCTAGGAATTCCAATACAATATTGAAGAGATGTGGAGAGAGTAGACATCCTTGTGGAAAGACTTGGAAAAAAATCATATTAAGTGAAGTAAGCCACACCCAAAGGAACATAGACCCTAGGGTTTCCCTCATTTGTAAAAATTAGTATATTCCTAGGATGGCAGAGAATCATAATAGCTCAAGAGCTATGTACATATGACCATACAAAATGAGGCTAATTAAAATGAACTTTCAAAAAAAAAAATGAACTTCAAGACACGGAAACAACAGGTCTTTTTTTTTTTTTTTTTTTGGTTGTTGAGCTTGTTGTTGCCAATATACTGTATCTAGTTCTTTTTTCTTATTTTATTTCATTTTTCTTTCTCCATTGGTGTATCACTGGCAATCACTGTCTTTGATTCTGGTGCCCTCTGCCTTGTATATACATTTATCTGACTCGGGGAATGGAAGGGGAATAACAAAATGCTGAAAGAAGGACAAAGGATGACCCATTGCAACAATACTTACAAGACACTATGTTGGAAATGAACTTCACAACTTCTGGGACAGGGAGGAGTTGAGGAAGGAAGAGATCTTGGGAGAACAACAGAAGAGTGGGTAACAATGTTCAACAAGAAATGTACTCATAACCACGTGCTGTTGGCTCACGTTTATGATCCTATCTATTCAGGAGGCTGAGATCTGAGGATCGCAGTTCAAAGCCAGCCCAGGCAGGAAAGTCTGTGAGACTCTTATCTCCAATAAACCACTGGAAAACTGGAAGTGGTGCTGTGGCTCAAGTGGTAGAGCGCTCGCCTTGAGCTGAAGAGCTGAGGGACAGTGCCCAGGCCCAGAGTTCAAGCCCCATGACCAAAAAAAAAAAAAAAAAAAAAGAAAGAAATGTACTCATTACCTTACTCATGTAACTTTAATCCCTCTGTACAACATCTTAATGGTAAAATAAAAAAATTTAAAAATACTAGAGGAGGCCTAATTTATAAGGTAAAGAGATTTATGTGATACAAGATCTAGTGGCTCAAAGCAAATCTGTGCAAAATCAGAAATGTTGAAATTATTCCTTGCATTCTGTCAGACCACAGTGGAGTAAAATTAGTGCTGAACACCAAAAGCTATCACAGAAAATCCTCTAGCTCATGGAAATTGAATTGTTGAATTACCAGTGGGTTATTGAAAGAGATCACAAAGGAAATTCAAGCGTTCCTGGAATTTAACAAAAATGAACACACAAAATACCAGCTCCTCTGGGACATAGCAAAGGCAGTATTCAAAGGAAAGTTTATAGCTCTGAGTGCCTACATCAACTAATTGGAGAAATCTCAAATCAACAATTTAATGTTGCATCTTAAGCTCCTTAAAAAAGAGGAGCAAACCAAACCCCAAACCTGGAGACAGAAACAAATAATCAAAATTAAATCAGAAATAAATAAATTAGAGACCAAAAGACCATAGAAAGAATCAACAAAATGAAAAGTTAGTTCTTCAAAAAAACAAACAAACAAACAAAATTGACAGAGTTCTAGCAAATCTGGCCCAAAAAAGAGAATACATCCAGATAAATAAAATTAGAGATGAAAATGGGAACCTCATGACAGAAACAAGAGAGATTCATCATTATAAAGGAATACTTTGCAAACTGTTATGCTAACAAATTTGATAATTTGGAAGTAATGAAAGACTTCCTAGCAAATATTAATATACTCAAACTAAACTAAGACTAAACCAACTAAATAGACATATAACAAACAATGAAATAGAAATGGCAATATAGATTCACAGCCAAATTCTATAAGGTCTTCAAAGGAGACTTCACTCCCATACTCCTCAAATTCTTCAATGAAATAGAAAAGGAAAGATCACTACCAAACTTATTCTATGAATCAGTGTAACCCTCATCCCCAAACCATATAGTGACTTAATGAAGAAAGAGAACTATAGGTCCCTTTCTTTGCTGAACATCAATGCAAAACTTCCCAATAAAATTGTGGGCAACCAAATTCAACAATTAAGCAAAAAAAAATTATACACTGTGATCAAATAAGATTCATTCCAGGGTTGCAAAGCTGTTTCAATATATGTAAGTCGATTAATGTAATTCAACACAACAGGAGCAAGGTAAGAACCACATGTTCATCTTAAGCGGCAGAAAAAGCATTTGACAAGATCCAACATCCCTTCATGATAAAGGCTCTGGAGAAGCTAGAAATCCATGGAACATTCCTCAATAAAATTGATTAAAGGGTGTATATAACAAGCCTATGGCCAACATTATACTTAATAGTGAAAAGTTAGAACTGTTTCACTTAATATCAAGAACGAGACAAAGATGTCTGCTCTCTCCACTTCTCTTCAGTGTAGTACTAGAATTCCTAACAAGAGCAGATAAGGGAAGAGAAAAACATAAAAGGGATCCAAACAGGGAAAGAAACAAAATTCTCCCTCTTTGTAGATGGAATGATCCTGTATTTAAAGAACCTAGTAGATTCCTCTCCCAAGTAACTTGAGATGATTTTACACTTTGGCAAAGTAGCAAAGTATAAAATTAACCCACAAAAATTAGTAGCTTTTCTGCACGCCAACAATAAGAAGAGTAATGCTGAAATCAGGAAGGGAACTCCATTTGTAATGGCTTCAAAAAATACCTAGGAATTAACTTAACCAAAGATGTGAAGGACCTTTTTGATGAAAACTTAAAAAACTTGAAAAAGCAAATTAAAGAAAATTTAAGGAAGTGGTAAGCCTCCCAAGCTCCTGGATTGGAAAGATTAAGATCATGAAAATGCCAATACTGCATAAAGAAGCTATCTACAAATTGAATGAAATGCCCATCAAAATCCAACAACATTCTTCAATGATATAAAAGAAGCAATCTAAAAATTTATATGGAATCATAGAAGACCCCTGAATAGCAAAAACAATCATAGACAGGAAGAACAATGCTGGGGTAATATCAATACTGAACTTCAGACTCTATTATGAAACCAATGGAATAGAATAAAAGACCCAGAAATGAACCCACAGACACCTAATATTGATAAGGGAGCCAAAAACATAAGAGGAAAGAAAGACAGTCTCTTCAACAAATGGTACTGGCAGAATTAGCTATACACATGCAGAAAATTGAAGTTAGATCCTTATATATCACCCTGCACCAGAATCAATTCCAAATGGATCAAAGACCTCAATGAAAGACTAGATACTCTGAAAATATTATAGGAAGGGATAGGGGAAACACAAGGAAACACTACTTGGCACAGGTTGAAACTTCCTAAGTAAAGATCCAGACTCAAAACAAATCAAAGAAAGGCTGGATAGTGGGACTGCATCAAACTGAGGACTTTCTGCATGGCAAAGGACATAGCTAGCAAGATAAAAATAGAAAGCCCAAAGATTGGTGGCTTTAGCGTTGCCTGGATTGTGCCTGATTTGGATAAATGCGGAGGAGTGAGATTGCTAGGTCATAGGGAAACTCTATGTTTAGTCTTTTGAGGAACTTCTGCTTTCCAAAGTGGTTGAACAAGTTTACATTCCCACCAACAGTGTAGTACAGTTCTCTTTTGAGTATCTGCCATTGTTAGTTTTTTTGATAATGGTCATTTTAAGTGGGATGAGGTAGAATCTCAATGTGGTTTTGATTTCTATTTCTTTTCTGGCCAAAGATGTTAAGCACTTCCTTAATGTCTCTATTGGTCATTCTTATTTCTTCTTCTGAGAAGTCTCTCTTTAATTCTTTAGTTTATTTGTTAATGGGGTTGTTATTTGAGGATTTTTTAAAGGGAGGTTAAGTTTTTGATCTTCCCAGTTTGTGGTATTAGGTTATGGCACCTCTAACAAGATAATACTCTTGGCCCTTCTCCTCACATATTTTTCCTATTTTGACTAGCTGACAGCAAATTTTAGTGTTATCATTTTACTTTTATAGGTCTCTAAGAAAGTATTCTATTTCCCATATTTTAGCCAATTTGGGGAGGTTTTCAAGTATTTTGAGCAAATTTTTAATTTGTCCTCTAATTGCCAACTTAGAAGTACCTATAACGTCTTTCACAAAGCATACAGAGAAGCTCACTTATTAGACCTTCTGAATGCTTGTTTCACTTATAGTACTCTTTCATACTATTTATAATTATGAATTTTGTTAATTTTATGTCATCCACTAGATTGTAAATGTCTAAGGTCAAGGATTGATTCTTGAGCATGACTATGTTTTTACTACCTAATATAATACATTGCACAAAGAATGTCCTCAATAAATAGTTATGAAAAACCATTCCTTTGTTTTAGTATTGGTTTAGTATTGCTTCTGTAACAATCCCTAAGTACAACAATCCTAAGTACAAGTTCTTCCTTTCCCTTCCCTTCCCTTCCCTTCTTTCCTTTCCTTTCCTTTTTGTATTAGTAAGTTTTTTTATTGTGAAAATACCATACAGAGGGGTTACAATTACATGAGCAAGGAAATGAGTACATTTCTTATCAAGCATGGTTGGTTTCTCCTTTGTTTCCCCTTACCATCCCTGCCCTCCCATCTCCACCCCTGCCTTTCCTTTCCTTTCCTTTCCTTTTCTCTTTTCCTTCCTTCCTTCCTTCCTCTCTTCTTTCTTTCTTTCTCTTTCTTTCTTTCTTTCTTCCTTCCTTCCTTCCTTCCTTCCTTCCTTCCTTCCTTCCTTCCTTCCTTCCTTCCTTCCTTCCTTCCTTCCTTCTTTCTTTCTTTCTTTTTCTTTCCTTCTTTTCTTCTTTGAGGTAGGACTATGATTTCAACTCAGTGTCTTGAACTTGCTAGGTAGGTAATCCCTATCCCTAAAAAACAAATCTGAAAACAACAAAACTTGCTTTCTTGTTGATGATATGTTATTCATTGTGGGTCAGCTGGAAGCCTGCTCTGTGCTATGTCATGCCTAGATCCAGGTTTATGGACTAGCACCATGCAGTCTGTACCATGGAAGTAGGAGAGGAGATCATAGTGAATTCTATAAATCTTCTGCCCATATAACACCTATGGTTATATTTCATCAATCACAGCAAGTTACATGGCCACAAATAATGTTGGTGGCAGGGGGAGGGCTATTGAAGTTCTTCCATAGCATACAATTGAAAACCAAAAGATATTTGTGAATGGCACTAGAAATAACCAAAAGCTTTTGTTTTTGGCATGCCACCTTATTTCATTTATGTTTTTGGCATGCCACTTTATTTCATTTATGATCTGCCCTTTTGTTACTTTGTTTGTCTACTATCTGTTCCACAGTGCACATGAATTTTGTTAAAATAAGAAGCTCAAAAGTGTATTCTGAAAAAAGTGTATTTTGTCATATCCAACATGAACTACATGTCCCTCAAGAAATATTTTTTCTTTTATATTTCTTTTACAATAACTAGATGGTACAGCAGTCTCTATCTAGTTATTTAGATTATGATCTTACCTTAGTTACGTATTTTGTGCTTTGTGACCCCTGAAAAACCATTGTAACTATTCTGGTTTAGTTTCCCTATTAGCCAAAAACTACTATAACTCAAGTTTCTTCTAGTTACATATTTCACATGTGCTATAAATATGTATTAATAGTGTCTGTGGTAATCATGAATTTAATCCTTATTTGCCTGTATAGGAGTACATGGCTTTTGTTTTATTAGTAGGTAACTGCTTCATTCTTTAATGCAAAGTATTCATAAAAAGCCTTCTATTTATGGTCTTCCATATGTACTGGATTTTTCATGTCATAACACATTCTCTTAATGTAGATTACTTAAAACATATGCTGGCCTTTCTAAGCAAGTCATGATAAGAAGTGAGTTACTAATTTTGAATGAAGTGGGATTGTGGAATTTATGCTTGGAGAATAAAGATGGTTCAACATACACATATTAAAAAATATGACTCACCATAAGACCAGGATAAAGGAGTGTTGTCACGTGTCCATTTCAATAGATAAATAAAGAACATTTCATTAACTTCAACTAATCTGTATATGTTTGTATGTGCCAGTACAAAGGCTTGAATTTAGGACTTCCCACCCTCACTAGGTTTTCTTGGTCACAGTGGGCATTCTACCACCTGAGCCATACCTACAGCCTGGATGTTTGCTGGTTAATGGAAGGTGGATTTTTTTTCTGCCTGGGTTGGCACTCCCACTTTGATTCTCTTGGTCTTATCCTCCTGATATGACTCAGAGTAACTGAATTACTGAAGCAAATCAGGTGAACTACATGAAGATAAAGATAAAAAATCTGAACAGAAATATAAAAGATACAGGTCTAGAAACTATATGTGACAAATACAATTGTAAAAAATTAGCACCAGTGAAAATTTCACCTATTTTTCTAAAAGGATTTTAAATTATTTGTCTGTATTTATTGAACATTTACTCTGTGTCATAGATCTTATTAAATGCTTCATCAACCTTTAAAATTGGATCTTTTCACCACTCCTCTCTGAGGCTCTATTATTCTCATTAGGAGGAAAACGAAGCTGGAAGAGCTTGAGGGACTCGCCCAAGGTCATACGCCTAACAAATGCTGGAGCTGAGACTCCAATACAGCAAGGCTGTTTCCAGAGAGTTGTCTCCTTTATATAAATAAAACGAGGCTGTCACTTTTTCAGATATTAAAAGGAACCCAGTTGAACAAAGAAAGAACATGCTGTAAGAAATAGTTCAATAGAAAAAGATCCTATAATAGTATATGAAAGGAGAAATATTCTCATATTGATGAAAGGGAGAAAAAGGAAGGAAAACCTGTGAGGATTTGAGAACACCCTGACCATCTGACCCAGACAGACACTTCTAAGAGCAGCATGGAACTGTATTTAAGGTCGACAGGAATAAAACTGCCCATCTGTCTCACTCGTCTTGTATCTACCCTCAGACTCCTCTATTATTCATTGGCAGCTCTAGCTCTTGAACTCTGAAAATTCCACCGTGCCATTTGAGCATTGAGGAAATGATTCCTTTTCATTTTAAATGATATCTTCCCACTGTTTGTAGATGTATGTGCATTGCACTACTAAAGAATCATTCTTTTTTGCCCAAGGAATAAGACAGCTTAAAAATAACTTGTGTTATGATTAGAAAGTCTTTGTATAAAGATACCCGAGGAGAGAGAGTGTACATGATGCACAGAAACCTGTATCACACATGAGAAGTGACAATCTTCAACTGAGCTGGAGGGTGGAAGAAGAAGCAGTTTGTTTTATACAAAAACAAAGTATGCAGAAGAAAAACATTCTATGTGAATATGAGGCACATTGGAATGCATTTGTATATATCTGTTGCTAGCACACTAGATAAATCAAGTTTTGTATTTAGTGGATAAATGATAAATCCTTTAAATATAGGAAACATAATATTCAGGGGATACAACTGTCCTGGGTCCTTTTCCTTGACCCCTGGTAGTGGGTGGTACAGGGGGAAGGAGGAAAGAGGTAGAGGAAGTAGTTATTTCCACTATAAGAATTTTAAATCTAATGTGGAAAAATATTCATTTTCCTATTGATAGCTGTATGGCCTCCAACAGTGTCAGTATATTCAAAGCCTCTTCTACAGTGTTGACTTTTAATATGATTGTGTATGTTAGCTCATGAGAAAATAATATCGTGTTAAAGAGAGAAAGAAACTCAAAATCTTCTCCCCGTCACCTCTGTCCTGAAATGGATGAAGGCAGTATTAACTCCAGTTAAATCTGAAGCCAGATCTTCTCCACTAGTGAACAACAAGACTGCTTCCTTAGGAAATGTGAATTGGAAAGTCTTGTTGGGAGTTTTTTGCCTATAACATTTTTCTTCAGATGGTGAGAGATATAGGTTCTCTTGTGACTCTTGGTCGTGGCAGTATGGGAAAGGACAGGAGGATTGTGTCCCAGTTACAGGAGCTAAGAGTAACCCACTGCCTTTTATTTTAACATTAAAACACTCTAGAGAAAAGAGTCTGGCTCTCCACCTTTTAATATTGCTCAATCATTTCTTTTCACTTCTTGCTTCAGTGAGCACAGCATGTGGCTTGCTAGGGAATCTATTAAAAAGAAAACCTTTCACTGTTTTATGGATGGCTTTCGGAGAAATCTATAGTCAACTCATGTTTCTCAATTCCTTCACAACTGCCCTAATTCTCTAAATCTTGGTGAGGGCACACACACAAAAAATTGGTTCCTAATTTATAATTTAACAAGTGACAGAATATTTCGACATTAGCAAATGAAGGGAAATGTTTTATATAACATCAGTGACTCAAGCCATGAGCACGGATTTCCATTTTAGTCACTTGTATGGAATAGATTGTCACAATCAAATAGCAGGGCTCTTGGAAACATAGGCCATTAAAAAAATAAATTGGAAGTTCATTTTTTTTTTGTTAGTACATCCTAGTTGTGTAAGAGGATTTCACTGTGATATTTTCATACCTGCATACAATGTCCCCTGATCAGATTCCCCCCCTTTATCATTCTTCAGCCCACTCTCTGCTTCTCAAAATATTTTCAGCAGGTTTTATTGTTCTGTTTCCATGCACGCATATAAAGTACTTTAACCATATTCACTGTCCTTCACCTTCTTCTAGGCCAAGTCTGTTTGGAACTTTTTGACTAAATGGGATTGTTTGGGCTCTACATCATAGACAGAGAAGAGCAGTTATATGCCCTTTGTGTTAAGAAGACCTCCTCTCATTTTACATTCTTTTTGCTCAAAAAAATTTCAAATCTATATTCTTTAGCTGTAATTTCATGCTTTTGTAAAAAATAATGCTATTTCTGGAGCTTGAACTCAGGGCTTAGACATTGTGCTTGAGTTTTTATGCTCAACAGTAGTGCTTATCTCAGAAATCACAACTCCATTTCTGGCTTTATTTATTTGTTTGTTTATTTTGTTTAGTTAATTGAAGATAAGAGTCTCGCTGACTTTTCTGCCTTTGAACTGTGATCCTCAGATTTCAGTCTCCTGAATAGTAGGTTTACAAGCTTGAGCCACTGACACCCAGTTTTGCTTTCCATCTGAACAAGGACATTCTGTATTTCACCATCTCTGCTATGGTTTGGATGTGGTTTGTCCTCCATAATTTTCTTAATTTTCAATCTGGCAATGTTTGGAGGCACAAGCGCATTTAAGGGGCAGGGTCTGAAGAGAAGTCCTTATATCATGGTGTTGGGAAAGTGAAGAATGGAAAAAGAATAGGTTGGACTCCCTCATCAACCAGTCGAGCACTGTTGATTGAGGAACAGCCAAGGGCACAGACCTTCCCGTGGGTTTGGAAGTTGTGCCAGAGAGTTGGGAACTGAGTTTTTATATGAGGTCTGAGCAAGGAAGCAGAGGTTAATGAAAAAGCTACTAGGTCAAGGGAGGTGGGGGCTTTTCAGTTGGACCCACAATGGGATGTTTACGGCTGGGCTTAGGTAGATTGCCCTGCCAGCACATCAAACAAGTTCATCCATACCTAGGATTTTGCCTGGCGTCTGTATGTGCCTGGGACAATAGAGTGAGGGTCAATCCTTCAGTGGAACCACTGCCCTTGGAGGGGGTTAGGGCAGTTCTCCTGGGTCACTGACTTAGTTATAAGACTTTTAGCTGTTGGGAAAACAAGAGTGAGTCCCTGAGTTGCTCTCTGGCTTCCATATGATGCAACTGTTGGTTCTCACATGTGCTCCTGACATTGTGACAGCATTATGTGGTCCTCACCAGAGCTGAGCTGGTACAGATGCTCATGCCTTTGAGCCTTCAGAATTCTGAGCTAAATAAGCCTCTTTTCTTTATAAAGCCCTTCAGCTCTTGGCATTTATTATAGTAATGAAATATGGACCAATGGTGGCAATCTCCTAAGCCATAGCCAGTGAAAAATGGCAAGAAACTTGCCAGAGAAGGTATTAGTAAGTCAGGAAATGATCCATTGGAGGGGTTTGGGTCCCATGTCATGGTAGAGGCCATGTTTCTATTGACTGGATTCATCATCCACTTGAATTGTCTCACACAGAGTTTAAGGACTAGAGCAATATCATTTAGCCTGCTCTTAAAAAACAACTTTGCAGCAAATGTAGTCAGAGAAATCTTCCATCATAAGTTGACAGTGATCCAGATTCTTCTTGGAACAGAAACTTAAAATTCTGTTGGTGATGTGTACAACAGATGTAAACGAGTGGATGCCATTGAAACGAAGGTTGCCTTCTAAGTTACTGTGTGAGCATAAAGTACAGATGCACAAATCAGACCCACTGCTCTGGCTGTTTTGTACTCATTCTGTTTCACTGCAGTAAGATTGCTTAACTGGGTAATAGAGTGCTCTCTCCTCTGGTCCCTTAGAAACCAACCTCCCAGCTGCAGTTCCCATTTTTAGCAAGGACAAATCTCATCTTATTTAACCAATCTTTCTGTAAGTGGCTGAGTTGAGGAAGTTATTGCTTTCCGTGGTCTAAATGGCCCAACAGAAAGTCATTTTACCTAAGTCCTAGGACCCCTGTGGGAAAACCCCACTTGCTTACTGAGCCTGTGAACTAAATAAGGTGAAGACTGTCTGCTTTGCGCAAGCAGAACTACTTTTAAGACCTTCGCTCACATTAAATTTGACTTTAAATTTGAAATTTGAAAAATTTCAGGCTGTAACAGCAAGTAAAGGCCTTTCCTAATTATTATTTAGAAAGGGGCCTGCTTTAGGGCAGTTCAATTCCAGGTCACCAGTGTTGCTAGGAAATCTGTCTGAATATGTCATTTGCTGACCTACAGATAAATTGGGAGACACAATTTGTTGGTAAAGGAGTTCTGACATTCTGTGTTGCCCCCTCAGGTAGTACTGAAGCGAAAAACCCCTATTTTTTCCCTTGTAATTCTAATCAAATACTTAAGAGGATTGTACAGTAATTATCCTTTAAGATGTAGGATTGATATTTTAACTGCATGTTTAGCAAAATTAATGGCTTCTATGATTCAGGTCTGGATGGTTGTCTGAGGAACCTACAAAGGCTCACTGTTGCAGAGTGTGTAAGCACATCATGATTATACCTTCCACTCGAGAACGATGTTTCACAGGTAATTCACTATTGATAAGCATTTATTAAGGCACCTAGAAGTACATTTTGCTCTTATAGTTATAAATGAGCCTTCTTGTTCCCCTTGAGAGAGCTTGTTATTATCCCCTTGGTGTGGAAGAGTAAATGGAGGAAAAGAGAAAGCATTAGTTGTGAGTCTCTTGTCTGCTTGAGCTGCATAGTATATAGAAAAGACACTAATACCACAGAAGAGATGGTATGATTTTTGCCTATGATTTATCTGTAAGAATGCTCAATTCTTTACCACATCGAGAAAATGAAATTATATTTGCATTAAGGGGGAAAAATCCATTTCTCTAATTGTTAGAAAACATGATGGCATTAGGAGATAGGATCTTTCTCCAATGTCCTTAAATTGTCTTTGTAACTACTTGATCAAAAGAACAGTATATCTCTACTATATGGATTTTTGGCCAGGGCTTAAAGAATCTAACAGCTATCTCTTCCTTTCTGGTAAGATGCAGATGCTGTGAACTTGGCCTCTATGCCAGAGGAAAGTTAAATCTCCATGTCAGATGAAGCTTAAACAGCCAGTCCATGGCCCCTCTGCAGTGTGATCTTCCTGCAGTACTAGCTGGCTCCAACTTGCCAGCCACGCGAACAAGTGCTCCTGAAAGTGAGTCCTCCAGACCCAAGCTGGGCTGCCTTGGAGACACTGTGCAGCACAGGTGATCTGTCCAGTTGATCTCCACCTAAATTGCAGATCTGTATGCAAAACAGATGTCTATTATTGTTTTTGAGACAGTTTTTAAAAATTTTATTTTATGTAAAGATGCTGTGCAGAGGGGTTATAGTTGCACGATTAAGGTAATGAGTTCATTTCTTGTCCAGCATTGTTACCTTTGTTGTTCTCCCATTATCCTTTCCCTCCTTCCCCTCCCTCCCTCCCTCGCCCCTTAAGTTGTGAAGTTCATTTCCAATATACTGTCTTGTGGGTATCATTGTTACAACGGGTCATCCTGTGTCCTTGTTTCAGAATCTTGTTATTCTCCCTTCCCTCCCCCAATTAGACAAATGTATATACAAGAGGCAGGGTACCAAAATCATGCACAGTGTCAACATGGGGAAGAACATACAAAGGAAACAAAAAATTGCATAGTACATTAAAAACAACAACAACAACAACAAAGACCTTTTGGAGACACTTAATTTTGAGGTGATGGGTTATATAACAACAGATAACAGGAACGTGCTCTGAGGAAATGGCAGTGTTCTTAGCTTCTTGCTCTTCAGTGTAGCCAAAGGTAGGTGCTGCTTGAAAGCAGCATGATGCCAGGGACTTACAAAGGAAGACAGTGAGGCCACAGGTGGAGCACCTTACTAAATACCCATAACATGGTACTTGTTCTAAGATCATACATCATGGCCTAGATAAACTCTTTGAGTAACTACTGAGTGCTGACACCTTACAGCTCTAAAGGAGCTGCCTTCTCTAGCTTTGCATTACCTGCTAATTTACCATATGGTCTTCACAGATTATTTTTTTGCCCTCATGAAGCTGACTTATTCATCTGTGAAAGAAGAAGGTTCTTTCAGGTCCTTCGAGTTCTCACATAAGATTATTAAGAATAATATTAACATGACAGGAATGCAATCAAGCTTTAGCATCTTGATTTGAAAATCTGAATCCTTATTGTCCCTCAAAGGACTTTCCAGTTCATTATCTGAATGTTCTCTTCTAGGGAGCCTTTCTTTCATTAGAACAGGTGAAAGTAAAGTTCACTTACCTGAATCTGATGTTGTCCAATAACAATTCTCTAACATAATCTTTTCCCTGTGGTTGTCCAAGGCTCAGCTGAGACAGCCTATGTGCCATTGTGTCAGGCCCAAGTTTCAAATTTGTCACATCTTTACAAAGGTTATAAAGGAAGATTAACATAAGGTAGGTGCAGGTGGCTCCTGTCTGTAATTCTTCCTACTCCAAAGTTAGATACTTGGAGGATTGAAGTTCAAGGCCAGCATGAGGATAAAAGTTCAGTAGAGTTTACCTCTAAAATAACCAGCTGGCCTGGAGGCGTGGCTTAAGTAATTGAGCAGTAGCTGTGCAAGTGTGAGGTCCTGAGTTCAAAGCTCTGTTTTGCAAAAAAAAGAAAGAATAATAATGTTGCTATTAGTGATTATAACACTATAAAATAGATACATATTTATTCTTGAATTAAAAATATAGCTTAATTTTGTGATGATTTAGTATAATTTCCAAGCATATTAATATAATTACCTTTGTTTTTGGCGAAGCTAGGTTTCAAGGTTCTTTTCTTTATAAAATAAATTTTCTTTATAAAAATTATTTTAACTTGATGTATTAATAGGGTTGAGTGTGACATTTTAGTACACATATACAATGTGTAATGATCAGATCAGGGCAATTGGCAAATCCTTCACTTTAGATGTCTATCATTTCTTTGTGTAGAGAACATTCAAAATACTTTCAGCTATTTCAGAGTATACACAGATCCCAGGGATAGCAGAAGGAAGCCCAGATGTCTTTTTGCAGTCTAATCTTGTAAGTCAAACTTGCCATTTCAATGGAAGGCACCAATCAGTTTTGGAGGGAACCAATCAGAATTTGAGTACTGCTAAGGAGTATCATCATCATCATCATTGTTGATCATCTCAGGTGATGGTTATGACCACAGCAGGGGTCTGGTTTAGGCTCTTTTCTATATACTGTGCACTTCTTCATGGAAAAACCCATCCATATCCCAGCAGACCACTTTCGTGTCCGAATTTTCTCAAATACAGTAATAAGTATACCTTTCTCTTCTCTTCTATAGGTCCTAATGAATAATTCCCACTAGACATTCATTTTATGCATTTACCTAACTGGTATTTACTGGCCAGTCACAAGGAACCCAGTCTTAAACCACTATAGGCCAATGGCACAGTCTTCTGACTTCATTAGTTTAATGAATCAGGAAGGAAAACAAAATTCCAAATATTTAAAGCTGGTAGTAAGCTTACTCATAGATACATAGATAATGATAGGAAATGTGCTAGCAGCAGAGTTTGGCTGATTCAGATGTAGCAGACACACATTAGGAAGAAATGACATTTATATTGCTACCTGAGAGATGATATGAAAAGGTGAGAAATGGCATCAGGTACTAAGAAAAGCAAGTTCAAAGGCTATAGCAAAGAAGGCCAGGCAGACAACTCTCAACTCAAAATCATTGAGAATGGAGCATCATGAATGAGAGAGAAAGACAGGAGCTAAAACAAATAGAATGGAGTCCACATTCCTTAGGCTTCTGTTCCTGGTACCCTAAAGCCTGGAATGGATCAAGTAGCATCCATTTTCTATCTAGGTTTCTCATTATTTTACCTGATCCTCTTATGCCATGTCTTTTGCTCATCTACTTTCTCCTGTCACCCTCAGTAGTGTCAAATCTCTGTTTGTGTGTCTTTATGTCTCTTCTGGCTCTCTCATTTTTACAGTCATTCTCTAATACCCTTTATTTTCCAGGTTATATCAATACCTCCACAAACTGTCTTTCTTTATTGCTGTTTATATAAAAAGTCAGAAACACTTAGCATTAAGTTTGGTTTTAGTTCCTTTCCCATTTTTTTTAAATTGGTGCCTTCTTAGTGCAGCTTTATACCAGCCTGCTATGAAAGGAAGAGGACCAGTTCCTGTTATTCTGTGGCTCTGTCCAGTTCCTTTTTTTTTTAAAATTTTATTTTATTTTTTTTTGTGAACATACTGTACAGAGGGTTTACAATTACATGGGCAGGATAATGCATACATTTCTTATCAAGCATTGCAGCCTCCTCCTTTGTTTACCCTTCACATCCCTTCCCTACCTCCCCCCTACCTCCCCACCACCCAATCCTCCCCCCTCCCCCCCCCACCAACGTTGTAAAGCTCGTTTTCGACATGACCTTGTACTTCTCATTGTTACAACAGGTCTACCTGAATCCTTAAATGACTGTTTTTCCCCATCTCCTCCACAAGTTATACTGACATCAAATATAGTGAAAGCAAGGGTTATACTGTGGGGGAGGGTCCTTTCCCATTGTTTAACTAGTCATCCTTTCTATTTTATCTTTTATCATGCTTTATCACTTGAGTCACTTCTGGCTTTTTGGTGGTTAATTGGAAATAAGAATCTCATGGACTTTCTTGCCCAGGCTGGCTTCAGAGGGAGATCCTCAGATCTAAGCCTCCTGAGTAGCTTGAATTACAGGCATGGGCTACCAGAACCCAGCTCGATGTACTGATTTTTCATTTATTTTTTAAGTTTTGAGACAGAGTCCCGCTTTGTAAGTACAGACTGGCTTTGAACTTGACATCTTCCTGTCTCAGCTACTTAAGTGCTGCAATTAGAGTCGTGCACCACCATGTATCTTACCCATTTGTAATGAAGCTACACAATGAAAAATTTCTTGTTAGTAATAGGCTTCAGAAAAACTCATATTTCCAACTTAAATATCCTTTCCACCAAAAATAGCCTTCAGTTTGGTTTGGCTCATAGCTATTGATATCAATCACCTACGGGGACAGCAGAAATAATTTAGTCTTTTTCCAGATTGAAGTGTCATGAGGGAAACTAAACGAAACAACAACAAACTCTCAAGGTTGTATCAGGAAATGGAAGGCATCCTCTTACTGCAGCTCTAAAGAAAATTTTGATAGGTAAAGTTTATTTTGGTGCTCTTGTTCTTTCTAGATCCTCATGTCATATATATATATATATATATATATATGTATATATACATATATACACATATATATATTTGTGAAAATACCGTACCGAGGGGTTACATTTACATGAGCAAGGTAATGAGTGCATTTCTTATCAAGTATTGTTGCCTCCTCCTTTGTTTCCCCTTACCCGCCTCCCCCAGCCTCGCACCAAAGTTGTAAAGTTCGTTTTTCAACTTAACGTCTTGTACGTCTCATTGTTGCTATGAGTCCATCTGTATCCCTATTTAAACAATTTGTTTTTTCCTTTCCCCTCTACAAATTATACCAACATCAAATACAGTGAAAACAGGGGAGGAGGGACATACAAAGAAATATTAGAAACAATAGCAAGCAAGAAAAAAAAAATTTGAGTCCTTACCTTGGAGTTCATTTCGCCTAACATCAACTTATCTGACCTTTTCTGCTTGTCTCAGACATATACTAGTTGTTGCAAATAAGAGTAACCATGGGACCTATGTTTCTTTGGGCCTGACTTACTTCACTTAATATAATTTTTTCTAAGTCTTTTCATGGATCCTCATGTCTTACTACATGGATTCCCTTTCTATTTTTAAAGCTTTTTGTTCCCCAAACTACTTGGTTTTTTTTTTTTTTTCCCTTAGTTAAGACTTGATTTCAAGAAAAGTTTGATTCAATTCACTTGCATCAATGTTGGGGAGATGATGCATTATCATTCCCAAGACTATGTGTTTTTAAACATTATTGCTAATTGTAGATTGAAAGACATTGTTCTCAACAACTGGATGAGAAAAAATCTGGAGCATGGCGCAAAGGATATACATTGGTTTGCCTAAAATATGCAAACATTTTGACTGTGTCTCTCTCTCTTTTTTGGGGGGGGTCCGGTTGTGGGGCCTGAACTCAGGGCCTGGGCGCTGTCCCTCAACTCTTCAGCTCAAGGCTAGCGCTCTACCACTTGAGCCACAGCGCCACTTCCAGCTTTTTTTTCTTTTTGCTTATGTGGTGCTGAGGAATCGAACCCAGGGCCTCATGCATGCAAGGCAAGCGCTCTACCACTGAGCCACCTTCCCAGCCCCTGTCTATCTCTTTTTTAAAATAAGTTTTTTTATTGTGAAAATACTGTACAGAGGGGTTACAATCACATAAGCTAGGTAATGAGTACATTTCTTATCAAGCATTGTTGCCTCCTCCTTTGTTTTTTCCCTACCATCCCTTCCTTCCATCTCCACAACTACATTTCCTGCCCCCCTCACCTAAATTATAGTTCATTTTTCGACATAGCGTCTTGTACATTTCATTGTTGCAATGGGTACACCTGTATCCCTATTTAAACAATTTGTTTTTCCCTTCCCCTCCCCGAGTTATACCAACATCAAATACAGTGAAAACAGGGGTTATACCATGGGATAGGGACATACAAAGCAGCAAAAAATTCACGTGGTACCTTATAAATACATTAGAAACAATAGCAAGAAAGAAAAAAACTACTTGTGTCCTTATCTTGGGGTGCATTTTGCTTAACATCATCTTATCTGACCTTTTCTGCTTGTCTCAGATATGTACTAGTTATTGCAAATAAGGTAAACCATGGGACCTATGTTTCTTTGGACCTGGCTTATTTCACTTAATATAATGTTTTCCAAGTCTTTACATTTCCTAACAAATGGGGCAATGTCATTCTTTCTGATGGAGGCATAGAATTCCATTGTGTATATATACCACATTTTCTTGATCCATTCATCTACTGAGGGGCATCTGAGTTGGTTCCATAGCTTAGCTATGGTAAATAATGCTGCAATAAACATAGTTGTGCTGGTAGCTTTAGTATGGACTTGTTTGTGATCATTTGGATAAATGCCCAAAAGAAAGTCTTCTCTTCTAAGTTCTCCTAAATATTTGATTTCTCTAAATACATTCTGCAATGCATCATGCTAAAGAACTCTCTTATGAGGTGTTTTTCAAACTTTCAACCAATGTAATTTTGGTATCAAAGCCTCAGTAGTACTTAGGACAAACCTTTTTCTTTTGAGAATTTTTTTCTCTTTTTTTGTATGTTAAAACTAATTTGACCCCAAAGATGAATGAAAATGGAAAATCACCATGAAAGTCTTATCCATACAGGGCAGTGATGATGGCATAACACTAATCAAGAGAATAACTAGTTACCCTTGATATGACACATAAATAAATGCATTGCAAACAGACCTTTGCCAGTGCTACATGTCTATCCTTTGTTGTTTCAGGGTCATTTCAATACAGAGGCATTTTATAAATGAAGCTGTCCTGTGCAATATAGACTCTCACAGAGAAAAGGGCAGGAACTCTAAATTCATCACCGAATTCAACCCTAGAGAATATCTTTCTTAACTAAGCATTCTGTGAATACACAACTTAATATTTCATCCTGATTTACAGTCAAGAATTCTGAACAAAGATGAATGTAATTTATACAAAGTCACCTTCATGCAAATGGCAATTTTGGATGAAAGTAGAAACGCCTACTTCCTAATCATACTTTCTTCATTTTTCCTGATAGTTCTAGAAGTTCTGACATAAGATCATGGTGCTAGAAATTAATATCAGGGGATAATAAATGTATTCTTGAGAGGTGTTATTTCCTTTTTCAATTGCTTTTTGTTTTTATGATTGTGCCCTAATTATTCTTCAGTCTGTGTTATCTATGTATGGTGGTTGGTACTATATAATTTTACTGCACATATCTAAATTAGGGCAATTATTATTTTAGAACTTCATCATTAAAATACATCTCAATATAATTAAAAACTATTTGCTAATCTTTGTATATCAAGAATCTACATTAGACAGTACACACAACTATCTAAAGTCTTAGAAAGTATTTAACATTGAACTCTAAAAAAATGCAGTTCAAGGATTAGGGATATAGTTCAGTGGTGAAATACTCACCTACTATCCCATAGGCAATAGTCTTATCCTCAGTACCACAAAAATAAAATTAAATAAGACCTAGATGATTCAAATGTGTGACCCAAGTTTCTGAAGGATAAGCATTGCTTATATTTTCAAATTCAACCTATGTTATTATTTCTACTCCTCATATAATGATAATTATTAGTCAAACAGTTAATCAACGTACTAGTGAATATTCACAATTCACAATTTGCAAATTAGAATTGGGCTTGGAGGTGTGGTAAGTCTGGAGTCCACCCTTAGGAAGTATAGTTTCTATTTGATGGTATGTACCCTTGGTGACTGGTTTATCATTCTGGTGGTGGGTTTCTCACTAGTTTCATATTTTTATATTGCTAGGTGGCATATGTTTCCATATTGACTTGAGGAGCCACCGAACTTGCTTTGATGATTGATAGATAAGCGAAAATGAAAGCATGTCAGCTAGTGCATGAAGCATTATAATACAAGGGGCAATCTGTACAGCATACTGCTGCCTATGTAGGATTGATATAGGGACCATAGGAGCCCTGCCTGAAAAATCAGGATATTCAGGATCAAGTTTTAAAGAGAAATCACCAACAATCCTAGAAAGGGCTTACAAATGGATGCTCAGCTGGGGTCAGAATTCCCTTTTAGGGCTTTTGTTGTCTCTTATTAGTAGACAGTACATACAATTGACATTTACTGAGGATTACGCTCAGTAAGATTGTCCATAGTAAATATTAGCTGTGGGACTCTAATTTCTTTCAGAGATAGTGCTATTATTTTCTAATACAATGGGACAGAAAAGAAAACATTAACCCTTAATTCTCAAAAGATTTATATAATTTATAAGTCATAGGATGATGAGTAATCATATGTTCAGAAACATTTAAAGAAGCCTCAGGGATAATACCATCTTCTGCTCTATAATGGAGTAAATGTACTTCTCTCTTACAATGAGCTGAGCAGTCAGAGTGCTTATCTGAGTAATTTAGGCAAAACTTGTGGGTTTTAAAAATATGCATGGATAATTACACCAACTCTCATTTTACTGGAAACTTAGAGAATAACCATATAGTCATAGATTAGTGGTGATTAACTTAAAAGTTTTAGAAGAATGAATCCATCCATGTAAATGAGGCTACAGTATAAATGAAGTTTCCTTTTCTATCTTCCTCTTCCGCATGCATCTCTTTCTATCATGAGTCATGGTACAATCACAGCAGGAAGGTGTTAAGAAATCACTAGTGCCATCAAATCTTATTCTTGGTACCCTACAATTAGGCTGGTTTTTGTTTTTTTTTGGAGGGGAGGGGGTCTGGTCATGGGGCCTGAACTCTGGGCCTGGGCGCTGTCCCTCAGCTCTTCAGCTCAAGGCTAGCACTCTACCACTTGAGCCACAGCGCCACTTCCGGCTTTTTTCTTTTTGCTTATGTGGTGCTGAGGAATCGAACCCAGGGCCTCATGCATGCAAGGCAAGCGCTCTACCACTGAGCCACCTTCCCAGCCCTAGGCTGGTTTTTTTGACTTCCATTTTACTTATTTCTTATAAAGGTTAGTTACAGTTTCTTATTTATTAATGTATTTTTACATGAGAAAATTTACCAAGTAAATCTTGGTGCCTTAGAATTGCTTCTGAATCAGCTTTCTTTTCTTTCCTTTACCTTTTGATGTGTTAGACCAGAAACATTTATTTCTTCAGTGAAAAAATGTTCAGGTTTCTAATGGACAGTGTAAATAATACTTTCCTAAGTGCTAGGCATGAAAGTTCTAGAAAACATTTACTAGTGCAACTAGATACCCATAGACACGCAACCCTTCTAGTCACATGCTCCATTTGAAATTCTATGTTCTGACTTTTGTGTGTGTGTTTGAAGTATAATGTCATTAAACTTTCTTTTAATTGTCCAATTAGAGGAATGGAAACATACTAAACTACCTCTAGCTGTGACTATCCATTGGGAATGATCATACAATCTACTCCCTAATTCCACTGGGAATTAGCATATCACATTATGTGGCTATGTGTTGAGGATATTATGTGGCTATGAGGCTATCCTCATTCTGGAAATGGGGTGGGACAGCAGTCATTTACCTTGTATCTACTGTAAGGCAAGGACTTTTATATGTTTTTGATTTCAAAGTTCATGTTTAAGGCGATACTCCTACTAACTTGATACACTGAAATTTCAAGATCATCTCTAATGTACCACAAATTTCCTTTTGGGATTTCCCCTCTCCATGCAATGTTGTTCTTGACTCCTATCTTCTCGAAAAGTCTGCCATCCTTGTTGAACACGAGAAAAGCATTCTTGATTTGGACCCCCTGGCCTTATTTCTACCTGGTTCTCTTCCCTAGATAGGTTATATAGAGTCCTGGCCTTTTCAAGTCCTAACTCTTCCATCAAAACCTGCCAGTCAAGTGTTTCATTTCTTTAGGGCTCTGAGAAACCTATACAAATGTTTTGCTTGTGTTAGTGGTTAAGTGTTTATTCCATGAGGATGACAGACAGGTGTATTTGGCCAGGGGTCTTCTGAACAAAATATCTTTGTATTTTGTGGAAGTAACTTATGCCTTAATGGAGTGATAGCATTTCAAAGTTAAAGGCCAGTTTAGAAGCATTTCTAGTACAATTTTATCCATTTTTCTTTTTTAAATGAGAAGAGGATGCTAAGAGAAATTCCTAGAATTCAGTTCTTAAATCACACTTTAAGATCCTGAGATGGCAACCATGCTTCAGAAATAGAGAAACAGAAGCACAAAAAGAAGTGATTTGGTTGAAGCTACACAAAGGGCCAAAACCCATCAGTGGCTTTCCTTTCACCTACTGTTCTTCTAATATTGGAGGTAATATCTCTAACGTCTACAAGAAGACTATTTTCAGCCACAAGCTTCCTTACTTTTCTTTATGAAACTTAGCTGCATCTTTCAGAACTCTGTTGAATTAAAATGTCATGGATGTCTGAATCTGAGTAGCAGATTTGGCCTAGAGGGTGAACAGACTTAGAGAGAATGTGCCCCTAGGTTTCAGCTGCCTTTATTTTTAAAAGTCACTCTTTTCTTTTTCTGATGCTGCACTTGCAATGATGTGATTGAAAAGAAAATTAAGAACCAACTACTCTCAGTGTCCAATTAGTCACTTCGGTAAATAAGAAAAGCTTTCAATCAGGAGCTTGAAAAAGCCATTTGGATTTTACAGTTTGCTTAAAATAAATGCTAAATAGTATAAACTAATCATTTCTAAATGAGTTGTTGGACTACAATTCACTACTTATAAAATTACTTTCAATTTCTTAGCAGGATGAGATTTCCAAATCTACTTGATCTTTTTACTTTTCCTATACTAAATAAGAATCTAGAGAATCAGAAAAGGTTTTGTGATTAGAACATACAAGTAGTTTGTGTGAGTAGTGGTATGATGGAATTTGAATTGGTCATTTTTAAAATTTAAAATTTTATTTTATTGTAAAGGTGATCTATAGAGGAGTTACAGTTACATAAGTAATGAGTACATTTCTTTTTGAAAAGTGTTATCCAAAAGATACATATTCTTATAATTAATTTGCAATGAATTTAATACCAAATTAATGAGGTAAAATAACTTCTATGGGTTGAATGACTTTGTTTTCTTCTAATTTAGTCCCAAATGACACATCTTACTGGCTGCTATGGACTGAGATTTTTGTCTTTTTGCTTAATATGGTGCTCAATACCTACTTTCTTACAAAATTTCAGAGAAGATATATATTTCATGATACATGGTTTCTTGTAATTGTGGGTCCCCATGATAAAGATCTATTACTTTATAATATTTGCCTTAAATGTTTAAATAGGGATATGGGTTGACCCATTGCAACAATGAGATGTCTTGTACATCTCATTGTACAAGACACTATGTTGAAAAACGAACTTTATAATTTAGGCTGGGCATGGAGGGAGTGTAGTTGTGGAGGTGGGAGGGAAGGGATGGTAAGGGAAAAACAAAACAATGCTTGATAAGAAATGTACTCATTATCTTGCTCATGTAACTGTAACCCCTCTGTACAGTATTTTCACAATAAAAAACTTATAAAAATGTAAAAACAGCTAATATGTAATATTGGCTATATACTGGGAGCTATGGGAAAAGCGTTATGTGAACTAGTTACTTAATTTTTATACAAACCAAGTTAGATGCAAGGTAAGAAAAGAGAATTTGGAGGTCATATGTAACTTACCTGTGGCCCACACTTATCAAGGAGGGATTGAAACACAAATCCAGATTTGCCTGACTTCAAAGCCACTACCATTGTCCACTGTGTGACTCCACTTGATGAATAAGAAAAATGGTGAAGAAAGAAGACAAGGATTAATGTATTAAAGCTGTCACAGAGGAAACCTGAAATAGCATTTAATTCTCACTCTCATTACCACTGCTAGCTTGCTCAAAACAGCAGCCTGTACTGTGTTGCAAATATTATTTGAAAAGCATATAAACTTGGGGCAGGTTGGAAGTAAAATGAAAGACTTGTTCTCATCACTCACATCCAATTATTGAAAAGTTCTGCTGAGTCTTTCTTCTAAACTTTTCTAAAATCCTTGTCTTTTATGCGCACTCCCACTGTCTCAGTTTAAAAGTCTATCTTTAGGTCCCATCTAGTATCTTCTTACCAGTCTTTGCTGCCCACTCTTGCTATCCATTTTACAATATTCTTTTTGTATTTAGAATTAAAGTAGACACAGCTTGCCCCCAGGTTGCTGATGGGTGTGTGTGACAGACAATATATAAGTCATGACAAAATGATGGATTGTGCCTTTATTCAACACTATGGGAAGAGAAAGGAGTCAGAATTTCAGAGGAAGTCCAAGAGTGATATTTAATGAGAGCACTATTTACCTACATTTGAAATAAAAATAAAAGTCTAGAGACAACTTCACTATTCCTAATAGACAATGAGATATTCCTTTGACTCAGTCCCTATTTCACCTCTTCAGATGCACTTTCCCACTATAAAAGGTACTGCTTTTATTATTATTCTGTTATTTACACAGTAAAACACCCAAGGCTTCGAAAGTTTAATTTGCCCACGGTTACATGATTAGTAATCATGGAGCTAGGATTTTAACTAACACCGTCTGAATTCATTTCTGCATTTATTTAGGGGACCAAGGAATTGAGTTTCACATGCATTACATTTGAGGAGTGGTTCCAAAGGCAGTGAGTTGCATATCTCAGATTTAGGAGATGTGGAGTTGGGCATTGTCAGCCTAGAGAAGTTACTTGAAGCTAAGAAAATCTAAAGCTAAAAAAATGCACCCAGAAAAAGAGCTAAAGTAGAAGAGGCCCAAGGAGAGAAAATTGAAGGCTCCTACAAATTCCTATTCTCTGTGCATTCTCTGCTCTGTAACAGCAGCAGGAAACACCCTGAGATAGCAATATCATAAATATGTTTAGCTTTGTAGAACATGAAACCTCTGTTGCAACTACTCAGTTCTACTGTTTATCGTACTATGAAAGTGGCTGTAGGCCACACATAAACACATAGACATAGTTTAGTTTCAATAAGACATTCACAAACACAGGCAATGGATTTTGTTTATTATTAGCCATGACTTGCTGACCCTTGACCTAGACTTACGCCTGTGTTTTTTTTTTTTTCAAAAACTCTCAGCCTCGGTTCTTTTTTTTCATGAAGTATTTAGCTCTAAGTAGTTGAATGCTCTTGTACAGCTTCCTTATCCTTTTCTTGTTTTTTTTCTTTTGGTATATTATCTTGTCAAGTTAAAAAAGGAAGATTGTCTTGGGTATTGAACCCAGGATATCTTGCACATGCTAGCCAAGTACTGACCACTTAAACATCTCTCTAAGTCCTTCTATCTTGGTTTTTCAAACAAGGTCTTACCATTACCTTTGTCCAGGATCACCTGAAACTTGCATTCTTTGTACTTCTACTTTCTGAATGACTAGGAGTACAGGCCTACACTGCTACGCCAAGCTGAAAATTTGTAGTACTTATTGCAAGAGCAGTTCCGCAGGAAGCTGAAATGAAAGCTGGTACTTCACTGAAGTATGTCATTGTGAAGCCCATAGTGTTTTGGTGATCTGATCTCTTACTAGTCTAGTTTTTAAAACATGTCCTCCTCAAAGAAATTTTAAGTAATTTATTACAAAGTGAGCTTGATCTGTATTTCAGGCAAAGACAGAATTGCCCTTAATACTATGACAAATTAGATTTTCTTTGTGAGATAAGGGATTATTTGTTTCCAATGTAGCAAAACCTTTTTGATATGTTTTGCTCCTTTGGGAGTTTGGTAATTCTGTCAAATATAGAGGTACTTACAATTCCTAGATGGAATTCCTGTAGAAGGACACACACAGTGATTGCAAGATTACCCTGAGAACTGGGGATCTAGCTCCCCACTAAACATTTTAAGTAGAAAATGAGAGCATCCATTGCATCTCAGTAGAACTGAAAATTGGAAAATAAGTACTAAAAGAATCTGTTCCCTGGTAAAGCAAGCTTTAGAAAAATATTGGAAATCTGCTAATGCATCATTTTCCTCTCCAGTCCTTATCTTTAGGGCTCTTGCTATTGATTATGAAGTACATTCAAATCTTCTCTTAAATTGAAAAATCCTTACTTATATACATTGATCTTTACAACCAAGAAGGCTGATAGAGCAAGGCTGACTTTCTAATCTTCCTGATCTTAATTGAGTTGTTTATATAACATTTCAAGTCTGCTATCAATTAGGCAGCCATTCTGCTGTGGTGTGAGTTGAGGAGTGAAAAACAGTGATTTTTGTGTCAACTCCATTTGTGATAAGAAATCAATGTCTGAACAACAGAACCTAGAAAACATTACAATTATTTCTTGGTTTTCATCACTTTCTATGGCAGGTGGACTAGATATGCTGCCTGATTTCTCTTGAAGGCAGTTCTGGCTGCCCAGCTATGAGGAGTGCACTTTGCAGTTGACCTGAAGCTTTCAGCTCCTGTAAGGACAGCCTTCTGTTGTGGCCATCAGCTCACACAAGATGATTAAACTGGGAAAGGGACTATAAAGACCAGGGCATTTCAGCAGGATGATGGATATTCTAGATACACAGTACTTGCTTCAGAACTTTCTGGTTTCTTTGTAGAGTCTGAACTTCCTCTTCTGCTCCATCCCTATTCTCTCTTATTAAGAAAACTTCAAATTTTACCCAGGTTGTTAGAGCTTTGAATACTATTTCGACCTTATTTCAGTATACCATTAGTCAGATCACAAAGCCTCTCACCTAACAGGACATAAGGCAAAGCAGTGGGTGTGATTGCTTGGAAGCCCCTTTTAAAAGGGGGTAGTAAGATATTCTGACTTATTTCTAAGAATGTAGGTGTAATGGCTGGAGCACTAACCACCACTCAAACCATAAGATGATTTTGAGAAGGAAACTATATTGACATGCTGAGAGAGCTTGCTTATGAGATGGTGCTGTGACCCATCCTATCATTCCAGCTGTGGATTGCTGATTCCAGATGTTGTATGTGTAGGAGACAACATTCCCTTGTTAATTTTTTCTATTATGTGTAACTAAACCTAGTCCTAACTGATACAAATGCAGCCCCCTTTGTCTGGAAAAGTGATTTTAATCTTGGATGAAAAGATGTTAAAACAGTTTCCATCAAACACACATGTGAATATCTTACAGTTATTTTAATAATATTAGTGTAATATTATTTATATTATATATTATGCTATAATTATAATAATATAATGTAATAATATTATTATATCCTCTTTCTCCTAGCAATATTTAGGAAGCAGCTAAGGGACTTTGAATTCAACCACTTAATTCCCAGTACTGCATGATATACAAAAGCATACTCTTAACTGACATTCCTTTGACAAGTCTTAAACCCATGGCATTTTGAATTGTTGTCAGGGATGAAAATCTTAGGTGTCTGATTTTCTGCATTCTCATAAAAAAAACAATAGATTTCACCCAGTTGTACTTTAAGGGACATCTTTTGCACATCTTTCCAGAAAAATGAGAGGCGCATTCTCTGACTAAAAGAGTGATTTTAACTCAACTAGGGTGAATAATTTATCTCCACCCAAGTGCATTTTTGTTCTGAGGATGCTTCATGACCCAAATGAACACTACAGTGGAGCAAATAGAGATCAGAGCCAGGTTAGCACTGGAATGAATGTTTGCATCTGATTCTGATTACAATAAGCAATGTGGCCTAGCTGGGAAATGCTGTATTTTCACAACCCACAGACCAAGCAGCCTGCAGCAATCAGCAGAGGGCGGCTTATTTTGAGCAAAAACATCCATCAGATTGTGATGAGAAAAGCAGAGCTGCAATCAGTGGCAGGTTCTTGGAAGAGCTGTTGATGAAAAATGGACTTTACACATATCAAGTGGGAAAGGAGCTGTTGCTCAGTTTATTTTAGCCTTATTTTGGCGCATGGACAATACCATTAGAAGCCTTTTTGAACATGAAAGCTAGTGATACAATAGATCCATCAGAACTATGACTTCTGTCTTCATGATGAGCTAGTATGCCCCATAGGGAGCAAAAAAATCTAAAGGCAATATAATAAACAATTTTAAAAAAGTTTTAAGAGTCACTTCAAATACCTTAGGCATATACCCGCCTATATTGTATATGTATTGATGTATATGCATGTAACTATATATATATAGGTGTATATTTTGTGTTGGTACTGGGGCCTGAACTCAAGGCCTATGCATTGTCCCTTAGCGTTTTTTGTTCAAAGTGGCACTCTGCCACTTGAGCCACAGCTTCACTTATGGCTTTTTAGTGGTTAATTGGAGATAAGAATTGCATGGATCGTTTAAATAGGGATACAGGTGGACCCATTGCAACAATGAGATGTACAAGTCGTTATGTCAAAAACAAACTTTACAACTTTGGTGGGGGGGGGCGGAGAGGATTGGGGGGTGAGCAGGGGAGGATGGGAATGGATGGGAAGGGGAAACAAAGGAGGAGGCTACAATGCTTGATAAGAAATGTACTCATTATCTTGCCCATGTAATTGTAACCTCTCTCTACAGTATTTTCACAATAATAAAATAAAATAAAATAAAAAGAATTGCATGGAATATCCTGCCCAGATTGCCTTATCAAACGATTGGATCTTAGCCTCTTGAATAACAAGGATTATAGGTATCATCCACTGGCCTTGGGCTGAATATATTATTCTTCATTGATATTTTGATGTAAAGTCTCTTAATGTAATCAATATAATGCAGATTTTTGATATGGTTTTGTCTGCCCTATTCCATATGACTCACAATCTGTACCTATTTAGCCCTGAGAGCTTTTTGTTATTTTACATTTTTTTAATTGTAAAAATGTTGTACAGAGGGGTTACAGTAGGGTAGGGTAATGAGCACATTTCATAGCGAGCATTGTTACCTCTTCCTTTATTTTCCCCTACCATCACTTCCATCCCCGCCTCCCCAGCTCCTCCTCCTGCCTGTCCCCGCACCCTGACATTGTAAAGTTCATTTTCAATATAGTATCCTGTACATCTTGCCATCACAATGGGTCAGCCTGCATCCTCATTTAAGCATTCTGCAATATCCCTTCCCCTCCCAAATTGCAAAAATGTATATACAAGGTGCAGAGCACCAGCTTCAAATCCAGTTCTACCATGGGGGAAGAACCTACAAAAGAATCACATAGTGCATTGTAATACATTAAAAACACTAGCAAGAAAGAGAAAAAAACCTCTTGGGGTACATTTTACTTATCTCATATGTTCGTATGTACATGGCCTTTGGCCTTCTCTGCTTGTCCTAGACATGTACTAGTCACTGCAAACAAGGGAAACCATGGGACCTATGTTTGTTTGTTTGTTTGTTTTTTTTACTTTTTTTGGGTCCAGTCATGGGGCCTGAACTGTAGGCCTGGGAGCCACAACGCCACTTCCGGCTTTTTTCTTTTTGCTTATGTGGTGCTGAGGAATTGAACCCAGGGCCTCAGGAATGCAAGGCAAGCTCCGGGACCTATGTTTTCTTTGGGCCTGGCTTACTTCACTTAATATAATTTTTTTTTCCAAGTCTTTACATTTCCTAACAAATTCTGACAGAGGCAAAGAATTCCATTGTGTATATATACCACATTTTCTTGATCCATTCATCTGCTGAGGGGCATCTGGGTTGGTTCCATATGATAAATAATGCTGTGATAAACATGATTGTGCTGGTAGCTTTGGTATCACCTTGTTTGTGATCATTTAAATGCCCCAAAGTGGGATTGCTGGGGTCATAGGGGAGCTCTATGTGGAGTCTTTTAAGGAACCTCCATACTGCTTTCCAGAGTTGTTGGAACAAGTTCACACTCCCACCAACAATGCAGTAAGGTTCTCTTTTGTCCACATCCCCTCCAGCATCTGTTGTTACTAGATTTCTTGATTATAGCCATTCTAGCTGGGGTGAGATGGAATATCAGCATTGTCTTGATTTGCATTTCTTTTATGGCTAGAGAGGTAGAGCATTTCTTCATGTGTCTATTGGCCATTCTTATTTCCTCTTCAGAAAAGTCTCTCTTTAAGTCTGTAGCCCATTTGTTAATCGGGCAGTAGTTTCTTTGAGGATTTGTTGTTCGGGGATTTAGTTCTTCGAATTCTAAGTATATTTTAGATATGAGACTCTTTGTCTGTTGTATGGCTAGTGAAGATCTTCTCCCAGTCCATGAGCTTTCTATTGATCTTGCTAGCTATGTCCTTTGCCTTGCAGAAGTTCTGCAGTTAACATGTAGTCCCATTTGTCCAACCTTTCTTTGATTCGTTGTGCTTCTGGGTCTCTATTAAGAAAATTTTGGACTGTGCCAAGGAGACCTAGGGTTTCTCCTATTCTGTCCTGTAATGTTTTCAGGGTGTATGCTTTTATTTCAAGTCTCTGATCCATTTGGAGTTGATTCTGGTGCAGGGTGATATATAAGGATCTAGTTTTAGTTTTCTACAAGTGTTTGATCAATTTTGCCAGCACCATTTACTGAAGAGGCTGTTTTTCTTCCATTCTATTTCATTAGCTCCCTTGTCAAAGATTAGATGACTATAGGTCTGCGGGTTCCTTTCTGGGTCTTCAGTCCTTTCCATTGGTCTTCAGCCTGTTCTTGTGCCAGTACCAAACTGTTTTGATTACTATGGCTTTGTAGTAGAGTTTGAAATTTTGAATTGATTTTCCTCCAGTGCTGTTCTTTCTACTAAGGATTGTGTTTTTCTATTTGGGTTTTTTAATTGTTCCATATAAAATTTTGGTTTGCTTCTTCTATTTCATTGAAGAATGATGTTGGAATGTTGATAGGTATCACATTGAATTTGTAGATAGCCTTTGGCAGTATTGCCACTTTCATGATGTTAATCCTCCCAATCCAGGAGCATGGGAGGTTTTTCCACTTGCTTTGTTCTGCTTTAATTTCCTTTTTTAGGTTTTTAAAGTTTTTGTCATACAGGTCCTTCAACTCTTTTGTTAACTCCTAAGTATTTTATTTTTTGTGGCACTATTACAAAAGGAGTTGCTTTCCTAATTTCAGCTGCGCTGTTCTCATTGTTGGCATACAGGAAAGCCATTGATTTTTGAGGGTTAATTTTTTTTCATTTTATTTTTTTATTTTTAATTTAATTTAACTTTTTTTGTGAACATACTGTACAGAGGGGTTACAATTACATGGGCAGGATAATGTGTACATTTCTTATCAAGCATTGCAGCCTCCTCCTTTGTTTACCCTTCACATCCCTTCCCAGCCTCCTCCCCAATCCTCTCCCCCCCCCCCCCCAACGTTGTAAAGCTCATTTTTCGACATGACAACTTGTACTTCTCATTGTTGCAACAGGTCCACCTGTATCCTTAAACGACTTGTTTTTCCCCATCTCCTCCACAAGTTATACTGACATCAAATATAGTGAAAGCAGGGGTTATACTGTGGGGGAGGGACATACAAAGCAACAAAGAGATAATCTTATAAAAAATGCGTTAGAAACAAATGCATGAAAGAAAAAAATATTAAAATACATATCTAAGGGTTCATTTTCCTAACATCACATTATCTAACCTTTTCCGCTTGACTCCTATATATACTAGATATTGCAAATAAGGGAAACCATGGGACCTATGTTTCTTTGGGCCTGGCTTACTTTACTTAATATAATTTTTTCCAAGTCTACATTTCCTAACAAATGGGGCAATGTCATTCTTTCTGATGGAGGCATAGAATTCCATTGTGTATAGATACCGCATTTTTCTTGATCCATTCATCTACTGAGGGGCATCTGGGTTGGTTCCAGATCTTAGCTATGGTAAATAATGCTGCAATAAACATAGTTGTGCTGGTAGCTTTAGTGTGGTCTTGTTTGTAAACATTTGGGTAAATGCCCAAAAGTGGGATTGCTGGGTCATAGGGGAGCTCTATGTGAAGTCTTTTGAGGAACCTCCATACTGCTTTCCAAAGTGGTTGAACAAGTTTACATTCCCACCAACAAGGAAGTAAAGTTCCCTTCTGTCCACATCCCCTCCAGCATCTGTTGTTGTTAGAGTTCTTGATTTTTACCATTCTAACTGGGGTGAGGTGGTATCTCAATGTTGTTTTGATTTGCATTTCTTTTATGGCTAGAGAGGTTGAACATTTCTTCATGTGTCTATTGGCCATCCTTCTTTCTTCTTCAGAGAAGTTTCTCTTTAAGTCTTTAGCCCACTTATTATTGGGCAGTTGTTTCTTTGAGGATTTGTTGTTGGGGGATTTAATTTTTGAGTTCCAAGTATATTTTAGATATGAGACCCTTGTCTGTTGTATGGCTAGTGAAGATCTCCCAATCCGTGGGCTTTCTATTGATCTTGCTAGCTATGTCTTTTGCCATGCAGAAGCTCTGCAACTTCATGCAATCTTTGAGGGTTATTTTTATACCTTGCTACTTTGCCAAAGTTTTGAATCAGCTTGAGTAGTTTGGGAGTGGAGTCTGTGGGATTCTTTAAATACAAGATCGTGTTATCTGCAAAGAGGGAGAGTTTTACTTCATCCTTCCCTATTTGGATCCCCTTTATGTCTGCATCTTGTCTTATTGCTGTAGCTAGGCATTCTAATACTAGGTTGAAGAGGAGTGGGGAGAGTGGACACCCTTGTGTCGTTCCTGAATTTAGAAGAAATGGCCTTAACTTTTCACCATTAAGTATAATGAGAGCTATAGGTTTGTCATATATAGCCTTTATTATATTAAGGAAGGTTCCATGGATTCCTAGTTTTTCCAGAGCCTTCATCATAAACCCTGGGAGCTTTCCTATTCAGTGACATATAATGAGAATCCTGTACATTCAGAGTTTATGATCCCAAGTAGAAGAAAAGTTGTTTGAGTGGAATCTTCATTATTCTTTTGACAATATATCTCCCGGTTTATGAGAGTTTTGATTTTGATATATGCTAGATTACTTGGATGTTTTTACTAATGTGGCAGGCAGAGACTAAAGATAGAAAATAGTCTTCATTTTTAATTTTTTCTTCCCTTAAGGCCTAGTAATTATACACAGAAGCATTTAAAGCTTTTGATCTTGGGCTTTCTAGGTTGTTCTGTTTTCTGTTTTGTTTTGTGATTCCTCTTTCAGGAAAGAAACCAAGCTAAAATATTGGTTTGGGTTCATCTGAATCTTTATTCAAAAGTGCGGTCTTTCTCTGCTATCTTCCTTTGGGTAGTTTTGGATTAGGTCTTAGCTTTTGTATTTGATCAGTTTCCTTTATTTAAGTCCATCATGATTGGTTATTTCTCTTTGTGGATCTGCTGAAAAAGTAAAATAAGCAATTCCAAATGCATTTTTCTTCGTACAAGAGTACAATTAATACTATAAGCTACAAAGACACGAATTACATAGCAAATAATATGCTTATCAAGTAAGGTAAGTTCTCAGATGTCTCTGGCATAATCAATCATCAGTTTCTTACTTTTAAGTTTTTCATCTTGTATAGTTGTGGTGGATCTAACATAAGGATGATAAAGCTTAGGCAAAAACATGCAAGGTTAGTGTTCTGAAAGTGAGATGACTTTTTTTTTTAATTGTGAAAATGCCATACAGAGGGGTACATTTCTTATCAAGCATTGTTGCCTCCTCCTTTGTTTCCCCTTCCCATCTTCCCCCTCCCCTCCCCTTCCTCCTCCCCCACAAATTGTTGTTAGTTTTCTCCCTGAGTTTGCTTATGTCTTATATGCACTTGGTAAGATGCATGCAAAATATCCTTGGCATCCCATCCATTGGCTGTGGAAGCATTTAATCTCACGGTACCTCCAATCAGTAGCAACCAGGAAGGAGCACTGAGGTCAGTTTTTGGGTAAGCTAAAATTTTCAGAAAATTTCAGATGAAGTCTGGCAATTATAGTCGATATAGTATTCAAAAAGCAGGAATGTCCAGAAAAAAATCCCCATCTATCTAATCTATTTTTCATAGAATTAAATACCTAGTATCTGCTTAGGCTGACTACTAGCATCATTTCCTAGGTTACAAAACCACCTGGAGCAAGAAACATGGTTGTGCTGGCGGCCTTACTGTATCCTGCTTTGTAATCTTTGGGACAAATGTCTAAGAAGTGGAATTGCTGGATCATAGGGTAGTTCCGTGTTTAATTTTTAAACTAACCTCCATACCTCTTTCCACAGTGGTTGAACAAGTTTACATTCCCACCAATAGTGTATTAGGGTTCTCTTTTGGCCACATCTGTGTCAGTATCTATTATTATTTGTTTTCCTGATAATGGCCATTCTAATTGGGGTGAGATAGAATCTCAGTGTTGTTTTGATTTACATTTCCTTTGTTCACAGAGATGTTGAGCAGTTCTTCTTGAGTCTATTGGCCATTTTTCCTTCTTCTTCTGCCCAGACAGCCTCTGTGTGTGTGTGTGTATGTGTGTGTGTGTGTGTGTGTGTGTGTGTGTGTGTGCGCGTATGTGCATATATATATATATATGTATATATATATAGTGTACATGGATAGTGGTACTGTGTTTAAGAATGTATCTTGAGCTAGGCACCAGTGGCTTACATCTGTAATCCTAGCTATTCAGTAGGCTGAGATCTGATATCTGTGGTTTGATGCTAGCCTGGTCAGAAAAAGTCAGCAAGACTTTGTCTCCAATTAACCACCAAAAATCTGGAAGTGGAGCTGTGACTCAAGTGTCAAGTGCTAGCCTTGAGCACCATAGCTCAGGCACAACACCTTGGCACCGTTCAAGCCCTATGATTCTCTCTCTCTCTCTTTCTCTAACTCTGTACCTGTCTCTATCTCTCTCACACACACAGAATGTATCTTGCCACAGGTGGAGAAGAGCATTGGATATCCTTTCCAGAGCTTCCTTGCTAGGACTGAATGAGAAATCAGAGAGCATTTATCCATAGTGACACCGCTCCTAGATCTGTTCAGGGCAGTAGTAGTGATTCTATCGGACTAAAGATCTTTAGTGTCTTCTTTCAGTTCTTTAGGTGTCATTTACATGACAGCATGAGAAGAATATGCATGAAATTTGTGCAGAAATAATTCTAGAAGACTCATTTCATCATCTTTACTCTGTGACACATGCAGAGTGACACTAGCAGGGAAACTTTAAGCTGTTCATTTGGATGGTGCAGTCATTGTGTACTTGGATGTGCCTATTCTTTCTTTATCAAATCCCCAGTTATTTGCATTTATATGGTGCCTTTCTTCTAAAGCTCTTAAAGCAATTTCACTTCACAGGACTTGTGTGGATTAGATAAGAAGAAACATATTTCATTTTGAGGTTGAGATAAAAGGCATAAATGGTGAATGACTCTCCTCAACAGAGCAGAGCAGGGCAGAGCAGAGAATGGTGATTCTTGTGCCGACTTCTTTGGACAGCTCAGACGATTTCTAGCCAGGTGCCAGTGGCTTACACCTATAATCCTAGCTATTGGAGAGGTTGAGATCCGAGGATACTATTCAAAGCCAGCCCAGACAGGAAAGTCCACGAGACTCTTATCTCCATTGAACCACCAAAAAGCTCAAAGTGTAGCTGTTACTCAAGTGGTAGAGCACTAGCCTTGAACTACAAAAGTTCAGGCACAGCACCTAGGCCCTAAGTTCAAACCGTTAGTCTGGCACCAAAAAGGAAAAAAAAAAAAGAAAAAAGAAAAGAGAAGAAAAAGTAAAAGAGAAGTTTACTTATAATAAGGGAATCTGATTCCAGTCTGGACCTGGGAGCGCGGGAGGGGGGCAGTTGGTGGTAGAGGGGAGAGGGTAAGAGGAGAGGCAGTGTTCATCAGTGGGCCTCAGGGTTCCTGTGATGTTTTTGAGAGAGAATGTATCAAACCTGGTACTTCTCACCATTTTCCTGAGTATGTGCTACTCACTGGATTATCATCAGGCCTCAAGCAGTTCTCCTCCATATCAAATTGGGATGCTTATGAAACATTTCATTGCCCCATTTGTTAGGAAATGGAAAAACTTGGAAAAAATTATATTAAGTGAAGTAAGCCAGGCCCAAAGAAACATAGGTCCCATGGTTTCCCTTATTTGCAATATCTAGTATATGTATGAGTCAAGCGGAAAAGGTCAGATAATGTGATGTTAGGAAAATGAACCCTTAGATATGTATTTTAATGTTTTTTTCTTTCATGCATTTGTTTCTAATGCATTTATAAGATTATTTCTTTGTTGGTTTGTATGTCCCTCCCCCATAGTATAACCCCTGCTTTCACTATATTTGATGTCAGTATAACTTCTGGAGGAGATTGGGAAAAACAAGTCGTTTAAGGATACAGGTGGACCTGTTGCAACAATGAGAAGTACAAGTTGTCATGTCCAAAATGGGTTTTCCAGGGGGGTGGGGAGGAGAAGGATTGGGATTGGGGGGGGGGGGATGGGGGAGGCTGGGAAGGGATGTGAAAGGTAAACAAAGGAGGAGGTTGCAGTGCTTGGTAAGAAATGTACGCATTATCCTGCCCATGTAATTGTAACCCCTCTGTACAGTATGTTCACAAATAAAATAAAATTAAAAAAACAACAACAACATTTCTGGTCATATATCTAGAAATTCCAAGTTCAAAAGTGTAGGGTATGAATCTGGACTTGAATTTTGACACCAAGTAATTGAGCCAGGAGACCAACTTAGAGAACCCTAGTGCCTTAGCCACTGAAGAGAAAGAGCTACAGCAAGAAATGAGTGGGTAGAATATTCCGTACTTACTGCTTCAGATGAGAAGAGAAGCTAAGTGCAGGGGCAGAGACTGTAACTGGCCTAGAATGGAGGACAGTTTATCCTGTGTCTTTTACCTCATATTTTAGGAGACAGTAGGCGATGTGTCTTTGAGAGTGAATGATTTAAAATGGAAAATAAAACATCTAGTACAAGAATGATTTAGAAGACACAGAGCAAAGCATTAGGAGACACAATAAATACTATTTTTAGACTTTAAAAAATCTGTTTCATATGGCCTTTATATCGGAAAAAATAAGAGCTGCTGGCAGGAAACAAATGCTCAGCCAAGCCATTAAATATCAGGTTAGCTGGAAATTGAAATCCTGTCAGTCATTAAAACTTAAGAAATAACATGAGATGAAAAGGACTATTTTGCTGTATGGCTAGGGAGAAATGAGTTAGCTTACACTGAGGTCTGTTCAGAAGTAGCAAAATGTTTTGGGATTTTTCTCTCTTTACAAACTCACGGAAGAATGGCATAAATAGATTTTGTTCTGATGGAAGGGAGTATTTCTGTTCCCATTTGTAAAGACAATGTATTTGACAGGATTTCCTATGAAACCATTATTTTATATAGTCATATCTCAATGGGGAAGCCATCCTGATTCTGCATGAGGTGATGGGGTGACTGGCTTGTGGAACACAATTTCCCCCCTTCTCTCCTTTTCAGATTTCCATATTTACCTTCAGGAATCATTCTTGCCAATGCCTGACAGAGTCCTCTTGTTACTCTGTCATCATCTGGGTACCAAACATAACTTTGATGTGCGGTGGCAGCACTCATAAGAAAGATTGCTTCATGAACTTTTAGTTAAAATGATAATAATGTTAGTTCTGTGCCTCCTTTGCTTGCTGCTTCATCATTTCGTCTGACTGTAAGAATATCATGCAGGTGGTGAGTCAATTGCTCTGAAACCTCGCTGCAATCTGTAAAGTACTATATTTGTGAAGTACCCTTTGGGAAGTACAGAGTGTCTTTTTTGAAGAGATGCTTTTTAAATTTAACACAGACTCTTTTTTTCCTCCTGTAAATATATTGACACATGCTCAGAGCAAGAATGCTAGAGCCTGGCAAACCTCCCTTCCCCCATTTTGAAAATAAGGACACATGGCTGTTGAAATACCTGGGTTTGTATGGAAAAAGCTTTTGGGAAGCTAAAGTGTATTAAAAGACAAAGGATCTTTCTTACATAGGCAGCAGGCATCTTATAAAGCAATGTTATAGGGAACTGTCCTGCAAGGGGACTTTGAGGAAAACAGAGAGGTCTTAGCTGAAGGAATCTCACAATTATTCTGGATTTGATTGAGATTTTTTTGAAAAAAAAATTCTTTATGGAGTATCAGCATCTGCTGCGTGTGTGTGCATGCAAATGGGGGCTCAGAGACTGACCTTTGTTTTGCTACCCTCTTGTCATTCACCTTGATCTTAAGGGCCAAGGGCTTTCCAAGGGGCCATTCTCTATGGCTTAGACAACTTTATAACATGAGTGTCTGGGTTCTAGACCATCAAAATATCAGCTTCCCATGCCTTTCTTTTGAGGGTCAGGCCTGGAGTTACTGATCCTGCCTCTTTATTACAAAGCAAGTGAAAAGGCCAGTCTGGATTCAAGAAGAGATGAAGTACAGCTCATCTATGTATGGGAAGGGTGGAATACATAGAAAGGAGAGCTAGAATATCAGTGATTATCTTTAGGGACTACGTCCAACCTTTCTTCTGCCTTATTTATTTTCTCCTAAGCTTGAATCACTTTGTGCTTACATACTTCCCCCCACTGAATGCGCCTTCTTTAAAGTTAGAGCACAGCAGTACGCTGGCCACCTAATAGGTGTTTTTAGACACTTTGAATGGATGGTTAGCACACTGGCTTACGGATATGTCTCCTGACCTGTCCACTTAGGTATTAGTCATCTGCATGTCATCCGAGTGTGGAATGTTAATATGCGTTTATGCTGTTGGTTTTTGTTATGTCTAAGCTCACTTTTCTATTTGTATCCTTTTAAGTGTGGTATCCTTGGATTCTTTACCTAGTCCTGGATTCTTTACCTGAGTCTTTTTTTTTTTTTTTTTTTGTCATGGGGCTGGAACTCTGGGCCTGTGCAATGTTCCTTTACTTTTGCCTTAAGGCTAAGCACTCTACCACTTGAGTAACAGCTCCACTTCCAGCTTTTTGGTGGTTAATTAGACATATGAATCTCATGGACATTCTTGCCAGGGCTGGCTTCAAATCCTGAACCTCAGATTTCAGCCTTCTGAGCAGCTAGGATTACAGGTGTGTGCTACTGGTGCCTGGCTTGCATTAACAGTCTTTAACAACCCTCCACCATAAACAATAAAATCTAAACCACTCCAAAATACAAAAGCAGCACGTGTTTTCATTTTTATCGCCTAATTCACAGTTCTTCCTTCTGTTAGCATTTACAGCCTCTTTCTGGGCTTTCCTCATGTATACTGGAAAAAATATTTCCTGATCTTTTTTTTTTTTTTTTTGATTGTGGGGCTTGAACTCTGTGTCACTTGAGCCACAGCACCATTTCTGGTTTTTCTGGTGGTTTATTGGAGATAAAGTCTCACGGACTTTGCTGCCCAGGTTGGCTTTGAATTGCGACCCTCAGATCTCAGCTTCCTGAGTAGCTAGGATTACAGGAATGAACCACTGGTGCCAGGCTTTCTGTTCTTTAAGTTGTACTATACTAACTCTAGGCCATTAACATTTGTAGGCTTGCATGATGGCATTATTTATATTTGTTTAGGTTCATCACCTCCCCTTGGCTTTCCATGATCGCCTCTAACCAGAAGCAATGCTGTTCTCCAATATCTCATTGTATTTGGTAAACCTACTCGAATCCTTTGTGTTGGGGCAGCAAGCATCTCATTAAACAGTGGATGACTGGTACTTTAAGCCCTTAACTTCTCCAGTCTTGTACCCACAGCACCTCTTTTCTTCACCTTTCTTTCTGTCCTGTGTGAACTCAAGGGCACTGAGTATATTTTCATGACCATATACATTCTTCTTTGTTTATTACCCTTTTTTGACCTGGAAAAAGAAAACAAACATTGATGAATCCATTAGCATCCTCACCTGTGTACCAGGATAACTGACTAAATCTGTGAACAATTATTTTTGATAGTCTTGGGGTTTAAACTCAGGATTTCACATTTGCTAGGTGGGCTCTTTGAGAGCTCACTTGCTCTCAGCTTGAGCCATGCCTTTAGCCATACATTTGAGAAAACCTAAGAAAAAATTGTCTGGTGTGGTTTGACCTCATTTTCTAAATAGTTTTTTTTAATTGTGAAAATACTGTATAGAGGGGTTACAATGACATGAGCAAGGTAATGAGTACATTTCTTGTCAAGCATTGTTACTAATCCTTCCTTTGTTTTTCTCCTACTATCCCTTCCTACCCCAACTTCCCCAATTCCCCCCCCCCCCCCAAAGTTGTAAAGTTCATTTCCAATATAATGTCTTGTGAGTATCGGTGTTGCAATGGCTCATCCTGTGTCTTAGTTTCAGCATCTTGTTATTCCCCTTCCTCTCCCCAACTTAAACATATATACAAGATGCAAGGTACCAAAATCAAATACAGTGACAACAGGGATATACCATAGGGGGAAGAACATATGAAAGAAGCAATAAAAATCACATAGTACATTAAAAACAACAACAAAGGAAAAACTTCTTGTGTCCATATTTTGAGGTTCATTTTGCTGGGCATCATCTTATATGGTCATATGTACAGATTTTTTGAGCTTTTCTGCTAAGATAATCTGATAAGATAATCCTAGACATATACTAATTATTGTAAATAAGGGAAACCAGGGAAAATTTTATTTTATGATTATCTTTAAGTAAGAAACTACTTTTGCGTGGTTAGCAAGCATATGCAAATATATTAGCTGAAATTCCATAGATTCGAGGGAGAGCTCAAAGAGTGTTTTTCAAAATCAAACCTCAGCAAAATAAAACAGCAAGACCCAGATCATAATGTATTGTATTCCTAAACAACCATGTTAAATGTCAACAAAATGCAATGCATATCCTGCAAGATTGAAGGAAGTGAGAGAAGGGGAAGTTTGGGAGGGATGGATGAGAAAGTTGAAAGGGGTGACACAGATCAAGATGCACTGTATTCATAAACTGCTATGTGGAAGGGCAACTCCTTTGTACAACTACTTAAAGATAATATTTAATGATATTAATAATAATTAATAATAATAATATTTAAAAATAAAAATAAAAACAAAACACCAGGAAGCAGGTGCTGGGAAAAGGGTAAATGAAGAGAAGAGGGGAAAATGTAGACAAGAATCCAATGTACACCCTGCGTCGTTGTTTTTAGTCAGAGCTTTCTTTGTGGTACTTAAGTTTCAGTGTTGTTTTGGTCTGTCTCTTAGTCTCTAAGATGTTCTTAAGCTACACAGGATGTCAGGAATCTCATTTATTTTCACTGCTTCAATAACCATTTACATGCTGATTTCCTCTCAAGTGTACATCTTGCCTGAGCTTCACATGCATATATTCAAATCATCTTTGACAACTCCACTAGAATTCTTTTTGTCAGGTTTCTGGGCATCAGGATGCTTATAACTGAACCCATAATCTTTCCCCATCTCCTCCCTTTCTCTATAGATATTACCCCACTGTATACTTTCCCTAGTCATTAGGAATATCTAACTTCTCAAGCTAAACCCTTGGGGGTTGTCTATCACTCTTCTTATTCCTAGTTTAATATATCCAATCTAAAACAAAAATTTCATGTATGCTAACTTTTAAATATCTCTCTCATATCTCCATTTCTCTTCATTGCCATTTCTACCATCCACATACAGGCTGTCATTATCTTTTTACTGCCTTAAAGCAATCACCTCCTAAAATCATGTCTTTGCTTTTATATCTTACAAGTCTGTACTTTAGACTGTTTCCAAAGCTTAGATGATCAAAAGTGATGTCTAAGGGATCCCTTAGACATCACTTTTGATCATCTTCCTCTTGTGATTAAAACCCTCCAGTAACTTCTATTTTCAGTTAGGAGAATGGCTTCAAGCTTTAAGAACTTAAGACAACCTGAAAACCCTTCAACATCTATTCAGCTCTTGCAAAGGAAGATGGTGCCATTCCTCATTTCTCTTTGGCCTTGGTTCTATCAACATTAAGCTTCGTTCTACAAAATACCCCCTCTTTACTCTAGGCCTTTAAAACTACTAGTCTGTGGGAACAAGCCATTTCTTTATCCAAGACTCCTCTAGTCCCCTCTCCCACTTCACCCTTGTTTCCACTAGGAGTTTGGATAGTAACTGTTTATGAAACTCATTTTCCAAATAGGGGTATAGAATTGAATCCCAACAAGGGGATTGCATGAGCCTTAAGTGAATAAAAGACATGTAAACATCCCATGTAATGCCTAGCACTAAGTAGAAGTTACTCTCCAATCTATATACGTCACCACTTCTACTTTTTTCTTGAAACAGGGTCTCACTACGTAGCTTAGGCTGGCATTTAACTCAGGATCTCTATGTTTCAACTTCCCACATGCTGGGATTACAGATGTGCACCATGACTCCTGACCTATATGAATTTTTTGGCTTGAACTCAAGGCCTCTCACGTTTTGATTGGCTGGTGCTCTATCACTTGATACATGCCTCCAGCCTAGCATTTTGTTGCTTAATTGGAGAGGAATCTCATTGACATTTCCCCCTGTGATCCTCGGCTCTTAGCTCCCGAGTAGTTAGAATTATTGGCCGGAACTTCCATACAACTTCTTTTGACATTAATCTTTCTCATTAGATTGAGAGTCCTTTAAATGTTTTAATTCTTTCATAAGACCTCCCATAAACATAGTAGTAACAAAATTAAAAGAGTAACAGGAAGATAGGTGCTGGTTTTAAAATGATGCTCAGAATAATTATAGACTGAGAATTTCCTGTATAGTATGGACCATCATTTCTGAACTGCATGTAAAATTCATTCTTTTTGACTAAGGCTTTTCTTTCAGCCATTTAAATGTCATATTTTCTCAGTCAAAACTCATACTGGAGAAGCTCCACACATTTACCTATTAAAAAGTGGCTCTGCTTCATACCATTTGAAATTAGGCAAATGCATAGCTTTAAGGCAGGAGATAAAATTGTGAGATATAAATAGCTGTCATTTGAGGGTTGTCTGTATGTATGAACCATCATTAGATGCGTGGGTATTAAGAGAGACTGCTAAAACATGACTGGTCTTACATGTACATACCCAAGATTTAATAATAAAACTACTGCTTGAAAATGCTACATTTTAGATTAAAAAAGTAAAATGCCATTTACAAAATGATGTAGACAGGGAGGATGATCAAATAAGCATCCTGAAAAGTACCTACCCCACTTTCAAACCTTCTAGGAGGATGAAACTCCAACTCTCCTTGAAACACTTCAAGAACAATGACATAGGGAACTTATGTAAGATAAAGAGGCATTTGAAATGTGACAGGGGAGATTTCAAGGTGCAGATCTTAAGCAATTATAGAGTAGGGCATATTAAGTTTACTATTGCACGAGGATCTGACTGTTGAATCTGTAGGCCACATTTCAGTATTTTCTTCTTGATGAGTATGGTACTTTCTAGTCTACACAGATATGTGAGCAGGCACATGCCTCTTCTAATGAGCACCAGATTCTCCCAGTGAGTAAATTAAGCTCTTTTGGAATCCACTACCAGGCCCCAGGGGTATCATTGTGTGCATTGAAGTAGTAATTTACTAAATAGGACCCTCATGGCCCAAAAGAGTTCACGCAGCTTCCCAAATGCCTACCTTAACCAGGCAATGGTTTATGGTCTGGAGAACCTAAAGAGTGTTCAACTTTACTATTCATTTAGCAAAAGAGACTCGTATTTTTCTGCTGGGTGCTTTGATACTCAGACAGGTTACTTTTCTGAGCCTTCCTAGTCTCACCAGACTTTTCCTTCTCTTCAAGCTTATGTTTTGCTTGTATTGAGCTGCCTACTTATCTATCTGATAATTCTATAGGGCTTTATTTACCATGATTGTTATATTAATTTGACTTCATTTGAGTGAATAATTGTTAGGAGAGCTGAGAAACACTGAAAAGTCTATCATTTGGGCTCAGCATGATTTTTCCAGTAATGAAATTTAGACTCTGAAATGCATGTTTGACCATGGCTTTATTGTAATATTCAATAGTGCAGCGTTTTCTGCTTTTGTTCAGCAATGATCATTACAGAATTTTTTAAACATTTAAAGATGGTTGTAACCAGACACTAGTGGCTCAAACCTGTGATCCTAGCTACTCAGGGGGCTGAGAATATGATCTCCAATAAACCACTCAAAAACCAGAAGTAGTTCTGTGTTCAGGTCCTGAGTTCAAGCCCCATGACTGACCAAAAAAAAAAAAAAAAGATGGTTAGTGTTCTCTCCTAAGATTTTGAAAAGCCCAACTAAGAAAAATAAACATGTTTGTGAATAAATAGTTCATTTAAGTAAGTATGCTATTAGAATAGTGTACACTTCTTTTGAGGTTTTGGATTTCCCCAAGTTTTAGTGAATAGGATGATATTTTTCACGCAGTAAATGAAGGTGGCTAAGGTGCTGTCACTTTTCTTTTCTCTAGGTGGCAGCTTAGCTCTACCTTTAAGACATCTCCTTTTTGCTTTTTGTATTTTTCTTTCTGACATTTCACTTAAATACTGGTAACATAATGCACAACAACATGTAAAATGAATACAACCAAACATGATCGGCCTGCCTTTAATGTCTCAACAAGGTTTTTCATGTAGCTGTGCCACTCTGCTGATTTTAATGGAGGGACTTCAAGCTAGCAGCATTTCAGAGTGCTCTTATTCACCATTTTCCCCATATGAAGGTCAATAACTCTCTTTTATGGTTAAACTGTAGTTATGAGGCATACTATTGTTCTAGATTTTGTTCCGCATGTGTTGAGCCAATTGTCATGGTATGTAGTCACATCTGAGATGTGTTTACTTCCTTCACTCCCTTATAGCTACATGAACAGCTGAGTTGGAACGTCACAGTATACTCATTCTGTTCAGTTCAAGCCCAGATGCCTTTCTGAGAACTATGAAAATAGTAGCTGAACTCCAGAATAAGAAACAGCACTATCTTTTATGGTACAGACTCAACTGGGAGTGATTCTGCCTCTCAGGGGATGTCTGGTAGTGGTGTCTGGAGACAGTTTGGATTATTGAAACTGGGGGCAGAGAAGTGCTACTCCCAGCATCTGGTGAGCAGAAGCCAGGGATGCTTTGGAACACGCTGCAGTGCAGAGAACAACAAAGACTTATCCAGCCAAAATATTAACAGTCCACGGGGGAGGAAACGTATTGTAGAGGAAAGAGCCATAATGGGTGGATATCAAAATCAGTGCAAAGCTATCATAATGAATACAACAAGTAGGTAAACATCCTTTTGAGAAAAAACAAACAAACCTTGTTTTTGATTACTTTGGTTACAGACTTATCATGAAATGATTCTTTTATCTATGGCCTCACCTACTTACTTTTTTTTTTTTTTTTTTGCAAATGTTGAAAATTAAGCTGTGCCCTTGAATTTTATCTTCTTAATTAAAAACTTTTCTTAAGTCTTATTTTGCACATCTAAAAACCTCAAGAAATCTCCTCATGATAAAACTCTGTTACTGAATATGTAGAGTTAGTTTGCACAGCTGTCAAGACCTATGCCCAATTTTCTTTTCTTTCTATTTTGTAAGTCAATTTTTATTGAAAGAGGTTTGAGATGTCTCAAGCTTATCAATCCTATTGACTGTAGAAGATATTAATTCAAATTATTGGAAAAAGGTGTGAGTATACTGAAGTTCCTGAAGAATTTTGTGTAAAAGAAGGCACTTAATTTGTCATTGCCAAGAGGCTGTGAAACAATGACAAACTTGTTTAGCATCCTGAAACTGTGCTACAGGTACAATTTATCATCATGTTCTGCCTGAATATCCTTTGGGGGACATAATTAAGTATACATGCTATATATGGATTCATTAGGGACTCTGTCATCTAATAAGCTGGTAGAGTGAGATGCTTTGGCCACCTTAGGCTCTCCTCTGATCAGTGATTTTTCAAATGACATCTTATTTTAAATCCCTCTACATAAAATGGATTAAATTTGAATTAGGTTGTAAGGAGGGACCCTGTCTCGCCTCCTGAAGCAGTCCCAAGGCACCACTTCAGGAATTCAGCCGTCTGTTGAAAATAGTTTGAAAACCACTGACCTAGATTAGGACTATGGAAGGCTAGCTTCAATCACTGAGTGTTAGTTTGTTATGGTATCTTTATGTCCATCTTAAGTGTAAACAAATGAAATTCTTTCCCCCTCAAATACTAACTACGAAACACTCTGTCTTTTATCTTTTTTTCCTCAGCAAATCTCTTAACTTGTTTTCTATATACTTTGATTCCATTCTCATTTTTAATCCCTTCCTAAAGTTACTTAATTTGCTTCTAGTTCTACTATTTCATAACTATTGTTTTTGTCATGATTGTCAGGCCTGTTCTGATGTTATAGCCATTACTCACTTGATTTGTATCTTGCCTTGACAAAGTAAATCCCCTATTCCTTCTTGACAGATTTGCTGGCTCCTTTGCCTCACTAGTTTGTTCTTGTCTTTTCCTGTTCTGTGTTCGAGTTCTTCAGGGCTTGAGCTTTCCAATTTAACTTTCTCCACTCTCTCTCTAGATTGACCCCCTTGATTGACTTATTCATTTCTATGACTGAATACCACCCACATGCTGATAACTATTACATTTTACTTCTTCAGATCTGTCCTCTTCTCTGAGTTCTAGATATGCATGCTTGTATGTCTGTGTGAAGCTATTCTTGCATGTCTGCTCTTCTCCGCTGGTCTTTTTCATCTCAGAAGGTTGGCTCCTATAAGAAACCTGGAAGCCATCTTCCACTCTCACCCTGCTTCTCTGTCCCTGACTCACAGGAGAAGCTCACCAGGCCTCAAACATTCCCTCACATCTCTGTTTCTGCTGTGATCATACTTGACAAAGTCTGCCCTACTTCTCACTCCACCTATGTTGTTCTCAACCTATGTTGTCTTTCTGCTTTTACTCTTTCTCTGTCCTCATCTATCCTCCATGAGGCCACTGTGGTGATTTAAAAATATCAAACTGCTCATGTCTATCTGTTTCCCAATTCTGTCATAGAATATTGTCACCTTTAGAATAAAGCTTAAATTCTACGCCATGATCTTGGACTCTCCTCTGGTTCTCCAGTTTCTGTTTCTTCTACCTCTGTCCCATGAATGCTCTACAGTATTGACCTGTGGCATTTGGAGTTATTTCTACTCAAGATCTTTCTTCTTACTACCTTTGAATTTCCCTCCTTGCATGCTCCTGGCATACCAGGTTTCTCTGTATTTAAACTTTTAAATCTTTACTCTGTAAGTATTGACTTTTTATTATTTTTAACGTTTATTTACTTCATTGGTTAAATATTCAACTCTTTAGAATTAAGCCTTCATGACAACAGTGAACTGGTCTGTCTTTTTGCCTGGGTATTGGTAGGCATTAAGCTCACCTTGGAGGAATACATGGTAAATGTGCATCAACATATGTAGGACAATGGACAGGCAATGTGTGCTTGTACTTCTTGGCTTTGTAGGAGAGAGCACAATAGGGGAATAGGACAGTTGGCATTTGATGGATATAGAAAATAGGACTAGACATAGATTTGCATCTGGACAACAGAATGGAAATATGGACAGTTGTTTAGGAGGAGGAAGGAGAAGTCTGCCTCAAGGAGTATGTTCAACTAGCGTATTTATGACGACTTGTTCAGAGCCTAGCAGAGGGATTTTCTGGTTCACATTGGATCTTGTTTCAATGAGTTCTCAAGGCTTTCTTCTTTAAGATGCTGGGATTTTGTTATTACAAAGGACTTTATCTCTGTCTTCCAGAATCAATCCATTATTGTGATTCTATGTATTACTTATATAATACCTTATTGAATATACTTTTTTGGGTGTGTGACAGGCTCTCCCTATTTAGCCAAGAGAACCTCAAAATGCATAATCTTCCTGTTTTAGACTCCTGAATAATATTATATATGTGTACCACTCTACCTCGCTATATGTTCTCTTAAATCTTGCTGCTTTTCAATAACTAAAGAAGCTATCTGGGGAGGAAAATGTTAAACAATAAAGAATTGGGTAGACAAGGCTATCTACAAATTCAATGTGATACCTATCAATATTCCAACCTCATTCTTCAAGAAAATAGAAGGGGCAATCCAAAAATTCATATAGAACAATAAAAGACCCCGAATAGCAAAAATGATCCTCAACAGAAAGAACAATGCTGGAGGAATATCAATACCAAATTTCAAACCCTACTATAAAGCCATAGCAATCAAAACAGCTTGGTACTGGCACAAGAACAGACCTCAGGACCAATGGAATAGAATTGAAAACCCAGAAATGAACCTACAGACCTATAGCCATCTAATCTTCGATAAGGGAGCTAAAATAATAGAATGGAAGAAAGACGGCCTCTTCAGTAAATGGTGCTGGCAAAATTGATTAACTGCTTGTAGAAAACTAAAACTAGAATCTTATATATCACCCTGCACCAGAATCAACTCCAAATGGATCAAAGACCTCGAAGTCAAAGCAGACACTCTGAAAACATTACAGGATGGATTAGAAGAAACTCTAGGTCTCCTTGGCACAGGCCAAAATTTTCTTAATAGAAACCCAGAAACACAACAAATCAAAGAAAGGTTGGACAAATGGGATTGCATGAAGTTGCAGAGCTTCTGCATGGCAAAGCACATAGCTAGCAAGATCAACAGAAAGCCCACGGATTGGGAGAAGATCTTCACTAGCCTTACAACAGACAAGGGTCTCATATCTAAAATATACCTGAAACTCAAAAAATTAAGTCCCCCAAAAACAAATCCTCAAAGAAACAACTGCCCAATAAATAAGTGGGCTAAAGACTTAAAGAGAAACTTCTCTGAAGAGGAAAGAAGGATGGCCAATAGACACATGAAGAAATGCTCAACTTCTCTAGCCATAAAAGAAATGAAAATCAAAACAACATTGAGATACTACCTCACCCCAGTTAGAATGGCTATAATCAAGAACTCTAATAATAATAGATGCTGGAAGGCAGGTGGACAGAAGGGAACCTTACTGCACTGTTGGTAGGAGTGTGAACTTGTTCAACCACTTTGGAAAGCAGTATGGAGGTTCCTCAAAAGACTCCACATAGAGCTCCCCTATGACCCAGCAATCCCACTTTTGGGCATTTACCCAAATGTTCACAAGCAAGACCACACTAAAGCTACCAGCACAACTATGTTTATTGCAGCATTATTTACCATAGCTAAGATCTGGAACCAACCCAGATGCCCCTCAGTAGATGAATGGATCAAGAAAACATGGTATATATACACAATGGAATTCTATGCCTCCATCAGAAAGAATGACATTGCCCCATTTGTTAGGAAATGGAAAGCCTTGGAAAAAATTATATTAAGTGAAGTAAGCCAGGCCCAAAGAAACATAAGTCCCATGGTTTCCCTTATTTGCAATAACTAGTATATTTTTGAGTCAAACAGAAAAGGTCAGATAAGTTGATGTTAGGAACATGAACCCTAAGATATGTATTCAAATGTATTTTTTCTTTCATGTGATTGTTTCTAACACATTTATAAGATGATTCCTTTGTTGCTTTGTATGTCCCTCCCCCACAGTATAACCCCTGCTTTCACTGTATTTGATGTTGGTATAATTTTTGGAGGGCAAGGGCAAAAACAAATGGTTTAAATACAGATACAGGTGGACCCATTGCAACAATGAGAAGTACAAGTTGTTATATTGAAAACGAACTTTACAACTTTGGTGAGGGGCAGAGGAGGATTGGGTGGGGGGCGGGGAGAGGCTGGGAAGGGATGGGAAGGGGAAACAAAGGAGGAGACTACAATGCTTGATAAGAAATGTACTCATTATCTTGCCCATGTAATTGTAACCCCTCTGTACAGTATTTTCACAATAAAAAAAGAATTGGGTAGAAAATATTTTCTTTATGGTTCTATCTTTCAATAGTCACACCTGTAATGTGTGCTTTAGGCATCACCTTCTATGTCTTAATACAAGATTATGCTAAATGGAATTAACAGGAAAACTCCTTCAATGATTCCATATTCATAAACTTATCTTTGTGAGTAGAGCAACAATATGAGGTAAGTTCTAAAATAACTTCATCTACTACATTTTGAATTTAATTTTTCCATATTGTTATTCTCATCTATTAATTGTATGAAATAATGGATTTTCTGTGATTTTTTATTCATACATATTTATATATTTTTAACAGTACCATAAATCTTCCATCATAGCCTTTAATATTTCCTCTGGAACTTTTTATCTTCAGTTAACATCTAATGTGTCTGATGTGAAAAATGAAGATAAATAATGTCTAGAAGTTCCCAAACCTTACTGTCTGGCTTTTAGATACCATAAAACATGCTGGGCAGCACGGTTTCCCTTATTTGCAATAACTAGTATATGTCTAGGACAAGCAGAAAAGATCAAAATCTATGTAATACGACTATATAACATGATGCTAAACAAAATGAACTCCAAGATTGGGACACAAGAGGTTTTTATCTTTTTTGCTATTGTTTTTAATGTACTTATAGTGTACTATGTGATTTTTTTGTTTCTTTATTTTTAAAAAATTTTTTAATTGTGAAAATACCATACAGAAGGGTTACAATTACATGGGCAAGGTAATGAGTACATTTCTTATCAAGCATTATTGCCTCCTCCTTTGCTTCCCCTTGCTATCCCTTCCCAACTCCCTCCCTTCCCCCGCCCAAGTTGTAAAGTTCGTTTTTCAACATCAAGTCTTGTACATCTTATTGTTTCAATGGGTCCACCTGTATCCCTATTTAAACAATTTGTTTTTTTCCCTTCCCCTCCACAAATTATACCAACATCAAATACAGTGAAAGCAGAGGTTATACCGTGGGGGAGGGACATACAAAGCAACAAAGAAATCATCATATAAATATGTTAGAAACAATTGCATGAAAGAAAAAACATTTGAATACTAATCTTGGGTTTCATTTCACCTAACATCAACTTATCTGACCTTTTCTTGTCTCAGACATATATTAGCTAATTCAAATAAGGGAAACCATGGGGCCTTTGTTTCTTTGGGCCTGGCTTACTTCACTTAATATAATTTTTTCCAAGCCTTTCCATTTCCTAACAAATGGGGCAATGTAATTTTTTCTGATGGAGTCATAGAATTCCATTGTATATACATACCACATTTTCTTGATCCATTCATCTACTGAGAGGCATCTGGGTTGGTTCCATATCTTAGCTATGGTAAATAATGCTGCAATAAACATAGTCGTGCTGGTAGCTTTAGTTTGGTCTTGTTTGTGAACATTTTGGTAAATGTCCAAAAGTGAGATTGCTGGGTCATAGGGGAGCTCTATGTGGAGTCTTTTGAGGAACCTCCATACTGCTTTCCAAAGTGGTTGAACAAGTTTACATTCCCACCAACAATGCAGTAGAGTTCCCTTCTGTCCACATCCCCTCCAGGATCTGCCATTATTAGAGTTCTTGATTCTAGCCATTCTAACTGGGGTGATGTGGTATGTCAATGTTGTTTTGATTTGCATTTCTTTTATGGCTAGGGAGGTTGAGTATTTCTTCATGTGTCTATTGGCCATCCTTCTTTCCTCTTCAGAGAAGTTTCTCTTTAAGTCTTTCGCCCACTTATTTATTGGGCAGTTGTTTTCTTTGAGGATTTGTTGTTGGGGGATTTAATTTAATTTAATTTCTTTTTTTTGTCAGTCATAGGGCTTGAACTCTAGGGTGCTGTCCCTTACTCTTCAGGTCAAGGCTAGCACTCTACCACTTCAGCCACAGCATCACTTCCAGATTTTTTTTCTGTTTATATAGTGCTGACGAATCGAACCCAGGGCATCATACATGTGAGACAAGCACTCTACTGCTGAGCCATCTTCCCAGCCCTGTAGTTATATATCTTATATACTCTTTGCTTTACTCTTGGTACAAAAGGAACATTTGCCAAAGCTGGCCATGTGAAGGACATTGTGTCCTATCTCCCAATTTTTTACTGTTTATTATTTTCCTCTTTGTAATATGTAACTATTTTATGGCTTCAGAGACAAAATGAGCAATGCAAAAATGAGAACATTATATGAAAAAAAATCTATATTTTTAATGATTTGTGCTTTTCTATGACTTATGCAAATGATTTAGATTTACTCCCTTCTCATTTAGTTTTGATACTACTAATCTATTGTTCAGATCAAGTCTTCATGTGTTTGAAAGTATGTCCTTTTTTTTTTTTTTTGTTGCATACAAACTTGGTGTTTAATCTAGGTAACATCTTTTTGAGAAAATATCTTTTGATTTGAAAGCATGTAGGTCATTTTAAATAATTAAAACTATTTAGTTGCCAAAGTCTTCATCTAATTTCTAGTACTTGAGGCATATCTCCAGGTAACAAGTTTAGAATTGATATTCTATTATTAATGCCTAAGCCTAAACATACCCAGATTTTTTTGTCAGTTGTGAGACTTGAACTCAGGAATGGTGTGCTGCCCCTAAGCCTCTTTGTGCTCAAGACCAGTGTTCTACCACTTATACCACAATTTTATATATTTGTATATAAATTTGTATATTTATATTTTTGTTTGTTTGTTTGATTGTGTCAAAACTTAGGGCCTGGGCACTATCCCTGAGATTTTTTTTTTCAAGGCTCTACCATTTGAGCCACAATTCCAACTCCACTTTGGCTTTTTTGGTGACTGATTGGAAATAAGAATCTCATGGGATTTCCTGCCTGGGCTAGCTTTGAACCACATTCCTCATATCTCAGCCTCCTGAGTAGCTAGGATTACAGGCATAGGCCACTGGTGTTCAGCTTAAAGTTAGGGTTTTGAGATGTTCTTTTTTTAGGTGAGGACAAAAGCATATTTTTCTGGTTCCTCTGAAGTAAACCAAGAGCAAACCTACATGGACTTTTGACCTACAGTCAAGAACAAGAATTAGGAAGAAATTTTCTCACAATTTAAACTTATTTTCTGCTAGAAGAAAATATTTCATTTCTAGAGTATTTCCATTCATTGATTCTGCCTGTTCAGAATCAAGAAGTCCTTTCATACAATTAATGGATCCTAAACAGAACACTACAGTTTCTGAGGTCAGCACAAATTATTTCCATAGTACAAGGGATCCGTATCGTGGAGAAATAGCTTCTTTTTTGGGGGAGGAGGTCTGGTCGTGGGGCCTGAACTCTGGGCCTGGGCGCTGTCCCTCAGCTCTTCAGCTCAAGGCTAGCACTCTACCACTTGAGCCAAAGCGCCACTTCTGACTTTTTTCTTTTTGCTTATGTGGTGCTGAGGAATCGAACCCAGGGCCTCATGCATGCAAGGCAAGCGCTCCTTCACTGAGCCACCTTCCCAGCCCTGAGATATAGCTTTTCTTTTTACAGCTGTGGTAGAAAATGACAGCCTACTTTTTTCAGTGATACAAATACATTCCCCTTAAGATCTGGCATATTAGTACTGCTGACACTTCAGGCTGACCTCCTGAGATAGGGTGAAATGATGGAAATGGATTGCATATATGCACACTCGGAGAATAAATTGGTACAACCAGTCAGCTTATTTCTCTGTTCTCTGTGCAATACAGTCCTAGTTTAACAGACATCAGATAGATAGATTTTAATTTTTGTGGGTTTTCCACTTGTTTTAAGTTAATTGTAGAAAACTTACAACCGGCCAACTTATTTTTTTTTTCTCTCTGTGCAAGACAGTCATAAGGTTAACATTCATTAGATAGGTATATTTTCATTTTCATGGACTTGTTTTGAGGTGGCTGTCTAAAACTTATCAAAATATTGAGAATAATTTTCTCAATATAACTTCTCGGTGATAATACTGTGGAAGAATCACTCCAAAGAAAGAAAAGAATTTTAAGCAGTGAATGCTGGAAGCTTTGCCTGGAAATGCTAAGAACAAAAAAACATTAGTTGGTAATTTTCAACTGGTTCCTATGCCAAATATTGTGGGGATGGGAATTTAGGTGGAATGTGAACATTAGAACATTTATTTTTAGTTCTTGATACTTCTATGGTATGCAGACAAGAGCTGGTAGGTGCAGACATTTATTTTGAAATAATGAGAGAAGTTTCTCCTTTCCGCATTAGTTAGAAACTTGGTACTAAAATGGCCCCGAGGCATGGAAAAAGAATCCAAGTGTGTCCACACCAAGCCGTCTTTCATTTAAGTCTGTTTAATAAAGCATCTTCCTAACTTGAGCTAGGGGTGTAGAAGTTCATGCTTCTGGCACAACTGAAAAGGAGAAAGAGATCTGGAGCATGGGAGGTTTAAGAAATTTATTTTCAACTGGAGTTTTTCTAACATACACAGAGAAATACTATTTAAAAAGTAACCCTACTTGCATAAAAGCATCTATTTCTACATGGTTCAAAAAAAAAACAACATTTGGAAAAGTGCAAACAAGCTGGTTTCTGTCCAGGTTCAGTAGTCTTTATGCAACAAGGATTAGATTGAGCCTTCATAAAGACAGAGTTATGTGACCATTGATTAATGTGTGAACGACTAAAAAGAATGACAATTTTGTTTGTTTGTTTGTTTTTTGCCAGTCCTGGTGCTTGAACTGAGCTTCTTTTGCTCAAGACTAGTTCTCTTACAACTTCAGCCACAGTGCCACTTCCAGTCTTTTCTGTTTATGTGGTACTGAGGAATTGAACCCAGGGCTTCATGCACTCTAAGCAAGCACTCTACCACTAGGCCACATTCTAAGCCCTCAGATGGTTGTTGTTGTTTTTAATCCTTCAAATCACAGATAAGTTATGTTGTTGATGTGTATGAGGAAAGAGGTTTCAATTTTATTGTTAGATTGGCTATGACATTTTCCCCATGCAGCTTATGAATTCATAAGACATTCACAGAAGTACTTTGATATGTGTGTGAGGGAAAGTTTTGATTTATTAAGTAAGTTTTTTTCAGGATACATACTCTGTAAGTACAAGCCAGTCCCCCAGGAACTGAGGAAATCGATAGGCTCACAAACACAACTCTGTTTTGCTGATTTGGCCATACAACTAAATAAAAACCAACTTAAAGGAATTACTGTAATGAAGTAAGAACAATGTATCACAGAAGTAGATCAGAAGCAAACCCAGATCTAAGGGGTTAGTAAAAAGCTTCCTAGGTTATGGAAGTTCCATCTCAGCTGAAATGTTAAGGTTAAATCAGAAAAAGCTAGAAGATGCCAGCCAAAAGTGTGTTGGAAGTAGGAGAACTTGTTGAGTCTTGGCGAAGTGAAGGCACTTCAGAAGCAGAGCAGGGAGTGGGTAGAGATAAAGTTGACATGACAGATAGGGACCAAGATCAGAAGGTTGTTGAGAACAACACTGATTACTTTAGAATTTATCCTTAGGGTATAACTAAAATAATAATAGAATAAATGAACAATCACAGACAGGGCATTGGAAAACTGTTGAAAACTTTCAAGAAATGGAGCTGCATAATCAGACTTGTGGTTTGACATACTTTCTCTGGTTTTAGTATGGAAAAACATGCAGAAGACTCAAGGCTAGAGACAGACAGATTTCAGCAGTCTGGCGAAGGGAAAATACACCCTAAATCCCAGAGGTGGCTTGAGGGGGATACAGTTGGACAGGTGGCTGATCCAGGATTTGAAAGTCCAGGTCCTGGACATTAGTTGTCCATGAGGGACATGAAAGACAAAGGAGTTTAGGGTGACCCTATGTTTTAGCCGACATCAGTAGTATATCTTTCACCAAAGAAAAGGGACTTGGATGAGGCACAAATGAAAGTTCAACTTTAGGTATGTTAAGTTTAAATACCAGTAAGATCATAACATAAGTAGTCTAGAAGGCAGTTCAATGTATAAGCCTGAACATGAAAGATGAAACATTTGGGAGACATTAGCCCTTAGGCTAATGGACGTAGAAATTATAGAGATTATGTCTGAGACAAACAGAAACTGTCAGACAAGTTGATGTTAGGCAAAATGAACCCCAAGATAAGTATTCAAATGTTTTTTTTCTTTCTTGTGATTGTTTCTGACATATTTATAAGATGATTTCTTTGTTGCTTTGTATGGCCCTCCCCCACGCTATAAGCCCTGTTTTCACTGTATTTGATGTTGGTATAATTTGTGGAGGGGAAGGGAAAAAACAAACTGTTTAAATAGGGATAGAGGATACATTGCAACAATGAAATGTACAAGACAAGTTTTAGACATTTAAAAAGTTATTATTGCCTAGTTATTATATTTAATGTACCTAAATTAAAACATATCTAATGTATTCTAAAATGTACAAGAGTGCATGTACATCACCATGTAATTAACACTTAAATTAGACAAAATGTGGATAATTCCAATAGTCTAAAAATCATGTATAGATTAAGTGAGATGAAGGATTATTTTTGTTAAGAAAACACATCAGAAAAGGGAGTAAATTTTGATAATTTTGGAGCAATTAATTGGAGAAACTACATGTCTTAACGAATGACATGTATCATGAATTCCATAAAGGATAGCATGGTATAATAGAAAATACACAAGCATTGTCAATTTTGTGAAGTATTTGCTCAGAAATGGTCATGCATATTATCTCAACAACCTTGTAGTCGGTGCAGTCATATTATGCCTCTCATTTTAAGGATAAAGAATGAGAAGCAGAAAGTGGTTCAGCAGCAGGGCCACGGCTGTAAATCAATGCTGCTGTCTTGGCTCTAATCTATTGGACCTGACAAGCTAGAGTTGGTTGTAAAAGCAGCCCCCAGTTTCCAGAGGAGTTATGTTCCTAAGGATCATTTGTAGGTCATTTGTTTTGAACTTGGCACATTTTTCCATAGAAAATGCATGGTGAACAAAGGTTGTACCTGCAGTTCAGCTTGCCAGTGCCTTTAACCCATGATGTGTCCGGCCCTTAGACACAGAGCCCTGTTACCATTGGTTTCTACTGCGGAATTAGTTCTCATTTGGGACTTGGGGACACACTTTTCTGTATCTCACTAGCTGTTGCTGCTGCTGCTGCTGCTCCTGCTGCTGCTGCTGCTGCTGCTGCTCCTCCTCCTCCTCCAGCAGCTGCTGCTGCTGCTGCTCCTCCTCCTCCTCCTCCTTCTTCTTCTTCCTTCTTTCTTCTTTTTGTTGGTCTAGGGGCTTGAACTCTGGGCCCTGAGCTCTTCAGCTCAAGGCAAGCACTCTGCCACTTAAACCTCAGTGCCACTTATGGTTTTCTGGTGATTTATTGTAGATAAGAGTCTCACAGACTTGCCTGTCTGGGCTGGCTTTGAACCACGGATTCTCAGATCTCAGCCTCCTGAGTAGCTAGGATTATAGGTGTGAGCCACTGGTGCCCAGCTTTTCTTCTCTTAAAAAAATTATTTATTTTGTTGTAAAGGTGATATACAGAGGAGTTACAGTTACATAAGTAAGGTAATGAGTACACTCCTTGTGGAGCATTGTTACCTGCTCCCTCATTTTTCTCCCACTTTCTCTCTCCTCCTTTTCCCCCCTCTCCCCTGCAAGCATTCATTCAGAACTTAGAATCTTGTGGGTATCACATTGATTCACTCTTTGTCTCTCCATTTTTTATTCCCCCTCCTTACCCAAATCAGGTAAATGTATATACAAGTAACAGGGTACCAGAATCCAATGCAGTGACTACAGGGGATAAACCAAAGGGAATAAGAAAAAAATAAAAGAGAAAAGAAAAAGAGAAAGAATTGCGTATAGTACATTAAAAACAACATCACCAACAACAATAAATCTCTTGTTCCATATTTGGAGCTCATTTTGATTAGCATCATTTTATATGGTCATACGAACCTTACATATTGAGCTATTGTGAACTTCTGCTAGGGCTGTCTTAGACATATACTAATTCCCACTCACTTCTGTTAAGCACCAGTGTCAAGGTGAAGAGCATTTTCAGCCCAAGATGCAGTGGTGGTTGGATGGAGAGAGGCGGATGGTGGCTGGAACTGCTCAATACAGAATTACTGGAGTGGGAGCTCAGGCACTACCTGTACTGGACAGAGCTGGGAATTGGGAAGTATGAGTTTGAGGAGGGAGTCCTGGAGGACTGGGTCATAGCCTGTGTTATATGTTGACATGGCAGACAGTTCTGTTAAGAGTGGTAGACGTTGGCAGTGGGAGGAGAGTCTAAATGAGAGCAATGGAAAAGTTTTGCAGGTAGGATAGTGAGAAAGAACGAAATTGCCTGGCTTTTTGTTTTCTCTCTGTAGAGTTCTGCTTATTTAGTAAATCACTTGCATTGGTTTAAATCTCCTTGTTGATTTTATGAAATGTATTGTCAATGAAATGGAAAATTAAACAATATTCTAAGCACAAAGAAAAATGAGAAATCTCACCAAAATCCCTTCATTCACAGATAAGCATGTGTTAGCTTCAAGTTTCAACCAGAATTTGGAAACTATTATAGAAATGACTCGAGGAACAATTTCTGAACCTGGCATCCAAGCTTGCTTAATGATTAATTATAATTTTAGCATTTTGTCTCTATAATCTCTCCAGATTAGGTGATGTTATAGACTTTCTCTAGTCTTCATGTTTTATGTAATTAAGACACCAGATTGTGTAATTTTTCTCGGGTCATATTTCCCCAAATTGACCTATTAAAAACTGAAGAGAAATGGAGAAAGATTCAAGAACAAAAAGTCTGAGCTAAATGTTACAAAATGTGAAATGGTGAGGGAATACACCTATTTATTCATTTACTTGCTGTCATTAAGATTTGTAATTTTTTTTCAATATTGTGCCATCTGATAAGAGGAAGATTTTTTTCATTATCTCTATGGGATTCATTATTGAAATTTGATGTTTTTTTTTCCACATGTGGGAGACAGCTATAACAAGAAAAAATATTTGAGGTCTTGTGAAAAGGAGGTTGTGGCAGTGGATGTCCTAAGTACCAATGAAGCTCAAACACCTTGTGGATATTTGGTGTGTTTACTCACCTTTGAAATGAACATAATGGTAGCACTCACTTCACTGGACTAGTGAGAGGATTAACTAATATCACATAGGAGAGATGCTCAGCTTAGTACATACAACATGGTAAACTACCAGTAAATATTAAGAATTAGTCATATTTTTATGTAAATTGAAGGGGTTAACTAAGTCATTTCAAAGGCTCTTTTCAGAACTATAAATAGAGACCTGTGATACTGAAAGTGTATAGCTAGCTGTCTTTATTTGATCCATAATCTGGAGAAAAACTGAGGACACAGCAGGTTTAAAATGAGCAAAAATGAGCTAGGTAATTGCTTTTAATTTAAGCAATATCTGCAGTAAAATGAATCAGGAGACTAATATAAATAACATAACCCACAAGCAGTGACTTTTATACAGTGAAAGACACCATCTAGCCACTAGAATACAGCTGACAACATTTAATGCCACCTGTTTAAGCTTAGACTTTTATTGAGGAAGATGGAAAAATAGCTTAAAACCTTGTAAGTAAATTCTGTAGAATCTGCAGAAGAGCTATCAACTGTCATTCATCTCAGACACTGTTGAAAAAAATCAAGAACTCTTCGGTAGAAGTCAAATATGAATGTTAGAAGCAATGCTTAAAATGGAACATAGAAAGCTTGTTTGACAGAGTTAGAACTGTTGACCTGTCAATGTTTTGCTCCTCCAAGCCAAGTCTTTGTAAACTTAGCTCCATGAATTCAAATATTGAGCATAGTGATTTTTCTATTGGGGATTGCAACACTGTAGAGTTGTTTATTGATTCTGTGGAGCAAAATCTCTGGTCTTAACGGATATAAATTTGCAATTCTAGAATGCTAGAGTTTAAAGGAGCAGATGTGTGATCTTTTCTCAATGTACTTAGTGATAATTTGGCCACTGCTTAAATCCCACAGAGTTATGGTAGATTTTACAAGTGCTCACTGAAATGTCTTTTTAATCTTCTTCTTTCAAGGCCTTTGGAGGAATTACCTGTACCTATCCCCTTAAAATTAGACATGGACCTCAAACTGCTTTGGCCAATGAAATTTAATAAGTAGAAATGATGTAAATCTGCTCAGGCTGAGTACTAAGAGTTAATTTATGATCCAATCTTCACTTTTCTGACATGATGGCCCTTGGGCATTTGTGTTTGAATGGCAGTGTCTCAGGATGCTAGGGCCTCTGCCATCTTGGGTCTTTGATGAATGTTACAGTGCTTCAGTAGCTACAGAGCTACAGTGGTCATAGCCTTTAATTACCTGTATTGGATAGAAAGTGTAAATAAGAAGCAAAATTTTGAGATCTGGAGAGTCTCTGTTGCTGTAGCGCAAACTAGGTTGGCTTGATCAATACTTTACAAAATTTTGTTTTTATGTAATCCTCTTTAATAGCTGGATAGAAACATTAGTTTGTGTCTCATATTGTGCTAAGATATGACTATATTCAAGTAAAATTCAATATTTTTGTGCCATGTGGAGTAGAAAAAAATGATTGGGTTTGTTCTTTCTCATAATAATCCTTCACAAATTAGAACATAATATTATTTTCTCCATCAGTCTTCTCTTTGCAAAGACACCCTGTTATTCTCTTGACATGTGATTCTTTGACTTTTAGCCATCCTGATTGAGTTTGGATAGCTTTTTTTTACAAATACCATATGACAACAGACTTTTTTGAACAAAATCCGAATCATATTAAATGCTTCAGAGGCGATCCTTTCCTGGCTTTTACTATAGATTATAATTATTTATTATAGGTATATTGACTGGGACTTATATTTTTGTTGGTGTTGCTAGAGATTGATTGAACTCATGCTTTATACTCACTGTACCACTGAGCCAGGTACCTAGCTCCAGAGCTGACTTTTTAAGGTGGGTTCCAATATTGTGTTTGATTAGGGAGGAATTGCCTCACCCAAATCCTTATTGGAAGATAGCAGCAGTTGCAGAGTGATGACATTAAGAACATAGCCTGGATTAAACATGAGATCCTGTTTATGTAAAATAGGAGCATTGAGAATTGTTGATAGCAAAATGATAAGGACACATTTATCTTATCGAAAAATAACTCTGGAAAAACAAAAAAGGAATAATCCAACCCCATGTAGATTTACTTGCACACTCATAAATTAGTTCTAGCTTCCACCTGTGCGGGTAAACAAGAGTTCTTTGTCCATATGGCTCTGTTTTAGTTAAGCTCTCAGCAAGAGTAAGAGTGGTTGTGCCCTGCATTGCCCTTTTCCAATAACTCTTTGTGCTTCTCCATTAGCATCTTCATGATGCACTAAGAAGGCATCTCGGCCTGGGGTCTAGGCTGCCACCATATCTCACTCTACACATTCTTACCTTTGTTCTCCAGCTTTAAATAGTTCTCTACACTTTACCCTCACACTCTTTTTTTTTATTATTATTATTGTGAAAATACTGTACAGAGGGGTTACAATTACATGGACAAGGTAATGAGTACATTTCTTATCAAGCATTGTTGCCTCCTCCTTTGTTTCCCCTTACTATCACTTCCCATCTCCCCCCCCCCCCACTCCCCCATTCCACCCTCCCCCCCACCTCTCCACCCCCTCTGGCCAAAATTGTAAAGTTCATTTTTCGACATAACGTCTTGTACAACTCATTGTTGCAATGGGTCCACCTGTATCCCTATTTAAACAATTTATTTTTTCCCTCCCCCTCCCCCAATTATACTAACATCAAATACAGTGAAAACAGGGGTTATACCATGGGGGAGGGACATACAAAGCAACAAAGAAATCATCTTATAAATATGTTAAAAACAATCGCAAGAAGGAAAAAAAAACATTTGAGTTCTTATCTTGGGGTTCATTTCGCCTAACATCAATTTATCTGACTGTTTCTGCTTGACTCAGACATATACTAGTAATTGCAAATAAGGGAAACCATGGAACCTATGTTTCTTTGTATACCCTGACACTCTTATTCTGGTGTTTAGTTTATGTATTTTAATATTTATGCCTAAATAGTTTATTCAATAGTATTCTAGATAGCTGCTTCCAACTTCTTGCAATGTTTTCATTTTCATTTTTTGTAATTATTAAATGACTACCTTTATTGGTCTGGTCAAGATCTTATCTGAGTGATATGCATTTGAGTAAAAAGATTTACAGGAAAATTGTCTGTTTTGGATGGTTGGCTGTATGTTCATGGTTAAGTTCATGCATCTAACATTCAGCATCTGTCATGTCTTCACAGCCCAGTAGTAAATGTTTTATTTCCTATGGTTGCATGCAAGGATGTTTGCTCTATATTCTCTAAGGTACATCCCAGTGCATTGGGAACAACTTTCATTCAAATTTTATTTGATGTATATCTAATTTAGCAAGTTTGAAGATGATGGAATTAAACTTTTTAAAATTTATTTTTTTATTGTGAAGATGTTGTACAGAGGGGTTACAGTTACATGAGCAAGGCAATGAGTACATTACTTCTCGATCATTGTTGTCCCTTCCCTTCCTGGTTGTTGTCCCACTATCCCCCCTCCCCCTCCCATATTCCTCTCTCACCCCTTCCCCCTCTCTCCTCTCCCCCTTCTCCTGAAGTTGTAGAGTTCATTTCCAATATACTGTCTTGTGGGTATCCTTGTTGCAATGGGTCATCCTGTGTCCTTGTTTCAGCATTTTGTTATTCCCCTTCCCTTCCCTAGATTAGACATATGTATATACAAGATGCAGGGTACCAAAATCAAGTACAGTGACAACAGGGGATATGCCATAGGGGAAAGAACATACAAAAGAAACAACAACAAAAAAATAAAATCACATGGTACATTTAAAACAATAACAATAAAGATTAAATTAATAATTTTTTATTGTAAAAATACCGTATATGGGGGTTACAGTTACATGAACAAGGTATTGAATACATTTCCTATCAAGTTTAACTGAAATTCTTTTATGTTAGTGTTATTGTTAATCCAAGAATTTCACATTCTCTTACCGTTAGAAACAAGAGAGATATTATACCTTGGCTTTGATTTCTATAGTTTGAGAACAAACTGGTAGCAGGCACCCTATTGGCTGCCTTTCTGCAGTCATGATAAAAGCTACTAAATACCAAGTATTTGTCTATTACATCTGGGTTATTTCCCAGAATGCTTTTCAACATTATACTATGGATGACAGTGACTCCAGTGACTTGAACACATTGAGATAATTTATTAACCTAAGTGGAAATTCTGTAGAAAAGGTGTGAAGCTAGTGACTCAAAACAACAACAACAACAACAAAACAACTCCAAAACTCTTTTAATTTTTATTTTATTGTATGGGTGATGTACAAAGGAATTACAGTTACATACATAAGGTAATGAGTACATTTCTTCATTCCTTGTAAACATTGTTAACCCCCTCCCTGGTCCACCACCCCCAAGCTGTAAAGTTCATTTCTAACATATTGTCTTGTGAGTATCATTGTTGCATTGGTTCACCCTTTGTTCATTGTCTCACCATTTTGTTGCTTCCCTTCCCTTTTCCAAAATCAGATTAACGCATATACAAGACACAGGGTACCAAAATCAAATACAGTAACAACAAGGGATAAACCAAATGGGGAAAAATGGAAGAAAAAAAGAAATAACTTCACATAGTACATTAAAAACAACAACAAAGAAAAACCTCTTGATTCCATATCTTGGAGTTAATTTCAATTAACATCATCTTATATGGTCATATATACATAGCTATTGAGCTATTATGATCCTCTTCTAAGACTATCCTAGATATATACTAAGTATTACAAATGAGGGAAACCATGGAGCTTATGTCCAAAAACTCTTTTGTATGGAAGTGGAGAGTTCTTGCAGAGATTGACCTAGTATAATTTGTGGTATTCATGAGGAAATAAGTGAAGGACAGGGAGATAACTAAAAAAATACAAATTGGTTGAATTCAGAAATATTGTAAATACCCTATATAGTATTCATACCAAGGGTTAGAAAAAAATGCTATAATCTTTATGACTCATGAATTATTCCATAAAGATGATTCTTCAAGTAAGGTGGTTTTCCCACTAGATGTTTTTAGAAATACACTATAAACAATAGTGTTGAAAGTTTAAGCCGGGCCCGGGTGCCGGTGGCTCATGCCTGTAATCCTAGCTACTGAGGAGGCTGAGATCTGAGGATCACGGTTCAAAGCCAGCCTGGGCAGAAAAGTCCATGAGACTCTTATCTCCAATTAACCACCAAAAAAATCAGAAGTGGTGCTGTGGCTCAAGCGGTAGAGAGCTCGCCTTGAGCTGAAGAGTACAGGGACAGTGCCCAGGCCCAGAGTGCAAGCCCCATGACCGCCCCCCACCAAAGAAAGTTTTACTGTCTGATGTAGTTGAATTTTTTTACTTTTTAAAAATAGAGCTGCTAAAATAACAAAAAGAGAACTGCTAACTTTCCTCTCAGCTATAACATAATATCCCTAAATCTATATTTTATTATCCTTCATATTAAAAGAAAGGATAATGGTACTATTAACACAATAGCTATTGATCTAATGGAACAATTTTTTTTAGTTTTACAAGGCTGTCTTTGTAAACAACCATTCATCTTTGCAATATTGAGATAAAAGCCTTAGAAATATTCTGTTATTAATTTTTAAAGATATTATAAAACTGATTCTATGTGAAAATTCATAAAACAAAATTTTAAAGTCTTTGTCATGGTTAGCTATGTGAAGAAATAAGAATTTATTTCAAATATCTTTGTTTTCTTTAAGTGCTTGTTGAACTTTACAGACAATAATAAATCTATACTAGGAAAATAATTCTTATGTATACAGGGAGTAAATATTTTATTGGATGAAATATTTGTTTCAACTTTTAGTACTCAGGAACTATAGTATTATTAAAGACATGTTTAAACAGGTCTATTAGAATCTCAGGGTTTTAAGGAAGTCTTTTTAAAGATTTCCTAAAAGAATAATTTTAAGGTTAAATGGTTATAATATAGATTTTTTTCCCCTCTGGAGCAAATATTAAGAATGTGCCCAATATTAAGACGTTAAAGAAATTTAATCCCAGAAATAGTGAAGCATAAAATTGAAAGTATGAAAATAGGAACTGATTTGTTAAAATGACCAAATCAATGAAGGTTAATGTCAAAGAACAAAACTACACATTCCGATGAATTCCCATGACCAAGAAGATGGATTTGGTGTTTCATTTCTCTATCATTTCATTTACTTTCAAGCTTTGAAATTGAACTGTGTGCTTTCATTAATGAAAATTATATCGACGTCTGAAGATGTGAAATTTTCAGCCTTTTTACTTGGAATACTAAGAAGGAAACCCTAACGGTTTTAAAAATAAACCTACTCTTATCTTTGAAAAAAGGATTTAAGGGCCGGGAAGGTGGCTCAGTGGTAGACCGCTTGCCTTGCATGCCTGAGGCCCTGGGTTCGATTCCCCAGCACCACATAAGCAAAAAGAAAAAAAGCCAGAAGTGGCGCTGTGGCTCAAGTGGTAGGGCGCTAGCCTTGAGCTGAAGAGCTGAGGGACAGCGCCCAGGCCCAGAGTTCAGGCCCCAAGACCAGACGCCCTCCCCCCGCAAAAAAAGGATTTAAAATCTTAATAGCTAAAGTAAAACATTTTAAAGACATGTAATTTGCTTTTTATTTTAAAATACTTAATTTTAAATAGAACAAAAGAAAAACTATTGTTATGTATCTAGCAATTTACTTGTAAAGATATTTTTCATGCCTTGTGGAACATTAATGAATATGTTAATCCTTTTATAACAATTCAATAAAATAGTATTTATGTCAGTTTAATGTGGTCAGAAAACAGCACAAATACGTGTTTCTTGTGTCTTCTTTTATCTCATTATAATCTTCTGTATCTAACATTTAAATAGGAATGTTCATGAGAAAAATTTTAAGTAGTGTTCAAAGAGCAAAATATGATAAAATAGGATATTTACATTTACTCAGCATAAAAGGAAAGCACAAATTATTCATGGAAGGTTAAAATTAAGTATCATATTATGGTATGTAAAATTATGGCTTCTCAAAGTTATCTCTGGATCTTTGACTGCGTACATTATATAAAAAAAGGATAAAATAATTAAGATTGAAGATAGAATTAAGATGGCTAATCATTAGGTGACTTTAAAACAGGGAGACTGTCCTGGATTATCAGTGAGCCCACTGTAATCACAAGGGACCTTAAACATGCAAAAGGAAGAAGCGTAGGCACAGAGAAGACCCTCATGTTTGTTTCTGTCTCCACAGGCTCAATTATACTTGAGAGGGTTGGCAGCTACTTGGGTTTCAAAACAATCTTAAAAGTCATGATTGGTTTTTAATCTGCTCTCAATATATTTTCTAGGGTTTTGTTTGTGGATAAGCAGATATAAAGAAATTACAGCTCCTTCTGAGTTTCTCTTATGACTTCGAGAAAAAGATGAACAACTTCATTTATTTTCTCAGCTGAGAAAATCCAGAACTTGTTCAGCTGCTAGAAAAATTGACATCACAAAAGCCTCTCCTTGTTATGATTTATTCTTTTGAAGTTCCATTTTTGTACTATTCAAGTTTATTATTACTAAGCAAATTTAGTTTTCTTATAATTTATTTCAGCCTTGAAATAAAAGGTTCTAAGCTATTATTAGAGATTGATAGAGCTGGGAGCTGGGAGTTCATCCCAGTAATCTTAGTTACCCAGGAAGATGAGATATCTTTGATTATTGTTCAAAGCCAGCAGAAACATTTACAAGACTCCAAAAACAAGGGCTAAAGGTGTGACTCAAATGGTAGAGTACCAGCCATGAGCAAACAAGCCAAGGGAGTGAAAAGCTCTGAGTTCAATCTCTAGTAATAATAAAAGAAAATAAAAAAGAAAGACAAGATTGATAGTAGATAAGGGATGGGATTGTGTATGAAACAGGGTTGATTGTTAGGCCAGCCTTGGGAATTAATGGCGAGGGCACAATCAAATCTGAGTTTTGGATCCTCAATTCTGTAAAAAGGGAGTTACATCAATTATTAGCTGATCAGACTTATATGAGAATCAGTTAATAACACGGAGCATATTTATAGTCATGTTATATAAAGATAAGTTATACAAATTTTATTTTAATTCATTGTTATTAAAAGAGAACGAACAGGCTCATGCCAGTAAATCTTAGCTAATCAGGAGGCTGAGATCTGAGGATTGGATTGGGGTTTGAAGCCAGCTGGGGCAGGATGTTCATGAGACTTTTATCTCTAATTAACCACCAAAAAGCGATGAGTGAAGCTGTGGCTCAAGTGGTAGAGTGCTAGCCTTGAGCACAGAAGCTCAAGAATAGTGCCCAGGCCCAGACTTCAAGCCCTATGACTCACAGGAGAAAGGGAGAGAGAAAGAGAGAGGGGGACAGAAGGAGGGAGAGACAGAGAAGAGAGAAGAGAAAGAGAGGCAGACAAAGAGACATTGAGACAGAGACACAGAGACAGAGACACACAGAATTCTGGATAATGTCATCCCTTCCCTCACTCTTTCCCAGTTTTTCCCTCCCAACTAGTCTATTTTATCCCAATTACTACTATATCCAAGGTAAATATATTTGCATTTATAGGAAAAAATAATGCCTTAGAGTTTATTTCCTAAGCTGTCAAAGATTCTAATTCCAGTTGAAGCTTTGAAGGCATACATTAATGGAGACAACCACCACGTGTAATGTAAAAATGTGATATGTAGAACGAGTTAGCACTGAGTCTTTACAATAATAATGTAAAGAATGATTGGAAATGCTGCTGGCAAAATGGGTTAATCACTTGTAGAAAACTAAAGCTAGATCCTTATATATCACCCTGCACCAGAATCAACTCCAAATGGATCAAAGACCTTGGAGTCAAAGCAGATACTCTGCAAACATAGGATGGAATAGTAGAAATCCTAGGTCTCCTTGGCGCAGGCCGAAATTTTCTGAATAGAGACCTGGAAACACAACAAATCAAAGAAAGGTTGGACAAATGGAATTGCATGAAATTGCAGAACTTATGCATGGCAAAGGACATAGCTAGCAAGATCAATAGAAAGCCCACGGATTGGGATATCTTCACTAGCCATACAATGGACAAGGGTCTCATATCTAAAATATACCTGGAACTCAAAAAATTAAATCCCCCCAAAACAAATCCTCAAAGAAACAACTGCCCAATAAATAAGTGGGCTAAAGACTTAAGGAGAAACTTGTCTGAAAAGTAAAGAAGGATGGCCAATAGACACATGAAGAAATGCTTAACCTCCCTAGCCATAAAAGAAATGCAAATCAATGTGTTTCTAACGCATTTATAAGATTATTTCTTTGTTGCTTTGTATGTCCCTCCCCCACAGTGTAACCCCCGCTTTCACTATATTTGATGTCAGTATAACTTGTGGAGGAGATGGGGACAAACAAGTCGTTTAAGGATTCAGGTGGACCTGTTGCAACAATGAGAAATACAAAATGTCATGTCAAAAATGAACTTTACAATGTCGGTGTGGGGGGGGGGAGGGGGGGGAGGATTGGGGGGCGGGGAGGGGGGAGGCTGGGAAGGGAGGTGAAGGGTAAACAAAGGAGGAGGCTGCAATGCTTGGTAAGAAATGTATGCATTATCCTGCCCATGTAATTGTAACCCCTCTGTACAGTATGTTCTCGAATAAAATAAAATAAAATTAAAAAAAAAAAGAAATGCAAATCCAAACAACATTGAGACCTAGAGTTTCTCCTATTCCATCCTGTAATGTTTTCAGAGTGTCTGCTTTGACTCCGAGGTCTTTGATCCATTTGAAATTGATTCTGGTAGAAGGTGATATATAAGGATCTAGCTTTAATTTTCTACAAGTGGTTAACCAATTGTGCTAGCACCATTTACTGAAGAGGCTGTCTTTCTTCCATTCTATTTTTTTTAGCTCCCTTATCGATGATTAAATGGCTATCGGTCTGTGGGTTCATTTCTGGATTTTCAATTCTATTCCATTGGTCCTGAGGTCTGTTCTTGTGCCAGTACCAAGCTGTTTTGATTACTATGGCTTTATAGTAGAGTTTGAAATTTTATTTGCAATTACTAGTATATGTTTGAGACAAGCAGAAATGGTCAGATAAGTTGATGTTAGGTGAAATGAACCCCGAGATAAGGATTCAAATGTTTTTTTTTTCTTTCTTGCGATTGTTTCTAACATATTTATAAGATGATTTCTTTGTTGCTTTATCCTCCCCCATGGTATAACCCCTGTTTTCACTGTATTTGATGTTGGTATACTTTGTGGAGGGGAAAGGAAAAAACAAATTGTTTAAACAAGGATACAGGTGGACCCAATGCAACAATGAGATGTGCAAGACGTTATGTCGAAAAACGAACTTTACAACTTTGGCGGAGGAGGGGAGGGTTGGGGGGAGGATAGGAAGGGATGGGAAGGGGAAACAAAGGAGGAGGCAACAATGCTTGATAAGAAATGTACTCATTATCTTGCTCATGTAATTGTAACTCCTCTGTACAGTATTTTCACAATAAAAAAGAATGATTGGCTGCTTCGAGAGCGACTTTTAATGAAATATTCCTAAAAGCATTGGATTCATAATTGCCATTCTATTTTTGTTATTGTCTGTTTACATCTACTTTCATCAAAATAGAGTACAAGTAGCCCAGTGCAAAATCTGAGTAAGTCATGTTTATTTACTTAAACTAAATATATGTTTTAAATTAATGAGTGAACAACTAAAGAAAACTAGCATCTAAGGCTCTCTAAGACAGGAACATTGTATGAATTTGTGTTTGTACTAATTATTCATTAACCAGATGAGAGAGCTTTCCTAGCAAGAGATGCTCACAGCAAAACCGTTTTTTTTTTCCTCTCACAGTGATGCTATTTGATGATAAGTAGGCATGACAAGTATAGAACTTGAGAGCACGTCTACAAGTAATCCATACAAGTAAATTGCGATCCTATAAATACATTGTATTTTGCAGGCTCATGAAGATGTTTATCCCTTCCAGGGAAATTGACTTAGTATCTTAGTCGATACCAGAATTTAGATCAGATGTCTGGAATATTCTCTTTCTCCCAGCATGGGAATGTTTACCAGAAAATTAAATTCAATCATGTTTTGGCATTCCAGCAGTAAATCAAGGTAGTTATCTTTTGATGTGTGTGTGTGCGCGCGCGCGCATGTGTGTGTGTGTGTGTGTGTGTGTGCGCACATGCTTGCACGTGCCCACATGTGCACATGTATGTGTGTGTCTAAGCTGTATTTATATTAATATACAGTGTAACATATAAACTTATTTTTATCCTAGCCATATCAGTATTAATATTCCTTAAGAATATAGTGTTATTAAATAATGATAGACTATAGTATTACAATGTAATTAATGATAGGAAAATATTCTTAAAGTTCACAGTGGCTTTCCAATTGAATCATATGTGAACTGAGGAGAGGGTAGAGTTCCATTGACATCTGAAAGAAAACAGATCGTAGTTTCTTTCTTTTTGCACTGTGATTCCTCAATCGAGATTTCTCACCCCAAATCATTTTTTCCTTTTATAGAAGTGCACAAACCAGTGTTATTTTAATTTGACCATATTTTTATTACGTGAGATTATTTACTCTTGATTATAAAATCAACAATATTTCATCAGATTTGAACTTGGGGCTTTGTGCTATCTAGGTATGCACTCTACTACTTGAGTCACATGCCAGCTCTGTTTCTCCTTTTAAAGTGGGATGAAACGTCATTTCTTCAACATGATCCACCAGATGATTAGTTCTTTTTTTTGGGGGGGGGGGGTGGGAGGGTCTGGTCATGGGATCTGAACTCTGGGCCTGGGTACTGTCCCTCAGCTCTTCAGCTCAGGTACACTCTAGCTCTTGAGCCACAGCACCACTTCCGACTTTTTTCTTTTCGTTTATGTGGTGCTGAGGAATCGAACCCAGGGCCTCATGCATGCAAAGCAAGCGCTCTAGCATTGAGCCTCCTTCCCAGCCCAGACGATGGAGAGCTCCTATTCAACACTCATTCTGTTGAAGGGGAAGGCCAGAGTAGAAAACATCAAAGGATTTCTAGACTAGTTGTGGCAAAGGTGCAGAAGCCAAGCAAATAACAGGCTGCCTGTAGTTCAGGGTCTGTAGGAAATGTGAAACAGGGAGTTCGATGATCTTGGGAAGTGACATTTCAAGATGAGTATGATATGTTAAGTGTGTGTGGAGGAGCCATCTGCATTAGCGGATAGGTCAGGAAGCATGGGAGTGCTAGGTATTGAGGGCCTTGATTATACATTCCAAGTTCTGGGTAATTACCAAAGGGAAGAAAAGCAGCAATTAAGACATCCCCAAAAGCTGTGTGTTCTTGTTCTGGGACAATATTTGCTCCTTTGGCAGTGGATGGATACTTTTATTCTAGGGAGGGGGAGGGTTTCAGTTTCTATTTTCCCCTTAGGAAGAGGAGGATCTATGTAGCCCTCACCCTAAGCACATACATTATATAACTAGTCTGTAAACCTTTGATTTAAAAAACAAATGCCTTTTGGAGAGCTGCTATCTTTAGGTCGATTTTTTTTTCTTTTGTTCTGGTACTAGGGCTTGAACACAGGGCATTTCCTTTGACATTTTTACTTAAGGCTGTCATTCCACATTTCCAGTTCCAGCTTTTTACTGGTTAATTGGAGATGAGTCTGCAGACTTTTCTGCCTTCGCTGGCTTTGAACTGTGATCCTCAGATCCCATTGTCCTGAGTAGCTAGGATTATAGTTGTTAACCACCAGGCCCAGATTAGGTATTTTTTTAAAAAGCATGTTAACATAATTTAGTACTTTTTAGAAAGAACTGGAAAATATTTTGGCTCATTTTGTTCATTTCAAGCTGTGTCTAGCCTTACAACTCACAGATAAGATTAGAAAACAAAATAATTCAAAAATTTGGGACAGTATTCTGACCAATGTCATTTACTAGTTTAATTTAAGGCCTTCAGTTTTTGTTTTTTTTTTTTGCCATTTGATTCTTTTTTTTTTATTTAATTTAATTTTATTTGTGAACATACTGTACAGAGGAGTTACAGTTACATGGGCAGGATAATGCGTACATTTCTTACCAAGCATTGCAGCCTCCTCCTTTGTTTAACCTTCACATCCCTTCCCAGCCTCCCCCCTCCCCCCTAATCCCAATCCTTCTCCTTCCCCCCCTTCCCCCCCTTCCCTACTCCCTTCCTTCCCCCCCCCCTCCCCGCACCAACGTTGTAAAGCTTGTTTTGGACATGACAACTTGTACTTCTCATTGTTGCAACAGGTCCACCTGTATCCTTAAACAACTGGTTTTTCCCCATCTCCTCCACAAGTTATACTGACATCAAATATAGTGAAAGCAGGGGTTATACTGTGGGGGAGGGACATACAAAGCAACAAAGAGATAATCTTATAAATGTGTTAGAAACACATGCATGAAAGAAAAAAACATTAAAATACACATCTAAGGGTTCATTTTCCTGACATCACATTATCTGACCTTTTCCGCTTGACTCATACATATACTAGATATTACAAATAAGGGAAACCATGGGACCTATGTTTCTTTGGGTCTGGCTTACTTCACTTAATATAATTTTTTCCAAGTTTTTCCATTTCCTAACAAATGGGGCAATGTCATTCTTTCTGATGGAGGCATAGAATTCCATTGTGTATATATACCACATTTTCTTGATCCATTCATCTACTGAGGGGCATCTAGGTTGGTTCCATATCTTAGCTATGGTAAATAATGCTGCAATAAACATAGTTGTGCTGGTAGCTTTAGTGTGGTCTTGTTTGTAAACATTAGGGTAAATGCCCAAAAGTGGGATTGCTGGGTCATAGGGGAGCTCTATGTGAAGTCTTTTGAGGAACCTCCATACTGCTTTCCAAAGTGGTTGAACAAGGTTACATTCCCACCAACAATGAAGTAAGGTTCCTTTCTGTCCACATCCTCTCCAGCATCTGTTGTTGTTAGAGTTTTTGATTTTTTGCCGTTCTAACTGGAGTGAGGTGATATCTCAATGTTGTTTTGATTTGCATTTCTTTTATGGCTAGGGATGTTGAACATTTCTTCATGTGTCTATTGGCCATCCTTCTTTCTTCTTCAGAGAAGCTTCTCTTTAAGTCTTTCGCCCACTTACTTATTGGGCAGTTGTTTCTTTGAGGATTTGTTGTTGGGTGGTTTAATTTTTTGAGTTCCAAGTATATTTTAGATATGAGACCCTTGTCCGTTGTATGGCTAGTAAAGATCTTCTCCCAATCCGTGGGCTTTCTATTGATCTTGCTAGCTATGTCATTTGCCCTGCAGAAGATCTGCAACTTTATGCAATCCCATTTGTCCAACCTTTCTTTGATTTGTTCTGTTTCCGGGTCTCTATTCAGAAAATTTCGGCCTGAGCCAAGGAGACCTAGGGTTTCTCTTATTCCATCCTGTAATGTTTTCAGAGTGTCTGCTTTGAGTTCAAGGTCTTTGATCCATTTGGAGTTGATTCTGGTGCAGGGTGTCTCCTATTCCATCCTGTAATGTTTTCAGAGTGTCTGCTTTGAGTTCAAGGTCTTTGATCCATTTGGAGTTGATTCTGGTGCAGGGTGATATATAAGGATCTAGCTTAAGTTTTCTACATGTAGTTAACCAATTTTGCCAGCACCATTTACTGAAGAGGCTGTCTTTCTTCCATTCTATTGTTTTAGCTCCCTTATCGAAGATTAGATGGCTATAGGTCTGTAGGTTCGTTTCTGGGTTTTCAATTCTATTCCATTGGTCCTGAGGTCTGTTCTTATGCCAATACCAAGCTGTTTTGATTACTATGGCTTTATAGTAGAGTTTGAAGTTTGGTGTTGATATTCCTCCAGCGGTGTCCTTTCCATTCAGGAGCGTTTTTGCTATTCGGGGTCTTTGATTGTTCCATATGAATTTTTGGATTGCCTCTTCTATTTCCTTGAAGAATGAGGTTGGAATTTGGATAGGTATTGCGTTGAATTTGTAGATAGCCTTGGGAAGTATTGCCATTTTCACGATGTTAATCTTTCCAATCCAGGAGCATGGGAGGTTTTGCCATTTTTTAAGTTCTGTGTTGATTTCCTTTTTCAAGATTTTAAAGTTTTCATCATAGAGGTCCTTCACTTCTTTAGTTAAGTTAATTCCTAGGTATTTTATTTTTTGTGGGGCTATTACAAATGGAGTTGCTTTCCTAATTTCAGCCACACTTTTCTCATTGTTGGCATACAGAAAAGCCATTGATTTTTGGGGGTTAATTTTATAACCTGCTACTTTGCCAAAGTTTTGAATCAGCTTGAGTAATTTGAGAGTGGAGTCTATGGGATTCTTTAAATACAAGATCATGTCATCTGCAAAGAGGGAGAGTTTTATTTCTTCTTTCCCTATTTGGATCCCCTTTATGTCTGCATCTTGTCTTATTGCTGTGGCTAGGCATTCTAATACTAGATTGAAGAGAAGTGGAGAGAGTGGGCATCCTTGTCTTGTTCCTGAGTTAAGAGGAAATGGCTTTAGTTTTTCACCATTGAGTATAATGCTGGCTGTAGGTTTGTCATATACAAAGGCCTTCAGTTTTCTGAAAGTTTTCATCTGAGCTGGATGACTACTATGCCTAATGGGAACTATACTTAATGCATGGTAATTCTAGTGTCCTTTCTTGTTGAATACTTGTTCTGGATTTCTTATTTTTAGAAGCAAAACATGTTTGTTAATACTTACATTAAACTATCTCTGCATGGATTGGGGAGACACCCTCTCTGTATGCCCACTGCCTGCTTTGACTTTATCTAGGAACTTGTGAGAATCACATACAGTGAGAAGTTTTTGCCTGAATCCATGTTGACACTGGAAAGCATGTCATTGATAATTCTTTTTTGATTACATTCCATATTTCCAGATAGAATATACTATGCTTTTCTCTCAAGGATAGTACTTATAAAACCAAGTGTCTGTAGACAGAAGAGGCTATTTTCTCTTAAAGATGGTGGGGGAAAGTATTAAATACTGCTTGCTATTTTTTATCAGCCAATTCTCTTCTGATATGTATAATCCCTCACTTCCCTTCCTTTCTCTTATCTTCCCTCTTTTCTTTTTTCTTCTCTTTCTCTCATTCTTTTCTTTAAACATAGGAAGATTCTAGGAAGAAACTGAACAAAATAAACAAGAGTTGAAATGTACTTGATTGAATTTCAAAATTTTGTAATTGTACTCTGAACATTATTATCTAATAGGATGAACATATTGATGGAACTATAATTTGTGTGTGTGTGTGTGTGTGTGTGTGTGTGTGTATGATAATACTGGGACTTGATCTCAGGGTCTTGTATTCTTGCTTGATTGGTGCTCTACCACTTAAACATCACTTCCTGTTTTAGTATTTTTCTGGTTCATTGGAGATAAGAGTCTCTCAGATTTGTCTGCCTGGGCTAGCTTCAGACTTTGATCTTCATAACTCAGCCTCTTGAGTACCTAGGATTATGGGTGTGAGCTTCCAGCACCTGGCTAGAGCTGTAATTTTTATTGGAATAAAAAAAAAAAAAGAGAAGGCCTGTCATTATTCAGTACCATAACTTAGAAGATGTTTGCAAACCTCAGAAATGAGGAGACAGTTATTGGTGAGACATTTTGGAGAGACTCTGAGAGGCAAAAAGACAATAGAACAATGAAAAAATAACAAGAAATTAGAGTTAAGGATATTTTGTACATAGAAGGACCCTTTTAAACAATCTGAGTTTCCTAAGTACTGTTTAAAGAGTATCCTAACAGGCCTGATGACCAATGGAATAGAACTGAAGACCCAGAAATGAACCTGCAGACCCATGACCATCTAATCTTTGACAAGGGAGCAAAAACTATAGGTTGGAAAAAAGTCTCTTCAACAAATGGTGCTGGCAAAATTGTCTATACATGTGTAGAAAACTGAAATTAGATCCTTATATATCACCTTGTACCAGAATCAATTCCAAATGGATCAAAGACCTCAAAATTTGCAGACACTCTGAAAATATAGGAAGGAATAGGGGAAACATTAAGGCTCCTTGGCACAGGTTTGAAACTTTCTTAATAAAGACCCAGAAACACAACAAATCAAAGAAAAGCTGGATAAATGAAATTGCATTAAACTGCAGTGCTTCTGCATGGCAAAGGACATAGCTAGCAAGATAAGTAGAAAGCTGAGAGACTGGGAGAAGAGCTTCACTAGCCATACAACAGACAAGGGCCTCATATCAAAAATATATTTAGAACTCAAAAAACTAAAGCCCCCAAAACAAATCCTCAAAGGAACAACTATTCCATTAACAAGGGGGCTAAAGACTTAAAGAGAGAAGTCTCTGAAGAGGAAATAAGAATGCCCAATAGACACATGAAGAAATGCTCTACAACTCTGGCCATAAAAGAAATGCAAATCAAAACAACATTGAGATTCTACCTTACTCCAGTTAGAATGGCCATTATCAAGAAATCTTAGAGCAACCCATGCTAGTGGGGATGTGGCCAAAGGGAATGCTACTGCACTGTTGGTGGAATGTAAACATGTTGAACTACTCTGACAAGCATTATGGGGGTTCCTCAAAAGACAAAACATAGAACTTCCCTATGATCCAGCAATCCCACTCCTGGGCATTTACCCAAATGACCACAAACAAGGCCATACTAAAGATAGCAGCACAACCATGTTCACTGCAGCATTATTTACCATAGCTAAGATATGGAACCAAACCAGATGCCCCTCAGTAGATGAATGGATCAGGAAAATGTGGAATATATACACAATGGAGTTCTATGCTTCCATCAGAAAGAATGGCATACCCCTAGTCATAAAGAAATGGAAAGACCTGGGAAAAATTACATTAAGTGAAGCAAGCCAGGCCCTAAGAAAAGTAGGTTGCATGGTTTCCCTCATTTGTAATAACTAGAATTTATCTATGATATTCTTAGCAGGGGATCACAATAGCCCAATTACTAAGTGTATAGGACAGTATATAATAAAGCGTATCAAAATGAACTCCAAGAATTGGAAACAAGAAGTTCTTATTAGGTACTGTGTGCAGTTGTTTCTATTGTTTTTCCTGTTTTAGTTTTCTGTACTCTTAGTCTGATCAATGGAAGAAAAAAGGAATCACAGAAATAGCAAGACAAAGGATGAACTAATGCAACAATGATACTTAACTTGACACTATGTTGGAAAGGAACTATACAACTTGTGGGTGGGGTAGGGGAGTAGGAAGGAATAAGCAGGAGAAAGTGAGGGAGTGGGTAATTTTAATAAGAAATGTACTTGTTACCTTACTTATGTAACTGTAACACCCCACCCCCTAACCCCCATTCATCACCTCTACAATAAAGATAAAAATAAAGAGTATCTTATCAGGTAAAATGTTATTGTGTATAGAAGTGATTACATGTTAGGTTTCAACAACTCAAAATTTACTAATCATAAAATACAATGTTATCAGGATTGTAAATACTTCTATACAATAAAACATAATACATCCAAGTGTTCATATGCTACTAGAAGCAAATAGTTAGGGAGATGATTGAAAAATAGCAAACCAAAGCATTCCATCCACATTATTTTTAATCTTTACATAATCACCATACAAAGGTATTTCTCCTTTGCTTTAATGTACCCAGAAAAGTTATTAAAAATGAGAAATGGCTGTTGAATAGAACTGTTTTATTAAAAAATCATGACAAAACTGTGTTATTAGTTAATTAAGACATGTTTAAGATATCATTTTTGTTATTTTAATGGGCTTTATGTCCTCATGTTTTGTTTTTCTTTTTGGTCAGTCGTGGGGCTTGAACTCTGGGCCTGGGCACTGTCCCTCAGCTCTTCAGCTCAAGGCGAGAGCTCTACCACTTGACCCACAGCCCCACTTCTGGTTTTCTGGTGGTTTATTGGAGATAAGAGTCTCACCGACTTTCCTGCCTGGGCTGGCTTTGAACTGTGATCCTCAGATCTCAGCTTCCTGAGTAGCTAGGATTACAGGCGTGAGCCACCGGCGCCCATCACCCTCATGGTTTTGTGTGTGTGTGTGTGTGTGTGTGTGTGTGTGTGTGTGTGTGTGTGTGTGTTGTGTGTGTGTGTTGTGTGTGTGTGTGTATCTGGTTGATAAATAACCTGCCTTGAATCATACTTAGGAACTTTCCAGAGCAGTATTATAAATATTGAATAAGTCGATACATCCAGGGCCCTCCTGAATCTATGTTCTCTGCCAGTGTTTTACATTTAATTAGCACTCATCCCTGTCATTTACTTAGAGGAAGCTATGCTGTCAGAGTTTAGTCAGGTGACGTTGTCTTGTAGCAGAATAGGGTGTGCTTGTGATGTGATGGCCTTGACCAGGTGACCTGCGCGAGGCTTGTTCTTTCCTGCATGTTGGTCTTATGTTCTCTCTTACAGGGTCAGAAAGCAGTGTGGCTGGGCTCCTATGATTTATGGGGCTTTTGGTGAATGTAACTTTTAAAGTTTTTGCTTGGTGTCCATCTGTTTCTAGGATGTGTCTAAGTACTTTCCTGGGGACAGAGTTAACTATAATTTACCCATGATCACCACTTCCTTGTGGCATTTAAAGTTAGTCTTCCTTTTAATTAGTTCCCTCCTGGAGACACTTCTGGTTCCCCACAAACAGATACTTGTCAGGCTATACCTCAAGTTTACTAGACATTTCCAGCTTATGGCTCAGGCTTAACAGTGGCATAATTTAAGTTGTTTCCCAGGAGGTTTCAGAACTCTCCCTTGCAAATAGGCTTCTCTCAAATCTGTCTTAATAGCTGAAATGTAAATTCCCCACAGAGGGCCCTGCCTAGACTTAAGTTGAGGGTTCCATTGCATTTAAAAGGTAACCAAATATTTAAAGCAGTCTTGAGGGAATTCAGTAGGTATCTATCAGGTACCTACAAAGAAACAGGAGCAGTTAGGTGCCAAATATACACAAACATCGAAGTTATAGTCCTTATCTTCAATGGCTTCAGTCTACAGATAAATATTTACATGGTTGTAACATATTGTGATAAGGTGTGTAATAGCAGAATATGTAAAGTTCAGTGGTAACATTGGATCATAGTACAGGGAAAGATAGCATATATACAGGCAAAGAGATGGAGATAAGAAAGAAGAAGCAGCGATTGCCTGCAGATTGAAGGGTGAACTCTAGTTTTACTGTACTGTATTTTGTATTAAAGAACTTAGATAGTGTGGAGCTACTGGGAGATTTGTCATTGTCACTTAATAGAAATGAGACAAAAGATGAAAAGGAATAATGACGTAGAGTGCACAGGTAGAGTGGAGAGGATAGTTGAGACATATATTATTTCAGAGACAGAGTGCACCTGACTTGGTGACTGGATCTAGGCATTGTGAGAGAAGAGCAGGAGTCTGGAGATACATTCATTTCTTGTTTGAATGTCATTATGATGAGACACTCAAAACCAAGAATACAGGACAGGAAAAACTCTATAAGTTATGGAGTTATAGAAATATTTTGAATGCCTAAAAGAGGGGACAGGAAAGGGATCGAAAAGGAGATTTAAAAACAGAAGGAAAGTAGAAATAGTTGGAAATATTAATATGAATATGGTTGAGATAACTCACTCATTTTCTTTTCTTGGTATGATGGCACATAGAAATCAATATTTTTTTCAACTCTAAGTGTTGTTGTTTTTGTTCAGGATTATAAGTCAAATAGATAAAGATTGAATCTTCAAGATGTATAGAAAAGACAGATTATTCTGTGGTAATTCCTGTTTTGATTAGACCCATATGATCCAGCCATACCACTCTTGGGCCTAAATCCAGAGGAATGATAATCAGAATACACTTGTAGACTCACATTTGTTGCAGCACAACGAATGATTGTCAAGTTATTGAAATAGCCCAGATGTCCTGCAATCCATGAGTGTACCAAGAAAAAGTGATGTTTATACAGAGTAGAGTATTATTCATACACAAAGAAAACTGAAATTATGTCATTTTTTAGGGAAATGGATCTAGCTGGATATAATTAGTTTAAACAGTTATTCAGGTTCAAAAGGACAGAGGTCACATGCTGTCTCTTTTATGTGGACCCTAGACCTAAATGATAAACATCTACATAAATCCATATATATATGGATTTATATATATATATAAATCCATATATATATGTATTTATATATATATATATATATGGGAGTGGTTAAGGGGAATAAGGTAGGAGGAGAGGAAAAGAGACTGTTAGAGGGTGAACAGTACTGAAATACATTGTATCTGTGGGTGAAGTTTGCAGAATGAAACTTCCTAAAAGCTGTTGACTAATAGGGGGTAGTGGGGATGGGGAAGGAGAGAGTAAGCAAAGGAGGTCAGTCTGATTACAGTACTGTATATCTATGTGTGAAGTACCAAATAAATAACAGGAATGTAAAACATTCCCTGTTTGGGATATGGGTACTAGTTGAAGAAGGAAGGGAAAGGAGAGGGTGATGGTAAGTGAATATGGGAAGGGGTGAGAAAATCAGTGACTGGGAGAGGTACATTGTATGCTTATATGAAGATAAAATGAACCTCCTTTGTAAACCAATTAATGCTAATAAATAAAATATGTGGGAAACATTTTTACTTATTTATTTATTATTCATGTTTGCATGTATTTGTTTTTTGGTTAGTACTAGGGTTTGAACTCAGGGCCTCTCACTTGCTAGAGAGGTGCTGTACCTCCAGCCCTTAAAACCTAAGTTTACTAAGATTGCAGCTTTGGCAAAGAAATGAAAGATTAGCATTCCAGAAAAAAACAACTTCATTTCACTGTATAGCTATGCTATTAATACATTCATACTGAGGAGTTAGAAAGATGGGGTAATGGGAAGAAAATGGGTGTGCTTTTGTGTCCCTAATGACTTAGATAGCAAACCTACTTACCTTTAAAGCATAAAGGAGACGTGAAATCCTGGGAGTAGAAAGAATTCACATAAATTGGTGTCTACTCATATAGTACTGTGACCTATGAACCTTATAACAACCAACATCTTAATTCTGCTAAGGAAAAGTGATAAAATGTTTGGAATTTCGCCTCATAAGATCACTATTGACCAAAAATATTATTTATTAATTTTGTTCTGAAATCACGAAGGAAAGATATTTTTTAAAAGTATGATTTATATTAGACTATGTAATCAACATCCAATTGATTTTTCAGTTCCTGAAAGTATGGTCTCAAATTTGATCAATATGAAGTAGAGGATCAGTAATTAAGCAGTAATGATTTTTTCAAGTGGAGGTAGTTAATATTATTGTGAATTTCACTTTGAATAGGTTCAGGCTCTTCATAGTTTTGTAAATGATTTGGGGAGCAAAATTAAGCTTTCATTACATTCTTTCAGGCTTTGGTCTACAAAAGTTAACCAAGAATATAAAAACCTCTTAGAGCAAAGGTGGTGACAACCTGCAAATTAGTAACTGGAGAGCCAGCCTCTCCAAATATGGAAAGACCCTATGAGGCTTTGATCACTCATCTACCAGTGAGTGTGAAATTTGTAAGTGACATGAATAGGTGCATTGGCAGGAGAACAAAAGCAGACACAAAATGAGCAGGACTTCAACTAGATTGTTCTTCAGAAAAGGCTAAGCCGTCCCTTTAATGTCTTTGTGGCAGGTGCTGGCAGTAAAATGACTCCTAAAGCCCATTAGCATACAAAGAGTACTCATTTAAGCAATACTGTGTTCTTATTTTAGTGACTCAGAAATATCAGTGGACACTTGTGCAGGTGTGTAGTAATATCTAGAGTACGAATATTTTCACTCCGATCTATGTGCGAGCGTGTGTGTGTGTGTGTGTGTGTGTGTGTGTGTGTGTGCTAGTTTTGGGGCTTGAACTCAGGGTCTTACACTGTAGCTTTTTTGCTTAAGTGGTACTCTATCACTTGAATCACACTTCCATTTCCCACCTTTTGCTACTTAATTAGAGATGAAAGTCTCTTCATTAGTCTTCTCTGGACTGTCTTTGAACTGGGATCCTCAGATCTCAGCTTCCTCAGTAGCTAGGATTACAGGTATGAGCCACCATTGCCTGGCTCTACGGCAGTCTTGAAATGTCAGTCTAGAGATATGGAGGAAGATGGCCAAGGAGCAGCTAGGAGCCTACCAAGCTCTCGTGTAGAGACTAGTTTTAGTGTTTCAATGAAAAATCCAAGGCTAGAGAGTCACACCAAGTGTGCCATCATAGTACAGAGAGTTTGGCCAGAGAGGAAAAATTCAGGCAGCTTGTTTAAGGAGACAGATTCCAGCACTCACCGGTGGCATGGCCACCATGGTGGCTGCTGCTCCTGCCATATCAACAGACAGAGCCTTGGACAAAGGCACCAGAGATGGAGTGTGAGTGGCTTCTACTCACCGCCAGCATGAACCAACAAGGAGCATAAATCTTCATCCTGCTGACTATAGAGGGAGGCAGCCTGTAGAAGGCAAAAACCAAGGGAAAGGTGTGAGTACTACACAAGACATCCTCATTCCTTCTCACAGAACAGCATTTGGAAGGTAGCCCCTAACCCACCATCAGAGAAGAATGCCATCTTTGATACCAGGCCACAGCAGCTAGCAGATAATTCATGCCTTAGAAGCAGGCACTGAGGATCCATTTTTTTTTCCTTTTTTTGTGTGTGAAAATACTGTGCAGATGGGTTACAATTACATGGGCAAGATAATGAGTACATTTCTTTTTTATTTTTTAAATTTTATTTTATTTTTGTGTGAACATACTGTACAGAGTGGTTACAATTAGATGGGCAGGATAATGCGTACATTTCTTATTAAGCATTGCAGCCTCCTCCTTTGTTTACCTTTCACATCCCTTCCCAGCCTCCCCCCCCACCCCACACCCGATCCTCCTCCCCTCCCCCCCCCCCCCACCGCACCAACATTGTAAAGCTCATTTTCGACATGACAACTTGTACTTCTCATTGTTGCAACAGGTCCACCTGTATCCTTAAACGACTTGTTTTTCCCAATCTCCTCCACAAGTTATACTGACATCAAATATAGTGAAAGCAGGGGTTATACGGTGGGGCAGGGACATACAAACCAACAAAGAAATAATCTTATAAATGTGTTAGAAACAAATGCATGAAAGAAAAAAACATTAAAATACATATCTAAGGGTTCATTTTCCTAACATCACATTATCTGACCTTTTCTGCTTGACTCATACATATACTAGATATTGCAAATAAGGGAAACCATAGGACCTATGTTTCTTTGGGCCTGGCTTACTTCACTTAATAAATTTTTTCCAAGTTTTTCCATTTCCTAACAAATGGGGCAATGTCATTCTTTCTGATGGAGGCATAGAATTCCATTGTGTATATATACCACATCTTCTTGATCCATTCATCTACTGAGGAGCATCTGGGTTGGTTCCATATCTTAGCTATGGTAAATAATGCTGCAGTAAACATAGTTGTGCTGGTAGCTTTAGTGTGGTCTTTTTTGTAAAATTTGGGTAAATGCCCAAAAGTGGGATTGCTGGGTCATAGGGGAGCACTATGTGGAGTCTTTTGAGGAACCTCCATACTGCTTTCCAAAGTGGTTGAACAAGTTTACATTCCCACCAACAATGAAGTAAGGTTCCCTTCTGTCCACATCCCCTCCAGCATCTGTTGTTGTTAGAGTTCTTGATTTTAGCCATTCTAACTGGAGTGAGGTGGTATCTCAATGTTGTTTTGATTTGCGTTTCTTTTATGGCTAGGGAGGTTGAGAATTTCTTCATGTGTCTATTGGCCATCCTTCTTTCTTCTTCAGAGAAGTTTCTCTTTAAGTCTTTAGCCCACTTATTTATTGGGCAGTTGTTTCTTTGAGGATTTGTTGTTGGGGGATTTAATTTTTTGAGTTCCAGGTATATTTTAGATAAGAGACCCTTGTCTGTTGTATGGCTAGTGAAGATCTTGTCCCAATCCGTAGGCTTTCTATTGATGTTGCTAGTTATGTCCTTTGCCATGCAGAAGCTCTGCAACTTCATGCAATCCCATTTGTCCAACCTTTCTTTGATTTGTTCTATTTCTGGGTCTCAATTATGAAAATTTTGGCCTGTGCCAAGGAGACCTAGGGTTTCTCCTATTCCATCCTGTAATGTTTTCAGAGTGTCTGCTTTGACTCCAAGGTCTTTGATCCATTTGGAGTTGATTCTGGTGCAGGGTGATATATAAGGATCTAGCTTAAGTTTTCTACATGTAGTTAACCAATTTTGCCAGCACCATTTACTGAAGAGGTTGTCTTTCTTCCATTCTATTGTTTTAGCTCCCTTATCAAAGATTAGATGGCTATAGGTCTGTAGGTTCATTTCTGGGTTTTCAATTCTATTCCATTGGTCCTGAGGTCTGTTCTTGTGCCAGTACCAAGCTGTTTTGATTACTATGGCTTTATATAGAATTTAAAATTTGGTATTGATATTACTCCAGCAGTGTTCTTTCTGTTGAGGATCGTTTTTGCTATTCAGGGTCTTCTGTTGTTCCATATGAATTTTTGGATTGCCTCTTTTATTTCCTTGAAGAATGAGGTTGGAATTTTGATGGGTATCACATTGAATTTGTAGATAGCCTTGGGAAGCATTGCCATTTTCCACGATGTTGATCTTTCCAATCCAGGAGCATGGGAGTTTGTTTTTTTTTGCCACTTTTTAAGTTCTGTTTTAATTTCCTTTTTCAAGTTTTTAAAGTTTTCATTATAGAGGTCCTTCACTTCTTTGGTTAAATTAATTCCTAGGTATTTTATTTTTTGTGGGGCTATTACGAATGGAGTTGCTTTCCTAATTTCAGCCACACTTTTCTCATTGTTGGCATACAGAAAAGCCATTGATTTTTGAGAGTTAATTTTATACCCTGCTACTTTGCCAACGTTTTGAATCATCTTGAGTAATTTGGGAGTGGAGTCTATGGGTTTCTTTAAATACAAGATCTTGTCATCTGCAAAAAGGGAGAGTTTTACTTCTTCTTTCCCTATTTGGATCTCCTTTATGTTTGCATCTTGTCTTATTGCTGTAGCTAGGTATTCTAATACTAGATTGAAGAGAAGTGGAGAGAGTGGACATCCTTGTCTTGTTCCTGAGTTAAGAGGAAATGGCTTTAGTTTTTCACCATTGAGTATAATGCTGGCTGTAGGTTTGTCATAGACAGCCTTTATTGTATTGAGGAATGTTCCATGGATTCCTAATTTTTTCAGAGCCTTCATCATAAAGGGGTGTTGGATCTTGTCAAATGCTTTTTCTGCATCTATTGAGATAACCATGTGGTTCTTATTCTTGCTCCTGTTGATGTGATGAATTCTATTAATTGATTTGCGTATATTGAACCAGCTTTATATCTCTGAAATGAATCCTGTTTGATCATGGTGTATGATTTTTTTTTAATTTTATTTTATTTTATTTGAGAACATACTGTACAGAGGGGTTACAATTACATGGGCAGGATAATGCATACATTTCTTTTTTTTTTTTTAATTTTATTTTATTTTATTTGAGAACATACTGTACAGAGGGGTTACATTTACATGGGCAGGATAATGCATACATTTCTTACCAAGCATTGCAGCCTCCTCCTTTGTTTACCCTTCACCTCACTTCACAGCCTCCCCCCTCTCCCCCACCCAATCATACCCCCCCCCCCCCCCCACACCGACATTGTAAAGCTGGTTTTGACATGACATTTTGTACTTCTCATTGTTGCAACAGGTCCACCGGAATCCTTAAACGACTTGTTTGTCCCCATCTCCTCCACATGTTACACTGACATCAAATATAGTGAAAGCGGGGGTTACACTGTGGGGGAGGGACATACAAAGCAACAAAGAAATAACCTTATAAATGCGTTGGAAACACATGCATGAAAGAAACAAAAACATTAAAATACATATTTGGGGGTTCGTTTTCCTAACATCACATTCTCTGACTTTTTCCGCTTGACTCATACCTATACTAGATATTGCAAATAAGGGAAACCATGGGACCTACGTTTCTTTGGGCCTGGCTTACTTCACTAAATATAATTTTTTCCAAGCCTTTCCATTTCCTAACAAATGGGGAAATGTCATTCTTTCTGATGGAGGCATAGAATTCCATTGTGTATATATACCACATTTTCTTGATCCATTCGTCTACTGAGGGGCATCTGGGTTGGTTCCATATCTTAGCTATGGTAAATAATACTGCAATAAACATAGTTGTGCTGGTAGCTTTAGTTTGGTCTTTTTTGTAAACACTAGGGTAAATGCCCAAAAGTGGGATTGCTGGGTCATAGGGGAGTTCTATGTGAAGTCTTTTGAGGAACCTCCATACTGCTTTCCAAAGTGGTTGAACAAGTTTACATTCCCACCAACAATGAAGTAAGGTTCCTTTCTGTCCACATCCCCTCCAGCATCTGTTGTTGTTAGAGTTCTTGATTTTTGCTGTTCTAACTGGAGTGAGGTGATATCTCAATGTTGTTTTGATTTGCATTTCTTTTATGGCTAGGGATGTTGAACATTTCTTCATGTGTCTATTGGCCATCCTTCTTTCTTCTTCAGAGAAGCTTCTCTTTAAGTCTTTCGCCCACTTACTTATTGGGCAGTTGTTTCTTTGAGGATTTGTTGTTAGGTGGTTTAATTTTTTGAGTTCCAAGTATATTTTAGATATGAGACCCTTGTCCGTTGTATGGCTAGTAAAGATCTTCTCCCAGTCCGTGAGCTTTCTATTGATCTTGCTAGCTATGTCATTTGCCCTGCAGAAGCTCTGCAATCTTATACAATCCCATTTGTCCAACCTTTCTTTGATTTGTTGTGTTTCCGGGTCTCTATTCAGAAAATTTCGGCCTGAGCCAAGGAGACCCAGGGTTTCTCCTATTCCACCCTGTAATGTTTTCAGAGTGTCTGCTTTGAGTTCAAGGTCTTTGATCCATTTGGAGTTGATTCTGGTGCAGGGTGATATATAAGGATCTAGCTTTAGTTTTCTACATGTAATTAACCAGTTTTGCCAGCACCATTTACTGAAGAGGCTGTCTGTCTTCCATTCTATTGTTTTAGCTCCCTTATCGAAGATTAGATGGCTATAGGTCTGTAGGTTCATTTCTGGGTTTTCAATTCTATTCCATTGGTCCTGAGGTCTGTTCTTATGCCAATACCAAGCTGTTTTGATTACTATGGCTTTATAGTAGAGTTTGAAGTTTGGTATTGATATTCCTCCAGCAGTGTTCTTTCCGTTGAGGAGCGTTTTTGCTATTCGGGGTCTTTTATTGTTCCATATGAATTTTTGGATTGCCTCTTCTATTTCCTTGAAGAATGAGGTTGGAATTTGGATAGGTATTGCGTTGAATTTGTAGATAGCCTTGGGAAGTATTGCCATTTTCACGATGTTAATCTTTCCAATCCAGGAGCATGGGAGGTTTTGCCATTTTTTAAGTTCTGTGTTGATTTCCTTTTTCAAGTTTTAAAGTTTTCATCATAGAGGTCCTTCACTTCTTTAGTTAAGTTAATTCCTAGGTATTTTATTTTTTGTGGGGCTATTACAAATGGAGTTGCTTTCCTAATTTCAGCCACACTTTTCTCATTGTTGGCATACAGAAAAGCCATTGATTTTTGGGGGTTAATTTTATAACCTGCTACTTTGCCAAAGTTTTGAATCAGCTTGAGTAATTTGGGAGTGGAGTCTATGGGATTCTTTAAATACAAGATCATGTCATCTGCAAAAAGGGAGAGTTTTATTTCTTCTTTCCCTATTTGGATCCCCTTTTTGTCTGCATCTTGTCTTATTGCTGTAGCTAGGCATTCTAATACTAGATTGAAGAGAAGTGGAGAGAGTGGGCATCCTTGTCTTGTTCCTGAGTTAAGAGGAAATGGCTTTAGTTTTTCACCATTGAGTATAATGCTGGCTGTAGGTTTGTCATATACAGCCTTTATTGTATTGAGGAATGTTCCATGGGTTCCTAATTTTTCCAAAACCTTCATCAGGAAGGGGTGTTGGATCTTGTCGAATGCTTTTTCTGCGTCTATTGAGATAACCATGTGGTTCTTATTCTTGCTCCTGTTGATGAGATGAATAATATTAATTGATTTGAGTATATTGAACCAGCTTTCATCCCTGAAATGAATCCTGTTTGATTGTGGTGTATGATTTTTTGGATGAATTGTTGAAGTCGGTTGGCCAAAATTTTGTTGAGAAGTTTTGCATCAATGTTCATCAAAGAAATGGGTCTATAGTTCTCTTTCTTTGATGAGTCCCTGCCTGGTTTTGGGATGAGGGTTATGATGGCTTCATAGAATGTGTTCGGTAGTGAGCTTTCTCTTTCAATTTCATTGAAGAGTTGGAGGAGAATTGGTGTGAGCTCTGCTTTGAAGGCCTTGTAAAATTCCGCTGTAAAACCATCTGGTCCTGGACTTTTCTTAGCTGGGAGGTCTCTTATTGCTGTTTCTATTTCAATGCTTGATATGGGCCTGTTAAGATAGTTTAACTCATCTTGGTTTAGTTTTGGCATGTCAATATTTGCTAGGAAGAGGTCCATTTCTGTCAAGTTCTCAAACTTATTAGCATAAAGTTTTGAAAAGTATTCCCTTATAATGTTCTGAATCTTGCTTGTTTCCATGGTGATATTTCCATTCTCATCTCTGAGTTTATTACTTTGGGTGTGTTCTCTTCTTCTTCTGATAAGATTTGCTAAGGGTCTGTCAATTTTGTTAAGTTTTTCGAAGAACCAACTCTTTGTTTTGTTGATTCTTTCTATAGTTTTTTTGGATTCTAATTCATTTAATTCTGATTTAATTTTGATTATTTCTTTCCGTCTACTGGATTGAGGTTTATCTTGCTGCTCTTTTTCAAGGAGGTTTAGATGTGTCATTAAATTGTTAGTTTCAGATCTCTCCAATTTGTTGATGTAGGAGCTCAGAGTTATAAACTTGCCTCTGAGTACTGCCTTTGCTGTGTCCCAGAGGAGCTGGTATTTTGTGTGTTCATTTTTGTTGAATAGCATGAACATTTGAATTTCCTTTCTAATCTCTTCCATGACCCACTCATGATTCAGCAGTGTGTTGTTCAGCCTCCATGTGATACCGGACTTTCTTTGGTGGCTTTTGGTGTTGAGTTCTAATTTTATTCCCTTGTGATCAGAGAGAATGCAAGGTATAACTTCAATATTTCTGAATTTAGACAAGTTTGCTTTGTGGCCTAAAATGTGGTCTATTTTAGAAAACGTTCCATGTGCTGCTGAGAAAAACGTGTATTCTGATGCTGCTGGGTGAAATGTTCGGTAGATGTCTGTTAAGTCTAGTTGTTCTATGCAGCTGTTTAGATCTGCGGTTTCTCTGTTGAGTTTTTGCCGAGTTGATCTATCTAGTGTGGAGAGTGGTGTGTTAAAATCCCCAACAATTAATGTCTTTGGATCTATATGGGATTTGAGGGAAAGTAGTGTTTCTTTGATAAATTTGGGTGCTCCATTGTTTGGCGAATAGATATTTAGAATTGTAATATCCTCCTGAAGGAGAGATCCTTTAATTAGTATGTAGCGACCTTCTTTACCTCTTTTCACGAATTTTAATTTGAAGTCTATTGTATCTGATATTAGGATTGCAACTCCCACCTGTTTATGCGGTCCGTTTGCTTCGTAGATTTTGTTCCAGCCTTTAACATTGAAAATGTGTTTGTTTTTACGGCCAAGATGTGACTCCTGCAGGCAGCAGATAGAAGGGTCTTGTTTTTTAATCCAACTAGACAGTCTATGTCGCTTAATTGGAGAGTTCAGTCCGTTAACATTAAGAGATAGGACTGAGAGGTATTTGGGAGTTCCTGCCATGTTATGTACCTTCTTGGGGGCTGCGAAAACTGGGTTCTTCCTATGGTTCTTGGATTCTCAGTTTGGGTGCAGTTTCTTGGCCTTTATTGCGGTCTTGTTGGTTTTCTATGTGTAGGACATCTTTAAGAATCTTTTGTAGGGCTGGTTTGGTGGAGATGTATTGTTTCAATTTTTCTTTGCTATGGAAGGTTTTTATTTGGCCTTCAGTTATGAAGGAGAGTTTAGCTGGGTACAGTATTCTTGGTTGATAGTTGTTTGTTTTTAGGGCATGGCATACATCATTCCAGGCTCTTCTTGCTTTGATTGTCTCTGCTGAGAAATCTGAGGTGATTCTAATTGGTTTCCCTTTATAAGTGATTACCCTTTTCTCTCTGACAGCTTTAAGGATCTTTTCCTTGTTCCGAGTTGATCCTGTGTGGATTATAATGTGGCGGTAGGATGTCCTATTCTGGTCTGGTCTATTTGGGGTTCTAAAGGCTTCTTGTATCTGGACAGGCCTATCTTTTTGCATGTTTGGGAAGTTCTCTGCTAGGATCCTGTTAAACAAATTTCCTAGACCATTAACTTCTGTGTCTAGGTGCTCCTCTACACCCATTATCCTTAGATTAGGCCTTCTGATGGTGTCTTCCAGGTGTTGGATAGATCTATCATGTTTCTTGGACTTGTCTTGGATGGTTGTATGTTCCTTCTCTATAATATCTAGGCTGTCTTCAATCCCTGAGATTCGATCTTCTGCATGGTCTAACCTGCTGTCAAGACTCTCTACTTTGTTTTTTATCTCTTTTCCTTCTAGTTGGTCAGCTTTGATGGCTTCAAGTTCTTTGTTGAAGCTCTGTTTTAGGTCTTGTATAAATTTCTTTACTTCCTTAATTTGGTGTTCAGTGTTTGTCCTCAAATCCCTTAGTTGATTGGTTATGGTTTCTTTGGGCTCCCATTCCTTCTGTTGGGTTCCATTCAGCATTCCCTTTGTGGTCTCCCTGACTTCCTTCAGTTCTTTGTTAATGGATTCCATGAATGCCTTTAGTGATCTTTGTGTGTTCTCTACCTGGTCTCTCAATTCCTGTATTACTCTTTGATTAGCTTCCTCCCATTCGTGGGATTCCTGCAGATCTCTTTGAGTGTTCTCAGCCTGCTCACGCCATTCCTCCCTTTCTCTTTGAGTATTCTCAAGCTGTTCACGCAAATCCTGTATCAGTTTTTGAGTAGCTTCCTCACGCTTATGATATTCCCGTATAAACTTCTGGGATGCCTCCTCTCTCTCCCTATCACGCTCATTCACAGTCCTTTGTACGTTGTCAAACTTCTCATTTATCATGTTTGCCAGCAGTGTTTGTAGAGCTATTTGGGAACTCTCCTCTGGATTATTCATTATCTGTTCTAACCCCTGATTATCAAGATTGGGAATTGAGTTACCCGAATTTGCCATTTTTCTTGTGTTTTTCCAGCTTACTCTGCCCATTTGAGATGAAGATAGCACCAGTTTTGTGCTAGAACACTATCTTAAGGCAACCATCAACCAAAGTTTGCATTTGTACAGTCAATAGTCTACAGATACAATCTAGTTCAACAGATACATCTATTCGACATCAAACAACTATATGTTAAAGGGCTTCAAACCGCAGAGAAGAATTTGGAAAACCAGAAATTATTAGGGTTAGGGAGAGATGTGGGTAAAAAATAGGAATAGATTGGTGTGGGGAGGCACAGGGAGAGTTAACTATGTCCTAATCACAATGCAGGAAATAGGTTGGGTAGGATGCAAGTAGAGAGAGAGAGAAAAAGAAGAAAGGGAAAGGGGAATGAAAAGAGACCAGAAAAAATAGAAACGTAAAAATTAATGTTATTATAGATATTAAAAGACCATGTATTTAGAGAGGAATGTGAATATGTTGAGAGAAAGGGAGGGACATAGAGGAGATGTGAAAAACTTTAAAAAAATGCTTAAAATATTATATAGGTATAAAGAGGTAGTACTGCTATTAAGGAATTTAAGTCTCAGAGGTTTTGAATTGAGTAATAAGTTTGTGGATTAAGTGTGTACACAATGGGGGATAGGGTCTACTAGTTAACTACGGGTTTATCAGAGGATGTGCAGGACAAGAGTTAAGTCACATAAAGAAGAACAAAAGAGGAAAAGGTGGAAAGGATAGGAAAGTGAGAAGAAAAGATCAGAAGTTCAGTAGAGCTAGACAAAAAAAAAGATAATTAAGAATGAAAGAAAAAGAGAAAGAAGACAAGAAAAGAAAGGAAAACACATATTCACGTATTCCTAAAATAAAAATTATAAGAGGAGAAAAAAAAAAAGTTACTGGAAAACAATTATTTTTTTCGGAAGAGGCAAAAATTAAAGATTAATAAAAGTTTTAGAAAAGGAAAAAAATTTTTTTATATATAAGGTAACAAAAAACGAAAAAAAAAAAGAAAACAAAAAAAAGAAAAAAAGAAAAGAAGAAGAAGAAAAAAAAAAAGTTCTTTGATTTTTTTTTTTTTTTTTTGGGAGGGGTGGGAAGAGTCCTGTATCTCCCTTTTGTCTGTAACCAGAGTCTGGTTGGAGTCTCTGGTTGGCTTGAGGTCCTGTGGCTTGATTGGTTTCTTAAGTCAGTTTGTTGGAACAGGCAGAAAAATGCTCTGCTTTACCCAAGATTTTGAGATCCCCCTCCCAGGTTAGTTTACTGGGAGGGTGATCTGCTTTGAGAATCACAAAAGATGGGGATGCAATGATGAGGCTAGGTTCTGGGTAGAGTTGAGGCCTTTCAACAAACAGTAGCTTTTCCCTGGGGCTATTTTGTGAAAAAAACTCACAGCACCCAGCCTGGAGCCATTCTCAGGGTTTCTGTTTTTCAATTGATTGTGGTGGCTGCTAGAGGGAGGGGCAGCCTCTGGCTCTGGTTACCTGGTGAGGAGAGCCACTCCAATGGCTGGCGCCTGAGCTGGGTGACTTTTCCCTGGATGGAACTGAATCTGTGAGGTCACTTCGCCGTTAAGTTCTTGTGACCTGCTAAATGACTCGTTTTATTCCAAGGCCTGAGCTGGAGCTAGCAGCTCCTCTGAGCTTTGTCGGTATCCAAGATGGAGATCACCGGTGCTGGTGGGGGAGGGTGGCCTTCCCTCCTCTGCTCCCTGAGAAGGAGTGAGGAAGTCAGGCTTCTACTCACGCCGAGTCTTGGATCCCGGGTCGTCTCTGGTCTGCAAAGTGCAGGATGAAGTTGTCCGCTCCTTGTTGGTTCTTGCTGGTGTTGAGTAGAATCCCCTCGTCTGCTGTGTCTGGCTCCTTCGTCCTGGACTGTGTCTCAGGTATGGCCCCCGCGGCAGCGCCGCGACCCTGCTGCCACAGCAGCAGCTGCTGGCAGGCGCTCAGATGTGTCTGCTTGCCTTCCCCCCTCTTGACTAACTCTCTGTCCTGTGATGGCACACTTGGTGTGATTCTCTGGCTTGTTCACTGGAACTCTGAAACTGTTTTCTTTTTTTTTTTTTTTTTTTTTAAATTTTATTTTATTTTATTTGACAACATACTGTACAGAGGGGTTACAATTACATGGGCAGGATAATGCATACATTTCTTACCAAGCATTGCAGCCTCCTCCTTTGTTTAACCTTCACCTCCCTTCCCAGCCTCCCCCCTCCCTCCCACCCAATCATACCCCCCCCCCCCCCACCGACATTGTAAAGCTGGTTTTGACATGACATTTTGTACTTCTCATTGTTGCAACAGGTCGTCCACCTGAATCCTTAAATGACTTGTTTGTCCCCATCTCCTCCACATGTTATACTGACATCAAATATAGTGAAAGCGGGGGTTACACTGTGGGGGAGGGACATACAAAGCAACAAAGAAATAATCTTATAAATGCGTTAGAAACACATGCATGAAAGAAACAAAAACATTAAAATACATATTTGAGGTTTCGTTTTCCTAACATCACATTATCTGACTTTTTCTGCTTGACTCATACCTATACTAGATATTGCAAATAAGGAAACCATGGGACCTATGTTTCTTTGGGCCTGGCTTACTTCACTTAATATAATTTTTTCCAAGCCTTTCCATTTCCTAACAAATGGGGAAATGTCATTCTTTCTGATGGAGGCATAGAATTCCATTGTGTATATATACCACATCTTCTTGATCCATTCATCTACTGAGGGGCATCTGGGTTGGTTCCATGTCTTAGCTATGGTAAATAATGCTGCAATAAACATAGTTGTGCTGGTAGCTTTAGTGTGGCCTTGTTTGTGATCATTTGGGTAAATGCCTAAAAGTGGGATTGCTGGGTCATTGGGGAGCTCTATGTGGAGTCTTTTGAGGAACCTCCATACTGCTTTCCAAAGTGGTTGAACAAGTTTACATTCCCACCAACAATGAAGTAAGGTTCCTTTCTGTCCACATCCCCTCCAGCATCTGTTGTTGTTAGAGTTCTTGATTTTTGCTGTTCTAACTGGAGTGAGGTGATATCTCAATGTTGTTTGCTTAAGAACAGACCTCAAGACCAATGGAATAGAATTGAAAACCCAGAAATGAACCTACAGACCTATAGCCATCTAATCTTCGATAAGGGAGCTAAAACAATAGAATGGAAGACAGACAGCCTCTTCAGTAAATGGTGCTGGCAAAACTGGTTAACTACATGTAGAAAACTAAAGCTAGATCCTTATATATCACCCTGCACCAGAATCAACTCCAAATGGATCAAAGACCTTGAACTCAAAGCAGACACTCTGAAAACATTACAGGATGGAATAGGAGAAACCCTGGGTCTCCTTGGCTCAGGCCGAAATTTTCTGAATAGAGACCCGGAAACACAACAAATCAAAGAAAGGCTGGACAAATGGGATTGTATAAGGTTGCAGAGCTTCTGCAGGGCAAATGACATAGCTAGCAAGATCAATAGAAAGCCCACGGACTGGGAGAAGATCTTTACTAGCCATACAACGGACAAGGGTCTCATATCTAAAATATACTTGGAACTCAAAAAATTAAACCACCCAACAACAAATCCTCAAAGAAACAACTGCCCAATAAGTAAGTGGGCGAAAGACTTAAAGAGAAGCTTCTCTGAAGAAGAAAGAAGGATGGCCAATAGACACATGAAGAAATGTTCAACATCCCTAGCCATAAAAGAAATGCAAATCAAAACAACATTGAAACTGTTTTCTATGCAAGAGCTTGTTCAGATTCCAGCTTCTCCTCCGCCATCTTCCCGGAACTCCCGGTGTATGATTTTTTGGATGAATTGTTGAAGTCGATTGACCAAAATTGTGTTGAGAAGTTTTGTATCAATCGTCATCAAAGAAATGGGTCTATAGTTCTCTTTCTTTTGGGATGAGGGTTATGATGGCTTCATAGAATGTGTTCGGTTGTGAACTTTTTCTTTCAATTTCATTGAAGAGTTGGAGGAGTATTGGTCTGAGCTCGGCTTTGAAGACCTTATAGAATTCTGCTGTAAAACCATCTGGTCCTGGACTTTTCTTAGATGGGAGGTCTCTTATTGCTGTTTCTATTTCAGTGCTTGATAGGGGCCTGTTAAGATGGTTTAACTCATCTTGGTTTAGTTTTGGCATGTCAATATTTGCTAGGAAAAGGTCCATTTCTGCCAAGTTCTCAAACTTATTAGCATAAAGCTTTGAGAAGTATTCCATTGTAATGTTCTGAGTCTTGGTTGTTTCTGTGGTGATATTTCCATTCTTATCTCTGAGTTTTTTTATTTGGTTGTGTTCTCTTCTTTTTCTGATAAGATTTGCTAAGGATCTGTCAATTTTATTAATTTTTTCGAAGAACCAACTCTTTGTTTTGTTGATCCTTTCTATAGTTTTTTTGGATTCTAATTCATTTAATTCTGATTTAATTTTAATTATTTCTTTCTATCTACTGGATTGGTGTTTATCTTGCTCGTCTTTTTCAAGGAGGTTCAGCTGTCTCATTAAATTGTAGGTTTCAGATCTCTCCAATTTGTTGATGTAGGAACTCAGAGCTATAAACTTGCCTCTGAGTACTTCCTTTCCTGTGTCCCAGAGGAGCTGGTAATTTGGGTGCTCATTTTTGTTGAATATCATGAACATTTGAATTTCCTTTCTAATCTCTTCCATGACCCACTCGTGATTCAACAGTGTGTTGTTCAGCCTCCATGTGTTACCGGACTTTCTTTGGTGGCTTTTGGTGTTGAGTTCTAATTTTATTTCCTTGTGGTCAGAGAGAATGCAAGGTATAACTTCAATGTTTCTGAATTTAGACAAGTTTGCTTTGTGGCCTAAAATGTGGTCTATTTTAGAAAATGTTCCATGTGCTGCTGAGAAAAACGTGTATTCTGATGCTGCTGGGTGAAATATTCGGTGGATGTCTGTTAAATCTAGTTGATCTATGCAATTATTTAGATCTGCGGTTTCTCTGTTGAGTTTTTGCTGAGTTGATCTATCTAGTTGGGAAAGTGGTGTGTTAAAATCCCCAACAGTTAATGTCTATGGATCTATGTGGGATTTGAGGGAAAGTAGTGTTTCTTGGATAAATTTGGGTGTTCCATTGTTTGGTGAATAGATATTTAGAATTGTAATATCCTCCTGAAGGAGAGATCCCTTAATTAGTATGTAGCGTCCTTCTTTATCTCTTCTCACGAATTTTAGTTTGAAGTCTATTTTTTTTTTTGGGTCCAGTCATGGGGCCTGAACTCTGGACCTGGGCGCTGTCTCTCAGCTCTTCAGCTCAAGGCTAGCACTCTACCACTTGAGCCACAGCACCACTTCTGGCTTTTTTCTTATGTGGTGCTGAGGAATCGAACCCAGGGCCTTGAGCATACAAGGCAAGTGCTCTACCATTGAGCCACCTTCCCAGCCCCTGAAGTCTATTTTATCTGATACTATGATTGCAACTCCCGCCTGTTTATGGGGGCCATTTGCTTGGTAGATTTTGTTCCAGCCTTTCACATTGAAAATGTGTTTGTTTTTATGGGCAAGATGTGACTCCTGAAGGCAGCAGATAGAAGGATTTTGCTTTTTAATCCAACTAGACAGTCTATGTCGCTTAATTGGAGAGTTAAGTCCCTTAATGTTGAGAGATAGGACTGGAAGATATTTGGGAGTTCCTGCCATTTAATCTACCTCTTGGGGGCTGCACCTACTTGGTTCTTGGATTCTCAGTTTGGGTACAGTTTCTTGGCCTTTATTGTGGTCTTGTTGGTTTTCTATGTGTAGGACATCTTTAAGAATCTTTTGTAGGGCTGGTTTGGTGGAGATATATTGTTTCAATTTTTCTTTACTGTGGAAGGTTTTTATTTGGCCTTCAGTTATGAAGGAGAGTTTAGCTGGGTACAGTATTCTTGGTTGATAGTTGTTTGTTTTTAGGGCATGGCATACATCATTCCAGGCTCTTCTTGCTTTGATTGTCTCTGCTGAGAAATCTGAGGTTATTCTAATTGGTTTCCCTTTATAGGTGATTAATCTTTTCTCCTTGACAGCTTTAAGGATCTTTTCCTTGGTCTGAATTGATCCTGTTTGGATTATAATGTGATGGTGGGATGTCCTATTCTGGTCTGTTCTATTTGGAGTTCTAAAAGCTTCTTGTATCTGAATAGGCCTATCTTTTTGCATGTTTGGGAAGTTCTCTGCTAGGTGAGGATCCATTTTTGAACAGGTCGAAAGAACCTGACCAGCACAGTTCAGCTCCATCCAGGGAAAAGTTGCCCTTCCCAAGTGGAGGGAGCTCTGCCCAGGATGAAATGACTTTCTTCATTGGGTAAACACAGCCAGAGGCAGTCCCTCCCCTTTGCAGCAGGGGCTGCTCTTCCAGCTTCAGGAGTATAAAATAAAGACAATGTGAAACTGGAAATCCTGAGACTGGCTCAAGGCTAGGCTACAAGAGTGTCCTAGAAGCTAGCCCCTCAGGGAAAAGCTACTGGAATGCTGACAGGCCACAACCCCACCCACATTAAATCTCCCTCACAGAAATTCCAAGCTAGAGGAAGCAGATATATCCCTCTTGTGTGACACTTACAGCAGATCACCCTCCCACTGAACTAGTCTGAGAGGAGGGTCACAAAGTACTTGCTGGTAAGACAGAGCTCTGTTCAGCCTGCTCAAACAAACTGATTTAAGAAACATATTAAACTACAGGAAAACCAAACACCAGAAGCAAATCAGAGACTCCACCAAGAGACTGATACAGACACAGGGGAGACACAAGATCTCCCCAATAAATCAAATAACTCTTTTTTTCTACTTTTTAAATTTTTTCTTTTATTTTCCTTCTTTTTTTTTTAACTCCCTTTTCTCTTTTGGTCCTTTTTCTTTTTTCTGCCCTACTTAATTGTTGTTCTGTCCATTCCCAGATATATACTCATCTTTGATTATTAGACCTTATTCTTCATTGTGTACAAACTTAATTCAGATATCCATTACTCAATTCACCATTTCTCAACCTTAGTTTCTTTAATTGCAGTATTATTTCATTATACTTATATAATTTTATAAAAGTTTTTCATTTAATTTTTTTCCTTTTTTTGTTTCTTTTTCTTTCTCTCTATATTTAGATGTTAGTTATCTTTCTTCTTTTCTCTCCCTACATTGCTCTAATCTTATTTTCTCCTCACAATTCTCCCTATACCTATTAATTTCTGGCCCCCGACTCCTTCTTTGATTTTCTTAGTCCACTAATCCCTAGTTGTCTGTTGTTTAACTAGAGTGTATCTGTACTCATTTTGACTGTGTCAAAAAATCTGTGCAACTTCAGAGCTCTAGGTTGATACTTAGTGTTCTGGCTTGGAAATGATTTTGCTTTCATACCCAAATGGGCAGAATAAGCTGTAGAAACACACAAAAAATGGCAAGTCAAGCAAACTCATCTCCAGCTCATGATAAACAGGCAAAAGAGCAGTTAAGGAATAACCCAGAGGAGAGTCCTCAAAATGGTCTACAAACACTACTGGCAAACATGGTGAATGAAAAGACTGAAAGCCTGCTAAGGGCTTTGTGTGAGCGTGATGAGGCTAATCAAAGATCAATAGAGGAGTTGCATAAGTGTGATGAGGCTAATCAAAGACTAATAGAGGAATTGTGTGAGCTTGATGACAATAACCAAAGATTAATAGAGGGATTCATGGAATCCACAAACAGAAAGCTGTTGGAATCTGTGGAGACCATAAATGGAAAGTTACATGAATTGTAACAGAAGGAAAGGGAGTCCAATGAAAATATAACCACTCAATTAAGGGATTTGAGAGTGAACACTGAAAACCAAATCAAGGAGGTAAAGAAGTCTACACAAGACCTAAAACAAAGCTCCAAAAAAGAAATTGAGGCCATAAAATCAAATCAATTAGAAGGAAAGGAAATAAAAAACAAAGTATAAAGTCTTGACAGTAGATTAGAACATGCAGAGTAAGAACAAACCATATGCTGGTGGCTCATGCCTGTAATACTAGCTACTCAGGAAGCTGAGATCTGAGGATCCCGGTTCAAAACCAGTCTAGGCAGGAAAGTCCATAAAACTCTTATCACCAATAAACCACTCAGAAAACCAGAAGTGGCACTGTGGCTCAAGTGGTAGAGCACTAGTCTTGAGCTGAAGAGCTGAGGGACAGTGCCCAGGCCCACCGTTCAAACCCATGACCAAATAAATAAATAAATACATAAATAAATAAAATATAAAGAAACCATTTAAATAGGGATACAGGTGGACCCATTGCAACAATGAGATGTACAAGTTGTAATGTTGAAAAATGAACTTTACAACTTTGGTGGTGGTGGGGAGGACCGGGTGGGGGGAGAGGAGGAGGATGGGAAGGATGGGAAGGGAAACACAGGAGGAGACAACAACGCTTGATAAGAAATGTACTCATTACCTTGCCCATGTAATTGTAACCCTTCTGTATGGTATTTTCACAATAAAATATTTTAAAAAAAGAAAGAGACAAGTATTCAAGACATCCAAGAAATATGATAGATTATTCAGCAGATAGAAGACACTGTCAGAAGTCCTAACTTAAGGCTAATGGGTGTAGAGGATAGCCTAGAGACAGAGGTAAAGGAAATTTATTTAGAGAACTTCCCAAACATACAAAAAGATAGGCCCAAGAATCCTTTAGAATCCCAAATAGACCAGATCAGAACAAGACATCCCACCATCACATTGTAATCCTCACAGGATCTATAGAGACCAGTAAAGATCTTTAAAGCTGTCAAAGAGAAAAGATCAATCACCAATAAAGGGAAACCAATCAGAATAACTTCAGATTTCTCAGCAGAGACCATGAAAGCAAGAAAATCCTGCAATGATGTATGCCATGCCCTAAAGACAAACAACTATCAACCAAGAATACCATACCCAGCTAAACTCTCTTTCATAACAGAGGGACAACTAAAAACCTTCCACAGCAAAGAAAAATTGAGACAATATATCTCCATCAAATCAGTATTACAAAAAATACTTAGAGATGTCCTACACATAGAAAACCAACATGAGCACTATAAAGGCCAAGAAACAGCCCCCAAATAGAATCAGATAATCATAATAAGAACCCAGTAGGCACAGCCCCCAAGTAGGTGGATAATATGGCAAGAACTACCAAAAATACCTCAATGCTATCTCTCAATATTAATGGACTTAACTCTCCAATTAAGCGACATAGATTATCAAGTTGGATCAAAAATCAAGATCCTTATATCTGCTACTTTCAAGAGATACACCTTGCCCACAAAAACAAACATATTCTGAAAGTGAAAGGCTAGAACAAAATCTACCAAGAAATTAGCCCCTATTAACAGGCAGGAGTTGCAATCCTAATATCAGATAAAATAGTGAGAAAAGATAAAGAAGGACATTATATAATAAAGGGATTTCTCCTATAGGAGGATATAAAAATTCTAAACATCTATTCACTAAATAATAGAACACCCAAATTTATCAAAAAAGTTTTCCCTCAAATCACACACATAGATCCAATGACATTAATTGTTGTGGACTTTAATACACCACTATTCCCAATGGATAGATCAACCTAGAAAAAACTCAACAGAGAAACCTTGGATCTAAACAACTGCATAGACCAACTAGACTTAAGAGACAGCTATAGAATATTTCACCTAACAGCAACAGAATGCATGTTCTTCTCAGCAGCACATAGAACATTCTCCAAAATAGACCACATTTTAGGTCATAAAGTAAATCTGTCCAAATTCAGAAACATTTAAGTATGCCCTGCATTCTCTCAGACCACAAGGGCACAAAATTAGAATTCAACACCAAAAGCCACCAAAGAAAATTCTGTAACACATGGAGGCTGAAGAACACTTTTGAACCACCAATGGATCATGGAAGAGATTAGAAAGGACATTTAAATTTTCATGATATTTAACAAAAATGAACACACAAATTACCAGCTCCTCTGGGATGCAGCAAAGGCAGTACTGAGAGGAAAATTTAAAGCTCTCAGTTCCTACATCAACAAATTGGAGAGATCTGAAACCAACAATTTGACGAGGCACCTGAAGAACCTTGAAAAAGGGCAACAAGCCAAACCCCAATCCAGTAAATGGAAAGAAATAATTAAAATTAAATCAGAATTAAATGAATTAGAGTCCAAAAATGTAGAAAGAATCAAAACATAGAGTTGGTTCTTTGAAAAAATTAACAAAATTGACCAAATGTTAGCAAATTTTAACAGAAATAGAAGAGAACACACCCAAGTAAACAAATTCAGATATGGGAATGGAAACATCATCACAGAAATAACGATTCAGAACATTATAAGGGAACACTTCTCAAACCTTTATGCTAGCAAATTGAAAATATGGAAGAAATGGAAGAATTTCTAACAAATACTGATATGCCCAAACTAAACCAAGATGATTTCAACCAAGTTAACAGACCCATATCAACCATCAAAATAGAAACTGCAGTAGGAGACCTCCCATCCTAGAAAAGCCCAGGAGCAGATGGGTTCACAGCTAAATTCTACAAAGCCTTCAAAGCAGAACTTACACCAATACGTCTCCAACTCCTCAATGAAATTGAAAGTGAAAGTTCACTACCAAACTCTTTCTATGAATCCATCATAACCCTCATCCCAAAACAAGACATCAAAGGAAGAGAAATATAGACCCATTTCTTTGATGAACATCAATGCAAAACTTCTCAGCAAAATTTTGGCCAATCTATTTCAACAAATTATCAAAAAAATTATACACTACGAAAAAACAGGATTCATTTGAGGTATGCCAATCTGGTTCAATATACACAAATCAATTCATCACATCAACAAGAGAAAGGATAAGAACCACAGGATTTTCTCAATATATGCAGAAAATGTGTTTGATAACATCCAACACCCCTTTATGATGAAAGCTCTCCAAAAACTATGAATCCAGGGAACATCCCTCAATATAATAAAGGCTGTGTATTACACACCTACAGCCAGCATTATATTTAATGGCAAAAAGCTAAAGGCATTTCCTCTAAAAACTCAAGAATGAGAGAAGGATAGCTAGTCTCTCTACTCTTCAATTTAGGATTAGCATGCTAGCTAGAGCAATAAGAGAAGATGGAAACATAAAAGGGAGCCAAATAGGGAAAGATGAAGTAAAACTCTCCCTTTTTGCAGATGACATGATCTTGTATTTAAAGAACCCTATGGACTCCACTCCCAAGTTCCTTGAGATGATCTGAAACTTTGGCAAAGTATAAGGGCATAAAATTAACCCTCAAAAATCAATGGCTTTCCTGTATGCCAAAAATGAAAAGAGTGCAGCTGAAATCAGGAAAGCAACTGCTTTTATAATAGCCCCACAAAAAATAAAATACCTAGGAATTAACTCAACTGAAGGTGTGAAGGACATCTATGATGAAAACTTTAAAAACCTGTGAAAGGAAGTTAAATCAGAACTAAGGAAGTGGAAAAACCTCCCATGCACTTCCCATGCTTGTGGATTGGGAGGATTAGCATCGTGAAAATGGCAATACTGCCAAAGGCTATCTACAAATTCAATGCAATACCTATCAACATCCCAACCTCATTCTTCAATGAAATAGAAGCAACCCAAAAATTCATATGGAACCATAAAAGGCCCTGAATAGCAAAAACAATCCTTACCAGAATGAATAGTGCTGGAAGAATATCAATACTACAAACTACAAAGCCATAGTAATCAAAACAGCTTAAGTACTGGCACAAAAGGACCAATAGAATAGAACTGAAGACCCAGAAATAAACCTGCCTACCTATTGCCACCTAATTTTTGATAAGGGTGCAAAAAAAATCGAATGGAAGAAAGACAGTTTCTGCAGTAAATGGTGCTGCAAAATTGATTAAACACTTGTAGAAAATGAAAATTAGATCCTTCTATATTACCCTGCACCAGAATCAACTCCGAATGGATCAAAGATCTCGACATGAAAGCAGACACCTTGAAAACATTATGAAGGAACAGGAGAAACTCTAGGTCTCCTTGGCACAGGCCCACATTTTCTTAATAAACACCCAGAAACACAACAAATCAAAGAAAGGTTGGACAAATGGGATTGCATGAAACTGCAGAGCTTCTCCATGGCAATGGACATAGCTAGTCAGATCAATAGAAAGCCTATGGATTGGGAGAAGATCTTCACCACCCATACAACAGACAAGGGCCTTATATCTAAAATATAATGAGAACTCAAAAAATTAAATCCTCCATAAACAAATCCTCAAAGAAACAACTGCTCCATTAAGTGGGCTAAAGACTTAAAGAGAGACTTCTCTGAAGAAGAAATAAGAGTGGCCAACAGAGACATGAAGAAATGCTCAACTTCTCTGGCCATAATAAAAATGCAAATCAAAGGACATTGAGATTCCATCTCACCCCAGTTAGAATGGCTATAATCAAGAAATCTAATAACAAAGATGCTCAAGGGGATGTGGCCAAAAGCTAATGCTACTGCACTGTTGGTGGGAGTATAAACTTGTTCAATCACTCTGGAAAACTGTATGGAGGTTCGTCAAAAGACAAAACATACAGCTCCCCTATGACCCAGTAATCCCACTTCTGGGCATTTATCCCAATGATCACAAACAAGGCCATACTAAAGCTACCAGCACATCTATGTTTATTTCAACATTATTCATCATAGCTAAGATCTAGAACTAATCCAGATGCCCCTCAGTAGATGAATGGATCAAGAAATTCTATGCTTCCATCAGAAAGAATAACACTGTCCCATTGTTAGGAAATGGAAAGACTTGGAAAAATTATATTAAGTGCAGGAAGCCAGACCCAAAGAAATATAGGTCTCATGGTTTCCCTCATTTGCAATAATTAGTATATATCTAGGATAATTTTATCAGACAAGCAGAAAAGCTCAAAAGCTTTGTATATGTGACCATATAAAATGATGCTAAGTGAAATGAACCCCAAGACATGGACACAAGAGATCTTTCTTTGTTGTTGTTTTTTTAATGTACTATGTGATTATTTTTTTGGTTTCCTTTGTATGACCTTCCTCCTATGGTATATCCCCTGTTGTTACTGTATTTGCTTTTGGTGCCCTGCATCTTGTATATTCATTTGTCTATTTTGGGGAGAGGAAGGGGTATAATCAAACGCTGAAACAGGGACGCAGGATGACCCATTGCAACAATAATACTCACACGGCACTGTTGGAAATGATCTTTACAACTTTGGGTTGGGTGGAGAAAGGATAGTGGGGGAACAACAAAGTCTGGGGTAACAATGCTTGACAATAAATGTACTTATTACGTCTGTACAACATCTTTACAATAAAATAAAGTTTAAAAATGTCAGTCTAAACTTTCTGCAGCTTATATATACAGAGTAGCTGTGGTGCTTTGATGGTGATCAAATTTCTCAGTAGGGAAGAGTGAATTAACTTGTTAGTAATACAATGATTCATATGTTCTTTCTGTCTTATGTAAAGAAAGTTTAAACAAGTCTTAGCAACTCAGTAGGACTGAACAGTGCTGACAGTGCTGAGGTGGTGTTTAGTTGGAAAATCAGCCAGGGAGTTTGTTCCAAAATTCCAAATAGAGTATCTCTGGGGATCCATGCCATTTATTTTTAGTCTACACGAAGAGCATAGGGTCCAGTGGCAGCAGGAGACAGAGAGTTTTGCCCACAAGTTCACACAGGAGAGTATCTGACAGGCCATATATTAGAACTAATTAGTATGGAGGCAACTACAGGCATGTGATCGAAACAGACATTGAAAAATGCTGACAACTGTTGTTTTTACCCTAATTACCAGCTCATTTTAATGACCTGCCTGTTTTGAGTTACCCACTTTTAAAGAAGATATTTATTTATTTATTTATGTCTCTTTTTCTTGCCCTGTCCCCTCATACTCAGAATGCATTTACAGCTCCAGGAAAGGCCATTCCTCCCCTTATCATTTTTTACTCCTTAAAGGAGTTAAAAAATGAGACAGGTAAGGATACAATTTTACACTGGGAAACAAGTGGACCAATGCTTATATCTGGCCCAGGGTTATGTCTGGGTTTTCCTTTCCAAGTTGGTGGGAATTGAAACTTATTTAACTACTCTAGAAAGCAGTAGGTGGATCCATTGCAACAATGAGATGTACAAGTCGTTATGTCGAAAATGAACTTTACAACTTTGGTGGGGGGGGGAGCGGGGAGAATTGGGTAGGGGGGCGGGGGGAGGATGGGAAGGGGAAACAAAGGAGGAGGCTACAATGCTTGATAAGAAATGTACTCATTATCTTGCCCATGTAATTGTAACCCCTCTGTACACTATTTCCACAATAAAAAAAAGAAAAAAACAACAACAAAAAAAACAAAAAAAATTAAACATTGATGGGGGCTGGGAAGGTGGCTCAGTGGCAGAGCGCTTGCCTTATATGCATGAGGCCCTGGGTTTGATTCCTAAGCACCACATAAGCAAAAAAAGAAAAAAGCCGGAAGTGGTGCTGTGACTCAAGTGGTAGAGCACTAGCCTTGAGCTGAAGAGCTGAGGGACAGTGCCCAGGCCCAGAGTTCAGGCTCCATGACCGACAGAAAAAAAAAATATGGAAAAAAATTAAACATTGAACTACCCTGAAAGTAGGAATTCAACTTTGGGGCATTTATCTAAAAAAGTATAAACCAGCATACAGCAAAGCTGCCAACACAATGTTTATTGTGGTACTATTCACCATAGCCATGTATGGAATCAGCAAAGAGGTTCTTCAGTGGATGAATGGATCAAGAAAATGTGATACACACACACACACACACACACACACACACACACACACATACAATGGAATTTTACTCATCCATTAAAAAGACTGCTATACCATTTATAAAGACTTAAGCAAATAGGTCAGGCAAAGACACAAAAGTTGGATGGTTTTCCTCATTTGTAGAAGCCAGATTTAGCTTATAAGCTAAAGTATATACATTGGGTGATATATGCAAGTGTATACAAATATTATTAACTGAAAATGGTGGATTCAAAGGATAAAAATAGTGTAATTCTTTCTTTTTTCTTTTATTAATTTTTATTTTTTATTGTGAAGGTGATGTATAGAGGGGTTACGGTTACATAAGTAAGGTAATAGGTCCATATCTTGTGAAACTTGTTACCCATTCCCTCATTTTTCTCCCACTTTCCCTCCCCCAATCCTCTCTCCAAGTTCTACAGATCATTTCCAACATATTGTCTTGTGAATATCCCTGTTGCATTGGTTTTCCCTTGTCCATTGTCTCACCATTCTGTTGTTCCCCTTCCCTTCACTAATTCAGATAAAAGTATATACAATATCATGCAAAGTCAAAGTTCAACAAAATAAACATCAGGAAGAGTTACTAAAATAGGATGGGTAGGGTCAAGGAGAAAGTGGTAGATGAATTTAACAGAAAAGGGGAGATTTCAGTCATAAATCCGATGTATATCCTACCAAATTAAGAAGAGTGAGGGAAGGGACGTGTCAGAGAGGGACCAGTGACAAGGTTGAGGGAGGTAACATTGACCAAGATGCATTATATTTATAAACTGCTCAGTTAAATGGTAACTCTTTTGTACAACTATTTAAAGACAATAAAATATGTAAAAATAAATAAATTAGAAAGTAAATAAAGCATAGAAATCACCAGTAGGGAAGAAAAGGTTACTTCCTTCCATTTCCTGAACCACTGAAGTGTAAGACTAAGCTTCATGTTTTTAATTGAGATTACAGCATGTAAGTTCTCCATTTTGTCTGGCAAAATTACTGAGTCTTTTCTTCATCATTTTTCTAAAACCTTCTCTCATTTTTTGTAAGTTGATCACAAGGAACCAAATTTCCAGTATCATCCAGTTGAAATTTGGTATGAAACGGAGTATTGTGAGACACTTATTTACCACAAAATGTTTTTTTTTCTTTTGAGTAGTGCTACAAAACTAATATAGGGCTTAACATTTAACTTTCTTTGTAATACACTGTAATGCATAAGTAATGCCTGAATATATCTGGGGGATATTATAGAAAATCCTAGACACCAGATAACTTTACACATAAATAGTTAAGTATGTTTCTTTAATGCACAGAGCTTTTCAGAAGCATAAACCGTAAGAACATTAACAGACTGAACACATTTAACATTTATTCTTTTTATATCCACTACCCAGTCAACGTTCTGTTGTTCCTCATTGAATCAAACCTAATATGTGTACATGAATGTGATCAAATCTTGCATGCTAGGCAAGTAAGTGCTCTACCACTGAGCATCATCTCTACCTCTCAAATATCTTTTTATATGTTTCTGGAACCAGAATCTTAACCAGACATATGCATTTCATTTAATTTACTTGCGATTGTAAGGGTTGGAGAAAAGAGACTTCCATTAAGTTCAGGCAGAAGAGAGTTTATTTATGGGAACCAAATTGCTGGCCTGCACAGAAAGAACTTATGGCTGATATTGTATAGGGGAGGGCAAGGAGGAGGTGTGCCTGGAGCAGATGAGGAAGTGACCTCAGAGCCTGGGAAGTCCCTCACTGTGTGAAGGATGCCTGATGGGCAGATGGGAAAGTGACCTGAGAGGAAGAAAAAGTGACCTCAGAGTCTCAGGAACTTCCCACTGCCCCTAAGTGTGCCAGATACCTGGGTTACAGGTGCTGGATGGGGACATCTAAGTCAAGTGCAGTCTTGCATGGAGAACAAAGGGGGAAGGGTCTATGTGGGGTTTATATAGAGAGAAACCAAAAAAGGGGGACATTTTCCCCCAGGAAGGCCTAACATTTATGTCTCTTAAGATTCCTCACCTTCAATAAGAATGGCCAATAGACACATGAAGAAATGCTCAACTTCTCTAGCCATATAAGAAATGCAAATCAAAATGACACTGAGATTCCACCTCACCCCAGTTAGAATGGCTAGAATCAAGAACTCTAATAACAACAGATGCTGGAGGGGATGTGGACAGAAGGGAACCTTACTGCATTGTTGGTGGGAATGTAAACTTGTTCAATCACTTTGGAAAGCAGTATGGAGGTTCCTCAAAAGATTCCACATAGAGCTCCCCTATGACCCAGCAATCCCACAATTATGTTTAAATTAGTATTATATTTTTAAGAATACTGACATACATCAGAATCCTATGGCAAAGCAGATCAGGGACTCTTAAGGAGGGTACAACTATGTTTATCAAAGCATTACTTACCATAGCTGATATGAGACCAACACAGATGCCTCTCAGTAGATGAATGGATCAAGAAAATGTGATATATATATATATATATATATTCATATATGAATTCTATGCCTCCATCAGAAAGAATGACATTGCCCTATTTGTTAGGAAATGGAAAGACTTGGAAAAAAATTATATTACATGAAGTAAGCCAGGCCCAAAGAAACATATGTCCCATGGTTTCCCTTATTTGCAATAGCTAGTATATGTCTAGGACAAGCAGAAAAAGTCAAAAGCTATGAACTTATAAGATGATGTTAAGCAAAACAAACCCCAAGATAGGGACACAAGAGGTTTTTTCTTTCTTGCTATTGTTTTCAATGTATTTATAACGTACCATGTGGTTTTTTTTGTTTCTTTTGTGTGTTCTTCCCCCATGGTATAACCCCTGTTGTCACTTTATTTGATTCTGGTGCCCTGTGTCTTGTATATACATTTTTATAATTTGGGGAGGGGAAGGGAAATAACAAAATTCTGAAACAAGGATACAGGTTGACCCATTGTAACAATAAGATGTACAGGACACTATGTTGAAAACGAACTTTACAACTTCGGGGGGTGGGGGGCAGAGGGAGGAGTCGGGAAGTGGGCAAGGAAGGGATGGTAGAGGATAAACAAAGGAGGGGGTAATAATGCTTGATAGGAAATGTATTCATTACCTTGCTCATATAACTGTAACCGCTCTGTACAGTATCTTTACAATAAAAATATATATTAAAAAACATTTCCTCACCTTTTTATTTTCTGATATGCCTCAAGTGTGAACCCATGTTGGTCAGGAAAAGGATGGGCAGGTGGCTTAAAATTGCATTAGAAAAACCTGTTGTATTAGAGCCTCTGATTTTTGCATTGAGGATGAGGCATCCCAAATCTGTAAGGTCTAGAAGTATAAGAAAGTGTATAGGAGAGGATTTAAAACTTTCCCCTGCTTCATTTCAACAAATAGGCATCTGTCTTGTTTTAAACACCTGGCTGTTGAAAGCATAATGTAATTGACCTCATGCAGCTTGTGAAGAAAATTAGAAGTCCTGTCTCATGCTGGGATGTAAGTTTTCATCAACAACCTGGACTTTGCCTGAGGATTGGTTGTAAGTACCCAAAGACATGCCTATTTATTTTCCAAAGTGCATTACTTAGGACACTAGTTTTACAAGATACTCAGTGGGAAAAAGGTTCCATAGTGAAGTTTAATTTGGAGATGTACTTTATATATTACATATAAAGAGTAAGTTAAAAACAAACCTGTTTAATTGTGTTTAGTAGATCTCATAATGTAATATCCTCATCTATCTTATTAAAAGTTCGGGGGGGGGGTGGAGAGGGGGAACTGGGAAAGTGGCTCAGTGGTAGAGTGCTTGCCTTGCATGCCTGAGGCCCTGGGTTCGATTCCTCAGCACCACATAAGCAAAAAGAAAAAAGCCGGAAGTGGTGCTGTGGCTCAAGTGGTAGAGTGCTAGCCTTGAGCTGAAGAGCTGAGGGACAGCGCCCAGGCCCAGAGTTCAGGCTCCACGACCAGACATCCCCCCTCCCCAAAAAAAGTTCACAGGACTTAAAGTTAAAGCAATATATTTGATATGTACTTTTCAGTAGAGGATACTGACTCAATTAGATACCCAAAGGAGTAAAAAAAAAAGATTTCCATCTCTTATAAAAAATATAAAATAATATGGCTTTTAGAAAAAATGTAAGACAATATCTTCATGACAATGAAAGTAAAAAGTTCTTAAAGGAAAAGAATAATAAATATATATGGTACATATATAAATTAATTTTTAACCATTAAGGGAATAAAGAGATAAAGAGGAATGCATTGACTGGGGCAAGATATTTGTATTTATATACCCAACAGATTATATAAATACATAAATACAATCATTATCAAAATGGCAGACAATCTAATAAATTTGAATAGTTGTGTCACAGAAAGGATATTTCAGCAGTCAGTAGATAGATGAAGAAGTATCCTGATTCATTCTCATTAAGAAAGTGAAAATGAAAACTAGAGTGTGACTTCAGAAGAAGGACTAACATAAAATTTCAGTGTCATCAGGTGTGGTGGTTTTTGTCTCTAGTCTCAGATATTGAGGGTGCTGAAGCAGGGGAATTGCTTGAGTGCAGGAGTTTGAGGCCAGCAGGAGGGTGACATCCTGAGATCCCATCTTAAAAAAAAAATAAAAAAAATATATATATAAAATAAAGAAAGTTGCAGTTGCTTTGAAGAATGTAGAGCAATGGCATCCACATCCCCATTGTTGGCAGGGGTCCAGTTAACATAACCACTTGGGAAAACCGGTTGGCAGCAATGACTAAAAATGAGCATGTTTGTTTTGATAACCAGCACAACTCCTAGAGTTCTTAGATTTTATTGCCAACAAAAGGTGTTTGTACAGAAAAGACACATACTACAATTTTCATGGTAGCAGTATTTATAAGGACATATGAATGGAAGCAACTTAAATGTGTGTCAAAGAAGATGGATAACCAAGTATGAATAGACTTCACACAAAGGATGGCTAAAGTTCACACAGTGGAATATTACACAGCAGTGAAAATAGACAACACCTGTATTCAAGAATGTGGATAAGTCTCATGAATATAATTTTGAGTGATCACAAAGATACACTTTGGATGACTTTAAAGTTTGTAAACAGGCAACATTAGTCTATATCATTGGCTAACAGGGTAGTGGTTACTCTGGAAGGGACTAAAAGGGGCTTCTGGAATGCTAGTAATCTTTGTTTCTTATCTGGATGTTGGTTTCACTTGATGAGTAGTTTTGGTGCATTTTCCTGTAATCTGATGTGCTAAAATGTATGCTGAAAAAAATGGGTAAGAACAAGATTATATTTAAGGAAAAGGGGTTTGTCTGGGTGCCAGTGGTTCACACCAGTAATCCTAACTACAAAAGAGGCTGTGATCCAGAGCATCACAGGTTAGGACAGAAAATCATATGTGACTCTATCTCCAAAATAGCCAGTGAAAAGAAGACTGGAGGTGTGGCTTAAGTGGTAGCATGCCAGCTATGAGCAAGCAAGCTAAGTGAACTCAAAGCCTGGTACTGGCAAAAAAGAAGGAAAGAAAGGAAGAAAGGAAGAAAAGAAGGGAGGGAAGAAGGAAAGAAAGATGTTTAAATGTAGGCTTCCAGGCAATACACTTTGGGAAATGCTCACTTATGTACGACTGTTGATGTGTGTTCACATATGTAATATAAAAGGATATAAGTAATGTGTACCACTTATATGCTATACATCATATACATGTAAAGCAATATATGTAATATATGTATAGTTTACTTTTTGTGTATGTGTGTGTGCTGGTCCTGGGGTTTGAACTTGGGGTGTGGACTCTGTCTCTGAGCATTTTTGCTCAAGACTAGTTCTCTACAACTTGAGCCACAGCTCCACTTCTGGCTTTTTGGAGATAAGAATCTCTTGGACATTTCTGCCCAGGCTGGCTTTGAAACCTGATCCTCAGATCCTAGCCTCTTTAGTAGGATTACAAGTGGGGAACTCAGGCACCCAGCTTAGTTTACATTTTTTTTATTGAAGTAAAATCAAATGAAATAGCACTGAAGGGAAAACATTAATGAACATTTCTAATTAATGTTCACATTTATCATTATGCATGGAAAATAATACACACTGACTGGAAAGCTATGAAGAAACCATTTAATGGAAAGAAATAGATCCATTTAAATTATACTAAAACCAGATCAAACAGATCTTTTTATTTTAGAAAAATAAAAATACCAACTTCCAATAACTTCATTGGATGTGTATTGGATATCTTTAACAAGAAGAAATTTGAGGGTTTAATCATGGTAAGAAAAGTATATTTTTGATGATTAGTCTTATATTATCATTGCAATGTTAGAATTAATATGCACTCATAGGAGCTTATAGAATCTTATCCTCTTTCCCAGTTTGGTTAATATATTTTATCATTTCAAGAGACACCATCAGAACTGAGTAGATGCTTTTCTGTTATACTAATTAAATAATGAAATCACTTGTTCCTGTGCTGAAATGCCAAATGTCCAGTTTCTCTGTTTCCACTGTATTCTTTCTCTGACAGCCAACAATTGCTCTAAGTGTCTGACATTCAGAAATTGAAGCGAATAGGTCAGGACTGTGGTAATCAGATTGCATTTTAAGTAGCTGTGAGTTGAAGAAAACAGGAAAGAGATGTGTCCAGTGGTAATTCATCATTTATTTATTATTTATTTCTTTGAAGATTTGTTTTTCAAAGAGACAATGAAAACCAAACTGTTTTTATTTTATTTATTTGTTTTGAAGCTGTTCTTCTGGAAAATTACAGGAAACTGAAAATATTAGTATTCTAAAATTATATATTTGTAATATAGTCAAGTAAGATCATTATAATTACTACTATGATGAATGTTTTTAAGAGATTCTGAATTTTTGCATATGACACAGTTTTTTACTGTGACAACAGCTTGATTCAATTTACATGCAGTAAATTTACAATTTGAAAATACTTGTCACATAAGAATATAATATTTACAGTTAATCCTTTTTACTCAGGTTTATACAGGAGGGGTTGCTTAGAATGTCCAGATTAATAATCCAATCACAAGTCTCATTTTAACAAACAGTTTGATTTTTCTCTTTAGAAACATTTACCTTGTATTTAGGTGATTGTATTTTCTTGGGCTTCATCATCTATATTTTTATTTTTCTCCTTATCTGCTGGAGAAAATGCATGCCAAGGAAATGATGCCAAGAACATTGTGAAAAGAGAGAGATGGAGGAAGGGTAGCAGTGACAGTAAGAGACTGTGTATCATCAGAAATGTAAGAAATGTTCTCTAGATAGCTTAGTCACAGCCAAATCTCATATAGACGCCTCCCTGGAAATCATAGTTTTGTTGCTGTAGTGACATTTTTATGGCAATAAATATGATTAAAGCATCATCACTGACTTCCTGAGCAGATAATTAGTAAAATCTGAATGTGTGCTGACCACTTCATGGAGCTTGTGTAAAAATGGCTGGGAGGGGCTGGGAAGGTGGCTCAGTGGTAGAGCGCTTGCCTTGCATGCCTGAGGCCCTGTGTTCGATTCCTGAGCACCACATAAGCAAAAAGAAAAAAGCTGGAAGTGGCACTGTGGCTCAAGTGGTAGAGCGCTAGCCTTGAGCTGAAGAGCTGAGGGACAGCGCCCAGGCCCAGAGTTCAGGTCCCATGACCGGACCCCCCCCCAAAAAAAAAATGGCTGGGAAACAATTATGGGGTACCCATTTGGGAGTACCTTTATCTTGTGTAATGAAAGGGAGAGGTCTAGATTCATGGGATAAATGCATACTCTGAGCTTCACTGATGAAGATTCTTACCAATTCCTTAGTGCATTTGGAACTTAATATCAGAACTCTATGGTGTAGTGTCCCTTATGCTTATGTATGTACTGGTAACAAAAGTCATTGACAGAGGCAAGTATAGCTCTTTTGGAGATTGTGTTCCATTCTTTGTAAGAAAGCACACTTGTCCCTTATTAAGGGACTTCATAAGCATGACTATTTATGAATGATTTGAGTAGATCCTATGGGAAAATTACACTCAGAAGTCTGGTGTGTAAAAATTAGATAACTTTTCTTCTTCCTCCTATCTGAATGCTTGTCATGTTACTTTAGTCTATTTATAATCTTGAAAACACTCACAGAACTTTAAGTCAGTGTGAACAACCTTTCAGATAAATCCTCCATGAGTGTTTTAATGCTGTCTCCAAGTTTTCACATTGCAAACTGATTCTGATTTGTATTCCATGGTGACAATCTGTAGAGCTAATGCATGGTATTACCTGCATCATTACCAAGAAGATCTCATTGGGGGCATTAATATGATGCTGGAGCCAGCATTGATGGTATTTAAATTAACATTTTGAAGTATGTTTGCACATATAGTTGGAATAAGTTAAAAATGTTTGAGATACCCATGAAACTCTTCACATAAAGTGAACAGAGGAACTAAAGAGACAGTTTATGGTCCAAATATCAACTAATTAGTTATTGTTAACTTACCTGAAGTTGACTGGAGTATGTTGATATTTACCTGCTTTCCGTGAGAGCTTATTTTTGGGGGTGGCCAGATTAAATTCAGACATTGTCAAGCACTGGTAAGTCAAGAATTATCTGTTACTCTCTCACTATGACTGGACTTGGTAAACACTATTAAGACCTTTCTTTGACGCTGTTAATTACATATCTCCAAGATTTTGTCATTGCTTTTTGAATCTTAGAAGTTTTGAATGAAGGTAATTTTTAAATCATGGAAATCATGCATGCTAGTACTTTTACTTAACACATTGAGGTGTCATTCTGGTTTGTAGTTTTAAATTTAGCCTGTAATTCAACTTCTTTTTATTCTTCTGTACTCATTACTTATTTTGGATGCTGAATGTTATGAAAATGGATCACCCTGATCATAAGCAGCTTGTAGAAATTGCATTTCTGTTCCATCTTAAATACATGAGCAGTTGTGTTCCTCAGTCTTTTTTTGGGGGGGGGGTTCCAGTTGTGGGGCCTGAACTCTGGGCCTGGGCGCTGTCCCTCAGCTCTTCAGCTCAAGGCTAGTGCTCTACCATTTGAGCCACAGCACTACTCCCGGCTTTTTTTTCTTTTTGCATATGTGGTGCTGAGGAATCGAACCCAGGGCCTCATGCATGCAAGGCAAGAACTCTTCCACTGAGCCACCTTTTCAGCCCTCCTCAGTCTCTTAATAGAGGGGTACAGAATGTTCATTGTCCATTCAGCAAATTACAAGCAGCTGGGAAATGGGGTTACAGTGAACAGTCTTTGAAAGGGGAGATGTCAGACTCTTTATCTAGTGGTATTGATGGATGTGGTGATGGCGGTGGTGGCAGTGAGGGTGACTGTCTCCGCCTTCATCATGGATGTGCCACAACAACATAGGCTTGTGGACATCCAGGGCTCTCTATACAACTTAGCAAGGTAAAGTTTAGGTGTGTGTGTGTGTGTGTGTGTGTGTGTGTGTATTTTGATGATGATGATGATGATGATGATGATGACGATAATGATGCAGTTGCACAATGAAATTACAATTCTGTAAGTGAGGTGATGAGTACAATGACACCTTGACCAAAGACTCCCCTTCCATTGTGAAACAGAGGGAGGATCACTGTGGGGATTGGGAAAATGGAGACACCTTCCCACAATCTGTGGAAAGCATACCTGTGTATTTGTTTTTGGCAATATCAGTGTTTGAACTCAGTATCTCATACTTGTTAGGTTAGTGCTCTACCACTTGAGCTACTCTAACAGCCCTTTTTTATTTTGGTTATTTTCCAGAGAGGGTCCAACCTTTTGTCCAGGGCCAGTCTTTGACTCGGATTCTTTTACCTATGCTCCTGCATAGCTGGGATTACAGCTATATACCACCATGCCATACTTATTTGAAGAGAAATTATGCTAAGTTTTGTGTAGGTTGACTTTGAACTACCATCTTTGTAATCTCCACCTCCTGAGTTGCTGGGATTACAGGCTGTTTTTGCTCAAGGCTATCGCTCTACCACTTTTAGTCATAGCTCAACTTTCCGAAATCTATGTGATCATGTCACAAATGTCATTAGAGGCATCTGTGCTAGGTAATCAGGATTGTAGTATTGGTGTCTAGATCCTGGTTAAGAATTTAGCAAGTCAGGGCAAGGAGCCAGACCCTTATGAACACCAGGAAAGACAGAAAAAAATAAAACACAGAGATTAGTAAGAAAATCCAGCTATAAACTTGGGATTCAAAAGAATACAGAGTGCTTGGAAATTGGGTGTAGTGAATAGAACTCAGGAAAGAGTAAGATTTTGGAAAATAGTGTGAGTGTAGTGGACTGTCTGTAGCTTGTCCAAACTGGCTCCCACTGACTGGGTAGAGCCAATTGTTAACATTTAATTGGGGCAGTCCTGGGACTTGAACTCAGGGCCTCTACACTGTCCCTGAGACACTTGATCCATAGCTCCATTTCTGGCTTTTTGGTAGTAAACTGGAGATAAGACTCTGACATTTCTGTCCAGGCTGATTTTCAACTGCAATCCCCAGATCTCAGCCTTCTGAATAGCTAGCATTATAGGCATGAGCCATTGGTGCCCAGCTCTGATGGTAAACATTTTTTAAGACTCTTCAAGGATTTTTCTTTCTTGTTATTGTTTCTAACATATTTATAAGATGATTTCTTTGTTGCTTTGTATGTCCCTTTTCCACAGTATAACCCCTGCTTTCACTGTATTTGATGGTGCTATAATTGGGGGAGGGGAAGGGAAAAAACAAATGGTTTAAATAGGGATACAAGTGGACCCATTGCAACAATGAGATGTATAAGACATTATGTCGAAAATGAACTTTACAACTTTGGCGTAGTCGGGGGAAGAGGGGAGATAGGAAGGGATGGTAAGGGGAAACAAAGGAGGAGGCAACAATACTTGATAAAAAATGTACTCATTACCTTGCTCATGTAATTGTAACCCCTGTGTACAGTATTTTCACAATTAAAAAAAAAGATTCTTTAGAGCTGATAGATGATATATTGTTTACTAGAAATTGATCTAGTGGGAGTGTTTACATCATGGAACTACAGGTGTCACAATTCAGCCTCTGAATCAACCCCCTCCCTCTCTGTCCACCCTCCATTGTTAAATATTTGACAACAGACTATTGAGTGTAATAGAGAGAGCAAGGAGCAAGGCTTGGAGTAGACCAAATGGAGATAAAATTCTGCTTCTCTTTTGCACCAGTGTGGCAAGTAATTAATTCCCCTTAAGCTTCCTATAATCAAGCTGGGTGCAGGTGGCTCACACATGTAATCCTACCTACTCAGAGGTTGAGATCTGAAGATAACAGAGCAGAAAAGTTCCTGTGAGACTCTTATATTCAATTAACCACACAAAAACCAGAAGTGGAGCTATGGCTCAAGGTGGTAGAGCACCTAGCCTTGAGCAAAAGAGTTCAGGGTCAGTGCCCAGGCCCTGAGTTCAAGCCCCACAAGCAACAAAACAAAACAACAACCAAAAACAAACCCCAAACCTAAACAGAAACAAAAAACCCTTCCTATTATGTTAACTAAATTACCAAGTTCACAAAACACTAAGCACATTATAGATTTTAAGATTTTTAAAAAATCTTTTAGTCCTTTAAAATTTTTCTTTTTCTTTCTTTCTTTCTTTCTTTTTTTTTTTTTTTTTTTTTGGTCGGTTGTGGGGTTTGAGCTCTGGGCCTCAGTGCTGTCCCTTCACTCTTCAGCTCAAGGCAAGCGCTCTACCGCTTGAGCCACAGCACCACTTCCAGTTTTCTGGTGGTTTATTGGAGATAAGAGTCTCATGGACTTTCCTGCCCGGGCTGGCTTTGAACCGCGATCCTCAGATCTCAGCCTCCTGAGTAGCTAGGATGACAGGCGTGAGCCACCAGCGCCTGGCTAAAAATTTTCTTGAAAGAATGACACCATCCCATTTGTTAGCAAATGGAAAGACTTGGAAAAATTATATTAAGTGAAGCAAGCCAGGCCCAAAGAAACATAGGTCCCATGGTTTCCCTTATCTGCAATAACTAGTATATGTCTAGGACGAGCAGAAAAGGTCGAAAGCTATGTACATATGACCATATCAGCTGATGCTAAGTGAAATGAAGCTCAAGATAGAGACACAAGAGATTTTTATCTTTCTTGCTGTTCTTTTTAATGTACTTACAATGTACGATGTGATTTTTTGTTCTTTCTGGGAAGATCAACCCCTGTTGTCACTGTATTTGATTCCAGTGTCCTGTATCTTGTATATACTTTTTTTTTTTTTTTTTTTTTATAATTTTGGGAGGCTAAGGGAAGTAACAAAATGCTGAAATAAGGTTACAGGATGACACATTGTAACGATGAGATGTAAAAGACACTATGTTGAAAATGAACTTTACAACTTTGGTTCGGGGAGGAGAAGTTGGGGAGGTGGGGAGGAAAGGGATGGTAGGGAAAAAACAAAGGAGTGGGTAATAATGCTTGATAGGAAATGGACTCATTACCTTGCTCATGTAACTGTAACCCCTCTGTACAGTATTTTTACAATAAAATATATATAATAAAAAAGAAAAGAATTTTCTTGAATCTCTCCTTTTAATGGCATTGGTCCTAAAATCTGGGATGACAATGAATTATAATGGAGGGGTTCTGTGATTGTAGGTTAAGCAAATGGGTTAGAGTATAGATATCTGGAAGTTTTGCATCAGAGAAGACACAGCCAAAATACTGAAATGCAAGATCTTCCTGTGGCAAATGAAAAAAATAAAAAGCCAGAAAGAAACCCATACATGGCCTCATACTATTTCTGAACAAGTAGGAATCATCCCAGGTCTTCCTATTTTAGAGAGTTGAGCTGAGTTGGGGTAACAAACAACAACAACAATAACAACAACAATAACAACAAAAACCGACTTGGGAGAGGAATCCAATGGGTTCTGAGATACCTCAGGAATTATAGCTTGTAGTTCTCTAACAAGGATCAAACTTGGTTCTAATCAACATGGCCCACCTCCAGTTCTATGACCATAAGGAAGGCAATAGTTAGTAGAACCTCCAAGACTACATCTCAGCTTGGTTAAGCAGGAAATCAGAATAGTTCTCACACATACGATGTCAGAGCTGGTGCATGGGCTGTACAGAGCTGCTCACAATAACTATAATTAGGATAAAACAAACAAAATAACTATGTGTGGTAAACAAAATCCAAACATAGTAAAGCTTGTGCATATGTACCATGGAGAAAAAAAACAAGAAAAGGCACTTAATATACCAAGCATATTCTAAAAGAAAACAATCTCAAAAGTCATATTCCTTTAGATTCACTCTGTAGGAAGACTTACTGAAAACACCGATTTATTAACAGTAGCACTCAAAAATGAGACAATTAAGGGACAGAATGAGATGGAAGGGGGATTGATGAAATGGGAATGAAACCACTTTTTTCAGATCTAATAAAGCACTTACCATCAAGTAATGGAAAGTAACATATTTGAACTTCAAAGATGGAGTAAAGATGTAAGGCAATTGCAACAAACACTGAAGAAAATGGCTAAAGGAAAAAAGCAATTACAAAGAAGAGCTCCTATTTAACTTATTTTGTTTTTCCCTAAAAAGGGGGCCAATTCTATATCCACATAATTATTATTTGTTTTCCTAAGTCTTGAACAAAATGAAAATGACAAAGGTATAATCCCTTATTGAAGTTTTTCTGTCAGTTCCTTCTGAAAATGTCATTTGTGAATGTGGCAATGGAATCGCCTTATAATCTCCTTGATATAAAGAAAACAACAATTCTGAAAGTAATGCAGCCTGGAAAGATTTTCATCTTACAAATTTTGGTTCACAATGTGTTAACTGGATGATGAATTAAACCTCTTATTTTAGAAATTTTGCTAAAACTTCAAAACAGAAGACTCATGAGAACCTTCCCATTCCAGAGAAAGCCATCAGAAGCCTTGGGGTCTTCCCTTTTGTATTCCATTTGTAGGACAACACAGGTGCAAAAAGAAAAAAAAATAGTACAAAAAATTAAAAACAAATTCAAATGAAAAAAAGAGTATTTGTCAGCTGCTTCAAACCTAATCCCAAGGCAGATAAAGGCAAACGTTAGCAGGTGTAAGGACTTTTTTCATTGTAGGTTCGAGTTTCTGACCTGGAAGTAATGCTTTCCCTACTTACAGCCATCTACTCTCAAACCAAGAAAAATGCGGCTTCAGAGTACTTCATAGATGGACTGCTGGCTGAATTATAAATGGTGGTGGGCAAACTGAGAGTAACAGGGAGGTAGAAAGGGGCACCATTCCTTGTTTAGAGACTCCCGAGTGGGATTTTACCCTGGATTACCCTGGCAAGGGAACCAGATGAGCTTGATCATCCGGCATGCCATCGGAGGCAAGACCTGAGCAAGGGCAGAGCTCCACATTACCAGACTGTGTCCTGGAGAGGCAGCTTCACAAAGAACTGACCGACAGAAGCCACCTTCTGAATCAGCCTTCTCAGTCTGTCCTAACAGAGGCTGTCCCTGGCCAAGGGAAGACTACAAATGCACAAGGTAAATTATGGTTTGGTGATTTTGCTCTGGACTCTACTTTCGGCTTCAGCAAAGGCAAAGCTGGAACCAAAAAAGGGGGCGGGACGGGAAGAGGAAACAAGTGGAGCTTGTTAGAAGAGGGGAAGCTTTACTGGATATGAATTTAAAGCTTTGAATTTGATAGGCTGGAATAGATAACAGCTTAAAATACCCCCCAAAGCATCACTGACACTGACTTGTAATTTTTTTTTTTAAGAAGTGGGAGAGATACAAATTGGTGCTTATTAAAGACAGCAAACAGTTCCCTGTCTGTAGTCCATTGAACTCAGACTGTCCAATCTGTTAACACTTAGAAGCCAAAAATATGCCACTACAGACATTGTATGGGCAGCTAATTTAAGTTATCTTTGGGCATAATTGACACAGTTATGGTTAGATGCTACGAGGTATTTTAAGAGGCTAAATTGAGTTAGGACACAGATGATTGACTGTGTAGTACTTATTACACCAGGAAGCACTTAACAACTTTAATACTATCAGCCATCTTTGACATGTGGTCTATAAATTATACTCATAAATCTTACAGAGTTATCACATCATTCAATGTTTCTAAATCAAATGAATTCAGATATTAAACTTTGCTTTTTAAAGCTATAATAAAATAAGTATCAGTCAGGTTTTGGGTCTGTATCCCTGATTCCCAGAACTTCCAAAAATCTATGGTTCAGAACACTTAAAAGAAACACTACATGCTGGTTCATACTGGGCATCTTTGATATATTTAAGGTCTGAGGCTTAAGGCCTTCAAAGAAGAAGGATTTCTACACTCTGTAGTGAACTTAGGCAGGGATGTCTGCACAGTGTGGGAGTGACTTAACCTTCCGTGCAATCTTTCCAAAATAAGTGAAGAATAGAAGCTCAGGGAAAAATCAAGACTGAAATAGAAAATTTCTCCAAACAGCATCTTTTATCTTTTCAAAAAAAGATACAAGGCAGAATTTATTTTTGCTCCTTTTAATGCTAGAATAAATGTTGATGTAGCTTCTGACATGCAGAGAAAAAAGATGAAAATTACAAATGAATTTGGTATTTTTTGTTTCATGCCATTGTCAAAGATTCTTGTCTGGGGGCTTACACTTGAAATCCTAGCTCTCAGGGGGTGGCATAAAGAGGATTTCAGTTAAAGACCAACTTATGCAAAGAGTTTTGTGACCTCGTCTTAACAGAAAAAGCTGGGTATAGTTGCACACATTTGTCATCCTAGTTATGGCAGGAAATGTAAATAGGAGGATGATGGTTGAGGCCAACTTGCATGAAAAGTGAGGCCTTATTTAAAAGAAATAATTAAAGCATACAAGACTAGAAGCCTGGTCCAAGCAGTAGAGCATCTGCCTAGCAAGCTAGAAGCTTGCTTGAAGGAATTCAAGTACCAGTGCCACCAAATAAAAACCTGAAAAGATTTTTTTTTGTTTCAGGAGATTAGATAGTGACTAAAGTCATGCATCAATGATTTTCATGAAAATCATCAAATAGTTAGTTTAGGCTGGCACTAGTGGCTCAAGTCTGTAATCCTAGCTACTCAGGAGGTTGATATCTGAAGATGTTGGTTCAAAGCTATCCTGGGCAGGAAAGTCTGTTGAAATTCTTATCTTCAATTAACCACCAAAAAGTCAGAAGTAGAGCTGTGGTTCCTGTGGTAAAAGGACAGTGCTTAGGTCCTCAGTTCAAGCCCAGGATCAGCATACACACACACACACACACACACACACACACACACACACACACACACACACACACATTAATTTAGTAGTTACTTTACTATGCTTTCTAAAAGCTTACTGATTGTAAATCTTGTCTATAATATTAAAAAAGATTGCTAGCAAGATCAATAGAAAGACCACGGATTAGGAGACCTTCACTAGCTGTACAACAGACAAAGGCCTCATATCTAAAATATACTTAGAACTAAAAAGTTAAATCCCCCCCAAAACAAATCCTCAAAGAAACAACTGCCCCATCAATAAGTGGGCTAAAGGCTTAAAGAGAGACTTCTCTGAAGAGGAAATAAGAATGGCCAATAGACACTCGAGGAAATGCTCAACTTCTCTGGCCATAAAAGAAATGCAAATCAAAACAACATTGAGATTCCACCTCAACCCAGTTAGAATGGCTAGAATCAAGGTATCTAGTAACAACAGATGCTGGAGGGGATGTGGCCAAAAGGAACCTTACTGTATTGTTAGTGGGAATGTAAACTTAAAGTTTAACCACTCTGGAAAGCAGTATGGAGGTTCCTCAAAAGACTCCACATAGAGCTCCCCTGACCCAGCAATCCCACTTCTGGGCACTTACCTCAATGATCACAAACAAAGCCATACTAAAGCTACCAGCACAACTATGTTTATCTCAGCATTATTTTCCATAGCTAAGATATGGAACCAGCCAGGCACCGGTGGCTCACGCTTGTAATCCTAGTTACTCAGGAGGATGAGATCTGAGGATCACAGTTTAAAGCCAGCCTGGGCAAGGAAAGACTGTGAGACCCTTACTCCAATTAACCACCAGAAAACTAGAAGTGGAGCTGTGACTCAAGTGGTAGAGTGCTAGCTAGCCTTGAGCTGAAGAGCTCAAGGACAGCACATAGGCCCAGAGTTCAAGCCCCAAGACCAACAACAGCAAAAAATTATATGGAACCAACCCAGATGCCCCTTAGTAGATGAATGGATCAAAAATGTGATATATATATATACACACATATATATATATATTTGGCATTCTATGTTTCCATTAGAAAGAATGACACTACACATTTATTAGTAAATGGAAAGACTTGGAAAAAAATCATATTAAATGAAGTAAGCCAGACCCAAAGAAATATAGGTCCCATCGTGTCTCTTATTTGCAATATCTAGTATATGTCTAGGATAATCTTATCTAATGAGCAGAAAAGGTCAAAAGTTATGTACATATGACAATATAAGATGATACTAAGCAAAATGAGCCCAAGATACAGACACAAGAGGGGAAGGGGAATAAAAAAATGCTGAAGCAAGGACACAGGATGACCCATTATGACAATGATACTCACAAGACACTATGTTGGAAATGAACTTTACAACTTCAGCGGGGGTGGGGGAGCAAGAGTAAGGGAGGTGGGGAAGGGGAGGGATAGTAGGAAAAAACCAAGGGAGGTGCTGCCAATGCTGGACAAGTAATATATTCATTACCTTACACATGTAACTGTTATCCCTCTGTAAAGCATCTTTATAATACAATAAAATTAAAAAACAAACAAACATGATTTTGAATATTTTCCTGAGGTTTAAATGGCTGGTAAACTGACATTTATACCAGTTCACTGTCATGCTTCTTTCCCTGAGCAGCACTTTAGAGCTATGCTAGACAGCCACAGAGAGAGAGGGAGAGAGAGAGAGAGAGAGAGAGAGAGAGAGACAGACAGACAGACAGACAGACAGAGAGAGAGAGAGAGAGACAGAGAGAGACAGAGAGAGACTGAGAATCTATATCTATAGATAGATATCTATATATGATGGTAGAGCATGCACATGTATACTCAATTCTGTGCAGCAGGATTGGGGGCTCTTCACCTCTCCCTGGCTTGGTGGTATTTCCCTGTTTCTCCATTTTGTTCATATCCCCAGTTACTTCCTCTGGAAAAGCTGGAAACATCTTCCTCACTCTCTCCTTTGGATGCTATCTCCTAGAGAGGCTTCTTTCTATTCTAGGAAAGGGGATGTTGAAGCTTAGATTTTCCTTACTTTACATAAGTGATGCTTTGGAACCCTGGGAAAAAAAGCAACAACAAGAAAGAAACAAAGCAAGAGAAATGGATGTCAATGGAAATATAAACAACAAGAAAAAGGAAAAAATAATGGGAAATGTAAAGCAGAAAATAAGAGGTGATTGAATGACATCAGAAGTTGTTTTCAATTTCTCTCTGAGGAAATGGCATTTCTGGGCCACCCTGCTCTGTGGTTTTCTGGTTTTCATAATTGAATAGATGTAATTAAATGGTTATATGAACGGTATTACTTATGATTATATAACAGAGTATAGGCAGCTCACTGTTGTGTGAAACTGAATGAATGCTATATTTTACTAAACTGAGAGCCTCCTTTGGCAGCTGCTACCCTGTGATAAATGATTGGAGAATTAATTAATTGAAGAGGTTATTATACTATTAAAATGTATTTCTCCCAAATAGTAATGAGAATTCATTGTTAGTCAGTGACTGTTTGCCATTCACTAATGGGAATTTCTCTTCTAGTATTATATAGATAGTTTTTGAGGCACATCTCTATTAGAACACAAATTAGAAGTTTATCTGTGAGAATACATGGCAATTTTTATCTTCGTACTGAAGGACTATAGGGTCAAGATATCTACATTTCAAGCCTGCTTTCTTTTCCTCTCTCATTCACTCGTTTCCTCCTTATAAATGCTGAGCTGAGTATATTAGAGCATCTGAACAGAATCTATTCATTCATTACTACTAAGCTTCTCATGTATGTTCAACAAAACCACTATGAAAAATGCTGCAATGTTTCTATTCATAACCATTTTCTTTTATTCCTATAATTTCTTACTCCATGAAGTATGTTCTACATGTTCACGTGAGCTCACTACAATTTCTGAATATCTGAACATGATATTAGCTAGGCATGTTGATAAGTTTCTCCCTTTGCATGCTCCTTTTTAAGGAAACATGGTTAAAAGAAAACAGGTGGAATCCTTAAATAATGACCCTGTGAGCCAGATAGAATGAGTGGTTTCCCCACCCCACCATCCATCAGCGGTTAGACACTTGCCCTTACCACACTAGGGAACTGGGGTTTCCTTTTCATTTCCTTAATCAGTAGGGGCTGTACCTGAACACTTTGTCTGCAAGTATGGGATGCTCTCGTTCTTAGACCACTCCTGAAAATAGCTGGCATCCCCTTCTTATGAAGAAGAGAGAGCGTAATGGGGGTGGGTTTTACCCTGGAAGCAGCATGCAGAAGCATGGATGGCAAAGCATTTTGGTCCTTGTTTGTGGCTCTGTGGCAGATCATGGAATAGGGCACTGACCTCTGTGCCTCAAGCTTCCTCAGTAATGTTTGTGTGGTATTATGAGGTGTAGGGCACTACATCACAGGAAAGAATCCTCCACGTTTTGATTCTTAAGTATGTGATCCTTCTTCACAATTCTGGTTTCTCTAAGAAAGGATTTGCCCCAAATATGCCTTGTTTTTTGTTCTACTGTTCAGAGTTGATTGAGCTATCTGTTGACAGGTAACCACATTGATTTATGAGATCAATGATCAGCATCTCATCTGGATTTAGCAATCCTAAATGAAAGGCCTTTGGACCACCCTCCAACTCCTCCACCCGCCAAACAAAGTTTTTGTACTGGTTTTAGGGCTTGAAGTCAAGGTCTGAGCACTGTCCTTGAGCTTTTTTTTTTGCTCAAGTTTAGTGATCTAGTATTTGAGCCACAGCTGCATTTCTGATTTTTTTTTTTTTAATGATTAATTAGGGATAAAAGTTTCTTTGCCTTTCCTGCCCAAAATCTCAGCCTCATGAATAGCTAGAATTACAGCCACTGGGATCCTCCTTCTTTATACACTCAAGACAAGAGGGACTCTCTCTAAGGCTATATATACAATGCAGAGAGATTATGGCCTACTTATTATTTTAGTAGTACTTTAACTCAGGGCTTTTTGCTTACTAGGCAAGTGCTCTACCAGTTGAACCACACCACTCTGGCCCTTTTTGCTCATAGTTACTTTTTAGGTATGGGTTTATGCTTTTGGCCCAGGGCAGCCTGGATTACGATCCACCTACTTATTCCTCCCACATAACTGAGATTACAGGTTTGCACCATCAAGCCTAGTTTATTAAGATGGGATCTCACTAATTTTCTGCCTGGGTAGGACTTGAATCATGCTTCCCCTGATCTCTGCCTCTTGAGTAGCTGAGATTACAGTTGTGTCCCCCTACCTGTACCCAGTTTAGAAGCCTAGCCTTTACTAGGGAGGAGGAGAAAATTTTGTTTTCTTATATGCTTTGTACATTTCTCTTAGTTTTCAATTAGTGTAGAATTGGGGAGAGATGGCACTCATTGGCTTCCTACCCAGTATCTTCTCCAGCAGGGGGCAGTTGGAAGACTTCAACATTGCTTCTAGGGCTGCTGCCTGGACAGGTGCTATGGTTGGCTGGTGTACTGTTACTTTGAAGGGGCTGCTGCAGAATGGAGAGATGTTTAAAATTCTAAATATTTGACACTGAACATTAGGTTCTGGTGAATTTTAAGACAGCAGCCTGCTAGAAAAGTTTTTCTTCCAGGCTCAATAAGCAAATTCATGGATCTTCCTTTGTAGCCACAGGCTTTGCTTACCCCAGTCCTTCTGTGGCAATGGTATCTAATTAGAGTCACAAAAGTATACTCTGCAAAGTATGCAGTCACAGGAATTCCAAAGTATGTGGTCTAGGTATTTAATTAGACCTCCGACATTGCAGTCAGCACAGTATATGACCACTGTCAGCTTAGTTCTGTCGTGGTTGTTGAGAAACACTCAAATGGCTTAGGAAGTCTTTATGCAGACAGTGCCTATTGTATTTGAGATTTAGAGACAGGGTCTTATTATGTATCCCAGGCTAATCTGAACTGAAGATCCTCTTACCTCAGTCACCCAAGTGTGAGGATTACAGGTGAGTACCACTACATCCAACTTAGACCGAACATATTATAAAGAAGAAACCAACCAATTGTAAGTAGAAATTCTGTGATACCCCAAATATGACATAAATAAGTGGCTTACTTACTTAGTTCATTTATGGGCCTTACAATTTGTGGAAGAGAATCTTTGAAGTTTTGTAAAAGATGGAATGAATTCTGGTTGAAACAAACATGTTGTTGAAAATAGCTTCTGTAGAGTTAACTTCCTTGTGAGGCTAAGTGTAGAGTGTTCTAGGCCCAGTTGCTTGTATATTAAGTCTGTGGATGTGAGTGCTGACTGTATTGTAAATTTTAGGAAATGAATTTTATTGATAGAAATAGGAGGAAAACCTCTTTAAAAAATTAGACCAAAAGCATAACACTTGTGAATTGAACCTTATGCATATCAAACTTTTCCCTTGGCCAAGAGCTCTCACTGAGTTCATTTTGTTGTAATGTTTTACAAATAAAAGTAAAATGTCTTTATGAGAAGTCAAGGTTTTTCTTGTCTGCCAATTTGTTATGTTTGACTATACTTGCAGAAATCATTTTGCCTGTGCAAAGGAAAGGTAGATGGATTAAATCTGTCCAAGTTCTTGTAGAGGACTGGCAAATGGGAGAATGTGATATGAAAAATAGATCAAGAAAGCATGATATATTTACACGATGGAATTCCACCTATCCATCAGCACAAATGATATTGTACCATTTGTAAAGAAATGGAAAGATTTTGAAAATTATGTTAAGTAAAGTCAGGCCCAGAGAAGCAGAGAATTCATGTTTTCCCTTTTATGTGGAAGCTATGTTTAGCTTACAACCTCACAACTAAAGCATTGGGTGCTATGCAAGTGTATACAATTGTGTTAACTGAAATACAATAGATTCTAGGGAGATCTCAAATAGTGTAAATCCTTAGGAAGCCAAAGTCAAAGTCCAACAAAATAAACCACCAGGAAGCAGATACTCAAAAGGGATGGAGTGGGGTCCAGATGGCAGGGGAAGACAAATGCAACTTTATTCTTTGAGCAATGCCTACAAAGGATCATACCCAGTAACTATGTAGTAACTAAAGACATGAGCTACTACTGCATGAATGCACAGTAATTTTATTATGTAGAAACCTGGTACTGTACTATATTTTTTTATTTTACTACAGATCACCATTATTTTTGTATCTATTCTAAAGCAGAACAACTTTATCCTGATTTTTTTTCCTCTTCAATGGGATAGGTTTAATTACAAAATACACCTCTTTGCAAAGTTCCAGTTCTGATTCATTGTTTTCCATTATTGCATTGGCATCTCAATGTACATGCTCCATCACTCATGTCATCAGGTCTAATGAAGAACTGCTTTCAGTGGGAAGGTCCACTGCTCTATCTTGTCTGCCTGACTGATAAAAAGTGGATGTTTATAAGCTCATATTTTACCCTGCTTAACCTGAGTATGATATGGATTTGCCTACTTATTTATAGTCCTCTTAAGGAAAGTAAGTATACTGTATATGAAACACATGTCACTATCTTAGAAATGACTTAAAATATATTTGTTGTACAAATGACTGAAACACCCACCCTAAGAATTGGTTACAAACATCTAGAAACATGATTGGTCATTTCTCAGAGCTCTGCCACACTGTGGTGTGTGACACGAATGTACTAGGCATTCAGATAGAGGATGGATAGATGAACAATGGCGAGAAGGACACCTACATAGGAAGCCATGCCCTCCTCCCCATTTTGCATGCTCTAGAGGTCGGTTTCTGCCGGATTACTTTCTTTGGAAATTCTGTCTTCTAGAATTTCTTTTCTATAACCTTGCAAATAAGAAGCCTCAATAACTTGCGAAAGGCTCAGGAGGGTGTTACTCACTTGAGTAACCAAGGCATTTGACTAATCCTCCACGTGTATCTGGTTCTCAGAGAAAGTGAGGGACTTTCTGTGTTTTGCTTCCTGTTTGGGGTGTCTTCATGCACACACTTCCAGGAGTACTATTTCCTTCTGCTGTAGGGAAGTTTTAATTCAAATGTGAGAAGAAGTATTTTGACAATCTAATATTTCCCCTTATTACTAAACTGACATTTCAGTTTATAAATCTATTCAGGCTTTCCAAATATCTGATTTTTAACTGAAGAAAATCAAGAACATTCAAGCTGTCTGTCAGGAAAACATATTTGGGGAAAATGCCAGATTCATAAATATTTGTTATTTTCCCAGGAAAAATGTTTTATTACTACCAGGTTATGCTGTAACCTAGAGGAAGTATTTCTGAGCATTTTCAAGGTCAAAAAATACACTATAATACCAGTGGGATAACAGCCTTTCAGTCTTAAGATTCCTCTGTGAAACAGTACATCTCAGTAAGGCATGAAGCTGGGCAGAAATGCTAAGCTGTTTCCTTCTGTTTATATGCTACTGGGAATATTACTGCTCTTTGTCGAAGGTTTTGCTCTATCCAAATGATTTTTATAGGTAAGAGAAACTGGGAAACTACCAGAAAAAGCGTGGCCACTTTAATCAATAATTTAAAGAATTAATTTAGTACTAAAATTCCTTTGAGAAAAAAATGTATGATAAATTTTTCAGCATAAAATTTGCATTCTCTTTGTGGAAGGGCTGTTTTCCAGTAAATGTAGTCAGTAAATTTATCTCCAAAGGCACAAATGTGTACACAAGAACCCTCAAACATCTGGTGAAGTAGTTTGTTTGAGAAAAGCCAAAATATAGAGCTTTTGAGGTTGCTAGGCCATGCAAATACCTCTGTTTGAAATGAAATTAAAATGCTTTTGTTGTTACAGGAAGAAAGGACATTTACATTTCATTCTTTGAAACTGTTGAAAATTGTTTTAAGAAGGGGGGATTGGATGGGGGAGAGTGAAAGAGAAGATGAAGTTGATTGGGATACACAGTTTACACGTGTGGAAATGTCACAATGAAAACCCCCTTTGTACAACCAATATAAGTTAATTTAAAAGATGAGGGGAGAAAGAGAGAGAGAGAGAGAGAGAGAGAGAGAGAGACAGACAGACAGACAGACAGACAGAGAGAGAGACAGAGAGACAGAGAGAGACAGAGAGACTATCTTATAGATTAAAACTGTCTTGCTCATCTTTGTAAACTCAAAATCTGACATGTACCTGAAATGTTGAGTGTATTTAAAAATGTACCAAACCAGTAACATGTACAAATAAGAAAGGATTATAGAGTTGTTATTTTTAAAAAATTAAAAAAATAAAAGATGATAGTGAAACAGTGAATGTGAATTAGAAAAATTATTCTTTAACTATCTTAAGAGTTTTTTTAAGAACAGAATTGCTTGTTTGTTAAAAAGCCAGTTAATATAATTTACATATGAGAGAATGAAGTTGCCAGCAATTCTGTAGGGTTTCAAGTCAGAGACAGAGAAATATGGACATTATAGTCTAGATATGAAGTATCTCCCAAAGGCATATATATTGAGGGTTTTATTGGTAGCTGATTGGATACCCAGGATCCTGACCTAATCAGTTGATCAATCCTTTGATGAATTTATATGATTGCATTATTCCAGGAGGTGGTATCTTGTTAGAGTAAGTAGGTCACTAAGAGCATCCCTTCCAAACGTAAACTTGTCCTTCCTACACTCTGTGTCTTTTCCACCATGAGGTGAGCAGCTCAACCCCACTCCATACTCACTGCCATGATATTTCTGCCTTTCCACAGACTTTAAAGCCATGGGGCCAATTTACTATGAACTGAAACCTCGGAAACTACAGACTCAAATAAACTTTTCTTCCTTTAAGTGTTTCCCCCCTCCCCTCTCAGGTGTATGGTCAGAGTGACAAACCCAGAAAATGGGTACCAGGAAGGTGCTGCTGTTCAGAAGCCATTATAGCTGGTTTGGTGAGGGATTTGGGAAGTTTGAGGATGTAGGTAGGGAAAGCCTAAAATGCTATAAGCAGAGCCTACTGGGTGATTCTGGTGGAAGCTCATACAGCCATCATGCTGAAAGGAAAGCCTACAATAAAGACTCTGATCATGAGGTTTCAGCTAGGAATAACCATTCTCTAGGGGGTTGCATTAGAGGCTATGCATATTACTTTCTGACAAAGAACTTGTCACTTTTTGTGTATGGCCTGGCCTTGTGATAAGGATGAGTTTTAAAGGTGAAGGATAAGGCTGGGCCTGGTAGAATTCCAGCTATACAGGAGAAAGAGATAGAAGGATTTCAGTTTGAGGCAGGTGCCCCTCTTTCCCCCTCCAAAAATTGGTGAGACTAGTTAAAGAAGAAGCCAATTGTGATGGCTCATACTTGTCATCTTAGCCAGTGGAGTAGAAGTAGTAGGGCCATGATCTGAGGCTAGCTCCAGGCACAAGGGTGGGCTTACCTGAAAAATAGCTAAGCGCAGAAAAGGCTGGGCTCATGGTTCAAGTGGTAGAGTATTTTCCAATAAGTGGAAGGCTTGGAGTTCAAATCCTAGTAACATCCACACAGACACACACATAGACAGACAGACAGACAGACAGACAGACAGACAGACACACACACACACACACACACACACACACAATAAACACAAAACTCAAACCTGAAAACCCCAAAATGAATTGACAAATTAATGTCATAGGGAATTTCAGCATTCAGGCTGTTGCATAGGTATTGTTTGTAGGCAGATTTACATCAGGACTTGGGAGCAAAAGCAGAGCAATTGTAGTTTGGTCAGAAAAACCTGTATGAAGTTGAGGTTGAGGAAGGCATCATTTTGGAGCAGATGAGCATGGTTGAGATGAAGCCAATCAGGTACCAATAGGTACCTGATGTTGTCTCAGAAATCAGCCAGAGCCCATCATTGTAGCCTCAAAGGTATGAAAGTGAAAACTCATTGAAAGGATTTTCCCTTGGTAAGAGACTGGCACCAGGATGGCCTGCCCTCACAGAGCTGCTAGTCAGCCATTTTCCCAAGATTCCTTTCATCACCTGTGGCTGCTGCTTCACTCAGAGGCTACTGAGGCCATAAAACCTATGGGTCTGGTTTCTGTGCCAGCTATTTTACTTTCCTCTTAGAAAGTCCCAAAGCATCATAGTGTACTAAAGTTTCCTCAGAGAGCTGCACATGACAACCTAGTTAGCTGTTACATTGCTTTGTTAAAACGTTCACTACTTGTGGAAACTTCTGTGACATGTGACTTGGGGAATACGGATTTACTGGAATTACATTTAGTGAAGTAATGATGTAAAGATCACCAAATCCAAATCTGCTATAAGCTTTTGTGAGAAAACATTGAGAGAAAAAGCTAAGGGGTAATGAGGAATGTGGGAATTTTAGTATAAAGGAAACATAGCTTATACAAGGGAGTATCTTTATTTTTTCCATTAAAATAGGAAAGAATTTAAAATTCAGAAAAAAAGATGCATACTGTATTTGCTTCTCTTACAAAGTCAGTGAGGAAACTCATTTTAGAAAATGAAAAACTAGAGTGGAGAGCTATTTGAATATTTAAAAGTGAAACTGCAGAGATCAAAGAAGTTTGTGCTACTAGGACCAAAGGGTACATAAACCAAGATTCAAAATATTATTTCAATAGTAAAAAATAAAAATACTACAGAACCCTTATTTGCAATAACTAGTATATGTCTAGGATAATCTTACCAGATAAGCAGAAAAGGTCAAAAGCTATATACAGATGAACATATAAGATGAGGCTAAGTGAAATGAACCCCATGATATGGACACAAGAGATTTTTTCTTTGTCGCTGTTGTTTTTAATGTACTATGTGATTTTTAAAATTTCTTTTGTATGTTCTTCCCCCATGCGGTATAACCCCTGTTTTCACTGTATTTGATTCTGATGCCCTGAATCTTGTATATACATTTTTCTCATTTGGGGATGGGAAGGGAAATAACAAAATGCTGAAACAAGGATACAGGTTGACCCATTGCAACAATGAGACACATAAGACACTATGTTGAAAACCAGCTTACAACTTGTGGGGAGGGAGGGAGGAGTTGGGGAGGTTGGGAGGGAAGGGATTGTAGGGGAAAAACAAAAAGAAGAGGTAATAATGCTGGATAGGAAATGTACTTATCTTACTGATATAACTATAACCCCTCTGTACAGTAGTATCTTTACAATATAAAAATTGAAAGATACTGCAGAAGGTATTTTTAAAAATGCACAAACTGTGTCAAGCAGGGGTTTTGATTTCCAGTCACAGAAATTAACTGAATGACTTAAAGGAAATTTGCTAGAAGTAGATAACTCACAAAATCACTGCGAAGATTGAGTCTGTCTTAGAAAACTAACAGTGATCACAGACTCCAGAAACCACAACCTGGCTCACCTGGGGCCATTGAAACAGTCTTGTGAGGATGTGTCAGCTGGGAGCCTATTTCACTTCGAACTGTGCCAGCTGAACTTGTAGTGTGTGTGTGTGTGTGTGTGTGTGTGTGTGTGTGTGTGTGTGTGTGTGTGTGTGTGTGTGTGTGTGTGTGTGCTCTTTTCTGCCTTGAGATTCAAGGTCTTGAGTATTGGAAGTCTCACTGGCTATGCTATATTCCTGTTCCTGTGTCCTGGATCTCAGTGCTGGAGTGAGGGAAGATGCTTCCTTTTCCTGAAGCTTCCTAGCTAGGAGGTAAAATACTTTCTGCCATTAGTCTCCAGTCAGTTGACAATTCTGCACAGACAGGAAGGGAATTTTTGTTGTTGCTCCCTAAATGCTAAATAGCCACTTCAAAGAACAAGAAGGGAATTACCTTTAATAATATATCTGAAACCTGTAGTGCCTTATTCTCATTATTGGATACTGTAATTGCATCACTGGATGGTAATTATTTAGAGTATGTAAGCTAACAAGAAAATCAAACTTCAGCTGCAGGGACTATACTGCTGAAGCCATGGCTCCACATTTGGCTTTTTTCTAGAAAATTGTAGTAAAGAGTCTCTTAAATTTATTTATCCAGGCTACATTCTCAGATCTGTCTCCTGAGCAGCTAGGATTACATGTGAGCCAATGGTGCTGGCCAGTTTTAGTTTTCATAAATAAAGTTCAGTACTTTCTAAACCTCAAGGAATTAGAACAATAACTATCTGAAATCTTTCTAATAGTTTCAACAAATTTTCTTAGAAATAATCTAACAGTTAAGACAATTCAGTACCTCTTTCTTTCCTATGGATTGAAAGTTTTAATAATTTATAAAGGAAAATATATTTCCACATGTTCTAGAATTAAGACATTTTTAACAAGATATTGATGTTTATTGGAATATTTCAACTTATTTGTGCATTTTTTATTTTTGGTTTTGATCTTGTAGAAGAATAAACTAGTAAGGCAGCTGAGACACAGAAGATTAAGGTTCTAAGCAAGCTTGGGTAGAAAATCTGTGGAGAATTCATCTCCAATTAACCAGCAAAGTGCCAGACTGGCACCTGGCTAAAATGGAAGAGTGCCAAATGTGAACAAATGTGCTTAGAGTACAAGACTCCAAATTAGAGCTCTGGTGATGGCATAAAGGAGAGAGAGAGAGAGAGAGAGAGAGAGAGAGAGAGAGAGAGAGAGAGAGAGAGAGAGAGAGGGAGAGAGAGAGAGAGAGAGAGAGAGAGAGAGGGAAAGAGGGAGAGAGATTGTAAGTTTCATTGATAGCTAAGTATATATTCTAATTAGGGAATTTGAATGTGAACATAAACTACCAAAATTCTGAATATAATTCTGAAAAATGATAAACTGGTGTAGGGGACAGAGCTATGTCCTCAGGAGGCATTTCAAAATGTAATAATTTAAAGTGTAGTACTTTTATTTTTGCCCTTTGCTTTCAGTAGCAATAACCATCTGTTAATTTTTGTTTGTTTCTAGGCAAAGTTACAGAAAGGGAGACATTGCACACTGCATTAATAGGACTAAAACTAAAATTGCTTGAAGAAGAATGGACATGGACATGTCTCTTTGCCCACTTGTTCGACACAGCAAGTTAGAAGTACGTGAAGCAGCTAATTTAGCATCTGTAACATTTAGTTACACTTCAATACTGGACCATTATCTTGGCTCATCAAACCTCTGGTGAAAATGCACATCTGTTCCCCACCTCATCTCTAAGACACAACTCATTTCATACCTAAAAAACTCTATGGAAGATGAGTTATAAGTAATTTTTATGAGGGTGCATTGGATATGCTTAAGTTACTTTAGGATCTGTTACAACCAAATGCTTGGTTGACTCCCTAACTCATTTGCTGAGAGATTTGCTAGAATGCTGAGGAATAAAAACACAAAAAAATGCACAAGCTTGATGAAAGTTTCAAAGGCATTTCAAGCATCTTTAAACAAATGAACCAAAAAGTCAAAAATCACAAAGATATGTGAAAAATGTATTCTCCTTCAGACATCCTACATTAGCTTCATAGATGATACATTGATGTTATATTTTTAGATAGAATATATATTTCTAAAGTTAAGTTCTAAGTCATGCATAAACATTTTTCCAGAACCAGCAAGCCTTTGGGTATCAACACTGTATATTAGGAGATAGAGACTTTATTTTTTTTAACAATAATTGTGTGTGTGTGTGTATGTGTGTACGTATGTGTGCATATGTGCTGGTCTTGGGGCTTGAATTCAGCACTTGGAAACTGCCCCTGAATATTTTGCTCAAGTCAAGCTAGGGCTCTACCACTTTACTCACAGCTCCACTTCTGTGTTTTTGTTAGTGAATTGGAGATAAGTATCTCATGGACTTTCCTGCCCAGGTTGGTTTCAAAATGTAGTCCTTAGATCTCAGCCTCCTGACTAGCTTGTATTACAGGTATGAGCCACCAGTACCATTGCTCCATTTGTTAGGAAATGGAAAGACTTGGAAAAAATTATATTAATTGAAGTAAGTCAGGCCCAAAGAAACATAAGGTTTCCCTTATTTGCAATAACTAGTATATGTCTGAGACAAGCAGAAATGGCCAAATAAGTTGATGTTAAGTGGGACTCAAATATTTTTTCTTTCTTGCTATTGTGTCTAACATATTTATAAGATATTTGTTGCTTTGTATGTCCCTCCTCCACGGTATAACCCCTATTTTCACTGTATTTGATGGTGCTATAATTGGGGGAGGGGAAGAGAAAAAACAAATTGTTTAAATAGGGATACAAATGGACCCATTGCAACAATGAGATGTATAAGACATTATGTCGAAAATGAACTTTACAAGTTTGGTGCCGGGGAGGGGGGGCGAGGGAGAAGGGAGATGGAAAGGTATGGGAAGGGGAAACAAAGGAGGAGGCAACAATGCTTGATAAGAAATGCACTCATTACCTTGCCATGTAATTGTAACCCCTCTGTACAGTACTTTCACAATAAAAAAAGAATATTTTAATTGAATGTGATGGGGTGCTCATAGATAGACATAGCTAATACCCCCTCTAGCCTGGGAAAGAATAACAATGACTTTTCTCTCCTCTTCTCCTCACATCCTGACCTGCTTGCTTCTTTTATACCTGGCTCTGGGGGTAAGCTTATGGGTCCCTCTTTGGCTGCTGTTGTGATTTAGTCTCATCCCTCTAAGTTCTCTCTCCACACAATTCCTGCTTCTCTTGGCTATGCTACTGGATCCTGTATGCTTTTGGAAAGCAAGCAGGAAATAATAAGTAAGGACCATGACAAATAATTTTTTAAAGTCCTTCCAGATTCCATTATAAGAGTAATTGGAACTCTAATGCATCGTGTTCTTACATACCTGCCTACAATGAAGGAACTAAGTAACTTCTCCTTCTCTCTAACTTACAGGGAATACCACTGAGGATTCAAGGAGGAAGGAATATCTATCTATCTATCTATCTGTCTATCTATCTATCTATCTATCTATCTATCTATCTATCTATCTATCTATCTATCTATCTATCTATCTATCTATCTATCTATCTATCTATCTATGTATTTCTTTAAACACAGACTTTCTGCAGACTATTGTACTTAAGGGAAAAATCTTCCTTTCTGATGAATTCTAGACTATGATGTTTCTTCCTGTGTTTCACACCGAGTTGGTAATGTTGAGAATTTCCTCCCGAGACCCTTTCCCCATTGTACTAGTGTACATGTGCCTTCTTCAACAGCTTTGGCTCAAAGTAACTTTGGTCTATGTTCAAAAACAAAATCAAATTAAAAGAGATTAATTACAAAAATATGAATTGCAAATATGCTATGACTTTAAAACATGCCCTTTGGGTTCCTTGGCATTCCAGGAGAGAATTCCATTCCAGTGTTTGCTCTAATGGAGAACCTAGAAGGATTACAGTTTTTGATACTGAATGGGGAATGGGCAGGCCCTTCAGCAGGCATGCTTTCTATCAACTTATCAAACCAAAATGATTCTTATCATGGCCTATATCAAAATGGAGCATATAGAAACTGAAATGAACATGATAATAAGCTATTCCTTTATTATACAAAAAGAATGAATATTTGATTACTACATTTAGATTTCATGCTTAGAATGGACTGACTGAAAATATTGAATAGACATCCTGGACCCCATCAGATACATGATTCTTCTCTGACCTGTCTCTCTCTCTCTCTCTCTCTCTCTCTCTCTGTCTCTGTCTCTCTCTCTCTGTGTCACACACCCCCCCCCCCCACACACACCCACACACACACCACATCAGTGCATTGCTAGCTGATCTCAATCTATCTGCTCCTTTTTAAAGACCAGGATTATTAATTTGAAGTGACTTTGGTTATTAAAAACTTTTTTAGAATGATTCACTTAACCATATAAACATAATAACTAGCCAATTCTGCAATGTAAATCATACTATTATTGTTTTATTTTGTGCACTGAAGTAGAAATCAGAATGTTTGCATTTGGAACACCCATATTTTAGCTTTAACTCTTCTTCCATAAATTCGGGCTGTGTTCATATTTTTTTCTGAAATGAGATGGAATATAAATAACTAATTAATACAAATTTTCCTGGGTGCCTGGAGAATTAATTCAATCCTCTCCAAACTGAGTTTATTATTTATGAAGTAGGAATAATAATAATTTTGTCTCCCAAAATTGTGTTGAGGATATAATGAAGTAACAGATGCTGGGGAAATTATAACCTACACTGTGTAGTATTGTGGTCACCATACTTTTATCTTTGTTGGGAATCCTCTCCCTCCCAAATGCTGAAAATACATAACCTATTTAAGGATGTTCTGAACAATAGGTCTTGAGAGAAAGTAAAATAAAAAGAGTAATACTGAGCAGGAGAAAATGAATAGTGATGCTGTTGTAATTAAGATAGCAGCCGATTACATGTGGACAGTGGATGATGTTTTAAAGTTGCCTTGAAATGAAATAAGAGGGCCATACCGTTATATTCCAGAATCAGGCCATCATGAAATATGTTGCCCTTTGGAAACAGGGGTAATGGATGAGGTATCTCCTCTGAGCAAATACAAATTCCTAGAGAAAGACTCAGCTGTAATGCCTCAGTGGTTCTCAGGGCCAGAAGCTGAGGGACAGAGAGGCAGGGTCCTGAGGGAGGAACTTGTTATTGTGCCTTTGCATGCATCATAGTGCATGGCTCATTCCCACTCGATGTTGGAGAACTCTTCTAGAATTCTAGAATTCTCTTACTGTACAAATTTACGAAAGGTTAGGTAGGGGGATATGCTATAACCTTAGATACCTTATCTGGCCTCAAATGTAAGCCCAAAACCTCTTTCTTCTCTATGACTATCTCTTTATATCTGCAGCTAACACCTTTACTGATGTCTATTGATATGGAGTATGCCAGCCCATCTTTGAGGGTTCTTTTCTCAGGGTATGGTTACTGCTCTTGCTAATCATGTATGTGTGTGTGTGTGTGTGTGTGTGTGTGTGTGTGTGTGTGTGTGTGTGTGTTTCAATCAGAGAAGTGGGTATCAATAGGCATTCCAGTAGATTAGGTATCAAATGTACTATTCCTTGCATCTATTCTGTAAGTTTGGCCTTGATGATCAGACTTGATTACATCTGTCAGAATGGTGATTTTTAAAAAAATATTAGTAAGTTTTTTTATTGTGAAAATACTGTACCAGAAGTGATTCTTTTTCTTGCCTATTTGGTTCTTGGGGTACAAGAAACTCCTACTGAATGGGCAAAAGCTATAGTTTATAATTTCTTGAAACTCTTTCAATGTTTCCTGATAAGTTCAGGGCTACACATCTATGGAACTTAGAGTTACAGACAAAGCACAACATCTCCCATGACATTCCTGAGAATGATGATAATAGGGTGATTTCTGCTTCTAAACTGCTTTCTCTTGATCCATGATTTTCTGGAGTTGTATACAGCATGGAAACAATCATCTAGTCTATAACTGATAGCTCTATGTCTTGTAGGGCTTATCATCTTTAGGTCGGTACTGATACTCTGCAGTTGTATTTTAAAGACCATATATTCTTGGCTATACAGTATAGACCAGTGAATCTCTTGGCTATATGCCAACCCCCTAAGTGGTTCTCTTAGATCTGGTGAGTGAGCCAGATACTCTTAGGAAAGCAAACATCTACTAAATGATTGTATTGATCACATTTAAGATGAATTGCTGTTCAATGTATTGTTTTCCAACAAAGGGTTGGTGGCTTCTAGGATAGTGCCTTATTGGGGACTGATAATTTGCCTCTGTCACATGAAATTTGGATAATAAATAATAAATAGAAGCTCGTGCTTTCAAATTTACATATGGCCTTTATCCTGTAGAGATAATGAACTCTTCATGAACCCATTGTACCTGAACTGTTTGGCTGATGAGTGACAGCTGGCCACTTTCATTGTATGTACTTAGGGTTTATTGCTTTTTGTGTGGTGAATGATTAGTTCACATTAACATGTGATACAAAGCAATACATATATCATATCCACTTTCATATTTCTCTTCTCAGTATTTCTGTTTTCCCAGTCTCTAGCCTTCAATCCTACCTTCCCAGTTATTTTCCAGGAATTTATATATAGTTTGACCCAAGGCAGCCTCCTTTTTTCACAGCCAGTGAAAGTTCAAGAGCATGGTTCGGTCTTTGTGCATCTCTGCTACTTTCTAGGACTACACTTGAGTTGGGGCTGTATAGCAGCAACAGTCTGTACTTAGCTCATAAAATATACTGTACCAATCCACTCAAGAACATGCACCAGCATTTTACTTTCTTCATAGCTAGTTACAAGTGCCTCAACCCCTTTTATGGTCAAGAGGAGATTCATAGTAGCAGATGACACTGGAATCTGGGCCACCTGCACATGCATGTGTAAAGTGTGTTTATGCCCAACTTAATCTGTTGTAAGATGGTTTAAGGTTAGGGCTACCTAACCTGATGGTTAGTCTGACACAGCCTACCATGAAGGGTAGTTCTGGCTCTGTGATCACTTAGCATTCCATGGTTAGGAACTTTATCCTTTTTAGAGCATGTTTCCCATCCAGACCAGGGGTCTATGTTGTGGTCATCCCACTAACAAATTCTTCAAAATCATCTTTTTTTTTTTTTTTTTTTTTTAACCACAGACTCTCACAGCACAGGCAGGCCAATATGATGTACCAGTAATAAGGCAATATGAATTTCATCAGTTTATACTTGCAATAGAGAACTTTCTTAATTTGGGCTCCACCCAAAGTTTTCTGTGACCCGATTCTGTGGCCCAGTGTAAGTGTTCTACATAACCCAATGAGATCTACTAGGTGAGAAGTACAAGATACAAGGCTGTATACCTTTCTTTGCAGGGGCAAAGGATCAGTCTGTGGGGCTGATCCAGGGATCAGCTGGGGCAGAGCCAATCCCTGGCTCAGACTATAGAATGCCCAAAGCCTTCAGTGATGTAGTAGGTTACTAACCATTGTGGGTTTTATATCCTTACCTCTTTACCTTTATATCCTTATCTTATCAAGGTTTCCACAATACTTGCTGATTCTTGCTCAGCTGGTCCATTGAACATGATGTCATTAATACAGTGGCCCAATTAGATTTTATATGGAATGCTCACATGATCCAGGTCACTTCAGATTCTTGGAGACAGGCAGAGTTAAATAGCTTTGGGCTATAAACATAGATGTGAGCAGTTGTTTATTTGAAGTGAATGAGAGCTGTATCTGATCCTTCTCTCAGATGGAGATTGATGGCTGCAGGACATGGACTCAGGGCCTTATTAATTTACTTTAGCAACTAGACCACATCTGGAGCAATGAATGGCTATCATGGGGACTAATAACTGGTTGTTGAGGTTTTCATTGTCTACTGTTATCTCCTATGATGTGTGTTGTTTAAGTTCTAGACTCATAAATTCAATGAAGCTGCCATAGGTACCTTCACCTTTGCTTCCCCCATGCTTTAAGGGTAGCATTAATCTCTTTCACTTCTCTGAGATGTGATAAGGTTTTTGACTTATTATCTTGGCTAGGTACTTTCGCCACTATCATGCATATTACCCTACAAGCTCCTATGGGGGTTCTGCCAACTACAAAGTACAGGTCTGTTCATTTTGATTATATATTTGAAGACTTGGAAAATTACAAAGGGAGAGAGCTGAAACTCGTGGAGCCACTGTGAAGCTGACCTGGGCCAGCACGCCATAGCTTCTCCTACACTGTTTACTCTGCCTCTGTTCCTCAGGATCAATTGTCTCCCTCATTTCTGTCAAGAAGCCTGGTCTGTATGATCATTGTTAGCCATTAGCCCTGTCCTGGAGTGATACCTTGGATGCCTTGATGGGTGGACTGTCTTCCAAGGCTCTTGCAGTAAGGTAGTATTTTTTTTCTGTGCTTTTAAGAAATTAATGTCAAATAATTGTACAAGGATCTCTCGTTTCTACATGTCCATGTAAGCATACAGACGCACCCCTTCCATTGCTTGTGGGTTTTTCAGCTCTCTAGCATATTCACATTAGAAAGCTCACTTTTGTGAGCTGCTACCCTTAATCTGAAATTGGTAGTGGATCACCTCCAACCTATTCCTTCCTCTACCACAGAAGATAACACAAAATATAGGGATTTTTTCCCCCTTGCCTTCTAGAGCCATCCTAACCTGTGTTAGCAGAGTCTTTATCCAGGGACTGTCTTTGTGAGAGAGTCTCCTTATTAAACTTGATGCTCTGTTTTCCTCCACTCAGCAACCTCACAGCACCCATCCCCATAAAATGATTTAGGCTCCTATGTTTTGAACTAGAGCCTTCTATCACTACTTCAGCATTTAGTCTTTTTCCTTATTTAGAAAGATCTATTTAGGGTAGGATGCTATGCTGTCATCAGACAAGAGGGAACATCAGCCTTTAATGGCAAAGTGTTGGATAGTTTGACAAATGCAGTGGTTTCAGAGGATCTGTGTTTTAACGATTTTTGAGTAAACAGATTCTGATGTCCCAGTCTAAAATCTAGACTCCTTCTCATTGACTTTGGCTGTGTCAGACTCATGGTATTGAGATCTGAACTTTCCTTGAGATCTAGTATCTCTAGCATTATGGTTGTCTCAGCTTGCTCCATTCCTTGGTCACAGAAGAGGTAAATCTATGTCTATTACCACCAACGAGGTTCTCTGAGTTTCATACTTTGCGCTAAATTGGTGATTAAATATCTGTAGCCGTTTGTCTTTCCCCAGTGCATTAATAGCACTAGAAACAACCATCAGATACCATTATCTGTAGATACTCATGACGTATTTACCTGGCAGTGCCTTCTCTTGGTCTGGTATCTCACCTCAGTTCACATGGGTGAAAGTTTTAACAAGTGTATCATCCCAGCATGTGGTGTACGGTCCACATTCCACCCACTACCTGACATGGCATCTTCATGGCCAGCTTGCTGGTGGGTGATTTAGAACTAAAATTCTAATTTTGGAGTCTGCTTCTTCAGACCATTAGAAGCACCATTTATTTTTGTTCAGGTTTCCTGGGAAACAAACTCTGAGAAAGAGATTCGTGTATAGGAAAATTTCTGGAGCATGCTCTCTCTCTCCACACTCATGAAAGAATTGGGTATAGGCAGAAGTAGTAGTGAGAGTTCTGAATAGTTCTTCAGAAATGTCCCAATGTGGGGCATTGAGACAAGGCTGTGTCATGAAGGAAGCATGATTCTAGGCAAGAAAACACCCATTGGATGAAGGCAATTTCCAGTAGCTATGGGGAATAGTTACAAGCTATGCACAGTCAACAGATGAACCACCCCCAGCATTTGGGAAAAAAAATGCCTTGCATGTAGAGGAACAACATAGCATGTGCTTCAGCCTTCAAAGCCAGTAATGTAATACCACTTAGTAATTTTTTTTTAATAAATAAAATGTAATAATGGAGGGAGAGGTGACATTTTTCAAAAAGAAATGTATTTATTACCTGCCTTACGTAACTGTAACCCCTCTGTACATCACCTTTACCACAACAATAAAAAAGTAAAAAAAATATGGTACACGTAATTCAGAGAGTAGGGTATTTATGGTATTTAGCATAAAATGAGAGCATTTAATAAAATATATTCTTTAAATTTAGATTACCCCTTAGAAACCGTCTTATATCCCTAATAAACCATCTTATATCCCAATAAGTTTGTGAATAATTAAAAAAATGCAATAATTTTAAATAAAGGAGAATTATCTTAAAAATGTAATCACTGACAAGCAAGTATGTCCATATACCAGGTTGGAATGGACTAGTTAAAATAAATGTTCAACTAACTTCAGGCTGGAGCATGGTTTGGTAAGATGGTTGCAAAAACAGTCACTTCAGTAGAGCAAAGAGATGTGTAGATGCTTCATTTAACACAGTGAGATACAAACCTCAGGGCTGGGCATGGGACTTAGCATCTGTAAGACCCTGCATTCAAGCCCCAGAACTAGGATAAAAAACACAGCCAAAGCAGGTCATGTTCTTCTCTTTCTTTCTAGGAGTTAGAGAGAAGAGAGTGAAAAATAGGTACAATAGAGAAGATATATTGCTTGCTGAATATCTGGTGAAGTGACTTTTGATTTGCTCAAATCACCTGCTTTTTCATTATTACAGATATTGTTTGGCTGTGATATGAATATTTTCTGGGGGGGGGAATACTTTCGTTTTTGCCAGTTTTGAATGTTTAGCATTTCTGCAGATTGGAATATATTTTCTGGATATTTGTGTTTGCCAAACATTTGGTACCTCTAAGAAAGGATTATTGGTTTCTCTACTCTTAACATATATAAAATTACTATCTCCCTTAATAAATAGAGTTTATCAGCAAAGTAAATAAATGAAATATACTGTCTTGGAAACAAGGTGCTAGTATTAACTTGGAAGTGGATTGACTCTGGCCTCATTGTTTTGGTCCTGTTGGAATCAACTTCGCTTGATTTCTTATTTCAACAAATATTGAAACAACAATCACTGTAGATGTGCTTGGTGAAGATTACTTCTTAAATTCCTGTCTGACTAGAGTGAACAAAATTTGGAAATCTTAGTGCAGCTGAGGCTTTTTTTTTTTTTTTTTTACAATTTTAGATGTGTTTTTCTCAAAATATTCAAGCATTCATTCAGGGAGCCAACTTTTGACAATCTTTTCTACCATAATTCGATGTTTCTTTGGTGAGGGATCTGACATTTTCTCATAGCTCTTGTATAATACTGACAGTGTGCTTTTAATTATCAGAGAAGCCACAGGCAATGAAATGTAATTATAATGCAATGAATTACAGGCCCTTAGACCATTTCACCTTTGTCCTCTGGTGAAGATTGTAGTTTCAGCATCAAAGTATCTAATGCTCATTTCTAATCTCCCTATTTGGAGGAAGTGAAGAGAAAATCTGACTGAGAAATTACCTGTTGTGTTATCACAAGATGAATCTTTGAAACTGACATTTAGTGTATAAGATGTGATGGGTAGAGTTATCCTGCTTACTTCAAGGTATAGCTACCTGCAGAGAAAAAAAAACTGTCTGCCTAGCTTGTAAAGAAGCAATGTTTTATATTAAAAAAGAGAAAGTTTAGGAAGAAAGATATGTGTTCTTGTATATAGTTTTAAGTAAACCTATGTATTTTTTTGGCTACAGTTGAATTGATATCAATGGTGACTATGTTGTTGTAGCCATATGCTTTTGTGTAACATTCCACTAAATACATCTTTTAGACATACGTAAGAGTTTAAAGGGCCAATATTTTAAATTACCGAAAAAGACCATTATAAAGTATGGCTTCCTCTTAAGTGGGGAGTTTCTGGAAATTGTGGGTTTTCTTATCTTCTGTAGATAAGTCTCATTTGGCAGGCTTTGGTGAGTAGAATTAAGCAGATACTAAAGCTAATTAACTGCCAAATTACTTCATAAACTAACTCATTCTCCTCTTGATTATTCTGTAGCCACTAATCCATTCTTAAAGGATTAAATTTCATTATCTTATATTTTCTGAAAAAAGCATTTAGAAGATCTTGACTTTGCAAGGGCATTAAATTGTTTGCATATTCATAGCACTTGTTATGTTTTAGCCCTTCACCTTCATGTCTGGACACAAACTTTGGTGTATAATAACAAAATGAGCTTGTCCTGGAACAAAAACAAGACCAAAGAACAAGAGAATAGACTTGAAGATCCAGAAATAAACCCATATGCTTACAACTACCTGATACTTGGCAAAGAGGCTAAAAATATATATTGGAAAAAAGATAACCTCTTCAACAAATGGTGCTGGGTAAAGTGGACATTCATATATAGACTGAAACTGGATCTCTAATTGTTACCTGGAAGTAATACCAATTCAAAATGGATCAAAGACCTCAATGTAAGATCTGAAACCTTAAAAGTACTACAGGAAAGAGTAGGGAAAAGATTAGAAAAGATAGGAAGGATCATCCTGGATAGAATTCTAGGACTTCAACAAATAGAGAATTTAAGTCTATGATTCCCTCAAGCTAAAAAGCTTATGCACAGTGAAGGGCACTGTTACTAAACTAAAAAGACAGTCTAGAATGGGAGAAGATTTCTGCTAGCTCTATGTCTGACATGGGTCTGAAAATAGGAATATACAAGGAGCTTAAAACATAAACCCCCTTTAGCTGGTGCTTGCTCATGCCTGTAATCCTAGCTACTCAGGAGGATGAGATCTGAGGATCATGGTTTGAAGCCAGCTCTAGGCAGAAAAGTCTGTGAGACTCTTATTTCCCATTAATTGCAGAAAAAGCCAGAAGTAGAGGTGTAGCTGAAATGGTAGAATGCTAGCATTGAGCAACAGAAGCTCAGGGATAGTGCCAAAACCCTGAGTTCAAGCCAGGACCAGCTCACCCCCCTACACACACCCCAAAGAATCACTATCTAAATTAATGCATTAGGCAAAGAAGCTAAAAACACACTTCTCAGAAGTATAAAGGGCCAATAAATACATGAAGACATACTCAACATCCCTCATCATAAAAGAAATGCAAATTAAAACATTGAGATTCCATCTCTTTATAATCAAGAATGGGCATCATCAAGAATACAGACAAAAACAAATTGGTGAGGTTGTGGGAAGAGGAAATCCTAATATAATGTTGTTGAGAATGTAAATTAGTACAATCAGCATGAATATCCATAGTCAATATCAGAATCCTCCTTCTTCCCAAACTTCCTAAATACAGTATTACCCTATGATTCAATGATACCACTCTTAGGTATTTGTATGAAAAGTTGAAAGACAAGATACAACAAAGCTGTCTGCATACTCATTGTATGTATGTATGTATGTACATTGTAGAACAGTTTATGACCACTCAGTTATGGAAACAATCCAGATGCCTTACAAACAATGAATTGATCAAGAAAATGTGATACACACATGCACATACACACACAATGAAATGTAGTCATCCATTTGAAGAGTGAAATTATGTCATACACAGGGAAAAGGAAGGATCTGGAAGAAAACATACTAATTGAAGTAAGCCAGAGTCAGAAAAAGGATATATGTTTTTTTCTCATATGTGGATCATAGATGTAAATGCATACAATGTATATATATATATATACAAATGCACACATATATATGATTAAGAGGACTAAAGTATATGAAGAAATGAAACTTCATTTTAACAAAGTGTCAGGAAGCTAAAACAGGTCTTGAAAGTGGGGGAGGGAGGGAATTAGGGAGGAGTAGATGAATGGAAAATGGAAGGATTGACAAATCCACTCATAAAATTTAATGTATGAGTTTGGAAAAGGGAGTGGGGAATGATCTGACTAGTAGGGGAAGAGGTAGGTAAGTGGGACAAAATGATGAAGAAATGACTCTGATCAAGATGCATTGCATAAATAAATGGACATGTTGAATCATATTGTCCTTATACAACCATTTGACAATTTAAGAAGTGCTTTGGTGTGAGAGGTGAGTGCCAGAAAATAGTTTGGATGATTTAATAGAGTTTCTTAATTACATTAATTGAATAGGTTCATTGGAGAAATAGTAAAAAAGATAAACAAAATAGAGAACAGCTTCCCTTATCCAGTAGATCCTTGAAAAGAAAGGTAATTCTAATCATATACACAGTACAATGATTCTTTTCCTATACAGTTTAGTTTATAAATTAGGAATGGTTCTTTCTGGCACAAGATCTTGGCATCACCAGGATGTAATTTTCTGTTTATGTCTGTTATCTACAACTTTGTGAATTTTTCGTTTTAGTTAGGTGCATATCACATACTAAGGTCCAGCAAAATTAGTACAGATGCATTTTTCATCTTTACAATGTCATGGATAAAAGATCTCACCACAGACCTTAGTAATTCAGCAATATGATATTTTTTTCTTGTCAGGACATTTCACCTCTTCCCTTGTTATTATTAGGGCTATTTTCAAATACAATACAGGCTACTGAAATAGAAGCTAGTTGACCAGACTATAGTAGATAAGAGGAGAGGGATATGAGGTTTAAGAGGAAGAAGAGAATCACCTAACAATGTTTACTTGGTGGTGTAGAAATCTTCTTGTTAGCTTACCTCAAGAAATAATTTAAAAACAAAAAAGCAATGTATTATCATTGTTTTGACATCTGATGCATTTTATCATAATTTTGAAGAGCTGCAAATAATTTTCAGAATGTTGTATATATAGATGATTTTAATAATGCTACATGTATCTACTATTTACTGTCTGCTTTAATTATATCTAATACATTTAAATATAGCTAATTATGTGAAGCACACTTAACAATATCTGAGCACTCATGTTTTTTCTTCAACAGTCAAATTTTCATCTTCTACTTTAAGTATATATTCCATTCTATTTTTCCCATAGAATTATTTTTCTCAAGGTTTTATGCTTGAGAACCTTAGAATCTTTGATTTCTTTGTAATTTTCTATAAAGAACATATATTTATATATGTGTGTGTGTGTGCCTGTGTGTATGTGTTTGTGCATATAAACTGAAATTAATTTTCCAGCGGGAATAGGGCTTTAACTATTAAAATTAATTTTTTCTTGATACAGTCATCATCAAATAAGTTTTATAACTGATTAAAGTTGCATAAATAACCAATTTTGCCAAATTATTACTAAAATTTTAAAGAGAAATACATCTCATTTAAGAATCTTTTTATTAATTACTTCATCAGAATACTGTTGTTTCTATAATATGTCAATTACTTAGTATGCTTTGCTGGAAAATATTTCCAGGGAACTATAACAAAAAAACATATAAAATGTTATATTATAGTTGTAATTCTAACATTGAATGCTACAAATGTTATAAGTTGAAGAGCAGTTTCTCAGAGGGAGAAGAAAGATTATTTTTCTCTGTGTTTTCTTCTTATTAAACTATTTTCAGGGAAAGATCTTCCCTCTTTGGCTAGAGGGATTTCATTTAAAGAATTTGAAGATGGAGATTTCCACTTTGCAGTAGTCTCCTGAAAGTGTCTCACAGCTCTACAGGCATGATAGTAGGTGTGTCTGATATAGTGAACGAATCCAAGATGTTGCAGTCAGTTGGAACTATTGATTCTAATACCTAGGAAATTCCTTAAGTAATTCAAGCCTTAGTGTCTTCATCATAAAATGAGATAATTATTTGGTGGTTTAGTTTTGAAGATCAAATGAAGAACTGTGTATAAAACATGGTCTGACACACAGTAGTATGTGTGGATTCAATAGCCTCGTAGTGGGTATTATTGTTAAGGTTGTTCCCTACTGGAAGTTCACATTAAATGTAGCATGTGGTTATGCTAATCATCTTTCCAGTGTCCTCTTTTGCCCTGGGCAGTTCCACCTGGGGATATATTTCATCTCCATTTACCAGGACAGTTTTTAAATGATTGCCTTTTGATGGAAGTTTGGTTTTCCCTAAGATGTCTTCAAATTGTTCTTCCTTGTTGTGTGTTCTTGTTCAAGGCCCTCTTTGATCTACCTGGAAGCTGCAAAATTTTCTGCATTTTAAGGTTCAACCAATTTTGAACCTCCTCACCATCACAAATTGTAGTGGTACATTATATTATTTGGCTAGAATTTAGAAATGGTTAGAAAATTAGATTCTTTAACTTTAGCACTTAGGACTTAATATAATAGGACCCACTAGGTGACAGTTATGACCATGTCCCTTCTTCCTTAAAAAAAGCATTTCAGTATGTATTCCTAGGGAATGAAATAAAATATCAGCTCGTTTTATATGTTTTTATGTAATTTTTATGTTTTTGCTCAGACTGACCTCAAACTTGATATACCCCTGCCTCTGACTATTGAGGTGTGAGTATATCTGTGGATCTTGCTTCATGAATTATTCTTTCCAAGTAAGCAGATGAAAAAGAAATAATTAGATATATTAGTCTCAATCTTTGTTGAAAAATAACTACTAAGGCATTTTTCATCTCTACTTGTTTTTTCGTGTCTAGATTTTTAGCCTCATTTTAGCTGTATAGAAACTAACATACCTCTGATTTAGGAATACCTAAATGCTTTCAATATTTGGCATTGTTAGAATCACAGATGAAATGATCTTTCTGTTTCCATGAAAATCCTTATTTATATCATCATCTTTACTCTTGTTTTGAATAAAAGGCTTCTGATTTCCCTCCCTCCAGACACACCGTGTGCAAAATTGGGGCAAAAAGGACATTGGAAAGCCTAATGTGTCTCCACTTCATGTCACACAAACAAGTCTGCCAAAGAATGACACTCTTCAGTGGGACTCTCCGTGGTAGACCAGGAAAGTCATCTGCTCTTAAGGAAAAAGAATAGCTCATGAGCATCTCTAAGAAAGAAAAATTTGGCGGAATTTATATAAGCATCTATATCTGTTATGAACCTAACATCTTAAAAAATTTAAAGATGGACTCTGCAGAATTACATTTTCAGGGACATCAAAGAAAACACACATTCTGATTCTTGAAATAATCTATGTGAATCTATCATGTCTCCGACTTGCATACTGATTCCTCTTCTTTCACATTTGCTAGATGTATAGGTAATGTTTTCTTTCAAAATGCAGCACATTAAAGATGAAAATAATTACTATGAGAAATCCTTTCTTGGTGTCAGTAGGATTACAAGATTTCTATCTCCATGGTTTCTATTTCAATTTATCTTTTGAAATCAAATTAATTTTTTTCTTTCTTTGAAATGCCAGGCTCCATTTGTGCTAATAGTTTCTGACAGTTCTAGGCTTTCACCAAATCCTCAAAGTGAAAATGTGTTAGATAATTTTTTAGTTCATCATATTGTTATTGAAAAATGGAAAACAAAGACAAGACTACTTTTCTTTTTACATGAAAGTCTAACAGAGCATTGGCATTTCCTAGTAATGAGAATACAGTATCTTGTTTGTCAGTTTAATTAAGTTTATAAGATCTAACTCTAAATATATTTTTGTTATGCTGCAGAAGAAAAATTCAATTATTACTACAATCATATTGAAATCTTAAAACGAGTACTTAAATGTGAATGATCATAATCAACTATAAGCCTCTATTCTAAGAAAAGATTAGACAATATTTTTGCTCCTTAACCTAACAGACTTTTTACAGCTGTTCATTGTATTTGTGAAGATATTGATATATATGTGTAATTAATAATCCAAACCAATAATATAAATAGGAGTGACATATATACATGTGTGTGTGCACATTTACCTGAGTTTACCTGACTGCCTTACATACTTACATGCTATTTTTAATTTGTTATCTGTGTTAGTTGAAGAAAGATAAATTGTTAGTAAATCATAAAAGACGTCTAATTTTGCAATGCAGTCAGCACTATTTAAATGATTTATAGTTTGTTTGGTTGATACCTTGTACTGACCCACACATCAGAAACATTTTGGGGCTTGGAGACTTTAGCTGAATTAAGGTAGTCAAAATATCTTTCCTCTTTTTTTTCCTCTGGCCTACGCTTCTCATCTTGCTGCCAAACTGGCACAAGAGGAACTAGTTTTGACCCAGATAGCAAGTCTCTTCGTAAAGGATGCGGAAAGCTTCCTAAATACAGAGCCTAAGTTTAGGTATTAAGCTTTTACTGAAGTTCTCCGTCTATTTATCTTTGAGTTTAAGAAAGTGGGACAACTGCCGATCACTCGTTCAGCTACTTCTGGAAACATGTGAGATTCTGTAATGGATGCCCAGTGTATTAGATAGAAATGTATGTTTTTGCTTGTTTCAATCAATACTTCAGTGCTAAACTGTCCAAGGCTTTCTCAGATATTTAAATAAATATAGGAGTGATCCTATAACATACCCCCCCAAAAAAGGCAAATTAAAGTCTAAAACAGTTAAAGCTGAAAGAACTGAAGATCAAATTTTCTTGCCCATGTGAGTTAAAATTCTAAAGAAATGAAAGTTTCATGCTTTCTGGTTTCTTATTTGATGAGTCTTAGTTGTGGCATTTGTGATGGCTGGAGGACTTAATATTCTTTTAGTGTTTGTAGGTCAGACTACTTTCCATTTAATTCCCCTTTTAGAACCTCAGAAACAGAATTGACTTCTCTCCCTTCTATCCCCTTTAAAGAAATCAAAGGTTCAATAGGCTAGAAGGTTTTGTCATTCGTACAGCACAATGAACAGGATTGCCAGAATTCCAGTTGCCTGGGGCTGGTTGGCCCCCTGAGCTGTGTGAGAAGAGTTATGCTCACCTTGATTTTTCCTCTGACAGGTGATACAGAGTCCAGTCTCTGTTAGGCGTTAAGTATTCCTAGTGAACTCCTATTGAGAGCTGTATCCACAAATCCATACTTTTTGATACCAAATAGCCTCTGTGTTCCCTCCTTATCAAGCGGAAAGTCTCGTGGAGAGTTGGGGAATGGGGGATGGGGGACGTGTGTGGACTTCCTCATTGGAATTCAGAGCTACACCCCAAAACCAGAATGCCTTGTGTGATGTTGGTAGGTTCAAAAGTCAGACCTTCACTCTTCCCATTGATTCTTAGACTACCTAAATATTTCCTTTGTGCATTGGTTTCCTCTACCTTAATCCTCATCATGGAAATATATCCCTAGTTTTTAATTGGTGGAGAACAAGAAATTAAATAGCCATTATAACACTGCCTCTCTTCTCCTCAAAAATTTAGAAAATAAAACATTCAGTCTCAGAATTACCCAGTTTCTAAAACAGTTTAAAACTATTTCACTACAAAGACTCAACGGTACAAAAAGGAAATGAAAGTTTGTTTTTATCTTTTTATCAGGTGCCGCTCATTTATGTCAATTTTTAAGACTTCATGATCTGCTAACCCAAACAGGTGTAAGGGATCTATGTTTAGGGAATTAACTATCAAACACAATAGCTTCTATATTTGTCAGGTGAGGTGGTTTAGGGGAGGAAATAGATCTTGTTTTGGTCTTATTGCCTACTGTAGAACTGTAGAATGGTCATGCTGTCATTATTGATTTTCTTATCGAGAAATATTTCTACTATACTCAAAACTTAAACATTTCTCTTTCACCCAATAGCACTAAGATTCTGGTGGTCTAGTTCTGCACTGGATGTAATGGCATCACTTCTACATTTTCCTGTGAGCAGACATTTTTAGTCCTGGGCTAATTGCTTAAGGCCATAGCCTCTTGTCTAAGTGTTTTGGTTTGGGCAACCTGAGTTCTAGGCCCTGTTTTCTGCTGGTTCTCATTCCTACGCTAGATGGACAATCGCCTGAACTGCCTGAACTGCAGCTCAGTTGGTTCCCTAAAAGCCTGTGTGGGCAAGACGTGGGTGAGGGCTGGGTATGTGTGTTGTGTTGTTCAGGAAACATTGCCTTGCCTCTGTTTCTGAAGGTCATATAACTGTGTGTAAGTACTCTATTGTTCTTCATCGCTTTCTGAATGTGTTGTGTCTTCATATTTCATTTTTATTAGTTCTTCCCATATTTCTCCTTGTCATTTTTCTTGGGCTAGTCTAATTTTTAAAAATAAATGTAGTATAAACATTGTTCCGTTTTCATATTACCTTTCTTTTACATTTATTGTTGCTTTCTGGTCTAGGAATTTGTTTTTCTTGAATTCTTCAAGTTTGGTTCCTGCAATCATTCGTAACAAGAGAGATGAAATGGGAAGTTCTGTGTCTCCTAAAAGCAAACGTGTCTATCCTCACCATGTGGGTTTGGTAAAACTGCTGGAAGATGAGCTCCCATCACACCAGTATCTAAGTCAACCTTGGACTCCATCCTGTGACTTTCTTTTACTCCTGCCTTTTTTCAATGCCTTTTGTTATAGTTCTAATTTCCTCATCTTTCTCATGCATGTTCACAAAGAAAAGGCTCTTATCATTTGTAGGCACATCTAGTAGTTCTTTGAACATTTTGATGTTGGTCTATCCCGTGGTCTCCTTTCAAATTCCCTTCATTTTCTGTAGCTCATTCTTGAACTCTCACAAGTTTGTGGAGATATGTGATCAATCATCTGTTTGCTGACATCCTATGGAGTATTCCCTGCCATATATCTTTGAGGCCTTAGTCACCACATCTGATCTAGAAACAACTAAAACATCTTCTCCTTTGTTGATAGTATCTTTTGATACTATCAAGTCCCCTGGCCTTACCTTCACCGTCTCACTTTTCTTCTAGCATCTGTCCAGAATGTCTTTCCTTTATTCCAAGGAAATATCTTTTTCCCCCACAACCAACTTCTCCTTTTTTCTCCTTCCTTTTTTTTCAAACATGTTATTTTATAGTAAAGGTGCTGTACAGAGAGGTTACAGTTACATGAGTAAGGCAAGGAGTGCATTTCTTGTCTAGCATTGCTATCCCTTCCCTTGTTCTCCCACTATCCCTTCCCTCCCCCACCTTCCTTACTCCTCCCCTCCCCCCTGAAGTTGCAAAGTTCATTTCCAATATACTGTCCTGTGGGTATCATTAGTGCAATGGGTCATCCTGTGTCCTTGTTTCAGCATTTTGTTATTCCCCTTCCTCTCCCCAGATTAGACATATGAATATACAAGATGCAGGGTACCAAAATCAAGTACAGTGACAACAGGGGATTTACCATAGGGGGAAGAACATACAAAGGAAACAAAAAAAAAATCACATAGTGCATCTGTGTCCATATCTTAGGGTTCATTTCACTTAGCATCATCTTACATGGTCATATGTACATAGCTTTTGAGCTTTTCTGTATGTCTGCTGAAATTACCATAGACATATACTAATTATTGCAAATGAGGGGAATCATGGGACCTATATTTTTTGGGTCTGGCTTACTTCACTTAATATGATTTTTTCAAAGTCTTTCCATTTCCTAACAAATGGAGCGGTGCCATTCTTTCTGATGGAAGCACAGAATTCCATTATATATCTATATCTATATATTTATATCTATATCTATATCACATTTTCTTGATCCATTTTTCTACAAGGGGCATCTGGGTTGTTTCCATATCTTAGCTATGGTAAATAATGCTACAGTAAATATAGTTGTGCTGGTAGCTTGACTTTGTTTGTGATTATTGGGGTAAATGCCCAGAAGTGAGATTGCTGGGTCATAGGGGAGCTCTATGTGTAGTCTTTTGAGGAATCTCCTTCCTCTCTTTTCAATCTCTGCCATTCCTGCTATGACAATAAGACTAAAAACCTGTCACTCCAATTGTTCCTCAGTTTCTTAGGTGACATGACTTCAAAGAAACAGAGCAGTTGATGTCTACAATCTTTCTTAATTGCGTTTTAAGTCCCGTGGATCCTCAGTAATGTTGTCTTTCCCGCTAAAAGGTGATATATTCATTTAAGAGCTGTTAATATTTTTATCAATATAATCTGCCCAGTGTGAAGTGACAGATTTAGTCTCTGACAGCTAAGACTAGAACAAAATGTATGCAGTTAACACATTCTATAGTCAATATAAGTGGTGTCTGGTAGTGTGTGTGTGTGTGTGTGTGTGTGTGTGTGTTGCTCCTAGGGCTTGAAATCAGGGCTTGAGCACCATCCCTGAGGTTTTTTTGCTCAAGGCTACTTCTCTGCCACTTGAACTACAGCTGCACTTCTGCTTTTTGGTGATTAATTGGAGATAACAGTGTCATGGACTTTCCTGCCTGAGCTGGCTTCAAATCTCAATCCTCAGATTTCAGCCTCTTGAGTAGTTAGGATTATAGATGTGATCCATCAGTTCCTGGAAAATGTATGTCTAGCAACAATTTTTTTAATTGTAAAGGTGATGTACAGATGGGTTACAGTTACATAGTAAGCTAATGAGTACATTTCTTTTTGAGCAGTGTTACCCACTCTATCATTTTCTGCTTTCTCTTTCCTGTCCCCTGGCTCCCCTCCCCTGCCAAGTTGTAAAGTTTATTTCCAACATAGTGTCTAGTGAGTATCACTGTTGCATTGGTTCATCCTGTGTCCCTCCATTTCTGTGATTCCCCTTCCATTCCACAAATCAGATAAACTTATATACAAGGCAAAGGGTATAGACATCAAAAACAGTGAAAATAGGGCATCAACCAAAGGAAAATAAAGAAAAAAAAACCCTTTAAACAGTACATTATAAAAACCTCTTGTTTCCATTTCTTGGAGTCATTTTGATAAGCTTCATTTTATATGGCCATATGCACCTAGCTATTGAGCTATTGTGATCCTCTGTTAAGAATATCATAGACATATTCTAGTTATTACAATAAGAGAAAACATGCAGTCTGTTTCTTTGGGGCTGGCTTCTCTCACACAATATAATTTTTTCCAGGTAACTCTTTAAGTGCCTATGCTTAAACCAGATGAATCAAGGAGGACAGCGTATTTTGGCTCTTTTGGTTAGTTCAGAGCAAACATGAAAGGACATAAAGCAATGATAGTTGGGACATGTAACTTGTCATACTAAGGTATAATACTACCAAAATTTGCTTATGGTCAAATAGAACCTAACATGAAATTTATTATTTTAATCTTTTTATTTTGGGGTTGTGAGGTTTGAAGTCAGAGCCTGCATACTGTCCCTGAGCTCTTTTTGTTCAAGGCTAGCTCTCTACTACTTTGAGCCACAGCTCTACTTCACTTTTTTTAAATTTTATTTTATTGTAAGGGTGATGTACAGAGGGGTTACAGTCACATAAGTAAGGTAATGAGTCCATTTCTTGTCAAACATTGTTACCCACTCTCTCGTCTTGTTTTCTCCTACTTCCCCTCCCTCCTACCATCCCCAAGTTGTAAAATTCATTGCCAACATTGTGTCTTGTGAGTATTGCTTTTGCATTGGTTCACTCTTTGTCCTTTATCTCAACATTTTGTTATTCTCCTTCCCCTTACCAAATCAGATAAAATGTATATACAAGAGACACAGGGTACCAGAATCAGAGACACTGACAACCGGGGATAAACTGAAGGGGGGAAAAATGAAGGTAAAAAGAAATAACTAAAAAAAAAGAAATAACTTTACACAGAACATTAAAAAAAACAAAATTAAAATCCTTGTTTTCATATCTTGGAGTTCATTTTGATTAGCATCATTTAACATGGTCATATGTATATAGCTGTTGAGCTATTGTGATCCTCTGCTAGACCTCTCCTAGACAGAAATTATTACAATTGAGGGAAACCATGGAGTGTATGTTTCTTTGGGCCTGGCTTATTTAATATGATTTTTTTCCCCCAAGTCTTTCTATTTCCTTATGAATGGGGTGATATCATTTTTTCTGACAAAAGCGAATTCCAGTGGTGTGTGTGTGTGTGTGTGTGTGTGTGTGTGTGTTTTGCATCACATTTTCTTGATCCATTCATCTACTGAGGGCATCTGGGCAGATTCCAAATGTTAGCTATGGTAAATAATGCTTTAATTGGAGATAAGAGTATCATGGGGATTTTCTGCTCTGGCTGGCTTCAAAACCCAATCGGATCTCAGGTTACAGATGTGAGTCACTGGCACTCAGCCATTTTAACTTTTAATCATGTAGTTCACATTGTTGTAAAGGCATCCAAACTGTTCATCTCTAGAATATCATCATTATACCAACCTGAAGCTCTGGACCCATAGAAAATTCCTCCTCCTCCTCCTCCTCCTCCTCCTCCCCCTCCTCCTCCTCCTCCTCCCCCTCCCCCTCCTCCTTCTCCTCCTCCCCCTCCCCCTCCTCCTCCTCCTCCTTCTCCTCCTTCCTCCTCCTCCTCCTCCTCCTCCTCCTCTCCCCCTCCCCCCCTCCTCCCCCTCCCCTCTCCTTCTTCTTTCTTCCTCTTTTTTTTTTTTTTATTTTATTTTATTTTATTTGAACACATACTGTACAGAGGGGTTACAATTACATGGGCAGGAAAATGCATACATTTCTTACCAAGCATTGCAGCCTCCTCCTTTGTTTACCCTTTACCTCCCTTCCCAGCCTCCCCCCTCCCCCCCACCCAATCATACCCCCCCTCCCTCCCCCCCACCGACATTGTAAAGCTGGTTTTGACATGACATTTTGTACTTCTCATTGTTGCAATGAGAACATTGCATTGTTGCAATGTTCCTCTTCTTCTTCTTCTGAAGAATAGATAACATTTCCCCTTCTTCTTCGAATATGTGAATATTCCATTCTTTCAAGTTGCTCATTTTTGACCAAGTTACTATTTAACTATGGAACTCCACAGAGCACCAAGTAATATCCCTTGCTATACTTCCAAATTAGGCGCTGTTTAGGGGCTACTAAGGCTTCCCACCAGAGGCCTGCTGCACTAGGTACTTGTCCCTGATCAGGACTTGCTTCAGCTTGCTTCTCTTGGAAACCTCCCCTGTCCCTCCTTAATGTGGTTTGGATGTTTGGACCCCAAGTACAGCTGCTCATTTGAAAGTATTTTTGTTTGGCCTAGTTCTCTTCAGAACTTGAACCTGAATTTTCTTTCTGCATTATAGTATTTGTATACTAGCTTCTTTAAGAGAATTCATTTGTAATAAGATATCAAGGCAGTTGTGACATTTTATGCTTTATCTTATATGTTAAATTACAAATAAGAGAAGCAGAAAAATTCAGTTCAAAATATGAACAATACATAAGGAAAAAAACAACTCTTTCTGAATATTTTCAGGAAATTTGTTAGTTGAAAAGCCTAAAAGTAACTTCTTTGATGGTTTTTGAATTTTTCCTATATTAGGTCTAGAGTAAAATATTACCTTCATATGTAAGGAATTCTCATATTTACAGTGATCCATTTCACAACCTCCAATGTTGTTCCATTTAAATTTCCCTGAATGATGCTTTAGACCTGTGGGCTGTTTTATATTACCCAGAAGTTGTGGAGAGTTGTGTTGAGCGACTTCCTGGTTTTGTTACAGACCTTGTACCTCCAGCCACTTCCATTTACATAGGTTCAGGTTCTGCTTTTTCTAGTACTGGGAATAAGTGTCCTTAGTAAAGAAAAATGAAGAGATTCAAACCTATCAGATCAACATTTTTGTCCTTTCTATTCTGATTTTATTACCTTATCCTAAGACCAGGAAGTTTTTTTTCCTTTACGCATAATTCCCCATTTTAAACTCTGTTTCAAGAAAAGGAAAATGTTTCTCATTTCACCTTCTAATGCACTGATTCCTTCTTGCGTTTAATTTCTGGCCCTCAGCTTCTGATTTTCTGTGTTTGGGCGGGTTTATTTCTGTAAGAATTATTCAAAAGTGGAGCCAGCCTGAGAATTAACCCCCTGGTGGTTTGAATACTAAATTTGACACATCTTGAAAAACTGATTTGGGAGGAAGGGCCTTTAATTCAATGTCCTACATTCTACAGTGTTTGACTAGAGAGTATGGAAGAGACGAGTTAGTCCAGAGAAGCGTGACAACAACAAATGTCTGCCTTCTAAAGTATGCATATCCCTTGTCTGCTTTATTTTATTTTTATTGTAGCCTGAGAAAATGGACAGACACTCTTTCTGTGCAATACAATGAAAACTTAGTGTTTCAGTAATATTCTATTTTGAGATTTAGTATGATTGAATTTTCCCTGTAAAGGCACACATTTTACTATTCATTAACTGAGTACATGCTTACTTACAACTTCTATGGGTGGATACTGTGCAATGGGATTGCACATCAGTTTTCTTCCTTCAGAATTTTTAATTAGGGTAGGCAAAATATACTTTCTATTTTGCGTTGGCCTACAGTTATATTCCTTTCGGTCAATGCAGTTATTCAAAGCCTCAGTGGCTGAATATATAACATTTCCCCTCCTTCAGCCCTCTACAGCTTACCAACTTTAGCCTTCACTTTAAAATTCTGTTTAATAGCTATACTGAGTCTTGGCTTTCTATTTTTAAATATGCTAGTGTTGACACTATATTTCCGTGCCCCGAATGTTGCTGAGGAGGAACACTATTTCAACCATAGAAGAGTCATGTCTACATTGTATTCTAAGCTGAACTCTTTTCCACTGGGGATAAAGATGAAAAATAGGATTCATCTTCTGTAATATCATCACACAACCAGTTTTTATAGTAACCTGGAGGGTTTTGCCTATCTTTTTATTTATTCATTCATTCAATAAATATTTATGGGATGTTAACTTGTGCCAGACATTTTTCTAGGCACTGGGATACAGCAATAACTAAATTCCTATAGTGTGGAATTCCTACTTGTATTCTAAGCCAGTGGTTCTTTAATGTTGGTGAATGTTAGAATCATCTGGACAGAAGTGGAAACTCTCTATGCCAATTAAATCAGAATCTCCAAAGACAGACATAGGAAATTAGTTTTGTTTTTCAAAGTGTCTCATATGATAGCAAAATATATCCAGGTATGAGAACTACTAATCTATAGCCAGAGCTTTCACATGTGTTAGAATGACCAAGAGGACTTGTTAAAACTCAGAATAATTTCCCATTTAGTAGTTTGTAGTTCAGTCTGGGAGTTTTCACTTTTAACAAATTCTGTGGTGGTATGGCTGCTGCTGATTTGTGGACAAAACTTTTGAGAATAACTGCTATGGAAGCTTGACATTTAATGCGGAGCAATAGATTTTCAGTATGGGCTTTGCCTAGGAGCTTGTTAGCAACGCAGAATCCCACGCCTACCCTAGAGGTAAGCAGTCAAGTCTGTAGTTTAACAAGACCTCCAAGTGATTCAAATAGATGCTGAAGTTTGCAGAGATGTGCTCCAGCAGGCTGTTTCATGTGTATACCCTGTAGAATAATCTTTACTGTGAAATATATTGTGTTTAAGTAAATAATACCCAATTACAGTGTGCATATGTATGAAGACTCCACAAGGAATCCCACTCAAAGCTCTTGGTCAATAGAGGGCAGAGAACATGGAGAAAGAGGACGATTGAGAAGATTATCCTGATTTAAATATAATATGTGCAGATCTGAAATACTATGGTGATATATTTGGTACAATTACTTTAATCTATATAAATACCATGGTGAATTGCCTTGGTACAATTAATATAAACTAAAAATAAAGAACAACAGGAAAATAAAATAGAGTCTGTTGGGGGGCAGGTACCAGTCAAGGGCAAATGGAGAAAGTAAATAAGGGTGTATATGATTGATATACATTCTATGTGTACATGAAAATAGAACAATGAAAACTGTGGAAGTTGTTGTAAGAAGTTGGATGGGAGAAGGGGAAGTGATAGAGAATGAGATATTTGGGATGCATTGTATATTTTGTGGATAAAACATTAAAATATATTTTATTTAAATAAATGGATACCACAGACATTCTGGAAACAAACAAGGGTACCAGTGGCTTAGAATGAGATAATCTGTTCTTATGCCTTTTCTATTACAAAGAGCAGACAGAGCCAGGCAGTGGTGTCTCATGCCTGGAGACTAAGATCTATGATTACAGTTTGAAGCCAACCTAGGCAGACAAATAGAAGCAGAGATGTGGCTCAAATAGTAGAGTGCCAGCCTATTACTGTGTGCTCAAGTGAGAGAACAGAGGTCCTGAGTTCAAGCCCAAGTACCAGCACCAAAGAAGAAAAAAATATACAAGCTGGTAAATAAACTGGCAAAATAAGGAAAGAGACTTTTGTCCCCTTTTCTTATTGTAGAAAACATGCTCATTTTGCTCCTTGGAATAGGCCAAAATTTTCTTAATAAAGACCTAGAAACACAACAAATCAAAGAAAGGTTGTACAAATGGGATTGCATGAAGTTGCAGAGCTTCTACACGCTCTACATAGCTAGCAAGATCAATAGAAAGCCCACAGATTGGGAGAAGACCTTAACTAGCCATAGTTAAGGTTCTCATATCTAAAATATACTTAGAACTCGAAAAACTACATCCCCCTACAACAAATCCTCAAAGAAACAACTGCTCGATAAATAAGTGGGCTGAAGACTTAAAGAGAAACCACTCTGAAGAGGAAATAAGAATGGCCAGTAGACACATGAAGAAATGCTCTCTAGCCATAAAAGAAAGGCAAATCAAAACAACATTGAGATTCTACCTCACCTCAGTTAGAATGACTAGAATCAAAAAATCTAATAACAACAGATGCTGGAGGGGATGTGGCCAAAAGGGAACCCTACTGCATTGTTTGTGGGAGTGTAAACTTGTTCAATCACTTTGGAAAGCAGTATGGAAGTTCCTCAAAAGACTCCACATAGAACTCCCCTATGACTCAGCAATCCCACTTTTGGGCATTTGCCCAAATGATCACAAACAGGGCTATACTAAAGCTACCAGCACAACTATGTTTATTGCAGCACTATTTACCATAGCTAAGATACGGAACCAATCCTGATGCCCCTCAGTAGATGAATGGATCAAGAAAATGTGATATATGTATATATATATATATAAATTCTATGCCTCCATCAGAAAGAATGACATCACTCCATTTGTTAGGAAATGAAAAGACTTGGAAAAAATTATATTAAGTGAAGTAAGCCAGCTCAAAGAAACATAGGTCCCATGGTTTCCCTTATTTGCAATAACTAGTATATGTCTAGGACAAGCAGAAAAGCTCAAAAACTATGCACAAATGACCATATAAGATGATGTTGAGTGAAATGAACCCCAAGATAGGGACACAAGTAGTTTTTCCTTTCTTGCTATTTTTTAATCTATTTATAATGTACTATGTGATTTTTTTGTTTCTTTGGTATGTTCTTTCTCCATGGTATAACCCTTGCTTTCACTGTATTTGATCCTGGTGCTTTGCATCTTGTATATACATTTTTTCTCATTTGGGGAGGTAAGTAAGGTAAATAACAAAATGCTGAAACAAAGATATAGGTTGACCCATTGTAACAATGAGATGTACAAGAGACTATGTTGAAAATGAACTTTACAACTTTTGGCAGGGGAGGGAGGAGTAGTAGGGGAAAAGCAAAGGAAGAGGTAATAATGCTTGATAGGAAATGTACTCATTACCTAACTCATGTAACTGTAACCCCTCTATACAGTATTTTTACACATTTTTATATTAAAACAAAGTAAAAAAGAAAACATAGTCCATTTCATATTCTTTTTGGAATGTAAGGAAAGCTTTATGAACAAAGACCATCTTTCCCAAGACTTGAGAATCATCTCTGAAATGTCCCCTTTTCTCTGTGTATGTTGAGGGTGGAATGAATGGGGGTGGGGCCTTACATCTAAAATATACTTAGAGCTCAAAAAATTAAATTCCCCAAAATAAATGCTTAAAGACTCAACAACCCACTCAATAAATGGGCTAAAGGATTAGAGAGACTTCTCAGAGGAATAAAAAAGAATAGCCAATAGACACATGAGGAAGTGTTCAACTCTCTGGCCATAAAATAAATGCAAATCAAAACAGCACTGACATACCACTTCACTCCAGTTATAATGACCATTATTAAGAAAACAAATAATCACAGATATTGGCAGAGTTGTGGCTAAAAGGGAATGTTACTACACTGTTGGTGAGAATGTAAGCTTGTTCAATCATTCTGAAAAGCAGTGTGGAAGTTCCTCAAAAGACTAAATATAGAGCTTCCATGTGACTAGGAATTATACTCTTGGTTGTTTATTCAATGGACCACAAATCAGGTCACACTAAAGCCACCAGCACACCCTTTTTTATTGGATAATTGTTTACCATAGCCAATTGTTTACCATACCACATAGTATATATGCTATATATAGAATATATACTATCTATCTATCTATCGAGATACAATGGAATTGTACTCATCCATGAGAAAGAATGATATTGTACCATTTGTAAGAAAATGGAAAGATTTGGAAAAAAATCATAATAAGCAGAGTAAGCCAGAGCCAAAGAAACATAGTCTGCGTCGTTTCCCTCAGTTGTGGTTGATAGAATGTACCTATAAACCTACAAGTAAACACACTGAATGACTAGAATAAATAAATAACATTAGGACATGATAAATTATATAGGACCCTAGTCATTAACATACAGAGGCCAAAGAAACTATACATAAGAGTGGTGGACAAAAGCTCAATAGCTATGGACAGATGATCATATAAAACAATATTTTATGATATGAACTCAAAGAAAAGGAAACAAGAGACACTCTTTAGTTGCCATTGTTTATATTTTTGTTTTCCTTTCCTTTTGTTTTGTTAGTCAGTTTGTTTGTATTTGGGAGGGCAAGGGAGGACACATAAAAGGTGGAACAAGGTTGAACAAAAACAACAGTGATACTCACTAGACTTGCTTATAGACGCTATGTGGGAAATGAACTGGATATCTTATGGCTGGGGATTGGAGGGAAAGACTGGGAAAGAGGGATGGAAGGGGAGACATGGTTAAAAAGAATTGTACTGATTGTACCTGATTCTTGTGTAAGTGTAACCCCTCTGGATATCAACTATACAAAAGCAATTTTAAAAAAGAAAAAATGTAAAAGCAAGGAGGCAGTCCCAGGAAGACAGCTCATTTGCAGCTATTTGGGGGCACAGATATGAGCTTCAGTAGACATGACGTTTAAATAAAGAATAGGCCAGAGGGGAGAAGTATACATTGTTAGACAAATGAAGAGGAAAAGCAGGTGTGGGTGACTGATACATTTCTGTAGATTTTCTTGACTAGTGGGCCTGTGTCTAGTCCACATGTACCTGGATAAACAGAACGTAACTATACACTTACTTTCTTATCATAATATTATGAGGATATTTCTGTAGAAGGGGGGCAAGGAAGGGCACATCTTTATTTCAGTGCATGTAATGGCCATCTTTAATTGGGTATTGATAGTACTAGACTATAATAATAAAAATGTCTTAAAAGGATAGAATGAAGGAGCTGCAGAACAGAATGTCTTAGGAAGCTTGAGTTGAATAAGATGCTGGAATGGAGAGAAAGGGAAAAGACAGCAGGGGGAAGGTAATATCGAAGCAAAGGGAAGGAAAATGTCTTCTCCACTGTTGGTGAATAGAAATAGATTACCAACTCTCCCCCCTCTAGCTTTGTACCCATCAACAAATCATTGACCTCTGGAAACATCAGCTGTAGAATGAGAATCATAAAAATAATAACACTGATGTAATAGGAGTTCTGTGAAGCTTTAAGTAGATAATGATCAAACCTAGCTTACCATGATGCCTGATAGAAAATGAAGTCTTTAATGTTGGTACAGTACAGTACAGTACATTTTGGTTCATTAGCTTTCTAGACTCTCCCAAATTAAGGGTTTTACTCTCATGTTTTTATGCCATGAATTCATATTTTGATGTTTTATTTTCTGGGTTTTAATAAAATGCTCCCCAGAGAAAACTGTCAATACTTCTGAATACCTTGGGGTTTTCAGTTAAAATTTTCAGTGCATCTTAAATAAATGAGATGCTTCATTACCAGAGCGTATGTTGTTGACTATAGTCAATACTTTCATACATTAACATAGCAAAGTGGTAATTGAGTCCAACAGTTATTCAAACTATCCAATGTTTCACTGATTTAAATTGCTTCCAGGCTTTGTGTATGGGCACTCTTGCTTACTAAGATGTTTGAATACCAATTGTGAACAATTTATTGAGTGCCAATTATCAAGGGAGTATAGTACTAGATGCTTTTAAGAAAGTAGAGTTGAAGTGGGTTGAAAACATGTGATGTTTCTAATACTTTGTCATCATCTTTAGCATTTATTATCTCATTTGACTCAGAACATTTTATAAGTGTATCACATCTTATAGGTTTTTCTTATATAGGTAGAGATTAAGTTGCCTATGAGTAGCAAATTGAAGCAATCAAGTATGTTTGTTGCTTAGTTTATTCTGAAGACCAGATCTTTATAAAAAATGACTATATTGTTATTATAAAGGTGAGGTGCAGAGGGATTATAATTACCTGAGTCTGGTAATGAGTACGTTTCCTTTCACACAGTGTCATCTGTTCTGTTCTCTCCCTCCCAGTCCCTTCCTCCCATCCTCGCCCATGAGTTGTATAGTCCACTTTCATCCATGTCCAGCGAGCGCCACTGTTGCAGGTTTTCACCCTTTTCAGGGAGATAATACATATTTGTTTCGTAACAGAACAAAGTAAAACTTCTTAATTAATAAAATTATGAGCTTTAAATAATAATAGATATGGAAGACAGGACAAACCTCAAGTAGCTTACAAAATCTAAGGGTATGTGTTCATATCTCAGCTCTGCCACTTACTATCTTCACAGTCTTAGATTAGATTACTTAACCTTAGGTGAGCTTTAACTCCTTAAAAATCTTGTGAAGATATAATTTTGATATAGTGAGGCCATGTCAAAATTGAAATGTACAAACATTAGAGCATTCCATTGAATACACGTTACTCATCTGATGTTTATAAAATGATGTGTCAATTTTTGAGCCTTTTCATGATTTTGGTTATATCACAATTAAGTATTTAAGAAGGCCTTATACTCTGAGAGTGGGTTAGAATAAATACTTTTACACAGAATGGAGTGCCATGAAGCATTTATGACATGCTGCCGACTTATTTTAAAGAACATTGTTTATTCTATTATTTTTGTAAGTCCATATAATTGCATATCACATTATAATTTTGCTATACCTCATTTATTATTCTTTAAAACCATGTCTTTCTCTTCTTTTTCTCTGGCTTCTAGGAGATAATAGTTAAGATCTTCAACATGCCAAGTGCTTTATGAAAGGATCTTTCTTGTTAGATTTGCAAATCCTTATAATGAAGTTTTATTCTTGTCTTTTACTTGGGTACTTTAGTTGCCAGAAACAAGTTACCATATGTCTGAAAGATCTGATTAGGGAATGTTCTGATAATTGCTTTTGACTTACCTGAAGATGTATAATTAACATCAATTCAATTTTGGGGGGGGGGATTTGAACATCCTTAAGGTTTATCATTTTGAAAATAATGTTCTAATCCCATGAACACATTTGAAGAGCTCATCTGACATTCTTCTTATGTCTTTTCTCATTGAGTTGCACAATATAGTCTTCCTTCTTAAGGGGCTAAGTTCTACATTGTCTAAATATCTGGCACCTATGGAAGTCTGAACTGATGATTAATAGGTGAGCATCATTTAAAAAACTGTATAGCTGGAGGCAGAAAAGAAAGCACTGATGGGTTCATTAAGCAATTCAATCCCAAACTATAAAAAGTTAAGTTTAATCCTGCCCGAAGCCTGGTGGATTCTGTCATAAACACTTTTTCATAAACCTTTCACTTAAACCTGGTCTTACAGTTTTATTAACCTAACAATAATTCAAAGTGACACCCCATATAGCAATATAAATCTATAAGATGATATCATAAAACTGAAACCATTTCCAAACCATAGATAATTATGTAAAAATTGAAGTTTCTAGCTAGGTGTGTTTTTCCAAATTGCTTCTTCTGGTTTGGTTAATAGATATATGGACTATAACACTATGTTAAAGAATCTGAAGGAAAAGAAAAAATTCCAACAGCCACTGTTGAAAAGTAATGGGGTTTGGAAAACTTTATTTGTGAAACTTGGAGCAGTTTACTAAACATCTACCTTTATGGGTCTCATCTTTTCTAGGGGCATTCCTCTACTGTGTTGCTATGTATAGTTTTTAGGTATTGGATTTAATGGCTTATTGATATGCCCTAGATGTGCTCAGGGGTGGTGTGCAACAGTGTACATTTTCAGAAACTCTAAGTCCCAGCTATTACTTTTCTTTTAGTTCTTAGTCTAAGAGCTAGATGAATTCTCAAATTAGATCATGACAAGCTTAACCTTAGGAATGCTGTAATATTCCAATCCTGTTATTTGGAGCATAAGGACACATTTTTATTTCATGTGGGGAAGAGAGGGACATTTCCAAGAATAAGCTTAGAAGGAATCCATCACAGCTAGAGGGTTTGTTCTCATCTGCCTGCTGTAGTCATTCAATAGCAGCAATCTGCTCTCAAATAAAGGTAAGCCTTACGGGAATGTTCAAATATCTCTCACTGAGACTATGGGACAGTTAGGTTTTTATAAGACAGGTGTTGGAGAATTATCTGAAGCCATGGGGATTTTATTTTCTGCATGTGCTTTACAGCTCTAGATTGACTGCCTATGAGAAAAAAAGGACCACTTTGATGTGACACGGGAGTTATATACTATGCCTTAACACATCACAATGGTAACTCAGTAAGATATATCTGTCATTATTTCTAGAGGATTTTCTCCCCTGGTAGATTTTGAACTCTTTTCTAGTGCTTAGTATGGTGCTTGGCTCATCCTAGGAGCTCATTTAGCATTTGTTGGATGATTTAATCACTTGGGTAGTACCTATACAATGGAGAGGAGAATACAGAATTTTGGATGTTAACGACTTCATTCACCAACAATTGCCATTCATTCTTCACTGGTTATTTTTGGGGACTGTGTAATGTGTGTGTGTGATGTCTATGTTTATGAGGTGTGGGTGTGAGAGAGGGGGGGTTGTGTTTGGGAGACACTTCTGTAACATTGGTAATGTCTGTTAGAAGTACATTAAAGGTAGAGATTCTACAGCCGGGCCACTGGTGGCTCATGACTAATACTAGCTACCCAAAAGGCTGAGATCTGAGGATTGTTGTTATAAGGAGCCCAGGCAAGAAAGTCTGTGAGTCTCTCGTCTCCAATTAACCAGCCAAAAGGGGGGGAAGTGGGGCCTGTGGCTAAAGTGGTAGAGCACTAGCCTTCAACAAAACAGCTCAAGGACAGAACCTAGGCTTTGAGTTCAAAGCCTATGCCTGGCACACATACACACACAAGTAGAGAATTTTAATAAGGTTTAGCTTACATGAAAATTTAACATTAACTCCTACACTTTATTCATTCTTTATGAAGTTTGTCTTTTTCAAAACATAAAGGTTGTTTCCTTTAGTTCTCCAAACATAGGAAAACACAGTAGTAATGCAAACTGAAATTTTTGCAATTAGCTTTGCTCCTGATCTCCAACAAGGAAGAAAATGGAAATGGGGGTTAACGCTAATATCTACCAGTGGTGGTGAAAGTAGTGAGCTAGGAAAAACATGGGCAGGAAGGTGAGCCCTTGTCAGGAAGTTTCAGGAGTCAGGCAATTCCTTGCATCAAAAGGTCAGAATTAGAAACACGGTTCCAGTAGTCTCCAGACTTATTTCTCTTAGTTCAGGCTTGAGCAAATTAACTTCTCTCTGCACTGTCCCCACCGCAACTACCTTATTGCTGGAATTGCTTCCTTGATAGTTCCTCAATATTGATATTTAAATGGTAACAAAAAGCTGTCATCCAAAGGGACAAACTGTAGCCAGACTAGAAAGAGTTGAATCAGTCTCTTACTTCATTTGCTTTGCAATGATGGCAGCCTATGCCATGCTTGAGTGTTTTTTTAAATTTGTTTTTGTTTTTACCCCACTTAGAGCTTGAGATTTATTAGAATACATCTGACAATCATTATGTCAACCACAAACATTTTACCTGAACAATAAACATGTGAGTTTCCATGGGTGTTGACTGTATAAGCCTATTTTCTGTTGAATTATGTGACCCACTACCATTAAAGCAACTTTATAGGAAGTAAAAATATAAGCTAAGCATAGTGCAATAGTCCAATGAATATATGACCAACTCCCAAGCGACTAGGTAATTTTTTCCCTTTTCTACTAACGGTATGGTATGACCTTTTTTCTTTCAGCTTCCAGGTGACAAAAACTATTTTCTTTTTTACTTCACTTAATATATTTTTTGCAAGTCTTGCTATTTCTTTATGAATGGGGCAATGTCATTCTTTCTGATGGAAGCATAGAATTCCATTGTGTATATATACCACATTTTCTTGATCCATTCATCTACTGAGGGGCATTTGGGTTGATTCCATATCTTAGCTATGGTAAACTATGCTGCAATGAACATGGTTGTGCAGGTGTTAACTGTAGCCTGGTTTGTGGTCAATTGGATAATGCCAGAGAGTGAGATTGCTGGGTCATAGGGAAGCTCTGTGTTTAGACTTTTTATGAACCTCCATACTGTTTTCCAGACTGATTGAACAAGTTTGCATTGCTACCAACAGTGTAGTGACATTCCCTTTTGGTCACATCCCTACCAGCATCTGTTCATTTTCTTATTTATATTCATTCATCATATGTAAGACTCTTCAGATCAGTATTAAACTACTATTAAACAGAATCAAAACTTCATTTTTATAGTGAATTTTGGTATAAGTATAAAAGATAGCTTTTAATTATTTTATTCAAATAAACAGATTATAATTTACAATAATAAACCCATTTATTGAAGCAAACACCATGACTATTGATGGAATCCAGTCAATTGAATGCAAATAGCTCAATATTTGGAAAACTAATGATTAATGATAGACTGTTTTCCTATAAGCTTTGAAAAGAAAACGATTTGAGTGGTTTTGTATGGACTTGAAACATAATTCTGCAGCTTTGTATTTTGTTCTTCTCAGTGGGAAGGGGTTAGGAGAGAGAAAATAGATTCATCCTTAAGGCAAACAGAAGTCACCTTTCTCCTTTCCTTCTTTTGCTAATTAAGAGAAAAGAGAAAGTTAACAGCTGAACTATTCTTTAGACATTTTGAATCAAAAGGAACAAGTTGAAAGATCTTCCACTCAGAAATATAGTAGAAATTGAATAGTCTTTTTTTCATTGCTGCCTGTAGCTAAGAATACAAGAATTCTGATCTCCAGAATTTCTTACCTGTATTTCTATTGATGCTAAGGTAGAAAAGAACAATATTTCAAGGTAAAATATTAGACTTGGATTGCTGACAAAATTTAATATAGATAAATGTACTTAAATTATTAAGAAACATCTCCAAGGATCTTAATATACTACGTTTCTTCTTATTAGGTCATACATAATTGTAAAGATTGCTTGCTGTTGGTTTTCTAATAGTTTCATCTGTCACCCATCTTTTGAGAACAACAGAAAACTAAAAATGTTTAAGTTAAAACATTCGTATTTACTGATTAATTTATGCGCCATCTATTTCACTCTATTTGATGTACTGGCTGAAGAATTTTAACAAGTGAATAGAATCATGGACCCACTACAATAAGGATACAGAAAAGGCTCACTGGCCGAATAATTTCTTCCTGGTGTTCTTAGTTAATCCTTCCCCTCCTCACTCAATTTGGGATGATTTGTTCTCTAGTCATCCTATAGACTTAACAGGTACAGGATATAGTAGGAATGGAATCATGTTCTGTCTCTGAGTCTGGCTTCTATCATGTAATGCATTTCACATCTATGCTGATGTGTTTTTCTATAATTCGTTTCTTTTTACTGATGATATGTCAGTTTATCATTCTATTTATTTGTTGAAATACATTAGGTTTTTTCCTAGTTATTTTTTTCTTTTTTGTTGTTGTTGTTGTTGTCAGTGGTGGGGGCTTGAACTTAGGGCCTGGGCTCTGTCCCTAAGTCTCTTTGTGCCCAAGGCTAGTGCTCTTACCACTTGAACTATAGTACCACTTCCAATTTTTAGGTTGTTTATTGGAGATAAGAGTCCCATGGGGACTTTTCTGCCTGGGATGGCTTTGAACTGTGATCTTCAGATCTCAGTGACCTGTGTAGCTAGGATTACAGGTGTGAGCCAACAGCACCTGGCTAGGGTTTTCCTAGTTTTGAGAGGCAATGAATGAAATCACTATAAACCTTTGTGTACAAGTTTTGATGTGACTATCATTTTCATTTCTCTTGATTAAATACTTTGAAATCTTCTCTGTGTTATATGGTAATGTACTTTTAATTTTATAGGAAATTGACACTTTCTTAAAGTGGACTATTTTTCATTCTCTCTAACAATTCATAAGTATTCTATTTGCTTTCTCACTAACATTTGGTAAGCCTGGTGTATGTATGTATGTATGTGTATGGATATACGTATATATACATTTACATATGTATATATAAATTTACTGCATATAGCTATATATTAATTTTATATAAAATAAATTTTAATGTTCTATTAGATGGATAGTACATCCTTGTTTAAATTTGCATTTTTATTTCTTTTTTTTTTCTGGTCTTGGGGCTTGAACTCTGGGCCTGGGCGCTGTCCCTGCACTCTTCAGCTCAAGGCGAGCACTCTACTGCTTGAGCCACAGCGCCAATTCCGGTTTTCTAGTTGTTTATTGGAGATAAGAGTCTCTCGGACTTTCCTGCCTGGGCTGGCTTTCAACAGTGATCCTCAATCTTAGCCTCTGAATAGCTAGGATTACAGGCATGAGCCACCAGCACCCGGCTGCATTTTTCTAATGAAAAATAATGTTGAACTTCTTTCCATGTGCTTATTCATATCTTTTTCAACAGAAGTATCTGTTCAACTATTTTGAACACTTTTTTTTGTTGTTGTTGAGTTTAGAAAGCTTTGTATTCTGGATAAGTAATTTGTTAGCTATATGATTTGTGAATCCTTCATCCCAGTACCCTTGCTTATTTTTTTCAATTCCTTGAAGATGTAATTGACTGGGCAAAGTTTTGATTTTGATTAAGTTCATCTGAACACATTTTTCTTTTATGGATCATAATACTTTAATGTCATATTTAAGAATGTTTCTACCCCAATGTTGCAAAGAATTTTCTCCAGTGTTTTCTTCTGAAAGATCTATAGTTTTATGGTTTTTAAATTAAAAAGAAACATCTTCAAACAATTATAGAAAGGGACTTCAATTCAACTTGTCAATTTATGAGTATAATACATCTCAATCTACGTTATTCTAGTTTTAGGTTTTAAATTCAGGTCTTTGGTAAGGTTTAGGTTACATTTCAGGGGTTGAAATTCTCTTTGGCATTTGTAGGACTGTGATTTAAAAGGAAAATTCATTTTTTTTGAATTGTCTTTGTACTTTTGTCAAAATTCAATTACCTGTATTTCAGAGTTTTTGAATAAGTGCCTTTATATTTTAGTCATAGATTTTATTTATGATTGGTAGGAAAGAGGGACTATAGTGGCTTATTTCATATCAGCAAGCATTGAACTTCTAAAAATGGGTCAAGATCCTTTAGTTTTAAGATTATACTAACGTGTAATAGTATGTAATTTTAGGTATAGTAGCTCAGACTGAGGGTCATAGTTGAAACGAGTCACAGGCTGAAAGTTTGTTTGGAGGGTAATTTTGAATACAGTGTTCAGGGAACTTCCTTAAAGTGGAGACAAAGTTTATTTCTGTCAATGAAATATTCATGACTTAGATAACTCAATTTCATTCTCCAATTCTCTTTCAGTGATGCTACTCTTGATCCGTTTCGTGTGGGTGAGATCAACAGTGAAATTACAACTAGAAACATAAGTTGCATATGTCTATTAAATAGTTGTCATTTATGATAAATATCACCTCAGTTTAAAATGATAAATATCACCTTGGCTTATCTTATTCATTACTGTTTTTTGGGCTGTAGAGATATGTGGGAAATAGTTTCTGAGATGAAGGCTTCACTGTCTTGTAAGGGAATAGAAAATGTGTAAAAATATACACTTGTGAGGTTCAGTGGTCACAAAAGGAAATACAAAGCCACATAGGATAAAGGATACAGGTCAGAGAACAGGTGATACTTAAACCAAGAATTAAAGAAAGATTTCTCACCAAGTGGGGGAAAATGTGGTGTTAAAAAGGGCCATCTATAAAAAAACAACCTTTGTTGTGCAAACAAAACTATAATGCTAATGGCTTTGGGAGTTCCAAGAGTGCTCTCTGTATATTTCTTTAAACTATAATTTCTTGACAAGCATCATGTATTGGTGCCTTAAGATTTTATGCTATTTAGTGGTCAAGTCAGAGAAGAATAGCCTCTTAAAGAAAAACTCTTCTTTGAAGGAAATGTATTTCAGGCGAAGCACTTGCTACTATTTTAAAATTTTTTCTTTTAAGAATTGATCTGAGAAAGATCACCCAGGATAAAATACAGAAAGACCTCAGAAGAATGAACTTTTATCCCTACAGGCACATTTTTATTTTTTTGGTTCATTACATTCAATAATCCAGAATGGCTCTTTCGCAGTTGGATCTGATCATAATCAGGCAAAGAAGGAAATGTAATTTATAAATGCCACCCAACTTTAGGTGGAGCCCTGAGGTCTTTTATTGGAAATCTTGTTTTGAAGTTAATTGGAGAAAAGTATTGGACAAGGCAGTGGAGAAAGAATTAAGTTTCTATGAAAATTGGCACTGTAGACTTAGGTGAATCAGATGAGACCAAATCTATACAGTTTGCTTGCCACTTACTGTCTAATACAACTGTAGTGTTACCTCTTTTATTTGTAGCTGTGCCTGCTAGTGAGACTCTTTGTGTGGCTCTGTGGTCTCCTTTCTATCAGAATCTTTGATGCCTCCTGAATGGCCACAATTTCAGATAAAGCATTAAAAGTGATATTGAATCAATCATATTGCAATCATCTTCTCAATAGTGTCAGAGCAATCCATTTCCTGGGCAGAGCAGGATGGGGAAGGAATAATAAATTTGGGGTTGGGATACTGAAACATTATAATCACCTGTAGTACTCATAGCCACAAATCTCGAATTTTGCATTGAAATAACATTATTTTAAAAATTCTTAGTTGTAGAATTATAAGTCTTCAATTCTTTTTCCCATTTTTACCTAGCATAGCTACATCGTCAATACCACATAACAATCGGCTCAGAGCTTCTTAGCAACTCTCATCCCAACATACATTTCCTTTGTGTGTGTTGTCACCTTTGAACCAACAATGCCCTCAGCTAAAAATACACTCCCTGACTTTACTAGTCTCCTTGCCTGATAAATCTTCAATTCTTTTTTTTTTTTTGGGGGGGGGGGAATCCAGTTGTGAGGCCTGAACTCTGGGCCTGGGTACTATCCCTCAGCTCTTCAGCTCAAGGCTAGCGCTCTACCACTTGAGCCACAGAGCCACTTCCGGCTTTTTTCTTTTTGCTTATGTGGTGCTGAGGAATCGAACCCAGGGCCTCAGGCATGCAAGGCAAGCACTCCACCACTGAGCCACCCTCCCAGCTCTAAATCTTCAATTCTTCACGGCTCAGTTTAAATATTGTTTTGTCTGTAGGCACATTTTGGCTTTCCCAGAGGGAGTTAGTTACTTCTTTGTTATAAATATATAGCAATTTAGTCACACATCCATTATAGCTACTCTTAATTACATTTCTTTCATGCTTTCTTGGCCATGAAGTCTTTCAGGATCAAAAGTCTTTTATTTCCTATTGGATAGTGGAAGACTAAGAAAATATAAATTAAAGAATAATTTTCTTTGAATAAATAAATGAATATATACTTCATGAAGAATGAAGAAATAAAGTGTTTTATTTTGTATGGTATAGAATTTATATGTAGTGGTTTATATATGTGGTTGGTGTTTGCCCTTCCAGATACACATTGTTTTTGCCCAAGGAGGCTGAACTTTATAGATGGAGTCAATGTGCAATTTTGCTCTCCCCGACTTCTGTTGGCTTTTGCCAATAAGCTAGTGATATTAGCCTGAAGAGAGAATGGGTTTCCTTTTTGCAGTCTGTCCTTGAGTAGCTTAGGTCTCTCCATGAAATGCTGATATAATAACCACTCCTGAATTCAGTGTTGTCTCCTCTTTTTTTTTTTTTTTTTTTTTCTATTTCAGGTACAAAGAATTGGCAATGGTTCTTTACTGTTTCTAGACCCTGGTAAATGCATCATTTCTTATTATCTCCTTAACTTTAGTGTACCTTCATTGAATTCTCCTCAGTTTATCCAGTTTGAGTATATGAGTTAGTATAACCTGTAAGTCTGATGTTTGAAGATAAATGTTTTGTGAAATAATTGTGTTCAAAGTTTGGTGAGTTTGTGACAAAACAAAATGTGCTCTACATTTACATGTATAGGAAATATTGGGTTTGACATTTTTGGGGGGTTTTTTATTAGGGTATTTTGTAACTTTTAATAATTAAACATTTCTAAGCATGTGATATGGAATATGTGTTTCTAAAATATTTCATCATCTTTTTTTGATTATATCTTTTTTATTTTTTATTGTAAAGATACAGAGGGGTATTTCATCATCTTAAATTTGATTTTTTATTTCATTCTAAATTGCAATTATTCATTAGTGTATCTCAAAACTAGATGCATTTGCAAAGTTTCAAAAATGCTGCCTTGTCACTTAGAACAAAACATTGTGAATGCCAAATTAAACTTCTATTACCATTACTTTTCTTGTTTTTTATGAACATTTATTTCATTTGCATTGAAATACAGGATCTTAATTTATCATTTGGATATTGAATTTATTATCTTCTTTTTTCCTTAGGTGTAAACTACTTCTTACTATATTACTCTAAGACCAACCAAAATGATGACAAATAAGAATTATAGGGAGGTAAATATAGTGTCTCATAAGTTGTTTCTTTTTGAAAACAAAATAAATTGAGAACTATAAACTCCTTGTTAGCAGATGTGAATTGAGGGATTCTACTAATTTGTTTTAGTGTCAAGCTCATAATTATATATATCAAGACTGACAATATTTGCAAGGACATTTATTACTTAGATTTTTCTCAGCAGGAATTAAAAGCTCACCTATATAATGAAATACTTGCTCTTTTATAAAATAATTTATTCTTTAATGAGAGATGCTCATCAACAGTTAAATTAAAGATTCAGATCAAAGTAGCAAATTTCTCTGCATCAGTAATCTGTGTGGCTATTAGTGATATTAAGGTATTTAATGTGGAAACTTTACAAACTCAGAAATGAATTCCTTATTTATCAATATTACTTAAATAAACTTGCTTATGTGCTCAAAATTCCCACTTCAAAATTTCAATTTCTTTGATAGCTCTTGAAGTTGTTATGGTTATATTACATTTCTGAATTTCAATAGCCAGAATTTTGAAGAAACACTGGTTCTGACTATATTTATAAGCAATGATAGTTACAGATAATGTACCTATTATATTCATGCTCTAAAAAGTATTTATTTGAAGAACTCAATAGAGAAAGTATATATAAAGAGTTTACATATGTTTAAAAGGTATATATATATGTATATACACATACATACACACACATATATATATCTTTACATCTATATTTATATGTTTTCAGATAACTGGGAAGTTTGTTATTTGCATATATAAGAATGCATAAATATTTAAAATATAAAGTATATATACATACATTATAGAGTATATATACATACATATATACTTTATACATGTGTGTATGTCTATGTATACATATATACACACATGTATACAGTGTAGATAGATAGATAGATAGATAGATAGATAGATAGATAGATAGATAGATAGATAGATAGATAGATAGAGCTCCATTACCTGAAGATCATTTTGGAAACAGAGCTCCAAGCCTGAGGCTGCATTGTAGTCAGCCTCTTCCTCTCAGCTCACTGGGAGTTGGTTACCAAGTGAGACAGAGAGCTCTGAGCCAATGTCCCATGGATCACATGATTTTCTCAGGCTCCTCTGTCCTACAAGATGATTAACTATAGGGTAAAGTCTGCAAATATTGAGACTGGCAGGAACCCATTCCCCATAGCATAGTTAAATCAGGCAGAATAAAGGGGTTGACAAAGAAGAGCAAAGAAGATCATATTGAAAGGAAGATCAAATACACAGGCATATGACTTTCCACATCCAGGCAGCCTCTGTTCAGTGTCAAATCATTTGGGAAAGTCTACAAAAGGAAGGCTCTCCATTCCACACTATTCTGTAGCCTCATACTACTGGATAAATGCTTAAGCCCCAATGGCTTCCCTGTATTTTAGTCTTATCCCTTTTCCTCACTCTTATTCTTTTTTTTATGATTTACTCTTAGCCATAGCAATAAGGCGAGAGAAAGAAATAAAGAGATACAAATAAGAAAAGGATACTTTAAATGATCACTATTTGCAGATGATGCAGTCCTATACTTAAATGATCTGAAACACTCCACCAAAACACTTTTAGATGTCTTTAATAGTTCCAACAAAATAGCAAGATATAAAATCAACAAAACAAAATTTAGTACCTTTTCTACTTACTAACAATGAATAGCTTGAGAACAAAATCAGTAAAATAATTTCACTAATAATAGCCTCAAAAATGTAAATACTTAGAAGCAGACTTAACTAAGCAGGTGAAAGATATCTATAGTGAAAACTAAAATACATTGAATGAAGGAATTGAAGAAGACATTAAGAACAGAAAAGATGTTCCATGTTCATGAACTGGCAGAATTACTATTTTGAGAATACCAAGAACAATCTATTGATTCAATTCCATCTCCATCCAACTCCCAATGTAATTCCTCACAGAAATAGAAAAATCAATCTTAGAATTCATATGTAAGTACAAAAGACTTGGGATAGTCAAAGAAATCCTAAGTAAAAATAGCAAAGCTGGATCTATCACAATATCTGCTTTCAAATTATACTACAGAGCTATAATAACAAAAAAACAGCAAGACACTGACACAAAAACAGGCATGGAGCCGGGCACCGGTGGCTCACACCTGTAATCTTAGCTACCCAGGAGGCTGAGATCTGAGGATCACAGTTCAAAGCCAGCCCAGGCAGGAAAGTCCAATAAACCACTAGAAAATGGGAAGTGGGGCTGTGGCTCAAGCAGTAGAGCACTCGCCTTGAGCTGAGGAACTAAAGGATATCGCCTAAGCCCAGAGTTTAAGCCCCATGACTGACAAAAAAAAACCCGAAAAACAAAAAACAAAGCAAACAAACAAACAAAAAATACAGGCATGGAGTCCAATGGAATAGAAGTCTCAGAAATAAATTCACACAGGTGGACTTATTGATTTTTGATGAAAATGCCAAAAACATATGTTGGATAAAGGGCAGACTTTTCAACAAATGGTGTTAGAAAAACTAGGTATCTACAGGTAAAAGACCAAAACTTAGAACCCTCTCTTTCACCTTATAGAACAATAAATTCAAAATGGTTAGGGAATCTAATGTAACACGTGAAGCTTTGAATCTACTAGAGGAAAGTGAACACACTTGGAGATACAAGTAGTAACTTTTGTTATAAAGCTCTAATAGCTCAGGAAATGCTAAGAATTGACTAATGGGTTTGCATCAAATGTAAAATCTTCTTCACATAAAAATAAACAATTACCAGAGTCAAGAGACAGACTTCAGAATGAAAGAAAATCTTTGTCAACTATTTATCATACAAGGGATTACTATCCAAAACAGCTTAAATGCTAAACTTAAAAATATCTAAGTATTAATGGGCAAATGGATTAAACTGATTATTCCCCCCCCCAATATAAATGACTAAGAATGTTCAACATCCTTAGTCATAAAGAAAATGCAATCAAAATGGCACTGAGATTTCATCTCACCCCAGTTAGAATGGCTATAATAAAGTAAACAAGCAACAAATTCTAGCAAAGATGTGGAGGGTAGGGGGAATGTAAATTAGTGTATGGAAAACTATATGGAGGTTCCTCAAAAAACTAAAAGTAAAATTATTTTATGATTCTTTAATTACCAATCCTGGGCATATACCTGAAGGAATGTAAGTCAACATACAACTGGACATCTATATTTATTACAATATTACATACAAAAGCCGGTGCATAGAATCATCCTAGGTGACTCCCAATGAATGAAAAAACTTGATATGTATACAATTGAGTGTTATTCAGCCATAAAGAATAAATTATATCATTCCAGGAGAATAATTGAGGTGGAAATGATTATGTTAAGCACAATAAGCCTCTAAGAGACAAACAGTATATTTTCTCTCATATGTGAAATCTAGACCTTATATAATGAAAAAAATAACCTGAATGCAAAAGAGGGATTCTTTCTGAAAGGATCCAATAAGAAGACAAAAAAAGAGGATGATGAGGAGGTGTATGAAAGTTCATTACTATACATATATGAAAGTAAAATAATATAAAAAGGGTTAGTGGGAGAAGAAGGAATAATAAAAGGGTGAACAGTATTATTATCTACCCTAAATTCCCATGTATGGAGATAACACAGTGAAAACCTTTTATACAATTAATATACATTTATAGGAAAGCTCATTTAATAAGCTGTAATATCCAGATGGCTTCTCCTCTATCAATCAAATCACTAGCCAAATTGAGTTAGAATCAATATTTAATTCTATCCTGATTATTTATTTGGTATCATTTAAGCTGTTATAACCTCTAATGTTGTTTGAATGTCATATATGATACTTTCCTTTGAGATATGTACTATGAAATAAATCTAGTTCAGATTTTACACTAATTATCTGTATAATATATGGATAATGTCATAGTACAAATAATGACAAGAAAAAGTGTGCATATACATTTTTCCTGACTATTTTTCAGTCTGAAGTTGAATCTATGCATGCAGATTCTACAGATATAAATAGCAGATGCTAATTTCTGTCCCAAGAAATGTAGGCATGGTTGAAAATGGTGATGAGGAATACTTCTGCAGTCAGAACTTGCCTGCGAACCACTTGCAATTTAAAGAAGAAAATAATAAAATAGGCAGCCATACCAACTGGATAGAGTCATAGAATTTTGGAAGAAGAAAGTTGATCTTTAAGTGATTTTTTTGAGATAAAGACATTACACTAGAGACTCTTCTAGAAGGATTGAAGGAGTTCTCAACTTGTAACTACTGTTCCAGGTTGAAGCAGTGAAGTAATGCATATTTCCTCTTGGGAAGCTTTACTTTTTAAGATCTTCTCAAATTGGTCATGTATGACTTACACTAATTCCCCCATACATGGCTTAAAGTCAATAACTGGAAAAAAAGAATGCTATAATCATGCCACTGGTTATATGTCGATGAAACATCAAGGAGTAGTCACAAAGAGGAAATAGTTTTCACATTTTAATAGAGCAGAAAAGCCACTTGAAGTTGAATTTCTATGATTTCCTCAGAGATTTTGAGAATATTTGGAATGGAGGGCCTATGGATTTCCCTTTAGTAAATATCTCAGTTAATTCTTCCATAGAACATATTTAAAAGAAAGCTAACAAATAGTAATAGCTCCATGTCATAGTATCTCTGTTAGTAAAATTAGGATGATAATGACATTCAGTTCTATAAAATTAGATTGATAAGATGATTACCTTAAAAGGAAGCTATAATTATTTAATGAAATTATTTATGTAAATCTTTTAGTGCAGAACCAGACACACAATTAACACTCAGGATATATTTTGTGATAAAATTATACTCAACATAGATCATTACCTAAGCTGTAATTTAAAATATGAAGTTACTAACCTGAATATACAGGACAGCCGATCATATAAGTGTATTACTTGAAAAATGACTAGAAAACTAATTAATAACATGTAAGTAGTTATCATTGGGCTTTTAGATCTTTTTCCCCCCATTTTTTTGTTGTATTGGGAATCTATACTCATAAACATGTATTTATTTTCATAAAAGAATAAGCTTTAAGCATAAAGGCAGACGATAACTTCAATGTAGTCTACATTTATAATGTTATGAGTCCCTACCTTCTCATATCATTTTTATGATCTCAAGTAGCAATGTGTAAGGTTTATTACTCGTTACTGCCTGGGAGAGAATATTTCTGAATGTTGCCACTACTGAATATTTTGTTCTCTCATTAACGAGAGCAAAGATTTGGAGTAGAAACAGTAGAGTTTGAGTTTTCTATGAATTTTAGTTTTTAATTTCATTTGAAAAATGGCATCAAACCCCACTGAACGCATTAAGTCACAAGAGCCTTGATATAGACGGAACCCATAGGAAATTGTGTGCCATGCTGCCTGCACGTGCCTCTTCACTTGTTACCACAAAAGTTGGAAGGAGATCAGCACCAAATTATCTGGGACTTCAAAGGTGATAAAAGAAAGCATAGTGCGAAACAGAAGGTTGTCTACATGTGAGTCACAGATTTATTATAATCATTTTGGATGCACTGAAACAGACCAAATGTGTGGGGAAATTATTTCTGATAGCATACTGAAATTTGAAAGGTACTCAGATGGCTGAGGTTTGTGGTCCATGTAGAAACTCGCTGTGAGTGTTAAGCATCAGGATTTGATAGAAAAAGGAGAAAAAATGAATTTAGAATGAGTTTGAGACAGTGAGGCAGGAAAGTTTTTTTTTTAAACTAGATATTGTTTTTTTTGATACCTCAATCTAATTCTTCAAGATTTTCTAGAAAAAAATTCATTTTTCTTTTTAAGCCTATATACATCTTGCAAAAAAATATACATTTTAAATTCACAAAACAACTGTAAATGTGATTTCATTTTTTTAATTTAAATTTATTTTATTGTGAAGATGATGTACTGAGGGGTTACGGTTACATAAGTAAGGTAACACATTTCTTTTTTTTTTTCTTTTTTTATTGTGAAAATACTGTACAGAGGGGTTACAATTACATGGGCAAGATAATGAGTACATTTCTTATCAAGCATTGTAGTCTCCTCCTTCGTTTACCCTTCCCATCCTTTCCCATCCTCCCTCCCCCAATCCTTCCCCCCCCCCCAAGTTGTAAAGTTCGTTTTTGACGTGACAACTTGTACTTCTCATTGTTGCAACAGGTCCACCTGTATCCTTATTTAAACGACTTGTTTTTCCCCTTCCCCTCCACAAATTATACTGACATCAAATACAGTGAAAGCAGGGGTTATACTGTGGGGGAGGGACATACAAAGAAACAAAGAAATAATATTATAATTGGGTTAGAAACAAATGCATGAAAGAAAAAAAAACATTCAAAATGCATATCTTAGGGTTCATTTTCCTAACATCACCTTATCTGAACTTTTCTGCTTGACTCAGACATGTACTAGTTATTGCAAATAAGGGATACCATGGGACCTATGTTTCTTTGGGCTTGGTTTACTTCACTTAATATAATTTTTTCCAAGGCTTTCCATTTCCTAACAAATGGGGCAATGTCATTCTTTCTGATGGAGGCATAGAATTCCATTGTGTATATATACCACATTTTCTTGATCCATTCATCTACTGAGGGGCATCTGGGTTGGTTCCATATCTTAGCTATGGTAAATAATGCTGCAATAAACATAGTTGCGCTGGTAGCTTTAGTGTGGTCTTGTTTGTAAACATTTGGGTAAATGCCCAAAAGTGGGACTGCTGGCTCATAGGGGTACATTTCTTATTGAAGATTGTTACCCCCTCTCTTGTTCTCTTCCATTTTCTCTCTCCCAACTCCTTTCCCCACAAGTTGTAAAGTTCATTTCCGACATGGTGTCTTGTGAATATTGCTGTTGCATTGGGTAATCCTTTGTCCTTTGTCTCACTATTTTGTGATTCTCCATTCGCTTCCCCCAATCAGATAAACATATACACAAGACATAGGGTACCAAAATAAAAAAACAGTGTCCATGGGGGATAAAACAAAGGAAAAAAGAAAGAAAAAAAGAAAAAAAAACCCACCTCACATAGTTCGTTAAAACAAACAAAAAAACCCCTCAAAACCCTCTTTTTTAAAAATTTCATTTTATTGAAAAGATGCTGTACAGAGGGGTTACAGTTACAAGAGTAAGGTAATGAGTACATTTCTTGTCAAACATTGTTACCCTCTCCTTTGTTGTTCTCCCACTGTCCTCCCCTCCCCCACCTCCCTCACAAAAACCCCTATTGTTTCCATATCTTGGAGTTCATTTTGATGAGCATTATTTTAAATGGTTTTATGTACATAACTTTTAAGCTATTATGATCCTCTGGTAGGACTATCCTAGACATATACTAATCATTACAAATGAGGGACACTATGAAGCCTATTTTTTGGGGGGTGCGGCCTGACTTATTTCACTTAATATGTTTTTTTCCAAGTCTTTCCATTTATTTATGAATGAGGTGATGTTTTCTTTCTGATAGAATACCATTGTGAATATATATACCACATTTTCTTGAGCCATTTATCTACTGAGAGGCATTTAGGTTGGCTCCGTATCTTAGCAATGGTAAATAATGCAAGGCAAGAAAATCTTCCAGTGAGAAGGGGATTTCCTAAAGATATAAAAGTACAAATGGGCTGAGGTAGCAGGGTGAAATGGGAACAGGGGATGAAAAGATCATTCAAGAAGAAATCCTATTACTTCCAATATTTATTACAATGCAGGTAAAGGCTAAGTGATTATTTCCTAAAACTAAAAAAAAAATTGTGGCTTAATATAGAGTAGCAAGACAGGAGGCAGATGCATAGTTTGTGGAAAAACTCATACTGAAGATGCTAGCTCTATTTCCTTTTTTATTTATTTTTATTTTTATTGTGAAAATACCATACAGAAGGGTTACAATTGCATGGGCAAGATAATGAATACATTTCTTATCAAGCATTGTTGCTTCCTCCTTTGTTTCCCCTTCCCATCCCTTTCCATCCCCCCCCCCCATTTCTCCCCTCTTTCCACCCCCCCCCCCAGCCAAAGTTGTAAAGTTCGTTTTTCCACCTAACGTCTTGTACATCTCATTGGTTCAATGGGTCCACCTGTATCCCTATTTAAACAATTTGTTTTTTCCCTTTTCCTCCACAAATTATACCAACATCAAATACAGTGAAAACAGGGGCTATATACCATGGGGGAGGGACACACAAAGCAACAAAGAAATCATCTTATAAATATGTTAGACACAATAGCAAGAAACAAAAAAAATTTGAGTCCTTATCTTGGGGTTCATTTCACCTAATATCAACTTATCTGACTGTTTCTGTTTGTCTCAGACATATACTAGTAATTGCAAATAAGGGAAATCATAGGATCTATGTTTCTTTGGACCTGGCTTACTTCACTTAATATAATTTTTTTCTAAGTCTTTCCATTTCCTAACAAATGGGGCAATGTCATTCTTTCTGATAGAGGCATAGAATTCCATTGTGTATATATACCACATTTTCTTGATCTATTCATCTATTGAGGGGCATCTGGGTTGGTTCCATATCTTAGCTATGGTAAATAATGCTGCAATAAACATAGTTGTGCTGGTAGCTTTAGTATGGTCTTGTCTATTTCCTATTTTGATGTGCTCACTGGAAACCCTGAAAGTCATATATTCCAAATGTTCTGTGAAATGTGGATAATAACACCTAGCCTGTATATCACAGTATTGTTTTGTATGGGTGCATGTGAGTAAGGTTTTAGGCTGGTTTCCATAATTCTTTCCTTTCTTGTTTGAGGAACAAAGATAGTCTTCTACATTTGATGGCTACCCCAGGTGTTGACTGCTAAAAATGAGTGAGTGCACGGCAGTTCCAAGTACTCTAGCACCTGTCCACTGGAAGTATACAAAAGAATAACTCAGATGAAAATTACTAAAAGAATAACTCATATGAAAATTAGAAGTAATTTCCTAGTCACTGAAATTTGCCCATCTCATTTCTATATGATGGCCTTCTGACTTTAACCTGGGTTGAGATAGATCAGTGAGGGGTTGGGAAGGTGGCTCAGTGGTAGAGTGCTTGCCTTGCATGCATGAGGCCCTGGGTTTGATTCCTCAGCACCACATAGGTAGAAAAAGCCAGAAGTGGTGCTGTGGCTCAGGTAGTAGAGCATTAGCCTTGAGCTGAAGAACTGAGGGACAGAGCCCAGACCCAGAGTTCAGGCCCCACAACTGACAAAAAAAAAAAAAAAAAAAAAGCTAACTGAGCTGGTATAAACATCCTTGATTTACCATTTTTATAAGTCCTGTCTGAAATGAATAAAAGTTTGCCTATGAAATTATCTTAAAGAATTTAATATTTTATAGGGAATGGAGAGGAGGATATCAATAACCCATTTAAAGATCATAATCTATAATCTATAAAATCTATGTTTCTTATTACGTTTGGGATTCTTCCATATCTCCTAAGCTACTAGCAACTCTGATACCAAAATATTGTATTTCTGCAGTTGTACCCACAACCTTGTTCATCTCTGATACTGCCCCCTAGAATAATTTCCCTCTAAAATACTTATAAACATCTTTTGTTACATCAATAAATGTATCCTCATTATGTTGGATAAAAATATTTAAACTCTGTAGCCTGGCATACAATATATCCCTAATTTGGATATTTCTGTATTATTCAGCAATTGCTGAAAAAATACTATCTAACAAAAAACTTCCAAAAGGCAGTAGCTTAAAAACAGAAAGCAAGTTTTCCCTGTGAGTCCACAGGTTTGCTAGGGAGTTTCATTGCTCTCACTCAGGTTTGGCTGGGCTCACCAAGGCTCTCAGAGCTTCTGTGGCTAGCTGTCAAGTGTCTTCTGGCTGGTAATTGGCTGTGGTGATGCTGTGATGAGGTCACATGTTCTCTGGTGATTGGTCAGGGTTGCAGGGAGTGTGGCAGTACAGAAACCTCTTGAGATGTTGGCCTGGTTTCTGCATACTATTGACCAAAGTAAGTTATAAAGTTAGTCAAGGTGCAGGGGAAAGCAATTCGGTTTATATGAGAAGGATGACAGAGACACATAGAAAAAGCCATGGATACTGGGAAAGGTGAAAAGCAGAAAGTTTCTGCTGCTAATTAATCTATTTGCCTTCTTCTTCATTGTAAATTCACACTAAAACCTAGTTGATTTGTTAGGCCTACCCATGGTGAATTCTGTGTTGTTCTTTAGAAACATTTGCATTGCTCCCTTCAATTTTTATTCCTGAAATTTACTTTTCATGGAATTATCTTCCATACATGATAAAACTCTATACCCTACTAATACAAATGGAATAACCACAATAATGTTAAAGTACTAAGATTTTACAACAGTACTGGACCCCAGTCTAAGTCACCTGTTGTAACCTACTTAATTCCTGTTTGGTCATCGTAGTTGGTCATGTATATGTACATAGCTATTGAGCTATTCTGCTATTCTGCATGTAAAGTTTTTCTTTGTTGTTGTTATTTTTAATGTATTATGAGATTTCTTGTTTCTTTTTGTGTGTGTGTGTGTGTGTGTGTGTGTGTGTGTGTGTGTGTGTATGTGTGTGTGTGTTTTCCTCATTGTGGTTTATCCCCTGTTGTAACTGTATTTGATTTTGGTACCCTAGGTATTGTATATACATTTATCTGAATTAGGGAAGGGAAGGGGAACAGCAAAATGGTGAGACAGAGGACAAAGGAGAACCAATGCAACAGCAATACTCACAAGACAAGATGTTGGAAATGATCTGTACAACTCAGGGGAGGGGGTTGAAGGAGAGAGAAAGTAGGAGAAATATGAGGGAGAGGGTAACAAGTTTGACAAGAAATGTATTCACTATCTTACTTATGTAATTGTTACCCTCTGTACATTACCTTGGCAAAAAAAATTAAAAAATTCCCTGTTTGTTTGTTTAAGAAAAGTGCTATAGTTTCTTGGATTTTATAGATCAGAAAATGGAGCCACAGTTGGGCATGGTGGTACATGACTGTAATCCTTGTACTAAGAAGTCAGAGGCAAGATGGTTGTGAATTTGAGGCTAACCCAGGTTATGTAGTAAGACCCTATGTCAAAGAAAAACAAAGCAAGCAAAGAAAGAAAAAACAGAAAAGAAAACCAAGACACAGCTAGTTTGTGTGAATTTAGTCAGAATGTGTGTGTGTGTATGCGTGTGTGTGTGTGTGTGTGTGTGTGTGTGTGTGTGTATGTTTTGCCAATGTTCTTCATTTCTGGACCCCAGTATTTCACATACCTAGGCACAGAATCAAGCTTTGATTCCTATTTTTAGACAAATGAATCACCATTTCAACCTTGGTAGTGTTAGTGTTTTTTAGCTTGGTTAATTCTCCCTTGGGCAGGTCAATTGTCTTGTGCATTATAAGACATTTACTGTTTTTTTCTGGCTCTCTCCAACAGATGTTAATATCACTCCCTACTTGTAACACACAAAAATATTTGCATTGTTTGCCCAGGATCTTCTGTGAGCAAAATCAGTCCTAGTTCTGAGCCATGGAGATAAATGAAGGGCCTGCAATGGTTGTTGTGAGAATCTTCTGAATAGTAAAAATAAACTGGGGACCTTAAAACTCCCTGACCCCTAAGCTAATTAATCTGGATTTCGGGACATGCATACTTTTATATGTCAGTTTTGGAGTGCCGCAGGTGGTTGCAACATGGAATCATATTTGAGGACCTCTGGTTCAGAGGCTTAAACTCTTAATGAATTTTACTTCTTCCTCATCAGCAAAGCCTCCTCCCAGAGCTGCACATGAAGTCTCTTTCCCATTATTAACCTTTTCGAAGTCAAGGACTATTTGAATTTTTTGATTTTTTTGATTTTTCCTGAGAGATTAGCATAATGTATTTAATGTGTGTGTTGTGTGTGTATTTTAACCATTTTGGTAAGATTAAATTTGTAATAGGTTAAATAAACAAAGTTTGTCAACTGCAGAGCCAAAGAAAAAGGCACCAAGTGGGTTAGCAGTTGTTGGGCTACTAGAGCTCACTCAGTATTCTGAGTTTCTAGTCACTGAATCATGATGCTCTGTGTACATGGACCATAGTATAGAAGGTTGCTATTTCCTGCTAATCCACAGAGGCCATTGCTCTGTCCAGCTACTGAAGACACTTGAAAGCAGTTGTGAAAAGTTTCTGAATCTCAAATGGACTCAGGCAAGAAAGTCTATGCACAGGTTATTTTTACATTTCCCTGTGCTCTGGCATAATTTTAGATTTAACCCTTTTATTTACAAGTTCCCTCTGTACCCTCCCTTCTTCCCTCCCTCCCTCCCTTCCTCCTTTCCTCCCTTCCTCCCTTCCTCCCTTCCTCCCTTCCTCCCTTCCTTCCTTCCTTGTTGTAGTATTGGAGTTTGAACTCAGAGCCTTTTGATTGCCAGGCAGTTACTACACCACTTGTACCAAGCCCCGAGCCCCTTTTTGTTTTCATTATCTTTTGGATAGGCTTTAATGTTTTTTCCCCCCTGGGGTTGGTGTTGAACTGTAATTCTCCTGCAATGGCTACTTGGAATATAAATTTGGACTTCCTTACTATTTGCTTAGACTAACCTTTGATCGTGATATTCCAGATCTCTGGTTCTCAGGTGCCTGCGTATAGAGTTGAGAGTGATGAAGCCGCTTTTTCACCTGTATTGTTTGCTATTTTATATAAGATGAATAACTAAGTCTGAGAATTGGAATTCTATACTTGATTCTTTATACTATGAGACATTGATTAGGATCAAATTATGATTTGCTTCTGAGCAAATCATAGTATATGGAGATAACAATTCTTAGAGGAAGTTTATGAATCTCTGATTGTTTTACAATGACTCAATGATTATGTCTTTAAAGGAACATGAAATAAGTACAACAAATTGAAACCATCATTTTAAAAAATCAAGTTACAAGGAAAGAACAGTTGCAAATGCTGATCATCTATAACACTATACAAAAGCAACAATTTAATAAATCACTGAAATACACTTAGCAGTGCCTCAGTCTCAAATAACACTTTGGTTTGATTTAATTAAAAATATTGACTCATTATTGAATCAAGTCTCATCTTGAAAGGACTATACTATAACATTATTGCCTAAATATAATAAAATGGATGTTTTAGTACTGACAATTGTGTCTGAGAGTGGAAAGTTACCTTGCTGTGATATTCTGTCTTGCTTATGTGCACTTTGGAAACTCAGTGATAAGAGGACTCTTGCTATATGTTTTAGTTGCTTTGGGCTGCTGTAACAGAAAACCATAAAAAGGGAGTGGAGGCTTGTAAACAATAAACATCTATCTCTTACAACGTGGAGGCTTGGAAATCCCAGAGCAGGTTGTCCAGCTGCTTGTCCACAGATTCTGTGTCTGGTGGAGGCTCATTGCTCATAGATTGTGACTTCTAGCTCTGTCCTACTGGGGTGGAAGGGGTGGGACAGTTCTCTGGGGCCTGTTTTGCCAGAACATTAATTCTATTCATGAGGACTCTGTCTTCATGACCTAATCACTTTCTGAAAGGCTCAATCTGTAAGTCCTCTCATCTTGGGGGCTAGGATTTCAGAATGTGAATTAGGGGAAGGGAGGCAAAAAACATTGAGACTATACTACTACATAAATTTATGGTTTATGTTTATTACAGGAAATGATCATAGTGATGATAATTATCAGCAGCTGTATAAATGCACATTTCTGTTCAGTAGCCAATGCTGTATGTTCCTTGTTAATGCTTGATCACTCTACTGTGATTTTTCTTGGGAAATGTAATACTTCATATTCCCAGTTTTCATGCAAATCTATTATAAAAATTATTGACCTTGAAAATATTGCTCTTCTAAATTAGTTCATAAGTGGTACATGTGAGCCAATCAGATTTTGTTTCTGTGTTGTTACTGGGGGTTCAACTCAGGGCCTTGTACTTTTGATTGGTTTTCATGGTTTTGGTAGTGCTCTACCATTTGAACCATGCTCCAAGTCTGACTTCCTTTTTTTTTTTTGGATATGGGATCTTGTAGGCTTTTCTACCTAGGTTAGCTTTGAATTGAGATCCTATAGGTTTCAGGCTCCTTTGTAGCTAGGATTATAGGGATGAGTCTGTGCTGCTAGGCAAGATTTCATTTTTGTCATGCTCCTGTGACATTTAGCACAGCATTGTACCTTAGGCTAATGAAGACCAGTTTTGCCCTGAAACTGAAACTGAAAAAGTGATTGAATGATTAGAAATTAAGCATTGTTTTCCCTGGTGACAATTAGAATCCATCACTTGAATGATGCAGCTCTGGAAATGATTAGAAACTGGCGGTGTGTATCAGTCAACCTATGGCAGAAAGATGATTTAGTAAATGCATAGAAAGCTAATTCTCACACTTTTGATGCCCCTGGGGCAATATCTTCTCAAATCTTTGAGCAATGAGTTAGAAATAGGATCAACTTTAAGATAAAAGCTTCTTTTGTTTTTGGACATGTTCTCCTACCTTAGAAATGTTTTGTAATATTTGATGCAAAGTGGTAAGTGAAGCTTGCAAACAATCACCATCCATGAAAATATGTCAATAGAATTTGTAGTTCTTAAGCCATCAGCATCACTCTGTCATATCATTCTTTTTGGTAGTACAAGTATTTGAACTCAAGGCCTTATCTTGAAATGGACCCTACAACTTAAGCCAAGTCTACATTATGGTTTTTTTAATTTGTTTGTTTGTTTTGCTGGCTAGTTTGAGAAAGAATCTCATGGACTTTTCTGCCCAGGCTGGCCTCAAAGTACAATACTCCAGATCTCAGCCTCCTATGTAGCTGTATTTACAGGTGTGAGCCACTAGCACCTGGTTGCAACATCCTTTTTACTCTCCTATCATCCATGACATTCTCTAAGTCATAGTGCAAATAGGGCCTGAGTGAATGAGTTACAGAGAACCTGCCATAACAGATTTCAAGCACTTATTCAAGCAACTATTACGACACTTTTATATACATAAATAATAGTTATTTTTTTAAAAAGACAGGCAGAAATTTCTGGGGGAGTTTAAATCTTTTTGGTTATATTTTTTAATTTTACCTTTATTGTCAAGGTGATGTGCAGAGTGGCTACAATTATATAAGTAACTTGTTACCCCCTCCCTCATTTTTCTCTTTTTTCTCCCTCAGGTTGTACAGATCATTTCCAACATAGTGTCTTGTGAGTATCACTGTTGCATTGGCTCACCCTTTGTCTCATCATTTTGTTGTTCCTCTTCCCTTCCCTAATGCTGATAAACGTATATACTGTACTCAAATTACCAAAATCAAATATAGTGACAACAGGGGATAAACCATAGGGTAAAAACACAAAAGAAGCAAGAAATCACATAGTACATTAAAAACAACGACAACAAAGCAAAGTAAAACCTCTTGTGTCCATGTCTTGTATATTATTACAAACAAGAAAAACCATGGACCTATGTTTCTTTGAGTCTAACTTACTTCACTTAATATGATTTTTTTCCAAGTCTTTCCATTTTCTTACATATGGGTCAATGTCATTCTTTCTAATGGAAGCATAGAATTCCATTGTGTATATACTACATTTTCTTGATCATTCATCTACTGAGGGGCATCTGGGTTGGTTTCATATCTTAGCTATGGTAAATAATGCTGCAATAAACATAGTTGTGCTGCTAGCTTTAATATAGCCTTGTTTGTGGTCATTTGGGTAAATGCCCAGAAGTGGGATTACTGGGTCATAGGGGAGCTCTAAAACTTAGAGGTAAAAGCAGACACTCTGAAAACATTACAGGAAGAAATAGGAGAAACTTTAGGGCTCCTTGGTACAGGCTGAAATTTTCTTAATGAACACCCAGAAACACAATAAATCAAAGAAAGGTTGTACAAATGGGATTGCATGAAACTGCAGAGCTTCTGCATAGCAAAGGACATAGCTAGCAAGATCAGTAAAAAGCCCACAGATTGGGAGAAGATCTTCCCTAGTCGTACAACAGACAAGGGCCTCAAATCTAAAATATACTTAGAACTCAAAAAGTTTAAGCCCCCAAAACAAATCCTCAAAGAAACAACCACTCCATTAATAAGTGGGCAAAGAGATTAAGACTTAAAGAGAGCTAAGACTTACAAAGAGACTTCTCCGAAGAGGAAATAAAAATAGCCCATAGACATATGAAAAAATGCTCAACCTCTCTAGCCATAAAAGAAATGCAAATCAAAACAACATTGAGATTCCACCTCACCCCAGTTAGAATGGCTAGAATCAAGAAATCTAATAACAACAGATGCTGGAGGGGATGTGGCCAAAAGGGAATCCTACTTCACTGTTGGTGGGAGTGTAAACTTGTTCAACCACTCTGGAAACAGTATGGAGGTTCCTCAAAAGGAATTTTTATTTTAATGCTTCCCATGAGATTGCAGGATAATGTTGTAAGCAGGACAACTACAGTAGGTGAACTATCTGTTATATTATGACAATTCCAAACTTTTCTTTTAAAACTTTAACAAACTTGCCAATATCTTAACTTCTATTATCAAAACGACAAAATCATTTAACACAGGAATGTGCACAGAAAGAGTCAGATCCTCACTTTATTTCTGTTATACAGCAAGGATAACAAACACTTCTGCACCTGCACAAATTGCCTGTGTCTTCAGCCTGTTTTTCAATTGTTGAACAATCACCAAATAATTGGGCAGGTCCAGACTTGGTTTTTCAGTGTAGACTTGCCCTCAAATTGATTTTAAATTGCTCTGAAAGATCTGGTAAAAAAAAAAATTTAAAGGTGTCAAGATTGGGATTAAAATGAGGTATAAGTTAGCTTTCAATTCATTGTCCCACAGAACCAATGAATAGGGTAATAAAAAACAAATAGGGAGCAGCAAGAATTCTCTGTTTGTCAGCAACTTTGATGAATTGTTAAGAGATTGTGTTTTCACAGGATAACCTGGCTGCTATAAGAAGGAAGAGGGCATCATTTTCCAAGTATTACACATTCAGGAAAAATGCAGAAAATCCAGTGGAAATAATTCAGTTTGTAATATAAATTTTAAAAAATCAAGAGATTTGTTTTATTTTTTTCATTTTCTTTCTTTCCTTCTTTCTTTCTTCCTTCCTTCCTTCCTTCCTTCCTTCCTTTCTTTCTTTCTTTCTTTCTTTCTTTCTTTCTTTCTTTCTTTCTTTCTTTCTTTCTTTCTTTCTTTCTTTCTTTCTTTCTTTTCTTTCTTTCTTTCTTTCTTTCTTTCTTTCTTCCTTCCTTTCTTTCTTTCTTTCTTTATTTCTTTCTTTCTTTCTTTCTTTCTTTCTTTTCTTTTTTCTTTTTTTGGTAGTACTAGGCTTATGATCTCAGGGCTTTGAGTTTGCTACACCCTCAACTACTTGCATCATATTTGTAGTCCTGTTTTTAGCCAGTTGTTTTTGGATAAGGTGCTACATTTCAGCTGATGGATATCTGAACTGAGATCTAGGCTTCTTCTTCTTGTTGTTGTTGAGATCACAGGCACGTGCCACTAACTGAGCTTCCCTCATTTGAGATAGTCTTGAAATTTTTTTGCCCAGATTAGCTTGGAATCTTCACCCTCCCAGTCTCACACCTCCATGAAGCTTAGAATGGCCAGCATGACAACTGCATTTAGCTATCTGTTGAGACAGAGAGGAGAGGACAGAGTTGAGAAATGCACAGAAAGTAGATTTAATTTAGTGGCTTTAAATGGAAGGAGAGGAAAGAGTTAAGGATGAGTGCTGGGTTCTAATTTTGGTTAGGGGGAAAGATGCTAGAGCTTACAAATAAGACAGAATTGAGAGTGTGAGGAATCTTTTGTCATAGCACTTTTTTTTTTTTGCCAATTGTGTGGCCTGAACTCTGGGCCTGGGCACTGTCCCTCAGCTTTCAGCTCAAGGCTAGCGCTCTACCACTTGAGCCACAGTGCCACTTCCAGCTTTTTCCGCTTATGTAGTACTGAGGAATCGAAACCAGGGCCTCATGCATGCAAGGCAAGCACTCTACCATTGAGCCACCTTCCCAACCCATCATAACACTTTTTGATATGCTTTGTCCTTTTCTAGGTTTGAAGCAAGAGCCTCTTTTAGCTCTCCTTCCTGCCATCATAGCTTTTCATATAATCATAACACTTTCCTTACCCTAACAACATGTGAAGTGAACCCAGTAGTCTTGTTTCTGACAAAATGACAGGCATCCAGCAAGATACATCTCTGGATTTACTTAACATCATTTCCATATGTTTTCCAACACAATTATACAGTATGGCAGAAGAGGCCTCAGTTATGGGAAATATATCAGTTTGCATGAATTTGGCCAACTTGGTTTCAAAACATCACTGTGAACAAAGCAGATTCTTGATTGTTAAACGGCCATTAGTCTGAAGTGACTTCCATATTTCTCTATACTTCCAGGCTCTCCTGTATCAAATCATTACTGATCTTCTATGGACAAGAAAGCCAAAAGCTACTGAATTTTAGCCAATCACAAGTAACTGAACTTCAACCAATCAAAGGCAGTCAACCAATTAGGCCATGCCCAGTTAAATCAAATGCCTTATCACATCATGCCTAAGCAGACACCAAGCTGTGGCTGATAAAGTCATTGTTATTCTTTGTTTCTGTGTTTAACATACAAAAGCTCACTTTCCTGCTACTGAGTGGAGCTCTGAGCTTTTTTTTTGTGTGTGTGAAAATAGTGTACAGAGGGCTTACAATTACATGGGCAAGATAATGAGTACATTTCTTATCAAGCATTGTAGCCTCCTCCTTTGTTTCCCCTTCCCATCCCTTCTCATCCTTTCCCCCGCCCCCACCCAATACTCTCCCCCCCACCAAAGTTGTAAAGTTCGTTTTTGACATAATGACGTGTACATCCATCTCATTGTTGCAATGGGTCCACCTGTATCCTTATTTAAACTATTTGTTTTTTCCCTTCCCCTGCACAAATTATACCAACATCAAATATAGTGAAAACAAGGGTTATACTATGGGGGAGGGACATACAAAGCAATATATAAATTATAAATGTGTTAGAAAGAATCGTATGAAAGAAAAAAGCATTTGTATACGTATCTAAGGGTTCATTTCCCTAACATCAACTTATCTGACCTTTCCTGCTTGACTCAGTCATATACTAGTTATTGCAAATAAGGGAAACCATGGAACCTATGTTTCTTTGGGCCTGGTTCTGAGCTTCTTTTGGTTCTGAGTGCTGCCAGACATGATTCATTCTTTGCTCAAATAAACTCTTTTAAATTTAATTATTTTTAACTCAGAGAATAAGTGAACCAGACATAACATTCTCACAATATTTCTAATGTGGTGGCTGCCTTCTAAGGCTTGAGGCATAACATAATAATTAGTCCCTAATAAAATATTATACATGTCCTTTTGATACTCAGTGACAGGAGGAACATGGCTATCGTCTGGAGATTTATCTCTTGCCAATTTCTTTGGGTGACTTGATTGAACTGGCAATACATTCAGTTGTACACATCTAGCACCAACTTAAAATTTGTTTGCAACATATCTCTTTTCAGTTAAGGCTAGTAGACTCTGTTCCACTTAAGAGTTCCCCATATGCATTTTCTCTACAGGCAGTGTATCCAAACTAGTCGACTTTTAGGAACTTTATACAATCAAATTCATAGAACACTGATAAGTTCCTCATTTCTAATTACAAATATTTGAGACAATATTTGAAATATAAGGTAAGCACTTACATTCCAATGTTGGGAAGACAAGTTAATATACACGACCATATCTCATGAATGTCAAAAATCAACTGGGTAGAAGGAAGCCAGTGAAGAATTGAGCAAAAAGTGATCAAATTAATATGGGTAAGATGAAGTGGGAGAAATAAAATACATAGAATTATTTTGAGAAGGAATCAGCTTAAATGTTTTGAAGGTTCAGAAATTTTAAATAAAGTGACATGAAGTCAGTTTAGAAAGAAGACACAGACAAACAACTGACATTCAGTAATGAGGAATGGTGTGGCACAGACATCTTCAGACACAAAAGAGCTTCACAAACAAGATATCTTGCAGATGTTGGTGGTAATATACAGCTCTGGAATTTAAAATATATTTATCTATAAGTAATAGTTGAAATAAATAGCACAATTTCTGCAACTGGCAAATAGTAATTCTAAAATTAAAAAAATTATACATAGTAATTCTCCTTAGATTAAAATTTACGACAACCAAGAGTTGGAGAAATTTTCATCTGTGCTCATAGTTATATCTTAATCATAATTGTTTGTTTAATGAGTGGCTGCAGCTTTTAGGTCACTGTTACTAAATTAAAATACTCTGTTAACATGTGAAAGTGCTCTTGTATTTGCTTTCCATTTGACTTCTTCCCTTCCCTTTCCTGCTGCCTCTGAAGGTAATTGCTACTTTTTAAATATCCCCATGGATGGACTGGTATTAATCAATGGAAATAGTTAAGCAGAACTTCAGGTTAAGTAAAGAAATGTTAGCACATGCATAATCGAATAATACACTTGCTATTGATGGCTTCAGTAGGATAATCAACTTTACATTATATACCCTCAGTATATAATTATTTTAAAATTATCTCAATGCTCACCTCATTTTCAGATTTTTTTTTCCTCTTTGAGAATGAGGCTCTATGACTCATAATTAGAGCACCTTCTTTCAACCTAGATTAGTTTTAATTGTCTTTGTCCCAAATCACCTTATGGTAAATTAAACTAATGGAAAATAGCCTAGAGAATTGGGAAGAATGTGAATTTAGGCATGAGAGGCAAAGAGATTAAACACACATCTGTTTCTTCTGGTCCATTCGAACTTTGTTTTTGAAGTTGCACCAGTAATGTTGGCATTATCAACTGTTGCGGCCTAATGAAGCCACTGGGAGAGAATGGCACACAGGGGAAAACTTGATACCTGTAGAATTTAGCTGTCGCATCTGTTTCCTCATCAGCAGTATAAGCATTGACTTAGGGTTGTCTCTGAAAATCTGTGATATAAGGAGTGGATGATTTTTGCAGATACGTGGATTTAGTCATTTAAAACTATATGAAATGGGCTGGGTGCTAGTGGCTGATCCCTGTAATCTACCTATTCCTGAGGCTGAGATCTTTTGAAATTAGCTTGGACAGGAAAATCTGTAAGACTCTTATTCCAATAATCACACACATATTAAACCCCCCAGAAAACAAAAACAAGCAACAACAACAAAAAACCCCTAGAAGTAAAGCTGTGGTTCAAGTGGTAGAGTGTTAACCCGAGACAGCACCCAGGCCCTGAGTTCAAGCACTCTCACACACCTATGTACCTATGTACATGTTATAATCTGGCCTGCTTCACCCTCATTGGGAGTGAGATAAAAGACTCTTTGTTTAAAACGCACATTGAGAAGGTAATGCAGTTTTAAATTCTTAGAATTACCATGACAATTTAGCTTATTTGTCATTTTCTTTGCTAAGGCAATGAACTAAGGGGGCCTTAGTTCATATCTAGCCAGCTAGCTGACACTGCCCCAAGAATCACCCTCTGTTTAGATGTAACTATATCCAAATAGATTTCCATATTTCATATCTTTACAGCCTTCAATAAAGAGCACTGGGTGAACTTCACTGGAACAATTTCTTGGATTTTGTACTTCATGCTTGTGTTTTTTCTTTTTCACTTAATTAGCAACATATCTTGGGAAGTTCTATAGCCATGTGCCATTTGTCTTTTGCACAAACAACCAGAACACAGAATGAACCAGGTACTGTGACTTCCTATCAGTACCACTCACTGAATGATTTAGAGCAGGGATTCTTTCCAACTATCTCTAAAATTCTATGAAGCATCACATTCTGTGTACATGCATGTGTGTTTGTTTCTAAGCTTAAAGAGAGGGTCCATGACTTTGTCCCAATTATTAAATTGTATTTATGACCATCCCTGATGTTTGGTTATTGATATAGTATGTATAAAATATTAAGAGTAAGAGCTAAAAACAATGAAAAATTTATAGTAGAATTTAGTTCTTTATTTAATAAGTATTAAATATTACTTATTTAATAAGTACTATTGTTAATAAAAAATTCAGAATTTGAATTTTATTTTACCCTGAATTTCTGCTGCCATTCATATACATTTTATTTAGTAATTCATTAAATAAATTTCTAAATCCAATAACACTATTCCAATGCTTCTGTATAAAGGATATTGGTTTTATAGATTCAAGTGGAATAAATAGCATTTTCTTGCTGAAATTCTCTGAGGAAAAAGAAAGCACCGGAAAACATCTTCCTACAAGTAAGAATTAAAAAAAAGTGTTCTTTATGTAAGAAAAATACCAACTTTTTTTTTGTCCGTCTTGGGGCTTGAACTCAGGAGCTGATGGCTGTCCCTGAGGACTTTTGCTCAAGGCTAACACTGTACCACTTTGAGCCACAGATCCACTTCTGGTTTTTGAATGGTTAATTGGAGATAAGAGTCACACAGGGAACCTCAATCAGTCCTTAGATCTCAGTCTCCAGAGTAGCTAGGGTTATAGGTATGAGCCATCGGCACCTGGCTTCAACTTCATTTTTAATTATCTAAAGCTGGATAGGTTTTTTTTGTAGACATATATTGTCTCTTTTAAAAAATCATTTTTATTGGCACCTATTAGTTGTTCAAGTGACATGTCCATACAGGTCTACAAAGTACTCTGACCAACCTTATTGCCTCTATTAATCTCCTGTATCCCCCATTCTTAAAACAATTTCAACATGTTTCATTGTTCTATTTTCATACATGCATAGAAGGTACTTTGACCATATTCACCCTCATTCACCTTCTCCATTGGCCCTTTTCCCTCTCTTTGGCATCTATCTTTTAACAGGGAATGTTTCAGTTTCCTGCCATTCATTTTTAATATTTTAGCACGTATTAATTGTACACTATAGTATTTCATTCATGCATATATTATATTTTAGTCAGATTGACACTATCTATTGTTTACCCTTTCCATTTCCCCTCTCTCCTCATTCAAGTTTTTAACGTTGTTCATTATGTCATCTTCATACATAGACACAATGTATTTTGATATTTTTTTTATCCTTTAACATGTCCTTTTCCTCTCCTATCTCCTACTCACTCCTAAACCATTATATATGTATATTATACATATTATACATATATACATCATACATATATAAACAAACCTGTACACAGTCATATTTATATACAAAAGTGCATATAATATGTGTATGTATAAATGTATGTATGCATCTATGTATATATATGTGTAGATTCCTCAAATGACTAAAAACTTGTAATATTTGGCCTTTTGAGGTACACTTATCTCATTTGACATGAGGATCTTCAGTTCCATCTGTTTTTCTGAAAATAACATGAATTTTTCTTTATGGTTAAGAAATATCCTATAATATAGGTACTATATCTTCTTTATCCACTCATTAGTTTTAGGACATTTTAGCGGAGTCTATCATCTTAATGTTTCATAATGATTAAAATTTGATCTTTGGAATTATTTAATCTATTTTAAAATTCCACCTTAGGCAAATAAGGTAAATTCTCTCTCCACAGTAGATGAAGCAATGCATACAAAATCTTTTGTGTAGTGATTGGAAAATGCAACTGTCTTATAGATAGTAATAGCAGTGGCATTGCTTTTCAGAATAATGCAAGGGGACTTAACATATATGAAAGATTAGTTACTGAAAGTAAAAAAGTAGTACTGGGGAGGCTGAGACACCTAGGAATACAAATTAGCAGACACTTCCCCTGAGAATCATGCTCTATTTGGAAGTAATTATAGCCAAATAGATGTCTATATTTCATGTCTTTGTAGGCCTGAATAAAAAAATAGAGGATAAAATACTGAAATAAAGGAAATTGTCACAGTGAATTGTGACACAGGAATTTAAAAAAAGACAAATCATCTAATAGTCATGAGAGGTTCCCAGGCAAAGACAGAGAACCTCCTAGACATGACTATGAAACATGGCTCATGAAGAAAATCCTGCAGCCACCACAATAGGTAATCTATCTACACACAAATTGTGGGAGACAATAGCCATATAGTGTAATTGTGGCTGTACTGATCTTATTGGTGCAGAAATTATTTTCTGTGTTTCATTTGAGACATCTTACAAGCCAGTACTTGTATTTAAATATTCTCTTATTTATATGTTTTATTGTAAATATTGAAACATAACTTTAATTTGAAATGTCTCATAAGATATGTTTTCCTCATAACTGTATGTCTAATACAGAGAAGCACCTACTAAATGTTTAGTTTCCTCTATTTTGCTTATGACGAGTTGGTATTAACTAAACCTAATATTAATTTATGCTTTCTATATGTAAAGCACTAAACACTCTGTCAATATTATTTTCTTTATTTCTCTCCATAGTCCCTGTCTATCAGTATTTCTATACCATAATTGAGGAAAGTAGATTGTAGAAAGGGTCATTATTTTGCTTAAGCTTACCGATCTGGTGAAAAGCAAAGCCATAATTCAAGTTCCTGGGTGATCCTAGAACCCATATGCTACACAACATGTTAACCTATGGAGAGAAGATGATGTTCATTGACTATGCAACTTGCCATCTGTAAAATCACTTGTACCTATGAGCCTTAAAACCATTTGTAAGATGAATTTGCCAAAAGTAAATAAGGATACTGTTTGATCTCCATGTTTGTAATATGCCCTGTTCTTTCTCTCCAAACTCTTGAATATTTGCAAAGCATATCAACTTTCTCTCAGAAGAACAGAACTTGCTCATTTATTTGACTTTGATTGAGTGTCCATGGACTTAGGCACGGTTCTAGGCATTTGGAATTCATTTATCCCCAAACAAAGCCTCACAAAACAAAGAAAAAGAATCTAGCAAAAATGGACTTCCTGTAATAATTTTATGGACTTCAATGTAAGAAAATTGGGAGCCTCTAGGGGGAATACAAAGAACTTTTAACAAGTGAGCAAAAGCTGGTCAATCATTTATTGGGTATTTAATCATAGTACAAGTCTTAAATGTCAGGGTCTGTAAAGCCAAATATACCTGGCTCAGAATTTCTTTCCTCTTGTTTTCACAGATGAGACTATCATTCTTTTTCATGTTTCATTTTCCTATCCATTAAATAGAACCCCAGAGAGAAACTGCTTCCATTTGTCTTAGATATTGAGTCTTTATCCTTCTGACCTATTATTTACTTTTTGATGGTAGAAATGTGAGAAATCAATAATACTGTTGGTTCAGCTATCCAGCAAAGTCCCATCCACGTGGGTGTTGGCTGTTTGTTTATGCATAAACACTATATGAAGATCCCAAAAGCATAAGAGAAGGCAAACTGAAGTCCATGAAGTCACAATTCCATGGACATTTTTTTTTCTTACAATACTCTTGGTAATTTCCTTCCTATTTGTCTTAATATGAGCATTTTGTGTGATGATAGTTAAGGAATAAATATGAGGGGGATTGAAAATTTTGTTAACTTTTATTTTTTATTAGCCTCGTTGTACAAGTTGTACAAGGTTTCATTCTGATGTGTGGGAATATCTGTACAATGTACTTTTCATTTACTCTTCTTCAACTCCTCTAACCACCCCCCCTTCCCAAACCAAGCTCATTGAGCTTTATAGTTGTATTTTCATATATGCAAATAAAGGATTTTTACCATATTCACCCTCTTTCACCCTCTCTATTAGCCTTGTCCTCTCCTATTAGTACCTACATTGCTGGAGAAACTTGGTAATGGAAGAACTTCTTCCTGCAGTATAATATAATCAAGATGTACACTATTTATAGATGGCTAGAATTCTTTATAACTTTCATAGGAGTGTACAAGAGAACAGCAGCACAGTTTCCTAAGACTGGGTTAACTAGATGAACTAAAATGATTCTGTCTCTTCTATGTTTTCTCTAGAATTTTCAATGGTTTCTTTGAAATAAAGATCTTGGTCACAATAATATATTGAAGGGCAGTCATCTTCATGAGCATTGGAAGAGAAAAATGAGCAATCAAACCTTAATAACTTGGATGTTCTTCCTTTGGAGGTCCATTCTGGTGAAACTTTATATACCTGAACCTGTGAAGAACTTTCTATGCATGTATAAAATGACTCATTGTGCTTTATTGAGTTCTTAAATGCTGTGTGCAAAACTCAGTGAAAGCCTCTGAGTCTACTCTGTATTATTAGGTACATGGAACAATGAGTCATTTCCCTACCTTCTGTTTAAAGAGATTTCTTTGTTCTGATGAGACTTGTGAGCTATGGTTTTAAATTTAAAGAATGGTAACTGAAAAAAAATAGAATCTAAGGGAAAATTCAGAGAAGTAAGCTCCTGAGACACTGGAGAAAGCTAAATGAGTCTTGAGGCATAAAAGAGTTGTGATGAATAAGATAAATGATGTAATCTAGTAGGTTTCTGACTTAGGGAGAATCCTACTAGATACATGCTATTTTCTAAAGTGTCACTACAATTTAAACAAATAGATAATACTGTTTAATAATTCAAGCATTTGACACTTAGTACTTAATCAGGTAAATGATTGCACTATATGTATATATGATTGGTCAATCGAGCACTTATAGCTACCCTAATATTTAGGAAGTGCTACTGTTTTTAGCATGCAGATAAGGGAGCTAAGGCCCCGAGAGGTGAGGTAACTTGATTGCTATATGCATGAATGGATAGTGTATTTAAAATTTAAGTCCAGATAGTCTTGATCCAGAGCTCATCTAAACTACTGTTTCCTAATAGTTTACCTGTTTCTGTTTTTATATTAGGCTTTTCACTGACAGCATATGTCCATATCTATAGTAGTATAGGTATTGTCACATTAAAAACAACTGTTTCTACTAGGCTCTGGTAATTCATGCCAATAATCCAAGCCTGCAATCCTCAGAAGGCTGAGATCTGAGGATCTTGGTTTGAAGCCAGCCTAAGCAGGAGACTCTCATTTCCAATTAATCACCAGTAAACTGGAAGTTGAGCTGTGGCCCAAAGTGGTAGAGCTCTAGTCATGAGAGAGAGAGAGAGAGAGAGAGAGAGAGAGAGAGAGAGAGAGAGAGAGAGAGAGAGAAGCTCAGGGACAGCACCCAAACACTGAGTTCCTTTACCCCCCACCCCCCACCCCCAAAAAAGCTCTTTCTATTCCTTGATTAAAATTATTGTAGAAGCTTGTCTGTAAATTACTTATCTATATTCAGGTTTAGAGTAGTAGGGAGGAGGATTTGGTAATAGTTGTGCTATTGAATTGGAAATCTGAATTCCAATCTTACTGTAAGATAGTTGGCTCCTTTTTGCACCATTAATTATTTTAAAAAAGTTCAAATTATTCTTAGTTTATGGACTATTATTTTGGGAAAGAGTTTATCTGAAAGTAGAAGCTTGGAAGCTTCAGAATACATACATTTGATGCTGGTCTTCCATGTTGAACTGTGGACCTGGGCATTGTCCCTGAGTTTCTTTTGCTCAAGGCTAAAGGCTCTATCATTTGAGCCACAGCTATACTTCTGGATTTTTTTTTGATAGTTTAGTGGAGATAAGAATCTCACAGACTTTTTTTACCTGGGCTTACTTCAAACCTCAATCCTCAGATCTTAACTTCCTGAGTAGCTAGGAATACAGGTGTAAACCCAATGCTTAGCCAAGATATATTTTTAATGGGTTAGGGGAGAAGGACGTTTTTGAGAATTAAAAAGAAATCAAGACGGTGGCATTTGGAACAACTATACAGGAACAGTGGAGATACTCTTGATTGAAGACCTGCAACTAGATACAGAAGCCCTCACTTGCTAGACCTTTGATGGTGTACAAAGGAGAGAAAAGAGACCTTTTCCTACTGAGCCTCTTCCTCCCAGTGTTGTTCCACAGTTTTAGCATTATCAGGGAGCATATTGAAAATGCAGAATCTCCTGCACCATCAAGATCTGACAACTTAGCCAGCTTTCCATTCTTGTGACAAAATACTCCAGAAAATCAACTGAAGAAGAGGAAACGTTTATTTTGGCTCAGGATTTCAGAAGTTTCACAGTCCATGGTGGCGTGGCTATTTTTCGGGGCCTGTGGTAGAACAGTGTATCATGAAATAAACACACGGTAGCCTGTTTACCTCTCAGTGGCTTGTCAGGAAATAGAAAGGAGAGGAACTAGAGTCCCAGTGCCCCATCAGAGTACCATTCTCAATAAAACAACTCTTTTTAATTAGGCCCCACCGAAGGTTCTACCACTTCCTAGTTTTACTATTGGCTGTTTCTGCCTTCAATCCATGGGCCTTGGGGGGAAATTCTAGATAAATTAGAATGCATCAGAACCTCTTGTAACGAGCTCTCAGGTGGTACATGGGTACACTAAAGTTTTATAAACATTATAATAAAAGGGAGGATACCATTTTTAGGCAAACGATAACCTCAGGAACCCCTTGACATAAATCTCATTATCTGTTTGGGGACTTCCTGTTTAGCTGGCTGATTTTATTTATATGCCAAAGTTCTCCCATTTTTCTTCCACAAATAATAACAATAATAATAGTTAATAATAGTAGTAGTAGTAGTAGTAGTAGTGGTAGTAATAATAATGTTAATAATGTTAATGATGATACTACTGATGATGATAACACTAATAGTCGCCAAGTATACTACTTGCCAGCCACTATTCTGTTTTATGCTTGTTATTTAATTTTGAAAGTTTATCAATGATGCTGATACATCTACTTGTCTCTATTTTATACATGAAGTGAGAGATAGAAGGTTAGCATTAGAACATGTTACTTACACTTTTTTTTAATATAATTTGGATCATTCAAACCAGACCTCACTCCTGGTGTGTTGGTAGCTGCTCCTGTGGTGAGTGTGCTGAACTAGGTACATAGCAGAAGAATTATTTTTGAATGAAACATGATACCTCCTGCTAGTAGGACCCACCTGTTAACCTCTGAGTAGGATTCTATTGAACCTTTGAATGAAGGCCTCCTAGGAGGCCTTACTTTGACCCATCCTAGGGAGGTTAAGATAGAAATAATTTCTCAAATAGTTTTTTTTGTGTGTATACTTTGACCTGGAACTCAGTTGTTGGCAACTCTTTTTCAAACTGTTGTTTCATCTTAGTGAAAGACATTTCTAATATTTTTTTAAAATAGCGGGATTATTTTTTCCTCAAAAGTCAAGGTAAGAATCACAATTCTTTAAGCTCTACAATCCATTTCCTTTTTTATTACCTTTTTCCTTTTTATATTCACTATTTTTATCATGTTTTTGCCCAAAAGCCTTAACTTGACTAAAGCATGTTCACACTTTAGCCTTGTACATTAAAGACTATCATCAATAAGTTAGAATGAGGTTGCCCTTGGAGTGACATCTTTATTTCTATTATAATACACAGTCTGTGAATCTTTTCATGTCAATGGCTCTGGCTTGATCACACTTTCATATGCAAAGACCTTGGAACTTGAAATAAGTTGCTTCTTCATCCCCAGCTAGTTGGATTCATTTATTTATAAATGGTTATTTCAAGTTCTTTCATTTGGTACAAGCTGGTGATTGATATTTCATGTGGCTATCTACCTCTTCAAAAAAAAAATAAGATGATAACTGGGGCATACGTTTTCAATAGTCTTTTAATATGAAAGATTATCTTGTGAGTGGCTCCTTCTGTAATCATTTGTGCATGACTGACCTTAAATGGTTTGTAGACTTAGTAGATAGATTACAGGATAAGCAATAAACTGACAATTCTGCCTGAAAGGATCAGGTGACTTTGCATTATGTTGAAGTGCATGTTTTTCGCCTCATTTGATTCTTGCTTAGGTGCTGTCTTACTGATTAATTCCATGGGATAGAATGGGAAATCCCCGAGATGAGCAGCACAAGGCAGATGGCACCTTCTAGAAAAAGTGACATGTGTCCAGTGGTGATGAGCATATAATCAAAGATGATCCACCAGCATGTATTTCCAAAGGAATGTTGAAGAGCTCAGTTAAGGAACAGGTAATTCCTAGGCCTGTCAGGCCTAAAAGGAATATGGAATAACACAGAGACCCTTGTGCTATTGTTGACATTCAGTAGCTAAGCTCTGGCAAGCCCTCAGTAAAAGGAACCATTTGTTTCTCATGGATTTGTCCTATTGGTAGTATTTTTGTTGCTTTGTATTGTCTGTTTGATTTATTGGGAGCAAAAGTGGTATTAGAAAATTCTCAGTGACACAAATTGATCATAATCTGAGTTAGTTATCTCAAAAGCATGCTGTTGACATGAGAAAGTGAAAGCTTTAATCTTGTTGCTACAAAGATTTTTAATCATGAACACACACACAACACACATAACTACAATTTTCTTCCAGTGAACTGATCTGGATATCGTGTGTGTGTGTGTGTGTGTGTGTGTGTGTGTGTGTGTGTGTCTGTGTGTGTCTGTGTGTCTGTGTGTCTGTCCTGGAGCTTGAATGCAGTGCCTGTGTGCTGATCCTGTCCATGACCTTCTTTTGCCCAAGGCTAGTGCTCTACCACTTGAGACTTAGCCCAACTTCAGGCTTTTTTTCTGGTAGGTTAATGGAGATAAAAAAAATATCACAGATTTTTTTTCTGCCTGTGCTAATCTCAGACTCTTGAATTGATAGGATTATAGACCTGAAACACATTCTTTTAGTTTTTAAAATATATTAAGATAAAATGAGTAATAAGCAGAGACAGATCCATACTGAACTAATCAAGGAGCAATGTTAGCCTTTTGAATTTCTTTTCTTGGTGCTGGGATATTTATAAGCTTCAGAGTCTGACTACTTTCTATGAAAGCTTAAGCAATTACAATCTCTCTTAAAACCCTTGCAAAATGGAGATAATAGTAGACTTCCCTGTCATGTTTGTGTAACATGAGGTAAGGTATAAATGAAATGGTCTATATTGTTTCCTAGAAATGCTGGTACAATTCAATGTGCCCAAGGCCATCCCCAAAACATTCTGCACACAAACTGATTTGTTCCACTTTGCAAGAGGAAGAAATCCAGATACTATGAAAACATAAGTAAAATTTAGCATGTTACAGCAAATTGATTCAGGCTACCTTATACCAAATGATAATGCTTAATGATAGTTCTATAATAAATGCTTTATATAATTTTAAGTGTTTTCCCCAAAATGTTACCAGAAAACTGAGAATGCAAGGGTATAGACAATAAAGGAAAAATCCCTTATTTGTGAAGTCACAAGACTGATTGTGTGGTGCTCTACCCAGATTCCTGATGATTCTTGTGTATCACTCTGCTTCTTTGAATATCACTGTGAATTTTGGAAAGGACTCACATGTATCAGCAACACTTTTCCATTAACTTTCTATTCCTCTCTTGTTATCTACATTCAAAAACTTTTCTAGTGATTACTGAAAACAAAATCAAACTTTAAAAATACATAGGCAAAAGCCACTAGCATGAAAATGACTCCAAATTATCAGAAAGTCTACAACTAAAAAAATGATAATATAAAATGTTGTCAAGGAAGTAGAGGAGTCAGAATATTGTGGTATGGCATCTTTTGAGAAAGGTTTGGCAATTTCTTTTACGATTAAACATATACCCACCTTATGACCTGGCAATTACACTTGTAGGCATTCGCCCAACATAAATGTCTGTCTACAAGAAGACTTTTTAGGACATTCATGAAGGTCCCATTCATAATAGTAAAAAGTAGATAAAACATCAATACAAAATAGATAAACTGAGGTATAGTCATATTGTGGGACACTGCTTAGCAATAAATAGTTACGAGTTGCTATGACACATAGTACCTGGATGAAAGATCTTATATACAGAAAAACATGCTGTTTGGTTACATTTTATGGCCTTCTAGGATGGGGTAAATTAATTTGTGGAGCTGTTTCTCTTCCCTAATATAGTAACTTGTTTCTTGGGGGTGAAGGAAATCCTCTAAGACACCCTAGACTTTCCAGCATCTAGAATTTATCTTGGCAAAACGCATGATATGAACAGGTCTACGGACAAACAAATCCACAAAGCAAAAAAATGGAACTCTTTTACAGAAACCCCACCCTTCCACCTTGGAAGCAAATGCTTTAGAGTTGTCAAATGTCAGGTGGTTACAGAGAGGTAAAATGTTGTTTGTTAATTTCCCTCCAAGACCTGTAAGTGTTTAAGGAAATATTTCTAGCTCTTGTAGCTCTCAGACAACTATGCAGTTACCTCTCTCCTCCTTTAGGGAGTGGATTTTAAGTCAAGGTCTCTCTCTATACCTCAGGCTAGCCTCAAATTTGCAAGTGTCCTGCCTCTGTCTCCTGAGTGCTGAGATTACAGGTATGCACCACCAGAAGGTATCTCATAAATGAAACTACAATGGTTACTCTAGGGAGCTTTGGAAAGAAATAGCTAACATTATTTATATCCATCCTGTGGGCATTTTTTCCTGTGTAACTTGAGCTATCTAGTTAGAAAAGCTCATAAAAATTTGTCTCTGACATTACCTAAAATGATCGGTGACATAGCTCTGTCCCTGAAGGCATGTAGGTAGCTTGAACTTACTGGCCTGGGTTGTTTTGAATGATAGAGTTACTCTTCATTGTGGGCTAAGGCAGAGTCTGAGCCATACATTCTTCTGTCTATGGAGTCACGCTTTGGGGCAAGCAGAAAGGTCAATACAGAGAATTAGGGAGAAAGCCACCTGCTTGCTAAGGTGGCAAGAGTGGTTTATTAGATTTATTTAGCTGGGAAAGGTCTGCATTGCTGATAGAGGAGGCCTAGTTGAGATCAATATTGCTTGATGTTCTGTTGATAGGAGCTTTAATTAAATGCTGTATTAGATGAAGTGAATGAATTTGATATCAGCCACTAATTAGTGACAGGCAAAGGAGTATACTTATCAGATAATTTATCAGAAGCCAAGATGGTTCCTGCACATCTGCATGTCTTAAGTGTGAAACACTGGACTCTGTCACTACTCGAGAAAGCCCTTATTGCATTGTAGTCCCTTGACTTCAGACTTTCTGGACTCCAGAACTTAGCTTGGAAAATGTATGTGGCAAGAATCCAATATGCTAAAGCTCATCTAGAGAGATGGAAAATCAGCTTCCTTTGTTGAAAGCTAATCTTCCAGATTCATTTAAACATCAGATCATATAGCATCTACTAATCCTGAATAACACACTGTCATGGGGGTTTTCAAATAGTTAACTGAGTCTCTTTAAGTAAATGAGAGAAGGGACCATCTGACTACCATCAAAAGCTCAAATTCCTAGGAATATGCCAAGTTTATGACAAGTGTTCAGTAAACCTCAGTTGAAATTAAGGGGAAAAAAACATTAAAGCACAGAATTCCTTTGGTCCAGAATATCTCTTTAATGAAGTAAAATGGTATGCTTACTGCCCATGATAAAACATTCAGGATCCTTAAGGAATCAGCATAAATCTAGATATTACCTGTTATGGTGAGGTAACATAAAACAGGCTGATTGAGTGGCAGGAAATCATCCCACCCAAATAAGAGTTGGCAATGATTACAGCAGGAATCAGTTTATCATCTATGAACCACCTTCCTTGGAGTTGGATTGCAACCATTTCTCTATTGATTCCACCTTTGTTACACAATAAATTGGGGGACTCTTATTACCCAAATAATAGCAGGTTTGCAGATCAATAGGTTTATTACCAATTAACACAGTTAATCATGCCTCATATTTGGTTCTCATTCTTTGTCTCCCCAAAATAAACATACATTTTTCTCGCTCCATTCTCATTGTTAAGACTGACAAGAATCTTACTCTACTCGTAAGCTAACAAGTTGAGCTGGCACAGTTTCATGGAGGCAAGTAAAAGATATGAAATCTGAGTCACAGATAAAGAATTGTTGATTACTTGAAGTAAGAGCAGTAACCAGAGTATTATTATTTTCTCTAGTTCCTATAATAAGGATTGCTGGATGACACCTAAATATGAAATGAATTTTTTTTTTGTTTGCATCCTAGTGCTTGAACTCAAGGCCCTGGGACTAGGGGTACTAACTCTGAGTTTTTTTTTTTTTTTTTGCTCCAGGCTAGCACTCTACCATTTAAGCCATAGCTACACCTCCAGTTGTCTGGTAGCTAATTGGAGCTAAGAGTTCAATGGACTTTTGTCCCAGGCTGGCTTGGAATGGTGATCCTCAGATATCAGCCTGCCAAGTAGCAAGGATTATAGGCATGAGCCACCAGCACCTGGCCATGAAGTGAAATTTAGAACAGAAACCCAGAATTTAAGGTTTCTGAATATTTTCTAAGAGTAGATAACATGTTTCCCCTTTGTTTGAGAGAGAGAGAGAAAGAGAGAGAGAAAGAAGAGGGAGAGATAGGGAGGAAGGGAGAGGGGAAGAAACAGACACACACACACACACAGAGACTATCAGAGTAGTTGGTTCCTAGCAACATTGCCTCTGACCCATGGAGAATTGCCTTCAATAATAGTCTAACACAGGACTTCATTGCTAGACTGTTCACCTCAGTGACCTTCAACTCATTGTACCTCTGCTTCCCAGGACGTTCCACTTGACCTTGCCCTCATCCAGACACACTCCTTTTGGAAGATGGTAAGAGTGTGAAATGTCCACCTTGACCCCCATTTCCTACCTTTCTTGCTTTGTGATGGAGACTAAGCATTATCAAAAGCTTTCTCAGGCCTTTTCTCTCTTGAACTTCAAACCCCTTATTTTTCTGGTCTTTTCCTGTATGGCTTCATTCCCTTCACTTCTCAGGCTAAACTCCTACTTTGTTTCTCCCAGTTTCTTTTGTTATGCTGGCCTGATATGCCACAACTCTTTGATTATGTATGACTTGCTTCCTCCTTCTTTTTCTGATGTCAGGCTCTAAGCAAAGGTGGGGAACCTTGAATCACCTTATCAATGAAAGCATTAAAAAGGATGATTTCCAATTTTTAGCAATTTCAGTCCATCTGTCTGGTTCACACTTCTCACTTATGAAGTATTTTGGTGAGGTAACTTGACCAGTGTCTCAGCAATGAAAGTTAGAATAGCCTTCAGATAATGGTCACAATAAAATATTATAATACTGATAGCAAATATAAGGCACATAGTCCTGTCTCACATCTGCCAGGGTAATGGGCATTTTACATTAGCCACAGTGAAAACAATTAAGTCTTTCTTGAAAGTAGGTGAAATATAATGTACTTGATAGATCTGAATTTCAATCCACATGTACAAGGTGACTCGCGAATTTTCCTTTTTCCTTTTGTTCTTTTCCATTTGACAGCAAAACACATTGCTGGGTGTCAAAAACTTTGGCCATTAAGATAGGTGAAGAAAATATGACAGCAAATCCTCCTCCCCTGATGGTTTTAGTTTATGATGCATTTCAGCCAGTGCCTCTCCAACAGTTCAAGCCTTCAACACTTTTAGTGGGATGAGCATCACACAGTTAACAAATGTAGCACCTTCATTTCAAAGAGAAAACACAGTCAAGCTTAATGTCAGTGAAAGCAGAGTAGGATGGGTTTCAGGAAGATGGCTTGAAATTGAACGATAGAAAGCACATTGATACTCTTGGTGATTGTTTTCTTCAGGATATTTCTTACTCATACTCAGATTTGTACTGACATTATCTACTTGGTTCCAGTGTTTACATTTTGGGAAAATAATTGAGCGGGAAACCAAAAGGTAATAAAGTAGATACAAGAGAAGAAGAAAGGCACTAGTCAGAATAGGCAAAGCAAGCAAACAAACAAACAAACAAACAAAAAAAGCCCTGCATTATCACCCTACAAGAATGGAACTAAATAGTGGTCTGTTAGGAAGGTTTTGCTTACTAGTAAATTTTCCTAAAAATTAGGAAGCTTTTTTCCCCATAAATTAAAAGCCTATTTAATTTAAGTATCTGAATTATAAAACTACAATACTAACAAGTTCACAGCCCTTAAAATAATGGAAGTATTCCCCATTTAGGGAAGGGCTGTTCCTGGCTACTCCATTAAGGTAGATGACTTGATTAATTTCCTTAAACTTTATGAAATGGAGAAAGTGGGTTAAATAGTCTTTAAATGCACTTTCATTCAATTCTTGTCCCTGTTAACTGTCTCCTTATCCCTGACCCCGTTTTTTTTTTTTTTTTTTTTAAGCAAGAAGACTTTATGGAATTCTATAGAAGCAATTCTTTCTTCCGGCACTAGGAAAAAAAATAAGTTGGAATTTTTCTCTTCCTTCCCTCCTCCTCTCTCGATACAGGGTAGGTTCTATTATGTGTTTGGTATTATTCATTTTCTTCATATTTTGAAATGATAACAATGCCTTATCCACTTTCTTTTGGATAAAGATAAAAGCAAATTTCAGGATGTTCTGCACATTTTAACGACAGTCCCTTCAGTATTTTTTTAACAGTAATTTATTTCAGAAAGGCTCACTGATTTAATGTACCTTAACTCGCTCATGCTCACATGGGCCTGCATAATAGTGGAAGGGTTGGTATTTTACCATTATGTCTTCTTACAGACAGGCACAGAGGAGCTACTGAAGTGGAATGGAGAGACTATAATCTGACTAAAAGGCATCCTGGGTTTTAACACCCTCTGCAGAGGGCCTATGGGAAGAGAACAGGGAGGGCATGCCCCCACACAGCACTTAGCACATGGCATTGCATTTACTTATTTATGGTCTTTTCTCACCTGCTGGGCAGTATGCCTTTCAAGGACACTGTCTGATATGTAATGAGCCCTGCAGTGCTGTTTTCCCAAAATGACACAGACTAACCAGGATAACACACATTCATCCCTTTCTATACCTGAGCCATCTTTACAGAAGCAAACTTACCTGGGGGATATCCTAGAGATTCTCTAATCTCCAAAGTTCAGAGCAAAGGAATATTTGCATGACTTTCTCCAGAATTGCCTTTCTGTAAAACTTGGACTATGTTAATCACATTTTCAAATTTGATTAAATAAAGCTTTCACTCTTCCTTGATAGATCTTTCTCCTAAAGTCACAAAATTTTATTACACTATGAGAGAATATGGGGAAAATGTCAGGTCGAGATATAGACTGAGTATATCAACTTTATAATTCCTATGATGATGATGTTGGTGATGGTAAATGTTTGTACCAGGTACTTACCTACTCCTCAAAATAACACAGTGAGGTATACACCACATCTTCTCTCTATATGAAAATGAAAAATATAATGTAACAGATATGTATGTATATATATATATATATATTAAATAAAATCAATAGGTGGTTGTAGGCAGGAGGCTTCAAATGGGCACATTCTTCACTTAGAATCTGTACTTTTAGGTGGGTGGGGCGCTGGTTGCTCTCACACCTGTAATCATAGCTACTCAGGAGGCTGAGATCTGAAGATTGTGTTTCAAAGTCAGTCTTGGCAGGAAAGTCCATGAAACCCTTATCTCCAATTAACCACCAGAAAACTGGAAGTGGAACTGTGGCTCAAAGTGTTAGAGTGTTAGCTTGACCAAAAGAGCTCAGGGACAGCGCCCAGGCCCTGAGTTCAAGCCCTATAATCACCTCCCAAAAAAAATGAAAAGAAAAAGAACCTGTGCTTTTAACTGCTACTTGTATAGAAATTACTTTTAATATTTTCACCTTCAGCAATTTGATGTAAGGAAAGTCATCAAAATTTAAACGACATCAGAGGATTTTGGTCACTGCTGCATCCTTTGATGAGACCTCTGGTATGTCAGTCAAAGTTTATAGATTATCCTTTCTAAGAAAATAACACATACTAATGACTTATTTTAGTAATTTGGGGCTTGAAATGTTAATATGTGAATCTTGTACATATACTCATAGGCTCTTGATAAGTAATTCCTTATTATTTGGTTAAGGCAAGAATTTGTATTTTGGCTATTTCAAAATGGCTTATGGGAAGAAGTCAGTTGCCTGGTAATATGTTTAGTTTGGGATATTAGGCTTGCAGTTCTTTTTTTGGAAAGAGGTTAGGTTTTAAGAGAGTCATTCCTGCCCTACTTCTAGCCTTTGTACTTTTAACAATGTGGTTCAACATTCTCTTGTTCCAGAGGCAGAACAGACAATTTAAGATTATTCAATCCATGCCTTCTTTCCGCTGGTTCAATTTACTGATTGAACATCACTTTCCAGGAACCCTTCATGGCTTAACTAGACATTTGATCTCACCTTCATATGTCACCTATGATACCCATGTACATAAAGGTGTAGGTGAAAAATTGGTTTGCTGATAGAGTGGGTCTGGATATTCTTTATCTAAGAGTTCTACGTTGAAATAATATGCAGTAATGTTTATGTGAAAGAGGACAAAGTCAATATATCACATGTGTAGAAGCTAAAATATTTGATCTCAAAGAGGAGTGTAGTGATTTCTAGAAGCTGAGAAGAGAAAGGGGAAAGGGAAATGGAGGGAAGTTGGATAATGGGTACCAAAATTCAGGTAGATAGAGAGAATTAGTTCTAATGGTACACAGCACAATAGCAGGACTGTAGTTTATAACAACCTATTATATATTTTGTGCAAAACTAGAAGACAGGATATGAAGACTCCAAACACATATAAATAAGGGGATGGATATGTTCATTATCCTGATTTAATAATTACATGTTACACACAGAAGATGCATTTTTACAATGTACCCCATAAATATATACAATTATTTTTGGTTAATTAAAAAGAAAAAATTTACAAAAGGAAATGATACTCATTACACACATGAATAGATGAATCATATCTCATAAGAGTTAATATATTTTTTGCAACAAATTCATAGGCTGAGCTTTAAGGACCTTGGAGAGAAACACCATTTATAAAAGTAACTGATCTCCAGAAATCCGGAGCCTGGCAGCGCCATCTGCTATTTCATACACTTGTATTTATAGCTCCTTCAAATCCATGTGCAATTTACTAATCCAGGGTAATTTTTGTTGTAAGCAATGTTGTCTGGCAATATAATTGACCCACAACTCTTATCAGATGGCCCAAAGAGCAGAGCTCCGTTGATCAAAGGTTAGATATTTTCATGAAGCGGAGAGAATAGTTTTGTTAACCCTTTGTTCACAAGTACTAAATCCTGAGACTAAAAAGATGTTATCAGAAAAACAAGTTTTCTTTGCCTCTAGACTTTGAACTTGAAAGCTTTTTTCACAGTGAACTAGCACAGCCATATGCGAGTAAAGAACATCTGAAAATAATCCTAATTCAGAAGAACCAGATCTTGGCAAGGGTAAGATGAGGAATGAGTCTTGATAATTTCCATAAAATAGATGATGATGATGATGATGATGTTGATGATGATGAAGATGATGATGAAGGTGATGATGATGATGATGATATTTTTGTGCTGGTACTCAAGGCTCCAGATCTTTCTTAACTATTTTGCTCAAGGTTCACATTCTACCACTTGAACCGCACCTGTGCTTTTAGCTTTTATTCTGGTTATTTGGAGGTAAGAATCTCATGCACTTTTCTGTCTTAGCTGGCCTTGAACCTTGATCTTCAGATCTCAGCCTCTTGGGTAGCTAGAATTACAGATATGAGTCACTATTGCACTTTTGATTTCAAGTTAAAACTTTGGTCCCTGAACTTGAACTTTCCATGAGATGGCTGCCTGTAGATAGGAATCTACTCACAGATACTTCTCCCTTCCCATACTCAGTCACGTGACTGCTCTCCTCTTCTTGCCAGCTAACCTTGACTTCTGACACCACTGCTAGTAGGTCTTGAAGGAGTGTAGGGAGGACATCAGAGTGCAGGTGATTTCCATCTTTACTGGTATTGAGCTTGGTGACAGTTGACTATGATTCTTTGCTGCAAAACCTATTTGTGGGTTCCTTACAGACCATTTAACCTCTGAATATGTCTTAGCTTCAGCTGCCTTAACAGGGAAGGTGTGCCTTTACTGTATCTTATCTCAATTAGCTGATGCTTCATCCCCTAAGAATTCAGCCATTCATATATAGGTAGGATCTTTCCCGGTCCACTCTCTTGGACAAACCTAATATTGACAAGTGCTCTTTAGCACATGGCTTCCTGAAAATTCTCCAGCATCTTTTGCTACAGTGCATTATAGGAAGACAGAACAATCACCAAATTGCTACCTCATCTTTGCTCTGTCTTCAAAGTTCTGGCTAGTTTCTGTCTTCAGATTTCTTAAGGACAGAAATTCAGCCAGTGTGAGTCAGTAATTCCCCTCTAAGACAGCAGTTATTAGGGCTTCTGAGCAGTCCCGTTAAGTGTTTTTCACTAGATTTGAGTCAAGGAAACACATATATATATTTTGTTGTTTTTTGGGGGGAGTGAGAAAAGGTTGTGGAAGAATTCTATCACATCCAACAAGCTTCATCAAAAGAATTAATAAAAAATGAACAGAAATCTATCACATCCAAAAAGCTTTATTACAAGAATTAACAAAAGAACATCCTTTATGGCAGGAATGATGAGCATTGCATGTGTTTCTTTGCAAATCTTACGTTTTCTTCTGAGAAGTCTCTCTTTAGCTCCCTGATCATATGGAAATACAAATTAACTCTGAGATTGCATCTCATCCCTGTTAGATTGGTCAACATCTTGAATTCAAGCAACAACTGTTGGCAGGAATGTAGGGAAAATGGTACCCTATTGCACTGATGGTGGGAATGTAAACTATTACACCTACTCTAGACTGCAATCTGGAGGTTCCTCAAAACTAAACATAGATCTTTCCTACTACCCAGCTATACAACTTCTAGGCATGTACCTAGAACATTGCAAGCCAGGATACCATAAAGACATTTGTACATCCATTTTCATTGCTGCACTATTCACAATAGCCCAGATGCACTATAATAGATGAGTGGATCCCAAAAATGTGATACATATATACAATGGGATTTTATACAGCCATTAGAAGGAATAACATGTCTTTTGCAGGGAAGTTGATGGACCTAGAACAAATCATGTTAAGGGAGGTAAACCAAGCTCAAGAGACATAAAGGGTATATGTTTCTTCTTATATGCAGAAGCTAGATATGTTGGTACATAACAAATTATACAGGTCTCTAGATATTTACATACAGTGAAATCAAAGGAAGACATTCTTAGGAGAGGAACAGAAAGGCACAATACCTACGTGCAACTGGTCATATAAAATACTATTTATTGAAATGAATTCTAGGAAATGGAAATGAGATTTTTTTCATTTTTTTGCTGTTTCAGTATTTCTTTCTTTTTGTTTTTTTTTTTAAAATATGTGTTTGGGAGTATAAGAGGAGGCACAGAAATGGAGAAATGGACAAAGGGTAAACAAATGCAGCAATGGCACTCACTAGACACTATGTTGAAAATGAACTATCCAACTTGTGGGTGGGGACTGGAGGGAAAAACTGGGAGTGAAAGAAGGGGTGACATTTCCAAAATGAAATGTACTGTTTGCCTGACTTATGTAACTTTAGCCACTCTGTTTTGAGTATTTTAAATAAAGAAAATAAAAAGAACTCTTGTATTCTTTAACTTTATATCTTTAATGCACTGCCAATGAATGGTTTTCTAATCTACTTTATAAAAATCAACTTTATTGAAGTTTCCTTAATTGTTTTCTTTTAAAACATCAATATAAGTTGAATGTACCTCTTTTAATTATATGCTTCAATGAGTTTTGACTCATCATTATCAATTCCATCATTATCAATATTCAGGACATTTCATCACCCCAAAAGATGTTCCCTGTGTTTCCATAAAGTCAATTCACCTCCCTATTCCTGATCTTAGGTAACTTCTCATCTGCTTTTTGTTATTATAAATTAGATTAGACTTTTCAGGATTTCTATATAATTTCAATCCTACAGTATGTGTTCTTATATACCTTTTGCCAACTATCATGTTTTTGGGATTCACTCTTTTTCGTGAATTAGTAGTAGACTGCTTATTTCTTTTAGTGAAATAATATTAGACTTTATAGTTAGACCACAAGTTTATTTTCAATTCATTCACTGTTTTGGCATTGTTGGTGATTTCCACTTTGGGTCTATTACAAATAAAGTGCTTATAGCCTATTCTGGTGATGTAGAGATAGTTTTCTATACACTCTAGATTACCTTTGCTTTCAGATTTCATTCTGTGTAAAGCTTTTTGATTTTTACATTATATTAAAGAAGGTAAATTGTGACTTAAGTTTCATCATTTAAGTGTTTTTTTTGTGTATTCATCTATGAGTATGGTTTATCACAATCTCAGCAATGCTTTGTTTGTCACCTTGAGCATGATATTGGACCATAGTGGTGAAGGAAATCCTTATAGATTTTAATGGAAAGATTCTGGGATATGCTTCTCTGTGTTTATGTGTAGCTTTTAGGTTTCACATGCCCTTTTTATGCCCACAGAAGAGCAAGTTGGTCAAGATGAATCACTAGCACTTTTATGCATTCCAGTGTATCTCTCTGCCTGGCCACAAATCTAGGCTCTGATTCTTGTTATTGACTTTGCTTCTTCTATCTAAAGTTGATACTATGTTAGTTGTCATGGGCTTAGATTGTTAGGTTCTCCTTAGAGGATCTGGCTGAAGACTACCTGTGATTACATATGGTCATCCTAGAAAGTAAATGCCCCTTGGTTTAGTCTAGATTCTAAATCCTGCTTTATACCAAAAGAGATTAATGTTTAAACACATATGCAATAATTTCCTAAAAGAAAAATGGAATAAACTGGACATGTTTAGCATGATGAATAAAAGCCTAAATTTAAGTGAGATTAAAATATTTGAAAACCTAATGAAGAATGAGTTGGTTGGTTTTCTTGGGAGTGGACTGAGTTACAAGACACTGAACTAAAATTCCTGAAATGTTGTTGTTGTTGTTATATTATTCTCCGAATTAGTTGAGATGTAATGACAGATTTTTAAAAAAAAATTTATTGTAAAAATACCATACAGAGGGATTACAATTACATGGGCAAGGTAATGAGTACATTTCTTATCAAGCATTGTTGCCTCCTCCTTTGTTTCCCCTTCCCATCCCTTCCCTCCCACCCCATCTACCCCCCCACCCCACCCCTTGTAGATTAGTAGCATAGTTGGAGTAAATAGCTTTAATGTTCTTTCTATGCCTGAGATTTGATGAATACATAAAACATATTATTGGTGAACATAATCTCCTCTGTATAATTCTTCAACACCTAGAAAGGCTATGGTAGGATGCTGGCAGAATTCGCTTTGAGAACAAGAGAGGTTAAGAGTTAGCATATGATTTAGGAAGACCTTAGGTTTTAAAGTATTTATGAGAAGGTGATGAGATGATGAGGTGAGCAGTTCAAACAGCAACAAAATGAACAAATAGCCATGGAATAAACTAGTGCCACATGCAGGCTTCTCACCGAAGACCTATAAGATGCAAACATACCTGGAATACTACTAGAGTAAATTGGTATCTAGATGATACCTCTGTTTTCTAATTTTGATTCCATTTTGTTAAAATCAAGGTCATCCCTTTTTACTGGAATTCAGAGTAGAGTTTCTATTATTAGATGACCCATAAAATTTTTATAGTAAAATAAGAAAGCTTATGTTTTATCAAATGAGCACCAGGCTAATCAGATCTGAAGAAAATGGTGTTCTGACTTTGACTTGGTAATCAAGATTCAGTCACTGAATTAAGTAGATGAAAAACAGTTTGTTTTCTTTGTTTTCCCATGCTGTTTCCAGGTCATTTTTTTTTAAAGCTTCATTACCTGATTTTATACTGCTACAGCTATGAAACACAGTGTTAGTATACAAATGCTTATTTAACAAAACAATGCAGTATGTTTTTAAGAATCACTTTCCTGGGTACATGTTATAGTTTATTTGTTAAAAAATCAATAACAATAGTACATTTTTTGTGACTTTCATTTTTTTAGTCAAGCAAATTATACTTTCTAACTGGAGTTTTGTGGCTATTTTTTCCTTGTCTTGTCTATTGCTTTTTTTTTTCTGGTCTTGGGGCTTGAACTGCACTGCCCATGAGATTTTTTTTTCTTTAATGCTAGTGCTCTACCTCTACTTGCAGATTTGTGTGTGTGTGTGTGTGTTTGTGTGTGTGTATGTGTGTGTGTGTGTGTGTGTGTGTGTGTGTGTGTGTGTGTGTGTGATTAATGGAAGACAAAATCTGCCCGGGCTGGCTTTGAATCGTGATCCTCAGATCTCAGCCTCCTGAGTAGTTAGTATTACAGGTGTAAGCTACCTGAGTCCAGCTCTCTCTGTCTTGTTTTAAAGGTTAGTTTCTTCCCAATCAGCTGGGTTGGAATTTCATAGTTTGTATGTGGCTTTGCACAATTTTATAAGCTTGGCTAGTAAATAAAATTAGTGAGGTTTCTAATTCTAATATTTTACAAGAGGGTGCATTTCATTAACAGGCTATCCTTTAGCATTGTATAGAATGAATTGTGCTAAACAATGCATCAAAGAGTCAAGTAATAGCTAAGAGACCAGTGTTTGGACCAGAGCTTCATATTACAGTGACTCTTGGACTTCAGCAAATGTGGAAAGACTGGGCAGGCTGATAGGAATAGGGAGAATTTGGGGAGGTAGACAAAGGTAGTCCCTTATTTGAACATTGAGAGCAGGCTAGAATTACCATGCAAGCTGTTCCTAGGACTTTGTCTATTTGGTTAAAAAGTAGCAGCGAGGACACTGTATCATCTTCACACACACACACACACACACACACACACACACACACACATACACACACAGACGAGTCTCAGGACCTTAATGAACATTTGGTTAAATTTATGTTATTAGTTTAAATATATACTTAAAAAATTCATCATAAATGATAAAACATCTACTACTGTACAATAGTTTGTGGTGTCCACTTTATTTACTTTTTCTATAAGCCTCACCGTAAACATAATTCAATGAGCAGACAGGGGTCTTTCACAGTATTAGAAGTTCATATGGGCAGAGTTGTTGGTGCCTTTCCAGTCTTTAGATAGTGGGAGGTGTGGAGGGAACTATTGTGTATAAGCCTGAAAGTGAATCTAGCTGTTGCACACAGACTTGCAGCTGTAGTGGACCTAGGTAGAGAGGCAGGGGAGAGATCACAATAGTACCAAAAATAGAGATCATGTATATACATCTCTGCTGGACATCTAGGTGGAGATAGCCTAGGGTTTAGATGAAATTATTCAGTGAAAAAACAAAAGTTAGGGGCTATTATATTTGCTATTGATTTTACTAGGGGAAGAATTTCCTATTACACCATTTGGTATTCCTAATACTTAGCACATTTCTCTTGAATAGAGCTGAATATAGAAAAATGTGTCTGTCTTAAACTTTTAGTGATCTAAACACTTGGAGGGATTTTGCTTTTAGAGATGCTTGGATTTGGCTCATTGTTCTCATTTCAGGGTGTGTATGTGTAATGGTAGGAGAAGGAGAAGGATGAGTTCCTGAAGGAACATCTGAAACCATAAAGTAGACTATGGGAAGAGAAGATCATTTTCCCCTGATTTGTATATTTATAACTATACAAAGTTAACTCTTTAGTTCTAAAGTTAGAATCTGTGTTTTGTTCATTGTTTAGTTGAAAAGCCCATATTTTAAAGGAATTAACCTTCCAATTTCTTGCTCTCTGATACCTCCAAAACACTTAATCTTTGATGAGCAAAATGCCTTTTAATTTATTTTTCAGTGAATATTAATCCTTTTTAAAATTACAATTGACTTTTTGTTAAGAGTCATCTAACTGGAATGCCTAACAAGTCATAATTTCAATGGGATTTAAATATAGCAAATATATTTCTCTGGAAAACATATTACAGTTCACATGATGAAACATTCCTTCAGAAATAGCTTCATGACCCTTACATTAGATATTTTTAATTATCCTTTATGTGGGACAGGGTTTTGTATCTAATTTATCTGAGAGTGTCTACAGAACCATTGAAGATGAAAGCCTTTTCTCATTTTGACAGGTTGTTTAGGGATCCTGTCAATGCAAAGCACGCTGATATTAAGAACATTTCCCTGGAAACTATTTGTTCATACACAAAAGACTATGATTTAGTACCAGAGACACATAGAAAGAAACTGAAATGACAATAACTTCATGTAGCCCAACAGTCAAATGCACATAAAAGATATTTGGCAGGAGAAAAGCAGGTTCTTGGGTGAACATTTCTGCCTATGGGAGGGAGTAGGAGAACTAATTACCTAGGGTATACAAAAAAACATCCCCTGCACAGGAGTTTGGGGATACGCATCTTATTGTCAGGGAAAAAAATCTGTTCCAAACTGAACTAAAACTATGTTCTTACCTATAGCTGAAGTGAAATTCCAACTTGTGTTATTGTCATTTGTGAGGAAATCCTCACACTTCCTTGGATACCTTCCTCTCTAATTATTTTTGTGTGGTGTGTGCCAGATTTAGCATTAATTCTGCTTTGCGTTGAATGAAAGAACATAAAAATGATATTGCTCAGAGAATGCTGCCAGAAACTTTGAGAGATGGTGACCTGCTTTCCTTTGTAAACACACACACACACACACACACACACACACACACACACACACAGAGTGTTTGAAGATACTTGGCTTAAAATAATCCTCCCTTCTTCTGGTTTTAGGTGAGAATGATGAGAATTTGACCAGATTTAGTCTGAGGTTAATCTATAGGAGGAAAAGGAATAGGAGAATAGGTCCAAAAGCTGATTCACAGAGATGCTAGAAAGAATGATTTCGGCTCTTACAGCTAATGTATCTCAAGGGAGAAGATAAACAAAGTTTTAAAGAGAGGCAGCAGTTTTTGTTATTTAGTGTTGATGGAGCATGGGAATGTTCTGGTTTGCATATTGAATCCCAAAGACTGAAGGAAGAGATGCAGCACAACTCAGTAAGAAGAAATGTAAGCGATTCTTAACTGGTTTGATCTTTTAACTAGCTTTGAAACCATGGGAAAGTGCAAGATCTCTGAGCCCTCATTTCCTTTTCTGTTAAATGAATGCTGGCCTACATAAGTAGTTTCAATGTCCTAAGAGCACTTTTGAAATTTGTTGGGATGTTTTAAAATGTTAAAATGATTGGAGAAACTCAGCTTACATTTGGAAGGTGGAAACCATAAATGCCCAGCATCAAAATAAACAGGTTTTCCATCACAGAAATTTGTTCCTGAATCATCCACCAAATATTCATGTAGGCACACAAAGCTTGTGTTATAATTTTCTGAGCCTAAAACCTAACTCCTTTTATATTTACTACAGAATATTTTCAGTATCACTTTAAGAAATAGTTACAAAACTTAGCAGATGTCAGCTAAATTTAGTCATTTCTCTAAGATTTCACATTTTTTTTAGTAGTTATTATATCAGTCACACATATATGAAGATCACAACTATACCGATATATTTAATTTTTTACCATGTTCAAATTATGGTTAGTGCTATTAACTATTTTGTCATATGCTTGTGGGCCATAAACATATTATTCCAAATCTGCTAAATTATGGCTACAAATCTTAACACAATTATTGACTTAATTCTCTAAAACTTAAAGTTAACATAAATATTTTAACATAGATTATTTTGTATTATAAAATAAACACTACATTATAGATAATCTGGATTAGAAATGATGCAAGCTCTCCATGCTTGTGTCTGTTCAGCTGTCTTGTTTTTTTCAATCCTGGGATTCAAACTCAGGACCTTACTACTAGGTTCTACCACTTACAGCACACCTCCAACTTGTTTTTTTTTCTGCTGTTTTTGAGACAATGTCTCGCAAACTTTTCTACCTAGCCTGGCTTCAAACCATTAGGATTATAGACATGAGCTAACAGTGCCCAGCTTTGAAGGCATTTTCTCTCAGGTCTTTCTTTCCCTAAAGGTTTAGATTCTTAATGACACACACATACACACACGCACTTATCCCTTTATCCCTTTTTATTCTGAATTAATTCTAGACTTACCAAGGAGTTTCACAGATAGGACAGGGTCACCTTTACCCTTTCAATAAACTTCCCTTAATGTTAACATTTTATAGGGAATATGAATTAAAATAGCATATTGATATTGATAGAATACTAACTAAGGTATATATCATACCTTGATGTCATTGATTTTTTTCCTGTTAGTATCCTGTTCACATTCAGTGCTCTGTGCAAGGTCTCACCTTGCATTTGTTTGTTAAGTCTTGTCATTGATCTGCAGCATTTTCTCTGTATTTCCTTGTCTTATGACTCTGACACTGTAGAAGGGTTCTGGGTAGGTGCTTTCTAGAAAGCTTTTCAATCTGGATTTTTCTTTTTTCCCCCACAATTAGACTGAGGTTATAGATTTGGGGCAAAAGACACAGAGGCCAGTTTTCCCTCCCAGTGCATCCTGTCAGGGAACATGTGATGTCCAGGTGTCTTCTAGTCAGAAATCAGCCTCGATAACTTGGTTCAGGCAGGATGTTTCAGGTCCTCTAACATGTTTCGTGTTTAATCAATGAATATTTGTGATGACATAAAGCTATTCCCATATCAGTTTTCTTAATTTTTACCAACTAACTTTAGCATTCTTCATTGCTCCTTTTCTGTACAGTGATTTTCTATTTTTTTCCATCTATGTGTAGTAATTCAAATTGTTCTAAAGACATAGTTGTCTTTTTATTTGGTTATTTATTTATATCAGTATGCCTACTGACTACTAATTTTATTTTTGGGTTAGAACTTAATACTATGATTTAAATTGCTCTTCTTTTAGCCATTGTTACCTTTCATGTAGGCTCTCATACCCTTTTATTGATTGATTGATTGATTATTGATTGATTGATTGATTGCATTGTTTGGTTTTATTTGTATCAGTTATGGGGCTTGAATTCAGAGCCTGGGCACCATTCTTTTTTCTTTTTAAATACTTTTTTATTGTAAAAATAGTGTACAGAGGAGTTACAGTCACATGATTAAGGTAATGAGTACATTTCCTATCAAGCATTGTTACCTCCTCCTTTGTTTTTCCCCTACCACTCCTTCCCTCCCCATCTCCCTAACTCCTCCCTCCCCCACACAAGTTGTAAAGTTCATTTTCAATATAGTGTCTTGTACATCTCTTTATTACAATAGGTCAACCTGTATCCCTATTTAAACATTTTGTTTTTTTTTCCCTTCTCCCCCCCCAAAAAAATTACAAAAGTGTATATACATGATGTAGGGCACTGGAATCAAATACAGTGAAAACAGGGGTTACACCATGGGGGAAGAATATACAAAAGAAACAAAAAAATCACATAGTACATATAAGTATGTTAAAAACAATAGCAAGCAAGAAAAAAAAAAACACTTGTGTCCCTGTCTGGGGTTCATTTTGCTTAACATCATCTTATATAGTCATATGTACATAGCTTTTGACCCTTTGGCTTGGCCTAGACATATACTAGTTATGGCAAATAAGGGAAACCATGGGACCTATGTTTCTTTGGGCCTGGCTTACTTCACATAATATAATTTTTTCTAAGTCTTTCCATTTCCTAACTAATGGGGCAATGCTATTCTTTCTGATAGAGGCATAGAATTCCATTGTGTGTGTGTGTGTGTATATACCACATTTTCTTGATCCATTCATCTACTGAGGGGCATCTGGGTTGGTTCCATATCTTAGCTATGGTAAATAATGCTGCAATAAACATAGTTGTGCTGGTAGCTTTTAGTATAGCCTTGTTTGTGATTGTTTGGGTAAATGCTGGGCACCATTCTTGAGCTTATTTACTCAAGGCTAGAGCTCTACCACTTGAGCCACGGCTCCACTTTCAGCTTTCAGTGTTTAATTGGAGGGAAGAGTCTCATGGACATTTTTTTATGCCTGTGCTTTTACATGATCCTTCCTCTGCTTCTTTTTCCTTTAGAACTTTTTATTTTTTGCCAGTGCTGGGGCTTGAACTCAGGGCCTGGGCACTGTCCTTGAGCCTCCCTATGCTCAAGTCTAGTGCTCTTCCACTTGAGCCACAGTGCCACTTCTGGCTTTTTCTGCTTATGTGGTATTGAGGAATCGAACCCAGGGCTTCATGCATGCTAGGCAAGCACTCTACCATGAAGCCACATTCCAAACCCACCCCTTAAAATTTTTTAAAGTTCAAGTCTCCTGAGGGCTGAGAGGCTCATCTTGTACTTTTATGGGTTACAACCTTGAAATCAACTGCTTTTCCATGGAGTTCTATATTAGGGGAATATTTTTAATCTATAAAACTATCATAGTTTTGGTGAAATCACTAATTTTGGGTTTGATCATTTCATTTTCTTCAGCAACTTGCTCTTCCTTTTACAAAAAATTTCCAGGTTACTAAGTAGATGCCTGTGTCATTAACTACACTCATCTACTACTTTCCCTCCTCTTTGTATTATTTTCTTCCCTTACTCTTGGATTTTTAGAATTCTATTCACTCATTCAGTGAGCACCATTATCTAGGCACTGGAAGTTACAAAGTTACTGGATCCTATTACCATAGAATTCTCATTAAAATGGCAGGACATTTTTTTTACTTCCTTTAATAATGGTTTCTCCTTGTATTTATTTTTAATGAACTGTGAATATTTAAAAATTTTATTGCAGAGGTGATGTACAGAGATGCTACATAAGTCAGATAATGAGTATATTTCTGTTTGTACAGTGTCATCCCCTCCCTCATTTTCTCTCAGTTTTTTCTCCTCCTTATCCCCTTATCCACTAAGTTGTATAGTTCATTTCCAACAGCGTCTCATGAGTATCACTGCTGAATTGGTTCAGCTTTGTCTCACTGTTTCTGTGCTTCTCCCTCCCCTCCCCAAATCAGATAAACTTTTATACAAGACAGAGGATCCAGAAATCAAAAACAGTGACAAAAGGGAATAAACCAAAAAGGGGAAATAATAACTGCAAACAGTAGAAGAAAAAGTCTCTTGTTTCCATTTCTTGGAGTTCATTTTGATAAGCATCATATTCTATGACCATATACATATAGCTATTGAGCCCTTGTGATTTTCTCCTACGAATATCCTCCTTTGTTCTCACTGTGTGAATGTTTAGAGTACTATGTGCTGTTTAATTAATCGTGTCCAGATGTAACTTTTTTTTTGTCGGTCGTGGGGCTTGAACTCTGGGCCTAGGCGCTGCCCCTGCGCTCTTCAGCTCAAGATGGGGGCTTTACCTCTTGAGCCACAGTGCCACTTCCGGTTTTCTAGTGGTTCATTGGAGATCAGAGTCTCACGGACTTTTCTGCCTGGGCTGGCTTTGAACCATGATCTTCAGATCTCAGCCTTCTGAGTAGCTAGGATTACCGGCGTGAGCCACCGGCACCCAGCTCAGGTGTAATTTTTGTCTTTTATAATCCATTGGGTTTATTTGTAGATTTATAAGCACATTCTGATGATTAAAAATAAGGGAATCAATCAGTCTATGTTTGTTTGGGTCTAGCTTACTTTGCTTAGTATAATTTTTTTCAAATCTTTCTATTTCTTGATGAATGGGACAATGTCATTTTTTTCTGATGAAAGCATAGAATTCCATATTTTCTTCATCCATTCATCTACTGAGGGGCATCTGGGTTGATTCCATCTCTCTCTATATATCAATATCTATATCTATAGATATCTATAGATATCTATGTCTGTAGATATCTATAGATATATATAGTCACTCATGGGGCTTAAACTCTGGGCCTGGATACTATCCTTTAGCTCTTCAGCTCAAGGTGAGTGCTCTACCACTTGTGCCACAATGCGTCTTCTGGTTTTCTGGTGGTCTTACAGACTTTCCTGCCTGGGCTGACTTTGAACTGCGATCCTCAGATCTCAGCTCCCGAGTAGCTGGGATTACAGGCATTGTTAATTGGAGAGAAGAGTCTCATGGATGTTTTCTCATGCCTGTGCTTTCACATGATCCTTCGTCACTAAAGCTCAGGGACAGCACGCAGGAACAGTATTCAAACTCCAGGAATGATACAAAACAAAAAAGTTCTTAGAGGAACAAGAGTTGTTAATATTATAAAAAGTAAGTCAATGTATGATATGTCTTTTTTTTGGAAAATGAACCCTAAGGCGTCCCCAGTGCTCTCTGGGAAGAATCTTTCAAAATTACCCTTAAAAAAATTTTTTTATTGTGAAAATACCGTACAGAGTGCATGAGCAAGGTAATGAGTACATTTCTTATCAAGCGTTGTTGTCTCCTCCTTTCCTTTCCTTTCCCATCTCTTCTCATCTACCCCCTTTCCCCCAGCACCCCCCCCTGCCAAAGTTGTAAAGTTATGTCAAAATTACTCATTTTATTGCATGTCATTAACTCTATATGCAAAGCAGATACTGAAATACTCTCATGAACCAATTTCAGTTGTATCTTTGAGTTAGGCTTATGATAAAAGAAATCATGTATCACTATTAAAAGAAATCTTCAGTGCTATTAATTTCTGACTAATGATGTTTTGCTAGCTATATATTATATAATGATGACCTTTCCTTCTTTGAAAACAATTATATTTTCTTACTATACAATGTATGTAGGTATATGTGTATCAGCGTGGGAGTGGGTACAGACAAAGAGTGCCCCATGTCCTCTCCATATTTCCAAATTGTGACAGAAATAACTGTTGAGAGCTGATGTATCTCTCACAAATATGGAAGATTAATAAGTAAATTGTGAAGCCATTTAAATTATGTTATGCTTAGGCCAGCTGTGCCAGTTCTATAAGTTAGGAAAAGTGTTTATTAAACATATTTATATTCCATGACATGACATATTCCAATTATTTGGTTGTTTAGAATAATATATTGATGTGTACTATGAATTTTGTTAATTTCCACATTTTTTAAATTATTGTGAAAATACCATACAGAAGGTTTACAATTCAATGGCCAAGATAGTGAGTACATTTCTTATCAAGCATTGTTGCCTCCTCCTTCGTTTCCCCTTCCCATCCTTCCCATCTCCCACCCCCACCCCCCTGCCACCCTCCCGCCACGAATTTCCACATTTTTCTAACTATCTGTGTTTTTAAAATAATCTCTAAGTGGTCCTTCATTACTCTGAGTAATCAAATTATAGACTGTATTGAGAAAACAAGAAATGATCAGCTTTTATTAGACCCACAAATGTAGTTTGCTTTCTTAGTGAAAAAAGTCCATGCACTGCTAATTTGTACTGATTCAATAAACAAATTAGAAAAGCATCAATAAGCAGGAAGCAAAGTAGTGAAAACAAAGCCAGGTGATTGTAATTTGCCCCTGAAAAGATGTTACTATGAGGGGAGTTTTCTGGAAAACCAATGACCTCTGGAAATTTGAAAGACTAACTAAGTGTCTGCAGTGTGGTGAGTGGCTGAGACTTCCACAGGTGTATCTGTATTTAATCAGTAGGCCTTCTCAAGAGAAGATGTAAGAGATTTCGAAAGAACAACCCAAGTGAAGAAAAACCACACTCTGCACATCTAATGGAAATAGACTATGCATGGTGCAAATGATGTTAAAATAGCAGTTAAGGAATTCAGTGATTTCACTATGTTTTTTTCTGTAGGTGATAGGTTGACCTAGATGAGTATTATGGAAGACATTGAAGAAAAAGGTGTATTGAGACACTGCTGAATTCTGAATTTTCTTCAGATGATCTAAATAAGAAAAACAAACAAACAAAACTTAACCTTAAATAGACAATGGCTAATGAAAAAGAGGAATTACAGTCTAAAGAATTTCCCAGGGCTGGGAAGCTGGCTCAGTAGTAGAGTGCTTGCCTTGCATGCATGAGGTCCTGGGTTCGATTCTTCAGCACCACATAAGCAGAAAAAGCCAGAAGTGGTACTGTGGCTCAAGTGGTAAGGCGCTAGCCTTGAGCTAAAGAGCTGAGGGGCAGTGCCCAGGCCCAAAGTTTGGCCCCATGACTGACAAAAGAAAAAAAATAAAAAGAAATTTCCTAGTATCTAGATCTTCTAGGACTGAGTGGGAATGAAAGCTTTTTCTTTGATTAGTTAGATCAAAGATACTGGCTGTATCCTTCAGTAAACCTTAGGACACCTTATGTCAATATCTTCCCCATTAGTCTGGTCTTTGTTTTAGTTTTGATCATAGGTCACTTTCAGCTCTCTCCTGGCATTCAACAGCAAACTACCATTCTAATCTTTGGACAGTGTAATAACCCTTGTAGTTTTCCTACACCTTGGCCATTCCTTCATAAACACTCCCTTTGCTAACAGACCATGGAGTTCCTAGCCTAAGAGTGGCATTGGACATAGTGCAGCAAGGCTGTGTCTGCCAAAGAGAACAGCCGAAGTTTGCACCCATTCTGTCATATGACCTAGGGTTTTGTTGATAGTTGCATAGCTTTGATGCTATTTTCTAGGAGCTGGATAATTTTAACAAATTATGTTAACTCCTAAATATGCCAAAGACTGTTTTAGGTTGCCTATTTATTGTTCATACAAAGTGATTAATATGAACTTTGTATTCTGCCATCCTTATTGTGTTGGTTTTGACCTCTAGAAACCCTCTCCATGACCCCATAATAGGTGAGTAGTGTAGGAATTACAGGTAGGCATATGCCCCCAAGGGAGAAAAATATGTCTCTGTCTCTGATATCCCTGTCTCTGTCTGCCTGTCTCTGTCTGCCTGTCTGTCTCTGTCTTTCTCTCTCTCTTTCACCCCCCCTACCCCTCTACACTACTTCTTTACTTCAAATCTTAGCAGATTTTCTTTTTCCGTCTCTGGCTAGAATTAAATCTTATATAGAACCACCAATGATTGCCCAGAGGACAGAGACTAAATGCAAGAATCCTATACATGGCTCTGTGAAGGAAGGTATGCATACCTATGGAAAACCAGAACTTTACTTGAAAAATAAGGAAAATGAATGTCGAGACCAATGGTTCATGCCTGTAATTCTAGCTACTCTGTAGGCTGAGATCTAAGGATTGTGGTTCAAAGCCAGACTGGAAAGGAAAGTCTGTGAGACTCTTATTTCCAATTCAGCATCAAAAAAGTAAGATGTGGAGCTGTGGCTCAAATAATAAAGAACTCTAGCCTTGAGCAAAAAAGCTTACAAACAGTGACCAGGCCCTGAGTTCAAATAAGGATGATGAGAATGTATACTGTTTAAAAACTCAACACTGTTGGTTGGTCACAAGGAAATTTCTATGAGGGATCAATAAGGCTGTATATACAAAGATTTTCATATTATACCTGGAATATTTGAAGCATTGAAATGGAAATTTGAAATACTTGTAACAAAGTCACCTGGGAAACTGTAGAATATTTATCTCAGACTTTGCTGGAGACAAACTGAAACAAAATATGTCGATAAAGGGTCTAGTCATCAGTATAACGCCCCTCCCCCCACAAAATCAACAGAAACTTCCTCAGGCCATTTTCAACATTGACTTGGTTAAGAATCACCAAAGAAGAAAGATTGTAGCATTTAAAATAAGACAGAATAGTGTTCCTAGTAGGGTAGTTTCATATAGGAGACTGAGTGCAAAACCTATTTGTTAAATATGGAATTTTATTGCTGAGAGCTGGTGACAAAGGGAATCTAGAAAAAGTGACTCTATTATACTTGATTATAGGGATGGGAATTTCAGAGCTTTTTTATGTGAATTGTTTTATCAAGGGAGCTTCCTACCTAGGTGTAATTTCCTACTGATACTTTCTCTTAGGTCATGACCTAATGTTAAATGGTTGGTAAGTTCAAGATTAAATACTAAAAGGTATCTGTCCTCATAAAGAGCTATAGAAACCAGAGAAAATATAGATCTGGAATATCCTCAGGCTATATTTTTCAGGACTTGTGAAAAGTGGATTGGTTTTTCTGGCTCTTCTGAGTTACTTCGTTGAATGGCTTTTGGCTTAGCTGCCATTTAAAGATTGGCTGACATTATTGGTCAGCTCTTCACCTGGAATAATAGTGCAGGAAACTGACAGAGTTATAACAGACCATCCAGAGGAAACACAATTAGCCTTGTTTGCCTTGGATGTGAATAACTTTGTGCTTCTCCATGGTCAAGCAAAATGAGCATCAAGGATAAAAATGTTTAAGTCAGAACAGTGATAAAGTAATTGCCCATTTGATGAAAACCACAGTAGATGAAAATGGGCACAATGAAAAAAGTCATTAGGCAAAAAAGTACTATGAGGGTAGCCTGCCAAGAGGATAGCAGTGTACACACACACACACACACACACACACACACACACACACACACACACACACACACACAGAAGGTTTGGGGGACTCCAGGTGTCAGTCAGGTAGGCTATAGAAGAAGAAGAAAAAATAATGATTAGGTGATTCTTTGAAAATTAGAACAAGTTTTTTTTTTAACTTAAAGGAAAATGTACAGATGATTAAAGGCTCCTGACAAGGACTCATTAGAGACCTGACATTGAAATGGGGAGGCTGGGTCTAGCTGGTGCCATCTTGGCCACATGGTGGATAAGGAATTGGGTTTAACTGCGCCATCTTGTCTTCATGGTGGAGGAAGGAGGAAGGTGAAGTTTCATCTCCCAGGTGATAGACATGCCTGAATTCCTAGAGGCAGGGGCAGAAACATACATGAAAATGGAACCAGATAACCATAAAGGATGTGTGGGGTTGGTGGAGATGGGGGAGAATGATGGAAAGATGACCTTGCTTAAGACATATTATACTCATAAACTGACATGTGGAATGGAAACTCCTTTGTACATCTACTTAAAGAAAATGAAAGACTAAAATAAACTGACATATAGGATTGAACTTCCTTTGTACAATTATTTAAAGATCATAATAAAGAAAATAAAGAATTATTGATAGTATGACTTCTTTCTGTGGCATAAACGTTTATGTGTCCCCTAAATGTATATGTTATAATAAAAGGCAGGAGGTGGTTATAGTCTGAAATGGGAATGAGGAACATGGATGTGTATGAATCACACTGTGTCCTGAGCTGTAAGGATGTGTTTGTTCCCTTCTGTTGGAAATATATTTCCTCTGCTTTATCAGAATATGATTTCTCTACTATATCTGCTTAAGTTTCCTAGAAAGTGTGTCTGAGGCAAAGGCTAGATGGCTCCTCTTTTGTGAGGGAGCAGGAAGAGTGAGGGTTAGGTCCTGAAACATGGAAGGAGGGAAAGACAAACGCATGGGAAATAGATCTTGTTCAGGGAGAGTGATGCTTAGTTTTGGTGTGTATGTGTGCGGGGAGGGGGGAGGGAAGGGGGTTCTGAGAAGTAAACTCCTCTGAGGATGTTTTGTGGATAGAGGAAGAGGAAGGTTTTCTCTACCAACTCCCCTTTTTTCATTGGCCAGGGTCTTTTTGTCCCATGTAGTGGTAAATCTCCTCAAATCCATATGTGGTCACCCAGAGAGCTCAGAACAAAGATGTCCCAAGGTGATAGTTTAGAAAGATGGAAGGCCAAGATGAGCAGTTTGAAGTGGCAACTGTATAGAATTGTTCAGAGCTCACTGAAATGGCCATTGGTGTGGCAACTAGAATGAGAGATTCATGAAATTAAGTATCTGAAGTATGAATTGGAGAGTGTGATATATGGGCAATCTTTTCATATCCCTTGGGTAATCTTTTCATATCCCTTGGAATAAACTTCTGTGTTACTTTCTCTATAAAGTTACCACCTATCCTAAAAAATAAAATTGGATCCTGCTAGAATATTCTTTTGGTATCTGACACATTCCTGTAATAAAAGATACCATATTTTGTTATTGTAAACAAATTTACCTTCCCTGTAAGCTCTGGGGACAGGGTGACATTGATCATGATGCACTGTACTCATAAACTGGCATGTAGAATTAAAACTTCTTTGTTCCACTACTTGAAGATAATAATAATGAAAACAAAAGAAAACTGGAAATAAAAGTTCTGAGGGCATAGTCATTATTTTCCTTTACCAGTCCCCCTCTCCAGGCCCCAATTCTGCTTGGCAGTGCTTCACAGAGCTCTTCCTTAAATTGTAGGTGTTTAATAAACACCCTTGGCCAGAATGGATGGAAGTCTGAGATGGTAAAATGTAATATCACATGTTTGTTCTTCAGAGGATGCCGCTTTAGCAGAGCTCTGGTCAGAAACTGATTACTAAAGGTCATTTTGTCTCCTTAAGCTTTTCATGGGCTGTCAGGCTGTAATCCAGACTAACAGCTTGCTCTGACCAATGAAGCTCCACGTTCCCTTGTTTGCAAATTAGACCTGTCAGGTAGCAAGTCTTCATGAAAGCTCTTTTCTTTACCACGTCTTTGGCATGGTCTAATGAGAGCTCTAGCACCTGGGTTGTGGCCTCCATATTCGCATCTAATATGAAAGCAATTGAAAGCTGAAAGCAAACCCTGGGACCACAGCAGGTCTGTCAGGCGGCCAGCTCAGCCCAGTTCTCAGGCTATGTCTTCTTCAATGAGACACTGTTCTGACTACTGCATTATGCCTAGTGAGGAAAGCTAGGTAGAGTAGATGTCCCAAAGAATGCAATGACAACCTTCATTCTCAGCTCTTTCTGGGCCTTCTTCCGTCCACTTCAATCTCAGGGAAATCACACTGCCTGCTAACTATATTCCCACTTGAGGTCCTTAATGCCAGCTCAAGCATTCCAGCTCATTCCAAGCTTATTAAATATTCACTATACTTCTTTTTGGAACCAATTAAGCGAATGGGAGATACAAAATATAATGTGGAGTCATTCAACAAGAATTTTTTTTATGACAGATTAAGGGCTGGCAACTGGGTATAACAGCAACGGCCTTAAAATGGGCACAGAAGTGATTCAAATGTGAAATTGCATGAAAGTGACTCACCTTATCCTGGAGGGAACTGATGCACAGAGTCACTTCTTTAGATCAGTGGCTTTCATTTGCTCAGCAAAAGTATTGCGTTTTATTCTTCTTTAGACATTTGGAAACTTCATGTAAAACAATCACACATTTGGCTCCCAATTCTGGTGGCTGCAAAGTCCCTGGTTTCCCATGGCGCTCATGTTTTGGTGACAGTTCCCTGGCTGTGTCAGAACATGGCTGAGAGGCAGGTGAGGAGGAAATGAGACCAAGCATGAGCAATGTTCTCTCTTGGTAACAAACAACTCACTTTCCTGTGAGAACTAATATACTGCAGTGAGACTCAGGCCATGCTGAGAAACCATCATGAAACTATCATGAAGCCCCACGAATGACTCACCTTCCACTAGGCCCTACCTCCTAATGGTTGCATCACCTCAACAAGGCCATGCTGGGAACTGAGCTTCCACATAGGAGAGAGCCTGCATGAGCCATACCACACCTGGAAAATTACTAAGTTCTGCTGCAACAGGAAACTGGAGGGTTTTAATGAGGGAAGTCACATGCTACTTTGTGGATAAGAGAAAAAGAAACAACAGCAATCATAAAAAGAAAACATAGACTATTGGACTTGATAAAATGGAATTTTTCTTATCAAAGTGCTAAATATCTAAGTGGCAAATACTTTAGCACTATATCAGTAGTACTGATCAAATAGGCCCTTACCTTTTATCTCATTCATTTTATTCACATTCAATAAACATGATTGACTAACTTATTGGCCTGATAATCTTGGTTAAAAAAAAGTAACTTAAAACTTTCAAATAATAAGTTTGAGTTGCTAACAAGTCATTTTTATTTTGTGTCAGTACTGGGGCTTGAACTCAGAACCTTGCATTTTCCTCTATCTTTGATTTTTTGCTCAAGGCTGGCACTCTACCACTTGAATTACACAGCTTCCAGTCTTTTGGTAGTTCATTGGTGATGATGATAGAGTCTCCCAGAATTGTTTGCCAAGCCTGACTTCAGACCTTGATATTTAAATCTCAGCCTCCAGAATAGTTAGAATTCCAGGCATGATAAACAGGCCCTTGGCTAGCTAACTCTTTTACCTAGAGTAGTTTTTTATGACATCTTAGTCAAGACAGCATTGATCCTGAACTTTCTGTCAAGGATTGTCTCATGGAATAGTATGTATGTAAACATAGTAAGTCCAAAGTTGGTTGCCAGTCTCGAAGATCTTGCTTTTGAGCATTTTAAGGGGAAGAAATTATCTTCCATAGGAAAGTTTGCTGATACAGTGACATCTTTGTGTCTCAGAGGAAGAACATTGTATTATAGCCTCACATTTGGGTGTGAAGGTCAACTTTGTCATTTTCTTCCTATGAATTTCCCATTGCTGATTAGCACATGCAGGTGGTTGATATTTAATAACAAAGTTTAACTATTAGTGATTGTGACTGGTGATTCTTATTTCTTGGTGGAAGAGTCTCAAAATGTTCTGCCTTCTCTCCTTACCTCTAGCTGGCACGTGGTAACAATCAGGCTCATTTCTTTGCTCTAGCTGTGCGGCAGGTGGGGAAGGCATTGGGTGTTTTATGACTTGGTACCAGAGACCCAAGTTCTCTCAGGCTCTGCCAGGCACCAAGCTCAGCTCTGTTCTCAGACTATGTCTTCAATGAGACAGTGTTCTGACTACTGTTTTGTGCCTAGTGAGGAAAGCTAGCTAGAGGTGATGTCACCAAAGAATGCAATGTCAACCTTCATTCTCAGCTCTTTCTGGGCCATCTTCAGTTGATTTCAGTAAGGAAAATTGGAGGGACACTTGCCCAGGGTCACAGCCTAATAGCAGAACTAGTTTGACTCTAGAGAATTATCTTTTATAGTATATCATTTTATATTATATTTTCATATTTATATATAGTGGTCACTTGGGAAATTCATTTCAAGTTAGGAGTCTTCCTCCTGGAGATTTTCTTTTGATAGGTTTAGATCTAGGGTCCAAAGATAAATGGTTTTCGACATGATCCCGTATATGACTGAGTGACAGTATCAAACTTTGTAGGTCTAATTGCTTTTATTAATTAATTCACTAACTATTATGAAGGTTCTACTAATCAGTAAAGCACATGGGTACAAAAATTAGACAATATTTAGATGACTTTTCTCTTGATGTTTTAGAGGCATTAGTCTCCAAGTGATAGGAAAGAATGATCTTAAACCAGTTCTGGTAGGAGCTAGAGTATTAATACTAATAGTAATAGTAATACCAATTGTAGTCACCTGATTCGTCTGCTATGGGGGTCTGGCTAATAATCGAAACATTTAAAGTATGTTTTTTCAATAGCGAGAAAAATAAAATGTAGATATATAGATTTAAACTATCTTGTTATTTCGAGAAAACTTTGTATCTATTCCAAGAGAGGCACAAAGTGGCTTTAAATTATGTTTTCTATTTTCCTCATCCAGAGAGCTGTTGCTGAGATTCATTGGTCTTTGAATCAATTTATACATTTATTTACTTTACGTTTCCCACTATACCTTCTAGAATGGTCCAAAGACCAAAGACATTCACAAATTTTATTGATTTGCTGACTGACTTTTTTTTCTAAAGTGACACAGGCTGACAGATGATTTTCCAGTCATCTAAGGAGAGTATACCACTGGTAGCAATTATTAACTTGCAGAGATCAATAGTTGGCGCATGCCATGGGCACTTACTTTCAAGAACAGGTTTCGTAGAAAGGAATCTCATGAATTTACTTCACATACAGGAACAATTTGCTTTTTGTTACTTTATTTTAAAACCATGAACTTTAATAGATTACCACCTTCTTTTATTATTACTTGAAAATACAACTTCTACACTGCTCACAAGACATTGACTGCACCTCCAGGCACCTGGTGCTCCAAAACAACAAATTTGAGACAGATTTGCAAGGTCTACTGAACTCTTCAGATTTTTCAGTGTGAAAAATGAGAATAGTATTAGATTGAAGATAGATAAATGCTCTCCAATTTTCCTTACTGGATAAGAAAAAAAACACTCTGGGAAAACAAATAATGGAAGATAAGATTTCTGAATTAATGATTTAAAATGGTTGGTGAGGAGTTATGGAGTCAGTGATTCCTAGAGACTGATGAAAAAGCAATCCAATTTCCTGTATTGATGGGTCATTGAATTAGTTGGGTAGGAGTGCACAGTGTGGTTTGAGCAGGTTTAATGACACTGATCACGTAAGTTAATATGATAGAGAGTTGGCTGGATATTGTAGTGTACATTTGCAATCCTAGAGTCTTGGGAGGTAGATTATTAAATTATGATTTTTATTATTTTTAAGTAAGGGTACAAAGGTTTACCATTTAATAGATCAGTTTATGAAAACACTTCATCTGAACCCCTCCCATCATTCCTCCATCCCTCCAAACCCATCCTGTCCCTTCAATTTTTTTTAGTTTCATAGGATTTGCTTTGAATAATATGACTGCATTCCCTTCCTTTCCTCTCTTTATTCCTCTAGTGCTACCCTTTTGACTCTCTTCAAATTTCAAGTGTTAGTTTCCTGGTGTTCATTTTGTTAGACAGTGAGTTTGTTTTTCTAAGGAATTATACTGTTTGAATTTCCCCCCACAAATACATACTTCTGTTAATACATTGTGTATAGTTACATATAATCACATATATGTTTACTTGTATATACATATAATTAGTTCTAGCTTCCACAGATGAGAGACAATTTGTGTCGTTTGTCTCTCTGGACCTGACTTACTCCACTTAATGTAATTTTCCCCAGGCTTACCCATTTCTTTGCAATCATTCATTCATTGAGGGGCGTCTGGGCTGTGTCCATACTTTTGTTATGGAGAATAGTGCTGCTATGAACATGATTGTGCTGATGGCTTTGCTGTTGGCTCGTAAGATTTTGTATAAATGTTCAAGGTGGAATTGCTGGATCATAGGGTAGTTCTAGGTTTAGTTAGTTTTTTTTTTTTTTTTTTTTAAGGAATCTCCAAATTGCTTTCCAGAGTGGTTGAACAAGTTTTCATTCCCACCAACAGTGTGCTAGCATTCTCTTTTGGCTGCGTTCACACCAGCATCTCTTACTGTTTGTATGTTTATAATGGCCATTCTGACTGGGATGAGGTAGAATCTCAATGTTGTTTTGATTTGCATTTCCTCTATGGCCAGAGATATTCAGTATTTCTTCATGCATCTGTTGGCCATTTTTTTTTCTTCTGAGAAGATTCTATTTAGCTCATTGGCCCATTTATTAATTGTGTTATTGATTCTTTGAAGGTTTATGTTCTTGAGGGCTCTCTATATTCTGGATATTAGGCCATTATCTGACAGGTGTAGGCTGTCTTTTAAGCTTATTAGTTATATCCTTTACGTGCAGAAACTTCTTAGTTTGATAAATCCCATATGTCAATTCTTGGATTGGTCAACCCCTTCTTGGATTGGTCAACCCCTGCAACCTTACTCACAAAGTTCCTTTCTGCTGAGAAGTTCTATTGTTCTTCCTGCTCCTTACTATAGTAGTTTCACTGTTTCAGGACCTGCGTTTCCTGACCAAGAGATGTAATAACAACCATGTCAATGGCATAATACTTCACATCAATTGGACACATTAGCTTTTATACATATATTTTTTACAGGTATTCTCTTATTTTAAGATTTTCCCAGCTGACCACTTAGGCAGATAATGAAGCAGACTTGGTGGAGTTTAATGACTGCCAGAGGGTTCATGGCTCTTGAGGGGCAGAGTAAGGACCCCAGCTTTATTCTTCTCACACTATCTTAAGTTATTGTCTCATTCATTACCTTAATGGCTTTAGATGCGGTCAATTTTATCAGTGAGAAGGAACTTTTCTCTGCATTTGGAGAAAATTACCTTTCCCATTTGCAATGTCTTTTTGCTTTTTTGTGTGAAGTACATTTGCAGAAGATGGGAGCTTGGAAAGGCTGTGTCTCTGGGTTAGAAGCTATGCCCTAGAAGTGATGTGATCGTGTTTGCCCAAGGAAGTGTATGTTACAGTGGAGTCTAGCTAGACTCAGCTGCATAGGGATTCTGGACAGGCAGGTGTGGGATACCAACCTTTTTAGGGGTAACGTCCTGATCTACTGGATCTAAGTAACGCTAAAGAAAGCTACAGCATGGAGGTTCTGAAGCATTGTCAGTGAGCATGGGAATGGAGATGAAATATACTCTGGCCAACTGACAGCAGCTGTGAACTTTAATCACAGGATGACAATTCAGAGGACATTGCTGGTTATTGTCAGGCACAGCGTCAGTGGGGGACACAGACAGCAAGATGGGGGTTGTTTTCAACAGGTGCATTGGTTTGCTGATTTCTTGGCCTGAGAGGAGGGGATGCTCTGTCTGTCCTCTGACTGGGACTCTGTGTCAGCTAGAAAGAACATAAGTTTTCTGGGTGGAATGTGTTAGCATCACTCCCTCCATAGGCCTCATCTCTATTGTTCACTAACAAGGAGGTTGCTCATGATGAAACAGACCTGGCCTCCAATTGGACCCCCTAGAAAGACCTTGACACTTGATCTATCCAAGAGTATCCTTTCAGTAAGGAAGGCAAATTATTACTAATGCAATAGAAATATTGTTCTAATGACAAATCAAGTAGAATTTATGACACTATTTATTTCTAAACTCTAAGAGGTATGAGAACCAGACACTATTGAAAAGGTTTCAGTTTAAAACAATTTAGTTTTGAGAATATAAAAAAGATAAAATTAAAAAAGAAATGGATTAAGAAGAAAAAGGTGATGTAGCTATAGAATTGAAGGCATTACACTTTCAACAATATTACCAACAAACAATCAGATTAAATTCCCATTATAGGATCAATGTGGTCTTGTGTAATTAGTGTTGATTTAGGGCAGTTTTATTGTGTGCTTTCAGCACATCTGCTTGTAGATTAAAGAAATCCTGGAAATCTGTCATAGGTGTGATCTGAAAGCTTTTCAAATGATATCAGCTTGAAAGTTAGTTATCAAATCTGCTCTTTAAATTATCAGAAACTGAAGTTCATGGTAGAGTATTTGCCATGATGTTTCAAGAATGACCTTTTGTGGCAAGACAAATTCTAGCATCTAGGAGAGCCTTCCAGCAAGCATGAGAGAAAGTAGAAATGATGTATAGATGACAAGGACTGAATGATGGTCTCAATAACCAAGTACAACAGAATGGGGGAGTAAAGTTCTATGCTAGGGTACAGTGCTCAATAACAGTGAAGGGCTTCAGCATATTTCCCTGAGGACAAAGATAGATTGTGGACAGTTGAGGACATCATTAAGTGTCAAGGACCCATTGATAGAATATACACTTTCTGAGATGTTTATGTGAGTAATAGTTGGCTGTGTACACTGGACCCAGGGGAGGCTGAGTAGCTCTTCTGATCTGAAATGTTGCTGTGATAGTTATTGCAATAAAGTTCATCTAAGAAGAAATATGGAACATGCCAAAAACTTAATTATTTTTAGATTTTTCTGTCAGTCTCTGTCTCTGTGTCTCTCTGTGTCTGTCTCCATTTCTTTCTTACAGTATTGGGGTTTGAATTCAGAGCCTCATGCTAACTAAGAAGGTGTTTTACCACCTGAGCCACATCTCCAGATCTTTTTTCTTTACGTTATTTTTCAGAAACAGTCTCATCATTTTGTCCATGGCCAGCCTCAGACCATCCTCCTCATGCTGATGCCTTTCTTGTGACCAAGGTTATTAGCATTAACCAATATGCCTAGATAATATGTTGAAATGGGATCTCACTTCTTTTCTTCCTGGATGACACTAAATAATAATCATCTTGATATCTGTATCCTGAGTAGCTGGGATTACAGGGATAAGCCACCATAGTTGGTTGGTGTATTTCTTTTCTTTTTTTTTAATATATGAGAGATTTAGAATATGTGCTTTCTTGGAAAGCTCAAAAGTGTAAGGGACATCTTACATTTGTTTGTTTATTTATGTATTTACTCATCTAAATTTTAGATCTGAACTGGGAATCAATGACTCGTGCCTCTACTTGAGGATTGAGGTTCAAAACTAGCCTAGGCAGAAAAATCTGAGACTCTAATTTCTAATTAATCACAAAAAAGTGGAAGTGGAGGTATTGATCAAGTGGCAGAGCACCAGAATTGATAGAAAAAGCTAAGAAACAGTACCCTGGCATTGAGTTCAAGCTCCACTATTCCTCCACCCAAAAAAATTTTTGGTTTCAATTCTTGGGATTCAAAATAAAAATATTAAATCACAGAGGCATTGTTCAAATGGTACAGTGCTATTCTAGCAAGCAAAATCCCCTGAGTTCAAACCCCAGAATTGAAAAATAATATATGTATGTATACATGTGTATGTATATATTTATACATGTGTAGTTTACTATATATATATATAAATTACATACATATATGTATATATACACACGCATATGTGGTTTAAAATATTAAACCATCCTTGGTTATTTAAACTAGAATAATAAATGCTCACAAAATAATATTTATTAGTACTAGTTGAAATAACTTTAAAATATTTTGTAATGAAAATAGAAGAATTGACCAAAATGTTACTGAAACTTTGGTCATTCACAAATAAAAGAACTTTATTTTTTAAAGCTTTAAGATAATGAAAAATTTATCATGAAGCCAACACAGGGTGAAGAAGATGATTTTGGTAAAATACAGCATTTGTGCTAGGTAGGCAGTTCCCAAGGTAAAACAGAACTCTTTGGTAGGCTTTGCTCTGGATTCTAACATCAGTTTACCTTTTTATTTTTATTTATTTATTAGTTTTGGTGTGGGTGTGTGGTTTTCTTTTTCTTTTTCTTTTTGGTTGGTCATGGGGCTTGAACTCAGGGCCTGGGTGCTGTCCCTGAGCTTTGCTCAAGGCTAGCAGTTGACCACTTTAAGCCACAAGCCACTTCCAGTTTTCTGGTGGCTAATTGGAAATAAGAATCTCACAGACTTTCCCCTCCTGGGTTGGCTTTGAACCTCGATCCTCAGATCTCAGCCTCCTGAGTAGCTAGGATTACAGGTGAGAGCCATGGGCTCCTGGCTTTCAGTTGATCATTTTTAACAATGGAGAAAACCAAATTCTTCTTTTGCTTTGATATGCTACTCGACAATAAATTTTCATGAGTCACTTTTATGTTTTTTTTTCATTATCTTTTGAATAAGCTTTACAAAGCTGTGGGAACTGTCAGAATTCAACATTTTAAGGTGTTTTTTTTTTTTCTCTCTTTCTCTCACATTCAGGTAGGACAAACCAAGATAAACATTTTGCCAATTCCCTTGGTTTTAAAACTCTTTGCAACTTTTTCTTTCCCCTCAGGTTTTGTCTTTCACAATGATCTTTTATATTCTGGAACTAAGTGAAACTCTTGTCTCTTTGAAAAGCAACATCTCCTTCACAGCTATAATTCTGTATCATTATTTGACTCTCTTGTCATAGTAACAAAATTCATGAGAGCTTTCATCCAATGTGACTAACTTCGATTTGAAAGTAGCTGGGAGCAGGGGTGAGGTAGAGTTAAAGAGGATATACTAAACCAGGAAAGCTCACACAACCACAGATTTTTTTCCCTCCTTCCCTCCTTCCCTCCTTCCCTCCTTCCTCCCTCCCTCCCTCCCTCCCTCTCTCCCTCCCCTCCTTCTTTCCTTCTTTCCCTCCCTTCCTTCCTTCCTTCCTTCCCTCCTTCCCTCCTTCCCTCCCTCCCTCCCTCCCTTCCTTCCTTCCCTCCCTCCCTCCCTTCATTCCTTCCTTCCTTCCTTCCTTCCTTCCCTCCTTCCCTCTTTCCTTCCTTCCTTCCTTCCTTCCTTCCTTCCTTCCTTCCTTCCTTCCTTCCTTCCTTCCTTCCTTCCTTCCTTCCTTCCTTCCATCAATTGTGAGGCTTGAACTCTGGGCCTGGGCACTGTCCCTCAGCTCTTCAGCTCAAGGCCAGCACTCTACCACTTGAGCCACAGTGCTACTTCTGGTTTTCTTGTGATTAATTGGAGATAAGTGTCTCATAGATTTTCCTGCTCCGGCTGGCTTTGAACTGGGATCCTCAGATCTCAGCCCCCTGAGTAGCTAGGATTACAGGCATGAGTCACTAGTGCTCCATTAAACTCTCACAGTGTTTAAAAAAAAAAACCCTACAGCTTTTACATCTTCTTAAATTGACAAACTATGAGCATGTCCACTAATGAGAATCAGACATGCCCTTCCTAGAGGGCATAAAAACAAGAAGTAAAAGTGCATTTACTTAAATTAGCAAGTGATATTTTAGTATTTTATGTAGAAAATTTTGCGATATCCTAGAACTATTTATCAATGTAATATTAAGTTTTTAGTAAGCAACAGATTATGGAACATTTCTGTTGACCATATTACCATATATAATTGCTGTCAAAAATATTTGTCATGATTATGATTCAATTTACTACATGAAGCTCTGTTTTTTTCTCAATCTTAAACACTATGTAGGAGTAATGTGAACTCATTTGATCTGCAAACCAGGTTAAAAAGTTAATCTCAAAATTATGGAAATAAAATGTAAATTTTTATTGTACAAATCAGGGGAAAGACATTTGTTTTGCTTAAGGCTTAAGTTAATAAGGTAATTTGTTTGATAAGTTACTTATGTAAATGATTTTTGACATAGAAAAGCTGAGTTAGGAATTCTTTTTTTTTTTAAATAAGGGATTCTGTAATCTAATCCATCCAATTTTGTAGGCATGTGAACTGAAGTATATAGCTTCTGATCTACAGGGTCAAATCTAGGTGCAAAGATTTTCAGTTCATAGTTCAGAGTTGCTCTTCTTGCCAATGAGCAATCAAGGTTTTATTAATTAATTTGAGCTCAAAAATAGACCAACAGTTAACCAAAAACAAAACAAAACAAAAACTCTGATTTCATGTCAAATAGAATTTCTGTTATAGATTTGACAGTGGTCACTAGTGGTTAGATTGTCAGTCAGTGCTGTCAATAGTGCAGAATGCTTGTCATCCTTGTGCAAAGAAATAAACAACAAACAACAACCTCCAACAAACATACTGACAACTAGAGTCAGCAAATTTTACGTTCTACTGATCTTGTCATTCACTCTTACAGACAGAAAAAGACATGCCCAGCTTAGAATGTTTTAGAGGTACATTTAGGAAATTAAGTTTAATGGTAAGATTAAGCATCTTGAAAATTTCAGTGACTCCTTGAAAGCTGTTAGAGAATAATTTAAAAAATTAAAATTATACACAAATAAAATTAAATTAAATTAAAAAAAAAATTAAAATTATGATTCTCATATACAATTATAAAATGAATGTTTGCTAAGATTCTCATTAATTCCTTAATGGAACCAATGAGATAGTAAGTCTCCAGCAATATTAGTGATTTCGTCTTCATTCACTTACTTTTTCTCTCTCTCATTTTTATTTGCTCATTTGTTTTATGTTTAGTTTATATGTCATATTGCCGATACTGAGAAGACTTTCAAATATTCCTGAGTCTGTCTATAAGGATCACAGTTTTCCAATTTTTTGAGTTGTTAATTCTCTGATTACTTCTTCAACTGGGGATTCAACAATTCTATGTTCTTTAAGAATTACAGATGAGGTCTATGTCTAGAACTTGCCAATTGTCATTGTAATGATGACCATTATTCAGACAATGACCATTGGAGGTTAATTTCTGATGCAAATTTTCACTACCTCTGATTATCATTTTACCCCTGTAAGTTGATTGATTCTATTAACCTCACAAAGACAACAGAAAGGCAAATTTTTAAAAAGTATGAAAGCACCTTGATTTTTTAGCATAATAAATACATACTGAATATATACCACATAAATAAATATATAAACAAGATACAATTGAAAAGAGTAATTTTCTTTGGGCAGTTTAAATGTTCAAAGAGGACTCTGAAATTCTACAAGATGAATGGTTTTACTTTTTATTTTTTAATTTTGTTGTAAAGGTGATATACAGAGGGATTAAGTTAGATAATGAGTTACATTTATTTCAAACATTGTTACCCCCCTCCCTTGTTTTTCTCAAACTTTCCTTCACCCTGATTGCCCCCACCCCCAAATTATAAAGTTTATTTCCAACATAGTACCTTGTGAGTATTACTGTTGCATTGGTTCACCCTTTGTCCTTTGTTTCTCCATTTTGTTATTCCTCTTCCCTTCCCCACATCAGAAAAAGGTATATACAAGACACAGGATACCAGAATCAAAAACAGTGACCACAGGTGATAAATCAAAGCGGGGAGGAGGGAGAAAGAAAAAAGCAATAACCTTACACAGTATGTTGAAAACAACAATTATAACAACACTCTGGAAAGCAATATGAAGGTTCCTCAAAAGACTAATCATAGAACTCCCCTATGACCCAGCAATCCCACTCCTGGGCATTTACCCAAATGATCACAAACAAGGCCACACTAAAGCTACCAGCTCAGGTATGTTCTTTGCCATAACTAAGATATAGAACCAACCCACATGCCCTTTATATGCACAATAGAATTCTATGCTTCCATCAGAAAGAATGGCATCACTCCATTAGTAAGGAAATGGAAAGACTTGGAAAAAATCATATTAAGTGAAGTAAGTCAGACCAAAAGAAACATAGGCTCATTTGTATATGTGGGTATATATGTGAGTATATAGGATAGTTCAAGCATCACAATGAGCTCAACAGCTATGTACATATGACCATATAAAATGATGCTAATTGAAATGAACTCCAAGATATAGAAACAAGATGAATGGTTTAAATTCTTAATTCTTAATGGGGGCTCTTGATCACAAGGGTGTGTGTATGGGAGGGTAATTTTAAAACATTTTTATATTTTCTAATATGGTTCTGTATTTTAAGTGACTTACTAACCAGAGATAAAGTTGTAATAGTTAAAGAATTTGTTTTGATAAAGAAAAAATATCAAAATAGGAAAATAATTATTAAAAGTTATCCCTGAGTCAAAAAACCTTTTCAATACAAATTAGTTAGTGTTAAGAATCTCTAAAGGTAAACATAAGACAAGACCCACTTTCTACATAGTATGAAAGTTCAAATAGCACACAGTCTTTGTTCAGTATTACGTTAAACAAACAAACTGAGATGTAAAGAGCTATTAGCAGTAACCCTAGCTATTCAGAAAGATAGAGATCAGGAAAATTGAGGTTCAAAGCTAGCCAAAGCAAAAAGTCAGTGAAAACCTACGTCAAACCCACCTGGTGACAGGTACCTGCAATCTAAGCTTACTAAGAGACGCAAACCCCAAGCTCACCCAGGCATTAATGCAAGACCCAATTCAAAAACTGAAAGCATAAAGGACCAAAAGTGAGATTCAAGTGGAAGAGCACCAGTTAACAATACAAGGCCCTGAGTTCAACTGCCAGGGCCACCAATAAACACAAACAAACCAACGACCACAAAGAGCTATTTAAAGTTTCCATCCCTGGGAATGCTAGCATTCCTACTTTTCCCACACCGAAAAGTCCACTAGAGAGCTGTCAGGTACTGGTTGAGTTCATATACTTTCTAGGGCCATTCATCAGCTGACAAGGAACTCTGTCTTGTGTCAGGCATGCCCAAAGCTCCCTTCCCTAGCTTATCCTCTGTTCTGTTCTGACAGCTCCAGAATAGAGTTTATTTCCTACATTTAATGGATTTGTCATAAACCTTAATTGAATCTTCTAGATAAAAGAAATTTAGGACAACTTCAATAGTCTCGCTTGTAGCCTTACTATATTCCTCAGTCTTGGCACTGAGGAGATGGGCTGGGATAATTACAAATCATCCTTCTCAGGCCCTTGCTTTAAATCCCTTTTTTATCTTTCTAAAGATCCAGACTTGCAATTTTAGGAAGGAGAAAGTCTTCTAGGGAAAAAAGTATGTAATAGGAGGATTGAATTCTCTAATCATTTTTCCCTGAAAGAATATTAAATAACATTTAATAATAAAGCATAGTGTTAGGGTAGATACTTTTGGATAAAATGTGTTTTACAAATAGATTTTCTTTTTGAAATAGAAGCTAATCAATTTAAATTTATCTTTATTAGTATGTTTTTATGGTATACAATGAGGTATATAATATGCTATTTTCATAATTATGTGTAATTTTAAAATTGGGAAGAGTATTGGTATTAACCACCTACCATTTTATGGCTCAGGATCAACTATCTGATTAAATATTTTTAGGAACTGACAGAAGGTATTTTTATTCATGTGCTAGGATCTAAAATGCATAGCAAAGAGCAACTGCATCTAAAAACCAAATAGAGTCTATTATTTCTTTCCCATGGTTGATATTTTCCTTGTTGAGTAGGAAAAGTAGAAGAAAACATGAGAGTTTATAAAATGAGCTATTTCTATAAAGCAAGTTGTTTAGTCAGTCTTGGAAATTTTGGGTGTAATCAAATCAGTTGTCTTTTTGACAGTTCTTTCTGAAGTCATATTATGCTAAACTGAGATTTCTGAGAAATCAGAGAAACATAGTAGAGCCATGGTCGTTTTCTTGCAAAACAGAGGTGATTGATGTGGAAAATTGATACCTAAGGATATAGGGCTATTTTGTTCTTATTTATGACTTTCTGAATTGGCAATTTTATTAGTGCCTCTGTGCTTCAAGTAAAACAGTAGTAGTGTAAAACATTCCATCTTGAGAGCTTCTCTTGATGCTTAAAAAATTTATATAGCAAAGTTTCAGTACTTTTATATATGGTTTGAAATTAGATTCCTAACTTTACAACTGAAGTATCTCTTTTCTCTCCTTTGTTCATCTTGAACACTTAGTTTCCATTTTGTAGTTTTACTGTTTTCTTCAGAGCTATTGAAGGTTTTTCTTTTACTTAAGAAATAGAGATAGTCGAAGACTTAATAAATTATAAATTGATAAGATTTATTTCTGTGTTGATATGCCTGCCTTGACTCTTGTAGGAAATTATCTCATTGGTCTATATGATAAACTAATTGCATGCTATTGTAGTTATTTCTACACATTTCCATTAGGTTGTAACCCTCTTAAGGGCAGATAACATGTTTTATTTTATTTTATTTTTTAAAAATTGTTTTGTTTAATTTATTGACCTATTTCAAAAGTACAAGTTCTTTTTTTATTTATTTATATTTTATTATGGAAATACTGTACAGAGGTGTTACAATTACATGGGCAAGATAATGAGTACATTTCTTATCAAGCATTGTAGCCTCCTACTTTGTTTCCCCTTCCCATCCCTTCCCAGCCTCCCCCTGCCTCCCCACCCAATCAGATAACATGTTTTAAAATCTGCATATTTCCATAGGAACATGGTATCTGGTCTATTGTAATATTTACTGTTCACTGATTATCTGAACAAATAAATCGATAAAGAAACGAGTACTCTTAGAAGTTTTTGAAACTAATAGCAATGATTATGTCTTGAGTAATTAAGTTGAGGTAGATAACTATGTTGGAATAAACCTAGAAAAAAAATCTATCTCTAATTTTCAGTTCTTAAATTATGAAAACATTTCTTACTAGAGTAAATTTAAATCCATTTGTAAGCCCCAAATATCTAGAAACTGTTGAAAATGATGACATAATTTATCTTGAGCAACAATACAGAAAAAAATTAGCTTTTAAACATATTGACAAAATTATTTGATTTCACAAATAGAACATGTTATTGTTATTGTCTTACACTACTAGGTCAATGTGAATTATTTAGGGTGACAGGAATGATGAACTCTAACAGAGAGTTGAGTCAACAGAGTTGACTCTGTTACAGGGGTTAAACCTTCTGTTAACAAACGATTAATTAACAAGGAAGTCCATTACTTTTCACAATTAGAAGTCCAGGGGCATCATGGGCCTCAGATATCAACATAGTCATCTGGACATTGTTTCCTTCAATCGTTCCATTTTGGAGTCCTCAACATTAACTTTATCTGAAAGTATTTTCTCTTAGGCTCACCAGACACCTGCTGTAGTTCTGTGTGTCCAAAGATAGAACTAGATAACTTGAAAGGATGGGTGGGGTTGAGAGAGATGCAGGGCGGGAGGGGGGGGGGGGAAGGAGGGGAGATCATGAAGGGATGACATGGATCAAGTTGTATTGTATTCATAAATGAGTAGGTTGAATGAAAAGCCATTTGTACAGTTACTTAAAGACAATAAAACTTAAACAAATTATCTAAAAAAGAAGAAATACATCTTTTGTTGGCTTTTATTATTAAGAGTAAGTGACACATTCCAAAGTTACTCCAAAATACTGTCATCTTTTATTGGCTAAACATTGGTATGATGACCATTCCAAAAAGCAATAATTATAAATAGCAATGGCCTGATTAAGAGTTTTCTTTTCACCTTGAGATCCAATTTAGCATTATGGGGAGACTTGATAAAATAACAATGCTTAGGTCACACTGGAGATTAATTGAATGAGAATCTATGGGTGTGTCTGAGACAAAGGTATTTTTTAAAGTCTCAAAGTTATTATGACACAGAGTGCAGTTGAGAACCAGGTGGAGACTGAGTAGTTGCCAACCTGTGGTGGACTGAGGCCATTGTCACCATGGTTACCTCTGTACATGGAAGAGATTTTACCTCCCACAACTGTAAACAAAGAGAAAATTGCTCATCACTATGCATTCTTTCACCCAGCTTGTAGCTTCCCTTGTGAATATCAGTATGTGTGTAAGACAGCTGACCAGAGTTAGAATCTGTGAACTGTGAAGAGGATTAGATTGAGCAAGAATTAAATGCAGGTCTTTGCTTGTTTCAGCAAAGAATGTTAAATTGAGCCAATCAGTCAAGGATATCCCCAAAAGACTTCCTAAAAATTGATATTCTCTTTCCCATTTGGGAAATCTTAAGGATTTAAGCCAAGTCTTCAGATAATCTCATTAGTCCCTTCCTTTGGTTATTCATTCTCTTCTAGCTGGGAAAGGTACTTGGTATGGACTTAGTTGGTACAGTTGGGCCACCTAACACTAGTTCTGTAACGTCTCTATATGCCTTATTTCAGGCAATGATATAACTGCTATAGAAACACTTAGGTGAGAATTATTTCAAAAATTAAATTTAGTTTATGAAAGAAAAGCACAGTAAGAGCTCAGAAGGAAGCTGATAATATCAGCTGATCTGCATTTTGTAGGTGACAAATAACCTCTAGACAATTGGAACCCAGAGAACTTATTTGTTCATCCTTTCTCTCTTGACCCTTTCTTGCCATGCTTCTATTATATATGTCTCTCTGTCTCTGTCTCTGTCTCTGTCTTTCTGTCTCTTTTATTTTGGCTAGGATACTTTTGCCTGTCCATATGATTTCCTTTTATTTCTTTATTTTATTTTATTTTATTGTGAAAATACTGTACAGAGGGGTTACAATTACATGGGCAAGATAATGAGTACATTTCTTATCAAGCATTGTAGCCTCCTTTGTTTCCCCTTCCCATCCCTTCCCATCCTCCCCCCCTCCCCTCCACAATCCTTCCCAACCCCCTCCCCACTTCTCTCTCCCCCCCCCCCCACCAAAGTTGTAAAGTTCATTTGGACATAACGACTTGTAGATCTCATTGTTGCAATGGGTCCATCTGTATCCCCATTTAAACGATTTGTTTTTCCCCTTCCCCTCCACAAATTATACCCACATCAAATACAGTGAAATCAGGGGTTATACTGTGGGGGAGGGACATACATAGCAACAAAGAAATAATCTTATAAATGTGTTAGAAACAATCGCATGAAAGAAAAAAAAAAACATTTGAATACATATCTTAGGGTTCATTTCCCTAACATCACCTTATCTGACCTTTTCTGCTTGACTGAGACATATACTAGATATTGCAAATAAGGGAAACCATGGGACCTATGTTTCTTTGGGCCTGGCTTACTTCACTTAATATAAGTTTTTCCAAGCCTTTCCATTTCCTAACAAATGGGACAATGTCATTCTTTCTGATGAAGGCATAGAATTCCATTGTGTATATATACCACATTTTCTTGATCCATTCATCTACTGAGGGGCATCTGGGTTGGTTCCATATCTTAGCTATAGTAAATAATGCTGCAATAAACATAGTCGTGCTGGTAGCTTTAGTGTGGTCTACAAATTCAATGCGATACCTATCAAAATTCCAACCTCATTCTTCAAGGAAATAGAAGAGGCAATCCAAAAATTCATATGGAACAATAAAAGACCCCGAATAGCAAAAACGATCCTCAACAGAAAGAACACTGCTGGAGGAATATCAACACCAAATTTCAAACTCTACTATAAAGCCATAGTAATCAAAAAACAGACCTCAGGACCAATGGAATAGAATTGAAAACCCAGAAATGAACCTATAGACCTATAGCCATCTAATCTTCGATAAGGGAGCTAAAAAAATAGAATGGAAGAAAGACAGCTTCTTCAGTAAATAGTGCTGGCAAAATTGGTTAACTACTTGTAGAAAACTAAAGCTAGATCCTTATATATCACCCTGCACCAGAATCAACTCCAAATGGATCAAAAACCTCGAAGTCAAAGCAGACACTCTGAAAACATTACAGGATGGAATAGGGGAAACCCTAGGTCTCCTCGGCACAGGCCAAAATTTTCTGAATAGAGACCCAGAAACACAACAAATCAAGAAAGGTTGGACAAATGGGATTGCATGAAATTGCAGCGCTTCTGCATGGCAAAGGACATAGCTAGCAAGATAATGGAAAGCCCACGGATTGGGAGATCTTCACTAGCCATACAACGGACAAGGGTCTCATATCTAAAACATACCTTGAACTCAAAAAATCCCCCAACAACAAATCCTCAAAGAAACAACTGCCCAATAAATAAGTGGACTAAAGACTTAAAGAGAAACTTCTCTGAAGAGGAAAGAAGGATGGCCAATAGACACATGAAGAAATGCTCAACCTCCCTAGCCATAAAAGAAATGCAAATCAAAACAACATTGAGATACTACCTCACCACAGTTAGAATGGCTAAAATCAAGAACTCTAATAACAACAGATGCTGGAGGGGATGTGGACAGAAGGGAACCTTATTGCTGGTGGGAGTGTAAACTTGTTCAACCACTTTGGAAAGTAGTATGGGGGTTCCTCAAAAGACTCCACATAGAGCTCCCCTATGACCCAGCAATCCCACTTTTGGGCATTTACTCTAATGATTTCCTTTTATTTCTATAGCTAATTCAAATTGTATGTAAACAATGAAATTCTCCTACCAGTTTAATTTCATTTTCAAAATTTACTAATCTTTTCTCACTCTGATTCTCTGATGGGACTTGAATAAGCAATTTATTTTGGCTTTCTTTGGTTAACTATGCTTTTAAACTATCACATTTATAATGTTCATCTTTTATTTCATGTAATGCTTTATTGCTTTTTGGACAGATCAAGCACTTTCAGGTTGACTTGATGATTTTCATTATATTCTAAGAGATTTCCAATGCTTTAAAAAATTTATGGCTTTTAAAAATCATTACTGAAACCATAGACATGTCAGTTGAAAAAAAATCTATGAAAAACATGAGTGTCATTTTCCAGAGAACTTTTCTTCCTCCTTTGCAACAATAACTGTTTCTTGGAAGAGTTGAACTACTTTCACTCCCTTGATCTCCAGCGCTATCTTGCTTCTGGGTCTTTCCAGGCTGAGCCCTCTTCCTTCCTTAATTCCTTTTTCTTGCTACTCTCTAACTGTCCTTTCCCACCTTAGCTTGTGCTTTCCAGACCAAATAGTCTTCCTTGTCTGACCTTTCTTGTATGGATGAGGCTTCCCTTTTACTGATTTCTGTAATAACTTGCCTCACTGTACGGTAATTAGCCCACACAAGTACTTGTCTCTCCTTCCCTGGACTCTATATTAAGAAAGAGAATCATTGTGGTACATACAGCATACACAGTTTAGACATATTCTATGAATTAAAACCCTATTTCTTCTCATAGCTACACACATGTAGGATGCATGTAGAATTGAAAGTAAAGGATCATATACCTTTAGCATACTCTGCTGCATTTAAATTTACTTACCCCAAGATTACTACAAATTTGATTATCCAACTAATTGTATTTTAAAAATAGCATTTTCAGTGTATTTCCATAGAACATTTTTTTTTTAGTTTCTAGAATAAGTAGTTCTTTTTCTTGTTTCAGTAGATGTTTTTATTCCTCTCTGGTTGGTAGAATTGTATTTCTTATCTCTCCCAACTTTCTATTTTATTCCTAGGATACTTTTAGGGATAGTCATCTTGTGTGTTATTGCTGAGGATGTCTTTTGAGTTTATTACTGTGAGGCAAACTAATACAACTTTGTGTTTTTAAGTAGGATTTGAATCCTATTCACTAGACTTAGTCGTATGACTTTACAGACTGTTAGTCCTTTATTCTGTCCTTGATTTATTTGATTTTGCTTTTTGTTGAAAGCATATAGATTGTACAAACAAATTATTGAGTTCTTGAAACAATCATCTCAATAAGAATGACCTATAATGTATTTGAGAGTGTTTTTATGTGTGTCTGTTAGTATCCTCTTCCTTGCTACTGATTTAAAAATACAACTTTCAATCACATTTTTCCTTTCTTTGAAGTGCATTACTAACTTATTTTCATATTTTTTCTTACTATATATTTGACATCTGGGAATCTGATTTCTTCTTCAGAAGAACTTTATTTTATTCAAAATCTTCATGTGATTCTGGTAACATGTAATGTCAGATGAGTAGAAAAAATGAGGCTATAGTGAGTGAATGATCATATAAGCTAGAATATTGGTTAATGTAAAATGTAGAATATTGGTTAATGAAAGAAGGGGATTTGGACTGTTGATTTTTAATAAAGTACCTAGTAGAGGGGAAGTCTCATAAAATTTTATTTATGAAGTTAATTAAATTATATTGGCTAGAAAATATAATTACAGTGAAAATTGGCTTAGGTATCACAAACTAAACAAAAATATATTACAAGGTAACATAGGTAGCTTATTGCTCTTAGAAAATCTCTGCTCTGTGTTTTTCATAGTTTTTTAATGAATTTCATGGAACTGAAAAAAATCAATTTCTATGTAATTGAATAACAGAAGCTATCAGTAAAATCTTGATGATAGATGTGAGGGATTTGTTTATTTTTGTATAGTGTTCTAAGCACTGAAATCTTAAGGTAACAGTTTCTTTGTCCTTTAATCTGCATGTTCCAATTCATTCAAGTAATGGGTCCTATAACTAATTACTTAATTAACTTATTTATTTTTGTCAGTTGTGGGGCTTGAACTCTGGGCCTGAGCGCTGTCCCTAAGCTTTTCAGTTCAAGGCTAGCACTTTACCACTTGAGCCACAGCGCCAGTTCCAGGGTCCTATATATTTTTTTTTTTTACACAATATATTTTTCTCATGAGCGATACCCTCAATTTAACAGTAAACTAAGATGTTTCATATATGAATTTCTAAGCTATTTTCTAACAATTTCTTTACCTGGGTCATTATTGTCCCTTCCTTCCTTCCTCCCTCCTTCCCTCCCTCCCTTCCCTCTTTTTTAGTATTGGTCCTGGGGCTGGATTCAGGGCCCAGGTGCTTGTCCCTGAGCTTTTGTGCTGAAGGCCAGCACTTAATCACTACAGCTCTACTTCCAGCTTTTTGGTAGTTTATTGGAGACAAGAGTCTCACAGACTTTCCTGCTTGGGTCGGCTTCAAACCAAAATCCTCAACTTCCTCGGTAGTTAGGATTATAGGCCTGAATCACAGGTGTCCGGCTACTTTTTCAAACCCTACCCTCCAGAAGGGGGATGGGAATTTTGCTTCAGCTTGGTTATTTGGAGCTTTTTATTTTTTTCTCTAATTTATCAAGAAGATAAAAAGTCACTGCACATTTGTGTATATGTTTTAAAACTGCTGTTACGGAGGCATTTGTGGAAAGCATAGCAAAATTTGAACTCACAAAGTATAGTGAAAATGGGCTTTAGACCATGGAAATGTCATTTATGCTATGATTCAATGAGGTACAGATACAGAAAAAGTGGTTGGGTTTCTTTAAGACAGCACTGTGAACTCCTGAAGCCAGATCTATAGAGACCAAGAGCAAGGTGTTGGGGAAGCGTGTGGGGAGCCTAAGGCATGTTCACAAGGAGGGCCCATTCCCTCTGAATTATTGTTTGCTAGTGATGAGGCTGGGACAACTACGATTAGCAGAATAGTGAGTGAATGAGGCAGTTGGTGAGAAGAGATGTGTTCTTCCCCTCGCTGCTTGGAAACTGCCATTTAGGCTCTCCCACATAGCACATTATCTATAACAGACAATACGGCCCCAATGAGCTGCAAGAGAAACTAGAAACAAATAGTAAGAAAGGGAATTTAGCTTAAAATACTGCCAATATCTGTTCTTATAGAAATCTATACTAAAGCAATAGTAGACAAGGACTTGAGAAATTTGTCCAAGAACTATTGCCTATAGATGTACTCATTTCCAAGCTGAGGGCCAATGCTCATGCTTGTAATCCTAGCTACTCAGACCCTGAGGCCTCAGAATCATGGTCTGAAGCCAACCCATCTGAGAGACTCATCTCCAATAAGCTAGGAAATACCCATAAGAAAGCAAGAAGCCAGTGGCTCACACCTGTAAGCCTAGCTACTTAGGAGGCTGAGATCTGAAGATTGTGGTTCAAAGCCATCTGGGGTAGAAAAGTCCCTTTGAGACTCTTCAATTAACACTCAAAAACCTAAAGTGGAGCTATGGCTCAAGTGGTAGAGTGCTAGCATTGAGCACAAAGAGGCTAGTGCCCAGGCCTTGAGTTCAAGCCCCAGAACCGAAAAAAACAAAAACAAAAACAAAAACCAAATCCAACTTTCCTTCCCCATAAGTGGAGGCTTGGATCAAGTGGTAGAGTGCCAGACTTTAGCAAAGAAGGTAAGGTAGAACATGAGGACCTAAGTTTCTGCCCCAGGAGTTAAAAATAGTACTCATTTCTAAAAGACTGAAAAGATTAGAGCATTACCAGTTGTACAACAACCTTAACCAAATGAGTGGACTGGATCAGGGCCTTCAATTTTGCCACCATGGAGTAGTCTATGAAAACTGCATTTCAAGGACTACTGGCTTCTCTGATAATCTTCCCTCCATAGTCCCTTACTTCAAGGTTTTGCCATCTTTATTCTTTGACTAATACCTCACATTGAGATGTAAATGATTGTGTTTAATTCTTTCATTTTGTAAAAATAAAATAGTACACAAAGCATTGTCTTCCCTGAGCTTACATTCTAATATTTGCACATATGGATTTGTAAAGTCAAGGGATGTTTTAAATATTGAGAAAGAAAGGATTTAGAGATTTCCTTAACATTTCTAGATTCTCAGTCTAAAAGGGACTTCTAGGTTAACACAATGATTTGAAGAAACAGGAAATGATGTGAAAACTCTGTATGTGTGGCAGTTTTTAAAAAACAGCAGCATGTGATTGTCTATATTTAGTTCTCACTTTTCAGAACAATACCTATGCCAGTGAACAACAGACCTTTGACACTTTCACTAATTTCATATCTAGTAATCTCTTTCAACACATAGGACTTCTTTTGTATCCTGAAACAAAAAATTAAACAGAAATAGAAATTATGTAATCATGTTATACCAGAAATATGAACAATTTTTATGTTTTTATGAATTAGCTTAAATTATTTTACATTAAGTTGATGTTAGGGAAATGAACCCCAAGATAAGTATTCAAGTGTTTTTTTTTTCATGCAATTGTTTCTAACATATTTATAAGATATTTCTTTGTTGCTTTGTATGTCCCTCCCCCATTGTATAACCCCTGCTTTCACTGTATTTGATGTTGGTATAATTTGTGAAGGGGAAGGGAAAAAACAAATTGTTTAAAAAACAAATTGCAACAATGAGATGTACAAGTCCTTATGTTGAAAAACGAACTTTACAACTTTGGTGATGGGGGGGGGGGGATTGGGAGGGAGAGTGGGGGGATGGGAAGGGATGGGAAGGGGAAACAAAGGAGGAGGCAACAATGCTTGATAAAGAAATGTACTCATTATCTTGCCCATGTAATTGTAACCCCTCTGTATGGTATTCTCACAATTAAAAAAAATTACTCCTTTTCATCTGAAAGAAAATATTGAATTAACTACTCAGAGAACTATAATTGCTAGGAAAATGAAGAGAGTGTTTTGAAAATTGTGCAAAACCTGGAGCTAAGACTTGGGGAAGTTCCTTAGGCTTAAAAACCTTTCAAGTGATAGTTTGTTCTTTTCAGCATTATTTGGGAAGCAATGACATCTGTTCTGCTGTTAGGGCTAGAGCCTGTCAGGTGACTTAATTGTATCTGTTCAAATAAGCCACTTAACTGAGGCAGGAGTTTGCTTATCACATCTATTCTGTGAGTAACATTAGTGTTTTACCTTGTCTTCACTTTCTAGTTGCTGGCTCTTGATGTCTCTGGAACAAGCCTAATGTAATTTCTGAGTTGCTGTTTGCATTTAATAGGTATTAAATTAAATGTGCAATTGGTCGACTGGAGCTAAAAGTATCACTGAGCTTTTGGCAAAAAGGCTGAAACATATATTACATTCCAATGGGAAAACCATTAGCTTTAATAACTGAATATGAATTGTTGGCATTTATTATCCTTGTCAGTATGCTAATGCTCATTAGATTTTTTAATGAGAGGATGCAATAAAAACATGGCATAGAGTTAAAAATGGATATTAATTACGGTATTAAAATGTCCTTATTTATGTAATTGTGAAGAGGAAACTGGTAATTGAAGAAACACTGATAATAGAAATGTATTCTCACTCGGTTCCTTTTTTCTCTTACCTCTGTTATTGAAATGCTAAGCTAAGAGCAAAATAGCTAAAAAGAAAAAAAACATTCGTGTGGAAATCTTTTAAGACAAGTCGCTTTTGATCATATATATAACATATGTATAATATATATAATATATTACTTATATATCTATACAGTGTACATATGTATATGACTACTCTCTGTCATCATCAACATTTTATCATGTATATATGCATGTGTGTATCTCTATTCATTCATCATCTATTTGTCTGTCTGTCTGTGTGTTTATGCATTTATCATCTGTCATCTGCCAGGCAAGTACAGATTTTAATCAAGGAGAGGCAGGACTATAATTTTATGAATCAGAAAACAGATTCAGATTATTAATGCTTCTCAAAAGGCTGCATAGCTAGGTTTAGGGTTGTTAATAATCTTTTTTTGTGTGTGTGGTTGGTTGTGGGACCTGAACTTTGGGCCTGAGTGCTGTCCCTCAGCTCTTCAGCTCAAAGGTAGCACTCTACCACTTGAGCCACAGTACCACTTCTGGCTTTTGTTTCTGCTTATGTGATGCTGAGGAATCGAACTAGGGCTTCATGCATGCGAGACAAGCACTCTACCACTGAGCCACCTTCCCAGCCCATATGGTTTTAAAAAAAGGCATTAACTTTCATCACAGAATTACAGGCATTTGTTACATTTTGGGAAGAAAGTCTGAGAAGATGAAAAGTCTTATTATAAGAAGGGATTAGAAAAAGAATAGAAGTCTAAGATTAGATGCTTAATTTTATTCATCAAAATGCACATTTATTAATTTTGTAAGAATCAGGTTAAGGACTGCACATTTTATTAGGTGGTTAAGAAATGACAAGGAGGTCTTTAATCTCTTGCATTTTATTAAATATACTATGTAAATAACATTTGAGGAAAAAAATCAAGCAACTTTTCACACTTTAACTATAAAAAGTTGAGTTTGGGCCATTTTTCACCACCCAGCACATGTTGGGTAAGGCTTATAAGGAAGCTGGATTCATTGCCTGCACTTCTGGAGGCTGGAAGTCCTACCAGGATGCTGGTACTGTCAGGTTCTGATGAGAGTCCTCAACCAGGTTGCAATGCTGACTTTGATTACTTCCACTCCAGGCAGACAAGGACTATGAGAGAGCTCTTGTGGTCCTTTATTAAGGGCTTTAGTTCTAAGAGGGAGCCATGCTCATGACCCAGTTAACTTCCCAAGGCTTCACCTTATCCATTGCAGGCTATGATTTCAATGCATGAATTTTTGGGGAAGAGTCATTTTGTCCATAACAAAAGGAAGTTGTGGGGAGAAGCAGAGGATGAAGTTCAATGAAAGACAGGTAGATAAAAATTTGCTTTACTTTACCTTTCTTCTTACCTACTGGATTACAAACTAAACTCTCCCATTGCCCACTTTGTAATTTCAGTCCAAACCTTGTGAAGAACATACAATTTTATTATATTAAGCTTGCTATCAAAGGAATAATTTTTCTTCCTTAAATTAGGTACATGGGAAAGGAATGAAATTCAAAGATGATTAGGAGAGTGCCTAAGAGGATAAAAACATTTCCGGGGGTTCATTGTAGTAATTTGTATAATCTCCTTGCCTAGTCATTGTCTAGTCTGAGAAATCAGCAGACTAGAGTGATAATAAGCAAGAATGGGTAAAGATATGGTTCTACACCACCTCTGAGCTAGCTTTTCTAAAAGGTCCCATCAATTGGAAGAATCATAGGGTAAAGGCTGGCAATTCATAGAGCAGTCTTGGATGTGAATCAGACAGTTGTTAATACCATGAATTTTTTTTAACCATTTGTCAAAGATAGGGAAATGACAAACCATTCGTAACAAGTGGAGATCTGGAAAAATCTAGGTAGAAGGTCAAAGGGACCCCTGTGGGCTGAATATCTCTATTTAGCCCATCCATGTTGGATTTGGTTGCATGGCTTTCTTCATCCAATGAAATGTTAGCAGATCTGATATAAGCTCCTCATTATTGTATATTCTATGAGTCCCTGGTAAGAGTTTTCAGGTAGAGGCAAAATCTTTAATCTGGGCCAGACTGCATGTATGTAATACAGAACTACATCAAACCCATGCCTTAAATCAAAGCTAGTTGATCCAAAGTTTGAAGCAAAGCTGTAGAGACAGACAGGCCTAATGCAATCAGTTAGGAGACTCACAGTTGCTTTCCAAATATGGAAATAACTCATTGACTATTTGTAAAATCATTTTGTTTCAACATTTTATCATAATGGGTGATTGATAGAAGTACTGAAGTCAGTGTGTGTACGTAATTTCATCCCCAAACTTTTAATATTATCCTTGGTATTATTATTATTATTATTTATTAACGGGAATTTTTTTGGTAGTGATTTTTCCATTGTTTTATTTATTATTCTCACCTGGCTTTATTCTTAAGAATTCTCACCCAGTTCATTTGGCAGAATCACCAGGGGGAAAGGTAACAGTTAACCTTTAGTTAAATTCTCTTACTAAAAATAAATTTATCAAAAATAAATACACTTATTCACTCAATGAATCCCCAGTGTGATCAGATAATGTATTTAATCCCTAGAGGAAAGGACTAGTCAGCCCACACGTTCAGTAAAGCATCAAGAAATTTGTTTTCCTCAAAAACATCTGCTAAACAATCTTCATGCCAAATAATTTATACCCAGAAGATATTTTCACATATTTATATCATTAGAAGGAGCAATTATATTCTGGGGAAAGAGATTTATTCAGAATGATCTGACAAGCATGCTCAATTGTGAACTTCTGATACTTATCTGAACTTAGTGTTTGATATGTAGATGTGTTTTTGTTTCCTTATTTTACCAGGATTGATTCTGAGCTTGAAAATTTTGTAAAATATGAATAATTTCACAATGAGGGCAAGGAGAAAGTGAATATTACATTGATTGGGAAATTTGTTGCTGTGACTTAAATGTCTGGCACAGTAGAATTTTGAAATCTTGTAACTTTAAGGTATCTGTACTAGCTTTTAGTCTGTGTGTGTGTGTGTGTGTGTGTGTGTGTGTGTATGAATATGCAAGTGTGCGCCAATCCTAGGGCTTGAACTCAGGACCTGGAAACTGTGTTGCGCAAGGTTAGCACTCTATCACATCAGCCACAACTGAACTTTTGGCTTTGCTTTTTGGTGCCTATTTAGATATGAGACTCATGGACTTTCCTGCCTGGGTTAATTTTGAACCAGGATCCTTAGATCTCAGCCTCTTAAGTAGCTAAGTTGAGCCATCAGCACTCAAATATACCACTTTTTTTGTTGGTGTGGTTGTTGGTTGTGGGGCCTGAACTCTGGGCCTGGGCACTGTCCCTCAGCTCTTCAGCTCAAGGCTAGCGCTCTACCACTTGAGCAACAGTGCCACTTCTGGCTTTTTCTGCTTAGGTGGTGCTGAGAAATCGAACTCAGGGTCTCATGGTTACAAGGCAAGCACTCTACCACTGAGCCACCTTTCCAGCCCCTGTACTAGCTTTTTATTATTTTTATTTTTATTTTGTCGGTTGCGGGGCTTGAACTCTGGGCCTGGGCGCTGTCCCTCAGCTCTTCAGCTCAAGGCAAGCACTCTACCACTTGAGCCACAGCGCCACTTCCTGTTTACTGGTGGTTTATTGTAGATAGGAGTCTCACGGTCTTTTCTGCCTGGGCTGGCTTTGAACTATGATCCTCAGATCTCAGCCTCCTGAGTAGCTAGGATTACAGGTGTGAGCCACCAACACCGGCTAGCTTTTTAATAGTAGTAGAGTCCCCTTAATTTTTAGGTCCCACAATATGTATGGTTAGATCATTAGTTATTAGTCAAATATCTACAGTTTGTGTCATTTTTCTAAAGAACTTTCATTTTAACAATATTTTAATCAAATTAATTCTTTCCTTATCAAGAAAGTATAATTTAATTATTAATGCAAAATTGTAAGAATTCCATAGAAATAGCAATGATATTAATGATACTAGCATAATATTAGCTGAGAGCCTACTGAGTATTACACATTCTTCTAATGTATTGATTCAATTATCCCTATAGTACATTTTGATATGGGCACTATTGTTACTGCTGACTTATAGATAAGAAAAAAAGACTTTAATTAACTTCCAATGTCACACACAGTGTCTGTGATAAAAAGCTCGCCTTGAGCTGAAGAGTTCAGGGACAGTACCCAGACCCAGAGTTCAAGCCCCATGATCGACCGGCCAAAATAAAACAAAACAAAAAAAATCTGAGTTCTTAACTTCAAAGTGTCAGCTAGTAGGCTGGTTACTTAGCATAGTCCTTTCCATTGCTATCACTGGCCAGAGAATCTATGGAAATTGATCTATTTTGTTTGAATACTGTCTTACAAGAAGGGAGTGATTTACTTTGTAATGTCCTTTCTTGGAAAGGTAGATTTTCCCATCATTGTTGAACACATTTTGTGTTGTATAAAGGACCCAAATTCAACTTGAACTAGTGATAGGCTTCATTATTTCCTCGGTAGAGTTCCAGAATTTTGCAGAACAAAATAATGAAATCAGAGAAACCTATTTACAATCAGAGCCTGATTTGAAATAAAATTGGACATTTTGAAAGGCAGAATACTATCTGAGATTAAGTAAATGTAGAATTATCCTTTTTCTGAATATTAGATATCTTCAATTAATATATGGGAAAGAAAATCACAAAAGTAGATGCTTAAGGGTAATAAAAACTGTATTTTAAAATGATAGATCTAAAAGTTAGTAGAATGTTAAAAAAATAATATATATATGTACACACACACACACACACACATATATATATACTTCCTCAACTCACAAGCTGACTGGCACTATTAGTTTGCTTAGTTAGAAATGAGAGATTGTGTAGGATATGAAAATTTTTAATATATATTATGCACAATAATTTCAAGATTATCTGAAAACTCTGTGAATGGGTTGTATTTTTTCCTTTCTTCTTTCCATTTACTATATGAAATAGAAAATACATTTTAGTGGATTTTTGTGTGTGTGCACATCATTGTGGATACCTATATGTATATATGAGTTGTTTGTATGTATATACATGTATTTGCATTTTCATTTGTATGTGGTCTATGAGTTTGTGTGTATATGTATGTGTGTTTGCATTTGTGTGTGTATGCACCCTAATGTCTACTAAAGATAACAAATTCTCTTCCTTTAAGATGCTTATAACCTAGAGTAATTGGAAAATTGAAAAATAATTCAGAAACATACCAAATGAATATGCAAGGTTTATAAAACATAGTTAATACTGAATATAAAAATTCACATTTCTGGCTGCTCACATTTTAAAATATAGTACATCTCCTCTTCACATTTCTCTATTGACTACGGTGGAAGAAACAAGTAGATTATAACCATTTTATGTCCTTTCTTTCCACTTAGTTAGCTCACAGTGTCAGTGACTTCTTTTCACGGATTTATAGTTTCCCAGATCCTGCTTAAATCCAGTGATTTTATACCTGTTTTTGATTTATTGTAATGGAGTGTTATCCAGCAGAAGACTTCTGCCAAATTCATTTTTCTGTCTCATTTTTAGAGGTTGAATTTTCCCACTCACCTGACCATGGTAAAAAGCTGTTATGATTAAGGAAATAGTTCTATTAGATGTAAAATGCTGCATTTGAAATAAAAAAATACATCTCACGTGCAAACCTTAGCAGCTGCACACATAACAGTGACAATAGACTACTTGAACACCTGCCTGCTGAATGTGAGGCCTGGGCTGGACTGGTGACTAAGGAAGCTGAACCAAGCTCACTCCACTTCAGCTTCTGCTTTTGTTTGCGTCCTTGCTCTCCAAACCCCTACTTTTCTCTGAGAGTTGCTGCTATTATGGCTGCATGGTTTGTTTTTCATGTGGAGATCACATCACAGCACATAAATCAAAGTGCAGAGTGGATTCATCATCAGGTCACTGATATCCTCATCATTTGTTTTTACAAAGTGGAGGTAAATTTAATTGTGTGAGTGTGACCCTCAGGAAGAGAATGATTTCTTTTGCCATATGTACTCTCTGGTGATAAAGACTTTTAACTTTACTCAAGTGTGTTATTTCCCTCCCTCCTTTGTGAATTAGTTTACAATGTGTTGAGGAAACACTGTCGTACTTACTCCTTGAAGAGTCCTGTGGCTTTTGTAAGTGTGAACTGGTAATTAGTATGTATTTGGTCTTGGTCCCTTGCTCCGCTCCGGATATAGGTTTCCTAAATGTCAGTGACAGGTATATTAAGAGCATCTTTTTTTTTTCTTTCCCTCCAATATTTGGCCTTTGTCACTAGTTCCTAGGATGGCATGAATAGCTTTTGTTTTCATGAAATAAATTTTGGTGGGCCTCTCCGTAGCTTCATGATGGAGGCTGGTTATCAAAGAGGTCCACTTTCCTTTGAAGCATAGATCATTGATCCTCTACCTCCAACCTCTGAAAAGACAGAGACACTGGAGATGTGGTTAATAACAGATCCCGGAACATGGCAGCTTCAGGTGGATGGTGTTCAGAGCACTCCTGGGTTTGTGAATTCACATACATGCTGCGAGGATGTTTCCCAACTCCCCAAGATAGAGTTTACTTTCTGGATATTTCTTCATCTGACAATTTACTTCTATTCCTTATAAGAAGCCAGTAAATAAAAGTAGAGTGTCTTTTTCAGTTCTTTAGGTTATTCTATCAAATTGTTAGACACAATGTGGAGACTGTGGTAAACCCACACTCATAGTTGATGGTGGAAAGAATGTTATTAGTTTGGGATTACAACTGGCATCTTGCAGGTCTGAGGTCTTAGGCTGCGGGGTCTTCAGGCAGTAACACTAGAGTGAACTGAATTTTTTTTAACACTAGGTTAGTGTTCAGAAAATCAGGCAAGTAGCTGTTGGTTTTGAAAAATACTCAACAATAAGAAAATTAAATGTTCCTGTTGTGTGTTCCACAGGGGAATTCAGAGATACACAATATATTGCCTCTATGCTAAATTATGCTTTCTAAAAACAATTGAAGAGTAGATAGTAATTAGGGTGACAACCTGGATGATGAATTATGGTGATGAAGAGGATAGATAATAGTCTTCATTTATTGAGTAAGATACTGAATGCATTCATTGGACAAAAAGATCTATTTATATTAGTTCATTTAATTAGAAGGTCATCTAAGAGATAGCTAGCATCATCATTTTCAATCTGCAAGTGAGGAAATGGCATCTTGCCAATATGAAAGTGCTCTCTTAGGGCCTCACATGAAGTGTGGAGGCCAGGTATGCAGATAAAAGAACTGTTGCAACCATTTCCCAAACAGACATGGATTGGAGAAGAGCAGCTTCTAAGAAGCAGGGACCCCTTTTCCTTGTTTGCCAGCTTAGAGGAAGTTGAAAACCACATCCATTGAAGTGTAAATACTGACTATATTATAAGTCCTCCTAGTGTGTAACAGAAAGACTTGAGAAGAGGCTAATCCATAGGAGGTTCAATCAAAGGGTCTGAGAGGGAACTCAAAAGATTTTTTGTGGCTGGAAAAACACGATGGGACTGTTGATGTGATAAGGAAGGGTACTGGCATCAGAATAAGAGGTATTTAGCTGGCCATGAGTTTTCCAGAAGTGTATAGTATAAATGAGTAGAGAAGACTTAAAATTTCCAGTTAACTCTAGCCTGATGTGTGCTGTTGGAATTTACATCTAAAGTAGTGGTCAGAAACTTGTTTTATCTATCTATCTATCTATCTATCTATCTATCTATCTATCTATCTATCTATCTATCTATCTATCTATCTATCTTATTTAGTGTGTATGTCTGGGTGGGGTTATTGGTGTTGGTTGCAGGAGGCTCCCAGGGATAAGAATGGTAACTCTGGAAGCAGAGGCCATGGTATGCTCCTCGACACTGGTATGCTTCTGGGAAGTGGTATGTCCTCATCGGATGCATGATTTGTGCGTGTGTGTGTGTGGGGAGGGTTGAGGTTGTACATCTGGGGATGAACAGTTAACCTCTATAATTAATTAAACCCAAAGCAAGGGCAAGTTTTCACCATCTGAGCAAGAAAAGAGAAGTTGGGAAAAAATAAGTGAACTCATTTTGACTTGCCACCCTGTTGTCAGCAGCTCCGTTATTTATTTTAATCTTGAAAAGTATGCTAACTTGATGCTGTTATTTTCATTTAATAGCTGAGATTAAGACATGGAGCTTGTATAGAATAGCCCAAGATATATACGTGGTAAGTAGATATGAAACTAAAATCCAGACTCCACTAGCTCCAGACTCTCCCGTTTTACATGACAGCCATGGCAAGACATGCTTTTATACTTGGAAGTCTGTTGCATAAGCTGTAAACATATGTTCATATGTTCACATCTAAGTCTTTTCTGAACCTTTTGCTGAGACATACAGGCAACATCTGTAAACTCTGACTTTTATTTCCATAAATTTTTGTCACAGGAACAACCAAGGACTGTATATTTGCATCAGCTCTCATTTTAGTGCTCCATTGTCCTCACTAATAATTCTGAGAGATAATGGAAGTTTACATATTTCTGATGTTACTTGAGATAAGTTGGGAAATACCTGCTGCCATCTCATTATCTCTGACTTAAAGTCTGCTTCTATTTCTCAACCCATCCAAGTCTGTCAACACAGATTCTTTGGATAACTTTTAGTGTGTGTGTGTGCCAGTCCTTTGGCCTGAATTCAGTGCCTGGGTGCTGTCCCTGAGCTTCTTTTGCTTCAGGTTAGTGCTCTACCACTTGAGCCATACCTTCACGTCTGGATTTTCTTGGAGTAAGAGTCCCATGGATTTTCCTGCCTGGACTGGCCTTGAATAATGATCTTTAGATCTCAGTCTATTGAAATTAGCATTACAGGTATGAGCCACCGGTGCCCAGCTCTGGTTAACTTTGTAGTAGAAGCTGTGAAGAAGGAGGAAGATTCCAGTCTCTAATATTATGCTTTAGGTCTCTAATCATTGTAATCCTCTGTCATAAAATGTAAACACAGACTTAGCACAGTACTTTATCTACCACATTATGACTGGTTAGTTTCCAGTAGAAAATGCTCTCCTAATTCAGGAATGCTGTCTTTGTCCTGTGTTCGTGTTATTTTTATAGGTATTTAATAAGCGTTGGTTAAAATTTATATAGTGAACTTTAAACGTGGGTAATTTTCCAGAGAGCCCTACTTGATATTAGGTAGGCATTTTTGTCTGATAAGAGGTGGTAAGTTCTTAACTAGATATATTGAATGACTTGGCTAAGAATGTTCTAGTTGACACTTAAAGGTTCCTTTCTCAACATAGTGTGCTGATTCTTGGGTTTAAGTACTTGTTCAGCCTCAATCAATCTTTGTGAAATTCCATCAAATTTTGATTTCAACTGCTCAGTTATTTATCTACTATATAACCAGTAAACATTTGCTAATCTCTAGGGTCATTTATATCTTGAAAGTCTTCTTGACTTTTATAAAGTACTAAATAAATGATTGATTTAAAAATGAGTGTAGTTGCTCTTAGAAGGGATTCCTGAAAAGCCCCACCTGAATAGCTTGTATCATAATGAACAGATAGAAATAATAAGGACATTGAAGATCTATTTAACGTTATTTTCTAAAGACTGAATTCAATAGTAGCACCTTGTTTTCAATGTTTTAAAAAAGCCTTCATAGTATATAATCATGTGTAGTTGCTGCACTCTAATAAAAAAAATAGTAATCTTTCTTTGGGGACATTTTTCCCTACAGACAAGTCCTTAGAAATAAACCTATCCATTAGGCAACTGTCTTTCAATGAACTAGAAAAGAAGCATAGAGAGGGAGAGAAAAAGAGATTTGAATGTAATATTCTTCAGTGTGATTTCATTTTTAAAAAATTCTTTTCAGTTCTAAGTAGATCTTCTGACCTGGTCCTCAGGTGAACTGTAGTTTATATTCTAGATTTAAACCATTTGGCTTTGAATTCTAGCTTTGCTACTTATTGGTTGGGCAATGTTAGAAAATGTTCTGTTCGCATCTGTTCTCTTTGCATAAAAGGAGTGCATAATAGATCTATCTCTTAGGATTCTGAGAATTCAGTCAGAAAATACATACAAAAGGACCGGGGGTGGATAGATCAGTGGTAGAGCACTTTGTCTACCATGTGTGAGCCCTGGGTTTGTTCTAATCACCAAAAGGGATGGAAAAAGACAAAGAAAATGCATGAGAAGTGATGAGAAGATTGTTTAGCACATGCTAGGCATGAAATAAATGTTGGCTATTATAATTACTGGCATTATTTTTATCTTGCTTTCTGTTGCTGTAGCAACTGTCTCATACTCAGACAGTTTTCAGAAATAAAATGGCTCAGAGTTGTTTTGTGAGTTATGAAAACCTCATAGAGTCCTGATAATTCCATTTAAATTGTCTGTGTGTGTGTGTGTGTGTGTGTGTGTGTGTGTGTGTGTAGTGCTGGTTATTGAACCCATCATGGTGGCATTGACCATTATCTGCTTGTGATTATGGATCACGGATTTTTGTTGTTGTTGTTGTTGGTCCTGGGGCTTGAACATGGGGACTGGGCTCTGTCCTTGAGCTCTTCAGCTCAAGGATAATGCTCTACCACTTTAAGCCACAGTGCCACTTCCGGTTTTCTGGTGGTTAATTGGAGATAGGAGTCTCAAGGACTTTCCTTCCCAGGCTGGCTTTGAACCCAGATCCTCAGATCTCAGCCTCCTGAGCTGCTAGGATTACAGGTGTGAGCCAACTGTATCAGGTGGATCATAGATTTTATCATTGTCTACATAAATCCATCACAGAGTCGTGGCAGCTGAGAAGTTCAGAAATGGGTGAAAATGTTGAAAGGGTGACACTGATGAAGATGTATTATATTCATAAACTGGTTCTTAAATGACAACTCTTATTCAAGTACTTTAACATAATTTTAAAAATCAATAAAAAGGAAGAAAAATGAACTTAGAATTCTGGAAAGAAGTGGCCACTTTCTAATGATTCTTTGACTACAATCTTTTGAGACATACTTTATGAGAAAGCCATTGTATACTTATCTCCTAGCAACTTTTTCATTTTTTTTTTTCAATTTATTTTTGCTCAAGATTTCTACCCCACTGTGGTTTGGAGTGTGTGACAGAGCAGAGCTGCTTACTTTATGGTGGCCAGGAAGCAGCGAGACAGAGCTGGAACTTCTCTTTTACTTCATTTTCTAATGATTAGTTTTATAGAAAGTTCCAATAATAGTGATTTTTTTTCAGCATTTAATTTTGAATTAGTACTGTGGCACTTGAACCCCTGCCTTGTTTGTATCTATACTTATAGGCCACCTTTCATATACACACTTAAGAAAATTGTTAATGCTTTTTTTTTCTTTTTCTTGTCAGGGCCTTCCTATGGGGCCCAGGTCAACCTGGAACTCTCTGTAAAAGAATTTTTCTGTATTGTTCAGCTTGGCAGTGATACTTATCTCTCTCTGGGGATAAACTGAGTTATAGCAGTTATAGAACTGCTATTCAGGTAAGAGAGAGACTTGTGCTCAGATCAGAAATTGGAAAGGGGTGGGAGGGCATGGTTGAGCATTAGAGTTAGACTCCCTCTAGTCTAAGAAGACACTACAGTAGCAGAGAGGCAGCTGCAGGAGGTTGCCCAGGAACTACAAAGGAAGAAACATGGCATGGAGCTTGTCACTATGACCTAGCTCTTCTAAGATCTGGGTATTGCCAGGCACTAGTGACTCACACCTATAATCCTAGCTACTCAGGAGGCTGAGATCTAAGGATTGCAGTTCAAAGCCAGCCTGATCAAGAAGTCTGTGAGACTCCTATCTCCAATTAATAACCAAAAAGCTGGTAGTAAAGGTGTGGCCCAAGTAGTAGAGCACTAACTTTGAGCCAAAAAACTCAGGTAGAGTGCTCTAACTCTGAGTTCAAATCTCAGCATCAGCGCGCACACACACACACATACACACACACACACACACACACACACACACACAAATCTGAATATTGTCTTTGGAGCAGGAGTAAATGTGAATCTGTCCAATAATAATAACACTAATAGCAATAAGAGTAATCCAAATTTCTTTGGTGTATTTTGTTTTCTTTGTGCCATAACATGTCTTAGGGTTGACTAGGACACACCTCCTCAGACTCCTCCTCAATCTCTTGTGTTGACACTCTCATCTTTAGTTGTAAGTGCATTTGGAGCTGGTCCATTAAGGAGGCATTGAAGGTAAAATGAAGCCCTTATGTGATGTGCAGTGTAATCTGGTGTCCTCATAAGAAGAGGAAGTGTGGACATTAAGGGGTTGCATTGAGGACAGATCACGTAAGGATATGAAAGAAGGAGGCTCAACTGTAAGCCTCAGGAGAAACCATACCCATGAACACTTTGCTGCTAGATCTCTAACCAGGCGAAACAAGTTTCTGCTGTTTAAACCACCTGGTCTGTGGTACTTCATTATAGCTATCTATAATGTAGCATCTAATACAGCATCTGTTTGTGGTTGAGGAGAACACACAAGAGAGATTTTCACCTTCTATCCCTCAGGGTGGAAACAGGATCAGTAGGACCTGGAAACCAGTCAGAAATATACCGGAGGGGCAGGGAGTGAGTGGCTCCATGACTTGGTGCATTTGCTCATGAAGCATGAGGATTCTATCTTATTTTATAAGAAGAAGCATACTTTTCCTTTAATTATCCTTCATAAAGTGCACTATAAAATAAAGGGAGAATTAAAGCAAGTTGCATGATCAATTTAATCTCTTTTTATATAGTTTTATATGGAATTGTTTAAAATTATGTGTGATTAAACATACCCCCTCACACCTTACTTTTGAGTCCTGGGAGAATGGCTCCTTTACAAACTGTCCTAATTCTAAGAGGTCCAGAATGCCATTTTCTGTCAAGTATATGGAAATGAACAAGAGAAAAGCAAGGTTAGAAATAACCAGATGTTTGCCTGGTGTTCTAGTGTAAATTAATCTCTTTTCCCACTTGGACAATAGAAACTATTCTTGTATAGCTAGAGCAAACAATAATGAATAAATTATTAGACATTTTCTTTAAACAGATCTCTTAGTTATGCCATCATTTATCTGTTTATAACTATAACCTGAGGAAAAGACAATTTTTTTCTTAGACTTTTGGAAACCAGATCTACCATACATCATCTGAGAAGAGAACACAAGGGCAGGGAAGGAAAAGGAAAAGAAAGGGAAGGGGAAGGAAAGGGATATCAATCAGTGTCTTAAGAGGGGCTATCTTATCTCCAGTAAACTACTTAGAAAAAGCTGGAAGTGGTGCTGTGGCTCAAGTGGGAGTGTGCTAGCCTTGAGTGCAAGGAGACTCAGGAAGAGCACCCAGGCCCTGATTTCAAGTCCCAGGACTGGCAAAAAATATAAAAAATAAAAATAAATGAGAGGCTTAAATGAGTCCCAGTATGGGGAAGTTCAATATGGTCCTTGAGGTTGAGAAAGACTGATCCGTGAACTAGTCTTGACTGAGTCAGGTGGTGGGATGGAGAGTAGATGTTTTCAGGTTTGTGAGATGGTGATGATCAAGTTCTGTCCTCATTGTCCTTTAAATGTTGTCTTACGCTTAGAGCGTGGCTGTGGATGTGTGCCAACATCCAAAGAATGGTTTGATATCTTAGTGCCTAGATCTTCTAAAGAATAGAGCAGCCTCAACTGAGTCTAATACAGATCTAACATTTCTCATCTTACAATCTGAAGTCTAAAATTCTGAAACAAACAAACAAACACCTGAAACTTTTTGGGGGCAACTCAGCTCTTTAAAATGTTCAGATTTTGGAGATTTTTTTTTTAAATTTCACATGTTCAGAGCAAAACTGCTCAGCCAGTAAAGTTTATGCAAATATATATTTTTTTCTAAAAACCCTACAAAATTTGAAGCATTGTTGAAATACGATATTGAACTAATATAAAAATTTTGCCTTCTATATGGCCAGGCCATGTAGTGGTAACTGACAGCCCCCAAATCTAAGCAAACTTTTATTCTGAACCTCATCTGGAGGTAACTTCACATAGAGTATCAGAGAAAATTCAGTGTGTTTATTCGAAGGGTCAAAGTTTTGAAGGGAAAAATTTTCCACCAATGAGAAGTGGAACCCACCTGAGTAGAGTACTTGGTTGAAGAATTGAATTGCAGCTGTAACTTCCAACAAGCTTCTGCTGGGCAGCCATTTAATTTCCCCAGGGGGAGCCTATCTCTCCCTGTTCCTAGCCTAGTTGCATATTCTCAATAAGGGCATAATGTACAGCAATCCTTAGAGATGTAAGGGAATGGGACTGTGGCTCAGAAGCACATGTGTGCTTGACTTGTGAAATTCAAGTGAAATTACACCATCAACAGTTAAGGCAAACACCTTCTTTTTGCCTTTATGACTACATTTTGACATTGACTCGACTCTCTTGAGTGGGTTGCCTCTACTTTGTTCTCTCTTTAGGTTCCTGAATATGGATGCCATAGATTTGGCTTGCAAAAAGCATGGACAAATATAAAAGATTGCTTCTTGCAAGCATATTAACTTTAAACAGCCTGCTGCACAGGCAAGGAAATGTATTTATGAACTGTGCACAGTTTCAAGTTTATTTAACAGTAACAATCTATTTGGTTGGAGTCAAATGTTAAGTGGTTAAATAAAGTATGCATTACTTGGCTTACCATATTCAATTGCTATTGATTAATGCTTGGTTACTAAGAATTTTCCTTGTATAGATGGTCATGAAATATCTTTCCTTCACTTATCAACTACAGTGGAAAATTCTTTTTACAATGCACTTGTGTGAGTGTCACAAGTAAGGCAAGTTGTACGTTTGTGACATGAACTCTGCAAAAACCACCTAACACTATTTGCTGTTTTCCATAATTTTGCCATTAATGGCAAATGGAAAATAAATTGATATTCCTTCAGTCTCTTATTTCCTTTCCAACTAGTTATATGGAACAACTAGTTATATTTTCAACAACAATTTTTATTTTTGTTGTTGGTTGTAGGGTTTGAACTCAGGACCTGGGCGCTGTCCTTGAGCTTCTTTATGCTCAAGGCTAATGCTCTACCACTTGAGCCACAGAGTCACTTCCAGTTTTTGAGTAGTTAATTGGAGATAAGAGTCTCACAGAGACTTTTCTGCCTGGGCTGGCTTCGAACCACAAACCTCAGCTAATTTACAATTTTATCCTACAAATATATTTGTGTTCCAAATATGAGTGGCCAGGTAGCCAGAAGGTTTGGAGCTGAATTCCAATTATTCTACTAAATATTTGAAATCTTTGGTCTTAGTAAACTTCTATGAACTCTGCTTGTACCTATAAAATCAATATTTTAAATACTTTCATGGATCATTCACTTTGAAAATGATCTGATTCAATGTATTCATCATTAACCGAAGATATTGAAGGTTTGAAGTTATTGTAATCATTTGGAACTTAACTTTTAGTTATCCAAAATTTTTATTTTCTGTTCACATAAGTGAAATCAATATATATGTAATTATAATATATTAGGATATTATTTGTATTAATAATATAGTTACATATATTTATAATTTAATTTATATATTCATAAATGTGCAATTATACAATATATAATATGTAGAACATAATAGACTTCGGTATATATTTGTACAATGTTATTTTAGTTTATGTTTATATATATATAATCATATACTTTTTGCCTCCTTACAACAGATACTGGCATGTAATATATGAATTAAAATTTATTGAATTAGGAAAGAGGATATATGGAAGAGAAGTATAATCATTCACTATAGATGTTTTAATTTAAGCAATTTTTTTCCCCACTGAAAAGTTTGCAACAAGTTTGCTCTTTAACAGAGAAGCTGGAAAGGAGGAGGACAGACCAGAGGAATTAACTCTGAGGCCTTGGGATTCATTCCTCAGTAAGATCAAACTATGGTTGAAGATTTGTGGTGTTCGCTTCAATTACTTAACAGATGATTATGTAGGAGAATAAGTTTGTTTCGTGTGGCTCCAGAGGCTAGAGATGAGTCAATTCTATTTTTTTCCTTTCGTTTATAAATATTAATGGAGTGTGTCTGTGCAATGTGCTGTAGCACAGGACAGCACTTAACTTTCTAAAATGCTCCCTGAAACACAAAGCTTGGCAAGTGACTTTGGCTCTACTGTGAAGAACTCTAAAGCTATCGCACTCTATAGCTACATGGGGCAGAGAGCCCCATTCCCTGACATTATTTCTTGAGAGAGTAGTACTCCTCATGAAGGAGTAGTCCTTCCTTATTTAGTCTTCATCTCATCTGATTCTGTGATTCCTTAGAGCTTGATTGATTTGATTGATTTACAATTCAAAGAATGTCTCAGTAGGCTGGCCAAGGTGGCACACACCTTTGATCCTAGCTGCTCTGCAGACAATGACAGGGAAGTTCAGAGTTCCAATTCTGTCCAAACAAAAATTTAGGTAGATTCCATCTTACCAAATAAGCTGGACATGATGTTGCATATTGTAATACCACCTAGCTATGTGAGAGGCTTAGGTAGGCAAGAACCAGACAAAAATTCGAGCCTCTGGGCTGAGGTATATAGTTCAAATGATAGAGGGCCTGCCTAGTAAGCATAGGATCCTAAGTTCAAATCCCAGTACAATCATAGAAAGGGAAAAATGTGACACTAACTAAACAAACAAACAAGTAAAATCTGTATTTATGGCTGGGAACATGGTTGTGCCTGCCTAGTAAGCGTGAGGCCATATGTTTAAATATCATTACTACTAAAAATAATAAAAGGCAAGAGACTCTATTTGAAAAATAACTGAAGAAAAAAAGGACTGGGGGTGCTCAAGTAGAAGAGTAGCTGCCTACCAACATGAGACCCTAGTTCAAACACCAATACCACTACCTCTACCACCATACCACCACTACTACCAACAAAACATCAATATCTTTTTGGTAAATTCTACAAGTAGACATTTGTTGGAATAAGGTAACATAAACGGATTTATTTTCCTTTGTCTATGAATGAATCCTAGGAAAACTACTTACAATTGACCGAAGAAAAGGGGCAAATACTATCTCGGTCATTGAAAGAATATTCCTTGCCTTATTTGGCCTTCAGTAAGATGTTCTATGATTGCAGTATCAACTAAGAATAATGAGACCCCAAAATAAGCAAAATTTACTAACTCAGATTTTTCTTAGTATGAATGTATTTTAAGTTTGAATAAAATGTCCAGATGCCCTATATTTGTATTATACTACTTTTCCAAAATATTGGTTAAAAAGTATGCACTATTATACAATGGAGATAGGTATTCAGACCTGCTTAAAGCAGTAGAAGGCACAATAACTCAGCTAGGGAGACACCTTTACTTGAGTAAAGAAAATGTGATTTATTTATACCAGGGAGTGTTGCACAGCCAGAAAGGGTGAAATTATGTCATGTGCAGCAGAACTAGCCAGACTCAGAAAGACAAATACCACCTGCCTTTTCACATATTTGGAATATAGATCTAATAAATAAAAAAATGAGTAAATAAATAAATGACTTGACTATAAAGAGAGACTATTGGAGTTAGGATAGAACTATTGGGAGGTTAAGAGTGGGAAACAAGGGTAGGGGAAGAATTTAATTGAAGCACACATTATGCAGACATGGAAAGAACATTAAAAATCCAATTTAAAACTTCTGTAAGAAAATTTGAAAAAGGAGATTCATGCAGGAGTGGCAAGAAAGAGTAATGAGAAGGGCAAGAAAGAGTAATGAGAGGGACAAATAAGATCAAAATACATTATATGCATTGTAGAGAAATATTACAATAGACCCCCCTGAGTTTGTGCAATTAATATATGCCAATAAAGATAATTCAAAAGCATGCTGTCTAGCAGAGAACGCATCCTTGTACATTTTTCTATTAGTATTAAACCCTTGTGACCATTATCATACCATTATTAATTATAGCTGTCGTATAAGTCTACTTAAATACAGCAATAATGCAGAGCTGCTTTTCTCTCCATTCTAATTGCCATTCTTTCCTTATTTGAACAAACTATTGACAATTATCACCCTATAACATGATCGTAAGAAGAGTGTTCTATGGTAGGCATTATCCAGACAAAAACGACTTAAAGAACTAATTTAGTTATATTTTATAAGTAGAATTTCAATTCTATGGCAACCTCAGAAGCCAATTTAAGCCTATAATTTATTTAAATATTGTTGTGTAGGGTATGCTTGTGATTGTAGTATGTCACCAAAATATTCTATCTTGTAGATAGATTCATGGCACTTCTATAAAAAGAAACTCTTCATTATGGGTAAGTGAATGACGTGTGTTCTATGTGAGCAATGAGGACATCTTCCAACCCATCTTTCATGGTTATCAGTACCTGGCTTAGGCAGCTGAGGTAGGAAAATGGGTGGGGAAGAGCTTAGGTATTAGAGTAAAGGAAACATATGTATAAATGCTACCTTCCATTGGTAAATAATGGTGGGCATGGCAATTTTTGAGTCATTTCCTCATCTGTAAAATGGCAAAATAATAATTCCTTCGTAGTTTTTTGTAGGAAGAAAAGGAAATAACGTTTATAACCTGCTTGACACGATCACACATCATTAAAGTAGTCACAATAAAATATACTGCTCAGTGTTGCTATAAATCTCCTGGAGTAGGATTGATTGAGTGTAAGAAATATAACTTCAAATTTCCAATAAAAAAATCAGTACAAATCCCCAAATGCCTGAAGCCTCTTCATAGTTCCTTCTGTGGTACAGCGTATCTTCTGCTCTGGGATTTTATGTCTCGATCCCTGGATGTGTTTTGGTTCTGAAGGAGCAAATGCTAAGCTCGTGGGCAGGTTCTGATTATAACCACAACCTTTCTGCCTAAGTGACCATTGCTCTATTTGCTTTATTCTGTGTACTCTCCCTCCCTCTCTCCTTCTCCCCTCCCTCTCCCTCACTCCCTCTCATCATCCTCCCCCTCCCATTTCTGCCATTTCTGTGCAGCTTTTTGGACACAGGATTGGAAAAGTCTGTGATTCCATCTACCTTCTTTGCCTTGGGTCTGGCCTTAAAACCCACCTTGGAGTTTCAGCAAAAATGTTCCAGAAGTGATACATTTAACCTATCTCTACTTGTTTACAACTTGGCCTCCTCTCTCTCCTGAGAGTTAGGGATAGTTCTTCTTCAAGTCAGGTAAAGTTGAATCTCTCCTTCTCTGTTATGTTTGTTTTTGTACAAAATAAATTTCTGCATTCCACATTTATCTGCATCGCAAGTTCTATTAACAACTAAATTCCCCTGAGAGTTTAAGGTTTTGAGAAAATAATCTCTAGAAAAATTGTCAGGCAGGTTCTTAGTTTTTCAGAGAGTGGGGAAAAATACATTGGGAAAAAATTAGTGTTGATCAATTGTCAAAATTTTAGCCTTCACTTTCCAACTCAATATTGATGGACATTCATGTGCATCTTGTTCAGAATTCCATCGTATTATGTTTTAGGTCTTCTATTTACTTAGGATTCAGTTAATTATTTTGTAAGAATTTGTAAAAGATGGCTTTGCTAGTAAAGAATTAAACTCTGAGGGGAGATAAAACATATGCATAGGCAAAAATTATGACATGAAAAATATGAATGAAAATTACCAGTTGAACAAGAGTTGCTCTCCCCATAGATTTTCTGGTAGGAAAAGGAAGTGGGTAGTCTACATTTTTGAGCAAGTATTCTGGAGATTCTGTTTGACATCTTATACCTTTTTTCTTTCTTTTAGAATGCCTGTATAAAAGGCTAAATTGGATTTCACCAATGCTAGTAAGATGATGGACAGTTTCTTAATAAGCACTATCTGGAGAGATCATTATGCGCTTCAAGCAAAGTGATGAAATGTGGTAATTTCCCTCAACTCACTTGGCATTAGGGCTTACACACGAACTAATGGGAGAGGAAGATACCAGACGCAGGGAGCAACAAAATGCACATAATTGCAAGCATGAGATGAAGGAAGGTCTTGGTGTTGGGGGCGTGATCAAGACTGAAGAAAAGAAGCCTAAAGGATAATAATCAGAACCAATGACTCATAGAGTTACTGTGTGTTAGGTAGTATTCTGAGAACTTCTTTATATTCCTCCAATGCCATAAGGTAAATCCTTTTGTCCTAATTCTAAAGATAAGGAAACTGAATCACACAATTAATCACTCGAATTTCAGAAGTTCACGCAGTAGAGACAGGATTTCGGCTGGAGTTATGTAGCTTCATAGCATATGCTCTTGTTAACTAGTTCTCTTGTAATTCTAGGCTAAATAAAAATAACCTAGAACAGATTGGATCTAGATGGTAAAGAAGCAGAAATCAAAGTTCATTTCCTAGATGTAGCAATGGATTTCTAAAGGAAACATTGCAATTATCATACTGAACAGTAAAACAGAGGGAGGTTCTTCACTCTTACGTTTTCTGATATAATAATACACAATTTGTATAAACAAAGAGTTTACACATTTTAGTGCTTTGTGTAATTTAACTTGTACATTGATTTGGGAAAGGTCAAATTGTGTAGGCCTTTCTTCTCTTCCTAACCTTCATTCTAAACCTCCAGAAAAAAAAATGCAATATACAGTATAGACAATGAATAAATAGATTATAAACAATTATCTATCTATCTATCTATCTATCTATCTATCTGACAGTAATAGTCTTTAGTGTTTTTAAAGGAGAGAAAAGTGTTACTATAATCCAGGAGCTGTTAGAAAATGAGCCATAACTTTCTTAATCTAGTGTTTTTGTATTTATTGATGACATTTAAGTTTGTCATTTTTCAGGCAGTACTTTTTTGCTCCACTTGTAACTATTCTGTTGATGGGATATTAATTTGAAAATGAACTATAGTTATATGATTGGCAAGAATTAACTGGTAAGGTCTAATCCAATCATGAGTCTCACGGTTGTAAGTTTTAAGGTGAACATGTTTTAGCTCTGTTCTTTAATTTTATTTTGCTGTTACCATTTTGCTGAACTTTAGATGACTGACAGCAGCATTTGGAGTTTCTTATAATGACATTCTAAAAATAGCAGTTTTAAATTACTTTAATGAAAAAGATTCATTGAGTGCTTGAAATTGGTTATTTTGATATGCAGGATAATAGCTACATGTTCAGTGAGATCCACTTACAGCAGAATATCCTTAGCTAAATGACCCATTTTTGTTACTTTCCTGGAATTGGTACCACTTTGAAATGTCATTTAAGTGGGCACAGACCATTTGAAAAAAATGCATTATTCAGCGTGTCTTTAATTGCCTAATAGTGATACAAAAAATACACAGTGGTTCATTAGTATTGACAAAAGATCTGCTATGCAATTGTCCCTGCGATTGAACATTACAATGAGAACTGCTTTAGTTTATATGAATGTTTGCAAAAACTGCAAAGATTCATTTGATAGCTTAAGTCTTTGGCAGAACAGGCTTTTATAGCTTTAAGAAGAAATCTAAGCCGGGCGCCGGTGGTCACGCCTGTAATCCTAGCTACTCAGGAGGCTGAGATCTGAGGATCGTGGTTCAAAGCCAGCCGGGGCAGGAAACTCAGTGAGACTCTTATCTGGAATAAACCACCTGAAAGCCGGAACTGGCGCTGTGGCTCAAGCAGTAGAGCGCTTGCTTTGAGCTGAAAAACGCAAGGACAGCGCCCAGGCCCAGAGTTCAAGCCCCAGGATCAACCAAAAAAAAAAGAAATCTACTTTTTTTTTTTTTTTGTCAGTCATGGGGCTTGAACTCAAGCCAAGGTGCTGATGCTGAGCTCTTTTGCTCAAAGCTAGTACTCTGCCACTTGAACCACTGTACTACTTTGGATTTTTGAGTGGTTAATTGGAGATGAGTCTCACAGGGACTTTTCTGCCTGGGCTGGTTTCCAACTGTGATCCTAAGGTCTCAGCTTCCTGAGTAGCTAGGATTACAGGCGTGACCACCTGCATGGCTTAGAAACCACCGGCATGATTTGTGCAATTATAAGATTATTTCTTTGTTGCTTTGTATGTCCTTCCCCCACAGTATAACCCCTGCTTTCACTGTATTTGATGCCGGTATAATTTGTGGAGGGGAAGGGGAAAACCAAGTTGTTTAAATAGGGATACAGGTGGACCCGTTGCAACAATGAGAAGTTCAAGTTGTCATGTCGAAAATGAACTTTACAACTTTGGTGGTGGTGGGGGGGGGAGATTGGGGGGGCGGGGGGAGGCTGGGAAGGGATGGGAAGGGGAAACAAAGGAGGAGGCTACAATACTTGCCCATCTAATTGTAACCCCTCTGTACAGTATTTTCACAATAAAAACAAAACAAAAACAAAACAAAACAAAACAAAAAGAAACCATCGGAATGGCTTAGAAATCTCCTTTTTTTTTTTTTTTTTTTGGTCGGTCGTGGGGCTTGAACTCTGGGCCTGGATGCTGTCCCTCAGCTCTGCAGCTCAAGGCTAGCGCTTTATCACTTGAGCTACAGCGCCACTTCTGATGGTTTATTGGAGATAAGAGTTTCACGGACTTTCCTGCCCGGGCTGGCTTTGAACCGCCATCCTCAGATAGCCTCCTGAGTAGCTAGGATTATAGGCATGAGCCACCTGCGTCTGGCTTCTTCTTCTTCTTTTAAATGTGGTTGTAATTTAATTAAATCATCCAGTTTTATGAAAAGATTTGAGACTCTACTCATAATGAAGGCAGAGGTAATGTTTGTTCTATGAATTCCTGGGTTTCCAAAGGTTAGTTACTATCACTGGCAGAGCTACAAGTTCAATAAGTGTTGGAAGAAACACTTTGCAAATGAATTTGGAGGCTTTTGAGTTTAATAGGGAGTCATATATGCCAAAGGCAGAAAACCAGGTCTGATAAATAGCAGAATCTCACTCATTAAATCTGGTTTTTAAATTGTGAATTTTCTTAATGTATCCCTTAGGTTACAGTACGTAATATGTAAAGTTTTTTAAGAACTCATGTTTTTTGCCACATGGTGGCGTTAGCGTAGCAATGATTGAATTTTTTAAGTACAGGTCCAGGGAATTAATTTTTAACAATTTCCATTTGCTTATCTCTAGATACAATGTATAGGAGAGGTATTATGCAACTGATTTAGAATGGTCTGGCAAAATGCCAGTCAGTACTGGTGACTCACACCTATAATCCTAACTATATGGGAGGCTGAGATTTGAGGATATAAGTTCAAAGCCAGCATGGGCAGAAAAGTCCATAAAATTCTTATCTCCAATTAACTAGCAAAAAGCTGAAAGTGGAGGTGTGTCTCAAGTGGTAGGGTGCCAACCTTGAGTGAGAGTGCAAGGCTCTGAGTTCAAAACTCACCACCAACACACATACAAAACTGCCCCCAAAGTGTAAAATGTTATACATATGCTTTCCTCTGGAAATCCAAAGATACTTCTAAATTTAAGAACAATTCCTCTATTCAAAATGATTACTCCATTTTCTGTACTGAGAATTTCTCTAAGTGTAAACACTTAGCTCAGTATAAAACTCAATTGTTAATAATAATCCAAGTAAGTCGGAAAGGCAAGTTGATGCGATAATATTCAACTTTAAGAAATGTTATCTCTAATAACCATTGGAGATTTGTGGTTTTTAAGCCATTTCCTCTTAACTACTCTGAAATTGTTATGACTAAAATGAAATTAGGTACTTTCTTGCTGGCATATTCTTCATGTTTCCTTTATATTTATTTATTTGCTTTTTTTTAATGATCTTTAAGTAGTGGTACAAGAGTTGGCATTTAATAAAGCAGTTGATGAATACAATACATCTTGATCAATGTCACTTCTCTCAAGATGCTTACCCATCCCTCCCCAATGCACCCTTTCCCTCACTCTTTGTCCATTGTCTTAGTGATGTTTGATTGAAACTTTTTGAGGATTGACTTAGTCTTGTCCTAAAAGAAGCTGGAAATGCAGAGTACCTCAGAGGTACTGTCTGTTCACACAACTGGGTCCTCTCATGTGGAAGAAGTATACATAAAGCTCAGATAATGACCTAGCATCATTGAATTATACAGACTTCTCTGAATATTTCTCTACAGGATCTTTCTTTTTAATATTTTGCTTTTATTTAAAAAAATTTTTTATTGTAAAGATACTATACAGAGGGGTTACAGTTACATGAGTAAGGTACTGAGTACATTTCCTCTTGAGCATTGTTACCCCCTCCTTTGTTTTTCTCCAGCCATCCCTTCTCTCCTCACCTCCCCAACTCCTTCCTCTCCTCCTTCCCTGAAGTTGTAGAGTTCATTTTTGACATAGTGTCTTATACATCTCATTGTTACAATGGGTCAACCTGTATCCTTGTTTCAGCATTTTCTTATTTCCCTTCCCCTCCCCAAATTAGAAAAATGTATATACAAGATGCAGGGTACTAGAATCAAATACAGTAAAAACAGTGGTTATACCATGGGAGAAGAACATATGAAAGAAACAAAAGGAAGCTGGGTGCTGATGGCTCATGCCTGTAATCCTAGCTACTCAGGATTCTGAGATTGAGGATTCAGCAGTTCAAAGCCAGCCAGGGCAGGAAAGTCTGTGGGACTCATTTTTTTTTTGTCGGTCGTGGGGCTTGAACTCTGGGCTTGGGAACTATCCCTCAGCTCTTCAGCTCCAATCAGTGACTCAGAAAACTGGAAGTGGCTCTGTGGCTCAAGTGGTAGAACACTAGCCTTGAGCTGAAGAGCTTAGAGACAGTGCCTAGGCCCAGAGTTCAAGTCCCACCACCAACATAAAAAAAAAGAAACAAAAGGAACCACATAGTACATTATAAGTACATTAAAAACAACAGCAACAAAGATAAACCCTCTTGTGTCTCTATCTTGGGGTTCATTTCACTTAGCATCATCTTATATGGTCATATGTACATAGCTATTGCCCTTTTCTACTTGTCTGGTAAGGTTATCCTGGATGTATAGTAGTTACTGCAAATAAGGGGAACCATGGGATCTATGTTTCTTTGGGTCTGGCTTACTTCAGTTAGTATAATTTTTTCCAGGTCTTTCCATTTCCTAACAAATGGGGCTGTGTCATTCTTCCTGATGGAGGCATAGAATTCCATTGTATATATACCACATTTTCTTGATCCATTCATCCACTGAGGGGCATCGGGGTTGGTTCCATATCTTAGCTAAGGTAAATAATGCTGCAATAAATATAGTTGTGCTGGTAGCTTTAGTATGACCTTGTTTGTGATCATTGGGGTAAATGCCAAAAAGTAGGATTGCTGGGTCATAGGGAAGCTCTATGTGGAATCTTTTGAGAACCTTCCATACAGCTTTCCAGAGTGGTTGAACAAGTTAATGCTCCCACTAACTGTGTAGTAGCATTCCCTTTTGCCACATCCCCTCTAGCATCTGTTGTTAGATTGAACATTTCTTCATGTGTTTATTGACCATTCTTATTTCCTCTTAAGTCTCTCTTTAAATCTTTAGCCCCTTTATTAATCCGGTGGTTGTTTCTTTGAGGACCCTAAAAACATTACAGGAAGGAATAGGAGAAACCCTAGGTCTCCTTGGCACAGGCTGAAACGTTCTTAACAGAGACCCAGAAACACAACAAATCAGAGAAAGGTTGGACAAATGGGATTGCATGAAACTGCAGAGCTTCTGCATGGCAAAGGACATAGCTAGCAAGATCAATAGAAAGCCCACGGATTGGGAGAAGATCTTCACTAGCCATACAATGGACAAGGGTCTCATATCTAAAATATACTCAGAACTCAAAAAATTAACTCCTCTACAAGATCTTAAACAAACAATGAGATGCTCTCTCACATGGACCTTCGATTGAATTAGGAAGACAAGGAACTGGTTATTGTTATTTTTTTTTAATCTAGTATCTCTTTTCACCCCTTGTCTTTGGGATCAAAGTTGGTAAAGCATTGTCTTCCTGTTTATGGGGAAAAGTATGTTAAAAGGCAGACTAAATGACATTCATAAATGTTGTTTGGAAAATATGTCTTATTTTCATAAATATTTTTACATTCCGGCTCCTTTCTCGGTTGATATATTTAAATCTTTAACTCAATCACTTGCCTCAAGGTATGTGACTGCTTCTCTAGAGAGGAAATGTCTCACTAGTTTGTGTAGGCCAGCAGTTATAAGAGAGCATTTCACCAAGGTCATTTCATGTGATTAGGGTAATTCAGGTGCACTAGAAGCTTCAGCTCTTTTTATCTTTTGTGTGCAATGAAAAAAAAATAGATGAGGACATGAATTGTAAAGATTGCAGCATTATTTACCATAGCTAAGATATGGAACCAACCCAGATGCCCCTCAGTAGATGAATGGATCAAGAAAATGTGGTATCTATACACAATGGAATTCTATGCTTCCATCAGAAAGAATGACATTGCCCCATTTGTTAGGAAATGGAAAGGCTTGGAAAAAATTATATTAAGTGAAGTAAGCCAAGCCCAAAGAAACATAGGTCCCATGGTTTCCCTTATTTGCAATATCTAGTATATGTATGAGTCAAGCAGAAAAGGTCAGATAATGTGATGTTAGGAAAATGAACCCTTAGATATGTATTTAAATGTTTTTTTCTTTCATGCATTTGTTTCTAACTCATTTATAAGATTATTTCTTTGTAACTTTGTATGTCCCTCCCACAGTACAACCCCTGCTTTCACTATATTTGATGTCAGTATAATTTGTGGAGGAGATGGGGAAAAACAAGTCGTTTAAGGATACAGGTGGACCCAATGCAACTATGAGAAGTACAAGTTGTCATGTCAAAAATGAACTTTACAATTTTGGTGAGGGGGCGGGGGGGGGGGGGTGAGGCTGGGAAGGGATGTGAAGGGTAAACAAAGGAGGAGGCTGCAATGCTTGGTAAGAAATGTACTCATCAGCTTGCCCATGTAATTGTAACCCCTCTGTACAGTATGTTCACAAAAAATAAAAATTATTAAAAAAAAAAAGAAACTCACTCGGGTCAGTAAAATCAAGGACAGCCCTAAAACTGTCCTAAAATGAGAGGTAGCGCCCTCCTCTGGACAGTGTAGTCTGGATAGCTTCTTGCAGTTAGCTCACGTAACCTTGCATGGTGCTATGGTTATAATTAAAGTTCGTCTTTGTGAGATTTCAGCAGAGCCTGGTCAAAAGGGTTGGTTGTGTGAAGGCAGGAAGTACAGCAACGTTAGTAAATACAGTAGAGAGAAATGCAATTTTCTTTAGCAAGGTGCTAAGAAGAGCGCTTTTGAAATTTATCTTAATTTAGCTGAAGAAAGATGTGACCTTGCACCTACATCTTCCTGTGAAGTTGCCTTTTGATGTGCTTGCTGTACATACTAAGGGAGGTGACTGTGCTACCTTAATTGAGTTTGTATTCTTTTGCTTTGTTGGTAAATTCTATTTTAGTAGCTCTGTAAATTGACCATGAAAACCTATGTCACCCCTGAAAACTTTACAGGAAGGAATAGGAGAAACTCCAGGTCTCCTTGGCACAGGATGAAACTTTCTTAACAGAGACCCAGAAACACAACAAATCAGAGAAAGGTTGGACAAATGGGATTGCATGAACTGTAGAGCTTCTGCATGGCATGAGTGGTTGTGGGGATTGAATTCTGGGCCTTGGCACTGTCCTTCAACATTTCAGCTCAAAGCTAGTGCTCTACAACTTGATCCACAGCACACTTTCAGCTTTCTAGTGGTTTTTTGGAGATAAGAATCTCATGGACTTTCCTGCCTGGGCTGGCTTTGAACTGCAATACTCAGATCTCAGCCTCCTGAGATTGCTAGGATTATAGACGTGAGCCGCTGGCACCTGGCTAAGAATACAAGTTTTGATACTTTGGCTAGCAGAGCCTTGAGATATTGCAAGTAGCATCTTGAGAGGTTGGATAGCAGAGTGATCTTCCAGCAGGTTGGGGCTTCCAGAAGCAGGTACAATGTGGTGGGGACAGTCTTCCTTGGAAGATTTTAAGAGAGAATTCTGAAAGTTGCTCATCTAGGAACTGAAGAGACTTTCCTTTCTTTAACTCTTTTTGTTTCGCCTCAGACACAAGGATTAGAGGACCCTTGCCTCCTTACACCTATCCCTCCTTCATCCCCTGCACCCAAGTTCTAGGCCTTTCTTCAATCTAGAATCATGTCTTTGGGGTCTTCTCCTTCCCATTTTTCATGTTTACACATTAGATGTACACACTGGCTGATGTGAAAACTTGAATATTGGTATGGTTTGTGGGACCAGAGGTGGCCAAATGCAAAACTAATGTTAGAGAAAGAGATAAGTGTTTTGTCCTGATGCTTAAGGATCTAATTAGCTGATCATCGGCCAATTTTAGGACAATGTTTGCTGCTTTTGTTCCCTTTCTTTTCCAAATCATTTCCTCCTCCCTTCAGATATTGTTTTTACGTATATACTCAGTCAACATATGTACAATTGTATAAATAAAATTAAATTTCTACAGGACACTAGAGAAGATTTTAACTGTGGGGTAGGAGGCAGGGAAGAAATTGGAAGAGGAAGGCAGAGACTGTCACTGTGATTTTGAAGCAAAAGATTTCCACTCAACAGGCCCACAAACTAGAAGAGATGAAGAAGGATTCTCCCTTATAGCTTCCAGAAATAGTGTGCTTTGGCCTATGCTTTTCTTTGGACTTTTGGTTCCCAGGACTGTGACAGAATAAAAATTCTGTTTTAAGTCATCCAACTTGTGTTAATTTGTAGTGGCAGCCAGGAGAAATTAGTATAGCGTTTGTCACAGGAAAGTAGAATGTGCTGGAATAAAAATGTGGAAGTAGTGTTAGCACTAGATTCTAGGTCTAGGCTTGGAAGATTCGGAGAATTCAGAATCTTGAAGATGCTGGTAAGTGCTCAGAAGGAAATGAGGGTCATTGTACAACAAGCTTCTATTGTCTTACAGAATACTTGTAATACTCTTCTGGTAAGGGCTCAGGGAGAAATAAGGAAAGTATTCCTGTAAACAGGAGAAGAGATTATCATAATGTGAAGGAAAGAAAACTTGGCTGTATTATGTAAACTAAAACTTGCAAGTGATGGAGTTAGGCATTTAGCTGAGGAAGTTTTCCAAGAAAGTGCTAACAGTGTGGCCCTGATTCTTCTTTGTGATCACAATAAATGAAAAAAATGGAAGATATAAGTTGGGGAAGGAACCACTAAGCAACAAAACAAAACAACAACAACAAAAAAAAAACTAGCACTTTATGATGTGGAAAATTTGCAGCTAACCCAACTTGCAAAAGATTTGGATGCTCACTTAGGAAAGCACCACTTAGAACTTAATGGAGGATTTCTTGATGCATTGCAAATGTTTTGGGGCTAGGTGATCCCTTTAATTTCTCCTTATAAAGTGGGAATATTAAAAATTGGTATTTTATGCCTTTCCACCATAATATCTTGAGAATATGTACATTATATTTTCATTTTATAGGCCTAAAATGAAAAACTTGCCCTGAAATCAAATATACCTATAGTTTTAAGCATACTTGTTTAAGCGATGAGATTTATGACTTTTGGCCTCACAATAATTAGACAGGAATTTTGTACTTTCTTGATGACATGACAATCTGATATTTTTTGGGAGAGGTATTAGAATGGATTGAATATTTCACATATAAGACAGATGTGAATTGTTGAGAGAGAATAGTGGACTTTGAATTTGGCCTTCCAAAAGATATGCCTAAATGTAAATCCATAGAACTGGTGAGAATTACCTTATTTAGAGAAAGGGACTTTTGACAATTCAATTAAGTAAAAGATCTTCAGATATTATTTCAATTAGCTGGGTGTGAGGGGGTGGTGTCCCTAAAACTAATAACAAAGGGTGAGCAAATGCAGAAGTGGTACTCACTACACACTATGTTGAAAATGAACTATACAACTTGTGAGGGTTGTTGGGAGGGAAAAACTGGGAGAGTGAGGGAAGGGGTGACACTGTTTAAAAAGAAATATACTCAATACCTGACTTACGTAACTGTAAACCCCTGGTGTATCACCTCTACAACAAAATAAAAAGAAACAGAGGCAGGAGAAAAGAAGACTGATGTAGAGCAAAGAGAACACACATAAGAACGAAGACAGAGATCATCGTGATGTGTCCATAAGCCAAGGCACCCATGACTCTCAACTTCTACCAGAAGCCAGAAGTGTCAGGGAAGGATTTTCCTTTAAGACCTACAGAGATAGCATGGTTGTGCTGATACCTTACAGTTGTAGACCATATTTTCTAGTACTTCAAGAATGAATTTCTGTTGTTTTAAACTCTTACATTGTGGCAATTTATTATTACAACCCTAAGAAGTTCATGCTGAGTATCACTGACTGTCAAGTATTTCTTTTCCTCAGAGCCACTGAGGCTTTCTTGCTCATGATTCCAGTTTATCACTTGGATTATAGCAATTGGATTATATTCTTCACCTTTCCCTTAAGTTAGCCAATACCTCCTGGTGTGTCCAGAGTTGCTAATTTCCTATATGCCTGACTGCTCTTTGACTCTATTAGTCCTGCCAAATTAAATTTTCTTTCCCTGGGCTGTTGGAGCATATTTTCCATAGCTTCTACTTTTTAAACTTCTGTTTTACTTCTTAAGTACACCAGGCAAGTACAAGCCCCTCCCCTACTCGTTATCTTCTTTCTTATTATCTGGTCCTAAGGATCTCTCTTTTCTTCTGCCAATCTATAGACCATTCCTTTGAGTAAGGCATTTCTTCAGGAACTCAAATGGATATTTGCATTTTAATGGAAGTATAATTGACTTTCACTGTTCATTTGAACAATTAAGACCTCACATTTACATTTTAATCCAGATACTTTATAGCCTCATTTCTCTTAACTTTGAGGGAAAGAGATCTTTTCTGATAGGTAACCATTGGTTACATAGAGAACCATTCTGGCTCTCAACATCTATTGTATGGAGCACACCATGCTATTAATTATGTAGATATCCAAGTATTTACAATAGTCTTTATTTCTTCCTCAGTTGTTAGACTACAACTATAAATGGAAGATGACCTGAGCACTTATGTGGCTTTCAGAACCAGTTGGTACATGTCAAGAGTGATTGTGCATACTTGTAATTCTAGCTACTAGGGAGGCAGAAATAGGGGGATCACAAGTTTGAAACCAGCCTGGGAAAGTTGGTATTATCCTGTTCAAAACAAAATACAAAACAAAGGGGCATATCTAAAGGGGTGTAGAATTTGCCTAGCACATGTGAGATGTCTTGGGTTCAACCCCAAGACCTTTTTGCAACATAAAAGGAAGAAAAACATATATATGCAATTGTTTTGTTTTGTTTTGATGTAACATTTCACGTTATAATATAATAACATCTTTATGTAAGCAAATTGTTAGATTCAGTAGATGCTCTCTGGTTATACATCGTACTTATTATTGCTGATCAAAAAAGATGTCAGAATGTGTTTATTTATCATGACCTTCTACTAATCATTTGAGACTGAGTTTAAAAGATTAAAAAAAAACTCAAATGCCTATGATCTGAATAATAAAAGAGACCAGTATTTGAAGCACAATTGGAAAAGTCTTGAGAATATTTAATATGGAGAAGGTTGGTTGGGTGGGTAGTCATTAGCTGTATAGAAATGTGAGGTGCTCTTCCTGAAGCCATTGCAAGGACTCAGAGAATCTCCTATCTTCTCTAAGAGAACAAATTATATTTTGCTTCATTCTCTTTTGAATATCAGTCTAGTCATGTGATTTCCTTTTCTTTACAGCCAAATCTCAGCCACTTCCCAGTGTATGAAATTAGGGTAATTTTCATATAGTCCTGATGGATATAAGACGTAGCTTCTTAGAGGCAGAGACCTTCTAAACTCAGCTTTCTCTTATTTCCTGGGAACTTTTTCCTTTTTTTTTTTTTTTTGGGGTCCGGTCATGGGGCCTGAAATCTGGGCCTGGGCGCTGTCCCTCAGCTCTTCAGCTCAAGGCTAGCGCTCTACCACTAGAGCCACAGCGCCACTTCCGGCTTTTTTCTTTTTGCTCATGTGATACTGAGGAATCGAACCCAGGGCCTCATGCATGCAAGGCAAGCGCTCTACCACTGAGCCACCTTCCCAGCCCCGAACTTTTTTCTTATACATATCCTATGTAAACAATGTGTCCTGATGTGTGGATATTGGAGTCTGCACCTACACATATCTACATCTGTGTAGCCACATATCAGTAGGGAATGAAGTAGCTACTGATTACTGATGCAATTGATATAAAGCTGGCTGTTGTTTCTCAGAGTGACCAGAGTCTGTGTTTTGACTAATGGGTGCTGTATAATTATTGATCAGCTGGGAGATCTCTCAGTCCATATTATGGCATCTTGCTACTAAAGATGCTTCTAGAGTCCTCACGAGCTATTGTCACCCACACAACTTCCTCTTGTTTAGAGAGATCCTGACAAATCTTACTTACACCTGCTTTCAGCTTGGTTTGTTTTCAACTATTCATCTCCTGGTAGATTTAGTGACTTAGAAAATTACTTAGCAAGTACCATTACTTCCATTCAAGTGCTTCTACTCTACCACTTATTGAAAAGGTAAGTTGAATTTGGGACAGTTAATATTCCACACTCTACTCCACCAAGAGGCAACTTATTTTAGGCTTTCTCTTCATATAGAAGGATGGCTGGTAATCTATAGATGGATATTGAGAGTTTGCTGGAATTTTTTGTTTTAGCAGTCCTAGAGCCATCCTGGGTAGCGACACAGTGGATGGCTGATGGTTTTGATCTCAGCTGAAACTTTTTCTTTAGCCAATCTATCACGTTTTTGCATTCTTGATCTGAAAGGCCCGTGTTGATGGCTATAGGCCTTGTCTGAAAGTTAGACACACCTGGAAGCTTTTAAAAGCTGTCTCTCTTAGAATCTACAATCAATCAATAAATCAGAATTTGTGGGACTATAATCCCAGCAGTAGTATCTTTATCCAGCGGGCTAAAAGAGAAGATTAATCGAGATAAATGAACACCTCATCAATTCATTGCAACCTCATAATCTATAGGAAAAAATAATATGCTGAAAACTTCAAGCTGCAGAAGCTGGATAGTTGAGAAAAGGATCCCATGATAGACAGGGAAATAGGATATGAGCTATAGACTAATGAAAGGATGTGCTGATGGTCTTTTTAGGGTGAAAACTCTGCTTAGATAGAGGAATTTATTACACAAGTCTTTAGCTAATTCAAAGCTAGGGTGATCTGTTTCTTAGATAACAATTGCCTGTGTTCTAAATGTTTCTATGTATTGGCATTGTTTATCTTCAATAAAGTAAGAAATACAATGGTGAAAGAGTTGGCAGTGGGCTGGGAAGGTGGCTCAGTGGTAGAGCGCTTGCCTTGCATGCATGAGGCCCTGGGTTAGATTCCTCAGCACCCCACAAGCAAAAAGAAAAAAAGCCGGAAGTGGCACTATGGCTCAAGTGGTAGAGTGTTAGCCTTGAGCTGAAGAGCTCAGGGACAGCGCCCAGGCCCAGAGTTCAGGCCCCATGACCGGACCAAAAAAAAAAAAAAAAAGAATTGGCAGTGTTGTGATACCATTAACCTACTCCAATTCATCTGCCAGCATGATTTTGAGACGTGGTAATGATATCGTATGCTCATTGTCTGGGAAGCCAGGCAAGTGTCGATGTTGTGGAATAATCCACACTGGCTAGAACAGTCACTTGTTTTTGTGTAGATTATATATAAATATGTTTAGTGTTATTACAAAGGTGATGTATAGAAGGGTTACATTATATAAAGCAGGTAATGAGTACATTTCTTTATTGAAAATGTTACTCTTTTCCTCAGTGTCTCCAATTTTTTCCCTTTTATTCCCACCCACAAGTTGTGCAATTCATTTGCAAGGTATTTTCTATTGAGGCACGCTGCTACATTTTTGTCCCTTTGGTCCCTTCATTTCTGTGCCTACCCCACCCTCCCAAAGGAAGATAGATGAACAAACAAGACAAAATAAAAAGCAAAAGCAAAAGAAAAAAAATCGTATTTCCATTTCCTGGAATTCATTTCAATAAATATTATTTTACATGATCAGATGCACATAGGCCGTCTGCCTTTGTGTTCTTTTGTTAAGTGTATCCTCTTTTGGTCTCACTGTGAGTGAATGCCTACAGTCCTGTATAATTTATCATATCCTAGTGTGTTTTAGATCTAGCTTCTGCATATCAGAGAAAATATGCACTGTTTTTGTCTCTGAGCTTGTCTTACCTAACTTAACAAGATTTATTCTAGGTCCATCCATCTCCTTGCAAATGACATGATTTTTTCTAATGGCTGTGTAAAATTCCATTATATATAGAAACTGTCTATATACCACACTAGGCCTCCTCTTCTGGATTTTTGGTGATTAACTGGAGATGAGTTTCCCAGGTTTGTCTTCCCATGCTGTCTCTGACCCTCCATTCTGAGATCTGAGCCTCCTGACTAGGATTTTAGGTGTGAGCCACCAGCTCTTAATGAACAGTCCTGATTTGAACACCTTCATTCCTCCTAAATTCATCAATTTGGAAAACAATGCGTCAAGTGCACTTATTTATTACTTTTGGGACTGGAAACATCATTCAATACCGACTCCACCATTTACTAGATGTGCTATTTTGAAAAAAGTTTCTTAATTTCTTTGTGCCTCAGTTCCTCATTTTCAAAATTAATAGTAATGGCTTAAAAAAGTTATGGTGGAGATTAGGTGAGGGGTTCCTACAGGTAAAGATCCTGGAATAGTGCTCAGTAGTACAAGGCAAATGTTCTATAAATGCTGATGGCAATTATTGTTGCTAAAAACTGACTTACCCCATGTGAAGTTCTTTGATTATGCACGTGGTGTTGGATGTTATAGTTTTGAATGCTAAGAGCTCCCAATAAAGTAAATAAAAGAATATAGGCTGAGTTGAAAATTAAATGCTTTGTAATCTATTTGCTTTGTGGTTAGTTCTCTTCTTCACAGACTTCTAGGGAGCTTTACTTTCAATATGGTTGATGGCTGAATTCCTTTACTCTGCACGTGAAGCAAAGGCAGCGTAACAATATGTCAAAATACTTACTAAATTTATATAGGGATAATCCTTAGAGTATTAAGGATTTGATGTATCCTATCAAATCTCTTTCATTGTATGGATTTCTTTGTAAAAAAGAAATATGACTATCTGTTCATGGGCTTGTACTCCATTTTCAATCTGCCAGCCCTGCCACAGACATCACAACATTGTAACTTCAAAATATTGTCCTGTCGCAGCATCATTCATGATCCTTTGGGGCCGGCATCCTTGTGGACCACACTACTGAAGGAACATAGATGTGGACAATTTTTCCATGGCTCCACAGCAATAATGCCAATTCTGCTCCTGCTTGTTTGAATTTTGTGTTCAATATACTTGGAAGTATTGTTGGCATTTTTTTCCTCATTAAAAATATAGCAATAAGCACAGACATTGTATAAAATTATGTACTGAAGCTCAGCTCAGCCAGACCCAGATCTGGCAATCAAGCAGTGTAAGGAATCAATCTTTTCCTTTTTCTGTTTTCTGTGTTTTTTTTTCTCAGTGCAGATTTTTAACTGTATATATTTCTGTTGGTAAGTAGCAGAAAAATCAGTCTTTCTCTTTAGTCTTCTCTAGCAATGATGAGAAACTTAGAAGAAGGAATCATATCACTGAAGAAATGTGTTATTAAACGTGAAAATGTTGTTCCAAAAGGTAAAGATGAAAAGCATCTTAAAATCTCTTCATTGAAATAGGATGTCGGACATCCCATTTCAATGAAATAGCTTGTGGCCCACACCACCTATGTTATTAAACCATCTGTATCATGTACTCTCCACTGATGTATGATAACTGACTACAAGTATAAATCTGATTTTTCTAAGGAAGAAAAAAAATCCTTCCAAGGGAAATATCAATTTCATGTCTTGTTTCCCCAAACTTCTCTGTACATAAATCCATTTGTAATTGTCAGTGTCCAAGCCACCATTATTTGATTTTTTTTTTCCGTTAGTACCTGTGGACTGGCTTAACTCCTACTGCTTCTGGGTTTTATATTCCCCTTTTCCTGTTTCTTCTGACGAGTGAGCAAAGAGAACTTGTAAAAGACATAATATGAGTCATTCTTCCACAAAGGATTTCTCCGGAGAGGGTACTTCTAAGTGTAAATTGCCTTCCTTCCCTTCTGCTTGAAGTAAGGGCTGAGGGTTGTTTATTCCACCTACTGCTTTGGCTATTGTGCCTATAATCTCTTTCTTTCTTTCCGTTAGGTTAGTGGATAGCAATTATATATTGTTTCTCTAGGTAGCAATTGTAACTGTCATTTTGTTTTCATAGTCACAGGAGGCAATTGTATATTCTCTTTCTGTTAAGAAAGATGTATGTGTGTGCATGTACACATGCATATATACATTATATATCTATATCTATATATAATTCTACTGATTCCAATGGCAAATGGGTGGCACCTACACTAGACTCTCAAGTTTTCAAAATAAAATGATGTCCAGCTGCTAAGTTAACTATAATCTTAAAAAATGTCAGAAAAAGAAAATGATGTACACTCTCAGTTATTTAAACATGTTGTTTTTTTCTCTGACCAAAAAGAACCAAGATGGAATTGTGATGAGACTATACAGAAAAACAGATGTACATGTAAAATATGGAAAAATGATGGAGATATTTATCTGTAGATAAACAAACCTGGTGTACGTTCACTTTAAAAGAATATGTACACTTGGGGCTGGGAAAGTGGCTCAGTGGTAGAGCGCTTGCCTTGCATGCCTAAGGCCCTGGGTTCGATTCCTCAGCACCACATAAACAAAAAGAATAAAGCAGGAAGTGGCACTGTGGCTCAAGTGGTAGAGTGCTAGCCTTGAGCTGAAGAGCTGAGGGACAGTGCCCAGGCCCAGAGTTCAGGCCCCACAACCGGACCCCCACTGTGTATGTACACTATACACTTGGAAATTTTGAAGCTTTTTACTTACAACTCAACAAATATGACATAGTAAGAATTTCCTTCTTTTAGAAAAATGTGTGCATGCTGTACAAATATCTACAATTCTGTAGGCATGTAAATGTACTGGGAGATGAGATATGACATATTTCAGACTTGACACTTGTTGGTGAGTAGGAATAAATAATCTGGAGCAGGAAATTATAAACATCCCAACTCTTGTGGTGGGGAAGGTCATTTAATGTATCTGAATCGAAGTTATCTAATTTTTTTAGATGAGGAAAAGTGTATCTACTGCCCATGGATAAAAAGATGATTAAATGGGACTTAGTGCATAAAGTACTCTGCCTGCTCTTAGGTTAACTACTTAGCCTACAATCTATCCTGTATCTCTGGTGTTAATAACAGTAATGAAATGTGAGAGTTTAAATGGATCAAAATGATCATCTGTCCTACTTTTTTTTTATTTTACAGAGAGATCAAAGAGGTGAGGATGACAGAGACAAAACAAATGTGAGCGCTGGTGACTCTTGTTTGGATCATTACTCAGACTGTTTTGCTATCTTGTAGATTCTTCTCCAAGAAACTCAGAATTCAATATCTCATCATTTTAGCACCAGAAGCTTGTGGTTATTTTATAAGTAGCAACAGCCATGTGTAAAACATTTTAGATCATAAGCACTAAGGGCTATAAGAGCCATGGTCTCTGCTGCCCTTATTCCAGTGAATTTATGGAATTTTATTCTGGATTGGGCTTGTCTGGAATAATGGAAACATCATTAGCATGTGGAGAATAAGCTCATTGCTATGGATCCAGGAATGCCATTCTTTAAGAGATTATGAAGCAATACCATTCAAAATAAGGACAGTGATGATAGCTTGCAATACTGAGCACTTTTGATGTAACAGGCTTGGCAGGCATTTGTTTCAAGACCTATGAGGTATTTAGTTATAGCAATCCTGATACTACAGACTGAAATTTTAATACAGAATTTAATCAAGAATTATCTGATTCCTCAGCCTGACAACTGACACATACTGCCTCTAATATAAAGCTGGTGAAACATGTTTTACTTATGGGTTTTCTATACATTTTTAATATGTTTTATTGTAAAAATACTGTACAGAAGGGTTACAATTATATGAGCAAGGTATCCCTTCCCTCCCACCTCCACAACTACATCCCCCCCCCCCCCCCGCCTAAATTGTAAAGTTCATTTTTCAACATAGTGTCTTGTACATCTGCATCTCATTGTTACAATGGGTCAACCTGTATCCCTATTTAAGCATTTTTGTTTTTACCCTTCCCCTCCCCAAATTAGAGAAGTGTTTATACAAGATGCAGGGCACCTACAACAAATACAGTGAAAACAGGAGTTATATCATGGGGGAGGAACATATAAAGAAACAAAAAAATCACAAACTACATATTTTTATATATAGCTATCAGTAGAGAAACATTTGCTTTAATTTAAAAGGAAAATGTCTGACTTTTTAAAGCACATTGCATTCTTTATTGTTGAGGTAATTATATAACATGATTTCTAGATGTATAGTAAAGGATTACTGTATTATCTCATATAGCTTACTTTTTTTGTGGTAAGAGGACCTAAAATCTACTTGTTTAAAAATCGTTAATACAATGATAGCAACTGTATTCCCATGTTGGACATAAGCTCTTCAAACCTGTTTGTCTTGTGTGCTTACTGCAATGTGTTCTCTGAACAATGCTTCCCTATTTCTTTTTTACCCCCAGTGCCTGATAGTTATTATTTTATTGACCTTTTTCCTTGTCTATTTTCATTTGATTTATTTTGTAGATTTGTAGATTCTCTGTGTGAGATCATAAATGTTTCTTCTTTCTAAGTCTGGCTTAATTTAATTGGCATAATGTCTTTCAGGCACATTGATACTTGAGTAAGTGACAACATCTTTAAAGCTCAGTAATACTCCACTTTTGTTACTCATTCATTTATTGATAGGCATCAGGCCTCCTCCCTCTCTTGGCTATTGTGAATAATGCTGCAGAAACATATGAGTATGAATATCTTTATGAAGCAGCAGTTTCATGTCTTTTACTTAGATGTACATACAGAAGGAGGAGGGCTACTTCCATAGACCCTGGAAGTCATTCGTTTACAGCATTGCATCATTAATCTCTGTAGTAACTAAAGCTTAAACAATGCGGTATAATAATATCCATGGTCTGAACACAAATTTCATCTCTTTGTAGTGGGTTTGTGTGTCTAGATTTCTTTATGATAGATGATTTCATGTCCGGGAGCTCCTTATTCTGTAGTGCTGATTTCTTTTTATTAAGTACTTAGCAGTTTGTGGTATAACTAGCTCTGTCAGAAGTATATTCTCTGAGTAGAAAATGAAAAAAGAATTGTAATTAGAGTGTCTTACTTGATTTTAATCCTGTGGTATATAACAGGAAACCCAACTTCAAAAGATTTAAATATACAAGGTAAATTGTACCACGAAGTTAGGAATGTTCCAAGCACAACTACTTGGAGATAGAGTGAAGTCATCAAGGGTTTAAGTTCTAGCTGTCATGACTCTGCCATTATTATAGTGGCATCCTTTCCTTGTGGCTGAAAGATTGCTATTATAGTCCTAGATATCACATGGAGCTAGAGTAAGACACAGAAGAAATGTGAGCATCTTTCCCTTATCTCTTCTATAACCACAGAAACATCAGTAAGTGTCTGATACATTTATTCTTCTGTCTCATTGGGGAAAAAAAAATCAAGTCACATAGTCATAGCAAGAGATACTGTGAGCAGATGTGGTGGGCTGGATCACTCAGGCTGTACTTCTGGGGCTTGGCGGGCACTAGCATTCCTAAGGAAGGACAAAGGGCAGCCAGTATTGGATTGGTAAGTGATGGAAAAACTAGGCAAGCAAAAAAAGTGAAAACTCTAAAAAACATAAATAACATTAATGCTCATCTTTTTAATTTATCTGGAAGAAAAGGAGAAGAAATATAACTGAATTGTGCCATCTAAATGGTTTTGTTCTTCTGGTAAATTATTCTCCTGCTGTTGATGAAGACAATTATTCCATTTGTGTATTAGAGTCCTGCTAGCTTAATAGATCTCTAATGAAATTAGCAGAGAATGTATTTCATTAGCAACTTTATAGACAAAAAAGGCTTATTACAGACACCTACAGGTTCTCTCATGCCATGTTCTTATGTTTTGTATTTTATGTTATTATCAGTAGCAAAGACCATTTTACTATGGACCTGCATAAGATTCTGCTCCTTTAGAGTTGAGAAACAATTTTTTATAGTCTGGTCTAGCACTAATTGGACATTTGTTCCTATAATCTTTTGATGGGGTCATCATAATTATAAAAATTTGAAGTCCGAGCATTCAAAGCGTAGTAACTTGGAATGTTGCTTATTGTTTAATGGCTAATAAACCCCAACTGCTGCATTTTCTATGAAGCCTATGACTTTGGAGGAGAAACATAAGCCTGGGGGAAAGACAAAAATTCCTGATTAGCCTTGGAAGCATAAGAAGGCAGAGACTGAGATGGGTATAGGTAAACCATGTGAGTCATAGCAAGGATCACAGGGATATGAGTGATGCAGTGTGCCAAAACATGAGGATCAAATTTGCAACAGAGACTGGGAGGAAAACAAATGGAGGGTGAGAACAACTGAAAGTATGAAATATGGTTTTGTTTAGGTCTCATGTCATCAAGATGGCAAAAATTACCTATTGACTTCTTTCTTTGTACATTGTCAGGCATTCTATTCTGCACTGTTTCCTTAATATTTATTCATACTAAAAGACTCTGCTTAGCTGCCACTACAACTATTTCCCGGATCCTGTGCATGCTGTACTCTATTAGAGATAAGTGTTGGCTTGTCAGTGTCTTCTCCTGTCTTATTCTGCCACTGACACCTAGCTGGCATGCACACTGAGTAGTCTTTTCTCACTCATGAATTAATGCCTACAGGTTCTAATTTTAAGAAAATAATTTTAAGAAAATAAACCTAAACGCGGTATTTCCTACTTGAGTCATCGACTTTTTCCTTTTTGTTCCCCAATTGGCAAAGATTTTTTGACTTGGAAAATCACTTTTCACTTTCTGAGACTGACTGAAAGCCTCAATGAATGGCTTCCTTCCAAACTCATCCTCTGCAAGGTGACTGCAAATGGCTCTCTTCAGAGGTGAGATCTATCTCACTAGCTTGCATTTGGCTGCTTTAATAACTTCCTTTCTTGCCAATAGAATAGGGAAAAGAGATGTTGAGCCAGTTTGGATTATAGGACTCAAAAAATCTGGCATTCTTCTGTTCTTTCCTGGTATCTGAAACCTCTTGTGAATTAGCCTGGGCACATCGGTGAGAGGATGATATACTTTGATTTTTGTCCCTATAGATTTTTTGTCATGCTGAGAATTTAGCTTTTTCTTAAGTAAAATGCACCTGCTTGATCACTTTTCAGTGATATATATCCTTTTCATTCTTTTTTTTTTCTATTCCATGTCTGGGAAGATGTTTATATGATTTGGTTGCTAACCACATAATCTAGACTGCAAAAGCACTTTTCCTTAGAAATACACATCTACCTTTGTGATTTCAATTAAGTGCAACAAACAGATGATTCCAAAATTTATTTGAATAGATTAATAACTATTCATATATATGCAAAGTCTCTTCAACACATTCCATTGTTTTGACATCCCCTTGGCACATCAGATGCTATGTGGACAACATTTTTCATTTGCTTTTTAGATAGTCCTCTGTTTGAAGCCTGTCATTCTACACATACTCTGGTTCTTTCTTCCTTTTCTAGTGAGACTCAAAGAAAGGGAAAGGCTTGTATATATTTTCATTGCCCTTCTTCCCAGGGTGAGTTTTACCTTTCCATCTATGGTTTCATTTCTGCTCTCTCTGACATAGTATATGTGCCATTGCAGTAATATTGCCAACTATCCTGGAGAGAAGAAGAAAACAAAGGAATTAATATTCTCTGAAATTTGTACTTGGGAGGATGCAGTGTTCACATGTCTCATTCACACTCCATGCAGAAATGTTTTTAATAATTATCACGGGAAAGTTATTGGTCTAAATCCTGACAATATAAGACTGTATTTATGTAATACGTACAGTTTATGAGACCACAGGACTAATAATTAGTAGTCAGAGAATCAGTTTGCACCCAAACATAAACATGCAAACAAAAATCAAAATTGTAAATAGATGCTCAAAACTTTTCTTACACAAGAGAAATGAAAGTAACCATATTAATTGAAAGTCCATTATAGTCATTATCCATAATGAAAAGTAAATCCATGCAGTAATTATAGTGAAACTGCTGTGCTACTCTGCACAACAGTGATGTATAGATGACGCTTCAAAAATTACTTTGTGAGAATGCATCCAAGCCATATCCCAAGACAACAAATCTTGGGGCACATTCTAGAAGATTCTGTTATTGAAAAGGAGTTCATCACAATATCATCAAACATATAATGGAGATCAATGCCCAAACAGTAGGGGTGGGGGGGGGGTGGGGGTGGGAGATGAGAAGGGATGGGAAGGGGAAACAAAGTACATTTCTTGATAAGAAATGTACTCATCATCTTGCCCATGTAATTGTAACCCCTCTATATGGTATTTTCAGAATTAAAAAAAAAAGAAACATTCAGGAAATGGATTTTAGCCTAAGAAAAATGAATTAAAACTCTTTCAAATATGTGTTTCTCCATAGTTATAATTTATTAAATGACAATTTATATTTTCTAAATGTAAAATAATACAAGGGATACAGGTGGACCCATTGCAACAATGAGATATACAAGACATTATGTCAAAAAATGAACTTTACAACTTTGGAGTGGGGGTGGGGGGTGGGGTGCATGGGGGGATGGGAAGGGATGGTAAGGGGAAACAAAGGAGGAGGCAACAATGCTTGATAAGAAATATACTCACTACCTTGCCCATGTAATTGTAACCCCTCTGTATGGTATTTTCACGATTAAAAAAAAAGAAAAAAGGAAGTAAAAAAAGAATAAAATATAAGCCTTTTCCCCAGATAAAATAAGTTAATTACCAAGCAGAGCATTACAATTACTATGTTAAGAATAACTACTTTTCCAGTGTGCAAATAATATGCCATCACTTAATGAAATGAAAGCAAAAAAATATGGCTATCTTTTGGTGTAGAATTGTCCCTGTTTTGGAAGTCAACTAAGAAAAAATGGGCAAAGCTTGGGAGAAAAATGAAATTCCAGGTAGCTCACAAATGTAGGAAGGGATGCTCAAGTTTATAGAATTGGAAATATAAGTTACAAAAGCAACAGGGTTCTGATCTAATCAGCAAAAACTACAATGATACTATACGGGAGCTTTCATGGAATATAGACTAAAGCATACATTCTGCAGAGCAATTCCACAATACCTCATCAGATTCAGCGCTGGACTCCTGGATATTTCCTCCCAGAAAATCATTTCCAATATGAATATATGCAAAAATATTTCCTGCAGACTTAATGATAGTGGATAGCTTGAGGCAACACATAGGTAACATACATTAAGGATGCACAATTGCATTTAGAAACAATGGCTAGATAGATGAACACAAAACAACAAAGATTACTAACTGAATGAAAATAGTAAGAAAGTTGAGTGTGATGGAATACATCTATAATACCCAGTTCTTGGAGGCTGAGGCAAAAGGATCAGTATATTTAGTCTGTCTCAAGAAACTCAAACCATTCATCCAACTAACCAACCAATCAACAACAAAAACCCCCAAAGAAACAAAACTCAGAAACAGTTAGAAATAAAATAAAGTCTATAAGTCAATAATACACACACACACACACACACACACACACACACACACACACACACACACACACACACACACACACACACCCCTCCAGGAAATAATAACGCATATTTCAAAGCACATTCTCAATCAAAAGGAAGCATATATCAAACATTACCATGGTATGTGGGATTGGATGAAGAATAAAGATGCAAATAAAATGGAAAATGATGAAAAGTTTCATCTATACACAAAAATAAAACGCACAATAAAGGATGATGATTCTTCCAGAGATGCAAGGAAATAATCACCTTGAAGAAATGAGATGCGCAAAATGAACCAATAAGAGGCTCCAGATGTGATGAAACTATAGGATATTTTGAGGTCTTAGGAAGGAAACAAATCATCTGCTGTCCTAGAAAAAAAGCACTGGCAAAGTGAGGAAAGAACTCTACTTTAGAGCAGTGAGAAAAGGGCTTTCTATCTAGGTGACATTTAAGCCAAGACCCAGAATATGAAGAGCAGCCAGCCATGTGAATTCTCTTGAGAAGCTGCATCCAGACATAGGACTCAGCCTGTTCTAGGATTTGAAAGAAGGCCAGGGCAGCTGGTGTGGTGAACAGGCGGAGATAGCTCCAAGAGGAGATAAAATCAGAGGCTAAGGCACATAAAGCCTTTGGAGTTCATTCCAATTATATGGGAAACCCTGCAGGGTATTAAGCAGATGTTAACAAGAGTTGGTTTACATTTTTAATTTCTAAAAGTTTACTCTGTGGCTCTGAGTCTATAATGGATTAGTGAGGGGTGACAGGAGGGGGAAACTGACTGCTGAGGAGTCATTTTGGGAGAAATTACTTATGGAGTAGCTGGAGAAGTCAGGGAGAGGGAAGAATAGAGGTTCTCAGCTTGTCATTTATCGAAAGAGGACGAGTAAGGGAAGGAAGAGACTTGGTGATAAAGTCAAGAAACTATTATCAGACAAGCTCCTGTGAGACATCCAAGTGAAGATATGAGATAAAGTAGTATAACTCAAAGCATAGGTTTTATTATATCTATCTATCTACATAAATAGATATATATATAAATAATTTTTGAGCCAGAGGAAATAGTAGGTCAGCTAAACAGTATGTTGAGAAGGAGAAAAGAGGAAAATTTGTGTAGGATCTTGAGCAGCTGTCACTTAAATGTCTAGGAGGTTTCCAAAGTGTATGGACAAGACAGAATATGCACAGCCAAGGTGTCAGGAGGAAAACCAGTGTGTTTTTCACACATGTATATAAAGTATTTCTCTGTTGGGTGCTGGTGATATATGCTTATAATCCTAGTTACTCAGGAGGCTGAGATTTGGCGGATCACAGTTTGAAGCTGGCATGGGCAGAAAAGCTGACAAGATTCAATCTCTAATTAACTAGCAAAATTCTAATTAACTAGCAGCATGGCTCAAGTGGTAAAGCACCAGCTGAGCAAGAAAGCAGAACAAGAGTGCAAAGTTCCAAGTTCAACTGTTTTAATGGGCAAAAAGCATTATTTCTTTGCATAGAAACAAGATGAGATTGTATATATATTACATATGTATATTTATATACATATGTAGTTTATATACATATAAACCTCATTAAATAATCAAATCATAAATTTAATAACAGGAATTCAGATTTTCTTTGTGGGAATTTAAAGCAATAGTGGGGTAAAGCACCAAAATACAGGTGACCAACATAAATTATCAATTACTATTAAAGTAGTAATAAAACTAAGCCAGACATTTTGGTTGCTCAAGTTGAAATTAGTTTCTGTGTTCTCTCCAGCAAAAGCTTTTTATGACTTTGATATTACTTGGATGATTTATATCAAAGGAATTATTTGACCTATTTTTTGACTTGAGTAAGGGTTTTCTCTTATTAGCAAACGTAGTGCATTTTACCTCTTAAAGAAATTCAATATGTTTCTGTTGAGCTGAATTTCACATGATCACTTGACCTGTAAATATTTATGTGTAACCCCGATTTCAACATCCTTCTCTCCTGCTTCTGCTCCTTCAAGGATTATTTCTCACTACTGTGTCCCACAGAAGTACTTGTTTGTGTCATACTCACTTCTAAGTCAGTTCCATGCTTGAGCTACAGCAGCCTTTCCATACTGTACTTTTATCACGCTTTCAACTAAAGCACGGATCCATGCCCGGTACTTCTCAGCATTACTCTGTGACCATGTCCACTCTCATAATGCTGCTATTATAGTTGGATATTAAAGATGTACATGTGGAAAATCCTTTTTTGTAGTTTACTTTTCCTAATTCAAGTTTACCATTTACCAAATCTATGCAGCTATCATTGGTTTGACTAGACTGTTGATATCCTAAAAGACTTACTTATGAGGCAAAAAGACAAAACTTATTACACAACTTGAAATACTCTGATGCTCACATCTGTGCAGACAAGAGAGCACACAGTGGGATTTATTTCAGGTCTACCGGATCTACTGAAGACTCATTCTTACTTTAAGATCACCTCGGTTTTGTTTTGCAAAGCTTTCATAATAGAAGCTCCAATCTCCTTTAGCAAATCCCAGGGACCCAGCCAGTCTTGCCACTGGATGTATTCTTTCCTCCTGCTGTGGGAAGTGAGATCTCCCAGCAGGCTCTGGGAGTATTTGTGAGCTTCCAGATCTAATTTTCCTGGTGAGTTCCTCATGCAACTATGTCTGCCAATTATTTTTTGGATTTCTATGGATTACTCACATGCAAAAGGTAAAGTCAAATGCAAATGCAAACTGAAGTGTCTTCAAGTGGTTGAGATGCTGCAGAACTGCTTTCAGCAAGCAGAGAAAATGCCTCCTCAGATCTTTCTGCTGAGCAGGTTCCCAGCCTCTTTCTTTTCCCTTTTGTATGTAGCCCATGCCTCAACTTCTCTGGCAAATAAGGATCAGGAGTCTATACAGCATCGTACATTGGTGTTCTTTTCCATAGACTAGTGGTTTTGAACATTTGAGATTTTGTTTATTTTTTGTAGTCAAATTGTGGGATAGTGTAAATGAAAGAAATACCTGAAAAAAATTTAAATTTAAGCACCTACAGGAAACGAAAAAGTATGTTTTGTTTGTTTTTTCTTCTTTATATTAGTGTGCAAGATTTGTATAAAGGGGTTCCATTGTAATATTTCTATATATTCATATAATGCAGTTTGATCAAATTCACTTTCTCTATTACTCTTTTCTTATCATCATTATTCCTTTGACCATTATTTTATTTTCATGCTTGGTATGAAGTGTATAGAGCATATTCAATCTTTTCTTTACCCTCTTTTTTAATCCACTTACTGGCCCCACCCCCTAAATACTCATCCCTTGTTTCTACTTGTATTATATTTGTTATTTTGTTGTTTAGTTCTATATTCCATAGCTGAGAGTGGTATGAGATACTTGTCTTTCTCATTCTGGCTTATTTCACTTAAGGTGATGATTTCTGCAAGTTTTTCTTCAATTGACATGCTTTCCTTCTTTATGTCTGAAAAATACGCCATTGTGTAGATATACCACATTTTCATTGTCCATTCATTAATTGATAGACACCTAGGCTGATTCCAAGGTTTGGCTATTGTGAACAATGCTGTGATAAACCTCGGTGTGTAGATATTTCTAGTATATGCAGACACATATTTCTTCTGATACATGCCCAGGAGTGGTATGGCAGGGGTAGTATGGTAGCTGTATTTTTGGTTTTTGAGAAATATCCATGCTAATTTTCACAGTGGGTGAATGATTGTACACTCCCACCAACAGTATAAATGGGTTCCTTTTCACTACATCCTCGTCAGCATTTATTGTTTGCATTCTTTACTGTAGCTATTCTGACTGGGTGAGATGGAATCTCAGTGTAGTTTTGTTTGTATTTTCTTTATGGCTAAGCATGTTGGATATTCTTTATGCACTTATTAGGCATTTGTACTTTATCTTTTGCAAACTGTTCAACAATCTTATTATTATATTGGTACTTAATTTTTGGAGCTCTTTGTATATTTTGGATATTAGTCATGTACCTGATGAATAGCTAGCAAATATTTTTTTCAATCTATAGGTCATTTTTGATTCTAGAAATTGTTTTCTTTACCATTCAAAAAGCAAAAAAAGATGCTTTAAATGGAAATAAACTAACATTTTTTGTCAACTATAGGGTGAAAGGAAAATATTATCAGGATTCACATGAGCATGTTTCTATAAGCAAGAGAAATGCAGAAAATTCAAGAATCTGTTCCTAGATATATAAAAAAGAAAATAAACATCACAATTAAGATAGAAAAAGTGTCAACATTTTGGTAACCACTTATGTTTGCCAATCTATGTGAAACTTTTATGTTTACATGTCTGAATAATATTTGAAGAAGTTGCATAAATTATTTTATAGTTCAATTATTTGATGTACATTTGTAATATATCCTGGTTCTCATACTATTAAATATTCTTGATGACTTGATTTTTAATGATTGTAGTATTACATAATAAGTACTTGCTATGATTTAATTCATATAATCACCTAGTAATGTTATCTAGTAAAGTTTTTCAAAAACTGTTTTCCTTAATAAAAGTGTGTTTTCTATTCCTTTCCAATAACAGTTGACTTGTTATCATTATACTGCTCTTGTAAAATTAAAAATTAGATATATTTCTATGTAAAGTGATATAAACAATGCTAAGTCCTATAAAATGATGTGTATGGGTACTAGGGTTTGAACTCAAGGCCTGGGAGCTGTCCCTTAGTTTTTGCATTTAAGGTTTGTGATCTAAGTCTCACAGACTTTCTGACCCAAGGTGGATTCAAATCTTGATCCTCAGATCTCAGCCTTTTGAGTAGCTATTGCCACTGGCAGCCATTGATTTTTTTTTTTTTTTTATTGTCAAGGTGATGTACAGAGGTGTTTCAGTTATATAAGTAAGGTAATGCATACATTTCTTGTCAACCTTGTTACCCTTTCCCTCAATTTTCTCTTACAAGTTTCCCTCCCTCACAAGTTGTACAGATCATTTCTAACATATTGTGTTGAATTGGTTTATTAACCCCTCCCCCCCCCCCCCCCCCCCCCCCCGCCACCTTGTCCTTTGTATCATCATTCCGTTGTTCCCTTTCCCTTCCCTAATTCAAATCCCTGGTATATACAATACCAAGATACCAAAATCAAATACAGTGACAACAGAGGATATACCATAAGGGGAAGAACATGCAAAAGAAACAAAAACTCACATATACGTATAAATCAGGGCATAAATAAGCCTTCTTGGCAAGGCATCACCCGGAAAGAACTTGAGCATAACAAACACTATGCTATAAGGCTACTAAAAAATTGTGGACATAAGTCTGTGTGTGTGTGTGTGTGTGTGTGTGTGTGTGTGTGTGTGTGTGTGTGACAGAGACAAACAGAAAGACATAGGCAAAGAGCATGGGGGCATGAGAAAATAACTAAATTCAAATGAAACCATTTGTGTTGATTTCAATTTCTTTATATTGATTAAATTGAATCTTAATAAAAAAACTATTTTACATTACAGAAGACCTTGGAATGTTTTCATATGAAGTTTATGGTGTTTTTCATCACCCAATAAACTGTTTGATTTCTTCCCTCTGCAATAAAATAATAAATAAAAATTAGGATTCTAATTTTTTTTTTGTCATTCATGTGGCTTGAACTCAGGGCCTGGTCACTGTCCCTGAGTTTTTCTTTTCAAGACTAGCATTCTACCACTTTGAGCCACAGTTCCACTTCTGGTTTTCTGGTGATAAATTGAAGATAAGAGTCCTGCCTAGGCTGTTTTTGAGCCACAAACCTCAGACCTCAGCCTCCTGAATAGCTAAGACTATAAGCATGAGCCACCAGCACCCAGCGGGATTCTAATTTTTTGTTTTTGGTGGATCATGGGCTTGAGCTCTGGGCCTGGGTACTGTCCCTCAGCTCTTCAACTCTAGGCCAGCGCTCTACCACTTGAGCCACAGCACCACTTTCCGCTTTTTCTGCTTATGTGGTGCTGAGGAATCAAACCCAGGGCCTCATGCATGTGAGGCAAGCACTCTACCACTGAGCCATCTTCCCAGCCCCAGGATTCTAATTTTTATATTTTATAAGCAACTAAACTCCTATGTGGTTAAATATCTGTGCTCTTAACAAAACCTGTAGATCTATAGCGAACGTTTGAAGGAGAATCACGATTTTCTTAATACCAGTCTTGAAAAGCTTATTAAATTAACAACTTTTCTTCTTGATAAGTTATTTCTACTAATCTGCCCTGATAGTCTGTACTATAATTACAAACCATGTTAAAAGACTTGCTCTGTGTGTGTGTGTGTGTGTGTGTGTGTGTTCGTTTTGCTGGGGGCATTTGTAAATGTAAATATACCAGGGAAAATGTAATTGCTTTAATTTTAGGAATACTAGAGCACCAGAAGCAATGTCTCTTTGTTACTGTGATCCATTTTCTCTCTTGGGTCTTATGTTGTTTCCAGCAGATGGCATTAGCATGCTAAAGAATCAAGCACCACAGTACAGACATTCAACAGATATACATTTTAAAAAGGAAGGGAAATGGAAAAGAAAACATTATTTGGAAATCTGTTAGGTACTGAGTCTTTTGTATGTATAGTGACACTTTATTTGTAGCATAATCCTTTTTGGCAGGTGTTACCTTAAGGATGAATAAACTAAGGCTGGAAGGATTTAAGGAATTTTATTGACCCCAATGCAAGTACATCACTTAACAGATCCAGGATTTGAATCTAGATTTGATTCAAGCAGCCTGTGTGGCTGCTATGTTGAGAACTCTGATGTTGTATTGGGGATAATTGTTTAAGAAGCCATTTTAAATGCATTGGGTAGATAGCTTCAAGTATTTTTATGGGGGAAATAAGAGAAATTCTCAAAATAAAATACAGGATAGCAATCCTAGAAATCTAGGTAAAAGTAATATAGACACTGGCAAAAATTGTGAAAATTAACTTTTCCAGAATTCTGGGATAAAACCAAAGTTTCCAATAATCTGTGGAGAATTTGTATAAGAAAAAAGATTGTATACTGGTAAGAACAGCAAGATCTGTAGAACTGCTACTTACTCTAGTCCCATCCCTCTCTCCCTAGCACCAACGTAGCTCTGAAAACCAGCCCCCCTCACCCATGAGATCAGATTGGTATCATTAGAAGGAAGAAAATTGGCATGAAATACCTCAGCAAAATGAAGTATCATACTTGACCTGCTTACTTGATCCTTAGAAAAGCCTTTCAGAGGATTTGTTTATATTTATCATGGTTTTGAGCTCAGTGAAAAGACCCTTTTCCTGACACTTGTCATAATCCCACCTACACTGCTTGTTTAGCTCAGCAATGACTTAGAAAATTTTTCTTATTGGGACAAGAGAAAGGCTGACAAGAAAACCTAGTGGGAAATTGAGAGACATAGTGTGATCATAGGATAGCTTGGAAAAGCTTGAATAGATTACTGGAGATCTTAAAGGTCATGCACCTGGGTTGGATAATTCACACACTAACAAGAGAACTGAGAAAGCTGGAATTTCCCAACATTGTACTTCACTGATGCAAAGTACCATGAAAACAGGAAAAACTGGAAACTTTTAGAACACTGGAAGTTCATCCTAATACATGTAGAAAGACCCAGAAAAGCAGGCAGTATTTATTGACTCTAGGCATTTAAGGAAATCTCTATTAGTAATTTACCATCAAGTTATTCAAATAGAGGAGTCAGTGGTTGTACACCCAAATATAGACTTTAAGACATTAGGTCAGGGACCACACTAAACAAACTGCAAGCCACAGAATGCAGAATAATAACAAACAGTTGCGGGGAGAAGGAGAACCTATTTTTAGAGTTGCCATGTTATAGCGTTATGAAGATAATCTTGAACAAAAGTGTTGCGAGACCAAAAGAGAACCAGGGAAGTATGAGTCTTACAAATGGGCAGGAAAATCAATCAACAAAATATTCTGAGGAAGCCCAGATATTGGACTTACCAGACCAAAACCCAACAAATTCTAGGGGGCAACGAATAGTTTCACAACAGATGCTAGAAAATAATTAGAGATAATTTAATGTGAAAAGTCACACATTACAATTTGTGAGATTTAGTTGAAACAATGACTAAAATGGTAATTTGTTGTCACACAAATTCTTATATTAAAAAGAAAAAACCAGTTAAGTGGCTCATCCTTGTCATTCTAATTACTGAGGAGGCTGATTAGCCAGGAGAAAAAAGTTTGCAAGATCCTATCTCAGTGAATTAAAAATCTGGGTGCAGAAGTATGTCGGTATTACCTCAGCTATGTGGAAAGCAAAATAGGCCCACTGAACATAAGTATGAGGCTGTATTTGAAAATACCTACAGAATAAGTAGTCTGGAGACATGACTCAAGTGGTAGAGTACCTGCCTAGCAAGCATGAGTCCCTGAGTTCAAACCCTAGTACTTCATAAAAAGCAAAAAGCAAGAAAATTATAAAGTTATGGACCTAACTTTCCACTTCAAGAAACCAGAAAAAGAAGAACAAACTAAACCCAGAAGCAGAAGGAAGAAAATACCATAAATATGATCATAAAGGTATAACAATGAACTTGAAATACAACAGAATCTAGGAAACTGGTAGTTTGGTTCTTGAAAATATCACTCACAATGGCAAACCATTTGCTAGGTTGAAAAATAAAAGGTCTAGATTTATTAAAATTAAGAATGGAAGAAGATAAATACATATATCTATAAATATATCAATTAGCTTTACAAATTTAGAAAGAGGTATAAGGAAATACTGCAAACAACTCTGCCAACAAAGTTCAAAGGATCAAAATCCTGAAGGATGCAGAGTATTAGGAAGAAACAGAAAATATAAATGAATTTTTTTGAAATAGAGATAAAAATAAATTAGTAATTTTAGATGTAGTAGACATATTTTTGCATCTCTTAAAAGATACCCATTGCCTAATAAATGGAATTTATGAATAAATTACCTTGTATGGAAAAAATAAGTATTCTTTGTGTCAAGGACATTGAAATGAGTATGGCTCCTAAAACATAGAGAACTTTTCCTAGAATCAGTGTGAGATGTATACACAAAACACAGACTATATAGACTTTATAGATAAAATTAAAGAATGTGGGAAAACTCAAGAAACTGGAAAATAGCTAGGAAGTGGATTCTCTTCTGGAATTTTTAAAAAGAATTCAGGACTTCTTCTCCCTTGATTTTACTCCAAGAATCTCTGTTGTTACGCTGACTTGCACTGTAAAATAGTAATTTGCATCATTGAAACCTCTAAACTTGTGACAATTTCTTTCTCTAGCACTAAAAAGTGAACATGAAAACTTCTCACAATGAAAATCCAAAGTATAGATGATGTAACTACTGAACCCTAAAATATATAAGGAATTAATATCTACATTAAAATCTATATTCCCTTCCAAAACAAGAGAGGAAAGAAAAATTCTCAATTAATTCTATGAAGACAGGGCTATTCTGATAGCAAAATCAGACAAATCCGTCCCAGGAAACCTACATGCCAATTTCCTTTCACCAAAAAAAGAAAAAAAAAAGAAAGAAAGAAAGAAAAGAAAAGAAAAGATTCTCAAAAAACCAAAAGCAAACTGAATTTAACAACATATAAAATGTGTTACATTAATCTAGAGATTTGCCTCAGGAATGCTAGATTGCTTTAATATTTGAAAGCCATTTAATACATTCCAGCATATTAACAGACTGTGTCTCAAAAACCATGTGATTATCTGAATAGAGCACCGATAACCAAAAATTTGACGAATGCCAACTCTCTCTTATTGCAGCAACACTACAAAGACCTACAAACAGCTGGGCGCTGGTGGCTCACGCCTGTAATCCTAGCTATTCAGGAGGCTGAGATCTGAGGATTATGGTTCAAAGCCACCCCAGGCAGGAAAGTCCATGAGACTCTTGCTCCAATAAACCACTCAGATAAAATTCAGAAGTGGCACTATGGCTCAAGCGGTAGAGCGCTAGCCTTGAGCTGAAGAGCTGAGGGACAGTGCCCAGGTCCAGAGTTGAAGCCCCATGGCCCACAAAAACAAACAAAAAGACATACAAACAAAGGAACATGCTCACACTAATTATCAATACCTATGAAAACATTCAGGTTGTGTCATACATGGGTGATGATGAAATATTGAGTATTTTCATCTATGCTCAGCTGCAAGAGAAGAGTCTCCTGCTTCTATTTATTAGAGGCTAAAGTTAGTTAGAGAAAACAAAAATAATGACTATTCAGATTGCTAAGAAAGAAGTAAGATGATCTCTATTAACTGAATACATGATTTTGCATATATGATTTTGAAATGTTCAGGAAATTAAAAGAAATCCTAGAACTAATAAATTAAGCAAGGCTGTGGGATACAGGATTCATAGAAAAATAACATTGTATTTCTAGGTACTAGTAGAAATTAAGAAATATAAATTAATAATTTATTCTTAATTTATTAAGCTTATAAATCCATTTATATAGTGTTATATATTATATAGTGTTATATAAATCCATTACATAGGTTAACAGTGTTATAAATACTAATAATGGAGGTGCAAGGCTAATAAACTATAAAAATATTGTGTAATAATCTCAAGTTGATACACAGTTTTAATGCAAGCCCTAAAAATTCTTTTTGAAAAATAGATTTTAAAACAGGTTTTAAAATTCACAGCATAGACCTGGTTGGAAAAAAAGCCTTATATCTACAAGATTGAAAGAGTTGTTACAGTTCTAAAATGGAAAACAATCCAATTAAAAATGGCCAAATAATAGAATATTATTCACAGGTTTTTAAAATGGTATTTAGGTACATTAAGAAAACAAAACAAAACAAAACAAAAACAAAACAGTGGGCCCTGGTGGATTATTCCTGTAATCCTATCTACTCAAGGGGCTGATATTTGAGGATCATAGTTCAAAACCATAAGGAAAGTCCATGAGACTCCTATCTCTAACTAACCACCAAAAAGCTGAAAGTAGAGTTGTGGCTTAAGTGATAGAGTGCTAGCCTATAGCAAAAATGCTCAGGAACAACATGTAGGCCCTGGGTTCAAGTCTCAGGACTGGCTCACACACACAAAATTCCCCACCCAGAACCATTCATTTTTTCCCTCTCTCTCTTTTTTAAACTTAATTTTTATTGTAAAGGTGATGTACAGAGGGGTTACAGTTACATAAATCAGGTAACGAGTACATTTCCTTTTGAAGAATGTCACCATCCCCTCAATTTCTCCCAGGTTTTTCCCTCCTAACCCCCCTACCACAAATTATATAGTTCATTTCCAACATAGTGTCTATCGCTGCTGAATTAGTTCACTCATGTCTCAATTGTTTCTGTACTTTCTCTCCCCAATTCAGATAAACTTACATACAAGACAAAGGCTACAAAAATCAAAAACAGTGACAAAAGAGGGAAAAAACAGAAAAAACCCTCACAAACAGTATAATCAAAAAATATCTTGTTGTCATTTCTTGAAATTCATTTCAGTAGACATCATTTTATATGAGCATATTCACATACTTATTGTTTTCCTCTCTAAGAATATCCTCCTTCAGTCTCATTATGTGAATGTTTAAATTCTCATTTAATTTATCCTATTTAATGAGTAGATATTCATCCAAAGGCGTTTCATTCTGACATTTCCATATGTACACATAATGTCCTTCAATCATATTCTCCCTATTACTTTCTTAGCCCCTCCCCTTCCTGATCCCCTTTCATCTCTCTGAAAATCACTACTTATTTTCATGATCTTGGCAAAGAACTTAGTATTCTCACACAGGCTGCTGGAATTATTAATGGTGGAAAATAATGGTTCTTCTAAATAGTTATCCGTTACCATGATTGCATTTAGCCATCACTCATGGACACATACTCAGACGTTAATCATAGAGTTATTGTGAGTAGATCCTGCAGTTCCACTTTTGGGTATATGACTGCAAACAAATGAAAAAATATGTTAGTATTAAACCCTGTACAAAGATATTCATAATAGACTTATTCATTATATAGCAGGTAAAGAACTCAGATATCTATTAAGTGGTGGTGGAGGCATGTTGATGTAGTCTAATATTGTTCAGTAATAAAAAGATTGAGATTCAAATACTAGTATTTGCTACAATCATAAATAAACCTGGAAAACTGTGCTAAGTAAAATCAGTAATACAGCATATATATTAAAGCATATATAATATAGCATATATAGAATATAAATTATAGTATATGTAATAAAGCACATAATACAGAATATACAACACAGTATATAAAACACAGAATATATAATACAGCAAATATAATACAGCATGTATAGCATATCATATATAATTCAATTGGTATATAATGTCCAGAAAAGCAAATTTACAGATACAGACAGAAGGCCAGTGACTATGCCTGGCAATAAGAAATGAAAATAATTATTAGTAGACACAGATTTTCACCTTTGAATGCTGAAAATGTTTCTAAATTGTATCATGGCAATTGAATCCCTGAATAAAACCTACCAAAGTGTACACACATAAAGATAAATTTTATGTATATGAATTATATTTTCAATAAGACTATTTCTGGCAGAGATAAAGTAGCTTTACTCTAAAAGATATAAACAGGCACCTACTATTGATTAGGTACCTTCTTTGCATCAAGGACTTTAGAAATATAATCTTATTTAAGACAATGATTTTGGTAGTTACACTATTTTTTTAGTAATTTTACAGACAAGTAAATGTGATGGTTTGAGGTCTCCCACTTAAGCAAATGTTGGAGCTTGGTCTGCTATTTGCAAGGCCTTTATACTTTTCATTTCCATTCTGTGATTCAATAAAAAGATGCTTCGTTAAACCAAATTCTAGCTTGTTATACCATGACTCTCTTTTTTAAGCAAACATATCTTGGCTGCACCCACTGGTACTTTGATTTCTGATAAAACTAAGTTGAGAGAAATAGCAGTTTTTTTAAACACATGATTAAGTACTAATAGCCTATCTAGTCCATATGCACATGGCATCCTACATGGAATTGAGTACAATTTGGACAAGTGCTTGTTATCTGCATGTAAACTAAATTTTGAATCTAGAGAAAGAAAGGTGAGGGTTTGAGAGAGAGGGATCCTCAGGATAGCAATGGGAGGTTTCTTGAATTTGAGTCAATGATATAGGTCCTTATTTATTACAAAACAGTTTAGAAAAGCTTTAATTTGGAATTATTTTTGAAATCAGTATTGGCCTAAAGTTCATTGGCATTTGGATATGCATCTGGATTGGATATGTTAATATTTTTTCAATTATGAAAGAATTAGCTATGGAATATCTTTAGGAGACAAGCTTCCATTAAGGTACCAATGATGATGATTCTCTATTGATGATGCTTTAGGAACCAAGTACCTATTCTCCTTGGGTCTCATTTTCCAAAAATGTTGCACTGTATTTGCTAGTCCTAAAGATCTTTCCTAGGTCTTTGATTCTGGGACACTGTGACCAGCATAGAGAGGTACACCTGCAATCTATGGAGAGTTCCAGGGACTCACCAATGATTATTCATTGCCAGGTAAGTCGGGGGAGCACTGACTGGGAGAAATATGCTCTTGTGTTACAATGTTTCTGTACATGAGAAATGCCACCTGCCAGATGTTGAGGGTCTGTCAGCCAGGCTGGTACGGTGTCCCTGTGGTGAGGGGTGGGCTGTGGATGAGCATCTGATGTCTTTTAGAAATTATGAAACACATTAGCTGTTGTTTGCTTTGTCTCTTGCTATACGTGTCATGAAAAATCCAGAACACTTGAAAACATTAAAAAAACCCAACACTTTTCTATTTTATAGGCTGCTCCAACTTTAAAGAGAAGTTCTTAAAAATCCCTTAGTGGCTATAAATGAATGTTTTCTCAGTGCCTTACGAACATCTTTTGTGGAGTTCAATAGCAAAGAGTAGATTATTTGAAAGGTTAAAAAAGATCTTAATACTCTCAGTTTAAAAGGAAAATTTTAAATGAGTCACAGGGTTACAAAATAGATTTTACTTGATCGTTCTTTTTGCCATTACAAAATTTATTTTTTTAGGATTATAAATAAAATTACACTTGAATTCTTTATTAGTAAAAAAATCTGTCTGAACGTGGGATGATATTTTCAAAATTGTTGCAGTATTTAAGTTTAACTTCTTTTGTTTTCTAGAGATGAAAATTGAACTCAGAGCTTTGTACTTTCTAGGCATGCACTCTATCACTACAGCCAAACTCCCATTCTTTTGCTCTTATTTCTAAACTCATTTTTAAAAGAAAACAACTTGGGCTAACTGTCTAGGATGGCTTTGGACAATGATACTCCTACTTCCCATCTCCCAAGTGGTTGACATTACAGGTATGCACTGCTATGCTTGGCTTAAATTTATTCTTAATTAGCAAGAAGAGATTAAATATGGACTGAAGTGTTGCTTTAAAGATAAATCCACTCTTCCTGCTAGCTTGGGTATGAAAAATTTAAGCATAAATCAATGAATAAAGACAATGTAGTGTATTTATGAGTGATACACACTCACTCTAAAATAGTTTTACCAGGCATCAAGGAAGGAAATATGACAATGTTCAACACTAAGATAGTATTTTGCTAAGTGAAATAAGCTAGTCATAGACAGGTACTTCATCGTTCCACATTTATGAAGAATCTCCTGGAGTGGAGAATGGTGGCTGTAACAGGCTAAGTGGGTAGGGGAAATGGGGAGCTGTCCAGTAGATAAAAAGGTCAGTTATGCAAGATAAAGAAACTCCAGAGATATGATCTATGCTCTATTGGACACTCTAAAAATTTTAATGATTTCATTAAGTCTGTACACATGCACACACACACTCACACACACACACACACACACACACACACACACACACACACACACACACACACAGAAAACAAGGCAAAAGCCCAATCAAACCCAGTTGGAGAAAACGTAAGCCTGTTTTTGCAGGTAATAGGTATACATATCATTTTGATTGTGATGGCAGTGGCAGTTTTACCAGTGTATGTGTATGTCCAAACTCATCAAATTGCAGCTTTTGCATATAAATTATACCAAAATACAGCTGTTGATAAAAACAAAAACAAAACAACGTTTTTTTTTTTTTCAAAATCTATTCTTTATGATTCGCAGAATAGTTTGGCCCAGAACTAAAACAAGTCAAAGGGATGATAATGGACAGCCATCAACTAGAAAGTGTTGAATGAGTTCTTAGGAAGTAGTCATTCTAGACGTTGTATTCTCAGAAATTATGTTCTAAATTATTGCTGCTCATAACTTCAGGAGTTTTGAAAGAAACAGAAACCATTATCAACAAACTAAAGAGACACCATTTTAAATGATGGAACTCCTTAAGTGATACAAACTCTTTATGACCCTATAATTACATTTTACAGTTTTTAAAAATATTTTGACAGTTGGCTGGTGGCTCATGCTTGTAATCCTAGCTACTCAAGAGGCTGAGACCTGAGGATTACAATTCAAATCCAGCCCAGAGAGGAAAGTCCCTAAGACTCTTATCTCTAATAAAAAAAGCTGGAAGTGGATCTCTGGTTGAAGTGGTAGAGTACAAGCCTCCATCAAAAGCAGCTCAGTGACAGTGCGTAAGCCATGAATTCAAAGCTCCAATTCTGCCACAAAATATATATATATATATATATATATATGTGCAATAGAAAGTTTTTGGAGAAATACAATATACACAAAGAAGATATTCAAGTGAAGAAGCCAGATATGGGTGGCTCATACCTATAATTCAGGCTACTCAGGAGGCTAAGGTCTGGAGTATTGCAATCCAAAGACAGCTTTGTTACAGAAGTCAAGATTCTAATCTTCAAAATACCTAGCAAAAGGCCAGTGTGCAGGTGTGGCTCAAAGAGTAGAGTAGCAGCCATGAGCAAGCAAATTGGACAAGTGGAAGGCCCTGAGTTTAAACCTTGGTAACTGGCAAAAACAAGTCAAACTAAACCAAAACAACAACAAAAACCCTGTGATTCCAGAGCTTAAGAGGATAAAGAATGAGGCTTATAATTTTGAGGTCAACCTAGGCTACATAGAAGATGCTGTCTATAAATGAATGAATGAATGAATGCATAAATTCTTGTTAATACTGGGTACTTTTCATTCTTATTTTTTAAATTTTATTTATTTTTTGTGAAAATACTGTACAGAGGGGTTACAATTAGATGGGCAAGATAATGAGTACATTTCTTATCAAGCATTGTAGCCTCCTCCTTTGTTTCCCCTTCCCATCCCTTCCCAGCCTCCCTCCCACCCCTCACCCAATCCTCCCTCCCCTCCCCACCAAAGTTGTAAAGTTCGTTTTTGACATGACAACTTGTACTTCTCATTGTTGCAACGGGTCCACACGTATCCTTTTTTAAATGACTTGTTTTTCCCCTTCCCCTCCACAAATTATACCGACATCAAATACAGTGAAAGCAGGGGTTATACTGTGAGGGAGGGCCATACAAAGCAACAAAGAAATAATCTTATAAATGCGTTAGAAACAAATGCATGAAAGAAAAAAAAAACATTTGAATACATGTCTTAGGGTTCATTTTCTTAACATCAGCTTATCTGACCTTTTCTGCTTGACTCATACATATACTAGATATTGCAAATAAGGGAAACCATGGGACCTATGTTTCTTTGGGCTTGGCTTATTTCACTTAATATAATTTTTTCCATGTCTTTCCATTTCCTAACAAATGGGGAAATGTCATTCTTTCTGATGGAGGCATAGAATTCCATTGTGTATATATACCACATTTTCTTGATCCATTCATCTACTGAGGGGCATCTGGGTTGGTTCCATTTCTTAGCTATAGTAAATAATGCTGCAATGAATATAGTTGTACTGGTAGCTTTAGTATGGTCTTGTTTGTAAACATTTGGGTAAATGCCCAAAAGTGGGATTGCTGGGTCATAGGGGAGCTCTATGTGGAGTCTTTTGAGGAACCTCCATACTACTTTCCAAAGTGGTTGAACAAGTTTACACTCCCACCAACAATGAAGTAAGGTTCCCTTCTGTCCACATCCCCTCCAGCATCTGTTGTTATTAGAGTTCTTGATTTTTGCCATTCTAACTGGGGTGAGGTGGTATCTTAATGTTGTTTTGATTTGCATTTCTTATTGTTAGTCCTTTCTTTCTTTTCCAAGTCAATGACCAGTGGGAAGAAAATATGTTTCAAGTATTTTTTCCTTCTTATTTGATTAAAAAGAGATAGACTGAAAAAGTATTTCAATATAAATGGTCAAAAAGCAAACTAGTAAGATAAAACTCATCATTAAAGCTATAGGGAAAACAAAACCTGTTTTGTTTAAAAACACATCTTTCTGAATTTAGGATTTTATAGGATGAATTTTAGGCTTCTGATTAAAAGTAAACTATACGTAATAAATAATAATGATAATATACTTCTGATCAGATATGAATTAAATCATACACATATGACAAAATATAGATAATTCTACTAGGCTCTCAAGAGTAGTAATATAATACTTCTTCCTTGGTCTCTTGTTTTATCTGTTATGTCTGCAATAACTACATGGTTATAGGGATGATAAGAAGGCCAAGAGAAATGGTATGTGCTGTTGAATTGAACTAGAAGAATTCTCTTCTCCCAATTCTCCCCTCTGCTCTCCTTTTCCCTTCCTTCCTTTCTTTTTTCTCATGTTTACTTTTCTCTTATCCTTTTTCTTGCACATGCTAGGTACATGCTTTACCACTGAGCTACCTTCCGAAGTACCACATCATCTTTTCACTCATTCAACATTTGACACATGTTTATGTTGTGTAGGATATAGGGTGTGGCTACCCTATATCCTACATTTGGGAACATTAGTGAACTGACAGGCAAAACCCTTGTCCTTAAAGAGTTCATGCTAAAGCTAGAACAAGAAATTAACATATGAAAGGTAATAAAATGTCATAGAAAAATGTAATAGGATGAAAAACATCAGAAGTAGATTTAGGGGAAGAAAATTGGATTGGTCATGTAAAGGGTCATATATGTAATAATGTAGGGGATGTAATTAAGAAAGCAAATTTATTGGGTGCTGGCAGCTCATGCCTTTAATCCTAGCTACTCAAGAGGCTGAGATCTGAGGATTACAGTTCAAAGCCAGCCTGAGCAGAAAAGTCCCCATGAGACTCTTATCTTCAATTAACTACTCAAAAACAGGAAGTGGCTCTGTGGCTCAAGTATTAGAGCCTTAGCCTTGAGCACAAAAAGGCTCAAGGACACTGCCCAGGCCTGAGTTCAAGCCCCACAACTGAAAAAAAGAAGTTTTCCTTGTTGCTGTTGCTTTCTTTTGATATTGGGACCTCAGCCTTTTCACTCCTGACCATTGCTGTACACTTTGAGCTTCCTCTAGCCTAAGAAAGCATAGTTGATAAAATATACAATGGAGTTAGCCAAGTGGGAATCTGGGGTTTCAGGTGGGGCAAGAGAATTCAAGGCAGAGAAACCTGTACAGCAAATGCTCAAGGTGAGAGCATGTGTGGCTGGTGTCAGCATCTGGAAAGAAGAAGCTGGGGATGCAGCCAGAGGAATAAGGAACAACAAAAGTCCAAACTGACCTCAAGTAGGTCATTCCGGGCCTGTCAGGTTCATAGAAATGGGAAATAAGAGTAAATAATCACTCATAGATTGAAATCAAAGGAGTGACCTTATCTGAACATCTAGAAGATTATCCTGAATGCTTTATTGAATGAACTATGGGGAAGACAGAAGTCAAAGATATGGCTCCCTGAAGAGGCATATTTAGAAGACTTTTTGAAGATTGATTGAAATGCATGCTGTCCTACAAAAATGATCATTGTGTGTACACCGTTCTGCAATGATGATTCCACACATCACATTTAACTTCTATACAAATAGCCCTAGAATGCTTTTTGGTTTTGGCGATATGTATGTATGTATGTATATATATATATATATATATATATATATATAATATTTAATTGTTCATTTTTTGAAAAAATATTGTTTTTAAATGTTTTAATATATTTAATTTTAATTTTTTATTGTAAAGATACTGTACAGAGGGGTTACAGTTACATGAGTAAGGTAATGAGTACAATTCCTATTGAGCATTGTTGCCGCCTCTTTTGTTTTTCCCCTACTATCCCTTCCCTCCCCACCTCCCCAATTCTTCCTGCCCACCCGCCCCAAATTGTAAAGTTTGTTTTCAACATAGTGTCTAATACATCTCATTGTTACACTGGGTCAGCCTATATCCTTATTTCAGTATTTGGTTATTTCCCTTCCCCAACCCAAATTAGAAAAATGTACATGCAAAATGCAGGGCACCAGAATCAAATACAGTGAAAACCGAGGTTATACCATGGGGGAAGAAAATACAAGAGGAACAAAAAATCACATAGAACATTATAAGTACATTAAAAACAAAAGCCACAAAGATAAAACCTCTGGTGTCCCTATCTTGAGGTTCATTTCGCTTAAACTTCTTATATGGTATATGTACATAGCTGTTGATCTTTTCTGCTTGTCTTAAACATAGCACTTATTGCAAATAAGGGGAAACATGAGACGTATGTTTCTTTGGTCCTGGCTTATTTCACTTACTACAATTTTTTCCAAGTCTTTCCATTTCCTAACAAATGGGGAGGTTTCATTCTTTTTGATGGAGGCACAGAATTCCATTATATATATAATATATATATATAACATATATATATATATCACATTTTCTTGATCCATTCATCTACTGAGGGGCATCTGGGTTGGTTCCATATCATATCTATGGTAAATAATGCTACGATAAACATAGTCGTGCTGGTAGCTTTAGTGTGGTCTTGTTTGTGAACATTTGGGTAAATACCCAAAAGTGTGATTGCAGGGTCATAGGGGAGCTCTACGCGGAGTCTTTTGGGGAACCTCTATACTGCTTTCCAGAGTGGTTGAATTAGTTTATACTCCCACCAACAATGCAGTAGGGTTCCCTTTTGGCCACATTCCCTCCAGCATCTGTTGTTATTAGATTTCTTGATTCTAGCCATTCTAAACTGGGGTGAAGTGGAATCTCAATGTTGTTTTGATTTGCATTTCTTTCATGGCCAGAGAACTTGAGCATTTCTTCATGTGTCTATTGTCCATTCTTATTTCCTCTTTAGAGAAGTTTCTCTTTTAAGTCTTTAGCCCCCTTATTAATGGGGCAGTTGTTTCTTTGTGGATTTGTTGTTGGGGGATTTAATTTTTTGAGTTCCAAGTATATTTTAGATATGAGACCCTTGTTCATTGCATGGCTAGTGAAGATCTAGTCTGTGGGCTTTCTATTGGTCTTGCTAGCTACGTCCTTTGCAGTGCAGAAGCTCTGCAGTTTCATGCAATCCCATTTGTCCAACTGTTCTTTGATTTGTTGTGTTTCTGGGTCTCTATTAAGAAAATTTTGGCCTGTGCCAAGGAGACTTAGGGTTTCTACTATTTCTTCCTGTAATGTTTTCAGGGTGTCTGCTTTGACTTGGAGGTCTTGATCCATTTGGAGTTGATTCTGATCTAGCTTTAGTTTTCTATAGGTGATTAACCAATTTTGCCAGCACCATTTACTGAAGAGGCTGTCTTTCTTCCATTCTATTTCATTAGCACCCTTATCGAAGATTAGGTGGCTATAGGGCTGTGGGTTCATTTCCTGATCTTCTTCAGTTCTATTCCATTTGTCCTCAGGTCTGTTCTTGTGCCAGTACCAAGCTGTTTTGATTACTATGGCTTTGTAGTAGAGTTTGAAATTTGTTCTTTCTGTTAAGGATTGTTTTTGCTATTGGGATCTTTTATTGTTCCATATGAATTTTGGATTGCTCCTATTTCATTGAAGAATGAGGTTGGAATACTGATAGGTATCGCATTGAATTTGTAGATAGCCTTGGGAAGTATTCCCATTTTCATGATTTTGATCCTCCCAATCCAGGAACATGGGAAGTTTTTCCATTTTCTTAGTTCTGCTTTAATTTACCTTTCCAGGTTTTTAAATTTTTCATCATAGAGGTCCTTTGCTTTTTAGTTAACTCCTAGGTATTTTATTTTTTTGTTGGGCTATTACAAAAGGACTTGCTTTCCTGATTTCAGCCGTGCTCTTCTCATTGTTGGAATACAGAAAAGTCATTGATTTTTGAGGGTTAATTTTACATCCTGCTACTTTGCCAAAGTTTTGAATCAGCTTGAGTAATTTGGGAGTGGAGTCCATGGAATCCTTTAAGATCATGTCATCTGCAAAGAGGGAAGGTCAACTTTCCCCTGGGTGGAGCTGAGGCGGGCAGGTCAGGTTTCTGTGACCTGTTGAGTGACTCTTACTGTCTTCTTCCAAGGCTAAGTTGCATGCTAAGTGCTCTGGCCAGGTTTTTGTCAGTATCAAAATAGAGTTCTTCTCTGATGGTGGGGGAGGGACACCCTTCCCACTGCTGCTCCATGAGAAGGAATGAGGATGTCTTGGGGTACTCATTCCAATCCCTTGGTTTCTGGGCCGTCCGTGGTCTGCAACTGTCTGTGATCAGTAGGATGACTTCTGCTCCTTGTTAGTTCTTGCTGGCAGTGAGTAGAATCTGATCGCACACCAGGTCTGGTGCCTTTGTCCCTGGCTCTCTCTGTTGATATGGCAGTGGGCAGCCATGCTGCCCTATACATCTTTCCCTATTTGGATCTCCTTTATGTTTGCATCTTGTCTTACTTCTCAAGCTAGGCATTCTAATACTAAATTGAAGAGAAGTGAAGGAAGTGGACATTCTTGTCTCATTCCTGAATTTAGTGGAAATGGCTTTATCTTTTCACCATTAAGTATAATGCTGGCTGTAAGTTTGTCATACACAGCATTTATTATATTGAGGAATGTTCCATGGATTCCTAGTGTATTCAGAGCTTTTAACATAAAGGGGTGTTGTATCTTGTCAAATGCTTTTTCTGCATCTGTTGAGATAACCATGTGGTTGCTATCCTTGCTTTTGTTGATGTGATGAATTATATTAATGATTTGCATCTATTGAAACAGCTATGCATCCCTGCCCTGAAATGAATCCTGTTTGATCGTGGTGTAGGATTTTTTTTTTTCTGAGTTGTTGATTTCTATTGGCCAAAATTTTGTTGAGAAGGTTTGCATTGATGTTCATCAAAGAAATGGGTCTATTGTTCTCTTTCTTTGATGAGACCCTGCTTGGTTTGTGAATGAGGGTTATGATGCCTTCATAGAAAGAGTTTGGTAGTGAACTTTCACTTTCCGTGTCATTTAGGAGTTGGAGAAGTACTTGTGTGATTTCTGTTTTGAAGGCCTTGGAGAATTTAGCTTTGAAACCATTTGTTCCTGGGCTTTTCTTGGGTGGGAGGTCTCTTACTGCTGTTTCTATTTTGGTGCCTCATATGGGTCTATGAGGTTGATTTAAATCATCTTGGTTTAGTTTGGGTATATCAATACTTGCTAGAAATTTGTCCATTTCTTCTAGATCCTCAAACTTATTGGCATAAAGGTTTTAGAAGTATTCACTTTTAATGTTCTGAATCTTGGTTGGTTCTGTAGTCATGTTTCCATTCTCATCTCTGAGTGTATTTGGGTGTGTTCTTTTTCTTATAAGATTTGCTAAAGGCCTGTCAATTTTGTTATTATTTTTTGAAGGACCAAATCTGTTCTGTTGATTCTTTCTATGGTCTTTTTGGACTCTAATTCATTTAATTCTGATTTAATTTTAATTATTTCTTTCCATCTACTGGATTGGGGTTTATCTTGTTGCTCTTTTTGAAGGTGCTACAGTTATATCATTAAATTGTTGGTTTCAGATTTGTTGATGTAGGAACGCAGAGCTATAAACTTGCCTCTGAGTACTGCCTTTTCTGTGTCCCAGGAAGCTGGTAATTTGTGTGTTCATTTTTGTTAAATATCATAAACATTTGAATTTCCTTTCTAATCTCTACCATGACCCACTGGTGGTTCAATAGTGTGTTGTTCAGCCTCCATAAGTTACAGGATTTTCTTTTCCTTTCCTTCTTTCTTTTTTTTTTGCTGGTCACAGGGCCTGGTTTTAGATCTTGTATGGACTTCTTTACTTCCTTAATTTGGTTTTCAGTGTTCATTCTCCAATCCCTTAGTTGATTGGTTATAGTTTTATTGGACTTTCTTTCTTTTTGTTGGGCTTCATTCAGCATTCCTTTGTGGCCTTCATGGATTCTTTCAGCTTTCTGTTAGTAGATTCCACAAATGCCTCTATTAAACTTTGTTTATTCTCATCCCACTTATTCAATTCCTCAATTAATCTTTGATTAGCCTCCTCATACTCATGAAATTCCTCTATTAATCTTTGGTTAGCCTGCTCACACTCATGCATTTCCCTATCACACTCACTCAGAATTCTTTGTAGGTGTTCAATTTTTTCATTCAGCATGTTTACCAGTAGTGTTCACAGAGCATTTTGGATTATTCATTAACTGCTCTGTTGCCTGATTTTTATGAGTGGGATTTGAGATACCTGGACTTGTCATTTTTCTTGTGTTTCTCCAACTTGTTCTGCAAAATTTGGGTATGAAAGCAAAACCAATTCTGTGCTAGAACTTTGTTTTAAGGCAAGTGTCAACCAGTGCCCTGTATTCGCACAGATTGATGCAGTCAAAATGAGTACAAATACAATCTAGCTCAACAGATACAATCTAGTTCAACAACAAACAACTAGGGAACAATGGACTAAGAAAATCAAAGAAGGAGTCAGCAGGCCAGAAATTAATAGGTTTAGGGAGAATTGTGAGGAGAAAATAAGATTATAGAAATGTGGGGAGGTAAAGGGAGAAAGGGAATATAACCAACACCTAAATTCAGAGAGAGGAAAAGGATAGAAGGAAAGGAGAAGAGAGATAAAGAAAAATGAAAAAATGAAAAATTTAAAAATGAAACATTAAAAATTATATAAGTAAAAAGAAATAATACTACAATAAGGGAGTTAAGGCTGAGAGTCTGTGAACTGAGAAATCAATATATGAATTAAGTATGCACACAATGAAAGATAAGGTCTAATAATAAAAGACAGGTGTATATCTGGGGATGAACAGAACAATAATTCAGTAGATACAAAAAAACAAAAGGTCCAAAAGAAAAAGTAAAAAGAGAGTTAAAAAAAAACCCAAAATGAAAATGATGAAGAAAATAGAATTAAAAAAATTAATCAAAAAAATAGGTAGAAAAAGCAGCTCTTCATGGGCTGGGAAGGTGACTCAGTGATAGAGTGCTTGCCTTGCATGCATGAGGCCCTGGGTTCAATTCCTCAGCACCACATAGGCAAATAAAACTGGAAGTGGCATTGTGGCTCCATTGGTTGTGTGCTAGCCTTGATTTGAAGAGCTGAGGGACAACGTCCAGGCCCTGAATTCAGGCCACATGTCCGACAAAAAAAACAAAAAAAAAAGAAAAGGAAAAAAACAGTTCCTCAAGTTTTTTGGGCTGGGAAGATCTTATGTCTCCCCTTTGTCTTTTACTAGTCTCTTGGTTAAGTCTGGTTTGCTTGTGGTGTTTAGTTTCTTGTGGCCTGATTGGTTTCTTAAATTAGTTTTTCTAAACAGGCAGAACAAAGTTTTGCCATACCAGGAACTTTATGACTCTCCTCCCAGGCTAGTTCAGTGGGAGGGTGATCTGCTTTGAGTATCACAAAAGAGGGAAATGGCTGTTTCCTCTTGCTTGGAGTTGCTGTGATGGGCTAGGTTGTGGGTAGGGTTGAGGCCTGTTAGCAATCACTAGCTTTTCCCTGAGGGGCTAGCTCCTGAGACACTCAAACAGCCCAGCCTGGAGCCATTCTCAGGATTTATGTGTATTGAGTTTCCAATCGATTTTCTTTTACCCCTCTTGCAGCTGGGTCTGTTGCCTATGTTGCAGAGGTGTGGGGAAGCCTCTGGCTCTGTTTACCCAGTGAAGAAAGTAACCACTCCATGGGTGGAGTTTCCTCTGCCTGGGAAGGTCAACTTTCCCCTGAGTGGAGCTAAGCCCCACAGGACAGATTCCTTTGACTTGTTGAATGGCTCCTATTGTCTTCTTCCAAGGCCTGAGTTATATGCTAGCTGCTTTGGCCTAGTCTTTGTCAGTATTCAAGATGAAGTTCTCTAGTGGTGAGGGAGGGGCTACCTTCCCACTTCTGCTTCATGAAAAAGAGTGAGGATGTCTTGTGGGGTACTCATGCGTTTCCCTTGGTTTTGTGGCTGACCACAGTCTGCCATTGTCTGTGGTCAGCAGGATGAAGATTTCTGCTCCTTGGCAGTTCTTGCTGGCAATGAATGGAATCTGCACACTGCCTCTGTCACCTTTGACCTATGCTCTTTCTGTTTATGTGGCTGCCACAGCAGCTGCCACTGCTGCTGCCCGGGACACTGGGATTGCTTGAATCTGTGTCCTTAACCAAGCTGCCTGAATTTTTCCTCTCTGACCAAACTCTGTGCTATGATGGCACACTTGGTGTGATTCTCTAGCCTTGGACTTTTCCCTGGAACACTAAAACTCGTTTCTAGGTGAGAGCTTATTTAGCCCCCAGCTTCTCCTCTGCCTTTTTCTCCAGACTCCTGAATAATTTTTGTTGTTATTGAGTAGTTTTACAAAAGGGTTAAATTCTGTAAGTCAGGTTGTGAGTACAATGCTTCTTAGACAATGTCACTCCTTCTTTTGTTCTTCTCAATTTTTCCCATGTTAAATTAGCTTTTTAATGTTATCTTTGTTGCTGAAGTATATTGTGTTGGATCAGCATAAGTAGGTGTGATGAGCAAATCTTTAACCAAATAGACATTTTATTTTATTTTAATAAAATAATCAAACTGTGAAAAACTTACTTTTCACTAACATTTTGAATTGACAATAATATACAACCAAATGAACTTCATACCCATGTACACATGCACACACACACACACACACACACATACACACACGCACACACCACATATATACCGACTCATGAACACATGTATTACCCTCCTTATGAAAGCCCCTAAGCCATATCATTAATTGGTGGAATTAAGATCAATGTTGCTTAGCTATTAGTTTTGTAGTTCTTGTTAAATATGATTTAATTATATTATAATCAATAGGTAATGAAATTAACCAGATTTTTTTAATTTAAAATTTTATTGTAAAGGTGATGTACAGAGTGGTTACACTTTTAAAAGTAAGATAATGTGTATATATTTTTAAGCAATGTTACCCCTCCTTCATTTTCTCTCCCCTTTTCCTCTCCTGACTCTCCTCCCCACAAGTTGTAAAGTTCATCTCCAACATAGTGGCTAATGAATATTACTGTTGAATTTGTTCACCTTTTGTCCCACTGTTTCTGTGATTCCTCTTTTCTTCCCCAAATCAGATATACTTACATATAAGACAAAAAGTATAGAAATAAAAAACAGTGACTATAGAGAATAAACCAAAGGAGAAAAAGAAAGAAAAAAATATAACTGAAAGCTGTACAATAAAAAAAACCTCTTGTTTATATTTCTTGGAGTTCATTTCAATAAGCATCATTTTATATGGTCATATGCACATAGCTACTGAGCCTCCTCTGTGATCCTCTCCTAAAATCCTCTCCTTTGTTCTTAGTGTGAGAATGATTAGAATGCTGTTTAATTAATCATGTCAAAGTATAATTATTTGTCTTTTACTATTCATTGAATTAACTTGTAGATTTATAGACATATTCCAGTTATTACAAATGAGGGAAACCATGAAGCTAATGTTTTTTTGTCTTTCCATTTACTTATGAATGGGGCAATGCCATTCTTTCTGATGGAAGCATAGAATTCTCTTGTGTATATTTACCACATTTCCTTCATCCATTCATTTACTGAGGGTCATCTGGGTTGATTCTATATCTTAGCTAATAATGCCGCAGTGAGCATGGCTGTGCTGGTGGCTTTTGTGTGGGCTGGTTTGTGGCCATTAGGGTAAATGCCAGGCAGGGATGGGATTGCTAGGTCATAGGGATGGTCTATGTTTAGTCCTTTGAGAAACATCCAGGCTGCTTTCCAGAGTGATTGAACCAGTTTACATTCCCACCAACAGTGTAGGAGAGTTTTCTTTTGGCAACATCCCCATCAGCATCTGTTTTAGTTGGTTTTCTTGACAATGGCCATTCTGAGTTGAGAAGGAATCTCAATGTTGCTTTTTTTTTCTCTCTCAATGTTGTTTTGATTTGCATTTCTTTTATGGCCAGAGATGTTGAACATTTCTTCATGTCTATTGGCCATTCTTACTTCCTCTTCAGAAAAGTCTCTGTTTAAGTCTTTAGCCCACTTATTAGTGGGATTGCTGTTTCTTTGAGGATTTGTTTGGGAGGGCTTAATTTTTTGAGTTATAAATATATGATATCTAAATATAGATATGAGGTTGTTGTTTGATGCATAGGTAGTAAAGATCTTCCAGTCTATGGTCTTCCTATTATCTTGTTAGCTATGTCCTTTGCCATGCAGAAAATCTTCAGTTTGATGCAATCCTATTTGTCTAATCTTGCTTTGACTTGTTGTGCTTCTGGAACTTTACTTAGGAAGTTTTGACCTGTGCCAAGGAACCCTAGTGTTTCCCCTAGCCCTTCCTGAAGTATTTTTAGGAACTAACCAGTTTTCTATACTTCACTCCTGGTTGACAATTTATAGGAATGTTATGGAAATTTGTGTTTAATGCTATAATAAATGTTACCTTTTTAGGGTTAAGGAACTAGTCATTTAAAGTTATCAAGCAAATAGACATAGTATCCATTCCACCTTAATTTTGGTTTACTAAACAAATTAATGATTAATTAAATTATGGAGATGTCTAAATGAACCCCCTTTCTATACCTAATTTGTTAAAATATTATTTTCAAATATTATTACAAATGGATTGATTTTATTATAGTTGTTTTGAAGACACTGTTTGTTAATATATGCATTTTAAGTAACAAATATATTTCAGAACAGAGGGAAAAACACAGCTGTTTAAAAAACCACAATAGAAGGTCACTGTTCTGCCCCTGAGGAGTGGCATGATTTTTCTGCTAACTAGATGGACATTTTTTTTTTTAGCGAAACACCTTGAGAGACCTCTTTATGTTGGAATGGAAGAGGCCTCCAGGGTCTTGTGTTGAAGGAGAATGATGAGTGCACTGCTCAACATCAGAATAAATGGCTATTTGAAGGTGAAAGTGAACCCAGGAGAGAAAAAGTGAGGGTCAGAAACAATGGCAAGTGGGGGGCAGTAGGGAAATATCAAGAAGGAAACATTACTAGGAGAGGCAGGATTAAATAATTGTCCACACTTAGCTTTCCTTTTCAAGAGCTGCTAACATCCGTCTTGCTTACCACATATCAAAGAACGTGGGTTCTCTACCCCTCTGTTCATCACCTTGACAATAAAATAATAATAATAATAAAAATGAAAACAGGTTATGTATCTGTGAAGGTGTTGGGCAGACAGGAGAAAATTATTGTGTTGTGCTGAATTAAACACAAAAAACAGGATAGGAAATGAGAATTACAGGTGACAAAATGCAAGTCTCTAGGCTTAGACTCCATTCTGTATAGGCAGATTAGCTTTTCACTGGATGTGAGATAGGACTTAGAGAACTCAAGGCAGCATTGGCCTCTGCTCACCATCTGATATCCCACTCCACACAAAAGGCATTTCTTTCATCTTCAGAGATATTAGACAGCAGTTTTCAATGTAGAGGGCCTAGTTCTGACTCTTATTAATGGAGGCAATTTGACATTTCTGAGTTCCTTGGGTTTTTGTCTTTGAAACATGTTGAGCATTTTAGAAATCTCACAATAATTGAATAGCTTCTCATGGTAAGGTGACACAAGCTAACTGATCTGTCAAACATTTTCACTGTAATGGAATTATATCCACTCAGTTGATAATTTTATAATGATACCTCTTGCCGATCAGAAGCTCTGATTAGCAGTTAGATATCTTTGATGGAAAAAGAAAGTGAAAACAATTATTAAGAAGTCTAATTTCCATTTCTACACCTTCATGTTGGGCTGAACTGAACTCTCTCTCTCTTTCCAAAGCCATCTGTGTCCCTAAAGCAATGGATGGGACTGAAGAACCACAGGAAAGACAAGAGGCTTGTCAATTTCAATGTTAAGTCCCTCATGAATCTCTGCTTTCCTGACATGAGTGGTCCTGGCTCAGATGCTTGGTAAGTATAGCCAGAAAACCCTTAACAAAGGCATCAGAAATTGATGGTGGTGGCTGCAGATAGCACACCCTTAGAGAATTCTCACATCTGTTCCTACCATTTGAAAAGCAGAGAGAACTTCCAACAGGACCTGACTTAACCTGAAAGTTCTCCAAGTCACTGGAAGTAACACATGGAGCTGAAGCCTGCAATTGAATCCGTCTCATAGTTCTCCAGGGAATCTTAGTCTAAACTAGATATTGCAACAGAACCTACTATAGATGTTTCCATGAGAACAATGCATTCTATAGTGTTTTTGTGTCCAATATGTTTTTTAATCATTTAATTATTTTTTATTATTTTTATTTACATTTAAATATTATTGTCAAGGTGATGCACATAGGGGTTACAGTCACATAAGTAAGGTAGTAACCATTTAATTTTCATCTCTATACTCACCCTTTTGTTCAATAGCACACATACCTTCTTACTCATATCTAAATATTGCCTCTGACTTCTTGATTTTTTTCTTTTTTTATTGTGAAAATACTGTACAGAGGGGTTACAATTACATGGGCAAAATAATGAGTACATTTCTTATCAAGCATTGTAACCTCCTCCTTTTTTTCCCCTTCCTATCCCATCCTCTCCCCCCTCCCCCAACCCTCCCCCCCACCAAAGTTGTAAAGTTCGTTTTCGACATACGACTTGTACATCTCATTGTTGCAATGGGTCCACTTGTATCCCTATTTAAACGATTTGTTTTTTCCCTTCCCCTCCACAAATTATAACAACATCAAATACAGTGAAAGCAGGGGTTATACCGTGGGGGAGGGACATACAAACAACAAAGAAATAATCTTATGACTTCTTGATTTTTTTAAAAAATTAAAATGCCATCTACCCACTATTATTTATTTATAGCAATTAGTTATACAAGGGGGCTTTATTTGGACATATCTATACATCTATGCAATGTACCTTGACCAGACCTCTTTGTCCCTCTTCTTCTTCCCCTCTTCTGTTTTCAAACAAATCTCAATAAGCTGCATGTATTTTCACACATATGCATAAAGTACTCTTTGACCGCAATCATTATCCTTGTCCTCTCTATTCACTTTCCCCACTTCTAGTAAATACTAAGAAAGAAGTAAAAAGCGAGTAATTGGCCTCAGGACACTAGCTGGCTCTGATTTTTCAGCAACTAACTCTTAAAAAATATATAAAACTTATTTTTCACTGTTAGATAAAATATGAAAATTGTACTTATTATAGGGTAGGACTGACACATTATATTTGTATGCTTAGAACAGATTAAACATAATGATCTCTTCATCCCTTCTAAAACATTGAAACTGCTTCCTTTTTGATATGCACATGATCATTTCTATAGTTACCCTTCTGTCCAACAGCATAGCAAATCTTGCTGCTCATATCTCACTGTTGCTCAGTGCTCACTGACTTTCTTGTCTTGAAAAGAAATATCATGAAATTTTATACCCTTTCCTGATATACAGGATGTGTTCTTTACATGTAAAGTGGATGAGTGTTTCCTCTCAAGCAACTTAAGATTCTAATTTTAAAGGAAGAGAAAGAGAATCCATTGTTGGGATAGCAGATCTGGGAAGGGGAAATACAACCGTTGGCTGGAGCCAATAACTGACGTTGAATGTGAGGAAATAGTTTGTTTTTGTGGGTGGACAATATGTAATCTTTAAAAAAATTATTTTATTGTAAAGATACTGTACAGAGGGGTTACAGTTACATGAATAAGGTAATGAGTACAATTCTTGTTGAACATTATTTCTCCCTTCTTTGTTGCTCCCCTACTATTCTTTCCTTCCCCCACCTCCTCCACTCCTCCCCATTTCCAACATAGTATCTTATGAGTATTATTGTTGCAATGGGTCATCCTGTGTCCTTGTTTCAGTGTTTTGTTATTTCCCTTCCCCTTCTCAGATAAATGTATATACAAGATGCAGGGTGCCAAAATCAAGTATGGTGACAACAAGGGATATACTGTAGGGGGAGGGGGAGAAACATACAAAGGAAACAGAAAAATTACATAGTACATTAAAAACAACAACAACAAAGAAAGACCTCTTGTGTCCATATCTTAAGATTCATTTCACTTTGTATAATCTTATATAGTCATATGTACATAGCTTTAAAGACTTTCTGTTCATCTGATAAAATTATCCTAGATAATTACAAATGAGGGAAAGCATGGGACCTATATTTATTTGGGTCTCTCTTTACTTTATTTTTTTATTTATTGAGAAAATACCGTACAGAGGGGTGACAATTACATAGGCAAGATAATGAGTATATTTCTTTTTTTATGAGTATATTTCTTATCAAGCATTGTTGCTTCCTCTTTTGTTTTCCCTTCCCATCCCTTCTCATCTCCTCCCACCAATTCCCCCTGCCAAAGTTGTAAAGTTCATTTTTCGACATAACAACTTGTACATCTCATTGTTCTCTTCACTTTAATATGATATTTTCCAAGTCTTTCCTGAAAACCTAAAAAATGGGGTGGTGTCATTCTTTCTCATGGAAGCATAGAATTCCACTCTGTGTGTGTGTGTGTGTGTGTGTGTGCGTGTGTGTGTGTGTGTGTGTATCACATTTTCTTGTTTCATTCAGCTACTGAAGGACATCTGGGTTGGTTCTCTATCTTAGCTATGGTGAATAATGTTGCAATAAACACAGCTGTGCTGGTAGCTTTAGTATGGCCTTGTTTGTGATCATTTGGTTAAATGCCCAGAAGTGGGATTGTTGGGTCATACAGGAACATCCATACTGCTTTCCAGAGTGGTTGAACAAGTGAAGTAGCATTCCTTTTGGCCATATCCCCTCCAGCATCTGTTGTTATTAGATTTCTTGATTATAGCCATTCCAACTGCTGTGAGGTAGAATCTCATTCTTTTTTTTTTGTCGGTCATGGGGCTTGAACTCTGGGCCTGGGCATTCTCCCTGCACTCTTCCGCTCAAGGCCAGCAATTTACCACTTGAGCCACAGTGCCACTTCCAGCTTCTTATGTTTGTGTGGTGCTGAGGAACTGAATCCAGGGCATCATGCACGCGAGGCAAGCACTCTACCACTGAGCCACCTTCCAAGCCCTCAATGTTTTTGTTATTTTTGTCGGTCATGGGGCTTGAACTCTGGGCTTGGGCACTGTCTCTGGGCTCTTCAGCTCAAGGCAAGTGCTCTACCACTTGAGCAACAGTGCCACTTCCAATGTTGTTTTGATTTACATTTCTTTTATGGCCAGAGAAGTTGAGCATTTCTTCATGTGTCTATAGGCCATTCTTATTTCTTCTTCAGAGAAGTTTCTATTTATGGAGGATTTAATTTTTTGAGTTCTAATTATATTTTGTATATTAGGCCATTGTCTGTTGTATGGCTAGTGAAGATCTTCTCCCAATCCGTGGGCTTTCTATTGATCTTGCTAGCTATGCCTTTTGCCATTCAGTTTCATACATCCCATTTGTAAAACTTTTCTTTGAATTGTTGTGTTTCTGGGTCTTTATGAAGAAAATTTTGGGCTGTGCCAAGGAACCCTAGAGTTTCTCTTATTCCTTCTTGTAATGTTTTCAGGGTGTCTGCTTTGACTTCGAGGTCTTTGATCCATTTGGAATTGATTCTGGTGTAGGATGTAGCTTGTTTTCTACAGGTGTTTAACCAATTTGTATGCATCACTTTTAATTATGGTCTTTGAATTAACTCTGAGGGTTCTTAGCAATAACACCTCTGTGTGTGTGTGTGTGTGTGTGTGTGTGTGTGTGTCCTCAATCAGAAGTTCAATTCTAAATTAGTCAAGTATTCTTGTTGTGAAATACATTTTAATTCTATTTTTCTCAGTTTTTATGATGATCTCTTTTGACAAACTATCATGATGATCTCTTTTGACAAATGATCATGGAGCTTAAGGAGTCCATGAAGTTGTTAAATAGCATCCTTGAAATCAGCAACCTGATTGATCTGACTTCATCACTGATTAGCTATATATCTACAGTGGCACCCAACTGGTGTTTTAAGCATCATAACATATTAAAACTTTATTTTAAACCATAAAATTCTATATAAATGCAGATCTTACATATTATAGAGTAGTTAAGATCTTGATCCTTGAAAACTGGTCTTGGATTTGAATCCTTTTACTGTCCTTTATTCATTATGTGGTTTGGGGCATGTGGCATAACCTCTCTGAGACTTGGCTAAGTGCATTGCCTCATACCTACAAAGGGTTCAATAGATATAATTTATAGTTACAGTATTACTGTCATTGTATTACAACTACTTTAATGCTAATTTATTCCACAAAAATAATGAAAATAGCCTTTTGCTGTCATTTTTTGGCAAGTATGTATTTGGAGAGGTATTATCAAGTAAGGGATAGCATGATTTACTATTTTATTTTTAATTGATCTTGAGAGAATAATGGACAATCTACTATATTAGAAAGAAATTTAAATTCATCCAGGCTCTAGTGTCTCACATGAATAATCTAAATATTCAGAAGGCTGAGATGCAGAGGATGTGGTTTGAAGATAGTAGGCAGAAAAGGTTGTGAGACTCCATCTGCAAAATAGCCAGCAAAATGCTGCACTGGAGATATTGCTCAAGTGATAAAGTAGTAGAACAAGATAGGAAGGGGAAACAAAGGAGGAGGCTACAATGCTTGATAAGAAATGTACTCATTATCTTGCCCATGTAATCGTAACCCCTCTGTACAGTATTTTCACAATAAAAAAATAAAATAAACTAAAAAAAGATAGCTGATTAACAGTAGTAGGCCCTGAATTTTAATTAACAAGTCATATTCAATTTTTCCAAAAAAATTTCATTATGATATGTAAACTGTTAAATAATACACCAAACCACATTAATTATCATCTTTTTTTGGTTCTTAGTGGCTCTAGGAAAGAAAGAGTTTAGAGTAACAGCCAAGTCAGATGTTCCTTCATTAATAAAATATTGAGACAAGCCCATGAAGAGAAGCAAGATAAGAGAGAAGCAAGGTAAGTTTTTTATGTTCCACCTGTGTCTCACAGGAAATGAACAGGCAATTGTGTGGCAAGTGATAGCTGTGATAAAGATCATGGTCTGTGTCCTGAAGGACATTTCAGTTGCCCCGTCATGAAAATACTGAAGAGCAAGATGCAGCTGTGATGATTACTTGAGTTATTGTGAGAATTAACATACATGTGAACTACGAAGTAAAGTTGATGAGCCTAAAACAAAGAGGTAAAGTCATTATGGCCTTAAATATAATGGCTCTTTAGTATGAATAAGATTAAGGAAAGATTGGAATTAAATTTGCCAAGCAGACCAAATACGTTTTCAAATTTTTAGTAGATTTGATCAAATTCTCTCTGATTTTTATCTAAAAGGTATTCCAAATGTCATAAAAAGAAAAATGGCTCAGATGCCCTATAAAAATTGATGAATAGATCAAGAAAATGTGGTTCATGTACATAATGAAGTATTATTTAGTCACAACGAAGAATGAAATCATGTTACTTGCTGGGGAATAGCTGGAACCAGTTATCATCCTGGTAAGTGAATCCAGGTTCAAAAGGACAGAGGTCATGTATTTTTTCTCAAATGTGAATGGTAGACCTAAAACATAAAAGTATGTGTGAACTGTAGGACTGTCAGAGGGCATCGGGAAGATGAGGGAAAGAGAATGTTAGTGGTTGAACAGTACAAATAAAGATAGCAAAATGAATCTCACTGAAAGCTGTCAATAGCAATATGGGGAATGGGAAAAGTGAGAGGCAACAGGGGCCAATCTGATTAACTTAATATATATGCACCGAGAAATATCACAGTGACACCATTAGCATACACTTAAATAATTCAAAGATTCAAATATAGAAGTTCTGTCTGGAAGGTGGGTAGAAGTGGGATAAGGGTAGGTAAATTGAGGGAGTAAAGAAAGGGGCATATGGCTGAAATACTTTCTGTACATAGGGTGAAATGGATCAACGGAGCTTGTTGAGATTTGTTTAGGAAGAAGGAAGGAAAGGTGAGGAGTGAGGAAGAGTGATGGAGGGAATGAGTCTGAGCAAGGTATGTTGTACATATACATGGAGAAGTCCAAATAAAACCTCATTGTATGACTCATTGATGCTAATAAAATGTGGGGAAAATAAAAAGCAAGTGATGTTTAGTCCATTGAGAGGCAGTAAGTGAAATGAAGTCTTCAGGAGGCATCATCCTTATTTGAAAAAAAAAAAAAGAGGATGACAATGGCTATTTTTTGTTGACTCACCTTACTATTTTCTAGCTCATGATTACGATTGTACAAAAGGGACACATACACAATTAACAGAATCTATACTTTTGAACACCTAGGCTAATGACAAATGAAGTGATGCTGTTGCCTGGTCCTAGGCAGGGAGTCATACCTGCCAGGCAGCCTCATGGTCACAAGGGAAAACATCCTACCCTGTATACTGTGTTCTGAAGAGGAGGTAATTTATTTTAAAATCTTGATACTTATTTTCAATTTATGTGGGTTTGTCATGCTATAAACATACTGTAACTGGAAGAACATCTGTATATAATTGCCTTGATTCCTTAGTCTCTCTGATTCATCTTCTTCTTGCCTTCTTTAAGGAGGTTGATTTCAACTTTGCCTTAGCCCTCCATGTCCTCTTTTCCTTCTTTCCTCCTCAGTAATTACTTTGACTTCAAACACTGAGTCTGTGCTATCTATCTTTCAGCCTCCACTGGGGATAGAAAATTAATAAATCTAGGTCGATGCTGTAGTTTGGGTCTGTTGGGGACAGAAAAAATAATAAAACTTACAATAGCATAATGCATTAGAAGTTGAAGAGTGAGGGGTTTATATATTCTAGAAGCAAAAAGTTCCATGAAGGCTAAATTAGTGTGTGAGGAGGGGTGAATTTCAGAAATGGGAACTGCATGGGCTCAGGCATGGGGTGAGAAAGTGCATGCTACCTTGGGAGACCTGTTAATCGTTCTTTGTGTTTGGAATATTGAGTGTATGTTGGCATGTGTCGCAGCTAAGGCTGGGTAAGTGAGTATTTAATGATTTTCTGTTTTATCCCGCTGACTATAGAAGAGTAATGAGAAGTTTTTAAGCACTCAGTAGGCAATCTCATTTCTTTTCATGGATTTAACCAGCATCTCTAAGTTAATTATTCCCACATCCTTCCTTACGAGTAGTTGTGACTTCTTTCCTAGGCATCTTGACTGAGAAACAGCTGACTTTCTAGCATATACATTATCCTGCAGCTATTCAAACAAGTCCAGTTTACACACACTTACTTGGCCCTTTAAAATTTTTCCTTGTTTTATCATGGTGCCATTTCTCCACGTCAATTAGGCTTAATATCTAGGTGCCATTTTTCCTCAGTGCATCTCAATTTTCTGATTGTTCTGTGTCCAAAAGAGCCTACCTATTTGTCTTTCAAGAAACCTATCTCTTGGGCTGGGAAGGTGGCTCAGTGGTAGAGTGCTTGCCTTGCATGCCTGTGGCCCTGGGTTCGATTCCTTAGCACCACATAAGCAAAAAGAAAAAAGCCAGAAGTGGCGCTGAGGCTCAAGTGGTAGAGTGCTAGCCTTGAGCTGAAGAGCTGAAGGACAGCGTCCAGACCCAGAGTTCAGGCCCCACGACTGGACCCCCCCCAAAAAAAAAACAACAAAAAAAGAAACCTATCTCATAATTTCTCTTCTCACTGTTCTTTCTATATGGCTTAAGCCCCCATCTAGGGTTACCCTGACTTTTGTAATGGCCTTTGGAAAACTCAGTATTTTATTTTCCGAATACATCACAATTTTCTGCAAGTGAATCTTATCATTTAATTTCTAACTCGTAAGGTTCTCACTTCTCACAAAATAAAGTTGGAATTTCTTAGAGCCATTTTCCAAGGTCTCGTGATTATTGTGTATATTCTTTTCTATAGAAAATATTTCTCTCCTTTTGCTTTCCTTTTCTGGGCAATCTCTTGTGATCAGAATGATCAATCATAGTTCCATCTGGATGCTTTCTAAAGTCTTCATGTTCTGGCAGCATTAGGTGTTGAACTCCCAACTTCATATTTGCTAATCAGGTGCTCTACTGCTTGAGCCATACCTCAAGCCCTTTGCGCTGGAGTTGTTTTTGAGATGGAGTCTTGCCTTTTTTTGCCCACATCCCAGGCTGGCCTGGACTGTGACCTTCCTATTTACTCTCCCTATCGCAGCTGGGATAACAAACACATGATGCCATGCACAATTTTTTCTGCTGAAATGGGATCTTGTGAACTTTTGCCAAGGCTGACCTGGAACCTCGATCCTCCCAATCTCAACCTTCTGTGCCACTGAGGTAACAGGTGTGCTACACTATATACAGCTATTTGTTAAGAAGGGGTCTCATGATTTTTAAAAAAATATAGACTGACCACAAATCTCAATACTCCAAATGTTTACAATGTCTCAGGATGTTGAGGGTGCTGTGCAGGAATGACATCAACTTAAATGAAAACTGGGCAAAGTAAGTTTACTTCTGCAGAAGAGCATGCTTCTCACAAGAATTTGTATATTTCAACTATAGTTTAAGAAGATGAGGCTTAATGAATAGAAACAGAATATAATTGAAAATAACCCAAGATCAGGCTATCTGGGCCAAATCAAGAACTTATAACTGGATGAGATGAACATAACAGGATAAAGTTTAATAAAAATAGCTTTTGGTTACAAACACAATTTTATAAGATTGACCCGAAGGAAGCTATCACTATGACAGGAAAAGAGTTTAATTCTTACATAAGTAGCTAGGATGATGAGTGTCTGACCTGGACTCATCCTGATATGTCATCTTGGTATATTGCCTTTAATTAAAATTAAGTGTTTTTCTTTGAATAAGTTGCGTTTTTTGGAAGCCAGAGTGTTTCAGTTACTTTTTCTGTGTAACAAGTTGTCCTTACATTGAGCAAATGAAAAATAATGCATTTGTACTTCTGTCAGAGATTCAGATGTCCTCAAGTCTAGCTTAACTGAGTCTTGGGGTTTAGGGTCTCTAACCTGGCTGTGATCAGGGTGGCAGCTGGGGCTGAAGTCATTGTTGGGTTTGTTTGCAGCAATGCTTGCGGTTGAGCTCCCTCAATACTAATTGCAGGACTAAAGTTCTTCAGCATGGTCTCACTGGTTTGGCCTAAGACTTAGTCCCTCAGTTAGCTGCCCATGTCAATTTCTTCTTTAGGCCTCTTGCAACATGGAGCTTCCCTTATCAAAGTGAGCAAGAGAAGTAGGGAGAGAATGAAAGCCAGTCTTTTAAAACCTCATCTTTTTTTTTTTTTATATTTTATTTTATTTGTGAACATACTGTACAGAGGGGTTACAATTACACGGGCAGGATAATGCGTACATTTCTTACCAAGCATTGCAGCCTCCTCCTTTGTTTACCCTTCACATCCCTTCCCAGCCTCCCACCCCCCAGTCCCAATCCTTCTCCCCCCCCCCCCACCACAGACGTTGTAAAGCTCGTTTTGGACATGACAACTTGTACTTCTCATTGTTGCAACAGGTCCACCTGTATCCTTAAACGACTTGTTTTCCCCATCTCCTCCACAAGTTATACTGACATCAAATATAGTGAAAGCAGGGGTTATACTGTGGGGGAGGGACATACAAAGCAACAAAGAAATAATCTTATAAATGCTAAAACCTCATCTTGTAAATGACAACCCATTACTTTTGTCCTATTCTCTCTCTCTCTCTCTCTCTCTCTCTCTCTCTCTCTCTCTGAGTATGTGGTATGCCAGTACTGGGTGTTGAACCCAGGATTAAGGTGCTGTCACTGAGGTTTTGTTTTTTGTTTGTTTGTTTTTGCTCAAGGTTAGCACTCTATCACTTGAACCACAACCCTAGGAGTAAATTGGAGATATGAGTCTTACAGACTTTCCTGCCTGGGCTAGTCTCAAACAGTGATCCTCAGATCTCAGCCTCTGAGTAGGTAGGATTATAGGCCGAGCCACTGGTGTCTGGATGTCAAGTTCTTTCTTTTAGAATGTTGTCACTAAGTGCAGCCTACATTTGAGGGGAATAATTATTCAGGGGCACGGATATTTGGAGATTGAATAACATGAAGTCATGTTTTTACCAATCAGGGTTGGTGCTAATGGCTTAAAGGTATATGTCTCCAGGGCTGGGAAGGTAGCTCAGTGGTAGAGTGCTTGCCTTGCATTCATGAGGCCCTGGATTCGATTCCTCAACACCATATAAGCAGAAAAGGCTGGGAGTGGTGCTGTGGCTCAAGTGGTAGAGCACTAGCTTTGAGCTGAAGAGCTGAGGGACAGTGATCAGCACCAGAGTTCAGGCTCCACGACCAACAACAACAAAGAAAGGTATATGTCTCTAGTAATTATTTTCACATTGAATTGAAAGGAGGATCACGATTCTCCTGCCTCATGATCATGATTATCCGTTCAACGTCAGCCTATTGAGACCCTGTCTCAAAGAACAAAAATCATCAATGTCCACATTTAATTAAAATCATCAACCTCTTTGAAATTCTTTGTAATACAATGAGGAGACAAAATAAAAGGCTATTAAGAGGCTATTTAGAGGCTGACTAAATGATGCCTTTTTATTCACATGCTAAAGATGGCTGCCCCATATTAGAGTAGGAGAAGAAAAGTAGCATAGCGGAAATTATTGTATTTTACTTGAGATCAACAATATGTTGTTTACTGGGAACAGTTCCATGTAACTTCTAGTTTTGTTAATATTTTAAATTCCTTAATTTTATATAATAAGCTGTTTCCTTAAACATTTTAAAATTCAAGGCAGATTTTGAGCAAGAATTAAGGCAAGTTTTCATGTGGCTGGTTTTGTAATAGAGGTGTGAATTGTAGGTGTGGGTTGTTTTGAAATTTAATTCTGTTCACATACTTAAAATTTAAGAAAAAATATTTTTCTTTTTTTTTTTTTGTCGGTTGTGGGGCTTGAACTCTGGTCCTGGGCACTGTCCCTCAGCTCTTCAGCTCAAGGTAGCACTCTACTGCTTGAGCCACAGTGCTACTTCCCTTTTCTTATGTTTTTGAAGAGTTAACTGATCTATCATTTTGAAGTAATGAATATTTTCCTGGACAAACAGTTTGTTTGTGTATGTTCTTATACTAGGATTTAAATTCAGGGCCCTTTAAAAAATAATTTCATTTTGTTGTAAAGGTGGTGTCCAGAAGGGTTACAGTTACATAAGTAAGGTAATGTGTACATTACTTATTGAACATTGTTACCTCCTCCCTCGTTTTTCTCCTGTTATCTCCCTCCCAACCCTCCAAGTTGTAAAGTTCCTTTCCAACCCAGTGTCTTTCTTGTGAGGATCGCTGTTGCAGTGGTCACCTTTGTCCTTGTTTCACCCATTTTGTTATTTCCCTTCTCTTCCCCAATCAGATAAATGTATATATAAGACACAGGGTACCAGAATCAAAAACAGTGACTACAAAGGATAAACCAAAGGGGGAAAAAAAGCAAGAAAAGAAAGAACTTCATGTTGTACCTTAAAAACAACAACAACAACAACAACAAAACCTCTTGTTTTCATATTGTGGAGTTCCTTTCAACTGGCATCATTTTAATATGTTCATATGTCTTTGCTATGGTAAATTATGCTGCAGTGTGCTGGTAGTTTAGTGTGGCCTTGTTTGAAATCATTTAGGTAAATGCTCAGGATTGGGATTGCTGGATCATAGGGGAGTGCTCTGTTCAGTCTTTTGAGGAACTACCATACTGCTCTCCAGAGTGGCTGAACCAGCTTGCATTCTCACCAACAGTGTACTAGTGTTCCCTTTTGGACCTTGGGCTCTTGCTTGGCTTTTTCACTCAAGTATGGCATTCCATTTGAGATAGACACATCTTCTGGCTTTTTTTTCCTGGTTAATTGGAGATAAGAGTCTTGAGGATTTGTCTGCTCAGGATGGCTTTGAACTTCAATCCTCTGATCTCAGCCTCCTGAGAAGCTAGGATTAAAGGTGTGAGCCACTAGTGCACACCTTAGGCTAAGAAATTTTAAGGACTATTATTATAGTATAGTTATTGTTTTATTTCATAAATTTCATACTTAGACTTTCATGGATTTCCTATAAGACTTTTCAACAGTGCAGATTAAATGATTATAATATAAAAAAGAATAAATTGTGTTAAAATCATTCCGGGTTTAGGTTAAGGCTTTATTCATTACTTAGGCAAAGAAACCTCATTTTTGTCTTTTCTATGAGTATGTCTGTCTTTGATGTGTGTGAGAGACAGATGAATAAAGCTTTGATTCCCAGGAGCAGCCCTATATTTGCATTTTGAATCTATAAAATCCTTTTTTTTCCTAGGCTGACAGTAGAGATAAAACATTTGCATCTGAGCCTCACATACACATACGTTTCAAACATTGCTAAATGAATAAAATTTTGAATAAAATGAAAGAGAAAATAATACTGCTTTTATGCTGTCGAATCCATTAAATATAGATTATAAAGCAATTTATTTTCTAGGCAACATATTACTTAATCATCTTTTTCAGATTCTTATCAATTTCCTGAGATATTTCTTTTTTCTCCATGAACTTTTCTCCTGACTACATACTTTCTGCTTAGAAATTTATTATCAAGCTTTATTACCAGTTTCACTTACATATTTGCATTTTATACCCTATCCCCAATTTGAACTTCCTCCATTTGAATTTAGGAATTTGCAAGGTAGCATAAAAATAACTTTTAAAATTGTTTCCAGTTAATTTCAATTAGTAATCTCATTAATGAGAAACTAGATATAATATTAAAAATGAGTTGAAAACACTGTTGTTTCATGCAGGAAAATGAAATTGTTTCTAAATATCTGTAACTATAGCTATCATTTTTTTTTTAAAACCTGGCTTTGAAGATATCCTTTATCACAAAATGCTTTTATTAATGAGAGAGGATTTTATTGGCTGGATCTAGTGATCCAGGCCTGTCATCCTAGCTACTCTGTTTGTGGAGATAAGAAGGATCAGGTTCAAAGCTAGCCTGGGCAAAAACTTAGTAGACTAACATCTCAACTAACAAGCCAGGCAATCTTTTTATTATGCTTTGAAACATTTCCTTGGAGGAGTAAAAGTATTTGGAATAATCAATATACAATTATAGTTATTAACTTTCCATGAGAATTATCAGGGAAATATATATGTGTGTGTGCATGCTCAACATGTGTATTGTAGCTAAAGAGCATATAATTAATGCCAGCATTTATAGATATGAAGGATCACCTTTCCCAAATAGCTCTCTGCTTTTAGTTTAATTTTATGAACTATGTATCAAAATAATTCCTTTAAGTCAGTGCCAGTTATTAGCTCTGTGGCTCTAGAGACTTTATTTAGAGCTTCTCAGTTCCATGTCTGTTAAAGAAAAATAATGATAGCTTATCCCTTTTAGAGTTGTGGAGACTTAACAATATTAATCTCTACCTTGTGACTGATATAATGATGTACATAACTAGGCCTTCAATAATGTTGGTTATTATGTTTTGTTCTGTATTCTTTTACACAGCACTTGAGTATGCCATCCAGTACTCTAGGGGCCCAGATAATACAGTAGTGGAATAAATATGTTAATGTGAAGATAGGAAGTAAAAGGATAATCAGGATGAGTAAGTGAAACAAGCCAATGGCGCATTGAATATGTGTGAACACTAAGAAAACTGGGGCAAAAAAAGAGGATGAGAAAGTAAATTTATGTCAGATAAAGACTATAACTTTAAATAATTTGGATGGTAAAAACGTTTGATAAAATGATGACGTCATTAAGGTGAGGGAATAGTTATGGAGTATCTGGAATAAGAGGAATTGAGCAAGTGTGAAAACCCCAGGTAGGAACAAAATGGAGACTATATTTGGATTATGGGAAAGTTGTAGAATACTTAGGTAACAGAAGCCAGATGACATGGGCTTTAGAACCTTTAATCTGAGAGAGTTTAGAAGTCATTGGAAGGTTTTGACTGATCTGATCTACAACTAAATAAGATCTTTTGACAGCTCCTTTGATGCCTCTCTGAAGGGAGAAGGGTTGTAGACTATTGTCACATGGGATGGTGCCTAACTCAGTAATTATCCTTCTATCTTTAAGCAAGAAACATTTTCTCTTTGGATGCTAGTGCCATCTATGTTAATACTCATAGCTGCTCTGGAGTTATTATCTACTGGAATTCCAACTATTACCCATAACTATTGAGTATTTTGGTGGTGTGAATCAGCTGGAAATTTGGGCATTCATAGACAGCTCACTAAAAGAGCTCATAGTGTGTCAAGTGTTTGCATCATAAATACTTTCCTAATATTGTCTCTAAGGACAATACTCATTTATATTTATGAATTATTTAGTGACTTTTAAAACAGGTGCCCGTCTCATTACTTTATAAGTACACTTTTTATTGAGAGCAGATGTAGTGACAATGAATACAAGCTCAGTTTAGTTCTGCAGAAAAACTTATACTGTACCAGAATGTGTTAACGGTGATAAGAGTTCAGACATGAGTACGACAAGGTTACTGCCTTCAGGGAGCTTGTGGAGTGTCTGGGCTTGTCTGTTATAGTGTTAAGATCCATAAGGGAAAAGAATATTAGCAGTCTTACTGTTTTACCTGCAAAGTATAGTCAGGTAAGGGCAGACATTAAATGATTGAATGGTGGACCTTACTTGCATTTCAGAAAACCTTTATTTTTTAAGTCTAAAATTTAAAATTACTTTGTTGATAATAGGCTTCAACTCAGGGCCTTGTTCAGCTTTCTTATTTGTGGCTAATGCTGTACTACTTGAGCCATGCCTCTAGCTTGGCTTCTTGCAGCTTATTGAGGACATGAGTCTTTCCAACTTTTCTGCCAAGCTGCCTTTAAATCTTGATCCTCTGGATCTTGGCTTGATGTGTAGCTAGGATTACAGGCATAAGCCACTGGCATCAGGATTGTTTTTGAAAGGCAGATAAGAGATTTTTTATTATTATATGGCATGTATGACATCAAAAGACAACATTTCAACCTATCTTCAGCCATCTTTGAGGTAGAGACATGAGCTACAGGTTTAAATGGACAAAAAATCCAGAGAGATGGGAAGAAATAGGTATAAAAACTTCTGGTCTCAATAATGATTTGGTCACCATGATTTCAGTCATTGTATTCAGAAATTTAGGAAAAGCTATTGCTGTCTTCTCTTGAAGTGGATGGTCTGTCCGGAGGATAGAGGATAACATTTTGGCTTATATTAATCAACTATATCTACACTGCCAGCTCAGACTTCCATAATTCTGGTCTTTGCTGACCCACTTTGCCCTATGGGATTGGCACCACTGAAAGTCAAGTGAATCAGCACAGATGTGGGGGTAGTTGCCCTGCAAAGTTCCAAACTAAAGAGTCCTGTCATTTTATGGATTCACATCCTGAAAGAAAGAGAACAGAAGGGCTAGAAGTAGAAAAATGCTGACTACTGAGCCAGTGGAGAGAAAACACCTTTTTTTGCTATTCTCTATAAAGAGTTTTTGGCCTACAAAGAAAAGTACCTGGAGAATGTTTCAGGTAAAGTCTCTAGGTAACAAAGCCTCTGAATAAGGCTACTTGGATTAAGGACACAGTAATATGTTGGGACATGACCTGGTCAGAGGGGTTTAAATCTTTTACTGAAAGTCCCTTCAGAAATGGCATAAAAATCTGATATGGAGAGCTCACCTTCCTCTGGTCTATTTCCTATGGTTAAGCATGGCAAATATTGCACCAGGAGCTGAACTCCTAAACTTTTATAACAGAGTTATACAAGTTGGAGTGTTATTGAAATACTGATGTTGAGAAATTGATTGAGCCTAGGGTGGTAAGGAAAGAACACATGAGATCAGTTTTCTCAGAGCATGCAGTGCCTGAGCTGATCTCAATGATAAATAGATGTTACACAAATCTTCTTTGAAAAGCGAGTTCTGGGCTGGGACAGTGCTGTGAGCAAAAGCATGGAAGTTCCACATAAACTCTACTTCAAAATGATGGATGTATTGGTCTCATGTGGCTCCTGTATTAAATTAATACAAATTGGTGGCTTAAAATAGAACATGACTGGCCACTGGTGGCTCACATCTTAGGAAGCTGAGATTTGAGGATTGTAGGTCAGAGCCAGCCCAGGAAAAGAAAATCTGTGAGACTCTTATCTCCAACTAACCACTTAGAAGCTGCAAGTGAAGGTGCAGCTCAAGTTGTAGGATGCAATAAAGCTCATGACAGCACTCAGACCCTGAATTCAAACCCCTGGACCAGAACACATACACACGTGCATGCACATGTGCACACACACACATGTTAAAAAAAGACACACAATATTTAGACTAGTTCTAAATGTTAGGAATCTAAAGTCAAAGTGTAGCAAGCCTGTGTTTGTTTACATAGAATCTATTCCTTTGCTTTTTCTAGTCTTTGGAGGCCACCTGCATTCTTAGATTGTGGCTCACTCCTCTCTTTTCAGAGTCATCAATGCTGGGAAAATGAGATATTCAGCAGGTTTTGAGGTTATTATTACTTACTTTTAGTGGAGAAGAAAAGATATCATATATCTATCAGCCACACTGGTATTGTGTTGCACTCATGGACAGAATAAGCAAGCAGGAGCTGGGAGTGGCAGGCTTTTAACACTGGGAGATCCCTGGTTCCCATTCAAGGATGTGATCATCGTTTTTGAGTGATTCTGTGGACTAGCAGGATACTCGTATCTTCTATTCAGAATGGCAGCTACTGTGCCTAGTTCCCAGGTGCTAATGAGAAGTCTAGCTAGAGGACTTTGTTCACAGATCATGGTTGCTAGGAGACTCACACTTAGGCTCTTTGGAGCCCTTCTGATTGCATCAGCCTTCTAGTCATCCCTGTTCCTTTAAGTGATGGTTTCAGAGTTTACATGATAGATAGCAAGTTTGGTTCTGAGTATTAGGATATGGGCATCTTTGGAATCACTGTTCAGTCTTTCAGAACAAGTAATTGAGGTTTTCCTGGATAATACACTTAATTTTTAAGGTGATTGCGTAGCGGGAGAAACTGAATTGGGGACAGTAGAAAAACTCACCTGTCTTCAGAAAATATAAAGCTTAAATCCATGTCATTCTGTATTTATAATGGTGGCAATAATAACATATCAACTAAAAGGTTGAATTATATTTCGATGATATATAAACATGGACTAGAGTGCATTGGGCTAACGGTTTGCATATATGTTCTCACTTAATTATTAATAGGACATGGAAATGTATCTTCTTGTTATAGGTAGGGGTGTAGGAAGATTTTGGAACTTGCCCAAAGTCTCCCAGACTTTGTTTAGCCAGGGTGCTGACACAGAGTCTCCAGTGTCTTGCCATGGAGTTTGTTCTTTATCACATGTGTAATGGGAAAAGATGAGCCATCAAGTGTTCTTAAATAGAGAATAACATGAATGGGCATGCAAGTCTGTTTAGCTGTTTAGCTGGTATTAGCTGTTATTTGTTAAGGATCCTTCTGGACATTGTTCTTCTCTGTGTTCTGTTCCCCAATAGCTCCCAGGAAAGAAATGATTTGATTTCAAACTGGAACATTCATTGGGCTAACTTTATTTGCTTCGTGAATAGATGATGTCACTCCTTATGAATGGTCAGTACATAAGAAAGACAGTTTCTCACATGTTATTTGTTCTGAGATATGAAGTGCAAGCAGTTCCTTTTGGTGGGGCTTTTGATTGACTGCATTTTCAGCTTTTGATGCTTTATTGGCAAAATACAGATTCAAGGGCATAGAAACACCAAGCCTCTCATCTTATTTTCTGTTGGCATGCTGGAATGCTAGTTGCTGGGTGCTTCCTCAGCTGTTCCTGAAGCACTAGATTTCTGGGCCTGTGTACACAACTGTAAGACTGGATGCCTCCTGTGGGTGAGTGATGAGACTCATACCCCTTATCTCATCACCCTCAGACACGCTTGAAATATAGACTAGGTTTTGCAAAAGAATGGTAGTTCAGATCCTATAAAGCATGGAAATAGAAAAAGTTGAGTATGTTTCTTTCCTATGGCTGTGTTCTTTTGGTCACTGGAGTTGGACATCCATTAACTCTTGAGGGCTGCAAGAGAAATCAATGAACCTTGCACTTGAAATAATGCGCACTCTAATAAGTTTCCCAAATAACAAAATAAAAAGTGGTACCCCCTAAAAGATTCTTGATCTACAATATTTTCCTCCCCAAACCTTTAACAATACCTGGGCACCAATGGCTCATATCTGTAATCCTAACTAATAAGTGGGCTGAGACCTGAGAATCACAGTTCAAAGCTAGCCCAGATAGGAAAGTCCATGAGACTCTTATCTCCAATAAACCACCAGAAAACTGGAAGTAGTACTGTGGCTCAAGCTGTAGAGTAATTGCCTTGAGCTGAAGAGCTGAGGGCCAGCACCAGGCCCAGAGTTCAAGCCCATGACAAACTTTAACAATTAAACATTGACTATTAGCAAGATAGAGCATCAACTTTGTATTTTATTACTGCTCCTATTATTTTCTGGAATTTTCTTTTCTCCATTGTTTTACTTTCTCAAACACACACACATACACACACACACACATATACACAACAGAGAGAAAGAAAGAGAAAGAGTTATGTACATTCTTTTACTCTCTTGATGAATCTTTCCTGATTTTCATAAGTAAACGTAAGTTCGTGTTCAGTGTTCTTTTTAACTTTGATAGCTTGGTTTATAGTCTCCTATACAATATCTGCCAATCTTCTCTTCTGTGTGTTATTTCATGTCTTCTTTCCTAGATCTCAGGCTATTTAAAAGCAGAAGAATAGGATATTACTATGCTTCTGTAACTTGTAAAGATCAATGCCCAGCCCATGTGGCTTGTTAATACATGTACATTGGAAAATGAACTCACTGAACTATGGTTGTAGGCCTGCCCTCAATGAGCTGATGTTATCTCAAAAAGGATTTCTATTAGACTTGGCTGCCAAAGGTTTCTCTTGTACTTTCTGATTTTGGCACAAGAAGAAAGTAAAGGTATGACTGACTTTTCCATGAAATTAAATTTGTTCAATTTAAAGGAAAGCTTTCTATTTTAGGTTTCTACACCTCCTACTTGTGGACAATTAAAACTTGTTTATGGTGTGAGATGGGGAGGAGAGGTGCTTATTTGTTAGAAGTATAAATTTTTAGAGCCTTTATATTAGTCTCTCTTACTTCTTCTTAATGTTTCCCTGGACCATGAAAACTAGTATTGGGGAAATTTCTGATCTGGTTTCACATTACATCCCCAAATTACAAGACTAAAGGTTCAAGGATTCTAGTGTTCCTTGGTATAGTATAAAGAATAATAGAATGAGATAGAAGGGAAGTGATGACAGTCCTAGACAACCTAGTAACTACAGGTAGAACATGGGTTGGAAGAGTATGAAGTGAGCTAAGTATGTATACCTTAGGGCTGTTTTGGTAGTTGTAAGAGCCACTTAACCAACGTGCACATTTTTGTAGTTTTAATGGAGTCTCTATAATCAAGGCGTTGTTTTAATTTTGGTAGCCTGTCTTTGTATTTTATCATTTACAGAATTTCCTTTAGAGCCCTTTATTTCTGATCTCAGAACAAGTTTATGCTTTTTTAATTTAGGATCTGAATTACCAATTGTTCTTCATCCTTCTAGTGACATTGATTTGATTATATATCATAAACTGTGCTGCAGGATTTTTATTGTCAGTTTAAAATGAAATAATAGCTTAAGCCTCAGAATGACACAGTGAAATGATATAATGGCATCGTTTATTTTGGGGGAAGGTGCAGATGGGTGGCCTGAGAGTTGGACTTTAAATGTGAAATGGACTTACATGGATATTCTACGTGAAGGATTATTTCTACAATGTGAAGTTGCCTTTGACTTTGCATGAGGCAAACCAAGAGAAATAGGGATGATTTCCTTAATTCTCCCAAGTGATTACATATCTACTTTGGATAAAGACGTGTTGCCAAAATATTGTCTTGCAGGAGGAACTTGTAAAATCTGAGCTGAACCTCTTATTCTACTCTCTTCTGTCAGTCTAAAGAAAGAAGACAGAGTACAGCCAGTACAACATTTTACAGTTTGAGAAATTTGTCTTTGGACCTCTATCTTTACATAAAGCTTAATTTCCTTTCCTGAAGAAATGGGCATTTCCATTTGATTTTAACTCTCAGGTCCACTGGCCTTTGCTGCTCCTTGCCTTTGTTCAGTTGGCTAATGAGGTACCTCCCTGTCTTCCCTCCCAGGAAGCTAGTGCCACAGGCTCCTGAATAAACCTTTTATCCTTTGTTTCTGTTCTAATAAAATCTGCTCTTTTAGACTGTTGATCTCAGCTAGATGTTAGAAAAAGGGCAATAAAATAAATTCACACTGTTTTCATTGCTAATACCTGACATTGGTTTAGTTACTCCCAGTTTTATTTATAAAATCAAATCAATGTTGGGCCAATGTTGGGCTCACAAGGAAGGGAGCTTTCCCACCCACCTCATCTACTAGAGAGCAACTTCATTTCACATCTAATGAGTCTCTCTTCCTGAATAATAAGTGGATCACTTTCTTTAAAGATTAGAGATTGCTATGAATCAAAGCTGAATATTACTGTGTGCTGGTGGTTTATGACTGTAGTTCTAGCTACTCAAGAGGATGAGATCTGAGGATGATGATTAGAAGCCAGCCTGGGTAGGAAAGTCTGAGAAACTCTTACCTTTAATTAACTACCAAAAATGGAAGTGTGGTTCAAGTGGTTCAAGAGTGCCAGGGTTCATCAGAAAAGCTAAGGGATAGCACCCAAGTACTGAGTTCAAGTCTCACTGGCACCAAAAACCAAACCCAACCCAACCCAACCTCACCAAACCAACCAACCGATCAAAAAAACTTCTGAATATTGTGTTTACAGAAGATTCCCAAAGTGGAAGATAAATGAAAACTTTATCTTATATATCCTACGAAGCCAAATGATAATCTGGGGTGGGACTACAAGGGGTAGTTTGAAATGGAGCCTTTGTATACAAAGATTTAAAACAAGTAATAGAAGATTAATTGGTACAAAAGTGGAGATAGAATAAAGGAGAAGGGAATCTTGGTCTCAATTGTATGGTGTCCTTAATCATTGTTTACAAAATATCAGGGTTTCAAAAATAAAGGATGCAGTCCCTGAAATAAGGACATGCACTATCTAGTTAGCAAATAAGCAAATAGACAATTGTCATATGTATGTGTAACAAATACTATGGTAGAGATAAGCACAGTATTTGGAGGACTCAACGTGACATTTAATGAAGACTGGGAGGAGAAAGACAGGGAAATTATTCTAAAAAGTTTTAATTGAGTAAATTAACTTGAACTAGATTTAGGAGAATGAATAAAGATTAACTAGAGGTATTAAAACATGGACCTTTCCTTTTGTCTTGTGCTGTATCTTAATTAGAAAGTCATTAGTCTTGAATTTGTCCACTTACTTGTTTTTTAAAAAGTATTTTCTAAGCTTACATACATAAATTAAAGGTTATAAAAGGGAATGCAGTAAAGGCTGGAAAGCTTTTAGACTTCTTTTGAATACCCAACTGTGTATGCACTTTGGTAATTATGGGCTCAATTACTCATGTGTACATTCCACCAGTTCTACAAATGTGGTTAAAGGAGAAGAGTGCAGTGAGCTCAGCCAGAGACCATTTAAAGTGGCTCAGCACTCATTAGCTACAAAGCTCTAAATTAAAACTAGCCAGGTAAATTAGAAACATGAATGTAAGACCCAGGGCTGGCTATACATTATAGTATCTATTTGGTCTCTCTTACCACCGTGGATTCATAGGAATATATCAAGAAGTTATGGAAACCCTCAAATGAAATTTATGTATCTATCTTGAGAAAAATTTTACTGAAAGATTTACAATATAGTTAATAGTAAAATATAAATGGATAGAAAGCATAATGGACTTTTTAAGTGCTATTCTCTGTTTCTCTCTTTGTCTCCCTGTCTCTTCTATACTTCTTGGTTAATTTAAGTAGAATATCCTGGAAAAATCTAAACCTTTCAAAGGTATACAAGGAAACAACCAAGCTGTGGGGCATTTATTTAACATCTTCTTTGTTTTTAGAAATGTTTAAAATGCTGTTATTTGGACTCGCAACTCATCTTTTACTTCTTGTAATCGCTATAATTTAAAGGTCTCTTAGAAAGGAACATTAAACTTCACTCAACTTCCCTTTTCTTGACATTTGCTTTCACTTCTTCTTTGTCACATTCAGTTAAATCACAAAATCTTATGGAAAAAGTATGAAAAAAAAAGACAGCTAAAGGTACATTACTCAGCTTGTGTCACTCAGGATCAACTCTTGGCTTGAATAATTTGTTGGGTTTCTTTATTTTCTTTTTTGAGTGGATTCCAAAATGCAAAGATTTGACATGACTCTGAACACAACTGAGAAATTTTAAGAACCAAAATGAATGTGAGGAGAGCCAGTCCACAATAACTGACCCAAGAAGCATTAGGTTCTTTTAAGCAGAGTGACACAGTTTTAAGTGTTTGGAGCTGAAAATACAGGGTCTTCACGTTTTTCTTCCTATCTTTGTGTTCATAGTGTCTTCTACTTGAATTTGATAACCAATGTCCAATGACATTCTCAAAAGCTAGGCAAAATCACTAATTCAGAGTTGGGCAACTCTAGCTAGCACCATTTTTCTATTGCTATCACTCCTTACCAATCTACCTACCTACTTTGTTCTCAGATTTGAAAAAAAAAGCAAATAATGAGAAGGGTTGCATAAACACCTAAAGATAGACGAGGAAATCCTCTTTGTGTTTTGTTTCCACCCCCATAGTACACTAAATATCACCAACACGAATTTGAAAACAGAGAATAAACACAGCTGGAATTTTCCAAATGCAATGCTCTTACAATTGTTATTCAAATTACAGGGCAACATGTATTATGAAAAAGATATGAAGAAAATAATTTTATTCAATATGCCACCTTTAAATTTAGCAAAGAAGTATGACACATTGAAACATTTTAAACAAATGAAAGGAGGCCTAAATAAGTGCGAAGATCTCCTGATTTGGACTACTTAATATTGTTAAAATAGTACTCTTTCCTGTCTTATATAACTTTAACTGAATACCTGAGAAGTAGAAAGTGATAAGACCAAAGGATCCAACACTGTGTGAAGCTCCTTTTACCAGGGCTGTAATCCCATTCCTGAAGGAAGAGATGCCAGGACTTAGCCACTACCCTGTGATGCATCACCTCTTAATACTTCTGAACTGGAGATTCCCAATGCATTGTCATATGAATTTGGGAGGGTATTAACCATATGACTCCACTAAGTGATCTTCAGATTGAACATAATCTCAAACTATTACGTGTTTCTTTTTTTTTTTTTTTTTTTTGTAGAAATGAACAAATTCAAATAGAATTTTTTTAAAAAAGGAATTACAGTCTAAAATTTTTCCCAGGGCGGGGAAGCTGGCTCAGTGGTAGAGTGCTTGCTTTGCATGCATGAGGCCCTAGGTTCGATTCCTCAACACCTCATATACAGAAAAAGCTGGAAGTAGTGCTGTGGCTCAAGTAGTAAAGCACTAGCTTTGAGCTGAAGAGCTGAGGGACAGTGCCCAGGTCCAGAGTTCAAACCCCACGACATACCAAAAACAAAACAAAACAAGACAAACAAACAGAATACAAGAATTCTATGGCCTTATCTTGAAAAGGATAACTTGGCCCAAATTCTCATTGATGTTATGGCCTTCTATCAAGGTGTATATTTCACATTTTATCAACACGAGGAGAAAGGCATTGGCATTTACTTGGCCATACCACACATAACAATGAAAGAAAGCAGATTGGTTCCTTCTAAAAGGGAATTTGGCAGATATAATTTGAAGGATTAGCACAGATTTTACTACTGAACTACTTTATCATGAAGACATACCCAGGATTAAATAAATATCTTACCCATAATTTGTACCCTTGGAACTCATGAAAATAGACACAAAGTGTATTTTGTCTGGCAGTGTATAAGATACCAGCTGGAACAGTGTATGAGGTACAAAGGTGAGCCATTCAGTCTGTAGGATTCTCCTTGGGAGGTATATGGAAGTGTCAGAAGTGGCATTTTCAAGTGCTTTATACATATGTGTAGTACACATATGCAATGATATGTGTGCATGTATGTGTTTCATTGTATGTTAAGTATATTAATTAAGCATTAAAATATAAAGATTAGGCATTAACATTAAATGAAAACACTAAACCTTCTAATGAACTTATTATTGTAATTAATGTTAATATATTCATGGTACAACTTAATAGTTCAGAAACTCATAATATTCATAAATGAGCAATAGTCCTGGGTGATTACCAAGTATGTCAGAGAAGCAAGAAGGCAAACATATTTTTTCTTTATATTTCTTCTTTTTTAAAAATTCGATTTCTTTTTTAAAAATATGTTTTTATTATAAAAATAGTATACAGAGGGGTTAGTTACATGAGTAAGGTAGTGAGTACATTTCCTATCAAGCATTGTTGCCTCCTCCTTTGTTTTTCCCCTATCATCTCTTCCCTCCCCCCACAAGTTGTAAAGTTTGTTTACAACATAGTGATGACATTAAGTGAAATGAACCCCAAGACAGGGACACAAGTGGTTTTTTCTTTCTTGCTATTATTTTTAACGTACTTATCACGCACTATGTGATTTTTGTTTCTTTTGTATGTTCTTCCTCCATGGAATTACTCCTGTTTTCACTGTATTTGATTCCGGTGCCCTGCATCTTATATATACACTTTTCTAATTTGGGGAGGGGAAGGGAAAAAACAAAATGCTTAAATAGGGATACAGGTTGACCCATTGTAACAATGAGATGTACAAGACACTATATTGAAAACATTTTTAATGTGATATTCACTGCTTTGACCAATTTAAAATGTAGCTGCTAAGACACTGGTTTTTAGAACTATGTTGGCCATTTTTGTTCATATAGTGTTGTTATAAATAATGACAGGCTGAGCACTGGTGGCTCACATCTGTAATCTTAGCTATTCAGGAGGCTGAGATTCGAGGATCAAGGTTTGAAGCTTGCCTGGGAAGGAAAATCTCTGAGACTCTTATCTCCAATTAACCACTGGAAAAATGGAAGTGGAGCTGTGGCTCTAAGTGGTAGAGTTCTACCTTTGAGTCAAAAAGCTCAGGGACAGCATTCACACCCTGAGTTCAAGCCCCACAACAAATAATGAGTTCATTCATGCAGACTTGCTGTCTTCAGAATTCATTGTCTCTGCTTTGCTTTAGTTTTTATTCTTGTTGCTATTTTGTTTTCTTGTCTCACCCTTCTTGTATTGAGATTCTAGTATTGTTTACACTGGTATTCGCTCTTGAAATTTTCCACTAACCAGGTTCCTTTGGGCATGTTTATTTCTTCCAGTTTTCGTATTTTTTTCCAAGCATCATCTTGCTGGAGTTCAATCAAATCAATATGGTTAACTGATTCCCTGAAAACTCTTTATTGTCATGGACAATTTGGAGTTGGAAACATGCATCTATTTCACGTTCCCCTCACATGCACACAGAGAAAATGTAGTCCTTTCAAAGAGTTTACATTGAATGGGTGTAGACTGAGGGAAAGGTTTCCTTGGAAACACTAAATATGGAAAGCTTTCATGTCTGCCTGCTCATCAGCTAAGGATTGATAGCTGTTTGCAGAAATAGTTCATTTCCAAACAATGTACATTGTTAGTAGCACAAAGCACAAAAACATCCAACTTGCTTTGCTGGTTTCAGTGACGGGGATGAGAAGATTTAATGTGCTTCACACAAAGCATTTTTTTTAATAATCTTAAAATATTATGATGGAATATAAGCATTTTCTTTTCTAGTTGTTTCATTAGGGATTTGCATTCATGTAGATAGGCATGATAACACAAAATAAAAGGATTTCCTTTTTTTTTTTGCTTTAGCATTATTAATTAAACGAAATACTGTGGTACTTACTGATTCTTAGTAAATATTTGATCTTACCGGACTCAAGGAAAGTCATAATTCATGTTTGTACAAAACAGATTAAATTTCTTGAGTACTGATGTATTTGTTGATAGGTTAAAATCAGCGTGAAATTATTTCATCTTACTATTTCCCCTTATGATGCAGATGACGTTAGTGAATAAATTTTCTCATGTTTGCAATAGTACTTTCAGAGATTTTTTGTCAAGTGAATTTCTTAGACTTATTCATTTCTTTTTTCCTCTCTATTTGTTATTGTCTAGAATATTTTTGATTGACTTAATAAAAGACAAAATCTATGCTAGGCAAAGAATGTATCTGTTTAAACTGTACTTAAAATGTCAAGTGAGATAGTTGCTATACACGGTAAAAATAAATACATAATTTTAATAAGCAAGCAATTAAAGCAAAGACATTCACAAAACCTCCAGCAATCTAATCTATTAAGAGATTGGTCTAAAGTGGGAAATAGCTACTAGATTTAAGGAAAGGAAGAAAAGGTAACAAGGGAATCTTGGAATCCAAAACGTGGCATTTAGTAGATTTTGGTGTCTGTGTACTCATTCCATTTTGGTAGTTCTTAATCTAGCCTCCATTAAGATCCAGTTATTTTAAACTTTAATTATATAGGTCTTACATGGGACACTTTCCTGCCAGTTATTTTCATATAAATGTATAAGAATCATTCTTTCATTGTGGGATTTCCCTCCCACCTCCCAAGTTGGAAAAGAATATCTGAATATTATATGTCACAAGTCAGCATGATGAGGCATACTATTCTTTGTCAAACCTAATCAAGGCTAAGTACTGTGTCTCTGTTAAAAATAAAATCTCAATCTCAATTCCCCCCCCCCCTTTTTTTTTAAGACTAGCTCCATCCATCCATCCAGAGATCCTGGGGCACTTAATAATCAAACCTTTTTAAAAAAATATATTTTTAAATTTTTATTTATTTATTTAGTCAGTCGTGGGGCTTGAACTCTGGGCTTGGGTTCTGTCCCTGCACTTGTCAGCTCAAGGCAAGAGCTCTACCACTTGAGCCATTGCAACAATCAGATGTACAAGATGTCATGTGGAAAAATGAACTTTACAACTTTGGCAGGGAGTGGGGGAGATGGGAGCGGGTGGGGGGTGGGCAGGAGGGGGTAGGAAATGGGAGGGCAGGGATGGTAAGGGGAAACAAAAGGGGAGGCAACAACACTTGATATGAAATGTATTCATTACCTTTATGTCATTTGTGGGGAAAAGAATGGTCCTAAAGAAAGTTACATTAAGTGTAGTAACATGTTCAGAGAGACAAATGGCACAAGTTTTCTCTTATATGTGGAAGTTAGATATAAAATACAAATATACATAATAACATATACAGGGTTATATGCATATACACACTAACTAGGGGAGGAGTAAAATGATGTAACAACTAAATGATGAACAACTAAAGAACTGTTCAAAAAATGAATACCAGGAAGCTGAAACATGTTTTGTGGGGAAAGGGACAGCAGTGAGAGGGGACTAAAGCAAATGAGAGGGATGATGAGCAAATGCAGTCATTATTTTTAATGTACACTATCAAAAACAGAACGCATAACTTAAGGGTAGAGATGGAATGGGGAAAGAAGGAGGAGAATGATGAAAAGGTAACATTGATCAAGAAGCTTATACATAAAACCTGATTTTTTTTAAACAACAACAACAATAATCTCTTGTTTCCATTTCTTAGAATTCATTTCAAGATATTATTTTATATGATCATATGAATATAGCTATTGAACCTTTGTGACCCTCTCCTAAGAATATTCTCCTTTGGTCCTACTATGTCAATGTCTAGAAACCTATATAATTTTTCATGTCCATATATATATGTATATATATATATTTTAATTTTACCATCCAGTGTGTTTATTTGTAGATTTATATGCACACTCTAGTTACCACAAATGAGGTAAACCATGCAACATATGTTTCTTTGGGTCTGTTTTATTTCACTTAACATAACTTTTTTCCAAGTCTTTCAATTTCTTTATAAATGGTATAATATCATTCTTTCTGATGGAGGCATATAATTTTGTTGTGTATATATACCACATTTTCTTGATCCATTCTGAGAGGCATCTGGGTTGATTCCTTATCTTGACTATGGTAAACAGTGCTGCAATGGACATGGTTGTGCTGGTAGCTTTAGTGTGGCTGTATTTGTAATCTTTTGGCTAAATGCCCAGGAGTTCAGTTGCTGGGTAATAGGTAAGCTCTATGTTTAATCTTTTGAGAAACTTCCATACTGCTTTCCAGAGCATAACCTGACATTTTAAAAATTGCATTTGCCCAGTAATTGCATAGATTGATTATACATCATGATTTTAGCCAAATGTAATGGATGTTTTTCTTGCAATATAAACTTTCAATTTTTATTATTATACATTTATGCTATAAAGGATAAAATTAGAATCTCATACATATTTACAAATGAAAATACTACACATGTACACACAAAGCCTACTGGAGAGAATTGAGGGACAACAATTTTATTTTATTTTTTTGTTTTAAAATTTTTTTCTTCTTTTTTAGAATTTTATTTTATTCTAAAGATGCTGTAAAGAGGGCTTAGAGTTACATGAGCAAGGTAATCAGTACATTTCTTGTCCAACATTGTTACCCCTCCTTTGTTGTTCTCAAAGTATCCCTTTCCTCCCCCATCTCCCTCCCTGCTCTCCCCACCCCTGATGTTGTAAAGTTCATTTCTAACATAGTGTCTTTTTAAATATTTGTTATTATCTTTAAGTAGTTGTACAAAGCAGTTACATTCAAAATGGTAACCACAGTTGTCATTCAACCACAATCTTAGAGACATTTACTATAACTTAGAATTTAATATTTTATTTGTGATCGTTTGGGTAAATGCCCAATAGTGGGCTTGCTGGATCATAAGGGAGTTCTATGTGGAGTCTTTTGAGGAACCTCCATACTGCTTTCCAAAGTGCTTGAACAAGTTTATACTCCCACCAACAATGAAGTATGATTCCCTTACGGCCACATCCCCTCCAGCATCTGTTATTAGATTTCTTGATTATAGCCATTCTAACTGGGTTGAGGTGGAATCTCAACGATGTTTTGATTTGTATTTCTTTTATGGCTAGAGAAGTTGAGCATTTATTTCTTCATGTTTCTATTGGCCATTCTTATTTCCTCTTCAGAGAAGTCTCTTTTTAAATCTTTAGCCCACTTATTAATGGGGCAGTTGTTTCTTTGAGGATTCGTTGTTGGGGGATTTAATTTTTTGAGTACTAATTATATTTTAGATATAAGACCGTTTCCCATTGTATGGCTAGTGAAAATCTTCTCCCAGTCCATGGGCTTTCTATTGATCTTGCTAGCTATGTCCTTTCCATGCAGAAGCTCTGCAGCTTCATGCAATCCCATTTGTCTAATCTTTCTTTGATTTGTTGTGCTTCTGGGTCATTATTAAGAAAATTTTGGCTTGTGCCAAGGAGCCCTAGAGTTTCTCCTATTCCTTCCTGTAATGTTTCAAGGTGTCTGCTTTTAGCTACCAGCACAACTATGTTTATTGCAGTGTTATTCACCATAGCTAAGATATGAAACCAACCCAGATGCCCCTCAGTAGATGAATGGATCAAGAAAATGTGAGATATATATATATATATATATATATATATACATACACACACACACACACACACACACACACACACACACACATACAATGGAATTCTATGCCTCTATCAGAAAGAAGGACACAACCCTTTTTTTGTTAGGAAATGGAAAGACTTGGAAAAAATTATATTAAGTGGAGTAAGCCAGTCCTAAAGAAACATAGGTCTATGGTTTTCCTTATTTGCAATAACTAGTATATGTCTAGGACAAGCAGAAAAGGTCAAAAGCGATGTACATATGACCTTATAAGATGATGCTAAATGAAATGAACCCCAAGATAGGGACACAAGTTTACTTGTTGCTGTTGTTTTTAATGTACTTATAATGTACTATGTTTTTTTAATGAGTTTTTTTTATTGTGAAAATACTGTACAGAGGGGTTACAGTTACATGAGCAAGGTAATGAGTATATTTCTTATCAAGCATTGTTGCCTCCTTCTTTGTTTTCCCCTACCATCTCTTCCCTCCCACCTCCACAAATAAATTCTCCCCCACTTCCCCCCAATGCTCAAGACAGAGCCTTTTACATCTCATTGTTGCAATGGGTCAACATGTATCCCTATTTAAACAATTTGTTTTTTCCCTTCCACTCCCCAAATAATACCAACATCAAATACAGTGAAAACAGGGGTTATACCATGGGGGAGGGAAATACAAAGCAATAAAAAATCACCTTATAAATACATTAGAAACAATAGCAAGAAAGAAAAGACCACTTGTTTCCTTATCTTGGGGTTCATTTTGCTTAACATCATCTTATCTGACCTTTTCTGCTTGACCCTGGTCATATACTAGTTATTGCAAATAAGGGAAACCATGGGACTTATGTTTCTTGTGCCTGGCTTACTTTACTGAATATAATTTTTTCCAAGTCTTTCCATTTCCTAACGAATGGGACAATGTCATTCTTTTTGATGGAGGAATAGAATTCCATTGCGTATATATACCACATTTCTTCTGTATTTTCTTCTCCCATGCTATAACCCCTGTTTCCACTGTATTTGATGCCAGTGCCCACATCTTGTATATGCATTTTCCTAATTTGGGGAGGGGAGGGGAAATAACAAAATGCTGAAATAAGGATACAGGTCGACCCATTGTAACAATGAGATGTGCATGGCATTATGTTGAAAATTAACTTTACAACTTCAGGGTTGGGGAAGGGAGGAGTTGGGGAGTTAGGGAAGGAAAGGATGGTAGAGGAAACAACAAAGGAGGAGGTAACAATACTCAACATGGAATGTACTCATTACCGTACTCATGTGACTGTAACCCTTCTGAACAGTATCTTTACAATAAAAATATACATTAAAATAATTTAATATTTTCTATTCAATTTTTGCAATTTAATATTTATTTTCTTACAGTATGAGATTAATAGAAGTTTCCATTTATGGAAAGTCTGCGAGTTATTTAAACATATATTCTTTTCTGTTCCCAAAATTAAATAGTGGTCATTGGAAGGTTGCCTAACCAGAAAGAATGGCTCAGTAAAAGAAGATAAAAAAGACAAGTTTCCTTTGGCTGAGATAATGAAAAATGTAGACAAGAAATGCAGAAATTTTGTCCTCTTGTCGTTTGCCCTCTTCTTCTTTCACAGATCCACTTTTTTTTTTTCACAGTATTTTTTTCCAGTTGGAAAATTGAGTTGCTAAGGTTGAAAAAGATTTCTATGATTGTAATATAACATTAAAATGGATTATCATAATCTTTTCATTTACTATATGCATCTATGTGGAAGAAAATGGAAATAGAAGAATTTGCCCTTTGTGGAGATTAAATGCCTAAAATGACTAACAAATCTTACTCTTGCTAACTTGAACTAAAGCTGAAATCAATTCTTCTCCATTTTTTCCCCACAATACCTTTTTTGCAATTAAATGTTTTCAAATTTGCTTTTATCAAGCACATCCTTTTAAAGAACTACATTGCTAGATTAGTATTCTTCCTGTGATTTGTATTAAAACCATACTATTTGAATCACTTCACAGACACAATTGTTGAAGCCACAGGACCGAGCAGAGACAGAATAGATGGGTTATTTTAACTAGCTAACACTCACCCAGGTTTCTTTGACAATTCACAACATATAATACATTCCTGCAAAGTAATTAGATATAAATAGTATGTGCCCTAAGAATATGACTTGATTAGCATTCCTTGCAGACAATTGAGTTATCTAAATTTAACTCAGGTTTACTATTATCTAGGTCACTAATCTAGGAATAAGACTGTGAAAACTTTGCCTTGATTTGGTGTACTGCTAATCAGAGTCTACTTCTTTCTCTATCTCTGCTTCTCTGTGTCTATCAGGTACTGTTTTCTGTTCTCATCTGCTTTTGGGTTTTCTTTCTTTGAGACTGTCATCTCCATCTTATCAGTCTTCTTGATCCTCTTCTGTCCTGCAGGGTTGCTGAATATTAGCTTAGCTACTCTCAGTTCTCTACTAGATATATAAAACAGGCCAAAGGATATCTGGGAGTGAGCTTCATACCATGAAATCACCAGCCCTGGGGTCAGTTTGCTAAGCAGAGACAGCTCAAGTATGGAAGCTCAAACCATGGTGAAGGACACAAAATCTGTGCAAAGTAGTAATGGCTGAGCTTGAGCTGCAGATATGACAGCAAAGCAGCAATTGTTCAGGCACCACCATCAAGAAAAAAAGCTAAAATTTCACTGAAATGAAGCAGAGATTTTGAAGCCAAGTTTCTATACATAACTACTTACGTAAGTGAAAAAAATGTAAATTGACCACACATCCTGCCAAAGTAGACAGTGCCCTTAAACGAAAAGGAAAAGAGTACAACAAAGACTTCTCACATCGCTGATATGTAGGCTAAACTTAAAAACCAACTTATTGTGGTAAGAGCACTACATGTGATGTCATCTCTGAACCAGTTTTCTTTCTTTTTTTTCCTCTTTTTTCTTATGCTGGTTCTGGGCTTGAACTCAGGATCTCATATTCTTGCTTGACTTTTTCTATTCACAATTGGCATTCTACCACTTGAGCCACACCTCCAGCCCAGCTTTTTGACTAGTTAGTGAAATTGAATATTTTTGGCTTTTCTGCCTGAGCTAGCCTTGAACCTCAATCCTCATATTTCAGCCACCTGAGTAACTAGAATTACAGATGTGAGCCATCTGTATCCAGTCTCTTACCAGATTTTTTTTTTTTTGGGTCCAGTCATGGGGCCAGAACTCTGGGCCTGGGCGCTGTCCCTCAGCTCTTCAGCTCAAGGCTAGGGCTCTACCACTTGGGCCACAGCACCACTTCCGGCTTTTTTCTTTTTGCTTATGTGGTGCTGAGGAATCGAACCCAGGGCCTCATGCATGCAAGGCAAGTGCTATACCACTGAGCCACCTTCCCAGCCCATCTTACCAGATTTTTAAGTGTATAATACAGTATTATTAAGTATAGGCACCACATCATCCAAACTTTAGAACTCTTGCAAAACAAATTTTATGGTTATTAATTAGCAACTCTTCGTTTCCTTCTCTCTTCTGTCCCTACAAAGCAATATTCTTCTTTCTGCTCTTATGAGTCTGATTATTTTAGATAATTCCTGCAAGTAGAATCAAGTATTTGTCCTACTGTGACCAAATCACTTCACTTACCATTTTGTCCTTAAGTTCAGCCATATTACCTGACATAACACATTCTTCAATCCAAACAGTACTCAATTTTATGCACATATATATCCCTTTTCTTTATCCATCTCTCTGTAGGTGGACACTTACGTTGAATCTACATCTTGGCTATTGTAAACATTGCTGGAATAAAGAGAGGAATGCTAATGTATCTTCAAAATTTTGATTTTGCAATATTTGCAAAGTTATGAAACCATGAATAAGAGAAGTCTAGTTGGTGAGGCAGTCGGCAAGAGCTGGGTAGAGAGTGTGCAGCATTGGCCTCCTTGAGATGCATGCATTCTTTGCCACCACTTTGGAATTTACAGGTGTTGATTCTCAGTAAGAACAAATAGACGTAACTCCTAGATGTTGGAAAACTACAGAGATAAAATAAGAGGTAGGATGATGGGTGAAGCCAGACAAAGAAACTATATTTGGAGGAGAACTATAAGACATATACCTATGTTAAATTGACAAAATAAATCATTAAAGGGGAAAACAGACCATAGATCCCAAATTGCAATAATAAGTTAAGTGTGAAGGTACATACAAAACACACATATAATACATTGCTAATTTATAGACATCATAAACCCATTATAGTAGCTATTTTGGGACTATCAAAATAAAATAACTTCTGATTCTGTTTTGTGGAAGAAGATGAAATATAAACTGGGGAATGAACAAAGTTCAGAATTGAAATTGGTTGTGAAAATAAAAAATCTGGCACAGTCTTGAAGTGTGGGTGTTGCTTCAATGAATTTTAGTTATACTTTTCAGAATGACAGATTTTTCCAGATCTGTCAGGCTAGAAATATGTAATGAGTACTTACTTGTTGCCAGGTACTGTTTTAAGCAGTGAATAATTCAAGAGTTTCTGCATCCAGAAGTTACATTGGCCCAGATTTTCGGGCATTGAAACACATATATTTGTGCAAAATAGGGCATCCTATGGGAGGGGAGCATTTAGGTGCCACGAGGAAAGGTATCTCTGAGGAGGTTGAATGGGAGTTCCTTTAGTCCATTGTGCAAACATCCTGGGAAACAACATCCCTAACAGAAGTAACAGCAGAATGAAAGATCTGTAAATGAGAACAACATTTGCCTGTTAGGGGACAGAAATAAGAACAGTGTGGCAAAAATATAGGAAAAAAGTGGAAGGAAATTAGACCAGAGAAGTGGGTATGCTCCAGATTGTATAAGATATTCAAAGACAATGAAGTTTTTTATTAACATTAGAATAAGATAGCCATGGTAAATTTTAACAGAAGGAAGAAAATAGTCATATGAGGTTAGGAAAATATTGTGGAGGTAGGATCACTGAGGATTAAGAGTGAAATAGAAAAATACCTGTTGTAAATTAATGCAATATTGCAAGTGAGAGATGAGAATGGTTGGAAGCAAAATTATGCTGGTAGAGGAGGTGAAAAATGATCCATAAAGGCTGTACATTTGAGATATAGAGGAGTTACTGGTGGATTTATTGTGTTCAAAGAAGAGTATAGAAAAAAAGAACAACCAAAATTTTTAAGTTTGTACATGCATCAGGAATGGTATGCCATTTCTTGGTAGGGAAAAGTTTAGGAAAATAACATTTTTATGACAGAAAGTATGATGTGCTTAAGCTTTGTTAAAATGTAGGAAATATAGAATGTAGCAAATTGAACTAGTCTCTCTCATATATATGTATATATGTACATATATATATATATATATATATATATATATATATATATATATATATATGGACCATCATCAGTTTAAATATTTATAGTTGTTCAATGGGAAAAAGCCTTATAAAGATGAATGTCACCAAGAAAAATATCAAGAAGAGCCCTTTGGGGCAAGTCAACAATATGAAAATCGAGGACAAGCCAACAAAGGCAAATGAGAAAGTATGTGTAGTAAAATAGTAGAAACGCCTAAGTGCAATTATCTAGCATTCTATGAAGATTTTCAACAAAGTAATATTCAAGTAAATAATACTGAGAAGTAGAAGAGGTTGAAGATGAAGCCAACCACCTGGAAGCTACTAACTTATCTTCTAAAGTGATGATCTTTCCTTTTTCAGTCATTTAATTTCTCCATGTTGGTAGAACCCCAGCTCATTCTCAGGAGAGCAATCTCTGCTCAAGGTCAGTATCCAAACTCTGGATCTCCCTGAATATTTTGTGCCTTATAGCCTGTTTGTTGGGTGACTTCTCATTAGCTGGGATGACTATGATTGAAGATATTAGTGCTTCAGTTGATGACCCAACATATTTGATAAATTTTATCAACAATATCTCAATAATCCTGTGGGAGGAGGAAGCAATGGATACCTTTTATTTGCAAAACAGCTGAGTCTTGTGAATTCTACAGAGGTTTAGTGGAGTTGTAGATCTAAGTTTGTAGTGACAGGTCAATCTCTTATAGTGAGATTGACTGTTTCTCTCTATATAGTATTGATGGTTAAGAGAGGAAAGACTCTTGTATTCATACTACTCATTCTCAGGGTCCAGACATACCTTTTAGGTGTTCTTGCTTTAGTTGTGGATTGGCTTAAGTGTTCCTAACCTTTTTCATGTCATTTCACATATTGAACGTGGTAGTGTAGCTTGGTGCTCACCGGAGTAAATACATCAGGCCATCACTTGCTTGGCAACACAAGTACCCAATATTAGGAAAACCCATACATAGCACTGTAGTGTGTCAAAGAATACTTTAGGAATAGTTGCATAAAAGAGACATGATTCTTAGGATGCAGATGAGTTAGCCCTGATAAAAGAAGGCAATAAAAGTGCAAGGAAACAGGCAGAAGAAATAGCCTGTTTACAAAAATGGTCACAATTCTAGTCAGATAGTTCTCCCACTTAATTCAGTACTCAATTGAAGATATGCTTGTTAATAAACATTTTAATATAGAATCAACAAATGAGCTTTGTAGAAGTCAGATATTTTGTATCTACTGAGAAAATACACTAAGGTTTCTAGTGCCTAGTGCTTAGTGAATAAATGGTGTCTGCTGGTGGTTTTCTTCTACTTTTGCTAAGAAAAAAGGACAAAGAAAAATCAAAATATAAAGATAACTGTTGTAAACTGACTCTACTCCATTCCCACTAACTTCTAATAATGGACCTATGGGCCAGAACTGGCTTATTTTCTAAATTTGAAGGTCATGGGTAAAGAGTTGCAACACCTTTGTGATTTAACAACTGTACTTTGAACTCTTTAAAGGAAAGCTGTAGAGAAACTTACTGTTGAATAGCCCAGCTAGCCAATTACTAAAAGACAACACTGGCTGCAATGAAAACTTCAGGGTGTCTGTAGGTAAAAGCACCCAAACTAGGGTATCTGAGACCAGCTGGGATTAGAAGATTAGGGTAGGGAATAATTATTCCCTTATTGGTAATGCTAATTTATGAAAGAAACAAATTTTGTATTTGAATTCTGACACTTTAAGTTTGATGTTTAGTTTTCAGAGCTTGTTTTGTTTTATGTTCAGTTTCCTTTAGAAAATTTTATAACAATAAGGACTTTTAGGTTCCTCAAAAAACTCCACATAGAGCTCCTCTATGCCCCAGAAATCCCACTTTTGGGCATTTACCAAATGATCACAAACAAGACCATACTAAAGCTACCAGCACAACTATATTTATTGCAGCATTATTTACCATAGCTAAGATATGAAACCAACCTAGATACCCCTCAGTAGATGAATGGATCAAGAAAATGTGGTATATATACACAATGGAATTCTATACATTGCCCCATTTGTTAGGAAATGGAAAGACTTGGAATAAATTATATTAAGTGAAGTAAGCCAGGCCCAAAGAAACATAGGTTCCATGGTTTCCCTTATTTACAATAACTAGTATATGTCTGAGTCAAGCAGAAAAGGTCATATAAATTGATGTTAAGGAATAAACTCCAAGATAAGTATTCAAATGTTTTTTTTTTCTTTCATGCAATTGTTTGTAACGTATTTATAAGATGTTTTCTTTGTTGCTTTGTATATTCCTCCCCCCATGGTATAACCCCTGCTTTCATTGTATTTGATGTTAGTATAATTTGTGGAGGGGAAAGGAAAAAACAAATCGTTTAAATAGGGATACAGGTGAACCCATTGCAACAATGAGATGTACAAGTCATTATGTCGAAAAACGAACTTTACAACTTTGGTGGGGGGGCACGAGGATCGGGTGGGGGGGTGATGGGAAAGGATGGGAAGGGGAAGCAAAGGAGGAGGCAACAATGCTTGATAAGAAATGTACTCGCTATCTTGCCTATGTAATTGTAACACCCCTGTATGGTATTTTCACAAAAAAAAAGAATGGTGATATTTTATTGTTGAGATCTCTCTGTCTCTGTCTCTCTCTCTCTCTCTCTCTCCCTCTCATCTCTATTCATCTAACTATCTGTCATCTCATCTACCTTCTATAACCTCTCTTTTGTCATACTAAGCTTGAGTTTAGGCCCTTGTACTTGTGGCAGGCACTCTGCCACTTGAGCCATACCTCCAACTCTTTCCATGCACTAGTTATTTTTCAGGTAGATTCTTGCTTTATGCCTAGGCCAACCTGAACTTTGATCCTCTTACTTGTCTTTCCCTGTATCACTGGGGATGACAGAATGGCACCACAATGTGTGCGCTTCTTTTTCCCCAGTTTAGATTCAAATTGTGATCTCCAGATCTATATCACTCCAGTAGCTTGGATTACCGTCTTAAACCCCTGTGTCCAACCAGTCCTTCTCGATCTTGTCATCTAATACCTTACCTGGCTTTGCAGATGAGTCTTGCGGTCTTTTTTTAAATCCCAAACCTCAGCTCAATGTGCTATGGAATGTCCAACCTAGGCTTCTTAAAGAAGGTACTTCAACAGTGTTGGTTATAGGACTACAGAAAATTGAATTTGAAAATTAAAAACAATTTTAGTGTCTCAACAGAGCAATGTTTTTGTCTTATTGGTGATAAATAGGGAGAAAATGTTTAAAAATTATAGAATTTCTAATTATTTAGATCAGTTTATGTCCTCATTTTACAGATGTAATGAAATGCCATCCTCTTTCTTCTCTTTTTGTGGAGCTGTGTTGTAAGCTCAAATCCTTCTGGATCCAGAGCCGGGGTCCAAACTGCTGTTATCTCCACTTCACCCAACCATGCTGATCTCCATGTTCTCCATGACTTGCCTTCTCTTGCTGGATCTTATATGAATTTATTTCCAAGAATAGGAGGTTGACTTCTTTGAGCCAAGTGAGAATAATAAAGTGTTGTCACAACAGGAATTGCCTGGTTGTCATAGAACACAACTTTTCATTTAAATGCTATTTCTTACTTTGTATACTCTGCTTGTTAGATACAGCATGACCAGGAATTCCTATCCTGATGCAATACTCAACGCTTGACCTGTAGGAAGCTACTGAATCTTTTCAGATACAATTTCTATATGTAAATCATATTGTATTTTTTGGGGTGAGGATTCAATGAGATAATTTTTAGTACAGTGTCAGACAGCAGTAAAAAGCCAGTGTGTGGTAAGCATAACAGTGGCTCTACTCTGTTCCTATAGAAATCTAGTCATAAAATCCTTTTTGAATTGTGTTCCTTCATTTTTTTCTTCTAAAAATAAAAGAAATCCTGTCAGATAGAGAACTGGGGACAATGTAATGTTTTAATGCGAAGACATAACATACTAGGCTTTGTCAATGAAAGATTGCTTTGAAAAAATTGGGCAAAGAAATTTTTCTTCTTGACAAGTCCCAAAACTAAAACAGTGTATTATTTGAGGTAGCTGGAACTCGTTTTGAAGGTTGAAATTCCATGAAGATGATGAAGACATCTATGTCTTTGGCGAGACCAAAGATTTGATGGTGCACCTAAAGATCAGTTTGATCAACTGGTTCAAGAAAATGAAGAAAAAACTCAAAATGAAATGGAAGTGTGAGGGCAAACTGAGGCACCTGGGACATCTCTACATCTTTCATCTATTGACTTGACCAGAGTGATAATCTGGTTAGTTTCACTTCAAGTCTCAGAGTTCTCATCTTCATTTCATTCAGCCAGTTGCTCTTACCTGGAACTGCTCAGAGAAGAAGGTTCTGGGAAATGTAGTCACCAGTATAAATTCACAGACCATAAGCTGTTACCACAATTTTCTTGTTATTTCTCATTGTAGAATGGACAGTAATGATCCTTCAAAAGGTATCCTCAAATCTGTGACTATCCTCTCTAATGGGACAGTATGATTCTGTAAGCTTGAGATATGATTAAAGTTAAGGACTTAGAGATAAGAAAATGATCCTGGAGGGGCCCAACTTAATCTTATTTTTCCATGAACTAGAAAATTTTTTACAGGCTGAAGACAGTCGGCTGAATGTTATAATTATGGGAAAGATAATGCAAAGTTGAAGAAAGTCAAACAAGGCCCAGAGACAAGAAATATGGTTGGCTTCTAGAAGCTGAGAAAAGCAAGGAAACACATTTTCAGAGCTTTTGGAAAGGAATGTAGCTCTTATTATGCCTTGATTTTAGCCTAAAGCTATCTTTGTCAGATTTTTTTTTCTGGTACTGGGGCTTGAATTTAGGGCCTAGCACTTGCTTGACTTTCTTGCTCTCAGCTGGCATTCTACCACTTGAGCCAGGCCTCCAGCCCAACATTTTGCTGATTAATTAGAGATGGAGTCTAGTAGACTTTTCTGCCCAAGCTGGGTTCAAACAGACATTCTCCAGGTATCTGCCCCTACAGTAGCTAGGATTACATTCACGATCCCCTGGCACCTAAATCTTTTTCAGATTTTTAACAAGAGGCTTATTCAAATTTGTGTTATTTTCAATGACATTTATGTTATTTTATGACACTGAGATATGATAATTTGTTATAGCAACAGTAGAGTGTGAATATACCAGATTTTTCTTTTGTGGACACAAATGTTCTTCCTTACTTGAACATGCATTTTAGTTTGACATGTACAAAGTTACATAGGTTATATATAGAAATGGAATTGGTCGTTCATAAGATACATTACCTTCACATTCTTTTAAAAGTGACACTACCGCACTACAAAAACAATGACACCAAAATTTGGTGATTTATAGCAGGTTGCTTGAGTTGTGGCTCTATCAGGAGATATGTGCCATTGTTACGTTAGTATTCTAATTCATTCATAGTCTCTATCCCTCCCCCATCTTTCTACTTATTAATATCCCCAATAGTTTTCAATATTGAAATGTTATAACTTTCCTTACAGAGGTTATGTGTATCTTTTATTATGTCATTTTATATTTATGCTGTTTTAATGATTTTTTTTATTAGAGTATATCTCCTGTTTGCTACTGGAATATAAAAACTATTGATTGTTTTATATTGATTTAAAATGAACCAAGAAACAATCTTACCAAACTCATATTTATTCAAATAGTTTGTTTAGAAGTTTCATCAGATATTGTCTTATCATCTGTGAATAATGACAATTATTATTATTTTTTCTGTCCTAACGTAGATCATTTTTTCTTCTTCTTTCCTTACTACTTATCTAGGTACATCATTACAATGCTTATTAGGAATAAATGTAGACTACTGTTGTCCATAACCTCAAAGGAGTTGTCTCTGTATTTTGCCACGAAGTAGGAGGTTTATTGTGAACTAGCTTATTTTCATAGATATCCTTTACCAGGTTAAGAAAGTTCTCCCATATTTTTAGTTTGCTGGGAGGATCCATTTTAAACATAGACTTTATCTTTACAACAGTTTTGTGCTCACAGCAAAACTGAGCAGGGAGTGCAGAGTGTTCTCCTCCCCCACATTCACAGTCTCCTTGTCCTACTCACACCAGGATGGTATCACAAAATGCCAGAAACTGGGTGCTTGAAACATGAGACAGTTTAATAACAGTTATTTCACACTGTTCTGAAGTCTACAAAGTCTAAGAGCAAGGAACTGGAAGATTTGGTTGCTGGTGATAAACCTTTTCCTGGGTTTTAGATGGCTACCTCTCCTCCTTCTTCTCCTGTCCACAGCTGGTGAAGAAAGAGCCAGAGAGAAAATGACAGATACATAGAGGCAGCGAGACAGAAAGAAAGGGTGGGGAGGGAGAGAGACAGAGAGAAACAGAGACAGAGACCCCTGATCTGTTCTTTTAATGGCATGAATTCCACCTTTATCTTTTTTGTTGTTGTTGTTGTTCATTGTGAGGGTTGAACTCTGGGCCTAGGCACATCCCTTAACTCTTCAGCTCAAGGCTAGCACTCTACCACTTGAACCACAGTGCCATTTCTAGCTTTTTCTGTTTATGTGGTGCTGAGGAATCAAACTCAGGGTCTCATGAATGCGAGGCAAGCACTCTACCACTGAGCCACCTTCCCAGCCCCTATAGTCTCTTTTCAACCAACTCACTTTCCAAAGGTACTGATACTAGCACTTTGGGGATTGAGGCTTGAGAGTTTAGTATATTGTCGGGAACATAATGTAGTCCACAGCATTTGTTTGCTATTAACATCCTGCAACAGAGTGGTGTGTTTGCACCACAGATTTTCAATAACTCATTCTTATGAAAGGTTTCAAAAATGTAGTTAATAAATGGTGAATTTCATTATACCTTTTCCTTACATCTATCAACACGACAGTATAGCTTTTCTCTGCCAATCTTCTGAGGTGACAGTAACATAAGCTTCTAATGTTAAATCTGCTGTGATATGTCCACTTGGTTCTGTTAGTGTTCCTTCATATGTTTTCTTTCTTTCCTTTTGTTTTTCTTTCTCTCCCTCCCTCCATCCCTCCTTTCCTTCCTTCCTTCCTTCCTTCCTTCCTTCCTTCCTTCCTTCCTTCCTTCCTTCCTTCCTTCCTTCCTTCCTTCCTTCCTTCTTTCTTTCCTTCCTTTCTTTTCTTTTTTGGTATTCTATTACGAAGGCTTGAACCTCAAGTCACAGATTTTTTTTTTGAGGGTGTCAGGGTGGTGTTACAGCTGACATTTTACCACTTGAACCACACTTCCATTTCTGGCTTTTTGCGGGTTAATTTGAAACAAGAATGTTTCTGCCTGGGTTGGCTTTGAATAAACGTTCTCACATCTCAGCCTTCAGAGAAGCTAGAGTTATAGGTATGAATCATAGGCACATAGCCTTTATATTATTTTAAATTTTAATTTTGACAAAATTTTGCTTTTTTATATACATACATATTGGATTAGAAAGAACCGAAATTTCCTTCCCACTATTCTACTTTGTAGGGTTCTTAAGAAGATTATATGTTAGCTTCACAGAGTAAAAACAGCGATGTTCCCTCATATTTTCTGTCTCTGGAGGAGATTTTGTAAGATAGAAATTACTTTTTCTTAAATGTTTGGTAGAACAAGTTTGGGAGAGTTTGCCTATAGAGTAATAGAAGTATGCCAGTTTTTTTTCTTTCTTTATGAAAAGGGTTTAGAAAATTTTATCTCTATAAAAATGTCTGTTTCATCTGAAATTTCAAAGTTGGTGCTTATTTTTTCCCTCTAATTAGAGTTTTAGCCATATCTCAAGGTTTTTGATCTGGTTTAAAATGCTCTATTTTCAATTGTTATTTCTTCTTGCTTCCACAAATTAATGATTTCTTAATGTTATACAGAAACAGGTATTTCTATATGTTATTGATTTTAGTTTCCTTGAAGTTAGAAAGCATGCTGTGTTTGATGTCAGTTCTTTGAAATTTATTAAGATTTGTTTTGTAGCATAGTATACAGGCAAAATTTATACAAGTTTTCCATATATATGTTCATATATATATATCAATAAGTACACATTGTCTATATCCATTTATCTAGCTCTCTATAGACAAATATGTATTGATACCCATTTCTTTCTCTGAAGCTGCTTGATATGAATGCAACTATTGGTTGGAGTTTTCCTGCAGTATGTATGTTTAATTCTACCAGATAAAGTTCCCTGCAGTGACATTTACTATGAGTTTATATTTATGAATATTACTTGATCTTACTGATGGTAATTATGAGTAACATTGAATGTTGGTGGCATTAAGACTTTTTGTAAAAAAAAAAAAACAAGCAGTCTGACAAGTTGAATTGAAACCCTTCTGTGTAACTACTTAAAGATAATTTAAGAAATTAAAAAAGAAATTTAGAACAATATAAGCATATTCAGAAAAAAGCACAGTCAAGGAAAGTTTGATATTTAGAGACACTTGGGTACCAGAAAATAGCTCTGTATAGCCAATAGCTCTGAATAAGACAGCAATATATAGTTGTTATGTTTACTTGGTGCTCTGTATACATTTATGAAATTGCATTGCTTATAAACTTACAAAAATTATGAGCCATGCCAAAAGGATAGCTTCTATCTATAAATACATTTGTTCTCTCTCTTTTTTTTCTTGCTGCCTGGGAGACTTTGCTAAGGGCTATAACTTTGGCAACTTCTGTGGATTTGGCTTTGGACAGAAAGTTGGAATTGAGTATGGTGAGTATGTTGGATTCTATATATGACTTAACAGACTCCTGCTTGATTTCTAAATATGAAATCAATACAGAAGATAAGTTGTGAGCATTTTCAGCAAAGAATTCAGTATAAGCAGCACAAAGAATCATGTGAGCAAATATATATTTAAAACCAAGACCTGGGAGACCTCAATTAACTTGGTACTGTGTTTATTCATGTAGTCAACAAGGAAGCAAGCTTTTGCTCTGGAATCAATGAACGAATGCTATGACAGGTGACAGACTCGGGAATTAGCCACCTAAACTTGAACTGATTTTTCACATGTAAATGGAAAGAAATGTTTATAATAATAATGAGCTTCATAGTAATTTACAATGGATATATTGAATTCTTAAAATTTTACAGGACATCTAGGGTCTATCAAAGGAGAAGGCTTAGGTATGTCAACATATATTATACCAGAAAAGTTAAGAATCCAATATCTACCACTATCTTATGAGACTAAGAAATCCTTTTGGTCATTATCCAGGTAAAGTCATGAATAACTTCCAGTCTTTGAAGGCAAAGAATGGTTCCATTTTGACTGACATTAGAGCCTAGATAATGCACTTAGGTCTCATGCATTTGGAGTTTATACTTAGATACTTTGTGTTTCTTTTATGGCAATGCTAGTCCCAAGAGAATGAATTAATTCTATATGATTTATAATAGAAGATCTTTGATATATTATGTAAGAATGGGCTACTGGAAATTGTATGTCCTTAAGTTTATTATTAGGTATTTGCAAGGGGAAAGAGAGTATCTTTGGAAATCTAGAGGTTACCTGTTCAATAATATTGCTGATTTTTCCAAGTGAAGAGAAATACAATCCACAAATCAGGACATGAATGTGCAATGTAGTGCTGAATATAGACCTAACACCATAAAATAAAAGTTATATCAACAGATCAGGAGATGACAATAAGGTTGGAGAACACAGGAAGCAGAGAAGCCTGATAGTCCAGTGATCTTACAATTAGTAGAAAATCATAGACAACCCCCCCTTTGTCTTTTTGATGAGTGCAATGTGGGTAGCAGAAGGGTTATTATAAGGCCTCTTGAATTGCTTCTGAAGCACAGGTGGAACTGGCCAGAGTGGGTACAGGGAAGCTTTTACTTAAGGGCTTACCCAGATCAACTAAGGCCATTGTAGCTTTGGTCTTATTCATGTGTTCCACATTTAACCTGTCTTTAGTTTTTGAATGGCTTGAAACTGCTTGTTTTCAAATAATGCATGATATTCAGGCTCAACTCCTACTGCATTTATGTGAACTGAATACTGAAACTAAAATCAAGTCAAAGTTTTCATCCAGGACAATTAGAATGAAAGATAAGAGCTTAGGAAGTCTCAAGGCCAAGGAGAAAGACCCCTGTTAGAAAAGCAAACCCAGGAGACAAATGTACTTGCACAGTGTACATGATGGGCCTGCACGTGACTTTCTAATTTTCAGAAGTCTGATGGGAAGTCCATGGCTCCCCATCAGAATCAGAAGAATGTTGGAAACATCAATGCCAAGCACCACACCAAGCCCAGGGTGATTAATTTAGAATCAATAGTTTTAAAATCCCTCCCCCTTCTCCCCAGTAATTGATTAGCATGCATAAGAAGTAACTCCTCTGTACAGATCTTTACAATACAATAAAATAACCAAATACCATCCCTTCAATGGCCACTGATTCTTGCTCTATATAAAAATGACTTCTTCAAAAACATTAATTGCTAATATAAATATTGAGTATTTATTTGCACATTTAAGTAAATTTAAAAATTCTAGTGACAAGTTAAACAGATATAGATATAGACCAGTGTTCCAACACTTGCTTGGTATGATGAGGTCTTGGTTAAATCAACAACATTAAAAGAATGAGGGGAGGAGTGAGTAGGAGAGGGTTGGAAGGGCCACCTTGATCATGCTATAAAGCATTCATACACTGCTTTGTTAATTGGTATCTCCTTTGTATAACTACTTAAAGATAATAAAAGATAAACAACAAACATAAAGGGAAATATGAATCTTACTATAAAAACATCTTCTACTCAATGAAGCAATAAAATAAAATTTCTACAGGCTTAAAGATTATTTAGATCATCCAACCCACCTTTCTTCTGTTTTCCTTTGTCCTGCTTTCTCTCCCTTTCTTTTTCTCTTTCTCCATGACTTATTTCTTTTTTAATCAGTTTTTTATTGTAAAAGTACTGTACAAAGGGATTACAGTTACATGACGAAGGTAATGAGTACATTTCCTATCAAGTATTGTTGCCTCCTCCTTTGTTTTTCCCCTACCATCCCTTCCCTCCCACTTCCACAACTATACCTCCATCTTCCTAAATTGTCAAGTTCGTTTTTCAACATAGTGTCTTGTATATCTTATTGTTGCAATGGGTCAACCTGCATCCCAAGTGGTTTTTTTTCTTTCTTGCTATTGTTTCTAATGTATTTATAATGTACCATGTGATTTTTTTTGTTGCTTTGTATGTTCCTCCCCCACGGTATAACCCCTGTTTTCACTGTTTTTGATGTGGGTCTAATTTGGGGTGGGGAAGGGAACAAACAAAATGTTTCTATGACTTATTTCTTTGAGTTAGGCTTACGTCTGAGTTCTGGCATATAGGATGTGGGTAGAGTTTAATGCGTTGCTATGATGGTACTCTATAGGTCACCGTAGGCTATACAACCCAATGATTTAATCAAACACTAATCTAGTTATTTCTGTGAAAGTATTTTGAAGACATGTCTAACATCTATAATCATTTGATTGTAAGTAAAGGAGATTAGCCTTTGTAAAATGGACAGACCTAATTCAATCAGTAGGAGGTCCTAAGAGCAAAAATTCAATTTTCTCAAAGAAATACTGTCTCAAAATTTCAGTATTAACTCATGCCTAAGTTATGCCAGGCTGCTTTATATATTTCAAAAACTTGTCAGTCTCTAAAATTGTATAAGCCAATTCCAACAAATGTCATTATTTCCTTAAAATTATTTTCTGTATTTTATTTAAAGAACTGATCTACACAGCAATGATATTTTGCATTTGAAGATTTAGATACATTTTTCAATGCTTCAACATAGAGTTGATCTGCTTATATATATTATGTATATCTGGATTTATATGTATATATTCATATATTTGTGTGTGTGTGTGTGTGTGTGTGTGTGTGTGTGTGTGTGTGTGTGTTGGTCCTGGAGGCTTGAAGTAAGAAACTGAGCTTCCTTTTCTAAATGTCAGTGCTATACCTCTTTATCCACAGATGTTTTTTGTTTTTGTTTTTTGTGGAAATCTATGAAATATTTATTTATTTTAATTTTTATTGTCAAGGTGATGTACAGAGGGATTATAGTTACATAAGTAAAAAGTGATTACATTTCTTGTCTAACATGTTACCCCTTCCCTCATTTTTCTCCCTCTTTCCCTCCTGCATACCCCTACCAAGTTGCATAGATCATTTCCAACGTATTATATTGTGAGTATTGCTGTTATATAGGTTCCCCGCTTTGTCCTTTGTCTCACCAATTTTTTGTTCCCTTTCCCTTCCTTGGTTCAGATAAATATATATAAAATACTCAAGGTACCAAAATTGAATACAGTGACAATAGGGGATAAATCATATGGGGGAAAACACACAAAAAAAGAAATCACATGGTACATTATGAATAACAATAACAAAAAACCTCTGTTTTTTAAAAAAAAGTTAGTATTTCTTTTTTAATATTTTTTATGTAAAGATACTGCACAGAGGGGTTAGAGTTACATGAGTAACATAATGAATACATTTTCTATGGAGAATTGTTACCCCCTCCTTTGTTTTTCCCCTACCTGTGTCCATGTCTTGGAGTTCATTTCACTTATCATCATCCTATATGATCATATATACATAGCTACTGAGCTATTCTGCACTGCTAAGAGTATCATAGATGTATACTAATTATTACAAATAAGGGAGACAGGGGATCTCTGTTTCTTTTGGGCTGGCATACTTCATTTAATATGATTTTTTTCCAAGCCTTCCATTTCCTTACAAATGGGCATAGAATTCCATTTTGTGTGTGTGTGTGTGTGTATCACATTTTTTTGATCCATTCATCTACTAAGAGGTACCTGGGTTGGTTCCATATCTTCGCTATGGTAAATAATGCTGCGATAAATATAGTTGTGCTGGTAGCTTTAGTGTGACCTTGTTTGTGGTCATTTGGGTAAATGCCCAGAAGTGGACTTTCCAGAGTGCTTGAACAAGTTTACATCCCCACCAACAATTCAGTAGGGTTCGGTTTTGGCCACATCCCCTCCAGCATCTGTTGTTATTAGAGTTCTTGATTATAACCATTTTAACTGGGGTGAGGTGGAATCTCAGTGTTGTTTTGATTTACATTTATTTCATGGCCAGAGAAGTTGAGCATTTCTTCATATGTCTATTGGCCAGTCTTATTTCTTTTTCAGAGAAGTCTTTCTTTAAGTCTTTAGCCCACTTATTAATTGGGAAGTTGTTTCTTTGAGGATTTGCTTTTGGGGGATTTAATTTTTTGAGTTCTAAGTATATTTTATATATGAGGCCCTTGTTTGTTGTATGGCTAGTGAAGATCTTCTCCCTATCTGTGGCCTTTCTATTGATCTTGATGGCTATTGTCCTTTGCCATTCAGTTTAATACAATCCCATTTGTCCAACCTTTCTTTGATTTGTTGTGTTTCTGGATCTCTATTAAGAAAATTTCAGCCTGTGCCAAGGAGCCCTAGGCTTTCTACTATTGCCTCCTGTAATATTTTCAGGGTGTCTGCTTTGAGTTTGCCATCTTTGATCCATTTGGAGTTGATTCTGGTGCAAGGTGATATATAAGGATCTAGCTTTACAGGTGATTAACCAATTTTGCCAGCACCATTTACTGAAAAGTCTGTCTTTCTCCCATCTTATATTTTGGCTCCCTTATAGAAGATTAGGTAACCATAGATCTGTGGTTCATTTCTGGGTCTTCAATTCTATTTCATTGGTTCTCAGGTGTGTTTTTGTGCCAGTACCAAGCTGTTTTGATTTAACAGATTTTAAATTTTGGTACTGATATTCCTCCAACACAGTTCTTTCTGATACAGATTGTTTTTGCTATTCAGGGTCTTTTACTGTTCTATGTGAATTTTTGGATTGCTTCCTCTATTTCATTAAAGTATGAAGTTGGGATATTGATGGATATTGCATTGAATTTGTAGATAGCATTTGGCAATATTGCCATTTGCATGATGTTAATCCTCACAATCCAAGGGCATGGGAGGTTTTTCCACTTCCTTAGCTCTGCTTTAATTTTCTTTTTCAGGTTTTTAAAGTTTTTATCATAGAGGTCTTCCACTTCTTTGGTTAAAATAATTCCTAAGTATTTTATTTTTTTTGTGGGGCTATTACTGAAAGAGTTGCTTTCCTGATTTCAGCTGTGCTCTTCTCATTATTGTCATACTGAAAAGCCATTGATTTTTGAGGGCTAATTTTATACCCTGCTACTTTGCCAAAGTTTCAGATCAGCTTGATTAACTTGGTAGTGGAGTACATGGGGTTCTTTTTTTTTTTTTTGGTCTGAACTCTGGGCTTTCTTCAGCTGAAGGCGAGCACTCTACCATTTGAGCCACAGTGCCCACTTTCAGTTTTCTAGTGGTTTATTGGAGATAAGAGTCTCACGGACTTTCCTGCCCTGGCTGGCTTTGAACCATGATCCTCAGATCTCAGCCTCCTGAGTAGCTAGAATTACAGGCATGAGCCATGGGCGCCTGGCCCATGGGGTTCTTTAAATACAAGATTATGTCATTTGCAAAGAGAGAGAGTTTTACTTCACCTTTCCCTATTTGGATCCTCTTTATGTTTGCATCTTGCCTTATTGCTCTGGCCAGGCATTCTAACACTATATTGAAGAGGAGTGGAGAGAGGGGACATCATCCTTCTCTCATTTCTGAGTTTAGAGGAAATGGCTTAAGCTTTTCGCCATTAAGTATAATGCTGGCTGTAGGTTTGTCATCACAGCCTTTATTATATTGAGGAATGTTCCATTGATTCCTAGTTTCTCGAGAGCTTTCATCATAAAGGGGTGCAGGATCTTGTTGAATGCTTTTTCTGCATCTATTGAGATGATCATGTGATTCTTTTCCTTGCTCCTGTTGATGTGATGAATTACATTAAGTGACTTGCATATATTAATCCAACTTTGCATCCCTAAAATGAATCCTGTTTAATCATAGTGTATGATTTTTTTTTTGTTGTTGGTCATGGGGCTGGAACTCTGGGCCTGGACGCTGTTCCTGTGCTCTTCAGATTAAGGTGAGAGCTCTACTGCTTGAGCCACAATGCCACCTCTGGTTTTCAAGTGGTTTATTGGAGATAGAGTCTCACTGACAATTTTTGCCCTGGCTGGTTTTTTTGAACTCTGGGCCTGGGCACTGTCCCTCAGCTCTTCAGCTCAAGGCGAGGGCTCTACCACTTGAGCTACAGCGTCACTTCCGGTTTTCTAGTGGTTTTATTGGAGATAGGAGTCTCATGGTCTTTCCTGCCTGGGCTGGCTTTGAACCACGATCCTCAGATATCAGCCTCCTGAGTAGCTAGGATTACAGGCATGAGCCACCAGCTCCAGGGTGTTTGATGTTTTTGATGAATAGTTGAAGTCAACTAGGCAGAATTTTGTTGAGAAGTTTTGCATTGATGTTCATCAAAGAAATGGGTCTATAGTTCTCTTTCTTTGATGAGTCCCTGCCTGGTTTTGGGATGAGGGTTATACTGGTTTCAAAAAATGAGCTTGGTAGTGAATTTTCACTTTAAATTTCATTGAAGAGTTTGAGGAGTATTGGTGTGAGTTCTGCTTACAGTTCTTGTAAAGGTTATGCACATCAGGGTTAGAGTTACATAAGTCAGGTAATGAGTACATTTGTTTTGGAACAGTGTCACCATTTCCCTTGATTTCCCAGTTTTTCCCTTCTGTCCCCATCCACAAGTTATAGTGCATTTTCAAAATAGTGTCTAGTGAATGCTGTTTGTTCACCCTTTGTCCCACCATTTATGTGCTGCCTCCTACCTTCCCCCAAACAAAACAAAATGTACAGACAACAAAAAGAGCAACAAAGGAAAAAAAAGAACAAACCTCTTGTTTCCATTGTTTACTTTGATAAATATTGTGACTCTCTTCTAAGAATATCTACCTTTGGTTCCACTTTATAATTTACCATGTTCCAAAGTATTTTTTGTCTTTTGCTACCCAATGTGTTTACTTGTAGATTTATAGGCACATTCTAATTTTTTTTTTTTGGGTCCGGTCGTGGGGCCTGAACTCTGGGCCTGGGCGCTGTCCTTCAGCTCTTCAGCTCAAGGCTAGTGCCCTACCACTTGAGCCACAGTGTCACTTTCGGCTTTTTTCTTTTTGCTTATGTGGTGCTGAGGAATCGAACCCAGGGCCTTGAGCATGCAAGGCAAGCGCTCTACCACTGAGCCACCTTCCCAGCCCGGCACATTCTAATTATTACAAATGAGAGAAACAATGAAACTTATGTTCCTTTGGTCTGGTTTACTTTGCTTAATATAATTTTTCCCATCTTTCCATTTCCTTTCAAATAGTATGATATCATTCATTTTGATGGAGGAGTAGACTTTGTTTGTGTGTGTGCATCTATCTATCTATCTATCTATCTATCTATCTATCTATCTATCTATCTATCTACCTATCTATCTATCACATTTTCTTAATCCATTTGTCCACTGAGGGGCATGTGGGTTGATTCCATACTTTGGCTATGGTAAGCAATGTTGCAATAAACATGGTTATGCTGGTAGATTTACTGGGGCCTTGTTTGTGTTCTATTGGATAAATGCCCATGAGTGGAATTGCTGGGTCATAGGGAAGCTCTATGTTTAATCTTTTGAGGAACTAACATATTGCTTTCTAGAGTGATTGAACAAATTTACATTCCCACTAACAGTGTAGTAGAGTTCCATTTTAGGCACATTCCCACCAGCATCTCTTAATGTTAGTTTTCTTGATAATGGCATTCTAACTGAGTTGATGTAGAACCTTAATACTGTATTTTTGTACGTTTTTGTTGTAAAAACGCTGTACAGAGGGGTTACAGTTATATGAGCAAGGTAATGAGTACATTTCCTATCGAGCATTGTCTCCTCCTTTGTTTTCCCCCTACCATCCCTTTCCCTCCGACTTCCACATCTACAACCTCCCCCATAGTTGTCAAATTTGTTTTCAACATAGTGTTTTGTACATCTCATTGTTACAATGGGTCAACCTGTATCCTTATTTAAGCATTTTGTTTTGTACCTTCCCCTCCGTGAATTAAAGAAGTGTATATACAGATGCAGTGCACCAACATCAAATACAGTGAAAACAGGGGTTATTTTGATTTGCATTTCCTTTAGGGCCAGAGATGTTGAATATTTCTTTATATGTCTAATGGTTATTTTTAATTCTTCTTCCGAGAAGTTTTTCTTTATGCCTTTAGCTTTTTTTTTTTTAATTAATTTGGTTGTTTCTTGAAGGTTTATTTTTAAGAGGTTTTTGAGATCTAAGTATATTTTAGTTATGAGGCTCTTGTCTGATGCAAAGGTAGTAAAAATCTCCCATTCGGAGGGCTATGTCTATTGCTAGCTATGTCCTTTGCCATGCAGAAGCTCTTCAGTTTAATGCAATCCCATTTACCCAGCCTTTCTTTGATTTGTTGTGACTCTGTATCTTAGGAAATTTCAACCAGTGCCTAGGAGCCCTAGTGATTCCCCTACCCTTTCCTGTAATATTTTCATGGTATGTGGACTTATATTAAGATTGTTGAGCCATTTGGCATTGATTCTGGTGCAGGGTGGTATATAAGGATTTATTTTCAATTTTCTGCATGTGTACAGCCAATTCTATCAGTATCATTTGCTGAAGAGGCTATTTCAACCTGTTTTTTCACCTCCCTTATCAAATAGTAGGTGACTATAGGTCTGTGGGTTCATTTCTGGGTCTTCTGTTCTGTTGGTCCTCAAGACCATTCTTGTGCCAGTACCAAGCTGTTTTCATTACTATAGCTTTGTAAAAGAGTTTTAAGTTTGCTTTTGATATTTCTCCAACAGTGTTCTTCCTGCTAAGGATTGTTTTTTGCTTTATAGGGTCTTTTATTATTCCATATGAATGTTTGAATTGTTTTATCTCTTTTAAGAATGTGGTTGGGATTTTGATGGGTATTATATTTAATTTGTAACTTGCTTTGGGCATTATTGCCATTTTCACTATGCTAATTCTTCCAATCCAGGAGCATGGAAGGATTCGCCATTTCCTTAAATCTACTTCAATTTTTTTTTCAGATTTTTAATGTTTTCATCATAGAGCCCTTCATATCTTTGTTTAGGTTAATTCCTAGGGTTTCTTTTTTTTATTTTTTTGCTGCTATTAGAAATGGAGTTGCTTTCTTGATTTCAGTCTCAGTCTTCTCATTGATTTTTGTGGGTTTATTTTATACCCTGCTACTTTGCCAAAGTTTTAGGTCAGCTCAAATAACCTGAGTAATCTAAAGAGTTCTTTAAATACAGGATCATGTCATCTGCACAGTGGGATAGCTTTACTTCTTTCCCTTGTTTGATCCCCTTTATGTTTTTCTCTTGCTTTAATGCTCTTGCTAGGAATATTTTTGGTATTTTTGGTTAGTTGTTGAATTTGGTTGGCCTGAATTTTATTGAGAAGTTTTGCATCAATTTCTATCAGAGATGGATCTATAATTCTCTTTCTTATCAGGTTTTGGAATTAGTGTTATGCTAGTGTTATAGAAAGAGTCTTGTAGTGATCTTTCCCTTTCTATTTCATTGAAGAATTTGAAGAATATTGGAGTAAGTTCTCCTTTGAAGACATTGTAGAGATTGGCTTTGAATCCCGGCGGTTCTGGGATTCTCTTGGATGGAAGGTCTTTTATTACCATTTCATTTCATTACTTGCTATGGTTCTATTTAGCTGGTTTAAATCTTCTTGGTTCAGTTTGGTTATATCAATCTCCTTCAGGCATGTTTCCATTTCTTCCAATTCTTCAATATGCTGGCATAAAGATTTGTATAGTACTCTCTTTAATACTATGTATCTTGTTTCTGTTGTGACATTCACATTATCATCTTTAATTTTATTTGTTTGGTGTGTTCCCTTCTTTTTGAGTCAGATTTGCTAATTTTTTTATTTTTATAATTCTGTTATTTTTTTCAAAGAACCAACTCTTGTCTTTTGGATTGTATTTTTTTGTCTCAGCTTGTTTATTTCTGATTTGATTTTTATTATTTATTTCTGTCTACTGGTTAGAGATTTTTTGTTTTTGTTTTAGGTATTTAACTGGAGATAAGACTCCACATAGAGCTCCTCTATGACCCAGAAATCCCACTTTTGGGCATTTACCCAAATGTTTACAAACAAGACCACACTAAAGCCACCAGCACAACTATGTTTATTGCAGCATTATTTACTATAGCTAAGATATGGAACCAACCCAGATGCCCCTCAGTAGATGAATGGATCAAGAAAATGTGGTATATATACACAATGGAATTCTATGCCTCCATCAGAAAGAATGACATTGCTCCATTTGTTATGAAATGGAAAGACTTGGAAAAAATTATATTAAGTGAAGTAAGCCAGGCCCAAAGAAACATAGGTCCCATGGTTTCCCTTATTTGCAATATCTAGTATATGTCTGAGTCAAGCAGAAAAGTTCAGATAAGGTGATGTTAGGAAAATGAACCCTAAGATATGTATTCAAACGTCTTTTTTCTTTCATGCATTTGTTTCTAACGCATTTATAAGATTATTTCTTTGTTGCTTTGTATGTCCCTCCCCCCCAGTATAACCCCTGCTTTCACTGTATTTGATGTTGGTATAATTTGTGGAGGGGAAGGGGAAAAACAAGTCGTTTAAATAGGGATACAGATGGACCTGTTGCAACAATGAGAAGTTCAAGTTGTCATGTCGAAAATGAACTTTACAACTTTGGTGTGGGGGGGGAGGATTGGGAAGAGGCAGGGAGAGGCTGGGAAGGGGTGGTAAGGGGAAACAAAGGAGGAGGCTACAATGCTTGATAAGAAATGTACTCATTATCTTGCCCATGTAATTGTAACCCTTCTGTACAGTATTTTCACAATAAAAAATAAATAAAAATTTTAAAAAAGGGTTTGGTATTTAACTGGAGACAAGTTGTTTGGGTTGGATTTGAAAGATCAAATTCAGCCTTCTGAGTAGTTGGATTATAGGCATGACCACTTGTGCCAGTTTATAGATTCACACTTTCTTTTTTTGTTCTTGCTGGTTGTGAGGTTTGAACTCTTGGCTTGGGCGCTGTCCCTCAGCTCTCCAACTCAAGGGGAGTGCTCTACCACTTGAACCACAGCACCAGTTTTGGTTTTCAAATGGTTTATTGGAGATAAGAGTCTCATGGTCTTTTCTGCCCAGGCTGGCTTTGAACTGTGATCTCAGATCTCGGTCTCCTGAGTAGCTAGGATTACAGGCATGAGCCACCAGCGCTGGCTTAGATTCACACATATTTTTAAGGAATAAAAATTTTCTTGAGAGGAGGGGGGAGGATTGGGTGGTGGGGAGGTAAGGGGGAGGTAGGGAAGGGATGTGAAGGGTAAACAAAGGAGGAGGCTGCAATGCTTGATAAGAAATGTATGCATTATCCTGCCCATGTAATTGTAACCCCTCTGTACAGTATGTTCACAAAAAAATAAAATTAAATTAAAAAAAATTCTTGAGATTTGTTTGGATAGCAAGAATAGATATTTATTAAGCATGTTGGCAAAACTAATAACAAAGAAAGTAAATCCATCATTCCCTTTTCAAAGAAATTTAAAGCACCATGTATACTTGGGAAGAAATCTGTACCTATTACATGTACATGTATACATTATTTTATAATGTTATAATTGACATAACATAAGGCTACAATTGCTATAAACATACATATGTGCATATATTACATAACACATTATAAATGTTATATAAAATGTTAAGTAACACATCATAAATAATATAGTCATAACCTAACATCAAATAGTTTAAAATCACCTTATTAATTTCAGACCTATGAGAGGTCAAATCATGCACTATTTATTTAGTGAACACACTACTGTGTTTGTGCCATGATTTTTCATTATTGTTATTTTACTTTTTATTCAATTGTGTTGTTTATGAAGATGGAGTTTGTTGATTTTTAATGCTTTTTGGTTGTATGCACAAACTAAAATATAATCATTTTTTAATGATGAAGTTTGTCTACTTTTATTTTTATTATAAACCATGTATAAAATTCTTAAGTGTTTCTTCCTAGTTTTTAGTAAGGACATTTTCTAAGTTACATATTTAAGGGAATGTTTTGTTGGGTTATAGTATATATAAATATTCATATATATGTATGTAAAAGCTTCTGTTGATTTTAATCTTTACAAATGCTTCGATTTGTCACCTGTTTTAAGTTATCATCAATTTGTTGGCACAGAATATTATGTTAATTTGTTAAGATTTTTATTTCTGGATTACGCAATGTGTTGAACAACTTTATATATATTTATTTTAAAAATACTGTACAGAGGGGTTACAGTTACATGAGCAGGGTTATGAGTACATTTCTTATCCAGCATTGTTACCTCCTCCTTTGTTTTTCCTCAAACATCCCTTCCCTTCCCACCTCTCCAACTTTCCCCCACCCCACGACATCATAAAGTTTATTTTCAACATAGTATCCTTTACATCTCATCATCGCAATGGGTCAAACTGCATCTCCTTTTAAGCATTCTGCTATATCCCTTTTCCTCCCCAAAATTACAAAAATGTACATACAAGATGCAGAACTCCCCCCACAGTATAACTTCTGTTTTTACTGTATTTGAACAATTTTTAATGCCCTCATCATTTATGTATGATTTATCTCCCTATTATCTATCAAAAGCTTCTAATCACTTTCCCTTTTATTAAATTGACTTTTATTCAGTTTCCTCATAGCTAGTACCAAGATTTAGGGTTATTAAGTCATTCCTTTACTATGTATTTTGGTGATATTATTTTTTAATTCTAATTCATAAAATAATTTTTCTTAAAATTATTTGCATAGCTTTGATCTTGCTTGGTTTTGCTTTAAAACTAGAGAAAATGTCCTTTTCTTTCAAACCTTTAAACTGTCTTTAATATTTAAATATTCAATTTCTCTAGAATTATTTTTTTCAATATGGTATGAAAGTCCTACTTCACTCTCCTTTTCCACTGCTTTGTGTTAGGGTTTTAATTGTGCCCCTCTCTTCCTTTCCAAATTCATATCAAAAGCCTTAACACCCTTCCCCCCCAGTACATGGAATATAATCTTTGGCTGTGGATCATTGCAAATGTAATTAAGGTAAGCTTCTAATGGCATATTAAGGGACTCCCATGGAATATGATATATCATTTGATTGAAGAGAAATGTGAATATGGACAAACATACTAGCAAAACACCAAAAGGCAATGAAGGTAAAGATTAGGGTGATGATTTCATGAGCCAAAGCTCACAAAAGATAGCAAAACATCAGAAATAAGGGAAATAAATGGGAAAGATACTGTTTTACAACCCTGAGATGAAACTCATTATTTGTGGCCTTTAAACCTCTAAAACTGTGAACTTATGTTTTTAACCTCCCAGTTGCTGGTAATTTGTTACCTCAGCCCTAGAAAATTAATAGAATCTTTAACCCCATTCTCTCATAGCAAAGTTTGTGTAGGTGTGGAAATGAATTTTGTTCTTCTATGTGTATCTACTTATATTCCAATAGTCAAAGCAAATCTTATGATGAATCCTGAAATCAGTGGAAAAGTAAATTACATTGTGCCCATGAAGGAAGAGTATAAGGAATAAATATTTGGTTAAAAAAAATCAGTGCTCAAGCCCAGAGTTCAAGCCCCATGACCAACGAAAAAAGAATCAGATTTTTTTTTCATTTTTAGAATTGATTTTTGTTTAATATATACTGTATGTAGGGGGCATACTGATTCCTTGATTATTTTATTAATAAAATCAGATCATTATAATCGTATGCTCATCAAGTTTTGAACCTATAAAATTATTTGACAAAGGAACAGGTGATGTTAACCTGATCTGAAATACAGTGAGGAATGTTTAGAATCTTTCCCAAGGTCAAATAATATGCGAACTGTCAAGGTAAGTTTGAAGAAACAAATACTCTCATCCTTGCCCAGTGTTCTGTTTGACTCCTTAGAATAAATCAATAGAGTGGGCAAATGAATGATGCTTCCTGATTAATCTTGACTCTTGAATCCACAGTTGCCTCAAAATGTTAATTTTACCACTATCTCTAACTTAAAAGCATAGACCTGTGTTCAGATTAAAATGGCTACCAGAATATTGACATGATTTTCCTTTATTTCCCTCTGTGGACATTTATCCTTAAATACTCTAACTTTTCTGGTCATCTATACATTACTACGTTCTTTGACATGCTTATAACCTTGACATATAGGGAATTATTTTGCTGTATTAAATGGAATTTTAGTCATGGTAAGTAAAGTGTGTGTGATTTCATAATTTTTGTCTATATTACCAGATCATTCTCCATAGCAGTGTTAGCAATTGCATGTCTAAAAGCAATGAACAAAGAATAACTATTTCCCCATAGATTCCTCCAAAACAAATAAAGCTTTGGAAATTTTATCAGTCACTTAATTGAATAATAGGACCTCAGAGCAAGTTTTGTTTTTCTCTTTACCAGGATTCCTGCTTTATCCTTGGCCTCTGCCCCAGTCTTTCATCTTTTTAGATATTTTCATTATTAAAAGAATCATTTTCTAAAGTTTACATAAGGTTTGTTTCTACCATGTTACTAGACATAGAAGCTCAGTTCCTTTTAAAAAGCCACAGTATGAATAAACTTTGTGGCAAGGCACAAGAATTGATTCCTTAATTGTGACAAATGTTATATAGTAGTTTCAGATGTTAACAACAGGGAAAACAGCAAGGGACATATAAGAATTATGATTAACCTAGGCAACAATTTGTTTTATAATCTAAGTCTATTCTAAAATTAGAAGTCTATAAAAATGTTAAAGTTAGAATGCAAAGATAACTTTAGAAAAACAATGGCATTTTAATAAATTATAAACCTAATTACCAACCAGACCATAATTCCTGGGAGAACAGATGTTATCTCCTCCTATTTAAAAAATTAGGCAACTGTTTTATCAGACGTTCATCCAGTGAGAATGCTACCAGAAGAAAGCACAGAAAATGATATTAAGACATATGTGAGATAAGTTTTTCCTGTGATTTTCTTTCCTTTGTAAGTATTTTAGACATAATTTTCAACTTTTCCTTCTTTAGACAAGGCCCTTAGATAATGGTCTCCTTCAGCAATGTTTCCATAGCAGACCATCTGTCTTCTGTTCTCAAATTTCTTTTCAAACAGAGTGGTTAAAATAAATTGAACTTCCTGTTAAAACATTATAGTTCTCCTAATTCTTCTTCTTTAAGCTTATTCCCAAGCCATCATTTTTTAAGTTTGGTTTGTTTCCATTACTTTTTCTTTAAAAATTCTTGAAGACAATTACATTTATTCCAACTAACTCCTGGGTATAGGACAGAAAATATTCATTTGAGGATTTTAAAGCATTTTATTAAATTGTCCTGTATATATGTATAAAAAGAGTAGATAAGAGGACTAAGTTCCTGACATGTTTGACAACAATTGGCTGTACTACTAGTTAAATATAAATGTATAAATTAATACTTTTATCTCTTGGTTTTAATATTAATTTTTTGACTTGGAAGCCAAAAGTATTTTCATATGTTTATCATTTTTATTTCATCCTTGTGAATTGCCTGCTTCTGTTCCTAGCCCAGACATTTTGATATGTTTTTAACAATGAATCTCTGTACACTTGATTAATTTAAGAATAAATTCTTTTCTTAGTGATGAGAAAAATATTTTTTTTTTTTACTCTCAAGACCTAGATGGCTGTTAATTCACCCAGAGAACCATCTGAGGCCCTGAAATATCACCAACCAGTATATTTCTTCTTTAAAACATGCTGTTTTTGACATTTGAAATCAGAAAAAATGACTGATTCTTACCTTTCTATTGGGCTCTCCACTTAAAATCTCCAAACCTTAGATCTTGCCCCTTCTGCTTCCCATCAATTGTAGAAGAATCTTGTTCTCTCCATGAGCCATTTGTCAATTGTGTTGCCCTCAAAGTTAGTGTACTCCACCACTGGAAATAATTATGAACATTTCATCATACTCTTCATTGTACCTGATCTAAACTTCATTTTTGTTAAATGTTTATATAAGAAGCTTAGGATATTTTCAGTTCTCACTCTAAAGTGTTTCTTTCAAAAGTTTCTGAGAGCATAAATTATGTTAATTCAAGCCGTTTTTACTTTAAAAGGATATGTGTTACAGTATGAATTTTAGTTCTTTAACAGGAAAATTGAGCTAGAATGTGGAGTATTGCTGATTTGTCTTTTATTCTCAATAAAAATAAAATTTTTACTCAGATAACTGTCCACAGCCTTTTTGATCTCTCTAATGTTACATTTATTCACTTGTTTCTTGTCTCTCATATGTATTTTGCAATTTTAACAAAATTCCCCTTGATATGTTTCTTCACAGTTTTAAATACTTGATGATTAAGACATCATTCATCAAATCTCACAAGATTTTTAGACACTGTCTTGAAGCAGAATGATATTTTAAATATGTTTTAGAAGAGTTATTCATAAAATAAAAAACAAGTGTCATATAAGGCATGGTAGATATTCTTTACGAAGAATAGATTTAGCCTTAGAATCAACACTATCATCATTTTCATATATTTGCTAAATAGTGACAATTCTCAACTCCAAAGAGATCATATAAATGTAACATATCAGATCAAATTTTCTATTAGAAGACTGAGTTTTATGCTGAATCTCAACAAGAACACCAAATTAGCAGGTTTTTTGTCATGCTTATCTTCCTGTCTTCCTCTCCTTTTTCCACAAAGGTTTAATCAATCTCTGTACTTTTAATTCCAAGCATTAACCACAAGGATTTCCCAAGAGTGAGCATTTGTTCTCATATGATGGGCAAGTTACATATATTTTTCACTTGTCCCCATCTGTCTTCTCCTGATGTAGTTAATTTGCCTGAACTTAATCTTAGTACAAGAAAAGACAATTATCATTCCTTCCTTAGTTGTGACTGACGATTTTATTGGCTTAGTTCCTTCAAGAACTTCAATTTAGAATCTAAAAGGGTTGAATTTTTAGGACTTTTATAATCGATCTAGATCTTTATGATTTTCTCCTATACACAAAACAACTATTTTTCTTGAGTTGTTATTTGAAGTCTTCCCTTGTCTTTCAGACTTCCAGGCATACATTAACAATTTCACATCTTTTACAAAGGAATTTTTCTCCTCTGCTTTTATTAGAAAGTTATATTGGGGGTATCTTTAATATAATTTAATATCTTAATACATTTAGGTCTTTAAAGCCTAGGAAAGCCTATCACCAACTATTGATAGAAATAATATTTAAGAAGGATGCAATTGTTAACTATGATTAACTTTATTTTCTTCTCCCTTATTTGCATCTATTTCACATTATATTCTTTAAGCTACTATAAATACAAACAAGTAACAGATCAGGTGAAATGAAAGAGGTTGGATAAAGGAACCAAGTCTTCAGATAGCAATAACATAACCAATCAAATAAAACTCATTTGAATCATAACTACTTGAGAGACTCTTTGGAAGCCATAGCAAAATGAATAGAAGCAAATGCCTGTCATTCCAAGCTATGTGGGAGGCTGAGACTGGGAGAAGCATAGTTGCAGGCCAGCCTTGGCAGAAATGAGACTTCATCTCCATGGACGGAAACTAGATATAGTGGTGCATGCCTGTCATTCCAGCAATGACAAGAAGCCTAAAACATAAATGGGTTGAGGTTCAGGTGCATAATCAGGGCAGGAAATGGGACCCTATCCTAGAAGTAATCAGTATAAAACAGAGGGAGGGGTGTGACTCAGCCCACCAGATGTGAGACTGTGAGTTCAGTACCCCCACAAAGGCCATTTGAGACTTGCCAAATGCTTTATGTTTTAAAATAAGGCCAGATGGTATCTTCTTATGGAATCTTTTTCTTGTGGTCCTCCGCTTATGCAAAAGACTTTTATACAACTCTGCATATGTTTTATCACAAACATTCTAGTGCAATTACTCGTTTCTATTTCCTTGATGATCTTTATTGAGTGGATCATATATTATTGTATCTCAGCTTCTAATAGAGCTCTGTTATGTAGGAACTCTAAAGCAAGTGTTTTAAAACTAAAAGTAATGGCATTTGAGGACTTTCCTCTGTTGATGTCTTGAGTATTACCCATTTACAGTTATTTTTTAAAGCAGAAATCTATTTGTTGTGTGCTTTTTCTCACACATTACATGAACATAAATCAGTTATATAATATGGGGTTTCATTGTGATATTCTTATGCATGCATATAATTTACTTAAAAATTATTGTAATGGTGATGTAGAGAGGGATTACAGTTACATAAGTACGGTAATTATATTTTTCTAACAGTGTTAGCTCCTCCCTCATTTTCTCTCACTTCTCCTCCCACTTTCTTCCTCTCCCCCCCAAGTTGTAAAGTTCATTTCCAACCTAGTGTCTGGTGAGTATCACTGTTGCATTGGTTCACCTTCAGTCCCACTGTTTCTGTGGTTCTTCCCTTCCCTTAAGGGTAACTTTGATTATATTTACCTGTGCTATTATTTTTCTTACCCCTTATACAACTTTGTTTGTGCCAGTCTTGGAGCTTGAACTCAGGACTTGAGCTTTTTTTCTCAAGCTAGCATTCTACCACTTGATCCACAACTCCACTACTGGCTTTTTGGTGTTGAACTGGTGAAAATAGTTCCATGGACTTTACTGTTTATGCTAGCCTTCAACCATGATCCTCAGATCTTAGCTTCTTGAGAGCTAGTATTATAGGTACAAGCTACCAGGGCTTAGCTGCAACTTATGCCATTCTAAAATAATTATTACTTGAAATAGTCTTAAGTGGGTTTCACTGTGAACTTTGCATATATACAAAGTGTATTTCAATCATGATCTTGTAAATGGAATGTTCCATTGTTTCCTTCCTTGGGGATGATGGTTGGAAATATAGTAGGAAATACAATAGGGAAATATAATAGGTAAGGTATAGAAGTGCTTGAACTAGGTTTTACCCAGTGTTCTATACTGCTCTTCTGACTGAATAAAGCATACAAATGAATGGTGTTTCCTGATTAACCTTGACTTGAGTCCACTTGCATCAAATAAATAATTCTCACCTCTGTCTCTCATCTAAAAGTATAGACCTAATATCTGAAAATTAGGCACCCAAAGAACCAGAAGTATGAGAACTAGAGAGCTATCTAATGTACCTAATATTTAGTCCTAAATACTCCCACTTTTCTGGCCATCTAGACAATCCTTTATTCCTTGGCATGCATGCATGGGTGTATGCGTGTACACACACACACGCAGAGACACACACAATATACATGCTATAACTTGCAAATGTGTACATTTAAAATTCTGTTTTAGCGGAATGATAATTATGTTCATCTTGATCTCTTCTTCGGCTTTAGACTTAAGGGCAAACAGTATCTGGTGAGAACTTTAAGTGAACATCATTTGGAATTATGGTACTTGTAAGGCCTCTGAAATATGTTAAAAAAGAACAATGGCTCTGATAAAGTATTCATAGCTCTTAAAATGTATTCATTTATGACTGCTGAGCATTGCTAAGCACTAGGTTTATTTAAAGTTAAATTACCTTTATATTTCTTTGCTTCTGTTCATTTCAAAGCAGCAGGATACTGTAGCCAGACTTCCCTTGAGCAACCAAAAAATAAGAAACCTAGATATAAAATTCAGATACTTTACTGATTGCTTCAAACAATTGCTATGAAAATGCAATGGTATTTTTTATGAAAAACCAACAAGTAAGAAGTTTCTATCAAATCCATTCTTAGAGGAATAACTTTTTCAATTGCTCATCTAATTGAAGGATATGAATATATTCAGAAAAAATCCTCCAATGAATGCATTGTTCAGACTGAAAGTGCTTACAGTGTATTACAGAATTGGTAACAAATATTATTAAAGAGAAAGTTAGGCACCATAATGCCACCAGTTTTCCCCAGGTTCCTAATTAACTCTTTCATTCACAGTGCCCTTCATGATTATTTAAATGGGAACTGCAAACTTCATAACATGCAGCACAGAGGTAACCAATCAAGTTGCTTGTGTACTCCCTCTCCCCACTTCTCTGTCTTGGCCAGATCTGGGGCTCTGCTCTCGCTCAGTTTGCTTATACCTGGTACTTTACTACTTAAGCCATACTCCAGCCCTGCTTTTCATTAGTTAATTGGAGATGGAGGCTTGTGGAATTTTCTTCCCCGACTGGCTTCAAGCCATGATTCTGGAGATCTCAGCCTCTGACAGCTAAGATTACAATCAAGAACCACAGGCACCTCGCTGCCGGGTTTAACTGGAGGGTCAGCAATGGTGTGGGACCTTAGGCCTGAAATATTTTAAAACTGAAAACATAGGAGGAAATACATTTATGAAAATGGAACAGTGAGGCCTCTGCTGCATGGATGGACGAGCAGGCAACAAATCCAGCTCTTCCGACATTATTAGAATGTTCTTTGAAATTACCAGAATGTTCTTGAAAAACACTAGGATCTCTCTGCTTAAAATATACATTCTGGGCCAGAGCATGTGAACTACTGGTATAACTAAAATGACAGACCTTCCTTCCCTTTTCTTCCTTTCCTATAACCCTTTCCTTTCCTTTGTTTTGTTTGTATTTTGACAAAGGAAGGGGGTGAGAGGACACCTAAACCATGTAAAATGGGCAAATAAAAATACTGAAGTCCAAGCTTAGAGAAGGGGGGGGGAAATAAATGACTTCTCCAATCCAAGGCTAGAAATCTGTGTGTCTCTCAGGCAGAAAACAAGCTCGGTGAAGTTTAAAACAAATCAGGGCAGGACAGCACCCAGGGCCCGAAAGAGTGAAGGAAAAAGGTTTGGGGCTGAGGTTGAAGACCTGGAAGAGACGGGAGAGACAAAATACAGACAACCCAAGAACAAACTACGGTTAAAAATACAATGACCCCTACAAATATCCGCAGGCCCCAGAGCCAGAGACCAGGGCGCTGGCTCACCAGGCTGGCTTTATGAAGTTGAGAAGCCCAGGGCTGGCTGCAAAGAACAGGAAATCCCCAAATCGACTCCTAGAGCTGGGTAGGGTGTAGGGGTGGCAAGCAGGAGGGCTCAGGTCAGGCCTTGCTTGTGCATGAGTAAAGTGAGCAAGAGCATTAATTGGAGACAGTTTGTACTTTAGACCAAACCCTTCAAACTCCCTACCTGGCAGGGCCCCAGAGCTAACTACGTGGGAGGTGCCTTGTATTTGGGGCTGAGATCCTGGAGACTGGGAGGTACCCCACCTCTGGATCTAAACTCCTGAGATAGAACTTCAGAAAGGAGAAAAGAAAAAGAAAAGAAAAGAAAATGCAACAGTGAAGTCTGCTCAGAATTGTTTGGGAAGTGGGAAAGGGAGGATGAGAGAGCTAAGGAAGGAGTTAGACTAATCACAGCACATGATATGCATATGTGGACATGTGATCTCCTTTGTTCAACGAATTGATGATAATAAAAATGTGGAGGGAAAAGACAGACATTCTGAAGAAACTGGTGATTAGAGTTCAACATTTAAGTTACTTCACCTATAAGGACATACTTTGCAGCCTATAAGGACATACTTTGCAGAAATTCCTTCCTTTTCAGTAGTGAATAGAAAGGAAACTATTCATCCATTATTTAAAAAATAAGTGAGTCCTCTGATATTTCTAATTGGAAATGTTCTACTCAAAGGTATTCAAGTCTGGTTCTGTAGAGGTTGGTGGTAAAACAGTTGGAAAACTAACTGGACAGTTTAAAATTGATCAAGTGATATATTTGTTTTTATAATCCTGCTCTATATTGATGTAGTAAAATACTCTTTTTCTATTGTATGGCCAGAAAATTAACAAAACTTAGTGTAGCTGTAAGGAAATACTATCAACTCCCTAAAAACCTTTGGGAATACTTTTGACTTTCAAACAAAAAATCCTAACTACTTGAAAAAGATCAATGTCTAGGTTAAGATAGTTTATAGCTCTGAAAGAATGGACTTTTTCACTTTTTTACATTTGCAAATAAAATTTTATTACTTTATGTTATCAACAAAGGCAAGTAAACATATATCTCCATTAGAATTCTGCAGTTATGATGAAATTTGAGGAAGATTAATGGAAACTGTCAAATATGACGAATCTTTACTCTGTGAGAGAAGATAATACATAAAAGTGACTCATAAATGTTGAATACACATATAATTGCAAAAATAAAAGAATAATTTCCTTCCATTGCCTCAAAAGATTAGGACTTTATTCTAAGCAGTAAGTACCATCAGCTCACATTTAAGCAGAAATGGACATAATTGATGTCAGAAAAGTGACTAGTAAATCTTTGAGCATCTTTCTTGACTTGAGAATGTTTCAATACTACTAGTAGGCATTAAACATTAATAGATACTAGTGTGCTCTTTTCAAAGGCCATAAAAATAAAGCTCGCAGATTCATTTGGTATTTTTAAGTTAGTGTCTTTGATAACTTAATATTAATTAGCTAGCTGCCACTTAAGTCAATATTTACAAGGACTATGAATTTTCTCTATGTATTACTGAACGAAAGGTCTTTGTATTGTGATAAATCAAGTGTGAGTATAAGATGATTCTAGAGAGTAGAACGGGGTGAGTGCATAGGTCTTTTGGTTGGACATGGTCTCTCACAGTGAATCCTTCCATTCATCCTCTCCTCCCTCTCACCATCCTGTGTGCTTTTGCTCTAACTATGCAGCTGGCTGTTAATAAATCAGCCACTAGGATGCTTGCTCCTGAAGCTCTATTAATTTAGTAAACATATTAATTGAGTAAACATGTCTATTTTCTGACTCTGTAAACTATGTGGGAATACTTCATTCCACTGAACACTCATCATGGTAAGAGTAAGTCTTGTAGTAGCTCTGGCTCTCTCTCCTGTACCTAAAACCTTAGTAGTATGAATATTTGTCTATTTTTTTAATGTTAACTTTTTCTTGTCAAGGTGATGTACAGAGGGGTTATAGTTACATAAGTAATGTAATAATTTCATTTCATAAATGAGAATTTGAGGGTGAATAAAATGATGAAAATGGGATATAGTTCTTTTTAGTAGCATGGGATTAAAAAATAATAAAGTATGAAATAGCTATTTGACATTGGGTGGTTATGCAATATTCTTTTTTAGATTATTTCATCATCTAATAAGTAAGGCTACTTTGCAGTACCTCACAGGATTTCTGTGAAGATGCAAAAGACTGTTATAAATTTCTCAGGGCTCACATAGTAAGTGCTCAATGAGCTGTTGTAACGTTAGAATTCTGTTATACTTGAGACAAAACAAGAGTATCAGACTTTATAGACAAATATAATTTCTTCAGTTATTACCACATGGCTTATGAAATTTTAAATAGTTTTAAAATCTTCATGTTTTGGTTTCCTAAAAATACATGAGGTTAAAGAAAATCAACATTTTACAGACCCTAAACCTCATCTTTAACTATATTTTCCCTAAGATACCCAATTTTAGAATATTGCAGAAGATATTCAAATTTACCATGTTTTTTCCCAATGTATAATCTACTGTTTCTGAGATACTATGCTTTAGTTATGAAGCATCTTTTTATTTCCTAGTAAATAGATACATATATGTGTGTATACATCTATACATACATATACATAAGTATATACAAATACATACATAAATATTTCATTCATTTGTATATGACCATGTAAGGTTTTTCATAAGATATTGAGGTAAGAAAGATTTTACAAAAGTAATTATGAAATTGAATTGCTCTCCTGAAATACCATATTCACATAATAGTTTTCAAGCCTTTCAGTTCTCTGTAAACTATTCAGCAAAGTAAGGCTTCATTTCTATTTTTATTTCTTTGCATTCCTGGAAAAATTGTCTTCATTTAAATTACATGAGCATTTTTGCAATGTGGCGTAATTTTACTTAATTTTCTGGACATATGGTGACTTAATTCACCTCTTCATCTCTTGCTCCAGTTTTAAGACATTTTCTATTAGCAAGCATTTCTATCCTCATTTTTCTGGATTGTTCATCCTGTGTCTATATCATAGCTTTCTAAAAACTGAGATTTGTGATATAATACCCAACATTGCTACTAAAAAGAAATAAAATATTGTAAATATGACACAGATATGTCTTTCTGTATCATCTTTAAAATTTAAATAGCTATTGCTAGGGAAAAATATTTCTTTCTTCTTGCCTCCCAAATCTAGTACTGTAATTTACATAGTTAAAATTAAAGACACTTACCTTGCCATGTTTGATTAGGAAAGTAATCATAGGAAGATGAAAGATCAGAAAAAAAACTCTGCAAATATTCCTTCTTTAGGGATAATGGGATTTTAGATCTTTGAATCAATGAATGTGTTTCACAGTGAGTCACTATTTCTTGGGTGTTGAATACCAGTTACAATTTGGATTGAAATTTAGAGATGTGCCCAAATCTCATGGTGGTTCAAACAGCTCCAATATATTCCAGCAGTTCATTTAGGCACTGAGATACGCATTTATCTCAGTCTGATATTCTTAAGCTGCCAAGAAGCTAGAGTGGGGATTTTGCCTTGAGATGCCATTCAGAACACAGATGTTGGAGTGAGCTGCTGACATTCCTGGCTGGTTCTGTGGATGTCCAATCAACAGCTGGCTGATCAAACTGCCAAAACAACCCACAATATTTTGAGCTCATGCTTTCTTTCTTCCAGGCTTCCTAGACAGATGGGAAACAAACAGTCATTCCATTTACATTTTGTAGAGGAAATCAGAAGTTGAAATCAGATGACTTGTTGCCTAAAGGAAAGAAGATAAATTTTCAGTAGTCTAATTAAAGACATTATTTTCCTGAAGATCATCTTTGAGATCATCTTTGAACAAACAGGAAGTCCCCTTTTTAGAAAGACACAGGATTTTAGGGTGGACCATCATATTTTACTCTCTCTCTCTTGTTTCATATTCAAGCATTTCATTTTGTAGGTAGAGAAAATTAGCTGATTCATCCTACTTGCCTGTGACCATTTTATGTAGTACAGTTGCCTCTTGTAGGCCTTTAGTCAAAGTTATTTTCTTTCATAGGAACAATAGAGGCAACATTAGTTATCCAATAGTCGCTCCCTAATTTGTAGTTTCATTTTCTGCGGCTTCAGTGACATGTGGCCAACTGTAGTCTGAAATTTTTACAATGGAAATTTCTAGAGAGAACTCATGAATTTTGAATGATGCTCCATTCCAAGTAGAAAGATGTCACCTAACAGTACCTGCTCCATCCCACCTTAAATGGGTGCCATCCTTTTGTCTTGCATATCTACACTGCATGTACTATTCATCTATTAATCACCTGGATGTATTGGCGTCTGGTTGACTGTAATGGCATCATAGTGCCTACATTTAGGAGATTGGTATGTAGTAATCTAACTCTATGCCAAGATGCTCACATTACTCAACTCACTTTATCTCAACACATAGGCATTGCATCATGTTACAATATCATAAGAGAGATGAGTCCAGTACAATAAAATATTTCAAGATAGATAGATAGATAGAGACAGAGACAGAGATGCAGAGGGAAATGGAGAGGGAGAGAGGGAGAGAAAGGGGAAGGGAAGTCCTATTGGCATGACATCATTGTGTGGTACTTTTATTTATTATTTTATTTTGTTATTAATTATGACTAATAACAAATAATGCAATGCCTAGTTTTAAGTTAAAATTTAACATAGCTACTGTTACCTAATGGAAAACAGTAAATATATGATTTAATATTTTCTGAGGTCTCAAGAATCTACTTGGATGAATCCTCCTTGGGTAGAAAGCACCATTTCACTCCTGGATCTTCTTGACTCATTCATCCAGATTTGTTCTTATCAAATGACCAATACATCGCTTTTAAACATCAGAAGGAAAACTTGGTCATCAGTATACATGGTTTGCTCTTATTTAATACAGATATGAAATATTAGGTATATCGAAGGCAGAATTCTAATGGGAGGGAGGAAAGACAGAATCGAAGAGGAAATATAAAGCTTAAAAATATGTGGTAACATTGAGAACAAAGCCAATCATGTTTTTGAGATTTGTAAGATAATTTTTAATTGCAAAACTTTCAAACACAATTTTAGTACAGAAGGTAAAGATCACAGTTTTGATACACCTGCTCTTATTAAAAATACTTGTTTTACAGAGAGAAAAACACATGCACTAAAAGACAATGTGAAATGTCATCTGGGCACATTGAGAGGCTCATGTTCTGGGATGATAAGTAAAAATTCAAAGGCCAGATGGTTTATAACAAGAAGATAAAACAGTTATTATCAAGGATTAGATGGAAATCAACACAATGTTATAGCCAAAAGCCACAGCACTGATAACAGCAGCACATAAAAGGATGAAATCAAATATTTTTAAATGCTTGAAAGTATAGGATTTGAGATAGTTTATTTAGATTCTAAGTAATACATTTCATTTGAATTTTTACTATGTGTAAATTGCTTTTATCTGCTAAATCAATACTCTGGTTTTTTTTTTAAAAAATGTGATCGTAACTACTTAAATACCAGGAGAATTGGCCAGAACTCAGAAATAAAAAAGTGAGAATATAAATTGGTCATTTTAGCACAGAGAAAACAAGAATACAACCTATAGCTAGTGTTTTGGGATAGGCTGGGATATAATTTAATGCATGGAGAAAATGTACTTGGAAGAGACAATGAAAAGCCAGTCTCAAGTGGGATTTTTATCTATAATTGCATTTTATGTGCTAGAATTGCAAGACAAAGCCAAGGGCCTTGACAAAGTATTGAGTGAACTAAAGGGAAATATATGTCAGACCAAAGAGGCTGTGGGAAACCAAACCTCCCCAAACAACACAACACAGGAAACTGCAAATTTAATAGTGTCTGTGAGAGACAAAGTGGTGAGTGCTACAGACATTTATAATAATATAATTAAACCGGAGGAATGTGAGATGCCGTGAGAAATAACACGATAGTTACTACTTGCTGCATTTGAGTTAGAATATTTCTTTCTATTGGTACACTGTACAGGCAAAGAGCTGTAACAATGAGAGTAGGGAAAAATATATTGTGAAAAATGTGGTGTGAAAGATAGGTGGTGATAAACTGTAACAGAAACATTAGACCCAATGAGAACTTGTATTTCACAGGAGGAAGTATTTTTAAGTGTTAGACACTTAAGAACTTCTTGACTCCCAAGATGAGTGTACTTAGTTTTCCATATAGTATATATCTATTTCCAAAATATTATAGTTACTATTCTTTAGCACTAAGATCTTAATATCTTCATAGGTTAGTCAGCTTTCTTATAGCTATAACAGACTACCTGACAGAAACTAATTAAGGGAGGGAGGACTTATTTTGCTCATAGTTTCAGACATTTCAGACCCTCATGGCTGGGAGGACATAACAGAACAGCTGATATTATAGCAGAAAGAAAGCAGAGTGCAACAGTAACAGGAATGGTACAGGGCAAGCCATGTGTTCGAAGACAGCCTCCCCCCCCCACCTCCCAGGGTGATGTGTTACCTCCACGGGGCTCCACTTCGCACAGTTCTAACACTTCCCAATAGTCTGTGCAATATTTGAGCAGATCTGAGGCCCCAGGATCTAGTCTTCTCAAAAACAAACAAAAAATAAAACCAAACAACAACAACAATGACAAGAAAACACCCTCATAGGCAACCTAGAGTTGTGCTTGACTAATCCTCTGGGTACTTCCCAGTTCAATCAAATTAGCAATTGATTAATCATCACAATTAGTATAAGACAACCAACACCATAAAAAACAAAGTAAAATGGAATCATACGTGAAGATAGACTTGTATAAATATTTAGAAAGCGTTAGTTATAGATTCTCCGAAGGGTTTTTTTTTTAATGGGAGATGATTTTTTTTTTTTCCTATTGGAGCTTACTCCTTAGTCTTGTCAGACTGTGTTATGTAGCTGTGGTTATGTGTATATGAAAAGGAGCAAAAATGTTCTCATTCACTTGTCAATTAAAAGTTCTGAATCTATTTATGATTCTTCAACCTCTTGCCAGAATGTACATTTGAACTAAAAACAATTTCAACAAGTTAACCCTTTATGGCAGAGCTGTTCTATGGCCACGACAGGACAGGAACATTGAGAGACCAAAGGAATAGTGAAATTCTACTTTTTTCAGATTTCAGCCACTGGGGAATTTGTAGGCCATTTGTATCTTGGAATGAACACTGTATTCTTGGACAGATTTGGTGAGGACACCCAAGAAATGTAAAAAAAATGTATTTTCTCCCAGGCTTGAGCACATTTAGTATATTTTTTTTCAAATTCAAACATGAACTAGTTAAACGTCAGGGAAGAGTAGAATGTTTTTCTTCCTTAAAAAGCACAGAAAAGATTTCAGCATCAGACAGTCTCACCAGCTAGAAAGATTGAATGGTATTTTATATGGCTTTTGTGGATTGGGTGACAGTGGCACTTTGAGAAGGAGAAAGACCAGGATCCCAGCATGCTGTTGAGGAGAATAAAGTGATGTTAGATAAGAGGTTGAAAGCCTATAAAATTGGCTTATGGTTAAGGTTCAGGGCCCATTTATTGTTTTATTTCTATTCTGTAGCTCTATAGCACAAATACCTAATGCTTTTGCACAGATTATTTTTCTTGGAGATGCATTGACTGCTTTTGAACCACTATTTTGGCTCACTTCTTTCACTCTTTTATAATTTTTTTTTTCAAATTGTCTAAGGCAGAGGTTGGGTTGAGGGACTGATTCTTTTCTTGCACTGAGAGCCAATGTAAGTGGAGGATTCTTGAGTGGCCACTGACACATGTCAGGGTAATGATGGTGTTTCTCATAATGAGGAGGAGGAGATAAACTACTTGCAGATCAGCACAAAGTGAAGTGTAAAACTCACACCAAGACATGGAGTTTATAGAAATACAGAGGACCAGACACTGGTAGCTCACGCCTGTTATCATACCTACTCAGGAGGCTGAGATTTGAGGATCATGGTTCAAAGCCAGCGGGGCAGGAAAGTTCATGAGACTCTTACCTCCAATTAACCACCAGAAAACTGGAAGTGGTGCTGTGGCTCAAGTGGTAGAGTGCTTGCATTGAGCTGAAGAGCTGTGGGACATGCCCAGGCCCAGAGTTCAAGCCCCATGATGGACAAAAAAAATACTGTAGGAACATGCATATTATCATTTATTCAAACACTGGAGTATAAAGTAGGGCCCTGTATTTTGCACTTATTCTCAAAAATCTCTTCCATCTTCAATGAGGCTGGGAAGGTGGCTCAGTGGTAGAGCGCTTGCCTTGCATGCCTGAGGCCCTGGGTTCGATTCCTCAGTACCACATAAGCAAAAAGAAAAAAGCTGGAAGTGGCACTGTGGCTCAAATGGTAGAGCGCTAGCCTTGAGCTGAAGAGCTGAGGGACAGCACCCAGGCCCCACGACCAGACCCAAAATATATATATATATATATATATATATATATATATATATATATATATTATTGTTAGTAGAAAAGAGACTGGAACAAGGAACAGAAACAAGTAGTTATGGAATCTTCAGGGATGCAGATTTATAGTATTATGAACTGTGAAAATATAACAAGGATATAGAATACACATACTTGCAGATGGCGTTTTGATTTCCAAAATTCAGTTACAGCACTTGAACACTTGAATATAACCTGAGATTTTATTCTTATTTTTTTCACTTGCTGATTGTGGGGTGTGTGTGTATGTGTGTGTGTGTGTGTGTGTGTGTGTGTGCGCACGCGCATGCACGTGTGTGATGGTACTTGAGCTTGAATTCATGGCCTTGTACTTTTGCTTGGCTTTTGGTCAAGCTTGGTACTTTACCATTTGAGCCACCTTTTCACTTTTGGATTTTTGATTGTTTATTGGAGATTAGAGTCTCAGATTTCTCTGCCTGGACTGTCTTTGAATCTCAATTTGTTTAGCTCTTGTGTATTAATCCAATTTTATAATATTTTATTGCTTTCTGTCCAGGGATTTGATTCAGGAAAATATAAATATTGTAAGCTTATGGTGTTTATTTATTGGATGATTTACTTGAGGGCAATTTCCAATTACAGTATTTAAAATAGAAAATGATTCTCAGCTGACTTGCTCACTTCTTTAGACTGAGTAAAAGACAACTGTAAATTATCTAGATTTCACAGACACACTTTAAACAATTTGTATAACACAGATTCTTTTTCTTTATACAACAGATTCTTTATGACATTAGAAAACATTTTTTAAAGGCCATTGGAATGAATTTTTGAAAGTTATAAAGCCTAGAATACATACTTTCTACTTTCTATTGTCATGATTTATGGTGTAGCAAACTGATGAGTGTTTTGTGTGTCACGAGTGTCTCATAAATATAGACGGTTTCCTACATTTTTCAGTGTAGAAATATAAAAAGCCCTGTTATTGGTTAATGCTGAACAAAAGACCAAAGTTTGTTTAACATTATGATTATTTGAGTCACCTGGACTTGCTTCTCTTCTCAACTAGCTGCATTTCTTCCCATCGGTACCACCTCTTCTCTCTGGCCCTTCTTACCAACCCATCCAAGAGCTTTGTACAAATATATAATTGTGTATCACATTGAAATCTGTCCATTACCTTCTGGAGAGTTTCATGAGCATAAACTTGATGAGTAGAATTAAAACTTCAGACTCCTGTCTCTAAAACTATGCATTCTAGTTGCAAGTTAGTACACTGTGAAATTACAAAAGCTTTGGGCTCAGAGTCTTGTTCTTACTGAGAGGGTTCTTCACAACACATCAATGTTGTTGAAGGTTTTGCTAATTTAAAGAAAAATTAGTTATTTTAACTGGAAGGAGTTGAGATCCACATTACTGAATTCTCATCACATTGAATTGTCCTTTGTTACATTTTTTTCCAATTTCAGGTGTCATAATGGCATGTTTGGGTTTCATTTAAGTAAATATAGTTCTACTTTTAATTTTCTTCTGTTTTTTTATTTATGTTTTACAGCCAGTTTTGCTTTAAGTTGTTTCTTGCTGTAGCCATAGAAGCTAGAATTACCCCCATTCTACTATACGGACTCAACTAACTTTCTAGGCCCATGTGCTAAGCCAGATATGTTGCAATCATGTGAACTTGACCACTGCCCTGTCTTGGAGTGAGAGATACATGAATTGTAGAAGTGTATGGTCATGGAACCATATTTGAGCTAAGCTAGTTTCCTGACCATATTTGAGCCAAACTAGCTGTAATTTATCTAGCTTGACTAGTCAAGCTAGTTCATATACGAATTTGAGGCCAAGCTAGTTAAAAAATGAGTGGTACACTTTCTAGTGGTTATTATCATTTCAAAATGTATTTAAGATTAGCTAACTACCCAAGAAAGCTTGAAATGCTGTGATAGTCCTGCAGGAAGAACTTTCAATATTATAAATAAGCTTCAAATTGACAACATTTCTATATAATCAGTATCTAAAAATTTATGAGTAATATTAGAAAACTAAGTTTTAGTCCCAAATATGAAGACAAGTAAAAGATGTACGAGCTCAGTTGATAAAAATTCCCATTGTCAGGAAATTTAATCCCTATTCTTTTATCCATTAAAAAATGTTTAATATATCTTCCAAACTTCTTCCTATCCTAGTTTATTAAGGTTACTCCAATTTATATTGTTTAATGACTTGCAAGTTCATCTCTCACATTGATCCTCATCTCCTTTGCTCTCTACATGGCATTCTGAGGGTTGTATTTAACATTTAGTTGTATGGAAGTCAGGTGATGACACTTCCTACTTAGTACTTGCCTATAGCTTGTCATCTTCAGGTAAAAGCCAAAGTCATTACTTTGACTTCACTATTTTTAGACATCTCCTTTTATTCCCATGACACCCATGCAATTGCAGCCACACAACACAGGCCTCCTCACTCCCTCTTTACTATCTTAGTTCTCTCAGCTCCTGCTGCTGAAGATGACTATGTCTAGATGTTTACAGAGTGTTATCTCTTCATTCCTGCAGTCAACCCTATGAAGCCTTTTCTGGCCATGTTAACTATAATTTCATCTTCATCGACTGCTATCAATTCTTCATATCACATCTTACATTTTGTAGTAATTACGTTAAAAGTTACTATGTGCTTAGCTATTTTATTTGGTTATTGTACACATATTTCCTTATTTATTCTCAATCTCTACACTAGAAAATATGCTTTACACAACAGGTATATTTGCTTTTTTTTTTTGTCAGTTGTGGGGCTTGAACTCTGAGCCTGGGCACTGTCCCTCACTCTTCAGCTCAAGGCAAGTGCTCTACCTCCTGAGCCACAGCACCACTTCTGGTTTTCTGGGGGTTAATTGGAGATAAGTGTCCCACAGCCTTTCCTGCCCCTGCTAGCTTTGAACCGTGATCCTCAGATCTCAGCCTCCTGAGTAGCTAGGATTACAGGTGTGAGCCACTGGTGCCTGGCTCAAGGTATATTTGCTTTTTATGTTTACTTGTATTCCCTTAGTGCCAGAAACCTAGATAAGTTCCTGGCACAAAGTATATGCTATGTAAATATTTATTATGTTCATTAGCAATGAATGACCCAAAATATATTATTTTCTTTTGTTTATCAATTTGGGATTGGTGAACAAGTTTTCTAAAGCAGAGATAATGATATAAGTATATTGTCATAGTATTTTATGATAACAGTGTCACAATTTTGATGGAGTAGAACACAACTTTATTTAGTTTTCATGTATGCTTTAGGTTCAAGTCATTATTTACATTTTGAGTATGGCATATTGATTAGTATACAGAACTTATCTGATTAACATTTATTAAAATAATCCTATCTAAATGAACTAAATATCAATAAATTTTATTCAGCAATATAGAAGGAAAAATTGTTTCCTCCTCAAGGAACCACTCCCAGAAAATTAAAAAAATCTCTAATTGGAAATTCTACTCAAAGAATCAGGTTTTACATGAGAGTAGAATTTTAGTAACTACAGAGATTAGTGTCAAAGAAAAGTCCACAATAGATAATTCAATTAAGCTAGTTATTTACACTTCTGAAATATGTAATCAACATATTATTCGGTTCACAAAGTCCTTTGCTGTTTGTTATATTAATGAAAATAGGAGAATGATTTGAAATGTGTAAGGTATCCTCTTCATTTTTTATCCTCTTCATTTTTGGATTGCATTCCAAAACAGCATCTTAAAAAGTGTGTAAGGAAAAAATTATGTTGTGGGATATTGTCAAAGTTAAACAAAAATAAACAAGAAGGGACTACTAGGTGAAATAGGATTTGCCAAAGAGTGGGTTCAGAAATTCATATTTAAAAATTTTTATCTGCAATATTCTCTATTCCTCTTGTGAATATTTTAAGGCACTTTAGAGAACTCTCCATTAACAGAAAAGCTTGATAGATACATACTGTTGGAAAAAACGTCCATGTCAGAAACCCTGGCTGTTGTAATTTTTTTTCATAGATCAATTCCAAGTGCTGAGCTCATATAAAAGGAAGAGCCATCCTCATATTGCCTAGTCCCTTACCAGATAGTTATAACTAACACTGAGGCAGCTCATTAGCATACTGAACATTTCTTCCTATCTGGAAAGGTATGTCAGCTGATAGTGCACAGGATCTTTAAAAGCTACTTCAAGGTGAGTTATTCTGAGCAACTGCAGAGTGATTTGTGAATGGAAACAACTGCAATCATTTTATCAGCCATTGTAGGTATTTTCAAGCACTATGATTAGATCAAAATATTTTGCACATGGGGAACATTTGCCTTCTAACCCTTTTTGGGAACTATCTGTATTCTCAATATATCATTTGACAGAAGCTGCTTTTTCCAACTGAATAGTCCCCGTATCTGAACTATTTCATGAGACAGTACAGCAGCTGTGTGAAAAGAGGGTTGATTTCAAAGTGATCTCCAGCCTTAGGACTGCCCAAGCTCTGACATGAATCCAGTGTGATTATAGTCTACATAAAAGGTTATGGGTTATAGAAGGACTGGCTCCAAATCAAACCCTAAATAATGCCACCGTGCATTGTTCTTTCAGCTGTGCCAGAAGCTGAAAATGGAGTAAACACTTGGTTTAATACAACAAATATTTGTCAAGTATATATGAAATAGTTTCATGCGAATACCCAGAGCAAAATAATAGTCTCAAACTATTTATCAGACACCCAGGAGGAAGGTTCCCTTCAATACCTCTATAATTCTATGCTGTAAACATTCATCCCAGCCATATGAGTGAGGGAAGATAATTGAATGAGCATAATTGGGATAGGATCAGTAGTCCTGGCACTACAGCTACTGAAATTTCACAGCAATTTCCTTTTGATGATATAAGACAGTCAGACATGTGGTTTTGACAGAATGGAATCCTGTAGAGAATCTGACAATAATCTCACCAACTGTAGATTGTTTTCCTACAAATTAGAAATTGAGTGATTAAAACCAGACAGAAAATGAAGAGGTTAGCTATACCAAAGTTATCATTTCTAAGAGCCAGAGAAAATAAAGGGCAACTCCAATGTCAGCGGATGTATGTGCTCACATGAATAGAGATGGGGTGAGAATAGTGTCAGCTATCATGATACAATTGAACAAATCAAACTATATGTAATAGTTGCTAAATATCAGTAAGTGCCAAAAGAGATAAACCCAAGTGACGGCTGGAAAAAATAAAAACATGACAAAATTTAAAGAGAACAGTATGGGTGAAAGTTTATGGCATAGTAGAAGATGAGGGTTCTACGCAAGGGAAAGCTTTAGAGTTTAATGTGATTTTCCTCACAGAGATTAACATAGAAAAATATTAAGTTTAAGGGATTCTTTTTTGTGTGTGTGTGTGTCAGTCGTGGGGCTTGCACTCTGGGCTTGGGCACTGTCCATGCACTCTTCAGCTCAAGGCGAGCACTCTACCGCTTGAGCCACAGTGCCACTTCCCGTTTTCTAGTGGTTTATTGGAGATGAGTCTCATGGACTTTTCTGCCTGGGCTGGCTTTGAACCATGATCCTCAGATCTCAGCCTCCTGAGTAGCAAGGATTACAGGCGTGAGTCACCAGCACCCGGCCAGTTTAAGGGATTCTTTAGGAATGCCGAAGACTGATACAGTATTCCAACATGGATATGTGTGATAGCTTTTCCTTAAAATGAGCCCATGAGTAAAGCTAGCAGAGTGGCTTCTACTCCAGCAGAAAAGGTTACAGGGGTGGTTATAGAACTGGTGTCCCATCTGTCCTATGCCATCTGGGGGTTTGGTGAGGAGCATACAGGAAAGTCGAAGGCAGATATTCCCACTAAGCGTCCTGTGTCCCACTTCATTATTCTGCTGCTTGCCTTTTGTTGGGCCTTTAGCAGCCTCTTTTTCCTGCTTTATCTACCATAGTGGACATTGAGGTGAGACAAACAGATGCTTGTGAAGAAGAATTGTCTCAGGTTTCATTTCCTCTGTGTGGTCTAAATTGAAACCAATGTTTGTGCCAATCATATCTTTACTATGTTATATCTTTATGTATCTTTATGTGCACATATCTGACTATACTGTTATAAGGACTCCAAATAGCCAAGGTTTCATTTAAACTGAGTATTTAGATAAGGCCGAAAGGTTAAAAACAACATTGAATTTCACTCGTATTTGATTAGCATGTATTGATCTACTTTAAAAAAGATATTGGTTAAGAGTCCCGGAAAGCAAGGATTTTTGTCAGGAGTTTACATGAAAAACAAGCACTTGAGTGTTAGAAAAAAAAGGGGTTATGAGTACAGCGGTAGTCTTGCTAGATATTTAACATAGTTAAGGAAATATTGTGTAACTAAAAGATCCCATGAAACCAGAACGATTAGGTTGGGAAGAAGCAAGTTGTGGGTGTACTCTCTCTAGCTGAGTAGTACATAGGTGCAGCTAGAGAAAAAAGCCTCTTTCTGGCACCAGAAAATAGGCACACTGGTTTTATTGAATAAAGAGGATTCCAGCCTGGAGCCAGTGGCTCATGCCTGTAATCCTAGCTGCTTAAGAGGCTGAGATATAAGGATCCAGGTTCAAAGCCAGCCCAGATGTGAAAGTCTGTGAGAATCTTATTTCCAATTAGCTACCAAAATAGCAAGAAGTAGAGCTGTGGCTCAATTGTTGAGTGCGAGCTTTGCTCAAAAATTCTAAGAGACAGTACACAGGTCTCGAGTTCAAGTTCCAGGACCAGTACACACACACACACACACACACACACACACACACACACACACACACTCCACACCACACAGATTCTACTTTGGATGGGGCAAGGGTGGTACTCACTACTGCTTGTGTACCATTACATGTATGGCAATCTCTTCTGCTTAATCCTGATCATTACCTGAGAAGTTCAGAGATCAGTGTCAAATATTGGTCTGATTTCACATTTCATGCCTCTCTTCATTCAACAGTCTTTATTCAATCCTGCACTTCCAGCTGCTTAACTGCACACACAAAAGGATATAAGGAGAGTAAGGTCTATAACCATCCATTTGAGCCCAGCATCACAACCACTCAGAGACACCTCTGTTGGTTATCTGCTGTTGGGTGCCCTGGACCAGAGCATCCTAACAAGGCATCTGAAGCACTGACACCTGGCTTGGAATTTTTTTCTTGTTTTCCTGCTTGAGAGTTTCCTCTCTAGTTGTGGAAATTGGCTTAGCCTGGGTAAATTTCAGGGATTATAACACACTCTGAAGTACTTTTTACCCAATGGAGAGGGTCTGAGTCAGGGATAATGGTTTCATCTGTTCTGACACTTTCTACGTGATTCCTCAGAGCACTCCAGGGGGGATTGACCAGCTGTTTGCAGAAATAACCACCTCAATAATTCATGCTGCATTTTTCTCACTTCTTGGTGTCTCTACTCCCTCCCCAGGCCACTTCCAAAATAAATAAGTATCACCCTTGTCTTTATTTCAGGTTGGGCTCTCAGGGGAATACAAAGTGAGACAATAGTTTAAAGCAGTAAAAATTTTAATAGCAATTTTATAATTTAACAGCTGCATAATTTTTAATAATGATTTTATAAATACATTCTGATCGGGAAGTTGCTAGATCCCCAGCAAAACATGAGACCTTATGATATTCCATTTGCATTTTTATAACCATATAGGAGTTCTCAAAAAAATAAAAATAAAAAAGAACAAAATATACGTAAAACATGGCCTAAAATCTATAGGAAATTTAACTACCCAGAAAGCAATATTCAAAGTATCTATTGCAGAAACTAAATTGTAGAGTTAAAAATGTTGAAGGGCAAAAACTAACAGTACCAAATGTATCTAAGAACTCAGTAGTGTAGCTGCAAAAATTATTTGTGCCAATTGCATTGAGTTTGTATACTTTGGTTGGTATTTATTTGATAGTATTGTGGATATTATAAAGATTAACTTCTCTCCCTAGTTTTGACTGATGTTTCTTACAAAACACTTTCAAAATGCAATTTGTTATTTAATTCAGCATGTTACATAAAAAAGGCATCAAAGGTTTAGAATTTATCGAAGTAAGTAAAATGGCTTGTGGTCTAGTTTTCTTAGAAAATGCCACACATTTTTCAGAAAGTATTCGTTGAAACTTTCCCTTTGCCATTCACGTACATTTCAGAAGCAATTGCAGTAGTGAAAGGTTAGTCTTTGAAGGGTTTCTATGTTTTTCTGTCTCCTTTAAGTGTCAACGGCGGGAACATAGAAAAAGCAAACACTGTGTATTGAACGCTCTATCATTCATTGGAAGGTGATGGATGGGGTCAGACTCATTCAGGCAGTAAATTCACATCCATTTTCCCAGAAAGCTTTTTGACATAGTTTTGGAAGTCCTTTCTTGATGTAAAATATTATCTCTTTCTCCTCATTGCTCCCCTCTCTCTACTCCCAGGTCTAAAAAGCAGTTAAGATTATAAATATATTGAAGACCTTTTAAAAGCCAAACAATTTGATATAGTCAATGAAAGTCAGTGCCTTGATATCTAGAACTTTCCAAAGAAAATAAATTATTATATGAGCCTTCTTCAAAATTAAAATGAGTTGGAAGCAAAGTAATTACTTGTTTCACACACTGAGAAACAGGTGTAGATGCTATTTGGAGATCCAAATGAACATGGCAATTAGTGCATTAGGTTGATGTGCAAATGTAGTTTCACTTAATTGCCGTGCTTGAGAAAATTTGACTTTTTTAAAATAAAGTTTTGGAAAATAGCACTACTGGTCATTGAGGAGCTATGATGACAATGCTCATTTGAAAGCAAGAGTAGAGAATACCTACATATTACCTCTGCATCTGGGCTTTTGGAGATGTCATATTTGCAGTACACTGGGTTCTGTCTCTCCAGTAATACTTTACTCATTAAAAAACTCATTCCAAAACTCATTGATGCTCCTTGGAAGAGAGAACAAGGATCAGTTGTGGTTGGACATATATGTGTATATCTGGAAAGTATAAAAATTAATGTGGTATTTTGTAGCATAAAGCAGGAAAGGGGAAGAAAGTGCTCTCAGATCCAATATCATGTATATGTCATAAACACTGCTTACATTGAGAAACAATTACCATTGAGAGAGATGCTTGATTTTTCTCTTTTCTTTTCTTTTTTTTTTTTTTTTTTACATTTTTGTTCATTTTAATCTAATGGAAGTGAGACCATCAAAGGGACCCAAGTCCTAGGACCCAAGTCCAGTTCAGGAACACTACTAACCATTGTTAAGTGTCATTGAGGATGTTAGTTTTGTGTTGAGTGCTCTTTAAATATATACTGTACGCAGCCTACAGTGAGTTTTAATATAAGTGAGAAAAACCAACAGGAGTGGTGTGTTTAGGCAGATTGTTGAATGGAGCTAGATAAGCCCTTCTGCCTGGAAGGTAGGAAATTACAGCCAAGCAGCCCTTTTGCTTGAAACTACATCACATCCCTCATGGTAGCCCAGATGTTTTAGACATTCTATGATCACTCTGAGAACACTCAGCTAAAACCACAACTTATTTTCCCAAAAGGTCTTATTCAAATCATGACAGTTCCAGTCAACTTGTACTGGTCACACAAGGCAGCATCCCAGGCAAAATTATTCTCACTGAAGTTTAGAAGGTGCAATACCTATTCTCACTTAAGATGGGAGGCAGACTATTTACTTAGGACTCAGCAAGAAGGAATTGGAACCTGAGCTATCATTTATTCATCTGAGCTATCATTTATTCATCTAGAGCAAAATACCTAGCCAGCTCATTGGTAGCAACACTGTCATGTCTGACCTGTGGTTTGGAATTATCTATCTATCTATCTATCTATCTATCTATCTATCTATCTATCTATCTATCTATCTATCTATCTATGCATATTCTACAGAATAAAGCTCTATTCTGCTTATATAAAGACTATATTATATCAAAGGCAAGCAGCATATAAAGCCATGGATTATTTAGAAGCATATTTTATGCCATGAATACAATTTGTAGAATAGGATGACATTCTGGAAATAGAATCTTTCATGGAAAATAAAGATTGCTGTGCTTACAACCCAGCCACTTATTTGAGAACTTCTGTTCTGTGTATGGATTAGAGGTTACACAAGAGCTTCCTTGGTAGTGATTGGAAAGACACGTCCTTCTTTCCTTGACAAATTATATCAGGTTAGAATATTGGATTTATTCAAAGTGGTATTGCTTTTGCAGCAAATGATTTGAATAATTGTTTTTTTAAAAAGTACAACTTTTAACAATTAGATATTTTGGGGAAATGAAGAAGTTAATGCGATCTACTTCTTCTCATTTGTAAAATGTTGTTTGGCCTGTACACAAAACAGCAAACTGGCATTCTAGAAAAACTTACTTAATATGCAGGAAATTTTTATTTAAAAAATGTTACATAGACATTTCTCTTACTATGTCTTGGAGTTAATGGAATTAAATTCTAATGTATTATTACCTCTAACATCCTTAAAGTCCTAGAAAAAACTAGTTATAATACAAATGCACACAAGTAAACAGAAAAATGATGAAGACACGAAACAGAGTAAGATGGGCTGTGAAATCTACATAAGTGAAAAATAAAATTTGTGTAAAATCACTGTTCTTTCCAGGGCATCTTTTATTTTATCTTCTCATAGCTTGATTTGAAATAAGAAAGACACTTTCTTCTGCGCCCAACCATGCTTTAGATAGCTTTTTTATATTTATTAGCACAAGGTTATTATTAGCCAGATTGCTTTACTTCTTTGGTCTCATTAGATGTGCACAGAATGAGAGGAGCATAGAATGCTATTACTATAAACTGGATAGCTATCTCTCTTGTTAAACACCTTTAATAAATAGGTTTTGTTTCCTACTGCTGGTATCACTTCTTACTCATTAACATTGTACACATATACGCTTGTTAGTTGTTTCTCTTGGCATACAGTTAAGATTATGAGTAACAGAAAGAAAATATTAGAAAAGTTAAAATAACAGTGAGAGTGGGTGATTTCTCAACAGTTATATAATCCACTGGGTTTTAAAAATACCTTTTATTTATCTGTGCACTATCACCATTTTTACTTTATGTTAAATCATGTGAACATTACTTACAGTCATTATTTTCACATCTCTGTGACTAGCATTCATTTGTGGCTCTGTTCTATTTCTTGGCTTTTGCTGTAGTGATGGGTCATTCTTTCTGCTTCTGTATGTTCATTGTAATATTGGACCATTGTGATTTTTATGCTGTATATGAAGGATTTTTTAAAATTTCAAAGTAATGTTGGATGTTGTTCTTATGTACAGTTAAGTTACTTGAGTTGGTTATGATCTGCTTTGCAGATTTTGATTTTGATGTAATAAAACTCCAATACAATGACTATGATCTTTTGGGAATTTTACTTTTAATCAGATTTTTAAATGGAAACTTTGGTGCTCTGGTTGATAGGATCACAAACTACACAAACTTATGTGAGATTTATGGAGTTTTGCATCTCATAATTTTTGTAGTTATTCCCCCAGATGGTGTTTTGGGTTGTATAAATAAATACCCAGACAAGATTAAAAGGAACTCTGATAAAATCTCCAGAGCATCTTCCCTGAGAACTTCTTGTTCTTTGGTAATGTATATACCATATTGTGATGCTTTTTCCTTTCAAAATCCTACCTTTTTCAATGAGATCACTAGATCCTGTGTGTTTCCTGTCTTTTTGGAAATTTTTAAGTATCCTGGTCAATAAATTGGTATAATTTTAAAGATCATTTTATTAATTTCTTTTTCACAGTGATTACTGCCTTTAGATGCTATTCAGTGTTTAAACATCATTTCATATTCTTTGTCCTGTGTTCTGATCATCTAAAGTAGAAGGAAAGTTTCAGTTTCTAGGATTGAATTGGGATTATTCTAGAAGCAAAAATCTTCGAAAGTCTATTTTAATTCTCTTAGTGTATTTTCTTTATCTATGTTGTGTCATTCTTCTCTGTGAAAATATTTTTACTGTGTCCAATTTGCAATAGGTTTAATCCTCAGAGCTTGCTTGCATTTTGTTATTACAATTAAAAAATCGTTGTGTATTTATATATCACATATAGGCATATATATGTATATTTATTGTATTTGTGTATGTGTTTATGTCATATGTTTCTGGCTCTTGAAATACTTTGTATTTATGAACTTATTTTTATATCTTTTTTGAAAATTTTATTGTTATTATAAAGGTGATTACAGAGGGGTTACAGCTGTATAAGTCAGGTAATGAGTACACTTCTTTTTGATCAGTGTCACCTCTTCCCTCATTTTCTCTCAGCTTTTCCCCTCCTGGCCCCCTTCCTGCCCTCAGTTGTATAGTTCATTTTAAACACAGTGGCTAGTGAATATCACTGCTGCGTTTGTTCACCCTTTGCCCCACCATTTCTGTCTTCCTCTTACCCTCCTCCAAACAGATCAACTTACATACAAGACAAAAGGTACAGAAATAAAAAACGACAAAGTTGAAAGATAAAGAGGCAAAATACCATAAAATCTCTGTTTTCACTTAGTGGAGTTCATTTTGATAAACATTTAATATGGGCATTTTCCCATAGATATTGAACCTTTATGATCCTCTCCTAAGGATAGCCTCCTTTGGTCTCACTTTATAAATGTCTAGAATTCTATATAATTTGTCAGGTCCAATTGTATTTTTTGTCTTGTACCATCCAATGTGTTTTCTTCTAGATTTATAGGCACATTCTAGTTACAACAAATGAAGGAAACCATGCAACCTATGAGGAACTTATTTTTCTCCTGGATCATTATAGTCTGACTCTACTTTCTTTGCCATCTGATTTGTTAAGTCATGAGATTTTTCTTTCTTATTTTTCTTCTTTCAGACTTAAAAATAAATAATTGATTCTCTTAATTGTCCTGTACATCAGAGTATACTTAACATTTCTACTCTCTAGTTTCCAGAAACATCTCTACTCACTTTTGACAATCACAAAGGTCTCTACACACTGCCAAATAATCTAGAGTAAATAGCAAAATCACCCTAGCTTGAGAACCACTGTTTATTTACTAAATTTGGGCCTGGTCTGTTTAAATCCATGCCTCATTATTAGTCAGGTTTTGAAAGATTCCCACATGCTACAATCAGTTCGTCAAAAGCTAGATAATACTTTTTCTAAGATCTATCTTAAAGTATACATATACATTCATGCATTTTAAAACTTATTCCCAGTGTCTCACATAGACTCATCTATTGTAGGTTAGCTTACCTAAGACAGGATACTCTTCTAATCATTTTATGAATCACCACAGTAATACATGTTAACATTAAGTATTCTTAGTTTTGCTCCGAGACATCTTTCCATTTTCCCATCCACGTATTTCCTATTGGGACTTAATCATTTGCAAGCTTCTGGAGGTGGAATGTAATCAATAAGGTATTTCCTGTTTTTGTGAATTTGTAGAATGAATCATCAACTTGTAAGGTTTGAAATCACATTTCTTCAAGTTTCATAATTAGGAGAAATTTCTCATGCAGTGTGGATATTGTGACTGCAGTACATATTTTCTGATTGTTTAAAAGTTCCTCTGTTGACATATACTTCAATAGAAAGTTGGAAATAGAAGCATAGATTCGCTTCTCATGTCACCATATTCATCTAAATCTTGATACGGACCACTTATGAAGGACTAGAGAGAGAAGGTGACACTTGAGGGTCAGCCAAATGGAGGAAAAGATTTGTTTACTTGTCCACTGGCATAAGGCATATGTGAAAAGTTTTACTAGTACATTATTTGAGTTTATTGTATTTCTTCCAAAGTATTCCTGCAGCCTCACCAAACAACACAAAGAATCCAATTCTTCCTGAGATTAATGAATCTCATGTTTTGATAAATTAAGTCCTATCAGGTTTCAGATACAGTCATGCATTGCTTAATGACAGGGACACATTCTGAGAAATGCATCGTTAATCAGTGTCATTGCTGCGCAAGCATTATAGTGCACTTACACCTACTGGCTATTCAACCATAATGGGCTTCTTAATGTAATGAAGAGACTCAGAAGACAGCAGCAGCCTATGCAGCATGGTGTTCTTGCTTTGTTAGTAGCTTACAAGCTGAATTATCCAAAGTATAGCATAGTAAATAAACCATTATCATAGTTACTTATTATAATGATAGAACATTATATATTGTCTATAATATACATACCATATTCTTTTACAAGACTGACAGTGTGGAAAGTTTGTCTACACTGACAGCACCTCAAAGATGTGAGTAGTGGTGTGTGTTATGACTTTATGATGGCTTGTGCAGTCACTAGATGATGGAAATGTTTCAACTGCATTGTAATCTCAGAGGACCACTGTCATATGTCTTCTGTTGTTTTACTAAAATGTTACCTAGTGTAGGACTATACCAATTGCATTTTGGTTGTAAATTATGCATTAGGGAATTAAGAGTCAACTTGGACATGTTCTATTATAGACTTTTAGAGAGGGCATTCACCCAATGTAAAATGACATTTAAAAATAACCATTAATTTGTAGATTAAATGATAAACATTATTGTTATTCAGTGTATCACAATACATATTTGTGGATTCTACTGGGCTTGTTGGTACATGCCTGTATCAGAATTCAGGAACCTCAGGCGAGAAGATCATAAGTTTGAGGCTTACTTGGGCTACTCAATTGGACTCATTAGAAAAGAATATCTGGCTTTTACTTCCATACACATAATATATTAATTGTGATATTATTTTTTACTAATGCTTTGAGATATGATGTTTTGGTTACAGTTTAGGAACACAGAGAAAGTATTTGTTTTTGGGTTTTATATATAATCAGTCATTATTGTTGATTAGTCATTATTTTTTGTGGTTTTAAATATACTCCAAATCAAGCAGCTTGACTTCATAGGCACCTCAATTTTTTTGAGAAGGGATGAATAATAATTTTTAAAAATGAGGAAAATTCTGAATAGCTTAAATCAAAACACATCAAATGATTATTGGGGAGTCTGTCAAGTTGTGACACAATAATTCTATGTAAGTTCTCACTCAGGTTAAGCTTCTTAGGTAAATCAAAGGCAATTTCTCCTGTCTGAATTTGTCTTAAGGAAAAACAGTATTTTATTGCTATCACTATTTACTTTTTCTTTTTTAAAAAATGATAATGTTGTATTCTTTTAAGAATGGTTTGGTATGAAGTAAATTATTCTCTGAAACAGAGTCTGAGGCTCAGGCTGTCCTAAAACATTCAATGTAGTTCAAGCTGACCTTGAGCTCATAATCTTATGATACTTGCACTTCTACCTACAGAATGTCCAGGTTATAAGCATGTACCACCATACTTTATTCAGAAATTATGATTCAGTTGTTTATTACTTCATATTTTATGTTGGGGGGTCTCACATCAAATGTTATTTAATAAGTAAAATGGTTTACTTCAAATATGTTTATAGTTCATCAACATCTAAATGAATAAAAGAAAAGGAAATCTTAGTTTTAGGTAAAAATATAATTTTTCTCTTTTTAGGGTGCATGAACACCTTAGTAATAATTGACACTGGGAGAGTATTCTTGTTAATTTATTTGCCACAGTGCTCCATCTGTATTATATAAGGAGCTGTTTTTCATGAGTTTAGGCTATGTGGGAAAATATTTTAAGGGGCTTTTGAAATATGACTGAATCATGTGTAAAGGGATTTGGGGGTTAGAAATAATGAAGGCACAGAGACGTTGCTATAACAATGGGATTGCATTAATCTTAAAGCATTATGTCTACTTCTCAGAAGCTGACACAGGTAGAAAACATATCTCATCTTTTGCATACCAATTCATTTATCTGTTGGATTAAAAAAACCCACTCTGTGCTAGTAGATTAAAATGGTGATGAACAAATTATAGTGCATAAGATAAATCTAGTCTGTAGTCTATTTTAATGTGACCTATGAACTAAAGAAGTATTTATACAGAGACCAGAGGAAGCTTTCTGAAACCAAAATATTTATTCTAGAGCCCTGTTAAGAAAAAAGAAATTGTGCTGTCCTTGGCTTACAATCACAATTTATTATTCAGATCTGGTCACTTGAATTCCTCTAATTTTTTATTCTTGCTTTGTTTTTTTTTTTTAATCTGTTGGCAGTCTTCTTGCCAGGACTGCAACAACTGACTGAGCCTGTCAGTTCATTCATAGGGCTGGCAGCTGCTGCTGTCTGCTGTCTGGGAACTCAGCTGGGACTGTTTGCCAGAACACCTGCACTTGGCCTTTCTCTGTGGCTTGCACTTCATGTTATCACAACATGGCATCTGCATTTTTTAATTATGCATCCTAATGGTAAGCATTCTAAGAAACCTGTGCCGAAGCTGCAGATTTGTCTATATAATAGAAAATCATGATGTTGAATTTCTGCTGCAATCTATTGAATATGCAGCAGCTAAAATTCGACATAGGTAGTATCCATGCTGTTAGGGAGTTAATGCTAGGTGTGGCTCATAGTTAGGGGTCATTTTTGGCTACTGACTTCCACAGTCCTCTCTACAAATCCCAATGCCTCCCTTCTCTTCTGAGTACAATATACATCCAGCTCCTTCTAAGACTTCCAAAGCTTCATATTATAATGTCAAATTCAGACTGGAAATAGAGAATTTCATTAACCAAATCAGGCTCAGTTGTGAGTGAGACTTCACAATGAGATGATCTTTCATCTGAACATCTGTAAATCAAAAAGACAATTTAGTTGCCTCCCATCTACTCAGTATCGAATGGTGGTGCATGATTAATGCCATAGACATATCCGTCAAAAATGGGAAATTGAAGTTATAGAGGAATCTTTGTTTTACAGCAGTTCTAAAATCCAACTGAGTTAAAATGATAATTCCCCCCTGTTCTTGCTATAAGAAATTGGTGCCGATTAGGGCCCGGTTCTGCTCCCTGAGTTTTATTTATTTCAGATTTTGGCTCTATCCTCTGGGTATTGGGCTACTGACTGAGTTGCCTTTCCTTTTCAATAAGGCTTATTCTACATTTACAGTTGGGTAGCTTTTGTAGCCTGGGTCCTAGCCACAGGAGTTTGAGGAATCTGAATATCTTATTTTGAAGTTTAACAATTTGTCCCTTTTCATATAAGTTGATATCATTATTTTAAGAAATTATTCTTACATGTAAATTATAAACCTACCCCATTATGACAGGTCTATACCCTCATCTTTCTGAGGCAGTCACATCTCTTCAGAGGTCACCTATGAGTTTCTAGTGTCACAACACCCTCTGAGTTTTTAAGACTCGTCCAGCAAAGAGAGGCTAAAGGCCAATTCCCTCAGTTACATAGCTATTTTGTTTTCTAGGCAAGAAAATCTAAGATCCATACACTCAACATCTTTAGAAAATATTTTAGCAAACTGAAAGAATCTAGACCTACTCTTATTATTTTTAGAAAACCTTTTTTTTTTTTTTTTGGCTGAGAAGGTGTACAAAAAACTGCCTTAAATCTTTCTGAAGTTTTAACAAAAGGTCTTAGTGATGCTCCCTAAATCTAAAATTTACTCAAAGGGTATATTTTCCCCAAAAGAGCTCTGAATTTTATCTTTGCCTGGATGTTATTTTTTATTTTGAGTCACTTCTGCTGTGTGGAAAGAGTAGTTAGGAGATTTAGTCACTAATGTGAAGCAAGTCCTTGTTTCTTCTATTTCCTCTAAATTCAGATAAATAATTTAGCAGTGCTTTCTGTAGCTCACCATTTTCTAGCTATATTTTTTTTAACATTTTTAATCAGCTGGCATTTGTTTTTTTTCCAGTCATGGGGCCTGAACTCTGTCCCTCAGCTCTTTGGCTTAAGAACAGTGCTCTACTACTTGAACCAAAGCACTTCTGGCTTTTTCTGCTTATGTGGTGCTAAGGAATCGAACCCAGGGCCTCATTCATTCAAGGCAAGCGCTCTACCACTGAGCCCACTTCCCAGCCCTAGCAGCTGGTACTTTGGATATTTCTCCGGGGAAAAAGAAACAACAAAACTCATCTACAAAGTTTTATCAGACAGCAATGTGCCAAGTAGGTGAAATGGTCAGATCAGCCCAAGTGGATGCTACCATGAGGTATCTAGTTGAAACTGTAGAGTGCCAGCTGTGAACAAAAAAGCTGATCAAATAAAAAACCAAAAGTACATATGATCCTTACTATATTAAAGTAGTAAAGATAGCCAGAGAAAAAGAAAACATCCTAACCCATATTAATCCCCCTTTGTGTCAATTATAAAAGAATACATTGTTTAATTATAATAAATTGGAAAGACATTTTAGATTAGACAGGGAAGTTGAAATATGTGTATTTCCTTCTTTCCTGGTGGGTAATTTTTATTTAAATCAGAAAAAATAGTAAAAATTTCAAGGAGAAAAGTTTTAACATCTTCTGGATATACAGCAATAGTATTGAGATACTAATCCAAAAGCAACAATTCCAAAAGCAACACAGTAAGTGTTTTCCCTTTTTACTCACGTTGCAAAGATGGGTCTAAGCTATTTAACAGCTAAAGAAAGGAAGAATAAGTCAGCATTAGATTTACTAGTGAAGAAGGTTAAGTTTCTGTCATGTGGGTAACTTGTGGGTGTGTAGAATAAAGCTCATATTTAGGAGAAAAAAGTCTTCAGCCCTATATCTAGTGAATTCTTTCTCAAATGAGGAACTGAAGGCTCAGAAAACATCACAAAATCATGGATTATTTCCAGGAGAGGTTAGACAGTCCTGTATACACATATTATAAACTCCCACCAGAACTCCATTATGATAAATAATAGACATTCATTGTTCTTTAGAAGTGGTCGCTGAGATTTGATTTTTTTTTTAAATTGTGAAAATAACGTACAGAAGGGTTACAATTACACGGGCAAGGTAATGAGTACATTTCTTATTTTTTCAACATAACGATTTGTACATCTCATTGTTGCAATGAGTCCACCTGTATCCCTATTTAAACGATTTGTTTTTTCCCTTCTCCTCCGCAAATTATACCAACATCAAATACAGTGAAAAACAGGGGTTATACTGTGGGGGAGCGACATGCAAAGCAACAAAGAAATCATCTTATAAATATGTTAGAAACAATTGTAAGAAAGAAAAAAAAACATTTGAATCCTTATCTTTGGGTTCATTTCGCCTAACATCAACTTATCTGACTGTTTCTGCTTGTCTCAGATATATACTAGATATTGCAAATAAGGGAAACCATGGGACCTATGTTTCTTTGGGCCTGGTTTACTTCACTTAATATAAGTTTTTCCAAGTCTTTCCATTTCCTAACAAATGTGGCAGTGTCATTCTTTCTGATGGAGGCATAGAATTCCATTGTGTATATATACCACATTTTCTTGATCCATTCATCTACTGAGGGGCATCTGGGTTGGTTTCATATCTTAGCTATGGAGATTTGATTTTTTTATGGATGCTTTTCATCCCTAATCAAATGACCACAGAAGGCATATATACTAAACCTTATATTTTTTTTCAGAAGACAGCCTGTTAGGTTCTTCAATCGCTTTGATGATTGAAGTCCATGACCACTGCTTCTTTTCTGAGTAGTTTAGTGGTTAAGGATGAGCGAGTGCTCAATTCTCAGTCTTCTCATAATTTTCTCCATTCTGTCTGCTATGTAAGGCCTGATCCAGAATGTGTAGGTATTCATTTTCAGTAAAGAAAAGGAAACTATAACTGAGACAGTAAATACTTCATATATACTCTGTAACAAAATGAACAGAAAAGGCAGGTGTCATTTTCCTAGAAATCATATATATTATTGGAGTTTGTATCATTTCCAAAAATTGAGAATATTGAGTCTTGGTAGTTGTGGAGGAAGTGAAAGTGAGTTGAGAGAGGTCTGGGGCACAATTGGGAAGATTTCTTTTAGAACAATGAAGAACTAGAGTGCATTGTGCCTGCTTCCTATTGGACTAACAAGAATAGCACGCAGCCTGTCGAATGTTCCTGTGTCTTGTCACTTGCCTCTAATGGTCAATTGTGAAACAAGTTAAACTACTACCAGGAAAACATCATGACTAGGCTTTTCTAAACCATCCAGGGAACACAACCAAACTTGCAGATGCATTTTTATCAAGAACATGATGAGTCTTAACAGTTGACTCATGCTTGTCATGATTATTCTGAGTGGAGAAGACATGCATTAGAAAAGAGGCCCACCAGCTAATGAATAGTTTCCATGCTCCACCATCTTTTCTGGCTTCATGAAAACAGTTTGGGACACTTAAATTTCTTTGGTAGGAAGAATAGAAGCTTCCTTTTAAGTGAGTTTGAATTCACATAGGGTAAACTGCGTGTTTGAATTTTTTTTTTAAAAAAGATGGTGGTAAATTCACACTCCTTTTGTTTTTGAGTTTACAAATCAAAAACACTTACAGATCAATTACAATTCACATATGAAATACTGAATACTCCTAATGCAGAATGCAGTTAGAAATACCACAAAATATGCCATCTCTGTCCAAAGAGATTGTTTAGAAAATAAACAGTACATTCAAAGTACTTGTGTTGTATTTTATGTATTTTCAATAAACCAGAGGAACCTATTACTTTAGAAAGTAAATGGCCAATATGGGATACAATGCAATGAGTAGAGTAGCATTATAGAACTAATATTTCTAAATATTTTATATGTAATAATGTCTATTGATTTATAATAAATTGATAGTTTGATGATTAGAAGTATGTGATTTTTCTTTGTCCTTGTTAGAGAAGGACCTCCAAAAGATTATGAAATAATTCCAGGATTATGCCTCACTCCACATACTTAGTTTTCTAGGATTTGATTGTTCTAGTAAAAAATATGAAGATTAGCAATCAACAATTCTTACTGAGGTTTCATTTGGAAATTTTAACCTGAGACTATTGGTATCCTACAGTTATTTAACAAATCATAAACTTGATAATTGTAAAAGTTGTGGAGCTGGTAGATAAAATATGAAAAAACAAAATAACAGTGAGTCTTAGGTGCTTGACAGTCCTTTCCCCTTTAATGACTTCTTTATTTTATACCTTAACCTACAGACTAGGAATTACAGAATTGTTCACCCTTTCATCTCTTCTGTATAGTTGATTAATGTGTTTTGCTTTCAATTATCCAGAAGTGCCATTATCTTCAGTGAGGAAACTGATTGCCCCTCTTCTAACCTCCAAATTGAAGGGGAACTTTGCTTGTAAATGTCATACCACCATTGGTTCAATAATGTCCTAAGCAGTGTGGTTATTCAAAATATTGTTTCTAGTTTCTAGATTTATACTTGTGTTTTACCTTACATTCCCTGTCTTCACTTTTAGGAATTACCATTAACCACAACACCACAATTATCATTTACCTACTTATCTCACCTACTTTTTTATGATATTGGCGTTTGAACTCAGGGCATTATGCTTGTTGTGCAGATGCTCTACTACTTGAACTATGCCCTCAGCCTCTTGCTTTTGTTATATTTTTGGATACGGTTTTGTGTTTTTTTGCCTGGGATGGTATGGTGGCGTATGCTTCTCATCCTAGACATGCAGGAAGAATAAATAGAATGAGTGTGGTATCTGCTGGCTTGGGGAATCACAAGACCTTATTCAAAAAAAAATAACAAGAGGGTACTAGTATAGTTTCTATTTCTATAGATCATCTATTCTGGATATGACTGCCATTATGGATAGGAGTTTCTGGCAATCGTTTATTTGTAGACAAGGATCATCTTCTGAACTATGTGATAAACGCATATTCTCTATGCATCCATCTCCACAGACTTAAAAGCAGAGTTTTAACATTCTTTTTCACCTAGCTTGTTTGCATTTATTCTTTTTTCTTCACACACATGACAAAACAGACACTGTTAATCTCTTCTAATCCTTGTATTTACAGAATCCTTCTAGCCTTGATATTTGTTATTAGCATTTAAAACAAATGAGTGACTGATGGACTGGATGGATCAGTTTATCTTCTCTCCATTTTCACAATTACTGAGACATAGTTTTAAACTTTTTTTTCACTCTAATACTGAATTCTTATTCTTAACATATCACTTACCTATTTAACATACAGTGATTGAACTTTTGCCAGAGAAACAGACTTGTGTAATTCAAATAATATATGAATTAATATCATAGGGCTAAGTCCTAATTTTGCAACTTTGTGATTATGACTAACTTACTATACTTTCTTTTGACATAAGTTTATCATTTGTAAACCATAAAAGAGAGCATTAGTTACTGCTTTTCCTCATGAGACCAGAAACTTTTCAATGTCAATATCAATAAGAGTCTCTAGTATATTCTAGGTATTCAAAACTATTTGCAGACAAAAAATTTAAGGTTGCCCTGTAAGGAGCAAATAAAAGTTCTGAACCAGTATCTGTGTTTGTTTGTTTGTTTTCAGTCCTGGGATTTGAACTCCGGGCCTGGGCGGTGTCCCTCAGCTCTTCAGCTCAAGGAAAGTGCTCTACCACTTGAGCTACAGCGCCACTTCTGATTTTCTGGTGGTTTATCAGAGATGTGTCTCCTGAACTTTCCTGTCCAGGTTAGCTTTGAACTGCAACTCTCAGATCTCAGCCTCCTGAGTAGCTAGGATTACTGGTGTGAGCCACCAGTGCTTAGCCTGAAACAGTTTCTAGAAACCAGGAAACGTATGACCTGTAGGCTTCATACAAAGCTGGATAACACACTCTAATTATTTTGTAGCACTTTAATTGAAGCAACAATTTCATCCTTCCAATGTGAGTGAGTATGTTTTAGTATGTTATGATTAGATGAGTACATTACTTCTGTTTATGCAGCCTGGTTCCAGAAGCCAGCATAGGCTTTGCAACAGTGGCCTCATGACCTTCAAGGTCCTAGGGACAGCATTTTCTCAAAGTCATGTAAGGAAGTGCAGTTTACCTGTATCTGCTTGGCTGCTCTTATACCCTGCCAGGATGAGCGTGAATATTGGACACTTGTGGACCACAGACCACAGGAACCACTCCTTCCCTCCCTTCCACCAGGCTTCAGCAGAAATTGTAACCCATGGGGAAAAGACAGCAACAATAACTTTGGGATTCTTGTAAGGGATAGGAAGGGATTAAGGGATTAGGGAATCTCTGCTACCTGTGGAAGGGGTCACCTTTTTTTTTTTTTTTTTGTAAGTTCTAGGGCTTGAACTCAGGTCCTGGTGCTGTCCCTGAGCTTCTTTATGCTCAAGGCTAACACTTGAGCCACAGAGCCACTTGTTGCTTTTTCTGATTAGTTTATTGGAGATAAGAGTCTCACAGACTTTCCTGCTTGGGCTGGCTTCAAACCTCAGTCTTCAGATCTTATCTTGCTGAGGATTTCAGGCATAAGGAAGGGAATTGCTCTGTAAAAGTGTATTTGGTTTTAATAGAAGTAACAGACTCCCACTTGCTTAAGTCACTGAATTCTTCTGGCTCCCTTTGATGAGGCTGTATCATCTTTAGGTCCTTTTTATCATCTATTTTCTGACTATCTTGATGCCAACCATTTAGCATCAGTGGCAACATCATCTTAATGTGAATGGTTCTTTCTTGTTCCTTTCCTCTTTGTGGATTGACTGCTGTATGCTGAGAATATTTTCCCCATTGCTTGGAAGTCTTTCCTGACCTGATGGAAAGTAGTAATTGTCTCCTGTCTGGAATCTGTAGAGTTTATACTTCGCATACATTCTCCAAACAGACTTGCTTTCTCAATGAGATTAAAAAAAAATTCTCAGTGGTTTTTATATCTGGTTCTACCAGTGTCTTCTATGTTACTGTACAAGTCGAATGTAATCAATATATATGTGAATGAATGAACAGAAATTTGCTCAAAGCTGAGGATAACAGATATTAGGAAGAAATAACTATTGTAGAAGGCTAATTTCTGTAATTGTAATAAAAATTAGCTAATGAGGACTATAGTTTAAGGCTAGACATGGAAAAAATACCTTAAAGATCAATAAGACAGTTTATCAGTTAATTAAATTCTGAAAGTAATCATTTTTATATGCATGCAATGTTCCTGCTCCAAGTTCAAGTATGAATGCCAATGTTGAATTCAAATCAAGCCTCTGTGAATGAGCAAGTAGATCAAGGTCAGTAGCAGACCAAACACAGTGCTGTCTGTTTCCAAGCTGGTATCCTGGAAGTTGCAGATGTAACAAAAGGTTATGACAGACCTCATAATTTGCATTATTAAGACTTCTGGGACCATAAACTTACATTATGATGCCACTTCTGTAACTGCTTAAGTTTTTCAACTAATGAGCTTTTGTGACCTTAGGAAATTATATCCCTCCCCAGAACCACCTCCTAAAACACAAAATCATGATAGAATAATGACAGACTTAGAACATTTTCATATCAATATTGACAGGCTGAAAACTATACTTAGGACAGGATACTATCTATCTATCTATCTATCTATCTATCTATCTATCTATCTATCTATCTATCTATCTATCTATCTATCTATCTATCTGTCTATCTATCTATTTATCCATCCAGCTATCTGCTATTTATAATTATTCTTCCATTTGCTAGGTATTCCCATTCCAGTCAATTAGCTGGTTTTTATCAAACAATTGTCTCCAACCAAGAAGTTTCATTTGTGTGTGTGTATGTGTGTGTGCGCATGCGTGCACGAGCGTGTGTGTGTGTGTGTGTGTGTGTGTGTGTGTGTGTATATGTGTTTATAAACCAGAGAGGTAATGAGAGAGGTGGTATATTGGGGGTGTATATCTGTTTGAAGGGTACATTGGGACACTTGCTTTTGCTTCCTGTCCACCATGAGGTGAGGTGCTTCACTAAGCCTCTCCTACTGTGTTGTTCTGCTTTGACACAGAACCCACATAATGTGGCCAAATGAGTGTGCAGTGAAACCCTTTACCAGGGGCTAAAATAAATCTACCTTTGACTCAGGTATTTTTGTCACAGCAGTGGAAAGCTGTGGTTCTCTTCATTTAGGAATGAATATTTTTTGCCCACTTACTTGAGACTTCTCTTAACCTGATGAATTATTTTGAGACTTCTTTTGTTAAAAGCAAAATTTTCTACTATGTCCACAATTGAACTTTAATACCCATTTCTATTAGTTTTATATGGAATAGAAGTATAAATATTCTAAATTAGACATTATTAACTACTTATAAAGCAAAACATGGTTCCCTTGTTACTCTGATTCTTATCTCAAGAGAGACTCAATTTTTCTCTGCATACAGATTTCAGTAATGGCTAGAAAACATTGGATTTTCTCCATTTCTGTATAGGAAAAAGACAGTGAATCTCTTTCTTATCTTAAGATGGGGCAGGAAGAATACTAGGTTTTTCTCCTAGCACTTGAAGCATAAATATGTCTTTCTAAGAACCACGGGACCCTCCCATGCATTCTGGGGTCATGTCTTTTGAAGTGTAAACATCTACAGAGATAGAATTCCTGTCCTCTGTTATCCTGGCACTTAACTGAAGGACTTGTCCTAGTAATTTTGTCCCTTCAGATTAGACAAATGCCTATAAACCTAATTTCCAAGGGAGATGAGGAGTAAATGCTTCTTGGGAAAATGTAACATGTATTCTCTTTTACATCAGATGCATTTATATGACCCTGGAGGGAGGGCTTTCCCCAGAGCACAGACAACTCTAAAAGCCTTGATCTTCTCAAGAGTCCTACAGGCTGGATTCAGAGACAGATATTTTCAAATGAATGAATTAATTATTTTCAAATGAATTAATTCCACTAGAAAGCGGAACCATTGGTTTTCACAATGCTAGCTTTTGAAGTTGAGGAAAGTTAGACTCAGCAATGGTGAATAGTTTGCTAGGACTCTGAAGGTGGAGTCATTGTTGGTTAAACAAAAATACAACCCCACTTGACTCCAATCCTATCTTCTTTCTGCTATGCCTAGTTGAAGTGCAGGAGAGTAATTTCGAGGCACCCAAGATAGCATTGCTCAGTCAAACAGAAAATTTCTTAATTTTTAATCACGTCGACCTTATAGAATGTTGAAAATCTGAAGGAAAATGAATTGCGACCTGTGGTCTGTGTCAAACCTGGAAGAGTGAGAAAAGAGAGAGACAGAGACAGAAAGAGATAGAGATAGAGACAGAGACACAGAGACAGAGAGACAGAGACACAGAAGAATCAAGGTACGCACTAATAAGAAATTGTGCAATATCCTCAGAGACTGAGATGTTTTCCACACACATCTGGTGTTTGAGGATAGAATTTAAATAAGGAGAGACAGGCTGAAGCTGGAGAGCCAGGTGTTACTACTACACTAATGGCACTATTTCAGCCTGAAGTTAAATAGAAGACAGCATAGTGTCTTTCTTCTTGAAATAACAAAGTCTACAGTGTGAGCACAGCAGACCAAGCTGTGTACTTGTTTGCAGAGTACACATTCTTCATTCCTTCCACAACAGAACAAAGGACAAGGTAAAACATAATCAAATTGTAGTTTTATTGAATGTGATGCAATGCCTTTTGCCTTTTTGAGAAGTAAAGAAAGGAATCAAGCATTCATTTGCTAACAATTCCTAAGTTAGAGCATCATCTTAGATTTTATTTTAGACAAATGATACATAGCATTTTATGTTTTGAAAAATATAATAATATATATTTATGCATATAATCTATATGTGTATACATATATATATCATCTATATCTATGTGTGTGTTTGCTTGTTTATTTATTTCTTTATTGTCGTTGTACTTGGTCAAGGTTAGTGCTCACTACTTTGAGCTATATAGCATCACGTCTGGTTTTTGAGTGGTTAATTGGAGATAGTCTCACGGGACTTTTCTGCTTGGGCTGGCTTTGAACTGTAATCCTAAATTCTCAGACTCCTTAGTAGCTAAGATTAAAGGCATGAGCCATGGAGCCTGGCTGATTTCACACACACACACACACACACACACACACACACACACACACACACACACAGACACACACACACACACACACAGACACACACAGACACACACTTTTTGCCAGTACATAGGACTTTGTAATTATTCAACTTACTTACTGGGGTAGCACTCTAGCATTTGAGCCACACTTCCAGCCTGGCTTTTTTGTTAGTTATTTTGGAGTTAGAATCTCCCAGACTTTCTTGCCTGTGCTGTTCAAAACTTCATCTTAAGGGCCTTATCCTCTTCTATAGCTAGAATTAAAGGCATGAGCCACTAGCATCTGGCTTTAGATGCTAGTATAAATAGTATCCAGTGTTAATAATAGAACAAACTTATCAGTGGAAAGTCAAATGTCTAATAGTTAATTCAAGGATTCATTTGGAGAAGAGAAACATAATACAAAAAAGTCTCTTGCAGTTGAGATCCTGTCCTTTTAAATTTAATTTGACATGATTGGCAGGGACAGGAGAGCTGAGAATATATGGCTGTGTACATCTTCTTGATATCTTTCTGATAAATTTCATTTGGTAGAAAAAAACTTAAGAAGCTCTAAAAACAAGTACTTTGTAAAGTACTTTTTGAGATAATGTTACTTTTAGACCAGGCTAAAAGTAGGAGCTGAGAATATTATGAGAAAGGGATCATAGTGGACTAGATATATCTCCTTCAAGTTCTCAGACCCATTATACGGTGACTATATTCAGTAATGAAGGCTTTTTAGGATGATTTTGTTTTCTTTTTGGTTTTAGAGCTTTTTTATTTTAATTTTATTTTTCATGGTGGTGTACAGAGCAGTTACAGTTACATACGTAAGGTAGTGAGTACATTTCTTGTTGAACTTGCTTTCTTTGTCAGCAGTTGTGTTTGAACCCAGGGCCTGTGCCTGGGTTGGCATCACACCTTTTATTTTTAGTTTATTTTTGGGTGGAGTTTGTATTTTTTTTCTTCTGGGGCTCACAATCCTCCTGTCTCTACCTCCTACCCAGCTGTGATTAAAAGTGTTCACAACCACAACCACTTGAGTCAGGATGACATTTTATGACTCAGAACCTCTCTAATCCTGCTCAAGAATCCACCTGGTTTTTATTCTCTGGACTCACAAGACCTTTTTACTTATCTGCTTGGGTATTTTTAGTTGATTCATAGATTTTTGTATTTGTTTTTCTCCTTTAGGGTGAAAGTTCCTTGACTGCTTGGGTTTTCTTTTAGAGGCTGTGTAGTATTCCACAAAATACAGTCTAGAATTGAGATCTTGTTTACAGAAAGAAATGTTGAATGAAGTTTTTGGAACTACATGGCATTAGTCACCAGCCCTGAGTTAGGGAGGTTCGTGATTCACCTAAAAATAGAAGGTTCTCTAGGAGATATTTTAAAGATGTAAATCCTAACTAAGAGTGGCTTCCATTAAATGAGTGACATATGAAAGCATTTGTCCTTAAGTTTGGGAACAAAAAAAAAATCAAGTGTTCTACTGACAGGCAAACATTTGACTAGCTAGGTGTAACATTAAGAAAATTAAAAATAATGTTCACATGCATTGATGCACACTGATAGAGCCATATTTAAAATAATATAGGGCTCAGCTAATGTAAAGAAAGCTTAAAAGCCTATAGTAATAGAACTTTTCCCTAAATGATTTATTCACTAACTCTGCTAAATAATGAAGTTGGAACTGTTTTTACTATTCCCAAATGAACAATATCACTCTAGCTCATTAAATTACCCAATTATAGCTTGTTTAATTTGACCATTTAGAGACAAATGGAATGGAGGGCCATGAGGAAGGAGCAGCCCACCAAAATAGGCGGCAAACGGAACAGCAAATGCTCTGGGAGCTCATGCTTTTACAGTAGTTCTATAAATTGCCTCTCCCACACATCAGACGATTTAATTCCCTTCATTTCTTTCTTTGAAATGTATGCTAAAGTATCTTGTATGTGAAGTCTCTTAAAGTCCCAATAAGATTAAAAATAGATCAGGATTAAATAGTATATAAGATTTCTACTAGCATTAAGTATAATTCATTGTGGCAAGGGGAGTGAGATTTTATGGATAGATTTTTTTTTTGCATGAGCAGCACAATTTGCATTGCATTTGGTAACATGTTCACGCTGCCTATAAAGAACTGAATTGATGTCTTCACAGCATAACATTTTCTCCATCCTGAGAGTTGTTTACTTCTAGTGCTGTGTATAAACATCACAAACAAAAAAATCAATTCTAATAACCTTTGAAGACTGTACAGCAGCTTTACTGTGTGTCTAATATTCCTCCTCCCCTAAGAAATGTCTTGTGGTTCATTCTCACCTTTCCCCTATTTCTTTTTTTAATTAAATATTTTTATTGTAAAGATACTGTACAGAGGGGTTACAGTTACACGAGCAAGATAATGAGTCCATTTCCTATTGAGCATTGTTGCCTACTCCTTTGTTTTTCCCCTACCATCCCTTCTCTCCTCACCTTCCCAACTCCTCCCTCCACCATTCCCAAAGTTGTAAAGTTCATTTTCAACATAGTGTCTTATAAATCTCAAGGATACAGGTCAATCTGTATCCTTATTTAAGTATTTTGTTATTTCTCTTCCCCTCCCCAAATTATAAAAATGTATATACAAGATGCAGGGATCCAGAATCAAATACAGTGAAAACAGGGGTTATACTATAATACATTATAAATACATTAAAAACAATAGCAAGAAAGAAAAAGTAACCCCTATCTTGGGGTTCATTTCGCTTAACCTTATTTTATATGGTCACATGTACATAGCTTTTGACCTTTTCTGCTTGTCCTAGACATATACTAGTTATTGCAAATAAGGGAAACCATAGGACCTATGTTTCTTTGGGCTTGGCTTACTTCACTTAATATAATTTTTTCCAAGTCTTTCCTTTTCCTAATAAATGGTATGGTGTCACTCTTTCTGATGGAGGCATAGAATTCCATTGTATATAAATTCCTTTGTATATATAAACAATTCCATTGTATATATAAATTCCATTGTATATGATCCATTCATCTACTGAGGGGTATCTAGGTTGGTTCCATGGTGAATAATGCTTTGATAAACATAGTTGTGCTGCTAGCATTAGTATGGCCTTGTTTGAGATCGTTTGGGTAAATGGCCTAAAAGTAGGATTGCTGGTCATAGGGGAGCTCTACATGTAGTCTTTTGAGGAACTTCCATACTACTTTCCAAAGTGGTTGAGCAAGTTTACATTCCTACCAACAATGCAAAAGGGTTCCCTTTTGGCCATATTCCCCTCCAGAATCTGTTGGTATTAGATTTCTTGATTTTACCTGGGGCAAGGTGGAATCTCAATGTTGTTTTGATTTGCATTTCTTTTATGGCTAGAGAAGTTGAGTATTTCTTCATGTGTCTATTGGCCATTCTTACTTCATCTTCAGAGAAGTCTCTCTTTAAGTGTTTAGCCCACTTATTAATCAAGTGGCTATTTCTAAAGTTTTAATAATTCTTCGAGTCTGGCTCAAGTTCAATGTTCACCTTTCTAGATTTAGTCATAAGCATTCCCAGTGTATCTTGTGTTACCCGATTGATTGGAAGGGAATTTCCAATGACAGTTGGGTGAGTAGACCAGCAAATAAGTCAGCTGTCAGATGATCTCTAGTTCATAGTCTGTTTATTGTCAGTGAAATTCACTCTGAAATTCATATTGACTCAATTGGACAGAGAGCTAGGGTAGACCATACCACATAGTGATTTCTTACTTTGAAGTTTTGTAAGAAAGACAATTTGTTCCTACTGTCTCTTTGCATTACTCTAGGAAATGATTCGAACAAAAGGTATGTACTAGTATGAACACAAATAGATACAGATTCATCTCATGATGCCTTATCTTCCCAGAGTTCTCAAGTCTTTGTAGAAGTGATGCCTATTCTCAATCAGAAAATTCCCTCAGTTTCTTTCTTATTTTTTTTAATTCTTTTATTTTCTTAAAGTAGTTGTATTAAGGAAGTGCGATTCAACAGAGCAGTTTATGAATACAATCAATGCCTCTTGATCAATGTCACCCCTTTCAACATTCTCACTCACCCCTCTGATCCCAACCCTTTTCTCAATTTTAGGTTTTGTATTGATATTTTTGCCATTTATCAAAGCAATTTATGTTTACAATGCATCTCAATGTGTGCCATCCCTTTAACATTTTTAATCCCCTTCCACCTACCCTTTCACTCTTGCTTACATTCTCTCTCTTCACGTATTCGTTCTTTTAACTCTCTCCCCTGTTTTTTTTTGCTTCACAAGAAATTCCTTTTTTTTTGGAGGAGGGGGGGGTCCAGTTGTGGGACCTAAACTCTGGGCCCGGGCGCTGTCCCTCAGCTCTTCAGCTCAAGGCTAGCACTCTACCACTTGAGCCACAGTGTTACTTCTGGCTTTTTTTCTTTTTGCTTGTGTGTTGCTGAGGAATCGAACCCAGGGCCTCATGCATGCAAGGCAAGTGCTCTACCACTGAGCCACCTTCCCAGTCCCAAAGAATTCTTTTTTAAATCTATATTTTTAATTGTAGGAATACTGTATAGAGAGGTTACAGTTACATGAGTAGGAAAACTGGAGGTTCCCTGCCCTTAAAACCTACAATAAAGCCCATACCAGTGATTTCAGGTTCCATTCCTTACCGTAGAAGTTTGCACAACTTTGCATTCTAATATTTCTTTCTTTGTCTCTTTTTGCAGTACTGACATTTGAACTCAGGGCCTTAAACCTGTCCACATGCACTACTTCTTCAGTCTGGCTTTTTGTTGGTTAGTTTAGACTTTCAGTCTAGCAAACTCTTCTGCCCTGTCTAGTCTGCAAATTTGATTCTCCAGATCTTCTGACTAGCTACAATTATAGCTGAAAGCCACCTGTGTCAGCTGCAATCTAACATTTCTGATGATACCATGTTCCTTCAGCAGGTCATCTGGAACACTCTAGCAAGACTGTTGTTCTGGTGACAGCCAGAGTAGATTTTGACAGCAGTGTCTTGGAATAAGACTGAACTCATTTACCTTAGGCAAAATAATAGTAAGGCCCAGGGATCCCAGTTTGTGCTTAGTGAAGTAAATGAGAAATAAGACAAGACTCTGTACTTTGCTTCCCTGATAGCTGACTTTTGACCATGATTTACATGCTAAACATACTTGTTCTGTCCTTCCCTGCCTTGCATAATCATTTGACTTAGTTTCTCATTTCATTTTATGCCCTCTCAGAGACTCCTTTGCTTCTTTGGTTCTGGTTAATTTGCCAAATTCTCACCACTGTTTCTTATTTTATTTTGAGTTTTGCTTCCCCTATTGTTTCTTTGGGATCTTCTTTGCAGATTAAGTTACAGAAAATGAGGAGTAAGTTGAATAATTTAGACTCATTTTTCTTAGTTAAGCTTTACATGACTCACTGCTCTTGGTTGGGCGTGGATACTTGGCCATCTGCAGACTCTCCTCTGCTCTATGATAGGAGCTAAAGTGATGGAGAAGAATTGTAGCAGCCCATAATATGGATTGTAAGCCTTTCTTATTGCACTGCACTTTTTAAATAATTACTTTTGTATTATGGTTTTTATGCTCAGAAACTTTAGTTATTAATTTCATAGTACATTAGATATAGCCCAAACTCCTATTTGTTAATCCCAAATAGTTCACATCCTTGTCCTAATTTGAAAATTTAGATTTACAAGGTAATTCTTTTCTGAGCAAACTGTATATCTGTTCTGCATAATGAGATGTACACTATTACTAACTTGGAGCATTCTTTCTTTCACTTTAGCCTATGAAAATCATAAACATCTTATCAATTAAATTGAAATTTTACCTCATTGCATTTTCATTCCAAGTGATTTTTTTCTTAGTTTATGTAAAATTTATTATCTCTAGTATTCATTTAATGCTTCACACCAGCTATTATTTTTAATCTATCTCCATACATGTACTATATTCATACCATAGGAAACATAGGAAATGATCCATTCTTTCTTATTTTTATTACTTTTCTGGTATGGCTGTACTGGCAGAATTTCCTAGGAAGTATAGTGTCTATTTATTAGAATAATAATAGCAGATTATATCTTAACAAAAACTAGTACAGAAGATTCCTAGTGGCCCCAGTCAAAAAATAGATCAGGTAAAAAGATTAAATGCTAGTGATCGCCACTGAGGTATATAAAGCAAGGTATGTGACCATGTCAGCTGATAGGACTTCAGTTTTTTTTTATTGTCTAGGTGATTACAGTTACGTAAGTAAGGTAATTAGTGCATTTGTTGTCGAAGTTCTTACCTCTTCCCTCATTTTTCTCCTACTTACCCTCCCTCCCAATACCTCCCCAAAGTTGTACAGACTATTTCCAACATATTGTCTTAGGAATATTGCTGTTGCATTGGCTCCCCCTTGTCCTTTGTCTCACCATTCTGTTGTTCCCCTTCCCTTCTTTAATTTAGATAAATGTATATACAATACCAGGGTACCAAAATCAAATACAATGACAACAGGGGATGGACCATAAAGGCAGTACATGCAAAAGAAAGGAGTTCAGATTTTTTTATGTCCATTATGATGACTGATTTCCCTTGATTTGAGAGTAGTTTGAGGCTATCTTTAAAAAAAGATAATGATTTATTTGACAGCAAGTTATTGGTGAGTTTTTGAACCTTATTAGATAATATTCTGATTCCCAAGAAAATGAAATCTCTAATTTTTGACCATGACTTACATCATTTGTCATATTCTTTCAATGCTGCATTGCACAACCCTCTACTTAAAGTTTCCTTTGTAGCACAAATGCTTATTCCACCAATGTTGGGCAACATTGTAATAAGAAAGAGGTGATTAGTTGTATATCATACTTGGATTTTGCTAGCATTTTCTCCTGGAAGACCTTGTTATTTGACATTCAACAAAAATCACTCAATTCTAAAAACTAACAAAAGGTCAAACATATGAGATATTTTGGCATTTACATCTTTCTACCACATCCAACAGTAATAAAACAGGCAGCACAGACAGATATGGGAGTCATTCAAAGACGCCAGACCTTCCAGACAATAGAATCATGACTTACTAGTTAAGGTTCATACGGATTGAGAAACTATAACACTGCTGACTTCTGTTGTAGGTTCAAATCTGTGAGATCATTGAGAGATCCCTTTCTAGTATGATTAATAGACGTTTACTTTGTCAATAAAACATATAAATGGAGAGGACCTTCAGATAATTGAATGTATTTTTTATGATATCAAGAATAGAGCAAGTGCAATTATCTCTCTCTCTCTATATATATATATATATTTATATATGTATACTAGATACTATAAAATTGGCAAAGCATTTGGTTCTTTAATAATAAAAGACAAGAGTAATATTACTATTTTTGTGCCAGTATTGGGGACTGATGCCTGGGCTTTCCCACAGTCTTTTATGTTTTTTGCTTAAAGCTAAAGCTCTATCAGTTGAGTCATAGCTCCATTTTAGATTTTTAGTGGACTTCCTTGCCTGAGCTGATTTTGGACCACAGTATTCTGATCTCAGCCTCCTGAGTAGCTAGGATTATAGACATGAGCCACTGACATGGGGCCCATTTCATCTTGTTTTATAGCTGAGAAAACTGTCATACTTAGATATTTAGAAACTGGTCCAATGTCAAGTCTTTACAAATCCGTGGAAATTGATTTTGAATCAGATGCTGCACTGCCAAGTTACCTTCTTAACTACCCTGCCTCCTAGTAGATAGGACATGAAATATCCTACATAAGATTTAAATGGATGTCATGGAATTTTTTAAAGCCATATGGCTGAGTGAAGAAGAGGAAATACTGTGTAAATGGTTATTAAATTACTTAAGGCTAAAATGATCACAATAACAAAATATTTAAAATATGTATTGGTTAAAATATGTATGACCAAATCCACTAAAAACATTCATTCCTCTTTCAACCTATGGTTCTGATGACCTCCACATAGCATCTGAGAGCACTCTTTTTCCACTTATCAAACCAGCCAGAAAGTCAAGGGCACATAGCATAGTTGAGAAAGTTCTTATGGCACAATTCAGACAGATGAATCCATCTTTTGTTATCACATTCTGCTTTATATTGTGTTGTGTTAAGGTGAGCCAGAATTAACTACACCATTTTAGCTATGGGCCCATGTACAAGAAGGAATAGACTGAAGACAATTGCTTTCTTGTTAATGTTACCTGCGCTGATTCAAACTGATTTATATGTTTAAAACGACATAATTCTGGTATACACCAAGAAGTATTGTAAGTAGAAATACTAAGATTTGAATAGAAATTTTATATAATTTTATGATGGCTTCATTAAATTTACTTTTTAAAAAATAAAATATTTGAAGCCAAATGTCAGTAGCTCATAGCTGTAATCCTAAATACTCAGAGGCTGAGCTTTGACTTTCCAGCTTAGATGGCAGGAAAGTCTGTGAGACTCTTTATCTCCATTAACCACCAAAAAGCTGAAAATGGTGATGTGGCTCAAGTGGTAGAGTGCTAGCCTTGAGCAAAAAGTTAAGGAACAGTGCCTAGGCTCTCAGTTCAAGCCCCAGTACTAGAAAACACACACACACACACACACACACACACACAGACACACACACACACATATCCTACAGTTAAACACTGTATATTTATAGCTTTTAAAATTATATGAAAGTAATTATCCTCTACATAGGGAATATAACAAAAAAAGCCTTTGGAAACACCTTAGTCTCTGTTTTTAATTTGTTTGAAATTCAAATATTGAGAAATCAATGTTAAAATGTTCTAAATATCAAGACCAAATAACATAAAGAACATCACCATACTTTTACATAATAAATACTAAGAGAATAAATACTAAGAGAAATAAATAAATACTAAGAGAAATCCTAACTTTATTATATACTAATACTAATACTAAAGTACAAATTTATCTATCATAGTTGAGGCTAACTGTGCTTTTCAAAGAGGCAAGTAGGAAAAACATATTATTTATTATTCCAAATACACAGATTATTTAAATTTGATAATGGCATATTAATTTAGAAATTACTGCTAAAATGTTAATCATATATAGATAGGAACAAGAGTATATAATAAAATTATTTTCCTTTATTAATTGGGAGAATAGAAAGATCAAGATATTTTCTCTGAACTCTACCCTCTTACTTTTCCTTCTATCACCAGAATGTCCTATATACACAAGACAGGTGAGTATCCTGAGTAGGAGAAAATCACACATGGACAGTCTCTTTTAATTTCCTCCTTATTCTATGAAAATACACTAGCATTTTTTTTATTGTGAAAGTACTGTATAGAGGGGTTACAATTACATGGGCAAGATAATGAGTACATTTCTTATTAAGCATTGTTGCCTCCTCCTTTGTTTCCCCTTCCCATCCCTTCCCATCACCCTCCTCCCCATCCCCCCCCCCCTCCCGCTTCCCAGGTAAAGTTGTAAAGTTCATTTTCCGACATAACCTCTTGTATAGCTCATTGTTGCAATGGGTCCACTTGTATCCCTATTTAAAAAATTTGTTTTTTCCCTTCCCCTCCACAAATTATACCAACATCAAATACAGTGAAAGCAGGGGTTATACCGTGAGGAAGGGACATACAAAGCAACAAAGAAATCATCTTATAAATATGTTAGAAACAATCGCATGAAAGATAAAAACATTTGAATACTTATCTTGGGGTTCATTTCACCTAACATCAACTTACTTGACGTTTTCTGCTTGTCTCAGACATATACTAATTATTGCCAATAAGGGAAACCATGGGACCTATGTTTCTTTGGGCCTAGCTTACTTCACTTAATATAAGTTTTTCCAAGTCTCCATTTCCTAGCAAATGAGACAATGCCATTCTTTTTGATGGAGGCATAGAATTCCATTGTGTATATATACCACATTTTCTTGATCCATTCATCTACTGAGGGGCATCTGGGTTGGTTCCATATCTTAGCTATGGTAAATAATGCTTTGATAAACATAGTTGTGCTGGTAGCTTTACTATGGTCTTGTTTGTGGGATTGCTGGGATCATAGGGGAGCTCTATGTGGAGTCTTTTGAGAAATATCCATACTACTTTACAAAGTGGTTGAACAAGTTTACACTCCTACCAACAATGCAGTTGGGTTCCTTTCTGTCCATATCCCCTCTAGCATCTGTTGTTATTAGAGTTCTTGAGGAATCGAACCCAGGGCCTCATGTATGCAAGGCAAGCACTCTACCACTGGGCCACCTTCCCAGCCCCACTAGCATTTTTTTTTAGAAAAAAAAATACACTAGCATTTTCTGGTGAGTTGGGGGCATACAAAATTCCCCCTATAGTTATGATTCGCCATGAACCCCTAAAGTCTCATAACATAGAATGCAGCTCTCTTGCGACAAACAGTGCTATCTGGAGCATCCTACTAGAACTTTAAATATCCAAATCTAATATCCTAACTATATACATTATACAAATATAAACACTGTATGGACAGGACAGCTGTGGCAGTATAAAGAGGGGATTAACAGCAAAATGCAGGCATAGATGCATTACTAGAAGGATTTTAATCTCACTAAATTTATACATTAAATAGTCAAGTGGTGTTTAGAGATTTAAATAAATTTATTTTAGAAATATCCAAAAGCTATAAACAGAATGCCCCAACTGATCCTACCAATCGAGCACTGTCTTGTCTTTCAGTCATTTCAGAATTTTTCATCCCAAATTGAACTTGAAAGCTTGTCTTTTGCACACCTCACTGTAAGTGACCACGGTTTACTGTGAAGTGAAGCCATGCTTGATTTTACTACGTTCTTTGTACTTCACATTGAACAATGTATTCTTAGAAAAAGAAGATGGAATGTTTGGTAAGGATGCATAATGAAGTAGTGTGGGAACTCTGCCACTGTTGTACTTTGGGCTGTTTTTACACAAAGTGAATTAAGAAGGAAATTGTTTTTTGATGGAGACTGGAAGGGACTGGGTGTCACTTTCAGACAGTTTCAATAGTGTGAGCATCTTATAGTTGGAGTGTCATTTTAATATTTGAGGATGCATAATCGAGATACTAATGTCTTTAAGTGCCAGTCAAACCTCCCATCTGTTGGCAGCTGAGAAAACATCTGTTGGATCCACTGTTGGAAAGAAAACTAGCTTTTCTGGTCCCATGATAATCTCTATATTGCAGAATTGTTATGGGTGGTCACAGGGATTACCCTTGGTGATTCGCTTGGAATTAGGTCTGATTTTAGAACATTTCCTAAGTATAAAATGGAATTTCTTTGGATGGAATGTTTATAGTGTATCATTTTCCCTGTTATATATGTATGTTTGTATAGTTCTTCATATTTTGCAGACACATTTGCAGTCATATGCTTCCAAAGAAAATATATAAACATTATGTATCACCTACATAGCTTCCCTTGGTTCACTTATAATCTCCAGAATTCAGTCTCTAAAAGTCTCAAGCTAGGTGCTTGTGGCTCATGCATGTAATCCTGGCTACGAAGGAGGCTGAGATCTGAGGATCATGGTTTGAAGCCAGCCCAGGTAGGAAGGTCCGTGAAACACTTATCTCCAATTAGTCACCAAAAAGCTAGAAATAAGGCTTGGCTCAAAGTGGTATAGTGCTGACCTTTAGCAAAACAGCTTCCCTAAGAAGCTATGCCTTCCCTAAGCTCTTCCCTAAGAGCACAGGCCCTGTGTTCAAGCCGCAGGAATAATGCACACTCATGCATGCATGCACTCACGATAACACACACACACACACACACACACACACACACGCACACACATAAATAAAATGTCTCAAATCAATGAAACGTAAGACTGACTATCTGAAACTGCTTATTTTTGTAATATCTTTAATGTCTTCTTAAACATTTGTCTAATTTATTATTTTTATTAACTTGTATTAATTGTGCAGGATGATATTGAATTATATTTTTTATAAATACATGTAATATTCTTTGATTAGATTCACTTTCATTCATTTTCCTCATTTCTCTTATTTCCCTCTCCCACTAGTCCCCATTTCTTTCATGTCACTAAAAAGTGTTTTCTTAAATTAGAAAAAAAAGTGGCACTAAGTAAGACTGAAGAAGGGTCAATAAATCTGTAAAGAATAATATCATCAACTATCTAGTCTAAAAAATGTTAAAACATGGGAGAAATTCATGAAAAATTAAATTCCAGGAAGTTTTCTCTTAAAATTGGATGAGAAGTGAAAACTAAATAAGCCTGAGACATTCAATTGAATTCTTTATGATAGTAAAAATATAGTTCCCCAAGTATCTATGTGGCTTTGTAGCTGACCCATATTGAGTTAACAGCTAACTAGAGCTTTCTGTATTTTTGATACACTACTGAAATATCTTTCAATGTCTTAAATTGAGATGAATACACTCATGTTATCATGTAAATAATTTAAACTTGATAATTATATTTGAGATTTTCTCATATTATGTCGATAATGCATATTTAAAGGAACTGCTTTGAATGCAAAATGTGGGCATAAGGTAACCAAGAGTTAGCAATGCTTCAAAAATTCCGGGCTGGAAAGTTGGCTCAGTGGTAGAGTGCTTGCCTTGCATGCATGAAGCCCTGGGTTCAATTCCCCAGCACCACATAAGCAGAAAAAAAAAAGCCGAAAGTGGCACTGTGGCTCAAGTGGTAGAGTGCTAGCCTTGAGCTGAAGAGCTGAGGGACACCGCCCAGGCCCAGAGTTCAGGCCCCACGACCGGACCCCCCCCCCCCCAAAAAAAGAAAGTAATGCTTCAAAAATTCCTCAACTAAACCAGGCTTTAGTGGCTCACACCTGTAATCCTAGCTACTCAGGAGGCTGAAATCTGAGGATCACGGTTCAGTGCCAGCCCTGGCAGGAAAGTCCCTGAGACTCTGATCTCCAATAAATCACCAGAAAACCAGAAGTGGCACTGTGAATCAAAAGCACTAGCCTTGAGCTAAAGAGCTGAGGGACAGCGCCCAGGCCCAGAGTTCAAGCCCCATGACTGACAAAAAAAAAAAAAAAATCCTCAACTAAATTTTTTGTTTGTTTTCTTGATTGTTACTGTTGTTTTGTGTGTTTCCGAAACAGAGTTTCACTCTGTAATCCAGAATGGCCTGAGACTGGCAATTCTGCCTCCATCTCAGTGCTGGGATTACAGAAATATGCACCATAAGCTCCAAATTTACTCTTCAATTAAAAGTGACCTTAACTGACCACAGTACTTAATCTATGAAAACAGGAGAAAGACCAGCATTAGTTATAGAAGACCATACTGTAAAGATAGTAAATGTGTTTTCGTTACCATTGTTTATTAAAATTATGAAATTATTTAGGAAAATGTATTTGTTTATTTAAAAATTAAGCTTCCAAGTTTGTATGGAAATATTTTACTAGAAAGATCTTTCCTCATTTTTTCCATCTACATGTCTCCTGAACCAAAGAGCTATCCAAACTCAAATGCTATATATTTGAGTAGCATATGCATAGCCGAACCTATTTTATTAACAATGGAAGTTATGAAAAAAATTCATGAGTTCCCTTCATAGATTGAAATTCAAGCCATGAACAGAGTATCAGTTTTCAGGATGTTGTTGCAAGTATTCCAAAGGCTAATGAAAATTCCTTTTTCTTTTTTAATTCTTAATGTTTTAAAGATATTTTTCAGAAGGATATTTTAATATCAGCTGAATTTATAAGACTGTTAATCAGAATATGCTTCACAATCATTTTAGCTGCTTATTATTAAACTGATTAACTGAATGACAGTTTCTGCAGAGGGAACAAAGGATACTTGTTATAATAAGCCCGGATATATAATTTGCCTATTAAGATGATAGGACACTATTTTTTAAACATATAGAGTATTCTGGAAATATGATATAAAACATCTATAGATGATATAATTTTGATGTATATTTGACTTTCTTAAAAATATCATATGACAAACCTCATGTGTGGTTTTGCATTTGGAATTTTATTTAATTTTAAACATGTAAATGCTTTCTCTTAATATTCAACAATTGTATGAAACCTTAATGTGTATATTTATTGAAGCATCCTCTCAGGTGTAGAATATGGCTATGTATAAGCCAAGTTGAGATGCTGCTCACTGGCAGTTACTACAGGTAATATGATCATGCTTTGTGGTATTTCTTGCACCATTATGAAATGTTTTCACCTGTATCTTGGCCTATGAAACTGTGACACCTCTCCCTCCTCCAAGTATGGTAACACCATTCACGACACCATTGAGCCATAGTCTGTGGAATCAGTTTATTGCTCAGTGGAGGCTTGATAACAAGAATGTCAGAGGAAGCAGGCAGAGCCTGAGTACTTCCTGCCATCAGAAAACTGTGTGTCTGTGATAGAGAAGAGAGCGAAGAGATTATTATTGGCTTCACATGAATTTCATGCTGGTCATTTTAATAACCTTCAAGTATATGATTTTTCTATGTCTGTAAATCCAATTATTCAACACTTTCCCCAAAGTGTTATTCTTACTCAGAATGTTTGATTGTTTTCCCCTAGTAATATTTAACATTTAAATATATCATTTTGATAGGCATTGTTCTCTTTCTGCTAAGAATTAATAAACTTGCTAATATCTACCTACTTATTTGGTAAATTAAGTCCTTGGAAAAAGAAGGAAACATGTAAATAATATACCTTGAAAAACACATTTTGAATTTTTATTTATTTTTGTAGTTGAATTTTTCATTCTTTTCTTAAAAAATTAGTGTAAGGTGATGTACAGAGGCTTTACAGTTACATAAGTAAGGTAACGAGTACATTTCTTTTTGAACAGTGTTACCCCCTCCCGTGTTTTCTCCCTCTTTCCCTACCCCTGACTCCCCTTCCCCTCAAGTTGTAAAGTTCGTTTCCAACATAGTGTGCAGTGAATATTGCTGTTGCTTTGGTTCACCCTTTGTCCTACCTTTTCTGTGGCTCCCCTTCCCTTCCCCAAATCAGATAAACTTATATACAAGATAAAAAGTACAGAAATCAGAAGAGTGGCCACAGGGAATAAACCATACGGGAAAAATGAAAGAAAAAAAGGAATAACTGAAAACAGTACACTAAAAAGCAAAACAAAACAATGAATGCTCGTGGAATTCATTTCGATTAGCATTATTTTATATGGTCATATGAACATAGATATTGGGCTATTCTGATCTTCTGTTAGAACTATCCTAGACTTATACTACTTATTACAAATAAGGGAAACCATGGAGCCCATGTTTCTTTGGGTCTGGTTTGCTTCCCTTAATATATTTTTTCCCAAGTTGAACATCTTTGTCTGTAAAAGAAATGTAAATCAAAACTACATTGAGATTCCACCTCAACCCAGTTAGAATGGCCATTATCAAGAAAACAAATAGTGACAAATGCTGGTGGGGATGTGGACAAAAGGGAATGGTACTACACTGTTGGTGGAAGTATAAACTTGTTTGACCACTCTGGAAAGCAGCATAGAGCTTCCTCAAAAGACTAAACATAAACTCCCCTATGACCCAGCAATCCCATTTCTGGGCATTTACCCAAATGACCACAAACAAGGCATTACTAAAGCTAGCAGCACAACTATGTTTATCGCAGCATTATTCACCACAGCTAAGATATGGAACCAAACCAGATGCCCCTCAGTAGATGAATGGATCAAGAAAATGTGGTATATATACACAATGGAATTCCATGCTCCCATCAGAAAAAACGACATTGATCCATTTATAAGGAAATGGAGAGATCTGTAAAAACTTGTATTAAGTGAAGAAAGCCAGGCAGAAAGAAACATAGGTTTCATGGTTTCCCCCATTTGTAATAACTAGAATATGTCTTTGACATCCTTAGCAGAGGATCAAAATAGCTCAGTTGTTAGGTGCTTGTGACCATATATAATGAAGTTTGTCAAAATGAACTCCAAAAATTGGAAATGAGGTTGTTATTATGTACTGTTTGCAGTTTTTGCTTTTCTTTTTTTTTAGTTTTCTGTGCCCTTTGTCTTATATATGTCTATCTGATCCATGGAAGGTAAAGGGAATTACAAAAACATCAGGACAAAGGATGAACTAATGCAGTGATACTCACTTGACACTATGTTGGAAATGAACTTTACAGCCTGTGGTGGCGAGGGGAGTGGAGAATAAAAAAAATGAGAAATGAAGGAGAGAGTAGCAATGTTCAAAAAGAAATGTACTCATGACCTTACTTATGTAACTGTAACCCCCTTGTTCATCACCTTTATGATAAATAATAAAACAGATTGAAACCAAAAGACTATACATAGAGCACATATATGTATATGTATATACATATATGTATATGTACATATACATTGTGTATATGTACACAATGGAATTTTATGCTTCCATCAGAAAGAATGACATTTCCCCATTCATAAGGAAATGGAAAGACTTGGGAAAAATCATTTTAAATGAAGTAAGCCAGACAATGTGAATTTTTAATCATTTTCTGATGTCTGAATAAATATATCCATAAAATCCCTTGGGTTTTACTTTTTGGTTTGTTTGCTTTTTGACAAAACTAGGATTTAAACTCAGGACCTCATACTTTCTAGGTAGATGGTCTGCCTCTTGAGCCCGGCTACAGTCCCTTTTTTACCCTGGCTACAGTCCCTTTTTTACCCTGGTTATTTTTTAAGTACTATGTCATTTTATTACCCAGGTATGACTGGGCTGCAGTTCTACTTTTTGCTTCCTTGTATTTCAGGGGATAACAGATGTGCACCAATGCACAATCCATTTTGCTTGTCCTGTTGCTGTGAGAAGGGGCTCTGGGCACCATGCCCAGCTATTGGGTGAGATGGAGTCTCACAAACATGTTTTCTGGACTGGACTTGCACCATGATCTTATCTCTGCCTTTCCAATGACTAAGATTACAGGTTTGTTCCACTATGTCTGGTACACTGGTTTTTTAAGACATGTTTTCTCTTTTTGCAGGTGTGTGTGTGTGTGTGTGTGTGTGTGTGTGTGTGTGTGTGTGTGTGTGTGTTGGTACTGGGGCTTGAACTCAGTGCCTGGATACTGTCTCTTAATTTTTGATATAAAGCTGGCACTTGATCACATGAGAAATTGCACTTCTGGCTATAGTTAATTGGAGATTAGAGTCTTACAAGTGTTCTTATGTGTACTGGCTTCAAACTACAGTCCTGAGATCTCAGGTTTCTGAGTAGCTAGGATTACAGACAGACATGAAGCAGCAACACCTAGCTCTCTTAATAAAATTTTTATTGTAGTATAAAATTCAGGTAGAAAATTGAATACAATTCTGTCACAACTTCTATGACACTTGTAATCTCTATACAGTGAAGCAGTAGAACCCAGAGGTCTACTATGTACCCCTCTCCAGTTATAAATTCTGACCCTTTCCTCTGAAGGAGCCTCACATGTTGTCATTTTGCCTTCTTCTAGAAATAGTGTCACATAATATGAATTCTTTTTGTGTGGCTTCCTTTATTGTGTATCATGGGGCTTGAACTCTGGGCTTAAGAGCTGTTCCTGCGCTCTTCCGCTCAAGGCGAGCGCTCTTCAAATTAAGCCACAGTGCCACTTCCGGTTTTCTAGTGGTTTATTGGAGAGACAAGTTTCAGGGACTTTCCTGCGTGGGCTGGCTTTGAACCATGATCCTTAGATCTCAGCCTCCTGAGTAGCTAGGATTACAGGCGTGAGCCACTGGCGCCTGGTAGCTTCCTTTATTTTTTAACATTAAATTAATACATTAACTATTTTCTTTTTACTTGTAGTAGTTGTTTATTTAATTTTATTGATTCAAATTCCCACATATTCTATGCTGGAATACAGCATAATTTATCCATTATGCTTTTGACAGAAATGTGGCTTATGTCCAGTTTGGGATTATTACAAAATGCCACTACGAATATTCATGAATATATGCCTGTTGGCTTACATAATCAAATAAATCAAGTAAATATGGTTATTGTCATGCTATTTAGTTGTATCCAAGAAAAACTGATCAACTGCAAAAATGTAATTTATATACAAGAAAAATGGGAAAATGGAGATTAACCAACTATATTTAAAAATATATACTTTTTCTCCTTTCATTCAGTGGGAAACTGAACACATCTCATTGGCTAAAGAGGCCAGTAGGGTTTTCAGTCTTTCAGCATAGAAAAGATTAGCACACAAACTACTTTGTATTGATTAAGAGTTCTTTGTAATATCTTATGTTTTAATATTGACATGGAAGTATGTAAGCAGGATGTGAATGGGTCTCTATTTCTATACTCTTTATCCCTTTTTCCCCTCCACATCTGTATACAGTAACAGATAGCTATCTATTTTGGTGGATAATATGACTTGGAAGCAGAAATGAAGTATCCTCAGCAACATATGCATTCAAACATTACATTTCCAACATGCTTGCACAAATTTAAGCTCAGTTATTTTTTTAAAAAGTCTATTTCTTTCACATATAACATGTTTAATGCCTCTTTTGATGGGTGTAATTGAAGTTTTTAGTGACATTAGCATTTGTTTTTCTAATTTCAAGGATAATTCAATGACTTGGTAATTTATTGAGTCTTCCTTTTTAACACAAACAGTTTAAGGAAGTACAAAATTTCCAAGGTAAGTGCTATATACTAAATCATGACACCTTTTCTTAGTTGTTGAGTTGTTCATCAAGTAATTCATTATTGACTAACAACATGTACTTGATTAGGTGCTACTGACTAGGAAAATGGCAGCTAATTGTGTATCTCCTAGGGAACTGTAGAGATAGTGTTGCTTAGAAACTGTTGATTCCCAACAGGTTCAACACCAATTGTCCTTCTTCAAGTTAGGACAGGAAACTAAAAAGTTTCATGTGGAGTTGTAATCCTCCTACGTACTGTAACTGTGTGTATTGATGCTGAATATCCTGACTTAAAGTTTTGAAGTCTATTTTAACTTTTGATTTGATTGTTTACCCCTAAATAAGGTTCCTGGTGTTGATAAGGCAAAAAAAAACTGTGCATTTGTGCATTGAAGTTCTCCTCCCATAATTTGTGACCACTAGTTTATGCAGTTGTTTTTTTTTTCTTTTACAAATCTTTTGAAATTTTTATTTCACATTTTCTTGGATTTTCTGGTGGAGTCTCAACCTTTTCTATGATAATTTGGAGAAATAGGCTGTAAATTTTAGAAATAAAATATGCAAATCATATCTACTATGAAAATAGTCTTTCATTTTAGCTCACTCAATAGGGACTTTTATTAAGAGAGATACCATGTTTTTGAATACATACTTTAGTATATATATTTAAAGTATTCATTTTTACTTACCTCATTTTAAATTAATTTAATTTTAACTAGGCATAATGACACAATTGTACATTTAATGGAGCACTGTGTGATATTTCAGGACATATATCCATTGTATAAAGAGGTAAAATGCATATTTTTCTCCTCAAGCATTTATCTTTTGTTTTGGCAAAACATAAAACATTCATCTCCTCTCCTAACTTTTTTGAGATATACAGCACGCAATCACTAGCACTTGATACCCTAATTGTAGTACTTTTATTTAACCTTTCTTCACCCTTTCCTTCCTTCTTACTTCCTCAGTCTCTGGTAACAAACCTTCTCTTCTTAGCTACTGAGATCAACTACATTTAGATTTCATGTATGAATGAGATCATGTAGTAGCTAAATTTCTGTGGTTGTAAAATAATCCAATAAAATGTTCTCTGGTTCCCTCCATGTTGTTACACATAAAAGGAGTCCATCGTTTTATGACTAATAACATTCTATTTGTGCATATGTTGCACATTTTGTTTATCCATTTATCAGTTGATGGAGATATGTCACTTATTGGCTATTGTGAATAGTGTTACAACCTGACATAAATAATACAGAAATTCTTTGTGCATAAGCAATGCCATTTTTCTACATATACTCCAAAATGGATTGTTAGATAATGTAGTCATCATATTTTAATTTTGGGTAAGTCTCTACATTTTTCATATGGTAGTAATTTGCATTCATTTATCAGGGTTCCGTATTTTGAATATTTTGCTACTTATCACCAGTTATAAATATCAACTAAAACATTGGATGATAATGTGAAATATAAGACCATAAACAATGAAAGTACTAAGTAAAAACATAAGGAGCATGCTTTAGGATACATGCAAGTGCAAGGAGTTTTTGGACAAGTCTCTGAAACACAGGAAATCAATGCAAAGTCTGACAAATGGAATTACCTTAAACTATGAAGATCTGTATAACAAAAAATATGATATACAGAGAGATTGCCACCTACAGAGTGGGAGAAAAATTTGCAAAGTATATATCTCGTAAAGCATTAATTTCCAGAATATATGTTACCCAAAACACTGTAACAACAGCAAAACTCTAATTAATAATGGAGAGTGTCGAGAAACTGGCTTTATCACCAGGTTCTCTTTTAAACATATTTTATTTCCCACGTGAGCATACTGTCCAACTTGTGTTTTTCATAAAATCAAACTTTTCTTAAGGTCAAAAAAATAATGGAGAGTGTGTCTATGCACGCATTTCTCAAAAGAAGACATGTAAATAGCCAGAAACACAAAACAAAACAACAATGGCATATCACTTTATTTCAGAAAGGATTAATATTTAAAAAAAAAAACATTGATGTATTTCCATACAATGTGTGTGTATGAATACACACACTATGCATAGTGGATGTTTGTGTGTGTTTACTGAAACTTCCTCTACCATATTACATATAGTCTTACATCTATAAAAGTACTTTCTCACATGTTACTTTACTGTTGATGCCTCAGTAGAACACTATTATAAGACCAATGCTCCTTTGTATGCACTAGCAAACATTTGCAGTAGCAATTCTCCCCTCTAAAAATCAGCACATTTTAGCTGTCATCAACGTGAATCTTCCATATAAATTTATTGCATGAAATTCCCAGATAAACCACTCTGTGATCTTGAGATGCTTATTTTACTTTGCCATTCAATTTCTATATATTTTAAAATAAGGATACTAATACAATTGAAAGGATTATAATAAATATTTATAAATGGTTTATAAGTGGACCTTGTTGATTATTAGTATTGTCTAGATAAACAAAATGAGCCCCAAGATAGGGACACAAGTGGTTTTTATTTCCTTGCTATTGTTTCTAACATATTTATAAGGTACCATGTGATTATTTTTGTTCTTTTTATATTCTTCCCCCACAGTATAACCTTTGTTTTAACTGTATTTGATGTTGGTATAGTTTGGGAAGGGGAAGGGAAAAAAAACAAATTGTTTAAATAGGGATACAGACTGACCCATTACAACAATGAGATGTACAAGACGTTATGTCGAAAAACGAACTTTACAATTCAGGCGGGGGAGTGGAGGGTGGGAGGGTGAAGAGGGGGGGATGTAGCTGAGGAGGTAGGAGGGAAGGGATGGTAGGGGAAAAACAAAGGAGGAGGCAACAATGCTTGATAAGAAATGTACTCATTACCTTGCTCATGTAACTGTAACCCCTCTGTAGTATTTTCACAATAAAAACTTAATTAAAATATATTAAATAAAGACAAATACAGAAAGAATAAAATAGACTTTAATTAATAGATCTCTTTGTGATCAAAATGTATTTTCTATTAGATTATTTCTATTAGCATATAAGCATCCTTGTTGCTTCTCTTTTCTGAAAAATTCCTTTTATACCCTTTACAACAAACTCATAAGAAGAATTATCTCTATGCCTTATTTTAACTATCTTCTATTATTCTAGATTTTTCTCCTCACTGAATCCCTAAATTTGCTTTCTCCATGTCATAAATCTTCATGTAGCTATCTCCAGTGGTTAGTTTCAGTTTTATTTTTACTTGAGCTATTTTCAATGTTCTTATGATTACTTAGCTAATTCCTCCCTTTTTATATATTCTTTCTTTACTAGATATGCAGGACTCATATTCTCCAGATTTCTCTGCCACCTTATTAGTAAGTCATTTTCAGTCTGCTTTTCCTCATCTTCACCTTCTTAATGTTGGTGGGTTCCAGAACCTTATAATTGGTCCTTTTCTGTTCTGTCCACCTCTCTATTTTCTTGGTGAGTTAATCTTTTCCTACTGGCTTTTAAGTTGAGCATTCTTATTCTAAAAATACAAAATCAGAAACATGTGACCTCATATGGCAAGTCTCAGTCAAAGGTGTATGATGGAGTCAAGGGGAGAGAGGTAGACAAATGAAAAGGAGAAAGCGGAAGAATGCAATAAAGAATTCAATGTATATAACACAAAATGAAGAAAAATGATATAAGGGGTAGTCTGGGAGAGATGGTTGAGGATGTTGAAAGGGCTGACATTGATCAAGACACCTTGTAATTATAAACTTCTTTGTTGAATGGTAGTTCCTTTGTACAACTACTTAAGGATAATAAAATACTATAAAAAACTATATTGCATATAAAAAGTCAATACTCTAGTCATTAAAAACAAAGGTTCATTGAAAGTATTATATAAATAAGTTATCCTCAGGCAATACATATAAAATCTTTACAAAATTAAATTGAATTTAATATTTATGCTGGGTCTTCTTCCCAACATACCTCTTTTTATGTATGTGCATTCCAAATCTTAAGAGAAAGAATAGAAAAACATTTGGTCCTAAGCAGTTGGATAAAGAATAAGTGACTTTTACCCTATAAATAAGTGACTCCTAAATATATAACTCTTGCCAAAAAGTATTCCCCAAAAGTCTAAAATAATATATACATAATTATGTTCTCTTAACATATTTGAATCAATGTAATATATAGATCCTGACCTTTCTTCAATAGCTATGCCAAGTCAACAGTTTTCTTTTCTTTTTTTTTTTTTTTGGGTCCGGTAGTGGGCCTGAACTCTGGGCCTGGGTGCTGTCCCTCAGCTCTTCAGCTCAAGGCTAGCGCTCTACCACCTGAGCCACAGCGCCACTTCCGGCTTTTTTCTTTTTGCTTATGTGGTGCTTGGGAATCGAACCCAGGGCCTCAAGCATGCAAGGCAAGCGCTCTACCACTGAGCCACCTTCCCAGCCCAAGTCAACAGTTTTCTACATTTTACTTGGTATCTGTTTTTCCACTTACTCAAAACAAAAATTTGATGTTTTCCTGGAATTATTTCCCTCTTTCGGGTCTGCAATAAGATCTTGTTGTTCCTGCTTCCCCCCAAATATCTACTACTCTATTGATTCTTATCCCATCTACTATCACAGACTTAGTGAAAATCCCCTTAATCTTTCTTGTGCATTTCAACAATAGTCTTCTGGTAGTTATGCTCCTATCACTAAGCAGTGCAATCTACTCTAAAACGAAATGTAGGAAAGATTGTTTCACACCTCCATTCAAACTATCCACATGTCACCCCAAGTCCTTTGAATGGTCTGTTATAGACTGAGAGATTTTGGTCCCTAAGTACGTGTGCTAAAATATTACCCCAATGTGCTAATATGTGCAGATAAGTTATTGAAAGTTGATTAATTAAAAGTAGTAGATCTCTCATGATTGAGATTTTCATGCTTATGAAGAGCCCTACACATATCCTTTCCCTTCTGCCATTTGAGGGCACAGTGAGAAAGCATTCTGAGAAAGGAAGCAGGTTCTCTCCAGACCACAAATTTTCTAGTATCTTGATTTGACTTTCAATACTACAGATTGAGAGAAAATAAATCCTAATGCTTATAAGCCACCTGGTCAGTGATATTTTGTTACGGTAGCATGAATATATTAAAGCAGAAATTGATACCAAGAAGAAGAGGTATTACTGTAGCATTCTTGGCAAAACTTACATTGTTCTAAATGTATCTTAATGGTGATTCTGGTAAAGGTTCAGAAAAAAATAGCAGAATTATAGAGGAGACTTTAATACTTTTATGGCACACCTAACAGAATTTTAATTGGAATATGGATAGTAAATACAATACTGTAGAAGTTTCAGACAGAAATGACCAACATATTATTTGATACTGAAAGAAAAGAAGTTCTTCTTATACAGTGACAGATAACCTGTCTGGATTATGTTTGTGTTCCAGTCTTTTGAAACAATTAGAACTTTAAAGCAGTAAATCTGGCTATTTGGCTGAGGAAATTTCTTTTTTTATTTTTATTTTTTGTGAACATACTGTACAGAGAAGTTACAATTACATGGGCAAGATAATGCGTACATTTCTTATCAAGCATTGCAGCCTCCTCCTTTGTTTACTCTTCACATCCCTTCCCAGCCTCCCCCACCCCCACAACCAAAGTTGTAAAGTTCGTTTTTGACATGACAACTTGTACTTCTCATAGTTGCATTGGGTCCACCTGTATCCTTGAACGACTTGCTTTTCCCCATCTCCTCCACAAATTATACTGACATCAAATATAGTGAAAGCAAGGGTTATACAGTGGGGGAGGGACATACAAAGCTACAAAGAAATAATCTTATAAATGAGTTAGAGGGCTGGGAAGCTGGCTCAGTGGTAGAGTGCTTGCCTTGTGTGCATGAGGCCCTGGGTTCGATTCCTCAGCACCACATAAGCAAAAAGAAAAAAGCCCGAAATGGTGCTGTGGCTCAAGTGGTAGAGCGCTAGCCTTGAGCTGAAGAGCTGAGGGACAGCGGCCAGACCCAAAGTTCAGGCCCCACAACTGGACCAAAAAAAAAATGAGTTAGAAACAAATGCATGAAAGAAAAAACATTTAAATACATATCTAAGGGTTCATTTTCCTAACATCACATTATCTGACCTTTCCTACTTGACTCATACATATACTAGATATTGCAAATAAGGGAAACCATGGGACCTATGTTTCTTTGGGCTTGGCTTACTTCACTTAATATAATTTTTTCCAAGGTTTTTTATTTCCTAACAAATAGGGCAATGTCATTCTTTCTGATGGACGCATAGAATTCCATTGTGTAAATATACCATATTTTCTTGATCCATTCATCTACTGAGGGACATCTGGGTCGCTTCCATATCTTAGCTATGGTAAATAATGCTGCAATAAACATAGTTGTGCTGGTAGCTTTAGTGTGGTCTTGTTTGTAAACATTTGGGTAAATGCCCAAAAGTGGGATTGCTGGGTCACAGGGGAGGTCTATGTGAAGTCTTTTCAGGAACCTCCATACTGCTTTCCAAAGTGTTGAACAAGTTTTCACTCCCACCAACAATGAAGTAAGGTTCCCTTCTGTCCACATCCCCTCCAGCATCTGTTGTTGTTAGAGTTCTTGATTATAGCCATTCTAACTGGGGTGAGGTGATATCTCAATATTGTTTTGATTTGCATTTCTTTTATGGCTAGGGAGGTTGAGAATTTCTTCATGTGTCTACTGGCCATCCTTCTTTCTTCTTCAGAGAAGTTTCTCTTCAAGTCTTTAGCCCACTTATTTATTGGGCAGTTGTTTCTTTGAGGATTTGTTGTTGGGGGATTTAATTTTTTGAGTTCCAAGTATATTTTAGATATGAGACCCTTGTCTGTTATATGGCTAGTGAAGATCTTCTCCCAATCTGTGGGCTTTCTATTGATCTCGCTAGCTATGTCCTTTGCTATGCAGAAGCTCTGCAACTTCAGGCAATCCCATTTGCCCAACCTTTCTTTGATTTGTTGTGTTTCCGGGTCTCTATAAAGAAAATTTCGGCCTGAGCCAAGGAGACCTAGGGTTTCTCCTATTCCATCCTTTAATGTTTTCAGAGTGTCTGCTTTCACTCCGAGGTCTTTGATCCATTTGGAGTTGATTCTGGTGCAAGGTGATATATAAGGATCTAGTTTTAGTTTTCTACAAGTAGTTAACCAATTTTGCCAGCACCATTTAGTGAAGAGGCTGTCTTTGTTCCATTCTATTGTTTTAGCTCCCTTATCGAAGATTAGTTGTTTATAGCTCTGTAGGTTCATTTCTGGGTTTTCAATTCTGTTCCATTAGTCCTGAGGTCTGTTCTTATGCCAATACCAAGCTGTTTTGATTACTATGGTTTTATAGTAGAGTTTGAAATTTGGTATTGATATTCCACCAGCAGTGTTTTTTCCGTTGAGGATCGTTTTTGCTATTCGGGGTCTTTTATTGTTCCATATGAATTTTTGGATTGCCTCTTCTATTTCCTTGAAGAATGAGGTTGGAATTTTGATAGGTATTGCGTTGCATTTGTAGATAGCCTTGGGAAGTATTGCCATTTTCACCATGTTAATCTTTCCAATCCAGGAGCATGGGAGGTTTTGCCATTTTTTAAGTTCTGTGTTGATTTCCTTTTTCAAGATTTTAAAGTTTTCATCATAGAGGTCCTTCACTTCTTTGGTTAAGTTAATTCCTAGGTATTTTATTTTTTGAGGGTCTATTACAAATGGAGTTACTCTCCTAATTTCAGGCTGAGGAAATTTCTAAGCAAAGTGTCAAAGAACATCTTACCTCCTTTTAATTGCTTATAGTAAAATTCTAAAAGAGAAATGAAAATTCTAAGAGAGAAATGATAGTTTAAAGACACAATTTCTAGTCATTTAAGGATACTGATGGACTCGTTGCAACAATGAGAAGTACAAGTTGTCATGTCGAAAACGAACTTTACAACTTTGGTGGGGGGGGGTGGGGAGAATTGGGTGGGGGGTGGGGGGAGGCTAGGAAGGGATGTGAAGGGTAAACAAGGGAGGAGGCTGCAATGCTTGATAGGAAATGTACTCATTATCTTGCCCATGTAATTGTAACCCCTCTGTACAGTATGTTCACAATAAAAAATAAAAAAAAGAAATTATGAGCTTGGTCACACTGAAAAGAATGAGAAAGCTTATTATAAAGAGATCACTTATATTTGGGTCAAATGACTGATAAGATTATTGTGAACCACAAGACTTAAATCTATTACTCTACAAGGCAACCTGACAATTTGGGCCAAAGACAAGGAGACACAGGAGAAAAAAATATGCTCTTGCATTTCTTGGATTGTATAAGATGGGGCCATAGCGATACTCTTCAAAAACTGATTAAGATGTCATCTGGGCTGGCAAAGTCAGTGCTATCACCTAAGTGGGCCTCAGAGACAGAGGATTGAGGCAAAGAAGATTGTTTTTTGTTTTTTGTTTTTGTTGGTCGTGGAGCTTGAACTCTGGGCTTGGGCTCTGGCCCTCAGCTCTTCAACTCAAGGTGAGCATTCTACTGCCTGAGCCACAGTGCCACTTTCAGTTTTCTAGTGGTTTATTGGAGGTAAGAGTCTCACGGACTTTCCTTGCCCCAGCTGGCTTTGAACCGTGATTCTCAGATCTCAGCCTCTTCAATAGATAGGATTACAGGCATGAGCCACCGGTGCCCGGCTAGAAGATTGTTTTTAAGCCATAAGATCTCCTGGAGTTTTCATTGAACTTATTACACTTCTCTTCTTTTCTGATATTTCACCCTCCAGAATGGAAATGTTTGTCTTATGTCTGTCTTGGAAGAATAGAAAACACTTGGTTCCATAAATTTAAAACTAGAAGAGAATTTATCCTCAAAAAGGTTCATACCTTGAATCCTACCACATTTAGATGAGATGTCAGACTAAAGTTGATCTTGAACTGAGTTAAGACTGGGATTGGGATGACATTTATGTATTTTGTATGGAGAAGGTCATGAACTTTGGAGGCCAGGGATAGAATGTTAAAGAATCAAATTTGGTCTCCCTTAAACCTTATGTGCTGAAATCCTAAACCCAATGTGATGGAATTTGGAGGTAGGCCCACAGTAGGTCCTGATGGGATTTCAGTCTTTATAAAAGAGACTTACTCAAGCAATTCCATTTGCAATAGTCTCAAAAAATAATATAGGAATTAATTAGATATGAAGGAACTCTACAATGAAAAAGGTTAAAATTTAAAGAAAGAAAGAAAGAAAAAGCCGTAAAGAATTGGGAAGACCTTCCATGATCCTGGACTGGCAGAATTAATATTGTGAAAATGCCAATATAGCTCAAAACAACCTACAGATTCAATGCAATACTGATCAAAATCCCAGCATTATTCTTTAATGAGATAGAGAAAATAATACAAAAATTTTTATGAAACTTCACAAGACCCTGAATAGTAAAAACAATTCTAAGCAGAAAATGTAGTGTTAGAGGTTTAACAATACTGAACTTCAAACTCTACTACAGAGATATAATAATGAAAATAGCATGGTGCTTGCATAAAAACAGGCTTCAGGACCAATGGAACAGAATGGAAGATCTAGAAATAAACCCATAGACTGATAGCCATCTAGTCTTTATAGGGGATCCCAGAACATAGACTGGAGGAAAAACAGCCTCTTCAACAAATGGTGCTGGCAAAACTGGACATCCACATAAAGAAAACTGAAATTGAATCCAGCATCAATTCAAAATGGATTACAGACCACAATGTAAGAACAGAAATCATAAAACTAGTACAGGAAGGAATGGGAGAAGCATTAGAACTCCTCAGCATAAGTAAGAACATTTTCAGTAAAGATTTAGAAGCTCAGAAAATCAGAGATTTGATAAATGGGAATGTATCAAACTAAAATATTTCTTCATGAAACAGAATATAGCCAAGAAGCTAAAAAGATAACCTATGGAATGTATGATTTTTGCCAGCTATCCATTAGACAATGCCATAATATCAAGAATATAAAAAGAGCTTAAAAATTAAATGTCGAAATATGAACTTTACAACTTTGGCACGGGGTGTGTGTGTTTGGGGGAATGGGAAGGGATGGTACGGGGAAACTAAGGAGGAGGCAACAATGCTTGATAAGAAATGTACTCATTACCTTGCTAATGTAATTGTAACCCCTCTGTATGGTATTTTCACAATAAAAAATAAAAAATTAAACCCTCAAAGAACCAATTAATAAATGGGCTAATGAGCTAGAGATTCTTCTCAGAAGAAGTAAAAATGACCAATAGACATATGAAAAAATGCTCAATATCTCTGGCTATAAAGGAAATGTGAATGAAAACAATACTGAGATTTTACCTCACCTGGTTAGAAAGCAAATGATAACAGATGCTGGTGAAGATGTGGCCAAAGGAGAACACTGTTGTTAGGAATGTCATCTTTTTTTCAACAATTCTAGAAAGCCATATGGAGATTCGTAAAAATACTAAACATAGAATACTGTCAGCACAGAGGCCCCCTCAATGGATGAATGGATCAAGAAAATATGATATATACACATAATATATTTTTACTCTTCCATTAGAATCATGTTGCGTCATTTATAAAGAAATGGAAAGATCTGGAAAATATTATGTTAAGTGGAGTAAGTCAGGCCCAGTGTGGCAAAGGTCACATGTTTCCCCTCATATATGGAAGTTAGAATTAGCTGGTAAGGTAATTCCACATTGGGTGGTATGCAAGTATATATGAATATATTAACTGAAATATGACAGATTCAAGGGAGAACTCAAATAGCATAATTACTTAGAAAGGCAAAGTCAAAGTTCATCAAAATAATCATCAGGAAGCAGGTATTTGAAAGAGATGGAATGAGGTCAAGGGAAGAATATTCAATGTATATCTCACAAAAGTAAGAAGAAGGAAGAAAAAAGTGGGTAGTGGAAGGAGGGCTAACTATTGACAGGGGAGACATTGAACCAGATGCATTAGATTCACAAACTGTTTTGTTGATTGGTGACCCTTTGTCCAACTACGTAAAGATAGTAAAAAAAATATTCAGACTTCCTCAGCTCTTCTACTATGCGAGTATGTAGTAGAAAGACAACTAAGAAGGAAAATCTTACACACTAAGTAGCCCAGTGCCTTGCTCTTGAATTTCTCAGCTTCCAAAATTGTGGGAAATAAAACTTCTGTTATTTATAAGGCATCCAGTCTTTTATGTTAAATAATAGTTTAAATGGACTAAGATGTGACTCATGTGTTCTTCTATCCTGTCCTGTCTTTGGAGTCATCTCCCAATCCACTACTTCCACAATTCTAATCTCCTCCCTGGCTCATTCTCTCTTTTTCCCGTGCTCACTGTACTCTACCACATCAACCCTATCATCATTTTCCAAACATTACAACAAACCTCTCACTGCTGGGATTTTGTTATGCCGAATGTGTCTTCCTGAGATGCTCTTCCCAGAGGCTCATATGAAGAACTTGCTTATAATTTTCACGTGGCTGCTCAGATTTCACTTCCACACACTTCTATTGCTGTAGTTAATTTTTCCATTGAACTTTTTGGGGAAATGCATTCTTTATTCTCTTTGCTTTGTTATTCTCTGCCATATGTTTTATTCCCATAGTTTCATACCATGGAGTTTACTTGCTATTGTTGTTTTTTAATACTTATTTTCTGTTTCCCTCTGTAAGAGTGGGAATATTAACATCTTTTTCTCTGATATATACCAAGAACCTGATTGTGTGTACATACTAAGTATTTGATAAAGTGATGAAGTGCATATGGCTCCCAGGAATATCTTGGGTTCCTTAATCTTGCATGCTTTCTTTGTTTCAACATACTACTACATCTCTTGACTTTCTTAAGGGCTTAATGTGTGTTCGGATTTATGGAGTGTTGTGAGTTTTTCAATTATATTTGGGTAATTGGTAAACATTTATGATTTGTACAAGGAATAAGTTCCAGTCTATTTTTAGTTTTCATTCACGGTTACTTTCCTAAAACCTTTCATAATGTTTAATTAGAGAAGTAAGACACTTTTTACAGGTTATCAGATATTACACATTTCTACCTTCTTTAACTGCCAAATTTTCTTCCCTCTTTTGAAATAGTGATAGATTAAAGGGTTTCAGAAGGTAAGCTGTGAATCAGATTTTTCATTAGTATGAAATGTTTTGACTGTGCATTGATCACTTGTTAATTTCAAAGTGCAAGACCATCCTCTCATGCCATGTTGCTATTTTGAATGTCTCTCATTTTTTATAACAGGATGAAATTCTATTTTACTGAAAATTCTGTAGTTTTAATAATTGTCATGCAAAGTTTTATGACTTGCCTCTCCTAAATGATTGATATGAATTATTTTTACATTTGATCTAACTAGTCTAGAAGGAATAATCATAGAGATTGATGCTTTGTTCATGTGCTGCACTTTTTTGATGGTTTTTCACACAGCTAATTTATATGATAAACTTTAAGGCAAAGTCATGTCATCATTGATCTTCTGCTCAACAATCCTTGAAGTAGTAGTAACTCAAAACAGTTACACTATTTTATTACCATAGAAATTGGAAGGGATGGCTGTGACCTTGATGTATGAGTTAGTATTCAAAACATGTTATGGATTTAGAGTACTGAGATATTGGCAATTATGTTTATATAACCTTTGAGGATCAAAGTATTTTAATCCTAAGATTAAATATGTTTACAAATTGTTACTTTGGTGGGTATTTTCTATTTAAATGCAGCTAAGAGTTGGATAAGAGAGAATAGTTATTAAATAAAAATCAAAACTATAAAAACAATTGAAGTTGAGCCATAGCTCCACTTCCAGCTCTTTTTTGGTGGTTAATTGACTCTCAAGGACTTTTCTGCCTGGGCTTTCTCTGACCTATGCTTTGCAGATTTCAGCTTCCTGATTAGCTAGGATTATAGGCATGAGTCACTGGCACCCAGCTTGTGCTATTGTTTCAACAAATGTTTGGGTAAGAAACTTAAAAAAAATCCCAGCTAATTGACATGCCTATCAGCCAGTTTTGAATATGTTTCCTTTATAAGCCATGTGGTTTCATATAACTGCATTATTTTTAGCCTATGTTGTGAAATTATTCTTTAGTTCTTTTGCTTTTGCAGTACTTCTGCTACTGAGATATACCCCCAATATAATCTTTATTTTATAATCTTATATAATCTTTATTTTCAAGTTTTTCAAATTCTCCTGTGACAAATATTGCTTTTGCGCTCATCATGCCCTTTTTCTCTTCTGAACATCTTTGCAGTTCTTAAAGAAAAATAATCAATCATCACCAATAGGATTTTGTCAGTAGTAACACATAGTATTTATACTCTGAGATATCTCAGGTGGCCTTCCATGTTCTTGTCCCTTGTGTTTCCTATTTTACTACAAATGAGTCACCTTAGGATTACACAGCCTTGGGTTGCAGTAGCATCACAGAAGTGAGGGATTCTCAGTTGCTGAATAAATGCTAGTGAGCCAGCCAACCAGCTGGCCATGTCCCTAGTGTAATTGTGTGAATGAAACACATACATCATTTATTGCCATAATCTATTAATATTTCAGCTTAGTTGGAATAATTTGCTAAATAGTTTATTTTATATATCTTAAAGTATGTTATCCTTAATTTGTTATATTAATTTCATAAATTTTGCTTTTACCATTTTACTGAGTAAATTTTTCTAAGTTGCACCTTAGCATAGGAACATTATTAACAGATGCAGATATAAAAAGAAGTGACAATGAATTACAGGAAGGGAAGACAGCAAGTAGGAGCTATGTTAATGTCTAACTTGTCTTTTTTCTAGATTTGTGATTATATAATTTGTGTGAAATACTGATTAGAAAATGAATTCTGTTAAATAAATGACTACCCTAATATTTCAAAACTCTAGGCAAATTGGTCATTTCAATATGTTTTTCTAGACTATTTTTTTTGGGGGGGGGTCCGGTCATGGGGCCTGAACTCTGGGCCTGGGTGCTGTCCCTCAGCTCTTCAGCTCAAGGCTAGCGCTCTACCACTTGAGCCACAGCGCCACTTCCGTTTTTTTTTTCTTTTTGCTTATGTGGTGCTGAGGAATCAAACCCAGGGCCTCATACATGCAAGGCAAGCACTCTACCACTGAGCCACCTTCCCAGCCCCATAGACTATTTTTTTGCATCGTATTAATCATTTATATTGATGTTTTGATTTTTTTTTTTGTCAGTCCTGTGGCTTGAACTCATAGCCTGGGCGCTGTCTCTGAGCTCTGTTGCCTGAAGCTAGCTCTACCACTTTGAGCAGTAGCAACACTTCTGATTTTTTGGTAGGTAATTGTAGGTAAGAATCTCATGGACTTCCCTGCCCAACTGGCTTTGAACTTCAATCCTCAGATCTCAGTCCCCTTAGGATTACAGACAGGTGTGAGCCACTAGTGCCCGGCTGACTTTTCTTCCGCTCCTCCTCCTCCTCCTCCTCCTCCCCCTCCCCCTCCCCCTCCCCCTCCCCCCCTCCCCCTCCTCCTCCTCCCCCTCCTCCCCCCCCCCCTCCTCCTCCTCCTCTTTTTATTGTGAAAATACCGTACAGAGGGTTTACAATTACATGAGCAAGGTAATGAGTACATTTTTTTTAACAAGCATGGGAAGGGATGGTAAGGGGGAAACAAAGGAGGAGCCAACAATGCACGGCTGATATTTAAATTAGGTAGCTTCATTCACAATTTATTTAGCACAAATTTATTGAAAACATAATATCTGCCAGACATGATAAATTACAATCATAAGAGAACAAACCTTGTTTAATCTTGACCTGATAAATACTGGTTTTAGTAAAGAAACTGATTCAAAATAATTACATGTACAAATAGTCTAACAATCACAATTGTGATACAGGGAATATGAGAAAGGGACAATATTGGGATATGAGAGGGAGGTAGAGAGGGTGAGAGAAATTAGAGAGTGATAGAAAGGAAATAAAAAGAAGTATTTTGATTGGTTAATTTTGAGGAGATTTCCTGTCAGTTGAGTTTAGGCATCTATACTCCTATATATAAAGCACAGATTGTCATTGTTTACAAATACATTTTAATCCAGAAGTTTTATCATGAAGTTCTTCAAAGAACTATGTTTACTTAATTCACTTGAGGAACTATATCCCAAATTTTCCTACACATTGTTAAGATGAACTATCCTAATTTCACAGCCAAAGACAACAGCTAATAGTCATTGAGATCCTTTAAGTGCTGGAAAATTGGCAAACTTTCAACTGAATCTAAATTGAAATGATTTACATTGTAATTTAAAGTTTAGAATCCAGAGACAAGTATGCTTTTTGTTGTTTCTGCTGTTGTTGTTGTTGATGTGCAATTGGATTTTCATTTCAAGTGAAAAGTGATACTAAAATCTGTCCCTACTATTATCTAGCTCAGACTGAGTCATTTCGTGTTGGAAGTCCTGAACATCCTTGTTTTTATGTTTTGAGCTGTATGGGATACTCCTTGTTTCTACTTCTTCTTCTCATTCTCAGTTTCTCCTTGATCTCAGCCATTGCTGAGGCAATGAACTTTGCATAGGTTTCAGCTCAATATGATTCTGTGTTTCCTGTGTTCTGTTGCAGATTGCTTTGAAAATACACTTGGAGATGCCCTAAGAAGTGTGTTCAGACGTCACACGTGAAGATACAGTACATACCCAGTGGTAAAACACTTCAATTGTGGGAGATGAGAATGGGTAAGACTCTCATTCCATCACTCAAGAACACAAATCTAAGTCAGTATTGGAAATGATGTTTTTTTCTCCATACTAATGAACAACTTGGTCATGTGTCCTAATGTTGGCTTTTACTTTGTGTGGATTTAGCTCAATAGTACTCAGCTTCCTGGAGTTATAACAACCATAAATGACCCAAGTCAGTTTTCTCATATTGTTTTCCATCTAAACATCAATAAAGAAGCCATTACAACAGTAGGTGGAACTTTACAAGCAGACTTTGGTATGGAATATTAGCAAAAATAAATCAGGGACATTTTGATGTGGGTAAAATCACTTTCGTCTTAACAAATACATGTAACCCTTCCTTCAGATGTTGGTACTACCCAGATCTCCTTTACTATCCAAGTATCTCCTAATGAATTGTTCTTCCTGCCTTCCTTGATCTACCTGCATGTTTTCTTCAGTCTTGCCTTATCAGTAGTTTGCCTATACTAGGGCTAGGCTGTTTTGGAACATTCTTCTGTATTTTAGTTCCTCAGAAAAATTCATTCAGATTTTCTTTCAAAATATTATACCTATATCCAAGCTTTATTTTCCAGATCCCACTTTCAGAGGAGTCTCTATACTACTGCCATTGCTTCTCAAAGTGGTCACAAAAACCATACCTTCAATATAGGATAATTGTGATGACAACATTTGATGAAGACATGATGAGGGCCCTCCTATGGATATTGTGATAAAAGTTCTAGGTTTTGAAGCTTGATCCCCCAAATACTACTGTTAGAAATGTGATGGACTTTTAGGGGGTAATGGTTTAAGTGAAGTTCTTAGGTCATTGTAGCAGTGCCCATAAAGGGCACTGGAGGATCCTGGTCCCTTCTTCCTCTTTCGATCATTTCTATGAGATACAGAGTTTGTTCTGTCATACACTACACATTATGACTACCTGGCTCACTCAGAAGCCTAAAGTAATAGTTCCACCTGATCTTGGACTGGAATCTTTTTAGAAAAGTGAGCCCAAATAAACTTTTCCTCTTTAAAAGTTAATTATCTCAGATATTAGTGAAATAGTATGGAAAATAATTTATAACATTTTTTAAATTTTATTTTATTTTATTTGAAAACATACTGTACAGAGGGGTTACAATTACATGGGCAGGAAAATGCATACATTTCTTACCAAGCATTGCAGCCTCCTCCTTTGTTTACCCTTCACCTCCCTTCCCAGCCTCCCCCCTCTCCCCCACCCAATCATACCCCCCCTCCCTCCCCCCCACCGACATTGTAAAGCTGGTTTTGACATGACATTTTGTACTTCTCATTGTTGCAACAGGTCCACCTGAATCCTTAAACGACTTGTTTGTCCCCGTCTCCTCCACATGTTATACTGACATCAAATATAGTGAAAGCGGGGGTTACACTGTGGGGGAGGGACATACAAAGCAACAAAGAAATAATATTATAAATGCGTTAGAAACACATGTATGAATGAAACAAAAACATTAAAATACATAATTGAGGGTTCGTTTTCCTAACATCACATTCTCTGACTTTTTCCGCTTGACTCATACCTATACTAGATATTGCAAATAAGAGAAACCATGGGACCTATGTTTCTTTGGGCCTGGCTTACTTCACTTAATATAATTTTTTCCAAGCCTTTCCATTTCCTAACAAATGGGGCAATGTCATTCTTTCTGATGGAGGCATAGAATTCCATTGTGTATATATACCACATCTTCTTGATCCATTCATCTACTGAGGGGCATCTGGGTTGGTTCCATATTTTAGCTATGGTAAATAATGCTGCAATAAACATAGATGTGCTGGTAGCTTTAGTGTGGCCTTGTTTGTGGTCATTTGGGTAAATGCCCAAAAGTGGGATTGCTGGGTCATTGGGGAGCTCTATATGGAGTCTTTTGAGGAACCTCCATACTGCTTTCCAAAGTGGTTGAACAAGTTTACATTCCCACCAACAATGAAGTAAGGTTCCTTTCTGTCCACATCCCCTCCAGCATCTGTTGTTGTTAGAGTTCTTGATTTTTGCTGTTCTAACTGGAGTGAGGTGATATCTCAATGTTGTTTTGATTTGCATTTCTTTTATGGCTAGGGATGTTGAACATTTCTTCATGTGTCTATTGGCCATCCTTCTTTCTTCTTCAGAGAAGCTTCTCTTTAGGTCTTTCGCCCACTTACTTATTGGGCAGTTGCTTCTTTGAGGATTTGTTGTTGGGTGGTTTAATTTTTTGAGTTCCAAGTATATTTTAGATATGAGACCCTTGTCCGTTGTATGGCTAGTAAAGGTCTTCTCCCAGTCCGTGGGCTTTCTATTGATCTTGCTAGCTATGTCATTTGCCCTGCAGAAGCTCTGCAACCTTATACAATCCCATTTGTCCAACCTTTCTTTGATTTGTTGTGTTTCCGGGTCTCTATTCAGAAAATTTCGGCCTGAGCCAAGGAGACCCAGGGTTTCTCCTATTCCATCCTGTAATGTTTTCAGAGTGTCTGCTTTGAGTTCAAGGTCTTTGATCCATTTGGAGTTGATTCTGGTGCAGGGTGATATATAAGGATCTAGCTTTAGTTTTCTACATGTAGTTAACCAGTTTTGCCAGCACCATTTACTGAAGAGGCTGTCTGTCTTCCATTCTATTGTTTTAGCTCCCTTATCGAAGATTAGATGGCTATAGGTCTGTAGGTTCATTTCTGGGTTTTCAATTCTATTCCATTGGTCCTGAGGTCTGTTCTTATGCCAATACCAAACTGTTTTGATTACTATGGCTTTATAGTAGAGTTTGAAATTTGGTATTGATATTCCTCCAGCAGTGTTCTTACCGTTGAGGAGCGTTTTTGCTATTCGGGGTCTTTTATTGTTCCATATGAATTTTTGGATTGCCTCTTCTATTTCCTTGAAGAATGAGGGTGGAATTTTGATAGGTATTGCGTTGAATTTGTAGATAGCCTTGGGAAGTATTGCCATTTTCACAATGTTAATCTTTCCAATCCAGGAGCATGGGAGGTTTTGCCATTTTTTAAGTTCTGTGTTGATTTCCTTTTTCAAGATTTTAAAGTTTTCATCATAGAGGTCCTTCACTTCTTTAGTTAAGTTAATTCCTAGGTATTTTATTTTTTGTGGGGCTATTACAAATGGAGTTGCTTTCCTAATTTCAGCCACACTTTTCTCATTGTTGGCAGATAGAAAAGCCATTGATTTTTGGGGGTTAATTTTATAAGCTGCTACTTTGCCAAAGTTTTGAATCAGCTTAAGTAATTTGGGAGTGGAGTCTATGGGATTCTTTAAATACAAGATCATGTCATCTGCAAAGAGGGAGAGTTTTATTTCTTCTTTCCCTATTTGGATCCCCTTTATGTCTGCATCTTGTCTTATTGCTGTAGCTAGGCATTCTAATACTAGATTGAAGAGAAGTGGAGAGAGTGGGCATCCTTGTCTTGTTCCTGAGTTAAGAGGAAATGGCTTTAGTTTTTCACCATTGAGTATAATGCTGGCTGTAGGTTTGTCATATACAGCCTTTATTGTACTGAGGAATGTTCCATGGATTCCTAATTTTTCCAAAACCTTCATCATAAAGGGGTGTTGGATCTTGTCGAATGCTTTTTCTGCGTCTATTGAGATAACCATGTGGTTCTTATTCTTGCTCCTGTTGATGTGATGAATAATATTAATTGATTTGCGTATATTGAACCAGCTTTGCATCCCTGAAATGAATCCTGTTTGATCGTGTTGTATGATTTTTTGGATGAATTGTTGAAGTCGGTTGGCCAAAATTTTGTTGAGAAGTTTTGCATCAATGTTCATCAAAGAAATGGGTCTATAGTTCTCTTTCTTTGATGAGTCCCTGCCTGGTTTTGGGATGAGGGTTATGATGGCTTCATAGAATGTGTTCGGTAGTGAGCTTTCTCTTTCAATTTCATTGAAGAGTTGGAGGAGAATTGGTGTGAGCTCTGCTTTGAAGGCCTTGTAAAATTCCGCTGTAAAACCATCTGGTCCTGGACTTTTCTTAGCTGGGAGGTCTCTTATTGCTGTTTCTATTTCAATGCTTGATATGGGCCTGTTAAGATAGTTTACCTCATCTTGGTTTAGTTTTGGCATGTCAATATTTGCTAGGAAGAGGTCCATTTCTGTCAAGTTCTCAAACTTATTAGCATACAGTTTTGAGAAGTATTCCCTTATAATGTTCTGAATCTTGGTTGTTTCCGTGGTGATGTTTCCATTCTCATCTCTGAGTTTATTAATTTGGGTGTGTTCTCTTCTTTTTCTGATAAGATTTGCTAAGGGTCTGTCAATTTTGTTAAGTTTTTCGAAGAACCAACTCTTTGTTTTGTTGATTCTTTCTATAGTTTTTTGGGATTCTAATTCATTTAATTCTGATTTAATTTTGATTATTTCTTTCCGTCTACTGGATTGGGGTTTATCTTGCTGCTCTTTTTCAAGGAGGTTTAGATGCGTCATTAAATTGCTAGTTTCAGATCTCTCCAATTTGTTGATGTAGGAGCTCAGAGCTATAAACTTGCCTCTGAGTACTGCCTTTGCTGTGTCCCAGAGGAGCTGGTAATTTGTGTGTTCATTTTTGTTGAATAGCATGAACATTTGAATTTCCTTTCTAATCTCTTCCATGACCCACTCATGATTCAGCAGTGTGTTGTTCAGCCTCCATGTGATACCGGACTTTCTTTGGTGGCTTTTGGTGTTGAGTTCTAATTTTATTCCCTTGTGGTCAGAGAGAATGCAAGGTATAACTTCAATGTTTCTGAATTTAGACAAGTTTGCTTTGTGGCCTAAAATGTGGTCTATTTTAGAAAACGTTCCATGTGCTGCTGAGAAAAACATGTATTCTGATGCTGCTGGGTGAAATATTCGGTAAATGTCTGTTAAGTCTAGTTGATCTATGCAGCTGTTTAGATCTGTGGTTTCTCTGTTGAGTTTTTGCCGAGTTGATCTATCTAGTGGGGAGAGTGGTGTGTTAAAATCCCCAACTATTAATGTCTTTGGATCTATATGGGATTTGAGGGAAAGTAGTGTTTCTTTGATAAATTTGGGTGTCCGTTGTTTGGTGAATAGATATTTAGAATTGTAATATCCTCCTGAAGGAGAGATCCTTTAATTAGTATGTAGTGACCTTCTTTATCTCTTTTTACGAATTTTAATTTGAACTCTATTTTATCTGATATTAGGATTGCAACTCCCGCCTGTTTATGCGGTCCGTTTGCTTGGTAGATTTTGTTCCAGCCTTTAACATTGTTTTTACGGGCAAGATGTGACTCCTGCAGGCAGCAGATAGAAGGGTCTTGTTTTTTAATCCAACTAGACAGTGTATGTCGCTTGATTGGAGAGTTCAGTCCGTTAACATTAAGAGATAGGACTGAGAGGTATTTGGGAGTTCCTGCCATGTTATCTACCTTTTTGGGGGCTGCAAAAACTGGGTTCTTCCTATGGTTCTTGGATTCTCAGTTTGGGTGCAGTTTCTTGGCCTTTATTGCGGTTTTGTTGGTTTTCTATGTGTAGGACATCTTTAAGATTCTTTTGTAGGGCTGGTTTGGTGGAGATGTATTGTTTCAATTTTTCTTTGCTATGGAAGGTTTTTATTTGGCCTTCGGTTATGAAGGAGAGTTTAGCTGGGTACAGTATTCTTGGTTGATAGTTGTTTGTTTTTAGGGCATGGCATACATCATTCCAGGCTCTTCTTGCTTTGATTGTCTCTGCTGAGAAATCTGAGGTGATTCTAATTGGTTTCCCTTTATAAGTGATTACCCTTTTCTCTCTGACAGCTTTAAGGATCTTTTCCTTGTTCTGAGTTGATCCTGTGTGGATTATAATGTGGCGGTGGGATGTCCTATTCTGGTCTGGTCTATTTGGGGTTCTAAAGGCTTCTTGTATCTGGACAGGCCTATCTTTTTGCATGTTTGGGAAGTTCTCTGCTAGGATCCTGTTAAACAAATTTCCTAGACCATTAACTTCTGTTTCTAGGTGCTCCTCTACACCCATTATCCTTAGATTAGGCCTTCTGATGGTGTCTTCCAGGTGTTGGATAGATCTATCATATTTCTTGGACTTGTCTTGGATGGTTGTATGTTCTTTCTCTATAATATCTAGGCTGTCTTCAATCCCTGAGATTCGATCTTCTGCATGGTCTAACCTGCTGTCGAGACTCTCTACTTTGTTTTTTATCTCTTTTCCTTCTAGTTGGTCAGCTTCGATGGCTTCAAGTTCTTTGTTGAAGCTCTGTTTTAGGTCTTGTATGAATTTCTTTACTTCCTTGATTTGGTGTTCAGTGTTTGTCCTCAAATCACTTAGTTGATTGTTTATGGTTTCTTTGGGCTCCCATTCCTTCTGTTGGGTTCCATTCAGCATTCCCTTTGTGGTCTCCCTGACTTCCTTCAGCTCTTTGTTAATGGATTCCATGAATGCCTTTAGTGATCTTTGTGTGTTCTCTACCTGGTCTCTCAATTGCTGTATTACTCTTTGATTAGCTTCCTCCCATTCGTGGGATTCCTGCAGATCTCTTTGAGTGTTCTCAGCCTGCTCACGCCATTCCTCCCTTTCTCTTTGAGTATTCTCAAGTTGTTCACGCAAATCCTGTATCAGTTTTTGAGTAGCTTCCTCACGCTTATGATATTCCTGTATAAACTTCTGGGATGCCTCCTCTCTCTCCCTGTCACGCTCATACAGAGTCCTTTGTACATTGTCAAACTTTTCATTTATCATGTTTGCCAGCAGTGTTTGTAGAGCTGTTTGGAAACTCTCCTCTGGATTATTCATTATCTGTTCTAACCCCTGATTATCAAGATTGGGAATTGAGATACCCGAATTTGCCATTTTTCTTGTGTTTTTCCGGCTTACTCTGCCCATTTGAGATGAAGATAGCACCAGTTTTGTGCTAGAACACTATCTTAAGGCAACCATCAACCAAAGTTTGCATTTGTACAGTCAATAGTCTACAGATACAATCTAGTTCAACAGATACATCTATTGGACATCAAACAACTATATGTTAAAGGATTTCGAACCGCAGAGAAGAATTTGGAAAACCAGAAATTATTAGGGTTAGGGAGAGATGTGGGTAAAAAATAGGAATAGATTGGTGTGGGGAGGCACAGGGAGAGTTAACTATGTCCTAATCACAGTGCAGGAAATAGGTTGGGTAGGATGCAAATAGAGAGAGAGAGAGAAAGAAGAAAGTGAAAGGGGAATGAAAAGAGACCAGAAAAAAAAATAGAAACGTAAAAATTAATGTTATTTTAGAGATTAAAAGACCATCTATTTATAGAGGAATATGAATATGTTGAGAGAAAGGGAGGGACATAGAGGAGATGTGGAAAACTTTAAAAAATGCTTAAAATATTATATAGGTATAAAGAGGTAGTACTGCTATTAATGAATTTAAGTCTCAGAGTTTTTGAATTGAGTAATAAGTTTGTGGGTTAAGTGTGTACACAATGGGGGGTAGGGTCTACTGGTTAACTATGGGTTTATCTGAGGATGTGCAGGACAAGAGTTAAGTCACATAAAGAAGAACAAAGAGGAAAAGATGGAAAGGATAGGAAAGTGAGAAGAAAAGATCAGAAGTTCAGTAGAGCTAGACAAAAAACAAAAAGATAATTAAGAATGAAAGAAAAAGAGAGCCGGGCGCTGGTGGCTCACGCCTGTAATCCTAGCTACTCAGGAGGCTGAGATCTGAGGATCGCGGTTCAAAGCCAGCCCGGGCAAGAGAGACTGTGAGACTCCTATCTCCAGTAAACCACCAGAAAACCGGAAGTGGCGCTGTAGCTCAAGTGGTAGAGCGCTTGCCTTGAGCTGAAGAGCTAAGGGACAGTGCCCAAGCCCAGAGTTCAAGCCCCACGACCGTCAAAAAAAAAAAAAAAAAGGAAGAAAAAGAGAAAGAAGACAAGAAAAGAAAGGAAAACACACATTCACGTATTCCTAAAATAAAAATTATAAGAGGAGAAAAGAAAAAAAAAAAAGTTAATGGAAAACAATTATTTTTTCAGAAGAGGCAAATATTAAAGATTAATAAAAGTTTTAGAAAAGCAAAAAAAATTTTTTTATATATATAAGGTAACAAAAAACGAAGAAAAAAAAACAAAACAAAAAAAAAGAAAAAAGAAAAGAAGAAGAAGAAGAAGAAAAAAAAAAAGGTCTTTGATTTTTTTTTTTGGGGGGGGGGGAGGGGTGGGAAGAGTCCTGTATCTCCCTTTTGTCTGTAACCAGAGTGTGGTTGGAGTCTCTGGTCAGCTTGAGGTCCTGTAGCTTGATTGGTTTCTTAAGTCAGTTTGTTGGAACAGGCAGAAAAATGCTCTGCTTTGCCCAAGATTTTGAGATTCCCCCTCCCAGGTTAGTTTACTGGGAGGGTGATCTGCTTTGAGAATCACAAAAGAGGGGGATGCAGTGATGAGGCTAGGTTCTGGGTAGAGTTGAGGCCTTTCAAGGAACAGTAGCTTTTCCCTGGGGCTATTTTGTGAAAAAAAACTCACAGCACCCAGCCTGGAGCCATTCTCAGGGTTTCTGTTTTTCAATTGATTGTGGTGGCTGCTAGAGGGAGGGGCAGCCTCTGGCTCTGGTTACCCAGTGAGGAGAGCCACTCCAATGGCTGGCACCTGAGCTGGGTGACTTTTCCCTGGATGGAACTGAGTCTGTGAGGTCACTTCGCCGTTAAGTTCTTGTGACCTGCTAAATGACTCGTTTTATTCCAAGGCCTGAGCTGGAGCTAGCGGCTCCTCTGAGCTTTGTCGGTATCCAAGATGGAGATCACCGGTGCTGGGGGGGGGGAGGGGTGGCCTTCCCTCCTCTGCTCCTTGGGAAGGAGTGAGGAAGTGGGGCTACTCACGCCGAGTCTTGGATCCTGGGTCGTCTCTGGTCTGCAAAGTGCAGGATGAAGTTGTCCGCTCCTTGTCGGTTCTTGCTGGTGTTGAGTAGAATCCGCTCGCCCGCTGCGTCTGGCTCCTTCGTCCTGGACTCTCTGTGTGAGCGCTCAGGTATGGCCGCGGCTGCGGTCGCCGCTGCGACCCTGCCGCCGCAGCAGCAGCTGCTGGTAGACGCTCAGATGTGTCTGCTTGGCTTCCCCTCTCTTGGCTAACTCTCTGTCCTGTGATGGCACACTTGGTGTGATTCTCTGGCTTGGGACTGTTCACTGGAATTCTGAAACTGTTTTCTATGCAAGAGCTTGTTCAGATTCCAGCTTCTCCTCCGCCATCTTCCCGGAACCCCCTTCTAATTTATATCATTTTAACCTTTAATATGGAGAATTTTTACAAAGGTGTAGAGTTAGAAACAGGTATGTTAGTAATCTAACCACAAAATTATCACAATTTTTCTTTGGTATTATATCAGCACACTCAATGATACTAGGTATTTTTATAAATGAATGGTGTTGTAGAGGTCAGGAAACTTTTCCTGCCCTATTTTATTAAATGTCACTATTCTCTCTTACACTTTGAGTGCCATCTATGTATTTATCACTGGGAAATAGCAATGAACTTAGTTATACAGATCTGCAAAAACATTAGCATAATTTACTACATATTCTGAAAGATCACTTTAGTCATTTGAATACTATTATACCCAACTCTTCAGAAAGATTTTAAAGGTCAAACTCAGGTTGGTAAATCAAATTCCCTAAAATTCAAATTTTCCCATGAAAATTTTTGACATTATTGATAACTGTGTTCAGTTGTTTTTCTTGAATTGACAAACTTACTATATTTTTTTGACATTTACTACCTTTCCAAATCTTAATTCCTCCAGATATTTTGTTATAGGAACATTGACCTGCCCACATTCAGGTGATGAATTCTAGACCTAAACAAAGTATTATTTAAGGAAAGATCTTATAGAAGAAACTAGATCATGATGTTGGAGCCCTCATGAATGAGATTATTGCTCTTGTAACAAAATATATGAGAAAGTTTATTTAGTCTTGTTCCCCACCATTGTGAGGAAGCAGTTGTTAGATGACCATGTCACGAGAGCCTTCACCAAGAAAAGGACTGTACTGTTACTCTATAGTTTCACATTCCAGAACTATGAGAAATAAATAATTTACCAAGGTTTTAGTAGACTAGGGTGTCTAAGGTAGGTTGACATTGGGCACTGTGCTAGATGGTCATTTTGACACTGGGCACTGTGCTAGATGGTCATTTTAATGAGATACAACTCATGCTTATGGATGGATGATGCCCCAGTTGTGTGCCAATTATAGCAGAAAGTGAGTGCAGTATCTGTATAAAGAATCTTACTAATATAATAAAGGATATCTTCACCACATCTTCTCAATTAGGAAAACATTTATAAATGCTAGTTTAACCCCCAAATAAATCCTGTGCAGTTGATAAAAAATACATACTGATCCCTGAACTTATTTTTCTAATGGTTTAAAGGTAACATATTGCCCAATTGTAACCAACGAGACATGAATATTGTCTTACCTAATAAGGAGATTTAGTAGAAATATGCTTCTTCTCTTCTTCCCTGTGTTTTTATCTGTCAGTACTTAATGCTCAAAGTGACTTCAACCCACCCAAAACAATGATAATTGCAAGGTGAAAGTAAATGCTGGCATCAAGACAAAGGCAAAGTTAAATGAATAAGTAAATAAATATGTGCATCCTTAAAGATGACAGGGGGCTTTTTCTGAATTAAATGCTACGCTTCTTCCCAATTAAACCACTATTATGTAAAATGATCATTTGTCTTCTTATTTAAATAGAGTAGACTTGTATTTTCTGTTACTTCTAGTTAAGGGCATGCCTGGGGATAATAGGTTCCATCTGCTTTTTATACAAGGAATGAACAAGCAATCATTACATTGCCATAAGAGAAATTCTCCCTTGGCTTTGTATAAGGATTAACCATACTACCACAGGTAAACCCCTGTGAATAAGGTAAGGTTATATCAGATTACTACTGATATATAATATAATAGATTCAGAGAGATTTGTCTAGAATTCTTAAGTGTTCTATGGCCAGAGAATTAGGGTTGTTTCTAAACTATGAAAAGGAACAAACTAAGAATTTCTAGTTTGCATAATTATTAAGTATGAATTATGAGAAATCATAAATCTCCACAAATAGGAAAAACTAACATGTTTAAGAGGTTGAAATTTTCACTTACCATCTTCTTTCTTTGTCATAATAGCTTGACATGATCAGAGAACATTCATGTGAACAAAAACAACACAACAATCTACTGTAAATACGCTAGACTCCATTTATTTATTTATTTATTTGGGTCTGGTCGTGGGGCCTGAACTCTGGGCCTGGGCGCTGTCCCTCAGCAATTCAGCTCAAGGATATCACTCTACCACTTGAGCCACAGCGCCACCTCTGGCTTTTTTCTTTTTGCTTATGTGGTGCTGAGCAATCGAACCCAGGGCCTCATGCATGCAAGGCAAGCATTCTACCACTGAGCCACCTTTCCAGCCCTAGACCCCATTTATTATAAAGTTTGTCTGTGTAAAAGCACTAATTTTAATTTGAGTATCACTCATAGCACACTTTCATACCTGGAGATAAATGTATTGATGCATATCTAGAGAAATGATAACCAAATTTTTAAAAAAGGAAAGGTAAAAGAAAAATACTCACACTGTGATAATCTTTTGGCCCACCAATGTAGGGAAGTTTCTGAGCACCAGCATTTCTAGTAAATGTTGTAAGTATGTTAAACACTCTCATTAAGCACCACTTAAAATGACATAACAATTTGCATATTTTCTTCTTCCAAATGTCAGATCATGAGATAAAAATGCTGTGAGCATAGGGAACACCTCTCTAATTCCCACCTCAGAGTTTAAAGAAGAGCCCACAGGTTCAAAAGAGCAACGGTAAGTCTTAGAGGAAATGTGGTGATCCTCCTGTCAGGCATAACATGGTACTTAGCGGTGTTGACTAATGATACCAGACCCTCCTTGTTAATTATCTGAAGTGATTTTAAGTAGCTTGCCTTAGATAATTAGTTTCCACAAATGATGAATAGCATCTTCTTCTGAATGTGCTTCAGAAAGTTAGAACATTTAGATAACAAATATTGCATTTACTTTTTCAGGACTCCTTTTTTCTGTTGTTTCCTTAAGTTTCTGTCCTGTCATTTTTTTAATCTGGGTTGAAATCCACATATTATAGAATATGATATCACCATCTTCAGCCAATAATCACAGTCACCAAGTTCTCCTGCAATTCTCTAAACATTAAATCTTGTATTTTCATTCTACAAAGCTGTGAAATACACAAATCATGAATAGGAAGCAATGTTTCTTCAGTATCTTCTCATAAACTAAAATCAAACATTCATGAAATGTGATATTCTTACAGGATTATGAGAAGTTTATGGTATATAATTCTCTGAAAAGTACATTTGTACAATCCTGTAAAGTAAGAGATAAGAATAAACAGGCAGCATGTACAATTCTTAGTGTGAGATTACATATAAATTGAGCAGCAAGAATATTTTAGAAATTCATAGCGTAGTACATGTTATTGAATTCTTCTGTACATTAAAAGCACTGTTTATTGATTGTTCAACTTTTTGTTTTGTGATTTTTTTTCAAACAAGAGAAACTAATCTGGATGGCTTAAATAAAAATTGATTTATAGAGGATCTAAGTATCCCAAAATAATTGAGAATACAGAAGTTTCCAAGAACTTTTCATAGCATCCCCAAATATGGTTGTTTCTTCTACACTGTGTTGGTTCAGAACCAAATAGTACTGGTGGTCTTGTAGGCTCCAGAAGCATTTATTTCTGTTTCCATTAAGAGTTTAATATAATTGGAAGTCATTGTTGCAAAGAGATTATATGAGACTACATCAGCTTTCAAATATTGACCATGTACTGTGACTTTGCTACACACATTTGTTAGTTCCAAGAATTTCTCTGTTTTTTATGCCTTAAGATATTTTACGTGAACAACCTGCATCTGCAAATAATGTTTTGTTTCTTCCTTTTGCACATATATTATTTTATTGTGTTGTTGTGCTAACAAGTGCTTCCAAAAAGATGGTGAATAAGAGTGGTAAAAATGAGTATCATTTTTTTTTCTTGAAGTTAACAAAAAAGCATCTCAAATTCTGTATAGTGTTAGCCATAAGTGTTTTGTGAGTGTTCTTTATAATTGAAGAAGTCTTTACCATGAATTGGTATTGAATTTTGACAAATAACTTCTCTATGTCAGCTGATTTATTATTTTTCCTTTTTTATTCATGATGATGTGGTGAATTGTGTTGGATGTTTTTAAATGTTGAACCAATCCTACATACTTTTTATACCAGTTTGTTGTTATGTACATTTTGATACATTGTTGTGTTTGAAATATCCCCGCTTCCTGGGGCCAGTGGGACTCGAACCCACAATCTGTTAAAGAATTCACCAACACTCAGTCAATAGAGCTAGGAATTGTTTATTAGGCATGGCATCCATATTATATATATATATATATAATTTTATTTTTTATTATAATTATTTATTAGCCATGTTGTCTATTAGCCATGACATTCACTATACCAGGACAGGGAAGACCAGCAATGAAGTCAAATAGCTCAGGTTACTTAAAAGCAATATATGTCTTATTAATTTTCATTTTAACTAATAAAACAAGAGCAGAGTGACAGAAAAGATTATACTGATTGTAAAACTATTTAAATTTTTAAACATCTCTTTCTCTTTGTACTTACTATAAACTCTCCAATCTTGGAAGGGACTGGTAAGGGAAAAAAATTGAAAAGTGGTACATCACATTTGTTTTTAAAGGGTGATTTGAATTGCTATAATAAGAAAAGATTGTTTCAACTTTCTATAGTGACAAAACCATTAATGATGCAGTTTTCAGCTCTTCTTTTATGCAAAGTAGAGATGAAGAGTCAGTCAATATATCGAACCTTAAATGGTCACATGATCCATTGAAATTATTGGCATAATTCCTCATTAGTAAAGAGAATGGCACATTTGGATATACCACAAGTGGTATATGTGTGTATATGATATATATCATTCAAATGTATTATGTATATATATAAATATATATATCAGTTATTTATATAATCTGGGAGATTTTGCTATAGTTATATTGCTTAACATCTTGTTTAGTATCAAAAGCAAGCCATTCATCTTTTCTCAGGTCCTCATGCACTAATATTATGTTAAGTTGTCTAGACACAGAAATCAGTTTTTGTTTGTGTTGTCTAAAATAGCTATCACAAACTCCACGTTCATTTAAGGACAATGTTGTGGCAGGAAGATGATACTTTACTATAAATATTTCACATGGGAATAATTAATAATAATAATAATTACTTTCCATGATAAGAAATGTATGTAAAACTGCATCCATAAAAAACTGCCATACTACTTTGTTTTCTCCTTATCTAGCTAAACTATGATACCATTGTGCTTTTGGATATGGCTGTGTCATCTCTGCTGAGACCATTTCCCATCTTCAGACAGCAACTTCCTTAAAGCTAGCAAAGCTACCTGATTCCCTCTGTTCTGGAAGGCAAGGAAAAAAACAACATATTAAGTTAAGAAACAACAACAAACTCCTGTGTCAAAGTTTGGCTAAAGTTATTAAAAATGGTGAAGTTATTGTGCATAATTTTCTTGGGTATAATTGAATTTTATAAAAAGGATTTATGGCTGATATCCTGAATATATATTTTTAGGTCTCACAATTACAATAGTCATTTTAATGAGTTCAACTAATTTGACATTTTTACTTTGCACAAAATAGATTTAAACATCAGGGCACATCCAGTTGATAGGAAACTGTTTCATATTTATTCTTTATCCTTATGCTAGCATTTAAATTTGAGATGGTTAAATATTTCTGAGAAGAATACTGCACACACTAAAATGACTCTTTTAGGCTAAACTAACCAGGTTAGTTGTAGCTCAGGGGAGAGTTTGCAAAACAACATTATTATTTTTGCTCTGTGCTTCCTATTTGCAATTTTATTTTTATATGGTTGAAAGTACATTCTACACTAGAGCTTTATAAAAAAAGCATCATGCTGCTAGAAAAAGTTCTCTTTGTGTACCTTAACACTAAGCAAAATATTCTACCAATAAAATCTAATGTGTTCAGCTGTTAAAAGAACTTGAATTTCAAAGAATGTATTAAAAAATGCGTGAGTCTTTATCCATATTAAACTTCATCCATATTAAACCCTTCCAGTTCATTTTTACCTACTAATATCTACTGATTAGTATGTCAAATGAAAGTGGATTTGATTCACAGATTGGTATATTGTTCCAACATATATTGTATAGTAAATTCTTACACATTTACTATTTTATCAGTTATTATGTTTTATTGATTAATTTGCTATTAAATAACGCATTTTAAATATAAATTGTATATTTACTCAATAGATTACATATAGATTACATATACATATGTGTATATATTCTGTATATATATACAAATATAAAAAGATAGTTATATATGATATATACTGTATTTGTATATACATAAGTTTTATATAAATACATATAGTTTATACACACACTTGCCTGCTACAAAGGACAAATTTAGTCATATTTATCCCTTTGAAACATATTTTCTGAATAAATCCACATTTTGAAGTACTAAAGGCAAGGGCTTTCAATATATGAATTCAGGCAGTACATAACTCAGTGCAATATCACTGAAGACTGAATTTTCTGCATGCATTTGTTTAAAAAAATAATGCTATAATCTGAAAAAGTATTTGTTAAAGGAATAGGGGTAAAGACATACTTGAGTAATCAAATAATTTTCAGCAAATTTATGCTAAACTATACAAACCATACTTTCATGAGTGTTTATGAAGGATGCTCAGTAGCACTAATTACCAGAGAAATGTGCATTAAAACCAATAAGATTTTGTCTCACATCTATTAGTATTACTATATAGTCAAGAAAGCACTTTGACCTCTTTTCTTCATAAGTAAATTGCTTACACTATGAACACATTTATAGAATGCTTGTTTACTTGGATTTCTACTTTATACCAAATTACATCCAAGAAATTATAATTTGAAAAAAGCATGATAAATGTTACTTGGAAAATCCATAGCAGCTTGAATTTTTTGAATTCTAATGAAAAGAAAAATATGACCTTTTCTGCTTGACTAAGATATGTACTAGTTATTGCAAATAAGGGAAACCATGGGACCTATGTTTCTTTGGACCTGGCTTACTTCACTTAATATAATATAATATAATTTATTTATTTATTTATTTATTTATTTTTATTGTGATAATACCATACAGAGGAGTTACAATTACCTGGGCAAGATAACGAGTACATTTCTTATCAAGCATTGTTGCCCCTTTTTTGTTTCCCCTTCCCATTCCTTCCCATACTCCTCCCCTCCCCCACCTGATCCTTCCCCCCACCCCCCACCAAAGTCGTTAAGTTCGTTTTTTGACATAACAACTTGTACATCTCATTGTTACAATGGGTACACCTGTATTCCTAGTTAAACGATTTGTTTTTTTCCCTTCCCCTCCACAACTTATACCAACATCAAAATCAGTGAAAGTATGGGTTATACTGTGGGGGAGGGACATACAAAGCAACATAGAAATCATCTTATAAATATGATAGAAACAATTGCATGAAAGGAAAAAAACAAAGAAACATTTGAATACTTACCTTGGGGTTCATTCCCCTAACATCAATTTATCTGACCTTTTCTGCTTGACTCAGTCATATACTAGTTGTTGCAAATAAGGGAAACCACAGGACCTATGTTTCTTTGGACCTGGCTTACTTCACTTAATGTAATTTTTTCCAAGTCTTTCCATTTCCTAACAAATGGGGCAGTGTCATTCTTTCTGATGGAGGCATAGAATTCCATTGTGTATATATACCACATTTTCTTGATCCATTCATCTACTGAGGGGCATCTGGGTTAGGTCAGATAAGTTGATGTTAGCAGAATGAACCCCAAGATAAGTATTCAAATATTTTGTTTTGTTTTTTCCTTTCATGCAATTGTTTCTAACATATTTATAAGATGATTTCTATATTGCTTTGTATGTCCCTCCCCCACGATATAACACATGCTTTCACTGTATTTGATGTTGGTATAATTTGTGGAGGGGAAGGGAAAAAACAAATCGTTTAACTAGGGATACACGTGGACCCATTGCAACAATGAGATGTACAAGTTGTTATGTCAAAAAACGAACTTTACAACTTTGGTGGGGGGTGGGGGGAGGATCAGGTGGGGGAGGGGAGGCGTATGGGAAGGGATGGGAAGGGGAAACAAAGAGGAGGCAACAATGCTTGATAAGAAATGTACTCGTTATCTTGCCCATGTAATTGTAACTCCTCTGTATTGTATTCTCACAATAAAATAAAAATTAAAAAATTAAAATAAAAAATAAAAATAGTATTAAAAAAAGAAAAATAGCAAGGAAAGATTGTCACCAAGATAGAACAGGACATTCGAGTCTTCATCTCTTCATGAAAAACAATTAAAGACAATGCTCCAGCAAACCAAAGAATGGCTGATGAAATCAGATGTCAAGGCATTGGTAGCATCCAATGAAAAAGCTTAGAAAGCTGTTGTTCTAAGTTGTTGTTCTGAGTAGAATAGCAGGAATCACGGCAGAAAATAACATCCTACTCAAAACCAGCAGCTCCCTTCCTTCTGCAGCTGCTACTGCTAAGTTGCCTCAGGAAAGGAGCCACTATCTGAATCCTGGACTTAACACACTGCCTGATTTAAGAATGTACCACAGGCTAGGCACTGGTGACTCATACCTGTAATCCTAGCTACTCAAGAGTCTGAGTTCTGAGAATCAAAGTTCAAAGGAAAAGTCTTAACTTACAATTAGCCACCCAAAAGCCAGATGTGGAACTGTGGCTCAAGTGGTAGAGTGCTAGCAAAAAAGCTCAGGGACAGCACCCAGGCCCTGAGTTCAAGCCCTAGAACAGACACACAAAAAATGTGTGACACAAAGAACCGACACAAAGCAGACAGAGAGACCCATTGAACAGAATAGAGAGCCCCAAAATGCACATACCCCTTATGATTTTTGACAAATATTTCAACACATAATCTTCTAAATAAATGGTACTGGAAAAATTGGTATTCCCATTCAGAATCATGAACATAGACCTTCACCCCATATATGAAAAATGAGCACAAAACACATTAAAGTCTTCCAGGTAAAACCTGATTCTGTAGGAAAAAACACAACAAGGGAAAAAAATCAACACAGTGAAAGAGAATCTACAGATTGAGAGACCTGTCTTTGGTGAAACTTTAGTTGCTTTTGATAAGCACTAAAGGATTTGTTTATCTGCAAGTATCTTCCTGTTGCAACCATTCTCAACAGGGTGAATTTTGGAACCTTGTTCCATGTGGTCAGAATAATTCATCTAGCTAATCTCCACATCTTAAAGAATATTTTAATTGTGACTTGGGTTCCATTACTGAGGTGTCTAATTCCCATTTTTCTTTGTCTCCTCCCTAAGGCTGCATTCAAGCATCTTTATTGCCTTTGTGTCCTGTAGTTTCAGAAGCATATAAAACACTGAATTTCTCTTTATCTGTCCTAATTGTAGTTGATGTGAGGATTCATGATTTCATCCATCTTCACTGATTTTCACCCGTTGCCTTTTCATTCTAATGATCTATTCTATATACCTAATTTTCATCTATTGTCAGTGCCAATTGGATTTTTTATTATGTCTTTTCATTTCATTTTTGAATCTTATAACTCCTTTGTAGTTCTTATATCCTTATTAAATGTTATTACATTTGAGATAATTCCTTAAAGTTTAACTTTGAATTTACTCATTCTAGTCAGCTGCATAAACCATCTAATTTTTTTTTTATTTTAATACATTTACAGTTCACTTCTACAAGGTTTTTCCCCATATTTTCTTGGACATTTTATGATAAGGCCTCACTGTAAAATTAATAGTTAGTCAATGTTTCCCTTTAAATTTTTTATGTTAAGTTATACTGTAATCTCTTTTAGATTAGTATGATCCTTTCTGTTGGCTGTCACTTGTGATTTTACTGGTGATTTTTCCATTGTAGACTTTATCATTTAAGTTACATCCCAGAGTACTTTGAAGAACTTGTTCCTTTCTCCAGGAAGGACTTGTGAGTCAGAATCCATCAGAACCAGGAGGTTACTATAATCTTCCACATCTGTTCTCCTAGTTAACTAATCCTCATTTTAATATGAGGTTCTTATCTCTGTAGTTCCAGGACTGAGGCCTTGAGAGTCTCAAAGCAGAGAAGCTCAATCTTTGCAGTGCCATTACTGGCATTTTGCCATCAGAGTTATCCATCTCAGTGATACCTTTGTCGATTGCTTGTTTATCAGTTACGTATTCCCTCTCTGGGTTCAGCTGTTAAATGAGTTTCTATTTACCTAAGAGACAGGCCCTAAGGATTTAGAATATTTCCTAATAAACTAAATGATAAAAAAATTGTTGAATTTTATTAAATATAGAAAAGTTCAGAGACTTTTTCAAAGAATCCCATCTCCAGTTTTGTCATCCAAAAGTATCACCATCCAGGGTTGTTTACATGTCAAGAAACACTTAAAATGAGGACATATGTAGGGTATTCTAATCATAAAGATACTACATATAAATTGTTTCTAATAATTTTCAGTACCCTTGGTGACTCCTATCTCTTTTTGAAGGGATATCATATAATGTGTTTTCATTGGCCATTCAATTGGATTAATAAACATGTAATCAGCAGCTTTGTGCTCAATACAGAGGCAATGGGAATGGATGTACACAAAAGTCAGACAATGGCGGCTTTATTCTTTAGCTAGTTATTTAAATACTCTAAGTTTCAAATCTTTTTCATTTAATGGTGTTTATGATAACAACATTGTAACTGCTATTTTAAATATTCATTGACATTCTAAAGCTGAAGCATGTCATATTTACAATGCTTTGAAATCATTACTTCTATTTGATTAGCATCTATTGAAAACATATATGCTGTGCATTACCTTGTTGTTACTTGAGGCAGAGCATGATTTCAAAGGATTACATCTTTTTAAGCACCTGGAGTCTTATTGTAGAGACAGCCATTACTCAGATTATTTTATTAATTGAAAAGATACGAGCAAGGAGGTCTCTTTTTGTTTAGTAATGAGGGTTAGACTGAGGACCTCATATACTTGCTAGGCAGCCATTCTATCAGTGTGTCAGATCTCCAGCTCTTCATTTTTGTGCTACTTATTTTCTGAGAAAGGGACTCACTCCTTTCCCAAGGACATGCCACCTGCCTATATTAGTCTTTCCAGCTAAGCTAGAAGGAGAGGTGAAAGTGATCATGCCCATCTTCTTCAGTTGAGATGAGGTCTCTTGAATTTTCTGTCCAAGTATACACGGACCTGTGATCCTCCCAATCTCAAGTTTTCCCAAAGCTAGGATTACATGTGTGAGCCACTGGTGCCAGCTGAAGAAGATATTATTTTGAGTGATTAAGAATGAAGATAGCCTAGCACTAATGGCTCAGTCCTATAATCTTTACTACTCAAGGGTCTGAGATTTGAGGACTGCAGTTTGAATCCAGCCTGGGCAGGAAAGTCCATGAATCTCTTATCTCCAATGAACCACCTCCAAAACTGGAAGTAGACCTGTAGTTCAAGGGGTAGAGCATTAGCTTTGAGAAAAAAAAAATCCCAGGGACAGTGCCCAGGCCCTGAGTTCAAGCCCCAGGTACAGTACCAAAAAAAAGTCCACATTCAGATAGTAATTACAATATTAGGAGGCAAGACATCATTCTATCTTGTCTTTTACGGATACCCTGAAATGGTTGGGCAGTTCTATCCTCTTTCTCACTTGTAGTTCTTAGGAAGTGGTCTGTGCTAGGAATGCATCTTAAGGTAAGGGAAAGACTAACTCAGGTAGTCTGGGCTCTGTTTCATGTCTGCCCTGGAAACAGCATGTTCTTCGCCAGTGAGACCTAAAGTCCAGGGATGACTGCTTTACACAGTCCCTTAGCTGCAGCAAGTGGAGCGTGCACATATGAGACTCCATCTGCTTTGAGCAGCTTTTGTGAACTTAGAGACCATCTTCCAGTGAACCCTAGGCTTCTGCTGCTCATCCCTACCTCTCTGTGGGCAGGAAGCTGATATTCACACAATGAGTCTGCTTCAGAGCAAAATTATTCTTAGGATTCTCCATTCACAAATTAGAAGATTAGAAATTCAATTGTTTGGGCTTTCTTTGCTAAGGAAAGAATTGTGAAAACACATTCACACTAAGAATTGTCATAAATTATATTTAATGGAGGAGAATAAAAGCAAATACAATATACCAAATATTCTCTCCCCAGTAGAAATGTAAAAGAAACAACAGTAGGTTAATTTAGTAAATCACATTTTTTTTTCACAAAAGAAGTTACAATTTGTGACCTACAGAAACTTAAGTCTACTTTTGTTCATTTAAATTGATGTAAGCAAATGAGCTTTGTTCCATCTGCATTATTTAAGTCTCAGAAATAGTTCTGGGAAAAAATTTACAGTAGAAAGTGAGAAAGGAGATAGGAAATATTAATGAATCAACCAAACCTTTTTCCAAAATAAAGAGAACTTACGAAACGTCTTTCATTTCTGTTATAAAATATAAATATATTCTATTAGGCAAGTGATATCAAAATTGTAAGGCAGGAAATGAGATGCTTTCTGAGAAGTTGGGTGGGAGATATTAATTTGGATTTTAACTGGAATAAAAAGAATTTAAATTTCCACATTGCATATTACCTGTTATCTTTCTGTCTGAGGGCATTTCATCTTCACAAGAGAGAGGAATACAACCCAATTTCATGTGCTCTCAAAAGATACTGAATCCATTAACTTCTTGCAATCTGAAACTCTTTTATGAATTCTTAAAAAGATGCACATAAAATATTTTAGATATGAGTCCAGTAACTGATGGGCAATCTTCTCTGGGGTATCATCAATAAAGGCATGCATGCTGGTGGTAGAATAAAGAGCAGAGGTATGACTGAAATATCTCTTTTGAGAAGAAAATTATCTTATGCAATTAAACTTGGAATTACCTCAAACTTTATGTCTTTATTTGTGATAATATTGCTTTGTGAATTTCCTTTTCAGAGAACCAATGCCATGTCTGTTAATATGAGTGGATATTTGAATATCTTATTTGTTAGAAACAAGATATACTGATGAAAGCAAAGTGCCCAAAACAAATACATAATGAGGGAGTGAAAAAAGTTTTATAACGTGTCAATATCAATAGAGCTAGCTAAGAGGCTAAGCACATAGTCTCACTTGTAGTCCAAACTAGCATCACACTCACGATCTACCTGCCTCAGCTTCCAGAGTGTTAGTATTACAAGTATGCAGGATGACACCCAACATTAGAATGTTTTATTTTTAAGCTAAATATGTTAAGATGCAATTATGAACTGTAAGAGTCACCTGTTTTTCATGTACAGTTAGATGTCTGTCAGTATATTTTCAGAGTTGTACAATGATGATCATCTTTGACTTTTATCAGATTGGGCATCCTCTGAGTCTTTTTTTTCCCCTTGGTTCTCTTGTTTACATGGAGATCTGGAAAGTATTCAAGCTCTATCCTGAGCTGAATTGTCCCAACGTCTGCACAATGAATGACATTGTTGTAGAGAAAACAATGAAAATTCCAGTATTTGTATGAGCTAGCTACTAGTTAGGAGGATGTTGCTTCAAGAAATCTTGTGGTTAAGAATGAGTTTTTAGAGAAAGGAAAAGAGGATGAAAAGGATGAAAAGAGGGATGCAACTTTCTGAGGAGAAAGAACAAGAAAGCGGACCTCTTCACAGGGAAGCCTGCACAGGAATTAGAGTAGGCCTTCCAAGGTTTAACAGTTTTTCTGAATTCTTCCCTAGGCGTTTTTTTACTGACATGTAGTTTGCAAGTAAAAATTTTAAACTACACTGTGGTTACAGAAACAATGACAATAAAGAATTCAAGTTTTCAGCTAAAGATTGTGTCTGAGCGAGCAAAGTAAAAAAAAAAAAAAAAGAATTCAAGTTTTCAGATCATAGGGAACTATCTGTGTTTCTAGAAGGAGACATCCTTCACTTGGAGAGTAGATAACTTTAGACTTAGTGGTGTTACTGATCTAATTGAGACCCACACTCCAATCAGTTCTCCTAACATGTACCTGCAGAACACCACTCTGGAAAGGGAGGGACATATACACTCATATGATGGAACTCTAAAGATTTTAGGTTTCATAATATCCAGCAATTCCAAGCCATTATGTTTTTAAAAGTTAGATAATTTGCCACAATCTATTTTTCTTGTTTCTAGTGTCATATTCTCTGAATTATTCTCCTCAGAGAGAGGAGAGCACCTAAATGATATCTTCCTAAAAATGTACATCACAGTCTCATTCCTCTTGATGAAAAGTTTTTCAGTGTGATATTCAAGGAGCTTGAGCATCGCAATCATTCCCTTTCTCTCATCTCTTCTCCTTCAGGCAATGTTTCCTTTCAGTCCATTTCCAAGCATCTTCTTGGAATACTGTACATAATTACTCACAACAGCATATGTACTTGATTGCCCTTGCTTTTTTCCCCTTTTACTTGTCTGAGATCTCATGAGGGAGAGTGGTTTTCCCTCCCATGTCTGAACTCCCAGTGTTTGGCTCTTAGGGTAATAAGCAGTAGCTGTTGAGTATGTTAGCGAGAAGTCCTGAAATCTGTGTTCCCCCTACTGTTAGCAATAAAGAACCTTCATCAGTGTTATACAGGTATATATTAGACATTTAGGATCAGGTGATATTTTCAGTCTCCCTTTTAAGATAAGTAGGTTCATAGGAAGATGTTCTCATTGGTAGGAGGTAAGTGGGAGCATTGGGTGTAATTATAGAGTGGAATTAAGTTTTTTGAAAATGGAAACAATTCCCTTTTTTGCTGCTTCTCCTTGCATACTTGGAAAGCAGACACAGCACTGGTGAGCCAGGTTTAAGTGTACAAATCCAACACTTGGCAAAGAAAGAACAGAAAGCATCTATATCCTTGGAAATGAATCCAGGAGTACTCTCCTCCTACTTTTCTGAGACTACTTACCCCATCTCTGTAAATAGAGTAGACATTTTTTAGCTCATCCTGTCCTCTTACTAGTATATGTTGGAGGCTACTAGCTATCATGGCTATGTGGCTTTTTTTGGGTATGATTTCGCTGAGATGTATTCCATTTGCTGAATTTAATTATTTGTTGATTCTCCCTGCATCTTTTATCAAGCAACATCTCCAGGACTGATCTTTAAAATGTAGAAGTTTTTAACTCTGGAGATAAGTAGAAAATATTGCTCTTGGATATAGTTTCTTTCATTTCTAGCATTAAATGGGAAAACAGTATTCAGCAAGTAACTGGGCAAATAGCTAATACTGAATTGTTCTCTACTTCTCTCTATTCATAAAATAAACATACTGTTTTTAGGACTCTTTACTGACATGCTGACTCTTTACTGAATATGTCTTTAAAGGAGCTAGGCACTCAGATACACGCCTGTAATTCCATCTACTTGGGAGGCTGTGTAGAATATGATGTGACTACAATGAAGATCTCTTATGTTTACACTCCAGGCTACTGGCTTGCTGAATTAATGGACATTCCCATGTGTAAAAGTGATGACTAAGTTCTATTATAAGTTACTTTCTGGAACACAGGATGATTCCAATATCACCTGGGCTGTATGCTTAACAAATTACTCATCCTTGCTTAATTGTGAAGATAGGTAGAGAATATTGCTTTCTTTGGCACAAAACCCAAAATGCTTCATGATGAGACAACATTAAAACCCTGGTTAAAAATACTAAAAAAATAAATAAAAAATACTGACTTTGAAGTCATACCTTCAGTTTTGAAATCGTAGACCGTCATGTGCTTGCATCATGGTCTTGAAAAAGTTACTTTTCTATTTGTTTGCCTTTCTTTAATAAATAAATAGTAAACATTTATTAAGTGGATGTAATAATAGTAATGATACCCTTGCATTCTTGAAGAATTTTAGTGTTATCATGATGAAATCTTGTAGAATAAAATGCATGATATTGCCTATGGAAAATTGGCAAGGAGATCAATCAACAACTGTTAGTTAATTGTAATCATGCAAATTGATTAACTATTGCATAAGATGATAAAGTATGATGATATAAAGAATTTATTTTATCTAATAAAATTAAGTTGAATTCTTAGAAATATTTCCAAAGAGATGTCATCCAAACATGCATCTACATCCACTAAATCTCTACATAACAAAGTAAATCTGATCACGAAATTATAAGTTTGGGGAAGAAAAATCTATGGTATTCTGTGCGAACTATACATTCAAACTGTCTTTCATAAATCTGACATGGTGGTACCTCCCTGTAATCCCAACAGAATGCAAAATAAGGAGTATCCCAAGTTTGAGACTAGCACAGCTACTATGGGAGAGAATTAGTCTAAGCTAATCAACAATTACCCTGCCTCATGAAACTGAACAAAACAACAGAATCAACAACAAAAGTGGCTTTGCCTTTACCATCAGCAAAACTAAAACAATGTTGAATTAGTATTTTATCAAAACAAAAAATATGTAAAATCCTACCCCTTTAGGAATCAACATTCCAAGGAAAGGCCTAAGTCTGTACTACAAAAATAAATTAGTTTCTGACTGCATAGTAGTGTGCTTTACATTACACTAAAACTTTAAGTAGTAATTCTTTTAAGAGAATTACCTATTACATTACTTTTGATTTAATGACTGAATTAAGAAAATAATATATACAATATTGTAGATATACTTTGAATTTATCAGCTCTATACATTGCCTGGATGAATACTACCATTGTTTTCTAATTAAATATTGTTTCCAATCTACTTAATTTCTGTTCTTTTAAAAATGAAAGATGAATATTGCCAGAGGTAAAATTAAATTTGAAGTTTTCTAACAATTATATGAATAAATATACTGTTATCTTATTGTACTTTATTTTAAATATTTCCCCACTTCTTCAATGTAGCAATGTTTGGAAAGGAATTATACTTCCTTTTAATCTCAAAGGGGAAAATGTTAAAATTACTTTCCAAAATAGCATTGTCAGGTAGGGACCAATACTGTAACAGGTGAGCTTGTAGAAGACATTTTATATTCAAACTACAACAGCTTTAATTTTTTTTTATTGCTTGAGACTGCTTACATTTCACGAATATTACTTTATTGTGAAAATTCATCAGCTTTAGCGGAAGAGTTCCTTGACAATAGCTTTTAGAAAAAAAATCTCCAATTGATTTTGGATGATTTCCAGAGTGAGTACTTGAAAAATGATTTTAGATTGTACAGGGCTGAGGCACACTCAACAATGTTCATTTCCCATGTGTTTTAGATGATAAAGGCACCCAAGCAGGCAATCAGTTTCTAATGAGGAAAGATCACTTTGACATCTGCTCTAGGTTTCCCAGATTTTTGCTAGTCTACATTCAGTTAAAAACTACAGCTAAAAACTCTCTAAGCCTGAAATACATGTACTTCTAATAAGCCATTTTCCATTGATTCAACGGAGTGCATTTTTTATCTTGTATAGTTGTTTTGAGTTTTGTTTTAGGACAGTAGGTTGCATCCTTTGGTTTCCCGCTTAACTGTTGTCTAATAGCTAACAAAACTTCGTAAAAAGCTTAGAGTTACTCTATGATTTGTAAAATAACAGAGACCATAATGCTTAGCTTTCAAATTTTACCTCATATTATTTTGAAGAATAAATGTCTTTGAAATTTAAATTTTATATTTCATGTTTGGTAACTTTTGGGGTGTATGTGTGTGTGTGTGTGTGTGTGTGTGTGTGTGTGTGTGAAAGAGAGTTATTTCTAGATGACAGTCACAAAGTTTTAAAAATATACCAAAATTTATTTGTAAATTTTGTGTTTTATTAAATTTTAATTGATCCCGTGTCTAATTAATTGGAAAATATGTATTTAAAACAAATGACTGTGCGTATAATGGACAAAATTCACCCAATTATTGACAAAACCAAAATAGACAAAAACAATTCTATATAGAGGGAAAGAGATTTACTTATGAACTGCATTATATTACTTTAAACTTTGTTAGCACAGTTAGAGATATTGAACCTTTACAAGTGTAATGACTGTACTTCTTTCCTTTACTGTGATGAGACTCAAAGCCTAATACAGTGAATGTGAAAGAGGTGCTTGCAAGGATTTTATTTTTATGGGGAGTCTATGTGCTTCATTATAATGTGTGAAATAACGTATTTTCTTGTGATTGGAGTAATTTTTAAAAATATTTGTTCTCCAGAATATTGAGACCCAAAGAGCAAGTACTAAAATCTATTGATGATTTTAACAGTAAGGAGTTGAATATAATTTCAATCAGGATTTTTAAAACACACACTCAAATAGAAAGCCTATTGTGTGATCAATTTAAAATATCCCTTCCACATTGATGACTTTTAATTCTATTATTATATTTAAATAGTTGTACAAAGGAGTTGCAGCTTAACAAAGCCATTTATGAATACCATGGTTCTTGATCAGTACCATTCCTTTCAACATTCTCACCTGCCTTGACCTACCCCCTTTCCTTATTTTTCCTAATTTTGCAATATCTATCTATCTATCTATATATATGCAATGAATTCTTTACTTCAATCTCCCCCCTTCTCCCCTTCATTTCCTCTAGCTCTTTCCCCTTCTCTTGCAAGTACTATTTCCTAGTGCTTATTTTGTTAGGCCTTGATTTTTTTCCTGTCTTTCTAGAATTACATTATTTCAGTTCTCCTTAGAGACTACCATATTTCAGTCAATACATTTATAACCATTGTCTACCACACAACATGCTTACTTGTAGATTTAGAGTGAAGAATGTATCTGAGAAGGGATAAATAAAGCAAAATAAAACATATTTCATTGTTTTTAACTTGCAAAAGGAGAGAACATCATCATCATATTACTGAAAGCATATCAGGTGATCAAAGCCTATAGAGAAGTTAATATGAATTGATTATAAGTCATGAAAGAGAAAAGAGAAAGAGATTACTATTATAAGCAGCATTTGAAGGTGAACTAGATTAATATGTATGGCAAACTCTAGGGAAATGACTAACAATATCTTAGTAAAAGAATTACAAGGGATGACTTAGGAGAATATAGAAATGGAACTATGTGGGATTATATAAAATGGAATTATATAAAATGCTTTATTAAATCTTGGAAAGACAGAAAAAGGGAGTAAAAGAAATAAGGAAGTGTCATAAATAATAAAGTTGAAAGTACAATAAATATTAATTAAGCTGTGTCAATAGCCATTTTTAATGTGAATGGACCACATTCAGCATATAAATGGCAAAGGTTGTCATCATGGATGAACATAATACTGACAAATAGACTAGACAGAAGTCACTTTCAATGTAATGTCTCAGGTTAAATGTAAAGGATGTGATAATATATAGCACACTATATCTGGTTATAGATACTTACCGAAAGAAAGTTGAAATGGTTGTGCTAATGTTAGTCAGAGGAAACATCCAAACAGCAAACTATTCAGGAACAAAGAAGTTAATTTCATAAAAATAAAAGGTCAGTTCTCCAAGAGGACTATTTTTAGATTTAAAACTTGCTTTCATATTACTAGATCCTGAGATGTTATTTCTACTGTTAAATTTTGCCTAATGATTTTTCATTGAATTTATTATCTGCTAAAATGGAAATGATCTCCTTTATTTTTCTTGATGTGACTTATTACATTAATTGATTTTAAATGTTAATATAATTTTAAATTCCTGGTGTAAACTAAACTTAATTATAATGTTTTCTAATTATGTATGTGCTAAATTGCCTGATACTTTCCACAGTAACTCTTTCCTTACCTCCCTCCCCTTCCCCCACTGCTCCGTGCGCTTACTTTAGGATAAAGTGAGTGATTATTAATCAGCCTTTAAGTTGACCATTTCTTCATAAGTTTTCATTCTATTGTTAGGCATAATTTGCATTGCAAATCATAAACTTAATATATTTTTAGTGGTTTTTCTTTCCTGAGATTTCCCATCTGTTTATCCGTACTTTCTGTTACTATAAATCCTTGTACTTATTTAGAATAGTTATTTTTAATATTCATGTTCTACTTTCAATATTTAGATCATCTTTGTGTTTGAGTCTGTTGAATTTCCTTCTTTTTATTTTTTAATTTTATTGTCAAGGTGGTGTACAGAGGGGTTACAGTTACGTAAGTAAGGTAGTGAGTACATTTCTTGTAGAACTTGTTTGAATTTCCTTGGTGATTAGAGGATTCATTATGTGTTTGGCCTCTTCACATTGCACATTACTGTTTTACAGAATACCAGGTACTGTGTGTAGGAAAATCAGTAAATAATTCTAGTGCATTAGTGTTCCTTTTTTTTTCCTGAAGTCTGAAAACTTTTACTTCTGATGACAAGATGAAAAGTAATTGGTTATATTTTACTAACAATTCCATTGAGGGACAGACATTAACTGAGTTATGGTTGTAAGATTAAGGTCATTTCTGGTTATTGTAACTGAAGGTTTTCAGTTCTGTGGTTTTAGCTTGTTGCTGTCAGCTGTCATTTCTGTAATGTGACTATTCTTTCTCTCTATCTTTTATCAGTTTTGAATGTCAATTAGGAGATTAGGATGATCATCTTTGTATTTATTGTCTTCTGGTGCCATTAGAATGGGTGTCAGTGGTTTCCCATTTGTACCTTGTTTCTGTTTGTACATCAACTTCATTGCTTTTACCTCAGCAAGTGCTAATTGAGAAGTAAGATCATGATAATAGTTAGGTCAATAAAAATGTTTACTGTTTGTATTTCTCTATGTTTAAATTAGTTGTACAAGGGGTTTCTATTTAACAAGCCATTTGTAAATACAAGATATCCTGATCAATGTTACCCCTTTCAAAATTCTCACCCATCCCAACATTTTCATCTTAATATTTACATGTGTCATAATTAAAAAACACACAAATTTAAAAATTTCTCAGAATTACACAAGAAGCATACATTATCTGTGCGAAGTCCTTCAGAAAAACTATTATAACCATGACTTATTTTTCTAATAGCCTCATGTCACAGATTTATTTTAGTATTCTCATAATTTATGTTATCAATTTTGGGTCTATTTACAACCATAAACAAGTTTGTGTAACATTGTAAACTTTCTTACATATATTTATTTATTTATTTATTTATTTATTTATTTATTTTTGGGGTCCGGTCATGGGGCCTGAACTCTGGGCCTGGGTGCTGTCCCTCAGCTCTTCAGCTCAAGGCTAGCGCTCTACCACTTGAGCCACAGTGCCACTTCCAGCTTTTTTCTTTTTGCTTAAGTGGTGCTGAGGAATCGAGCCAGGGCCTCATGCATGCAAGGCAAGCGCGACCACTGAGCCACTTTCCCAGCCCCCACATATATATTTTAAATGTTAGTATTTTTATTGCTATGAGATAGAATTCTGATAGTGGATTTGGTTGTGATGCATAAAATATTTATATTATGTGATGCTAGATGCATTTTTCAAAAAACCATTACAATTTATATTTCAACAACAGTTTGGATTGTCTTTCATCTTGGCCAACAATAAATAAATAAATAATTTCAATCTTTTCTAATCTTTTTGTCATTTGGGCATAAGCAAATGATTGCCCTTTTTTTTTTGTTTGTTTATTGGTCATGGGCCTGAACTCTGGGCCTGGGCACTGTCTCTCAGCTCTTCAGCTCAAGGTTAGTTCTCTATCACTTGAGTCACAGCAACACTTTCAGCCTTTTCTGCTTATGTGGTGCTGAGGACTCGAACCCAGGACCTCATGCATGTAAGGCAAGCACTCTACCACTGAGCCACCTTCCCAGCCCCTATCGCTACTTTTATTGTGGATTTTTCCAAATTGTTAATTTAAATAATTTTATCCTTCTTATATTGCTGTCATTTTGGCTAACTTTTAAGTGTCTATTTTTGTTATAGTTAACAGAAATTAACTTAAAAACAAAATCAATAAAACTAATTAACAGCTCTTAATTTTGACCAAGATAATGAATGATTATGTCTGTCAAAATATATAGTTTATAAAACATCAAAGAAATATTATCATATAACAAGTAGTATTTGTAAGGCAATGGAAAGACTTGGAAGTAAGCCAGACCCAAAGAAACATAGGTCCCATGATTTCCCTTATTTACAATAATTAGTATATATCTCTGTTAATCTTAGCAGATGAGCACAATAGCTCAGTAGCTATGTACATATGACCATATAAGATGACACTAAGTGAAATGAACTCCAAAACATGGACACAAGAGGTTTTTCTTTGTTGTTGCTGTTTTTAATGTACTATTTGACTTTTTGTTTCCTTTGTTTGTTCTTCCCCCTATTGTATATTCCCTGTTACAACCATATTTGATTTTGGTATGCTGGTATTATACATACATTTATTTGAATTAGGGAAGGGAAGGGGAACAACAGAATGGTGAGACACAGGACAAGGGGGAACCAATGCAACAGCGACGTACACAAGACAATATGTTGGAAATGATCTGTACAACTTGGCAGGTGGGGGGGGGGTGAGGGAAGGGAAAGTAGGAGAAAAATGAGGGAAGGAACAAGTCTGACAAGAAATGTACTTATTATCTTACTTATGTAGCCATAAACCCTCTGTATATCAACTTGACAATAAAAAAGTAGTGGTATTTGAAGAATATTTGATACAGATCTATAAAGAGTATGTGAAGAAACTTTTTAAACTAGAAGAAAGAAAGGTCTTGTTTATAAATATATCACCTTTATATATATATAGACATACAAACATATCTGTGTCCATAAATGTAGACCCAAGCACTCACATACTAAACACACATGCACACTACACACACACACACACACACACACACACACACACACACACACACACACGAACACACGCACACACACATTCTTTTGTTTCTTTTTTCATTACAGGCCTTATACATTATAAGAAAGGAACTTATACACTGTATATAAGACATGTGATGACAGATTTGAGCTTCCTATTAGAGAAAAAGCTCACTGGGAGATTTGAGTTCTTTATTTCATGTTATCATTTTTATATTTAAATTTCATAGAGCTTGGATTGTCCTTAGAATTAAGACCCAAAGAAATTTAGCTGTCAAATAGATCTGTATTTTACAACATGATGGAATGATGGGAGAAATGTTAAAAATGGTCTGTAAAGTAAGTGTCTAGAATTACAGCTGTGACTACAATTGACTTCTGATGCTGCCTAAGTTACTCCCTGGGTGGCCCTGGGAACAATACTATACTCCTTTAAGCCTCAATTTGCTTGCTTATGAAATGGTAATTTTAAGTTTTAAGGAAGGCATGGTCCAGGTGAGATCACTCACATCTGCAATACCAAGACAGTACTGAAAACTGGGAGCAAAAAGGAAAAGAAATGAGTAAATTTTTAGCATTATTTTTATTGTAAAGATATGTACAGGCTGGGAAAGTGGCTTAGTAGTAGTGTTTGCTTAGCATGCATGAAACCCTGAGTTCCCTCAGTACCACATAAACAGAAAAAGCTGGCAGTGGCACTGTGGCTCAACTGGTAGAGTGCTAGCCTTGAGCAAAAGAAGCTCAAGGACAGTGCCCAGGCCCCGAGTTCAAGCCCCAGTACTGGCCAAAAAAAAAAAAGATACTGTACAGAGCGGTTAGTTACATGAGTAATGTAATGAGTACATTTCCTATTGAGCATTGTTACCTCCTTTGTTTCTCCCCTACCATCCCTTCATCAACCAAAGACAAAGGATCCTCTATTACCTAGTGTCCCTGAAGAAACAAACCAAACACTTGGAAGTGAAGATAAATCCTTAATCATGTATTTCAAAGAGGATTTCTATAAATAAAGGAGGCTTGAATTATAGGTTCCAATGATGTTCTGTACCCTAAGAAAAGAATCCAAGGAAAGAGTAATTGACACAAAGCTAAGTAAAATTTTGTTAAACACAAAGAAAAAAATTTTGTATTGTCCATGGGAAGATAAAGTAACAATATGATTTGGTCTTTAGAAAAAAAACCATATCTCATACACAGGGTATTGAACAATATTGAGTCCATCAGCAGAAGTATAACCTAAAATTGTTATGAATAGCAAAACCAACATCTCCTATAGAGAATACATATATATAGTTTTCAAACATGCAAGAATTAATGCAATGCAATTTTCATAGATGATTATTTTTTTAAAGAAACTGTTTCTCCGAACTTTACAACTTTGGTGGGGGGGGGAGGATTGGGTGGGGGGATGAGGGGAGGCTGGGAAGGGATGGGAAGGGGAAACAAAGGAGGAGGCTACAATGCTTGATAAGAAATGTACTCATTATCTTACCCATGTAATTGTAACCCCTCTGTACAGTATTTTCACAATAAAAAAAAAAGAAACTGTTTCTCAGGCAAAAGAAGGGAAAACTGAATAAATAATAATGAAAGAATTAGTGATCAACCTTGAGTCTATTCCTGAAAAGTACAAGAAGTACAAACAAATAGGTAAATTTTTATTTCCTTTTTTTGGTTGTGGGGCTGAACTCAGGGCCTGGACGCTGTCCCTTGCACTTTTTCACTCAAGGCTAGCATTCTACTACTTTGAGCCACAGTGCCACTTGCAGTTTTCTGATGATTAATTGGAGATAAGAGTCTCATGGAGTTTCTTACCCTGGCTGGCTTCAAACCACAATCCTCAGCCTCCTGAGTAGCTAGGATCATAGGCCTGAGCCACTAGTGCCCAGCATGTAAATTATTTTTATTAAAGATTTTTTTTCTAACCAATATGGGAGCTGAACTTAGAACTTTAAACTCTCCATTGGATTTTTTTTTTTTTTTGTTCATGACTCTTTCTCTACCACTTGAGCTACAAACCACTTCTGGCTTTTTGGTTAATTGGAGGTTAAATTTTCTCACTTTTGTTTACCAGTTCTGGCTTCCTTGAACCTTAATGTTCAGATCTCACCCTCTGTGTAGCTACATTTATAGGCATAGGCCATAATTTAAAAGTTTTCTGTGATGACAAAGCAGAAAAAAATGTAACTAATAAAGGAAGAGATAGACAAAGTAGAAAAAATGTAACTAATAAAGGAAGAGATAGAAAGGAGGGATGCTAGGAGACAGCGTATATGCACTGACTCACATTTTTAACCAGAGAGTAAAAGATATATTTTATAATTGACATATTATGTAAGCAAGCTATAAATAAAATTAGAAGTATGGAAGCAAATTCTGGTAAACTAAGAAAAATAACACATAATGAAATAGTGAAAAATAAAACAGGAATGATATAATGTAGTTTATTTTTACTGTTTATAGTAAGAAACCAATATCTTACCCCTAAGGAATAATGTGACAATTACATTCTAGAGTTATGATGGGTAAAGCCCGTTAACAACCAAAATAACTGAATACAAATAGTTTACATATTCCAGAGTTGTTTTTAAAAAGATATGCTTAAAAGCCCACACAACTAAAAATAAAGCACATTTACTAATAATTGTTTCATCATTTATTTATTTACTTATCCATTTATTTACTCATTTCATCATTTATTGTTTAAAACAATAAAGCATCCATGAATGGTGGCACACACCTACAATTTCAGCACTTAGGAGATGTGGGCAGGAGGACTGGGAGTTCCAGCTAAGCCTTCCCTATGTAGAGAAGATGATGTGATTAACACACACACACACACACACACACACACACACACACACACACACAACACACACACAATACAAACAATACCAGTCAACCAACCAACAAAAACCCTTATAAAGTTAAAATGTCTAATATACATACATGTGTTAGGGGAGGATTTCTGCTTTCAGCCTTGATGTGGTAACTGAAGGGAGACATAATGCTTTTGTGCCAAACTTATTGCCACAAATTTGTTGACAACAACATTCTAAGAACAAGTAGTTATTGGTGGCTCCAACCTGTACTCCTACCTACTCAGAAGGTTGGGATCTAAGGATTATGGTTCAAAGCCAGCCCAGGAAGGAAAGTATGTGAGACTCTTATATCCAATTAACTACCAAAAAGTTAGAAATGAAGCTGTGGGTCAAGTAATAGAGCACCAGGCCCTGAGTTCAAGCTGCAGAACTGGAAGCAAAACACCAGAATGATAAACGTATATGTGTTCAACTGATCTTGAACCAGCTCATGGGAAATGGGCTTTTTCTCTTCCCAACTCTAGTTTATAACTTGTACTTGGCAACTAGAAGTCTTTAATCATGGAAAGACTTACAAGAATGATATCAGCTCAAATGAGGGCTATTTGTCTTTCTCAACTGCCAGACTTTAAACAGTAACCACTACTTTGTTCATTTACAGCATTCTTCTTCTACATATGGAAAAGTCTAGAGATATTTTTGATTGTTATAAAAGTATTGTTGTTAAGGTCGCCATAAACAATCGTGATGTACCTGTCAAAGTTGTCATATGGAGAAACCCTATTTTAGACAAACATACATGCTCAAGTCAAATAAAGGCAAAATAGGAGGTTGAAGGCACCAAAGACTAAGACAAAATACCTTTGCTTCTGAGCTATAGATGTTGCATGCCTTAATATAACTTTCTGATCTTCGGGTCACTATGTCAGCCTGGATTCATGGTGGGTCATAACTGTATACAGGTTTACTTGAGATGGATACCACAAAATTGAAAAAAAAAAATATCGTTTAGCTTGCTTATCTTGAATCTTAAGGACAAATTAAATAACAAGGGATTTCTGTTCTTTTTTGTAGTTAGAAAATTAAATTTAGAATATTAGACTTTATGAGATTTTTTTTTAAATTTTTATTTATTATTTCCTGGTCCAGGGGCTTGAACTCAGGGGCCAGGTGCTAACCCTTTGTGCTAGAGCTTCTTTGTGCTCTACCACTTGAACCACTGTACTACTTCCGTTTTTTTTTTTTATTTTATTTTTTTGGTTGTTGAGCTTGAACTCTGGGCCTGGGCACTGTCCCTCAATTCATCAGCTCAAGGCGAGTGCTCTACCACTTCAGCCACAGAGCCATTTTGGTTTTTTGAGTGGTTTATTGGAGATAAGAATCTCATGGTCTTTCCTGCCCAGGCTGGCTTTGAACCATGATCCTCAGATCTCAGATCTCAGCCTCCTGAGTAGCTAGGCATGAGCCACCAGCACCTGGCCTGGTTTTTTTCTAAGTAGTTAACTTGAGATAAAAGTCTCACAGACTTTATAGCCCGGGATTGGCTTTGAACCATGATCCTCAGATCTCAGCCTCCTGAGTAGCTAGGATCGATTACATGTGTGAGCCACTGGCCCCCTAACTGTAAGAATTTTTAATAGTAATCATACACAGTCAACCTCTAAAAGGACAGAGACAATGAAATAGCCAAGAACAAAATAAACAAAACTGTGTAAGAAATGTGTAAAGAAAACCGGAATTTAGCTTTTGCTTACATAAATAGGAATAATTAGACAGGTATAAGTGAATCTCACATTAACCTATAAAAGATAATACAATCCATATAGAAACTGAGCTTTCAAAACAAAGTTACATTATCATATACTACAAATATAAATAAATTTAAATCAATGGTGCCAATAAATGTAAAAGATTTATAAAGCAGAAAAAGTGAGGGTTGAACAGACTTATAAATGCACCAAAAGCAAATGGGAGTATATTGTATTAGGAAGGTAGCAATTTTTCTTATTTTCCAACTCCCTACCCCCCAAAAAGATATCAAAGATAATATTGATATCATCTAGGACACTAATTTGTATTTGGCTCATGATTTATAAAACAGAATATACTTTCCACAATGATTTCTGACTTCCACAAATGATTCTATAGGACATGGAAACAAAATACTTATCAGCTGAGACTGAGTTTGACCTCAAAGGCCATAGGAAATCTGAAGGAAAGGAGACCTACAATGGTATTAGCTTATTGACCGCACTACATCCATCAACTCTACTGTGGATGAAGGTTAGCGGGTTTCTTTGTATATATTTTTTAGTTTTGGTCGGTTGTGGGGCTTGAATTCTGGGCCTGGGTGCTGTCCCTTAGCTTTTCAGCTCAAGATGAGTGCTCTACCACTTGAGCCACAGTGTCATCTCTGATATTCTGGTGATTTGCTGGAGATAAGAGTCTCATGGACTTTCCTTCCTTGGGCTGGCTTTGAACTGCAATCCTCAGATCTCAGCCTCTTGAGTAGCTAGGATTACAGGAATGAGCCATGGATGCCCAGTGTATGTATGTATCTTGAGGCAGCATCTTGCAAGGTTTAGTGTGGGTTACCTAGATTCAAATGATCATCTTGCTACAGCCTCCAAGTAATTGGGGCTACAGGTTCCCACCACCATCCTTTTGTGTGTTTATGTTTATTTTTGTCATTTTCTACTAATTAAAACTATCATGTTGACAATTCCTGTTTATGTTTTCTGGTACAGCTATACAAGAACTACCTTCGGGCACTGGTTCTTAGCTATTAGCCATTTATTGAGGAGACCTTGAGCGCTTTTACAAAAATACTGATATCCGAATTTCACATCAAATTATTTTTTGTTCTTCTACACTTTTTATTTTATCTAAATAAAATTTTATTGTTATTAATAAGGTATAATACAGAAAGGTTACCATTTTTATAAGTCAGGTCATGAGTATATTTCTTTTTTAGACAATGTCATGCCTTCCTTTGCTTTCATCCCCAAGTTTTTGAATGAGACAATAAGACATTATGATTTCTAAGAAGAACCTTCTCAGGTGGGTGTAATGCATTGATAAGTCTGACAACTTCCTGTGAGCAGGAATGATGTTACTTAAAAGGTGTGAATGTGTGTGTTTGTGTGTGTTTTCAGTAGATAAAGGCACATTGTTTTCCCAATAGCCACCACTTATTTCTTTCTAAAGAGTAAAGAGTTTCACTTTAATATAAATGTAATTCCCTGTAATAAAAATATAAATATGGTTAATGGTTAACTATTTTATTTTGTCTATAAGCATCTGGTAAAGATAACACCAGCTTTTATCTTACATTTCCCTGATTTATTTATGCTTTCAGATGCTCATAAAGTTTATAAATTTTGCAGGCTCTTTGTCTAAACACTGGCTTACTCTATTGTTTATCTTTTGTATTGGTTTTTGTAGATTATTTATTATTCAAATTCATAATTTGTTGCCATTTTATGCAAATATATACTCCATATTTTCCTGGTTTATATCTTTTCAAGGAACAGATGTTTAAATCAGGGGCTTTATGATTACTAGGCATTTGTGTCACACCTCAAACTTCTTTTTGCTGTAGTTGAAATACCACTGGGTGTTATGCTTTGTTTGTGCAGGCTGTCCTGAACCATGATGTCCTTGAGATGATAGGAACATATCACCATACCAAGAACAATATTGATTGAGATAAGGGTCCTGTTAATTCTTTACCTTGGTTGGCCATGAACCACCAAAAACCAAAGCACCAAAACCAGACCAAAACAACTACCAAAACAAAGCAAAATCAAACCAAAAACTTCAAAAAACAAACAATAACAGGAAACATAGTTCTGTTTTCATTATCTTTAAGTAGTTTACAAAGGAAGTGCTAACAAAGCAGTTTGTGAATGTAATGCATCTTGATCATTATCACCCTTTTCAACATTCCTACCCATTCTTCTCTACCCAGCTCTTTCCTCACTTTTATTAATTTTGTAGGATACACATTGAATTCTTGGTTGTTCTCCTTTCTCTTTATTCTACTCTTCTCCCCATTACCCCACCCCTCCCTCTTCAAGTACCTGTTTCCTGGTGTTCATTTTGTTGCACTCTGACTGCTTTTTTTGAGGATCGATAGCATTTGAGTTCTCCCTTGAATCTACCATCTTTCAGTTAATACATTTGTGTACTCTTACATACCACTTATTGTAATTACTTATTAATTTGTAAGCTAAGTCTAGATTTCTGAATATTGAATATTACTAATTATAACCAATATAAAATTGTGCTTTCTTTCTATATTAACTGTGTTTCTTCAAAGGTTCATTCTTCTGTCTGTTCTACTGGATATCTATATTACAACCATTGACTTCTTTACACTTTATAGATTCTTGACTGTGTGGTCATGTTTATAAATAATATCACAAAATGAATATCATTGACAGCTGGAGCAGATATCATCAACATAATTAAAATTTCTTTCTACGTAAATAAATTCTGATTATGATCATTGTTATCTTTGTTCAGATGATTAAGCAGGGAATATAGTTGCAAAGAGTTTTATGGCTCTCTGTTTTCTTTTTGAATGCTGAGATGATTTGATCAGTGGCTGTATTTATATACTTTATTGTGTTCACAATTTATGGACCCATTCTTAATTTTTTTTTCTAACCCTAGTAAATTGTTTTGCAAACTTCAGTGTCTGATTGATGTCTGTTCTATGGAGATATTCTAAAGTTTTATCTTTTCTTTTGCTTTTTTTGTGCCTTAATTTTTGAGAAGTCTTTTGGCTCACTAATTGGTTTTAAGTTTCTAATTTTTCATAGGTCTGTTTCAGTTTTCTTGTATTTATATTATATTTCCAAAAATTATTCACTGTTTTATTCACTACTGCATCTAACCTCAGCTGCAGCTATTGATGGGTTTGCATTTTCATATTCCTTCTTTCATGTCTTGGATTATAAATTCTGACCATTGACAATGTTTGATTGTTCTCTTTCTTAAGATTCCCTTGTTTTATTTTTAACTTTGTTTTCACCAATGCATAAACACTACATGTATTTATGGAGTACCATGTGATGTTCCAATACATACTATATACATACTATGTACACATAGTATGTGTACTATGAATGTTACATACTATGTAATGTTCAAAGGCATATAGAAAGCTTAGACCTGCAATAAATATGGGAGTAAAATGTTTGTTCCTATAAGTGTTCCTATAAGTGACTAATTCTTTTGTCTGTATACCCAGTAGTGGGAATGTTACCTATCGGGAACATAGATTTCCTTTTCCCAAATCCTAGCTAGCTGTTATTATCCTTAGTCCTGTGTTAATAGTATTTCTGTGTGAAATGATATAACATTTATTTTGATTTGCATTTTCCAGGTATTTAGCGGTGTTGTGCAGTGTTTCATAGATTGATTGACCATTTCTGTCTTCTCTTCATGATGTCCTATTTAGTTATGTCGTTGTTTTTGTTGTTGTTGTTGTTGTTCTGTTCCTGGGACTGCAACTCAGGGCCTAGATGCTCTGTCTGAGCTTTTGTGCTCAAGGCTAGCACTCTACCACTTGAGCCACAGCTCACTTAAGGCTGTTTTGGTGGTTAATTGGACATGCCAGTCTCATAGTCTCATAGACTTTCTTGGCTGGGCTGGCTTTGAACTGAGATCCTCAGATCTCAGCCTATTGTTTAGCTAGGATAACAGGCATGAGCCACTTGTGCTTAGCCTTATTGTCCATTTTTAAATTAGTTATTTGCTTTCTTTTTAATATATTTTTTGCTTTTAGATGTTTAGAATTCCTTCCAGCTTCTGGATATTAACCTTTGTCAGATGTATACTTTGGAAATATTATTTTCTGTCCTGTACCTAGTCTTTTCAGTGTGTTGGTTGTTTGCTGGGCAGAAGCTTTTGAGCTTGATATAATTACATTTGCTAGTGCTGGTGTGATAGCCCTATTTCTAGGGCTCAATTTTGTCAAGGATTATTTCTTGTTAAAATTATGATAGTGATTTTGTTAAGGGATTATTGGAATGATAATTGCTCATCATTAAAAATAGAAGCTGCACTATAGGGGAGAATAGCAATTATAAAATAAGTATCTGTGGTCACAATGGAATCTGTAAAGGTTAAAGTAGATTAAAACATTTGGAAATTTGACACTTTTAGATATATTTTAATAAAATGAATATTTCTTCAGTGAGTAAATGGAAAGAAAAATCTACTATATTTAATTTTCTAATTATTTAATATGATCCATTATATTAAATCTTCAAATAATTTTATATATTTGACTTTAGTTATTGCTTGACAATTATTTATCGGAAGATAGTTTTCATTCATAATGGGTTTGTGGCATCTGATAAAAATCTTTTATTCTTATTCAATATATGAGTGACATATTTGAGATTTGGATTGTTATATTTATAGGTTGGAAATTAAGTTTTGATTTTTCAAACCAGTAATGCAATTTCTCAGAACTACTTTTTGTTTCTAGCAACATTACTCTGCTTAGTAATCTTCCACATTTAAATGACTTAGATATAAAAGAAAATCAAAGGACTTGAGATGTCTCTCAATGACATCATACCAGCCCAGCAAGTTCAGGGCATGAGTTCAAATATCTAGTATTGCAAAAGATAAACCAAATAATGAAAAGAAGTAAGTGAAATTACAAGTAATTGCCACTAGTGATATATTCATCTATTTTTGTGTTTCATGTCATGTGTATAAATGGTAAATTTGACTATCATTCACTTTAATACATAATTACTATAGTAAATTTAAGAGATATATCTATTATTAAGAAAAGAATTATATTTTTATTTAAGTAGAAACAAAAATTTTCACTATTTTTTTAGCTCTCTTGCCTTTATATTTGAAACTTTTTCATTTGCTTTGTGTGTGTGTGTGTGTGTGTGTGTGTGTGTGTGTGTGTGTGTGTGTGTGTGTGTGTGTGTGTGCGTGTCTTTTAGCTTGCATTCAGGACCTGGGCTGTCCCTGAGTTTTCTTTTCTTACTCAAGGCTAGTGCTCTGACATTTGAGCCACAGCTCCACTTTCTGCTTTTTGGTAACTCCAACAAAAGGAAACAAGAAATTTTTTTTAGGTGGCTCTTTTTGTTTTCTTTTCCTTTTGTCTTGTTTGTTTGTTTGTTTGTTTTGGGAAAGTAAGAGGGTCACAGAAGAGATAGAACCAAGGCTGAACAAATACAACAGTGGTACTCATTAGACACTATGTGTAAAATAAACTATATATCTTGTGGGGGTGGGAAGGAAAATCTAGGAGAGAGTGAGGGAAGAGGAGACATGGTTTAAGAAGAAATGTACTCATTCTCCCTGTATATTATCTCTAAAATAACAATGGAAATATCTCAAGGACTTTCCTGCCCTGACTAGCTTCAAAACATGATCCTCAAATCTCAGCCTCCTGAGAAGCTAGGATTGCAGACATGAGCCACCATTCTTGGCCTTCGTTTACTTTTAAATGTGTATTCAACTGTAAAAGTAAATGAATATTGAGAGAAAGAAGGAGACAAAGTTAAAAAGCTTTTCTTTTAAATGTAAATTATTACTGTCATTTCCCTAGTGAAACCTTGCATGTAATACTGAGAAATTAGCCAAGCAAGTATAGTTTATGTCATGTGCTACAAATAAAAAAAATAGTACTGGAGCAATGAGGACCATAAATGAGATGCATTGACTTACTGAACTTGTAAGATACATTCATATAATAAAATAGCTTAATTTTTAATTTTTTCTACCTCTTGTATCTGTTACTTCCCTATTATTATTATTTTTTTTGTCATCTGTGGGTCTTGAACGCTAGGCTTGGGCACTGTCCTTCAGCTCTTTAGCTCAAGGCAAGCTCTCTACTGCTTGAGGTACAGCACCACTTCTGGTTTTTCTGAGTGTTTTATTGGAGATAAGAGTCTCACAGACTTTCCTGCCAGGGCTGGCTTTGAACCTCGATCCTCATATCTCAGCTTCTTGAGTAGCTAGGATTACAGGCGTGAGCCACCAGTGCCGGCACTTCTCTATTATCTTGTTTTATACTTTATTGTGTTTTCTTCAGGGTAACAATATCAATCTCTTAAGTACATTGTGACTAAAAGAATATTACTTGAAATATTTTCAGATCATATAAGGAGATAGTTTTTTCTTTGTAATCAAGGAATAAATTAGTTTATTACATTGTCAGTCGTGGATTTGTAAGTTTAAAGTAGTTGGCAACCAAATAACTACCTTAATAATTTACTTAAGAAGGGAACTAGTATAAAAATATACAAAGCTTTAGAAACTGAAGGTCTTTAGTATCTCTAGATTTCTTCTGCTGTTTTTGCTACATTCTCTATCTCTGTTCTTCTCTACTTATCTTTCTTTCTGGAGAGAAACAAATTCTCACATCATGCACATGACGCAAAGCTGTTTTACCTTTCCTTACCTGGAAAGATTGGCTTTTCTTGAATCCCTGTGGGGGGGAAAAAGGCAGCATCATCATAGAGACAACTATGACAGGAATTTAATGTGAAAAGACCAAATATGTACCAGCTAGGGTGTGTTGAATGCTACAGAAGAGAGAAAGTAGGTGGCATTTTGGTGGGGCAGGAAGGGAGAGAAAGAGAGTGACAGAGACAGAAAGAGACAGTGAGAGCCAAATTATCTACATCACAATTGAAGAAAAGCTATTATCACTAATCTCATAGAAACTAATACAAAAAGATGAAAGAACTATTATAAACCACTCTATCTATAGCAAGAAATCTGATAATGGATAAAAATAGACTTTTTTGGTTTTTTTGGGTGCAAGTCCTTGGACTTGAATCAGGGCCTATGCATTGTCCCTCAGCATTTATACTGATGTTTCTCTTTTCCTCTATTACTTGAGTCATAGTCCCACTTTTGGCTTTTTGCTGGTTAATTAGATATCAGAGTTTCAGGTTTTCCTACCCAGGCTGGCTTCAGATCATGATTCTCAGATCTCAGCCTTCTGAGAAGCTAGATTTACAGGAGTGAGCAGCTAGTGACTGGCTAAAATGGATCCCTTTTTTTATTTTAGTCCATCGTGCGGCTTGAACTCTGGGCCTGGACGCTGTCCCTGAGCTCTTCAGCTCAAGGCAAGTACTCTACACTTGAGCCACAGCACCACTTCCAGTCTTCTGGTGATTAATTAGAGATAAGAGTCTTACAGCCTTTCCTGCCTGGGCTGGCTTTGAACCATGATCCTCATATCTCAGCCTCTTGAGTAGCTAGGATTATAGGAGTGAACCACCGGCTCCCGACTTGGATACATTTTGTTAATGACAAAAAAAAAAAATCTCACAAGAAGAAAGAGTGAGTCTGAATTATCTAATATAATTTTAAAAGCTTTGAATCAATAATTGCTTTTCAAAAAGCAAAGTAACAATCTCAAATGAAATCACTGGGAAATTCCACCAAACATTTAAGAAAAAAATGATGACAAATATCTCTTCAGAAAAATAGGAAACAAGGTAAATTTACTCATTCTACCAGTCTGACATTACCCAAATACCAAAACAAGCTAAAAAAATATAAAAAGAAAGAAAAGGCTAATATTTTTTATGTCCATAGATGTAAAGATCAACATTAACCAATTGAATCTAACACTGCATAAAAACAATGTCCTCCCTCTTCCAATTAAACTGTAAATTCAGTGTACTCTCTAACAAAATCTGAGGGTACTTTTGTAGCTCTCACTGAGAGAAGTATCAGGAAATTCTTGTAAAAAATCAGAAAATTTCTCAGCTTAACTTAAAAATAGAATGTCATCAATGTCAACCTGAGAGACAAAAATAGAGTTGGGTATTGGACCAGAATCACACAAGCAGAGCATTGACACAAAAGTAGAAATGCAGGTACAGGAGGTTAAAAGAAAAGCAGTATTTTGAATAAGTGGAATGATCATTATCTAACCAGAGGATAGAGTTAAGACCACCACCAAATTTTCTGAAAACAAAACTACTGATCGACTAAGGAGGTAGGTATGAAAAAGAAACCTGAGTTTAATATATCCAGCAAACACATGGTCAAGTTCAGTAGGAGACAGTAAAGATGAAAATGTCAGTGAGGAATTATTGAAACAATATATCCCATTTGGTGAAAATAAAATGTTAATAATATCTTGAGTGGATAAAGATGAAGAGGAATATACTGTTTAGGGTAGCATATACTTTTTATTGTGAAAATACTGTACAGAGGGGTTACAATTACATGGGCAAGGTAATGAGTACATTTCTTATCAAGCATTGTAGCCTCCTCCTTTGTTTCCCCTTACCATCCCTTCCCATCTCCCCTACTACTCACCACTCAAGACGACCCCCCCCCCCCCCCCCCCCCCCCCCCCCCCCCCCCCCGCCAGCCAAAGTTGTAAAGTTCATTTTCCACATAACATCTTGTACATCTCATTGTTGCAATGGGTCCACCAGTATCCCTATTTAAACAATTTGTTTTTTCCCTTTCCCTCCACAAATTATACCAACATCAAATACAGTGAGAACAGAGGTTGTACCGTGGGGTGGGACATACAAAGCAACAAAGAAATATCTTATAAATATGTTAGCATATACTTTTTGAAGCTTCTTTGGAAGGGAATTAGACAATAATACCTATAAAATATCTTTGAAAGAGCAGTTCTTGGATACAACACTTTCACTTCACAACTATAACTAGAGGATATGCCCAGAGATATATACAAAAATAGTCCATGTTTCATTGTTTGGAATGGGAAAAAGTTGGATAAAGGGTCTTATGCATGCAAACACAAACTAATTAGCTAAGGTATGGCATACTTAGGGGAGGAGTCCTATGGTGTATATTCTCTGAACAACTGAACCAAGTAACTAAATAAATGCCAGGAATCTGAAATATCTTTTGTTTGAGGAAGGTGAGGTGGGGGAGGGGGAGGTAGGAAAGAAGAAGGGTGGGTAAATACAATTGTTACATTCAGTGTGCATATGTAAAAATGGTACCAGGGAAGTTGAGGGTATGGGGGAGGACAATGGGAAGGGTAACCTTGATCAAGAAGTGTTGTACTTATAAGTTGACATGTCAAATTGAAACCCCTTTGTATGATTACTTAAAGATAATAATCATGAAGAAAAATGGAAAAATGTTCAACAACCTTGGTGTCCACAACCATGGTGGGGGGGATTGCTCCAGAGTTTTGCTCCACATATGCATAGTCAACATTTCTATTGCTGCTGCTAAAATGGAAAGATTTTCAAGGTGAAATGTGTGGAAATGGATATTGGTGTTCTGAGGAAGTTTCCAAGGTTTCTTTGTAGCACACACATGTGTTTATCTAGTCTTCTCACCTTCCCTCACCCTGCAGAACTCAGCTTGTCAGTTGATCTCATTTTGTAGTACCTACTCATCTTCCTACTCAAGCATCACTCACTGAGCTCCTAGCTTTGCAGACTATCTTCTGCAATCTATACTCTTTCAATTATCTGTTATCCCTATCCAATGTGTCACAGACATTAATTTCTTTAATCTCTTTGGTTTTAAAATTCATTTTATTTTTGTTATCTTTAAATAGCTTTACAAAGAGGTTTCAACTCAGCATACCAGTTTGTGATTATAATGTATCTTGATCAATTTCACCCCTTTCATCATTTTCACCCATCTTTCCCAACCCCAACCATTTCTTCATTGTACCAGGTCCTATTTTCACATATAGGTACATGGAATACTGCATTTGTCTACTTTACTCTCTCCATCCACTCTCCTTGACTTCTGACTACATGTCCTGTTCCAGATTCCGGGTATTCATTTTGTTGAACTGCAAATTAGTTGTTCAAAGAAATCCTCCCCTGAATATACCAAATTTTAGCTAATGTTTGTATACATATATACATATGACACTATATGTTTACATGTATATTTCTAATTTCTCTCTTTAATATCTTTGATATTGTTTGAACATTAGAAAGGAATTGAGATCCCTCATGTACCCCCTGGGTGAATGAATTTCTCTCAGTTCCAGCAGTTGGGTAAGGAAGGCAATTTCCAGTAGGAAGACTTGAGCATAGTCTGGCTCCCTACAAACTCCAGCTTGAGTTTGTAGTTTATGCACTCCTACTAATGAGTAAGCTTTACTTAGTGATGAATCACTAGTACTTGGTGATTTTCCAAGCTCAACAAAAATCTACAGCTTCACTTGAAAATCAAGTGGACAAACTCATTAGGTCTTTTGAGCAACATTAAATCACAAGCCAAGATGCAGGCACATCCATTTAAGTTAGGAATATTTTTACCACAATAGCCCACACTGAAATAAAAATTCTATGTTCTTTTCCAATATGACAACTTGCTGAAATTTTGAGATTCCCACAAACTTCACTCTTCAGAAGTATAAATAGTTCTTTCTCAAAATATCTAGGTCACTTGATGACAAAAATGCAGACAAATATGTAAAAAGTACCAATTTTTAAAAGTGATATATGACACTATTACATGGAAATTTGGCTGCTTTCTGTTCTCTAGTTACTGAGTGAAAAGTCTTACATCTGTTTTTGCTTGACCTAGACCATTTTAGAAACTATTCCTATATAATAAATGTTCATATGCTCAAAATAATTTTTATTTTTTATTATCTTAAGTAGCCATACCAATGAGTTGCCATTTAACTAAACAGTTTGTGAATGAATACAGTGCATCTTAATCAGAAATTTTTAAATTGATGTAACAAATTCTTTGTTTGCAAACAAAACCTTTTAATTGAAAACTACATTGAACAATCATGTTTGCATAGCATAAAACATTTCTATCTTAGCATTTATTATAGTAAATTCAAAGACAAATGACTAATAGTACTTATTGGCATCTGTACAATTAAATCAACCAGGAGTAAGAAGATAAAGGTGATGTTTCCTTTTCTGAAAATTTTCAACTACAAATTCACAGTTTGGCAAAATATTCCTTAGCAATATTTTAAATGTCTGACACATGATTATTTTTAGTATGTATTCCTGGATAAGAGTAGGTAATTGTCCAGGATAGGGAAACATTCTTAGTGAAAATTGAAAGATAGAAATCTGATATTATGGCAGTCAGTTCAAAGAAAGTACTAGAAGAATGCAACTGCCAACTCTAAAGTTAATCCTTTGGTTTATTATAGATATTATAGATACTTTATGATTCTAGAAATTTGCTAATGGAAATTAGTAATTATGCTGAAGACACATTGATACTATTTTGCCATTAGTTTCACTGACAATGATGTAGATAGATAGGTTGTAGATAAGTTGTGAGTGACTATGGTTCATAACAGAGATTCAAGCTGTTCTGAATGACATATTCTATTGTGGAAAAGGTTAAACTTTCATAGTTGCAGAAAAAAAAACAAAGCCAAAAAGCAATACATTTATCAAGTACATTCTTTGAGAGCATCAGGTAAGCAACTTACAGAAAAATAGGGGAAATTTCTCATACACTTCTTATGGAATACAATTCTTAGCTTTAAAGTTAGTAGAAGCGAGCTCTCTGCAAAGCTTACCTCTGCTAGTCACAAAACTTAATATCCTTCAATGCAATACTGGTGTGTATTATGGACATTTCATGCATATGTCCTTGCAATGTGTTTGGCTTTTACACAAGTATTTCACCAACAAGTTCACACATGTGTGTATACAGGCACAACCTCCAGTGTCTAGAACAATTTGCAGATTGACTGGAACTCCATGACTGTGGAGAGATATAGTGTTGCATATAAGTCCGAATTAGATTGGTCTGTTTTTAGTCGCCTTGATAGCTATTTACTATCAAGCTCTGTACCTGGGTCTCTTCTCTGAGATGAATTCTCAAACCCTGGGAGACAGCGGGAATCTGAAAGCAGATAGAGGATCTGTCTTGATTGGTTTATATAGAAGGAATTCTACAAAAAAGGATTGTCTTGCTTTTCTCTGTCTCTCTCTTTTGTCTCCTTTATGTGTGAGTGTGTGTGTGTGTTTGTGTGTGTGTGCATACATGCACACTGGTACTTGAGGCTTGCACTTAGGGCCTTGCACACCTTCTTGGCTTTTCTGTCCCATGCTGGCTCAACTCCCACTTTTCTTCCTTTGAACTTTGACCCCCAGATATCAGTTTCTTGAATAGCTAGGATTCCAGATGTCAGCCACCCGCACCTATTACTTTACTCTTTATTGCAATATCAAGCTTTGTAAATCCTATACCTTAACAAGTTTGGACTGTGTTTTTATCAATTTACATTAAGGAGATTGAGAATGCAATGTTTTCTTTAAGGCAGAATTTCTCAATCTTGAAGCCATAGACATTTTGGAATAGAAAATTCTTTTTATTTATTTTTTTGTACTTTTTATTGTAAAAATACTGCACAGAGGGGTTACAGTTACACAAGCAAGGTAATTAGTACATTTCCTATCAAGCATTGTTGCCTTCTCCTTTGTTTTTCCCCTACCATCCCTTCCCTCCCACCTCTTGGCTTCAATGAGTTACACTGGAGGGGGAAGTAGTCATTGTCATGTCTCCAAATGTGTTTATACTGTATTCCAGTCAGTTTCACGCTTTATGTCGTATTCCCTTCATCCTTTTCTCTAAGACGTAGGCTAGAAATGGGTTAGAAAAAATGTTTATTATAGGAAGATGTACCATGTATTGAAAGAGGTTTAGCATCATCCCTGGAGGCTGCCTACCAGAGGCCAAGATCACTCAGTAGTGGCAGTAGACAGAACATGATTCCAGAAGTCTAACGAAGGTACTCAGGGATAGTCATCCCCAGGTGAGACCCACTAGATTAGAAGAGCACAATACAAATTCTGTGGTTATCATTAATATAGGATTTTCTTCATAATGTCTACTTTGGGGCAGATATTTCACACTGGGATATCAGTGTAGTTTATTTGCTTCCATTGAATAAACAGGTCCTGATTTTAGTGAGTTTTGGAAAGATAAATGCAAAAATCTGTATTCCAACAAAACAATATTCTTCACTTTCAGATTAAAATCGTGAAGGCATTTAGATTCTGCTTTCTGTTTTGTGCTTCTCCTCCTCCCTCCCTGTGTCTGCCAGTCTCCCTTCCCCTGACTTTTTTATATGTTAAGCTGGGAAGAGACCATGTGATTATTGTTTCTACATAGTTCACTGATGACATCTGCTACTTTGCCCTCAGCACCTCACAGAAATTTCAAAGCAAATTAATGACCAGATGGCTTTACCTGTATGAAAAAAGCTTTACTGGATATACAGCCTATTTTAGCATAGTACCTTATGTCCTAAAGGAAAAGCCAAAAGTAATTTAATGCCATTAGTTTGAGTAGAATTTAGAAAACCTTCTCTACTTATTCTTTCAAATTCTCTTCTACTTTTGTACATTCCTGATGCTGCTCAGGACTGTGATTATTATATTTTTCCTCATTACTCTTTTTTTGTAAAGTAGCATCCATTTTAGCAAATTTCTAAGTCAATTTGGCTCTAATATATATTATATTATTTTCTCTCTCTATATATATAGTTCATCTTTATGAAGCAGCTATACACAAGTATATCTTTGCTAAACTGAAAGTTAAAATGTGATTATGGCTATGCAAATTAATATTTTGTGGTAATATTTCATATATTTTTCTAGTAACATATCTATTGTATACAAATGATTAAATACAGTAAACTGAAGGAAGTTAGTAAAAAATCATCTGTAAATCAGTTTGAAGTAAATGGTTGTTAACTCCAAATATAAGTCCATGCTATAGAAATAAAATGTGCATGCAGAAACACACACATACACACAAATACATATTCAGTACTAAAGACTGCTTATGTATAATATACTAATGAGTCAAAGAAACAGTATATTTCAATAGACTAAGTCTATAATCTTAGTTTTTTTCCCTAAGAGAAGAGAAATATTTAGGGGAAGTATTCTTGGAAATAATGTGCCAAGTCTCTAATTCAACAATAGAACTTTTAAAAAAATCATTTTAAGAATAAAATATTCTGGTATACTGTTTGGGATTGGTTCCCCCAAAATGATACCCCAACATCATTAAAAATTACTTATGCAAATGCAAAATTCACCTTTTCTGTTATGCTTCCAAAGAAGCTAGTAGTGAATCTTATTTAGGGTCTAATTGCTACCTCAGAGTCTCTGGCTTGATCCCATAATTAGATTTGTGAAAATTAAAATCAATTACATTATAAATAAATAAATGCACAAACTAGCTGTGTCTATAATATACATACACAAATATATATACTTCACATAGTAGTTTATTTGATTTTTATTGTTTGGGTTTATTTTGGTTTAATAACTCAAAGTGGCAATATCCATATGGGTTTGCTGATTATTTCAAACACTTACTTAAAACCCTACCTGGAAAACTAGCAACTATGAGTCGTTAATCAGGAATTCTCAGAAGAAAGACTTCATTTTTCTGTCACATTCATTCAGGATAACTTGTGAGTTTCTGCATAGTATAGGCTCCAAAAGAAGGTTTGTGCTGCCTGCTGTGACTGAGTTATGGCAAGAACCACTTATAAAGCAAGGATGCTACAGGTACAAGACTGTGTCAGTGATCAACATGTGACATATTTATACCTGCAATGACTTCTGTCCTGTGACACCCATTACTGTTCCTACCACTGTGCGATTTCATGCTCATACAGAAGATTTCTTTTTACTACACTTGAGGAGATATGCCTTTTGTTCAATAACACACTTTTTAAAACTCTCCTTTCAATTTTAAGTTACCAAGCATCATTTGTTGTACTAAATATGCAGCACCTACTGTTGCAGTGATAAGTAAAATGCTTTATCTGAACATGTTGTGTTAAAATTACTTAAAGGGTATTTGGAGAGAAGTTTTACACCCCTTGGAGACTAATTCAGTTTTAACAGTGAGATGAGAGTGCATTGTGATATACTACAATTCTAGGTTATTAAACTACAAAGAGAAAATTGCTACCTATAGGAAACTTGATGACAAATGTGGTTTTCTTGAAATGGTTGATAAACCTCAAAAAAGAGGTGCCTGCTGGGTATGTAACTGTAGCATATACTTTTCAATAACTATAATTGTAGGAGCTTTATAAGACTAAATTTGCATTTGATGGAATGCACTAATATAGCTCTATCTGCTCAACCCATATGTAATTGTGATTAGTAATGGTAATTGAAAGTTACTATTAGCATGAATGATTTTTTATAAAAATTTTTATTTATAGTATGTCTTATAGACATACTATAAAAGTGATATTGGTCAAAATTTGAACAATCTGAAAATATGAAAGTTAAGTGAAGACTGGTTAATATTGGACATCTTTTTGTCATATGTCTGTTTTAAAAAGTCAAAATCATATCATTTTATTCTGTGAGAGTTGGTATAGGGTCATGGATGCTGGAATCAGACTTCTTAAGTTCCTATCAGGTTTGTGATATTGGAATGGTTATTGGTTATTGAACCTTTGGTTTTCAGCTTCTTAATGTGTGAAATGGGAATAATTACAGTATTTAACTCATAAAGATACTTAAAAAAGAGACTATTATCCAATGAGAGAAGAACAGAATAATATAAAGAGAAAATGAAGAAATAGAGATTATGTGGAGGCAGAAGACATGGTAGAAAAAACACAAACATACTTTGAACTGAAACAAGAATATTACATTTTAGGATATACATATATATATTATAATACAAAAAGGAGGCACCATGAACTGTCAGTTGGAAAATGCAAGTTTTAATCTATGGGTTGATAACTAATTCAAGTAATACTCGTGGAGCCTCATGAAATTATTTTTATTAACATTCCTGGAATTTTTAATAGGTTGCTGCATTGTGTATGAAAATTACAGAGCCCTTGAATAACATTATCTTTTTCATTGATTTTAAAGATTGAGTTTCTTGTGGCTGAAGGAAAGATTATATGGAGATTACTTTGATCCAACTAATAGATTTCAGGCTTTCTCGAGATTGGTCTATTTTTCATCATTCTTAACATCTCCTGTCTCGTCCTTACATGGTCTCAACTGGAATTCCAGAATTTTTAACAAATTGCCTTGGCTTGCTGAGCCATGGATTGCATTGGTAATCCAGTATCTTGAGACCATCTGTCTGTGCCCAGGTTTAGTCTGCTTTGTCTTTCATTCTTTTCTTTTTTTTGGATATTTTGCTTTTGTTTTAGAGACTAAGAGTTTGAAGAATATTTACAGAAAAAAATGAATAAATAAATGGTATTTTCTTCTCTTTGATGCTAATTCCTCAAACCCATTCATCTTGGTATTTCTGTTCTGCACTTGGCCTCCAGAGCAAAGCACCTGGACATTGGGACACTTGTCTTCTCTGTATGACAAAGGGAATTTGCTGCTATCCTGGAGAAAACATGGGCCATGCCTCAAAGCCTTTCTTTTCTCTGTTAGGTTTTAGTCACTCAAATTATGAGACTTATTGTTGCTTGTAATTAGTTTTTTGATTTGTATTCCTTGAGAGTGTGATTCCAATACAAGTTTCTCTGTTGGCACCAAAGGACCAGTTATTTTTAATAATCAACATATTATCTGCATTCCTGTTCTGGCACAGGGTAGGGGATTAGCTGCTGTGCCTTTGTCAGGAGTGTTCTTGCCAGTACCTTTTATAATTGTAGCCTCTGGGTAAACAGTTAAGGTGCATAGTTCTGAGCACACAGAATGAAAGATTGCCACTTGTCTAATCAAGAACATTTCTGCACTGAAAGGTAAAAACATTCTCAGTAACAGTTCTTACTGGAATTTCTTAAAGTAAAATTTTAATTCTTTTGATTGTTTCACACAATAGGGCTGTATTTCCTAGTCTATTGTAATTTAGTTTAATGCTTGTCCTCTTGTGTTATTTTACAAACATGTCTAGACATATTTGTAAGTTTCAGTTTCGTTTGTACATTGAACCACAGACAGCCATATCTCAACATAGTTGAAGACATTGAACTCCATCCAGAGATTCTGTGCTTTGACATGAGGGATCACTGAATAATGGTTATGACTACGTCTTTTGAGGAGACAGGAGTATGCTTTGTGCAAGGGGAAAGTATGTAGTGTACAAATGTTGTGGGTGAGTATTAAAATGTTAAAATGTGAACCTCAAGACATTTTACTTATTGCCTCCATACTTTGTTCCTCACTAATCCTACTCTAATTTTGTTGTGAACACCTAAAACCTCTAAACATTTGCCTTCTCCAACTACTTCTACAAATTGAAATGACCATATATAACTGAGTTCTACCAAATGACATAAATATTATATCTGTCATCTATAATTATGTATTTCAGATACAATACATATGCAATTAAGTAGCACTGATTCTAGGAAAGATGACTAAAAGAAGCGGAGATTCAAAATAGTATTTCCTTCCCACTTTTGCTCTTCTTTTATCAGTCTGCCCTACAGTGTAAAACAAGAAAGGTCTAGGGCAATGATCTTGCTTTACTATCTTCATATTTTGAAGGGAACACTCAGATGATTTTAGCCTAAACTTTGACAGTCATGAGTAACTGATGTACATGTTAACACCTGCCTCTGCCATTAGTAAAATCCTGAGTCATTTAAAACACTTTACAATGAGCTCCTTTCCTTATGGTTAAACTCTGCAATACTATATCTAAATATTGTGAAGGAGTAAGGAATGTATAATAGTTTCTCTCCCCTCAAAGCACAAATAAAACACAAATAAATTTACATTTTATGGAACTGCATGTCAACAAAATATATGTTTGCTTCATTTGTACTCTAACATTAAGAAAAAATGTTGAAATCAACTTACTATAATTTTCACTTTTGAGTTTGGACATGTATCCTGGTATATTTTGTAAGGCATGTCTCTAGTTGCTTAAAAAATAGAGTCATTAGATTGAGAGTGGGCAATAGATCAAACCAAGTGAGTTTTAATGCCATATGTTTCTTTGCAAGATGGATGGTAACTGACCTTTTAAGCAACTCTAAGACATTAATACTAAGGTCCTAATATGTTAACTGTTTGCTAATATTTGACTCCAATGCAATTTAAAAGCCACAAGACAGTCAATTTTCATAGATATCACAGCCAGACATGGTGACACACACTCGTAATACCAACTCTCAGGAGACTAAGTCAGAAGATCATGAGCTACATGATTGGACACTATTTGAAAAGAAGATCCAGTTACAAAGAACAAAACTAGTAAAGATTTGTTCAGTTATGTATTGAATTTCTAGGCTTGTGATTTGTAGTCTCACATGAATATCATTTCCATTTCTTGTAGGACTCAGTTTTGTGTAGCTAACACACAATTATTTGATCTAATACCTGTGGAAAGCCTCCAATTCTTGGGAATGCAAGAAGGGATACAGAGACACAGAAGAGTAAGATAAATGTAGTTCTTTAAGGGAAAAATTGGAGAAAAGGAAATATAGCATATAATAATATATAACATATAACATAATATAACATATAATATAATATGACAGTGGGATGCTAGCAGATATGACTCAAGCAGACTATTAAGATGTATTTGAATGGTTGAGTCAGTCATTTTGTACTTCTACCCACCATAACTGACCACAGGAAGCTCACTGGTTTCTAAAACTATGCAGAATGGATTAAATCACACAGGTAGCTTGGAGTTAGGCCTAATTATGCCATAAAATATCAACATAAATATTTCAGTTGACTTGCTTATGTATAAATAGAATAAATAATATTTATTTAAAGTCATCGAGTCTTAGGGTAATAGACTGTACAACTTTACTATAGTAATAGCTGATCATTAAACAAAAGTTGAGATACCCTGCAACAGAAACCTAAATTATGATTTTGATCAAGAGTATAGGCTGCCAAGAAAATGCCATAAATGGCCAGGAAAAGTAAGATAAATATTGTAAGACACTAGAAAAATTATAACTTATTGTATGTATTATTAAAATACTTAATAAAAATGCTGTCTATGGCTGAAAAGTTATGTGTCTGATAAATGTATAGAGGAAATACAAAACATGATAGCATCTAAAAATAAATACCCAGTTTGCAAAACATAGTGAGAAGCAGAAGAGACAACTTAGAATTGTAGAGTTGCTAAAGGAAGCTACTTTCTTAAATCAAATTTAAGGTGTGAGAATTAAGGTTCAATCTCAGGAAAAGACATAGTTAACAGACTTAACACACAGTCACATTATAGTAAAGGCCTAGTGAAGAATTGTGTATTAAACTTTTTGGTTAAACAAAATACTTTTCTTTAACATACTTCCTTAAATAACTGACATATTATTTAAAAGTAGAAATGTGGTGTTAAAATTGATGAAGTCGTATTTTTACCAAAATAATATGCACACAAATTCCATATAATGACATACAGTGTTATGGATACTGGTTATAGAAAGTCAATTATCTAAAATGCATGGAAAACCTGTAAACTTGTAGGGTAGATTTGTTTTAGGAAAGTAACAAGGCTACCCTGGACTAGAAAAGATTGAGACAAGTTAAAAAGTTTTGGTCTCCAAATTTCTATAAATAGTTAAAAAGTTTCAGAGATACTGAGAGACTGAAACAGAGAGGGAGAGAAAAAGAGAGAGAGAGAGAAAGAGAGAGAGAAAAAAACAATAGAAATTACAGAGAGAAATTCTCTAAATCTTTAATCTTTCTTATTAATTAGCCAAGGAAAATGATGAAAAAGAATGAACTCCCGAAGACAGAGAGGAACAGTGGTCTTGAACCTATTTCCACAGCTTAAGTTAAGAAATAGTCCCACATAAAGCCAACTAGATTTCAGAACTGATTGGTCCAATTACTAAGTACCATCAACTCTCTCCTTCTACATAGAAGTTATTGCAATGTTTTCCAGCATTATATGACACTTTTTAGTTCATAGGCCTTCTAACCAAGAGCATCAATTAGATATTGAGATTCTGGGCATTTGTGCATACTGTTATGGTTTACAAGTCTTTTTCCTGCAAGCAAGAAAAATGATCTAGACTTCTAAATTTATGCTTAGAATCAAATCATAGCCTAGTGCTTCTGAATACATTGAACTGGGAGCTGGTGGTTCATGTTGTAATCCCAGCTACTTAGGATGCTGAGATTTCAGTTTGAAGCCAATGAGATAGAAAAGTCCATCAGACTTTTACCTCCTCCAATTAACCACCAAAAAAAGGAAGTATAGTTGTGGGTCAAGCAAAAGCGTGCTAGCATTGAACAAAACAACTCAGAAACAGTGCCCAAGCTCTTAATTCGAAGCCCCAGGATGACACATGCAGGTGTGCACGCGCACGCATGAAGAAGATATTGAAGATATGGAGATACTAAAACAAGATTTTAACCCATTACTCTTGCTCATATTTTATAATTTGAATGTTGGCAATATGTAAATAATCTTGTTATAGTGAATATATGATGTGCTACAAGCAAAGTTTCAATGCAGTGTTAGCACATTAGTGATTGAGTATATTGTGACCTGCAATATTCTTAATTGAATTACCAGTTTGAATTTATCTTATACCCATTTTGGGCATATTAAAATAACTTTATTTTCATTTGTATGATAGTCATGATAGTGCATAGTTGTAAAGGCTGGTGAAATCTTTGAAATATTCATTTTTACATAATTCTACCAGTAATGTAGAAATTCAGGCTGTTAGAAGGTCCTATTTTTTTATGATATAGTGACCTGCTTATACAGCTTTGCTGGCAATATCCGATAACCTTATCAGTAAATCATGAGTATTAAACTTCTGCATTACTGATTTCAAGAAAAGCATATTATTAATTACTAGAAGATATATTTAACAAAACAATTTTAGACCAGATGTTTCCTTTTTAAAATATTTCTGAGAAATAGCCATTTCAAAAGAATTTCCATTTGTTAAGCAGATAAAGTAGTTTCAATAGTCATTCTGGTTTTCTATTTTTAATTTTTGAAAGTAACCATTCAACCATTCTTTTGTGTAACAAATGCTATAACAGCAATTGTACTGTCCTATTAATCACTCTATTGAAGTTAATACAATGACAGCCCCATTTAGCCAACACTGCTGCCTTTCCTTTAGAAAATGTTCACAGATTTCAAGAAGGGGTGGCTCCTTACCTCTAACACACACATACAAATACACATGCACACACAACCACATATTTAAGATACTGGAAGACAGCAAACTTATGCCACAATACCTTAATATATATAATGAATTACATGTGTTTCATTTCATCTTGTTTTGTTTTGTTTTTGTGCAGGTAAATTTTAAATATTGTGATACATCTGAAGATGTAAAGAAGCAAAACTGGATTTTATTAAGTAAATATTACTGAGAAATTAGGACAACACAAGAACATTGCATTACTAGACTATCTCTCCTTAAGACTAATATGCAAAGATTTGGAAGTGCAGTGGTTTGAAAGCTGGTAGTCATAGATTCCTATTCACACTAAGATAAAAAGGAGTCAGATTCTGTCTTGAGAGAAAATGTACAACTGTTTTTCTTCCAAATTACCTTTTTGCACTTAGTGAATTTTATCATATGGAAAATGATAATAATATCCCATAAAAAATGGTTATCTGGTAGTACATATAGGGATTCATAAGGTCTAGTCCCTTATGACAGTGTTCACATGTTTTTTTTTTTTATTGTGAAAATACTGTACAGAGGGGTTACAATTACATGGGCAAGACATTGAGTACATTTCTTATCAAGCGTTGTAGCCTCCTCCTTTGTTTCCCCTTCCCATTCCTCCCGCCCTCCCCCGCACTAAAGTTGTAAAGTTCGTTTTCCACATAAGGACTTGTACATCTCATTGTTGCAATGGGTCCACCTGTATCCCTATTTAAACGATTTGTTTTTCCCCTTCCCCTCCAAAATTATACCGACATCAAATACAGTGAAAGCAGGGGTTATACTGTGGGGGAGGGACATACAAAGCAACAAAGAAATAATCTTATAAATGTGTTAGAAACAATCGCATGAAAGAAAAAAAAATTGAATACATATCTTAGGGTTCATTTCCCTAACATCACCTTATCTGACCTTTTCTGCTTGACTCAGACATATACTAGATATTGCAAATAAGGGAAACCATGGGACCTATGTTTCTTTGGGCCTGGCTTACTTCACTTAATGTAATTTTTTCCAAGACTTTCCATTTCCTAACAAATGGGGCAATGTCACATGTTTTAGCTGTCTTATCCACATAAAATATTTGCATTTTTCAATTTATTTTCCTATTACATATTTTGTATTATGTCTGTATTTTAATATATTGAACGCATTGCTGCTCATGCTTTTGTTGTTGTTGTTTGTTTTCCTGTCGGTGGGGTTGAGGGCTTGAACTTAGGGCCTGGGTGCTGTCCCTGAGCATTTTTTTTTTCTGGTCAGGGCTAGCACTCTACCACTTTGAACCACAGCTCCACTTCCAGTGGTTATTTGGAGATAAAATTCTCATGGATTTCTCTGCCTTGTCTGGTTTCACACTGTGGTCCTCAGATCTCAGCTTCCTGAGTTGGATTACAGGTGTTAGGTACAAACACCTAGCTGCTGTTCATCTTTTGATATGTTGGATAGTTAGCTATCAATTATTTGACTTCCTCTTTTCTTAGATCTATCACTACCCAAAGAGATAATTTGTCTTTACAGAATTAAAGCAGCTGGTATAGATAAATCATTTCATAGTCACCTTTAAATTTACTTTAGGCAGAGTTGTATTTAAAGGGAAGACAAAGAGACTAAAAACCCTTAGGTCAAAAGTCATCAAACGTTGAGTCTGCACTGGACTGCGCTTGCACTCAGGCTGGGCACTGTTCCTTACCTTTTTTCTTCAAGGCCCAGCACTTTACTGCTTGAGCTACATCTTCACTTGTGGCTTTCTGGTGGTTTATTGGAGATAATTACAATAGCTTAATAGCTATGTATATATCACCATATAAAATGATGCTAATCAAAAAGAACTCCAAGAGATGGAAATCAGAAGGTTCTTTTTGCTGTCGTTGTTGACATTGCTGTTGTTAATGTACTGTATCAAATTCTTTCTTTCTTTTTCCCCACTTTTGGTTTATCCTGGTAGTCACTGTTTTTGATTCTGGTATCCTGGGTCTTGTATATACGTTTATCTGATTTGGGGAAGGGAAGGGGAATAACAAAATGGTGAGACGAGGGCAAAGGGTGAACCCGTGCAACAGTGACACTCACAAGACACTGGGTTGAAAATAAATTTTACATCGTGGTGGGGGAGAGTAATACTGGGAGAAAAATGGAGACGGTAACAATGAATGTACACATTACTTTATTTATGTAACTGTAACCCCTCTGTACAAAACCTTTACAACAAAATAAAATTATATTTAAAAAAAAGAATCTCACAAACTTTTCTGTCATGACTGGATGTATATGGCAATCCTAGGATCTCAGCCTCCTGAGCAGATAGAATTACATGTGTAAGTCACCAAGTGGTTGACAGCAGTTGTTATTATCCAGTGAGTAAATTCTATATTGCATGGAGTCTTGTGTTATAAGATTGAGCTGTTTCCCTATCTGACATAAATTGGCATAGATCTCTCGGTCTCAGACTCCACTGTTTAAAAGGAAGCAGTTGGTCCACTTGACCCCAGAGACAACCTAACAGCTAGCTAGCATAAGGTTTTGGTAACAAAGGTTAATTAATAAGGTCTAACTAGTTAGGAGAAGTGTTGCACTTAGAGACATTTAATAAGATTATCCTTTCAAACATTATTTGGTACATTAATTCAAATATGTAAATTTGCAAAGCCCAGAGGCCCAAACACACACAAAAAAATGAGGGCAGATAGGAATAAAATTAAACTTTAAGAAGACATTAAAATAAGAATATACATACAATCTGGAATCAAGAACAGAAATTAAAGATTTTTAGCTTATTAAAACTCACTGCTTTTAGTATATGAGATCACTAAATTAGGTAGATTGTAAATGTGTACTAGGCATATATTTAAAATTAGAAATTATCATCTTTTTTAGGTATTACATTTGAATTCTCTAGACAGAAATTGCTGAAGAAATTATGGACAGTACTAGAGCATATTTATCCTTAAAATATTAAATAGCAAATGCAGTCATAATATTCAGTGTACATATGTAAAAAAATCAGGTAACTTGAAAGAATAGGATGGTTTGCAGCAGATGGCAGAGAATGATGGAAAGAATGATATTAGTAAAATGCAATAACTTATAAACTGATTTATTGAATTGAAACACCTTTTTATAACTACTTAAAGGGAATAAAACAGTTTAAAGTAAAATATCACTTCTTTGTAAATTATAATTAAGTATTTTTTTCCAACTGATCTTGTATTTTGCACTTACTAGATAAGTATCTGTGTGTTTATCTCTGCTGCCTTCCATACACAGTGATAATTCAGATTCAGACAGTGGAGACACCATAGAAAGAAAATTAAACATTTGCTCTGAGGATTCAAACCTACTGAAATACATTTTTGAAATGGAATTTGAATGCCAGCAGAATATTTTATTTTGGACAGGCCTTCAAAAATGTAAGTTTGGTGTATTTATGAGGCAGTGTATTTTTAAATAATAATTGGTAATTTAAAACTATAATAAAATCAAAGCAGAATCTGTTTATCATGTTGTAAATGAAGATTATTATAATTCAATATAATTCAATATCAGATATATATCAGTTAATTCTGCTTCAAAACAAGCTATAATATTTTAGAGGAGAGCAGATGATACCTTTCCTAGTACCCCATTAACATACCTAGTCAGGTTTCCCACCGTTCTCCTTAGGTCAAAGAATAAAGACATATTTTCTTTTCTGTTCCTTAAACAAATCCACTTGCTCCCTGAAGCACAAGATTTAATTATCCTTATTGCATTGTACTTGGTTGAATAGCTACAAATGTTATTAATGGGCATAACATTTTCTGATCTTTTTTCATGAAATTCAGCTAGCTGTGATATTTATGCTGATTTAATTACCTTGAGCACATTAATTATGGTAGCAGTATGAATTAAGGATTTAGGATTTATAATCAAGTTTAATTTATTTTGTTTAACATTATGATATGAAACTCTTTTGCTCACCTAGCAAAAAGTTACCAATGTCTTTCATAAAGACAAATCATTGCAGAAACAGAAAAGATTCATGGACAATAGCTTTTATTTTATTTGTTAAAAAAGAGCACATTCTGGAAGTCTATTTAACTCTAAACTAGGGGAATTAAAGAAATCATCACCTACATATATCATCCTGAAATGCCTGGAAACCATAGACAAAGAGAAACAGCAGAAGCAGCCTGAAAGAAAAGAGGGAAGCATCAAAGAACAATAGCAAATATAAAACTTGTCAATAATCTATGGAAATGAGGAAGCAAACAACTTGAATGATCAGAGAGAAATGGTGTGTCACCTGATCTGAATATCCTGACCAGTACCATATATTCAGGCCAACAGCAGCAGTGCTACAGTAGAGCAGGGATGTATACCAAGATAACTTCACTAAGTAAAATTTAACTGACATTATTTAGGCAGAGGAACAGTAATCCCAATTAGAAAACATAAGAGCTCCATGTAATTATTGATCCCAACTAGAAAGTTTGAGAAGTGTATGTATGTCATGCAGAAAATTGATATAATTAAAAATCCACACAACAACAAATGATATCTTTCCTTATTGATTCACACAATTTGGACTAAAATACTAAAAAATTACATCAAGTAAACAAGGACAGGGAAGAAGGAACTAAAGTGCCCAGTACAAGGGGCAAGCAGGTAAATTCGGTTAATGGAGTTTAGTTTAGGAGGCATATTAAAGTTCCATTAAATATCTCTAAAAAAATCAGAAATAGATTATGTATCTTCCACAGTAGGCAAAGGAAATAGATTATCAGTGCTATCTTGAAGAACCTAACAAAATGTTCGACATGTTAAAAACTGGTCTTGACATGATTAGATTGATGGGTTCTGAGTAAAATGCATAAAAGCTATGTTATTTCTTCAGAAGTGTAGAACCTTTGCTGAACGTGCTTTATCAAAACTGCTGATATAACAACACTTGGAAGAAGGTATTTTACTTTTGGTGTTAGTTTGAGTTTCATCAGTTGTGTGGATAGACTTTGGAAGATGACCAACAAAGTCATTATTTTTTTCTATACATTTATGTGTCAGTAATGTGTTCCTCAACCATGTTTCCAGTTGGAAAACTGGTCATTTTTGTGGATTTAGTTACCCATCAGTAAAATTATGCATATTTTCTAGATGTGTTTTCATTAATTACATATGTGTTTAATATGGCCTAGTTTTTTTGAGTTGATCAATTATTTTGGTGTCTTGTAGCCTCCAGTTCATAAAAGTATAGGGCTGAGGTATAAATTAATAGTGTGATATTTAATATGTTCATTGCATTTGATTCAATGATAGCACTACAAAACCAAACCAATCCAAAATAAAATTTCAAAGAATGAAAAGATTTAGATTTTTCCAATTCATAGAAATGCAGATTCTTTGAAAAGAACTAAAATACACAGAAATTCAGTGAAAAATCTATCCTCATAATTACTTTATGTATATATAATGAAATTTCATAATAAAATAATATATATGGGTAGATTATATATGTCATATATTTAAAGAATAATATTGTATATAATATGTGATTTATTTATATTATAAATCAGCTGATATTAGAAACAACAGGCTTGTGATTTAAGCCATTTTGGTTTACTTTACCCTAATCATGGATATTATTATTTTGTAGCTGAAATAAAAACAAAAATATAAAGCAATCTGTAATGTAGGAAATATTTATATATGTCCCAAAGATCCAGAATGCACTTCTAAAGCATACTTTCAAAAACATATCTAAGGAAATAGAGAGTAAACATTCACAATTTCAACTGCTCTTTATAAAAGTATTTCTGAATCAATGTGTAGTGGTGGCATCCATTCTAATCCATTTCAAACATCCATCGTGTTCTCCAAAGAGCGTATATCACTTAAATGTTAAAAATTAAATACATTATGAATTAAAAGATGCTAAAAATTAGAGACATTGTACATTAAAAGATGCAGTTTTAAAATGGGAAACTTACAAATATAGAACAATGCCTACACTTCAAATCATAATGGGCCATTTCTATATCCAACTTAAGGTGTTCCTGTCACCCTGGGGAATCATATTTAATATTTTCCCTTCCACAGTCTGTACACCTTCACAAATATGGGTACACAAATATGTGAAACTTTAAGAAGTAAACTAGACAAGTTATAGCTATTGGCAGAAAGCATATGCCTATATTTTCTGACACATAGGAGCATGAGAGTGTTGTGGCGATTGTGGAACAGATATTACTCAACAAGTTTGATTTATTGAGTTGAAAAAAGTTTCTCATTGCAGATGCAAATGCTATATAATTTCATGCAGCTGTATCTGTCTGGCCACTTCATAGCTAATCATATGTTGCTTGGAAAAGGGTAGGGAGCATTGACAGGGAATCAAGCGATATCTCCTAGTGACAGGAGAAATGAGAAGGCACATCAACTCATAATGATATACCCAGAAGCAATTTTTCTTGCATTGAAAACTTGGAACTAATGGACAAATTATATTCCTCCTCTTCTAATCACCAAAGAAGTTTCAGAAACAAGGACTAAAACTATTTAGTTTCTCTACTTAAGAGTTATCATACAAAAATGTATGAGTTATCATACAAAGATGTAGAGTCATTTCAATGAAATTGGAGAAGAACAATTCTGCCCAGATTATCTATAAAATTGAGTTTGTTTATAAGAGTCAGATTCAAGTTGTCTTTACAGAGTAAAGAATGTGTAGTATTGTTTGAATAAATTTGCAGGATAACTACTTTAAAAACAATTGGTTATAAATATATATATTTCAAATGTTGGAAGAAGAACCTTTTAGTAATTATCAGCTTCAATTTTTTCCCTCTATTAATAATACCTATTTCTCTGGGGATAGGTAAGATGCCAATTAAAATGCGCTTGTGAGGGCTCTTTCTCCTGACTATTACCAAGTATGCAGCAGTGATGTAAATTTCACTTTATATAACATTCTAGAGTGTTCAAGGTATCCACTGATGATAGTTTTTAAATCTTTGACAAGTATAATCAACCTGATTGGTTTAGAATACTAACTAAGCACATTGCTAGGTGTGCTGTGGCACACAGCTGTGCTTTGAAATACAAAGTTAATGAAGACTCGAGGACTTACCTATTGCTGACTTTGCTGAAGTGTTATTACCCTTTTCTAAGCAAGAACTGAATGATCTGGTTTGAAATGCCAGGCATCGGGACCATTTTGAAGTTTTCCTGGCTCTGCTACTTCTAAATAAACATCTTGATGTCCAGTTAAAACTCTAGCATTGATCATAAGGGAGATGGCTTATTTTCTTCTCAATTTAAAGGGTTTGTTCACATTATGGCTATAAATTTCACGTTGAAAAGGAAAATAAATCACTGTGACATCGTAAGTGAATCTGTAATGAATTCTACCCACGCTGTCCCATCACAAGCCAGAAGTCAAAGAGAATGAAGTGGACATGCTGGTTCTACACATTTCACAAACTACTGGGGGCCAAAAATCATGCTCAAAGGAGACTGCAACTTCTGGTGAGTTTTAGCAACCTCCCAAGATGTTGGTTTCTTAATATGACAACAATCTTTTTCTTAAATTATATTCATAAATTGAGAACATATATGTTTAGGTAGAATAAACAACCCAATGTACATATATACGTACATCTGAAAGAGCTTATTGTAAAGGTATTGCAGGATAAGTACATTAAAAAGTGATATTTTTCCTGATCTTATGTATGGTCTTATGTATTACCTTCTCTGTATTTGAATTTTATTTTCTTCTGAACTTGGTAGAGAGATACAGTAAATTAAACATAATTTTCAGAATGATCTTACTTTAAGATCCAATTTGCTTCTGGCAATATGTTATGCTCTGTTCATGAAGTATTTCCAGTACAGTTCAATCCCAAAATTTGGCTAGGTTTCTGTAGCTGAAATGGCCAATTTGATCATAAAATTATATTAAATGTAATATCTTTAAGGAAAACAATTTATAAAATGGAATTTTTTATTGCTATAAATTTTTGGTTGTTATAAAAGAGAAAGAAAGAAAGAATGGGAGGAAAAGATAGGTGCAGGCTCGTGCCTGCAATCAGCTTCTCAGAAGACCGAGATCCATCCAGTCATGGTTTCAAGCCAGTCCATGGAGAAAGCATCATGCGACTGTATCTCCAAAACAACCAGCAATATACTGGGTGCAAGTGGTAGAGCACCAGCCACTGAGAGAGCATGAAGCTCTGAATTCAAGTATCTGTACTTAGAAAAAAAAGAATAAAAAATAATATAAAAAATCAAATTGAGGATCACAGAAATGGTGGGACGAAAGGTGAACCAATTTAGCAGTGGTACTCACTAGACACTATGTTGGACATGAACGGTACAACTTGGCAGGGGAAATGTACTCATTTCATGACTTATGTAACTGTAACCCTTCTGTACATCACCTCTACAATAAAATTTATATTAAAAATGAAATAAGACATAAAAATAAAATAAAGCAGAAAATGTAATTAAATACTAAATCAAAGATGAAGCCTTTAAGTATTGTTTTGGCAAAACTTTTACAATTTATTGAATTGTCCCAGATTTCAGTAAATTGCCCCTGAATTAATTAATTAATTAATTAATTAATTAATTTTTGAGATGCACAGGTGCTTTAGCTTAATGATTTTGGTTCTGGAAGTACTTAAGAAAACATTGTTTCTCTCAGAGAAAAATGTACTAAAAAGAAAAGGAACTATAAGTTTTATGTGCTGTAATAACTCAACAATTATGAATGAGTTCCTGTATATGTATGCCTTCTTTCTAGCTCCAAGCTCAAGACATACCAGCCTCTTTCTATGGAGACTAACACTTCATCATGTCCAGTCTTGGCAGTGAGAGTTTCCCCAAAGATACTAGAAGTTTGTTGTTTGCCCAGTTCTAGAATTATGTTTGACTGGTATGATTTCTCAGTTACATCTTAATTTATTTCCTGGACTTCTCTGGAAATTGCTCAATGCATTCCAGCATTATTCTTTGTAGTTTGAAAGTGAGCCTAATCTAGAATAAGAAGACTGCAGAGGACTTTGAAAAAGGATTGAAAATGAAAACATGTCCTAGAAGAAAATTATGGAGGAAAAATAACCTCCAATTCAACAGTCATCAATTCCACCTGGGGACTTTTGGAAAGAGTGCTGCAGTGTTATTTATGGTGTTTCTCACTCTGGAGTTCACAGTCTACTCACTGTGATCCTAGCATATTAGTAGTGTTAGAAGAAAGGCACAAAGAGAAACACTAGCAAAAGGTCTATTGCTCTATATGAAGAAATGGCAAATGGGCCCTAGCTGCAAAGTGTTATGTAGTTAAGAGTGAAGGAAAGCACTGAAAGGCTGTAAGAATTAACACAGATGAAAGAAAAATGAGAATATTTTCTACAGCAAAGAATACTTACTTTTGCTTTTAGTGAAAGTAAGTAATTGAAAATGTGATTTCAGAATCTCAGAACATGGGTTTCAGAATCTCAGAACATTATATTTTTCTATAATGTTATTGTTATTATTAAGGTGTCTACAGAAGGTTACAATTTCATAAAGAACATTGCTTTTGTAAAGATTTTTAAATATATGCTTAAATAGTTGTACAAAGGGATTTCAGTTCAACATGTCAGTTATGAGTACAGTCTGAAAGCATTTCTGCCAATGGGAATAGCAAGAGGGTGGTTATTTTTTACCAATTAATTGATTTTTGGGGGGGCAGTACTGGGGCTTGACCTCAGGTCTAGGTGTTGTCTCTGAGCTTATGTGCTTAAGGCTAGTGGTCTACCACTTGGGCCAACTCTCAGCTTCCGGCTGTTTTGGAGATTAATTGAAGGTAAGAGTTTCCTGGACTTTCCTGCCTGGGTTGACCTTGAATTGTGATCTCAGATCTCAGCTTACTGACTAGCGAGGAAAATAGGAATGAGCCACTGGCACACAGCTGAAACATATTGTTAACAATGTGAATTATAAAATGTCTCAATGATTGTGATATATAGTATGGATAATTAATATTAAATAATAACTGACTCAAAACTAAGGCAAGAAAAAAGAAGAGTCAAAGATTGATGTCTAGCAGAGTTCTGGTGGTTTACACCTATAATTTTAACTACTTAGTGGTTTGAGACTGAAGAATTATGATTCAGGGTGCTAGCCTGGGCAGAAAAGTATAAGAGACTCCATTCTCAAAATAACAATAACAAAGCCAGGCCAGTACTAGAGAATCAGCCATGAATAAGAAATCAAAGCAAATGAAAGACTGAATTCACATTGTATTTTTCAATGTCATCAGAAAAGATGGATTTCAACCTGAGATAATATGGAATCATTGTTTTGGATATCCTCATTTTCATATTCTATTGTTTACCAGTGTTTTACACTTACCAAGATCATTTGCTTATATTGTAGATGATAATTTGAGTTTCAAAGGCTTGGACCACTACAAATCTATCTGTTATCGAACATATTTTTAAATACATTATGCCAGAAACATGTAATAGTCTCTTGTAATCAGCAATATATGGTTCTAAGGAGAATTTTTGCAATGCTCAGGGTATTTTACCTCTGACTTAGTTCATCTGCACTTTCCATATGAAAGGGACTATGTTTGCAGTGAACATGTGAGGCCTAGACACCTTATTTCATGGTGAGCCATTTCTGTCCTGTTCAGGCCATGTAGATCTTATTCTGTTTTCAACTCTACAGATTTCTTATATATCACAAAAAATAAATCTGACTTCATTAGTCAGCACACACACCTATATTTTTCTCAAGCCAATTTTCTCTATTCCCTCAGCTGGCTATAAAGCTGTCTAGGACAATATCCTTAAGATTCTTAGAAACATTTTTATTTAGTTCAAAGAGTCTGTAAGGTATCCCCTTAAAATGTTGAGCTCTTAACAAAAGGTCTAAAATCCATATCTTTTATAATAATTTTACCCTGAGGTCACATTTTGCTGTCAGGCTCCAGATTTGATGTGTTCATTGAATCTGTTTCACACTTTGAGAACTTTGGAAAGTACTTGGATGATAACCTTCTAATTTGTAGTTACATTAAATTCTGCACAAGATCAAAATGGTTCCTCTCTAAGACATTCTTTATGTAAAAATTGTCATATGGAACCAAAAGAATGACATGTCAAGCCGGGTGCTGGTGGCTCATGCTTGTAATCCTAGCTACACAGGAAGCTGAGATCTGAGGATCACAGTTCAAAGCCTGCCTGGGAATGAAAGTCTGTGAGACTCTTATCTCCATTAAACCCTAGAAAAACAGAAGTGGTGCTGTAGATCAAGTGGTAGAGCGCTTGCCTGGAGCTGAAGAGTGCAGGGACAGCTCCCAGGCCCAGAGTTCAAGCACCATGACTGAAAAACAACAACAACAAGAAATGATGTCACTTGATCCATAAATGGATTAGGTTCATTTTGTTTATTTCCAAATTACCACAAATAAGCATTTCATTAATTTTCTCATTCTTACAAAACATATATCACCTTTTCTCTGTCATTTAACAATACCCTCACTATCAATGTTTTAGGAAGGAACGGTAGTTTAATTTCAAACTCAAAGTTTCATGCTTGCTAAACAGGTACTATACTTCCAAAACCATGTTGCCAAACTTTCATGTCCTAGTCCTACTTTTTTTTTTTGTTTTTGGTCATGGGGCTTGAACTCTGGGCCTGGGCACTGTAGCTCAGCTCTTCAGCTCATGGCGAGCACTCTACCACTTGAGCCACAGCACCACTTACAGTTTTCTAGTGGCTTATTGGAAATAAGTGTGTCACGCACTTTCCTGCCGGGGCTGGCTTTGAAGCATGATCCTCAGATCTCAGCCTCCTCAGTAGCTAAGATACAGGTGTGAGCCACTGGCACCTGGCTGTCCTAGTCATTTTTTGGATAAGGTCTCACAATTTTACCTTGAGTAGGCCTTGGACCATAATCCTCCCATCTATAGATTAGTCCAAAGTAACAACCTTATTCATTGATATAAGTCTTACAATTTTTGTTGGGTCTGGCCTCAAACCACGATCCTCCTAATAGCTGCTTCTCTCTGTGTCTCTCACTGTCTCTCTCTGTCTCTCTGTCTCTGTCTGATTGTCTCTCTCTCTCTATATATATATTTATATAGATTACATGCTGGCCCTCTTCTCTATCATTTTAGCTCCAAAAATTGTCTTCTTTTGCCCTATCAAGTATTTGCTCACTGTTTAGAACTAAATGTAATAGAAGATAGTTTAAGTTTTTATTTTAGCAATGTCTCACTCAATAGATATACAATATGTTCAAGTGTCAATAAATAGTGCCTTTAAATAGTGTGTGTATGTGTGTGTGTGTGTATGTCTTTGTGCTCATGTGTGCACCCAGCAGTACTGAGGATTGAACTCAGAGCTCTTTCACTGAAGGCTGGTGCTCTAGCATTTGAGCAAACGCTCTATTTCCAGTTTTTGGCAGTGAATTGAAGATGAGTCTCACAGACTTTACAATGAGGTTAGCTCTAAAGTGTGTTCCTTGCAACTCTGCTTCTTAATTAGTAACTTACTGGCATAATTAGTACTGTACTGGAATAAGGCACTTTTGCCTAGCTGACTTCAAAACACTTATTAGCAAGTCTTTTTAAAAATAATTTTACAGTTACAGGGGGTAACTTGTTACCCCCTCCCTCATTTTCCTCCACTTTCCTTCACCCCACCCCTCAAGGTGTATAGTTCATTTCCAACATATTGTCTTGTGAGTAGTGCTGATGCATTGGTTAACCCTTTGTCCTTTGTCTCACCATTTTGTTGTTCTCCTTACATTCCCTAACTCATATAAACCTATATATAATACCAAGGGTACCAAAATCAAATACAGTGACAACTGGAGATAGACCATAGGAAGAAAAACACAAAAGAAAAAAGAAATCACATATAAGTGAAATAAGCCAGACTCAAAGAAATATAGATCTCCTAGTTTCACTCATTTGTAATAATTAGTATATGTCTAGGGTAGTCCTAGAAGATCAGCAGAAGAGCTCTATAGCTATGTATATATGACTACTTAAGATGATGTTAAGTGAAATGAACTCCAAGATATGAGAACAAGAAGTTTTTCTTTGATGTAGTTGTTGTTTTTATGGTCAGTTCTTGTATCCTCACTTTGACTGGACTCAAGAGCCAGTGAGTGTACTCTCCCTTGGCATCTTGTACACAGTTTCAGAGAGATAGTCAGATGTTGGATGAACTTCAGGCTATCTAAAATTTTGATATGGTTACATACCCAAGATGATTTACTCATATGGCAGTCATGTGAGTTGCTATAAAGCTAGACTTCTTCATGGAAGCATACCCTTCCCATGGAACTTCAGCTTTTCAAAGAAACTTGATTCTGAGAGAATGTCCTCAAAATTTACAAAAATATCACTTGAAAGCTTTGAAGAAGGCTATGCCTAGTCACAGTATGGTGTTAGTTTTGTTACATGGTCAAAAAGTTACAAGCCTACTCCCAATTCAGTGTGCTGAAGAAAAAGACATTGTAGCCTGTCTGAAGAATGCCAATGACACACTGGGGAAGACCACAGAGATTGAGAGATTCTGTTGCAGATGTCTTTGGAAATGGTCTTTGGATATAGTAAGAAGATCATAGCTTCATTCCTTTTGCTTCCATTCCTTCTCCTTCATTTTTATCCCACCTTAGCCCCTATGCCCATCTTTGTTACATACTCCTTTCCTGTCCTGTTCTCACATGATTGCATTGTTCCTACAGCTAGGAACAGCTATGTGGGGGCATCTAGACATTGAAGATGAACCCTGTTCCCTGTTCTTCCTCCCTAGAAACATTACCTCAAGTGCTGGTATATCTCATCTCAGTGGAACTGAACATTTTAATATATTCATGGTTTCAGGAAAATAAATCATTGCCTTGCTTTGTCTTGGACCACTAGTCTAGGGCAAATGAGGCAAAAGAGCATTCTAGATGTCTTATGCCAGATCAGACACATTATTAGTTCATTGCATAATGGTGTGGGACTCAAAGCCAAGTTGGAATTATGAAACTATTTTGATTCCTCTTATGTTTAGCTGTATACTCTTCTGTTTGATTCCTCTTGGGAAGTAGTGTGACAGGCAGATCAGGACTCAGGTAATATATCTTATGGTTATCATATAATGCATTCACATAACTTGTTAAAACACTATTGTAAAGCTGGATGAGAAGGCCAACAGTTTCAATATTGGATTAAAATAATTGCTTTCAATCAGTGTTTCTATAAGAAACATCACAGTTTCAAATCTTCAGCTCATATGTTTAATGAAACTGAAAATACATCTGATGGCATTGAATAAGTTAAAATATGGTAGTGAGAAACTATATAAGAAACATTATTGTAGAAGGAAAGATTATGTAGAAAGAAGGCACGCTGTAGTGTAAATATGAAATACGGTATTAGGAAAATTAGGTGTTCAACTTAAAAGACAAAGTTAAGAAATTGATGAGTATGGATATTTAGTGATGGGGTACTTGAAAAACCCTGTGTTCAATCATCAGCAGAGTTAAAAAGTGATCAAAAGAAAAGAAAGAGGTGGTAGAGGAAGATGGAGGAGAATAAGCTGGGGGCTAAATAGTTTTCATGTAGAAAACAGTTTTAGTGCTCCAGAGAAAAGTCCAAGGCAAGAGAATCACACCAAGTGTGTCATCATAGTATAGAGAGTTTGGCCAGAGACAAAAAGTGCAGACAGCTTGGTTAAGGACATATATTCGAGCACCCACTTGTGTCCATGGGGCGGCTTGGTTGTAGCCACAACCATCATATCAACAGAGAGAGCCTAGGACAAAGGCACCAGAGGCAGTGTGCACACAGATATTACTCACCACCAGCAAGAACTGACCAAGAGGGGAAATCTTCATCCTGCTGACCACAGACAGTCGCAGAATGTGGATGGCTCAGAAACCAAGGGAGTACTCCCCAAGACATGCTCATTACTTCTCATGGAGCAGTGGTAAGAAGGTAGCACCTCCCCCACCACTAGAGAAGGACTCCATCTTTGATACTGACAAAGACTGGGCCAGAGCAGCTAGCACATAACTCAGGTCTTGGAAGAAGACAACTAGAGCCATTCAACAGGTCAAAGGAACTTTACCTGTGGGGCTCAGCTCCACTCAGGGGAAAGTTGCCCTTCCCACTCAGAGGAAGCTCTGCCCATGGAGAAGTCACTTTCTTCACTGGGTAAACAGAGCCAGAGGCTTCCCAACCCCACTGCAGCACAGGCAGCAGACTCAGCTGCAGGAGGATAAAAGAAAAACAACTGGAAACTCAATATATATAAATCCTGAGAATGGCTCCAGGCTGGGCTGTTTGAGTATCTCAGAAGCTAGCCCCTCAGGGAAAAGCTACTGATTGCTGACAAGCCCCAAGCATATCCACAACATAGCCTCATCACAGCAACTCCAAGCAAGAGGAAACAGTCATCTCCCTATTTTGTGATATGTAAAGCAGATTTCCCTCCCACTCAATTAGCCTGGGAGAGGGTCATATAGTTCCTGCTTGATTAAACAAACTTATTTAAGAAACCACTCAAGCCACAGAAAAACCAAACACCACAAGCTAACCAGAAACTCCAAGAGTCTGGTTATGGACATAGGGGAAACACAAGGCCTCCCCCTCTACAAAAAAAAAAAATCAAAGAACTCTTTTTTTCTATCTAAAAAAAAAGTTATTTTCTATTTTTCTATCATTTTTACTGTAGGTTTTTTCTTTTTTAAGTCTCTTTTTACTCTTTTCCCTTTCGGTCCTTTTGTTTCGTTTTGATTTTTTTCTTTTTTTCTTTACTTAATTGCTGTCCTGTGCATCCCTAGATATATACTTGTCTTTCATTATTAGACCTTATCCTTCATTGTGTGCAAACTTTATTCAAATATCTATTACTCATTTCACAAACTCTCAGCCTTAACTCCTTTATCTGTAGTATTATTTATTTTTCTTATATAATTTAAGTGTTTCATTTGTAAATTTCTTATTTTTTCATTTTTCCTTTTCCTTTATCTTACTTCTCCTTTCCTTCTACCCTTTACCTCTCTCTGCATTTAGGTCTTGGTTATATTCCCTCTCTTCCTTTCCCTCCCCATATTCCTCTAATCTTATTTTCTTCTCACAATTCTCCCTAAACCTACTAATTTCTAGTCTACTTACTCCTTTGTTTTTCTTAGCCATTGATCCCTAGTTGTTTGTTATTGAACTAGATTGTATCTGAGCTCATTTTAACTGCATCAAACTATCTGTGCAACTGCAGGGCTCTGGCTGATGCTTGCCTTAAAATAATGTTCTAGCACAGAATTGATTTTGTTTTCATACCCAAATGGGCAGAAAAAGCCGGAGAAACACAAGAAAAATGGCAAATCCCACTCATGATAATCAGGCAACAGAGCAGTTAATGAATAATCCAGAGGAGAGTTCCAAATATGCTCTATAAACACTACTGGTAAACATGCTGAATGAAAAGATTGAAAGCCTGCAAAAGACTCTGTGTGAGCATGATAGGGAAATGCGTGAGCATGAGGAGGCCAACCAAAGATAAATAGAGGAATTGCGTGAGAGGGATGAGAATAGACAAAGATTGATTGAAGCATTCAAGGAATCCACAAACAGAAAGTGGAAGGAATCAATGGAGGCCACAAAGAGAATGCTGACTAAAGCCCAACAGAAGGAATGGGAGTCCAATGAAACTATAACCAATGAACTAAGGAATTTGAGAATAAACATTGAAAATCAAATTAAGGAGGTAAAGAAGTCCATACAAGATCTAAAACAAGGCTCTAAGAAAGAATTTGAAAGCATCAAAGCTGACCATTTAGAAGAAAAGGAAATAAAAAACAAAGTAGAAAGTCTTGACAGTAGGTTAGACCATGCAAATGATCGAATCTCTGGGATTGAAGACAACCTAGATATTATAGAGAAAGAACATACAACTATCCAAGACAAATCCAAGAAATATGAGAGACCTATTCAACATGTATTAGAGAACATCAGATGGCCTAATTTAAGGCTAATGGGTATAGAGGAGGACCTAGAGACAGAAGTAAAAGGCCTAGGAAATTTAACAGGATCCTAGCAGAGAACATACCAAACTTGCAAAAAGATTGGACCATTCATATACAAGAAGCTTTTAGAACCTCAAATAGATCAGACCAGAACAGGACATCTCACTATCACATTGCAATCCAAACAGGATCAATTGAGACCGAGGAAAGGAACCTTAAAGCTGTTAGGGAGAAAAGATCAATCACCTATAAAGAGAAACCAATCAGAATGAATTCAGATTTTTCAACAGAGACAATTAAAGTAAGAGGGGCCTGGAATGATGTATGCCATGCCCTAAAGACAAAAAACTATTGACCAAGAATACTGTACCCTGCTAAATGGTCCTTTATAATGGAAGGTCAAATAAAAACCTTTCATAGCAAAGAAAAATTGAAACAATATATTTCCACCAAACCAGCCCTACAAAAGATACTTGAAGTTGTCTTACACATAGAAAACCAAGAAGAGCATGATAAAAGGTCAAGAAACAACCCCCAAAGATAGGATCCAAGAATCATAGGTAGAACCTAGTTGGCACAGCCTGTAAGAAGAGAAGACACCCAAATAAACAAACTCAGAGATGAGAATGGAAACATCACCACAGAAACAACTAAGATTCAGAACATTATAAGGGAATACTTCTCAAATCTTTATGCTAATAAGTTTGAGAACTTGGCAGAAATGGACTTTTTCCTAGCAAATATCAACATGCTGAAACTAAACCAAGATGAGTTAAACCAACTTAACAGGCCCATATCAAGCATTGAAATAGAAACAACAATAAGAGACCTCCCATCTAAGAAAAGCCCAGGACCAGATGGATTTACAGCAGATTCTTCAAGGACTTCAAAGCAGAGCTCACACCAATACTCCTCCAACTCTTCAATAAAATTGAAACGGAAAGTTCGCTACCAAACTCTTTCTATGAAGCCATCATAACCCTCATTCTAAAAGCAGGCAGGGACTCATCAAAGAAAGAGAACTATAGACCCATTACTTTGATGAACATTGATGCAAAACTTCTCAACAAAATTTTGGCCAATCGACTTCAACAATTCATCCAAAAAAAATCATACACCACGACCAATCAGGATTGATTTCAGGGATGCATAGCTGGTTCAACATAGGCAAATTAATTAATATAATCATCACCTCAACAAGAGCAAGGATAAGAACCACATGGTTATCTCATTAGATGCAGAAAAAGCATTTGACAAGTTCCAACAACCTTTTATGATGAATGCTCTGGAAAAATTAGGAAACCATGGAACATTCCTCAATACAATAAAGGCTTTATATGACAAACCTACAACCAGCATTATACTTAATGGTGAAAAACTAAAGCCATTTCCTCTTAACTCAGGAATGAGACTAGGATGTCTACTCTCTCCATTTCTCTTCAATTTAGTATTCGAATGCCTAGTTACAGCAATAAGACAAGATGCAAACATAAAAGGGATCCAAATAGGGAAAGATGAAGTAAAACTCTCCCTCTTTGCAGATGACATGATCTTGTATTACTTGGGCTGATTCAAAACTTTGGAAAAGTAGCAGGGTATAAAATGAACCCTCAAAAATCAATGACTTTTCTGTATGCCAACAATGAGAAGAGCGTGGCTAAAATGAGGAACACACTCTATTTGTAATAGCCCCACAAAAAATAAAATACCTAGGAATTAACTTAACCAAACAAGTGCAAGACTTCTATGATTAAAACTTTAAAAACCTGGAAAAGGAAATCAAAACAGAACTTAGAAAGTGGCAAAACCTCCCATGCTCCTGGATTGGAAGGATCAACATCATGAAAATGACAATACTTCCCAAGGCTATCTACACATTCAATGTGATACCTGTCAATATTCCAACTTCATTGTTCAAGAAGGTGGATAATATGTCAGGAACTACCCAACACCACTCAGTGCTAACTCTCAATATTAATGGACTTAACTCTCCAATTAAGTGACATAGATTGTCTAGTTGGATCAAAAAGCAAGATCCTTCTATCTGTTGCCTTAAAAACTTACATACTGTGAAAATGAAAGGCTGGAATAAAATCTACCAAGCAAACGGCCCTTATAAACAGGCAGGAGTTGCAATCCTAATATCAGATAAAGGAGGCTTCAAATTAAAATTAGTGAGAAGAGAAAAAGAAGGTTGCTACATACTGATTAAGGGATCTTCCTTCAGGAGGATATTACAATTCTAAATATCAATTCATCAAACAACAGAGCACCCACATTTATCCAAGAAACACTACTTTCCCTCAAATCTCACATAGATTCAAAGATATTAATTGTTGGGGACTTTAACACACCATTATCTCCACTAGATAGATCAATCTGGCAAAAACTCAACAGAGAAACCTTGGATCTAAACAATTGGATGGATCAACTAGACTTAACAGACATTTACCAAATATTTCACCCAGCAGCTCAGCATACATGTTCTTCTCAGCAGCACACAGAACGTTCTCCAAAATAGACTACATTTAAGGTCACAAAGCAAATTTTTCCAAATTCAGAAATATTGATATTATGCCCTGCATTCTCTTAGACAACAAGGGAATAAAATTAGTAGATGAAAGGATCAAGAAAATGTGGTATATATACACAATGGAATTCTATGCCTCCATCAGAAAGAATGAAATTGCCCCGTTTGTTTGGAAATGGAAAGACTTGGAAAAAATTATATTAAGTGAAGTAAGCCAAGCCCAAAGAAACATAGGTCCCATGGTTTCCCTTATTTACAATAACTAGTATATGTCTGAGACAAGCAGAAAGGGTCAGATAAGTTGATGTTAGGTGAAATGAACCCCAAGATAGGGATTCAAATGTTTTTTTCTTTCATGCAATTGTTTCTAACATATTTATAAGATGATTTCTTTGTTGCTTTGTATGTCCCTCCCCCATGGTATAACCCCTGCTTTCACTGTATTTGATGTTGGTATAATTTGTGGATGGGAAGGACAAAAACAAATCATTTAAATAAGAGTACAGGTGGACCCATTGCAACAATGAGATGTACAAAGTCATTATGTTGAAAAACGACTTTACAACTTTGGGGTGGGGTAGGGGAGTGGGTAGGGAGGGGGGAGATGGGAAGGGGAAACAAAGGAGGAGGCAACAATGCTTGATAAGAAATGTACTCATTATCTTGCCCATGTAATTGTAACCCCTCTATACGGTATTTTCACAATAAAAAAGAAAAAGAAAAAAAAGAAAAGAAAAGAATTAGTACTCAATCAAAAGCCACAAAACAAAATCTTGTAACATATGGAACTCTTTACTTCCCTCAGAAATAATGACACTGCCCAATTCGTTGGGATATGGAAAGACTTGGAAAAAATTATATTAAGTGAAGTAAGCCAGGCTCAAAGAACCATAGGATAATCTTACTAAACCAGCAGAAAAGGTCAAATCTATGTACATATGACCATGTAAGATGATGCTAAATGAAATGAACCCTAAGATGGGGAAACAAGAGGTTTTATCTTTGATGCTGTTGTTTTTAACGTACTTATAATGTACTATGTGTTTTTTTTTCTTTTGTATATAACTCCCCCATGGTATAACCCCTGTTTCCACTGTACTTGCTTTCAGTGCTCTGCATCTTGTATATACATTTTCTAATTTGGGAAGGAGAAGGGATATAATAAAATGCTTAAATAAGGATACAGGTTGACCCATTGTAACAATGAGATGTACAAGACACTATGTTGAAAAATAACTTCACAACTTTTCAGGAGGAGGGAGGAACTGGGGAGGTGGGGAGGGAAGGGATTATAAGGGAAAAACAAAGGAGGGGTAACAATGCTTGATAGGAAATGTACTCATTATCTCGCTTATGTAACTGTAACCCCTCTGTACAGTATCTTTACAATAAAAGTATATATTTAATTTAAAATGAAGGAAAAAAGATATAAAAGAAGAAAGAAAGAAAGAAAGAAAAAGAGAGAAGGAAGAAGGAAAGAATGGAACAAAGGAAGGAAGGAAGGAAGGAAGGAAAAAAGACAGGTAAAATAAGAAAAGAAAGAGAGGTTACAAAGAACAAAAAAAGAAAGGTCAAAAGAAAAAGAGAAAGAAAGAAATATCAGAAAGAAAGAAAAGAGGGAAGGAAGGAATGGGAAGGAAGAAAGGAGAGAAAAGAGTAGAAAGAAATAGATAAAATAGAAAAGCAAAATAAAAAAGAAAGCAGATAATCAGATATCCAATGTGTTCTCACTTAAACTTTTTACATAATTAGTGAGCACCTATTACTATTTTATATGAAGTATTATAGTAATCGACTTAGCATTTCAGAAACCATCTTTTCTTTCAAAGAAATGGAAGTCCAGCAAGTGAGTTAGAAATGCCAGTAAAGCATGATGAATTTTCTGATGGAAAAGTACGGGTTACTGAGAGAATGGCTAATAGTGATGAGAAAGTACTGTTAATAAGTGTCAGAAGGTCTCAGAGGATGTATGTTTAAAATGGGATCTGAATTCTGAGTAACATGTAACATACAATGATAAGGAGTACAATGATAATGAGTAACATACAATGATAAGGAGAATTGCAGAGGAGCACCATCAATCTGAACAATGAACAGGAGAGAACATGGCACAAAGAAACGAGAAGTAGTGTACATCATAGAGTTAATTTGAGTTAGGAGAGGAATTTGCTAAGTGTGAGTCAAGCTCCCAACAAAAAACCAACAGCAAGGCCCAATATAGCTGGAGATTTGCATATCTTCATAGGACCATGTATGAATTGAGCTCATAGAGAACAGAATGCTGTACTTCAGATTCCATCCCCTTGTCCACAGTATTCTTCTAGCATGTCTCTGTTTCTTATTTCTGACCATAGGTCCTATGTTCTTGCCCTATGGACCTCTGTAAGCAATTAACTAAATTAAAAAACAAAAGCTTTCCAAAATTGTTTTAAAATTTCTGTCAGATGTCTTCACACCAAACAAATCTTTCGTTATTGAGTACTTGAACTATGTATTTCACATCTTTTTACATTTCCAGATACTGTAATACAATATTTATTGAATACAATACAGTATTTATTGAATACATGAAGCACCATTTTAAACATCATATATAAAATTAATTTTAATAATTCTATAAAGAATACTATGTTCTTAACATTTTACATATGAGTAAAGCAAGACTCATGTAGTTTCAGTTACTTAACTAATGTTATCACATCAAGAATATAGTGGGGCAATTTCAAGTGCATTTAGTCTCACTGCATAGCTATATTCTGAATCATTATTTTTAAAAATCTTAATTACACACACACACACACACACACACACACACACACACACACGTTATCTTCACTGCTGATTTAAGGGAAAAGATGTAGTTCAGAGGTAGAACACTTGCCTAACATATGCCTTGTTTTGATTCCCCATCATTGAAAAAAAGGTCATTGGGAAGAATTAGTCACAGACAAGAAAAGCAGATGAAAAATTGTCTAATTTGAAGAAATATGTTTTTTTAATGTTTTGTATTGTGAAAATACTGTACAGAGGAGTTACAGTTACATAAGCAAGGTAGTGAGTACATTTCTTTTTTTTTGTTAGGAATACTTTTTATTCTTTAAATCATTAAATACATTGTATCAGCATTTTATTTTTTATTAATAAGTTTTTTTTATTGTGAAAATACCATACAGAGAGGTTACAAATTACATGAGCAAGGTAATGAGTACATTTCTTATCAAGCATTGCTGCCTCCTCCTTTGTTTCCCCTTCCCATCCCTGCCATCCCTTCTCCCCGAACCTTGCCCCACCTCCCCCTTGCCAAAGTTGTAAAGTTCGATTTTCGACATAACTCTTGTACATCTCATTGTTGCAATGGGTCCACCTGTATCCCTATTTAAACAATTTGTTTTTTCCATTCCCCTCCACACATTATACCAACATCAAATACAGTGAAAACAGGGGTTATACTATGGGGGAAGAACATACAAAGCAACAAAGAAATTCTTTTATAAATATGTTAGAAACAATGGCAAGAAAGAAAAACCATTTGAGTCCTTATCTTGGTGCTCATTTTGCCTAACATCAACTTATCTAACCGTTTCTGCATGAGTACATTTTTTAACAAGCATTGTTGCCTCCTCCTTTGTTTTTCCCCTACCATCCCTTCCCTCCCACCTCAACTATACTCCCTCCTCCCCCCCCAAATTGTAAAGTTTGTCTTGTACATCTCATTGTTGCAATGGGTCAACCTGTATCCCTATTTAAACAATTTGTTTTTTCCCTTCCCCTCCCCAAATTATACCAACATCAAATACAGTGAAAACAGGGGTTATAGAGTGGGAGGGACACACAAAGCAACAAAAAAAATCACATGGTACCTTATAAATATGTTGGAAACAATAGTAAGAAAGAAAAAAATCACTTGTGTCCCTGTCTTGGGGTTCATTTTGCTTTACATCATCTTATCTGACCTTTACTGCTTGTACCAGACATAGACTAGTTATTGCAAATAAGGGAAACCACGGGACCTATGTTTCTTTGGAAAAAATTATATTAAGTGAAGTAAGCCAGGCCCAAAGAAACAAATATTTGTATTTTTAACATAAAATTTATCTCCAGTGTCACCCTAAACATTATAATGAAATGTGTATGACTGAGAAACAATTTCATTTATGTGTGTGTCTGCATATAAGTGTGTATCCTTTAACATTCAGACAACAAAAGAAATATAAATTACATTTTAATATTTTTGTGTGCCCATCCTGGGAATTGAACTCAGGGCTGGTGCCTGTCTCTGGGTTTTTTGCTCAGGGTTAATTCTCTACCACTTAAACTATTGTTATTGGTTTGGAATCATGATTAGCATATCTCACCCTCCTAAGTAGCTAGAGTTAAAGGTGTGAGTCACTGGAGTCTGAAAGAAATTACATTTTAAACGTAGATTCAAAAAAGTTTTTTTTCTGTAACTCTTAATTCCATCAATGAGTCTAATGAGGTAATGCCTACAGATTCAAACATAATTATAGAGGTCAAGGAATTTGGGGCACAAAATATTAATCCTAAAATGATTAATGAAAGGATTAAGAAATGACATAGCTAGCATGCACTTCATAGAAATATCTCAGAAAAAAGAACACAAATAACCAAGTGAGATGTAACTAGACAAAGCTCAAAGCTTTATGAAAACATTGAAGCTGTTAAAATATCTGGAGTTAGGCAGAAAGGATGTAGTTATATCAAGATATATGCCTGAAGAACTAATAGGTTCAATTGCTTCAAAATCATCTGTTTCCAATGAACAAATAAAAGTACTCAAAGAATGAGTAGAAAGAAAATAAGATGATTAGTAATGTGATTGAATTGCACCACAATGTTTCTTCTGAAGACCGGGAAAGAGATTTGTTGGAGTGTTAAATATGTTTAATCAACTTTTTGTACTAAATACAAAATCACAGGGCCTCAAATTCTTTCTCACTGCAGACTCCTTTTGGACCGGAATACTGACACCAAGTGAACTTGCTCCAACACATCCTGGACTTCTTCAAAGTTTTCTGGCAGCAGCCAGGGCTACCACCATCTGTGAACCTGGGGTTAATTCGAGATGCCAGAGAAGTGTCACAATGTTATATGAAAGAAGTGATTGGGAAATCTGAGAAGATGGAAATGTTAGAATTGATTATTTTTAGCTTTTATTTTTACTTAAAATTTCTTACAGCTAGTTTATTTAACACACACAGATATATAATTATAGAATTTGCCTTGTGAATTCTATTTACTAAAGATGATAAATGATGCATTTGTTCAGAGAACACTTGTATTTTTGAAAAACTCTAAGTGGTTTGACCTTTTAGAAGATTGATGGTTGGGTTGGGGGCAGTGCCTTTATCTGGGATCATTAATAATAATATTGCTCGTAAAAGGGTTTGAAATGGCAAATACAGAAACCATTGCCACTGTACCCTGTTGTTTGGTCAGGTAGAGAGCTTATCAACTATCCTTATATTCAATTTTATTTATTTTTGGCATTAGGAAAACTTTTTTTTATTGTCAAGGTGATATACAGAGGATTTACAGTTATATAAACAAGGTGATGAGTACATTTCTTGTCGAACTTGTTACTCCCTCCCTCATTTTTCTGCCCTTTTCTTCCCCCCAACCCCCTATATTCAACTTTATCATCAGAAAAAAAGCATAGAGAGACAGATCAGAAGTATGACATTAGCAGCTGAAATGAATAATATATCCATAACTAGTTTTCATGTCTGTCACAGACCCATTGTCTACTGAATAGGAAGTCAAGAACATTGCAACACCAAACATACTTGCAGTAAGTACATCATTGAACGTTCTTGTTATGTGCCTAAGAGGAGGAACTGGAGGAACTGGGAGAACTGGAAGTTTTGTTTATTGTATTTATTAGATATGGAGTCTAACACCTAATCCAGGTTATCAAAGACTTCACATAGATAAGTCACAAATGGGATTTTGGCATGAGTTTGTCTGATAGTAGACTCAATAGATCTGTATACCTGCTTGGTCATTATTCCCATTCTTAATTTTCTGAGTGAGATATCTCTACCTTACATTTGAAAGAAAACCCTTGGAGGTCCCTTGATCATAAAAGAAATATGGATCACTTATACAGAGGATGTCACCAAAATGAGGCAAGAGGGGACAGGTGGAATGTCTTAAAATTGTTATCTTTCCTTCTCAACAGGTCAGTAAATTTGAAGCAACAGTAAATGTCTAGAATAAATGTAAGCATTATCATCAAAACCTGAAAGGATCCTGTATGGTGTAGCTTAATCATGTTCCCATTCCATTTTCCAGGAAAACCAGATGGAACAGGGTGGTGAAACTAGTTCCCAAGATGGAACAGAGAAAGGAACTGCAAACCATTGTGACAGAGAGCACTTGTGTTGGAAGAATTGATGAATCACTAGTCTGATCAAGTGAGGAAAATAGGTCAAAGTGTCAGTGGATAATTCTAGACATGTTTGAAGGCTTCCATAGGATTGGACTTGTATTTCCTTATTATTTTATAGTCTTGGCAATACTGTGGTTTGAATACAGACCCTCCTTGACAGGCACACACTATATCCACTCAAACCATGATTTCTTCCTGTTTTCACTTCGTTGTTTTTCAGATGGGATCTCTCATACAACAGTATTGTAGTTGTCATGAAGAAATCTGTGTAGAGTAGGGCAAACGATGAGGTGTGATATCCACAGATCATGCTAATAGAGGGTAGTCAGTATAGTTTCTAAGAGGCATGAGCATTTAACCTACAACAAAAGGAACAGTCCCACAGAAGAGAAGTGTTACCATAGAAGTCTTGGAGAAAACTCACAGCAAGGAGATACAAGAAAAAAAAAACAAAAACAGAACATTTTCCTTTCTCTCCACGGATCTCCTCTAACTGGGCAGCACAACAAGAAGGCAGTCTTCAAGAGATAGCTTACTCATTCCTTTTGTGTGATTTCTGATGTGGAGATAATCCTAAAACAATTCTTTTGGAGTGCTTTTTGCACTATGTCAGGATTTTCCTATGAAATACAAATTGGCAAACAAAAAATGTTAAAAACAATGAAAAAATTATGTATTCTGAAAATTAGCCTAAAACTATCACCCTAGCTAATGTTAAAAGTTATTCTTACCATCATCACCATCAAGCAGAGTAAAAAAATAGAATAGATAACGAATCTGATTGAAGAAAATAGATTAAATATTTCTTGCAGTATCTATGAAATAATTTTCAAAAGTAGCTGATGTACTACACTATCTAATTACCAACATCATGACAGGGCTAAACATTTCCTAAGAGACTGTAACATCATTAAGATATACTTTCATGTAAATTAAGCTCTAAAAAGTGGAGAAATAATAACATGTTAATAAATTATTCTGTTTGTATTAAAAATCTCTGCAGTTTGATAAAATGCTATCTATAACTTCTTTTTTGTGGTGCAAAGGATAGAACTCGGGGCCTTCCACTTGCTAGGCAAGTATTCTTCCATTGAGCTAAATTTCTAACTTCAGTAACTATTTTTTAAAAATTCGGGGAAGAGAAGTGAAAGCTGTTTTTTCTAACATTCAATAATAAACATAATTTGTACCGCAAAAATTAGCTCAAATGGCTAAAATGTTACTCATAGCATCAATATACCCATTTTATTCAAAAATTTATATTTCACCCAATATTTTATGAGTTACTAAGAATGATAGGAAAAAAAATCTCCAAACATTACTTTGCATTTCTTTCCTTTTTCAATTTTACTTCATGTTTTCCAAAGCTCAGTTATTAGGAACATGAATTTTTTATTGCAGTCTTCTAATGAATAGATCCTTTCATAATTTTTTTTGGTGGGGTCTGGTCGTGGGGCCTGAACTCTGGGCCTGGGAGCTGTCCCTCAGCTCTTCAGCTCAAGGCTATTGCTCTACCACTTGAGCCACAGCGCCACTTCAGGCTTTTTTTTTTGCTTATGTGGTGCTGGGGAATCAAACCCAGGGCCTCATGCATGCAAGGCAAGGGCTTTACCACTGAGCACCTTCCCAGACCCCCTTTTATAATTTTTAAATGTTCTCCTTTACTTTGTGCAATGCTGATTTTTCCTTGGAGCTTAATTGGTTTATAATAACACAGTCACTTAAACTTTTTATGTTTTCTTCTTGGGTCTAATTTTATCATTTTAGGTCCAAGTGATAGACGTATTTAAATCCAATATCTATCATATATAGAGAGTTGCATTATGCTGTCTTGCAAATCAAGGGCTTTAATTCAGAGAATTTGGTATATTTATAATATAGTACTTTTGAGTTAATTTTGCATTTAAGCTTAAAAGTTTACTAATTTTTATGTCATGTCAGTTTTTTATTATTATTCTAGTGTGTTCTTTCTTATTTGCACTGTGACTAATTCAATATTTTTATTTTAATTAGTCTATGGGCACATAGACTACATTTTTGGCATTAGTTTGAGTTGCTGCTCCAGGCAAGATTATAACATGCATCCCTTATTTTCTGCAGTCTTTTAAAAGTCTATAGTTTTGTGATAGCAAATTTGAAGCCTTGGTCTTATAATTTCAACATTCTGGTGGTCCTAAGAAGTGTTCTAGGATAACTGCTTTTGGAGTTGTGGCACTGTGGCATGTGCCTGTAATCCCAGGATCTCAGAGTGGGCTAGAGTCATAAGATCATGGGCCCAGAATTTGGAGACTGGCCTGGGCTGAAATACAATACAAACCACAACCAAACCAAACCAGACCGAAGCAGAAATACTGCTCTTTATAAGAGGGCATTTCCTTTCTTGCCATCCTTAAGTAAATGCTAATTAACAGAAACACTGAATAAGACACTAAAAATAAAATAGGAAAATTATATAATTTTTCTAAAAATGAATACTCATTAGCCTTAGAATCAATTCTCATCAGGCTTTAATTTTGTCATTCTACAACAATCAATTCTTTTAGAATGAAAGAAATTGTAGAAAATTCACAGTTGTGGGCTGGGAAGGTGGCTCAGTGGTAGAGCGCTTGCCTTGCATGCATGAGGCCCTGGGTTCGATTCCTCAGCACCACATAAACAAAATGAAAAAAGCTGGAAGTTGTGCTGTGGCTCAAGTGGTAGAGCACTAGCCTTGAGCTGAAGAGCTGAGGGACAGCACCCAGACCCAGAGTTCAGGACCCACGACCGGATTAAAAAAAAAAAAAAAAGAAAATTCACAGTTGTAGTACATGGTCTATTCATGATTTAAATTTGATAAAAGTTTCACTATTCTGAGGTTAGAAAAATTAATTATATTTTCATATTATAGAAAATAGTCAATGATAGCCACCAGTGCAATTAGTGATGAAGTACGATGTTATTCTGAAATATTTATGAGTACTTCAGTGATACCATTTTATTGTATTTTAGTACCATCCTATTGAAGGTAAAATCAGAGAAAATAGTTAAAAATGATATTGGGAAGCTGACAATTCCTTATTATGTGTATAATCCTACAATAAGTATTTAAAGAATAATTATCTAGATTAATTTCTGGGTAAATAAAAAAAATGAATTGTAGCATTATTATCCCCAAGTTAAAATGCAGTGAAATCATAACTTAAAATGTGCTTTTTGAATAACATTAGCTAACTAAAGCATTTCTGTCAAACCTGTCATAAATATAGATTCCAGATGAAATATACATTCAAAGAAAAACAGTTTGTAGAGGAGCATACTTGTTCATAGTTATCAGCCACTACACATGAAATGGCTTTCATAAATAAAACTAGAGGTAGAAACTATATCAAAAAGTAAAATGTAGTTGAGAGCAAAACAATGGATAAGTCATGTAAAGAGATTAAAAAACAAACACAAGTCCACTCTGTTAGAGATAAGTTTAGGGCCATCTGCATCAAAGTGGTAGTTTAAGCTAGGTGAATTCATGCATCAGTGATTGAAAATAAAGACATTTGGGTATGGCGCTGGTGGCTCACACCTGTAATCCTAGCTATTCATGGTTCAAAGCCAGCCCAGGCAGGAACGTTCATGAGACTCTTATGTCTAATTAACCACCAGAAAAGCAGAACTAGCACTGTGGCTCAAGTGGAAGAGCACTAGCCTTGAGCTAAAGAGCTCAGGGACAGCGCCCAGGCCCAGAGTTCAAGCCCCATGATTGACCAAAAAGGGTCTGTCAGCCTTTTTTCAATCCCCCAAAACAGTTTAAAAAGTAATAGTTTTGAAAGCACATCAAAATATGTTTTTAATTTTTTATTGAAAAGGCAATGAGCAGGGGTTTACAATTACTTAAGTAAGGCAATGAGTACATTTGTTTTAAATCATAATTACCCCATCGCTCCTTATTTCCCACTTACCCCCCTCCCCAAATTGTAAGGTTCATTTCCAACACGGTGTCAAGTGAGTATCAATGTCGCTGTGGTTCATCCATTGTCCTGCTGTCTCTGTGATTCCTTTTTCTTCCAAATTGTAAATCTGAGTTTCTAATTACTAGGATAGTAGAACAGTTTCAGATTATTTTCAAGTTGTTAATTTTAAATGTTTGTAGTCATACTGAAATGGTATAGGAGACTTACATTCTTATCTACATTTATAGTAAATTTCATGAAAGTGGCTAATTCAGAGTTTGAAGACAAAAGTACAGATAAAATAAAAATGGCTATTGTTCCATTCTCACTTTTCATACTCTTTACATGGCTTCTTCTCATAACAGTTCCATCTTTGTTTTGCTTTGTTTTTGTTTGTTTTATGGTTGTGGGGCTTGAACTCTGGGTCTGGGCATTATCCTTCAGCTCTTCAGCTCAAGGCGAGCGCTCTATTACTTGAGCCACAGCACCACTTCCAGTTTTCTGAGTGGTTAAGTGGAGCTAAGAGCCTCACGGACTTTCCTGTCCAGGCTGGCTTTGAACAATGATCCTCAGTTTTCAGCCTCCTGAGTAGTAGGATTACAGGTATAAGCCACCAGTGCCCTGCTCAGTTCTATATTAATTAGCTTAACTTTGCCAATGTTAGCAAAAATTAAATCCACTGAGATTAGAGATTAAGCTAGATTAAAATTAAACAAGGACTAATTGTGTTGTTGTATGAAAGGTCCTGTTATCTATGACCTTATATATCTAATTAAAAGTAGGATACTATGGGGGTAAATTATGCTTTCTTCTCCAAACCTTAAATTCTTACCACTATGGGGTTTACTTCAACTACTGTATTGTTGTAACTTTTAAATGAGATACTAATATATTTCTAGAAACTAGCACCTTTGGCAGAGTCATTCAATAAATTTTATTACTATATTTTATTAATTGTAAATTGCAAACTGTTGCTAGATGATGACACCGAGTTTAACAAAAGCGTCTGTTTTCAAAAACTTCCAGATGTTGCTTCTAAAATATGGAATAATCACATTTTTGATTTTTGGTAATCAATTGCCTCTATCTTTGGTTGTACCAGTTTCTGCAAAGTCATATGGAGTTCTCATTAAGATGCACTATTTTCCTCATATTCCTTAGAAACATGACCTGCCTGCAAGTCACCACTACAAATATGTAAATATGTAGAAGACATTTCTATTTATCAACTTAGGATAAAACTCACATCCCTAGTACTGTTACTTTGAGAAAGTATTATGTTTAACACTACAGTGTTCATCACTGTCTTGAGTTTGTTATACTGTATGTTAATAATATCTATGCCAGTCTTTAGTCATTTAAGCAGCCCACAATATATTTCCCACTTCTGGATTAAAATGAGATAGTATCATATTTTAATGAGATTTGCCTCATATTTACTTTGATGAAAAATAAACATGATTGTTATGTTTGTAACTATGAAACACACATATATAACCAATAGATTATTTAAATTAAGAAAATAAAACATCACTAAAAAAAAGCAAATAGTATCTGATTTTGATGAATGCAACTAGATTATGTACTTATTATTTATTAGGTTAAATTCATTTCATCATACAATCAAGTGCAATCATAATCCCTTACATTAATTTAACTCTAACAAAGTAATATATACATTTTGTAGGTTATTTTATGTATATATTTAATTACTTTATGTATTTTATATTTCTTAAATACATTTTCTACAGTCAAAATTATTTTAAATAAAGTTTAGCCTCTGCTAGTTTTTCTAGAGTAAGAGAACTTCAAACTACTTATGTTGTAGTAATTCTAGTGTCTTAATATCGATTGCTAGCACACAAGATGAAAGAGCTTATTTTCAGGGTGTCATTGTTTTAGTGGCCTTGTTTAAACTGCTCAGCTAAAAAGGCCGATCTGAGTGTCTGTTTACTGCATTATAAATTGCCTGTGTGCTGCTTATTGGCATTAGGGACAGACTGAAAAATGGATTCTATAAGGTGGAAGTTCTTGAAAGTGTAAATTTCTGAGGTCCTAGAACATCACATTCCTCCGAGAGATCTGCTTTGCCTTGGAATGTTATTTAAGGACTCTGTTCACAGTACAATTTCTTCTGCCAAACACTTGCATGAGGAAAGAAAAACAATCTTTTTAGATCCTATATGGAATTCACATGGGAAGAAGAAGTTGAATTTCACACACAGTACAGTTAATATTTTTTTATCAGACCATATTCTTTAAGTAATTGCATAAAGGAGTTGCCATTTAACAAAGTAGTTTCTGAATGCAGTGTATCTTTATATATATACATATATATATATTATTGTAAAGATACTGTACAGGGAGGTTACAGTTACATGAGCAAGGTAATGCGTCCATTTCCTATGGAGCATTGTTACCACCTCCTTTGTTTTTCCCCTACCATCCCATTTCTCCCCACCTTCCTATCTCTCCACCCCCATCCCTTCCCCCCACCCCGAATTTGTAAAGTTCGTTTTCAACATAGTGTCTTGTACATCTCATTGTTACAATGGGTCATCCTGTATCCTTATTTCAGCATTTTGTTATTTCCCTTCCCCTCCCCAAATTAGAAAAATGTTTATACAAGATACAGGACACCTGAATCAAATACAGTGTCAACAAGGGTTGTACCATGTGGGAAGAAACAAAAGAGAATCACATAGTACATTACAAGTACATTAAAAAGAACAACAAGAAAAATAAAATCTCTCATGTCTTAATAACAGCAGATGCTGGAGGGGATGTGGCCAAAACGGAACCCTACTGAATTGTTTGCAATGTAAACTTGTTCAACCACTTTGGAAAGCAGTATGGAGGTTCCTCAAAAGACTACACATAGAGCTTCCCTGTGACCCAGCAGTCCCACTTTTGGGCATTTACCCAAATGATCACAAACTAGGCCATACTAAAGCTACCAGCACAACTATGTTTATTGCAGCATTATTTACCATAGCTAAGATATGGAACCAATCCAGATGCCCCTCAGTGGATGAATAGATCAAGAAAATTTGGCATAGATAGATAGATTCTATCTATCTATCTATCTATCTATCTATCTATCTATCTATCTATCTATCTATCTATCTATCTATCTATCTATCTGTCTATCCAAAAATGTAAGATTTAATTTTTAAAAGTTAATTGAAACAAAATATCAAACTTATTCTCTTCTTGTTTATAAAATTTGACTACAGTCTGACTGCAAAATGAGGACAAGATTATTTTCTATTTTAGAATGTTGATGCATATTCTGAAATATGTCACATGTTTTTTTATCTTTGGCAGTTGATTACTTCCTTACTGAAAGACAGAACAATACAAATGCATTTTGTTACCTCTTCTGAGGAATAAATAGAGTTTGGTGATTCAATTGAATATATTAAAGTTAGCCTGGATAAGCTTATGAATAAAATATTGATCCCAAAATTGATTCTCTGTGAAACATCACTTTATAGAATACTTTACATAAGCCATATTCACTGTAATACTTAATGAAAGTCTTTGTATACATAGCATTAATATAATGTCTGGTGTTGTTGGTTTTAGCACTTGTATGCTAAAACTTTTTCTCCATTGTGTCTTTTGTTCTTCCATAATTCTAGCAAGAGAGTTCAGAAAACACCGTTATTGTTCCAATTTTGCATTTTGGGAGCATAATCCAAGCATTGTCACCAACTGACCCAATCCTATTAAACATTATGATTATAGTACTTCTCAGATATGTAATTGGGACCAGAAACTCAGTAATGTACATCTAACTTAAAGTGATCATGGTGACATTGTGCCAAATTTGAACTTACATTCATTGTTTTCAGTTGTGTTTCTTTGTCGCACCTTAATGTTTATGAGTTCCCTTAACACTGGTTAAAATAATTTTAGAAAAATAAATGTTTTATTTAAAATTTTTCTGAGGGGTGCTTAAACACTCAGCCTGGGTCCTGTCCCTGAGCTCTTATGTTCAAGGTGAGCCCTTGAGCCACAGCTCTACTTCCGGTTCTCTGGTAGTTAACTGGACAAAAGAGTCTCATGGACTTTCCTGCCCAGGCTGGCTTTGAACTGAGATGCTCAGATCTCAGCCTCCTGAGTAGCTAGGATTACAACAGTGAGCCACTGGTGCCTGGCACAAGAAAAACAAATGTTTTAATGATTAAAAAATATCGATCCTTATTTCTACTTGCTCATTGATATAAAACTGTGTTTTCTTCCCAAAAGATTATTATGGTAGCATTACACTGAAAAAGGGTGGAAAATTTACGAACAAGGAAAGATATTGAGAAATCTCCCTTCTCCATTTGAAAATCTCTCCTTAGATAATAGATATCTGCTGTTTTTACTTCCAAGAATCTGCTTAGCGTCCTGAACAACCTTCTGTATTTTCATGAGGGAAATAACCCTTTTCCTATCCAATCTTAAGAGAGGTTTTATCCAAGCTCTGACTCAGCTAAGGTATGAGCATGTGACACAATCTGGGCCAAGTAGTCTTTCATCCTGAGAACTTGAACTTTGAGCAAAGTTAAAAAGAAGTAAGAGGAAGTAGAGGAGGTGGAGGAGGAGGAGAAGAAGAAGGAGAGGAAGAAGAAAAGAGGAGGAGGAGGAAGAGAAGAAGGAGGAGGAAGAGGAGGGCAAGGAGGAGAAGGAGGAGGAGAAGGAGAAAGAGAAGAAGAAAAAAAGGAGAAGGAGGAAGAGGAGGAGGAGGGAGAGGTGGAGGGGGAGGAAGAAAGGGAGAGGAGGAAGGGGAGAAGATGGCAGAATCATCCTTACCTTCTTTTTCAGCAGTTATTTAAAGCATTCCCTTTAATGTTTCAAGCTGCCCATAGTCTTCCCAGTAAATTCCTTTTCTGATTAGATTAGATTTTTATCAATTTTAATTGCTCTGATAAATGGATAGATGCTTTAAATTTCCATACTAAGCTTTTCATTTTTCCTATGTCATGTTTCCTAGTGTGAAGTTTTCATTATAAAACCGGAGAGGGAAGAGAGATATAGAAGACAAGATGTTAAGGAATATGAGGGGAAAAGATTAAATAGAAATTTTGCTTTTTAGTTAAGGCTATTTTTGATTTTGACCATTTTGTGTTAATAACATATATTAGTTATACAAGGAGTTTTCATTGTGGTATTTCCATACCTGAAGAAGATGTAGCAGGATCAGTTTCACCCTTTCCATCATTTTTCCTCATGCCGTCTCTCCTTTTCTGAAAACAATTTGGCAGGTTTTTATCTTTATATTTTCATTGTTTTTTTTTTTTTGCCAGTCATGATGCCTGAACTCTGGGTCTGGGCACTGCCCCTCAGCTCTTCAGCTTAAGGCTAGCGCTCTACCACATGAGCCACAGCACCACTTCCAGCTTTTTCTGCTTACGTGGTGCTGAGGAATCAAACCCAGGGCCGCATGCATGCAAGGCAAGCACTCTACCACTAAGCCACCTTCCCAGCCCCTTATCTTTATATTTTCATACATACATATAAAAGCACTTTGACTATATTCATCCACATCCACCCTTCCATTGTCCCTTCTCCCTTGTGTCGGTACCTTCTTACCCTATAGCGTTTTGCCATGATACTATAGGCACACAATACAATATTTTAATATTAATGACCTTCTCTAATGCTATTTCCATCTTCCTCTATCTTCTGCAGTTCACCAGCTATCAGCGAGTTTTCTTCTTTGAGCTTCATACTTTAACATCATGTATTTCAGTATTATGTACCCTGTATTATTCTTTTTGCTGTCCTTTCTCCCTTTTTTCTCTAGCAGTCCCACAATTACAGTATTTCTCTCTCTCTGTATCTTTTAGGTTTAGATTCAGAACATAGGTGAAAATGTGTATTTGTCCTTATGAACCTGGTTTATTTCATATAAGAAATAATCTCTAGCTGCATCCATTTTCCTGCCAGTAATATAATTTCATTCTTCTTTATGGCTGAGAGATATTCTCTCTCTCTTCACACTTACACACACACACACACACATCAAAAAAGCACTGAAATAATATCAGTATACAAATGTCTCTGTTGCATCCATCTTGATTTATGCTTTGTCAAGACTGGTATCATTGGAACATACAGTAGTCCTGTTTTGAGGAACCTACATACTGATTTCCATGGTAGTTACACTAATTTATATTCCCACCAATGGTGTATATGATTCTCCTATTCCACTTATCCTCACCATTTGTTGTGTGTGTTCTTGATGATTGCTGTACTGATTAGAGTGAGATAAAACTTCATTGTTTCTATTTGCATTCCTTTCATGTTCAAAAACATGGAACATTGCATTATATGTTTATTGGTCATATGTAAATGTAATTTCTTTTTACAATTGTTTAGTTCAGTTTTCTACCTATTAGTTGCTTAGTTTAGGTTTTTTTGTTTTTGTTTGTGTCGGTTGTGGGGCTTGAACTCTGGGCTTGGGCTCTGTCCCTGTGCTCTTCAGCTCAAGGCGAGCGCTCTACCGCTTGAGCCACAGCACCACTTCCGGTTTTCTAGTGGTTTATTGGAGATAAGAGTCTCACGGACTTTCCTGCCTGGGCTGGCTTTGAACCATGATCCTCAGATCTCAGCCTCCTGAGTAGCTAGGATTACAGGCGTGAGCCACCAGCGCCCGGCTTTAGTTTAGTTTTTTGAACTTGCTGTTTAGTCTGGTTATTAATCTTTTGACTGATGTATAGCTTGCAAAGATTTCCTCCTACTCCAATAGGCTGTCAGTAACTATTCCTTTGCTATAAAGAAACTTCTTAGTTTGATGCAATCCCCCTTTTCAGCCTTTTGCTCTTATTTGCTGAATAATTGTGGTCCTATCCATGAAATTAGTGTCTGTCCCAGTATATTTCAATATTTCCTGTGATAGGGTTGTTTTTATTTTTTGTCTATGGGGCTAGAACTCGGCCTGGGCACTGTCCCTGAGCTTTTTTGCTCAAGGAGAGAACTCTACCACTTTGAGCCACAGTGCCACTGCCGCTTCTGGTTTTCTAATGGTTAAGGGTCTCACCAATTCTCCTTCTAGGGCTGTCTTTTTGTTTGTTTGTTTGTTTTGTTTTGCGTGTGTGTGTGTGTGTGTGTGTGTGTGTGTGTGTGTGTGTATCCATCATGGGGCTTGAACTCTGACCTGGGCGCTGTCCCTCAGCTCTTCAGTTCAAGGCAAGCACTCTATCACTGGAGCCACAGCGCCACTTCTGGTTTTCTGGTGGTTAATTGGAGATGTCTTACCATCTTTCCTGCCTGGGCTGGCTTTGAACCGCGATTCTCATATCTCAGCCTCCTGAGTCTTTAGGATTACAAGCGTGAGCCATCAGAGCCAGGCTGTGGTAATTTTAAAGTATTAAAACCTCACATTCCAGTATGGAATAATATCAGTACAGGGTCAGAGACAAGGATTTAATTTCACTCATCTACAAGAGATGAGTGTTTAACCAGTGCTATTTGTTCAAAGACTGTTTCTTCACCATATTTGTGACACTCTTGTTCAAAAATCAGCTGATAATAAATGTGTTCTCTTATTTCTGGGTCATCATTCTGTTTCATTAGTCCACACGGTTATTTTGTGCTAGTAGCATGCTGTTTTTGTCACTATGGTTCTGTAGTATAGTTTGAAGTCAGGTATTGTGATAACTACAGTGTTGCTCATTCTACACAGGACTGCTTTGGCTGTCCAATGTCTTTTGTGCTTCTATTTGGGTTTTAGGATTGATGTTTCTATTGACATAAAGAATACCATCAAAATTTTGATGAGTGGTACATTAAACATAGAGATTGTTTTTGGTAGAACAGCATTTTCACAATTATTAATTCTGTGAATCCATGAGCATGGAAGTTTTTCCCACTGTCTGGTGTGTTCTTTGATTTGTTGCTTTTTTCCCCTTCTTTCTTTGTTTCTTTCTCTATCTCCTTTCCTTTCCTTTCCTTGCCTGCCTGTCTGCCTGCTTTCCTTCCTTCCTTCCTTCCTTCCTTCCTTCCTTCCTTCCTTCCTTCCTTCCTTCCTTCCTTCCTTCCTTCCTTCCTTCCTTCCTACCTTCCTTCCTCTCCCTCTCTCTCTCTCTCCTTCTCTCCCTCTCTCTCTCTTCCTCTCTCTCTCTCTCTCTCTCTCTCTCTCTCTCTCTCTCTCTCTCTCTCTTCCTTTTTTGTGACCCTCGTGGAGCTTCAATTCTGGGCCTGGGTGCTGACCCTGAGCTTCTTTTGCTCAAAGATAGTGTTCTACCTTTTGAGTCACAGCTCCCCTTCTGCCTCTTTTGGGGTTAGTTATTGGAGATAACGATGTCAGACTTCTCTGCCCAGGCTGGCTTCAAAACACATTCTCAGATTTCAGCCTCCTGAATATCTAGGATTACAGGTATAAGTCACTGACATCTGGTTGATTTTCTTTAGTGACGTACAGTGTCATTGTAGAAAACTATACATTTAGTTATGTTTACTCAATGCTTTTGGAAGCTATTGTGAATGGTATTGCTTTCTTGATTTCTTTCAACCTGTTCATTGTTGGTGTATAGAAAAACTATTGAATTTTGTGTATTGATTTTCTATCCTACTACATTGCTAAACATATTTATAAGAGCCTTGGAGTTTGGGTTCTTTATGTATGAGATCATAAAACCTGCAAATAGGGATAACTGACTTCTTTCTTTTCTATTTGATTCTTTATTTTCTTTTTTTCCCCTCTGTAATGGATCATTGAAAAGAAGAATTGAATTTTTGAAAAGACAAACAAAATTTGATGAATCTACAGCCAAACTAACCAAAATAAGAAATTAAAGATACAAATTAATAAAATAAAACATGAAAAGAGAAACATAATAACAGACACCAATGGAATCTAGAAGATCATTAAGGCATATTTGGTAAATATATACTCTAGAAAACTAGATAATATCTAGTTTTCTAGAGTATATATTTTATATATATATTCTAGAGTATATATTATATTTTATATATATATTCTAGAGTATATATTAATGAAGAAGAAATAGACAGATTTACTGCCCTATATGAACTACAAAAATTGAATAACATAGCAATAATTAAAATAGGTCTATAAGGAGTAATGGAATTTAAACAGAAATAAAGAATATCCTAGTAAAGACAAGCCAAGAGCTGGATGGATTAAATGATGAATCCTATGACACCTTTAAAGAAGTAACACCAATGTACCTCCAACTATTTCAAAAATATTAAAAAAATACTTCCTAAGTCCATAGTTTGGTTTTATTATTTATTTTAATATTTGTATTCATTTTTATATTTACTTATCCAACAAATGTGTATTGAAAAGTTTCTGCTTTATAGACTTTGTTATAGATTCCAGGAATGCAATAGTAACAGTGCTACTTGCACTGAACTTACTTTCCAAGAGAGGAGGGGCTCTGGCAGAAGGGGAATAACAAATATATATAAAATCTGGTACTATGTTATAGTGAAACATTATTTGGTCAGGGATTTTTGTCGCCTTTTCTCAGAAAGTAGAATAGTATCTGGTCATAGGAAGCATGTCATACTAAGTGGGAACAAATTTTATGAAAACAAATATCATCTGGTAAGGTGATTGACAGTGACAATGAGTACTACAGGCACTAGTGATTAATTTCACTTTACTGAGTGAGGTGACATTTTGACAAAGAACAGACTGTACTGAGGATACTGAAAGGCAAACATTCCTGGTGACGGACTGTTGTGGTGAAGCTCCAGGAATGGAGTGTGACTGGCATATTTAGGAGCAATAAAAAATGGTGTGAGGATGAAGCATGAAGAGGTTATCTCCAGTTAACCAGCAAAAAGATGGCAATGGTGATATGGTTTAAGTACTGGAGCACTAGACTTGATCAAAATTCTTTAGGGACAGTGCCCAGGCCTTGACTTCAAACCCCAGGACCAACACACAACACAACACACACACACACACACACACACACACACACACACACACACACACACACACACACACACACAGAGCATTATTCTGAATGATCTACCTAGCAAAGACCATTGAGGGGCAAGAAATGTTATAGTTGTCATGATTGTCATACTGCTAACATTATTTTATTATTAATGTTTTTGTTGCAGCATTGAAAGAATTGTACCTTTAAAAATAGTCACTCTATGTTTGTGCCTATCAATTCAAAGGAAAAACGCATGAATTTTTAAACCATGCCAAAAAACATTTGCTTTCAGTAACTTCAAGCTAATGGGGAGTGAAGACATCACTTCATCTTAACTGAAATTTATTCATAGTGCCCTTGTTAAATGAAGTATTATTAAATATTGTCTTTGAAATAAAATTATGCTACAAATCTGGGATGAGGACAAATTTTTATTTCCAGAAGACCAAGTATTTTTATAACAGTAACAACATGAATTTATAAATTCATTACATACATTTGTGAATTCACAAAAATTCTTTTTCTTAAATTACATAAAAATCTTTAAGTTGCTTTCAGAAGGGCTAAGTTAGAAATGATTTCATGAACTATAATAGTTTTCAACATAAGATAGAAACAAAGTTATGGCTATTTTTAGGACTTTTACTATGTTAATGAATTATCCTAACATATTTTTCCTGTAAAACACTACACAAGAACAAAATATTCTAAGTATTTACAAAGAAAAGAGTTCAAGATAAATGTGACTGCCAGGAAGTCAACATTTTCAGTTTTTTTAATTGTAGTTTTAAGTGTATTAAATTGTTTGCTTGCTTTTCCTGATTCAATCTTATGTCTTCTTTTTAAATTCATTTTTCTTCTTCCCAAATAATTCTTTTTCTTGTGTAGTTCTCTCTCTTGGGCTTTTTTTTTGTAATGGAAATATATTTATTTAACCCTCAATCTTGAATGACAATTTAACTTAGTGCAGAGTTCTAAGTTGACAGTTATTTTATCTTTGCAATTTTAGCATTTTCAAGATGTTCTCTTTTGTCTTCTAGTCTCTATTTTTGCTGTTGAAATATTTATTTGCTGTCAGTTTAGTTCTTAAGCAGTACGTCTTTTCTCACTGTAGTTTGTAAGAACATTTTTCATTTCTGTATTCTGCAATTTTGCTACAATTTTAAAAGATAGTTTTATGTTGAAATTTCTCAGCTACAGTTTTTGTTTGTGGACTATGTAAATGCTTACTTTGTATTATGTCAGCACACATTGCCTTTCACTAATTCTGTTATTTTCTTTCTGAGAAAGTGTTTTCCCTTGTCAATAAATCTTCCATAGTTCATTTTTTTCCTTGCCATCTTTGTATTTTTCCAATTGCAACCCAATTAATTCAGTTTAGCTTAACATAGTTGATTCCCAGCTATATCAAATCCAGTGTTCAATTGATCCACTGAAGACTCCATTAATAAATGTTGTTTTTCTGTTTTGTTGTTGTTTATATTTGATTGTTAATAATTTTCAGAAATTCTACTTGGCTATTTTCCAGGTCTGAATATTTTGTGTTTTCTTTCTTTATGGCTTTTATATAGAAATCACTTGAAAACTATTTATTGCTTATTTTCCTTGCCAAGTCCATTCTTTCATAAGGAACATACTCTCAGGATCACTAACCCAATCCTGCAGACACAGTATTAAGCCACTCATGAAGGCAGTTTAAACATAGTTGAATCATCTCTTCGGCTTAGCTCAACCTACAGCACTGTTGCATTGAGGATATACTTTGAAACATATGAATTTTGGGTGGCACATTCAAAACATGGTATCTAATAAATGCAAATTAATTAGGCTAGTTATAAATGTACACCATTTGAGACATTATTGAGTACCATAATTTTACTGCATTTATGATAGGATAGAAATCTTAGATTTTACTTGCAGGGTGGTAGGAAATTAAAATGCATAAACATGATACAGCAGAACTCAGTGGATATTTCAATAGGTAAATTAATGTAGACTTCAAGGCAGATACAGAGGCAAATGAAAACAAATTAATACAGTAATAAACCTCAAGTCACTGCATAGAATGTAGTTAGACTATTCTCCAAGTTATATCTCATGTCTCTAGTCATTGGCCTTTTAAAACTTTGCCTGCTTCCTGAGCAAGAATAATGGAATATGGTAGAAGGGAAAAGTTGAGAAAAGATGAAGGCACTTTTCCTCTGCTCTTGGTATTCAGCCACTATGTCCTGAGGAAGTCAAGTCTAAAGAGAAGTTCCATAAGGAGAGCAATCAATATACCCAGCCTTCAGCCCGAGTGACTGTATATTTGGCAGAAACTGTGGAAACATACTTTTATGATTGTAAGTCCTCTAGTCTTCAGGTGAATTCAGTTGATGCATGGGGAAGAATTAAACCTTTTCAATAGTGCTTTCTCCAAACTGTATATGAATATACCAAGGAAACTGGGTGGCTCATACCTATGATCCTAGCTACTCAGAAGACTGAGATCTCAGGATTGTGGTTCAAAGTCAGCCCAGGCAGGAAAGTCCATGAGACTTATGTCCAATTAACCACCATAAAACTGGAATTGGCACTATGGCTCAAGTGATAGAGTGCTCACCTTGTGCTGAAGAGCTGAGGAACAGCACTCAGGCCCAGAGTTCAAGCCCATGACTAGAAAAACAAAACAAAACAAACAAAACACCCCAAGAATATACCAAGGAAGCTACTCAGCTTTGTGGTTTCATTTTACAGTAATATATAACCAGAACAGAGACTACATGGCAGTGAAATAAATTTCACTAAGGACATGCAATCAATGTGATATGTTTGATAACAATCATATAACTTCAACATATTTAACCCAAAAGGGAATAAAAATTCAAAAATGTAAAAGAAATCTTAATCCATTTTATATATGTGCATATGTTTTACATATGAACGTTGTAGATCAGTTCTGCAGATAAAAGATGCAGTAAGAATAAAGAATATTTTACAAGTATACTCTCTGGTGAGTAGGCTGATCAGGAATAAATTCATCTGAAACTAATCTTGGTTGTAAGTGAGATAAATCCAGACCCACTTTGAAGCTTAAGTGGGTGAGCAGGAGAAAGTTGGGTGGAGGAAAAACATGGGGAACAGAGAAGAATGTCATATTTCTTGTGACCAAGTTTCTGAGCATCTCTTAACACAGCTCACTCTTCCTCTGTTGGAAGTTACAGTTTATCCCAGCCCAAACTCATGCGGCTTAATTCTCCAATGGATTAATATTAAGGTGGGGCCAAATTTATGAAGTAGACTATTCCTCTCATGAAAATGTTAGTGCTGGTCTTGTGGAATGATTACCTTCCAGGTGAGTGGCTAGGTCTTCTGCTTCCCATATTGCTTTGTGATTTGCCTACTACCTCTCTACCATATTATGACACAGTTCAGGAGGGGCTCTCCAGAGTCCATGGTCATTTAGATTGGACTGCCAAGCCACTAGACTCATCAATCAAATAATGCTCCTTTTTTTTTTTTTTTTTTTTTTTAGTGAGTGCGTCATGATCAAATAGGTTGTCAATAGCAACACAAAATGGTCTAAAACAAAAAAATATATATATCCTAAGGAGTTGCATTGTAACGATAATGGCATCCAAAAATGTGGAAAGAACTATAAAACTGAATAATGGACACAGTTTGGAAAAAAATTGGAGAAATAAAATTAAACAAATCCTTTTTAGGTAACATTGGTAAGGGCTCAGGAGATAAAAGAATAGAGAAGAAGCAGAACTTCTTAGAGACTGGTCAAGTAGATGTGAGTAGAATGTTGACGGAAATGTGCACAGCAAAGGCTATGCTGATGAGAATTCAGAAGGAAATAATAAATATCTGCTGGAAACTGGAGAAAAGGCCACTCTGTCATACAATTACAAAGTACTTGGCTGTACTGTCTCCAGCCCTAGGGCTTCCTGGAAGGTCGAATTGAAGCAGGATAACCTAGGGTATTTAGTGAATACTTTTTTTCTAAGCAAGTCATATAAGGAGCAGCATGAGTGCTATTGGCTTCATTCAGTGAGATTTATAGTGATATTTGGGGGCAAAGTAAAAACAGAATGGAAACATTTGGAAAAATTGCAGCTCGACCGCGCAAAGAATGAAGCAAAAGTGTACCAGGTGAATAAAATCATAGCACTCTGAGCAACTGCTTATTAAAGAAATAACTATGGAGAGAGAAAAGCAGGGTTTGTGCAGAAAAACAATAAGCCCAGAGGGCATTGCAGAAGTTCACAAAGCCCACTCACCTAGGCTGATAAAGTGGTCATGGGAAAAGTGCCCAGAGTGCCCTCTATGGGGGCCTCTTCTCAAAGTGCCCTTCACAGACCCTCCACCAGGGGCCCTTCCTCGGGCTCTCCGCCCAAGGTCACTTGTGTACTCTGCGTTGCTCCCCACCCTGATGCAGTGCCCAGGTATCCTAGCAGTGGCCTTGTACAAGCCCAGGTATAGTTTGTGCCAACTGCTCAAAGGGAGCAGAGTGGACCTTGGTGGTGTCCATGAGGTTAATTCTATAGGAGTGGAGGTGCAGGAGCTATGGGATCATGGAAAAGTCCTCTGAGATTTCAAAGGGTCTGGCAACCCCTGGCAGTGTCCTCCTAGTGCAGGAGAGGAATCTGCAGAGTTTCTGGAATAGAATGCCTAATGGACCCATGAGCACAGCACCGCAATTCAGGAGACCTCACTGGGGTAGCCAGTGACATCATTCAAGACAAGCTTGGGAACACCTCCATACGTTCATTGAAACCAAAAAAGGTAATCGGAATTGGCCTACTTGGGAACTCACTCTGTGCCTCAGTGTGCAGAAGATGGATATGGAGTGAAAAAGTTTTAATATTTAAGGTGATCTCCTTTCTGCATGACTCTCCCATTTGTAGCATGAATGTTTTGGGAACAGGAAAAACACCCCAGCCATTGTGTCTTGGCAACTTTGATCTAGTAGGTCATCCCGTCCCGTCCCTCCCTCTCCCCCCTGCCATCACCTCTACACGCCTCAAAATTGAAAGGAATTTGCCCCAGGTATTAGATAGTAACCAGGACATAGAGCTTTTAATCTTGTTGAAATGGAATTTGGCTCTATTGGCCTGGGATGGATGCAATTTGAAGCAGAAGGCTATAGTATGGATACAGATCATTTCTGTCAAAACTCATGCTGAGGCTAATTTCTTGGCACAATAACAAAGATGATGGGCTCTTTAAAAGGTGGATCTAGTGGCAGTACTAGGGTCAGAACTACCCTTGGGAAGAGATTAATCCAGGATTCTAGGAACAGATTAGTTCTCAAGAGAAGAGGTGTTGTAAAAGAAAGCCTGATCTACCCGGGTCCCTTGTTTCCTGATTTACCATCTTACTCATGTTCTCTTTCTCCTCCACATGCTTCCTTTTCTGTTTCTTTGGCTCCTCACCCAATGCTGATGCCATGATATGTGAGGACTTCTTTTCTATATGCATTATGTACTGTCAGTTATTTTGTTGCAGCAAAATAACATGAACTAAGAAAATAATGAATTATATTTCCATTTGAATATAAATCTACGGTTTAACTTAGGGATCAATCACATGTTATTGTCACTGGTTGAACTCAAGACCAGCATTCTATATCCTGCTTAGAGCCAATGACAGCAGTCACTTAGTGAAGGATACAGTGACTTGTTCAGAAACACCTGTCATTTGTCAGGCTCATGTGAAAGAGAAAACAGCAGTTAAAAATTATGCATCCTCAAAGCCCACGGATTGGGAGAAGATCTTCACTAGCCATAGAACGGACAAGGGTCCATAAAAATAAATGCAAATCAAAACAACATTGAGATACCACCTCACACCAGTTAGAATGGCTAAAACCAAGAACTCTAAGAGGGGATGTGGACAGAAGGGAACCTTACAGCATTGTTGGTGGGAGTGTAAACTTGTTCAACCACTTTGGAAAGTAGTATGGAGGTTCCTCAAAAGACTCCACATAGAGCTCCCCTATGACCCAGCAATCCCACTTTGGGGCATTTACCCATATGATCACAAACAGGACCACACTAAAGCTACCAGCACAACTATGTTTTTTGCAGCATTATTTACTATAGCTAAGATATGGAACCAACCCAAACGCCCCTCAGTAGATGAATGGATCAAGAAAATGTGGTATATATACACAAAAGAATGGAAAAAATTATATTAAGTGAAGTAATCCAGACCCAAAGAAATATAGGTCCCATGGTTTCTCTTATTTGCAATATCTAGTATATGTCTGAGTCAAGCAGAAAAGGTCAGATAAGTTGAAGTTAGGGAAATGAACCCTAAGATATGTATTCAAATGTTTTTTTTTTCTTTCATGCGATTGTTTTTAACACATTTATAAGATTATTACTTTGTTGCTTTGTATGTGCCTCCCCCACGGTATAACCCCTGCTTTTGCTGTATTTGATGTCAGTATAATTTGTGGAGGGGAAGGGGAAAAACAAATCGTTTAAATAAGGATACAAGTGGACTCATTGCAACAATGAGATGTACAAGTTGTTATGTTGAAAAATGAACTTTACAACTTTGGTGGGGGGGCGGGGGGGGGGGGGGGGAGAGGGGTGAGGATTGGGTCAGGGGACGCCCCCCCCCCCCCCCGCGGGGGAGGATGGGAAGGGATGGGAAGGGGAAACAAAGGAGGAGGCTACAATGCTTGGTAAAAAATGTACTTATTATCTTGCCCATGTAGTTTTAACCCCTCTGTACAGTATTTTCACAATAAAAAAATTATGCATTCTCCATTTCTGCTTTGCCATCGAATATATAAGACAATTATATCATGGATTTTTATAAGGATGCGTTCCAAGAGAAATGAATATCTTGTTAAATTGAGTAAGGGCTCAGAATTTAATGTATTGAAGGGGGAAATAGGGTTTAGTTGTCTCTAAAACTAGTGAGTATTACTAGACTAGCCTATATTTGCACTTCCAATTATTTAAAGTCACGAGTCTAATTAATTAAATCCCTCAATGAAAATTTGAAAAAAATGGAGGTTAAATAAGAGTTTTGATTATGTAATACTTTAGCAGCTTACTTGGAAGTATACATCAGTAATTAGTATGCCAGTGATAGAGCTTACTCAGGCTTGGTTTTGGTTTGGAAGATTTTATTTGGAAACATTAAAAATCCAGGTAAATTGTATGATTTTTCTTTGTCCCTCTACCCAAGCTTTTTTAAAAACTATCTATAACATTGAATAATATATTTGTTAACATGCTTAAAATCAAATCATTTTATTTTTAATTGCTTATTTTAAGCAATGATATGCTTACCTACTGTTTCAGGTAAGAAAGCTGATCTTTAGGGCGCTTGAAATGAGAATTGTTGTAAGAACTGTTTGGGTATAAAGTGTCCCCCCCCCAAATGCTAATTTCTTGAAGGCTTGGTCTTCTAATGCAATGCTCATAGCTGGGGTTTTGTGAAAGGGACTTAACCAATGGATCGATCTAGTGATGACTCATGATGACAGTATTGGGAGGTGGTATCATCTAAAAGGCAAAGTCTGGGGAAAGTAGGCCACTGGTGAGTAGACTTTGGATGAGTAAATCTCCCCACCCCTCATCTCTCCCTCTGTGTCCCTGCTTTCTGATCACCATGTGGTGGACAGTTCTGCTCTACAGTGCATTTTTGCCATGATTCTCTGCTTTACCTCAGACACAAAGTGATGGAGACAAGTGACTGTGGAAGGAAAACTCTGAATCTGTCGCCCCAAATAATTTTCCTCTTTAAAAACTGTTTGTCATTGTTTAAATAGGGATACAGGTGGACTCATTGCAACAATGAGATGTACAAGTTGTTATGTCGAAAAATGAACTTTACAACTCTGGCCAGGGTGGGATGGGGGGGTGTGGGGGATGGGGAAGATGAGAAGGGATGGGAAGGGGAAACAAAGGAGGAGGCTACAATGTTTGATAAGAAATGTACGCATTAACTTGCCCATGTAATTGTAACCCCTCTGTATGGTATTTTCACAATAATAAGAAAACCTGTTTGTCCCAGGCAATTTTTACAGATATGAAAATTATGACTAACAAATAACATAAAACTCAAACTCAAGGATTTATTTATTTATTTATTTTTTGGTAGGTCGTGGGGCTTGAACTCTAGGCCTGGGCGCTGTCCCTCAGCTCTTCAGCTCAAGGCGAGTCTACCACTTGAGCTACAGTGCCACTTCCGGTTTTCTGGTGGTTTATTGGAGATAGGAGTCTCACAGTCTTTCCTGCCCGGGCTGGCTTTGAACCATGATCCTCAGATCTCAGCCTCCTGAGTAGCTAGGATTACAGGCGTGAGCCACCAGCGCCCGGCTAAACTCAAGGATTTATTATTCATGATTATTCATGTAACTCTTTCTTACTCTCTTCATTTTAATTTGAATGACAATCTTGGGTAAGAGGTGCTGGTTGTTATATCTTAGCTCATGAACTTTCTTCAGTATTTGTGTATAATCCATTTCTATAATTTCCTTCAATTCCCAGAATTTTATAACTGTAGATATTTGAGAGCGAATATCAAATCCATGTGAAAATGGAAACACTAATGAGAGAAAAAGCTCAATGAATTTTTAACCAGTTATCCACCCACCTCATATTACTTACAAAACAGAACACTCAATTTTAAATGTGATTCCTCAATTCCACAACACAAAATGAGACCCCCCACATATATATTATATAATCATTACAATCCCTAGTAGAGATAATGAGAGCATATGCACATCTACCAGTATCCATTGAGATAATGGGATTATAAATAATATACTCTTACTGTTTCCAGGTGTAATGAGAAGCTACTATTTCATGCTCTTATTTCAGCAGTCATACTTGGAACCAGCAGACAGTACATCTAGTGATAACCTGATATAGAAAAGAACAGATAACCATTTACCAAAGCCTTTCCAAAATCAACTCCTGGAGAAAGGTACAAATGGCAACAAAATAACTGAACACATTCACTTCGTAACTAAAAGCTACTGTTATTCTAGACCATGAACAATGAAGATGTTACTAAAATGTAACTTACTCTTAGAGGGTTAAAGATCATATGAATACTTCTCATAAAAGGAAGCCACAGTCAAGAGTATTCTGGAAAGACTCATTGAATGTAATGTATTTTTTACTCACTATTTAAATTAAAGAAAAATCAATGCCTGGCACAGCACCATTAGATCCTGTCTTGGGCAGTTGTATTGATTTTCTTCAGTCAAAAGATATTTACATTCTTTACACATGTCCACTTATTTTGCATTCACAGAACTCCAGGCTCAGTTGGGGATTGGGGTGGGGGAGGAGACTAATGACTATGTAATAAAAACTGGAAAATGCTTTATATATTTCTGCTCAGGTTTGTGACTTAAAATTAAATCCTTTAAAACTAAAATATCCCTGTAAATGAAACGAGGTGCCGCTAAATTAAGGTAGATATGAGTAACAGTTTATCCCTAACTGCATATTCTCAGATGTAATTATTAAAGACTATATTATTTTGAATCTTTGTTGGAATTTTAAAAGTAGAACCCAGATGCCAGGCGCTGGTGGCTCACGCCTGTAATCCTAGCTACTCAGGAGGCTGAGATCTGAGGATTGTGGTTCAAAGCCAGCCCGGGCAGGAGAGACCGTGAGACTCCTATCTCCATTAAACCACCAGAAAACTGGAAGTGGCGCTGTAGCTCAAGTGGTAGAGTGCTCGCCTTGAGCTGAAGAGCTGAGGGACAGCGCCCAGGACCAGAGTTCAAGCCCCACAGCCGACAAAAAAAAAAAAAAAGTAGAACCCAGAGTCTAAGTACTTCACAAAATTGACTCAATATACCACTAAATTTCAAAACAAACCTTTCATTTTCTTCTAAGATCATTACAAACTGGTTTCTTTACTATTTTTCTAACATACAAGACTACTTTCTAGAATTTGTAATGGTCCATAGGGTTTTAAATCCAAACTTGCAGCTTAAAAATAACTTCTATTTACTACATAGTCAAGCAGAATAGGTTTCTTATTTTAATCATCTCATTTATGATGGAGAAACTGTCTTTTTGCTTATTAAGCCAGTCAGATTATCATCTCATGAAACATTGTTCATTTTGCTCTGATAATTACAGAAACCAGAAAATACATTTTATTTATATTCTTACCTAGTATCTATGTCAGTCACATAAGCAAAATTGGAATGAAGAAAGGAAAACTTCATACACAATTAGGTATGAAACTGGCCTATAACGATTCTATGGCCTATTCCAGAGATAGATTGCTGGCTGGCCGGCTGGATAGATGCAGAGATTACCTACATACATAGGTAGGCAGATAGATAGATAGTACCACTATGCTGAGCTGCTCATAAAGACTTTAAAACAAAGAGGAATCTGAGCTATGATTATCCTTTTGGCTACATTTTCTCTGGTACACACACACATGTATTTAGAAACATAGGCATTGGTTTGAGCAATTGATGTACTCTCTGCTACAAGGGCATCATTGCTTTTAGACATCATCAGATAGAAGTAGGAAATATATGCCGATATTTGAATTAATGGGTCCAAAGGTACCTGTATTTATTTCTCTATCTATTTATCTATCTATCTTAGCAAAAGCATAAAGTTACACAGAAGTTTGTAGGTTCACTCTAACTTCTCTGGATTCATTTTTATCAATCCTCTTTTACTTATTTGTAACATTTTCTAACAGTGAGTAACCTGGATTTTTCTTTTCTGTAATAGATTTACTTTTTCCATAATGGTTTGTGAAAAGAAACAACAACCTATAGTTGTATTTGCATTGTTCTTTTTATAGTATAATACTATAGTCCAGAAAAACTACACTGAGGTTTATTTATTTTACTTATTATTTATTTTATTTCATTTTCTTTCTTTCTTTCTGCCCTTTAACATTTAAAGAACCATCTCAAAATAAATGGAGAAGTATCAGAAAGTGTTTATATCCTTAGTTTATATCCTTATATTACTTCATCTACCATATTCCATTTTATACTGCTATAAATAAAAGAAATATCACAGACTGGCTAAGCTGAAAACAGTGTAAATTGTTTTGCTCATCGACAGAGACTGAAAAACAGCACGATGGTAATTAAATTACCTAAGTTTGGGAGGGAACCTCCACACTATACTACCCATTCTACTTCTGCTCCACATCCTAAACACAGATCCTTCTCACATACAAATATTCATTCTATGCCAGCAGCTTCAGAGTCAGGTCATTCTTTATCAACTTCAAACTTCAATCTCCAGAGTTTCATTTATATCAGATATCGATATGATTGAAACCATGATTCATCCTCACACAAGTTCCCTTTAACTCTGAGCCTGTGAATTTAGACAAGTTATCTGTTTCCAAAGTCTAGGGATTGGAGATAGCAGCGTATAAGCATCCTCATTTCAGAAAGGGAAGAACAGAGCAGAAGAAAAGGGGGGAGGGGGAAGTGCTCAGTGCAACAGGCACCAGACATTAAGTCTGAATGCTGGAAAATAATTTCCTTTGATTCCAGGTCTCATCTTCTGGTTAACTGGAGCAGAAATTGGGCCCTTGAATAGACACCTGCAAGCGCTAACTTGATTTTTCATGCTGCAGTTTCCCCAGGCTAGTGTTGCATTTTAGAGATCTTGTAATTTGGGTGTCTCTTGCATGATCATCTTCTCAACGCTACAGTAGGCATTTTTCTGTATGTGTGAGTTTATGATGGTGGAATTGGGTGTTCCCTTGGCAGTTCTGCCTCTTCTCATATCTCTGTTTAGTATTCTCTTAATAAAAGTTTATCTGACTGGACCTTCAGAGAATTGAAAATATCCTTTGAAATTTAGAGGAAAGCCACCTTCTACAGCACTTCTATGAACACACAGCATTAGTACCACATGAATGTTGACACGTTTATGGCCTTTTGCTTCTTGGAGGCAAGAAGAGTTGGGCCTGTAGCAAGAAATTAGCCACACCTGAACCTACTTTAGTCAAGGAGCAATGCCCAAGGAGCAAGCACTCTAGGAGGTCTTGGGCCTTTTCTCAAGTCTCAAACACTGATCTAGGACAGGAAGTTCAGCCTAAATTTCTGAAATGTGTATGGTGTCTTTTTCTAGTTTTCTTGATGAATCTTATTTCATTCCCTTCCATTCCAATGAAACTCATTAGTTAGGTCCTATCGTCATGCTCTTTATTCACCCTCTAAACATGCATTTTAATGGCTAGGCAGAGAATTCTCCAAGTCTATATTTTCTAATTTCCTACAAATTACTAATTCTATGTTTAAGCCATTTCATCTCTTCTTACTCTTTTCTTACTGTATAAAGTAAAAAAATAAATACAACAGGATAGATGCTGGTTAAAGAAATATCTAGGCATTAAAGCATCCATTCTGTTGTATTTATTTTTCACTTTATTTTCTTCAACCAGATACTATTTTACTCTGAAGTTCCAACTTCAGTAATTTTGCTGAACTTTATCTTAGCCTTAAAATTTGCATTTCCTAATGTCCTGGGGCACACATACAATTCTGCCACGTTTATTGCAAATATATGACAAGGATGGCCTTTGCTCCACTTTCTAAAACTTGTTTCTGTTTTTTAAATTACACCCCAGCAGAATGACCTTTATGTCCATATTTCTTTTTTTTTTTTTATTGTGAAAATACTGTACAGAGGGGTTACAGTTACATGGGCAAGATAATGAGTACATTTCTTTCTTTTTTTTGGGGGGGGATCTGGTCGTGGGGCCTGAACTCTGGGCCTGGGCGCTGTCCCTCAGCTCTTCAGCTCAAGGCTAGCGCTCTACCACTTGAGCCACAGCGCCACTTCTGACTTTTTTCTTTTTGCTTATGTGGTGCTGGTGAATAGAACCCAGGGCCTCATGCATGCAAGGCAAGCACTCTACCACTGAGCCACCTTCCCAGCCCCATGAGTACATTTCTTATCAAGCATTGTAGCCTCCTCCTTTGTTTCTCCTTCCCATCCCTTCCCAACCTCCCCACGCGCCCCCCCAATCCTCCTCCCTCTCTCCCCCTCCACTAAAGTTGTAAAGTTCGTTTTCAACATAATGACTTGTACATCTCATTGTTGCAGTGGGTCTACCTGTATCCCTATTTAAGTGATTTGCTTTTTCCCTTCCCCTCCACAAATTCTATCAAGATAGTCATGACCACTTAAGAATCTCTAAAAAGTTTTGCTCTTTCCTTGAGCTCTCCCTCTCTTGTGAACTTTTCTAATAACTATAGCATATACCTATGATCCAAAGTCATTTTCTCATTTCAACAATTTGTTATAGAAATTGGGTTACTTTTTCTATCTATTTTTGGTATGTTTTCAGTACTATAACTAAGTACTGGAGGCTAGGTCAATTCTGAGCAATAGAAATTTCTTTGGCTTATGTTTTCAGAAGCAGGATGCTGTTGCCTGGTGGTGACTTATGTGTTGTTATCTCATAGTAGAAGAACAAGTAAACACGTGAGTGCACACAAGAGAAAAAAATCAGGAGAAACTCATCATTCCTGTAAGGAAGACATTCCTGTGATAACTTAAGAACTTGATCACAATATTAATATATCTAATCATAATGGTAAACCATCATGACCTACTTATGTCTTAAATGTTTCATTCTTAACACCACAAAGGCAATTAAGTTCCAACTTCAGTTTTAGAGGAGACACTAATACCTACCATTCTCAGCCTTGATATCAGGAATTACTCAGGAATGAGGGAACAGATGATAAATGCAAAAGAAAGGAAATATACTCATTTCCTGACATATGTAAAGGTAATCCCACTGTGTATCACTTCTAAAACAACAATAAAGTATTTAAATTAATTTTTAAAGAATGCTATTTACAGCTGGGCATTGGTAGCTCACACCTACAATCCGAGCAACTCGGCATTAGTCTGAGACTGAAAAATGGTGGCTTGAAGTTAGCCAAAGAATAAAAGTACCTGAGATCCTTTGCACAATTAACCAGTGAAAGGCTGTGCTAGAGGAATGATTCACTTGGCAGATTCAAGTGCCAATCATGAGCAATAAAGAACAAAAATCCAAGTGTTAGGGAAAACCCTGAATTCAAATCTTAGTATTGACAAAAATAATTCTATATGAACCAGATAGTTACTTTGGAGACTTAAAATATAGCATGAAATTTATCTTTACCTACCTCATTTCATGCAGCAATAATTCCAAATGATTGATGTCTTAATATAACAATTAAAATGATTAAATTTTAAATGATAATATGGAAATATTTTAAAGGTTTTTATAGTAAGCAAAGAGATTTTGAAGAGGAAATGAAGCAATAGTAGAATAGACTATAAATCATTTTTAGCATATGAATGCTAAAGAGCAATGCAAATGCTTACAATGTTACCTTCATGAAGAATTAATCTCATAGATATTAAGTTAGAGAAGCTGTATGAGTGTGCATCAGTTTATGATGCAATTTATAAATTATAGCAACAGACTAACTCTGATCAAATTTTGAATATAGTCACTTTGGAAACAAAAACTAGAAGTGACATCTGGAGGCCTGCATTATTGAGAAGTCTGGGTCATATTTCCATAAGCATGTATCACATAAAAATGTAGTGAACATACTTTTGTGAGCTATATGTTTCTGTGTAATATGATGCGCGTTAGTTTACATCACTTTTTAAAATGCAGTTTTCAAACTTGTAAGGTGGCATTTGCATTATTAATTTTTAAATTTGTACATGCTTGGAAAATCTTATCATCAGTTAAAAATTTATCTGTAAGTACATTTATTTATATCAACTACTGAAATCAAGTCTGATGCTTCTCTAGTTAGAGGTAGATAGAGTAGAAAATATAAGAAATGACTACAAATTACATACTGTTTAGATTGTGACAGTGAGAGACTTCTTGTCAGCTTGAACTTTGATGTTGACAGTAATTTCAAGTGATTTATTCCAAGCTTACCCAAAATGCACTGTACTTTTAGTCTCATGGGTTATTACAATACATTAATTTTAACCTTTTTCTCCAAAGATGAATGCAATGTATGCTTGAAAAAATTTACCATGTCAATTTGATGCTTTATAACTTTCACATTGACTACATGCAAATTTAATTTAAATTGAATTTTAAATTAATTTCAAATTGGGTTTAAGATTTTTCTAATTCTGATTTAGATTCTCCATTGAACAAACATATCTCTAATCAAGGAAGTTATCACTTTGGTTTGGCATCATATATCTGTGAAATAATTTTAAGCTTGGTAAAAACTTTATTGGTTTCTATTGTATGGGTAATCTAGTTGTAAAGAAATAAGGAAAATAATTGCTTTTATTTCTACAGCTCTTCTTATTAGTCTATTTATTTTTACTCCTACTTATGACAAGTAAGCTTTGTACTTCAGTGAACTCATTTCATTAAATATTTTCTTTTCTTGTAAGAATAAAAGCTCTGAATTGTTTAATGAATGAACAGAGTTCATAGGTCATTAATCAATAATATTCAGAGGCTCCTAACAAAGCAAAATGGTCTACTTAAGTGGAAAAGAAATCCTGTTAGCGTTCTTTTGTTTGTTCATTTGTTCAGTTTTTATGTCCTAAGATGTGTCATGACACTTTAAGGATCTCTGAAGTCAGTATATTTAATTTGTATTTTTTTGTGTGTGTGTGAAAATACCATACACAGAGATTACAATTACATGGGCAAGGTAATGAGTGCATTTCTTATCATTGTTGCCTCCTCCTTTGTTTTTCCTTCCCATACCTTCCCATTCCCCCACCCCCCCCATTGTTGCAATGGGTCCATCTGTATCCCTACTCAAATTATTTGTTTTTTCCCTTCCCCTCCACAAATTATACCAACATCAAATACAGTGAAAGCAGGGGTTATACCATGGGGGAGGGACATACAAAGCAACAAAGAAATCATCTTATAAATATGTTAGAAACAATCACATGAAAGAAAAAACATTTGAATACTTATCTTGGGGTTCATTTTACCTACCATCAACTTATCTGACCTTTTCTGTTTTTCTCAGACATATACTAGTTACTGAATATAAGGGAAACCATGGGACCTATGTTTCTTTTGTATTTTTTAAAAACAAAAAGAGCAGTCAACTTCTCCTAGAGATAACCCATTTTTGGTCTATTGAAGATGTATTCATTTCCTAATGATTTTTCCCATTATTCTCACTATATTTAAGTCTGAATTCTTCTCTTGTTGGGCCCAAGGACCAAGTCTGATAGCTGTTCTGACTTTCCTGTAATAGAAACAGCCCGAAGGTCCCAATGGATCTGACTTCAGGGATTTTAGCTTTATTAATATTTTATATAGATCTTGCTACTTAGAGTATGGTCATGTAACAGCAACATCAATATCTGGACATTTCTTTCAGGCATCTCAGGGCTCCTCCCAGGCCTGCTAAACCTGATTCTGCAATTTTAAAAAGACTGTTGGTATCTGACATTAATGTTTTAGATAAGTTCAAGCAGAAAAAAGAAAATGAACAAATTAACATTGCAAGGTATATTACATGTCAGATTAAGGATTTGGCATGAAACATTTTTCTTCTACACATATAGATATGCATGTACATATTTTTTATATAGCTGTTTTGTGTGGTTTTTTTTTTTTTTTTGGTTGGTCTTGGAACCTGAACTCTGGGTCTGGACACTGTCCCTCAGCTCTTTAGGTCAAGAGTAGTGCCCTACCACTTGAGCCACAGCACCACTTCTGGATTTTTCTGCTTGTGTGGTGCTGAGGAATCAAACCCAGGGCCTTAAGCATGTAAGGCAAGCAATCTACCACTGAGCCAACTTCCCAGCCCATATAGCTCTTTTTAAACCAAAAATCCTATTGAGAATCATCCTCTAAAATGTTTTAAAAGTACTATGTTACTAACACAAGAAAGAAAGAGCATATCTGAAAGGAATGTGAAATAAAATATAATGTTTAAATAGCTATAATTAACCCAATGTGCATCATAGGGGAAATAGTACAATGAAAATGTAGTAGGTCCTAGAATGTAATGTTGTTAGTGTTCTACATCAAACTTTCACATTTGAAATTTGCTTTCACCTATGGGATATGATGATTCTGCTACCACAATAAATATCCATACATATACTTATATCCATACACATATATATGCATATGCATACATGTATATATGTATGGATATATGTATACGTAAGTATATATTATCTATAATTGTATATTATACATTATACATATTGTATGTTATACAATATGTACATATACATATATGTATATATCTATATGTGGGATATATGTATATAGGTATATATAGTGTATATATATATATATATATATATATATATATATAAAATTGTGTTTTTATGACAAGGAGGAATGAAGTTAATTTACAGAAGAATTCCCTCTGTACCTTTTTTAAATATATGTGTGCTATTCCTGGGACTTGAACTCAGGGCTTAGGAGCTGTCCCGGAGCTTTTTTGCTCAAGGTTAATGCTCTATCACTTGAGCCACAGTTACGTCTATGGACTTTCCTTCCTTGTCTGACTTTGAACTGAGATTCTCAGATCTCAGCCTCCAGAATAGCTAGGATTATAGGCATGAATCATTGGTACAGGGCTTCCTTTCTCTTCTTTTCATGAGTCAGAGTGTACATGTTAGCTTGGGGTGGTTTTGGTTACAGATCAAAGGGCACATTCCAAGGGGCAGGTAGCAGGATATCAGGAAGCAGTAAGATAAGTACACACAAGCACACACCCTAGTTTGATACGTATCTCTATGTCGTGTTGAGCACTCAGAATCCTGAGTGTTCAAGCAAAAGGCAAACACACAGCCAGCAGTTTTCCACCGAAATCATGCTTTTTACCATATACATTATTCACTCATATTTTCTGCACTCAGACTTTGCTCTCACCATGTGCTAAGATCCTCACAGTAGTGGGGTATGATGAGTATGATGAGTATTTTAAAATATCTTTGGATTGGAGTCTCTATGATAAATTCTCATGGCTCAGTTAGAAGAGGGAGTAAGACCAGCATGTATATATGCCTATATGTTCTCTATTTCTTGCCATGGAATATCCTGTAATACCTTGTGGCTCTGCCAGCAAAAAGTCCATCATCAGATATGGCCCCTCAACTTTGCACCTCCAGAACTGGGAATAAAAACTTACCTCTTTCCCTATTGGGTTACATTAACAACAACTAGGCTATTTTATAAAGAGCACAATAAAGGAATCATGATTTGGGATATTCTTTGTGATCTCAATTTCACTCACTTTTGATAAAAGCTTTGGAAGTATTAAAATGAAGGCATTACACTCCAAGGACTACATGAAGACAAAAGGGCATTAGGTTTATTCCAAGTGCTTGCCTTTCTCCCTCAACAGGCACCGTTGCCAGGTAGATGACTGTCTATCTTCACAGGAACTGTCTACCTCATTCCTCCAGGTTCACTTTTGCTGTCTTCCTATTCTTCGTGCTTCTTTCATTACATCTGAAGCAGCATATTCATTTTAGATGTTGTAGTTAAGAACTGAGGAACATCTGAAACATCAACTGGTAACATCATTGTACTGCAACTCACATCAGCTGTAAGGAGTCATGTTTTGTCTCCTCTGGTGGCTAGAGGTGTGTCTTCTGGCCTGCCATCTTATGGCTTTCTTTCAAGTTTGTATCACATCTCCCTTCCTGCGTCGCTCCATGACAAATGAGCAACATTTGCCTAGTTTTCTGGAATGGGGTCATAACACACATGGAGACCTTACCTTTCCTGCTCCACGAAGTGCTGCTTTGCATGTGTCATGGAACATGAATCATTTTCTCACTTGACTCTAGACCTCATGCCATTGGATTCCCTGCTCTTGGTATTGTTAGTCGTCTCCAAGAACAAAAGATAGGAACCAAGGGAATCTACACAATGAAGTATTCAATTCATTTCTACTTTGGTGAAAGGAAATTAGAAGATATATAGTTTCTAAGTATAGATCCTAACCTTCCACCCCCAATTTTCTACTCTGATTATTCTTTCAGAAAGACAGGATACCCAGTCTGGGATCCCTAGACCTTTTAAATTACATGCCTTGGTCACTTTACAAAAACTGCAAGCCATTTAATTAAGAAGACAATGGGATTTAAAGGATTCCTGGTTGTGTGTTGCACATCCAGTGGTGACTAGAATCATTGAGGGACATAAAAGGTTGACCTAATAGCCAGCCTGGAGATAGAGAAAGATTATAGAGTAGGGCCTTAGAGAGAACATTCTGACTCAGTGCACCAGGAGGGACACCAGCCAGTGTCAAGGTCACTACAAAGGCAAAGATGCTTTCCCAGTAAGCAGGCACACCGAAATTTCCAAGCATATGTGCTTAAACTCGCTATTGTTAGTTTTTAGGCAGCCCTGGGTCATTATGAGATGGAAGGATGCTTCCTTTACACACACAGGTACATAGTGAAGAAAATTCTGTGGGAATCCCTTCAAGCTCTATCATGCCTACCAGCAAATGTTCTCTTTTATACAATGTATGTTGCATCTGATCTTTCAACATATAAAATAGCCTTTGGCATATCTGCTGTTTTTATACCATTTAAATGGAAACATACCGGTCATTTAGGTGACCCTGTTATTTCAAATCTGGCTGTAAGATATTTATGTTGGCTGTTTTTGTATATGCACAAGTGCCACAGGAAATAAGGCTATCTGGGTTCACTGGCATTGTTCCCTAAAGTTGTATGATGGATAAACCTTTGATTTTTTTTGTCAGGGGTGTACATTTATCATAGTACCTAAAATGGTACATGTAATGGAAATAATTAGACTATTTTGTGGATTATTAAATGTTTCTCAAATTTCTAACACGGGCAATTTTTGATCTTTGCTCTCTGCAGTTCTGTTCTGTTTCTAAGGCTTTTACAAATCATGAGAAATGACTTGAACAGGTACCTTTTGTTATATTACTTGGTTTCTTTTAAACTATTTGCTTTTATGGATTTGCTTTGTCTTTTCCTTTAAGCCTTTGTAATTTTAGTGTGTTGATAATCTATAGGAAACAAAGCAATGATGTGAAATGTTCAGACTATGATGTACACAAATTGGATTTAAGAATGGATTCCAGATGAACTCAGCCTAAAAAACTAGTCCTTGTAAAATGCTTCATTGAGTGAATTTGGCTACAAAGGTTGGTGTTGGCACTGATTCCTGTCTGTCACTTCTCTGAAGTGAGATGAAATCAAGTAACTAGGGTAAGTCATGTCATGGGAGTTAGGATAGATTTTATTTTGGTGCTGAGAAACAATTGACAAAGTATTCAGAGATAAAATTGTTCAGATATTGGAAGGGGCATGCTGTCAGAATAAAAATGGAGTCAGTTCAGGTTGGGGGTGTATACCAGTAAGCATTTCAAAGACCGAAACAGGTGGATCAAGGGTTAGAATCTGTCATGCTAGCCTTTCCAAAGGTAAATGTTGACTGGCTATAGAGAAAGGGCTCTTACGCTTGTGCAAGTGATTTGACACCAAGGTTTTCTGAGGTACCTCTGATAGTAGGAGAATTCACATGTTCTGATCTTGCCTCCTTCTGGTATGCTGCTTTGGAATGATGCTTTTATGTTTAGGCTCAAACAATTCAGCCATTACCCTTGTCACCTTGTGTACTTTATTATCATATGACCAGAAAAACTACGTGTTATCACAATTCCTTTACAATCAAGAAAAAGGGACTGTATAAACGTGCAAGTGGGGATTTCATGTACTTAAAACTACTTTTTCCGAAAAGGAGAGAATCTTCATAGAACCAAGAAATTCTTTGCTTCTATTTTGCAGCTGTCTTTCTGATTATGGCATTTGTCTTCTCAGGCGACTTTGGAGATTTTGAGCAGGATCAATGGGTAAACACTTGATGACATGTGTTGATTCTACACCCTTTTTCCATGGACCAATGAATGACTTTCATATCCTGATAAGGTGATGTTTGACCAATCCTGAGATGATTGTGAACCAACCAAACCTTTGATTAGTTAATCAAGGCTGCTTAATTATACATACCTCCTGCTTAATTATACATACCTCCTGCCCCTAGTGACTACTCCTGTGGCTTCTTTAGTTTTTAACACTCTTGTGAAATTTCTCACCCTCAGACTATATATTTTCATTTCCTCTTTGGACACCATGGATGCTTCTTTCTGTGACCACTATATACACTTAGACCAATTAAAGAACGCCATACTTACAAAATCCCTAGCTACCTGAACCTAGATCCTGAGTTGCACCATTAAACAACCACCTGTCAGGAGGAAGCAGTCAAATCTAATTCACTGTCTGTACTCCTGAAGGAATCCAGAGCTCTGAAGGAGCAATGTTGCCAGAGGTAGCAAGATAGACATGAGCACGAGTAAGAATTGCTCTGGATGCAAGATTCCATCCTAAGACCCACACCTGGACCAATGATAATATAATAAGGTGATGGCCCTCTATCCTTCTGGAGCCTTTTTCTGTATTAATTAAACAGGAAATGACAAAAATCAAATGCAGAGGTGTGCTATTGATTCTCAGACCCAGGTGCTGTTGGGCAGTTATCAGACCATTTGGGGAGAGTTCAGAGGGGAGGCTATCATCTTTGAGCCACATTGTAGCCCCCACACTCTCAAATAAAATTCAAGCCTTGAAAAATTACACACACTCTGTACTTCCACAAGCTGTCCCCTACATCTCTTTAAAGTGTATCTGTTTTGTACTAAATCATTCATAATTCTTCTAAAAATTATAATAAAAATGAAGTAGAAAAGCCATCCAATTGTCACAGAACAGATTGTAAGACATCAGTAAGGCCTTATTTTAGTCTATTAAATGAACTCTAAAACTTTTTCTTACAAAACTTCTTAATAGAAGAAAAATAATGACTATTGAATCAAAAGATAGACTCTGAGGACTGGGGATGTGATTCAGTGTTAGAGTACTTGCCTAGCATGCACAATGTGCAAGGCTCTGAGTTTGATCCTAGCACTATAACACATACACACACACACACACACACACACACACACACACACACACACACGGAAAAGATTAGAAGACAAGACATAGTGACCATTTGGCCAAGTATGTCTTTGGCCATAGGCACAAGAAATTGTACAAGTAAATGATTCATGCAAGCTCATGAAAAAGGGATCCAAATACATTTGTTTATTTCTCAGTCATTTTTACACACAAGACAACTATAGGATATGCTTATCTCAATATTTACTATTATTAGTTCAACCTTAACGTAGGAGAATCTTTAGTGTGTTTTGTTTGCTAATTAATCTGGCTCAGCACCTGCCTAAGTGTAATTAATACTGCACATTATATTTCAAATCTAATTAAATTCTCTACACTGAAATATATAATCCATTCTCTCACAAAAAGTTTCTGTCATAAAAATTGTTCTATTCTTTTACTTAGAGATATTATTGTGTTATGGTTGATATGCTGCCCTCCTGGAAAACTCAGTGTTAGAAAGTTCATTTCCAATTTGATGACACTGAGAGACAGTGCCATTAAGAGGTAGTTAGAGTTAGATAAGGGTCTGGGGTTGGGCCTCGATAATGGGTAAGTGCTCTTTTGAGAAAAGATACTTACTTACCTAAGGTTGCTCTCTGATTATGAACTTTGTGTGTGAGGTTAGCTTTATTTTATCTATCATTTAATTAATTAATTAATTTATTTTTTTTTTGTGGTACTGTAGATCAAGCCTATGGCATCACACAAGCCAAACCAAGGCTTTAACATTTAGGTATACTCACACAATTACCAACACAATCTTGAGTGGATAAAAAGATACACAGGCACAAATTTAAATACAATTTGAGTTCATTTGAAAGGTACTGTAATTATTAAATCCAAAGATAAGAACTTGACAAACCTGTTCCTGCATACTCTGGGCAGATGTGAGAAGCCAAGTATAACCAGATCCCTTACTTTTATGAAAAAATAACTCCTGAAATAACATCTGAGACCAGGAGGAAAGAGAATAACTACCCATTCTGTAACTTGCATATTTATGTCAATATTATATTTATAAATATTTCATAGATTGACAGAGTGAAAATAAAAATGAAGGTGCTTATTATTGATGTGTATATATACATATTCTCTTGAGTTTCAAAATAGAAATTTCCTTGGCTCATGTAGGTATTCATTCAGATCTAGACTTCTTCTTAGGTAATAACATGTTTTCTGCTTTTTGGTCTTCCATTTGAATCTCTTTTCTTCTTTCAACTAAATTAAACTAAATGTTTAATCTCACTATTCTCTAACTTGCAAATACACGTAAATAGGCACAATTGAATATTTTGTTTGTGTGTGGGGATTTTCTATTTTTGTAAACTCCTACCATAAAAAACATAGGGGATATTCAGCGCTATTGGAGTGACTTGACTATATAGGTCTCTCATTTTCCTTTAAAATTTTTAAAAAAAATATAATTTGTATTGTAAAAATACTGTACAGAGTGGTTACAGTTCCATGAGTAGGATAATGAGTACATTTCCTATGGAGCATTGTTACCTCCTCCTTTGTTTTTCCCCTACTATCACTTCCCTCCCCACCTCCCCAACTTCTCACTCTCCCCTACCCTCAACATTGTAAAGTTCATTTTCAACATAGTGTCTTGTACATCTTATTGTCACAGTGGGTCAACCTGCATTCTCATTTAAGCATTTCACTATACCCCTTCCGCTCCCCAAATTACAAAAATGTATATGCAAAATGCAGAACACTGAATCAAATCCAGTGAAAACAGGAGTTATACTGTGGGGGAAGATCGTACAAAATAAACAAAAGAATCACATCATGCAATATAAGTGCATTAAAAACAATAGCAAGAACAAAGGAGGAAGAAAATATGCTTGATAAAAAATGTACTCATTACATAACTCATGTAACTGTATAGTATTTTTACAATTAAAAAAGTATAAAAATAGCAAGAAAAAACCACTTGTGTCCCTGTTTTGAGGTACATTCCGCTTAACAACAATTCATATGGTCATATTTACATAGCTTTTGACCTTCTCTGTTTGTCCTAGACATACAAATAAGGGAAACCATGGAACACATGTCTCTTTGGGCCTGGCTTACTTCACTTAATATATATTTTTTCAAGTCTTTCCATTTCTTAACAAATGGGGCAATGTCATTCTTTCTGATGGAGGCATAGAATTCCTATATATAGATAGATATATATCTATATATCTACATATATAGATATATAGCTATACCACATTTTCTTGATCCATTCATCTACTGAGGGGCATCGGGTTTGTTCCATATTTTAGCTAGGGTAAAGAATACTGCAATAAACCTGGCTGTGCTGGTAGCTTTGGTTTGACCTTGTTTGTGATCTTCTGGGTAAATACCCAAAAGTGGGATTGATGGGTCTTAGTGGAGCTCTATGTGGAGTCTTTTGAGGAACCTCTGTACTGCTTTCCAAAGTGGTTGAACAACACTCCCACCAACAATGTAGTAGGGTTCCCTTTTGGCCACATCCCCTCCAGCATCTGTTGTTACTAGATTTCCTCATTATAGCCACTCTAACTGGGGTGAAGTGGAATCTCAATGTTGTTTTGATTTGCATTTCTTTTATGGCTAGAGAAGTTGAGCATTTTTCTGTGTGTCTATTGGCCATTCTTATTTCCTCTTCAAAGAAATCTCTATAAGTCTTCAGCCCGCTTATTAATAGGGCAGTTGTTTCTTTGAGGATTTGGTGTTGGGGATTTAGTTTTTTGAGTTCCACGTATATTTTAGATAGGAGACCCTTGTTCTTTGTATGGCTAGTGAAGATCTTCTCCCAATCCGTGAGCTTTCTATTGATCTTGCTAGCTATGTCCTTTACCTTGCAGAAGCTCTGCAGTTTCATTCAATCCCATTTGTCCAACCTTTCTTTGATTTGTTGTGTTTCTGGTTCTCTTTTAAGAAAATTTTGGCCTGTGCCAAGGAGGTCTAGGGTTTCTTCTCATCCTTCCTATAATGTTTTCAGGGTGTCTGCTTTGACTTGAAGGTCTTTGATCCACTTGGAGTTGATTCTTGTGCAGGGTGATATATAAGTATCTAGCTTTAGTTTTCTACAAGTGATTAACCAAATTTGCCAGTAGCATTTACTGAAGAGTCTGTCTTTTTTCCATTCTGTTTCTTTAGCTCCTTTGTCAAAAATTAGGTGCCTATAGGTCTATGGGTTCATTTCTGGGTCTTCAGTACTATTCCATTCGTTCTCTGTTCTTGTGCCCTTACCAAGCTGTTTTTTATTAGTATGTTATGGCTTTGTAGTAGAGTTTGAAATGTAGAATTGATATTCCTCCAGTGTTGTTCTTTCTACTAAGGATTGTTTTTTTTCTATTTGGGGTCTTTTATTGTTCCATATAAAATGTTGGTTTGCTTCTTCTATTTCATTGAAGAATGAGGTTGGGATATTGATAGGTATTGCATTGAATTTGTAGATAGCCTTTGGCAGTATTGCCATTTTTATGATGTTAATCCTCCCAATCCAGGAGCATGGGAGGTTTATCCACTTGCTTAGTTCTGCTTTAATTTTCTTTTCCAGGTTTTAAAGTTTTCATTATAGAGGGCCTTCACATCTTTTGTTAACTCCTAAGTATTTTATTTTGTTGTGGGGCTATTACAAAAGGGGTTGCTTTCCTAATTTCAACTGCGATTTTCTCATTATTGGCATACTGGAAAGCCATTGATTTCTGAGGGTTAATTTTATGCCCTGCTACTTTGCCAGAGTTTCTGATCAGCTCAAGTAACCTGGGAGTGGAGTCCATGGGTTCTTTAAATACAAGATCATACTTCTGCAAAGAGGGAGAGTTTACTTCATCTTTCCAAACTTGAATCCCCTTTATGTTTTCATCTTGTCTTATTGCTCTAGCGAGGCATTCTAATACTAGGTTGAAGAGGAGTGGAGAAAGTGGACATCCTTTTCTCGTTCCTGAATTTGGAGGAAATGGCTTTAACTTTAAACCATTAAGTATAATGCTGGCTATAGGTTTGTCATATATTGAGGAATGTTCCATGGATTCCTAGTTTTTCCAGAGCTTTCATCATAAAGGGGTGTTGGATCTTGTCAAATGCTTCTTCTGCATCTATTAAGATAATCATGTGTTTCTTATCCTTGCTCTTGTTGATGTGAGAATTATATTATTTGATTTGCATATATTGAACCAGCTTTTCATCCCTGAAATGAATCCTGTTTGATCCTGGTTATAATTTTTTGATTAGTTGTTGAAGTCGATTGGCCAAGATTTTGTTGAGAAGTTTTATATTCATCAAATAAATGGGTCTATAGTTCACTTTCTTTGGTGAGTCCCTGCCTGGTTTTGGGATCAGGGTAATGCTGGATTCATAAAAAGAGTTTGGTACTGGATTTTGGCTTTCAATTGATTGAAGAGTTGGAGAAGTATTGGTGTCAGTTCTACTTTGAAGGAGTTATAGAGTTCAGCTGTAAATCCATCTGGTTCTGGGCTTTTCTTGGGTGGGAGTTCTTTTAATGCTGTTTCTATTTCAATGCTTGGTATGGATCTGTTAAGTTGGTTTAACTCATCTTATTAGTATAAAGGTTTGAGAAGTATTCTTATTATATTCTGTATCTTGGCTGTTTCTATAGTGATGTTTCCATTCTTATCAATGAGTTTGTTTATTTGTGTGTGTTCTCTTTTTTTCTGATAAGATTTGCTAAGGGTCTGTCAATGTTATTAGTTTTTTGAAGAACGAACTCTTTGTTTTGTTGATTCTTTCTATAGTTTTTTTTGACTCTAATTCATTTAATCCTGATTAATTTTAATTATTTGTTTCCATGTACTGGGTTGAAGTTTAGCTTGTTGCTCTTTTTCAAGGAGCTTTAGGTGCCTCATTAAATTGTTGGTTTCAGATCTCTCCAATTTGTTAATGTAGGAGTTTTTGTTTCCCTACCTTTTTATCCATTTTTTTTTGGGGGGGGGGCTGTGCCTTGGCTGTTCTTGTTGTGATCATGTAGTTCTTTGTGGACTGCTTCATTGCCTATATTCTGTTCTTGTTGGTTTTCTATATGTAGATCATCTTTGCGGATTTTTTGAAAAGCTGGTTGGTAGTGATATATTGCTTCAGATTTTCCTTGCTGTGGAAGGGTTTTATTTGTTCTGCTGTGAATGAGAGCTTAGCTGGGTAGATTATTCTTGGTTGGTAGTTATTTGACTTTAGGGTGTGGCATACCTCTTTCCAGGCCATCCTTGCTTTTATGGTGTCTGCTGAGAAGTCTGAGGTCATTCTGACTGGGTTACCTTTATATGTGATTGTTCTCTTCTCCCTGGCAGCTTTAAGAATTCTTTCTTTAGTGGTTATTGATCTGGTAGAGATTATAATGTGGTGGTTTGATGACCTATTCTGGTCTTGTCTATTTGGGCTTCTAAAAGCTTCTTGTATCTGGATGGGTCTGTCCTTTTGTATATTTGGGAAGTTCTCCACTAGGATTCTGCTGAATATATTTCCTAATCCATTGGCTTCCCTCTCCAGGGCCTCTTGTATACCTATTATTCTCAAATTAGAATTTTCTGAATGTATCCTGTATTTCTTGCAGTGATCTGTCATGCTTCTTAGTTTTGTTATGAATATGTATGTGCTATTTCTCTATGGAGTCTAAACTGTCTTCTGCTTCCAATAGTCTTTCTTCAGCCTCCTCCATTCTTCTTTCAAGCCCTTTTACTTTGCTGTTTATCTTTCTTGCTGATCTTTCTTAATGGTGGCTAGTTCTTTATTAAGGTTTTCTTTTAAGTCTTGTATAGATTACCTTACCTCCTGGAGTTGGTTTTCAGACTTCTCTTTCCACTCCTTTATCTGGGTTTCTATCTTTTCATTGGACTCTTTCTCTCTCTGTTGGAATTCCTTTATCCTTTTATTTGTGGAGGCCCTGAAGTCATCTATTAGCTGCTCTGCAGGGGTCTCATTCACAGTTTCTCTTTTTGCTTTCCTTATTTGCATGCTAGGATCGTTTTCTTGTAGTAGGTAAAGTCTTTAGAGTTTGACTGGAGTGGACCTCTTGAGGTAAAGTTGGCCATGCCCCTAGATCTTCTTTTGGTCAGAGACACATAGTGGGATTACCTGTGAGAGCGCCGCCATCTTCCCTGGACTGACCTTTAAGGCTTTTCAGAATTTGAAAGAGTGGCCACTCTAGATCCTGTCAATTTTTAAACGTTTTAATATCAAGACTTCTGGGGATGTGATTTGTTGATCATTCCATCAAAACATGGGATTTGCAACTCAGTCTTTAAATAAGACTTTAAATTCTTAAATAAGAATTTACCTTTTGATCTGTTTCAACTATTAAGCTTTTGCAAATGTGATCAAAATCTCGAAAATGGTAGCCCACTAGGCATTAGCTTCTCATGTTTTTTTTTATGCAACTTTGACTGAAGAAAGAAAGTTAGCTTGGTGATGAAGTTGGCCTGGTTCCCACTGTGGTTCTAATTATGTCCTATAGGAATTTAATACCTGACTCTAAATACTGCCCTTTGAAGTTTAAATGCCTGTGTACAAATGGAGGATGAATATGTCATACTATTGCTTAATTCATTGAATACTCTTATTTTGCTTAATGAATGCTTGGAAGAACCTCTATCATAGTACTGTATGCTGAAAACAGATCCAAGTAGAAAATTGGTATCTGGGTGTTGAAAACAATAGACTGAGGATGACTAAAGCAAGTACTATATACCATACATATATATGTGCAAAGAGTTTAACATTGTTCAGTTCCACTTTCATTGATTTATAATTTTATAAATAATTGCCATCCAGTTATTTATTTTTGTTTAGTAATAAAAATATTTGAAATCTTCATTTTTCTTTAAGAATAGCATGGGAGAAATACTCTAAGCTTTGTTAAAATTTGTTCTCATATCCTTAAAATCTGTATATAAAATTCTATTTATACTTTTAATCAGAAGCAATATATTACTACAGTTTCTTGTTTAATATAAAATCATAAAATTATGTATTTTTCTCTGAGAGTAGACCATTGGATAACATTTGATGTTTTGTTCTCATTTAAAAATTTGGCTAAGATATTAGATGGATATTTCCCTAAATAGTCTTTTTCTTTTATTCATTTGTTTATACTGTTATTCATTTATTTTTGCCTGCATTACTTTGGGTTTTTTAGTCAATTTTAAATATTAAATGTGTATAAGAAAATTATCTTTTTCAATAGTTTAAAATATTTGTATTCAATAATGATACTATCTACTTATGTAACATTTAATATTTTTGCATCTTAATTTATGAAATTATAATTTATAAAAATTTATAATGTTTTTATACAGCTCTAATATTCCCTGTCCATGTTTGGTATTTATCTATTTGTATGTTTGTAGCAAAGTACATGTACCCTAAGGTACTTGTACATCTACCTCAATCAGTCTATTTTTTTCATGGGTTGACTGACTCACTTGGAAGCTTTCTGGCTGCCAGCAGTTTTTACTTCTTTGGAGCATCACTATTGCATGAAATTTTTCTTTCAAATTCAGGCATCAGTACTAAAGTTATCGTTTTTCTTTTGAATAGTGTGTCATGGTATGTAATAGATGTTCTCAAACTTTGGACATTGTAAACAAAATTTCTTGGTGTGTATACAGATGCACACATATATTTGTATAATACATTTGTATAATAAACACATGTATAAATGTGTGGATTTGGGGGGGACGATTATTGGAATTTGGATTCAAAACTTTGCCTTTGTTTAGGCAAGCACTTTACCATACAAACCATAACTTGCGTGTATATTTTCTTTAGTTATTTTTCAGAATTGATCTTGTGTTGTTTTTTCTGGAATTGGTCTTGGACTATCATCCTATGTCTCATACATAGTTGGTATCAGAAGCATGGGCCACCATTCCAGGCTTGTTTATCAAGGATTTGGACTTGCTCATATTTTGGTCAGACTATCCTTGAACTACAATTTTGCAGGTCTCCCAAGTACCTGGGATTATAAGTCTGTGCTACACACCTGGCATACTTATGTCTATGTGCTTTTTAGAATTTTTGTTCCCTTTTCTTTTTCTTTTTTTAACATAATTTATGACTGCATCTAGAAATATATTTTTGAAGGTCAATATCATCTTTTGTATTTATTTCTCATAGTTGATATCATACTCTTTTTTTTTTTACTATTGCTAGAAAAAATGATGACTATAGATTACTTTCTACTAGATGTTTGAGTCAGTCAGAAATTTCCTACTAAATGTCAGAGAAAGGACTTCAAATAGAGTGAAACCATACAAAATATTATATCAGGGTATATAGGTATGAGGGTAACAGAATTATCCATTTATTCATGCACTTATTCATTCATTGAATAGTGAAAAAAAATGTGATGCCATCCTAAAGCTTGCTTTCTGGTGTAGTTGCTGTGAACATTTATAAAGTGCAACTAAAAGAATAAATTATAATGCAATATGATTTCTAAGTAGATACAATATTGCCCTTACACCAGTGTTCAACTGAGATTCATACAATGAACAAATCACCATTTTAGCTGCTTACTGAAGGGATATTTATTCTGAAATCAAATAATAAAGAAGCTCCTCGTCTGAATTTTTAAGGTTTTAGGGAAACTTTTGTCAAAGAAATATATAATTAGTAAGAAATAAATAACAATGAAGATAATTTATGTTTAATGGAAGTTGTATAACTTCTCAATGTATATGATTTTATTCCAGATTTTGAAGTTAAGACTAGAAATGTCTAGGACTAGCACCTAGGACAGGATTAAGATATTAGGCCTTCATGAGGTTAAGTCATCTTCCCAGAAGAAAGATTTTCAAGGGCAAATACATGTTCAAAAAAGATAAACTAACAAACAAATTAAACAGTGGAATTTTCCACCTCATGCAGAAAGTTGAAGGAATTCCTTTTTAAAAAAGCATTTTCTGAAGTTCCGGGAAGATGGCGGAGGAGAAGCTGGAATCTGAACAAGCTCTTGCATAGAAAACAGTTTCAGAGTTCCAGTGAACAGTCCCAAGCCAGAGAATCACACCAAGTGTGCCATCACAGGACAGAGAGTTAGTCAAGAGAGGGGAAGCCAAGCAGACACATCTGAGCAGCTGCCGCTGCGGCGGCAGGGTCGCAGCGGCGACCACCACCGCGGAGGCATACCTGAGACGCAGTCCGGGACGAAGGAGCCAGACGCAGCGGACGAGCGGATTCTACTCAACACCAGCAAGAACCGACAAGGAGCGGAAAACTTCATCCTGCACTTTGCAGACCAGAGACGACCCGAGATCCAAGACTCCGCGTGAGTAGAAGCCCCACTTCCTCACTCCTCTGGGAGCAGAGGAGGGAAGGCCACCCCTCCCCCCCCAGCACCGGTGATCTCCATCTTGGATACCGACAAAGCTCGGAGGAGCGGCTAGCTCCAGCTCAGGCCTTGGAATAGAGCTAGTCATTTGGCAGGTCACAGGAACTTGGCGGCGAGGTGACCTCACAGACTCAGTTCCATCCAGGGAGGGGTCGCCCAGCTCAGGCACCAGCCACTGGAGTGGCTCTCCTCTCTGGGTGGCCAGAGCCAGAGGCTGCCCCTCCCTCTAGCAGCCACCACAATCAATTGAAAAACAGAAACCCTGAGAATGGCTCCAGGCTGGGTGCTGTGAGTTTTTTTTCACAAAATAGCCCCAGGGAAAAGCTACTGTTCGTTGAAAGGCCTCAACTCTACCCAGAACCTAGCCTCATCACTGCATCCCCCTCTTTTGTGATTCTCAAAGCAGATCACCCTCCCAGTAAACTAACCTGGGAGGGGGATCTCAAAATCTTGGGTAAAGCAGAGCATTTTCCTGCCTGTTCCAACAAACTGACTTAAGAAACCAATCAAGCCACAGGACCTCAAGCTGACCAGAGACTCCAACCAGACTGTGGTTACAGACAAAAGGGAGATACAGGACTCTTCCCACCCCTCCCAAAAAAAAAAAAAAAAAAATCAAAGAACTTTTTTTTTTTCTTCTTCTTTTCTTTTTTTCTTTTTCTTGTTTTGTTTTTTTTCGTTTTTTGTTACCTTATATATATATAAAAAATTTTTTTGCTTTTCTAAAACTTTTATTAATCTTTAATTTTTGCCTCTTCTGAAAAAATAATTGTTTTCTATTAACTTTTTTTTTTCTCCTCTTATAATTTTTATTTTAGGAATACGTGAATGTGTGTTTTCTTTTCTTTTCTTGTCTTCTTTCTCTTTTTCTTTCATTCTTAATTATCTTTTTGTTTTTTTTTTCTAGCTCTACTGAACTTCTGATCTTTTCTTCTCACTTTCCTATCCTTTCCATCTTTTCCTCTTTGTTCATCTTTATGTGACTTAACTCTTGTCCTGCACATCCTCAGATAAACCCGTAGTTAACCAGTAGACCCTATCCCCCATTGTGTACACACTTAATCCACAAACTTATTACTCAATTCAAAACCTCTGAGACTTAAATTCACTAATAGCAGTACTTTATACCTATACAATATTTTAAGCATTTTTTTAAAGTTTTTCTCATCTCCTCTATGTCCCTCCCTTTCTCTCAACATATTCATATTCCTCTATAAATAGATGGTCTTTTAATCTCTAAAATAACATTAATTTTTACGTTTCTATTTTTTTTCTGGTCTCTTTTCATTCCCCTTTCCCTTTCTTCTTTTTCTCTCTCTCTCTACTTACATCCTACCCAACCTATTTCCTGCATTGTGATTAGGACATAGTTAACTCTCCTTGTGCCTCCCCACACCAATCTATTCCTATTTTTTACCCACATCTCTTCCTAACCCTAATAATTTCTGGCTTTCCAAATTCTTCTCTGCGGTTCGAAGTTCTTTAACATATAGTTGTTTGATGTCGAATAGATGTATCTGTTGAACTAGATTGTATCTGTAGACTATTGACTGTACAAATGCAAACTTTGGTTGATGGTTGCCTTAAGATAGTGTTCTAGCACAAAACTGGTGCTATCTTCATCTCAAATGGGCAGAGTAAGCCGGAAAAACACAAGAAAAATGGCAAATTCGGGTATCTCAATTCCCAATCCTGATAATCAGGGGTTAGAACAGATAATGAATAATCCAGAGGAGAGTTCCCAAACAGCTCTACAAACACTGGTGGCAAACATGATAAATGAAAAGTTTAACAACGTACAAAGGACTCTGTATGAGCGTGATAGGGAGAGAGAGGAGGCATCCCAGAAGTTTATACAGGAATATCATAAGCGTGAGGAAGCTACTCAAAAACTGATACAGGATTTGCGTGAACAACTTGAGAATACTCAAAGAGAAAGGGAGGAATGGCGTGAGCAGGCTGAGAACACTCAAAGAGATCTGCAGGAATCCCACGAACGGGAGGAAGCTAATCAAAGAGTAATACAGGAATTGAGAGACCAGGTAGAGAACACACAAAGATCACTAAAGGCATTCATGGAATCCATTAACAAAGAGCTGAAGGAAGTCAGGGAGACCACAAAGGGAATGCTGAATGGAACCCAACAGAAGGAATGGGAGCCCAAAGAAACCATAACCAATCAACTAAGTGATTTGAGGACAAACACTGAACACCAAATTAAGGAAGTAAAGAAATTCATACAAGACCTAAAACAGAGCTTCAACAAAGAACTTGAAGCCATCAAAGCTGACCAACTAGAAGGAAAAGAGATAAAAAACAAAGTAGAGAGTCTTGACAGCAGGTTAGACCATGCAGAAGATCGAATCTCAGGGATTGAAGACAGCCTAGATATTATAGAGAAAGAACATACAAACATCCAAGACAAGTCCAAGAAATATGATAGATCTATCCAACACCTGGAAGACACCATCAGAAGGCCTAATCTAAGGATAATGGGTGTAGAGGAACACCTAGAAACAGAAGTTAATGGTCTAGGAAATCTGTTTAACAGGATCCTAGCAGAGAACTTCCCAAACATGCAAAAAGATAGGCCTGTCCAGATACAAGAAGCCTTTAGAACCCCAAATAGACCAGACCAGAATAGGACATCCCACCATCACATTATAATCCACACAGGATCAACTCAGAACAAGGAAAAGATCCTTAAAGCTGTCAGGGAGAAAAGGGTAATCACTTATAAAGGGAAACCAATTAGAATCACCTCAGATTTCTCAGCAGAGACAATCAAAGCAAGAAGAGCCTGGAATGATGTATGCCATGCCCTAAAAACAAACAACTATCAACCAAGAATACTGTACCCAGCTAAACTCTCCTTCATAACTGAAGGCCAAATAAAAACCTTCCATAGCAAAGAAAAATTGAAACAATACATCTCCACCAAACCAGCCCTACAAAAGATTCTTAAAGATGTCCTACACATAGAAATCCAACAAGACCGCAATAAAGGCCAAGAAACTGCACCCAAACTGAGAATCCAAGAACCATAGGAAGAACCCAGTTTTCGCAGCCCCCAAGAAGGTAGATAACATGGCAGGAACTCCCAAATACCTCTCAGTCCTATCTCTTAATGTTAACGGACTGAACTCTCCAATTAAGCGACATAGACTGTCTAGTTGGATTAAAAAACAAGACCCTTCTATCTGCTGCCTGCAGGAGTCACATCTTGCCCATAAAAACAAACACATTTTCAATGTTAAAGGCTGGAACAAAATCTACCAAGCAAACGGACCGCATAAACAGACGGGAGTTGCAATCCTTATATCAGATAAAATAGACTTCAAATTAAAATTCATGAAAAGAGATAAAGAAGGTCGCTACATACTAATTAAAGGATCTCTCCTTCAGGAGGATATTACAATTCTAAATATCTATTCGCCAAACAATGGAGCACCCAAATTTATCAAAGAAACACTACTTTCCCTCAAATCCCATATAGATCCAAAGACATTAATCGTTGGGGATTTTAACACACCACTCTCCCCACTAGATAGATCAACTCGGCAAAAACTCAACAGAGAAACCGCAGATCTAAACAGCTGCATAGATCAACTAGACTTAACAGACATTTACTGAACATTTCACCCAGCAGCATCAGAATACACGTTTTTCTCAGCAGCACATGGAACGTTTTCTAAAATAGACCACATTTTAGGCCACAAAGCAAACTTGTCTAAATTCAGAAACATTGAAGTTATACCTTGCATTCTCTCTGACCACAAGGGAATAAAGTTAGAACTCAACACCAAAAGCCACCAAAGAAAGTCCGGTATCACATGGAGGCTGAACAACACACTGCTGAATCATGAGTGGGTCATGGAAGAGATTAGAAAGGAAATTCAAATGTTCATGCTATTCAACAAAAATGAACACACAAAATACCAGCTCCTCTGGGACACAGCAAAGGCAGTACTCAGAGGCAAGTTTATAGCTCTGAGCTCCTACATCAACAAATTGGAGAGATCTGAAACTAACAATTTAATGACACATCTAAACCTCCTTGAAAAAGAGCAGCAAGATAAACCCCAATCCAGTAGACGGAAAGAAATAATCAAAATTAAATCAGAATTAAATGAATTAGAATCCAAAAAAACTATAGAAAGAATCAACAAAACAAAGAGTTGGTTCTTCGAAAAACTTAACAAAATTGACAGACCCTTAGCAAATCTTATCAGAAAAAGAAGAGAACACACCCAAATTAATAAACTCAGAGATGAGAATGGAAACATCACCACGGAAACAAGCAAGATTCAGAACATTATAAGGGAATACTTCTCAAAACTTTATGCTAATAAGTTTGAGAACTTGACAGAAATGGACCTCTTCCTAGCAAATATTGACATGCCAAAACTAAACCAAGATGAGGTAAACTATCTTAACAGGCCCATATCAAGCATTGAAATAGAATCAGCAATAAGAGACCTCCCAGCTAAGAAAAGTCCAGGACCAGATGGTTTTACAGCGGAATTTTACAAGGCCTTCAAAGCAGAGCTCACACCAATTCTCCTCCAACTCTTCAATGAAATTGAAAGAGAAAGCTCACTACCGAACACATTCTATGAAGCCATCATAACCCTCATCCCAAAACCAGGCAGGGACTCATCAAAGAAAGAGAACTATAGACCCATTTCTTTGATGAACATTGATGCGAAACTTCTCAACAAAATTTTGGCCAATCGACTTCAACAATTCATCCAAAAAATCATACACCACGATCAAACAGGATTCATTTCAGGGATGCAAAGCTGGTTCAATATACGCAAATCAATTAATATTATTCATCACATCAACAGGAGCAAGAATAAGAACCACATGGTTATCTCAATAGACGCAGAAAAAGCATTTGACAAGATCCAACACCCCTTTATGATGAAGGTTTTGGAAAAATTAGGAATCCATGGAACATTCCTCAATACAATAAAGGCTGTATATGACAAACCTACAGCCAGCATTATACTCAATGGTGAAAAACTAAAGCCATTTCCTCTTAAATCAGGAACAAGACAAGCATGCCCACTCTCTCCACTTCTCTTCAATCTAGTATTAGAATGCCTAGCTACAGCAATAAGACAAGATGCAGACATAAAGGGGATCCAAATAGGGAAAGAAGAAATAAAACTCTCCCTCTTTGCAGATGACATGATCTTGTATTTAAAGAATCCCATAGACTCCACTCCCAAATTACTCAAGCTGATTCAAAACTTTGGCAAAGTAGCAGGTTATAAAATTAACCCCCAAAAATCAATGGCTTTTCTGTATGCCAACAATGAGAAAAGTGTGGCTGAAATTAGGAAAGCAACTCCATTTGTAATAGCCTCACAAAAAATAAAATACCTAGGAATTAACTTAACTAAAGAAGTGAAGGACCTCTATGATGAAAACTTTAAAATCTTGAAAAAGGAAATCAACACAGAACTTAAAAAATGGCAAAACCTCCCATGCTCCTGGATTGGAAAGATTAACATCGTGAAAATGGCAATACTTCCCAAGGCTATCTACAAATTCAACGCAATACCTATCAAAATTCCACCCTCATTCTTCAAGGAAATAGAAGAGGCAATCCAAAAATTCATATGGAACAATAAAAGACCCCGAATAGCAAAAACGCTCCTCAACGGAAAGAATACTGCTGGAGGAATATCAATACCAAATTTCAAACTCTACTATAAAGCCATAGTAATCAAAACAGCTTGGTATTGGCATAAGAACAGACCTCAGGATCAATGGAATAGAATTGAAAACCCAGAAATGAACCTACAGACCTATAGCCATCTAATCTTCGATAAGGGAGCTAAAATAATAGAATGGAAGACAGACAGCCTCTTCAGTAAATGGTGCTGGCAAAACTGGTTAACTACATGTAGAAAACTAAAGCTAGATCCTTATATATCACCCTGCACCAGAATCAACTCCAAATGGATCAAAGACCTTGAAGTCAAAGCAGACACTCTGAAAACATTACAGGATGGAATAGCAGAAACCCTGGGTCTCCTTGGCTCAGGCCGAAATTTTCTGAATAGAGACCCGGAAACACAACAAATCAAAGAAAGGCTGGAAAATGGGATTGTATAAGGTTGCAGAGCTTCTGCAGGGCAAATGACATAGCTAGCAAGATCAATAGAAAGCCCACGGACTGGGAGAAGATCTTTACTAGCCATACAACGGACAAGGGTCTCATATCTAAAATATACTTGGAACTCAAAAAATTAAACCACCCAACAACAAATCCTCAAAGAAACAACTGCCCAATAAGTAAGTGGGCGAAAGACTTAAAGAGAAGCTTCTCTGAAGAAGAAAGAAGGATGGCCAATAGACACATGAAGAAATGTTCAACATCCCTAGCCATAAAAGAAATGCAAATCAAAACAACATTGAGATATCACCTCACTCCAGTTAGAACAGCAAAAATCAAGAACTCTAACAACAACAGATGCTGGAGGGGATGTGGACAGAAAGGAACCTTACTTCATTGTTGGTGGGAATGTAAACTTGTTCAACCACTTTGGAAAGCAGTATGGAGGTTCCTCAAAAGACTCCACATAGAGCTCCCCAACGACCCAGCAATCCCACTTTTGGGCATTTACCCAAATGATCACAAACAAGGCCACACTAAAGCTACCAGCACAACTATGTTTATTGCAGCATTATTTACCATAGCTAAGACATGGAACCAACCCAGATGCCCCTCAGTAGATGAATGGATCAAGAAGATGTGGTATATATACACAATGGAATTCTATGCCTCCATCAGAAAGAATGACATTGCCCCATTTGTTAGGAAATGGAAAGGCTTGGAAAAAATTATATTAAGTGAAGTAAGCCAGGCCCAAAGAAACATAGGTCCCATGGTTTCCCTTATTTGCAATATCTAGTATAGGTATGAGTCAAGCGGAAAAAGTCAGATAATGTGATGTTAGGAAAACAAAACCTCAAATATGTATTTTAATGTTTTTGTTTCTTTCATGCATGTGTTTCTAATGCATTTATAAGATTATTTCTTTGTTGCTTTGTGTGTCCCTCCCCCACAGTGTAACCCCTGCTTTCACTATATTTGATGTCAGTATAACATGTGGAGGAGACGGGGACAAACAAGTCGTTTAAGGATTCAGGTGGACCTGTTGCAACAATGAGAAGTACAAAATGTCATGTCAAAACCAGCTTTACAATGTCGGTGGGGGGGGGGAGCGGGGGTATGATTGGGTGGGAGGGAGGGGGGAGGCTGGGAAGGGAGGTGAAGGGTAAACAAAGGAGGAGGATGCAATGCTTGGTAAGAAATGTATGCATTATCCTGCCCATGTAATTGTAACCCCTCTGTACAGTATGTTCTCAAATAAAATAAAATAAAATTTAAAAAAAAAAAAAAAAAAAAAAAGCATTTTCTACTTGGAGGGAGGGAGGAGTTAAGGGGGAAGGAAGGGATAGTAGGGTAAAAACAAAGGAAGAGGTAACAATGCTTGATAGGAAATGTACTCATTACCTTACTCATATAACTATAACCTCTCTGTATAGTATTTTCACAATAAAAATATATACAAAAACATTTTCTTTAGGGAACATCTAACTGTATATTCTTTCTCTTTCCCTTTGAGATGTATATATGTCATCTGAAAAGAGAAGTAAGCTTTTATTCTAGTGTTTAAACTCAGGGATACGTTTTCACAGGATCAGAGAGACATTTTTTTTAAAAAATGTGCATATCAAGGAAGATAATATCAATATCCTCATCTTCTTATCTTCAGAGGGGTTTAATTTAGGAACTTGGCTTCAAACTGCAACCACCTCTGTTCATAGAGATGTGAGAGAAATGTATTATTCCCCTGGAATGAAGACAGTTAACAAACCCCAAACCATTCTAATTTCTAGTTGTTTCTTATTTATCAGATTAACACATTTTTATCTGGAGAAGATCCATGCAATAGTTTGTATGTACTTGATTCATAGGGTAAGTTGTCTCTCTTCAGCAGGTTGTCTGTGATGGAGATCACATTCTGGCTTAATGGTTAGTCAATACCAAAGCTTTTTTGTCTATTTTTGTTTTTGTGAACATGTTTTCTATATTGACGGGATTTTAAATTGTAATTCCCCATTAATTTTCAATTTTTTTCAGCACGTAGAGGGGGATAAGACCCACAATTTCAAAGCAAGTAGTTTAGTACATGAAAAATAAGCTGTGACAACATATTTGCTTTCAGGGGTGACAGGACAAGCAAAGTTATTTGGCCATTTGACAATGCTCTGTAGACTTCCTCTTTATGCAGAAATTAATTTGAGGTATTAGAGTATGATACAAGATAGTCTAGTACTTGCTTTGGCAAAGAGAGATGGTCTGTGTCTGTTGGCTCTAACTTTCTAGGTAGAGATATAAACCTATGTGTTAGAGGAGAACAAACCTTAAGAATCTGTGCTTGGTCACTGAGGAGTCACACATTCTGGTGTATATGTCTACATGGGGAAAGAATTGTGTTGGGGTCAGCCAAACTCTAAGTTGTGGTGTATACAAAATCTCCAATGAATTTTTTTTCAGCTCTGCTACTAAAAGAAAGACAGAAAGGGATTAGTGGGCTAAAAATGGAAAGTGTATTTTGATGAAATACTCTATATGAAGTTAATATGTTTTAGGAGTCACAACTCTTTAGTCCTACTTAACCAAAAATTGAGAGCAATTGTAACCAGAAAATGGAAAAGAATGAGAAAGAAAAGGGACAAGGAAAGATTCCCCCATAAGAAAGAAGGGAGGAAATACCCAGCTAACTTCTCAATTTCCATGTAGATAGCAACTTGGAATCCACAATGAAAAATATTTTCAGAGGTTTCATAAAAAAAAGGAAGCACACAGGAGTTTAGCAAGGATTTACTTAGTAGGTCAGTGCAAAGCAGAGAGAAATAGGAAATAAAGTAGAATCCTCTGACAGACAGGGCTTGTGAGAAGGCAGACTCAAAATGGCAGTCCTTGTTATGGGAGTATTTGCACCTTCTGAGCTGGAGTGGATGATCCCAGCTTCAATCCTTACATAGATAGGTGGTTGGGTCACTTCCAACATCTAGTCTTTATTCGAGCTTACCAATCATGGCAACAATGGTTCCACTGTATGATCCCTTCTCCAAATTACAGAGACAAGAGGCCTATGATAGGTCTTAATCTTACACAAAACATGGAGTCAGTGGAGGTAAAGCTTAGGACATTTATTTACTCATTCAATGAGACTGTGACTTAGATCTAATGTGTCCACAAACAGTTAGCTTTCTAATAAAGACTTCCTATTGGACCTGTCAAAATGTGGCTTCTCTTATCTCATGATTAAATTCCAGTATAACATAAGCACCTAAGATAGGTCCTTTCTCTTGCTTCAGAATTTCAGTATAAAACTCTGTGTAACCAAACTTATTTATTCCAAGCAAACAGAAAGAGCCTACTCTGTAGTATACTTTACAATGAGATTATCAAAGTCAAGAGGATAAACACCAGTAGATTTCAGATGTCTTTTTATAAACAATCAGGCTAAAAAGCAAGAAACTTCTGGCATCCACATACAATTCTGTTTTGAGCATTCCAGTTCCATTGTGTAGGTCTTAAATTGTAGTGAGCTGTCACCTGAGCCTATCACAATCTTTTCATAAATATGTTAACCTTCTTTACCAGACAGTATAACAACAATGCTCTGATATATAAAGCTTCCAGGGCTGACTAGGAAAAAAAAAACCCAAAAAACAGTGGATGTGGAACTTCCTTGTCTCTTCATCTTGACTGTGCTAGCAGGCTGGCAGGAACTATTCATTGTGGGTCCATTATCTTTCATCTACATCGAAAGTGTAGCAGAACATCCTGAATAGAAATTAAGGTTACTCTGTCAGTGACCCCATTGAATTGCAAAGTACATCATTTTTATCTTAGTATAATAAGCTTTTCCCCCCAATACTTCAAAATATGTTTAGAATCATACTCTTGATACAAACAGCAAGGATTAGAATGGAACATAAGTATATATTTTCAGATAGACAAAATAAAAGTGAGGAACCCATTCTTTCAGGGGTCATTCTAGGCAACCTTCCAGTTTCTAATCAGGGTAATGACCTAGATCATGAAACCAGCTATAAATCTACTATATTAGCTAGAGAAAGCAAAAGAAGAAAAACCAAGAAAGCAATACTTGTCCAGCTAGAAGCAGAAAGAAGTGATTTAAACATACTACATAGATTTACTGGGAAGGTTTCAGCAATTTAATATTGACTTTCTCTCTCTCTCTATATATATATAGTAATATAGATAGATAGATAGATAGATAGATAGATAGATAGATAGATAGATAGATAGATAGATAGATAGATAGGTAGATAGATAGATAGATAAATGAAGAGGAAGTAAGCGCCAAGAAAAGCAATAGTGAAGCTAGGCATGATGTTGTATCTCTGTAATCTCTGCACTGGGAAGGCTGAGGCTGTGATACAGGGAAACCTTGCTTCATAAAACCAAAACCAGGGGCTGGGAAGGTGGCTCAGTGGTAGAGCGCTTGCCTTGCATGCCTTAGGCCCTGGGTTTGATTCCTCAGCACCACATAAGCAAAAAGAAAAAAGCCGGAAGTGGTGTTGTGGCTCAAGTGGTAGAGTGCTAGCCTTGAACTGAAGAGCTGAGGGACAGCGCCCAGACCCAGAGTTCAGGCCCCACGACTGGACCCCCCCCCCAAAAAAAAAACAAAAAACCCCAAAACCAAACACCAAAATCCAAAAATAAATTAAAAGCAAAACCAGAAAAGCAAACATGGACAGGTGTTAGCAAGCAAAGCCCTATGTGTCAAATTGGTTCAACCATTTGTTCATATTAATACAAGTTACTTGGAACTGTATTATAATCATTCATTCAGTCTAATCAATGGTCTTTTCTCATGTTACTGTAGTAGAGTTTATTATATACAACAAAGAGCTTACCTTGGGTTAGATGCCAAGGATCATGCCTGTAATCCTATTTACTTAAGTGGCAGAGACTTTAAGATACTGAGGAAAGTCCCTCTGATTAAGATATTCACTCCCTAACACAACAATTGCTAATTCCTGTTTTTATTATCTGGCCATACATTGTTAAAAATGTCAGGTATACTTTATTTCCATTGTCTATTTCTGAAAAAGTTTCTATAATCCACTTCCTCTTCCTCTTATATCCTCCCTATTGTCTCTTCTATAGAATATCAGTTGTATTAGTTTTACATAATTTAGTGATTTATACTATTAAAAAAACTTATCCAGATTGGATTGATTAAAGAGTACTCTGACACTTGCTAGAACTACATTAAACATGTATTTGGCTTTTAGGTTGGTGGTAAAATTGATTCAATAAATGAAATGAGATATGATTTTATATTTTTCACTGAAGGGCAATCTTCCAAAGTCAAGAATTAGCTTTCAACATCTATTCTAATTCATCAATACTCTTTGTTTCACATCCAAAGTCTCAAATTCTTTGTATTCTGTTTCTATTAAAACTACCTTCTGAGCAATTTAAAACTCATAGAATCTAAATATGTTTTTATTTTTCTATAAGCTTTTGTGAAGACTTATAAGGCAAAGGATTCTAATTTCAATGTATCTTCTCTCAAAAGTAACATTGAATTCATTTTGCTTACGTGATACTAAGTACATAGCTATTGAGTGATTCTGCTTGTTTGATAGGAATATCCTAGAAATATACTAATATTATAAATGAGGGAAACCATGGGACCTATGTTTCTTTGGGTCTGGCTTACTTCACTTAATATGATTTTTCCAAGTCTTTCCATTTCCTTACAAATAGGGCAGTGTCATTCTTTCTGATGGAAGCATAGAATTCCATTGTCTATATAGATCATGTTTTCTTGATCCATTCATCTACTGAGGGGCATTGGGGTTGGTCCCACATCTTAGCTATGGTAAATAATGCTGCGATGAATATTGTTGCACTGGTAGCTTTAGTATGGTCTTGTTTGTAGTCATTTGGGTAAATGCCCAGAAGTGGGATTGCTGGGTCACAGGGGAGCTCTATGTGGAACTTTTGAGGAACTTCCATACTGCTTTCCAGAGTGGCTGAACAAGTTTACACTCCCACCAACTGTGTACTAGTGTTCCCTTTCGGCCAAATCCCTCCAGCATCTGTTCTTATTAGATTTCTTGATATATTTTTGGACATAGAGATTTTTCTTTGTTGTTTTTAATGTACTATGTGATTTCTTGTTTTGTTTTGTGTGTTTTTATTCCCCATTATGTTTTTTTCCCCAGTTGTCAATATATTTGATTTTGGTACCCTGGGTATGATATATATGTTTGTCTGGATTAGGGAAGGAAAGGGGAACAACAAAATGGTGAGACAAAGGACAAAGAAGGAACCAATGCAACAGCAATACTCACAAGGCAATATGTTGGCAATGATCTGTACAAAGGTGGGGGAGGGATTGGGAGGACAGAAAGTGGGAGAAAAAAAGAGGGAAGGGGTAACAGGTTCAACAAGAAATGTACTCACTAGCTGACTTATGTTAACTGTAACCCCTCTACACATCACCTTGACAACAAAATTAAAAAGAAAACATTGAATTCTGCTGATGAGAAATCTGGTATTAATTTGGATCTTTTTCTCTTGTAAAACATTTGGTTCTTTGCATCAACAATGTCTAGTTTTCTAGTTTTTTCCTAAGCCAGGTATGGTAGTACATGCCTACAATGGCAACACTAGGAAGGGTGACTGAGGAAGAAGGATTATAATTATGCTAAGTGATATGGTGAAATTTCATCCCTGCTCCTCACTCTTTACTAATTTTTAACTTTTCTTTTAATGGCTGGAGTTGAAATCTCATAGCATCTTCTGTAAAATCTAGTGCTTGTTCATTTATTTTGCTTGGTCAATGGAAGCTCTTTCAGTCTTTAATGTTTTGAGAATGTTCTTCACTTACATCTTCCCCTCAGTTTGCTGAAGCTACCTCTGTGTAGATGTTGAATTTATTATTCAATGTTGGAATCTATTAACCCATTGGCTTTTCTGTTCCATTCCAAATTAATATCTTTATGTTCCATGTTCTGTTAGAATGAATTACACTAACTTTTTCTAATGTTGTGTTTGGTGATGGTTATTTTTCTAAGCAGTTTGTGCTTATTTGGTACATAGGTACCAAATAATGAATGGGACATGGGTAACTAAATACTTAGACGCTCATTTATCTTTCTTATTTCTGGGAGTTCTAAAGTTTTTTCATATTTCTCTTCTTTTAATAACCAAATAAATAAATAACCAAATAACTAAAGGGTAGATAGAGGTAGTTGGTATTGTTTTGGCCATAAAAGTTTAGAGCTGTTTCTCAACAGGCTTCTTCCTTGAATTAGGTAACTGGCTGCAGAAGACTTGTAAACACCATCAGGAAGTTGGAGTGGCTTTTGCTTTTCTGGATAGGATGGAGAGGAGGCACCACCCATTTTGCTTCCACTGATGCCAGCTTCAAGAATACTTCTAATTTTTCAGCAACTATTATTAGCTATCGTTCTCTCATGGGTAGAATTATTTTGTTTTCTTTGTTCATTCTACTCCTTTCTTCCTTTTGCTCAAATGAAATTCTCCAATATTGGATTTATCATATTTTCTAGAAAACAACTCTCTGAATCTTGGAGTGGGAGAGTAGAATGTTAACATAACCTGTCCATGTCTTCCCATTTCCACATTCTGCTCTTCAATAAGTTACCTTCTTCTTTGTTTGATGATAATCACCTGCTCTAAAACATGCTAATTCTGAGCTTGAAACATCTTCCAGGACTTGCTACCGAGAATTTATATCAGGCCATGTTTATTTTTGCTCTTAATTTGTTAATCCAATTGCAATTATTATTATTATTATTTTGTTGTTTGTGGGACTTGAATTCTGGGCCTCAGCTCTTCAGCTCAAGGCTAGTGCTATGCCACCTCAGCCACAGCGCCACTTTTGGCTTTTTCTGTTTATGTGGTGCAGAGGAATCAAACCCAAGGCCTCATGTATGCCAGGCAAGCACTCTACCACTGAACCACCTTCTCAGCCCCCAATTGCAATTTTATTGGCAGCCTTCAAGAGTGCTCTGTTTTCTTAGAAACTTCATTCTATTTTTTGTTTCTTATCTATTATATATTCTGAATCCTCTTATGGAGCCCAGAAGCTCACAATTTTAGGTCGATTTTGTTCCTAGTTATTCAATGAGTATCTAAGCTAGTCTTCAACATAGGTTCTACTTAATGCTTATATCCTACAGAGTCACACTATGAATTACTATAGAACATATTAATTTATACACACACAGACACACATATACATACACATCCATATGTTTATTAGCTATGAACAACTTCTAATATTCCTCAAAACTTTTTTTTTTAGGTCATGGGGCTTGAACTCTGGGCTTGGGCACTGTTCCTGTGCTCTTCAGCTCAAGGTGAGCACTCTACTGCTTGAGACACAGTGCCACTTTTGGTTTTCTGGTGGTTTATTGGAGATAAGAGTCTTACGGACTTTTCTGCCTGGGCTGGCTTTGAACCGTGATCCTCAGATCTCAGCCTCCTGAGTAGTTAGGATTATAGGCATGAGCCACGGATGCCCAGAGGAAAAAAAACCTTTTTATAATAATACTATTTTGTAGAAATTTCTGGAACTATGCTATTAGAGGTACATTCTGATGATCACTGTTGATTAGCAAAGATCTCTGCCACATCTCCTTACTCAGTCTGGACATGGATAGTCTTCATGTACTGCAAGTATTCAGAAAGGGAGAACAAGGAAAAATGAGAATCACGATCGTGTTGTGTAGTAGACTTCTTTAATTTTATGGATTTCCCCTCCTCCCTAGGAAAAGCTGGACCATTACCTTCTGAGTCTGTAGAAAATGTTTATATTTTTATACCCCCTACTACATCTGTGGAACAAGGAACATTAAGTGGGAACCTGGGAATCAATATTTTTAATCAGATTCCAGTAGTAGTGGTAGCTGCTGCTCCTCACCTTCTTCTTCCTCCTTTTCCTCTTCCTCCTCCTTTTCCTGTATCTCTTCCTCCTCCTTCTCCTCCTCCTCCTTTTCCTTCTTCTTCTCTTTCTTCTTCCTCTTCGTATTTATTTGTTTTTTTGTGTGTGACAATCATGGGGCTTGAACTCAGGGACTGGCCGCTGTCCCTGAGCTTTTGTGTTCAAGTGCGCTACCACTTGAGCAACAGCTCTACTTCCAACTTTTTGATGTTTAATTAGAAAAAGAGTCTTACAGACCTTCATATCCCAGCTAACTTTGAACTGTAGTCCTCAGATCTCAGCCTACTTAGCAGCCAGGATTGAAGTCATGAGCCACTCACAGTCTCCCAGCTAGGGCTTCTTATTAACTTGATGTTTGGAGAGTTGTAAATGGTTAATAATAAGTGCATAAAACATTTGGATTTAGTTACTGTTTATGAGAATTTAGTCTGCAACTCACATTCTTAATATTTACTCCATCATTTTTCAGGTAATTAGTTTCAGTTCTGTCGCAATGATTGACATGGGCTATTAATTTATACCATTGTTCAGACGTTTGAAAAACAAAATAAATTATATATGTGTGATTATGGTTCACTTTGACAATCATAAATGTGTTTTGACATGTCATTACCAGCTAGAATTTTGTTTAAATGGTAATACCTACCTATCATTTATAGTGGTATTAGTTCTGATTTAGAAAACTGATTGATAATATTATAATGAGTGTTAAACAATTGTAGGTATCGCTAAAATAGCATCCTGATAGTTGAATTAGCACAAAACAAAGAAAATATTTGCAGTATTTAAGGTAGTATTTTCTACTTATATCATGAGACCAATTAAAAGTTTTGAACAAACCGCTGACTAAAGAATCTATTTCTAGGCATTGATATTAGACAATGGATACAAAATTTAAATTAGATAGGTGGAAAAAAATGAAATGGGTCTATTACAACATGATGACTATAACTATGATAAATTTTATTCAACAAAACACTAAGAAATTAAGTTTTATATACTCTCAGTATGGCAAAGACATGTTCTCACTACTACATTGATTTCAGTATTAGTCACAAGAGTCTACAAGTAGAATCAATATTTCGTGGTCATAAGTGGTCATCAATATATGAAGGACTGTTCTTTCTGGTCTAATTACCACAGGAAGGAATTCAATTCATCCTTAAAAATGAAAGTATCACAATGACTCAGTAACTATATGCATATGATCTTATAAAATGATGCTAATCAAAATGAACTCCAAGAAATAGAAACTAGAGGTTTTATATTACACTCTTTGCAATTATTTTTTCTTCAGTTTATTCCCTTTTGTTACTGTTTTTGTTTTCTATAACCTTTGTCTGCAGAATTCCGTGATGTAGTCAGATGCCTATAAGAGTTAACAAGCAGAAGCAGTCTTTATTCAATGAGGTACTAAAGGTGGGGCTCAATGCTTATTTTTTCTATTCTTCCAGTTAAGTGATTTTAGCTGTGTTCTAGTGAAGTGATTTTAGCTGTGTGTCACAAAGTTTCTTGATAGACCTGTGATATCTGCTCATGGTCTCCAATTTATCTGCTTTCATCCATTCCAGAATATGCATATGTATCTCTCCTACTAATCTTTAGCATGTAATGGTCTTAAACTATCTGGGGAAAATAAACAGGTAAAAGTAAGAGTGATGGCATTTAGCTTCCAGAAAAAAAAATAGACAAATATCAGATAGTAAAAAGGAAAAAAATGGATTATTTTTACAGACATTAAGTATGAAAAATGACTGGGTTATTCAAATAAAGCTGTTAAAGAAAATGTAAATTTAATAGAGAAGAAAAACCTGTGTGACAGTATTGTAGAAATGACAGTCAATAACTTGCCATCAGTGGAAGAATAAATGAAAGAGGCCCAAAGGAATCTGAATGAGAAAAGCAGAGTATGGAAAAGATCTAGAATTGCATTAAAGTTGGTTTTCCATAGGGAGACCAAAACCATTAATATTAACACAAATCAAATATAGAAAGATCATAAATTATATTTTACTCAAAGATTAAAAGGAATCATTATTTTTTCTTAAAATAAAAATTAATTCATTATATGAAATTCTGAAAAGCAGTAAAACTTTTTAAATAGGATTATATGAATAAAAGTAAGATAATGAGTACATTTCTTTTTGAACAGTTTTACCCTCTCCTTCATTTTCTTTTGCTTTTCCTCCCCTCTGCCCCAACTCCTCTTCCCCTCCCACAAGTTGTAAAGTTCATTTCCAACATAGTGTATAGGATGGCTTTGTCCCACCATTTCTGTGATTCCCCTTTCCTTCCCCCAGTCAGATAAACTTTCATACAAAAGGTACAGGAATGTAGACCAGTGATACTATTTTTTATTTTTTTTATTGTGAAAATACCGTATAGAGGGGTTACAATTACATGGGCAAGGTAATGAGTGCATTTCTTATCAAGTATTGTTGCCTCCTCCTTTGTTTCCCCTTCCCATCCCTTCCCGTCCCCCCAACTTCCTCCTGCTCCAAAGTTGTAAAGTTTGTTTTTCGACATAACATCTTGTACATCTCATTGTTGCAATGGGTCCACCTGTATCCCTATTTATAAAATTTGTTTTTTCCCTTCCCTGCCACAAATTATACCAACATCAAATACAGTGTAAACAGGGGTTATACCGTGGGGAGGGACATTCAAAGCAACCAAAAAATATCTTATAAATATGTTAGAAACAATAGTAAGAAAGAAAGGACATTTGAGTCCTTATCTTGGGGTTCATTTCACCTAACATCAACTTATCTGACCGTTTCTACTTGCCTCAGACATATACTAGGTATTGCAAATAAGGGAAACCATGGCACGTGATCCTATTTTTTTAAGAAACAAGATTAGTACTGATTGCTACCATTTGATCATTTTGAACAAGCTAGTCTGAGCCTTTTAGGAGATTTTTTTCCTTTGTTCTCTCAATCCTAAACTTACCTAGCCTTCACTTTTCAGCCCAAATTATACCTTTTTTAATTGTGCTCATTAATAATATGTTATCCCTTCCTCTTAACTTGGGCAATCCCAAGATCTCTAGTGATTTTAATGAAAATAATTCTTGGTAAAGATAAGAACATTTCTCTTCTCTTTGTAGTGTTTGATACATAGTCATGATGCTTCTGTGACCTGTTATGAATTCATAAAATGAGACAAGTGGTGTTGCTTATCTCATCTATATCATCTTGAGTAGTAACAGCTATTTTTGCTGGTCGTCTCAAATTTTTAGCAGTAAACTGTAAGTAACATGTTTGTGGAGAATATATAACCTTGAAAGTTCTCTTCTCACCCGCAAGGTCCACACTAGCGTCTAGGCAAATTGGTTTTCTACATCTAAGCAATGTTCTGATTTCCAATGGGGATCACAGTCATTTCCAGTTTATTGGATTTTCTGATGGCCACAGAGATCCTAGAGCAACTAAGGGAGGAGGGAGGAGATGAGGAAGATTTGGAATGAAGCTAATGTGAAGGGTAGTCATTGAAGTCTTACCACTGTGCCTCTGGAGCTACTCTATCTCAGAACCTAATTTGGTGGAATAATGTAGTTTCTCATTTGGCAGGCTAGCTGGAGTTTGGTTTACTGGTTCTTATTATTTGGAGGACTTAAAATTGCATGTATTCCACTTTCCTTTACTAATATGCTCTTCACTTACATCACTCTTGGCTTCATTGCAGTTTGTCAGATCAGGTCTTAGCAAAATAAACCACAGCCTGTGAGAAATGTGACTCAGCAGGCACAGTAGGCCAGCTCAGACCTTTCCTGTGCCATGCCCAGCACTTGTTCTCTTTCGAGACTTCCCAAAGCACAGGATGTTTCACATCCCTGGAAGCAACTGCCCATATGTTCACCTTTATTACCAACCGGCAGTTTCCAAGCATCTGCTAAATTACCATTTTGAGTGTTCAATAGTGCTTTCATTTGTGTAAAAAAAAAACAAAAAACCAGAGACTCTTTGCCCCTCATTAAGTTAGAATGGGATTGCACCACAGCATGGAGCCAGCTTGTAGGTATGCTGAGGAATCTGAGAGAGCTGAGAGAATTAGATGCTTCTGTGAGCAGAGGATTTCAGAGGTGAAAAATCAGGTTGTGCTGGTACATGAACATGTATGCAGACATATGATATGAATGAACATTGTGCTCGGGCATATTGATGTTCTTCCTCATAACAATGAACAGGTTCTTTCCTTTGAGTGCAAGGGAATTTCAATAATGTAGAATGCGCTGTGCTCTAATGTCTTTCTAATCCCAAGGAAGATATTTTGGGGAATTGGAGGATACTGGCCACAGTGCTGCCACAGATGTTCACCATCTCACATAAGCAGATGCTCCTTGGAGAAATATTCCTGTAAAGTTTCCAACTTGTTCAGTCACTGCAGTTGGTGGGACAGCAGTATCTGCAATACTCATGGTGGTTTTTTTTTTCTCCAGTTAACTTGTCAATGCAGTTGAGTTATCAAAATGGCATAAGTGTTGTGTCAATACCATTACAAATATAAAGCACTAGCCATGAAAAGTCGAAGGCAAATTGTTTTCCAACTAAATGCTGGCTGCCTGCTCTTATAGATTAAGACCAGATCTCTCCATAAAGCACTGGAGCAGCAAATTTAAGAGGAGGCAAATAGAACATAGACTATTTGGCAACAGAGATAAAACAGTTCATTACCTGTTTAATGTTTGCATTTTTTCTGGTTTAGGGCAAGCATAAAATTATAGGTAACGAAGTGACACTTAATAGACACTGGACATTTCAAGAGATATATAGCTTTTAAGAGCATTTATTTTCCACCCTTAGAAAACAAAAGGAGGAGAAATGGAGAGGGGGATTTGGTCAGGTACAAATCTCACAGGCAATAATTATAAAGGAAAGAAACAACTGAATTCTAACCCCAATTCTATAAATTTTTAATTGTTGGAATCTGGTCAAATCATTTTCCTTTGTGTGGGGACTTAATTTGCAAATATATTGTGAAGAAATTAAAGCAAATGTCTTTTCTACTGCACAAGACTGTGGCAAAATGAAATGGGACTTTACTTGAAGGTGTATTGCACTGTTTGCAATCTAACCTGACAGTCAAAAAGACATGTCCATCTTAGATCTAGATGATGGTAATTAGCTAAGGTTAGCTAAGATGTTTCTTTCTGTCTGTCTTGAGCACATCACACATCAGAGAGCTTAGCATTTATTCATGACCATCATTGCTCTCTGGAGCATTGTATGTTGTATAAAATATAGTTCTTCTAAGAAAAGGGTTAACACCTGGGCTTTGCTTCTTATCATCTTTCTTGTATGGTCAAGAGGATCTCAGATTCAACTGCCTCATTTATAAGAGATAAGAATGCAACACACATGGCAAAGTTATGATCTCCAAAGCTCTTTACAGATACTTGTGATTAGTCTGAAGTGAGAATGTATCTTATTTCTGTAGTTATGACATCATATACGTTGGCTCAACAACAGCAGCAATAACTGAATGTTCAAGGTGAAATGTGTTATTCTTAAAGTACCACTCAAATATTATTTTCAATTCAGTCTGAGGAGAAAAGGAAGTATTACACATGAATTCTGAAGTCCCTTTAATGTCACTTAATTAAAAGGCACTGAGCATTTTTAGTAAAATGTAATAAGACACACAAGAAAGGAGAAGGTTTGGATGCAGATGATCTTCAGTTACTGATAAAATACAGTATAGGCTGGTAATCTTACTAATGTCAGTTATGGAAAACAACCTTGTTATCCTTTTACCTGCTTTTGCCTTCCTTTCTCATTCTCTTTGCAGGCCTAATACCACTAGTCTTCCTGCTGCCTTTTCCGACATCCTTTTTAGGCAATGAACATCTCTTGTTTCTTATTAAGTGGCTTAATTAATGTAATAGACATTTAAAAAACCAAACTAGTATCATTTGCTTGTGTTTGGATCATTAACTTCTTCAAGTTTCATTCAGTTGCTTCACTGGTAAAATTATGACCATAACAGCAAACCTTGTTAAGCATTAAATGAGAAAATCCATATAAAGCATTGAGTATATTGTCATGGCCATATTAAGTTTCCATTGACTTCCAGGAATAATTATAATGCCATAGTTAAGATATTTTATATTGTAGTTTGAAAACTCAGATCTTCACATAGAAATAGTTAGGACAAATGCAACAGTGATACTCATCACTTTGTTGAAAATGAACTATATACCTTGTCAGGGAGGAGAGTTGGGAGGGAAAAACTGGGAGAAAATAAGGAAGAAGTGACACTGTTTATAAAGAAATGTACTTATTACCTGATTTATGTAACTGTAACCCTTCTATACATCACTTTTACAATAACAATTGTTTTTTTAAAAAAACATGGAAAATGTCTACATTTAAAAGGGGTTGGGTATATGTCTTAAGTGGTAAAGCACTTAGCAAGTTCAAACCCAGTAATGCCCCCAAGTTAGTATCTATATCCTTTTACCAGCCAAAGTAAAATTCAATCTCTTGAAATAGAGGGAAAAATAAAGATCACCACTTCACATCCACTAAAATGATCACTACAAAGCATTAACACACACACACACACACACACAAGTTCTTGTGAGCATGTATGAAATGTGGTACTTCCTCTGTGGAAAATGGTACAATTTTGAAAAAAAAAAATTGAAAATAAAATTACTATGTTATCTAGAAATCCATTCGCTCCACCCCAAAACGAGAAATAATTTGTGAATTACAATGCCTGGATTTGAGACCTGCTCTTAAAATTACTATTTTTGTGGTATTAGATGCTATTTCAATTTTGAACTTTTTAATAGGACAGGAAAGGGACAGTATTCACATCCCCGTGTAATTATGAGGGCCGAGATGACCAGTGCAGAAAGATTGACATGATGAGTATTCATGGCGATACAGATAAGCTACTGCTGCCATTGCAATAGCTTGGGAATAGTTGTGTACAATGATTTTTCTAAAGGAAGCATTAAGAGAGAAAATGTTTAGTTTAGGGGCTAGGAAGGTAGCTCAGTGGTAGAGTGCTTGCCTCGCATGTATGAGGCCCTGAGTTCGAATCCTCAGTGCCACATAAGCAGAAAAATCTAGAAGTGGTACTGTGGCTCAATTGGTAGAACTCTAGCCTTGAGCTGAAGAGCTCAGGGAAGCACCCAGGCCCAGAGTTCAAGCCCCATGACCGACCCCTCTCCTTCCCCCCAAAAGATAAATGTTTAGTTTATATTTTGCTTACAACTAAAAGTCTGTGAAGAGTTAAGATTATCCCATTATTACTGTATTTGATTTTGGTACCCTGGAATTGTATATATGTTTATCTGAATCAGAGAAGGGAAGAGGAACAACAAAATGGTGAGACAAAGGAAAAAGGAGGAACCAATGCAATAGTGATGCTCACAAGACAATATGTTGAAAGTGATCTGTACAAACTGTGGGTGGGGTTGAGGGGAGGGAAAGGAGAAAAATGATGGAGGGGGTAACAAGTTTGACAAGAAATGTACTTACTACCTTACTTATATAACTGTAACCCCTCTGTACATCACCTTGACAATAACATTAAATTACTACTACTATTACTACTACTACTAAAGAAGAATAGAGGATAGATGTGTAGGAATTATAAGAATTTCATTAAATATTACTGAACTTGTAGATATTTCCTTAGTTCTGTGAGGAGATATGAGGGCATGCTCTCTAGCAGAAAAGTATAATCCCAACCTGACAAGACAGGCCTATCCAGCAAAAGTATTAGTGGTTAACATGTTAACACATTGTGCATTCATTTTCATCGAATTAGTTGGCAGAAAGCAACATAGAATGTTGACTCACACTGGTACTTTGCACTATAATTTCTCTTATGAAATCAAGCTTCTGTCATTTACCTTCCCTTTTGTTTAATACAAGCAAATGACATAAACTCACTGTTTGCTTTACTCTCTCAGATTTTGTAGCTGAAGGGGACAATCCCAGCCAGTGAGGCAAATTAAAGTGTAGGGATGACTTGCAAAACTGAATTGACTAGTACAAAGCTGAATGCTCTCATAGTTACAGAACTAGTCATTAAATCAAAGCTGTCAACTGAACTCTCATACTGTTTTGTCTATTTCACTTAGCATAGTTCCCTCAAAGGTTGGCAAACTGAATAGAGACACTCAACACTCATCTGATCTTCCGCAAAGGAGAACAAAAGCAATGGGTTAATAATAATTGCTAATTCTGTAAGTTTTTGTGGAAGAATGCTAAACATAAGTGAGACAAACATGGAAACTTCGTAAGATCCAGACATTTGGATGACAGCATAGTGATACAAAATACCCCATCATCTACTGTCGTGGCTTTGCTATGGAAGAAGCAGGAGTCTTCCCTGTACAGGAGTAAAGGTGAGAGGGTCCCTGCAGACACTAGCACTCTGCGAGTTTGCTGGGTGATCATTTAAAATTCTTTTCTAGCTTACAAACTTGCAAGTAAATAAGTTGGGTAGCCTGCAAGTGTTTACAAATGGATTTACTGAAACACAGTTAATTCAAGGAAGGGTTTAAATCATGTAATTCCATAGAAAGCCAAAATCAAAGTTCAGCAAAATGAAACACCAGAAATGGGTACTTGAAAGGGGTGGGGTGGGATCAAAGGAAAAGAGGTAGACAAATGAAGAGATGAAGAAAGGGAAAATGCAGGCAAGAATCAAATGTATATGCTGTAACATTAGGAAGAGTGAGAGAAGGGGTAGGTAGAGGAGCAATGGCTGAGAATGTTGAAAGGGGATATTATATTTATAATCTGCTTTGTTAAATGGCATCTCCTTGGTACAACTGCTTAAAGATAATAAAAATATTTTCTAAAGCCAGAGTACTCTGCAGAATTTAGGATACAGATTTATAAGCTTGTGAGGGTTGTGGATTTGTCCAGCAGTGAGGATTGCCAGAATACACACTGATAGCATTTTATTGGGAGCTCCTTTTTCACTGTTAACACTGCAAAAAGGAGATTTTCCTCCTCTATCAATAGAACAATTAACCTTAGGTGGTCCAGTTTGATTCTGTACTTCTGTCCAAGGCATCGGAATCTTTTGAGGTTCCAGTCTCTCTGGATTTTCACAGTATGTCACCTCAAAATGTAGCTATGCACCTGCTACTTTGACTTGGTGGAGAAAGAGGTGAATGCTGGCCAACTATTTGGTCATCTTGAATCTCTCAAAACATAATCTTCTCTAGATCCTGAAAACAGGGGATTCCTAACTTCTGCTTCCAATGACAATTTATGGGGTTCATATGGTCTTGTCTGCTTTATATGTTTCAATTACCATTTTTAAAGTTTCACACCCAGCGAAAAATATGCAGATTATGTTTACTGGGTATAAAGAACGACTCTGCCACCATAAACCAGCACAATTTTAATGAATCCAACCTGCCTCTTTCCATGCTGCCTTGAATCTCTGGTCTTGGCCTCTGTTTGCCTTTTTATTTTTTTTAAAGGTGTAACTATCACTTCATTTTTTGTAAATGTCTATAAAGTTTCCATCTCGGAATGAAATTAAGCTTACTTCTGCATATTTCCAGAGTTTCCTTATCATTATTCACTCATTAATTAAACACAGTACTCAGCAGGGTATGTGTGATAATAAAAGGGCTGAGGGAGTAATTGGTCTCCCCTATCTGGGACCCCTAGGATTATAGTAGATGTACAGTATTTGAAAGTTCTATTTAATTCTCAACATGGTTGAAGATGTGTCTTTAATCATAATACTTGAGATTCATGACTCTTCATCCAGTTCTAAAATCTGGGCTTCTTTGAAGATTCATAGGCCTTGAACAAAGAATAGCTAAATGTTCCTGAGGAAACTCTTTATAAGATTTCAGACCATACACTGTGAATGATTTTTTATTGTTCCAATGAATCTTTTGGCCATTGTCAGTCTTTTAGTACATGACAGAGATAAATAATGGCATGTTAGTTGCATAGGTGAATGAAGACTACCAGGAAGGAAGATGAAAGAAGTCCCTGAAGCTCATCCTTTATTAAAGTAATAAAGGTAATAAATGAAAAGGTAATACTGCATTCCTGAGAGAATGTTGAGATTAAAGTAACTGTCAAGCTTGAAAGATTCAGAAGTGATTGCTTGTATCACATTACCATTTCTCCGGCCTAATTACAGAAGATAAATGAGACACGGAGAATGATGATGGATTATTTTAAGCCTAATCTGAAAGTGACGTTAATTGCAAACCATGTGCTAAGTGTTGTATTTTTGTGGAATAAATCAATACCCGCTTTGACATCTGAAATGCAACTATTGATTTTAATATTTTTTTCTCTCTATTCCAGTAAGATTTGAACTTTGAGAGTAATTTGTTTTTTACCAGTAGAAGCAACAGTAACCCTGGCCATCATGTCTTAGAGTAGAAGATAACCACCTCCTATCTCTGTGCCACCATTATTCTGTAGTGACATCAACAGTGTCACTATCTCACAGGTAATATGTTGATGCATTATTCTAATAATGTGATGTTTATGAGAACTTGAGAGGAAGATGTAGCGGGACACAGATAAAGTTTTTAATATTCAATTTAATGAATTATAGCAGTCAGTGATACCACCCTAAAGTAGGTGATAGGTTTTGCTTCTAAGAGAGAGAAACCATGATGTGGATTTCTTTGATTCTCTGATATTTCATGGACTCCATACCCACTTTAGACCTTTGTCTTTTACTTATTTACTTGGTGCTCTAACATCTTATTAGCCTAGATCATTAATGGATTAAGGATGTAGTACAAAGTACGTAGATTTATACGTTGTTAGTTACTGAATCTCAGAACTCTCAGAAAGAATGTTGTATTGAATCTGTCGTAACTGTAATAGGAAAAACTCAGAAGAAACTCCAAGTGTTGTAAAATAATGTCAATCTTTCTTGGATACACAAGCATTTTGCTTCTCAAAAATACATCTTGACTTGGTACCTCACATACGCAAAGTTAACCATAATACATCAGAAACACTGTGATTCATATTATATCTCTGAGTCATAAACTTGATTACAAGCATCCCTGCTGTCAGGCTTCAGTAAAGGTAGCAGATTCCATAGCAGGATCATCAGGACATCTCTTCCTCTGCACTGCTGGGTGTCCCTCACTGGACATCTGCAATTACATGGAACATTTCTATGACTGATTGAAGTGGGAAAAGAAACCAAGTCACACCAGAGAGATGACTCTGTATAGTGTTTGACAGTGGCCATGTAGGCTCTAAAATCTGGAAAGGAAAGGATACACAGAGAGATACTACATCTCACTCTATTAGCTGGCTTTGGTAAAAATTTTTTCGGGATTACATGTTCAAGTCAGATACACCTAGGAGATGTATACACAGTTCAACTTGGAAGTAATCAAATTTGTTGTTCTTGGTAGTAGAGATAGAAAAAGGTAGTATATTACGATAGTCAAAGGTCTTTGCCTTTTGAAAAGAAAAAAAATCTGCAGATTGTTGATTGCATTATCCTTTAACAAGTTATTAAGAGTAAGTTGTTAAAGATGGGGACACATCGTTTAAGAGTGAGAAATTAAAAAATTTGATTGCACGATTGATACCAAAGTGGGATGTGAGTTTGCGATTAGATAGTCACACGTTGACTGTTGTGGCTGAAGATGTAATCATTATTTTTAGAATGGCTCATTGAGAACAGTCAGTATGCATGTCTACAGCATCAAGTCTCACACCCAACTCAATGATGATGGTAAATAGCTGCAATAAACAGGGATAAGACATATGTTCTCCCTGGGAGGGGGAACTCATTTACACAGGAAGTGTTAGGAAACACTCCAAGATGTTTCTTTAATATTGAAAGATGATTTAAAGTTCCCTGAAAATGATTTCTAAAATATATTCTACTTGTGAAAATAAGAAAAAATTTTGTCAAATCATTTCTGTTTGATAGGAGTTGCTACTATTCAATTTGAACTCAGGGTTTGACCCTTTGGCTGGCACTCTACCACTTGAGCTATAACTCCAGTCTGGCTTATTTTCTGCAGATGGAGTCTTCAGAACTTTCCTGCCAAGGATAATTTTGATTCTTATTCTTCTGGATTTCATCCTTCTGCATATTTAGTATTACAGATATGAAACACCAGCAACTGGCTTTTCTGAATGAATTTAGTAGCCTAAGATACTCCTTCTTAATGTTAATAAATGAGTCAACAATTATTTAAATCTAAGCAATTTGTGTATGTGTGTGTGAGAGAGAGACACACACACCCACATACAGAGAGCAAAAGAGAGCGAGAGAGTCCCGGGGCTTGAAACCAGGGCACTGTTCCTGAGCTTTTGATGCTGAAGGCTAACACTTTACCACTTGAGCCAAGGCTCCACTTTTGGAAATTTTGGAGGTTAATTGGAGATAAAAGTCTTACAAACTTTGCTGCTTCAGCTGCTTTTGAATTGCAATCTTCAGATATCAGCCTCCTGAGTAAAGCGAGGGTTACAGGCATGAACCATGGGTGCCTGACCAGCAATTTTCTTTTATGATATTTGAAAATAAAACTAACATGAAGGAAGTATCTATATACCTAATTGTTTGTGTGAGTTGAGTACAGGCTTGGAAAGGGGCAAGATTGAAGCATTAACATTGGATCCATAATGTGAGAATTCTTTTATTTCATGTAAATGCATCTAAGTTCACCAATGTGGTTAGAAATTTTAATAATCTAATGTAAGTGTTGACAAATTGCACAATATATGCTAAATTTGGTTCACTGTATTGTATGGTTAAAAAATAATAGGAGATTATTCTACATCATGTAAAACTTCCATGAATATAAAATCTGATTAAACATATGAAGTATTATTGATAGATAGTCACACTTATCCATTTATGCACTGTTTATGTTTCTGTACCATGAAAGCAATTGCTATGGCCTGAAAAATCTAAAATATTTACTGTCTGACTTGCTTTTATGTCTAGACTAACCCTGCACATAGAGAATAGAATGGTATGCTCTCTGCTTTCATTGAATACTGTAAATTTTTAATAGAAATAAAAATAGAAACAAGGAATTGTTCTTGGTTCAGGTATGTTCCTTTCTGCATCTCAGTCTGGATTTATTGTCAGAACCATTTTGCAACTTTCATGCTATCAAAATACTTAGCTAAGTGACTGTAGCAGAAGTTGTCCTGAGCTGTGTGTCTGGCTACAAAACTTAATTTTTCTGGGCCTTTTCATAGCTGTCCTGTTTTCCCAGAGATTCTAGAAACTATATGTATGACTGTATTTTTTGTTTTTATACAATGCGAAACTAAATAATAATAATAGTAATAATAATAATAATGATACAATACTAAACTGAAACCTGATAGCAAACATTCCAAGGTGTTTCCTTGAGAAAGTAAGATAGAACTAAATGTCCTTAAAAGCAATGTGATACTTAACAAAAAGAGATTTATTTTGACTTATGATCCTAGAAATTTAAAGTAAAAATTTCAAATCTAGTGAGGGCCTTCTGTTGTGAAGCATCATGTAAGAGACAGTAGTATAAATGTGAATGTGTGTGTGTGCGCATATGCATTCAATCACAGATCGCCACAGCAATGATCTAGTTTAACATTAATCACCTCCAAAATGCATTACTTAGAAACGCCATAGGCAGATTAAATTTGCATTCACTTAGTATTTCAGAATGGTGGTTTGGTGGTTGATTTTTACCCTTGAAAACTTGATGATACATACAAACTCTATCCAAATCATAGCACTATCTAACATTACTTTAATTAATTCCTTTCCAGATTAAATCAACCATACTTCTACCTTGCTCTAGTACCAAACATAAGTAAGCAAGCAAAATAGAATGAAGATAACAAGATGTTAAGATATATAAGAAGATTAAATGTCTATGTTCAAGTAGCCTCACTTCTATATGTACAAGCCAATATTCAAGAAGGCTATACTTCCAAGATTTCAGAAACCAGTAGAGATTACTGCTATATTCTAAGAAATAGAATGCAGAAAAGAATTGAGCAAAGCTGAGAAATAAACTTGAACAACTTCATAGTGGAGAGACAATGAAAAATATGAAATGGAGACATTTTAGTTCCTAAAATTTTACTCTATTTTTATTTTTTTCTCAAAGACCGTGTATTTCTACATAGTCAAGAAATATGATATAATCAGTGAGCTTTTCATCATAATTAGAAGGATAAGAAACCATGATGGTCCAAGTGGAGGTGAGGGAAGAGCTCTTCTCTCACAGAATCTTTTACATTCTTCTGAAGTCATTTGTTCTTAGCCTAGCCACTTACCTTCCCAATATAGCCTTGGGTCCATGATCTTCAAATAAAAGATAAATTGAATCAATTTATGGTTTATTATGAAGACTGCATGAGTACTTTTTAGGATCACTAATGTTTACTACCACTCAAACATTTTGGAGATGAATTCTTTTTCCTCAGATTTAGTATCCATATAAATTTGGACAAATTACATATCCTTTAAAATTTGAATTTCATTTTTCTTTTCTTTAATGGACTTGAAGTAGTATCTAGCACATAATCTCTTTTGTGTGTGTGAGGCTTTACAGAGTAGTGAATTTTAATTGTTGGCAGAGTGCCTACACCCAAATATGCCTGTAATGATGGATTTGAAAAAAACATAAAGAGGGCTGGGAAGGTGACTCAGTGGCAGAGCCTTGCATGCCTGAGGCCCTGGGTTCAATTCCTCAAGCACCACATAAGCAAAAAGAAAAAAGCTGGAAGTGGTGCTGTGGCTCAAGTGGTAGAGCGCTAGCCTTGAGCTGAAGAGCTGAGGGACAGCGCCCAGGCCCAGAGTTCAGGCCCCACAACCGGACCCCCCAAAAAAAATTTGGCTAAGGTGGTGAGAAAAGGAAGATATGAACTAAACCTCTAATTTCCTTAAACTCCCACCTTGAAAAGAGAACAAATGCTGGACATTTTCATTTTTTCTATGCATATTTCCTTGCTAACCAAACTGACAATAGATACTGTGCATATAACTACTTTTTCATGCATTATTATTATTATAAAGATGATGTGCCAAGCGGTCACAATTATGTAAGTCAGGTAAAGGGTACATTTTTTTTTTTTTAAAGTCACCCCTTCCTCCACTCTCTCCCAGTTTTTTCCTCCCATCCCTACTCACAAATTTTATGGTCAAAAAAGGAAGATATGAGCTAAACCTCTAATTTCCTCTAATTTCCATCTTGAAAAGATAATAATATGCTGGGCATTTTTCACTTTTTCTGAGCATAATTTCTCTTGCTGACTATGGTTGACAATAGATACTATGCAATTCACTTCTTTTTTTCCTTCACGAATTTTTATTGTTATTATAAAGGTGATATACAGAGGGGTTACAATTATGTAAGTCAGATAAAGAGTGTATTCATTTTTGAAAAATGTCACCCCTTTCCTTGCTCTCTCCCAGTTTTTACCTCCTATCCTCACTCACAAGTTTTACAGTTCATTTTCAATATACTGTCTAGTGAATATCATTGCTGCTATTATTTACTCTTTGTCCCATCATTTCTGTGCCCCCTTTTCCTCTTAAAGACAAAGAAGCAAACAAACTAGGTAAAAAGGAAAAGAATACAAAAACAGCAATAAAGAGAAAAAAATCTTTTTTCCATTTTGATAAATATTATTTTAAATGATCAGATGGACAGAGGCATTGTACCCAGGTATTCCTCTCTTAAGAATATCCTCCTTTAGTCTCACTACTTATGAACTCATAGAGAACCATATACTTTATCATGTCCCAGTGCATGTACGTATATATGTATATATGTATGTATGTATGCATGCATGCATGTATATATTTCTTTTTTTTTTTGGGTCCAGTCATGGGGCCTGAACTCTGGGCCTGGGCGCTGTCCCTCAGCTCTTCAGCTCAAGGCTAGCGCTCTACCACTTGACCTACAGCGCCACTTTTGGCTTTTTCTTTTTGCTTATGTGGTGCTGAGGGATTGAATCTGGGGCCTCTGGCATGCAAGGCAAGCGCTCTACCACTGAGCCACCTTCCCAGCCATATGTATATATTTCACCATCCAGAACATAAACAAGGCCACACTAAAACTACCAGCACAACCATGTTCACTGCAGCATTATTTAATGAAGATATGAAATAAGCCCAGATGCCCTTCAGTAGATGAATGGACCAAGAAAATATGGCATATATACACAATGGAATGCTACTCATCCATCAGAAAGAATATTGTACCATTCATAAGGAATTGCAAAGACTTGAAAAAATTATATTAAGCAAAGTAAATCAGACCCAGAATGACATTGGTTTTCCTTCATCTGTGGTAGTTAGAATATGCCTATAAATCTACAAGTAAACACACATGCTGGTAAAAAAAATAATTTCTGTACATAAACATGTTTCAAATAAGACTTCAAATCTAGGTGTTTCTCAGAAGAGCATCTTATAACCAAAGTCATCTGCCACACAAGCCTTCCAATCTTTGGTCTATATAATATTTATATAGATTTTCCCAGATGTAAACCTTGCTAGTTATCAGGGTCTAGTCATCATTGGCCTAACTACCCAGAAGATTACGTTAAATCCTGGGTTAACATTTCATTGGCTGTTTTAATATTACAACAGTATTTTGGGAAAGAAAGCTTTTCTAGCTCATTGTTATTTAATTCTGATGAAGAAACATGTAATAATATTCTAAAATTGTACTTTTCCATCAAGACTCGTCTAGGATCACCTACAGGGATTTATCTGCTTTTTTCTCATCTGGCATACTTAAGCAAATATCTATTCTTTTTGTTGTTGTTTTCTTTTCTTAGTAGATACAAATCATTTAAATATTAAGCTTTTTTTGAAAAGCATACATGAATTTTAGCAAGAGTTCCTAAAATGTCCTTTTGGAGACTTAAAATTAACACAACTAACACATTGTAATGTTCACATAATGAACAAATCTGTGCAAAATAATGTGGTTCAAGTCACTTTCAAAACCTAGAAAGGGACTGGGAAGGTGGCTTAGTGTTAGAGTGCTTACCTTGCATGTACGAGGCTCTGAGTTTGATTCCTCAGCACCACATAAGGCGAAAAAATAGATGGAAGTGGTTTAGCTCAAGTGGTAGACCACTAGCTTTGAGCTGAAGAGCTGAGGGACAGTGCCAGGCCCAGAGTTCAGGCCCCATGACTGACTAAAACAAAACAAAACAAAAAAACAAAACCTAGAAAGACTATTGCTAGTTTGAGTGTTCATTACTTGGAAGTCTTTGAAAAGTTCTGCAGAACCAAATCAATTGCTTTTAGAGATCTTTTAACTCTCTTCCAATCATAGATGCACATGTTCTTAAGTCTGGGCTTATTCTATTTATAATTGCCTATAATTCCTGTAAAGAAGACTTTAGTTATATCTAAAGCCATCCTCAAGAAGCCTGCAATTATTGCTATATATTGCTGAACATCAAGCAAAAAGACTTTAATCTTCTTAATATCTAAAGGAAGTGCTCTTCATGCTAGTCATCTCAAAAGGCATGTCTGTTGGGAAAGACAAATGATGGAGAGGAATCAACTTGAACTTCATAAAAAAGTCAGATATTGCATTTATCAAACATATCACAATGATCGATGACTTGAAAAATTGAGATAATTTATTGTTTTCTAATTCAACCAGATTTTGGTTATCCAAAGTTGTATTTGGAATGATTAAAACCAGTATTAAAAAATATATTATCGGCCGGGCGCTGGTGGCTCACGCCTGTAATCCTAGCTACTCAGGAGGCTGAGATCTGAGGATCGAGGTTCAAAGCCAGCCCGGGCAGGAGAGACCGTGAGACTCCTATCTCCAATAAACCACCAGAAAACCGGAAGTGGCGCTGTAGCTCAAGTGGTAGAGCGCTCGCCTTGAGCTGAAGAGCTGAGGGACAGCGCCCAGGCCCAGAGTTCAAGCCCCACCACCACCACCACCACCAACAACAACAAAATATATATATATATATATATATATATATATATATATATATTATCTCCATAGCCAGCTAAATCAATTTTAACCTCAAATAAATAGCAGATGTTAAAATTTTCCACAGAAATAAATTCACTTACATATTGGTTAAAAAATTAAATTAATTATTTTTCATAGAAAAGGCCAGACGGCAGCAACAGTGAAAAGGTAAAAAAATAAAATAAAATTAATCTAAGCCAGAGAGATTGTAGAGGGATTTATATTATCCAAAGAATAGAATATTCAGAACAAAACTTTAAAAAAAAGGCAGTGGCATGTGTAGATCTAATAGGTAATCTAATTCTTTTCTTCTACTAATTTAAGAAGTGAGAGCCAGGCACAGGTAGATCACGCCTGTAATCTTAACTACTCAGAAGGTAGAGATCTGAGGATCATGATTCAAAGCCAGCCAGGGCAGGAAAGTCCATTAGACTCTTATTTCCAATTAACCATCAGAAAACAAGAAGTGGTAATGTGGCTCAAGTCATAGAGTGCTAGCTTTGAGCTGAAGAGCGCAGGGACAGAGCCTAAGCCCAGAGTTCAAGCACATCCAACAACAACAACAACAAAATGAGAAATGTTTACTAGAAAAATGCTTTACATTTCTGATAAATAACTTCCAGATAACTACTTTTGAAGTGTTGCTTTTAATATTATAATTACCAATGTATTTAAAGAAGATAGATGGTTTGGGAAAAATTCCTATTCAATAAGGAAAGAAAGACACATCAGAAATCATTATATAACTCTTGATAAGTTACAAAGATATATAAAAGGAATAATGAAAATAAGGAGAAAATCTTAAGAAATGACTGATTTGTAGCTTTCTAGGTTCATTTTTTGGAAGTAGTTCTTGGGTTAAATTAAGGGCATCACACTTTCTAGCTTAAGTCAAGCCTCTAATCTTAATCTATAGTTTAGTCATGTTTTCTCAGTTCACAGAAGAATGAATAATGCTGATAAACATATGAAAAATAACAATTTCATGGAGAAATTTACTGTGGATAGTCCTGGAAATCTGTGACTCCACTCAGTTTCTGAGCATCTCTCTTAGATTGAAGTAGCATGGATCTAGTAATATGTATATTGTTGCTTAAATATCATGTATGATTATTAATATGCTATGTTACATACATAAGACTACAGCAGGCAGACTAAAGGCAATTCCTGAGCTTTCCAAGTGATAGAGGAATTGGAGATTTTGAAGACTATGTGTTGATATTTGTCATTTTTCATAGCATTCACAATGTAATTATCTTACATGAAATTCAACAGATTTTACACCTGAGAATCATTTCTAGCAGTTTGGAGTAGGGGAAGTTTTCAGTAACACCATGTATGACTCTGATTGGTCAGTGTGTGTGTGTGTGTGTGTGTGTGTGTGTGTGCAGCATTAAAGGAACTATGTCTTGAAACTTCTCAGATCCTTTAGAAAATATAATAGTGAACTAAAAACAAACCAAAATGGGGAAGAAAACCCTCAGACCAAATATCTGTGAAGCCTTAGGCTTCTACTTTTCTTAATAGTTCTAAATAATGCTGATTACAGATAGAGGATCTTTATCCTTGGGAGTTTTAGTCCACTAGGAATGTGTACATGGCTTTTATGTGTCAGGTGACAGCCAGGGAAAAGAGGTTTAAACTCATGTAAGTTCAATTAGGAAAAAAACAAACAACCCCCCCATCTTCGGGCATTGTTGATATATATATGTTATTATATTGTAGTTATTACTAATGAAATAAAGACAAAGATATAACTCCACAAATTATACCAACATCAAATACAGTGATAACAGGGGTTATACGGTGAGGGAGGAAAATACAAAGCAACAAACAAATCATTTTATAAATATGTTAGAAACGAAAGCAAGAAAGAAAAACCATTTGAGTCCTTATCTTGGTTTTCATTTCTCCTAACATCAACTTATCTGACTGTTTCTGCTTGATTTCTCCAATCAGCATCATGTAAAGATGTATTTATACCTTTATTAGGTTTCTAGTCCATATAGAAAATTACTGGGATATCTATCTATCTATCTATCTATCTATCTATCTATCTATCTATCTATCTATCTATCTATCACTATCTATCTCTATCTACCTATCTATCTACCTATTCATGTTTTTGTGTATGCACAATAAAATCCCAAGTAGAATGAATTAACATTCTTTCTAATATTGTCAAACTTTGTGCTAAGTTAAAGAAATATTTCTCTCAAAGTTTTACCTGCTTCAAGATAATGAGTTATATTTTAAAAGTTAGTTTTCTCTAATAATATACATGGATCAACTACATGTTGGTTAAAGATTATATAGTTATTAGAAATAAATTTGAATAAATCAAATTATTGAAATAATCTTGCCAGTTAAATATACTGGTAAATAATACATGGTCTTTAATTTTAAGGAGTTTCCATCTGAAGGTACATGGTTCATATAAATTTAGATCTTATATCTTTATAAGCGTGTCCTACTTTATCTGTAACAATCTGTATTTATAGAAGAGACATTTTACCAAAAATTAAACAATTATCTCTCCATAAACACTAAGGAAAGTTTGCTAGTGGAAACTTTCTTGTAACACTTGACTTGGCTTTTCACTAATAAAGAAGATTAAGCCAAAGGGGAATAGGAGAATGGCTTTCTGGGCATGAAAGACAGAAGTCTCTGCAATAGCATGTTATTTTCATGGAAAATATAGTTCAGTATAGTGGAATCATTATGGACACCCTGGGCTTCTTACTTGTCTTTATTCTAAATCATTACTTATAATAAGGATGTCCATGAAGATTCTTTACACTCTTAGATGCCATTTTTTTCAAGTGTAGGAACCATTTCTTTGTGATTTTTATTGTCTCATCTGTCACTTATGACTAATTTCATTTCTTCTACAAAAACCAGCGACATTATTCAAACTTCAGCACATAGCTCCTGGGGACACATTTTATTGAATTCTTGTAGATCTTCCTCAGTAGTTCTCTATCATTTATCTAATGTAGGTTCCATCATTAGTCACTGCACTATATGTACATTCATCACAAATGCTGACTTCTAATGCTGGGCTTCAGTGGTGTTCCTGCTTACTTGATGGTGATGATAAATGGAACTCTTGCTTATAATGAAACAAGATAGGAATAAATGATACCTGGCCACATTAAGTCCATTGACCATCATTCTATAGTGTCAACATAAAACTGTCTTCTTAAACTACCTAGTGAGTTGTTAGACTATGATTTCTTTTAAAGTTGATACGGTCTCCAGTTTTCACATACTGAGACAATTGTGGAAAATAGTAAAGGGGCCTGTGGGAAGAGTCAAAATAATGCCATTTATGTGGCATGGGTTACCAACCTGAGGGAAGAGAAGGGGTAGAAAAAAATGGGTATATGATGAATGATGCTTGATATCACTCAAAACTCTCAAGTCATATAGACTGGAGGAACTGAGGCATAGGAGAGTTGACTCTCTATGGAATTGCACACACTATGAAACTCAAGGTCATTGTGAGCAAATGGGTCTTACTTGCCCATTCTGAAAGAGGTACTGACAACTGGTAAATGCTGACTCAGGTAAATGCTGATAGGGTAGTTATGAGAGTATAGCACATAATAAAGAGGTAGAAGTGTAGTAAATACATGAGAGAGAAAGTCTGGTTAAATTTGAATGAATTTGTTTTGAGAAGTCATTAATCTAGACAGATAATAAATTCACATACTATCAGCTAGTAACATATTTTGCTTTTATGGGATCACTTATTAGATCCATATGTACACAATCATGCAGTAATTATGCTGAAATGCAGTTCCTAATTTAGTAGGTCTGTATGTGGAACCTGAAATTCTATTTCTAATAAGCATCCAGAGTTCTGAGTTACAGGAATCTGACTAGAGTTCTAGTTCTTGGTTCAAGATCTATTCCCCTTAGAAGAAACACAATCAAGTAAAAGGAATTAACGTATTAGAAGATTTCCCAGGGCTGTTTCCAAAGCATTATGTATCTTTTCTTGTCTCTATTACTCTTAGTTTGAAAATGTCACAATAAAGCACTGAGATTACATGAGTTTGATGTCTGGGAGGCAGGGTTCTTTGGGGAATCATTAAAATAGTAGTTCACTAGAGATGTTTAGAGAAATGGAGATGTTAGGAACTGGTTGTTTGCAAGTTATTAATTTCCCATGTAACATTGACTTTCCTTTTATCAACTTGCTAGTGGTTAGAAAATAACATACAATTTATACAAGACTTAGAGAATAGCAAGGGAAAAACAACAAAAAGAAAAAAGACTGTAATAGAAATGGGATAACACATGTACATGTGCATATGCATAAACAAATGCATAAAAATCAGGACTGCCTTTGTTCAATCCAATTTGTGACAAAAGATATTCCACCTATTATAATACTGTAACATTGATTTATTACAATTAGACAGGTCTGAAACTCTTTGGGTATAGTATCTTCTCGATTTCAATTATCAGAGTCCATTTAGTTGGTACTTCATAGATGGTTCTTGATGAGATGTAGCTTAAATTTCATGCAGCAATTTCTTTTACATAATTTTTTGGCCCACTGTGGTTTACTAGAATTAAAACTTAACTACAGCTGAAATGTATTTTCTTGAACATTTCTTAACCCAAACAGATTCTAAGAGTGAAATAAAATTTCAGAGATATAATGTATGCTGGAAGAGTGGTAATATTAAGCAAAACTCTTTTTTTTAAAGAAATAGCATTGCCAAATTGAAATTGTTTTCAAGTAGTGTAGGGAGAAGTAAAATTCCATTCAGTAAATCTGTGTGAAGACAGAGAATTTATGCAGTGGTGTTTCTGCCTTTCCTTAGTGTACTGAGACTCTTACATATACATAATAGTGAAAAAAGGGTTATAAGGAAACATTTATCCAAACGGAGTTTTAGTTTCAGTGCTTCATATATACAAAGGAAAAGCACAGCTCAGATTTTTAAGCAATTGCATCGGGAATATACAAAATACAATTTTACTTAAAATAGAAGTGCATTTCAGATTTTAATGGCTATCACATTTTCTTCAATTCTAAATATTCCCCATAACAATAGAAAGGATGAAATCGATGTCTATAACAAGTAAATATGTTTGTGCTTTTTTTTTGTCAGTCGTGGGGCTTGAACTCTGGGCCTGGATGCTGTCCCTCAGCAATTCAACTCAAGGCTAGTGCTCTACCAGTTGAGCCACTCTGCCACTTCTGGTTTTAAGAGTCTTACTGACCTTCCTACCTGGGCTGGCTTTGAACTGTGATCCTCAGATCTCAGCCTCCTGAGTAGCTAGGATTAAAGGTGTGAGACACCAGTGCCCGGCTGTTGATGCTTTTATACTGAGAGGAATATCTTTCCAATTCCACTTATTGCTTTAATGAATATTTAGTTTGGAATAATTTGTTGTTGTTGGACACAGTGTCTTATCCAGATAGCCAAAATTGTCATTGAACTTATGATCTTTCTACCTGTAGTCTTTGAGTGCTGGAATAATAAGGCCAAGTATATACTACCACCAGTAGTTTGAAGTAACTTTTGACTTTTAGACAATGAAGCAAAAACAGCACACAAGTGTCCTGTTTACTCCTTGTCCAATTATTTTCTTCTTGGTGACAGAATATAGTTCCACATACATTTATCAAAATGAAGAAACCAACTTCATTCAGTACCTTACCTTTAACTAAGTTGCAGATGTAATTTCAATTTCAGTTTTCTTTTGTTTGTCTCTTTCTGTTCGAGGAGTGAATGTAGATTGTCACAGTGCATTTAATTGTCATGTCTCCCTAGTTCCTCTTAGTTAGCATCAGTTTCTCAGGCTTAACCTGACTTTTAATGATTTGGATTGTCTTAGAAAGTACTGACAAGAGAGCTTCCAGAATACTCTATAGTATGAATTATTGTGATATTTTTCTCATCAGTAGACTATGTTCTGCCCATTAGAACACACAAGGGTGAATGTCCTCTTCATCATTTCCATCCAGGAGACATGTGACCCTGACATTGGTGACAATGTTAAGCATTGTTTGTCATGTTTCTCCAGTGTTATTTCTATCTTTATTCTAAGTTTTGAAAATAAATTACTAAATCAAGCTCATTCACCTGTGTGTGTGTGTGTGTGTGTGTGTGTGTGTGTGTGTGTGTGTACTTTAGCTGCTGGCCACAGCAATATGTATAACAATTTAAAAAACTTCTTGTATAAGAAAGTCATATATTTTATACCTTTTATTTATGCAGTCATTAACATATACCAATACAGAATTAGACTATCTCATATTTAGGATTAAGTTTAATACTATGTTTCTTTTGTGGTTCAAAGTGTTTTGGCCTTACGATCTGTTTATGGCTGCCTCTTGTCTCTTTAGTATGTCTTCACTTTTTCATAGTTTGAGCACTTGCTCATTTCCTGGTACTAAAAGGTACACCAGGTAAATTTTGTGTTTTCTATGTCTCTGTGTTGGAATCCATCACTTCTTCCAGGGACCTTGCTTCTTCTCATTAGAAAAAAGTACTTAGACCAGTTCCAAAAAGCATAGGCTCCATGGTTTCCCTCATTTGTAATAATTATATATGCCTAAGATAGTTCTAGTAGAGGTTCACAATAGCCCAATAGCTTTGTATATATGACCACATAAAATGATACTAATGGAAAAGATCTCCATGATATGAAAACAAGAGAGGGGGCGGGGAGAGAGTCTTTTTCTTTTCTTTTTTCTTTTTGTTTTAGGGTACTGTTTGCAGTTATTGCTTTTGTCTTGTTTGTTTGTTTGTTTTTTGTTTTATTTTGGGGGGGTCTGGTTTATTCCCCGTGGTCACTCTCTCTGATTTCAGTAGACTTTGTCTTGTATATGAGTTTATCTGATTTGGGGAAGGAGAGAGGAATCACAGAAACAGGGGTACAATGGGTGAACCAATGTAATAACAATACTCACTAGACATTATCTTGGAAATGAACTTTAAGACTTGCAGGAGAGTGACTTGGGGGGTGGTGGTAGGAGAGTATGGGGCAAGAAGAAAATAAGGAAAGAGTAACACTGTTTGAAAAGATATGTACTCATTACCTGTAATAGTAGCCTCTCTGTACATCACTTATACAATAAAATAAAAATAATAAAATAAAATAGAAAAGAAACAAAGTGCTTAGAAATTAATATAAGCATTGGATGTGTTGTAGCTGAGGTGTCATTTTTTTCCTATACCTACAAGGACAATAGATAGTTGATAGGAAAATGCAGAGTAATCAAAATATATTTAATTACTTATGAAAAGATAGCACATTGATTGTTATATCTATCCACCACCATTCTTTTTAGAAGTTTATTGTTTTTATTAAGGTGATGTACATAGGATTACAGTTACATAAGTCAGGTAATTAGAGCATTTCTTTTTGGACAGTATCGCCCCTTCCCTATTCTCTCCCAGTATTTTCCTACCATCCCCTAACCACAGTTGTATAGCACATTTTCAACATTGTGTCTAATGAGTATCACTGCTGCATTTGTTCACCCTTTGTTCACCATTTCTGTGCCCCCTTACCCTTCCCAAAACAGATAAGACAAAAAGGAAAGAAAACAAAAACAACAACAGACAAAAACTTCTCATTTCCATTCCCTGAAGTTCATTTCAATCAATATTATTTTATATGGTCAGATGCACTAGGCATTATGCCTTTCTGTTCCTAAGAGTGTCCTCTTTTGGTCTCAATGTGTGTGAATGCCTAAAAACTTGTGTAGTTTATTTTGCACCAGTGAATTTTAGATTTAGCTCCTGAATATGAGAGAAAATGCGGTGTTTGTTTCTCTGAGCTTGGCCTACCTCACTTAACATAATTTGTTCCAGGTCCATCCATTTCCATGCAAATGACATAGTACTTTTTCTAATGACTGTGAAAATTTCATGGTGTATAGGTACCACATTTTTTGGATTCACTCTTCTATTTTAGGGCATCTGGGTTGTTTCCACAACTTGGCTAATGTGAACAGTGCAGCAATAAACAAGGAAGTACAAATGTCTTGTGGAATCCTGGCTTGTGATGTTCTGGGAAGCTTCCCAGGAGTGGTATAACTGGATGATTCTTCATGTGTCTATTGGCCATACTTATTTCTTCTTCAGAGAAGTTTCTCTTTAAGTCTTAACACACTTACTGATGGGGTTGTTATTTCTTTAAAAGTTTAACAGGGGGATTAAGTTTTGGAGCTCTAAGTATATTTTAGATATGAAGCCCTTGTCTGATGCCTAGCTAGTAAAGATTTCCCAGTCTGTGGAATATTTATCTTGCTAGCATAAGACTTATCTTTTGCTGTGCAGAAACTCTTCAGTTTGAGGTAATCACATTTTTCCAGTCTTTCTTTGATTTGCTGAGACTCTGGATCTTTACTTAGGAAGTTTTGGCCTGTGCCAGGGAACCCTAGTATTTCCTCTATCCCTTTGTGTAATATTTTCAGGGTATCTGATCTTACATTGAGGCCTTTGATCTATTTGGAATTGATTTTGCTTATGCCAGCTTCCTTGAATTTGATCTGACTCTTCACAAAACTTCCCTAGAACTTGAACTGATGCAGATGTAAAGTTTCCTAAATACATTGATATGGTTGTGTTGTGTACCAGAAAAAAATTTTTTATGTTAAAATAAAGGGATAGGAGATCTAATTCTAGGAAGACATAGACATCCTTAAAGTAAGTTTGAAATCATTGAAACACTAAACGTCAAAGGTAATGCTCAAAGAAATATGTCCTATTACTCTTGCAGTGCAATTCACTTATAAAGTAATAAATATTGAACAAAAAATTCACCTAAGCTACTTCCTCAAACTTATTTTATGATGTGTATATGTTGGTGATTTCTTTACAACAATCTAGTTTCTACCATAAAACAGTCACTAACTGCTTAATATGTTCATAAAGGTAGTACTATGCTATTGGATATATAGAGTATTTCCTGCAACTGCTATTACTTTATTAACACATGGCAAAGTATATTTAATATAAAGCAGTTATATGCAATCTATAAGACATTCAAAATGCATCAGCAAAAATACTGGAGATGCAAAACAAATATGATGCTGAGACTTAGGAATTTATGTTCTACATTGAAACTTCTTTGCTGATAATTTGTTATTCAATCCATATATATGATGTTAGCAAGGGGAAGCATTCTCCTGTAAAGTTAATCATTAGTATTTGGAGAACCATGGCAAAGTAAGTTAATGTTAGTAATTTAAAAATCTTATGAATTAAATTTATGAAGATGCTCTTTAGTAAACACCCCTAGAAATGCAAGACCTGCTCTCCCTAAATGTATCTGCTTTGCCTAATGAAAATTCTATTTAAAAATTTAAAATTTTTTATGACAGTCCTAGGGCTTGAATTCAGGACATGGTGCTGTTTCTGAGCTTTCTTTGTACAAGACTAGTACTCTATTATATCACTTGAACCACAGCCCCACTTCCAGCTTTTTATGCCTAAATGGAGATGCATTTATGATCTTTCTTGCTAGGGCTGGCTTTGAACAGAGATCCTCAGTTCTCAGCCTCCCGAGTAGCTAAGATTACAGGGAGGAGATATCAACTGCTCAACAAACTCTATAAAATTTTAAGACAGAAATTTTCCTCTGGAAGATTGTATGCTGATGTTAGCATTTACATTTTGGTTTTTCTTTCTTTTTCTCAGTAGAACAAGAAAATATTCATCTAGGTGACTGCATGATTCCTTGTGTTATCAATGCTTCCATAGAAGCAGACTATCCTTCCATTAGAGCAGACTACATACTACAGATCCACCACAAACATATGTTCTGGTGGTTCTTTTATGAACAATGTTGTGCGTCTCTCATAGGAGATGTGTTTATTTGAAAGCACTTTAAATTGATCTTGTCAGAGGTCCTACTGTTAGAGTCTGCCACTTAATTATGCTATGACAGCAGGACCTACCTATACTCCATATCAGATTATATCAGCGGGAGGCAGAACAGCATAATTTTAAAAAATAGATTCTAATGATTTTGTTTTTTTCTATCAGCAGGAGGAGGGCACCCTACAGACACCCAAAGCTGTGTCTGCAAAGGTGCAGGTGATTTGGCACAGAACAGTGATAAACCTTTAGGAATACCCACAAAGATGTGAGGGATTTAAATAATATTCAGGTATAGAGAAAAGGCATTGCAGGTGAACAAAAATAAACATGTACAAAAGGAGAGAACAATAAAATGTTTAAGAGCATGTAGAGGTTTGCTCTTAGGAATAATGTGTCCAGTTTTAGTATCCTACAGATCCATTTATTTTTGTTTTTATGGTTGGTTATTTTCATGTGAATTTCAATGTGTATTGATCATAAACACAAGCAAATTAGTTGCAATTGACAAAAAAGCTATCAGTCATCCTATTTCCATAAAGTAGTATTAAAACATGACATATGCTAACTAAAATTTTCCATCTATTCCTTACATGATTGACAACAATCTGAGGAACACACACACACACATGCACACACACACACACACACACACACACACACACACACACACACTATCTCACTACACCTTAATTAAAAATATATACTCCATGGGTAGTTTAAAGTATTTTAGAATCTTGCAAGTTGTTAAGATTTTCTAGAATCACCTCCTTACTCTAGACCTGAGTTAAAAGACTTGGGAATTGAGAGTGTAGTTTAGGCAATGTGACCCAATTCCCCTGAGATTTGATGGAAAGTTCTATTTTTTTTGGTGGGTTGTAGGGTTTGAACTCGGAGCCTGGGTGCTTTTCCTCAGCTCTTCAGCTCAAGGCAAGTGCTCTACCACTTGAGCCATGCCCCACTTCTAGTTTTCTGGGAGTTAATTGCAGATAAGAGTCTAATGGACTTTCCTGCCCAGTCTGGCTTGGAATAATGATCCTCAGATCTCAGCCTCCTAAGTAGCTAGGATTACAGACTTGAGCACATCGTGTTCAGTGGAAAAGCTCTTTTTGAGGAAATATCCCCCCCTCTGTGTTCACAGTGTGGCAGTAATCTCAGAGGTTTTGCCAACTAGATTTCATGGAAGCACACTGGCTCAATCTCTATCTTCGCTTATGTATAGCTAAAAATGACTGATTCAAATCAAAGCTTAAAAAGGAGAGCAAGAACTGCAGATGAGCTTAGCAAAAAGAAGGCTTCATGCAAATGTGGTGATTTCAAAGTGTATCTCTTTGTAAAATGAGAGCTGACTAATATAAAGTCAGTTTTTATGGGTATTGTGTTTGCGATTCCTGTCCAAATACTTCCATAAACATTTTCCCATACTTCTCTTAACATTTGATTGGATGTATCTTGATCACTTCAGTAACACCAAAAAAATCCATTTATTAAGGGATCCTGCTCAAGTCAAATAATAAGTTTAATTTTCTTTTCTTTATTATGGTATCTTGCTTGAGATACTTGAAAAATACATAACTATATGCATCTTCAGCTCTGTCCCCTTCTCTGTACAATACACATATTCATGTCCTGTGTGTTTCTCTTTACTTCTCTTATTTTATATCATAAAATACCCTAAAAGGTTATTCTACTATTCTCTTCTCTGCTCACACTTTGGTCTTATTTCTGAGATATGAATGAATGACCATGCTATAAAAATCTATAATTTTAGGTACTTTTGTTAGCATATGTTATTATTTTTGTGGAAAGAATGCTAGGTATTGTCCAAAATTTAGATAACTATGCAGTTACATTTTATTTGTATAATTGTTCATAATATTATGAAAAGGAATAAATAATAGTGAAGGGAAATAAATAAATTAGATTGCATTTTTAGAGTAATTTAAGCAAATACAATATCCATCTCAAACTGTTTAAATCTCATGTTCGCTTAATAACTTGGGTGTTTACAATGGAAATAAAACTTTTTTTGTGTGGTCATGGGGCTTGAACGCTGGGCCTGGGTGCTGTCCCTCAGCTCTTCAGTTCAAGGCTAGTGCTCTACCACTAGAGCCACAGCGCCACTTCCGGTCTTTTGGTGGTTTATTTCCGGTCTTTTGGTGGTTTATTGGAGATAAGAGTCTCACACACGTTCCAGCCCAGGCTGACTCTGAACCATGATCCTCAGATCTCAGCCTCCTGAGTATCTAGGATTACAAGAGTGAGTCACCAGTGGCTAGCAATAAAACTATTTCTTTTTCTGTCGGTCCTGGGCCTGAACTCTGGGCCTGGGCTCTTTCCCTTAGCTCTTCAGCTCAAGTCTAGTGCTCTACCACTTGAGCCACAGCACCACTTCTGGCTTTTAATGCTAATGTGGTGCTGAGGAATCAAACTCAGGGCCTCATGCATGCAAGGCAAGCATTCTACCAATGAGCCACCTTCCCAGACCCAATAAAATTATTTTTTAAAATTTATATGTAAGCCTTGGTTTTCCCAATATTCCCACTTTTTTTTCCCAGAACTGCTGGGCCTTCCTGGCCCTAACATTGTACCTGTGTCTTCTACCATTTGGTGTTTTACTGGAGAAGAAGCAATATTTCCTCTTTTTATAATATTTTTATATTTACATTGGAAAAATGAGTATGGGCCATCTATCTATATTCTATTAAAACTAGAAAAATTTTAGTGGATCAAAATAAATGAAAATCAGAGTCAATTCTATCAAGAGTTAATAGAATATGAATACTGACTTTCAACTCCATGTTGTTAGCCTTATTTCCTGCTTTCCGTACCATTTAACTTCACAAAAGTGTTTCTAGTAATCTGCATTTTGATGTTCTTCTCCAACATCATCGGTTCTATTATTTTACATCCTATTTCACAAATAAAAATACAACAAAAAGCAATCATAAAGAAAGACTTAGCATTTTAACAAAAAAAAATCTTATGTGTAATTTTGTCTCAGTTTAGAATAAGACTAATGGTATTTAGATGCACCTGTCACAATTTAAATACTTAGTGTCTCTTTATATAAGAAAAATGTTAAAATATAAAATAGCAATGCACCTGCACTTCCCATATCCAGACAAGTATTTTTATGAAAAGATGCTTTCTCCAAAAGGTGGCTGCTTCAACATAATTACATTAAAATTACTTTCCCCTATAGTAGTAGCAGCAGTCATAATATACAATTTGTAAAGAACTCTATGACATCTGCAAAATAAATTACATAGGAAAAAAGCCATAAAAGCCAACTAAAGACTTCTCTTGAAGTGATAAAACTATCATTTTAAGAAGAAAATTAAGTAAATGGAAAGGACATATCTGATTTTAGATTGTAATAGATAGTTGCACATGTACCCAGCTACTCTACTGTACCCAGGTATTTGCCAAATTCTAATCTAAGTGCTTCTGTTTAAGTATTTTGTAGGTGTAGTTAACATCTATAATCAACTGACTTTAGGTAAAACATAATTTACTCTTAGATGGGCTTTACCCAATCAGCTGAAAGGCCTTAAGACAAAACTAAGATTTTCTTAGGGAAAAAAGGAATTCACCTGTGTATTTACTCCTGTATAAGTATTCCCAACACCAGCATTTCTCATAGATATCAAAAATCAATCTGTGAGTAGAATTTCTGGAAATAAATCTCTCTCTATATTTCCTATATATCTGACCTGTTTTATTTTAGATAATCTTAACTGATCTAACACAGATTTGCTGAGTATTGTGATGACATTGGCCTAACTATGCACTATATACTATCTACTATATACTGTAGCTAAGTAGTTTTGAAGTTTGAAGTTTATCTGAGAAAACAGATTGAAAGGTCTAATGGACAATAGTTATATCATGTGCAAGAATGTATGATTCACAATATCAGAAAAAAAAAACAGCTTGAGAAGTCAAACTATAACTTCCACAGTAAGTTGTTTAAAATAGGCAAGACCTTTCTTCAGTGAAGGCCAACTTTTTCCCTGATTTCAACTCACTGTCACAAAGATTAAACCAAATATGCCTCCAAGCTACTGACATAATTGAGCCATTTCTAACTAGCTTCTCTATATTGGTAATTCACCATCAGGAGTACTGACTCTTTCCTGATCTCATTCTTGTTCTTCCTCTTGTCCATGATTCACTAAGTGGAGATTTTCATCCCCTCTACCTCCTTTTCTCTCCACCAAATCTAACTTATAGTGGCTTATTCTTTTGATATAGAAAGTAGAAAGCCCCTGAGTAAATAACAGCTTTTGATATTTGGGTAGCATTTGTATGTTTCTATTGGTCCCCTGGAGGTCTCATGATGATGCAGTGAATGCTGCCTATTGACTTGGGCTATAGCCACGGGCCAGGTACAATATTCACAGTGCCTACTTGTGTCTTGCTGTTCTTCCCATGGCTTGTGCAGTTTCTGACAATACACTAAAACAGGGCAAGGTTTGAACAGTACTATTTTTTTTGCTTTTACTTTGGTATCCAAATTTTGATCTATGTCTCAAGTTGGTCATCCTTGGAAAATCGGGCAATCCTTTGTTTTTCTTTCTTTCTTTGTACATTTTTTATTGTACAAATGTTGTACAGAAGGTTACAGTTACATGAGCAAGGTAATGAGTACATTTCCTATTGAGCATTGTTGCTTCTTCCTTTGTTTTTCCCCTACCATCCCTTCCTTCCCACCTACACAACTTCCTCTCTCCCACCCCCCAACTCCACATGGCCAAGGTTGTTAATCTGGTTTTCAACATAGTGTTTTGTACATCTCATTGTTAAAATGGGTCAACCTGTATCCTTATTTAAGCATTTTTTCCCTTCCCCTCCATCAATTAGAGAAGTGCATATATAAGATGCAAGGCATGCATCACATACAGTGAAAATAGGGGTTATACCAGGGGGAGGAACATACAAAGCAACAAAAAAATCGCATGGTGTATCATAAGTATTTTAGAAACAATAGCAAGAAAGAAAAAGATATTTGTGTCCCTATATTAGGTTCATTTCGCTTAACATCATCTTATATGGTCATATGTACATTGCTTTTGTCCTTTTCTGCTTCTACACATGTAGTAGTTATTGCAAATAAGGGAAACCATGGGACCTATGTTTCTTTGGGCCTGGCTTACTTCACTTAATATAATTTTTTCCAAGTCTTTCCATTTTCTAACAAGTGGGGCAATGCCATTCTTTCTGATGGAGGCATAGAATTCCATTATATATATTTCACATTTTCTTGTTCCATTTATCAACTGAGGAGCATCTGGGTTGGTTCCATATCTTAGCTATGGTAGATAATGCTGCATTAAACATAGTGGTGCTGATAGCCTTAATATGGCCTTGTTTGTGATCATTTGGGTAAATGCCCAAAAGTGGGATTGCTGGGTCTAGGGGAGCTCTATGTGGAATCTTTTGAGGAACCTCCAAACTGCTTTCCAAAGTGGTTGAGTTTGCACTCCCACCAGCAATGCAGTAGGGTTACCTCTGGCCACATCGCCTCCAGCATCCTTTGTTATTAGAGTTCTTGATTCTTGCCATTCTAACTGAGGTGAAGTGGAATCTCAATGTTGTTTTGATTAGCATTTCTTTTATGGCTAAAGAGGTTGAGCATTTCTCATGTGTCTATTCTTATTTCCTCTTCAGAGAAATTTCTCTTTAAGTCTTTATCAGGTAGTTGTTTCTTTGAGGATTTGTTGGTGGTGGATTTAATTTTTTGAGTTCCAGGTATATTTTAGATATGAGACCCTTGTCTGTTGTATGGCTAATGAAGATCTCCCAATCCATGGGCTTTCTATTGATCTTGCTATTACTTTGCCATGCAGAAATGCTGCAATTTCATGCAATCCCATTTGTCCAACCTTTCTTTGATTTGTTGTGTTTCTGGGTCTCTATTAAGAAAATTGTGGCCTGTGCCAAGGAGACTTAGGGTTTCTCCTATTCCTTCCTGTAATATTTTCAGGGTGTCTTCTTTGACTCCGAGGTCTTTGATCCATTTGGAGTTGATATATAAAGATATATGTTGATATATAAGGGTGATATATAAGAATCTAGCTTTAGTTTTCTACAGGTGAATAACCAGTTTTGCCAGCACCATTTACTGAAGAGGTTGTCTTTCTTCCATTCTATTTTTTTAGCTCCCTTATCAAAGAATAGGTGGCTATAGGTCTGTGGGTTCATTTCTGGGTATTCAGTTCAATTCCATTGGTCCTGAGGTCTCTTCTTTGCTAGTATTAAGCTGTTTTGATTACTATGGCCTTGTAGTAGATTTTGAAATTTGGTGTTGATATTCCTCCAGCATTGTTCTTCCTGTTAAGGATCGTTTTTGCTACTCGTGGTCTTCTATTGTTCCCTATGAATTTTTGGATTACTGCTATTTCATTGAAGAATGAGGTTGGGCTATCCATAAGTATCACATTAAATTTGTAGATAGCCTGTGGCAGTATTGCCATTTTCACAATGTTGATCCTTCCAATCCAGGAGTATGGGAGGTTTTTCCACTTCCTAAGTTCTGCTTTGGTTTCCTTTTTCAAGTTTTTAAAGTTTTCATCGTACAGGTCTTTCTTTAATAAGTTGACTCCTAGCTATTGTATTTTTTGTGGGGCTATTACAAAAGGAGCTGCTTTCCTGATTTCCACACTCTTCTCATTGTTGGCACACAGAAAAGCCATTGATTTTGGAGGGTTAATTTTATACCCTGCTACTTTGCCAACATTTAAAATCAGCTCAAGTAATTTGAGAGTGGAGTCTATGGGACTCTTTAAATACAAGATCATGTCATCTGCAAAAAGGGAGAGTTTTACTTCATATTTCCCTATTTAGATCCCTTTTATGTTTGCATCTTTGCTTATTGCTTTGCATTCTGATACTAAATTGAAGAGAAGGTAAGAGTGGAGATTCATGTCTTGTTCTTGAGTTTAGAGGAAATAGCTTTAGATTTTTTCAATTAAGTCTAATCATGGCTGTCGGTTTGTCATATACAGCCTTTATTATGATAGTGAGGAATGTCCCATGGATTCCTAATTTTTCCAGAGACTTCATAAAAGGGTGTTGGATCTTGTTAAATGCTTTTCTGCACCTATTGAAATAATCATGTGGTTCTTATCCTTGCTCTTGTTGATGTGATGAATTATATTAATTGATTTGCATATATTGAACCATTTTTCATCCCTGAAATGAACCCTGTTTGATCATGGTGTATGATTTTTTTGATGAGTTGTTGAAGTTGATTGGCCAAAATTTTGCTGAGAAATGTTGCACTGCTGTTCATCAAAGAAATGGTTCTATAGTTCTCTTTCTTAGATGAGTCCCTGCCTGGATTTGGGATGAGTGTTATGTTGACTTCATAGAAAGTGTTTGGTAGTGAACTTTTTCTTTCAATTTCATTGAAGAGTTGGAGAACTATTGGTATGAGTTCTGCTTTGAATTTCTTGTAGAAGTCCACTGTAAATCCATCTGGTCCTTGACTTTTTCTTAGATGGGAGGTCTCTTATTGCTGTTTCTATTTTGATGGTTGATATGGGTCTGTTAACTAAACCAAGTTAATTCATCTTGGTTTAGTTTGGGCATGTCAATAATTTGTAGGAAATCATCAATTTCTTCCAGATTCTCAAACTTATTAGCATAACGGTTTGAGAAGTATTCCCTTAAAATGTTCTTTGCAATCCTAATATCAGATAAAATAGATTTCAAATTAAAATTCGTGAGAAGAGATAAAGAAGGTCGCTACATACTAATTAAAGGATCTCTCCTTCAGGAGGATATTACAATTCTAAATGTCTATTCGCCAAACAATGGAGCAGCCAAATTTATCAAAGAAACACTACTTTCCCTCAAATCCCATATAGATCCAAAGACATTAATTGTTGGGGATTTTAACACACCACTCTCCCCACTAGATAGATCAACTCGGCAAAAACTCAACAGAGAAACCGCAGATCTAAACAGCTGCATAGATCAACTAGACTTAACAGACATCTACCGAACATTTCACCCAGCAGCATCAGAATACACGTTTTTCTCAGCAGCACATGGAACGTTTTCTAAAATAGACCACATTTTAGGCCACAAAGCAAACTTGTCTAAATTCAGAAACATTGAAGTTATACCTTGCATTCTCTCTGACCACAAGGGAATAAAATTACAACTCAACACCAAAAGCCACCAAAGAAAGTCCGGTATCACATGGAGGCTAAACAACACACTGCTGAATCATGAATGGGTCATGGAAGACATTAGAAAGGAAATTCAAATGTTCATGCTATTCAACCAAAATGAACACACAAATTACCAGCTCCTCTGGGACACAGCAAAGGCAGTACTCAGAGGTAAGTTTATAGCTCTGAGCTCCTACATCAACAAATTGGAGAGATCTGAAACTAACAATTTAATGACACATCTAAACCTCCTTGAAAAAGAGCAGCAAGATAAACCCCAATCCAGTAGATGGAAAGAAATAATCAAAATTAAATCAGAATTAAATGAATTAGAATCCAAAAAAACTATAGAAAGAATCAACAAAACAAAGAGTTGGTTCTTCGAAAAACTTAACAAAATTGACAGACCCTTAGCAAATCTTATCAGAAAAAGAAGAGAACACACCCAAATTAATAAACTCAGAGATGAGAATGGAAACATCACCAGAGAAACAACCAAGATTCAGAACATTATAAGGGAATACTTCTCAAAACTTTATGCTAATAAGTTTGAGAACTTGACAGAAATGGACCTCTTCCTAGCAAATATTGACATGCCAAAACTAAACCAAGATGAGTTAAACTATCTTAACAGGCCCATATCAAGCATTGAAATAGAAACAGCAATAAGAGACCTCCCAGCTAAGAAAAGTCCAGGACCAGATGGTTTTACAGCGGAATTTTACAAGGCCTTCAAAGCAGAGCTCACACCAATTCTCCTCCAACTCTTCAATGAAATTGAAAGAGAAAGCTCACTACCGAACACATTCTATGAAGCCATCATAACCCTCATCCCAAAACCAGGCAGGGACTCATCAAAGAAAGAGAACTATAGACCCATTTCTTTGATGAACATTGATGCAAAACTTCTCAACAAAATTTTGGCCAATCGACTTCAACAATTCATCCAAAAAATCATACACCACGATCAAACAGGATTCATTTCAGGGATGCAAAGCTGGTTCAATATACGCAAATCAATTAATATTATTCATCACATCAACAGGAGCAAGAATAAGAACCACATGGTTATCTCAATAGATGCAAAAAAAGCATTCAACAAGATCCAACACCCCTTTATGATGAAGGTTTTGGAAAAATTAGGAATCCATGGAACATTCCTCAATACAATAAAGGCTGTATATGACAAACCTACAGCCAGCATTATACTCAATGGTGAAAAACTAAAGCCATTTCCTCTTAACTCAGGAACAAGACAAGGATGCCCACTCTCTCCACTTCTCTTCAATCTAGTATTAGAATGCCTAGCTACAGCAATAAGACAAGATGCAGACATAAAGGGGATCCAAATAAGGAAAGAAGAAATAAAACTCTCCCTCTTTGCAGATGACATGATCTTGTATTTAAAGAATCCCATAGACTCCACTCCCAAATTACTCAAGCTGATTCAAAACTTCGGCAAAGTAGCAGGTTATAAAATTAACCCCCAAAAATCAATGGCTTTTCTGTATGCCAACAATGAGAAAAGTGTGGCTGAAATTAGGAAAGCAACTCCATTTGTAATAGCCCCACAAAAAATAAAATACCTAGGAATTAACTAAAGACGTGAAGGACCTCTATGATGAAAACTTCAAAATCTTGAAAAAGGAAATCAACACAGAACTTAAAAAATGGCAAAGCCTCCCATGCTCCTGGATTGGAAAGATTAACATCGTGAAAATGGCAATACTTCCCAAGGCTATCTACAAATTCAATGCAATACCTATCAAAATTCCACCCTCATTCTTCGAGGAAATAGAAGAGGCAATCCAAAAATTCATATGGAACAATAAAAGACCACAAATAGCAAAAACGCTCCTCAACGGAAAGAACACTGCTGGAGGAATATCAATACCAAATTTCAAACTCTACTATAAAGCCATAGTAATCAAAACAGCTTGGTATTGGCATAAGAACAGACCTCAGGACCAATGGAATAGAATTGAAAACTCAGAAATGAACCCACAGACCTATAGCCATCTAATCTTCGATAAGGGAGCTAAAACAATAGAATGGAAGAAAGACAGCCTCTTCAGTAAATGGTGCTGGCAAAATTGGTTAACTACATGTAGAAAACTAAAGCTAGGTTCTTATATATCACCCTGCACCAGAATCAACTCCAAATGGATCAAAGACCTTGAACTCAAAGCAGACACTCTGAAAACATTACAGGATGGAATTGGAGAAACTCTGGGTCTCCTTGGCTCAGGCCGAAATTTTCTGAATAGAGACCCGGAAACACAACAAATCAAAGAAAGGCTGGACAAATGGGATTGCATAAAGCTGCAGAGCTTCTGCAGGGCAAATGACATAGCTAGCAAGATCAATAGAAAGCCCACGGATTGGGAGAAGATCTTTACTAGCCATACAACGGACAAGGGTCTCATATCTAAAATATACTTGGAACTCAAAAAATTAAACCCCCCAACAACAAATCCTCAAAGAAACAACTGCCCAATAAATAAGTGGGCGAAAGACTTAAAGAGAAACTTCTCTGAAGAAGAAAGAAGGATGGCCAATAGACACATGAAGAAATGTTCAACATCCCTAGCCATAAAAGAAATGCAAATCGCTTGGTAAGAAATGTATGCATTATCCTGCCCATGTAATTGTAACCCCTCTGTACAGTATGTTCTCAAATAAAATAAAATAAAATTAAAAAAAAAGAAATGCAAATCAAAACAACATTGAGATATCACCTCACTCCAGTTAGAACGGCAAAAATCAAGAACTCTAACAACAGATGCTGGAGGGGATGTGGACAGAAAGGAACCTTACTTCATTGTTGGTGGGAATGTAAACTTGTTCAACCACTTTGGAAAGCAGTATGGAGGTTCCTCAAAAGACTTCACATAGAACTCCCCTATAGGAAGTGGTGCTGTAGCTCAAGTGGCAGAGCGCTGGCCTTGAGCTGAAGAGCTGAGGGACAGCGCCCAGGCCCAGAGTTCAAGCCCCACGACCGACAAAAAAAAAAAAAAAAAAAAAGAAGAACTCCCCTATGACCCAGCAATCCCACTTTTGGGCATTTACCCATATGTTTACAAACAAGACCACACTAAAGATACCAGCACAACTATGTTTATTGCAGCATTATTTACTATAGCTAAGATATGGAACCAACCCAGATGCCCCTCAGTAGATGAATGGATCAAAAAAAATGTGGCATATATACACAATGGAATTCTATGCCTCCATCAGAAAGAATGACATGTCCCCATTTGTTAGGAAATGGAAAGGCTTGGAAAAAATTATATTAAGTGAAGTAAGCCAGGCCCAAAAAATATAGGTCCCATTTTTTCCCTTATTTGCAATATCTAGTATATGTATGAGTCAAGCGGAAAAGGTTAGATAATGTGATGTTAGGAAAACGAACCCTTAAATATGTATTTTAATGTTTTTTTTTCTTTCATGCATGTGGTTCTAATGCATTTATAAGATTATTTCTTTGTTGCTTTGTATGTCCCTCCCCCACAGTGTAACCCTCGCTTTCATTATATTTGATGTCAGTATAACTTGTGGAGGAGATGGGGACAAACAAGCCGTTTAAGGATTCAGGTGGACCTGTTGCAACAATGAGAAGTACAAAATGTCATGTCAAAAATGAGCTTTACAATGTCGGTGTGGGGCGGGGAGGGAGGGAAGGATTGGGTGGGGGGGAGGCTGGGAAGGGAGGTGAAGGGTAAACAAAGGAGGAGGCTGCAATGCTTGGTAAGAAATATATGCATTATCCTGCCCATGTAATTGTAATCCCCCTGTACAGTATGTTCTCAAATAAAATAAAATTAAATTAAAAAAAAATGTTCTGAATCTTGGTTGTTTCTGGGGTGGTATTTCCATTCTCATCGCTGAGTATGTTTATTTGTGTGTGTTCACTTCTTTTTCTTATAAGATTTACTAAGGATCTGTCAATTTTGTTAATTTTTTTGAAGAACCAACTCTTTGTTTTGTTGATTCTTTTTATATTTTTTAATTCCAATTCATTCAATTCTGATTTAATTTTAATTATTTCTTTCCATCTACTGGATTGGGGTTTAGCTTGCTGTTCTGAGTTCCTGCATCAACAAATTGGAGAGATCTGAAACCAACAATTTAATGAGACTCCTTCTGAAGCTTCTTCTGATTCCCTTGTGGTCTTAGAGAATGCGGGGCATAACTTCAATGTTTTTGAATTTGGACAAGTTTGCTTTGTGACCTAAAATATGGTCTATTTTGGAAAATGTTGCATGTGCTGCTTAGAAAAATGTGTATTCTGTTGCTGCTGGTTGAAATATTTGGTAGGTGTCTGTTAAATCTAGTTGATCTATGCAGTTGTTTAGATCTGCGGTTTCTCTGTTGTGTTTTTGCAGGGTTGATCTATCTAATGGGGATAGTGGTGTGCTAAAGTCTTCAACAATTAATGTCTTTGGATCTATGTGAGATTTGAGGGAAAGTAGTGTTTCTTGGATAAAATTGGGTGCTCCGTTGTTTGGTTAATAAGTATTTAGAATTGCAATATCTTCCTGAAAGAGAAATCCCTTAATTAGTATGTAGCAACTTTCTTTATCTCTTCTCACTAATTTTAATTTGAAATCTATTTTATCTTATATTAGGATTGCAGCTCCTGCCTGCTTATGGGGGCTTATCTTGGTAGATTTTATTCCAGCCTTTCACTTTCAGAAAATGTTTGTTTTTATGGGCAAGGTGTGATTCTTGAAGGTAGCAGATAGAAGGATCTTGCTTTTAATCCAACTAGACAGTCTATGCCACTTAATTAGATAGTTAAGTTTATTAATATTGAGAATTAGGACTGAGGTGTTTGGTAGTTTCTGCCATTTTATTTTTATTTATTTTTTTTAGTTTCTGCCATTTTATCCACCTTCTTAGGGGCTGTGACAAATGGGTTCTTCCTATGGCTCTTGGATTCTCAGTTTTGGTGTGGTTTCTTGGCCTTTATTGTGCTCTTGTTGGTTTTCTATGTATAGGACATCTTTAAGTATCTTTTGTAGGGCTGGTTTGGTGGAGATGTATTGTTTCAGTTTTTCTTTGCTATGGAAGGTTTTTATTTGGCCTTCAGTTATGAAGGAGAGTTTAGCTGGATACAGTATTCTTAGTTGATAGTTTTTTGTCTTTAGGGCATGGCATATATCATTCCATGCTCTTCTTGCTTTGATTGTCTCTGGTGAGAAATCTGAGGTGATTCTAATTGTTTTCCCTTTATAGGTGATTGATCTTTTCTCCTTCACAGCTTTAAGGATCCTTTCCTTGGTCTGATTTGATCCTGCGTGGATTACAATGTGATGGTGGGATGTCCTGTTTTAGTCTGGTCTATTTGGGGTTCTAAAAGTTTCTTGTATCTGAATAGGCCTATCTTTCTGCATGTTAGGGTAGTTCTCTGCTAGGATCCTGTTAAATTTCCTAGACCATTAACTTCTGTATCTAGGTGTTCCTCTACAGCCATTATCCTCAGATTAGGCCTTCTGATGGTGTCTTCTAAATTTTGAATAGATCTATCATGTTTCTTGGATTTGTCTTGGATAGTTGTATGTTCTTTCTCTATAATATTTAGGCTGTCTTTAATCCCAGAGATTCGATCTTCTGCATGGTCTAACCTACTGTCAAGACTTTCTACTTTGTTTTTTATTTCCCTTCCTTCTAATTGTTCAGCTTTGATGGCTGCAAATTATTTGTTGGATCTTTGTTTTAGATCTTGTATATACTTCTTTACTTCCTTAAATTGTTTTTCAGTGTTTATTCTAAAATCCCTTAGTTGATCAGTTATGGTTTCATTGGACCTTCTTTCCTTCTGTCAGGCTCCATTCAGCATTCCCTCTGTTGCCTCCCTGCATTCCTCAGCTGTGTGTTTATGGATTCCATGAATACCTCCATTGATCTTTGTCTATTCTCATCTGACTCACGCCATTTCTGTATTATTCTTTGATGAGCTTCCTCAAGCTCGCAAAATCCCTATATTACTCTTTGACTATTCTCAGCCTGCTCAAGCAATTCCTGTATTAATGTTTGATTAGCTTCCTCATGCTCACGAGATTCCTGTAATAATTTTTGATTATCCTTATTATGCTTGTGAAGTTCCTGTATTAATCTTTGGTTTGCCTCATCTTACTCCCTATTAAGCTCATACTAAGTGTTTTGAAGGCTTTCAATATGTTCATTCACCATGTTTACCAGTAGTGCTTGTAGAGCTTTTTGGGAACTCTCTTCTGGATTATTCACTAACTGTTCTGTGACCTGATTATCCTGAATGGGAATTGAGATACATCTAATTGCCGTTTTTCTTGTGTTTCGACAGTTTGTTCTGCCCACTTGGTATGAAAGTAACAACAATTTCATTCTAGGACACTATATGAAGGCAAGCATCAACCAGAGTCCTGTAGTTGCACAGATTGACACAGTCAGAATGGCTGCAGATACAATCTATTTCAACAGATACAATCCATTTCAACACCTTACAACTATGAATTATGGGCTAAGAATGGCAAAGAGGGATTCAGCGGACCAGAAATTAATATGTTTAGGGAGAATTGTGGGGAAAAATAGAATTAGAGGAATGTGAAGAGGTAAAAGGAAAGAGTGAATTTAACCAAGCCCTATTTTCAGAAAAGAAACGGATATGGCAGAGTGAAAGGAGCAGAGATGTAAAGAAACAAGAAAAATGTATTAACAAAATTTAAATTTAAAAAATGAAACACAAAAATTATGTAAGTACAAAGAAATAATACTGATAGAAGAAAAGTCTAGAATGAGAGGTGAGAGGTAAAAAGGAAAAATAAACAAAATAAGTAATAAAAAATTTGAAATTGGAATACTTAAAAATTATATGTCTAAAGAAATAATACTACTATTAAAGGAGTTAAGCCTAAGAGGTTGAGAATTGAGTAATCAATTTCTGTTTTAAGTATGCACAAAATGAAGGATAATGTCTAATAATCAACAATGAGTATATATCTAGAGATGAGCAGAACAGCAATTAGTTCATGCAAAAAAGGAAAAAAAAAGGAAAAAGTTTTAACCAAAACGTTAAAAGAGATTTAAACACACACACACCTAAAGTAAAAATTGTGGACGAAAAAAATAGAAAACAATTTTTTAAACAATTTAAAAACAATTAGGTAGAAAAAAGAGTTCTTTGAATTTTTTTTTTGTGGGGGGGAGAAGGGAGGATCTTGTATCTCCCCAGTGTCTGTATCCATTCTCTTGGTGGGGGATCTCTGGTTTGCTTGTGGTGTTTGGTTTTCCTAGGGCTTGATTGGTTTCTTTTTTTTTTGTCAGCCTTCAACTGTGGGTTTGGGCGTTGTTCTTGCCCTCTTCAGCTCAAGGTGAGCACTTTATTAATTGAGCTACAGCTCCACTTCCAGTTTTCTAGTGCTTTATTGGAGCTAAGAGTCTCACGGAGTTTCCTGCCCAGGCTGGCTTTGAACCATGATCCTCAGAAGTCAGCCTCCTGAGTAGCTAGGATTACAGGCATGAGCCACCCATGCTGGTTTGATTGGTTTCTTGTCAGTTTGTTTTGCAGGTAGACAGCTCTGCCTTACTCAGGATTTTGTGATCCTCCTCCCAGGCTAGTTCTGTGGGAGGGACATCTGCTTTGAGTATCAAAAGAGGGAGATGGCTGTTTCCTGAAGCTTGGAGTTGCTGTGATGAGGCTAGATGGGGTTAGGGCTGAAGCCTATCAGCAATCAGTAGCTTTTCCCTGAGGGGCTAGATCCTGAGACACTCACAGAGCCTAGCCTGGAGCCCTTCTCAGCATTTATGTTTCATGAATTTCAATTGTTTTACTTTTACCTCTCCTGCTGCTGAATGTAGGCTGCAGTGGGGAGGGGCAGCTTCTGGCTCTGTTTACCCAGTGAAGAAAGTCACTTCTCTGGGGCAGAGCTGCCTCTGCCCATGAAGGGCAACTTTCCCCTGGGTATAAGTGAGCAAGGTGAGTCAGGTTCCTGTGACCTGTTGAATGGCCCCTATTGGTTTTTTCCAATGCCTGTGTTGGAGCTCACTGCTCAGACTAGGCCTTTGTCAATATCAAAGTGGGGGAGAGCCTACCTTCCCACTGCTGCTCAATAAGGATGTCTTAGGGTTACTCACATCAGACGCTTGGTTTCTGGGCTGTATACCTGGTCTGCGATCAGCAGGATGAAAATTTCTGTTCCTTGTCAGTTCTTGCTGGCAGTGAGTAGAATCTGCTCATAAACCATGTCTGGTGCCTTTGTCCCAGGCTCTCTCTGTTGATATGGAGGCCGCAGCCGCAGCTGCAGCTGCTTGCCACTGCCATGGACATCAGCGAGTGCTCAGATCTATCTCCTTAACCAACCCACCTGAATGTTCCCTCTCTAGCCAAGCTCTCTATACTGTGATGGCACACTTGTTGTGATTATCTAGCCTAGAACTGTTCACTGGAACAATAAAACTGCTTTCTATGCAAGAGCTTGATTGCCTCCAGCTTCTCCTCCGCCATATTCCTCTGAACCTCCTGTTTTTCTTTTTATTCCTTGTGCTTCTCATTTTGTATTGTGGAGAACCATAGGTTGAATCACAGGTGAGAACCATAAGGAAAGTTCATTGACTCCACTTGAAGCTGGACTAAATATATTGTGTATAACAATTTTATGTGTGTATGTGGGTATGTATTTAATAGCACACATAATATTTAATGAGAGACTGCAAGGTACTATACTTTTACAATAAGATATCAAAGGTATTCTCTAGTATCCAATATCATATTGGACTCCCTAGAAAATGTAAAACTGTTGAAAAACATTGTATAGCTTGTGGATATAGTTCCTTTGGTAGATTGCATGCCTGAGGAAAATTTAAAAAAATGGCCACATATGGTAACACACAGTTATAAACCCAACACTAAAGAATTTGAAGAAAGAGGAAAAAAGTCTGGGTTACCGTGTTTCAAAAACACCAAGAATAATTAAATTTGAAATACATAATATATTAGTGTGCCAATAGCTCATGGCTAAAATCCTAGCTACTCAGGTGGTTGAGATCTGAGGATGACAGTTCCAAGTGAACCCAGGCAGGCAAGACTTTTTTTTTGTCAGTCATGGGGCTTGAATTCTGAGCTTGGGCGCTGTCCTTGTGCTCTTCAGCTCAAGGCGAGCACTCTGCCACTTGAGACACAAAACCACTTCCAGTTTTCTAGTCCTTTATTGGAGATAAGAGTCTCACTGACTTTCCTGCCCGGGCTGGCTTTGAACCATGATCCTCAGATCTCAGCCTCCTGAGTAGCTAGGATTACAGGCATGAGCCACTGCCGCCCAGCTCCACAAGACTCTTATATCCTATAAACTACTCAGAAAAAATGAAAGTGGCACTGTGGCTCAAGTAGTAGAGTGCTAGCCTTGAACACAAAGAGGCTCAGAGACAGTGCCTAGGCCTAGAGTTCAAGCACCACATTACTCATCTATTAAAGGAATAAATTATTAAGCTATGAAAAGACACAGATGAATCCTAAAAATTGTATTGCTATACAGCAAGAGAAAACTTACCAAAGAAAGAAAATCCATAATGGTGAAGAAGATAAGGCACATATATATTAGATACCATTTTAAAAAAGAGATCCCAAGCTGGGTGCTAGTAGCTCATGCCTATAATCTTAGATACTCAGGAGGATGAGATCTGAGGATCCTGGTTTGAAGCCACCTGGGGCAGAAAAGCCTGTGAGACTCATATCTCCAATTAACCACCAGAAAAAAAAAACAAAAGAACAAAACCCTACTGAAGTGGCGCTGTGGCTCAAAGTGGTAGAGTGCTAGCCTTGAGCAAAAGATCTTGGGGACAGCACCTAGAACCTGAGTTCAAGCCCCATGACCAACCAAAAAACAAAAACCAACCAACCAAACAAAGAAAAAAGAACTCCCAATAAACAGAGCTCAAGCAATTTTAGATAATAACTCTAAATATAAAACAAATACTCACCAACCCATGCTCACATTAATAAGGAATTGAGTAATTGAAAGAATGGAAAACTATTGTGCTCACTTCCATTCAAATTGTTTCATGTAGAACATTTTCTTCCTCAAAGAGGTAGAACAAAACTCACTTCTTGAATATGGACTGTGAGATGTGACTTCTATTCAAAGACTATGTGGAGAGTGTGGAAAGGAGGAAGAAAAGGAAAGAAAAACAAATTTAGTGGAAAAACTTGTCAAACACAATGTCAGGTATCAGCAGTGATAAATCATATTGATACTATGCACTGCCAAGGTGATATGATAAATCATATCTAACTTCAGTCATCTTTCTCTCTTCAAAATATAACCCAATGTAATCAGAAGAAACCCACTCAGGGTTAGCTAAACCCACTTGAGGGACCTTTTATACATACTTGAGGAATACTCCTCAAAATGGTCAGAAGCTAATCTGTCTTAATCAAGAGCAATCCAAAGATATATGATGGCTAAACACAACATAGTACTTAAGTGGTCACATTAACTGAAAAAAAAGACACAGTAAAACTTGAGGAAATTAAATGCTTATAGATTTTACAAAAAAGTAAAGTACCATTATTGTTTACTTAGTGGTGACAAATGTTTCAGTCATATGTTAACAGTAAGTAAAATGGCATTGGGCATATGGAAACTCTTTTCCCTCTATTCTTTGTTATCTGTAGGTAGTTGTACCAAGGAATTTCAACAAATCAGTTTATAAGTACAGTGCTACTTCATTCATGTCACCTCTTCCATCAACTCTCTCTTCTTATGGGAATTCTTTAAATGATCCTTTCAACTTTTCTGTCAGTCAAAAACTATTCTGATATAAAATATTTATTTCCTCTTCCAAATAAAGGAAACAATTGAAATTTGGTGGGGTTTTTTTGGTGATTTTTTACTCACAAAAATCAAATCTTTCAGATTTCAGTTAACTATGCATGGCTCAGATACCTTTGCAGGACATGAGGGTTACAGACCTGGAAAGAAATGAGCAATGTAAGCCAGAGTATTAGTGAGTTTACATTTGCAAATTTCTTCACAAAAGTGAATATATTTTTGATTATTTAAATTCAGCCATTTTCATAGCTTTTATATGTGCCTTATTTATGTGTATTGATCTTTCAAAAACGTGTGTCAAAGTTCCAGAAAAATATTTATCATCGAATTGGCTAGATGAATCACAGCCCTTCAGCTGAATGGAAAGAAAAGAAAAAAGTAAAACATTGTATTTTAATATAAGGTATCCTTTTATTCTAGTACTCTTAATAAGTTTAAGAGAATTATTTGAAATTCCTAACATTACCAAAATGAGATTAAGAACATTTATCATGTAGCTGCATTAAATTTCTAATTCTTATACTTGTGGTAAATATTTTATAGAACCAAAATGGCTAGTAACATCTGAAGTAATTTGGGTAGAATTAGAAACACTTGCAATGTTAGCAAGTATATGAAAGCTATACATGGATTAGCTTTCCTAATTTTAGATTAAAATAACATTATTTTAATCTAAAATTAGGAAAGCTAATCCATGTATAATCCATTAAAATAATGCTATTATTTTAAAAATTAATATTTTGAATGACATAATTTTAATATACTTATGATATATATAATATATATGTATGTACATTCTTCTATATTAAGCTATATATATTAGGCTGCAGTTCAGTAAGTTCAACATCATGAGCTCCAGTGTATATATAGCAAGGAATCCTATTTATGGTATCATATTAATTTTGTAGATTTTATTCCAAATTCTATGAGGAGAAAAAGAATACACTTCCAGAATACAATTTCTGGTATTCCTATATTTTAGAGGACACCCGGTTGAAGACTGTATCCTTTGCTCTTTAATGTTCTAACCAAATTCAGTTTTGTCTATATAGTTACTCCAGACAAAAATCTTGGAATGACATCGGCAAGGTTTTGGCCACCAAATGTTCATATAAATTACTTTTCAGGTGATATTTGGATTTGAACCCAGGGACAAATACATTCTAGTCAAGCACTCTACCACTTAAACCACACCCCTTCAGCAATTATATAAATATTAAATGCTTTAAAATCAGATGATTGTGTAATACTGTAAATCATTATTACAAAGTAAGTGTTTATGAACAGAGTGCCTACTATGAGCGGAATTGTCCCTCACAATGTAAGCATGTTCAACAAAATTGTCTCAGCTTCTCTCCAGTGGTTTTCCTCTAGGGTTACCTACCCTTATTGTGGGTTTATTATCAATCCCTACTAAAACATCTTTGCAAAGTACTTATCTGTGAGCTGGTGACTCATGCCGGTAATCCTGGCTACTCAGAAAGCTGAGATCTAAGGATAATAGTTCAAAGCCAAACAAGGCAGGAAAGTCCATGAGACTCTTATGTCCAATAAACTACCAGAATCCAGGAAGTGGAGCTGTGTCACAGAGCAAGAAAGCTAAGGGACAGCGACCAAGCCCTGAGTTCAATATCCAGGACTGATATAGGGGGAAAAGTGATAAAAAATCTTGGAAAAGAAAAGTGATAAAAAATCTTGGAAAAGAAAATAGAAATTTTATCGAATCACAAATATTCAATATGAGTCCAGACTTATCATCTTCCACCCAATTCGGAAGGAACATAAACATAAATAGACTTTGGAAATTGGAAATATGTATTAATTTCAGACAGTCAATTTATTGAACAGGAAAAAGTGATCTCTACTTTTGTTCATTTTACATAAGGGAGGGTAATAATGCAATGATCACTGAATTGGGAGGTGTTCTTTATAACTAGATTTGTTTTACAGAAAATGAGTCTACAAGTTAATTCTTTTGATAAAAGAAACAACCTCAGGAAAAACACAGTCTGCAAAGAAATTTACTTCACAAACTTGCTAGAATATCAAATTAAAGGACAGCGTAGATTTTAGATGGTAGCTGAGGATAGTTTCAGGTAGGTACCTGAGTGCTGATTAGTGGAAACATATCTGTTTTTCATTTCTTTACTCCCAAAGCTCCAAATGCTCTGTAATTCTACTTTATGAAATATCACTGCTGTAACCTCATTTGATCCCAAACTATATAATCACTCTGAACCTATGTTTGACTTCCCTATGTTGTAAATGGAAAATAGGGATTTGCATTATACACACATTTTAAAAAAAATTATTCAAACAACACAGGATGTTTTGCCATTTTCATCATTTCCTGGGGCCATGTTCCTCTACTGTCACAATATTTAAATGAAGTAAATGTTGGAGGGAATTTAAGCTATCATAATAGATATCATGAGAACAGGATGAGTTTTACAATGGTAGTGACTTATTTGACCATGTGGCCAGCTAACAGAGAATATTTATTAAATAATAAATTGTTTGACAAAACACAAGCCAATGTTGAAATAGAGCCAGATACATGCACACCTGAAAGTAGATCCAGATAAATGTAGACAATTTCATTCTTCCCCTCATCAGAAATGTGACTAAAGCATACTGATACTTATTTTATGCAGAAGAAAACTTCAAGTGTTTTCCCATTTCTGTTACTGGTCTCTTCAGAGTTTTATGTCTTCATGATTCAATATTTTTCTTTAGTGTTAGTACTACAGCCTTATGTTCTTTTTTATTTTTTTTTAATTGTGAAAATACCGTACAGAGGATTATAATTACATGAGTAAGGTAATGAGTACATTTCTTATCAAGCATTGTTGCCTCCTCCTTTGTTTCTCCTTCCCACCCCTTCCCATCTCCCCCTCCACCCCCACTAAAGTTGTAAAGTTCTTTTTTCGACATAACGTCTTATGTTCTTATTTCATGTTCTAACTCGTAGCTAGTGTTTTACCACTGGAGCCATGTTTTCTTAAGTCCAGACTTTTTTTCTGATTAATTAGAGATAAGATTCTTGAATTTTTCTACATCTTGGTTAGCTAGGATTATTGATATGAGCTACTGGTACCTACCGTGAGTCAATCTTGGAAGACAAGTATTTCAGGGAATTGGGTCATGTCCTCTAGATTATGAATTTTGTTGAAGGATATTTGTGCATAGCAGTCTCTAATAAATTATAGTATTTTTTGGTATCAAACCAGCTCTTCATTTCACTGATACTTTGTATTTTTTAAAAAATATTTATTTATTATATTTTGGGTCATGGGGTTTGAACTTGGGGCCTGAGGCTGTCTGGGAGCTCTTTTTTGCTTAGAGCTATTGCTTTGATCCACAGTGCCACTACCCATTTTTTGGTAGTTATTTGGAAATAAGAGTCTCACAGACATTCCTGTATGGGCTAGCGTGTGATCCTTAGATCTCAGCCTCATGAGAAACTTGAATTACAGGTGCCTGGTGACCATTTGTATTTTTAAATCTCTATTTTATTTATTTCTTTTGTGATCTTTATTATTTCTTTCCTTCTACTAATTTTGAGGCTTTTTTTCTTGTTTCTTTTGTTTTTGAAGATGCAGATAGAGGTTTATTTGAAGTAAGTCTGCTTTTTGGTGTGAGTGTTGGTTGCTCTAAATCTTTCCTTTAGTACTGCTTTTGCCATATCACACAGATTTTGGTATGGTCTCTCCTTTTAATTTATATGAATATTTTGATTTTTTTCTCAAGTTTACTCATGACATATTGGTGTTTAATTTCTGTGCATTTGTATAGTTTTGGCATTTCTTACTAATGATTTCTAGTTTTATTGCACTGTGTTGGAAAAGATACTCAATATCATTTGTTTCAAGTTTTTAAACTTTGTTGATCCATCCAGGAGACCATTTCAAGTGCTGATGAGAATGTGGACTCTGTAGAATTTGATGGAAATGATCAGTAGATGTCTGTCAGATGTATCTGTTCTAAGGCACAATTTAACTCAACTATTTCTTTATTGATTTTTCTGTCTGTATGAACTATCCCTCACTAAAAGTTGAGTCTCAGAATTTCTTCCTATTACTATGTTGAGGCCTGTGTCTTTCCCTTTCAGTCAATAATTATTTTTGTTCTTTGATGTTGGCTGCATATAAATTTAGAATTTTACTTCCTTTTGCTGACTTGAACCTGTGTCTCTATATAATAACTTTCCTTATCTATTTCTATTGCTTTTAATTCAAGGTCTATATTATCTGATATAAATGTACTCCTGGGTTCTTTAAATTCAATTTGCATGGGATTTAAAAATTAATTTATTGTATTGTTAGGTCTATGTATGGAGGGGTTATGGTTACATAAGTCAAATAAAGAGAATATTTCTTTTTTAACAGTGTCATCCTATCCCTTACTTTCTCCCAGTTTTTTCATCCTATCTCCACCTGCAGTTGTATAGATAATTTTCAACATAGTATCTAGTGAGTAGTGAGCATATCTGCTGCATTTGTTCACCTTTTGTCTCTTTTGCCCTCCTAAAATCAGATGAACAAACAAACTATGTGAAAGGAAAAGAATTTTAAAAAAAAGCAATAAAGAAAAAAATCTTGTTTCCATTTCCTGGAGTTCATTTTGATAAATACTGTTTTATAAGGTCAGATGCACATAGCTATTGTGCCTCTGTGATCCTCTCCTAAGAATATCCTCCTTTGGTCTCACTATGTGTGAATTCCTATAAACCTGTATAATTTATTATGTCTTAGTATATATATATATACACACATATCATCCAGTGTGTTCTTGTAGGTTTATAGACACATTCTAGTTACTACAAATGAGTGAACCCATGCAACCTATGTTTCTTTGGGTCTGGCTTACTTCATTTAGTATAATTTTTCCAGGTCTTTCCATTTCCTTAGAAGGTACGATATTATTCTTTCTGATAGATTCATAGAATTCTATTATGTATATATACCACATTTTCTTGATCCCTTCTATTTGGGGCATTTGGGTTGACATGTGAAGAAATGTTCAACATCTCTGGCCATAAAAGAAATGGAAATTGAAGCAACATTGAGATTCCATCTCACCTCAGTTAGAATGGCCAATATCAAGAAAACTAACAATAACATATGATAGCAACTTTTTTGAAATTATTTTTGAAATAATCTGAGGATTTTTTATTGTCAAAATGATATACAGGAGGGTTGCAGTTACATAAGTAAGGTAATAAGTACCTGGACTTTGAATTATGGGCCTGGGTGCTGTCCCTAAGTTCATTTTGTTCAATGCTACACTCTAGCACTTGAGTTACAGCACCACTTCCAGCTTTTTCTGTGATTAATTGGAGAGAAGAGTCTCAAGAACTTTGCTGGCTGGTCTGGCTTTTAACTGTTATTCTCAGATCTCAATCTCTTGTGTAGCTAGCATTACAGGCATGAGCTAAAACTTATGGTGACTCAGGATGCAAGACTCCATGCCTCAATTCAAAATGTTTTCAAAGTCAGTTTATTGACAAGATAGAAAATGGAAAACTTTCAAGAAACAAAATGTGCCACGCTAAACAAACATGCATAGTTTGCTTTTTTGTCAGTAATGGAAACATACATTACATATTTTAGATAATGCAGGCATCTGTAGCACGGTTTTTACTTAGCGTCAAACAAACCTTGATGTGTAAATAATGGGGTTAGTCTACCTAGTTCTGATCATGTTTATAATTATTAGCTTAAAGAGAATCAATATGTTAGATTTTTAGATTCAATATTTTAGATTCATATTCTGTCCATAATCTCAAGAAGGGAAAATGTTAAATTCCAATTGTTTACAATAATTGCCACTTTTTGTATTAATTACATCACTTACAAGTGAAGTAAATCAAGATACCTTCATGTAGTAAAAGAGAAGGTAATTATATATGTGTATACTTTCATATACATAATACATACAGCATATATGTTTGCATACAGCCAAATTTTCAGCATTAAAATTAATTTTATTTGAAAAATTTATCATTACTATAGCATTTAATATTTAACTTTAAGAATTAAAAATAACTATAATAAAAATTAAATAATCTATTATCAGCTGTGTGAAATTTTTAGATAATATTAGTCATAGAAAACAATTCATATCAGAAATGGTATCTTATAGAAGTTGATAAAATGATGAGGTGGGTGACAGCATGCTTAATGATAGACCACTTTATATTATGACATGATTCACACCAATGTATTGCCTTTTGCTTTTGCTGTATTTCTTCAGTCCTGACAAAACTCCTTTTGCTAATATCATTGACTTATCATGCCATCATTCAGAATGGTTATTTTTTGGCTAGTATTTTGGTTCTTAACTGTATAAGGAATTGATACAAATAAATTTCTTTCCCTTTTGAGATTCATAAACTAATGAGAAAACAAAAATGAGTCTCTTTTTCTATATATCATTAGAAAAAATAAAGTGCTAAAGGGAAAAATAAAACTAACTGAGAATGATTAAATGTCTGGATGAGAGTATTTGGAATAGGTTACTTTGAGAAGCTGATATTTGTTTGAAGAGTTTAGTATTTCCAGTAAAGTAGGCAGTGATCGACTCCTTCTGTTGGCTTAATGCATTATCTTAGTTATAAAAGACTGGTCATTTATCTATTGAATAAAAATTACTCTACCATTAGTCTATAAGAAATAATTTTCTCAAGGAAAGTGGGTTGCAGAATGATTTTTTAAAAAACTCTTTTACACTTTGGCATTTTGTTGAAATATTGATGCAAAATATCCATTATCTTTTATTATTTCTAGTTTTAAAACAAAAATAAAACTGACTACAGTGATAAAGTAAACATTGTAGGAAAACGAGTATTTTAATATACATTCAAGTGTGCTGATTCCACAGAAGTTATTTCAGATAAGGTCATAAGAAAGATATCAGATTCATTTTGTTTGTTTGCTTTTGCTTTGTGTCTATATTTGCTCTGTTTTTTTGTTTTGTTTTGTTTTGCCAACTTTCCATGATGAATATTAAGTTGTTTTCTATGCATTGCTAATTACAGTTTTCAGGTTTAATTTCAAGCTAATGCTAAGATGTGTTTCAGAAAGATTAATATATTTTTAATGAGATTTAGAGATATACTAATGGATTTTAATCCCTGAACAAAATGAGATACAAGGAGCAAAATGGATAAGGTAGGCAAAATGTTCACTTTCACATCTGAATTAATTAGTTTGAATTATAAATTTGGCTTAATAAATAAAACATATATCAATAAAAAACATGCCTATAGTACTAGTTTACCTAGATTCTTTGCCATATTTGAAGCTACTTATATCAAAAATTTTTACAAATAATTTTAAGTGATGTCCGATAACAAAACAAACTGTTAAAAATTTAGGAAAATGACATAAATAACACATTGTTTTTATTTATTCAAAAGATAATACATTTAGCTATTATATGTGTCAAGAGAGAGTCAAATGAATGTAGCTAACTTTAAATGTAGAGTAGATGGTTTTAAGGTAATGCTAGCACAAAAATCAAACAACAACAGCAAACCAAAAAAATCTGAGGAGATGATATAATAATGTGTTCAAGGACCAAGAAATTAATGCTTTTGGAAAATAAAATTCTGAAGATAGAAGATCAAAAACAGAAGTTGGCAAGACAAATACAGTCCCATAGCAAGTACTATAATAAAGCAAGATTACTAATACATGACTTTAACTGAAAAAGAAATATATTTTCATTTTAACTTAGACATTTCCACCTGTTAGATGTCAGACTGAAACTGGGGCTATCAGAATGCTGTAAGTTAATCCTATTGGTATTTGGTGGATATGTCTGCAAAAGTAGGAAAAATATCAATTGGATCCAGTAGGTTAGAAATCAAGGTGATTGATTATGTCATGGTGAGTGACTGAACTCTAAGCTGCTGAAGAAATGGATGGAATCAAACACAATGCCCAAGTGGATACAATAATCTATTTTGGTTCCATTTTCACTAAGTTCAATAGCAAAAAGGATATATTCAGTTTGGGAGATTTTAAGTTTAAGGTTCTTGGTGATTAATCAGGAGAAATTACATAAATATTGGCTATGATGTATATTTTGGCAATACAAAAATGGACTGTGAATAATTATGTAACAATTTAAGTCAGCTAATAGAATAATCATACATGCACATGCATATACATCCCCCCACATACTATATACACACATCATCATCACATATACATTGCAAGAGAACAAAAACATTACAAAAGAAGCTATACATGAAATCTACATGACACTAAAATGTAGCTAAGATTTAAAGGGTAGTTTCAGAATATGGAAAAAGAAGCAGAACAGAGTCAGTTTCCATACTTGCACAGAAGAGAGATTTTCAACAAAATGGAGAAGTCTAGCAATTTAAATAATGAAAAGAATGGAAAAAAGAGAAGTCACTGAACAGTGCTCATTATATTTTTCAAAAAAAAAAAAGATTATTTTTAACCTTTGCTGGAGTTGCTTTACTCCAACTGACATGCTGACAGACACGTTGAATAAAATGATACAGAGTAAGGACAGAGAGGAAATAGTCCAAGGTCTCCAGAAATAGCAGGAATCAATAAGAATCAAATTGTAAATTAATGAGTTTGTTTTATTAGAAAGATATCTAGACCAAGAAAGAAAGATCCAGTGATAAAAGAAATATATGTCCATAGAACAAGGTGGAAAAGGATGAAAGATTTTCTGTATTCTCTCTGCAAAATAGCAAGTGAGAATTTTAGATGAAGAAAACATCATAAGAAACAGATTGTGGAACCATCTATAAAACAATAAATAGTGGAAGAATCAGATGGAAAATACTGAAGATATTTAAATGACAAAGTTATTTCCTTAAAAACTTTTTCCTAAATTTTCCCACTTTAACCTCTATAACTTCATTGAATCAAAAAAAATATGTTGCAATGATTCTTTAGAATAAAAACTTTGCTTAGGTAAAAAACAAAATTTCATTAGTTTTTCATTTTAAGCATAAGATAAAAGAAGACAAACATTTATTTTAATGAGCCTTAATTAATAATAGGTAGTTATTTCAAGAGGGGAGATTACAGATTTCTATTTTATTTTCCCACAAATTTCAGGGTATTGGCAGAAAATTCATTGAAAATATTAATCTTCGAGAGTATTTGATGGATATCTGCAATGCAAGTAAATATAATTACTGTTGACTGAAGCAAGTAAAGTTGTCCAAAGGAAGGGTCACTTTCAAATAAAATTTAATTAGTTGACTCAAAGACAATTTAGAAGGGGAGGAAGTGGGGAGGGAAGGGAGAGTGTAATTGTGGAGGTGGGAGGGAAGGGATGGTAGGGAAAAACAAAGGAGGAGGTAACAATGCTTGATAGGAAATGTACTCATGACTTGCTCTGTACAGTATTTTTACAATAAAAAATACTTAAAAAAGTAATTGAACTTTGAAGAAATATAGGGTCACTATATAATAGAAATAATAGAAAAAATAGAAAAAAATATCTGAGATGAAATTAAATCTGTAAAATAGGTGTAAGAGGATAGGAGGTTTTTGCAATTGATTTTTAGCGTGGTTTTTGTTCCAGTCCTGGGGCTTGAATTTGGCCTAGTCACTGTCCCTGAGCTCCTTTTGCTCGAGGTTAGCACTTACCACTTGAGCCACAGTGCCATTTCTGAGCTTTTTCTGTTATTTATTGGAAATAAGAGTTTCACGGAGGTATTTGAGAGTTCCTGCCATTTTATCCACCTTCTTGGGAGCTGTGGCAACTGGGTTCTTCCTATGGTTCTTGGCTTCTCAGTTTGGGTGCAGTTTCTTGGCCTTTATTGTGCTCTTGTTGGTTTTCTATTTGTAGGACATCTTTAAGTATCTTTTGTAGGGCTGGTTTGGTGGAGATGTATTGTTTCAATTTTTCTTTGCTATGCAAGATTTTTATTTGGCCTTCAGTTATGAAGGAAAGTTTAGATAGGTATAGTATTCTTGGTTGATAGTTGTTTGTCTTTAGGGCATGGCATACATCATTCCAGGCTCTTCTTGCTTTAATTGTCTCTGCTGAGAAATCTGAGGTGATTCTAATTGTTTTCCTTTATAGGTGATTGATCTTTTCTCCTTGACAGCTTTAAGGATCTTTTCCTTGGTCTGAATTGATCCTGTGTAGAGTATAATGTGACAGTGGGATGTCTTGTTCTGGTCTGGTCTATTTGGAGTTCTAAAAGCTTCTTGTATCTGAATAGACCTATCTTTTTGCATGTTTGGGAAGTTCTCTGCTAGGATCCTTTTAAACAAATTTCCTAGACTATTAACTTCTGTCTCTAGGTGTTTCTCTACACTCATTATCCTCAAATTAGGCCTTCTGATGGTGTCTTCCAAATATTGAATAGATCTATCATATTTCTTGGATTTGTCTTGGATGGTTGTATGTTCTTTCTCTATAATATCTAGGCTGTCTTCAATCCCCGAGATTTGATCTTCTGCATGGTCTAACCTACTGTCAAGACTTTCTACTTTGTTTTTTTATTTCTTTTCCTTCTAATTGGTCGGCTTTGATGGCTTCAAATTCCTTGTTGGAATTTTGTTCTAGATCTTGTAAGAACTTCTTTACTTCCTTAATTTGGTGTTCCATGTTTATTCTCAAATCTCTTAGTTGATTGGTTATGGTTTCCTTGGACTGCCATTCCTTCTGTTGGACTCCATTCAACATTCCTTTTGTGGTCTCCTTGATTTCTTTTAGCTCTCTATTTATGGATTTCATGAATGCCTCCATCCATCTCTGTCTGTTCTCATCCCAATCTCTCAGTTCCTGTATTTCTCTTTGATTAGCATCCTCACGTTCATGCATTTCCTGTAGTTCTCGTTGAGTGTTCTCAGCCTGTTCATGGCATTCCTGACTTTCTCTTCGTCTGTTCTCAGCCAGCTCACGCAATTCCTGTCAATCTTTTTGACTGATGTCAACCAGCTCACGCAATTCCTTTATTTCACTTTGAGTGTTCTCAATCTGCTCATGAAATTCCTGTATCAATTATTGAGTAGCTTCCTCACGCTCATGATACTCCTGTATTGATCTTTGGTTTGCCTCATTTCTCTCCCTATCATGCTCACACTGAGACTTTTGCAGGTTTTCACTCTTTTCATTTACCCTGTTTACCTGTAGTGTTTGTAGAGCCTTTTGGGAACTCTCCTCTGGATTATTCATTATCTGTTCTGTCCCCTGATTGTCATGAGTGGGAGTTGAGATCCCTGGACTTGCCATTTTTCTTGTGTTTTCCATCTTGTTCTGCCCATTTGGGATGAGAGTAACACCGGTATTGTGCTAGAATACTATTTTAAGCTAAGCATCAACCAAAGTCCATAGTTGCACAGTCAGAAGTCTGCAGATACAATCTAGTTCAAGAGATACAATCTATTCAATATCAAACAACTTGTCTTAATGGCCTAAGAACAGCAAAAGAGAATTTGGAAACCAGAAATTATTAGGTTTAGGGCAAATGTGGGGAAAAATAGGATTAGAGGGACGTGGGAAGGTGAGGGAGAGTGGAATTAACCTAAGTCTTAATCTCAAAGAGGGAAATGGATTGGATAGAATGATAGCAGAGAGAGAAAAAAAGAAAGAAAAAGAAACAAAAAAGAATAAGAAAAAAAGAAGAAAAAGAAAAAAGAGACAAGAAAAAATGGAAAAACAAAAATTTTAAATTAAAAAGTGAAAATCTTAACCACAGCAAATTTGAAGAGGTAGTATTCAGAGAAGAATGGGATGGGATGAGAGGAGGGGAGGGACAGAAAGGAGACATGAAAAACTAGAAAAATAAAAATGTTTTAAAATATTATATGGGTATAAAGAGGTAAGACAAGATGCAAACATAAAGGGAATCCAAATAGGGAAAGAAGAAATAAAACTCTCCCTCTTTGCAGATGACATGATCTTGTATCTAAAGAATCCTATGGATTCCACTCCCAAACTACTCAAGGTGATTCAAAACTTTGGCTAAGCAGCAGGGTATAAAAATAATTCTCAAAAATCAATGGTTTTTCTGTACGCCAACAATGAGAAAAGTGTGGCTGAAATCGAGATAGCAACTGTATTCGTAATAGCCCCACAAAAAATAAAATACCTAGGAATTAACTTAACCAAAGAAGTGAGGGACCTCTATGATGAAAACTTTAAAAACCTGAAAAAGGAAATCAAAACAGAACTTAGAAAATGGCAAAAACTCCCATGCTCCTGGATTGGAAAGATCAACATAGTGAAAATGGCAATACTTCCCAAGGCTATCTACAAATTCAATGTGACACCTATCAATACTCCAACCTCATTCTTCAAGGAAATAGAAGAAGCAATCCAAAAATTCATATGGAACAATAAAAGACCCTGAACAGCAAAAACGATCCTTAACAGAAAGAACACTGCTGGAGGAATATCAATACCAAATTTCAAACTCTACTACAAAGCCATATTAATCTAAACAGCTTGGTACTGGCACAAGAACAGACACCAGGACGAATGGAATAGAATTGAAAACCCAGAAATGAACCTACAGACCTATAGCCATCTAATTTCTGAGAATGGAGCTAAAAAACTAGAATGGAAGAAAGACAGCCTCTTCAGTATATGGTGCTGGCAAAATTGATTAACTACTTGCAAAAACTAAAGCTAGATCCTTATATATCACCCTGCACCAGGATCAACTCCAAATGGATCAAAGACCTCGGAGTCAAAGCAGACACTGAAAACATTACAGGATGGAATAGGAGAAACCCTAGGTCGCCTTGGCACAGGCCAAGATTTTCTTAATAGAGATGCAGAAACACAACAAATCACAGAAAGGTTGGACAAATGGATTGCATGAAATTGCAGAGCATCTGCATGGCAAAGGACATAGCTCACAAGATCAATAAAAAGCCCATGGATTGGGCGAAGATCTTCACTAGCCATACAGTAGACAAGGGTCTCATATCTAAAATATACCTGGAACTTAAAAAATTAAATCCTCCCAAAACAAATCTTCAAAGAAACAACTGCCCAATAAATAAGTGGGCTAAAGACTTAAAGAGAAACTTCTCTGAAGAGGAAAGAAGGATGGTCAATAGACACATGAAGAAAAGCTCAGCCTCTCTAGCCATAAAAGAAATGTAAATCAAAACAACATTGAGATACCATATCACCCCAGTTAGAATGGCAAAAATCAAGAACTCTAATAACAACAGATGCTGGAGGCGATGTGGACAGAAGGGAATCTTACTGCATTGTTGGTGGGAGTGTAAACTTGTTCAACCACTATGGAAATTAGTATGGAGGTTCCTCAAAAGACTTCACATAGAGCTCCCCTATGACCCAGCAATCCCACTTTTGGGCATTTACCCAAGTGATCACAAACAAGACCACACTAAAGCTACCAGCATGACTATGTTTATTGCAGCATTATTTACCATAGCTAAGATATGGAACCAACCCAGATGCTCCTAGGTAAATGAATGCATCAAGAAAATGTTGTATATATACACAATGGAATTCTATGCCTCCATCAGAAAGCATGACATTGCCCCATTTGTTAGGAAATGGAAAGACTTGGAAAAAATTATATTAAGTGAAGTAAGCCAGGCCCAAAGAAACATAGGTCCCATGGTTTCCCTTATTTGCAATATCTAGTATATGTCTGAGTCAAGCAGAAATGGTCAGATAAGTTGATGTTGGGGGAATGAACCCCAAGATAAGTATTTAAATTTTTTTCCTTTCTAATATAACATTTTTCCTTGTTCTAACATATTTATAAGATGATATCTATGTTGCTTTGTAGGTCCCTCCCCCATGATATAGCCCCTGCTTTCACTGTATTTGATGTTGGTATAATTTGTGGAGGGGAAGGGCAAAAACAAATCGTTTAACTAGGGATACAGGTGGACCCATTGCAACAATTAGATATACAAGTCGTTATGTAGAAAAATGAACTTTACAACTTTGGTGGGGGTAGGGGGAGGATTGGGGGGAGGGAAGCAGTATGGGAAGGGATGGGAAGGGGAAACAAAGAGGAGGCAACAATGCTTGATAAGAAATGTACTCATTATCTTGCCCATGTAATTGTAACTCCTCTGTACGGTATTCTCACAATTAAAAAAAAAAAAAAAAGTGTCTCACAGACTTTTCTGTCCCAACTGGCTTGGAACCATTATCCTCAGATCTCAGACTCCTGAGTATGTAGGATTACAAGCTCAAGCCACTGGTGCCTGTCTTGAGGCTACAAGTTTTATATTGTATCCAATATGTAGAGTTACAGAAGAAAAGGCTCTTTGTATTTGCCAAGGTTGTCTAGAGGAACAGACCCAGTCTATGGGCTTACATTGTTTTAGTCAGTTGGAGACTGGATATTACACAGTGGTTAACTGCAGGCTGGAAGGCCAGAGAGGTGGAATGAGAGAGTGAAAGAGAGGGAGGGAGAGAGAGAGACAGGGAGAGAGAAAGGGAAAGAAAGAAGAGAGAGGGAGGGAGGGAGAAAGCGAGGGAAAGAGAGAAAGAGGGAGGGAGCAAAAGAGGGAGAGAAGGAGAGGGACAGAAGGAGAGAGGGAGAGAGAGAGAGAGACAATGTTGTAGCTACTGACGAAACCTGAGAACTTGGAGGATTGAGACTTTAATATGAGTCCACATTGAAAGTGGTGAAAAGGTCTCGTGGTCAATATGTGGAGTTAGGGAAAAAGATCAGCTTGCTTGTATTAGTGAAGAATGGGGCTTAGTGTTCATGGGCAACGACAATAGCCATATACACACATCTGGTCAGAATGGAGCTCTCACACATCGACTGGCTTCCTTCTTCTTGGCGTTTTTGTTTCTTTAGTGCCCCCCATCATAGAAGAAAATTCATCCCATATTCAGGGTGGGTCATTCTGGTACTAAGATTCCAATATGTGAACCATCTCTGGAAATGCTTTCACAGCTCACACATGGAAATGTGTTTACTAATCTCCTAGGCGTCTTTCAATTCAACTGACCACCAAAATTAGCCATGATACTTTTTATCTGAAGTTTATAATGAAATATGTCAAAAAATAAGATGGACTGGTTGATACATAGGAAGATGGAGAAGTGAAGAGACATGCACTAAATTAGGTACAGAAAAAAAAGTACAATGGAAGCAAGTAGGTTGATAGGTTGAAATTTATATTTTTGTTATAGCTTTGAAAATTGCCAAAATAGAATTGAAGGAAGAGGACTGGAGGAAAATAATGTTTAGTTATTTAGAACACAGTCTCAACAGCAGTTTTCCCTCAGTTGTCTGTGAGATATTGTTTTCAGGAGTCCTCCTAGGTAACAATACCTATGATGTTCAAGTCATTTCTAGAAAATTATTAGCTCTTATGTATAACTGATGCGCATACATCTGTACACCCGAAATCATCTCCTCATCATTTATAATGCCTAATAACTGTAATGTAAGTGCTATGTAAACAGTCACTATGCTGTGTTACCTATGTAATTAAAAAACATGGTATTTGATAGAGGTATAGCTTGGTGATAAATGTGTCTGATTTCAGCATAGAAAAGAAGTGTGTATGTATTCAGTACATATAGATCTTTATTTTTTGCTTTTCAATATTTGCATCTTGTAGTTGGTTGAGTCTATCAATGTGTCATCTGTAAACATGTGCCATCTGTAAACATAGAAGGAGAAATCCATTGCAGTGTTTGTAGCAGAAGCAGTCCCAATATCTCAATTTTTTACCTCTCTCTCTCTCCAGTATGACTTTCGTGATTTGTGATGTGAGATCTATGTACTTTTTTCTTGAATTTGTGCTGATTCTGTCAAATACTTTCAATAATAGAAGGATTAGATTTCCAGCCAAATCTAGGTCTGTATTTAGAGAACATATAAATATCTCCAGAACATATAAATATCTGGATATTCTACTTTTGAAACACTGATACTGCCACAAGAACATGGCTAGTTCTCTGATGGAAGCGAGCTTACTGAGCAGAGGTAAATCATTGATCTGGAAGCAACAGATCAATAGCCTCAGCTCACCAGAAAGTGAATGCTAGCTAGCCCTTGAGAACGATCAGCAAAATCACATGATAGATTTGAGAGAAATAATAAGCTGGGCTGCTGGAGGACATTATGTTTTGAAGTGTTTTTAAAACTTTCACCATCACAAATTAAGGAAGATGGAATTATATTTTAATACCTATAGGTTTAACCATATTACTTGGTGTAATACAGAATAATTAGTACATGCACTAATATACATAAATGCTTCACATTCATAGTAATAAAACATCTGATGAAAATGTCATAAATAGCTGGGCATCAGTGGCTCACACCTGTAATCCTAGCTAGGGCAGTAGGCTGAGATCTGAGGATCCAACCCTAGCAGGAAAGTCCATGAGACTCTTATCTACAATTAATCAGAGAAACAGCCTGAAGTGGTCTTTAGCTCAAGTGGTACAGTGCTAGCCTTGAGCAAAAGTTGCCTATGGAAAGTGCAAGGACCAGTGTTCAAGGTCCAGGACCATAAAAAAAAGTCACAGATAATAACAAACACTAAAAAGTTTGACAGCTTAGATATAGTGTTGAAATATCATGGATGGTAAACCCTATAAATTGTACTTTCCTCCTTAAACCAATAGAACTAAAGGAAATAAAAATTCCAATAACTGATGCATTAAAAAATATTAATCCTGTCGAGTTTCACAAGAGATAACTGAAAGACTGAAAGCAAAGCTGGAGAAGGAAGTCACCATTCTAAGCAGTCATGGATGGCAACAAGTAAAAAGAGGTAGGAGCTACCTTGAGTGTTCAGATGTCTGACAGGGAAGTGACTGTGGGTGTACCATGGGAGGCTCACTCTTCCTTCTGTTCCCAAAACCTTGCAGAAGCTTATGGCTGGAGGATGAATTAAGTGTCAGCAAAGAATCTGGGATCACTGAGTATCCCAGAAGAAATCAGAAACCTTTATAGGAAACAAAACACCTACATCTCATCATAGACCAGCTATTATATAAAACTCCATATGTCTTGCTGTTCCTCCTATCAAGGTTTGCAGAGATTAAAATGCCTAATAGCATTGAACTAAAAATTGCTTCTCCCAGGAAAAATTACCAGATAGCAGAGCACAGTATCATGAAAAAGTCTCATACATCCCAGAAAACTAAATGACTCAATAATGAGAGCAAGAAAGAGTACCTGGACACATTAGATTATTATGTCATATTATTATTAATATTATATTAAGACATATCATAACATACTAATAACAATATAATTACATTGAGATGTTAATATAATCATTAGATAATGTTAATAGTATAACATTCAACATGGCTGAAGACTGAAAATCATGCTGGAGGTTCTTTTAATTTTAGAGTTCTATTTACATTTATTTTTAGAGAAATTTTGATTTGTGTACTTATTTCATTTTTTTAGAATGCAATAGAATACAAAAACATTTTAAAAGTGAGTTTGAGGAAATAATTTGTGTGGATAGTGGAAAAATAAATGATATCTATCTTTATCTTGATTAGAAATCAAGCTGTACAGAGTGAGTAATCCATGCTGTGTTCTGTATAAGAAATATTAAATATACATAGCTTTATTATGATGAATAAACATTGAAGGAGGAAAGGTAAGAAGGAAGAGAGGTAGAGAAGAAAGGATGGAGGGATAAAAGCAGGCAGACAGGAAGGAAGGAAGAAAGAATGATCACCTACAAACTGATATTTTAATGTATTTGTTATCAGTAATACAACTAACATCTGTTGGTGTCTGTCACTTCATTTTCTGGGTTTATAACTTTATGCTTCCATGCATTTTGGTTCTTTTCTTACTAACAATCATTCTTAAATTTTTAGTTTTCATACCTTTATAGTGTGAAAACAAAAAAAATAAGCAAAACAACCTCTTTATTAAATTGTTGCAAAAATTGTTTTGTTCCAAGGTGGGAAAAAAAACCCAATGACAATGTAGTACATTACTACCTAACTTTGTAGCCTTACTAGGAGGTGAAAATGAAATTCTTATGCTGTGAACTTTTTAATTGATCTTTGCCACTGTGAAAGAGAGTTTTGAGAGAGAAGGAAAACTGTCTCCTGTGTATTTGCTACATCCTCATTTTCTCAAATGGCATTTCAAATTGCATAAGCATAAAGAGCAAAACATTCTTCTGCAATTCTTTATGAACTGTGTCAAACTGCATAACTGGTAATTTTCTCCAACAGAAGGAAATGATTTTGCAATATGTTTAGAGAAGAGAAATTTCCTCTCCCTATTGTTAGCATAATTCTTCACTGTGCAGTGCTTAAAGGTGAAGGCAGCCACATTATTTTACTTCCTGCATTGGTTGATTTTGCCCCATTATAACCTGGATTCTGGACTCACATTTTACTATGTTTTAGGGTGCTTTAGAGAGATTTAAATTATCCAAGCAGATTTCACCATAGAAGGTATTTAGCATACATATCGAAATGACTTCAATTGAATTACCACATTAATGGCTATTCACTTTAAGATGCACCTCAATTAAAATATATTTATATTCATGCTAGTGCAAATCATGTTTTTATTTTACTCTCAATAAAATTTTATTTATTGCAAATTGATTTTAAAAGGCTAGTACATACCACAACTTTCAAGAGTATCACATTGATATTAAATTGTTACTAAAAGACTAACATTTCACAACTTTTACAACTTTCAGTACTGTAGGTAATTATTGGCTATTGCACTTGTGAGCAAATGGTCACTGTCAGGTAATATTATGTTTCAATTATCAGCAATAATTGATGGACAGAATCACTCTTCCTTGAAAACTTTTATTTAGGTGGATGCTGATTCACTTTGTTTTATCTCTCTCATTGGCTTCTTCTCATTCTTTTTCAAATTCCCCCTTTCCAGGAACTTTCTACATTTCTCTGTCTACACTCATTCCCTTAAATATGCCTATTTCAAATGAATACGTAAACCTAGTATCTCATTCCAGTAAGCCTTCCCTCACTTATATATTTATATAGACATGTAATAGATATTTGAAATTTTCACATTGAAATACGTTTCCTTGTGATTCCACTACTAAGATCTTGGTTCCAGCTGGTCATCTTTTGCATGCAATTTTTAAACTGCCTCATAACTAAGTTTTCATTTTTTCATAGGTGTTGGAAGGAAGCATAATGGTATACATGTTAATTTACCAAAGAAATGATTATTTTATATCTGAAAACAAATATTTAAGTGAGGTAAGATTATTTTTCTTTATTATAAAGGTAAACTTGAAAGATCACATGATACTCTTAATATGTGAGATTTTATGTGGTAATCATTAAAGTAAATATATAATTTCAGAAAAGTATAATCTCAGTTGTATATATTTCAAAATACTCTTATCCAAAAGTTGTCATACAATCATTTTGTGTTTATTCCTATTTTTTGCATTTTATTAAAAACAACTTCATGGAATAACAAAGGTGTTGGAATGTGGCAAATCATGTTTGTATCACAATCAATTCAAAATATATTAAGTAAAAACATAGTTCTGAGATCTACCAAAGTAGTACTCCGATTACAACTAGAAACACTACATTTTGAATATTGTAACTGAACTCTCATAATCAATGATCACATGGCCATTCTAGAAGCTGAACTTTGAAATCTTTTATTTGATTCTAAAAAATAGGTTCAGATGTTAAATAATTATTGGAATTATCTGGAAAAATTAACTATTGGAAGCATCAGATTAAATTTATAGTTTTTATTATCTATATGTTTAGTAATTTTTTTTTCCAAATAGAGCCAACTCAAGTACTGGCTTACTTTTCATATGTGGACAAATGAAGATCTCATGGGAGGTTCATGGCATCTCTCAGCCACTGGAGGCTAAGACAAAGCCTGACAGATCATGTGAAAGCATGCCATTAGAATATACACCTACTGAAGCACAACCTTCTTAATTCAAAATTAGACAATTTTAGTGTCGGCGCAGAGTAAAACCCTCCAATCAGGCCCTTTTTCTCCACAAAAGCAAAGAGAGCGCTGTCACTCATTAACTGGATAATCAAAAGTTTGTAGGGAACTGGATGAGTCTGGAAAACAATCACACTGAGTAAGCAAGTTAGGCCCAGAAAGACATAGGTGGACTGTAGAGCCAAAATATGACCTTCCATATAAATCACAGGGAGACAATATGCTTATATACATGATTTAGTTGACTAAGCTATAGTATATACAGGAGTAAATTGCCAAAGGTAAACATCTTATCAAGATGCTGAAACAAGACTCTAAGTGGGGTGAGAGTGGAAAGAAGGTGAATACATGCAAAAGGGAAAAGGGGAGAAGTCAGTCAACATACTTAATGTATATATGTGACAATGGAAGTGGGCAAGGGGAAGTGTGTGGGAGAGCAGGGGGGAGGGGAGGGAGGAGAGAAGGAAGGAAGGGATGACTCTGAACTGGAATCCCTGGGCACTTAGTTGGAAATGTTAAATTTAAACTCTCTTTTGACATTCACGAAGGAAAACTATCCCAGATAAAACCTGAGTAATCTTAAGAAGAACAAGGAGCTCTAGTTTGTCTTAAAATGTCCTGTCCCCATTCCCATTACCAAGCTAGCTCTGACAGCCCACAAAATCATGCTACTAATGTCCTTCCACCTCTGAAAGGGGCAGGAAATGGTAGAAATTACTAAAAGGCCCAGAAACAAAAATGCCATTACTTGGCTTAACCAGTAATTCCTTGGTAAAACCTCACTTGGGAGACTATTTTGCTTATTATTACTCTGATCTAATCGATGCTATTCTCCTTTTTTTCCTGTGAACATTTCTCAAAGACCAGAGGGAGTTACTTTCAATGGTGGTTAAGTTTGTGGCATATTTTAGGCTAATACACATACACTAAGAGAGCAGAGCGTTACAGCTGAAGAATGGCATGTCAAAGCAGCTTTGTAAAGCAGTGGCTACAAAGATGTGAAGGGCTCTGAGGTCAAAATCAAAATCAGTGAATGTAGAAAGACAGCATCCTACAGACTCACCTGTAAGTAATTTCAGGGTCTGCAGGAAAAGGAAGTAGAAGGCTAGGGCAGAATTGTGGCCTGGCTGGATGAGTGTTAAAGCATGCAACCAGAGACCAGCTCCTTGACATATAATAGAACTTGCTGGTACCAAGCACTGGAAGGACTCCATGCTAGATGACCGGCAAGAGAACAGAGCAGAGACAATATCAATGAAATTAGCCACAGAAATATAATTAACAATAGATCATCTCAATCTATGAATTAAAAAAATAAAACGGCAAAATTAACTTCTCTTTCATAATACACACACACACAAAAGGGAACTTCATCACTGTGATAAAGGGAATTTATAGAAAACTAACAGCTAACATCAGCTTAAATGGTGAAAATGTGGAAGTTTCCTCCTAAGATTAAAAAGCAAGACAGTGATTCCTTCCCTCATTTTCCTTCACCATTTTAGGCATTTTTCTTATAAAGTTTTTGGGATTTGTACATAATGAAAATGCATAATTGGGTGCTGGTGATTCATGCTTGTAATTCTATCTACTTAACAGGCTCAGATCTGAAGATTGAGGTTCCAAGTAAGCCCAGGCAGAAAAATCTTAGAGATTCTTGTCACTACTATAAGCAGTAAAAAAAAAAAAAAAACAAAACAAAACAGAAGTGGAGGTTTGGTTCAAGTGATGGAACACTGGCCTTGAGTGAAAGAACTAACCAGAAGTAGAGGCCTTGTATTCCAGTACACACACACACACACACACACACACACACTCACACACAGACACACTCAAAGAAAATACATATCTATAACTATGTTATTTTATTTTATTCAACAAGTGAGTAGGAGATACTGAATTTATCTAAAAACTTAATTTTTGTAAAACCTTATTTAAGTTTTATCCGTTTGATGTCACCCTTTGTACACTTGAAATCATTTTAACTAAATTGTGTGTGTTTGAAAATCTAGAGGAATATGTTAATAATTTTATATTGTAAATACTAAGTAAGAATTACTTTATCAAGAGAAATTAGTATTACACGGCCTTACAACTTACTTTTAGTATCAGTACATGAAAAATGGAGACTATTCTAAACAAGTATATTACCCCTGCTTATTTTATACTGATTTAAAGGTCTTCTTCATGACTTTACTTCTTTTTATAATTATGCCATTTCAAAATATCAGTAATATCAGTGCATAATAAGATATTCAACAACAGGAAAAATGCAGAGACATAATTTCTAATGTTGTGACAACATAGAGAGCTACACGTTCTCATCTTTCTTTAAAATTCTATGACACATGTCCACAAAATTTCAAATATGCCTTTTCTGTGAACAATTTGTTTAGTTCATTTCCTTTGGCAATTACATTAACATTTAATAAAATACAGATTATAAAGAACTGCTCAAGATGGTAATTTTCAAAAAGATTGTGTCTTTGAGGTGTAACAACATTAAAGGTAAAGAAAATGGATTCTAATGAATAATTCAAGCTAATAAAATGGTAAAAGGTAAGGCATTTAATGCTTTCCTTTAAATTTAATTCTAGTCCTAATGAGTATCTTCTTTGTAGTATTTGGCTAATTTACATTATTACTTCATAAGTCTGTCAATATATTGTGAAATGGAATGAAAAATTTTATTAGAAAAGATATCAGATAACTCAGGAAAAAGTGATTTCAGTACCACAATTCATAGAAAACTCAGGGCAATCAATTTCTTAGAAGTAGATAATTCATTAGAACAATTTGATACATAGAAGCTAGAACATGTCTTACAATCAGCCAGAGGCATTCATTATACAGTTTTTCAAGTCAGCTATTTTTTTCTGAATTCAAATATAATTGTAAAAAATTTACTTTGCACCACTGTCATTATTTGAACGATAATGTAAGGCATTTATGTGACATCCATAGTATTTAGTTCCTTTTAAAAATGTCATACGTGCATTGTATGAAAAGAAAGGATTGGGAGTTGGGAAGGTGGCTCAGTGGTAGAGTGTTTGCCTTACATGAGTGAGGCCCTGGGTTCGATTCTTCAGCACCACATAAGCAGAAATAGGCAGAAGTGGCACTGTGGCTTAAGTGGTAGAGTGCTAGCCTTGAGTTGAAGAGCTGAGGGATAACAGCCAGCCCAGAGTTCAGTCCCCATGACCGACAAAAAAAAAAAAAAAAAGGAAGTGAGGGTCACTGTGACATTTCTGTACATGCATAAAAGTTATCTTGATCACCCTTACTTTCTCCTACCCTCTTCTAATACAACCTCAATAGATAGCATTGTTCTATTTTTATATATGCAAATAAATTACTTTGACTATTTTCATCCTTATTTATCATCTCTATTTTTTCTCCTCTTCTCCTCATGTTCAAACAACCTCTCAGAACAGAACCTGTTTTATTTTCTTGTCATTCATTTCTTGTAGTTTTTATTTTCTAAAATATATCAAGGCCTGCTCACCTTATTGAAGGCTGTGAGTTCATAATAGATGAATACTGAACATTATTTTATTCAGTGATATAGCTAGTAAGAAGTAGAAAATGCTGCAGATCCCAGTTCTTTCTCCAGTGTGGCATCGGTTTCTGTGTTCTTGGCTTCTGGAAGTCCTGGTTCATTTATGTGCTTATAAATTTCCTTTATACTTTTACATACTTATTGGACTCTAAAATAAATTTAAAAATCAATCAAAACACTACTATAACAGAGTAAAAATCAGCAAGCTGAAGTAGTTCTCTATCTATCTATCTATCTATCTATCTATCTATCTATCTATTTATCTATCTATTTTCATCTATATACTATCTATTATTTATCTGATCTTATACCATTTCCACAGAGGAGTTAACTCATCAGTGTGAAGGTTGATAAGTTTTGAAAGTTATAGCCAGGAAATTTGAGCCCCAGAAAAGATTCAGGGTACAATTCTATTCTGTATGCTGGCCTACATAAGATGTTGAAGGAGCTAATATACCAACCTGAGCTCCAAAAGCAAGAAAAAGCAATTTTAACTTAAGGACAGTCAGAGAGTTCAATTTTACTTGGGGAAGAAGCTATTTTTTGTGTTATTTAATCTTTCACCTAAATGGGTGAAGTTCATTTACATAAGATAGAATAAGTTTCATACATAGGCATACATAGATTGAAACACATTCACACACACAGATACACATACTCACACACTCTCACACAAAAAGACATACACACACAAGAGGATAATACATCACAACCAAAATAGATGGTTTTTCTACAAAAGAAATTTGCTTCAAAATTAGAAAATAAAGAAACACTATAAAGATTAAATATTCCAAATAAATATATTTATATAATTTTATATTGCAATTAATATTACTTAAGTTGTATTATATATCATAATACAATTTAATATATAATGTAGTATGCAATAAAATAGGTGGTACATTTTATCATATTTTTTGGGGGGGGGTCTGGTTGTGGGGCCTGAACTCTGGGCCTGGGCGCTGTCCCTCAGCTCTTCAGCTCAAGGCTAGCACTCTACCACTTGAGCCACAGCGCCACTTCTGGCTTTTTTTTCTGCTTATGTGGTGCTGAGGAATCGAACCCAGGGCCTCAGGCATGCAAGGCAAGCGCTCTACCACTGAGCTACCTTCGCTCTACCACTGAGCTACCTTCCCAGCCCCTGTTGACACTTTTTCTATCTTAATTGTGAGGTTTATTTTCTTTTTTACATATTTTAAGAAGGTGGAAATATTTTAGAGCCTTTTAGTACTAGGTGCCTAGATTTATTATAAAATGTATTATAAAGCACAGTAATAAAAAACTATTTACAATAGAAGCATGCACACAAAAAACTGGAACTGATTAAACAATCCAAAAATACAGACATAGAGACATGGAATTTTGATTAGAAATAAACATATTACCACATACTGACTATGTTAACACATACTAGAAAATTAAATATAAATATTCAAACTGAAAAGCTCTTGATGTTTGTTAGCTTGTCCAAACATCATCTCATTACTTCATTTCTTTTCATCTGGTTTAACCCTGTGTATTTGATCTGTCAGCAAATTTCTGATGTTTTATAAGTGCATCAGTAGTATTAGATCTGATTTAATGACCATCTTTCCAATTGATTTCCTCTATAAAGTCCCTGCTTCCAATGAAGGTCAATTCTGAGGTATAACTATGCTCTAGACTTCAGTGTATGAATTATTGATGGAATAATTCAAATAGTAATAAGCCCCCAAATGGAACAGATTTCTAACAATATTATAATGGTAATTAAATTGTGACATATCACACATTGGTATTTTAAGCATCAATTACAATTAATCAAATATACTATTTGAAGAATGGCATGGAAAAATATATTCAGCAATAGACTATACATACAGAAATAATATTGCCCAGTAACTGTCCAACAAAAAGGAAGTACATACAAAATACATAATTATATTTTATGATAAATTTGCAAATTATAGAAAGATGAAATAGACCTAGAAATGATAAATGAATCCCTTTGTGATGTGGCTAAATTTATCTCAAACTGTCATATTATATATTTGGAATTTAGCAAATTTATAATAAATATGCATGTTTTCTCATCCACATAAATTTGAAATAAAAACATCTTTCAAAAGGTATATACTCTAAGAGTACTACCTAATAATTTATAGAAGATATTTTTTGGGGGGGTCCGGTCGTGGGGCCTGAACTCTGGGCCTGGGCACTGTCCCTCAGCTCTTCAGCTCAAGGCTAGTGCTCTACCACTTGAGCCACAGTGCCACTTCTGGCTTTTTTTTTTATGCTGATGTGGTGCTGAGGAATCAAACCCAGGGCCTCAGGCATGCAAGGCAAGTGCTCTACCACTGAGCCACCTTCCAGCCCTATAGAAGATATTTTAATGAGCTTTTTCAGAGTCAGAAATAGCCAACAGACACTTTCTACAGAACCATAGTTCCTTTACCTTGCTAAACTAATTTATATGCAGACACTTACTAATAACAAGATTATTCCTTAAAAATACTGTGTTCAAAATAATTTGATAGGTCATTAAGAAATATGTACATGAGCATCCTGGGTTCTATCCAGTACCAAAAAAATAGACAAAAAAATCTGCTATTGTTATGTACTCTTCATTTGTCTTTTAGTGTAATTCTGAATTAAAAAATGGCAAAAATATTTAAAAATAGTAAAATTTCTCAATGCAATACAATTGTACATGAAAGTTCACTTCAAGAAACATAATACTGTGAGAAATGAGAAAGGAGATTTGAATGTGGTAAATGTGTTCAAGCCACAGTGGTCATAAAGATTCAGACATCAGAGAGGTTGATTCTTTGTGCAGAGGAGAATAGAAAGGTCAAACTTATTGGTATCATAGTATCAGGAATGATGTCTAATAGAGTAAAAGTTATTTCTGCTAGTACTTTGGGGGGGGGGTAATTAACCTCTAGTAACTAGGAAGTTGCATTTAGATTAAAAGCCATTTATCATTTTTAAAATGTCTAAAACCATTTTTCCAAAAGGCATTGAAATATTTGAAGTGCTATTAACAGTCATATAGTTGGACTTGAAGGATCTGGCTCTGAGATAGTAATATGCTCTCAAAAGCTGTTATTGAAAAATAACCCATTATTTATTTCCTGGTACATGATAACTTTGAAGGTGAAAGAAAAGCCCTTGACATTATTTCCTTAGATACATTTAATATGAAGCTTCTTTTCCAAAAATGTCAAAGGAAATTTTACTCTTTTAATACAGGTACAATTTCAGGTGAAACATCTTGTGTGCATTTATGTTTTGATGTGCTGACAGCTTAAATTGTGTTACTAATAGTGACAGTTAACAGTCTAGAGTATAATGCCAAAAATCAGTTAAATGCATGATAAACTGTATAGGAGAAAAAAAATCTCCCAAAGAATTTTTTAGTGTAAATTTTTAATTGTTACATTCATACCTTTCATAATAATTTCCTTAATTTTTCTTACATATTAAAGTGGCATAATGAATTACCTAATCAACAAATGCCAAAATCCTTATATTTTTTAAATGTACTTACAAATTGAAGGAGCATAGCTTTTAATTACCCTAACTTCCAAATTTATATTGATTTCATCAAGTTAGGAAACTATTCTTCAAAGAGAAATCAATATAAAAAATTTTCAAATGCTCAATATATATCGACTGAATGAATAACCTCTTGCCCTACAACTAACACATTGAATGACGAACACAACTCTTACTTACTCATTTTTCATTTGCTTATGTAAGTTATAGGGAGGCAGGGGATTTTATTGTTACACCTCCACACATTAACATTGTATTATAATCACTTTTCACCTCTCTCTGTCACACTCCATGCATCATTCCCTCTAAGAAATAGAATTCCCTACAGGTTTTCTTGCCCCATGTTTATAGTTCTATATTATCTATTTCTCTGGTACTCTTCTAATATTCTCTAAGAATTTCTATTCTCCTCCTCAGGTCCACCCTCCTGCTTCCAGTCGCCACTCAGCCACAGAGTGTATTTCTCTTTCCTCCCATCTTTCTATTGGACGTCAGATTTCATTGAGTTTCTCTATGCTGCTATCATATATGCTTGTGTTGACAAATACAAGTCTTAAAGCAGATGTTAGGGTCAAAGACAAATCACCTTACATTTGACATAGTCTTCCACACTTATACATACACTTGTATTCTTAAATTTTCCCTCTGCTAAGAATTCCATTTGCCTTACACAAATGCCAGAAGTGATTTTGTTCTGGGTTTAATGAAATTATGCTAGATCTCTCATGCATTGCAAAACTGATGTCATCCATGGCAGGTCAAAAATAAAGTAGGACACATACATATTCATCTACAAAACATATGACCCAAACCAACTATGTTAAATCTGTAAGGAAACAGTATCAAAACTGGGTGCTGGTAGCTCATGCTTATAATCGTAGCCACTCAGGAGGTTGAGATGTGAGGGTTGCAGTTTAAGCCAGCTTGGGCAGGAAAGTCTGTGAGACTCTTATTTCCGAAAAACTACTCAGAAAAAGTAAAGAGTGGTGCTGTGTCTAAAGTGGTAGAGCACAACACTTGAGTGAAACTGCTTGGGGACAGCATGCAGGCCATGAATTCAAGCCCTATGACCAACAACAGCAACAACAAAAAGAAAATGAAAAAGAAAAGGAAACAATGTCCCTTAAAGGAAGATAATGACACAGGTTCATCTTTCATTTCATGTAGATGCAATTCAACCCACAGACAGATAAATAATAAAAGTTTATAATCTAGTCTTTTTTTTTGGGGTGGGGGGAAGGCGGTCATGGGGCCTGAATTCTGGGCCTGGGCGCTGCCCCTCAGCTCTTCAGCTCAAGGCTAGCACTCTACCACTTGAGACACAGAGTCACTTCCGGCTTTTTTCTTTTTGCTTATGTGGTGCTGAGGAATCGAACCCAGGGCCTCATGCATGCAAGGCAAGTGCTCTACCACTGAGCCACCTTCCCAGCCCCATAATCTAGTAAGTCTTGTTTGCTAAATTTTAACACACATAAAATACTGTATATATGATCATTTATTTTTAGTGTATTTCAAATTCTAAATAATTTTAACTGACATGTAAAAACTAAATTAAATGTATCATGAAGTGTCATGTGACATATCATATATACATTGTGCAATGTTAGATTCATTTTACACATACTTAGCTCATCAAACATTTATTACTTATTAATTTATGAGGAAGATTTTAAATGCTTTCCTTCCAGCATTTTTGAAAGTATAGTCCATTATTATCATCTGTTTTCCTTTTACTACACAATAACTCACCAGAACTACTTTTTCTAACCTCACTGCAGCTTTTGACTTTGATTAACCTGTTTCCTCTCTTTCCTTCTTCTTCCCACCTTCTGGTACCCACTATTTTATTCTCCTTACATGAAATCCCCTTTTTATATTACCCATAGAAGTAAAATGAAAAAGTACTTGAGCTTTTTAGGTTGGCTTATTTCAATTAAAATAATGATCTGTAGTTTTACACATGTGGTCATAAATGATATTAGTTCATTCTTTTTGTGACTGAATGATATTCTAATTTATGTACTCATCACATTTTCTTTAGCCACTCATCAATTGGAAAACATGTTTCTCACTTCTTAGAATTTTTTTTTTTATTGTAAGGGTGATGTACAGAGGGGTTACAGCTATGTAAGTAAGGTAGAAATTGTTAACTCATGCTGTAATAGACGTGGAAGTGCAGTTTGTTTTCAGACACACTGACTTCAGGTTTTTTTTAAAATTATATAATCAAGAGCTGAGAATGCTAGGTCATGTAGTATTCTGAATTTTAAATTTCTGAAAAACCTCCATATTGTTTTCAGCATGAACTATATTGATTTACACTGCGATCTGTGGTTTGTGAGGGCTCAATTTTCTTACATCTCCATTAACATTTGTCAGCATTTACATCTTTTGTAACAGCTTATCTTTCTGGTATGATGAGATACCTCATTATGTTTTTGTTTTGCATTTCCTTGATGATTAATGTTATTGGCCATTTTTGTCATGTTTTGCTGACCATGTGCTTACTTTAGAGAAATGTTTATTTATGTCTACTGCCCAATCACATATAGTTTTATTGTCTCCTGTTTGGGGAGTTCTTTATAAAGTCTGGTTATCAACTCCTTTTAGCTTTAGAGTTTATAAATAGTTCCCATTTTAAAAATACATATTCATTCTATCAAATATTTTCTTTTATGAGAAGAAGCTTTTCATTTTTTTTAAACCACATTTATTTATGCTTTGTTTCCCATGCTTTCAATGTCTTGTCCTAAAATTTTCATCTATTCCAATGCCTTGAGGTCTTTCTTATGTTCTTCTCTGGTTGTTTCCAAGTTCCCTGTCTTACATTTAGGTCCTTGTTCAATTTTGTGTTGATATTTTTGGAAGTTGGTGGAAGATAAGGTAATATGTAGATGTGAGTGAATAACTGAGTGGTCACACAAATTTTTAAAATACTAGTTACAGGAAATGGAAAAAATGTTATCCCTTATGCTTCCATTTTCCCCTAAACCTTCAAATACTGGACAAAGGTGATAATTCACACTGATATAGTCTTTCCACTTTATAGGAACACATGGATACAAAACGTTCCTTTGATACATATACAAGCTGTTCATATGTCTCTAGACTAGGTCTATATAAGCATTAAACTTTGTATGAACCCAACTCTGTACATCATCTGTAGAATTCCTACTCTTACCACATTTTTTATGATAAAAACCCCACCAAGATTGCTAATTTCTATCCACAGGATTTGATAATGGTTATGTAGATGATATAGTTTCTCACATTTTGTCTTCTATAAAATTCTATTTATAAGTATGTGTAAAAAACCCATAATTCCTGGTACCTTTAAATTTCAAATTAATCATTTATTAAACTTGTATTACTTTAATCTTCAAAACCCCAAAGTATGATTTGGTATTTAATAATATGAAACCTCAGATTTTTCCTGAGGTTAATATTACTGAACTAGAATACTAGCTAAACACATTTTAGAAATCTTTTACTCATAGGCTTTTGTCACTGCAAAATATTAGAGAAAGAAAATTATATGGTTTCCAAAATATTGTTAATAAAATAAACCTCTGGCTGACTGTACTAGCATATTACAGAACAACTTTTGGCAACAATAATTTAGGAGGTCATATTATTTAAAGAATTGTTTATTAATGTAAAATCAATTTGTTTTCATGCTTTGAAATCAGCTACAAATTACAGTATAGGTTATAAAGTTGGGTTTGGCTCACCACTACTTAACCAGTGTTTTTAATCCTCTTTCTGAGCTGGTTCTTCCTTCTTTTTTTTTGGCTCTTCCTTCTTTTTGTCATATTTTTGCCATCATGTTCGGATTCCTTATCCTGAAGATATTGAAGGTATTTTCCATTGGTAGACCCACATTCTAAGAACTGAAGAAATTTTCAGATAATTGATTTTTTTTCTGAAAAAAAATAGTAAAACTTCACCAGTAACTGATGGCTTTTATCATAGTTTCTCTGCTAAAATTATTTTCCAATATATCTTCAGCTAACTAGGTCCCATTTTGTATTCAAGAATTTTTTAATCATTGAGTAAAGTAAACGATGGTTTATAATAAATGTGAAGACATTTCTTCCCATTACAGAAGACCTGACAATGAGATAAAATACTATGAGAACCTGGAAGGCCGCTGTGTGTTCCAAGCCTGTGATCACAGGGGCAAGGCAGCTGCTGTGCTATGTCTTTTACTGAATCTCATGGCTAATCACCTGTGCAACAAACATGGTGACCAGAATTGCTTTGTCCTCTTTGAGTTCCCTTTGCAATGAAGTAGGTCAAAGGATATAGTGACTTTCAGATGGGAATCATCATATCTGAATGACAATTCCCTTTGTGACACAGTGACTTTAAATTATTTTTAGACACAAAGTATTTCTGAAATACCATGGGGAGGACTTTAAAATAACCCTTTTACTTTTTTTTTGGCCAGTCTTCAAACTTGAACTCAGTGCCTGGATACTCTCCCTGAGCCATAGCACACTTCTGTTTTTTTTATTTACTATTTCTGACTAGTTTATTGGAGATAAGAATCTCATAGTAATTTCCACCCCTTCTGGCTTCAAATCATGATATTCAGGTCTAAGCTTCATGAGTAGATAGGATTACAGGTGTGAGCCACTGGTGACTGGTTAAATAAACCATACTTTAAATATATACAGTAGGCAAAATCATTTTTATAATTCTAAAGTATTTAAAAGCTTTCAAAGTTCATAACCACATAATCAGGAAAAACATCAAATTGCAAGAAGAATAGCAAATTGATTGATAAAAAGCTCACTGCAGATCAAAATATGGGGACTGCATTGAAAGAAGTATTTCAGTAGTCTAAAATAAATATGTCATAAGGAAATAAGTAGGAAAAATCAATGTGCTAATTATCCATCTTTTGAAAGAATCTCATGAAACATCTCAGTGAATTCTGTGAAACTAGTTCAATCTAGTCTTATATTTTGTCTCCCAGGCCATAGTTATTTTCAAAATAATGGCAGTGTCTGAAATTCTAACATAAGCTTCTTTTTTACTACTTGACCACTTGACTGATAAAGTATTGGGTTGAATGATAGCCACTTGAAAGATAAATCAACATCATAGCTCCAAGTAATGTAACTGTGACTTTATTAGAAAAATAAAGTCTTTGATGTTGAATTAATTTAAGACTGTCCAGAAAAGGTCATTTCTGATGATATGAATGACTTCTAAACCTGTATGTAGGAATCCTATACAACACACACAAAAGACAGAGCTGGAGACTAGAAGATTATGTAAAAATTATGTAAAGGAAGGCTCAATCTGGCATTTTAGGGCCATAAGTAAAGAAATGTGTCAGGTTTCAGAGAAGCCTATGGCACAATGTGTTCCCCACTAGAGTTTTTGGAATGAGGTCTGACCTGCAAACAGCTTGATTTTTGGATTACTCCTTTTGAGAAATGAAAGGAAAAACACAATTTGTTTTAAGCTACCAAAGTTATGTAATTTCAGCAAAGTAACAGATGCATTGAAGACACAGGACAATAAAAATACTAGTTTTGTCAATAATAACATAGAGCAATTCAGGGTTATCTAAAGGACTGTAATCTGGAGTTATATAATCAATTTCTTTTTAATCATCTTGAAGTAATTGTACAATGCAGTTGCCATTCAATAATGCAATTTCTAATACAATACATCTTGATCAACGTCAACTCTTTCATCATTCAACTCCATCCCTATCAAACCCATTCCTTCCCACAATTTCCTTAATGCATGTTATATACCACAGAATTGAGAAAAAATAAGGAGGGGGTGAGTTGAATGGCAGTGAAGTGTTGAAGAGATGATACATATCAAGATGCAGTGTATACATAAACTTTGTTAAATGGCAAAAGAAATCAGTACATAACTTAAAAATTAAGAACAGTGAGGGAAATGGACGGGTCAGGAAGGGTGGGTGAGAATTCCAGGAGTGACATCAATGAAGATGCATTGTATTCATAAACTGCTTTGATGGATATCATCTCCTTTGTACAACTACGTGACGATAATAAAAATTTTCAAAATAAGATCATCTTCTTTAACTGTTTCTCTCCACTTTATTTATCTACTATTGAATGCTCACATGAATTTTCCAAGGCAGATTATGAATGTAGTCCTGAACTCCTGCCTGTCTTTTTGCTGACACACGAAGTTTGTTGCACTTACCCACTTAATATTCCCAGAGTCTTTTAGATTTGTTCAGCTTATTAATTTTATTAAAATCAAACTCTTTCCTTCTTGTCTGCATTAGTTAAGATTTTGATAATTTCTCCTTTTCAATTTGAATCTTATTTCCTGAGCACCTTAGGATGATTTTACTGAAGCACAGAATCGTTCTATACAAACTCCTGCCACCTACAGTGACATGTCTCAATGCTATTCCTGACTGTGCCATCTCCTTTGCCTGCCCTCTGGACAAAGCCAGAATTCTGTGTGATTTCATATCTTGGTTATGGTTGACAATTCTGCAATGAACATAGTTGTGCTAGTAGCTTTTGTGACATTGTGTTCTATTGGATACACACGCACACACACACACACATACACACTAGGACATGATAAAGGACTCTAGAAATTATGGAACTAGGATATTATATAGGACTATAGACAGTCACACTGAGGCCAAAGGGGGTATGAATAGGAGTGGATGATAAAGGCTCAATAGCTATGTGCATATGCTCAGATGAAATAATATTTTATGAAATAAACTCCAAGAAAAGAAAGCAAGAAATGTTTTAGTTGCTATTGTAGCTGTTGTTTTCTTTTCCTTTTGTCTTTGTGAGGGTAAAGGGGCACAAGAAAGGTGAAATAAAATGTAAACAAATATAAAAGTAGTACTGTCATAGACACTATGTGGAAAATGAACGGTATATCTTGTGTTTGGGGATGGGAGAGAAAACCTGGGAGAGATCGAGGGAAGAGGAGAGATGGTTCACAAAAAATTGTGCTCTACCTGATTCATGTAAATGTGAAAAATTCTGTGTAAATGGAAAGAATGGACAAATATTTCCTTTAATATCTCTGTTCTCTGCATACATCCAGCTTTTTATTCTTACATCACAGTAGACTATAGTTACTTCTATAAATTTGTTAGGTATTTAAGGTTATTTTTACATTTTTTTCTTTTTTCTTACATGTTGAGAGATCAATTTTACTTCCATTCAGATCAACTTTCAAAGTATTCTTACAATAGGTGTCAACCAGATTGAACTCCTTACCACATCTCCATGGTTAGAGATGTTGCCTGTTACCCAAAACCATATGTCCCCAAAAGCCATATCCTCTTCTTTTCAGTTTTAAGTATTTTTGTATCACTGATAGTAGATTGTAAGTCATTGTGGTCTATGCTACAGTTTCATCACTATTGTTGCTTTGATTATTATGTAACAATAATAAATTCAAATGTTTCAAAAGTTACATGTACAAAAGTTACATGTGCAAATATTGAAAAGACAGTATGTGTTACACATGTAAGAAAGATGATGGCAAGTCATTTGCACAATATGTGAACACATAAGGTTATTTAAAGTGACTTTAAACTTAGAGTAATCAGTGAATATTGTATTGCAGGTCAAAATCAATCTCTCCACTGTCAAATTATTAAACATTTTGAATATATTAGATTAGGCTTATGCACAAATGAGTTGATTATAAGCAAAAATTTATTAATTATATGAAGCAAAATGAATTATTTTGTTAATCAGAAAATACATTATTTTGTTAATCAGCCTTTGATTGAATCTTGCTTTAGTATGATTCCAGACATTTTCTTTATTCTTTACCAAGGGAAATCATTTTATTACATTAGGAAAACCAAGGGGGATGTTAAATTAATGGGATTAATGTGATTCAGGGAAATTATTTATTATAATAATTGCATTTGTTCTATAGATCCTTATTTCAGAAACAAATTTAAAGCATTCAACTTTATCAATAATAGAGTCACATTTGTGATACATTTAAGGCATTTTCAAATTAGTAGTGTGAGTAATACAGATAGATATATCTGAAATATATTTGAAATAATTTGATAGAGGCTATGCAATTTTCTGTAAATTTATAATACTTAGAAAAAGCAGTTGAATAATAAAAAATACAGAAAGTCAACACGGACAGATTGATTTTGTCAGATGTTATAATAAATTATTAGACCCTATCATTCATTTGGGCTTCTTCTCTTTACTCAATGGTTAAGATTTTTATTTTTGTCTCAAAAGTATGTCCTTTTCAACTTTGATATGGTTAATTTTTTTTTTTATTTTTGGCAGTTCTGGGACTTGAACTGAAGGCCTGGGCACTGTCCCTGAGCTTCTTTTGCTCAGGCTAGCACTCTACCACTTGTGCCACAACACCACTTCCATCCAGCTTTTTCTGTTTATTTGGTACTGAGGAACCGAACCCAGTGCTGGCATACTAGGCAAGCACTATTATTAAGCCACATTCCCAGCCCAATAGGTCTAACATTTACAATACATGTATAGAACTAATTTTCCAGCAAAGTGAAATAGAAAAATGTTTTGTCAACTATTTGAGATAAAGAAAATAATCATTATAAATGAATTTTACTTTATCATTTTAAAAATCAGAAGTAGGCATAAAACACCTACTACAGAGTGCATAAATTAATTGCATGAGAAAGCAAATGTGGAGGCACATTCTATATCTTAAGCAATCTTTTAACCTTTCTCCTTTTCCTAACTATATTAAAATTAAACTGATTTGTGAAAACATTTCCTTTTTGTGACAAGATATCAATAAATATCTACTAACTTAATTGACTATGTACATAGATATATATATGTTTTCCCTATCTAATTGAGAAAATCACACAACACATTTTCCTTTCTACCCATAGCTGCAAGTTAAGAGTTACATAGTTAGCTAACTTTGAGAAGATTTATTTAAAATAATGCCACTCTAATATTAATTTATATTTATATTGTTTAATATGTGTCATCAAAGCTTTAAACTTCTCATAAAAATTAAATATGAAGACCATCAAGTGAATTTCTCTCTAACTTGAGAAGTTCAAGACAAAATTCTATCTATGTTATTCAATTATTGACATATGTGGTTTTAGATCTAACTCTGACCTTAATTTCATGCCATGTGCTTCAGTTTTGCTTTGTACACAGGAGCAATAAAACATCTTCAGCAAGTGAATATATCATGTTTACACAACAGTGGAGTTATTTGAAATGACTTCATTGTTTTTTTTTAAATGCGACAATATGAAACTGTCATTCACTCTGAAGTACTCTTGGAAACTTGTTTTCTATTATGATAAATTGTGCCTCTCTGACACAAATCAGAAGTTTCATTCCCTCTAGGATTTCCCTCTTTTTATGTTTATTAATGGGAATATGTTTTCATAACAATTCAGATAGTGTGAATTTTCTCCCTTTTTACTTGAAGTTTAGTTTATTAATGTGAAAATCAACATTGTTCTGAAAAGCCAATTTACTGAACATTGAAAGTATTTGTATTTTTCATTAATATTAACATCACTAGCCTTTAGAGACAAAACTATAGCAAGCTTGAAGTTTATTTGCGCTATTTCTAAACTACTGAAACATACGTTAATAGGATCGCTATACCAAAACTTAAGAATTTCATAAATTGAGTTTTTCCCTAAACACTTAAAAATAACTTGAAATATAGCCTTAAAAATACCCTGTTAAATTTTTTTGTTAGAACATATAAGTTTTAAAACCTAAAGCTTATATCTGAAGCTGGTTAAATAATACCTGCACCATAGTACAGGAAAGTAACCAGAAAGGAAATGGCCATATCAATAATAAAAGCCAGTTGTTGTTGATGTTGTGGTTGTTGTTATCATTATTACTTTCAGTGGTCCTGAGGTTTGAATTCAGGCCTCTTGTTTTTTAGGTAGATATTCTAATTCTGAATAATGACTTTAGTCCTTTTTGTTGAGAAATCTAGTTCTAATTCTCATGAGTGTCTAATATTTCAGGGATTAACTACTGGTACCCATCTGAAAGACAGTTATTTTGATGGTATTGTATAGGAGAGTTTTGTAGAGTTATTGTTTTTAAAGTTTGGAATAATAAGTATTTTGTGAAACTTACACTTGAATGGAAACCAAACCATTGTTGAGATTTCCGCAAGTGTTAAGGTGACATGGAAATGAAAGCTTTTGTTATATTTCTGAGAAAAAGTATTGTGTTACATGGTGAAAGAATTGAAAACTAGGTATAACCCCTGTTTTCAATATATTTGATGTCAGTATAATTTGGGGAGGAAAAGGGAAAAAACAAAATGTTTAAATAGGGATACAAGTTGACTCATTGTAACAATGAGATGTACAAGACACTAGGTTGAAAAATGAACTTTACAATTTGGCGGGGGGGGGGGGGAAGTATAGTTGTGGAGGTGGGAGGGAAGGGATTGTAGGAGAAAAACAAAGGAGGAGGCACCAATGCTTGATAGGAAATGTACTCATTACTTTGCTCATGTAACTGTATCCCCTCTATGCAGTATTTTCACAATAAAAAAACTTATTAAAAAAAAAGAAAATTAGGAGGTGTGGAGGAAATAAATGAGATTTTTTTTTACGTTCTTTAAGGGAAGTAAACTGCCCTGTTCAGGGCAGTGTGTGTGTTCATTGTACCATGCAAGCTATTTAGCAGATAAACATGTCTCACAATAATGTAGAAACAGTACCTATGGACCCTTGTTATGGAGAAGATGGTTTCTTCCATAACTTAACAGATTCTTTAGAACTAAAAACAATTGATATAGAACAGTATGAAAGTAGCTATCAAAATATCTATGATTATATATATCAAGAAAAATAACATTTTACACATAAGGGATCGATCTCCAGCTCCTTTTCTTGTGTGAGTGTCATGCTCCTGTGTGTGTATGTGTGTATGTGTGTGTGTGTGTGTGTGTGTGTGTGTGTGTGTGTGTGTATGTATGTGTGTGTGTGTGTGCATTTCTCCACTAAAGTATAATATATAAGCATTGTATACATCTATAGTGAATGGTATAATATGATTGGGAACTTCCTTTTCCCCTTAAAAGATTGCATGCCAAGTAATATAGAATGCCCTGAGTTTTTGAGCTATCTTAGACTGTAAATTTGAAGTCTGTCATTACAAACAAAGAAATCTTGTTCACTCTGTGAAGAATAAAAAAACCACAAGATTATCAACCATTTAGCTTATTATGTGCATGAATTTTAAGTGCTCTCTTATGAATTCATTCTAAAATATAAGCTACCACCTGGTAAATATGATTTAGAAATTCTTACTTTTTTTAATCTTCTTGATTTGAGAGAGGAACTTTTCATATTACTCAGGTTTGTCTCAAAATTCCTGAGCTCAGCAAGATCAATAGAAAGCCCACGGATTGGGAGAAGATCTTTACTAGCCATACAACGGACAAGGGTCTCATATCTAAAATATACTTGGAACTCAAAAAATTAAACCACCCAACAACAAATTCTCAAAGAAACAACTGCCCAATAAATAAGTGGGCGAAAGACTTAAAGAGAAACTTCTCTGAAGAAGAAAGAAGGATGGCTAATAGACACATGAAGAAATGTTCAACATCCCTAGCCATAAAAGAAATGCAAATCAAAACAACATTGAGATATCACCTCACTCCAGTTAGAAAGGCAAAAATCAAGAACTCTAACAACAACAGATGCTGGAGGGGATGTGGACAGAAAGGAACCTTACTTCATTGTTGGTGGGAATGTAAACTTGTTCAACCACTTTGGAAAGCAGTATGGAGGTTCCTCAAAAGACTTCACATAGAGCTCCCCTATGACCCAGCAATCCCACTTTTGGGCATTTACCCAAATGTTTACAAACAAGACCACACTAAAGCTACCAGCACAACTATGTTTATTGCAGCATTATTTACCATAGCTAAGATATGGAACCAACCCAGATGCCCCTCAGTAGATGAATGGATCAAGAAAATGTGGTATATATACACAATGGAATTCTATGCCTCCATCAGAAAGCATGACATTGCCCCATTTGTTAGGAAATGGAAAAACTTGGAAAAAATTATATTAAGTGAAGTAAGCCAGGCCCAAAGAAACGTAGGTCCCATGGTTTCCCTTATTTGTAATATCTAGTATATGTATGAGTCAAGCGGAAAAGGTCAGATAATGTGATGTCAGGAAAATGAACCCTTGGATGTGTATCTTAATGTTTTTTTTCTTTCATGCATGTGTTTCTAACACATTTATAAGATTATCTCTTTGTTGCTTTGTATGTCCCTCCCCCACAGTATAACCCCTGCTTTCACTATATTTGATGTCAGTATAACTTGTGGAGGAGATGGGGAAAAACCAGTTGTTTAAGGATACAGGTGGACCTGTTGCAACAATAAGAAGTACAAGTTGTCATGTCCAAAATGAGCTTTACAACGTTGGTGTGGTGGGGGGGGGGGGAAGGGGGGGAAGGAGAAGGATTGGGATTAGGGGGGGAGGGGGGAGGCTGGGAAGGGATGTGAAGGGTAAACAAAGGAGGAGGCTGCAATGCTTGGTAAGAAATGTACGCATTATCCTGCCCATGTAACTGTAACTCCTCTGTACAGTATGTTCACAAATAAAATTAAATTAAATTAAAAAAAAATTCCTGAGCTCAAGTGATCTGCCAACCACAGCTTCCCCAGTAGCTGGGATTATGGCATATACCATGCCACCTTGATTAGAAAGTCCATTTATAAGAATTCTCATCGAATGACAATATAGCTCTTTAAAATTAGACTTAATTATTTTGAGTCCGTTATATGTATACTTCAAATAAGCATCTTTGCCTGCTAAAAAATCAAAATCAATATAATATTAAATAAACAGAAAAAATTTCAGATAGTCAACTCTTTAGATTGGACTAGCATTAATTATCTTTCAAGGAGCACCAGTTCTTGAGACATTCTGGTTCACCACTCTGGAAACCATCAGATCAGTGAGAGTTTCTATACACAAGTCCTGAATGACCCTTGGCACATTATGAGCCCTCTTTATTGACCTTTACTTGTTGGCAGTCCAATCAAACTGTGTAGTGAATACACCCAGATAGAAGTTCCAACTCTGGAGCTCTGGTATATCAGGCTCTACAGCCTCTTCTCTGTTTCCTGGTGCTTCTTCGTAAGCCACATTTGCTGCCTTGTCATTGGCTTGGTCTTCATTTGTTTTCAAATGGAAACAAATGTCATTAGTTCTGAAATTGTGAGTTCATTTTACAGTGATTGAAATTAATCAGTAAGGGGCCAGGCTCAAATGTGTCTCCTAAATCTAGCTTCCCAATTTTCCAGATTACCCAGGAGAAGAGGCACCTTCTAACCTTAAGGGTCCCACTTATACTTTCATTTGCTTTTGATGTCTTCAAAATGTTTTCCCTAGACAAAGATATGTAATGTTGTCAACATCTTTGTACTGAATAAAACATCAAAGAACTGTATTTATAAATATAAAGATATAAAACAAAACTGGAGGCATTGTTCTCTTTTTCAAAATTATTTTTCCATAAGTGGTGGAGACATCTTTGAACTTTAAAGGAAAATAATAAATGTGGTTGTTGACACTAGAACACCAAGTTAGAAATAAACACATTAATTATAGTTGTTGAAAAAGAAGGGAGAGAGAGGGAGGGAAGAGAGAGAGAGAGAGGGAGAGAGAAAGAGAGAGAGAGAGAGGGAGAGAGGGAGAGAGGGAGGGAGGGAGAGACAAAGGGGAGAGGGAAGGGGAGGGGAAGGAGGAGGGGAGGGGAGAGGGTGGGAAGGTGGCTCAGTGGTAGAGTGCTTGCCTTGCATGCATGAGGCCCTGGGTTTGATTCCTCAGCACCACATAAGCAGAAAAAGCCACTCAGCTTCCTTGCTTATGGCTTAAGCCATCTCTCCAGTTTAAGATTTTCTAGTTCATTGGAGATGGAGTCTTCTAGATTTTTCTGCCAAGTCTGTCTTCAAATGGCATTCTTCCAACACTCAATATCTTGAATAGCTAAGATTTCAGGCATAAGCCATCAGTACTTGGTTTTGAAAATCATTTAGCATTATTTGGTTTCCACAAATCAATATTGATTTCCACAATTTAATGAGCATATAAGTTGATTGAGGCACCATGGCCTAGATGAAACTAGTCAGAACTTAGCCTCAGGATGTATAGAAACTGGGCTTCTCTACTGCTTGGTATGCATGTAAGGAAAGACTAACATAAAAGGCACTAATTCTGCCATGAAGCAGCTTTAAAAAGAAGACACAGAGATCTCAGTCCCTCCTTACAAACCTACTAGGTAGAGTAGCCATCATCTTCACCTTGAAGTCACAATGCTTTTAGAGTATTGGAGGTAAAGGTAGAAATTGACTTTGTCCCCAAGAGTGGAGTACAAGCAATCTTCTGTGAGAAAATCCTCGTTTAGATTTCTTTTCTTAAATTAGTCACTTTTCCTTACTGCTCATTCATTTACAAAGGAAGCACGGTGGAGAGCTGCTATGACTTATAAGTTTTCAAAATGCTGCAAAAATATGCTTTCTATAATTCCCTTGAAATCCTCTTAATGAGAGTCTATTTAAATAAAAATGAAAACAAAAATTAAATACTCCTCACATAAGACGTTCTATTCATGGTGACATTCCCTTTTCCTCCAAAAAATGGAGTATTTTGGTATTAAGAAAAATGAGAAGAAACCTTCAAACTATTTTGTTGAAGCTTTTTTGTAGGAAATCCTTATTCAGCTAGATCTGTCTTGCATGGCATGTTCTTTTCAGGCTGTAAGTATGTAATAGAGGAAGGTGATTTATATCCCCTGGGGCCCTTTTCATAAGGTAAAATATATTTTTCTCCATTTGAAATTTCTTTCTAGCAAGTATTCGAAAACCCTAATGTATGCTCCACACAGTAGCTACATCTGTTCCTCCACAGGTGACAGGGGCAAAGCTTCTGCAGAATTGCTTGAACATTCAATAAAGCAGTTAGGCAGATGTCTTTGAGTTTCTTTGGTGTATAGTTTTGTTAGATTTCATGCTGAGCATGCAATAGACAACTGCTAAAAGTTTGCAATAGTGAAATATTTTGGACGGTATTTTAAAAAGCAGAATTTGAATTTCAAACCTTAATTGTCCCGCTGCTGAGAAAGAATAAAAAATGGAAAGATTGACTGTTGGGTAGGTGAACTTCCTAGAAGAAAAGCTGGTAACCAGAGAAAGTTCTTCTATAGCATTCACATATTATTGGGTGTGTGAATCCTTTTAAAATGTGGCTTCATATTCAACCAATGTTAGTATTAAAGAACCATGGGACTCAATAATGTTGGCCTATTTTAACCTTCTAAAATAAAGTGAGATAAAGAAGTTCATTAAAGTGCCTATCTCTATTTCTCAAGCTATCTTGGTAATGGTTAATAGGACCCAAGACACCCCTTTGTGCATGGGGAATGACTTAGCTTAGAGTTAGGTGAGCTTAGTCCTTTATCTGAGAGAGTTACTTCTGTTAGCTTGATTTATTCCACATGTAACAGAGTAAATAAGTGGATTGACATTGATGTCAGTGTATTTTAATTTTTATATATATATATATATATATATATATATATATATGTACTGATTTTGAAAAGTTTGAAAGGATAGTATAGTACTACGGATGGTTAGAGAAATGACCTTAAGAATTTTGATGTTTAAACTAACTTTACAACTTTGGCTGTGGGAGATAGGAAGGATGGGAAGGGGAAACAAAGGAGGAGGCAACAATGCTTGATAAAAAATGTACTCATTATCTTGTCCATGTAATTGTAACCCCTCTGTACAGTATTTTCACAATAAAAAAAAAGTAAATGAGTAAAATTTAAAAAACATCATTAACATTTGAATTTGATCTTCAAGAAGCATGCTGCTGTAACTTTAGAGGAATTATATAAAGGTTCTTCTATCTTGTATTCCATATTGTAGAACAGATATTATGGGTTGAGAACATGCTTTTAAACAGTTACAGTTACAGAGATATCCTCTCACTTCTTCTGGCTTGGTAGTCCTAAATAATATACAAGCCAAAATCAAAGTAATTTTTTCCCGTGGCCAGTCTATGTTTAAGATTTATGAAATAAAAAAATGAATAGAGACAACATAATCATGAATAAATGAATTCACTAATTCATTTAATTAATTAATATGTATGAACTTCCCAGGCTTTGATAGTTAATAACAAAGAAGTTGAGAATGTAAAAGCAAATAAAAAGTCTCCTTTTCCACAATACTTAATACAATATATATATGTATATATACATATATATATATATATGTATGTGTGTATGTGTGTGTGTGTGTGTGTGTGTGTGTGTGTGTAGGGGGGGGGTATGGATGGTAAATTTTAGTAGAAACAGAAGGGTTTAGTCCTAGCCAATAAGGAAGCTCAGATATGAGGATTTCAGTTTGAAGCCAGCCCAGGCAGAAAAGCCCATGAGAAATCTTCCATTAACCACCTGAAAGCCAAAAGTGGAACTGGGGCTCAAGTGGTACATGTTAGCTTTGAGCAATAAAGCACAGGCACAGGGCCTGGGCCGTGAGTTCAAGTCCCAGAATTGGCATTTTAATAAATAAATAAATATTCTCCACAAGCCTGTGCATATCTAGAGGATATGTGTTCTTTTTTGAGGGGGGAGGGTCTGGCCGTGGGGCCTGAACTCTGGGCGCTGTCCCTCAGCTCTTCAGCTCAAGGCTAGCACTCTACCACTTGAGCCACAGCACCACTTCTGGCTTCTTTTTTCTGCTTATGTGGTACTGAGGAATCAAACCCAGGGCCCCATGCATGCAAGACAAGCGCTCTACCACTGAGCCACCTTCCCAGCCGGATAAGTGTTCTTGACTGAGAGGAAATTACTCTCATTAACTTTACTTCTAACACAATGGAACAGGATCTAAAATAAGAAAGCCAGGTCACTTTATAAGAATTTGTAGTGGGTACTGATGAGAAGTCTAGATTCTATTATGTCACAAGAAATGGGCAGAGAATGTCAGTGGTGGGTATTTCTATGATCCTGGGAAAGTGATCTGAGTGTTGAATCACTTAAGCCACTCCACTGATTTTTGACCAAAACCTCATTAAAATTACAATTGGGGTTTAAGGGAAACTAGGCAGATAATTTCACTGAAGATCCTTCGCCTTAACTGAAAGGGATAATTGTGATGACAACAACCTAAACAAAGACAGAGGCTAAACTTCAAGAGTTTAAGAAGTGATGTTGGAGTGTTCTTAAGAAATATTGCTACTGTCCAGTTAAGAAGTTATTGCTTGACATTTTGCTGTTTGCTTATTAATAGTAAGTATAACAACCCTGAAAGCATGTCTTGGTTGGTGTCTTATAGGTTATATAAATGAGATAACTATGAATACACAAATCTGAATAACACCTGTGCGTCTGCTTCAACTCCTGGTTAGCTTATGTTATATAGTATGAAAGGAAATATGTGAGAATCAGAATGAAATATTATTTGATAGGTAGCCATAAGCAATGTAGGTATGTAAAGAAAACCCCACATGGAAAATACTTCCAGGCCTTTAATTATTGCCAAGTAAATTGTCAGCTAGCAGAGAGACATAGCTATGGGTGGATGTGATCACAAGGTCTCTGAGACAAAACACTGAACTGTCATTAAAACTTCCCAATTCACATGTAGCCTGAATCCAGTAGGCTGGACCTAGGGACAGGAATTGCTCTCAGGCATTGTTAGCAAGTATACAAACCGCAGAAGCTAACCTTGTGTTTCTTACCAAAGAGACAAATCCACTTTCAGCCTATTTAAAGTATATTTACTACATTGCTGCAAGAAAATTAACTAAAACCAGGAGGAAAACCTGGCATCTCTGTCTCCATTTTTTATTTTTCTTTGCTCTAAGCTGTTTTCTCTAAAATAGCTTTGCAATCATGTTTGGGTCCAGGAAAAAAAGAACTGATCGATCATGTCTTTATGACAAGGGACTGAAATTACCCCTCAGGAAGTGCAGAGCCTTGTAGGACAGCCTATACCAAAGTGAGGACAATTCTTTTTAATGATAAGGCCCCACCCTGAAGCACAAAGGATCACCTCCTGGGAATCAGATTGTTTCCTTCAAGTGAAGACAGTGGTAATAAATTCTTTGGAGCCTGGAAGAGCCAGTTTGTCTCAGAGAAGTTGCCAAGTTTAATCTTGGTACTTTGGACCACACACACACACACATTTGCACACACAGTAACTTGAACAAGAACCTGCATTCTTTAATGTGTTATCTTTAAGGAAAGAAAGTTGAATCAATAAAATATTAAAGCCAGGTGTCAATGGCTCACAGGTGCCTTCCTACTCAGGAGGCAGAGAATAGAAGGATCATAATTCAAGGTTAGCCTGGGTAAATATGTTAATAAGAACCTCATCTCAACTAATAGCTGGAAGATGTGGAGCACCTGCCCTCTAAGCTATAATGGAAAGCATAAATAGGAAGGTCACAGTCCAGGCCAGCCTTGAGGGGAGAAAAGAGAAAATCCCACTCAAAAATAACCAGAGGAAAAAAGTGCTGGCAAGAGGTGACACTATTCAAAAAGAAATGCAGTCATTACCTGATTTATGTCACTGTAACCCCTCTGTTCATCATCTATACAATAACAATTATATATATATATATATTATTATATATATATATATATATCTCCAAGAAATGGAAAAGGTGCTGGCTTATGCAGAAGAGTTTTTGCCCACCAATATGAAGCCATGAGTTCAAATTCATACCTCAGTCTTACCAAAAATATATATTTAATATTTATCTAATATACATATAGTATATATAAGTGTAATATGTGTGTTGTGTGTGTGCATATATGGCTGATGAAGTCTTTATTAAAATCAATAAACTGAATGCCTAAATCCTGGGGTCAAGGTGGCTCTATGAACAGGGACAAAATGCATAAATATGAAAGTTATTGAAATCAAGTATACATCTGATGTTCTTGGAAAGATTTTGTAAGATGAAACCTGGTGTTCAGAGACAAAAAGAATGAGTGAAAACACATTGGATTCACATAAGTAATGATTTATGCCCTTTTAAGACGTGCTCTGTATTTAGTTGTACCATTCTAAGTGTTGCTTTGTCCTTTCATTCTAGGAAGATGAGGCCTCTGTTGTGTTATTTGTATTGGTCATTTATGAAACAATTGACAACGTCACTAAATGACTTAAGAAGGTAATATATCTCTTCTGTTAAAATGCTAACTAAAAACATTCTCAAAATTGTATTTCCAATCTTACTTTTTTTCTTGAGATAGTGAAAGGTTACTTAGATAGAACTCTGTGAACACAAACCTAGACAGGAAGCACAGGCCTTCATGTTTAAGTATTTTAATCTCTATCAGATTTCCATTATGTAATATTTTCCAACATATATATTGCTCTGCATTGTTCCTATAATTTGTCTCAATTTCGTCTCAAATGTTCACACACTCCATCAGCAATGAATGTTCTGAATCCACGTCACTGAATTCTTCAAAATAACCCAACATGTAAATATGGAAGAAATCACTCCAGAAATCTGTGGAGAAAGGACACAGTTATCACATTGATGGCAGCGTTAACATTTTGTATGGTTTTCAGGGATATCAAAAGCAAGTCCCAGATTTACTATGGATTTAAAATAATGTCCATAGGATGAACTGGAGTCAAAAATACTGATTAAATTTCATAAATGCATATAAAATTAATAACATAAAAATGTACTCGATACCTGACGTATATAACTGTAACCCCTCTGAATATCACCTTTACAATAAAATCAAAGAAAAAAATCAAATTTGAACATGGATGTATATAAATGTCATCTACATGCTATTTTTTTCAGAAATCAAATTTTCTTTATGTAATGGAACATTGACATTTAATCATTTCCATTTCCATAAAGTATGAGAAGGTAGGGCATAAATTAGTATGTAAAAAGCACAGAAAGGTTTATTTTTTTAATTTAAACATTTAACCAAGTTATGACTACTTTGAGATTACATATTTAAAATTATTTTTATTATATTGAGGAATGTTCTATGGATTCCTCGTTTTTCCAGAGCTTTCATCATAGAGGGGTGTTGGAACGTGTCAAATGTTTTTTTCTGCATCTATTGAGATAATCATGTGATTCTTATCCTTGCTCTTAATGATGTGATGAATTTTATTGATTTACAATGAGATGTACAAGGCACTATATTGAAAATAAGCTTTAAACTTTGGGGGGGAAGGAGGAGTTCGTGGGGAGAGAAGGGATGGTATCGGAAAAACAAGGAGGAAAGAACAATGCTTGAAAAGAAATGCACTCATTACCTCACTCATGTAACTGTAACCCCTTGGCACAGTATCTTTACAATAAAAATATATTTAAAAAGAAAAGATAAAAATAAAAAAATAAATCATTTTAGGAAACAAATGTCTTTAGCACATACCTATTACCTTAATACTCAGGAAGTTGAGATCTGGAGTGTTATGGTTTAGATCCAGCTTGAAGAGAAAAGTCTACAAAATTCTAGCTCCAAAATGGACAACAAAACCTGCGTTTGGGTGGCAGAGTGCCAGCTTAGCAAGTGAACAGCAAATTCAGAAGCTCAGAGTTCAAACCCTGGAATGGGGAGATAGGTTCACAGCAAAAATGAGAAAATGTCAAACCATCACACACACTTTTACCCCTCCAATGCTTAACCTCTCTTATTACTAACATCATTCACTACTTGGTATATTTGTTAAAATTGATGGATATAGAGTGACACAGGTGGTCACCCAAAGCATTCTGAGTTCATATTACTACTTGCTCTCCATATGATATATTCTGTAGGTTTGGACACACATGTATCATCATCATATTATACAAAATACTTTCCCTGCCCTAAAACTGCACTTTACACATTCTTTATTCCCTCTTTCCTAATAGCTGGCAATCACTAAGCTTTCTAGCATCTCCATAATATAGGCTTCTAGAATGTCATATAATTGTCTTATATTATGCAGCCTTTTAGGTTGCCTCTTTCACTTGGTAAAATGCGTTTAAAGTTTTTCTAGGGGTTTAAATTTTCTCTATGTGCTCACAATTGAAAGCACAATTATTTTTAACCCTAAGTAGTATTACATTCTCTGATGTAGTATAGGAGTCTATTTGCCCTTTGACCTACTGAAATCCTGGTTGGTTCCAATCTCTGCTTATCAAGAGCAAATCTTCTATGAACACCTGGAACAGGTTTCTGTGTAGACATCAGATTTTAAATCCTTTGGATAAGTATCAAAGTGGTGATTGCTGGATGGCATAAGGAGAGCTTGCTTAATGATTATTAAGAAAAACATCAAACTTATTTTCAAAGTAGGTGCCCCTTTCTGCAACAATCAATGAGAGTTTCTGTTGCTTCACATTCTCATTAGCACTTAGACTTGCCAAATGCTCTGAGTTTTTCCATTCTGATATTAGTTGTGGTAGCTCATTGTTCTAATTTTGATTTCCCTGTTGACATGATCTTTTCAATTCCTTATTTGCCATCTGTACATCTTCTTTGACTAGAAGACTGTAAAAATTTTGGCACATTTATTAAATTTTTCCAGATGCATACTGTATCATGTCATAGACATTTGCAAAGGCCTGAGTGATTGGGTTTCTGCTTTTTCCTTACCTGACTCATCCAGACTCCACAAGTTGGCTCTGCTAGTGTTTTCATTTTTCACCTGTGCCACGCTTTGTCAGTAAGATCTGCACAAATACATTCTTGCAACAGCAGGGAACAAGGAAAGAAATGGGTGTGGCTGAGTTCCTTCAAAACTTCACTTGTGAAAATAGGTTGGTGTCCATTTCTACTCTTTTTCTCTAGCCCTACGCCTATTGAATAACAGAATAAGAAGGATTTTATTAAGCACGTGCCATATCCTAGGGTTTAATAGTTCTATAAATGCTTAATGATGTGACCATGAGAAAGTTGTGTGCCCACTAATCAACATGGAAAAATAATTTGATGTTACAGCTCATCTGAGAAAGAGTTGAAGAATTTTATAGTGAGTTGCAAACTTATTGTGTCCACATTTTATTTTCTGCGGTTGAACTATTCATCATTCTCATGATGTGGTATTTGAAAAATATTAAGTGATTTAGTAAAGATTGTCTCAGTCTCCTCCTCGCTAAACAGTAACAATTAGGTTTAAAATGATTCATTCCGGCAAAAGCAAAACCTTGCAGGTTCCTTTCCCTGCTTCTTTTACTCTTGAAGTCTTGAGGAGTAAGCTCACAAATGGGCTGCTCCGTGTCCTCTCAGACCTCCTTTGTGTAAGTTGTCTTTCTGGATACATGTCCTGCTGGCATCCAGTAGAGATGTCTTCTTTTTCTTTTTCCATGGAAGCTGATTTTTGAAGAACTTTGTAGTCTAGCAGGCCTGTCAGCTGGCCTGGATTCAACTGATTTTTGATGATAAAGTGCTTTTTGGCTGAAGTCTGTACAACCAGAGCCTTTTGTTTCACCTGCATGACTTCCTTTAAACTCATCAGCTACAATGGTTATCTTTACAAAGTAAAACTGATGATGTGGGTTCTGCACATCAACTATGCCACGAGGGTGCTACGTCATCATTTGGCTGACACACACCATTCCTTGGGTCCGCTGAAGGGTTTTTAAAAAGGGTACATGACTTCCTAACTAGATGGAGACTGATGCTGGAAATAATTTGTTCAGGTTCACTTTATGTGTGCCCTTGACTGAGCTAAGGAACATCTAGATAACTGTTAAGAAATTATCTCTAGGTATAAGAATGAAAGTGTTTTAGAAATGAATTACATTTGATAGACTAAAGAAATTTTACAGTCACCAAGATGAGCAGGTCACCTAATCCATTGAGGTCCTAAATAAAACAAAAGAGTGGAAGAAGGCAAATTCTATGTATCTCTTTTTCTCTTGAATGAAGACATACATCTTTTGCCCTCAGGCATTAGAGCTTCTCGTTTTCAAGACTTTAGTCTTTGGACTGTGGCCTTCAAATTTGGACTGAATGATATTATCTTCCTGTTCTCCAGTTTCCAGAAGGTAGAGAGTAGGATTAAGTCTTCACAGACAAATGAGTTAATACCATTATTTATATATGTGTTTCATATATATATATATATAAAACATATATGTGCAAATATGTGCATATATACTTCTCTAGTAGTAAATCTCTCTTCTTCACCATACATCTATATACTATTTATTCTGTTTTCCAGGAGAACTGTAGTACATGATTTAAAAGATAAGCCTTTTATTTTCTACAGAGAACCTCTCAGCATTCTACTGAGACCTATGCTTAGAGGAGTAAATATTCAATAGGTAGACTGCCATCTGACTCCAACTTTTTCCTTCACCTGCTGTGGAGCTGAAGCCAAACCATATAATCTAATATTGCATTCAAGGTTCTAATAAATCCATGTGTGGGGAGAAACATTTAAAATTAAACTGTAGAGAAGCCTTATAAAACATTCATATTTTCCTGTAGTTATAATCTAACCTAGAAAGTAACCCTAGTCTTTACGGTTAAACAAGAGAACATTCAAACTCATAAAATGTTTACTTGACCTTCAAGTCACATTCCATAATGTGCTGGCTCTATAAATATGGCATTTTTGTAGCAGAAGAAAGTAGCATCTTAAGACTGCACAGGGTGCCATATTTTGGGATATATGATTTGAAAGTGAAACCTAAATTAGGTTTTTCTTTACCTTTGGAATAACACATATGAGTGAGAAATATGTCAGTATTCTGGCTACTTCAAATAATCTTACCATACTAGTCTATACAAATGATATAAGGAAGGAAGGGGAAGTGTCCAAAATGGCACATAATGAATTTCATAATAAAGGAAATGACATCTAGAGATTAACGTTTCTTGGCTTAGTTATATCTTTTATTTTCATATTTACAAGCAGTAACCAAGGGCCAGAAGTGCAAAACTACCATCATTGTACAAATGAGCAAAACATATTTATGAAATTCCTTCCCAAACATCCAATGCTGTAATATTGAATTGCCTATTTTCTCTTTGGCTCCGTTTCAGAAAGTTTAGTCTTCTTGTTTATTTTCCTTGACTCAAAATTTCAAAATAAACAATAACTTAAAAGTACTATATATGTGTGTGTGCTAATAAAATCATAATAATATGTTGAAGATGAATCTCTGACCTTGATATATCATTTTAAAATATCAAGTAAATTGATATATAGATCTCTCTCTTTATATATATATATATATATATGTATTAAAAAGTTAATTCCAAAATCTATATTGATAGCCAGAGGAAATAATTCTTCAATAAGATTATAAACTGTGAAAGCAGGGCACTGGTGGCTCATGCCTGTAATCCTAGCTACTCAGGAGGCTGAGATCTGAGGATCACGGTTCAAAGCCAGTCTGGGCAGGAAAGTCTATGAAACTCTTATCTCCAATAATAAAAAAAAAAAAAAAACACTAGAAAAGTGGAAGAGGTGCTGTGGCTCAAGCAGTAGAGTGCTTGCCTTGAACTGAAGAGCTCAGGGACAGTGCCCAAGCCTAGAGTTCAAGCCCCATGACTGACCAAAAAAAAAAAAAAGATTATAAACTGTGAAACCTTAGGAATTATTTGAATTAAATTAAACATGGTAGTATGCAAATGTGTCTATGCATTGCTCAAGGACAAATAATAAGTAAATGACATAGTTCCTCAGTAAGTGTGGGCTGGGTATTTTGTTTGATTTAATCGATATGAACAAAGACACATCTAAAAGATAACTCTTTCAAGTGGTTTATTTTGATTAATGCTTTTCTTTTAAATGTTCTTCCTCTTCCTTGGGACAGAGAGGACTTCTTTTGGGGATGGGCAAGATATATTTTGAAATTCCTTATGACATTCAGGTACTGTATCTTAGATGTGAGCAAACAGAGAAGGAAGATGATATTGTTACACTAACTACTGATTAGGACTGGCTATCCCAAATTACATGAGATCTCTCATGTTGATTTTTTTCAAATGGGAATAAAGTTATTTGAAACAGGTTTAAATCATATATAGATATATAGCTCCAGAAATATAATTCTTGTCATTTTCTAAATTATTACCTCAGTTTATAAGATAGTTAGGTGACTATTTCTTTTCCCAGAGCAAATTACAATGGAAAGACTAATTATTATGTTTTATTTGTTGTTTTTTTCAAGATGGTTAATTTGGTTAATTTTTCCACTGGTGAAAAGAGAAATACATAGCTTAACAAGTAAAATAACTTTGTTATATTGAATACAATAAAGAAATACATTCCCCTGTTTTTATTTTGTTAAAATTTGTAGTTTTATTAAAAAATAAAGGATGATTTTACATTTTTTTGTTTATTCTCAGGGAATAGTTAGGCCATAAAGTGCTGTGCAAAAAAAAAAAATTGCAAATCAACTACACTGAATTAATTTGAAAAGGTGTTCATGTTAGTATTTCTTTTTCCAAGCAGTGAAAAGTCAAACATAAAGGATTAACTCTGGGCTGGGCTTATGGCTTAGTGGTAGAGTGCTTGCCTAGCATTCATGAAGCCCTGGATTTGATTCCTCAGTACCATATAAACAGAAGGAAAAAAAAAAAAAACAAACAAACCTGGAAGTGGCACTGTGGTTCAAGTGGTAGAATGCAAAGGAAGTTCAGGAACAGTGCCCATGCCCTGAGTTCAGGCCCCAGTACTGGCAAAATAATAATAATAATAACAACAACAACAACAACAACTCCACTTTGTAAGGTTCGCTTGAAAGGAAACCACTGAAAGGTTCAGGCAGAAAAGATTTTATCGTGGGGAGAGCAAACTGTTGGCCTCCATAAAAGAGGCATAAGGAGATATAGAGGAGAAGGAAGAAGAGAAAAAGAGAAAAGGAGGAGGTGACTTGTGTTGAGCTGGAATATATAGGGAAAGGTCTGAGTCAGGACCAGAGTGGATATGGAAATGACCTCAGAGCCTCGGGAAGCTCACTGTCTGAGGGAGTCACACCAGGATGGTTCAGGAAATGACCTCAGCAGATGAGGAAGTGACTGTCAGAGCCTAGATTCTTTTGCTGACTGACAGTCAGGTGATTGAGAATCAGGTGATTTCTGGTTTCAGGCAGATGAAGAGAAAGAGGGGAAGGGTTGTTCCCTTAGGCAGACCTAACACAATTAACAACCAAAAAGCTAGAAGTGGAATTGTGGCTCAAGAGGTAGAACACTAGTGAAAAAGCTAAGGAACAGTGTTCAGGCCCTGAGTTCAAGCCCCAGGACTAGCAGGAATTCCCCCCTCCCCCCAGGCTTCTGCAGACCAAGAGGAGGGGTTTTATCTTATGGTCAGTGATAGATGTTAACCTTACATGTAAAATATTAGTTATCTATACAAATTATTCAATTATTTCCATATGATGAAAGGGTTATAATTTCAAAGGGAAAAATGTTCCACTAAAAATCTGTTGTGTTGAAACTTAGTAAAGTTAATACTATAGAAATTTGAAGCAGTCAGTTCTATAATATGAAATTCAACTATAATCCATTCTGGTCAACCACTTGTCAATATGTTATCCAATCACATATTTTGTATTCCTATGATTTGGATCAATCAATCTAAGGTTAACTTTTATGCATATATTAACATTTATGAAAGCAAATGCATTTGTTGTGTAGTACTTTGTACATTATAGTCTATTTAGTAATCATTTAGCATTTTCATTACAGTATTATATATGTCGTATTTCACTCAATGATATCTGATAATTATAACTGAAAAAGGTTGTATTTTCTCTCAGGAGAATGCAAAATGTCATGCTTCTGGACAATGACTACTCATCATAATTTTGATGCAAAATGTAGAAATAGTAATTTGTAATATGCTTAAAACTGTACACATAAACATACAGATATGTGCATACATGGCCACTCAAATATTTTGTTAATTTTCCAAATAATTTACTTTAAACATTTATTTTGCTTGGTTTTCTAGAGTGAGAAAATCATTATGTAGCTTTGGCTGATTTTGTATTTGAAATTCTCCTACCCTAGTTGTAGGTGTTAACATGATTAGCTTGTTTTTAAACTTTTTTTCACTGAGGGTGGGGTGGGCGACTGGGGTTTGAATTCAGTACTTTCTGGGGCAGATCTTGAACCACAATTCTCCCAATCTCCACTTTAAGTAGGTAAGATTATAGGTGTGATCTACAGACATCTGTCTTGCTTTTTAACTTCTTAAATTGGACTTTTGTAACTGTAGACATAACTATTCTCAGTTAAAAGAAACACTAAGAAGATGATTTAGCAAAAATTAAAAAGTAGAAAATTATATCATTGGCTGAAATAATTTCTGCAATAATTAGATCAGTGCTTATAACATCAATTAAGTTGCACAGGCAACTAAAATGGAAAATCTATCCTTATGATCCAGGCTTGTTTCTTATTCTTTTTTGTTGTTGTTGTCAATTATTTGTCTGTTTTTGCCTTTCTCCCAGCAGCCAGCCACTCCTAGCTTTGAATAATTAGAAATAACTGAAAAAGGAACATTTTGGCAAAACCAACACAGTTTGACAAGAATTCAAAAAGGTGGACCACTACCAATAAACATACTTTTGTTGTCATTTGTATCACTTCATATAATATTAGAATCTCTTGATTATATAAGAGGAAGCTTGGATTGTACACACTGTTTCTAGTGAAATAATAAAATGACAAATTTCATGTGATGTAGAAAAAATTAAAGGTCAAGCAGTTTTGCACCTAATAAGCTGGCAGCATTAACGGATGCAAGTAAATAAGAAAGAATATTCTAAAACAGCATATATTCCCATACTCCCACCATAAAAATCATTGTAAGATAATGGCAAGGAATTCAATTGTATAAAGGGATTTTTTTTAGCAAACACTACTTCAATAGCAATGACTGTATATGACAAATCTACAGACAGCATTATACTTAATAATGAAAACTAAAGCCATTTCCCCTATGCTCTGGAACATGACAAAGGTGTTCACTTTCTCTATTCCTCTTCAATATAGTACTGGAAATCCTAGCAAAAGTAAAACTTCCCCTATTTTTCAGATGACATGATCCTGTTCTGAAATGACCCTAATATCTCCTCTCCCAAGCCATGAGAGTGGATACAAAACTGCAGCAAAGTAGCAGAGCATAAAAATCAACCCACAGAAGTTATAGCAACTAAAAAAATATTATAGCAACTAGAAAACTGAGACTGAAATCAGGAAAGCAGCGCCATTTTCAATAGTCTCAAAACAACAACAACAACAACAACAACAAACTAGGGATTAACTCAGCCATAGATATGAAGAACCTTTATCATTAAAACTTTAAAAAATTAAAAAAAGAAATTGAAGATTTAAGGAAATGGAAAGACATTCCATGTTCCTGGATTGGAAGAATTAACATCCTGAAAAATGTCAGTACTGCCCAAAGCAATTTACAAATTCAATGCAATTCCCTTCAAATTTCAACGAGATTCTTCAAAGAGACAGAGAAGGCAAACCAAAATTTCATATGGAATAATGAAAGACTCTAACTAGAAAAAAGCAATCCTTAATATGAAGAACAGTGTTGGAAGAATAACAATACCAAACTTGAAATTCTATTACAAAGCCATAGTAATGAAAACAACTTAGCACTAGGACAAAAACAGACCTGAGGACCAGTGGAAGAGAATAGAAAATCCAGAAATGAACTCACAGACCTATACACATCCAATAGTCAATAAGGGAGCCCAAAAAGGCTGGAAGAGAAACAATCTTATTAACAAATGGTGCTGGCAAAACTGGATATCTACATGCAGAAATCTGGACTGAGATCCTTATATAACATTTTGCACCAGCATCAATTCAATATGGATCAAAGAAGACCTCAATATAAGACAAGAAATCATGTATTACAGAGATAGATAGATGAAACTCTAGGGCTCCTGAACACAGTTCAAAACTTCCCAAATAAAGATATTGAAACACAATAAAGACTTGATATCCAGATGCCAGGGGCTCATGCCTATAATCCTAGCTATTCAGAAGATGGAGATCTCAGAATTGTGGTTCAAAGCCAGCCCAAGCAGGAAAGTCCATTGACTCTGAGACTCTGATCTCCAATAAACCACCAGAAGACCGGAAGTGGCGCTGTGGCTCAAGTGGTAGAGTGCTAGCCTTGAGCTGAATAGTTGGGGGACAGTTTAAGCCCCACGACTGACCAAAAAAAAAAAAAAAAAAGACTTGGTAAGTGAGATTGTACTGCTAAGGACATAGATAACAAGCTAGAAAGAAAGCTTACAGAATGGGAGAAAAATTTTATCAGCCATACATCAGACAAGGGCCTAATATCTAAAATACACTAAGGGCCCCACCAAAACCAAAACCAAAACCAAACAAACAAACAAACAAACAAAAAACCCACTTAAATCCTCAAAGCAAGAACCCAATTAATAGATGGGCTAATGAGTTAAAGAGACACATCTCAGAAGACCTACCCCTTCCTTTACATTGCTTAATTTTGTGATATATTCAATAAATTCTTGACTGCATCCACCTCTCCCTCCTGCATTATATCCTCTTTTCTCCTTACCTGTCCCTTGCAAGCACCCATTTCTTGGTGCTTATTTTGCTGGGCTTTGACTTAGACTTTTTTTTTAAATGGCGCTATTTGATCTCTCTATAGTGTCTATTAAATTCAGTTAATTCATTTGGAACTGCTTACATACCATCCAGCATGTTTATTTCTACATATATAAGCAAATTCTACCAGTAATTGCAAAAGCTATGCAGCCTTTGTTTCTTTGGGTCTGGCTTACTTCACTTAATTCTTTTCAAGTCTTTCAATTTCCTTATGAATGGTACAGTATCATTTGTCCTAAGGCATGAGCAAAATTCCATTGGGTATATATTACATTTTCTTATTTCATTTGTCTATTGAGGGTCAGACATTTGAGCAGAATCCATATTTTGGTTATGGCGAATTGTGCTATAATGAACATGGTTGTGCTGGTGGTTTTTCTGTAGCCTTGTTTGTATTGTATTGGATAGATGTCCAGGAGTGGAGTTGTCAAACCATAAGGTAGTCTTATGTTTAGTTGTTGGGAATGTAAGCTTGTTTAACCACTCTGGAAAGCAGTTCCTCAAAAAAATTAAACATAGAACTACATTATGGCAGATTTTGAGAACAGGAGTGTAGTTGCTGGAAAGCAGAAAATCCAGAGCTCAATAGCAGGGTACAAAGTGAAGATTTGAACGAAGATTTGAGCAAATATTTGAAGAATATCAGGAAATTCCTCACATACATACACAGGGAAAGAAAGTTCTAGGTTGAGAAAACTGCCAAAATCTAGACCTTATTTATATGGTCAGTGAGCTGACCTGTCCTACGGACATCAAGGAGGCCTTTGGCTGAGACCCCTCCTTCCAGACACATTTTCCTGGGATGAGAGAGAAGAAGGCTGAAGCAGTAAGAGATGTGACCAGAAGTAAGTAATTTCTAGAAATGTCCCCTCATTTACACTGCTCTGTTCAGAGAGTGACAGGATGGGAAACATTTTAGCACATCATTCTGGATGCTACAATGAGACCAGAGGAGGAAGGACAGAAGTAGACTCAGACCAATGTTGATTATTGAAATGAACCAAGAAAGTAGTAAATGAGGAGTCAGGGGGTCATGTGGTGGCCAAACATTAAAATGATTACTCGGATGTTTCAAAGGTAAGGCCAAGAAGATTGGCTGTAGGTTTGTGAAGCAAAGTAAGAATTCAAGATAAGTCTGTTTTTTAGTCTCAACAATAGCAAGGCTGTTCATTATTATTTCTTCTGAACCTCAAAAGCTGTACGTTGGGGTTTCAATTTAACATGTCCATCTAAGTTTCCAGTGCTTCGTGATTAGACATTCATTCCATCATTCACCTCCTTCCCAACCACGCTTCTTCCACCGGTCACAACACTTTCACTTCTATATACATGTGTGCAGTGAGAGCTCTGGTTGTATTTTCCCTGTCTCCTTTTAATTCAGGGTAAAGTTTTATTGCTGAGAGTGGTGGTTCAAGCCTATGATTCTAGCCTCTTGGGAGGCAGATTTGGGAATTCAAGACAAAAGGCTGGCAAAAAGTTTTTAAAAGTCCATCTCAATCAATAGTTGGGAATAGTTAGGAACATCTTATATCCCAGATAACATGAGACAGCATAATTAGGAGGATCAGAGCCTGGGTCAGTTTGGGTATAAGGTAAGCTCCTACTTGTAAAACACTAATTCATTAGAAGGAATGATAACACATCACTTCCAAAGAAACAGAAGAGCCTGGAAAAATCATATTAAGTGAAGTAAGGCCAGAGAGTCAAAAGTGGCATGCTTTCTCTCATGTGTGGAACCTAGAATCAATTTATAAATATGTAAGTAAACCCTTTGGTTTGGTATCCATGTGTACATAAGCATATTAACTGAAATATGAGAGATTTGGAGATAACTTAGAACAGTTTAAATCATTAGAAAGGCTCTCCGTACAACAAAATAAACACCAGAAACAGGTGTTCAGAGAAGGGTTGGTTAATAAGAGGGTGGCTAGCCAAATGAAGAGGGGAAGGGAGAAAAATGCAGTTTGAAAATTCAACTCATATCTTACAAAATTAAGAAAACTGAGATGGGGTTAGGAGGGATGATGTAGAACGATGAATAGGATAACATTGATCAAGGTACATTGTATTTATCAATTGCTTCTTTGAATGGCAAATCTTCTGTACTCTATTTAAAGATAATAAAATAAAATAAAGTAAAATAATCATGGCAAGAAAAAGGATAGAGGTAAGGCTGAAGTGGTAGAGAGCCTGCAAAGAAAGTGCAAGGCCGTGAGTTTACTCTCTAGTATTGCATGAGCAAATACATAAGTAAATACATAATACTGGGGCCTAGGAATCTGTGATACAAATTTTCATATTGAACTGACTGGGTAGTTTGCACATTTTATTTTATATGTTATTCTCAAGGACTCTATGAAATGTCTTTCCTTGTTTCACAGCGAAAAAGAAATTTCCAATTATGTTCAACTTTCAGATGGAAGAGGACAATAGTGTTACTGGCTCACTTCAGTACTGAAAGTAATGTACATAAGAGAGTTATGCACCCCCACAGCATCCCATGTGATCATTTCTTAAAGAAACAAAAATCTTTCCCTACTTGGTTGTGAGGCCACTTCTGTATATCTCTGTGCTGTGAAATGCTTTCTGCTGTGTGAGATACCCTGGAAGAAAATTCCTGGAGTTCTGTCTTCCATCTTCAGTTGGTAAAACACTGAATATGCTTGCCATCTCAAACCCTCCGCCATTCAATATTATAGAACTATATTTATCTATTTCTGCTTTCCTTGCAATATTTTGATTGATTAGCTAATAACTTAATTTCTCATTTTGTCATCTGCAGACTTTTGTGCTAATTGTATCTAATGGACTGTGAGCTACTGAAATATTTAGAGTTATGGCTAGTAAATGCAAAATGTGCTTACTGATAGAATGTAAAAATAAGCAACTGGTAAACCAATGGAGATGTACATTATCTGGGATCATTGAGCTTATAAAAGTTTAATGAAGGCTAGAAGAAATATAACATTACTATTCTCTGGTGCTAAAAATGTGGTCGGAGATTGATGTAGCAAACTAATATTTGAATATGTTGAAAGTATCTTGTTACCCACTGGTAAGTTTTAAATTTATTACAGTGAAGATTAATATCTTCTCCTGCTTCATTGACTTTTAAACCCATACTCATCATACTTGACTATATCAAGAGCTAGTTTTCTCTTCTCCTACTTTTCCTATCCTTTCAGGCCTCTGTTTTGGATGTTTATTGGCATTATTATAAACTACTTTTATCCACATAACAATTCTGTTCATTTACCTTTGACATTATGAAACTTAAAATGTATACAAAGGTATTTCAATTTATTATTTTTTGTTCAGTTATTTTTCAAATGTTTTCATTGTCTTTCAGTAGCTGTGCAAAAGAATTGCTAGCCGACAAAACATTTTATGAATACACTATGTCCTGATCACTGTTAACCCTTTCAGCATTCTCCCAACCCAGCTCTTCCCTCACATTTCTTAATATTTTTATTTCTAAATCAGAGTTTTTGGTGATATTTCAGGTGAACCATTTTTTTAGAAAACACTATTCGTCTCCAATGTTTCTGAGTTTGATAGGACATAAAATAATATAGGCAAATAAGTGACATATGAACATAGACATATAGATAGATATCTACCTAGCCAAATAGACTACACGTACACACATACACATATATAAACATGTATACACATCAATAATTCTGTATCCATATAATATATATTTATTAAATTATATTAAGATAAAACAACCTAATAGTACATAAGAGAAAATAAGATTTCACCATAAATAAGAATTTGAACTACCTATTTATTGAATATAACATGTTTATTCATTAATATAATTATTTTAAACAATTTTGGGGTTAAGTATTATTATGCCAGTACCTCACAGCAGGAAGAGATGCAGGGATTTTACTGAGTTGTCCGGATGCATAATTGACAGGTTTTCATAGTACCCATTCTGGACTCTCTAAGGTGAAAAAATTCATTTTGCCCTGATATCTAGAAAGTAGAAGGAAGGCCAAGCTATGTGTAACTCAGAGGACATACATGGTGGAGGTATTTGTCTTAGGAAGTCAAATGATCATCAAAGTGTTAGGCAGGTTAATTTGCTCATACTGTCCAGTGCATTATGGGGTAGAGGAGGAAGGGAGAAAGCTGGTACGTGATTATTATTCTACTCTGTTCTACCTGAAGAGGAAGAATATATTGAGAGACATTTAAATGACATAGAACTAGTACAGACCACAGCATTGCTTCAAATTATCTGACTTCTGGATTTTGATGGCTTTTGAAATACATTTATTCTGTCTACTTTAGGGGATTCTTGTAAAAATTTTACAATTATGCGTGTGTGTGTGTGTGTGTGTGTGTATTAAAAGTCCCCTAAATCAGGGCTGGGAAGGTGGCTCAGTGGTAGAGTGCTTGCCTCCCATGCATGAGGCCCTGGGTTAGATTCCTCAGCACCACATAAGCAGAAAAAAGCCAGAAGTAGCACTGTGGCTCAAGTGGTAGGGGGCTAGCTTTGAGCTGAAGAGTTGAGGGACAGTGCCCAAGCCCAGAGTTCAGTCCTCATGACTGACAAAAATAAATAAATAAATAATAAATAAATATAAAAGTCCCCTAAATTATAAATGTTTTGTAGTATGACTTTAAAAAATTACTAAAGTATAAACCAAAATGAGAGTGTCACAAATCAAGCAATAGTAGATAGTGAGTATTTAGATGACATTTTGGTAAGTCTTCCAACTAAAATAAATCAAAAAATATATATCCCTAGTGGATACACAAAAAGTTGATTTTTTACAGAAAGTCTAAAATGAAATGAATGCAACCAGAAAAACCCTCTGAGTTAAGATTAAAAGCAAGCTTTCATATTTTATCTACACCTTTTGTCTAAGAGAAAAATATTAATTCTGAGTTTTAATTTGGTCAGAAATACTGCACTAAAAATTATACACACAGTTAAAATGTAACCATAGTATATAATGTTTTCAGAGATTCTTATCTTTTAAAAATAATTCCCTATAACTGAACTAAATCTGTGAACTTTCTAGGTGTGAAACAGCCCCTAATTTAATTCCACAACATTTGTTATGATGTTTACAAACATGTCGCATGGATGACAAGTTTTAGATGATGTTGAATTTTGAAGGTAAGACCACAGAACTGAGAGATACTAATTCTGAATGAAGAGATTGGTAGTGTGGACCTCACTGAGCAACAAGCCTCAAATGATGGACAGTGTGCACTTAAGATGATAAGCATGAGGCACCGATCGAGCTATTTATTAGCTGAGTAGGGGGTCCTTCAACTTTTTTTCTGGACTGGTCTCAAATCATGAGCCTCCTGATTTCTGCCTCCCAAGTAGGTTCTTCTGCTATGTACTTCCACCTCTAAAAGGGGACTGCTAAATCTTGAACTAAAGTTTCAAAACTATGACCCAAAATAATTATTTTTTTCTTTTTTTATTGTGAGAATACCGTACAGAGGAGTTACAATTACATGGGCAAGATAACGAGTACATTTCTTATTAAGCATTGTTGCCTCCTCGTTGTTTCCCTTTCCCATCTCTTCCCATAGCTATATTCTACATTTTGCAATAATGACTTGAGCTGACATTCACATATGTCTATTAAAAGTTTTTATTTTCTTAAGGCTATGCTTCTATAGGCAATACAATTTCAGACAAAAGAAATTTATTCACTTGATTGTCATTGTATTAAAATGAATATCTGATTAGGTCTTACTTTACCTTTCAAAGTCCAAATTCTCTTTAATTATGATTTTTACACTCAATAAACCTATCTGTGTTTGAAAATATTTTAAGTAAAAAATGCATTCAATTTACCTAACCTTCTGAGAATCAGAGCCTTGTACTAGAGTAGACTGTAGGGTACACTTGAGATAGGGCTGGAATCCATTGCACATTCTCACACATAAGAGAGTTTTTTATGCCTTGCTGTTATTACATAGAACTCATTAAATGTGGTTTCTACTGAATCCATATTGTCTCCACACCATCATCAGAAAGTCTGAAAGCTGTTAATTGAATCATTTTAAGTTGGGGGGGCATTGTATGTAATTTTGAGGGTGATGTTCTCTCAATTGCCTTGGCCCAATTTCCCAGAGCTTTGATAAGTTTCCTTTTTATTTTCCAATCCTATATATTTTTATTTCTTTTTAATGAAAATACAAAGTGTTATCAGGATTAGTTTTAACCTCATTGTGCTTTACTCTATGGGACAGAATTTCCTTCAAATAAATCAAAGCTTAGCCAGGAGCTAAGTTTCTTAATTTCATGAGAGAAGATTTGAATAATCCTTGGATTATGTGTCATTCTGTTACATTAGTTTTATTTTTTATTCACTTAATTTTCTTTTTGTCTTTAATTCTGCTAGCTTCTTCAATCATCCACTTGTAGCATGTTTTTAATGAAAACAAATGCTGATGTTTTTCACTAAGTACACCTTGTACTACAACCTGAGCTTTTCTGTGTGTGTGGTTTTTTTCCTGAGACATAGATCCTAGCTTTCCTTGGACTAGCCTTGAACTTGACATCCTCCTTCCTCTGCCTCCCAAGTAGGTAGGATTACAAATGTGTGCAACCACCTCCAGCTTGATATTGTTTTTATTATTATGAATCTAAGTGTAAGTACTTTACTAATCTTGATAGGAGTTTTACATGCTTCTTGAATCTAAAGAAATGAGCTGGGCTCAGCTCATGCCTGTTAGCTACTCAGGCTAAAAATTGTGGTTCAAGGACAACCTGGGTAAGAGTATGTAAGACTTTTATCTCCAATTAATCTCCAAATAGACAGAAGTGGAGTTGAGGCTCAAATAGAAAAGCACAAGTCTTGAGCAAAAATGAAATTCAGGAAGAGTGCCCAGGCCCTGAGTTCAAGCCCTAGGACTGTCACAAAAAAGAAAGCTAAGAAATTTTCTTTGCTTCATAAAACATTTTAAATTATTATCTCAAATATTTCATAATTCTCTAATGTGATCTTTTAATCTTCATCCTGTCAATGATGTTTGATTACTTTTCCATGTCTCTTATCTTTGTATCTGTTATGTTTGGCATTATTTTATTTCTGCCTTTCAGTGACTAATCTCATCTCACTTGGAGATGATACTTCTGTCTATGGAAGTTTATTTGTAAATTATATCTAGTGCTTTGGCAGTTTTATTTATGACTTTTCTTAAATTCTCTATTTCTTTATGTATTTGTATACATTTGTGTGTACTACATCTGATATTGAGAACATCTAAAACATTTTTAATATTGGACTGTAGTTTATTATTTTATTTTTGTAAATTATATAAATTAATCTTAATCTATTGGGTGCAGGCCACTAATTTCCAATTAGTAAGTCATTTTTTAACTCAAGTCAAAGCTTAGGCTGCTCTTACCTTTTATCTTACAATACCCCATCTGCAGACTAATCAGTAAACTGAAGTTTCTAACACACACCAGATGAATATCTATGCAGCTGACATATCTTAATTATTTTCTTTAAAAGTTTTGATTCTCTTCTAGTTAGCATCAGATACCAGGAAGCATACAGATGACAGGAAAATGAACTTTATTCTATTAGACAGACATACCTTATCTTAATCCTTCTAAACAGAAGTGAATTGCCAGAAATTTGTCAAAATAATGTGGTACAAGTGAGAAATTCCATTGTTTTGGATAACTTCAGTATCTGAATACTTGGGTTGGAAATTGTTGGGACTCAACTAAGCTTCACTAAGAAGTTTTCAGTAAGAAAAGGGAAAGAATAACAGAGGTAAGGCACTGAAAGTAACAAAAACGCAATGCTTCACTGAGGATGCTTAGGAAACTTTTTTTCTCCATGTGGTCTGAATTATAAATATGTTATTTATAAACAAATGACATTACATTTGAAGCAATCACAGACATTTTAAACAAATGAACTTTTAGTTACTTAAAAGTTTAACTTCATTAATTTAGGAAAACAAAATTTGAGAAGTTAAAAGTATTAATTAAAATTGAAACTATTAAGGGTAGTTGAAATGCTTCCCAGAGTAAAAATTTACAGAGATGAGAACTGAGACAACAAAGAAATAAAAACATAGAAGCAATGAGGTCACAGATTCAATACAAAACCAAGGTATTGTGAATAGTTTCAACCAAATACATAAAACTATTAAACTATTACTAGTGATTCTTGTGAAATATTGATTAATCTTCTAGGGAACAATAAAATTAGATTAATTTCTTTAAAATATCATTTCAATGAAAATCCTTTCATGATTGAATATTATATCCCAGGTGAATATTTTGTTAGAATATTATCTCAGCTCACTTTTAATACAGAAACTGAATTCATTTCATTTTCTGTTGTAGCAGAGATCCTTTTTTCTTTCTTTTCATAAAAAGGTTGAAGTACCATCTATTGATTGTGTGACTCTAACTGATCTGGCAGTGAAAGTGGAATTTTTCCAGTGGATACAGTGATTAGAATTGATTTAAAATGCAGAACTCATAAAAAGGTTAATAAAATATAGAGAATAAGGCAATGTCTGCTTTTTAAAAAGACTGTAATTCAATTACTTCAAGCCGTTCAACCTACCTTAAATAATATAGTTGCAGTCAGTAGGGAGATTGAAGTTGCTCTTTTACTTAGTTCAGCTGTTCAAAAATCAGATGGCCAATGGACACATGAAGAAATTATCAACCTCCCTAGCCATAAAAGAAATGCAAATCAAAACAACATTGAGATACCACCTCACTCCAGTTAGAATGGCTACAATCAAGAACTCTAAAAACAACAGATGCTGGAGGAGAGGTGGACAGAAGGGAACCTTACTGCACTGTTGATGGGAGTGTAAACTTGTTCAACCACTTTGGAAAGTAGGATGGTGGTTCCTCAAAAGACTCCACATAGAGCTCCCCTATGACCCAGCAATCCCACTTTTGGGCATTTACCCAAATGTTTACAAACAAGACCACACTAAAGCTACCAGCAAGACTATGCTTATTGCAGCACTATTTATTATAGCTAAGATATGGAACCAACCCTGATGCCCCTCAGTAGATGAATGGATCAAGAAAATGTAGTATATATACATAATGGAATTCTATGCCTCCATCAGAAAGAATGACATTTCCCCATTTGTTAGGATATGGAAAGGCTTGGAAAAAATTATATTAAGTGAATTAAGCCAGGCCCAAAGAAACATAGGTCCCATGGTTTCCCTTATTTGCAATATCTAGTATATGTCTGAGTCAAGCAGAAAAGGTTAGATAAGGTGATGTTAGGGAAATGAACCCTAAGATATGTAATCAATTTTTTTTCTTTCATATGATTGTTTCTAAAGCATTTATAAGATTATTTCTTTGTTGCTTTGTACGTCCCTTCCCCACAGTATAACCCCTGCTTTCACTGTATTTGATGTCGGTATAATTTGTGGAGGGCGAGGGGAAAAACAAATCGTTTAAATAGGGATACAGGTGGACCCATTGCAACAATGAGATGTACAAGTCGTTATGTCGAAAAATGAACTTTACAACTTTGGTGGTGGGGGGGAGAAGGGGGGCGGGGGGGGGGGGGAGGATTGGGTGGGGGGGGCGGGGAGAGGATGGGAAGGGTTGGGAAAGGGAAACAAAGGAGGAGGCTACAATGCTTGATAAGAAATGTACTCACTATCTTGCCCATGTAATTGTAACCCATCTGTACAGTATTTTCACAATTAAAAAAAAAATCAGTATAAACTTAGAAGAGGGTCTCTACAGCATTTTGTAAGTCACTTTCTTCTTAGATACAGTCACCTAAAATAATTGTTGCATGTTTTGTACAAGAATTTAGTACTTGTAAATGGGTCACAGAGTACATTGTATAAGATGTAATATTTATATAAAGTTCTTCATAGCATTGATAAATACTACCATATTTATGCTTCACATATGTCAAACTTGTGTTCCCAATATCGACCTATTTCCTATATTAAATTTCTTTTTTTTTGCTTTCTTTTATTTTTTTTTATTGTGAAAATGCCATACAGAGGGGTTACGATTACACGGGCAAGATAATGAGTACATTTCTTTTTTTTTTTTTCATGATTTTTTTTTGTTTTTGGTCCAGTCGTGGGGCCTAAACTCTGGGCCTGGGCGCTGTCTCTCAACTCTTCAGCTCAAGGCTAGCGCTCTACCACTTGAGCCACAGCACCACTTCCGGCTTTTTCTTTTTGCTTATGTGGTGCTGAGGAATTGAACCCAGGGCCTCAATAATGCAAGGCAAGCACTCTACCACTGAGCCACCTTCCTAGCCCCATGAGTACATTTCTTGTCAAGCATTGTTGCCTCCTCCTTTGTTTCCCTTTCCCATCCCTTCCCATTCCCTTCCCCCACTCTACATGCACCCTTAGCCTGCACCAAAGTTGTAAAGTTCGTTTTTCGACTTAACGTCTTGCACATCTCATTGTTGCAATGGGTCCACCTGTATCCCTATTTAAACGATTTGTTTTTTTCCTTCCCCTCCGCAATTTATACCAGCTTGGTACTGGCAGAAGAACAGACCTCAGGACCAATAGAATAGAATTGAAAACCCAGAAATGAACCTACAGACCTATAGCCATCTAATCTTCGATAGGGGAGTTAAAAAAATAGATTGGAAGAAAGACAGCCTCTTCAGTAAATGGTGCTGGCAGAACTGGTTAAATTTCTTGTGTTTATTTCTTGTTCTTTATTCCTGTCCTTAACGTCTATAATTTTTTTTCTCTCTAGTACATCTTTTCTTCATTTCTTATGGATGTAATTTTCAATCTGAAGTACTTTAAATTTTATTCTCAATTAGGTCCTCAAAGGTTTTTCATGTAGTTCAATTATCTCCTTTTACTTCTTAAATTGTTTAGACCTTAGAAAAGTATATCATTTTTCTATATGGGTGAAATTATATGAGCAGAATCCATTCTTTTAATGGATATCATAATTCTTATCAACCTCCTTCCTTGAAGCACTACCGATATATGGGATATGAGGTTGAAGCTACACTAATGCTAAATAGAGTATGTTGAAATAAAACAAAAAGACCTGTCCTATCCCTAAGTACCCTCCCTCTTGTTTGCAAATGCAAAAATTGTCAGCATGTTTAGCTTTTTAAATATATTATATATTATTAATATATATAATTATATACATAATATATATAATTATCTATAATATATATAATTATCTATAATATATTATATATTATCTATAATATTATATATAATTATCTATAATATATTATATATTATCTATAATATTATAGATAATATATAATATATTATAGATAATTATATATATTATATAATATATAATATATTATAGATAATATATTATAGATAATTATATATAATATAATATTATATATTATATAATATATTATATTATATATATATTTTATATATTATATATATAATATATAATTATATTGTATACAAATATTATATATTATATATAATTATATATATCAATATATCTCAATACATTTCTAATATTTTTACTCATGGTGCATGCAGTTTGGGTACATTTCAGTTTCTTAGAATAAAAAAAGAAAATAGAACTCTCTTGCACTAAGAGCCAACTTGCTTCCTCTCCTCCCAGTCTTAGTAGCACTTTTGTCATAACCTGAGTTTAAATTAATGATAAGTAAGCTGTGCTGACACAAGGGAGTTTAAACTACTGGGCCAGCAGAAGAGAAGTTCCCAAAGCAAAGGAGAAAATCGATGTAATCTTTCCTTCCTAGGGAAAATCTTGTATGAATAAAGGAACACAAGTAGATCAAAATTTTTGCTTACCAATTTATATTTGGGTTTGAAATACATCTTTGCTAAAACAGAAACACAAAAGTTAGTGAGACCACATCTCAACAAACAAATAGTGCTGGTTATAGTGGTACATACCTGTAATCCCTCCTATGTGGGAAGGGTAAATGGAATGACAATGCATGGAAGCTAGTCCTGGCAAAATATGAGACGTTACCTGAAAAATAACTAAAAGCAAAAATGACTGGAGATGGGTCAAATGGTAGAGCACTTGCCTAGCAAGAACACTGACCTGAGTTTGAAGCATAGTACTATTAAAGTAAAATAAAACAAAAAGTAAAATAAAAGTAATTAAGCAAATATAACCATATAGCAGTATGTGGTGTCATGTCTAACTTATCACCAATTCTGAAATTTTAAGTTCCTGTGTTTTTTCCTCTCCAAATTACTAGATAGGCTGATTACTTATATAGAAATTTTGTTGATGTGGATAAATGTGTTGAAGAATTATATGCATGCATTTATGTTTGTATCTATAGAAATATAGAAATATTTATACAAGCCACTTTTATCTTTGAAAATTCCTTGCACTTTCTCTAACAAAACCCGTTTCAATAGAAAAGGTGGGCTTATTCTCCCCATGTAAGGAAGAAAGCTATTGAAGACACTGATCCTTTTATTACAAAATCTTTATAAAATTTTACAGTTGCCATTAAATATTTGGCAAGGTTTAGAGTAATTATTCTTTCTTGGCTCAAGATAGAAATGCAGCTTAACTTGATTATAAATGCAGGAAGAAAGAATACCTCAAATAATAGGCAGCATTGAGTCAAACAGTGGAGGAGTTAATCCCAGATTTTAATTTATTTCCAGTGTAGCATAATTGTCTTCACCAGCCACTGAACCTTTAAAATGAAAGGTGTCTCTGAAGTCACAGAGTTAAAGGAGGGGGAGAATGATGGAAGGGGTGACATTAATCAAGATCCATTATACACATAAATTGACATATTAAATTGAAATATTATTGAAAACTCTCTAAAGACAATAAAAAATCAATTGGAAAGTAAATTTCTGAAGTAACTCCCCACGAGCTTGTTACAATAAGCACACAGTGGTAATTATTTAGATTAAACATCAAAGAAGAACATAGTTTAGACACAAATTCTGCCTCAGAAGTGTGCACAGCAACTGGAGAGGTATATTTCAGAGATTCCTGCAAAATACTGTCTGAAAATATACATTTATGTATACAAATGATATATTTACAGATTTAATAAGTAGTTATTAAATATTTGATGCAGTTTTCTGGAAGAATATCTGCGTTTGAGTACCAAATTCTACTTTTTTTTTTTGGTCCGGTCGTGGGGCCTGAACTATAGGCCTGGGCGCTGTCCCTCAGCTCTTTAGCTCAAGGCTAGCGCTCTACCACTTGAGTCACAGCACCACTTCCGGCTTTTTTCCTTTTGCTTATGTGGTGCTGAGGAATCGAACCCAGGGCCTCAGGCATGCAAGGCAAATGCTCTACCACTGAGCCACCTTCCCAGCCCCCAAATTCTACTTTTATGTTTACTAAATTAGATGCAGTAAAGTAGTTGGTTCAGTGTAGTAATTCACGTTTGTATTTTTCAGTGTAAGGAATTATTCAAAGAATGCTCAAGTTTGAGCAGATATCAACTATGTGTAATGCTTAAACTATGTAATTATAGTTGCACGGATATGTCAAAGTACGTGTTGTAAAACCATTTTAAATTAAAATAATAGGGTTTGTAAAAATGTATTTATGCTTTTTAAAAATATGATTAGATATATCTAGTCACAAATGATCTGAGTGCAAGTTCCTTAAATTAATCAGTCTTTGTGAGTTCCCTGTGTCTCATCTGCTAAATGGATTTGAAAACAAAAAGATAAATTTCCTACAGTTTAGGGTCGAGAATAACATTGGCAGTTTGTACAAGAGAACAGGAAGAGAAAAGGGTATATGAAATAGTGAGTGAAACAAGATGAAGAGTAGCATATTTACAGATAAAGTTCTTAGATACCTTAGAACAATTGTTGACTTAATTTCAATCTTTTTGACTCAGGGGGTTATATATTTTATATTTTATAGACATCAAGTGGAGCCCTTCTGTATAATTTCTCAGCTTGTATACTTTATTATCCAATTTATTCAAGATACGAAGATTTGAGGATCGTAGTGAGAAGCCAGTTCAAGCAAATTCTCTAGACTTTTAACTCCAACAGAAAAGCCTAAAAAATCGTGTTGCTTAAGTGGTAGAGTACCAGACAGGAGCAAAAAAGCCAAGTGAGGTCTTGAGTTCAAATCCCAATTTTTCTCTAACACACATATGAATGTTATTTCTTAAAAAAATAATGACCATATAAACTTCATTTGAAATACAAACATATTCTTAATTCTACCATAACAGAAGTATCTAGTTGCCTCATTAAGAAGCTACATAGCCATCCCATGTAAATATTGGAAGAGAATAATGAGACACTATAAAACCTGACCCGGAGTTTTGGACTAATGAAATCTTACTAATGGTCTGGACTGGACTAATCTTACCACTGGACTAATGTAATCTTACTAAGACTAAATTCTCCATCTGCACATCCATTCATTTTTGGTGCTTATTGTCTTTGTATTATTGAAATAGTTTTTGTTCTTTGTTAAAATGCACTTGATCATACTGAAATCATTATATCATTTCAAAAGTTATTCAAGCCCTTTTTGGGAATGCTGTTCCTTCCTTTTTTTATTGTGAAAATAATGAACAGAAGGGTTACAATTACATGGGCAAGATAATGAGTACATTTCTCATCAAGCATTGTAGCCTCCGCCTTCGTTTCCCATTCCCATCCTTTCCCGTCCTCCCTCTGCCCCCTCACCCAATCCTCCTCTCCACCAAAGTTGTGAAGTTCGTTTTCAACATAACGACTTGTACATCTCATTGTTGCAATGGGTCCACCTATATCCCTATTTAAACGATTTGTTTTTCTCCTTCCCCTCCACAAATTATACCGACATCAAATACAGTGAAAGCAGGAGTTATACCGTGGGGGAGGGACATACAAAGCAACAAAGAAATAATCTTATAAATGTGTTAGAAACAATCTCATGAAAGAAAAAAAACATTTGAATACATCTCTTAGGGTTCATTTCCCTAACATCAACTTATCTGAACTCTTCTGCTTGACTCAGACATATACTAGTTTGTTCCTTCCTTTCTCTTTTCTTTTTGCTCCTTCCAGTGCTGCTCTCCTGTCCTAGGCTCTGGAGCATTAGAAATGCTCTAATTTCTATTGTATAAAAAAGGTTATTTTCTTCTAAAACCCTCACCTCTACTCATGTCTTTCATATAAGAGCTCCTTTCTTTATCTTGCATACTTCCATAACTCTCTCAATTCATGTAATATATGCAAAACATAGACTACACAAGCAAACAAAGCATCTATTTACACCTTAGTTCAGAGTATTGAAAGTTAAGAATCTGTATTCTCAATGGCTCTAAAGCCATTATTCCAGAAACATTCTATTTAATTCCCAGTGTTTATATTTTATGACATTGAAGTAAAAATTTCAAAATAGTGTTTTCCCTATATGCAGTAAGAAAAAAATTAAATGATGCAAAATTCTGGGTGCTAGGAAGAGAGTGATAATTAGACTGAGGTTTTGTGGATGAAAGTTTAAGAGATTATGTTTTTATTTACTCCTGGAGCGCAAAGAAACATGGAAAAAATAAAGATATTTTAAAGGGTCACAGTCTCTGATAGTAAGATTGTGTAATGAATTAAGATTTTGAGAGATATCTAAAACCCTCCAGAAATGTAAAAGCAAAACATGAAGTACAATAAAATACTTCTGTGACTATATCCTACCTGTTCTAAACAATATAATTTTATTTTCCAGGTTACAATATCAAGATATAAAATAATTGCCATCTTAAGAATTTTATGAGAATCTTGTATTCAAATTATTTTATTTCATACAGCTTCAGTTAAGGTAAAAACTTTTGAATATTGAAGCACACCCTTTACTCTAGAAAAATAGAAATGGTGTTCTAGAATCTAGAAGACTGAAATTTTATACTTTACATTATTAAATCAGATAACTTGATTTAATTAATAACGTGGTGCAATATTCTCAAAACTGTTTACAGAGTAGAGAAACTATTCAGTACCTTTATTCTCTTTTTAGACCCTAGTTTATAAAGTAAAATATTTCAGGTATTTGAGCTAAGTAATTTCAGTTGTTAGCGCTAGAGACAGAAAACTTAGATTGCTAAAATTCAACTTTACCAGCAGAAATGGGAGAAAAAATGAAATCATAAGTATTTAATGCTTTGTTCTACAACAGTGATTCTCTTTCAAAATAACTGATTCCATCAATAAAACAATTTATTAAAATAAAATAATTATTTCTATAATACAATTATTAAAAATATTTAATAATTTGAATAAAATATTTAATGATTTGAATAATAATTTGAATAAAATGTTTAATAATTTCATAATTTTAATAATTTGTCTTTCAAAATAACTGATTCCATCAAAAAACAATTTATTAAAATAAAATAATTATTTCTATAATACAATTATTCAAAAATATTTAATAATTTGAATAATGTTATCTCATCTTATAATTAGTGAATTAATTTAATTATTGAAATTATAAGGACATAAAATTTTCTATAAAAATATTAAAATTATTTTATTCTTTTTAAATTGCATAACAATGATTAAACTGATTTTATATGAAAGTATAAGCTTAGATAACTATTTTAATAACTTTTACATGTAACTCATGTAGGAGCATTTTTTTTTTTTTTTTCTCCGTCATGGGGCTTGACCTCTGGGCCGGGGCCTGTCCCTAAGTTCTTCAGTTCAAGGTGAATGGTGTACTACTTAAGCCAAAGCCAGGCGCTGGTGGCTCACGCCTGTAATCCTAGCTACTCAGGAGGCTGAGATCTGAGGATCGTGGTTCAAAGCCAGCCCGGGCAGGAGAGACCGTGAGACTCCTATCTCCAATAAACCACCAGAAAACCGGAAGTGGCGCTGTAGCTCAAGTGGTAGAGCGCTCGCCTTGAGCTGAAGAGCTGAGGGACAGCACCCAGGCCCAGAGTTCAAGCCCCACGACCAACAAAACAAAACAACAACAAAAAAAGCCACAGCACCACTTCCTGTTTTCTGGTGGTTAACTGGAGAGTCTCATGGATTTTCCTGCCAGGGCAGCTTGAACTGTGATCTTCAGATCTCAGCCTCCTGAGTAGCTAGGATTACAGGTGTGAGCCACCTGCACCTGGCTCAGCAAATTTTTATGAGTTCTTTATCATATTAAACAAGTCATAAGTTTTCTTGAAGATGTAGCTAATTTTGTGGCTGGGATACGATATATATGCGGATGATCTGGAAGCACCCTATATGTCAGAAGCAAAGTTCATAAATTAAGATCATTTAAAAATATGTAGGATCTAAGCCAAAATTATAGAGTCAAGTTGCTGAAATGTATGATGATTTTATTCAGTGAAAGAATAATGATTTTTAGATTTAAAAACACATGAAAAATCAGAAGTATACAATATTATAATTAAGAGATAAAGAATGAGAATGTCTTGTTGAGACAAAAATAGTTTATTAATCTTTAAATGTTGTTATTTATGTCCATATTTCCTAACTTATTTGGTCAGTGTGGAATGCAGAAAGTAATCAAGGCTAAAAGGTAAGTTTAAGATATTTTTCCCAATAGAAAATGTTAATCTAATGAAATGTGATTTCATAGAAAGAAATCTCATGTTCAAATAACAATGGCATAGAATCTCAAATGCCTTTAAAAGTCAGATTATCCCTGTTTTCACTGTATTTGATGTTGGTATAATTTGGAGAGGGAAAGGGAAAAAACAAATTGTTTAAATAGGGATACAGGTGGACCCATTGCAACAAAGAGATGTACAAGAAGTTTTGTCGAAAAATGAACTTTACAACTGTGGGGAGGCGGAATGGGATGACAGTGATGGTAAGGGGAAAGAAAGGAGGAGGCAACAATGCTTGATAAGAAATGTATTCATTACCTTGCTCATGTAATTGTAACCTCTCTGTACAGTATTTTCACAATAAAAAAATAATAAAAAAGTCAGATTATCATATAGAACATAAAATTCCATCAAATTGTAGAATAATATTAAATGTGAAATATGCATTTAATGTTCCATTGACATAGAAAAACTTTACTTTTTTTTGTCTTCTGTCAGTACCAGAGCTTGATCTCATAGCCTCAAGCTCACAGCTATTTTGCTCATGGCTGATGTTTTACTTATTGAGCAAAACCTTTGTTTCTGGCTTTTTATTTGTGAACTGGAAGTAAGGATCGATCCTCAGATCTCAGCCTTTCTAGTAATTAGGACTACAGTGGTGAGCCACCAGTGTCCAGCAAACATTCCATATTTTTATATTTCAAGATAAAGTCATCTGTAGCAAAAAAATCAATGAAGACAAATAGTGGTATATTATCAATCTAGAGTTGTATTTTACTTGCAAGAGAATATTTTTCCTTAACACTAAATATTTGGCATTTTAAATACATATATGTCAGCTGGGTGCTGGTGGCTCATGCCTGTAATCGTAGCTACTCAAGAGGCTGAGTTTTGAGGATCATGGTTCAAAGCCAGCCTGGGCAGAAAAGTCCAAGAGACTCTTATCTCCAAGGGACCACCAGAAAACCAGAAATGGTGCTGTGCCTCAAGTGGTAGAGCATTTGCCTTGAGCTGAAGAGTTCAGGGACAGTGCCCAAGTCCAGAGTTCAAGCCCCACGACTGCCAAAAAAAATACATATATGTATAAATTTTGCTATGAGATTTATAGTCTTCTCATTGAACTTAATTGTAAATAAACAATTTACTTGTTTTAGTTTTAGGTATACTAAATTTATTAAAATAAGTTACAGCCATGACTACTAGATAATTTTGTAGATTTTTGATTCTGGGTAGTTTTGCTTTTCACAAAAAAATTAAAATTCCTCACAGTGATATTTACTTTATAAAAGGAGTTTGATATACTTTAAGATATATACATTTATGAGAAAACAAAATGTGTCCATGGAACTTTTAAGTGTGCTTGTTACATCTTTATATAATTATTCATAGAAATCAAGGTTTTCAAGATAAGTTTCAACTCACAGAAAAAAATGACTATCAGCACCACTCTGTATTTCTAACACATGAGAGAGATTTCTCTGTGATGGTTACCAGAGAGAGATTACATAGACAAATTTGCAATATTGAAATTTTTTGAGACACTTCACTGTCATGAAGGCTGCAGGGAGTATAAAAATAGAAACTACTGACCCTATTTATTTTATTATTGTTTACTTTATTCCTGCCTATGGAGATGAGTTTTCTCTATCAATATACTTTTGCTGATGGCTCTTTTGATCACAGGCTGACGGAACAATTACCTCTGCCTTCTAAAACGATTCTTCACCTATCATTCCAGATATGGTCTTCTAATTCTTTTAAACAATAGCTAGTGTTTTTTGTAGTAATTATGCTAAGGATATCCAGTTACTATACATGTGTCACTCAAAAGACAACTGATAGAGAATTTACTGTCATTTTAGTTCAGATTTCCCCATAGACCCTGACACAAATGATTCTGACATTGTAATATTTACTCAACATAAATCCTTGAAATGTGGTGAACATTTGTAGTACTAGCACTTAGGATGTGAAGGCAGGAGGACCATGTATTTGAGCCCATAGAGAGCTGAAACACAGAGGGTTACATTGAGAGTTACAGGCAAGCCTGATCTACATAGTGCAATGCCATTTCCAGAGGAATAAAAAGACTTCCAATACAGAGGAAAAGTGGTTTTCAATGGAACCCTTGGTTTATTCCAGTAGAAAAGCATATCCTTTACTATTTCTTTATAAATCAATGTCTCTAAATCTTGTGAGAAATCTAGGGATTCTGGTGTTCAATTTAAATAATAGAAAATTATATAATCTTAATTTGCCTGTCTTCTGTTTAATTTCCACAAATTGACCAGCTAGTAAGTAAATACATAGTCTATAAAACAAAAGCAGTAGACGTAGACAATGTTCTAGATATAGGTTATTATTGGGAAAATATAAACTAAAGCAACACTGAGAAACCACTATAATCAAGAGAGAATGCCCGTGGTTGACAGATGGACTCCTGTCATGAAGATCTGCAGCCCAGGGAATATAATAACACTGTTAGAGAACTGAGTCATGAGGGCGGGAAAGATAAGGAAGAGCAGAAAAACAATACCAACAAACCATATGAACTCCAAGGAGAGCTGAAGTGAGATACCATGTTGACTGGGAGGAGTACCAGGAGATACAGAGACATGTGACATGGCATAAAATGGCACTTGAGCTGGTTAGGACCTAAGTAGGGTCAAGTCAGGTGGCAGAGTCACAGGGCGTTTGAGAGTTCATGACTCAGGACTAACAGGTCTAGTAACCTATTGTCTAAGTCTCCTCCACTGCCTTTAGGAATTCAGGCATATCCATCACCAGGAAGGTAGGACTTTCCTGCTTCTACCATGAAGACAAGATGGCACCAGTAAGACTCAACTCCCTACCATCTACCATATGGCAAAGATGGTACCTGCCAGATCCAGCATCCCTACTTCAACAGGAATTTTCCACACTACTAATAGAATATATAATTCCACACTACTAATAGAATATATACTAATATTAATGGTTATAAAAACAGATTGCCACTTTTAAAATATTTTATTACTCAACATTCATTCATGCTAAAACCTCTGGAGAAAATAGAAATAGAAGGAACATTTCTAAAAACAATAAAAGCCATTTATGAAAGACCAATAGCCAATATTACACTTAGTGGGGAAAAGCTACAACCAATTCTCCTAAAATCAGGAACAAGGCAAGGATGCCCACTGTCTCCACTCCTCTTCAAAATAGTCCTGGAACTCTTAGCCAGGGCAATAAGGCAAGAAAAAGACATTAAAGGGATCCGCATAGGGAAAGAAGAAGTTAAACTTTTCCTTTTTACAGACAACATGATACTATACCTTCATGATCCCCAAAACTCCATCCCCAAACTCTTAGAAATCATAAATCACTTCGGCAAAGTAGCAGGATACAAAATAAACCCACAAAAATCAGCTGCCTTCCTGTACACTGACAATGTACAAGAAGAGAGGGAAATAAATGGAGCCACCCTATTCACAATAACCTCCCCAAAAATAAAATATTTAGTAATTAACCTAACCAAAGATGTAAAAGAACTATTTAATAAAAAGTATAAAAAGTTAAAGAAAAAAATTGCAGAAGACACTAGGAAATGAAAAGACCTCCCATGCTTTTTGGATAGGCCGACTTAATATAGTAAAGATGGTAATACTTCCAAAATTAATATACAAATTCAATGCATTCCTATTAAAATCCCAATGACGTACATCACTGAAATACAGAAAGCAGTCCAAAAATTCATATGGAACAACAAAAGACCTAGAATAGCCAAAACAATTCTAGGGAATAAAGACAACATGGGAGGGATATCCATGCCGAACTTCAAACTCTACTACAGAGCTATAATAACAAAGACAGCATGGTACTGGCACAAAAAGAGACCCGAAGACCAATGGAACAGAATAGAAGATCCAGAAATAAATCCACAGGCCTACAGCCAGCTGATATTCGACAAAGTAGCCAAAGACATACAATGGAAGAAACATAGCCTCTTCAACCGCTGGTGCTGGGAAAACTGGGCAGCCACATGCAGAAAACTAAAAGTGGACTCCAGCCTATCACCATGCACCAACATCAACTCAAAATGGATTAAAGACCTTAACATTAAACTTGAATCTCTGAAACTACTGCAGGACAGAGTAGGAGAGACACTTGAACTAATAGGCACAGGAAGGAACTTCCTGAACAGAGTCCCAGGGTCACAACAAATTGGAGAGAGACTCGACAAATGGGACTACCTTAAAATAAAAAGCTTCTGCACAGCTAAATCAATCGCAACCAAGCTAGAAAGACAACCAACTAATTGGGGAAAAAAATTACCAGCAATATATCAGACAAGGGGTTAACATCCTGTATATACAGGGAACTCAAGAAACTAATCCCTTCCAAACCTAACAAACCAATTACTAAATGGGCAAAGGAACTGAAGAGGGACTTCTCAGATGAAGAAATAAAAATGGCAAAGAAACACATGAGGAAATGTTCATCATCCCTGGTGGTGAAGGAAATACAAATAAAGACAACCCTGAGATACCACCTTACCCCAGTCAGAATGTCCCACATCCACAAATCAGCGAACGACAAATGCTGGAGGGGATATGGAGAAAGAGGAACCTTATTACACTGTTGGTGGGAATGTACACTTATACAACCACTTTGGAAAGCAGTCTGGAAGGTCCTTAGAAAGTTAAAGATTGACCTCCCTTACGACCCCGTCATACCACTTCTAGGCATCTACCCTGAACAACAGGAACCAATATACAAGGACAGGTGCACCTCCATGTTTATTGCAGCACTGTTCACAATAGCTAGGATATGGAAACAACCCAGATGGCCCACCACAGATGAATGGATCCAAAAATTGTGGTATCTACACACAATAGAATATTATGCAGCCATTAGAAATGACAAAATAATGGCATTTGCAGGGAAATGGATGGAGCTAGAAGGAATCATGTTGAACGAGGTAAGCCAAGAGCAAAGAGACAAATGGTACATGGTCTCCTTGATAAGTGGATGCTAAATACAAAATATTAGGTGATATGACAAAACTAACAGGACTTAAGAAACAAAGAACTCCCACTCATCTGGTCGAACCACTACTAAATATCCCCATGCTGCTGATCACATGTATTGTGTATATGTGTATACCATTATATGTTATAGACTGTGATAGACAATTTGCTCCAGGAAAGTTAGAATGAACTTGTGACTTTAAATGAGCATCATTATTCCACAATACTGTGAAATTTGGGAAATTATGTAATCACTTAATCACAATTAAAAAAAAATAGAACCTCGGGGAAGGTAGGGAGGGAAGGGATGGTAGGGGGAAAACAATGGAGGGGGTAACAATGCTCAATAAGAAGTGTACTCATTACCTTACTCATGTAACTGTAACCCTCTGTATAGTATCTTTACAACAAAAAATTAAAAAAATAAAATATTTTATTACTATAAATTATTTGTACTAAAGTGTTTCATTTTAATGTTTATTTCATGTATTCAATGTACTTTGATCAAATTCACCTCTCCTTTGGCTCAACCAAATCCTTCCTTTATAACTTTTTAAGCATTTTGGGGGAAGAGGGGCCATTATGATGTTCCTATGTATATATATATATATATATATATATATATATATATATATATATTTGTGTGACAGTAAACTCTCACTACCTTCTCTTAGTCCTTCATCACCAAGTGTTTTCCTCCCTCAAATAGAGCCTTTTTGTTGGTGGTGATGGTGGTGATGTTGTTTGATATCATGGCCTGGGTGCTGTCTCTGATGTTTTGTGCTCTGCCACTTTGAGTCCTAGCACCACTGTGGTTTTCTGATGGTTAATTGCTCAGACTGGCTTTGAAGAATGATCTTCATATGTGTCCAATTGAGAACCTTTTGTGTAGTCAATTTGTAATTTTAAAGTCCAGATTCTGCATACCAGTGAAAACAGGCATGGTTTACCTTGCTTAACATTATGACTTCCAGTTCAGTTGACATTCCTGCAAACCCCATATAAGTTCACACTTCTTTATGACTGTACTCTGTTGTATATATAAACCATTTTCTTTTTTCAAGTTTTTTTAATTGTGAAAATACCGTACAGAGGGGTTACAATTACATGAGCAAGGTCATTTCTTATTAAGCATTGTTGTCTCCTCCTTTGTTTCCCCTTCCCATCCCTGTCCTCCCATTCCCCATCTCCCCCATCCTCCGTCCAAAGTTGTGAAGTTCGATAAACCATATTTTCTTTATCAAATCATTGGTTTCTTGATATTTATCTTGCTTCTGTTTCTTGGCTATTGTCATAGTACTGCCATAGGCACAAGATGAAGTATCTTTCTTGTATGTTGGTTTACATTAATTTGGATAGATGCTCAAAAGTTTTATAGCAGGATCATACGCTAGTTCTATTTGTAGTATTTTAACTAGTATCCATCTGATTTCTATAGTGGCTGTATTAAATTATGTTTCCACTAATAGTATATAAAAGTTTATTTTTCTTTTATCATCACCAGCCTTTATTACTAATTATTTTCATAGTGGTGCCATGCTAAATTCAGAGACCTCACATTGCTAGGCAGGTGTTCAACCACCTGAGCCAATCCACCTATTTGTTTCCTTGATGATTACTGTTCCCACTGGGGTAAGATGGCATTTCAGTTTTGCTTTTATTGGCATTTCTGTTATGGCTAAAGACGTTGAACACTTTTTTATGTATCCTTGTTCATTTGTACTGTATTCAAGAATTATCTGTTCATTTCAGTAACTCATTTAAATCTATACCTAGCATATGACTTAAATATTTTTCTCTTGATTAAGTAATCATATTACACAAATATGCATATGAAGCTTCATATATGCATATCAAACCAAAAATATCAATCACTAAATAAAGGAATAACCAAAATATCTACCAGAAAGTTAATGATTGAATTGTGGTGTTTTTATACAGTGGAATATATAGTTAGGAATAAAAAGTATAGTCCTGCTACATATAAAACAATGGTTACATAAACTAGTTTTACTCTCACTGTGAGTATACTGTGTTATTCTATTTATGTGAACAATAGAGAATTTAAAAAAATCTTCCTCATATGCTATTTTGGGTAAATAATATCCTAGAGCAAACTGATGATTTCTCTTTGGGTGGTGTGGGTAGGCCAAGATGATAATGGACAGGTTACATGAAACACACTCAATTATATGTGATAAACCTATTCTAAAAGTTGAATGCCCTATCTTTTAGCATTGAACATTTGAGAACATATTTCATCAATATTTTTGTGAAGATCTCACAAAATATTCTGAATTGCTTTTCTTTGTCCTCTGTTATCCATCCTTTCTGAAAAGAACATGGTCTGTCATTCTTTGTCTCCGTGTATGTAATTTGTCATGTTTATTCTTCAGCCAATATTTTAATTTTTTCAATTTACTTTTGATTTTCACTAATTTGCCTGATATGCCTTTGTATATATGTGTTCATGTGCACATATTTTCTCTCATTAAATGTTGGAAATTTTCAGTCATTATGTTTCTAGTATTTTCCAGTGTTCTTTTTTTCTCTTTGGGGGACTCTGATTAGAAATATGAGACAGTAATTAACAAGATCTCACAGGTCACAGAAAGTACACCTTATGTCTTTCCCTTCAGTGCTTGTCTTGTTTGTTTTAGCTACGTTTTCAGCTTTTTATCACCTGAATTTTACAGATTGTGCATCATGCTTTTTTTCCCAATGATTCAGACTTTTTGTCTAGGGTAAGCATGTAGCTGTAATTACTGGCATGAACCTCCATTTCTGGTTAATTTGCTAAGATTAGGATCTCTATAACTTCTTGCCCATTTTGGTTTGGAGTCAAGATCCTCCTAACATGTTTCTCCTGAATTGCTGGGTTTGCAGCCATGAGCCATTGTGATGAACGGCTTCTTTTTATAAAATAAGGTTCAATCTGCCAATAAGGGTGTAGAATACAATTTTCAGTTCATGTGATGTAAAGTTTGTTTCTAGCTTTTCTTTTCTTTTTTCCTTTTTTGTGTGTAACATTTCCTCTTAAATTTAAAACTTTACTTGATATGTCAATATCAAGTTATATCAAATTAATATCAAGTTATTAGAAATAGTAAGCACATTTCTAGTAATTGCTATGACTCTCTTATCTACTGACTCCATATTGACATAGTAGCTTTTGGCATAGTTTCCTATTTTACCCTTGGTTTTAAACATGATATTTTTGTTGTTTCCCAGAGACACTTCTTCATTTCCTGATGGATATTTTAGATGATAACATATCTGGAAGTGTAAAGAATATGAATATATTTTAATGTCTCCAATACCATTGACTTTTATGTAGCATAGGAAAAGAGAACCGGGCTATTTATGCAACCCAAAATAATAAAACAATATTCAGTCTTTGACCAGAATTCTATAATTCAAAGGTATCTTTTACTTTTAATTTTTAATTAATCTGTGTCTTCGGCTGTGTGTGTTATGAAAGTGAAGGAAGTCTATCAAGTAGATACCAGAAGGACTTGTGAATGTCCTAATCGGTGTAGAGATAAAGCCTCATGTGATTATCAAAGCTTGGAAAATCTCTGGAAATTCTTCCACCGAATGCAGAACAACAAAAAGTGATCATTACTGGGAAGGTAATTTTTATTGGCTTTATATAATTATTTTAATCAATTACACAAACAATTTCTTACAACTATTGAATATTAATGAAATTAAGTTGGCAATAAGAGTCTTTGTAAACTTTTTAAACTGATGTCTTTTCATAATTCATACATATTTTTTATAATAAACCTGAAAATGGCAAATAATTATGATCATTAAAGGATAACATAAATATTTAAGTACACATCCAAAATACATAGAATCAAATTGTTCCCTGACTATCAATACCATCAAGTATTTTCATATAACCTCTTAACTTCTCTATTAAATAACTTCCTGAACCAAAGAAAGGGGCACTCTCTGGACAGAGCTTGTCTTTCTGGTATACAGAAGACCACATTCAATGTGTTAAAAGTCTATTTGGTTTTCACAAAGAGAAAACCTTATTCTTCTTTTGTTTTATTTCTTGGCTAAAATTCTATATTGGATTATAAAAATAAAAGAATACAATTGTTATATTTTTTGCCTAGAGGTAAGTTGTGTACTTTTTTATGGTATCATAGAGAAAATAATTGTAACAGGATTAAGAAACCTAGAAAATACTAAATATTATAAAAACTTATTAGAATCAGTAGAAATATTGTATCTGTCATTTTATATAGTATAATATCCTATTAAATATATATGTATCTAAACAAGTTATCACATAGGGATGATAACATATTATATCATAATTTCCCCATGTAAATCTCAAATAAATGAGTACCATTATTTATGATGAGCAATAAAATGAAATAAAAATTAGGAATTTTTACCTCTTCTTAACCTAAAGTCATTAATAACATTCTATATATGTGGATACATTATAGAGTGATCAAATCATGGTAATTAATATGCCCATCACCTTACCTCAAATATTTACAAAGACTTTCTAATATTTCAAATCCAGAGTAGGTTAATACAGTCATAACATTCAACGTAATTATGTGAAAATGTAAGACGGCAACTTGAGGGGATGGATAGAATTATGATAGTGGAGGGAGAATGATAAAAGGGGTGTCATTGATCAAGATATATTGTCATTATAAACCAACATGTTGAAATTAAACCTCATTGTGCAACTACTTAAATAAAATAAAAATACACATGAAAACTGTTTTAAAAGAACGTTTAAAGAATAATACAAATACAAAGGTTTCCAAGATAGAAAGCTGAACAAATTTTCCAAATCTTTTCTAATCATACAGAACCTTATTTTATTGTAGCATACAGAACAAACACTTGGACATAAATCGTAGAAATTGATGTGGGTCTCAAATTCTCAGTATCTCAATACATTTTTGTTGTTGGACAATGCACGTAGCTCTGTTGGTGACAGATAAATAGAAGTTGGAAATATGTGTATAGAAATTACTAATACAACCTATCCTCACACAAAATTGAGATGGAATGTTAGGATGCTTCCAATATTTGGTATTTTTGAATTTTTACTAAATACATTTCTTATCCAACTGGGCAAAACATAAAGTACTCATTATACTTCTGTATACTGGTGACATTTGCATAGAAATTATTTTTATTTAGTCATATTTGTACATCTACAAAGCTATGTTTTGGCAGAAATACATTTATTCAAACACAAAATGGATGGCTAATGTAACAAATTATTCTCATTTTATTTTGTTTTTGAATTTTCAGCTTTTCTTCAGACAGAGTAAAAATGATTTTGACAGGAATCTGATGGGTGGCAAGTTGGAGCACACTCAAAACATGTTTTATAGAAGGTTTTCTGAATCCACAATAACAGATGTTTATTTCTCAGTTACTATTGCTGTGAGAAATTCACTGTTTGTTTATGTTCCAAACTCAACCATTAGGACAAATACAAAGTTAATAGCATTTAGAAGAATACAAATTAACTCTGTTGATGATCTCCATGGTAAATCATACTATAAAGCTTTTTACAATTAGACATGAATGTTGGTGTGACTCTACATTGCTAATTTCTTTTTTAATAAAGTTTTATTGTGAAAACACTGTACAGAGGGCTTACAGTTACATGAGCAAGGCAAAGAGTATGTTTCCTATTGAGCATTGTTGCCTCCTCCTTTGTTTTCTCCCTACCATCTCTTCCCACCCACTACCACACCACCATACCCAGCGAAGTTGTAAAGTTCATTTTCAACATAGTGTTTTATATATCTCATTGTTACAATGGGTCAACCATTATCCTTATTTAAGCATTTTGTTTTTCCCTTCCCCTCCCCAAATTAGAAAAGTGTATATACAAGATGCAGGACACCAATATCAAATATAGTGAAAACAGGGGTTATACCATGGGTGAAGAACATACAAAAGAAACAAAAAAATCACATAGTACAATATAAATACCTTAGAAACAATAGCAAGAAAGAAAAAAGATATTTGTGTCCTTATCTTGGGGTTTATTTTGCTTAACATCATCTTATATGGTCATATGTACACAGCTTTTGACCTTTTCTGCTTGTCCTACACATGTACTAGTTATTGCAAATAAGGGAAATCATGGGGCCTATGTTTCTTTGGGCCTGGCTTACTTCACTTAATATAATTTTTTCCAAGTCTTTCCATTTCCTAACAAATTGGGCAATGCCATTCTTTCTGATGGAGGCATAGAATTCCATTGTGTGTGTTTGTATATCTATCTATCTATCTAAATATAGATATATGACATTTTACAATAGACACATCAGGAAATGTTCAACCTCTCTAGCTATAAAAGAAATGCAAATCAAAACAACATTAAGATACCACTTCACCCCAGTTAGAATGGCTATAATCAAGAACTCTAATAAAAACAGATGCTGGAGGGGTTGTGACAGAAGGGAACCCTACTGCATTGTTAGTGGGAGTGTAAACTTGTTCAACTACTTTGGAAGGCAGTATGGAGGTTCCTCAAAAGACTCCACATAGAGCTCCCCTATGACGCAGAAATCCAACTTTTGGGCATTTACTCAAACGATCACTAACAAGGCCATACTAAGGCTACCAGCATAACTATGTTTATCGCCACATTATTCACCATAGATACAATGTGGAACCAACCCAGATGCCCCTCAGTAGATGAATGGATAACTTGCTAATTTCATTTCATTGACACAATTGATCCTACCACCTCTGGGCAGTAAACACTGCATGATGAAGTAGCTTAGAAATAACCAGAAAAGATTTTTATTCCTTTGGCAGCAGATACCAAGACCAAACAAGGTTAAACTATATATTGGATTTTAACATCCTGAAAGAAAGCAAGCAAGATTGCCTTAAGTGTGGCAATGAAGTTCCATGCAGGCCCTCCAAAGCTTCAGCCAATGTAGTGTAGAGATTATGTACTGCCTATCAGATTATCTCAGACTGTGGCTATGTCAGTAACCAGGTACAGACTATCAAACCCAGGATTTAAGCTCCAGAGAGGGGCTCATTGTCACAGAAGTAAATTCTAGAGGGAAACAAAGCTCAAAACTACCTGCTGACAGCTTTTATCTCCTCAGAAGACAGCATGAACACATTCTAGCTGGCTCAGCTCCATACTTTTTCCTGCTTTATTCAATACATTTTAATAATGAGAAAAGTTTTTTGTCAAATAATTTCCTTTTTATGAATTACATTGATCTTTATATGTTGACATGATGTGTATTCTAACTTGATCATGGTATATGATTCTTCATGTATTGCTGAATTTTATTTGCTATTCGTTAAGAAATTTTGTATTTATACCCATAAATGCTACTAATGTTTACTTCTACATTCTTGTACTGCCTTTTTCTGGCATAATGTGTATAGTGTTATAATTCAGTTTCCATATCTTATTTTTAGCACAGACTTTCCTTTGATCCAGGTATGCTTTTGTTTTAGAATAGTGGCAAGCTAGTTGGATGTTATGGTCTTTCTTCTATTTGTTATTATATGATTGAAAAAATAAACTAATGTCAAGGTTAAGGAAAATAGAGGGCCAGACATCTTATATAATTTGTTTTTTCTCAGTCATTGTCTTGATATATTTAGTTCATGTGCTTCTATTTATGAATTGTGTAGCTCTAGAACAATAACCCATTGCTGAAGACTTTCATGTAAAAATTTTCTTTTCCTTAGACTACATTCTTTACATCAATGAACTGCAGTGAGCCTAGGAATTGGTCCTTTTAATATTGCCATATTCCAAGAAATAAATATGGTATTCTTAACCTATGCACTTACTACTACAATGCAAATGAACTTGTGTTTATGTCTTCCTTATTTTTCTATTTTTACTATCTTTTCTGGGAGAATTATGGTGGAATAAAAATAGTACATTTTAATTTGGCTAATTGGAAATGGGCAGGCACATTTGATGGTCATGACTGGAGAACAATTTCTTCTATTGGTATCTAGTGGATGGGTGACAAAGACATTGCTACAGATTATAAACTCTGATGGAGAGTTTCACTTTTTAGAGGTACATGTCTGAAATCCCCATTACTTAGGAGGGAGACATAAGGAGGATCACAACCATAGAGACAAAGTATGAAAACCTATCTGGAAAATAAGCTAGAAGTAGAAGGCCTGGGGGCATGACTGAAATGGTTGTGCTTGTCTTGCAAGCACAAGGCCTAAGTTCAAGGCCCCAAACAGCCCCCCCAAAGTTTTCCTCTTAATCTGTTGGCTGGACTCCTGAGTCAACACCAATAGTATGGCATGAGAAACCCTAGTTTAAAGCTCAAGAGTTAAATATAATTAGAATTACAGGCCAAGGTTTCATTCTCCTTGTATCAAAATTATAGATCATCCTGAGTGACACTTTGCAATCCTCAACTTGTCCTTTGGAAAGGGATGACTTGCATTCCTCTCAGGGAGTGGAGAGAAAAATTATTGTCTTAACATTTCAATGTTAGTGAGATTTGCAAGCTCCAATTATTTCCACCCTTTATGTTGCACCCAAGGCAGCATAAACATACTAATTATATTTTTTTCTCAGTGAAATCTGTAGCTCTACAGGGTGTGTTCTTCTCAGACATGGATCATCTCTATATAGTACATTCTTTTGGAGTGTATGTGTGTGTGTGTGTGTGTGTGTGTGTGATTTGTTTGTTGGTCAGTCATGGGGCTGGAACTCTGGGACTGGGTACTGTCCCTGAGTTCTTCAGCTCAATGCGAGCACTTTACCACTTGAGCCACAGTGCCACTTCTGGTGGTTAATTGGAGATAAGAGTCTCAAGGATTTTCCTGGTGTGCTGGGTTCTGAACCATGATCCTCATATCTCAGTCTCCTGAGTTGCTAGGATTACAGGTGTGAGCCACTGGCGCCTCACTACATGGCACATTCTTGAGGAGAGAAAACTCTTAACCAGCATGTATGGTAATATTATAGCCTGCTGAATATTTTTCTGTAATTTTTTTCATAAAATCTTCAACAGAGATATTGTATCATTGTGTGTGTGTGTGTGTGTGTGTGTGTGTGTGTGTGTGTGTGTGTGTATGTGTGTTTGCTGGTCTTGGGGCTTGTGCTCTGGGCCTGGGTGCTGTCCCTGAGCCTCTCTGGCCTCAAGCTTTGCACTCTACCACTTGAGCCACAGCACCACTTTCTATTGTATCATTTTTGTGCTTAAATTATGTCCATAAGCCATGTTATCAATACTATCCTCCTTTAAACCTAGAAGTGATTTTTTAAAATAATGTTGAGTGTTTGTGTATAAGAATGAATTTACAATTTATTTGGAGAGTTTAGGTCCTAGGATTCTTGTTGTAAAGCATTCCTATAACATTACTTTATCCAATTGCTTCTTCAAGTGCCTTATGAATTCTATTCCCTTATCATTCAGCTACTTTGTCAAATCAATTTCCTCCCAAATACATGGGAATTCAATGAAAGATAACAAACCTGTCCTCTTCACTCAGTGATCACCTTGAAAGAGGGTGGGAGAATGTCTGACATTCATTCTAAGCAGTTGCTATGGATGGTAGAATCTTTTGTTATGTGAACCACTGACACAAAATAATAATTGAAAAGCTTCATTTCAAAGTGTTGTCAAACCTGCAGGTAAAAATAGAAAGAAATAATGCTAAAGCACAATGTTGTATTAAATGTTTGAAATGCAAGTATTCACAGTGAGGCAAACTGTTGCATTGTTTTTTGTGCATAATCTAACAAATAGAGAATGATTCGTATCCTTAAAATATGATAGCAAGGATAATAATAAGAATAAAATATTCTCTGGATATAACCAGAAAAGCATTTCTTTTTCTAAAAAATTGTGTATAGCACAAGAATTTTAAGGTCAGTGATAGTATTTTTAATAGACTTTAGCTCTTAGAAATGTTTTATTTAGATTTCAAAAAATTGAGAAACAAATACAAAGTTTCCATAAAACCTACACCAAATTTCCATTACTTCTACTATCTTACCTTAACATGGTACATTTGTCAAAACTAGTGAGGCACACTGGGAGAGAGAGAGAGGGAAAAGGTGACATTGTCCAAAAAGAAATACTCTTTACCTGACTTAGGTATCTGTAGCCTCTTTGTTCATCACCTTTATAATAATAAAAAATTTAAAAAAAACTAGTGAGGCAACATTTTCTTTTATTATTATCAGTAATGTTCATACTTTATTGGTGTTTTTCTAATCCAGAATGTCCTTCAGAATATGTTATATTTTTATGTCATATTAAGCTACTTTTATGAGAATTTCTAAGAATTTTCTTATTTTGATTTGACAGTTTTGATGACTACAGGTCTGGTTTTACTTTTTATTATTCATACAGATCTATTGGCATGTGTTAACTATTCAAGCTAATGGATTTTATTGTGATATGTTCATAATGTATTTAATGAATTTGGATTATAGTCACCCTCTCTCTCTTCTCCTTATCTCTTTCCTCATGTCTAATAGTTTCTATTGGTTTTGTGATGGATTCTTTATTTCTACTAAAATTTCCCCCTTCATATTACCAAAACTATATAAATATGTGGTACTTATCTTTCTGAGTCTGGTTCATCTTGATTTCCCCATAATTTCTTGGGGTTCTGGACTTCTGTGCTACATTTTTTCTGTCGGTCATGGGGCTTGAACTCAGAGGTTGGACGCTATCTCTGAACTCTTTTGTTCAAGGCTACTGGTCTACCACTTTGAGCCACAGCTCCATTTCTGAGTTTTGGGTGGTAAACTGGAGATAAGAATCTCATGGACTTTCCTGCTGTGGCAGGCTTCAGTCCTCAGCTCCTGGTGTCTGAGCCTTCTGAGTAGCTAGGATTACAGGTGTGAGCCACTAGCTCCTGGCTTTTGTGATTTTTATCATCATATCAAGGGACTACACTGCAAGTATGACTTTTAATTGATGATATAGTTAATAATAATCTTATATGCTACTACTTGTCAGAATTCTCTTTTTTCATGCTTCCTCCCCCTGGTGAGGATGTGTGTGAAAAATAACCCTCCACCACCACTGGTATGTTGATTTCTTATGTATTTGCCATTTCTACAATGTGAAATGTCAGGACAATAAAACAAATAATTTTACACTGACTTCTTGAAGTTAGCAATATGCATTTATGATCCATTTCTTTCTCAGAGTTAACAATTTCTTGTTGCTGAATATCATTATATTATAGGGATGTACTGTATTTAACTAACCCATTTATCTATTGAAGTGAATGAGGATTGCTTCTTATGCTTTTGGAGATTATAAACATAGCTAGTACAAATACAGTAAATATGTACAGAGACAGAATTTTCAAATCATATAGACATACCTCTAGGACTAGGTTTGATAAATAGAATGGCATTATGTTTAACATTTTTAGTGTCTGGTTAGATGGGTTGTTGATGAAAATCTCAGCACTTCATTTCCAGCAACTACACTCATTTTTGTCTTCCTGTCAGAAACACAAGGATTCTTTGCACATTCATGTTTTTCTTAGCCACATAGAGTAATCAGTGATTTCCTATAAAGATCAATTGTGGCAATATTCATGCCATCCTTTATTGAGTAAAATCATTTACTGGTTTGCTAAGAAGGTCTTGGATTCTCTCTCTCCCTGCCGTACTGTTTTGGGGAGCCAAACTGATTGCCTTTCATTTTTTTGTGTCCATACACTGTATTACCTATCTTTTGAACTGCTGCTGGTCACTACTTACTTTGGCAGTTTAGTGCTTAAAATTCCTTCTGTGCTTTATTGGTTAAAATAAAATTCCTCTCTGTTATTTTTCTTTGTCTCTTAAACACTTTCACACAAACAGTCACACACATGCACATACACAGAGCTGCAGCCCAGAGAATATGAGACTTTCCCTTTGATTCTCCCTTGCCTTGTATTAGTAGATCTTAGCAGAGGAGTGAGATTTACACTAACATACAGAGATAATGATAACAGTGAAGTATGAATCAGAGCCCTGTTTCAATCAGCAAAGCCAAATGAGGAGCAGATGATAATTCATACCACCCTCTGTGTAATGATGAGGTGACTTTCAATGTTCTTGCTTTACTAGACCTGACACAAGTAAGTCATATAATAATTGGGAGATAGAAAATAAAAAGGGTCTGACAGCTTGACTAAGTAATGTCACTACTTGCTGCAAATAAACATTATGTTGGGCTCAGAGTCTCAGCAAGATAGTGGAATAACCAGGTAACTGCCCCAAACTGAACCCTATCATATTATCAAAAACCAGGGAAAAAGCAAAACATGAATTAAAAGGCAATTGAAGAAAACTATCATTGAAATGGCACAGTTATACTATTAAAGTTACTTTTAAATACAAGTCGTAAAGAAACAGAAACATAAAATGACAAAAACTGGAAAAACCATAGGAAGATGCATACATAAGTAAAATCTTAGCACACATATAGACTTATTAAACATACACAATTATAACATGCATATATATATGTATATATGATCCATGTACCTGTGTAGGAAAATGAATAGAATTGGAAATCATCATGTTAAACAACTCAAAAAAGCCAATTATATTCCCTGGTGATGTTGCTGATGATGACAAAGCTGCTGCTGCTTTTCCTGATGATGGTCAAGAGTAATGAGATGAGAATGTTGTTGCAGAGTTTGTAGGGGATTGACAGGATGGGGGAAGGTAAAAATAAGGTTATTGAGGGGTAAAGAGTGGAGAGCTTGGAAGGATGTCATATACATGTGTATATATATCCATACACACACATACACACATACACACATGCACATATAAACATACATATACATACCCACATATATACATATATTTACACATATACACATAAAGGCATTATACATTACATATATAACATATAATATATATATGATATATCACATACACATATACCATATGTGTATTAATACAGCTGAAGGAATCCACCAAACTCTTTGAAACTGGGGAGGGCATAGGAGATGAATAAGAATATGATAATGGGATGAATTTGCTCCAAGTGTACACATATGGAAATATCACAATGAATATCACAATTGTACTTATATCTAGTATATGTCTGACTCAAGCAGAAAAGGTCAGATAAGGTGATGTTAGGAAAATGAACCCTAAGATATGTATTCAAATGTTTTTTTTTCTTTCATGCGATTGTCTCTAACACATTTATAAGATTATTTCTTTGTTGCTTTGTATGTCCCTCCCCCCACAGTATAACCCCTGCTTTCACTGTATTTGATGTATTGTAATTTGTGGAGGGAAAGGGGAAAAACAAATCGTTTAAATAGGGATACAGGTGGACTCATTGCAAGAGATGTACAAGTCGTTATGTCGAAAACGAATTTTACAACTTTGGTGCGGGGGGGGGGGGGGGGGGGGGGGTGGTGAAGGGGAGGGGAGAGCGGGGAGGATTGGGTGGGGGGGGCGGGGGGAGGATGGGAAGGGGAAACAAAGGAGGAGGCTGCAATGCTTGATAAGAAATGTACTCATTATCTTGCCCATGTAATTGTAATCCCTCTGTACAATGTTTTCACAATAAAAAAAGAAGTATCAGAGTGAAATTCTCATGTTACAAATATATGTTAACTCAAAAATAAATTTCACCTTTATGTATAAATAGAAATTACTAAAGCAAAAATTAAAAGTAATGAAATATAAACCTGTTATTCTAAAAATATACTCCAGAAGTATTCAAATGGCATGCAAGAAAGACAAGAAAGAATAGAAATAAATTACTATTCAAATATAGTAATGGTTTTTATATTAATTCTCTAAATATATCAATTAAGGTAATAAGAAGAGTAATATATTGTGCATTGAATACATGCATGTAAATATTGCAATGAAACACCTCACTTTGTAGAATTAATAAATGCCAATAAAATAGTCATGAAATATACAAATGAGATGAGAGAAATTAAGAGAATGTTTGCAAAAATGGAAGCTAAGAGCATTCTGTCAGTAAGAAGCTCAATTCAAAATAAAAGTATAACATACATTAATAAAAGAGTCCACTCACCAGAAGACATATAATCCAAAATAATACACATTTAAATTACATAATCAGTATCAAAAGTCAGAGACTAAAATCCAGGAAGAAAATCAGAGAGCACTGGATGGAGAAACAGGTAAACTCACAATTAGACTGGTCAATTCAAGCTCACTTTCAGAAACTGATAAACTATTAGAGATAAAATCAGCATAACAATAGAATATCTACACAACACAATCAACCATAGATTACAATTGACCTATATAGACTATAGCACATTATTTGCGTGACCAAAGAACATTCACAAAGACAGTCTATCTCCTGGTCCATAAAGCATACCTTAACAAGTTTTAAAAAATGAAGTATATTGAAAATAGAGCATATTCTCCAATGATATTATAGTAAAACTATTAATAATAGGAAGACAATAAGAGAAGACTTTACATTTACAGACATCTGGTCAACAGAGTTCTAAATAACCTGTGTACTAAAGAAGAAGTCTCATAGATAATTAAATAACATGGAATTCAAAGAATAGCAAATAACAGATGAAATGTTTGTTATATGGAAATATTAGAGCAAAGATGAGAATTTATGACAATAAATTCTTACATTTAAAAAATAACACATGTAAAAATTAAAAAGTCAATAAATTCTAACTCCAAGAACCTAGAATAATAAAACTAAATAAACTCAAAACAATCATAAACTTATACAGGGGGGTTATGGGGTCTTAAGCATAGAAGCAAGAAGCAAAGAAACTGAAAATAAAATATTCATTAAAAATGACAAAAATAATCCATGATTCTAAAATATCAGTTAATTTGATAAGCCTCCAGAAGGTCTGATATAAATATGAAAAGAAAAAAAGCACTGAAAATTGCAATGAAGGAAGTTATTACTAGTGATCTTGCACTAAATTCTTGGGCAGTATAAATAGTTCATACTTGTAATATTAGCTACCAAAGAGGCTAAAATCTGAGAATCCTGTTTCAAAGCTAGCCCATACAGTTGAATCTGAAAGACTTAACTCCAACTAATTAATGAAAAATCTAGAAATGAACATGTGACTCAAGTATCATTGAGCAAACTACCAGGAATGCAAGTACCTGAGTTCAGCCCTAGTACAATGGAAAACTGAGCATAGATCAATTGTCTAAGAATCCTAGTCATTAGGGAAAATTTTTTGCTAGTTCTAGGGCTTGAACTCAGGGCATGGTCACTGTACCTGAGCTTCTTTTGTTCAAGGCCTAACAGTCTACCACTTGAGCCATTGTGCCACTTGTGGCTTTTTCTGTTTATGTGGTACTGAGGAATCAAACCCAGGGCTTCATGCATGTTAGGAAAGCATTCCCAGCACTGTTAGAGAATTTTTAATGAAAACTGCAATATTATCCTACACTGGGCAGAGTGGCTAAAATGAAGCTTATGGGGTAGAAGACTGTGAGTAGGTAAATATCTTAATCCCTCCCACATGACTGGTAAAAATGTAATAAGATCCAGCAGATCTAGAAATAACTTAGCAATTTCTTAGAGTATAAACCTGCTCTTAAGCTGCTCATTAAACATCAAATATATTTCTCCATGTGTCACAGAAAATGATTACTTACCAATTATGAATAGCCACAACTGGACATAGCCTTAATATTTATTGACAGGTGAATGGTTATTCAGACTTATATGACATACAGCAAAATTATACAGCAGTAAATAGAATAATTTACTGACCTACAACCATCTAAATGGATTTTATGGGACTGTGATGAAAGAAAAAAGGTAATTCCTAGTGGATACAAATACAGGGTCCATTTATATAATATTCTTTCAGGGACAAAACTATGCTGATGACTAGTTGCTATAGATTAGAAATGAGGAATAGAGTTCAGTGTCTCTATACAGCAGGGTTGCTGTTGCTGTTTCATTTTAGCAGGAGCCATTTGACATGTCTACATATATTCAATTTTCTTTGAAAAATGCTTTTTAAATTTTTTCTAAATTTTGAGTCCTGTGTGCAATTGTTTAAGGAAGGCAAGAAGAAATGATTTTGCAGGATCGTATGGTCTATGGCCTGAATATTCCCAACCCCTGTTATAAAGGGAGAGCTCAAGAAAGCCTGGAGTGGTCACAGGAAACCCATACATGAGATGTAACTATCTAGAACTGTCCCACAAGCCCTGTGCACATGTGTGCGCGCGCACGCACGCACACACACATACACACACACACACACACACACACACACACACACGTGTATAATGTTAATTGAAACCAGAATAAATTCCATTGATGATTGCGATGTGAATTTTCTGTTTTCTGGGGTTGTACTATGGTTATACAAGTTGTTATTTATTTTGAAAATGGGCAAAGGGTGACATGGATCACCCAGGGCATTTTTGTTTATCGATTTCCTTTTGAGTATGTAATCAGCACAATAGCTCAAAATAAAATAGATAAATTGCTCAAAATAAAAAGCTAATAATGACAACAAAAGCAGTGGGTCTCAGATATTCTTCTCTGCGCAATATTCACCAAAGACTAAAGTGATTAGAAAGTTTAAGCCATAGGAGGAACAAAATAATGATTAATAACCAATCATTTTTAAAGGCGTATTGTCAACTAACTAAAAAGATGCGAAAATAACATCTGTTTATATGGATGTGTTTTTTATGGCTTTCCTCATCAATTTTCCTTACTAATCTTTTCTGAAAGATTTCTTCCTGTTGAGACAGCTCTCTACCTGTCAATATTTCTTTTGTATAATTGTTTTCACAAAGTTTACACCAAAAACAAACTCCAACCTTGCAAGATGACAGATCTTCTCTCCTGTCAAAACATTTAATAAAGAGAGAGGAATATATCATAATTGAATTGACAATTATCTAATCTATGGATTTTAATGAGTTCTACTCAACATACTGTCAAAAATGCTGAAATAATCTGTATTTTCTTGTAATTAATTTTGAGTCTTTTATATACAAAAATATTTTGAAGCTGGTTTTCAATTGGTGTATTGATTCTCTCTTGTTGAACATGGCAACATATATATAGATGATAGAAGATCTAAAAATTATACTTAATAAATGAAATGGTAGATAATATTTAGGCTATTACAACAGTCTTCATGATTGAGGTAGGCTCCTTTAAATTAGGCTCCAAATCCTGCTTAGCATTATAACTGCACCAACTATATTCTATATAGTCTAAGTGAACAAGGTCAATTACAAAAAGTGTTTTTAAAATATCCACAAAAAATTGCAAGCATTTGCTTTATTCATTCAATCATCAATATGAATTTGGCATTGTGTAAATGAGCTAACATTTACCATTTCTTTGTGGGAATACAAAAAAGATGTTTCTCCTGGACACTGGTGGCTCAGGCTTGTAATCCTTGCTACTTAGTGGGCTGAAATTTGAGGATCTTGGTTCTCATCCAATATGGACAGTAAAGTTTGTGAGATTCTTATCTCTACCTAAATACCTAGAAGGCAGAGGTGGAGCTGTGCTCAAATGGTAGAGTACTAGCTTTGAACACAAAAACTCAGGGACAGCACCTAGACCCAGTGTTCAAGTCCCAGACACTTGAAAAAAGATGCCTCTATTGAAGATAAATCACATAGAATTTAATTTTTATGGCTGCTTCCTAAAATAGAGATCTCAATATATATGGCCAGGCCATATTGGAATCAAATATGCCGTCTAGACTGACCTCTTCCTCGTAAGGATTTGGAATTATAGGGAGGAGCCAACAGCTCTCAGCTTAGTCCTGTAACTTTGAAAAGTATTTCTTTTCTGCCTATTAAAATTATGGGTGAGTATGCTATGTGTGCATTTGCATTGCATGAAATTATTTTTGATGAACAAAGTGGAAAAGGTAATGATAAATATTTTTTTACACACCAAGAGGTTGACAGCAAAGCTGGTGTCATCTTCTATGATTTTTGTAGGAATATAATATATCAACTCTGACATTTTTCATATGTATCTTGTTATTTTAAATTAATATTACTAATATAAAAATATAGCTGACAGTTCTCTTTGTAATACAAATCAGAATGTTTTATTTAAATTGTGTTGCCACTAGTTACATGAATGTGATTGGGATTTCGCTGGTTGTACTTTCACCTTGGTCTAAAAGAATATAATTTTCTATGCTATTTGCAAAAATATGAATACCTTGGTGATTGTTTATTTGAAGGTCACTTTCATTGGATTAAGTAACCCCTTGATGATTGGTAAAGCACACATTAATCTATGCATGATTCACATAGAAGATTCTGGACTTTGCAGGGCTATTCTAAAGGAAAGTAATATTATAGTGAATGCATGGATGGAGTGAGATGAGATAAATTGTGTTTTCTTTCAAATTATTTATTTCATAGATGTCCAGTGAACATTTAACATTATAGCCCAAAGTTTTGTGCACATAATGTAATTATAGCAACTGTCACATATTGATGTCTTTATAGTTATTGTAAAGTTGATTACACAGGGATTAGAGTTACATAAGTCAGATAAAGAGTACATTACTTTTAGACAATTTCACCACTTTCCTCTCTCCCAGATTTCCCTCCCAGCCGCACCTACAAGTTGTAAGTTCAATTTCAACATCTTTTCTTTGAGAATCACTGCTGCATTTGTTCACTCTTTGTCCTTCTGTGTGCCCCTCCTACCCTCCTAAAGACAGATAAACAAACAAGATAAAAGGAAAAGAAAACAAAAACAACAGCAAAAAAACTCTCTGGAGTTCTTTGTGATAAATATTATTTTACATGATCAATTGCACATAGTAATTGTGCCTTTTTGATCCTTTCCTAAGAATATCCTCCTTTGGTCTCACTGTGTGAATATCTAGAGATATACATACTTTATCATGTACCAGTGCATTTTTCTTTCTTTTACTGTCCAGCGTTTTTATGTGAAAATTTATAGGCATGTTCTAGCTACTACAAATGAAGGAACCCATGCAACCTATGTTTCTTTTGTTCTGGCTTATTTCACTTAATATAGTTTTGTTTCATTTCTTTTTGAATGGTGCAATATCATTCTTTCTAATGGATAAGTAGAATTCCATTGTGCATATATACTACATTCTCTTGATCTTTCATCCACTGAAGGGCATCTAAGTTGATTCCATAACTTGGCTATGATAAACAATGTTTCAATGAACATGATTGTGCAGGTAGCTCTGGTGTAGGATTGTTTTCTATTGGATAAATGCTCAGTAGTGGAATTGCTGGGTCATAGGGAAGCTCTTTGTTTAGTCTTTTGAGGAACCTCCATACTGCTTTCCAGAGCATTCTTTGGATTTTCCTCTTTGAAGTATGAGACATAACTTCCTAACATTTAATGGTGGATTATGATAGTGAATAATTGTTAATGACGAGAAATATGGTGGAACAAAGCATCCTACTGAGATCAGGATATAAGGAACACTGATTTAGTCCTATGTCTTACTTTATTTTTTACATGATTTGACTTTACTGCTCGTGTGTGTGTGAGTGTGTGTGTGGGAGGGTGGGTGCGCATTATTTAGTTACCTGGACCTATTAAAATACTAGCTAAAAAGCAGTGAATATATTTATATTAGCAACATAATATGAAAACTGATGTATCTCTACAGTGATGTTGCTTACATTTTTGTATATTTTTAAATTTCTTCTCAGAATTTTAGATATTATCTATTATATGTTTTTATGAAATGAAAAAGCAAATGCCAGATATTCCAGATACATTTTTTCTGAAGAGAAAAGGTTTATTTAGCTTATACTTCTGTAGATTACACTCCAAGATCTTTTTTTAAATAAGTTTTTTATTGTGAAACTACTGTACAGAGGGGTTACAGTTTTATGAGCAAGGTAATGAGTACATTTCTTATCCAGCATTGTTGCCTCCTTCATTGTTTTGCCCTTACCATCCCGTCCCTCCCACCTTCTCAACTACACTGCCCATCCCCCCAAGACTACCACACCCGCCTAAATTGTAAATTTCGTTTTTTCGACATAGCATCTTATACATCACATTGTTGCAATGTGTCAACCTGTATCCCTATTTAAACATTTTGTTTTTTTTCCTTTCCCCTCCCCAAATTATACCAATATCAAATACAGTGAAAATAGGGGTTATACCGTGGAGGGAAGGAACATACAAAGCAACAAAAAAAATCACATGGTACCTAATAAATACGTTAGAAACAATAGCAAGGAAGAAAAAAACACTTGTGTCTCTATCTTGCAGTTCATTTTGCTTAACATCATCTTATCTGAACTTTTCTGCTTGTCCCAGTCATATACTAGTTATTGCAAATAAGGGAAACCATGAGACCTATGTTTCTTTGTACCTGGCTACTTCACTTAATATAATTTTCTCCAAGTCTTTACATTTCCTCCATTCATCTACTGAGGGGCATCTGGGTTGGTTCCATATCTTAATATGGTAAATAATGCTGCAATAAACATAGTTGTGCTGGTAGCCTTAGTATGGTCTGGTTTGTGATCATTTGGGTAAATGGCCAAAAGTGGGATTGCTCTGTCATAGGGGAGCTCTATGTGAAGTCTTTTGAGGAACCTCCATTCTACTTTCCAAAGTGATTGAGCAAGTTTACACTCCCACCAACATTGCAGTAGGGTTCCCTTCTGGCCACATCACCTCCAGCATCTGTTGTTATTAGAGTTCTTGATTCTAGCCATTCTAACTGGGGTGAGGTGGAATCTCAATGTTGCTTTTATCTGCATTTCTGTTATGGCTAGGGAGGTTGAGCATTTCTTAATGTGTCTATTGGCCATTCTTATTTCCTGTTCAGGGTAGTTTCTTTTTAAGTCTTTATTAGTCAAGCAGTTGTTTCTTTGAGGATTAGTTGTTGGGGGAATTATTTTTTTGAGTTCCAAGTATATTTTAGATATAACGGACCATTGTCCGCTATATGGCTAGTGAAAATCTTCTCCCAATCTAGGGGCTTTCTGTTGATCTTGCTAGCTATGTCTTTCGCCATACAGAAGCTCTGCAATTGCATGCAATCCCATTTGTCCAACCTTTCTTTGATTTGTTGTGTTTCTGGGTCTCTATTAAGAAAATTTCAGCTTGTGCCAAAGAGACCTAAGGTTTCTCCTTTTTCGTCCTATAATGTTTTCAGGTGTCTGCTTTGACTCCAAGGTCTCTGATCCATTTGGAGTTGATTCTGGTGCAGGGTGATATACAAGATCTAGCTTTAGTTTTCTACAAGTGATTAACCAATTTTGCTAGCACCATTTACCAAAGAAGCTGTCTTTCTTCCATTTTATTTTTTTTTAATCTCCCATATCAAACATTAGGTGGCTGTAGGTCTGTGGGTTCATTTCTGGGGTTTCAATTCTATTCTATTGGTCCTGAGGTCTGTCCTTGTGCCAGTACCAAGCTGTTTTGATTACTATGGCTTTGTAGTAGAGTTTGAAATTTGGTATTGATATTCCTCCAGCATTGTTCTTTCTGTTAAGGGTTGTTTTTGCTATTCGGAGTCTTTTTTGTTCCATATGAATTTTTGGATTGTCTCTTCTATTTCCTTGAAGAATGAAGTTGGAATATTGGTAGATATTGCATTGAATTTGTAGATAGCCTTGGGAAGTATTGCCATTTTCACGATGTTGATCCTTCCAATCCAGGAGCATGGGAGGTTTTGCCACTTTCTAAGTTCTGTTTTGATTTCCTTTTTCAGGTTTTTAACGTTTTCATCATAGAGGTCCTTCACTTCTTTGATTAAGTTAATTCCTAGGTATTTTTTGTGGGGATATTATGAATGGAGTTGCTTCCTGATTTCAGCTGTGCTCTTCTCATTGTTGGCATACAGAAAAGCCATTGATTATTGAGGGTTAATTTTATACCCTGCTACTTTGCCAAAATTTTGAATCAGCTTGAGTAATTTGGTAGTGGAGTCTGTGAGATTCTTTAAATACAAAATCATTTCATCTGCAAACAGGGAGAATCAACCAAGATTCTAAACATTATAAGGGAATACTTCTCAAACCTTTATGCTAATTTAGATTTAGAACTTGGAAGAAATGGACCTTTTCCTAGCAAATATCGATATGCTGAAACTAAATCAAGATGAGTTAAACTAAGTTAACAGGCCCATATCAAGCATTGAAGTAGAAACAGCAATGGGAGACCTCCCATTTAAGAGAAGCCCAGAAACAGATGGATTTACAGTAGAATACTACAAGGCCTTCAAAGCAGAACTCACATCAATACTCCAACTCTTCAATGAAATTGAAAGGGAAAGTTCACTACTGAACTCTTTCTATGAAGCCATCATAGCCCTCATCCCAAAACAATGCAGGAACTCATCAAAGAAAGAGAACTATAGCCCCATTTCTTTGATGAACATCGATGCAAAACTTCTCAACAAAATTTTGGCTAATTGACTTCAACATTTCATCCAAAAAATCATACCATGATCAAACAGGATTCATTTCAGTGGTGCAAAGCTAGTTCAATATATGCTAATCAATTAATATAATTCATCACATCTACAAGAGCAAGGATAAGAACAACATGGTTATCTCAATAAATGCAGAAAAAGCATTTAACAAGATCCAACACCCCTTTATGATGAAGGCTCTGGAAAACCTAGGAATCCATGGAACATTCCACAATACAATAAAGCCTGTGTATGACAAACCTATAGCCACCATTATACTAAATGTTGAAAAACTAAAGCCATTTCCTCTATACTCAGGAATGAGACAAGGATGTCCACTCTCTACTTCTCTTCAATTTAGCATTAGAATGCCTAGCTACAGCAATAAGACAAGATACAAGCATAAAGGGGATACAAATAGAGAAAGATCAGGTAAATGTTTTAAAAGTAAAATTTCTCCTTTCATTATTTCATTAGGAGACTTGATAGTTGAAAGAATAAGCCATTTGAAAAAAGAATGAAACAGGAAATACTGCTTATAACTTCTATTGTAATTATAATAGAGCTATACTGTGCTATTAATGCTGTTTTTCCAAATTAATCCAATTATGTAAGACTAAAGTTTACTTCTGAAAATGTCTAGTTTGTACATATAGTACTTTATAGGGGAAAGCTTAAATTACTGGTAAAATTTCCTCAATACAAATTTCATTTCACAATTGTAATAGTAATATTTACTTTATCTACCATTTTCTGTTTATCTTTTGGGGCCAATACTGGAGCATGAAATAAGGGCTTCACACATTCTCATTCAGCTTTTATTGCTAGTGTTTTTTTAAATAACCACTTGTGTTTTACTACTTGAAGCACACCTCTTCTTCTGGTGTCTTCTTGCTGTTTAATTGAGGATGAATCTCTTGGATTTATCCCGATAGGCTTGTTTTGAAATGGGTTTCTCAGATCTCAGCTTCCTGGTTAACTAAGATTATTAGGCATGAACTACTGGTACTCAACTCTACTATGTTCTTTTAAAACTCCTTTAAGTTTTTTGCTGAAACACAGTTACAGTTAGTTCTAAATGAAAACATGTCAAGCCACTATATATTGTTTGGTGTTTTGGATTTTTTCTCTCTATTGCCAGCACCGAAACCATGATCCCTTTGAGGATTAACTTGTTTCTTATTTGTGTCAGTAATTTTGTGTTTATGTCAATTATTTTACTTTTTCAATTTAGAAAAAATAGATTACATTTGAGTTTTAGTGTTTTAAATTCTTCTTTGCTTTAAAATAGACATGATTGCTTGTAATGCACTAATAAAATTGCCCTGCATTATACATCCATTGAGACAGGAGACATCACACACAAAGTTTTAGTCAAACACATCACAACTAGTAATTGAATGAATAAATTAAAAAGTGTAAAGACCTACTTACAGTCAACAGTAGTTAGAATAGAGGAACAAAAGAATGAAAGTGAAGGAAGGTGAAATGAGGCATGTTTCCGTATTGTGTGCTTTAAGGGAAATTGTTGCTCCTTTAGATTGCTTCATTAATATTACCTGATTTACTTAAGCAGACATTGCCAGTAGCACACTCCTCCCCATGCAGTGATCCATGTTCTCTTCTCACTGATCACAGTTTACTCTTAAAAGTGTTGAGAGAAATGTGGCACTCACTAGATTGTAAAGAAAGAGTTTAGTGTAACAACACACTGAATTTCTGCATATGACCCAGTGCTTCACACATTTTTAGACCGTTTAATTTTTAACTAACATATTTTATAAATAAAATCTTAAATCTAAATAGGGTTCGAAAGTTAAGGTCCCACTTCTTGGATACTTTCACATTCATGGCGTTATCTACATGAGTTTATACCCTGAATATAATTGTCCTTTTCTGCCACGCCTACTCTGGTGGAGTCTGCTTAGCATGGGAAACCTGCTTTCAGATCTGAGAATGGGGCTTCAAAGAGGCCTACCTCCTGGAAAAAGCTGGCAAGCCCCTGGGAAAGATGTGTTGCTGTTTTTCTTTTCTTTGCTGTATAGGAGCACCTATTAATCTTTTACTGTTCCTGCAGCTCATTGTACTTACTCATGCTCAACGTTACCTTATTCAAGGCTCTTTCTTAAAAGTGTTGACGACTCCAACATCTGATGAGTGTCTTAAGAATATGACTAACTCACCAGAGTTAAATGCTACCCTGAAAGCCCCTCTTGTGGAGGCTAGTAGACAAGTCATAAGTAAATATAAAAGTATTGGGGGTTTCATGACGTCATTTCAGCATAAGAAATTGTTTGTAAGAGATTTACAAGAAGCTGCAGGCACGGCTAGAGCAGAAAGAGTGTATGGCTATTGGAGACTTTCCTTCAATCCTAAAACACATATAATAGACTCATATAGATATCCTATAGATAAGAATGATGTAGAGGGATATTTAGACCAAAAGCTAAATAAGATTCCTAAAAAGGTTGGTAGATAAAAGGTGGCAATGGCTTATCAGAGGAAAATGGTGGGATCCTCCATGATCTAGAGGACCTCAAAGACTTCCCCCAGATCCATAGCCTTTAACAGGTGTGTATGATAAGGATGGCAACCATTGGGTTAACTACTTAGGAGAAAGAACTTCTTATTACTCTCTTTCATTTACTGAGAGACTTGCTAGATCTAGGCCTCCTTGGTGCTTACTATTAAAGAAGGAACAAGAAAGATCTTATGAGACAGTTAAGGCCTCTATGGAGAAGAGTAAACGATTATGTGAAAGGGTCACAAAAAAGACACTATGAGCTTAAATTTGATATATGGCCAGATTTAACTAAGTATACTGAATATCATGATTTTTGGCCACAAATTGGGAACCCTCTAAGCACAATTGCTTAGAAAAGATTTAAAACGTATAAAGTACAAAACTAAAGTAACTATGAAGGACTAGAGTTCATGCCTTTCTGTTCAGCACCTTGCCCATATGCTCTGGTTGATGGTTAATAGGTGATAAACATCGAAACCCATTGTATTTCTTAAAAATAGAGGTAAAGCCTGGAACAAGTGCCTATCATCATAGCTCGCATCCAAAAAACAAGATCAGGTGACCAGCTGGTGACCACCCAAGAACAAAGCCTTGCAGCAAGATTGTGTAACCTTTTGCCCTTTCTCATGGAAACTTTTGCTATAAAAGCTTGTTTCCTCTGCATTAAATCACACTCAGCATCCACTCCTCTTGTGTGTGAGTTGTCTGTTTGCCATCTCCCCACCTATTCCAGTTCCTCCACTAGGTGTCCTCCGTCGTCCCGACAGAGCCGGTCTGTGGCACTTTCCTTCCATCTTATATTTAAGAAGTACTTTTTTTTTTAATTTAATTTAATTTTATTTGTGAACATACTGTACAGAGGAGTTACAGTTACATGGGCAGGATAATGCGTACATTTCTTACCAAGCATATAACAAGGTTTTTTTTTCTATTAGCTTTTACATTTCTTGTTAAACTGACACATTTCCCTTCATTTATAAAGATATCCATAGATTTTCCAATTGAGTACTTTAAATATGTACTTAAATTTTAATATAATGTAGTGGCTTTATAAAGTCATATGTGACCATACAATGTTCCCATGCTATAGGCACAATACTAAAGGCTACTCTAGTTGCAGGGTATGCTATACAGAAATAATAAAAAATAATTGAATCTAAGTTACTCTTGATTCACTGAGGGAAAATATGAATAATACAAATTTAGATAGCTCATCAGCATTTAATCTGCTATATAAATAAAAATGCATAATAAAGCATCACAGTAATCTGTGAGAGACTGAACAAATGAGTAAATGTTGAATTATCACTCAATACTCATAGGTTTTCAGAGAAAATTTTAATAGTCTCTTGGGAAGTTATTACTTTACATATATATGTACAATATTTATTAATACAAATTAATTCATCTATGGGAGACCTATATATACTATTAGTACTAAATACAAAATGAGTTATTTAAAAAATTGTGTGTGCAAATGCATTAATTTAATCTGCATTTATATTTATACTTTTGTTCCCTCTGGAGAAAATAAGCATTTTTTTTCAGTTTTGGAGAAAAATCTACTGTTTGATATTTCTCAAATGACTACATCTATTTTTCTCAGATTGTGGTATGCAATCTCCTATCTGAAGCCAGAGGTTTATGAAAAATCACTAGTGTGATTAATATTTTTGAGAGATTATTTTGCTGCCAGATTTTGGGAAGTAATTTTTCTTAATGCTAAAAAAGAAATCTAATATAGATTGAGGATATTAATATATTTTAAGATCTATAAGAAGGTGACACAAAGAAGAAGGTCCAGTTTAGTTCATTTCATTAAACCTCTTGGAGAATAGACTGTTCCCATAATCAGTGTTCATTAGGTGAAAACATTGAAGAAAATGCCATCCTCCATACTACCTAAATATATTCCCAAGGCATGAACTTAATCTAAACAAATATTATTTTAGCAACAATTAGAAAGTCTCGGTATTTTTAAAAATTAAATTGTCAAGCTTTGTTCTAGAGTTTCACCTTGTCTATGCTTTTAAGGTGAAAGTGTGTATCTACTACTTCTTTGTGGCTTCATTTGCCCAAGAGAAACACAAAGCACAAAAATAAATGCCTATTGCATATATTTATTTATGAATAGATTTATTAACTTCCAGAAAGAAGTTATACTCTGAATATAATTGTCCTTTTCTTCTATCTTATATTTATGAAGTACTTTCATAACAAAGGTGCCTGCTTTTTTTCTATTAGCTTTTACATTTCTTGTTAAACTGACACATTTTCCTCCATTTATAAAGATATCCATTGATTTTCCAATTGAGTACTTTAATAGTGCCTTTAGGTTGGTTATCTTGAATCTGTTTAATTCTATATGTGATGTCTGATGAAAAATTCTGAAAGTATTTTCTAGGACAATAGCAAATTGTGCCATTCTAAAATGCTCTGTGTCATTTACACGTGAGTATTTTCGGTGTATCCAGTGGGACTAAGCATCTTAACTTTAATTTTGCTTACTTAACATTTCATGCCAAATAAGCAATATGGTCCTACCAGCACAGCTGCAGAAGAGCAAGTACAGTGAACTCTCTGTCTTTGCTTCCAATTTGAATACATTTTACACATTTTGAGAGGTAAAGAACACAATCTGTGTTCAAGCAACAAGTTATCATCTGAAATGAATAGTTTATACAAGAACATGATACCAGATTTATTTTGTAAACTGTAACACTTCTGTGAAATAACAAAATTAACTGATTTAAAAACTCTGTTAAAATTAACAGTGAGACACAGGAGAAAGATGGAAGAGGAGCATCTGGGAGCTGAATGAGCTCTTGCAAAGAAATTAGTTTTAGGTTTCCAGTGAAAAATCCAAAGCTAGAGACTCCCACCCAGTATGCGATCATAGTAAAGAGAGTTTGGCCAGAGAGAAAATATTAAGGCAGCTTGGGTAAGGAAACTGATTTGAGCACTTGCTTCAGCAGCAGCGGCTGCTGCTACTGTCATAGCAGACAGAGCCTGAGACAAAAGCACTGGAAATGGGGTGCAAGAGGCTTCTATTCACTGCCAGCACGAACTGAGAAGGAGCAGACATCCTTATCCTACTGACCACAGAAGGACACAAACTGTGGATGGCCCCCAAAACAAGGGAAAGGTGTGAGTACCCCATAAGACATTCTCACTCCTTCTCACAGAAGAGCATTTGGAAAGTATCCCCTCCCAATCACCCGAGAAGAACACTATCTTTGATATTGGCAAAGACTGGGCCAGAGCAGTTAGCAGCTAACTCAGGCCTTAGAAGCAAACACTGGGAGCCATTCTTAAATAAGACAATGAAACTTGACCAGCAGGATGCAGCTACCCCCAGGGAAAAGTTGCCCTTCCCAGGTGGAGAAAGCTCTGTCTAGGGTAGGGTGACTTTCTTCACTGAGTGAACAGAACCAGAGGTGGCCCCGCCCCTCTGAAGCTTTTGCAGCTTTCCTAGTTGCTGGAAATTAAAAGAAAAACAATTCAAACTGGATATGGCATCAATATGAGAGTGACTCCAGGCTGTGCTACAAGAGTGCTTCAGGAGCTAGCATCTCAGAGAAAAGATACTGATTACTGACAGGTGACAACCCCACCCACAAACAAGCTCCCTTACAGTGACTACAAGCTAGAGGAATCAGCTATCTCCTGAGTGACACATAACCTAATGCTCTTCCACTGAACTAGTCTCAGAGGAGGATCACAAAGTCCTTGTACCGATAGGGCAGAGCTTCATTCTCCTGCTCAAACAAACTGATTTAAGAAACCAACTAAGCCACAGGAAAACCAAACACCACAAGCAAATCAGAGACTCCACCAAGAGACTGGTTACAGACACAGGGGAGATACTGGACCCCCCCCCCCCATAAAAGAATTTTTTTCTACTTAATTTTTTAATTATTTTTTTCTACTTTTTTCATTATTTCAATTCTTTTTTTCTCTTTTCCCTGTTGGTCCTTTTTCATTTTTTACTTTATTTAATTTCTGTTCTGTTGATCCTCAGATTTGAAGCTCTCTTTGATTATTAGGCCTTATCCTTCATTATGTGCATAAATTCAGACACCACTTAATTCACAATTTTAGTTCACTTAATTATAATATTAATTCTTAGTTATTTATTTCAGTAGTATCATTTTCCTGTTCCCTGACTCCTTCATTGATTTTCTTTTTTTTGTTTGTTTGTTTATTGTGAAAATACCATACAGAGGGGTTACAATTACTTGGGCAAGGTAATTAGTACATTTTTTTCAAGCATTGTTGCCTCCTCCTTTGTTTCCCCCTCCCATCCCTTCCAACCTCCTCCCTCCCCTTCCCCCCCTCCCCCTGGCCAAAGTTGTAAAGTTCATTTTTTGACATAACATCTCATTGTTGCAATGGGTCCACCTGTATCCCTATTTAAACAATTTGTTTTTTCCCTTCCCCTTCACAAATTATACCAACATCAAATACAGTGAAAACAGTGGTTATACCATGGTGGAGGGACATACAAAGCAACAAAAAATCTTATAAATATGTTAGAAACAATAGCAAGAAAGAAAAAAAACATTTGAATCCTTATCTTGGGGTTCATTTCACCTAACACCAACTTATCTGACCATTTCTTCTTGTCTCAGACATATACTAGTAATTGCAAATAAGGGAAACCATGAGACCTATGTTTCTTTTTACTTCACTTAATATAATTTTTTCCAAGTCTTTCCATTTCCTAACAAATGGGGCAATGTCATTCTTTCCAATGGAGGCATAGAATTCCATTGTGTATATAAACCCATCAATCCCACTTTGGGGCATTTACTCAAATGATCAAAACAAGACCATAATAAAGCTACCAGCACAACTATGTTTATTGCAGCATTATTTCCCAAGATATGGAACCAACCCAGATGCCATTTCATTGATTTTCTTATTCCATTGATCCCTAGTTGTTTGATCTTGAACTAGGTTGTATCTATACTCATTTTGACTGTCAAAAAATCTGTGCAACTACAGGGCTCTGGATTGATTCTTGACTTAAAATAGTTCTAAAGTGGAATTTATTTTGTTTCATTTCCAATGAACAGAAAAATAATTTTAGGAACACAAGAAAAATGGCAGCTCTAGGAAGCTTAAATCCCACTCATGATTATCAGGCAACAGAGCAGTTAATGAATAATCCAGAGGAGAGCACACAAAATGCTTTACAAGCACTCCTGGTAAACAAGCTTAATGAACAGATTGAAAGCCTCTAAAGGGCTCTGTGTAAGTGTGACAGGGCAATGCATGGGTGTGATGAGGCTAACAAAAGATATATTAAGGAAATGCATGAGAGAGATAAGAATAACCAAAGATTAGTAGAGAAATTCATGTAATCCACAAACAGAAAGCTGGTGGAATCCATGGAGTTCAGAATTAGAAAGCTGAATGACTTCCAACAGAAGGAAAGGGAGTCCAAAGAAAGTATAAACACTCAACTAAGGGATCTGAGTGAACACTGAAAACCAAATCAAGGAAGTAAAGAAGTCCATACAAAGTCTATTTAAAAAAAGCTTCAACAAAGAAATTGAAGCAATCAAATCTGCCCAATTAAAAGGAAAAGAAATAAAAAGCAAAGTAGAAAGTCTTGACAGTAGGCTAGATCATGCAGAAGATTGAAACTCTGGGATTGAAGACAGCCTAGACATTATAGAGAAAGAACATACAAGTATTCAAGATAAATCTAAGAAATATGATAGATGCACAGATAGAAGACACATCAGAAGGCTTAATTTAAGGTTAATGAGTGTAGAGGGCCTGGAGAAAGAATTAAAGGTCTAGGAAATTTATTTAACAGAATCCTAGCAGATGACTTCCCAAACATATAAAAAGATAGGCCCATTCAGATACAAGAAGCTTTTAGAACTCCAAATAGATCAGACCAGAACAGGACATTCAACCAGCACATTGTAATCTGCACAGGTCAATAGACACCAAGGAAATTATACTTAAGCTTGTCAGAGAGCAAAGATCAATCACCTATAAAGGAAACCCAATCGGATTAACTACAGAATTCTCAGCAGAGACCATGAAAGCAAAAAGAGCCTGGAATAATGTATGCCATACCCTAAAGACAAACAACTATCAACCAACAATACTGTACCCAGCTAAACTCTCCTATATAACAGAGGGAAAAATAAAAACCTTCCACAGCAAAGAAAAATTGAAACAGTATATCTCCACCAAACAAGCATTACAAAAGTTACTTAAAAATATCGTATACAAAGAAAATGTAAAGAGCATGATAAAGGTCAAGAAACAGCCCCCAAAGAGAAAATCAGAGAAGCATAGGAAGAACTCAGTAGGTATAGCCCCTAATGAAGGTGGATAACATGGCAAGAACTACCAAATACTTCTCAGTCCTAAGTCTCAATATTAATGGATTTAACTGTCCAATTAAGTGACATAGATTGTGTAGTTAGATCAAAAAGAACAATCCTTCTATCTTCTGCCTTCAGGAGGCACACCAGGAAAACAAAAACAAACATATACTGAAAGTGAAAGGTTGGAACAAAATCTACCAAACAAAAGGCCCCCATAAACAAGTGGGAGTTGCAATGCTAATATCAGATAAAATAGACTTCAATTAAAATTAGTGAGAAGAGATAAAGGACATTATATAATAATAAAGGGATCTCTCTTACATAAGGATATAACAATTCTAAATAACTAGTCACCAAATAATGGAGAATCCAAATTTATCGAAGAAACACTACTTTCCCTAAAAATCTCACATAGATCCAAAGACATTAATTGTTGGAGATTTTAACACACTACTCTGGATAGATCAACCCAGGAAAACTCAACAGAGAAACCTCAGACCTAAACAACAGCATAGATCAACCAGACTTAATGGACATCTCCAGAATATTTCACCCAGCTGCATCAGAATACAAGTTCTTCTCAGCAGCACACAGAATATTCTCCAAAATATACCACATGTCCAAATTCAGAAAATATGCCTTGCATTCTCTCAGAATACAAAGGAATAAACTAAGAATTCAACACAAAAAGCCACCAAAGAAAATTCTGTAACACATGGAGACTGAACTACACACTGGTGAACAACCTTTGGGTCATAGAAGAGATTAGAAATGAAATTCATGATATTTTAACAAAAATGAACATACAGATTACCAGCTGATTTGGGATACAGCAAAGGCAGAACTTCGAAGAAAATTTATAGCTCCAAGTTCCTATATCAACAAATTAGAGAGACTTCACACCAACAATTTAATGATTTACCTGAATCTCCTTGAAAAAGAGCAATAAGCCAAACCCCAACCCAGTAGATGGAAAAAAAATAATTAAAATTTAATCAGAATTAATGGAAATAGAGTCCCCCCAAAATAGAAAGAATTGACAAAACAAAGATTTGGTTCTTCAAAACAAGTAACAAAATTGACAGACCCTTAGCAAATCTTATCAGAAAATGAAGAGAATACACCCAAATAAACAAAATCAGAGATGAGATGGAAACATCACCAAAGAAACAGCCAATATTCAGAACATTTTAAGGGAATACTTCTCAAACTTTTATGCTAATAAGTTAAGAATCAGGAAGAAATGGACGAATTTCTAGCAAATATCAACATGCCCAAACAAAACCAAGATGAGTTATACCAACTTAACTGACCCATCTAAATAGAAACAGCATCTAAATAGAAACAGCAGTCAGAGTCTTCCTACCCAAGGAAAGCCCAGGACCAGATGGATTTACAGCTGAAATCTACAAGACCTTCAAAGCAGAACTCACAATACTCCTGTAATTCTTCAATGAAATTGAAAGTGAAAGTTCACTACCGAACTCTTTCTTTTTTTTTTTGGTCGGTCGTGGGGCTTGAACTCTGGGCCTGGGCGCTGTCCCTCAGCTCTTCAGCTCAAGGCGAGCGCTCTACCACTTGAGCTACAGCTCCACTTCTACTACCGAACTCTTTCTATGAAGCCATCACAACCCTCATCCCAAAACCAGGCAGGAAGTCATCAAACAAATTGATTTAAATGGTGATACAGGTGGACCCATTGAAACAATGAAATGTACAAGATGCTATGTAGAAAAACGAACTTTACAACTTTGGCTCGGGGAGGGAGGGACCCGAGGGCAGGAATGGCAAGGGGAAACAAAGGAGGAGGCAACAGTGCTTGATAAGAAATGTACTTATTACTTTGCTCATGTAATTGTAACCCCTCTGTATGGTATTTTCACAATTTAAAAAAAAACATTAAAAATTTTTAAAAAAGAGAACTATAGACCCATTTCTTTCGATGAACATCCATGCAAAACTTCTCAACAAAATTTTGGCCAATCGACTTCAACAACTTATCAAAAAAAATCACAGACCACGATCAAACAGGATTCATCTCAGGGATGCAAAGCATGTTCAATATATGAAAATCAATTATTATAATTCATCACATCAACAAGAACAAGGATAAGAACGACATGATTGTCTCAATAGGTGCAGAAAAAGCAATTGATAAGATCCAACACCACTTTGTGTGAAAGCTCTGGAGAAATTAAGAATCCATGGAACATTCCTCAATATAATAAAGGTGGTGTAAGACAAACCTACAGCTAACATAATACTTAATGGTGAAAAGTTATAGCCATTTCCTCTAAATTCAGGAATGAGACAAGGTTGTCCACTCTCCCCGCTTCTCTACAATTTAGTATTAGAATGCCTAGCTACAGCAATAAGACAAGATGCAAACATAAAGGGGATCCAAATAGGGTAAGATTAAGTAAAACTCTGCTGTTTTGCAGGTGACATGATTATGTATGTAAAGAACCCCATGGACTCCATTCCCAAGTTACTTGAGCTGATTTGAAACTTTTGCAAAGTATCAGGATACAAAATTAATCCTCAAAAATCAATGACATTTCTGTATGCCAACAATGAGAAAAGAGCGGCTGAAATGAGTAAAGCAACTCCTTTTGTAAAAGCCCCACAAAATAATAAAATACCTAGGAGTTAACTAAAGAAGTGAAGAACCTCTATGATGTAAACTTTAAAACCTAAAAATGGTAAATAAAGCAGAACTAAGGAAAGGAAATGAAAAGACCTCCCATGCATCTGGATTGGTAGTATTAACATCATGAAAATGGCAATACTGACAAAGGCTATCTACAAATTTAATGCAATCTCTATCAATATCCCATCCTCATTCTTCAATGAAATAGAAGAATCAATCCAAAAATCCATATAATGCTGGAGGTATATCAATATCGAAGTTCAAACTCTAGTACAAAACCATAATAATCAAAACAGCTTGGTACTGACACAAGAATAGATCTGAGGACCTAGAAATAAACCTACATGCCTATAATAGCCACTTAGACTTCTATAAGTGAGCTAAAAAAATAGAATGAAAGTAAGACAGCCTCTTTAGTAAAGGTGCTGGAAAAATTGGATAAACACATGTAGAAAACTAAAGTTAGGACTTTATAGATCACCCTGCACCAGAATCAACTCCAAATGGATCGCAGACCTCAAAGTAAAGGCAGATACCCTGAAAACATTACAGGAAGGAATAGGATAAACTCTAGGGCTTCTTGGTCTTAATAAAGACCCAGAAATACAGCAAATCGAAGAAAGGTTGGTCAAATTGGATGCATGAAACTGCAGAGATTCTGCATGGCAAAGGACATTGCTAGCAAGATCAATTGAAAGTCCATGGACTGGGAGAAGATCATACAGTGGACTAGGGCCTCATATCTAAAATATACTTAACACTCAAAAATTATATCCCTCAACAGCAAATCCTCAAAGAAACAACAGCCTGATTAATAAGTGGGCTAAAGACTTAAAGAGAGACTTCTCTGAAGAGGAAATAAGTGAAGTAAGCCAGGCCCAAAGAAACATAGGTCCCATGGTTTCCTTTACTTGCAATAACTAGTATATGTCTGAGACAAGCAGAAATGGTCAGATAAGTTGATGTAGGCGAAATGAACCCCAATATAAGAACTTAAATGTTTTTTCTTTCTTGCTATTGTTTCTAACATATTTATAAATATTTTTTTGTTGCTTTGTATGCCCTCCCCCAAGGTATAATCCTTGTTTTCACTGTATTTAATGTTGATATAATTTTTGGAGGGGAAGGGAAAAAACAAATTGTTTAAATAGGGATACAGGTGGACCCATTGCAGCAATGAGATGTGCAAGACGTTATGTCAAAAAATGAACTTTACAACTTTGGTGTGGGGTAGGAGTGCATGTGGAGTGGGTCGGGGTGGGGGTGTGGGGGGAGAGTGGGATGGGAAGGGGAAACAAAGGAGGAGGCAACAATGCTTGATAAGAAATGTACTCATTACCTTGCCCAAGTAATTGTAACTCCTCTGTATGGTATTTTCACAATAATAATTTAAAAAAAGAATGGCCAATACACACATGAAGAAATGCTCAACTTTCTGGCCATAAAAGAAATTCAAATCAAAATAACATTGAGATTCCATCTCACCCCATTTAGAATGGCTTATCAAGAAATATAATCCGGAGGGGGTGTGGAGAAAAGGGAATGCACTGTTGGTGGGAATGTAAACTTGTTCAACCACTCCGGAAAGCAGTATAAAGGTTCCTCAAATGACTACACATAGAGCTCCTGTATGACCCAGCAAGTCCACTTATGTGAATTTACCCAAATGACAACAAACAAGGCCATTCTAAAGTTACCAGCAGAACTATATTTATCACAGCATTATTCACCATAGTTACAATATTGAACCAACCCAGATGCCCCTCAGTAGATGAATGGATCAAGAAATTATGGTATATAATTACAATGGAATTCACCAGAAAGAATGACACTGCCCCATTTGTTAGGTAATGGAAAGACTTGGAAAAAATCATATTACATGAAGTAAGCCAGACCCAAAAAACACAGGTCCCATGGTTTCCATTATTTGCAATAATTAGTATATGTCTAGGATTATCTTATCCGATGAACAGAAAAGCTCAAAAGCTATGTACATATCACCATATAAGAAGATGCTAAATGAAATGAACCCCAAGATATGAACACAAGAGGATTTCCTTTGTTGTTTTTAATGCACTCCGTGATTTTATTTTCTTTCTTTTGTATATTCTTCCTCCTACGGTATATCCCCTTTTGTCTCTGTATTTGACTTTTTACCCTATATCTTGTATATACATTTATCTAATTTGGGGGTGGGGAAGGGGAATAACAAAATGCTGAAACAAGGACCCAGGATGACCCATTGCAACAATGAAACTCACAAGACACTATTTTAGAAATGAACTTAACCACTTCCAGGGTGGGGGAGATAAGGGAGGGAAAGAATAGGAGGAGAAAAACAAAGGAGAAGGTAACACTTTCGATAAGAAATATACTCATTACCTTACTCCTGAACTGTAACCCCTCTGAACAGCATCTTTTCAATAAAATTAAATTAAAAATATCTTGCTTCACTGGGTTAAAATTCAGTTCTACTGAATTTACTACAAAATTACTTTGTAGGCTGTAAATGCTGAAAAGAAAATTATGGGTCTAAATAGAAACCATAGGAAACTAAATCAACTAAACCATTCTTACTTATTAATAAAGATAAAGTTGAATTTTCTGTGCCAAGGATGGAAAGACACTTGAGGGAAGGGAGAAACATCCATAAAGTGAAGTGGAAAGTAAACTGTTGGCATAAACTTTTTCACTTTTTTGTTTGTCTTTTCATTTATAATGGCACTAGAGTTAGATCTATATTGGTCTATGATAAACACAATTCTAAAAATCAAACTAAAGCTAATGAGGCTACTCAAAAATGTTTACACACTAATGTTAAGTACTTTTTAGCCCTTCTGAAAAATTCCCAATGCCTACACACACACACACACACACACACACACACATACACACACACATACACACACATGCACATATACAAATTGTCATTTCATAAAACTAACCTGTATGCATTTAATTTGGCAATGTCACATTACATATGTTCAATCTTTATAATGTACGTGTATCCCAGAAACTAGAAGGAAACATTTATCCAGATTCATGAAATATATTTTTCATATTAAGACACATATTAAGTTCAGTGACTTGTCAGATGATTTTTATTATTAAAATGTCCTCGAGATTATGAGAAATTTCATTTAGCTTAAAAAACTTGAGTTTGATATCTTTTCCATTACTGATTGCTTAAAAAGTTATTTAAGGAGGCACTATCTCTAAATGAAAATAGAGTAAATTAAGGAAAAATGAAGACATGTCATGTGGATAGGACATTTCCTGTGCATTGGTATTTTCTATGAGGTATTATTTTTATGGAATATTTAGGAAGACAAAGTTGTCTGAATTCTTGTAAAATTGTGTTAATTAAAGTCACTGTTATAACATAAAATTCAGGATACAACTATCAAGTTTTAAAAATCCAATAATTTTATTGACTGTGAGATACTTTCAACCTGAGTTAAATGTTTTTTGAACATTGTTATTTCTATTATAACAGTTTCCATGACACAAATAAAATCAAATGTTATGAAAAGATTGATTAAAATCCAGTGATACAGATAATAGATATAGATAGTATAGTAATATATATATAAAATAACATAAAAATATAAATATAAAAAGATAATAATATAGATAATACATAATATAGAGATATATCACATGGTATACATGCTACTTATAACATAATATCTGCATGAGTCACAGTAAATATGACTTTTTATTAGTTTAATATTGTTAATCTGATAGTAAGGTTGAAAGAGTTAATAAAAAGCAGAAAAGAGCATCATGAATCCTAGACTGGATTCCTTAGAAATTAAAACAATTTTGATAGAAATGCAATGAGCACTTCATCTTATTTTATTATTATAACTACATAAATTACCAAAGTCATATGTACCCACAAATACAACAGATACAGTTGTAAATGTTTCTAAAAGGGATTTAATATAGTAGAAAATGGTTTGTATCATGCTTCTGTGTCATTAAAGATCCCAAGCTAATTACTTCTTGTTTCCTTCTTTTCATTTTTAGTAGCTTACTGTTATTTACACATAAAAGAATTTTATCCAGTTTCATTGAATTCCCACTATTTTTGAATGATCTTTAACTAAACATTAATTGAACATTACTTTTCTAACAATCGGTCTTTATTTTTTTTTTTTACCATTTCTGTTGTTACTTCATGACAATGTGCATGACTGATGTGAGACACTGACATTTTTTCTTATTGAAACTTCCTTGTTCTGAGAAAAAAATTATTATGTTTCTCACAAGGCAATTGCTAAATTAATGACATAGATACATAAGTTATGATATGGCTGATGATGAGAGAAAAAGCAGAAAACCTAGATTCTTTATGTAGCAGACAACCGTTTAGAAGAACAAGATGTTATCAGCTTGAAGATATTTATACTGAATCAGAAGACATTATCTGGTATGCACATTAATAAAATGTGCTTCTGCAAACTAAAATGATCAAGAATATGCATACTTCTTGGGAGAAATTACAGTTCCACACCAGGCATAATTACAAGTGATAGTAATCCCATTGCTTCCATCATGAATCTTCCCATCTTTAAAAATCCACATTAGAACCATGATGCATATTGATGCAGGCAAAACTATAACAAGAGAAAGAAGACAAGATCACTGGGAGGCTTTAATGACAAAGACACTATGATTTCATGGCTCAAGAATGAGAAAGGTGGAGGAGCATCAGTGGCTCATGCCTATAACCCTAGTTACTCAAGTGGCTGAGATTTTAAGATCCCATTTCAAAGTCAGCCTGGGCAGGAAAGTCCTTCAGACATTTATCTTCAATTAACCACCTAAGAAACTGGAATGGAGCTGTGGCTTAATTGGTAGAACACTAGCCTTGAGCAAAAGAAGTGCTCAGACCCTGAGTTCAAAACCCTGAACCAACAAAAAGAAAAAAAAAACCAGTCAAACAAATACTCAAACAAAAAATGAGAAAGGAATCTGCTTTTACCTTGAGGTCTTTGATCCATTTGGAGTTGATTATGGTGCAGGGTGATATATAGGGATTTAAGTTTAGTTTTCTACAGGTGGTTAGCTAATTCTGCCAGCACCATTTATTGAAGAAGCTGTCTTTCCTCCATCCTATTTTTCTATTTTTTTTGGCTCTCCTTTGCCTTAGGTCTGAGGGTTCATTTCTGGGTCTTCGAATCTATTCCATTGGTCCTCAGGTCTATTCTTTTGCCAGTACCAAGCTGTTTTGAGTACTATGGCTTTGTTATAGTTTCAAGGTTGGTACTGAAATTCATCCAGCATGATTCTTCTTACTAAGGATTGTCTTTGCTATTCGGGATCTTTGATGTTCCATATGAATTTTTTTGATTGCTTCTTTTATTTCATTAAAGAAAGAAGTTGGGATATTGATGGGTATTGCAGTAAATTTGTATATAGCCTTTGGCAATGTTGCCATTTTCACAATGTTAAACCTCCCAATACAGGAACATGGAAGGTTTATCCACTTCCTGAGGTCTGCTTTAATTTCCTTTTTCAGATTTTTGAAGTTTTCATTGTAAAGGTCTTTCACTTCTTTGGTTAAGTTCATTCCTGGATTTTTGTTTGAGGATATTGCAAATGGAATTGCTTTCCTAATTTCAGCCTCTCTCTTCTCATTGTTGGGATAGGTAAAAACAGATACCTTGAAAATATTAAAAGAAGGAATTGGAGAAGCACTAGGGCTCTTTGGCACAGGTTGAAACTTTCTTAATAAAGATTCAGAAACACAACAAGTCAAAGAAAGGCTGGATAAATGGTATTGCTTGAAACTGCAGAGCTTCTGCATGGCAAAGGACATAGCTAGAAAAAATATATCAAAACTCTACAGACTGGGAGAAGATCTTTACCAGTCACACAACAGAAAAGTATCTCATATCTAAAATATACCAATAGCTCAAGAAATTAAATTCCCCCAAAACAACCCCCCAAAGAAATATCCACCCCATTAGAAAGTGGGGTAAAGACCTTAAGAGGACCTCTCTGAAGAGGAAATACAAATGGCCAAAAGACATATGAAGAATTTCTCAACCTCTCTGGCTATAAAAGAAATGCAAATCAAAACAACATTGAGATTCTACCTTACACAAGTTAGAATGTCCATAATCAAGAAATCTAATAACAAATGCTGGAGGGGAATGCTATTACACTATTGGTGGGAGTGCAAACTTGTTCAACTATTCTGGAAAGCAGTGTGGAGGTTCCTCAAAAGACTACACATAAAGTTCCCCTATGACCCAGCAATCCCAATTCTGGGAATTTACCCAAATGATCACAAACAAGGCCACACTAAAGCCACCAATATAAAAATGTTAATTGCACCATTATTTACCATAATCAAGATATGGATCCAACCAACATGCTCCTCAGAAGATGAGTGGAATAAGAAAATGTGGTACATATGCACAATGGAATTCTATACTTCCACCAGAAAGAAAATAACATTGCTCTATTCATAAGGAAATGGAAAGACTTGGAAAAAAATTATATTAATTGAAGTAAGCCAGACCCAAAGAAAAGTGATCTCCCTCATTTGTAAGATCTAGAATATGTATATGATATTCTTAACAGGAATTCTCAATAACTTAACTGTGTAGTGCATAGGACTATATATAATGAAGCATATCAACATGAACTCCAACTAGTGGAAACAAGATGTTCTTATTAGACCTTGTAGTTTGTTCTTTTTTTTTTTCTATTGATTTATTTTTTTCTTTCTTTATTTCTCTGAGTTTTTTGTACCTCATGTTTTGCATATTAGTCAATGCAATATGTGGAAGGAAAAGGGAATCACAGAAAGAACAGGTAAATGGATGAACCACAGCAACACTGAAACTTACTTGACATTATGTTGGATATGAACATTACAACTGGGGGGTGGGTAAGAGGGAGGGATAAGTGGGAGATAATGAGTGATGGGTAACAATGATTAAAAGCAAATGCACTTATTGCTTTACTTATGTAATTGTAACCCCCTGCTCGTCACCTTTTCAATAATAAATACATAAATAAAAAAACAACAGAAATGAAAAATGAGAAAGGCATTTCTATTCAGTCAGCAGCTGTTACATTTGGTCTAAAGGATACTCAGTCAATTTAATGATACACAATAGTGTGTGTACTTCACCTGGAAATTTGTGTTGTAGTACAAATCTCTGCTGGTATATATATGGCCTAATTCTAAGAGTGAAGACAAGGCAATAAAAACTACTTCTAATTTGTTTTTTAATAAGGTGAAAAAATATAAAGCAAGTTTTAGCTATGTAATTGTAATTATCATACAGTAGTCAAAGGCAGTCTTTTTTATACAGTGCAAGTAAATTTTTCAAAGGAATGCTGGTTATAGTAAATACAGGAAATATTTGAGAATAGAAGATGAATCTGATCAAGATATGTCAAAGAAAATTTGGAGTCCCATTAGTGGCTAAGTTGTCAGATTTGGAATACACATTCAAATCCCTTCATCTGAAGATACTAATTTGAAAGTGAAGCTAAGTTTGGATTATGGATGAGCTATCCTGTGTGGTACAGGGAAATCACACTGTGAGAGAATTCATGACCAGATCAAGAAAGAATATGATCTGGAGACTTATCTAGGGCCTCTGTAAGTGGAAAACTGAGTATACCAACTTCAACTCAGTTTATACCACAGATACCTCAAATGGTAGTTCCAGGACAAATGATATTTCATGAGTGTAGAGCTAGAGAGGCATAGCCAACTCTATCTGACTTGCCAATGACTGTGCTAAAAATGTCATTGAAGACCATTGGAAGTTCACCCAAGAAGTGCCTGAAAAGGAAATTCACAGTTCCTGTCTTCAGGAACCATTTCATGAAGCTTTAATTTAACATGAAGTGATTGCTTTTTGTTAATTTGTTTACTTATTTTATTTACTTATTTTATTTTACTTATTTTATTTACTTATTTTATATTTTACTTATTGTTTACTTATTTATTAATTTTTGTTTTGTAATTCAAGTTTTAAAACTATGTTGAAGAAGGTTGCATATAGGGGTTTTGGTTCAATATCCCAATATATGAACACAATGCATTATTATCGATGCTATCTTTTATGACAATCTATCCCAAACCTACCCATCCCCATAATTCACTGATACTCTATTCTAATATGTACACAATCCTAATTTCTACCTGATTCTTAAAAGTCTCTGAAGAAAGCTAAGATAGAAATAGTAGTATACATAATATAGTGTTTTATATGCAAAGTATTAATATAGAAAGAGTTAATGTGTTGACTTTATAATATAGTATTTAGGATGTTGCTAAATTATCTTAAGTCCTATGTGTATCTCTTATAGCTAAAGAAATCTTTTAAATTACATTTTTTGTTTCTATATTTGTTGTTTCCTTTTCAAAATATAATAACTAAAATTTTACTAAGTGAATTATATATATATATATATATATATATATATATACTGCTTTGAAGAATTCTTATTGCATAAATGAGCTTTATTAAGTGTGTCTCATTCTCATTCCAATTTCTTTTTGTAATGATATTTTCAATATTCCTCATACTCTTCAAGGTGAATTATTTATGAAAATATGTGAAGGTAATTTGCTGTATCAAAATGTCTCATAGAAAATCCATACTTGGTAAGCGTTTTGCTTTCCAGAAGAATATGCCCATCACCAGGTGAGCTTATGTATGTATGTATGTATTCACTTCTCTCTATACTGGAATGATATTCAAAATATAAAAATTACCATGCATATACAACTATTTTTACATTATTTTCTCTTTTGTCAAGATGACTTTCTTAGCAAAATTCAAGTCTGAAAGGCTTTGGCACTTGGGTTACAAGCAAATATGTTTGAAAAAGAAAGGAAAATTGTTGTAATTACTTATATCACTAACTTTATAGCGTAGACTTATAATAAGTTCAATATTGGATAAGAAACAATTTCGGCCATCTGATTAAGTTTGAAATTCATAAATTTTGAGTCAAATTGAAAGTATATTTGAATGACAAGGAATGAAAGTTACATCTTAAAAGCCTGATCTGGAAACAAATATAGCATCAAACTTGATTATCTTTAATCTCATTTTTAATAAAAAATCTGATGATAGTAATTCTTAGGATATGTCAATTACATATTAAGTATTATCTTCTTTTACAAATTCTCCCTTAAGCACTCAGTAACAAATAGTAAAAACTCAAATAAGGGGGGAGGTCCAAGCACCACCTTTATAAAATTTATGAAAATATATGAATATTAATTCCCCAATAATATAAAATTTTCTGAAGTAATATCCTTTAAGGGGGATTCCTATATACTGTCACAAGTTGCACATGGTGTTTACTGAATGAACTATCCTCTAAAACTCATTCCATTGACATAGAAATCTGATCTTTAAAGTCTACAAATAATCTGTTTGATGCAAATGAAATCATATATATTAAACCTTTTCTTATATCACTATTGAAAAAAATCAAACATAGAAACACATATGATTAATGTTAATTATTGCTAAACTAGTAATATCTAAGCTATCATTTCTACATTCCTAGTTATGAAAAAGTCACAAAATAATTGTTTTTTAATTGCTTTTATACTAATTCTTTGAAATACAGTGCGTATTTTTTTTTGGGGGGGGGGTTGGTTGTGGGCCTTGAACACTGAGCCTGGGTGCTGTTCCTGAGCTCTTCAGCTCAAGATGAGCACTCTACCACTTGAACCACAGCACCCACTTCCAGTTTTCTAGTGTTTAACTGGAGAAAAGAGTTTCACGGACTTTCCTGTCTGGGCTGGCTTTGAGCTGCGATCCTCAGATCTCAGCCTCTTGAGTAGCTAGGATTACAGGTAAAGGTGTGACCACCAGCACCCAGCTCCAATGTGTGTTTTTTACTTACAATAATATTCATTTTGACTAGATATGTCTGAAGTGATCAATATCCACTAACATGAAATGCTATTATATTGAACATTGTAGGAGCTGACAGAATAAGAGAATTTAGGTGATATTTGTATAAAAAATTATTTGCTTTGTTTTTCTTTAAATTTGATTATAAGTAGTGCAGACACACATAATTGTTGGATGAGATCATTCTAGCCCTTAAACATCCTTGCCAAGTAAAGAAATGTTTTTGAGATCTTGATGCTTCTTTCTCTTTCTCTGAAATGTGTACATCTCTTTATTTTTGATATATATATATATATATATGTATATATATTATAGTCACAAGTTTATGACATCCTAAATTCTGTTATATTTTGTAAAATGTTAAAATGTTAGGTAACATTTAGTTAGGAAAGCAGAAATCAAAGCAGAAGGAACAAGTTAGCAAAATGAATTAAGGGCTATCTTGTTTTTGGAAGTGCAGAAATTGTCTACAGGTAATCTGGAACTTCACGCCAATGTATTCCAGGGAACCACAGAGATAAATGAAGCTCTATCACCTTAGCATTTTCACGATGGGGGAGGGTAATAGGAAACCATGCAGTATACCTTAAAGACTTTGAACTGAAATGTCTTTGTGTCACTATTTTGACAGAGCACATTGACCACAATAAGTCACAAATCAAATCTTAACTCAGGAGTGATTCTAACAAGTCCAGAAAGAAAGATACTTGCAAACAGTCCTAAAAATTAGTACAGGGAATAAGCTAAGCCATATTATATTTTTTATCATTTAATCTAACAAACCATATTTTAAATTTTACTTTATTGTTATTATAAAGTCAGTGTACAGAATTATTACAAGTACTTGAATCTGGTAATGTTTACAGTTCCTTTGTGTAGTATCTTCCATTCCCTCACTCTCTCCTAGTCCCTCTTGCCCATCTCCACCCATGAATTGTCTAATTCACTTTTATCAGTGTCCAGTGAGCTCCACTGCTGTATTTTTTCCCTTTCTCCCTGCAGTTCTATGCCCTCCCCAACCCTCCTGAAGATATACAAGGTGAATAGAACATACATAAAGAAAAGAAGACAAAATAATAATAAATATAAGCCATAGTAAACAATACAGCAAGCCAATTTTAAGAACACAACAGTCATTAAATATTTCAATATTTAAAGATTGAAAAGATGCACTTGGTTCTTATAAATTAATAATGTTCATCTTATACATCAATGCACAATAATAGAAGTCACTGCAGAGCAAAAATAATCACATTGTGCTAGATTGGAAGGTGGTGAGATGTGCACACCTATACTTCCAGCATTCAGAAGATGGAGACAAGAAGACCACACAGTGTGAGATCAGCCTCTTCTACATAGTGAGTTCTTTTCTCAATAAACATATGAAAACATACACACAAACATTAATTGCAATTTATTACTATTTCATAGCCAAATTTAAGACTGAAATTGTATTATTTACAAAAGTTTTTAAAAGGGATCAGTTTGATGTAATTCCATTCATGTAGACTTTCTTTGATTTGTTGTGAGTCTAGATTTTTATTTAGGAAGTCTCTAATTCTGCCTAGGAGCCTTAGTCTTTCCCCTATCCCTTCATGTAATATTTTCGGTTTTTTTTAAGGTATCTAGTCTTACATTGAGGTCTTTGATCCATTGGAGTTGATTCCTCTGCAAGATGATATATAAGGATCTAACTTGAGTTTTCTGCATGAATACAGCCATTTCTGGCAGCAACTCTTTTTGAAGAGGCTTTCTTCCATCCTGTGTTTTTGGTTCCTTTATCAAATATTAGGCATCTATAAGTCAAATTTTAGGTAGGGTCATTTCTGGGTCTTTTAGTCCATTGGTCCTCAGGCCTATTATTTTGCCAGTACCAAGCTGTTTTTATTACTACAGCATTTGAAGCTTGTTATTGATATTTCTCCAATGCTGTTCTTCCTGCTAAGGATTGTTTTTGATATTCAGGGTCTTCTAGTATTCAATATAAATTTTTGGATTTTTTCCATATCATTGAAGAATATTGTTGGTATTTTCATGGGTATTGCATTATATTGGTAGACAGCTGTGGGCAGTATTAATCCTCCCAATCCAGGAGCATGGGAGGTTTTTTCCACTTCCTTAAATATGCTTTAATTTTCTTTTTCTGGTTTTTAAAGTTTTCATCATAGAAGTCCCTCTCATCTTTGTTTAAGTTAATTCATAGGTTTTTTATTTTGAGGCTATTACCAAAGGAATTGTTCTTCTGATTTCAGTCTCGCTCTTCTTATGGTTGACATACAGAAATGCTACTGATTTTTGTGAGTTCATCTTTTACCATGCTACGTTGCCAAAATTTTGGATAAGCTCAAGAAACTTGAGGGAGGAGTCTATAGAGTTCTTTAAATACAAGGTCATGTCACCTGCAAACAGGGATAGCTTTACTTTTTTCCCTAGTTTTACCCCTTCATGTTTTTCGCTTGCCTTATTGCTTTTGCTAGAAATACCAGTACTATAGTGAAGCAGAGTAGGGAGAGTGCACATTCTTGTCTTGTCCTGATTTTAGAGGAAATGGCTTTAACTTTTCAACATTAAGTATAATGCTGGCATTAGGTTTGTCATATACAGCCTTTATTATATTGAGGCATGTCACTGCATGGCAGAGGATACACCTAGCAAGATAAACAGAAAGCCCACAGAATGGAGAAGATCTTTATTAGCTATGCATTAGACAAAGGCCTCTTTTCTAAAATATACTTAGAGCTCAAATATTAAACTTCTCCCAAACAAATCTTTAAAGAAACAACAACACAGGGGCTGGGAAGGTGGCTCAGTGGTAGAGTGCTTTTCTTGCATGCCTGAGGCTCTGGGTTCGATTCCTTAACACCACATAAGCAAAAACAAAATAAGCCAGAAGTGGCGTTGTGGCTCAAGTGATAGAGCGCTAGCCTTGAGCTGAAGAGCTGAGGGACAGTGCCCAGGCCCAGAGTTCAGGCTCCAAAACCGGACCTAAAAAAAACTAAAACAAAAACAACAACCCAATTAATAAGTGGACTAAAACTTAAAGTGAGATTTCTCCATAGAAGAACTAATAATGTCCAACAGACAGATGCTTTGGGTCATAAAAGAAATGCTAACCAAAACAACACTGAGATTCCAAGTCAACCCTGTTAGAATAGATGTTATCAATAAACCAATAATAATGGATGCTGCTGAGGTTGTGGTCAAAAGGGGGAATGCTATGGTAGGATTTTAAACTTGTTCAAACACAATGAAAAGTAGTAAGGAGTTTCTTCAAAACACTGATCCTAGAGCTTCCCTGTGACCCAGCAATTCTATTCCTGGGCATCTATCCAAATGACCACAAACAAGGCTACACAAAAGCCATCAGCACAACCATGTTCATTACAGCATTGTTTACCATAGCCAAGATATGGAATCAACCCAGATGCCCCTCACTGGATGAATGGATTAAGAAAACTAAAAATTAAGACCATTTCAAAATTAAAACGTTAAAATTAAGACATTTTATTATTAATAACTTTTTATTGTGAAAATACCATATAGAAGGGTTACAATTACATGAACAAGGTAATGAGTATATTTCCTATCAAGCATTGTTGCCTCCTCCTTTGTTTACCCTTACCATCACTGCACTCCCATGCTCCCCCCAAAGTTGTAAAGTTCATTTTTCAACATAATGTTTTATACATCGCATTGTTGCAATGGGTCCACCTGTATCCCTATTTAAACAATTTGTTTTTCCCTTCTACTCCACAAATTACACCAACAACAAATACGGTGAAAATGGGTTATACCATGGGGGAGGGACATACAAAGCAACAAAGAAATAATCTTATAAATATGTTAGAAACAATAACAAGAAAGAAACCTTATCTTGGGGCCCATTTTACCTAACACCAATTTATCTGACAGTTTCTGCTTGTCTCAGACATATACTAGTTATTGGAAATAAGGGAAACCATGGGACCCATGTTTCTGTGGGCTTGGCTTACTTTACTTAATATAATTTTTTCCAAGTCTTTCCATTTCCTAACAAATGGGGCAATGCCATTCTTTCTGATGGAGACATAGAATTCCATTTGTATATATACCACATTTTCTTGATCCATTCATCTACTGAGGGGCATCTGGATTGGTTCCATATCTTAGCTATGGTAAATAATAATGCAATAAAATAGTTGTGTTGGTAGCTTTAGTATGGTCTTGTTTGTGATCATTTGGGTAAATGCCCAAAAGTGGGATTGCTCTGTCATAGGGGAGCTCTATGTGGAGTCTTTTGAGGAACCTCCATTCTACTTTCCAAAGTGGTTGAATAATTTTACACTCTCACCAACAATGCTGTAGGGTTCCCTTCTGGCCACATCCTCTTCAGCGTCTGTTATCAGAGTTCTTGATTCTAGCCATTCTAACTGGGGTGAGGTGGAATCTCAATGTTGTTTTGATCTGCATTTCTGTTATGACTAGGGAGGTTGAGCATTTCTTCATGTGTCTATTGACCATTCTTATGTCGTCTTCAGAGAAGTTTCTCTTTAAGTCTTTATTAGTCAGGCAGCTGTTTCTTTGAGGATTTGTTGTTGGGGGATTTAATTTTTTGAGTTCCAAGTATATTTTAGATATAATAGACACTTGTTTGTTTTATGGCTAGTGAAGATCTTCTTCCAATCTGTTGCCATGCAGAAGCTCTGCAATTGCATGCAATCCCATTTGTCAACCTTTCTTTGATTTGTTGTTTTTCTGAGTCTCTATTAAGAAAATCTGACCTGATTCCAAACTTTGGCAAAGTAGCAGGGTATAAAATTAACCCTCAAAAATCAATGGATTCTCTGTATGAGAAGAGCACAGCTGAAATCAGGAAAGCAATTCCATTCACAATAGCCCCACAAAAAATAAAATACCTAGGAATTAACTTAACCAAAGAAGTGAAATATCTCTATGATGAATACTTTAAAAACCTGAAAAGAGAAATCAAAACAGAACATAGAAAGTGGCAAAACCTCCCATGCTCCTGGATTGGAAGGATCAACATTGTGAAAATGGCAATACTTCCCAAGGCTATCTACAAATTCAATGCAATACCTATCAATATTCCAACCTCATTCTTCAAGTAAATAAAAGAGACAATCCAAAAATTCGTATGGAACAATAAAAGACCCCCAAATAGCAAAAACGATCCTTAACAGAAAGAACGGTGCTGGAGGAATATCAATACCAAATTGCAAACTCTACTACAAAGCCATAGTAATCAAAACAGCTTGGTACTGGCATTAGAACAGACCTCAGGACCAATGGAATAGAACTGAAAACCCAGAGATGAACCCACAGACCTATAGCCATCTAATCTTCGATAAGGGAGCTAAAAAAATAGAATGGAAGAAAGACAGCCTCTTCAGTAAATGGTGCTGGCAAAATTGGTTAACTACTTGTAGAAAACTAAAGCTAGATCTTTATATACCACCCTGCACCATAATCAACTCCAAATGGATCAAAGACCTTGGAATTAAACAGACACTCTTAAAACATTACTTGAAGGAATAGGTGAAACCCTAGGTCCCCTTGGCCCAGGTTGAAAAATTAATACTTTATTTCAGAAATCATGCTGCATAAATTTGTTCACATCTACAGCTTCAACTAGGCAGAAAGAAGTTATAGGAAGATTATGATCTGAGATAAACCCCTGACAAGATCCTGAGAAATTGACTTGAAAAAACAAAACAGAACAAAAGGTTTGACTAGTGGAGTACTTTGCTAGCAAATGGAAGGCCCTGAAAACAAACTCCTATAACATAAAAATTATTATTATTATTAATATTAATAATAATGAAATATTTAAAGTAAAAAGTTACAGGAAACAGTTTGGAGTACATGTTATTTTCTGCATGCTAGTAATTTGTAAATTTGATTAATTGATTAGTTATTATGCATAGTTTTTCATGATTCAGCTGGCTTCTCTGCAGGGATTGATTTAGAATATGTCCACTTACTTAATCTGAACCATGGCTCCCTGAAATCTTTTCCTTCAACCTTTCTTACTACTCTGATTGATAAGAGACCTTTGCCATGAAATTTACAGATAATTTGGGAGAAAAGCAATAATCATTTTGTTTTCAAGTTTGCAAGTCTAGGAAAGTATTTTCTACAGCAGCTCTTCTATATCTGAGCTTCTCCATTGCATTTGTTTACTGGTATGAGGGAACTGAGGGGCAGTTAGTCCACTTCCTTCAGCTTCTCTGATTCCTAGACTAAGTATATTTAGTACTATGTAGACAGGCACCGAACTCCCTCCCAGGACTCAAGAAATGCCAATCAATTTGGAGGTTATAAGAACTGACACTGATACTGATGTTTCTGATCTTTCTTTTTGGATTCTAGCCTGCTAAACACATGGATATTGGCTCACCCTCATGGGGTTAACCCATTCTGTCTTCTTTCCATTTTCATTTTTCGTATTTTGAACTAGAACTTTAATCCAGAACTTAATTCTTGAACAAATAATTTTTAAATATATCATTATTATTATTATTATTGTACAAGGGGTTTCAAATAAAAAACCAGCTTATAAATATAATTCATCTTGATCCATATCACCTCTTCCATTGTTCTCCATCATCTTTCCACATCCTTACTATCACATTTTTATATAATTTTGAATATGATTAAAATTGTTCACCCTTCTTTCCTCCATTTTTGTTTCCCCCCTAGTTCTTTGTCCACCCTCCAAACATGTTTGTACTTCTTGATTTAATTTGATAAACAATACTTTAGTAATATTTCACATTCTTAAACTCTTAGTCTGTCTCTGTTTTTCTCTCTCTCTATCTCTCTTTCTCCCTCTCTTTCTAAAATATACACATGAAAGGCAAAAAGATCATCTAATTCATCCAAGAAATCATATAAATGGAAATAGGCAACCATTTTCATCCATAAGCTTCAAATTAATATATTATACAATAAACAACAATCTGGTTTACATTTTTAATACTATTGATCCATTTTCAGTTTTAAACACAAGAAAGACAGGCAAAAAAACCCACAAAATTCCTTTGCCTTAAAATTGTATAAAAAATTCAACCTAGCATGAACATTATATAAACAGGAAGATGTACCTTTTCATGACCAGATATCTATTTGTTTATGAAGTTAAAAAGTCAAATTAACTTTGTCCAACAAAAGAATAACTAGTAAAGGACTCTGTCCATTTTAGGAAAGGCTGGGAAACCCATAATGGCATAAATGTTGAACTGTGGTGTAGAGTCCTTTTGAAAGGGAACATCTCTTTATCTTTACTCAAGGAATTCTGGATGTGTGAACTAGTGGAAGTCAGAATTATTTAGGGTTGTTTGTATTCTTGATGATAGTCATTCTTACTGGGGTGAATTGGAATTTCAATATTGTATGATTTACACTTCCTTTATGACCAGAGATGTTGAAGATTTATAAGTCTGTGGCCAGTTTTATTTCTTCTGATAGGACTCTATTTAACTCATTTGGCCACTTTATTAATTGGGATAGTGATTCTTAGAGAATTTAGTTTCTGAGCTCTTTGTATATTCTGAATTATTAGGCTATTGCCCAACATAAACCTGTCTATGGCCGGGCACCGGTGGCTCAAGCCTGTAATCCTAGCTACTCAAGAGGCTGAGAACTGAGGATTGGGGTTCAAAGCCAGCCCAGACAGGAAAGTTCATGAAAGTCTTAATCTCCAATAAACCACTATAAAACCAGAAGTGGCACTGTAGCTCAAGTGGTAGAGCACTAGCCTTGAGCTGAAGAGCTAAGGGACAGCATCCAGGCCCAGAGTTCAAGCCCCACAACCGACAAAAAGAACTCCAAAAACCTGGCCATGATCATCCCCCATTTTTGTAGAGAGTCTTTTTAGCTAACTAACTGTTCCTTGCAAAAACATTTTAGCAGGGTGCAATCCTATTTGTCAGTTCTTTCTGATTTGCCAGAAACTGTATTGAAAAAGTTCTGAGGAGTTCCGGGAAGATGGCGGAGGAGAAGCTGGAATCTGAACAAGCTCTCACATAGAAAGCAGTTTTAGAGTTCCAGTGAACAGTCCTAAGCCAGAGAATCACACCAAGTGTGCCATCACAGGACAGAGAGTTAGACAAGAGAGGGGAAGCCAAGACAAGGAGACACATCTGAGCGCCTGCAAGCAGCCGCCACGGCGGCGGCAGGGTCACAGCTGTGACCGCAGCCACGGCCATACCTGAGCGCTCACACAGAGGGTCCGGGACGAAGGAGCCAGACGCAGCGGGCGAGAGGATTCTACTCAACACCAGCAAGAACCGACAAGGAGTGGACATCTTCAGCCTGCAGTTTGCAGACCAGCGACCACCCAGGATCCAAGACTCGGCCTGAGTAGAAGCCCGACGTCCTCACTCCTTCTCAGGGAGCAGAGGAGGGAAGGCCACCCCTCCCCCCCAGCACCGGTGATCTCCATCTTGGATACTGACAAAGCTCGGAGGAGCTGCTAGCTCCAACTCAGGTCTTGGAATAAAACAAGTCATTTAACAGGTCACAAGAACTTAACGGCGAAGTGACCTGACAGACTCAGCTCCACCCAGCTCAGGCACCAGCCATTGGAGTGGCTTTCCTCACTGGGTAACCAGAGCCAGAGGCTGTCCCTCCCTCTAGCAGCCTCCACAATCAATTGAAAAACAGAAACCCTGAGAATGGCTCCAGGGTGGGCTCTGTGAATTTTTCACAAAATAGCCCCAGGGAAAAGCTACTGTTTGTTGAAAGGCCTCAACTCTACCAGAACCTAGCCTCATCACCCCTCTTTTGTGATTCTCAAAGCAGATCACCCTCCCATTAAACTAACCTGGGAGGGGGATCTCAAAATCTTGGGTAAAGCAGAGCCTTTTTCTGCCTGTTTGAACAAACTGACTTAAGAAACCAATCAAGCCACAGGACCTCAAGCTGACCAGAGACTCCAACAAGAGGCTGGTTACAGACAAAAGGGAGATACAGGATTCTTCCCACCCCTCCCAAAAAAAAAAAAAAAAAAAATCAAAGAACTTTTTTTTCTTCTTTTCTTTTTTTTTTTTTTGGTACCTTATATATATATAAAAAAAATTTTTTTCCTTTTCTAAAACTTTTATTAATCTTTAATTTTTGCCTTTTTTGAAAAAATAATTGTTTTCCAGTAACTTTTTTTTCCCTGTTATAATTTTTATTTTAGGAATACGTGAATGTACGTTTTCCTTTCTTTTCTTGTCTTCTCTCTCTTTTTCTTTCTTTCTTAATTATCTTTTTGTTTTTTGTCTAGCTCTACTGAACTTCTGATCTTTTTTTTTCTCCCTTTCTTATCCTTTTCACCTTTTCCTTTCTTTTGTTCTTCAGTATGTGACTTAACTCTTGTCCTGCACATCCTCAGATAAACCCATAGTTAACTAGTAGACCCTATCCCCCATTGTGTACACACTGAATCCACAAATTTATTACTCAATCCAAAACCTCTGAGACTTAAATTCCTTAATAGCAGTACTACCTCTCTATACTTATATAATATTTTAAGCATTTTTTAAGTTTTTCACATCTCCTCTATCTCCCTACTGTTTTCTCATTATATTCACATTCCACTCTAAATAGATGGTCTTTCAATCTCCATAACTATATTAATTTTTACGTTTCTATTTTTTTTCTGGTCTCTTATCATTTCCCTTTCCCTTTCTTCTTTTTCTCTCCCTCTCTACTTGCATCCTACCCAACCTATTTCCTGCATTGAGATTAGGACATAGTTAACTCTCCCTGTGCCTCCCCACACCAATCTATTCCTAATTTTTACCCACATCTCTCCCTAACCCTAAAAATTTCTTGTTTTCCAAATTCTTCTCTGCGGTTCGAAGCCCATTAACATATAGTTGTTTGATGTTGAATAGATGTATGTGTTGAACTAGATTGTATCTGTAGACTATTGACTGTATAAATGCAAACGTTGGTTGATGGTTGCCTTAAGATAATGTTCTAGCACAAAACTGGTGCTATTTTCATCTCAAATGGGCAGAGTAAGCCGGAAAAACACAAGAAAAATGGCAAATCCGGGTATCTCAATACCCAATCTTGATAATCAGGGTCAGATCAGATAATGAACAATCCGGAGGAGAGTTCCCAAATAGGTCTACAAACACAGGTGGCAAACATGATAAATGAGATGTTTGACAACTTACAAAGGACTCTTTTCTTACAGAGAAAGGAGGCATCCCAAAAGTTTATACAGGAATATCATAAGCGTGAGGAAGCTACTCAAAAACTGATACAGGATTTGCGTGAACAACTTGAGAATACTCAAAGAAAAAGGGAGGAATGGCGTGAGCAGGCTGAGAACACTCAAAGAGAACTGCAGGAATCCCACGAACGGGAGGAAAGAGAACTGCAGGAATCCCACAAACGGGAGGAAGCTAATCAAAGAGTAATTCAGGAATTGAGAGACCAGGTAGAGAACACACAAAGATCACTAAAGGCATTCATGGAATCCATTAACAAAGAGCTGAAGGAAGTCAGGGAGACCACAAAGGGAATGCTGAATGGAACCCAACAGAAGGAATGGGAGCCCAAAGAAACCATAACCAATCAACTAAGTGATTTGAGGACAAACACTGAACACCAAATTAAGGAAGTAAAGAAATTCATACAAGACCTAAAACAGAGCTTCAACAAAGAACTTGAAGCCATCAAAGTTGACCAATTAGAAGGAAAAGAGATAAAAAACAAAGTAGAGAGTCTTGACAGCAGGTTAGACCATGCAGAAGATCGAATCTCAGGGATTGAAGACAGCCTAGATATTATAGAGAAAGAACATACAACCATCCAAGACAAGTCCAAGAAGTATGATAGACCTATCCAACACCTGGAAGACACCATCAGAAGGCCTAATCTAAGGATAATGGGTGTAGAGGAGCACCTAGAAACAGAAGTTAATGGTCTAGGAAATTTGTTTAACAGGATCCTAGCAGAGAACTTCCCAAACATACAAAAAGATAGGCCTATTCAGAAACAAGAAGCTTTTAGAACCCCAAATAGACCATTCCAGTATAGGACATCCCACCGTCACATTATAATCCACACAGGATCAACTCAGACCAAGGAAAAGATCCTTAAAGCTGTCAAGGAGAAAAGGTTAATCACCTAAAAAGGGAAACCAATTAGAATCACCTCAGATTTCTCAGCAGAGACAATCAAAGCAAGAAGAGCCTGGAATGATGTATGCCATGCCCTAAAAACAAACAACTATCAACCAAGAATACTGTACCCAGCTAAACTCTCCTTCATAACTGAAGGCCAAATAAAAACCTTCCATAGCAAAGAAAAATTGAAACAATACATCTCCACCAAACCAGCCCTACAAAAGATTCTTAAAGATGTCCTACACATAGAAAACCAACAAGACCGCAACAAAGGCCAGGAAACTGCACCCAAACTGAGAATCCAAGAACCATAGGAAGAACCCAGTTTTCGCAGCCCCCAAGAAGGTGGATAACATGGCAGGAACTCCCAAATACCTCTCAGTCCTATCTCTTAACGTTAACGGACTGAACTCTCCAATTAAGCGACATAGACTGTCTAGTTGGATTAAAAAACAAGACCCTTCTATCTGCTGCCTGCAGGAATCACATCTTGCCCGTAAAAACAAACACATTTTCAATGTTAAAGGCTAGAACAAAATCTACCAAGCAAACGGACCGCATAAACAGGCAGGAGTTGCAATCCTAATATCAGATAAAATAGACTTCAAATTAAAATTCGTGAGAAGAGATAAAGAAGGTTGCTACATACAAATTAAAGGATCTCTCCTTAAGGAGGATATTACAATTCTAAATATCTATTCGCCAAACAATGGAGCACCCAAATTTATCAAAGAAACACTACTTTCCATCAAATCCCATATAGATCCAAAGACATTAATTGTTGGGGATTTTAACACACCACTCTCCCCACTAGATAGATCAACTCGGCAAAAACTCAACAGAGAAACCGCAGATCTAAACAGCTGCATAGATCAACTAGACTTAACAGACATCTACCGAACATTTCACCCAGCAGCATCAGAATACACGTTTTTCTCAGCAGCACATGGAACATTTTCTAAAACAGACCACATTTTAGGCCACAAAGCAAACTTGTCTAAATTCAGAAACATTGAAGTTATACCTTGCATTCTCTCTGACTACAAGGGAATAAAATTAGAACTCAACACCAAAAGCCATCAAAGAAAGTCCGGTATCACATGGAGGCTGAACAACACACTGCTGAATCAAGAGTGGGTCATGGAAGAGATTAGAAAGGAAATTCAAATGTTCATGCTATTCAACAAAAATGAACACACAAATTACCAGCTCCTCTGGGACACAGCAAAGGCAGTACTCAGAGGCAAGTTTATAGCTCTGAGCTCCTACATCAACAAATTGGAGAGATCTGAAACTAGCAATTTAATGACACATCTAAACCTCCTTGAAAAAGAGCAGCAAGATAAACCCCAATCCAGTAGATGGAAAGAAATAATCAAAATTAAATCAGAATTAAATGAATTAGAATCCAAAAAAACTATAGAAAGAATCAACAAAACAAAGAGTTGGTTCTTCGAAAAACTTAACAAAATTGACAGACCCTTAGCAAATCTTAGCAGAAAAAGAAGAGAACACACCCAAATTAATAAACTCAGAGATGAGAATGGAAACATCACCACGGAAACAACCAAGATTCAGAACATTATAAGGGAATACTTCTCAAAACTTTATGCTAATAAGTTTGAGAACTTGACAGAAATGGACCTTTTCCTAGCAAATATTGACATGCCAAAACTAAACCAAGATGTGTTAAACCAGCTTAACAGGCCCATATCAAGCATTGAAATAGAAACAGCAATAAGAGACCTCCCAGCTAAAAAAAGTCCAGGACCAGATGGTTTTACAGCGGAATTTTACAAGGCCTTCAAAGCAGAGCTCACACCAATTCTCCTCCAACTCTTCAATGAAATTGAAAGAGAAAGCTCACTACCGAACACATTCTATGAAGCCATCATAATCCTCATCCCCAAACCAGGCAGGGACTCATCAAAGAAAGAGAACTATAGACCCATTTTTTTGATGAACATTGAGGCAAAACTTCTCAACAAAATTTTGGCCAATCGACTTCAACAATTCATCCAAAAAATCATACACCACGATCAAACAGGATTCATTTCAGGGATGCAAAGCTGGTTCAATATACGCAAATCATTTAATATTATTCATCACATCAACAGGAGCAAGAATAAGAACCACATGGTTATCTCAATAGATGCAGAAAAAGCATTCGACAAGATCCAATACCCCTTTATGATGAAGGTTTTGGAAAAATTAGGAATCCATGGAACATTCCTCAATACAATAAAGGCTGTATATGACAAACCTACAGCCAGCATTTAAAATCTTGAAAAAGGAAATCAACACAGAACTTAAAAAATGGCAAAACCTCCCATGCTCCTGGATTGGAAAGATTAACATCGTGAAAATGGCAATACTTCCCAAGGCTATCTACAAATTCAACGCAATACCTATCAAAATTCCACCCTCATTCTTCAAGGAAATAGAAGAGGCAATCCAAAAATTCATATGGAACAATAAAAGACCTCGAATAGCAAAAACGCTCCTGAATGGAAAGAACACTGCTGGAGGAATATCAATACCAAACTTCAAACTCTACTATAAAGCCATAGTAATCAAAACAGCTTGGTATTGGCATAAGAACAGACCTCAGGACCAATGGAATAGAATTGAAAACCCAGAAATGAACCTACAGACCTATAGCCATCTAATCTTCGATAAGGGAGCTAAAACAATAGAATGCAAGAAAGACAACCTCTTCAGTAAATGGTGCTGGCAAAACTGGTTAACTACATGTAGAAAACTTAAGCTAGATCCTTATATATCACCCTGCACCAGAATCAACTCCAAATGGATCAAAGACCTTGAACTCAAAGCAGACACTCTGAAAACATTACAGGATGGAAGGAGAAACCCTAGGTCTCCTTGGCTCAGGCCGAAATTTTCTGAATAGATACCCGGAAACACAACAAATCAAAGAAAGTTTGGACAAATGGGATTGCATAAAGTTGCAGAGCTTTTGCAGGCAAATGACATAGCTAGCAAGATCAATAGAAAGCCCACGGATTGGGAGAAGATCTTTACTAGCCATACAACGGACAAGGGTCTCATATCTAAAATATACTTGGAACTCAAAAAATTAAACCCCCAACAGCAAATCTTCAAAGAAACAACTGCCCAATAAATAAGTGGGCGAAAGACTTAAAGAGAAACTTCTCTGAAGAAGAAAGAAGGATGGCTAATAGACACATGAAGAAATGTTCAACATCCCTAGCCATAAAAGAAATGCAAGTCAAAACAACATTGAGATATCACCTCACTCCAGTTAGAACAGCAAAAATCAAGAACTCTAACAACAACAGATGCTGGCTGGAGGGGATGTGGACAGAAAGGAACCTTACTTCATTGTTGGTGGGAATGTAAACTTGTTCAACCACTTTGGAAAGCAGTATGGAGGTTCCTCAAAAGACTTCACATAGAACTCCCCTATGACCCAGCAATCCCACTTTTGGGCATTTACCCTAATGTTTACAAACAAGACCACACTAAAGCTACCAGCACAACTATGTTTATTGCAGCATTATTTACCATAGCTAAGATATGGAACCAACCCAGATGCCCCTCAGTAGATGAATGGATCAAGAAAATGTGGTATATATACACAATGGAATTCTATGCCTCCATCAGAAAGAATGACATTGCCCCATTTGTTAGGAAATGGAAAAACTTGGAAAAAATTATATTAAGTGAAGTAAGCCAGGCCCAAAGAAACATAGGCCCATGGTTTCCCTTATTTGTAATATCTAGTATATGTATGAGTCAAGCGGAAAAGGTCAGATAATGTGATGTCAGGAAAATGAACCCTTAGATGTTTATTTAATGTTTTTTTCTTTCATGCATGTGTTTCTAACATATTTATAAGATTATCTCTTTGTTGCTTTGTATGTCCCTCCCCCACAGTATAACCCCTGCTGTCACTATATTTGATGTCAGTATAACTTGTGGAGGAGATGGGGAAAAACCAGTTGTTTAAGGATACAGGTGGACCTGTTGCAACAATGAGAAGTACACGTTGTCATGTCCAAAACGAGCTTTACAACGTTAGTGCGGGTGGGGGGGGGGGAAGGGGGGAAGGGGGGGGAAGGGGGGGAAGGAGAAGAATTGGGATTAGGGGGGGAGGGGGGAGGCTGGGAAGGGATGTGAATGGTAAACAAAGGAGGAGGCTGCAATGCTTGGTAAGAAATGTACGCATTATCCTGCCCATGTAACTGGAACTCCTCTGTACACTATGTTCACAAATAAAATTAAATTAAATTAAAAAAAAAAGAAAAAGTTCTGAGGTACTTATATAGAAATAAGGAATTTGTGAAAACAGGTGCAACATTTAAATATATTCAAGTATCAATGTGAATTGAAGTCAAGCTTTCACAACATTGGGTACGTCAAAAAGCATTGGGGGAAACTCACTCCAAACAAATTATGTAACCTCTCAAATTAATATTTAGTATAGCACAATGTTGTGCAGGATACAGAGCAAGGATGGGGGTGTGTTCTTGTTCTATTGCATTTTGACTAAGTTATTTACCTAACATAACGGTCATATAAGTTGATGTTAGGAGAAATGAGCCCCAAGATAAGGTCTAAAATGGTTTTTCTTTCTTGCTATTGTTTCTAACATTTTATAAGATGATTTCTTTGTTGCTTTATAAGTCTCTCCCCCATGGTTTAACAGTTTTCACTGTATTTGATTTTGGTATAATTTGGAGAGGGGAAGGGGAAAAAACAAAATCTTTAAATAGGTATACAGGTGGACCATTGCAACAATGAGATGTACAAGACATTATGTCCAAAAACAAACTTTACAACTTTGGCATTGGGGGAGTGGGGGAAATGGGAGGGAAGGGATGGGAAGGGAAAACAAAGGAGGAGGCAACAATGCTTGATAAGAAATGTACTCAATACATTGCTCATGTAATTGTAACCCCTTTGTACGGTATTTTCACAATAAAAAACTTATTGATAATAAAAAAGAAAACTTAAAAAAACAAAAACATTGACATAATGATGTTAACTATTTTAATGAAGGTAAAAGGATTAAATGAGATAAAATAGTGAATTTATTTTGCAAATAAATTGATGGATGGAAAACTAATTACTTTTACTTTTTGTGTGAGGGAAAGTCACAGTCTAACAACGTAAAGCAGTAAAATGGGCTGAAACAAAGCACATATACAGAGCTTGCTAAATGAAAAGATTTTCTTTGTTTAGTTTTAGTAAAATATAAAAGTAGATTTTGGAAGTGGCACTGTGGCGCAAGTGCTAGAATGCTTGCCTTGAATTGAAGCACTGAGGGACAGCACCTAGGCCCAGAGTTCAAGCACCATGACCAACAACAACAACAAAAAGTAGGCATATTTACAAGATTTTAGGAAAATGAATTATGTAACTATAAATAATTTCAGAAATAAAAGTAAATACTTCACATTGTGTTAATTTAATTTTGTCCTTATTCACCAATCTCTTTTCTGTTCTCTTACTTCAAATTGTATATTTCCAATAAGTAAATAGTATATAGTACCAAATGTTGAATCGAAATCCTTCATTTTTCTAACGTTTCCTTGAGTGGCTGACGAGTACCAGAACATATAAAATGACTGGGAAGGCAAGGAAAAGAGTGTCCACTAAACCTGGAACTAATGGGCAGAAAGATAATCAGAATGCACTCTGATAATGGCTTACTATTCCTTTTACTATTTCTTTTCTGTTTCTAATCTTCATTTACTATCTCATTGTTATTGACCAAATCTTATTTCAGGACAGGAATGGACTGATTAGAACAGTTGTGTCCCTATCTTGGAGTTCATTTCACTTCATATCATCTTATATGGTATATGTATATAGCTTTTGACCTTTTCTGCTTGTCCTAGACTTATACTAGTTATTGCAAATAAGGGAAACCATGGGACCTATATTTCTTTGGGCCTGGCTTACTTTATATAATGTTTTCCAAGTCTTTCCATTTCCTAACAAATGGGGCAATGTCATGCTTTCGGATGGAGATGTAGAATTCCAATATATATACTACATTTTCTTGATCCATTCATCTAGTGAGGGTCATCTGGGTTGGTTCCATATCTTAGCTATGGTAAATAATGCTGCGATAAACAGTTGTGCTGGTGGCTTTAGTAGAGCCTTGTTTGGGATCTTTGCGTAAATGCCCCAAAGTGGGATTTCTGGGTCATAGGAGAGCTCTTTGTGGAGTCTTTTGAGGAAACTCCATACTGCTTTTCAAAGTGGCTGAACAAGTTTACAGCCCACCAAGAATGCAGTAGTGTTCCCTTCTGGCCACATCCCCTCCAGCATCTTCTGTTGTTATTAGATTTCTTTCTTTCTTTCTTTCTTTCTTTCTTTCTTTCTTTCTTTCTTTTTTTTTTTTTTTTTTTTGATTATAACCATTCTAACTGGGGTAAGGTGGAATCTCAATGTTGTTTTGATTTGTATGTCTTTTATGGCTAGAGAAGTTGAGCATTTCTTCATGTGTCTATTGGCCCTTCTTATCTCCTCTTCAGAGAAGTTTCCCTTTAAGTTTTTAGCCCACTTGTTGATGGGGTGGTTGTTTCTTTGAGGATTTGTTGTTGAAGTTTTAGTTTTTGAGTTCTAAATATGTTTTAGATACAAGACCCTTGTCAGTTATATGGCTAGTGAAGATCTTCTCCCAGTCTGTGGGCTTTCTATTGATCTTGCTAGCTATGTCCTTGGCCATGTGGAAACTCTGTAGCTTCATGCAATCTCATTTGTCCAACCTTTCTTTGATTTGTTGTGTTTCTGGGTTTCTGTTTTCTGGGTAAATTTGGGCGCTCCATTGTTAGGTGAATAGATATTTAGAACTGTAACATCCTCCTGAAGGAAAGATTCCCTTAATTAGTAGGAAGTGAACTTTTTTTTTTTTTTTTTTGTCGACCATGGAGCTTGAACTCGGGGCTTGGGCGCCGTCTCTCAGCTGTTCAGCTCAAGACTACTGCTCTAATGCTTGAGCCACAGCGCCACTTCAGGCAGTGAACTTCTTTATCTCTTCTCCCTCATTTTAATTTGAAATCCATTACCTACTGCCCCATTTGTTAGGAAATGGAATGACTTGGAAAAATTAAGTGAAGATGTCGGTGCCTGAATCTTACATATACATTTTTGTAATTTGCGAGGGGAATGGAAATGACATAATCCTGAAATAAGGATACAGGTTGGCTCGTTGTATCAATGAGATGTACAAGACACTATGTTGAAAATGAACTTTCCAACTGGGGGTGGGGGGGAGCGGGAGGAGTTGGGGAGGTAGGAAGGGAGGGATATTAGGGGATAAACAAAAGAGGAGGTAACCACGCTCCACAGAAAATGTACTTATTACCTTTCTCATGTAACTCTAACCTCTGTGTTCACTATTTTTACAATAAAAAACATAAAAAACGAAATTTAAATTTAAAAAGCCCCAAAACAGTGTTAAGTGATCAATCAATAGTATATCTGTTTGAAAAAAGTATTGGTTTCATTAATTTTTATTTTCTAAAATTAATTTTACAAAGGATTTTTGTTGTGATGTACTCTGATCAAAATCACACCATAAGTGTGGTGTTACTCTTTTAATCATCCTCCCTTTCGCTCCCTTTTTGGTAGATTTCATTGTGCTGTTTTCATACACACACACACACACACACACACACACACACACACACACACACACACACAAATTTCATATATATGTAGGTATATGTGTGTGTGTATATATCTATATGTATATATTATGTGGATTTATGACATTCTCTGTATTAGCTCCCCAGCTCTGTAGGCACAGGTAGTATACAAAATTTCTGATGTTCAAAATTAGTACAAATTGATACAATTTATAGTATTTTCTTTTCATATGAGATGCTACTTAATACAGTATGTTCCTTAGCAAAAGAAGTCAGGGTACATAAAAGAATATTGGTATATTACTTAATTTCAACCTCAAACTTTAAAAATTAGATATCATGGGCAGTTTTCAGGGGGAATTAATTGAAGTTCAAGTTAAATCAAATATACACAATTTTATTTTAAAACCAGCAATGAAATAATTATCTCAACGACGTAAAATTAATTCACTCACAGTTTTTAAGGTTTTACCCCATCACTCACAGTGGTATTAACATCAATGCTTTATCTAGAACTTTGGCTTAGCATGACAATAACTAAATTTGAATTGAAAAGAGAGCCATCTATCTATTATCCCCATGGCTTATGTGTTTTCTGCAGTTCAGCACCTGTCCAATTTCATCCAAAACCATTCAGAGCTTTTCTTTTCTTTCTCTTAAAAGCATTATTACTTGGATGGGCTCTCATCATTAAACTGAATAAGAACACAGATTTTCAATTCTTTAGAGAATTTCAAAGCTATCTATGGCTGTTATCTTTTTATTATTCCTTTAGAGTCTCCTATGATACCATCTGCTAAATTTCAAAGGCCAAAAATGTTCAATTCAGACATGTTTTCTGATTTTGAGATAAAAGTCGTACCTGAAAGATAATATAAGTGTGTGTGTGTGTGGGGGGGGGGGAAATAAAAGAATGGGATCTGGAAAGGTTATTCATTCAATTTTAAGATTAAGATCATATTTCATTTTGGATTTTTTTTCTTAGTGAGGCATGTAATTTACAAACACATTTCCAAACACACAGTTTTTATTATTTTTTTTATTCTGAATATTTTCTATGCATTTCTCTGAATCAATCCTTATCTTTTAGGGCTCCTATCACAGTTCTGTTTTCACAATTAGACTTTCTCTCCTTTAGCTTCTCTAATTTTTTTTTCTTCATTGTCCCCATCATCTTTTTGTCCTGCAGCTATTAACGTGAAAAACCAGAGACCATTGATGTCACTATCTCTCTCCTGTCACTTTCATCAGAGAAATGGAGTTCCAATATGCTGTATCTGGTTGCTTAGCAACAGTATTTTCAGCCTCCCTACCAGTGAGAAGAGTGTGAGTCTCTGCTTGCTAATGTGGCTGCAGAGAAAAAAAGAGCAGAGTTTGAGTGAAAATAGGAAAAATGAGTCCTGAGAAACAATGAATGTAGGATACAATGAATGCAGAAAATGATAAATGTCTTTCATTGGGAGCTTTCTTTTTACCATAGGATATATCACTTGCAAAATAGTGGGCTCTTTTAGCAACATCCAGGAATTATGTGACCAAAAAAGGTCAAACAGGACTTGACTGTTCATCAGGCTAAATTTATGCAGGTGTCTACCACTCTAATTTCCTAAACATTTGTTTATAATCTCCAAAATAGGTAGTTCTACCTTAAAGGTCCTCTGTACAGATTTAAAAAAAATGTGTTAACTATGTTTTCAAAGTTTGTGACCATTATTTGTTTTAATTGTCAGGAATTAATGGTTTTAATGACCAAGTCTGCAAATGTATTTCTATGGTTTTTGGCATACATTTTAGTCACACATATTTTTCCATGTATATCTATTGTCATGGTTTGAATCTGAAATGTGCTCAAAGCTCCTGTTTTCAAAGGTTGTTCCCCAGTGAAACAGTGATCAGACATATGTCATTTGGGAAGCAATTTGAACTTGAGGAATCTAAATTAGTATCTGTAGCTTGATGGGTTTAGAGGAAGGGAGATTGTTATCAAAAAGAACCTTACCTTTCTTCTTGGCTTCCATGAAATGAGCAGCTTTGCTCTACCCCATGCCCCACATCAAACCAGAAAAATGAAGTCAGGTAGTCCTGGATCAAAATCTCTGGAATTATAATACAAAAGGAATGTTCTTTTCTGTGTTGTTGGTCACGGGGCCTGAACTCTGGATCTGGGCACTGTCCCTCAGCTCTTCAGCTCAAGGCTAGCGCTCTACCACTTGAGGCACAGCACCACTTATAGCTTCTTCTGCTTAGGTGGTACTGAGGAATAGAGCCCAGGGCCTCATGCATGCAAGACAAGAACTCTACCACTGAGCCAACCTTCCCAGCCTCCAGGAATGCTCTTTTAAGTTGCTTTTCTTAAGTCTTATATTGCAATGATGGAAAGCCGATGAATGCAAGTAAAAGGGCTTATAGTCATTAATTCTTGCTCTAAAAAGGGGAAAATCATGTATCAGATAAAACACATTTCTGATGTTAGACACAAATTTAGTTTAGGTCAACTTCTCCACTCAGCTCAAGGTGGTCCTGTATTCTCTAGCTGGGAATTCTAAGTCTCTTCCATGATTTTCAAGTTTTATTTGCATATACTGTTTCACTATTTGTGTTGTAAACCTCTCTTCCATGTTATTATCTGCCAACCGTTACATATTATCCAGAATAGTTTTACTCCTTTTTTAAAATTGCCTTCTGCTGTGCCTATTCAATAATATTTACATATAATAGTACTATGACTCACATGAAAATTTCCAGCTAATGTCAGACTTGCAATGTACCACTGGGAACAAGTATTAAATCAAACCTAAGGGGAAAAACATTTTAAGATGGATAGTTATTCTGATAACTGGTCTGGTGGCTGGACCCAAGTATCCATGCCTTCTAATATCTATGCCAACTCATATCCAGGCCTATGTAGACACCATTGTAATCTGAGGAATAGTGGCTTAGAGTTCATAATCTCCTAGTGATGTCTGGCAGAACTATTTTTTCAGGTCTAAGTTTATTATCCAGAAAATCAATGCTTGAGGATTTTTGTACCTGATCAGAAGAGTGATAGGACTGGAGGCAAGTCCTGATAAGACAATGATAGAAGACTCCAAACTTTTAGTCTTTTAATGTACAGTTTTTTTTTTTTTTAAGAAACAGCTTTGTCATGATACTTGCTGTTGGAAGAATGTAAAAACCCCTAGTAGCAAGGGTATGCAACCTGAACTTCTCCTGATAGGCTGAACTCTACTTGATAGAAAGTGGGAAATTTATCATTAAACACACGTGGAATGGGAGAGATGGCTTGGGCAGTTCCACAATAGAAATAAGTATACACCACCTATTCATGCCAGTGAAGACTTTTGGAAGTATTTCCATAGCTGACTGATTAGAAGAGAATAAATAATAATAATAATAATAATAATAATAATAATAATAATAATAATAATTCAGTCATATTACATGATTATTGTTACATTGCAACTATCTGCTCTGTCATTTATTAGTATTACACTGAGTATCTTGTTCAGTTTAGCCTGGAGAGCATATAGATTGTGGAAAAGTACACTAATTCATGAGTAGTAGATAATAACTTGGCTGGACATTCAGTGCATTAGGAAGAATAGTTTAACATCTGGTCTACGGTTGTATGTGAACAGATTCAATTCCTTCTGATCTTGGAAGCCAAGACAGGTCAGACCTGCTTAGTACTCAATGGGAAGGATAGTTTAACATCTACATGAAAAAAGAACAGCATGCAAAATCCTTCAGATTCAACACAGTAAAAGTTCACCTTCTAAAAATATGATTGTTATTCGGAAAATCCATTTTAGGTCATATTAATTATATAACATAATAGATTTCATTATACAATTTTTAAATATTAAGTATAATGTCTATTAAGAACATCTCTCTGTATTTCATTCTCTTGTCCCTCCTCTTTGTCTACACGGAGCCTTCCTCTTCCCTAATAGTACTGTTTCTTTTCATGTCACAAATGTATTCCAATGTTTGTCTTTCTAGCAAGTTGGTGTTCCAGGGAGTTGGCCTTTCATTTGTGACATTACTGGCACTCAATCTTGAGTCCTTCACCAGACCAAAGCATTTTATGTTTTCATCAAAGATTTGTGTAAGGGATTTGGGGCTTGAAGGAAAGAATAAAAGAATGAATGAGTGAATGTTGGAAAACATTTGGTGGATGTGAAGGTCGATTCTTTTCTTATCACAGAATATGAAAGCATAAAATTTTATATTTCTGTGTTCAGTAGGTATGAGGAAGTGAGATTTGGGAGGGAGAAAAGTACAACTGATATAAATATTAAAGAAACAAATATGACAATTTTCATCTTGCAGTCATGAAATAAGTTCAGAATGTGGATATATTTATGGCAAGCGACAGTGATTGTCAAAAAAAAACCATGACTAGTTTATTATTTATAGTTTTCATAGCAGACACAAGAGAGAATCTTATCGGATATACTTTTGAAAGTAGATAAACATGGAATAATTTTTATTGAGATTTATGCTTCTTAAAAAGATTAGGGTACATACTGCAAAACTTAATGTTTTGCAGCCTTACATTTCAATAGAGACACCCATCACAGTCTAGAGGTGTTCTCAACTTCAAAATGGCATTGCTTTCATTGGGGCCTTGCATAATTAGATGAAATCAACCATAAAACATCAGTATGTAAGGGAAGAAGATAAATTATCCAATGTGCATTGGTTGAAGTATTTACTACCATATCTCATTTTTTAAAAAATTAGATCATGAAACAAAAGAGAGGCTAACGATAGTTCCAACAATAGACAAAAGCACTCAAACATGAGACTGATATCTACCAATTTTTCTACCAGAAACAGCCAATTCTGCCTTAACTAGCTAACAAATTTGGCAAATACTGCTTATATTGGCCATTTTTTTGTAGTGGAAAGATCACATATTTGTCACTAAAAATAAAGGTAGCTCAGATTTCCATTTCTAGTATCTAAAAAAATGGTTTGTCTCATTGCACAACCATTCTAAGATTTTCTCAATGCTTTTGCTCAGTATATAATGTTTGAGCAAAGAAAAAAGTCTAATAAAATTTGAAGATAATCAGTAGAAACATGTAAACTTCCTGTGCCTCTAGCACCAGAAACCACAGAAAACAGTGGTCTATTAAAGTCATTACATAACAGCTCCAAGAGAAGATCCTGAGTATTTGGGGTAAAATTTCCTGGGAACAATGACCAGTGTATATTTATTTTTAACCTATAGTAAATATCTACTTTGTGTTCCATAAAATCAGAGACAAAATAAATGTGGATATTTTGCCTCATAAATCCTATCCATGCTGAACATTTCTGACAACCACCTCAGTCACTCTGAGTTTTATTTTTAGGTGCTGGAATCCAAGAGGAGTATGTCCACTGGCAGGTATGGAAAAGATGACAAGTTGTGATCATTCCTCAATTAGCCTCATTTACTCATAGCAACCCCAATCACAGAGAAATTATATTGGGTTGAGTAAAGGGTATATAAGTACCAACAGCAGATAAAAACAGTAACATATCTATGAAAACTAAGGAAATACTGGAAACATTTTAGAATTTTATGATTTCCTTAGTCTGTCTAGTAAGTCTTAAAAATATTGATTAATATATTAACATTTTTACTCTCATTTTAAAATAGATACCAAATGCACTAACAAAGGAAAGAGTAGACTAATTTAGCTATATAATTAAAAACATACTTCACAAAAAAATTTCCATAAATAATGATAAAGTAACAGCTTGCCATTTACAATGCATGCACTGTGAGTAAGATATATTTAGTAGACTGTAAGCATTTTGATATTTTCTTTTTGATAACTAAACTTCCATATAATGTTATGTAAAACTAAATAACTAAACTTCCATAAAATGTTATATAAAATTTGAATGTATTAGGGAATAATACATGCAGAAATAAATGTCTTCATTTATTTCAAAATTTAAATTACTCAACAATTGAAACAACTATAGCAGTGGTCACAGAAAGATATTCTCTAGTGAATTATTTATAGGAGTGTGACATTCACAGTGGAATTAAATGTCATCTCAAGATGTACAGTGTATTTGTGTGTTTATACACTAGTTTGGAAATATCCTTCCATTAATTTTATGATGGCAAAATGTTTCTCATTCTATTGTTTCTTTGAGACAAATCAAGAAAAATTATGACTACCAAAGGCAAGATAAGCAACAGATGATAAGCACATAACAAATACAATGAAAAATAAAGTTAGAAACAATGGAAATTAAGCCCTAAAAATATAAAAATAGTTGCCAGGTGTATCTTGGTTAACTAGTCTGTAGAGGGCAGTCTAGCTCTTCTTCAGTGGGAATATCAGCTGAAGACAGTGGGTATCTTCTTGGTTTTCATTTCTTCAAAGGGTCCACTATTTATTTACCTTTCTCTTTGTAGTAACAGTAAAAACTTAGTTTACTATTCATGATTTTATTAAAACATACAAGAAAGACTCCTATAGCATTCTGTTACTTTTGAAAATAGATCTCCATAGAGCAATTTTTATTTAGATTTGTATTTCTTAAAAAAGATTAGCGATATTATTACAAAACGCATGTGTTTTACACTATTACAGTTCAGTCAAGACACCAAACAAAGTCTAAAGTTATTTGTTTCACTCTCAAAATGGTGGTGCTTCCACTGGGCCCGTGTTCAGATGAGATCAAGTGTAAATATCTCTAGCATATCTTTTGTGATGCAACATTTTGGTGCAAACATTTGTTTGTTTCATTCATAGCAAAGCATAAGACAGAAATCTTATCCTAATGTACAGTTTTAAACTTTAAGTGATAGGTCTTAACAATTACTTCATGTTTCTCTATGAGTTTAAACTGCATTTAAATTTACATCTTTTCCTACTTTATTTACTTTTCTATTCTGTTAGTCAGCTCTGGATGCTGTAACAAATAGCATAAGCAAGGTATCTTAAATAGGAGAAATTTATTGCTCATTGTTCTGTAGGTTAGGAGGGGTAAACTCATTTTGACTTTGTTCATAAGAGAGAAAAGAGAGAGAGCAAAAGAGAGAGAGAGAGACTTTCTTTTCTTACAATGTTACCAATCTTGTGGGCAAAAGAAAGCCACTCATAGGATTTCAAGTAGACAAAATGATCTCCTCAAAGTCCTGTTTCCAAACAGAGACTCATGAGCTTTTAGGGGTTGGCAGAAAGCTTAATTTTTCAATATAAGAATTTTAGTTGGTTTTAGGTGATTATAGTCAGTGCATAAAATTTGTAACAAATCAAGATGAAATGGCTTTGCCATTATAATTAAGTCAAATTCTATTGACATTTTTATAAATGAGAACTTAGTGATATATTTGCTATTATTTGTTTGATAATTTCTGAATACTTTTTATTATCTTTACTTAGTTGTGCAAAGGTGTTGCCTTCATTGGAGTAGTATACGAATAGAGTGCTTTTATTATCTTTACTTAGTTGTACAAAGGTGTTGCATTCACTGGAATAGTATACGAATACAGTGCATGTTGAGCATGTCACCCCTTTCAATCTTCTCACCCACCCCTCCAAACATACCCCTTTCCTTACTTTTCTTAATTTTAGGTTATGTATTGAATTTTTTTGCCATTTAACATGGCAATCTATTTGATAAATTCAGAAGACTCTTATCTCCAATTTACTGGAAAAAAAGTTATGACTAAAGGTGTGGTGAACATGGTAGAACACTAGTTTTGAGCAAAAGCCCCAGTGAAGAGAACTAGGATCTGAGTTCAAGTCCTAGCACTGGCACCAAAGAGTTACCGAAAGAGAGACGCCCCCATCATTCCTGGTTTATTACATGAAAAGAGCTACAGAGGTGCATTATCATAACTTCATTTATTTGTCTTTGTATTGAATTTTCTGTCAAGCATACCACTTAGCTTAGCTCTGTCCCAAGCCGGAGTATGAGAGACCTCCTTCTTATGGTTTGAATATCCCCACCAAATGCATGCTGAATGTAAATTGAGAGGTAAGACCAGGTAAAACCAAATGAAGGCTTCTTTTAAGGATTTTGAGTCACAATAAACAGACTTGAATCAGTGGATTTTTAACTCTCTATGTCTCTGTCTCTGTCTCTCTTTGTCTCTTTCTGTCACACACACACACACACACACACACACACACACACACACACACACACACACACACACAAACTTGTTCTCTTTCTGTCTTGGGTTGTGCCCATTTCAACAAGTGATGCCTTGCAGAGATTTGATCTGAAAGAAGGCAATCACAGATGCAGCCTTGGACTGCCCAACATCCAGATTTTCAGAAATAATTTTAAATTCCTTATATATTATTTAGCATCAATCATTTCTAATAATTAAGAAATAAAATCACACAGAGATATTCTTGATGTAGGTCAATCTTTAGAATAGAAAGTAGGGTGGGGAAGATTAGAAAATAAATCTAGAGACAAAAGGCAATTATATTTTGGATCCTCTTGCCAACATCTTGGGAAGATATTTGTGAAATAAATAGATTTTTAATAAACTATTATTGGCTGCTATGTATCCTAATTACATTCTAGTTGGCATAGAGTTAAGAGAAAAGGGGATTGTTTTTCTGTTCCAGTTCTGAGGTTTGAACTCAGGGTAGAGGTGCTGTCCTTGAGCTTTTATTCTCAAGGCTAGTGCTCTACCACTCGAGCCATAGTTCCACTTCTGGATTTTTGGTGATTGGTCAGAGACAACAGTCTCATGGACTTCTCTGGGTTGGCTTTGAACCACGATTCTCAGTCCTCAGTCTGCCAAGTAGCAAGGGTTATAGGCATGCGACACTAGTGCTTGGCAAAAGTAAATAGTTTTATTACAGGAATACTTGAAAATGACATCCTGACACTTTTCTTTAAAAAAAAAAACTTGTAAAGGGGATGAACAGGGGGTTTACAGTTATATAAGTAAGTACATTAAAAAATACTTATCCTCTCTTTAATTTTCTTCCTCTTATTCCTCTCTTTTTCTCTCCTCAAAGGTTCATTTCCAACACAGTGTCAAGTGAGTAACATTGTTGAATTAGATCATCCTTTGTCCTGCTGTTTCTGTGATTCCCTTTCCCTTCCACAGATTGGATAAACTCATATAAAAGATAAAGGGTATAGAAAACTGAAGAACATCTTGTTTCCAATACTTGGGGTTCGTGTTAATATACTTCATTATATATGATCCCTTGCACTTAAAAATTGGGCTATTGAGATCCCCTGTTAAGAATATCATAGAGATATTCTATTATTACAAATGAGAGAAACCATTCAACCTACTTTTCTTTGGGCCTGGCTTACTTCACTTAATCTTATTTTTTCCAGGTCTTTCCATTTTCTTATGAATGGGGCTTTCATTCTTTCTGATGGAATCATAGAACTTCATTATATATACCATATCTTCTTGATCCATTCATCTACTGAGGGCCATCTGGGTGGCTTCCTTATCTTAACTACTGTAAATAATGCTGAAATGAACATCTACAAATTCAATGCAATACCTATCAACATCCCCACTTCATTCTTTAATGAAAGAGAAGCAATTCACAATTTCATACGGACTAATAAAAAACCTCGAACAGCCAAAACAATCCTTAGCAAGAACAGTGCTGGAGGAATATCAATACTGAACTTCAAACCCTACTACAAAGCTGAAGTAATCCAAACAACTTGGTACTGGCACAAGAACAGACCTGAGGATTAACAGAATAGAACTGAAGATCCAGAAATGAACCTGCAGACTTATGGCCATCTAATCTTTCATAAGGGACTTTTCAACAAATGGTGCTGGCAGAACTGGCTAAACACGTGTAGAAAATTGAAGTTGGATCCTTATATATCTCCCTGAACCAGAATCCATTCCAAATGGCTCAAAGGCCTTAGGATGAAATCAGATACCCGGAAAACATTACAGGAAGGAATACAAGAAACACTAGGGCTCCTTGGCACAGGTCAAAACGTCCTTAATAATGACTCAGAATAAAAAAAGAAAACAAATAAAAGAAAGGTTGAACAAATGGGATTGCAGTAAACTTCAGAGCTTTTGCCTGGTTAAGGACATAGTGAGCAAGATAAATAGCCCACAGAATGGGAGAAGATCTTCCACAGTCATACAACAGACAAAAAAAGACTCATATCTAAAATATTCTTAGAGCTCAGACAATTAAATCCCCCAGAAAACAAATTCCCAAAGAATTAACTACCCCACTAACAAGTGGCCTAGAGACGTAAAAGAGAGACTTCTCTGAAGAGGAAATAAGAATGGCCAATAGATACATGAAGAAATGCTCCATAGCTTTGGCCATAAAAGAAATGTAAATTAAAACAACACTGAGATTCTACTTACCCCAGTTAGAATGGCCATTATCAAGAAATCTAATAACAAAACATGGTGGCAGGAATGTGGCCAAAGGGGAACCCTACTACACTGTTGGCAGGAGTGCAAACTTGTAGAGCCAGTCTGGAAAGCAGTAATGAGATTCCTCAAAAGACTATAAACATAGAGCTCCCCTATGATCCAGCAATCCCACTTCTGTGCATTTACCCAAATGATCACAAAGAAGGCCATGCTAGTCATGACCATTTTCTAGAGCCCCAAAGTGCATAGAAATTCTATACTACGATAGAGTGGCACTTACTACATGTTCAAATTTCTTTTCCCCTTAAACATTTTATTCACTTTTCTGTAGGTATACAAAGTATACAGGATAAAGTTTCTTAACATTTAAACATATCCTCAATCTCAAATCAGCATGTCTTCTTTTTTTTTTTTTTTTTTACCATATCAGCTTTCAGGAACCTCTTCCTGTCTATTTTCAACGTCTCCCTCTTAGAAATATGGTAGTAATTAAGATTTGTAACAAATTACTATTGCCCCCAAACGTTATGTATTGGCAGAAGAAATTAAGTATTCTTCCCACTATGTAAGTTATAAAAACTGCAATTGCCCCTCTGTACAGTATTTTCACAATTAAAAAAAATAGTAACAACTTTCAAGGTAAAAACAAAACTGCAATTGGTGCATTAATTCTCAACTCTCATTGTGACCATAAAGATATAATCTTAAATTATTGTCCTGGTTCATTATCTCAGTTGGGAAGATTGGAATTAGATGTTCCAATCTAGTGTCTTAACTTATCCATATTGGTAGCAATGATTGCTAGTATATACCAAGTACATTTTCCGCTTATAGCTTCCCTTTTTACAGTTGTCTGCTGATTGTGAGAGGTTTAGAAATCACCCGTGTTTAGGAGATAGATGGAAAGACCATGCAGAGATGTAGCTAGACTCACTAGTCTCTCCTTGTTTTCACAAAGCATATTGGAAACTATGCCTTAACAAATGCTGTTGAGTTTTAATTGGATTTGCCCAAAGATGGAGCCTGCTAAAAAGAAATTTTTCAATCAGAATAGTTGTTTCTACTAGCAAAAGGAATCCTATTAAAAAGAAATGAGAAATTCTATCATCTTCTGTGAATTTTACCTTTACTGACTGAACTGTTCCCCAGTTTTCTGAAGTAAATTAAAAGCAAAAATATATGATGCAACAAAAGTTGACTGATTTTCATCCTAATCTCTCTTCTAAATTATTTTTTAAATAGGCTTTTAGCTCCTTTCTATCATGGGATCATATAAAGAGAAAATGGAAGTCTGCAAGGTAGCAGAGGTTCTTGCCTAGGACAAGACCATGATGTATCCTCATATCAGACTTGGCAGATTCAACAACTTAAAGATAAAATTTCTGTTGTTTTTAATTCACTCAATCTATGAAGTGAGTTGTAGCAGCCCAAACAGACTCAATGCACTTTGGAAAACTGTTTAACAAACTATCATTCTGTTAAAAAATAAACATGCTTATTCTGTAACATTTATAACATATTTATTTATAATATTTGATATTCATACATAGCATATTACTTCATATATCAAATATTATATATATATAATATATATATTTTTGAACGATCTGAGGATCGTTCAAAAGCACCCTGGGCAGGAAAAGCCCTTGAGACTCTTATCTCTAATCAACCACTAGAAAACCTGAAGTGGTGTCATGGCTTAAGTGGTAGAGCGCTCGCGTTGAGCTGAAGAGCACAGGGACAGTGCCCAAGCCTAGAGTTCAAACTCCACGAAAGTCAGGTGTGCTGTAAGACTAGGATGGAGGGGAAGGAGTCTTTAATCCTGCCTAGGGATTTCTGCAGAATCAAATAAGGTCATTACATTTGAGACCTTTTACTTCCTTCCTTCCTTCCTTCCTTCCTTCCTTCCTTCCTTCCTTCCTTCCTTCCTTCCTTCCTTCCTTCCTTCCTTCTTTCCTTCCTTCCATCCTCCCTTCTTCCCTTCCTCTCTTCCTTCCTCCCTCCCTTCCCCCTTCTCTCTCTCTCTCTCTCTCTCTCTCTCTCTTTCTGAAAGATACATACCAATTGGAATAAATAGGGAAGAATATTCTAGACTGGAGATACACATTTTTAAAATCATAAAAGTTTAAAAGAAAATATTCCTTTAACTTAAAAAAAATGATACTGGTGTTTAAACTCAGGATCTGGTTCATGAGACATTCTTCCACATAAACCATACCTCCAGCCAAGATTTTGTCTTTTCATTTATGTATGTGCTGTTTTGTTTGTTTGAACCAAGATTCTCCATGAATAACTAGCTAAGCTTAAAAGCATAGCCATTAGTGTCTGGATCTCTTTTAATTTCTTTAATGTGAATATTCACACATATCTTGTATAGTCAGAACAGTGCAAAAAGACTTTAGGCCTGAACTAATGACAACTTTAGAATGCATCCTTCTATTCTGTGATTCTAACAAGCCCTAGGGTGGATTGGTACCAATGAACTTAATCACAAAACCCTTTTTGTTCTTTACTGCCTCTTAATTGATCATTTTCTCATAATTTTCTACTGCAAATTCTAGACTGATTTATTTAATTATCAGCATTCCTCAGAGTAAAACTTTGCATCCAGGTCTCTAGGTAAGATTCCAGCATTCTTTATCAGAGATCAGGTTCAGAAAATGAGAATCACAGACAAAAGAAATTATAATTGATTAGTACAGTAAAGGGTTACTATATTTATCTGCACATATAATGTACTTTTGCAGTCAGTGTTTAAAGTATGTACATGAGCTTCAGAGATTCACATTTTCTTCCATTCTTTGATGGGTGTTTAAAACTTGTTTTTAGTATACTGAAAAAGTGATTTATGCTTTTTTTTTCAAAAAATAAGAAAAGAAGAGAACATGCATAACTGTGGACTTTCTGTTGCATTTTATATGCAAATTTACCACCCTATATTTTCAAATTATTCCCAATAGGCCATGTTAGTACAATTTAAATTTATGTAAATGTGTGCACATTTAAGCCCTTTCTGGACAATAGCTAAGATGAGAGAATTCTCAGAATATTTCTAACAAGTATGAATTTGGAACCATTACACTTTACATTCATCTTGTGTTTGAGAACACTTTCAGATTTTTCTTTTAGGTAGAAAATAGGATGGTTATCTGTTTTGTGGGGGTGTTATTTGTTTTGATTAAAATATCCATGTTTACTCTAATACTATTATTTACTGGTGAATGCTGAGTCTTTTCAGAAAATATGTGTGTTCTTTTTGCTTCTTTTGTTTTATTGTTAGTTATTAGCAAGTTGTACCTTTAAGACATTTTAACTGTGAATAAGGTATTAGTGACAGTTTTTATTGGAATTGTACTACATTATAAAAGAATTATCATAGAACTCAAATCAAATCTTTGTAAACATGGTCCATCATATTCTTTTGAACAAATGTACTTAAATTACACATATGTTCTGGGGAGTATGTATTTATTAACTGATTCTTGGTTTGTGCTTACTAAGACCTGAAGTATAATAGTATTTCCAGAAGATACTGTAGTCCCATAGCCCTTTGTTCTGTCACTATTATTAATTTACAAATGAACGCATACAGCAGTGAATTTGATTACTTATTGGTTCCAAAACAAATCACATTTTAATGAAGCAGCAAGACTTTGTTGTGCTATTTCTTCCCTTTTGATCAGTTTAAGGAAAGAAAAAAACCGTGAATGCTTTGAAGCATACATGTGTTCTGTGTGATTAATTGAAATGTAGTTTTGGAGAATGATCACAGCCCACCCAAATGGGACTAGAACTGAACTTGGCTGGGATTTGATTAGGTGATACAATAGAGATAAAATGATTGTGTTAATACCGATTCATTTGCAAGGGATTGTTGCAAACCACCAGGATGAGTGAGGAAAGAGAATAAAAGCAAATCCCCATTTGGTATTCACTGCATTATCACCAGCAGGACAAAAATTTGCAAGGTCCTGAGCCTTGTATTTCTTCTACAAAATGATATAACATACTTTACTTCCTGGCTAGTTATAAGACAAGCTTTTAGGTAAGTAGTGAGAGATTTAGGCTTTACTGTGTGAGATTTTAAGATTAAAGTTATTTTCCAACTGCCACGTTGAATCGAAAGCACATAATAAAAGAGAAAGAAGCGTATAATATTTGTGGTTAATTGTGCACATCAAAATTGCCATTAATAACCTTATATTTTATTTCAATATAAAAATAAAGTGTTGCACATTAAGCCTGTGAAGAATTTTAATATGATACTCTAGATATTTGTAAGGGAATTATAAATTTGCTGTCTGAGGGTGTTTGTCATGGCAGAAGCTTTTAATCAGTCTTTTTTGTTACTTAGTGAATGGCTTTAAAAAGGAGTGTGCAAGATGTATGCACAAATGTGGTTGAACCCTAAATGAATGCGACTGCAAAGATCCAACAAGAGGTACGTGCCAACAGAACGTAGTGAATGTAAAGCTGCCAATAAAATACAGACAGTGGAGTGAAAGGCACTCTTAATCAGCAGCCTCTGGAAAGCTGCATGAGCTCAGCTCTGAGCTCAGCTCTGCTGCCCAACAGTACTTAGGAAGCCGTGAGAAGGAGAGGCCCATATGCTGAATTTCATTCCTCAGGCTCACACGGGCTTTTGGATTGAATTGACGGCTTGTGGCTGCTGCACAAGACACAGGGTAGCCTTCCCCTAATCTCTCCTCAGGATTTCAAAATAACTTCTTCCCTCTGAAGAGAAGGCAAAATAAAAATTGTAAAAGCTGAAACTCCGCTGTTACCAAAGGAACAGCACAAGCTTCTAGAGCCATGCTTATAGCTAGCCAGAGGACAAGGGAGCATTAGTGCTAGAGAAGGGGAGCCGGGGGACCTGGGACTCCAGCAGCATCGCCAGCGGGCTCCTCAGCCACTGTAGGACAGGAGCATAGAGCCAGCACTCAGCATAAGCTCAGTCTCAGCTGGCACGTGTGTCTTCTTGTGGCCACAAGCACAGTGGTTACTTGCTTGCAGATGGTACTAAGGACATGGCACAGAATGCGGTGGTATACAATGGCATATGAGTTCTCTGAGCTTTTTTTTTTTTTTTTTGTCGGTCGTGGGGCTTGAACTCTGGGCCTGGGCGCTGTCCCTCAGCTCTTCAGCTCAAAGCGAGCGCTCTACCACTTGAGCTACAGCGCCACTTCCGGTTTTCTGGTGGTTTATTGGAGATAGGAGTCTCATGGTCTCTCCTGCCCGGGCTGGCTTTGAACCGCGATCCTCAGATCTCAGCCTCCTGAGTAGCTAGGATTACAGGCGTGAGCCACCAGCGCCCGGCAGTTCTCTGAGCTTTTATTCAAATGTCTCTCATTAACTTTCCCTGTAGTTTGCCTGTCTGTTACCTAAGAAAATAGTAATTGATGGCAAATGAAGAAAATAATAATTATTTTTATATTATCAGACATTCAAATTTGGGATTAAGTCAAGTTTATCTTTCTTTTTTCTTTTTCGTTATTTTATTTTTTTGAATATATTTTTATTGTAAAAATACTGTACACACACACATGAGTAAGGTAGTGAGTACATTTCCTATGGAGCATTGTTACCTCTTCCTTTGCTTTTCCCCTACCATCCCTTCCCTCCCACCTCCCCAACTCCTCCCTTCCTCCTCCCATTGAAGTTGTAAAGTTTGATTTCAACATAGTGTCCTGTACATCTCATTGTTACAGTAGGTCATCCTGTATCTTTGTTTCAGTATTTTGTTATTTTCCCTTCCCCTCCCCAAATTAGAAAAATATAAGATGTAGGGCACTGGAATCAACTACAATGAAAACAGGGGTTATACCATGGGGGAAAAACATACAAAAGAAACAAAAAAATCACATGATACATTATAAGAACATTAAAAACAGCAGCAAGAAAGATAAAACCACTGTGTCTCTATCTGGGTGTTCATTTAGCTTAGTATCATCTTATATGATCATATGTACATAGCTTTGGAGCTTTTCTGCCTGTCCTAGACATATACTAGTTATTGAAAATAAGGGAAATCATGGGACCTATGTTTCTTTGGGTCTGGCTTACTTAATTTTTTCCAAGTCTTTCCATTTCCTAACAAATGGGGCAGTAGGTAATAGATTTCAAATTAAAATTAGGGAGAAGAGATAAAGAAGTTCACTACCTAGAATCTTTCCTTCAGGAGGATATTACAGTTCTAAGTATCTATTCACCTAACAATGGAATGCCCAAATTTACCCAGGAAACGTTTACTTTCCCTAAAATCACACACAGATACAAAGACATATCTTTCTTTTTAAAAATATTTCTTTATTCAGATTAAGTGATTACACAAACTTCACAGTATTGTGCATAGTGATTCTTAGCTAAAGTCACAAGCACATTTTAACCTTCACAAGGTAAATTGTCATTATCATGCTCTATAAAGCTTATGAACTCTACTAACTTTGACAATACAACTATTTTTTCCAAATTGGGTGATACGTACATTTCTTTCCTTTTGCTTAGTGTAAGCTGTTCCCTCTTTCTCTCTCATTCCCTCCCTCTCATTGCTGTCCTTGAGTTGCTTAGTTCACTTTCATCAATGTCCAGTGGGGTCAAGTTTATCTTGCGTCTGTGTGTGTGTGTGTGTGTGTGTGTGTGTGTGTGTGTGCTTCTTACTGATACTCAGAGCTTTATGTCTTTTCCTAACTTTTAAGCTTAAGGTTTGCTACTCTACCACTTGAGTCATGGTTCGACTTCCAGCTTTTTTCTGGCTAACTGGAGATAAACCTCTCCTGGGTTTATCTGCCTGGGCTGCCTACAAACTTTGCTCCTCAGATCTCAGTCTCCATAGTAGCTAGGACTACAGGCATCAGCCCCTAGTGCCTAGTGAATCTCTCACTCTCATGACTGAGTTCTGACTAATATTTTAAAAAGAACTTTTGAAGATTTTATGACCAATAGAAACACATTGTTGACTTTCCACAGAAATGTATTGATCCTAAAAATCTCAAAACTTTCTGAAATTATTTTTTCACAGTATCAATTATAATATTAGTACTGAAACTAATTTTCCTCAGATTTTATGTCTTCTGACCATCCACCTCCTAAATTTTATATATTGTTAACATTGTATTTGAAATTACTTTTTTCCCCAGAATCCTAAAAATTATCCCTGGCAAATTATCCCTATCCTGAAGGATAATAGTTTAAACTATTCATACATTTTCTAAATGAATAGAAGAAGCAAAAAAAGCCTTTAATTCCTGCTTAGGGAGGCTGAGATAAGAAAATCAAAAGTTTGAAGCCAATCTAAGCTAATTACAGATATCTTACCTTAAAAAGACCAAAAAAGTAAAGAAGAACAAAAGAAAAATGGAAAATGGAGAGAAAACCCAAAAAATGGAAAAAAGGATGTTGTATAGATCTTAATAAATCTTAATAATTCTCAATATTAGATTATGAATTGGGCTTTCATCAAAACTACAGAAAACATGTATGTAAGCATATGTATGTATATATAAAAATATTACATTTATTCATTTTTTATTGTAAAGGTGATGAAGAGGGTTGTTGCAGTTACAATAGTAAACCCTGGTTTATCTTCTTCCGTTACCAAATCTTCACATGGACTTCAATAGGATCCCAGTTCTTGTCTACCTTAAACACAGCTTTAAAGAAGCAGGTCAAGGAATGCTTCGTCAATGGACATATGATCGTGTGGCTGCCTCTACTATGCTTTCTGTGATTGAAATGCTTCAATTTGTTACACAGCTCCTGGAAGAAAAAGACCAATCTTTAACAGTGTTCATGGCTTTATGGTTCCTGGCCCTTTCCCTTAGCAGGATTGTTCTTTAAGCATGAATCCTCCACTTCAGTGCCATTAGCTGGGTAATTCCTTTGTCTGGAGTGTTATCTTTCTCTTTACTGAATAGATTTTTACTCTTTCTTCCTATTTTTGCTCCACTGTAACTTTTCTGTCTTTTGTTATGTGAATGTTCTTCAAGTTTTTATTATATCAACATTTAGAATGCAGATAAGAGCTTCCTCTTACTTTTTTTTTGAACTCATTTTAAATCCTCTTAACTCACCAAAGATATCTTTCCATTGTATTTCAAATTCAGGTACACAGATCAATACTGTTTTGTTTTTTTATTTATTTATTTTCTTTGTTCTTTTAGTTTCACAATAAATCAATTGTATCACCATGATTAGAAAAGAATAATTTCCTGGGACAATTGTTTTTGCTGCCACAGTATTGCTTGTGTTCAAGTTTCTATCAATTTGGATGAATGTAAAGCTCTTACAATGAAAATTAAGCACCTATGAATGAAAAAGAATGATTTCAGTTTTTGAAGTAAGCTCTGTTTCTTCAAATTATATCAAAATTGACCTCTTTTTTGTTTTCTGACAATGTTTCAAATTTAAGATTCTTCAAGACTTAGCAAAAGTGTGTTTATGACTTGTTTGGAACATAAATATCTAAAGTTGTCATCTCAGGTCAAATATTTCTGGCAAGACAAGATTTCTTAAAATCCATATATAGATATATTGTTTTTTACACTTAAATCTTATACTCTCTGCTGATTTTATAGTCATTTATTTTTGTGTTAACAAGCTATGCTCTTATCATTACTTCAATTTATTTTGTACTTACTATGGTTCTTAGATTTTTGTCTTCCCCATCCATAGAGTTAGGTTATTTGTGGATTTATTGTTACATAATCATTTACTTCCATATTGAAGTGAATGTATTTTGTTTCAAATATATAATGAACCTTATAGATTTAAGAATGTAATATTTGAGGAGTTCCGGGAAGATGGCGGAGGAGAAGCTGGAATCTGAACAAGCTCTCGCATAGAAAGCAGTTTTAGAGTTCCAGTGAACAGTCCTAAGCCAGAGAATCATAGCAAGTGTGCCATCACAGGACAGAGAGTTAGACAAGAGAGGGGAAGCCAAGACAAGAAGACACATCTGAGCGCCTGCCAGCAGCCGCAGCTGCGGCGGCAGGGTCGCGGCGGCGACTGCAGCCGCGGCCATACCTGAGTGCTCACACAGAGAGTCCAGGACGAAGGAGCCAGACGCAGCGGGCGAGAGGATTCTACTCAACACCAACAAGAACTGACAAGGAGCGGACATCTTCATCCTGCAGTTTGCAGACCAGAGACGACCCAGGATCCAAGACTCTGCGTGAGTAGAAGCCCGAATTCCTCACTCCTTCTCAGGGAGCAGAGGAGGGAAGGCCACCCCTCCCCCCCCCAGCACCGGTGATCTCCATCTTGGATACCGAAAGCTCGGAGGAGCTGCTACCTCCAACTCAGGCCTTGGAATAAAACGAGTCATTTAACAGGTCACAAGAACTTAACGGCGAAGTGACCTGACAGACTCAGCTCCATCCAGGGAAAAGTCACCTAGCTCAGGCACCAGCCATTGGAGTGGCTTTCCTCACTGGGTAACCAGAGCCAGAGGCTGCCCCTCCCTCTAGCAGCCTCCACAATCAATTGAAAAACAGAAACCCTGAGAATGGCTCCAGGGTGGGGTCTGTGAATTTTTCACAAAATAGCCCCAGGGAAAAGCTACTGTTTGTTGAAAGGCCTCAACTCTACTAGAACCTAGCCTCATCACCCCTCTTTTGTGATTCTCAAAGCAGATCACCCTCCCATTAAACTAACCTGAGAGGGGAATCTCAAAATCTTGGGTAAAGCAGAGCCTTTTTCTGCCTGTTTGAACAAACTGACTTAAGAAACCAATCAAGCCACAGGACCTCAAGCTGACCAGAGACTCCAACAAGAGGCTGGTTACAGACAAAAGGGAGATACAGGATTCTTCCCACCCCTCCCAAAAAAATAAAAAAAAAAAAATCAAAGAACTTTTTTTTCTTCTTTTCTTTTTTCTTTTTTTTTGTACCTTATATATATATAAAAAAATTTTTTTCCTTTTCTAAAACTTTTATTAATCTTTAATTTTTGCCTTTTTTGAAAAAATAATTGTTTTCCAATAACTTTTTTTTCCCTCTTATAATTTTTATTTTAGGAATACGTGAATGTACGTTTTCCTTTCTTTTCTTGTCTTCTCTCTCTTTTTCTTTCTTTCTTAATTATCTTTTTGTTTTTTGTCTAGCTCTACTGAACTTCTGATCTTTTTATTTCTCCCTTTCTTATCCTTTTCACCTTTTCCTTTCTTTTGTTCTTCTGTTTGTGACTTAACTCTTGTCCTGCACATCCTCAGATAAACCCATAGTTAACTAGTAGACCCTATCCCCCATTGTGTACACACTTAATCCACAAATTTATTACTCAATCCAAAACCTCTGAGACTTAAATTCCTTAATAGCAGTACTACCTCTTTATACCTATATAATATTTTAAGCATTTTTTAAGTTTTTCACATCTCCTCTATCTCCCTCCTGTTTTCTCATTATATTCACATTCCTCTCTAAATAGATGGTCTTTCAATCTCCATAACTATATTAATTTTTACGTTTCTAATTTTTTTTCTGGTATCTTTTCATTCCCCTTTCCCTTTCTTCTTTTTCTCTCCCTCTCTACTTGCATCCTACCCAACCTATTTCCTGCATTGAGATTAGGACATAGTTAACTCTCCCTGTGCCTCCCCACACCAATCTATTCCTAATTTTTACCCACATCTCTCCCTAACCCTAAAAATTTCTTGTTTTCCAAATTCTTCTCTGTGGTTCGAAGCCCATTAACATATAGTTGTTTGATGTTGAATAGATGTATGTGTTGAACTAGATTGTATCTGTAGACTATTGACTGTATAAATGCAAACGTTGGTTGATGGTTGCCTTAAGATAGTGTTCTAGCACAAAACTGGTGCTATTTTCATCTCAAATGGGCAGAGTAAGCCGGAAAAACACAAGAAAAATGGCAAATCCGGGTATCTCAATTCGCAATCTTGATAATCAGGGGTCAGATCAGATAATGAACAATCCAGAGGAGAGTTCCCAAACAGCTCTACAAACACTGGTGGCAAACATGATAAATGAGAAGTCTGACAACTTACAAAGGACTCTGTATGAGCGTGATAGGGAGAGAGAGGAGGCATCCCAAAAGTTTATACAGGAATATCATAAGCGTGAGGAAGCTACTCAAAAACTGATACAGGACTTGCATGAACAACTTGAGAATACTCAAAGAGAAAGGGAGGAATGGCATGAGCAGGCTGAGAACACTCAAAGAGAACTGCAGGAATCCCACGAACGGGAGGAAAGAGAACTGCAGGAATCCCACAAACGGGAGGAAGCTAATCAAAGAGAAATTCAGGAATTGAGAGACCAGGTAGAGAACACACAAAGATCACTAAAGGCATTCATGGAATCCATTAACAAAGAGCTGAAGGAAGTCAGGGAGACCACAAAGGGAATGCTGAATGGAACCCAACAGAAGGAATGGGAGTCCAAAGAAACCATAACCAATCAACTAAGTGATTTGAGAACAAACATTGAACAGCAAATTAAGGAAGTAAAGAAATTCATACAAGACCTAAAACAGAGCTTCAACAAAGAACTTGAAGCCATCAAAGCTGACCAATTAGAAGGAAAAGAGATAAAAAACAAAGTAGAGAGTCTTGACAGGAGGTTAGACTATGCAGAAGATCGAATCTCAGGGATTGAAGACAGCCTAGATATTATAGAGAAAGAACATACAACCATCCAAGACAAGTCCAAGAAGTATTATAGATCTATCCAACACCTGGAAGACACCATCAGAAGGCCTAATGTAAGGATAATGGGTGTAGAGGAGCACCTAGAAACAGAAGTTAATGGTCTAGGAAATTTGTTTAACAGGATCCTAGCAGAGAACTTCCCAAACATACAAAAAGATAGGCCTATTCAGATACAAGAAGCTTTTAGAACCCCAAATAGACCAGACCAGAATAGGACATCCCACCGTCACATTATAATCCACACAGGATCAACTCAGACAAAGGAAAAGATCCTTAAAGCTGTCAAGGAGAAAAGGTTAATCACCTATAAAGGGAAACCAATTAGAATCACCTCAGATTTCTCAGCAGAGACAATCAAAGCAAGAAGAGCCTGGAATGATGTATGCCATGCCCTAAAAACAAACAACTATCAACCAAGAATACTGTACCCAGCTAAGCTTTCCTTCATAACTGAAGGCCAAATAAAAACCTTCCATAGCAAAGAAAAATTGAAACAATACATCTCCACCAAACCAGCCCTACAAAAGATTCTTAAAGATGTCCTACACATAGAAAACCAACAAGACCGCAACAAAGGCCAAGAAACTGCACCCAAACTGAGAATCCAAGAACCATAGGAAGAACCCAGTTTTCGCAGCCCCCAAGAAGGTGGATAACATGGCAGGAATTCCAAATACCTCTCAGTCTTATCTCTTAACGTTAACGGACTGAACTCTCCAATTAAGCGACATAGACTGTCTAGTTGGATTAAAAAACAAGACCCTTCTATCTGCTGCCTGCAGGAGTCACATCTTGCCCATAAAAACAAACACATTTTCAATGTTAAAGGCTGGAACAAAATCTACCAAGCAAACGGCCACCATAAACAGGCGGGAGTTGCAATCTTAATATCAGATAAAATAGACTTCAAATTAAAATTCGTGATAAGAGATAAAGAAGGTCGCTACATACTAATTAAAGGATCTCTCCTTCAGGAGGATATTACAATTCTAAATATCTATTCGCCAAACAATGGAGCACCCAAATTTATCAAAGAAACACTACTTTCCCTCAAATCCCATATAGATCCAAAGACATTAATTGTTGGGGATTTTAACACACCACTCTCCCCACTAGATAGATCAACTCGGCAAAAACTCAACAGAGAAACCGCAGATCTAAACAGCTGCATAGATCAACTAGACTTAACAGACATCTACCGAACATTTCACCCAGCAGCATCAGAATACACGTTTTTCTCAGCAGCACATGGAACGTTTTCTAAAATAGACCACATTTTAGGCCACAAAGCAAACGTGTCTAAATTCAGAAACATTGAAGTTATACGTTGCATTCTCTCTGACCACAAGGGAATAAAATTAGAACTCAAAACCAAAAGCCACCAAAGAAAGTCCAGTATCACATGGAGGCTGAACAACACACTGCTGACTCAAGAGTCGGTCATGGAAGAGATTAGAAAGGAAATTCAAATGTTCATGCTATTCAACAAAAATGAACACACAAATTACCAGCTCCTCTGGGACACAGCAAAGGCAGTACTCAGAGGCAAGTTTATAGCTCTGAGCTCCTACATCAACAAATTGGAGAGATCTGAAGCTAGCAATTTAATGACACATCTAAACCTCCTTGAAAACGAGCAGCAGGATAAACCCCAATCCAGTAGATGGAAAGAAATAATCAAAATTAAATCAGAATTAAATGAATTAGAATCCAAAAAAACTATAGAAAGAATCAACAAAACAAAGAGTTGGTTCTTCGAAAAACTTAACAAAATTGACAGACCCTTAGCAAATCTTATCAGAAAAAGAAGAGAACACACCCAAATTAATAAACTCAGAGATGAGAATGGAAACATCACCATGGAAACAACCAAGATTCAGAACATTATAAGGGAATACTTCTCAAAACTTTATGCTAATAAGTTTGAGAACTTGACAGAAATGGACCTTTTCCTAGCAAATATTGACATGCCAAAACTAAACCAAGATGAGTTAAACCAGCTTAACAGGCCCATATCAAGCATTGAAATAGAAACAGCAATAAGAGACCTCCCAGCTAAGAAAAGTCCAGGACCAGATGGTTTTACAGCGGAATTCTACAAGGCCTTCAAAGCAGAGCTCACACCAATACTCCTCCAACTCTTCAATGAAATTGAAAGAGAAAGCTCACTACCGAACACATTCTATGAAGCCATCATAACCCTCATCCCAAAACCAGCAGGGACTCATCAAAGAAAGAGAACTATAGACCCATTTCTTTGATGAACATTGAGGCAAAACTTCTCAACAAAATTTTGGCCAATCGACTTCAACAATTCATCCAAAAAATCATACACCACGATTAAACAGGATTCATTTCAGGGATGCAAAGCTGGTTCAATATACGCAAATCAATTAATATTATTCATCACATCAACAGGAGCCAGAATAAGAACCACATGGTTATCTCAATAGATGCAGAAAAAGCATTCGACAAGATCCAACACCCCTTTATGATGAAGGTTTTGGAAAAATTAGGAATCCATGGAACATTCCTCAATACAATAAAGGCTGTATATGACAAACCTACAGCCAGCATTATACTCAATGGTGAAAAACTAAAGCCATTTCCTCTTAACTCAGGAACAAGACAAGGATGCCCACTCTCTCCACTTCTCTTCAATCTAGTATTAGAATGCCTAGCTACAGCAATAAGACAAGATGCAGACATAAAGGGGATCCAAATAGGGAAAGAAGAAATAAAACTCTCCCTCTTTGCAGATGATATGATCTTGTATTTAAAGAATCCCATAGACTCCACTCCCAAATTACTCAATCTGATTCAAAACTTTGGCAAAGTAGCAGGTTATAAAATTAACCCCCAAAAATCAATGGCTTTTCTGTATGCCAACAATGAGAAAAGTGTGGCTGAAATTAGGAAAGCAACTCCATTTGTAATAGCCCCACAAAAAATAAAATACCTAGGAATTAACTTAACTAAAGAAGTGAAGGACCTCTATGATGAAAACTTTAAAATCTTGAAAAAGGAAATCAACACAGAACTTAAAAAATGGCAAAACCTCCCATGCTCCTGGATTGGAAAGATTAACATCGGGAAAATGGCAATACTTCCCAAGGCTATCTACAAATTCAACGCAATACCTATCCAAATTCCAACCTCATTTTTCAAGGAAATAGAAGAGGGAATCCAAAAATTCATATGGAACAATAAAAGACCCCGAATAGCAAAAAAGCTCCTGAATAGAAAGAACACTGCTGGAGGAATATCAATACCAAACTTCAAACTCTACTATAAAGCCATAGTAATCAAACAGCTTGGTATTGGCATAAGAACAGACCTCAGGACCAATGGAATAGAATTGAAAACCCAGAAATGAACCTACAGACCTATAGCCATCTAATCTTCGATAAGGGAGCTAAAACAATAGAATGGAAGAAAGACAACCTCTTCAGTAAATGGTGCTGGCAAAATTGGTTAACTACATGTAGAAAACTTAAGCTAGATCCTTATATATCACCCTGCCCCAGAATCAACTCCAAATGGATCAAAGACCTTGAACTCAAAGCAGACACTCTGAAAACATTACAGGATGGAATAGGAGAAACCCTAGGTCTCCTTGGCTCAGGCCGAAATTTTCTGAATAGATACCCGGAAACACAACAAATCAAAGAAAGGTTGGACAAATGGGATTGCATAAAGTTGCAGAGCTTCTGCAGGGCAAATGACATAGCTAGCAAGATCAATAGAAAGCCCACGGATTGGGAGAAGATCTTTACTAGCCATACAACGGACAAGGGTCTTATATGTAAAATATACTTGGAACTCAAAAAATTAAACCCCCCAACAACAAATCCTCAAAGAAACAACTGCCCGATAAATACGTGGGCAAAAGACTTAAAGAGAAACTTCTCTGAAGAAGAAAGAAGGATGGCCAATAGACACATGAAGAAATGTTCAACATCCCTAGCCATAAAAGAAATGCAAATCAAAACAACATTGAGATATCACCTCACTCCAGTTAGAATGGCAAAAATCAAGAACTCTAACAACAACAGATGCTGGAGGGGATGTGGACAGAAAGGAACCTTACTTCATTGTTGGTGGGAATGTAAACTTGTTCAACCACTTTGGAAAGCAGTATGGAGGTTCCTCAAAAGACTTCACATAGAGCTCCCCTATGACCCAGCAATCCCACTTTTGGACATTTACCCTAATGTTTACAAAAAAGACCACACTAAAGCTACCAGCACAACTATGTTTATTGCAGCATTATTTACCATAGCTAAGATATGGAACCAACCCAGATGCCCCTCAGTAGATGAATGGATCAAGAAAATGTGGTATATATATACACAATGGAATTCTATGCCTCCATCAGAAAGAATGACATTGCCCCATTTGTTAGGAAATGGAAAAACTTGGAAAAAATTATATTAAGTGAAGTAAGCCAGGCCCAAAGAAACATAGGTCCCATGGTTTCCCTTATTTGTAATACCTAGTATATGTATGAGTCAAGTGGAAAAGGTCAGATAATGTGATGTCAGGAAAATGAACCCTTAGATGTGTATTTTAATGTTTTTTTCTTTCATGCATGTGTTTCTAACACATTTATAAGATTATCTCTTTGTTGCTTTGTATGTCCCGCCCCCACAGTATAACCCCTGCTTTCACTATATTTGATGTCAGTATAACTTGTGGAGGAGATGGGGAAAAACCAGTTGTTTAAGGATACAGGTGGACCTGTTGCAACAATGAGAAGTACAAGTTGTCATGTCCAAAACGAGCTTTACTACGTTGGTGCAGGGGCGGGGGGGAAGGAGAAGGATTGGGATTAGGGGGGAGGGGGGAGGCTGGGAAGGGATGTGAAGGGTAAACAAAGGAGGAGGCTGCAATGCTTGGTAAGAAATATACGCATTATCCTGCCCATGTAACTGTAACTCCTCTGTACAGTATGTTCACAAATAAAATTAAATTAAAAAAAATAAAAAAAAATGTAATATTTAAAAATTGGAGGTGATAGGCATGCTGAAACTGATTTGATTACCAGAAAATGTATCAGAATGTCACATAATACTATGGAACTATAAAAAATTTCAATGTTTTTAATGTATTAGTTACACTAAATTTAACAAAAGTGAATCATTTCTTTAATATATAAGGGGCTGTCAAAGTTTATAATTATGATTTGATATTTTAAAAGATTTTTTAACTTTTTCCTTATAGTATATGTGCATGAGCTTCATATCCATAAAGAATTAATCTTTTCTATATTTTATGTTTAGTGGCTAAAGAGATAATATGGTTTTTTTTTTTGTTGTAAAGCTACTATACAGAGGGTTACAGTTACAAGAGTGAGGTAATGAGTATACTTCCTCTTGAACATTGTTACCCCCTCCATTGTTTTCCCCCTACCATCCCCTCCCTCCCTCCCTTCCCCAAGGTTCTTTTTTTTTTTTTTTTGATTGTGATTAAATGATTACATAATTTCAAAGTCACAAGTTCATTCTAACTTCCCTGGAGCAAATTGTCTACCACAGTCTGTAATACATAACAGTGTTCACATGTTATATACCATATTTGTGATCAGCAGCATGGGGATATTTAGTAGTAGTTCAACCAGATGAGCGGGAGTTCTTTGTTTCTTAAGTCCTGTTAGTTTTGTCGTATCACCTGACATTTTGGATTTAGCATCCACTTATCAGGGAGACCATGTACCGTTTGTCTCTTCGTTCTTGGCTTACCTCGCTGAACATGATTCCTTCTAGCTCCATCCATTTCCCTGCAAATGCCATTATTTTGTCATTTCTAATGGCTGCATAATATTCCATTGTGTATAGATACCACAATTTTTGGATCCATTCATCTGTGGTGGGGCATCTAGGTTGTTTCCATATCCTAGCTATTGCGAACAGTGCTGCAATAAACATGGAGGTGCACGTGTCCTTGTATATTGGTTCCTGTTGTTCAGGGTAGATGCCTAGAAGTGGTATGACTCTGTCCTAAGGGAGGTCAATCTTTAGCTTTCTAAGGACCCTCCAGACTGCTTTCCAAAGTGGTTGTATAAGTGTACATTCCCAACAGCAGTGTAATAGGGTTCCTCTTTCTCCACATCCCCTCCAGCATTTGTCATTGGCTGATTTGTGGATGTGGGACATTCTGACTGGGGTAAGGTGGTATCTCAGGGTTGTCTTTATTTGCATTTCCTTCACCACCAGGGATGATGAACATTTCCTCATGTGTTTCTTTGCCATTTTTATTTCTTCATTTGAGAAGTCCCTCTTTAGTTCCCTTGCCCATTTAGTAATTGGTTTGTTAGGTTTGGGAGGGATTAGTTTCTTGAGTTCCCTGTATATACAGGATGTTAACCCCTTGTCTGATATATTGCTGGTAAATATTTTTTCCCAATTAGTTGGTTGTCTTTCTAGCTTAGTTGTGATAGATTTAGCTGTGCAGAAGCTTTTTATTTTAAGGTAGTCCCATTTGTCGAGTCTCTCTCCAATTTGTTGTGACCCTGGGACTCTGTTCAGGAAGTTCCTTCCTGTGCCTATTAGTTCAAGTGTCTCTCCTACTCTGTCCTGCAGTAGTTTCAGAGATTCAGGTTTAATGTTAAGGTCTTTAATCCATTTTGAGTTGATGTTGGTGCATGGTGATAGGCTGGGGTCCACTTTTAGTTTTCTGCATGTGGCTGCCCAGTTTTCCCAGCACCAGCGGTTGAAGAGGCTGTGTTTCTTCCATTGTATGTCTTTGGCTCCTTTGTCGAATATCAGCTGGCTGTAGGCCTGTGGATTTATATCTGGATCTTCTATTTTGTTCCATTGGTCTTCGGGTCTGTTTTTGTGCCAGTACCGTGCTGTCTTTGTTATTATAGCTCTGTAGTAGAGTTTGAAGTTCGGCATGGATAGCCCTCCCATATTGTCCTTATCCCCTAGAATTGTTTTGGCTATTCTAGGTCTTTTGTTGTTCCATATAAATTTTTGGACTGTTTTCTGTATTTCAGTGATGTACGTCATTGGGATTTTAATAGGAATTGCATTGAATTTGTATATTAGTTTTGGAAGTATCACCATCTTTACTATATTAAGTCGGCCTATCCAGGAGCATGGGAGGTCTTTCCATTTCCTAGTGTCTTCTACAATTTCTTTCTTTAACTTTTTATAGTTCTCATTAAATAGTTCTTTTACATCTTTGGTTAGGTTAATTCCTAAATATTTTATTTTTTGGGAGGTTATTGTGAATGGGGTTGCTCCCTTTATTTCCTTCTCTTCCTGTGCGTTATCAGTGTATAGGAAGGCAACTGATTTTTGTGGGTTTATTTTGTATCCTGCTATTTTGCCAAAGTGACTTATGATTTCTAAAAGTTTGGGGATGGAGTTTTTGGGATCGTGGAGGTATAGTATCATGTCGTCTGCAAAAAGGGATAGTTTAACTTCTTCTTTCCCTATGCGGATCCCTTTAATGTCTTTTTCTTGCCTTATTGCCCTGGCTAAGGGTTCTAGGACTATGTTGAAGAGGAGTGGAGACAGTGGGCATCCTTGCCTTGTTCCTGATTTTAGGAGGATTGGTTGTAGCTTTTCCCCATTAAGTATAATATTGGCTATTGGTCTTTCATAAATGGCTTTTATTGTTTTTAGAAATGTTCCTTCTATTCCTATTTTCTCCAGAGCTTTTAGCATGAATGAATGTTGAATTTTATCAAAGGCCTTTTCTGCATCTGTGGCGATAATCATGTGATTCTTGACCTTGGCTCTGTTGATATGGTGGATTACATTTATTGACTTACGTATGTTAAACCATCCCTGTGTCTCTGGGATGAAGCCTACCTGATCATAGTGTATTATTTTTTTTATGTGTTTCTGGATTCTGTTAGCTAGAATCTTGTTAAGGATCTTTGCATCTGTGTTCATCAAGGAGATTGGCCTGTAATTCTCCTTTTTGGTTGGGTCTTTGCCTGGTTTGGGGATGAGTGTGATATTGGCTTCGTAGAATGAGTTTGGGATAGCTCCCTCCTTCTCTGTTTCTCTGAAGAGCTTGAGGAGTATGGGTATTAGTTCTTCTTTAAAGGTCTTATAGAATTCTGCTGTGAATCCATCTGGTCCTGGGCTTTTTTTTGTTGGAAGACTTTTGATAGCTTCCTGTATCTCATTATAGGATATTGGCTTATTTAATTGGTTAACTTCTTCTTTGCTCAGTTTGGGTAACTTGTATTTCTCTAAAAATGCATCCATTTCCGCCAGATTTTCTTCCTTTAGAGAGTATAGCTTTTGAAAGTAGTCTGTTAGAATTGTTTGGATATCTTGGGTACGTGTTGTGATGTTTCCCGTGGCATCCCTAATCCTATTAATATGGGTTTCCTCTCTTCTTTTTTTAATTAATCTTGCCAACGGGCCATCAATTTTGTTTATTTTTTCAAAGAACCAGCTTTTTGTTTGGTTTATTTTGGTTATGGTTTTCTGATTTTCTAATTGGTTAATCTCTGCTCTCAATTTGGTTATCTGGCTTCGTCTAGTAGCTTTAGGTCCCATTTTTTCTTGTTTTTCTAGCTGTTTTAGTTGCAACATGAGATTATTTACTTGGTCTGTCTCCATTCTCTTGATGTGGGCACTGAGGGCAATAAATTTGCCCCTCAGGACTGCTTTTGCTGTGTCCCACAAGTTTCTTTGTGAGGTGTTTTCATTTTCATTGAGTTGTAGGAAATGCTTTATTTCTTCTCTGATCTCTTCTGTTACCCAGGCCTTGTTAAGGAGTGTGCTGTTCAATTTCCATGTATTAGAGAAATTTCTGCGGTATGCTTTGTTATTGAGAGCTAGCTTGATTCCACTGTGGTCAGATAGGATACAGGGGATTATGTCAATCCCTTTGTATTTGCTTAAGTTCCTTGCATGAACTATGATATGGTCTATTTTGGAGAAAGTTCCATGAGCTGCTGAGAAGAATGTGTACTGTGTTGTTTTAGGGTGAAATACTCGGTAGATGTCAGTTAATTCCGCTTGAAGTATGGCCTCACTTAATTCGGTAGCTTCTTTGCCAATCCTCTGGTTGGTAGACCTGTCCTTTGGTGAGAGTGGCGTGTTAAAGTCTCCTAGTATTATCGTATTGGGATCTATTTTATTCTGTAAGTTTGAGAGCATTTGTTTAACATGTCTGGATGCACCGATATTTGGGGCATATAAGTTGATGATGGTTATATCCTCCTCTTGGATTGTTCCCTTTATTAATATGTAGTGCCCGTCCTTGTCTTTCTGTACTGATTTTAATGAAAAATTTATTTTGTCAGATATCAGGATAGCTACACCTGCTTTCTTATTGGGGGAATTTGATTGGTAGATCCTTTTCCACCCCTTCACTCTGAGTTTGTTTGTATGTTTGGCTGAGAGGTGGGTCTCCTGAAGGCAACAGATGGATGGGTCTTGTTTTCTGATCCAGTCCTCAGTTCGTTTTCTTTTAATTGGCGAATTCAGCCCATTTATATTAAGAGAAAGTATAGAGAGATGCATTGTTGTCCCTGCCATTCCGTTTTCCTAAGTTTTTCTTCTTTCCTTTTCTCCTGTGCTTGCTCAGTTAGACTTTGAGTAATGCCTGTTTGGGGCAGGTCCCAGTTCCTGGTTGCTTTCTTCAGGTTGTGTCCCCCCTCTTAGAATTCTTTGTAATGCTGGCTTAATGTTTATGTATTCATTTAGTTTTTCTTTGCTATTAAAAGTTTTCAGTTCTCCATCGAATGTGAATGCTAGCTTTGCCGGGTATATCAGTCTGGGTTGGCAGTTATTGGCTCTCAGGGCTCGTATGGTGCTTTCCCAGGCTTTTCTTGCATTCATTGTTTGTGTGGAGAGATCTGCAGTGATTCTAATTTTTTTCCCGTTGTAGTATAGCTCCTTCTTCATTTTTGCTGCATGCAGGATTGTTTCCTTATTATTCAGATCCATCATTTTTACTATAATGTGTCTAGAAGTGTTTCTCCTGGGATCTTGCTTGTTGGGTGTTCGATAAGCTTTTGTGATGTAGTTAAGATGGTCGTTTTTGAGGTGGGGAAAATTTTCATTGACTATCTTGTTAAATAGGTGTTGCATTCCCTTGCTCTGGAATTCCTCACCTTTGTCCACTCCGATTATGCGAAGGTTAAATTTTTTAGCATTATCTGCTTGCTCTTGAATTTCCCTTTGGTTTAATTTGAGTGATTTTTCCATATCTGTCACCTTTTGGTCCAGTTGGTGTATTCTGTCTTCTGTATCTGACACTCTACCTTCCATTTCATTCACTCTGTTGACCGTGGCTTCTATTGTGGTTTGCATGGTGGAAATGGATCCCTTTATGGATTCAATGTTGGTTCTCAGAGTACTGATCTCACCTCTCAATGAGGTGAGATCAGTATGCATTACCTCTAATTTGGCGTTTATCTCACTTCTTACTGAGGTTTGTGCAGCTTCTATTTTTGCATCCAACTTTTGTTTGATATCCTGTATATCTTTTGATAGTTCATCCTTGTGCTCTTTCAATTTCTGATCCATTTCTCGCTTTATTTCTTGAGTCATTGCCTCCAGCAACCCTTGGATGTAGCTTTTGTCTTCCATTCCTGCTTTGCTCCCACTGGGGCTCTCCCCTGCGTGGCTGCTGGCTTTTGAGGTGAGCTTGCTGTCCTGGGTAGTGGTAAACCTTGTGATTTTTCTCTGTGATTTTCACATGGGGGTTCAGGAGACTGCTCTTCAATTTTATTTTGGTGTGTCTGTCTTTGCTTGGTTGCTGATTCTGTATTGGTAGAGAGAGTCTGTGCCTGATCTGGATTCTGTTGGGAGCCTATTTCCAGCTGCTATTCTGACTTATTTAGGATTCTCAGCTCTCTGCTGTAGATTGCTGGCAATTCCAGCCTTTGGAAGGGTTGAGCAGCCTAGACTGCTTGTGTTTGCTCTTGCGGGTGCTCTTGGGAAGATCAGATGCTCTGGATGCACTCTCCCAAATACTGGAGTCTGCTATGGGCTCCTGATGTGTTTTTGTTTGTTTGTTTTGGGCTGGTTGTGGGCTTGAACTCTAGGTTTGGGTGCTGTCCCTCAGCTCTTCAGCTCAAGGCTGGCACCCTACCATTTGAGCCACAGCCCCACTTCTGACCCTTTTTGCTTTCTTCAGGTGCCGGTCCCCGGGCCTGGTTCCGGCCCCAGCCTGGAGCGTGCTCGTTAGGCCTGTGCTAATGTGTATACCACCTAGGTTATGCAACCTGGAGGACACAGTTCAAATTTCTTCTACTGTTGGTAGTCTTGACCCAGGGGCACTGTTCCTGGCTTGGGCATTTAAGCTCCCTTCCAGGGGCGCTCTTGCTCTGGCCTGGCCAGCAGAGTGTGCTCCACCGGCTGGTGGAGCTCTCGAACAGTTCCCAGTTTTAGTGGGTCCTGTGGTCCGAGTGTTGGGGTAGGGAGTCTAGGTCAGGGTCTGGGGATTCCCTCCAGCTCTGGTCTCCCTTGATGGATTCACTGTCCCCTGTTGGGTTCTCACCCTGTAGGTCGTCAGTTGTTGTTGCAGTCCGAGTTCAGTTGGGGTGGTTGCGGGCTGGGTTGGGCGGCCCCCCGCCGGGTAGTTGCGATCGCGATTGGGCGGGTGGTCTGCCGACAGGTCCCTTTGTCGTGCTGCTGGTGCCGGGCGGCTTTGGCGGGATGGAGCCTCTCAGCTCCGGTGGAGAGTGAGGGGTGGGGGTGGGATCCTCGTGGAGACTCCCGGCTGGTAGGTTTCTCTGTTCCTGGCGATCCGCTGTTCTGCAATCCGGTACCTGGTGATCTGCAAGCAGCCCCCTGTGTCTCTGTGGCTCTGGCAGTCCCTGCTGGGCCGGCTGGCGCACTGCCGCATGGCCAGTAAAGGTTGGGGGAGGGGTCTTCGCTCTTCTCTGTTCTGAATTTCTTCTTTTCCTCTCTTTCTTTTTTTGTTATTTTCCACCTCTGGTTTTTCTCTGAGTGTTCGTCTTTTTGTTGTTGTCGGTCTCTTGGGGAGATTAAGCGTTGGAACTCAAACTCTCTTTTTGGTTGGAGAGAGCTGTGGCGTTTCCCTACTGCCCCTTCGCCATCTTGGTCCCCCCTCGATAATATGGTTTTGAAGGAAGCTTGAACTCATGGCCTGGGTGCTGTAACTGAGCTTTACCACTTGAACCACAGCCCCATTTTCAGATTTTGGTTATTAATTGGAAACAAATGTCCCATGGTCTACCTGGGCTGGCTTTGAACCATGATTCTCAGATTTCAGCTTCCTAAGTAGCTAGAGTTACTGGTGTGAGCCACCAGTTTCTGGTAAAATTTAGCTTTTATTTGCTCATGGGTTTACTTCAAAAAAGCTCTGAATATTCTCTTAAGGAAAAGTAACTCATTTTGTATACAGAAATAGACTTTTATTTACAATTACCAATGTCTCTGGTATATGTATCATCTTACAAAACTGTAACATAGATAATTTATAACTGATATTTTCCTGGTTGCAGGTTAAAATGGATCTTGATTATTCATTCTTCTGTGACTTTATATTATCTGAGATTGCACAGGACTAAATTCTCCCAATGCTATTCCATATTGACTCATTTACTCATCATTCATTTACTCCCTTTTGATATTATTAAACAGTTGCAATTAAGGGCTTTCCATTGCATATGTCAATTTATGTGTACAACAGCCCTTCATCAATATTTCCGTTTGTAGTTTACCCTCTCATCATTCATCCACACCTATCTCCTCAAGTGTCTTAGTTCTACAAATATGTACATTGAGTAAAATGACTGCATTCACTCACCATTCCTCTTTCCATTCATCAGCTCTCCTTGTTCAGACCCCATTCCCCTCAAGACGTGTTTCAGGATTCTGGTATTCATTTTGTTAAACTCATTGATAATTTTTCAAAGGGACTGCATCTTGAAGTTTGCATATATTACCCCTACAAAGGAGTTTTATTATGGTTTTTCTATATATTAATTCAGTGTATCCTTTCTAATACCTTTTGTCCCTTTATAAAACAATTTCAATAGGTTTCATTTATTTGTTTTTAAAAACGCATATAAAGTACTGTGACCATATTTATCCTCTCTCTAAACCATCTTCTTTTACTCTTCTCCCTCTCGATAGTATCTCTTCCCAAACAAATCCTGTCATTTATTTTTATTGCCTATACACATATGAGAGATAATATTAATTAGTCAGCTTTCTTAGTCTCATCTATTGAGCTTAATATGATGCACCTTTTGAGTTATAGTTTCTTTGTAATAAGTAATCATTAAATATCATATAACTTTGCTTTCCACATGTACATTTAAAATATACATATACACCATGGACATTTACAAGTACTGAAGGTAAATACTAGTTTCTTTCAAAAGTAAAAAGAAAAATGTTTGAACAAACATCTTTGAAGGCTTGTTTCTGCATCTGACAGTATTTTTTGTAGAAATACTTTTAAGCCATTGTATTGTAGTTTTAGATATTATTTGACATAGATACATTTTTCCAAGAAATTTTCAGTCAATTCCTAGTCTTTCAGGTTCAGACATATCTTGGTTGTTGTCGATAGACCCTTGTGGCTTATTATAGCACAATGGATGAGTAGTAATTTCTAACAATATTTGAACAGGAAGATGTGATTTCCTTTTGGTTATTGGTGTTTTTCTTTTTTTTAATTTCAATAGTTTGATATGAATAGAAATGCTGAAAATTGCAAGTAATTGTTTTAGGCTATAAAACTACATATTTGCCTCTATAAAAAATAAATCTGACAATTTGGGCCATAATTACCTTTATAACTTCTTTCTAGCCATACAAAGCTATCAAATGGGGATCTAGGGCCAAGGTCGGCTGCTGACAGGATGGAAGCCCCTTTGGATCAACACCTGGAGGACACAATGAAGAATCCATCCATTGCTGGAGTCTTGTGCACGGAATCACAAGGACTAAATCTGGGCTGCTGGGGTACTCTGTCAGATGAACATGCTGGACTGATATCTGTTCTTGCTCAGCAAGCAGCTAAGCTAACATTTGACCCCATTGATATCTCTAGAATCAGATAATAAGAATACTATGATCCAGAAACATGGGGGCATAACAGTGGCAGTACACAAAATGGCCTCTTGACATCTCATGTCAGTTTTCTAGAAGCCTGTCATAGGGATTCAACCTTCAATGCTATTTAAAACTTGTAAAACTATTTAATTATACTTTTAAAACTATTGCAATGGTTAAATCATCCACTTAATGTACACTGGGCACTTTTCTATTTATATAAGTTGCTTTTAAACTAACCTCTTAAGATGTAACAGTTTTTCATCTTCAAGGCCAGTGCTCTACCACTTGAGCCACAGCTCCACTTCTGAATTCTTGAGGGTAGTAATTTGGAAATAAGAATCTCATGGACTTTGCTGCCCAGGCTGGCTTCAGACTACAATCCTCAGATCTTGGCCTTCTAAGTAGCTAGAAGTAAGTACAAGCATGAATGGCAGGCACCTGGCTAAGAAAGGATCATGTTCTGAAGCATGTTTCTTTGTGTCCAAATATAATATGGATGTAGTGAGGAACAAGAGGTTTTCAGTAGGAGGAAATGGCTATGACAGGACAAACCAAAATGAGTATTTATGTAATAACAAGTGATCTAGTTTGATTGGTTAGGCAAGAGGTGAACAATTGGTTTCAGTCACTTTGTCTATAGAATTTTCTATATATAATAAATCTGTTTGGAAGAAACCTTAAAAATGTTATTTAATGGAAAAAATACATGAAGAGTGCTTTTAGACACTGGACAAACTGGTAGACCAGTTTGAGGGAGACAAATAAAAGAGACAAACACATTCTTTTTTTCCACAAATGTTTTCTCTCTGACAGAGGAAAGTGGAATGCAACGCATGGCAATGAGGCCCACATGGAGATGGGTAGAGGCTATTTTAGAAAGCACAGAGCAGAGCTGAGCAAAGCTGCTCATCTTGTGGCAACAGGGGAGCCGAAAGAGAGGAAGGGGTAAGGGACCATTCTAAAGGTAAAGCCCATAATGATCTAACATCTTCCTACTATGTCATAACTTCTAAAAAATCCACCATTTCCCAGTATCTGTACACATTGGTGTCAAGCCTTTAACAGCTAGCTTGTGTGAGACTGTTAAAACCCAATACATAATAAGTAGAAACTCTGTAATCTGTAGGACAATATTTGACCATTTGTTTATGCACTTAGAGTCCCAGCAGAAGAGAAGACAGAGAACAGAACATGGAATAATGTCAAAAATATGGCTAAAATGTGCCTAAATTAAAAACAAATAGCCTACCAATAACTTAATTCAACATGCCAGGGAAGTCTAAGCAAGCATAATCAAAGGAAGTGTGCTACCTGATGTTAATGATTGAAAGTGAAAGTATCTCAATACAGAATCCATCTGTATTAGTCTTTCTGATTATGTTCTACTTCTTGTCACTAATAATAGTAGAAAATTACAAATGGCCTACTGTTAAATTTACAAAGATTGTCTGATGTTTGACAGCTTATGGCAGTTCCCAACTTATGATGATTTTAGAGTGCCATTGTAAAGTAACTTGCCACTTAAATTTTACTACACCTACATGGAAAGCAAAGGAACAGCATCTGGGATGTGTACTTTTTCAATGTTCCTTGTAACAGGAATTTTTGTATTTTTCTGTTCTTTCCCCTAGATATTTAATATAATATAACTGCATGACATGCAAAACAAAGCCTTGCCAGATCATAGTGCTCACATTTCTGTGTGAATTTATCATGTTTTTTAATTTTTATTTTGTATTTTTACCCAAATCTTTTTGCTATATTGTATTCTTATATCCTACATGTGATCTCTTAGTAGCATCTTTCATTTCTCTCCTCCCAAAGAGTTTTAATATATTATTGAAAAATTCTACAAAACACACAAAAATTCAAATGATTCCAAGAGATTACTAGGTCTCATGTGGTAGTGCAAGTCTATAATCTCAACACTAGAAAACCTGAGTTAGGAAATGACCAGCTGCAGGACTGTATGAGATACAGAATTTTAAAATTTATTTTAATCTCCTAAAACAAAAGGAAAGCAAAAAAGAACTGACAGGGGGTTAAGTAATCCTAAATCTATAGAAGATTGATGTTAAACTTCCTAAATAATGATATTATTTGATTTTCATCCCCTTAAAGTCTTCAAGTATTCCCAGAGGGCCTAACATTTTAATTTCTTACTTTAAAAATGGGGCTCTGTGTGGTCAAACACACCTGTAATAGCAGCTACTTGGGAGGTAGAAATTGAGAGAATTATGGCTCAAGGCCAGGCTGTACAGAAGCTCACTGAAAAGTTATTTCAGCAAAAGGAAGGTGGGCACACATCTGTATCTCTAGCTACACAAGAGGCATAGATAGGAAAATGAGTCTCTTCAGTGATTTTGAACAAAAATACCTGAAGGATAACTTTGAGAAACCAAAAAGGGCCAGGGCATGTCTAAACTAGCAGAGCACCTGCCTAGTAATGATGAGGCCCTGAGTTCACTTCCCAGGACCACACATGTATATCCAGGATGGCAGTTGATCTACTTTCTAATCCCTTTGATTCTTTGTGAGTCACACATCTCCTTAAATTTACCTGTAATTTTTCCCAAGATTTTTTAAATCACATTAATGTTCTATAGTTAACATTTCTTTTCTATTTTTGGAAAGTTTATCACTTTATAAGATTTCATCCAGCATCTTTTTAGGTAGATTTCCCTTTCCATAATTTGAGAAGTTGGTACATTGATTCCCTATCTCTACCTAGATAAATTTCATGGTATAGACCACATACATAAAACATTAATAAAAATTATCTTGGGGAACAGTGTGTGACTCAGAATTTTATCATTCATATATAATCAACAGAAGTACTATCTCCTGGTGTTTTTTGCGTTGGATTTCAATGGTAATTCCTGTTTAAATAGAAAGAGTAAAACTATATTTAGAGCTACTGATTTAGTCTGAAAGGTAGCCACATCAGAACAATCTGTCAGGAGTCATTTAGTGACTACCATTTCTGTACTATTCTATGGAGAATGTGCCAAATCATGTCATTAACCACATTCCTGTCCAGATGCAGTGGTTGACTGACTTCAGACTTGAAGTGAAAGGCAAACACAAGCTACAGCTACCACTCTAGATTTGACAAGAGGAAAATCCATAGTCATATGACTCTGGACGTTTGCCAGAAGCAATCTTATATAAATAACTCTGAACTCAGGCTACAGGAGCACATTGAAATTCAAATGAGGGCTTGAGAGCTTCCAGGTTCATTTAAACACCTCAGCATGGAATTATTCAGCAGTGTCCCAGTGCTGCAGGACAGATTCTTCAGAGCCACTGCCTGTCTATATTTAATTTAACCCTAAAGTATCTTTGCCAATCCTTTGCAGTCATATTATATTAATTTATAAAATGTTTTAAAGGAAAGCAATACTAAGTGATTTGTTGATAGCCTAAAATGTTCTGTTGGTAGCAGAAAATATTCTACAGTGCAATGACATCGGGATTCATTTATTTTTCCTTGATAGATAACATGTCCATATTTCATATATCTTGTGAATGTTTGTGTGTTTGTGTGTGTGTGTGTGTGCATGCGTGCATGTGTGTGTGTGTGTGTGTGTGTGTGTGTGTGTGTGTGTGTGTGTGTGTGTGTGTTTGTTACTGGGGCTTGATTTCTGCCAGAGGTGCTGTCTCTGACTGACTGAGCTTTTTCATTTGATGCTGGTGCTCTACCACTTGAAGCACAGCTTGACTTTTTACTTTTTGCTGTTATTCAGAGATAGGCATCTCAGGGATTTATCTGCCCAGGCTGGCTTCAAACTATGATCCTCAGATTTCAGGTACCTTATTAGCTAGAACTACAGGTGTGAACCTCTGGTTATTTCATCTTTCTATCAGCCAGACTTCCAGTGTTCATTAATGGTAAAAAGTGAAAACGAACATGATTATATTCCTTGTCAAGATCAGAAGGCTTGGAGACTAAGGAGAATTCCTTTAGAATAACTCGTAAACTAGCACTGTCTTGAGAAACTCATGGTCACCGTGGGTTTTGATATATGGTAACCTAGCTAGCTCTCATTTTGAAACTAAACAAATGTTACTATCCATGGTGATCAATTATACAAGTAATTCCCATTTCATAAGTAGTTCAGAATGTTTAAATGAAATATCATGAATATATATTACTTGTAGTGATTCAACCTTATGAAATTTTAAATTATTTTTCTCATTTATTGAGACTTTTGAAGGTTATTTGGCATTTTTCCTTTGTTTTGAAAGCTCTCTATTTAGATTTCATCCAAATAATAAAGACAAAGGTCATGTATAAGAAAAGTTTAACATAAATATAAATCATTTCATTTTCATGGAATAAAATTAGGAGGATGCAATTTTATTCAAAGTAAGAGTTATTTCTTTTAAATTCATTTCTAATATCCAGTGAACATTATTATAATTATTAATGTGGTTGATATTCCAGTGTTTCATTGATGATTTTTAGTTAATGTAACAAATGTATTTATTTTCAGTCTCTCACACTTCCTATAAGTATATAGGGGTTTATATTCATTGGAAATAAGAATTTGGCTGTTACAGTTCTGAGAAAGTCACATCATCCCTTTGTATGTAATGTACAGAGTAAACCTTTAACAGGATGCACTTCTCTAAAGCTCTTACTCGTATAGCCTTTTGAGAAGGGGACCAAAATATATTTTTCTACACCTTTACCTCAGTCAATGTTCATCAGACTATCCAAGATTTCTTGAAATGTTTAACGATTATATCCAGATTCTGAGAAGTTTTATTTTAAATCCTAAATGAGAAAAATAATTTTAGTCCCATATCTAGAAAATGAAATGTGAAGCACAGGTTATTTTGATTGCTGCTGTTATTGCATTTAATACGTATATGGTACCCCTAAATCTCCCAGGTATCATCATTTATTCTTTCATAAGGGTTTACATGCCAACGTTATAGCCAGTTATGAATCTACTAGTCCATTTGCAAAGTAGAGGGTATTCTAAGTCTAATTACATAATGTTGCCACTGATCTTTTTTAGTTACAACATTAGTTACAGGAACGTAATTTATAAGACAGAATCTTCACTTATTTTAAGATTCTTGAAATTTCTACTTCCCTAGCCCATGTGGTTTAAGGCAATATCTTAATTCATTTTAAACTTAAAACATTTTGCTTTGTGGTCATTTGATTTTGCTCACAAGATGTGCTTTATGCGTATTCCTATGTCTGAAAGTTTTCCTTAAATGATCACATTATTCTTAGTACCCTTCTCTCAACTGAGGTCAACCTAAGTGTAAGAAAAACAATTTATATTCCCACATAAGTCCAAATTTAAAAAGAAATTTCTTACATTGAGAAGAATTGACCACTTCTCATTCTAAATATGGATGGCTAAATTTTTGCTCAACTCCTTCACTGCTCTGTGATTCAGATCAGTAATAAAGAATTCTGAGGACAAAAAAGCATTGTTCAATGTGTGTTGGACAATACTAAAAGTGGTGCTAAATGCAATTTTTGTGATTAAATATACTTTTAGTTCACAAAAATAATCTTTTCTCTCAAGTTATGTTCCTAAGTGGTTTGGGAACACTATCATAACTTTTTGTTCGTTTTTAAAATTTGGTTAATACTGTAGTTGCACAATGGCCCAACAGTTTAACAAAATAAAACAGTATGTCTGGTAATAGCTATCTTTTTCATTGAACAAGTTGCTTTATGAATTGAAGATTGTATTTTCCATCTTTTAAAATTAAGCTTATTTCTTGAGAAATTATTCATTACTTTAGTAAACAAGGTAAGATATTTCCCTATGTAAAGACATGTTTGGGAGAGTGGAATAATCACAGATGAGGTCTAGTCATTTGGAGACACGTTATTTTTCAGCCTAAGTAAGTCTAAGCAAGCCAGGCACCAGTGGTTCATGCTTGCAATCCTAGTTACTCAGGAGACTGAGATGTGAGAGTTTCAGTTTGAAATCAGCCTGGGAAACAAAGTCTGTGAGACACAGACTTATTTTATCTCCAATTAATCATGAAACAACAGGGAGTGGAGCTGTGGTTTAAATGGTGGAGTATTAGCCTTGAGGAAAAAAAAACGCTCAAGGACAGCACCTACCCTTAGTTCAAATCTCAAGACCATCACACACACACACACACACACACACACACACACACACACACACACACACACATTTTGATTGATGACAATAGTAACATGAAGTGCTAAAATGAGAGGAGATTTTTTTTTCTAATGTACTTGTTGGATTATGGCAACAATGTTTTATTTCTCAGTAGATGATGGTTTCAGTTCTACCCATCTTTTATGCATATCCTGTGCTCTACTGAAATTAAAAGTCATTCTCCTGTACTCTACTAGTATAAGATAGTTCACATGTTTGCCAGATGGATGATACACAAACACTGTTTCAAATTGCTGTCTATTGAGAGTGCTCTGTCTATGTGCAATTTTTCACATTTTAGCTCACATTTCTACATGCAAATCCAACATTAATGGAGATTGTGGATTTATGACATTGGAGACCTGTTATTTCTCTGGACAAAGATTAAACTTCTTCAGGTATTGTTTTCAAAGAGGAAAAAATTATACAACACAAAAATGAACGTACATTCAATTTAAGGTATATGTAGATGGTTTGATTTAATCCTTTAGTGAAATCTTAATACCTATTTTTATTTCAGTTTCATCTTTCTGCCTTTGAAGTAGTATCTTGAAATAATTTTTTTCCAGTTCATAACAATATTAGTTGAATCAGTTCATACTGACTGGTAATAACTGAGTGGTGGGCTAATAGTGATATCCTAATGATGTCAATTATAGAATTACCTTATTAAACTATGCTAATTACAATGCAATGCCTTACCATATTCACTTTAACTTGAAATTTTTAAAATTGTGGAAATCTCAGAGTGATACTGAAGTAGGATTTCATTATATAGAGTAGGTGTAAGTTGAAAAGTAGATGAATTATTCTGATTTCAATAACTACAACACCCAACTGTGTCCTCTTGAATATTTTATATTTATACATGTGCTATGTTCGGAAAGATATACTCTACCCCCAATTTTATACATTAACATTAAACTCTCAAAGTCATAGCTTTAGGAAGCAGTACCTATAAAATGTGGCTAAAGCACGTGGGATCAAGAATCTCTGGAACTAAGAGGAGTAAATTGTCATTGTAAGTTAAGCCATTCAGTGTTTAGTATTTTCCTACAGTAGCCTTCATGGATCAAACTAAGTATTTTCTTGACTTTTGATGACAAAGTTGTAGAAGAAAATCTCACTGTTGTCAGGGTATGCAACACACTTATTTCCAATGATAGGTAAACACAGCTAACATTCAAAACAAGACAGTCTTCTTTATTCATGATAGTTATCAGTATACTCAGCTTCTCTGTTAGGTGGGGATCACTAAGTTTAAGTTGCCCCATTTCCAAATCTATCACAGGAGAATTATTTTAACTTGGCTGAAAATATACAGGGTAAAGGTTAAGCCACGAATCATTTTGTAAGTTTTCTTAATAGATATCAACAGCCAATATTAGGCTGTTTTCAAAACCGTGGTTTATTGTATGGACAGAATACGAATACAACTTCTTTTGTAATTCAGATTAAATTATCATATTTTAGCTTGTTTTATTTCACTCTTGTGTATAAATATTTAGAGATTATAAAGATTATTTTAATATTGTTTAACTATCTTTCTTTTGTGATTTATTATATGCCATTACTAAAACAAAATATTGATTTCTTAAAGTGTTCTTGCTTCCTGGTTCTGGGTTTCTTCACAGGTTCCTTCATGTCTAATAAAATTGCTCCATTCACTGCCTGAAATTCTTAGCTATGCTGAGTCTTAGTAAAACTCAAAATGTCAAAATAAAATGATAAAACTGAGACTGCCATACAAAATAGAACATTTAAACATCCAAATAAGAAAAATAACTAGAGACAGTATGAATCTGCAACACTGAAGTACATATACATGTAAACTAAAGAAATATATATATAGGCACACATATACATATATATAATTATGAATCCACAAAAATCTAATAATTAATAGGACTGTACAGTGAGTATTGTTGAAGGACAGTTGCTAATTATAATTTAATTAATTTTAAATTGTTTCTTTTTTCAGTCACTTAAAATTTCCAATGAATATAATTAGACATGTTGGTGCAAACCTGTAATCTCAGCAAGCAAGAGGCTGATGCAAGAGGATCACAAGTTCAAGGCTACTTTGTTCTATACACTGTTTGTCCAAAAATAAAAGTGGTAAAAAAAAAAACAAATTAAAAACAAAACAGAATAACAGCAATAATCTCTCCAACCTCAAATATTCTGGAAATCAACTATCTTCTCTCAGTAAGTGTAGCAACTTCCATGTTCCTCCTCTCAGATTTGATAGTACTGGAAATGTCCTATTTATCTGCTTTCTTTTACTATAGCAGAGTATTTTAGACTAGTGAATGCTTAAAGAAAGGAGGTAGATTTCAGTTCATAATCTGGTGTATACACAGAGCAGAGAAAAATGTGTCCTCCTCCATCACTTCTGTAGAAGGGAAGCCAGCTGTACCCCCAGGTACAGCTGCAAGTGCAGTGAAATTTTAACATGATGTTCAGAAGAGGCAAACCAAATAAAAACCATTCCATCCCTTTTCATACATTTTAATGTTGCCTCCTTCAGTGGGTCAAGAAGAAGAAAATGCTTCCACGGTCTTGATGTGTGGACTTTGATCCAATACAACAGAAAGTATAAGGAAACGGAAAGCATCCCACAGACAGGACTGTGAAAGATATGAGTGGAACACATCAAGGATTGAGAGTGAAAGCAGTCCTCTAGCCTGGGTGATGGAGACAGTATTAAGTGGGATCATGACAACAACCTAAATTCTGCCAATATTGTATTGCTTGTGGCAATTTTAACTGGCAGTGGGAGAGTTTTCTTTTCTCTCTATGTTGTATACGTCTAGTAAGAACACTGAGGCTAGAGCTAGGGAGAATATAAACACAGTGAAGATATTTCTTGCCAATGAGATGTAATGAACTGCAAAATACAAAACAGAAAAATGATCAGCACTATGTATTTAAGGAGCAGAAATTTGGCTCATTTTGGAAAAACAAAACAAAACTCAAACAAAACCATCCTTTGCTTCAAGTCTGAAAACAGATTTCAGAGTCTATAGAAAGATAAAAACAATGCTTATATTTGTGTCTAGACTGGATGGACTGTGATCTTGAATATAAGATGGAATATTTGGAATTTCATTTTCTAGAGATTGTGAAGTTCTTGAATGAAATTGAGCCCTCAAGTGGCACTATAGAATTCTCTCTTGGAAGTGCTAAAAACATAAGCAAGAGGGAGGCATGAGAGCATGAAGTCACAAAATTTAGGAGGCCATTGTTTGAGGAAGAGAGAGAAGCATGAGTCTACAGTACAGAAGAAATGCATTTGTGATAGGGTGAGCAATTTCAACATGCTTTTGTTGATGTAAGAGTGCAGCTTCAACCTCTAACCACATCAAAGTGTTTCATTTGTATCTGTGTCAGCTTGTATCTGTTCACTTAATAGTGTAGAATTTTTATTAAACATGCTTATTTTAAAGAACTTAATAAGCAATAAATATGCATATATGTGACCATATATATGGATATATACAATTTTACATAAATCCACATATATAGTTTTTTATTGTAAAAATACCATACAGAGGGGTTACAATTACATGATCAAGGTAATGAGTACATTTCTTATCAAGCCTTGTTGCCTCCTCCTTTGTTTTCCTTCCCACCCCTGCCCTCCCATCTCTCCCCCTCCCCAACGCCAAAGTTGTTAACTTCGTTTTTCTTTTTTTTTTCCTTAACTTTTTTTTATTGTGAAAATATTGTACAGAGGAGTTACAATTACATGGGCAAGATAATGAGCACATTTCTTATCAAGCATTGTTGCCTCCTCCTTTGTTTCCCCTTCCAGCCCTTCCCATCCTTCCCCTGCTCGCCCATCCTCCCCGCTCCCCGCCCCCACTACCAAAGTTGTAAAGTTCATTTCCGACATAACAACTTGTACATCTCATTGTTGCAATGGGTCCACCTGTATCCCTATTTAAATGATTTGTTTTTCCCCTTCCCCTCCACAAATTATACCGACATCATATAATACAGTGAAAGCAGGGGTTATACTGTGGGGGAGGGACATACAAAGCAACAAAGAAATAATCTTATAAATGTGTTAGAAACAATCCCATGAAAGAAAAAAAAAACATTTGAGTGCATGTCTTAGGGTTCATTTTCCTAACATCACCTTATCTGACCTTTTCTGCTTGACTCATACATATACTAGATATTGCAAATAAAGGAAACCATGGGACCTATGTTTCTTTGGGCCTGGCTTACTTCACTTAATACAATTTTTTCCAAGTTAAAGTTCGTTTTTCGACATAACGTCTTGTACATCTCATTGTTGCAATGGGTCCACCTGTATCCCTATTTAAACAATTTGTTTTTCCCCTTCCCCTCCACAAATTATACCAATATCAAATACAGTGAAAACAGGAGTTCATATATATTTTTAAACTAACAAATAAATACATGTATTTGTGGTATATTCTCAGTTAATTTCTGAATTATTTTATTTAATTTGTCTTAAAAAATATCTTTCTGTATTGTTGTTCTGAGATGGTGGCACTTTGAAAATCAATTTATGGTTCAATAATATGACAAATAATTTACTGAAGTATTATCTGTAGTTAAAAGCATTTAAATTACTTCTGTTAGATTTTTTTCTTTTGAATTTATATGAGTTATCTAATCCTAACATTATTATGCTCTTTCAGTTTTTAATCTTATTAGTTTCTAATTTTCAAATTACATTAAAAATGTATTAAATTCCCGGCAGAAAAAGTTGGAAGGTACTAGCATTCAACATATTAATAATTTAAAGATTGCCACCATTTACAAGGTCTCTGCTACTGGTCAGGGTTAAAAAATGGAGATTCATTTCTTTCATTATTGGATTGACATTTCTGAATTTTTGCTAGTAATTAATACAACCTATTTGAAATTACTTTATAATGATCTTTCTTAGTTTCTAATTTAGGTACATGGCTTATTTGAATAAACAATATAGATCAATTTCCAGTGATATTTTTCATTTAGACTTTCAAATTTATCTCTAAATAATTTCTCACACAAATACCATGTTTAAAAATCCTTTTTTCATGATTTAATTAGTTTTTCATGCTTTTGTCTTCTACCGTAAGGCTACCTATGTTGTTGATGGGAATTTATTTAATGTTATATCTATAGTTAAAGTATCACACCTTAAAGAAATTCAAACCTCAAAAACTTCTACATGCAGCTAGACACTGATGGGTTTATGTGGAATCCTAATGGCATTGTAACTTTGAGTATACTAGCTTACATGACTGCCAGTTGTTTTGATTACTTCATATTTTAGGATCACTCATTTTGATTTTATAGTTTATAAATTCTTTCTAAATTAATTTGCCCATTTATTAGTTGTATTATTCATTTTTATTTTTAATTTTCTGAGTTCTCTGTATATTTCTATTAATCCTTTATCTTTATAATAGCAACTGAAAATCCCCCCTCATTCTATGTGTTGCTTAATCCTCATGATTGTTTCTTTGTTGTGATAAAACTTTTTCGTTTTGGTATAGTCCAGTTTGTTAATTCTTGGCCTTATTTCCTGGGCCATTGAAGTCTTACTGAGAAAATCATTGCTAGAGTGTATAGCTTCCCGAATTTTCCCCATTTTCCTACAGTATTTGTAAAATTTTAGATATGACACTTAGATCTTTCTTTGATTCCCTTTTCAAAGATTAGAGAGCTATGGCTATGGTTTAATTCGTTATGTCGAAATAAGATCTTTACAACTTTGGTGGGGTGGGGTGGGGAGGATCGGGTGGGGGGAGGTGGAGGGAGTATGGGAAGGGGAAACAAAGAGGAAGCAACAATGCTTGATAAGAAATGTACTCATTATCTTGCCCATGTAATTGTAACTCCTCTGTACGGTATTCTCACAGTAAATAAAATGAAATAAAATAAATTGAAAGTAGAAATCAAAGGTACAATGAATTTCATCTCATGTCAATCAAATGTCAATCATTCAGGGAAAAATGCACATTCACACAATATTGATGTAATGTAAATTAGTGAAACAATATGCAAATACATAGAAATATTCTTCAAAAATCAAAATAGAACTATAAATAATCCTAAAATACCACTATTGAGCATATTTTTCAAAGACAGTTAATTAACACAGGTGAAAGATACCAGAATATTCATATTCAGTTCACCATAGTGAAATTGAATTAAAGAAAAGTGAATTATTAAATAAAATATGGTATATAATTATATTACAAAATGATTCCTGGCTTATATATGTATATGATGTATAATATGCATCATATATACATGTAATTATAATATTATAATCATGCAACATTAATATATAATTAATAAAGCATATATGTTAAAGTATATAATATATGGTATATACTATATATTTTTAATAATAAATAACATGAATAATATCATACTTATATATTATAATTCATAATCTATTATATTATTGGTATGCATATTCTGATACAAATTCTGATGTATTGTTGGATAATACTTGCTTGCAGTGCCATTTACATATTCTTTGGCTCCTTTGGACAGTAAAGTTTTATGGCATTCAAATATTAGCATGCTATTGTTTATGCTTCTCTGAATATTGTTCAGGAGATTCTCTCACTTCCCAAAATATTGAATGCTTTTGCTACATTGTCTTTTGAAGCTTTAAAAATTTCCTTTAGATATGGAATCAACCAAAAGAATATTTATGTTTTGGGAGGTAAAATATTATATTATTGTTATTGATATCTGACTCTTACTGTTGATGTTTGCTTTTCCTACTGAGATTTTGGAATTTGCTAGTTATCATTCAGACTTAATCTGTTTTATATTATGACTTGCAATACTCAGTTTGTGGTTCTTCTAAATAAAACCTTTTGTTTGCTTGTTTATTTTATGCAGTGCCTTATTACATTAGCTCAGGCTGGCCTTGAACTCCAGGTCTTTCCTCCTTAGTCCTCTGAGCTAGTATCACAAGCCTCTATCACCATACACAAAGACTGATTTTGAAATAGAGCACTGGTTGCTCATACCTGTAATCCTAGCTACTCAGGAGGCTGAGATCTAAGGATTGCACTTCAAACCCTGCCCAGTTAAAAAAAAAATCTGTGAAACTGTAATCTAAAATTAACCAACAAAAAGTCAGAGGAAGGATTGTGGCTCTAGTGGTAGAGACTCCACAGAATGATTAAAATGTCTAGTGTAGTATTTATAGTCTTATCTGAATCCTGACTTGTAGAAAAGGTTGATTTTGAACTATTATTTTAGTCAGTTCATTTGTCTAAGCCTTTGCTAATAAAACAAATTACTGTGTGATTCAGAATTTGGAATTTGCTTCAAGGATAAAATGTGGTTATTATATTGCCACTAATAAATGGTGTTTTTAATGTCTCATTACTTATACTGTAAGTACAAGTTACTGCTTCTCTGTCGGCCAAAATAGTATCAGTTATCCTATATTAAAAGGCCATATCCACGCCATATTTTCCTCAATGGCTTCTACAAAAATTCTCAAAAGTACAACAGTGCATGTACGAACTTACAAAAAGCTTCAGCTCAGGAGCTTCTGACTCAATATATTCTTATTTTTCCTAACAGGCACATTTTTTCATTAGCCACTTAACTACCATATTAGTGTTGTAAATTATATAAATTAGATAAATGAACTGAGAAAATGTAACATAAAAGCAAATAAATTAGTGAAAAGAGCTGTAATTTTCAAAAATGAGGAATGCATAATTTAATAAGCTATTTTAACCATCAGTATATCACATGTGAAAAATATTTAGCAAGTAACTTAATGAAAAATTGGTAATAAGTACAACATAATCCCTTAACTCACAAATAACATTCCTATTTTACTAACATAGTAAATATAATAATAAAATAACATACTTTCTTTTCAATTTAGTAATAAAATTAGATCCTTAAATATATTAACATCAGTATGTGTACTCTTTTTGATAAGACAGAAATATATTGCATACCTAAAACATATAAGAAAAAGTGAAAATATACTTTCTGGAGAAAAAGCATTCAGCATTTACTTTTTCCATTTTCCATTAACTTTAATTATACACACATATTGGCATGAACTCAGGGCCTTGGTGCTGTCCCTTGAGCTTTTGTGCTCAAGGCTAGCATTGTACCACTGAGTCACAGATATATTATTCGTTTTTTGGTGGTTAATTAGAGGCAAGAATCTTACAAACTTTCCTCCTTGGTCTGGCTTTGAACCATGCTCCTCAGATCTCAACCTCCTGTGTAGCTAAAACTGCAGCAGTGAGCCCCTAGTGCCCAGTTAATCTTAATTAAAAAACTTGTTTGTAGATACAAAATTGCACAAGTTTGTTAATCATAATACAAATAAATAAAGGCAACCTGAAAAATCTTTGCTTCATTAGGATATGAATTATTAAGTATTATTAAAATATTCTCAGATAATCTTGAATACTTCATTTCCAGCAATGATATAATTTAATATGAAAATAACTTTACCAATGAATTATTAAGGGTATATATATATATGCAAAAATATAAAAACAGCTATTACAAGAAAAGCAAAAATATAAAAGAATAAGTTTTGACAAAAATTTATTAAAATTGTTTTAACCATCATGCAGATAGAGGTTCAAACTATTTATAACTTCTTCATGGATCCAACTCTGGTTTGGTTTGATTTGTACCACATTGTATCAATGGCATACAATATCTAGATGAATTACAACTTCCTAAAATATTCTGAAACATATGTGCTTATCATGTAAATCTGATTATTTTGCAAGGCTTTTTGTACGTTCTACAAGGGGAGTGCAGCAACTCACGCTCTCTCTCTAGGAGTGCTCTTTCTGTCAAGGATGATGTTCCTCTTCCACAGTGAGCTGAGCTTCAGAAGGGAAGTAAAGGACATAGGACAGCAAAGTAGGAAAAGGCCATGGACTTAGCCAACCAGATCAGCCTAATCAGCCCTGCAACAAATCCCTTGAAAGCTGTCAGATTGCCCACACCCAAAAAATAGTGTCTCTCTGTTCTGGTGTGTGTGTGTGTGTGTGTGTGTGTGTGTGTGTGTGCGCGTGTGTGTGTGTTTCTTCAACCCATGTGGGAAAAGTATGCAAAAAACAATATAGAATCAGAATTTGGAAAAGATTTAGCTTGTCAGGACAATCAGTCCTGAAACATAGATGTCTGCCTAAGGCAGATTAGAGGATTAAAGAATTGCATTATGGTAGAGTCATAATTAAAATATATTAGCTTTTGATATAATTTAACACTAATTTTTATTTTTATAGGTACTACTCTGCGTGTGTTTGCACCCGTGCCAATCCTGAAGCTTGAATTCAGGGCCTGTGTTCCTTCCATGAGCTTTTTGTACTCAGTGTTAATGTTCTACCACTTTTGAGCCACACCTTTACTTCCAGATTTTTGGTGCTTATTTGGAAATTAGTAATATCTACAGCTGGTTACCAATGGCTCACACATAGAATTCTTACCATGCAGGAGGCTGAAATCTGAGAATCACAGTTCAAACCTAGATAGGACAGAAAAGTCTCTGAGAATCTAATTTCCAATATGTTAAAATCATAAATAAAAAATTCTAAAATCTCCCACATGACTGAAATTTTACCTTTCTCCTGTCATTTGTTGTCTCCCTTAACATAAAGACTACACTTGCTATGCTATGACCTGCTTTTAAGAAAACATGAGTATGTGGTATGGGTATCTTCCTCTCTCTGAACTCAGCTGTCTCAATATCAAATGCGGTCCACTCTGCCTGTCCTCAGGTATGTGGAGAAAACAGCTGATGTGGCGCTGTCCTTCATTATATACAGCCTTCTCCAGAGTAGAGAGAGATCTTCCTCTTGCTGAGAAACTTGGATACTAGTGTTCATAGAAACCAGCACAAAAGATACATTAAATAAAAATAGTACTCCTAAAAATTAATTGAATATGAGGTCATACTTATAAATTCTAATAACTATAATTACCTATAAATACAAATAATTATATCTTTATATTTCTCTGTGTAACTACAGAAATATAGATAATTGTCTATGTATAGGTAGCTATATATTAACTATAAATGGCTATATTCATACTGAATTCTATCTATTTTGTATATTTCTTGACATTAAAGAACTGAGTTTGGGGAAATATTGGTAGTAGAACTATTAATAAAATAATCCTATTTCTTCTGTACTGGGGTTTCAACTCAAAACCTCACACTTCTTTGGCTGGCTTGATTATGGTTAGTGCTGAGACATGCTTATAGCCTTTTTTTTTGCCAGTCCTCCTGTGCCTTGTATTCAGGGTCTAGCCACTGTCTCTAAGCTTCTTAAGCCACAGTGCTGCTACTGGCGTTTTCTGTTTATGTTGTACTGAGGAATCGAACCCAGGCTTCATGCATGCTAGGCAAGCACTCTACCACTAAGCCACATTTCCACATTCTCAGCCCATCTTTTTATTTTTCTAGTTTATTGGAGATAGGATCTCTCAGACTTAGGCCCAAGCTGTCTTTCAACTTTGATTTTCTAGGATCCTGAGTAGCTAGAACAACACCAATGAGCCTTTGGTATCTAGCTAAAATAATTTTTGAATGAAACTTTAATTTTGAGTTTTCCAAATGAGCAAAGCAATGACTCTTCCCCTTGCCTGGAACATTTTTTTCTTTGAAACCTCTGTGCAAGTCACTTTATGTTTTTCCTTAAATGTTACCTTGCAGTGACAGTTATATAACAACTAAATACAGGTAGACTGTTTGCCTTTTCCCTGGACTATGTTGTATTTGTTCAATAGTAGTTGTTATTTTATAAGAACGTCCATGATGCAAATATCATTATTTTTCTTTGTAGTCTTTCCCAAGGTAAAAGAGGGCAGGAATTTTATCTGAATGCCTGATGGCTCCTAAATACCTCAACAAAGCATTACTTACAATAATGAGGTCACAATATTCATCTAATCAATGAGTATATACATGATATTTGCATTTTGAATATTTTAACACAAACCACACTATTCTGTTTGAGAAACTCATGAAGTGAAAACAGTAAATTATGTTCCCATTTGCTTTATATTGTGGTGTCATGTGTTGGTTTTTTTTTTTTTTTGGCCAACAAGGAGAACATAACCAAACTATACTAAAATCTTGATCATTTCCTACTCTGTACTTTAAACCCTGTCTTTACAGTTTGCCTTAAAGTGCCAACACAGTAGATTTATTTTAGGATTTTTCTCATTCTTCCATCTATGTATGTTTTCATAGGATGGCCACATAGTCTTTAATTGCATAGATGACAACTATAATTTTAATTGCATTAATCAACTGAATAATTATGAGCTTAAATTGTATGCATTTGAGATTTTTCTTTTTATTGTGAAAATACCGTAGAGAAGGTTTACAATTACACGGGCAAGGTAATGAGTACATTTCTTATCAAGCATTGTAGCCTCCTCCTTTGTTTACCCTTCCCATCCCTTCTCATCTCCCACCTCACCCCCTTCCTTCCCGCGCCCCCCCAACACACCAAAGTTGTTATAAAGTTCGTTTTTCTTCTTTCTTTTTTTTTAATTGAGAGAATACCGTACAGAGGAGTTACGATTACATGGGCAAGATAACGAGTACATTTCTTATCAAGCATTGTTGCCTCCTCTTTAATTCTCCTTTCCATCCCTTCCCATACTTCCCCCATCCGATCCTCCCTCCCCCCCACCAAGGTTGTAAAGTTCGTTTTTCGACATAACGACTTGTACATCTCATTGTTGCAATGGGTCCACCTGTATACTTAGTTAAACAATTTGTTTTTTCCCTTCCCCTTCACAAATTATACCAACATCAAATGCAGTGAAAGCATGGATTATTCCATGGAGGAGGGACATACAAAGCAACATAGAAATCATCTTATAAATATGTTAGAAACAATAGCAAGAAAGAAAAAAAAACATTTGAGTCCTTATCTTGGGGTTCATTTCACCTAACATTAAGTTATGTGACCGTTTCTGCTTGTCTCAGACATATAATAGTTATTGCAAATAAGGGAAACCATGGGACCTATGTTCTTTGGGCCTGGCTTACTTCATTTAATACAATTTTTTCCAAGTCTCTCCATTTCTTAACAAATGGGGCATAGATGGAGGCATAGAATTCCATTGTGTATATACCACATTTTCTTGATCCATTCATTTACTGAGGGGCATCTGGGTTGGTTCCTCAAAAGACTCTACATAGAGCTCCCCTATGACCCAGCAATCCCACTTTTGGGCATTTACCCAAGTGATCACAAACAAGACCATACTAAAACTTCCAGAACAACTATGTTTATTGCAGCTTTATTTACCATAGCATTTGAGATTTTTGATACAACAAAATACCATGAACATTTTTAGGTAGGAATAATCAGCATTATTTTATTTAACAATGTATTGTTCTAAGCATGTAGATGTGTAATTACTTACAGTTTGTTAGTAACCCAATTCCTATTTTTTTTTGGGGGGGGGGGGTGGTCCAGTCATGGAGCCTGAACTCTAGGCCTGGGCGCTATCCCTCAGTTCTTCAGCTCAAGGCTAGTGCTCTACCACTTGAGCCACAGCACCACTTCTGGCTTTTTTCTTTTTGCTTATGTGGTGGTGAGGAATCGAACCCAGGGCCTTATGCATGCAAGCCAAGCGTTCTACCACTAAGCCACTTTCCCAGCCCCACCCCCCCAATTCTTTTTTATTGGGTTTAATGGATGAAAGAAACTTTCCACTAAAAATGGACAACTTCTCATGGATATTTCTCTGGGCTAATTTTGCTGAGCATATTTTGGTGTGACGTACACAGGATTTTCCTGACAGTTTCTGTGTTGAAATGCTAGTCTGATCCATGAAATATTTTTATCCAAAAAGAGGTAATGAATTATTTAAAAAATAATTTCATTTTGCTTTTTTAAAACTATTGTTTATATATAGTAAGAACACAAGAGGATACTCTTAGGAGAGAAATGCAAAGGTGCAATGACTTTGTTGTGTCTTTTGCTAGCAATATCAAATTATATAAATATGCATATATATCCAAACAAACTCTAAGATATGGAAATAAGTGGTCTTTCTTTATTAAATTTTATGATTTGATGATCTGTCTTCTTTGTAGTATGGTATGTATTCAAGTATACATCTTCAGATGAGTTGGGAAAAGAGTACAGAACTCAGGAAAAAATGGTGAAAATTTTACAGCCATGGTGCTCACTGTACACAGATGAAAGTGAACCATACAACTGGTGGATGGAGATAAGAGGGGGGGACTGGAAGAAAGTGAGGAGAGGGAAGACATTGTAGGAAAGGAAATGGGCTTGTTAGCTGACTCAAGTAACTCTAATCCCTCTGTATATCACCTTTATTATAATAATATAGTAAATAATAACAAAAACTGTCATATCTCACACAATCAAAAAATATTATTTCCAGTACTGAGAGCCTGTTGCTTGCTAGGCAAGACAAAATCATAAAAATTTAATTTCAAAGGCTTTTCTTGTGTTTGTGCCCATCCTAGGGCTTGCACTCAAGGCCTGGGTGCTGTCCTTAAGCTCTTTTTCTCAAGGCTGGCATTTTACAACTTGAGCCACAGCTGCAGTCTTTTTGTAGTTTATTGGAGATAGGTGTCTCACAGATTTTCCTTTCCTGTAGCTAGGATTGCAGTCATGAGCCATTGTAACCTAGTTCTTCAGAGAATTCTCCAGATCATCTTCATTTTAGTCCTTTATCAAAACGTATTTAGGGACTGACCAGCTTTCTATGCGTAACAAGAGCAAGGATTATACCTATGTTACTACATATTTCATTTTGGTTTTGAAATAGAAGAGATTTAGCATTTTAAAGTCTAACTTTTGCAGATGTATATCAAACACAAGTATCAAGACACATGCTATCACAGTATCAAACATAAGTATCAAACACAAATATCTGAAACAAGTTTAGATATTTATTTGTTACTAGGTAGAGTGGTAGTAACCATCCAATTATCCAGGTGTGATTTTTGAACTGACTATAAAATCTACATTAACAAGTTCACAGCCAAAGACAAAAAATTTTTGTCTTTGGTTGTGAACTTGTTAATGTAGATTTTATTGATGGACTCTATCAATACCAAAATGGCTCTGGACAAAATTTACTTTTAGCACATGTCATGATAATTCTTCTCAATGTGATCCTGGGAGTCCAAAAGACCATTATAATTCTAAGTTACACCCAATCAATTATCTTTTTTGAGAAGTCAGTTTCTAAAACACACATAGAGTAATTAAGGTTCTTTCAAAGATGGGCATAGTTATGATTTATATGGAAACATTTTGGACTAAAACATTTCAGAAGCTGAAGTATTATATTCTGCAAACCTGTTGGAATCCAAAAGATGCAGGTGTTGCTTTGAAAAATGATATTTCCATCATTTACCTGACAAGCACAGCTGAGATATGAGAATTACAAACATTCCACTTCTACATGCCAGCTGCGGTTTCCGTGGTAACACCCTAAGTTGCAAAAAGCATGGTAAATGTACTTAAAATTGTTAGCTGCTGAATATATTATGAAATTTGTATTTGCATATGTCTAATGTTATTAACAACAGTTAACTTCCATATTTTCTGTTTTTTTAATCAGGGCATTTCAACCATAAAAGTAATGGGTTTCATCTTCCGGGAAAATGGCGGAGGAGAAGCTGGAGTCTAAACAAGCTCTCACATAGAAAGCAGTTTTAGAGTTCCAGTGAACAGTCCTAAGCCAGAGAATCACACCAAGTGTGCCATCACAGGACAGAGAGTCAGGCCAGAGAGGGAAAATCCAGGCAAGGAGACACATCTGAGCTCTTGCCAGCAGCCAACGCGGCAGTGGCAATGGTGGAGGCAGCGATCACAGACGCCATACCACAGCCACAGAGAGCCCGGGACAGAGGAGCCAGAAGCAGCAGGTGAGCGGATTCTACTAAAAACCAGCAAGAACCTACAAGGAGTGGACATCTTCATCCTGCAGTTCGCAGACCAGAGACAACACAGGAACCAACACTCAGCGTGAGTAGAAGCCCTATGTCCTCACTCCTTCTCAGGGAGCAGAGGAGGGAAGGCCACCCCTAACCCCGCCAGTACCGGAGATCTCCATCTTGGATACCGACAAAGCTTGGCAGAGCTGCTAGCTCCAACTCAAGCCTTGGAATAAAACGAGTAATTTAGCAGGTCACAAGAACTTAACGGCGAAGTGACCTCACAGACTCAGTTCCATCCAGGGAAAAGTCACCCAGCTCTCCTCACCCGGTAACCAGAGCCAGAGGCTGCCCCTCCCTCTAGCAGCCTCCACAATCAATTGAAAAACTGAAAACCTGAGAATGGCTCCAAGCTGGGCTCTGTGAATTTTTCACAAAATAGCCCCAGGGAAAAGCTACTGTTTGTTGAAAGGCCTCAATTCTACCAGAACCTAGCCTCATCACTGCATCCCCCTCTTTTGTGATTCTCAAAGCAGATCACCCTCCCATTAAACTAACCTGAGAGGGGGATCTCAAAATCTTGGGTAAAGCAGAGCCTTTTTCTGCCTGTTTGAACAAACTGACTTAAGAAACCAATCAAGCCACAGGACCTCAAGCTGACCAGAGACTCCAACAAGAGGCTGGTTACAGACAAAAGGGAGATACAGGATTCTTCCCACCCCTCCCAAAAAAATCAAAAAAAAAAAAATCAAAGAACTTTTTTTTCTTCTTTTCTTTTTTCTTTTTTTTTGTACCTTATATATATATATAAAAAAAATTTTTTCCTTTTCTAAAACTTTTATTAATCTTTAATTTTTGCCTTTTTTGAAAAAATAATTGTTTTCCAATAACTTTTTTTTCCCTCTTATAATTTTTTTTTTAGGAATACGTGAATGTACGTTTTCCTTTCTTTTCTTGTCTTCTCTCTCTTTTTCTTTCTTTCTTAATTATCTTTTTGTTTTTTGTCTAGCTCTACTGAACTTCTGATCTTTTTATTTCTCCCTTTCTTATCCTTTTCACCTTTTCCTTTCTTTTGTTCTTCTGTTTGTGACTTAACTCTTGTCCTGCACATCCTCAGATAAACCCATAGTTAACTAGTAGACCCTATCCCCCATTGTGTACACACTTAATCCACAAATTTATTACTCAATCCAAAACCTCTGAGACTTAAATTCCTTAATAGCAGTACTACCTCTTTATACCTATATAATATTTTAAGCATTTTTTAAGTTTTTCACATCTCCTCTATCTCCCTCCTGTTTTCTCATTATATTCACATTCCTCTCTAAATAGATGGTCTTTCAATCTCCATAACTATATTAATTTTTACGTTTCTAATTTTTTTTCTGGTCTCTTTTCATTCCCCTTTCCCTTTCTTCTTTTTCTCTCCCTCTCTACTTGCATCCTACCCAACCTATTTCCTGCATTGAGATTAGGACATAGTTAACTCTCCCTGTGCCTCCCCACACCAATCTATTCCTAATTTTTACCCACATCTCTCCCTAACCCTAAAAATTTCTTGTTTTCCAAATTCTTCTCTGTGGTTCGAAGCCCATTAACATATAGTTGTTTGATGTTGAATAGATGTATGTGTTGAACTAGATTGTATCTGTAGACTATTGACTGTATAAATGCAAACGTTGGTTGATGGTTGCCTTAAGATAGTGTTCTAGCACAAAACTAGTGCTATTTTCATCTCAAATGGGCAGAGTAAGCTGGAAAAACACAAGAAAAATGGCAAATCCGGGTATCTCAATTCCCAATCTTGATAGTCAGGGGTCAGATCAGATAATGAACAATCCAGAGGAGAGTTCCCAAACAGCTCTACAAACACTGGTGGCAAACATGATAAATGAGAAGTTTGACAACTTACAAAGGACTCTGTATGAGCGTGATAGGGAGAGAGAGGAGGCATCCCAAAAGTTTATACAGGAATATCATAAGCGTGAGGAAGCTACTCAAAAACTGATACAGGACTTGCATGAACAACTTGAGAATACTCAAAGAGAAAGGGAGGAATGGCATGAGCAGGCTGAGAACACTCAAAGAGAACTGCAGGAACCCCACGAACGGGAGGAAAGAGAACTGCAGGAATCCCACAAACGGGAGGAAGCTAATCAAAGAGAAATTCAGGAATTGAGAGACCAGGTAGAGAACACACAAAGATCACTAAAGGCATTTATGGAATCCATTAACAAAGAGCTGAAGGAAGTCAGGGAGACCACAAAGGGAATGCTGAATGGAACCCAACAGAAGGAATGGGAGTCCAAAGAAACCATAACCAATCAACTAAGTGATTTGAGAATAAACACTGAACACCAAATTAAGGAAGTAAAGAAGTTCATACAATATCTAAAACAAAGCTTCAACAAAGAATTTGAAGCCATCAAAGCTGACCAATTAGAAGGAAAAGGGATAAAAAACAAAGTAGAGAGTCTTGACAGCAGGTTAGACCATGCAGAAGATCAAATCTCAGGGATTGAAGACAGCCTAGATATTATAGAGAAAGAACATACAACCATCCAAGACAAGTCCAAGAAATATGATAGATCTATCCAACACTTGGAAGACACCATCAGAAGGCCTAATCTAAGGATAATGGGTGTAGAGGAGCACCTAGAAACAGAAGTTAATGGTCTAGGAAATTTGTTTAACAGGATCCTAGCAGAGAACTTCCCAAACATACAAAAAGATAGGCCTATTCAGATACAAGAAGCTTTTAGAACCCCAAATAGACCAGACCAGAATAGGACATCCCACCGTCACATTATAATCCACACAGGATCAACTCAGAACAAGGAAAAGATCCTTAAAGCTGTCAAGGAGAAAAGATTAATCACCTATAAAGGGAAACCAATTAGAATCAACTCAGATTTCTCAGCAGAGACAATCAAAGCAAGAAGAGCCTGGAATGATGTATGCCATGCCCTAAAAACAAACAACTATCAACCAAGAATACTGTACCCAGCTAAACTCTCCTTCATAACTGAAGGCCAAATAAAAACCTTCCATAGCAAAGAAAAATTGAAACAATACATCTCCACCAAACCAGCCCTACAAAAGATTCTTAAAGATGTCCTACACATAGAAAACCAACAAGACCGCAACAAAGGCCAAGAAACTGCACCCAAACTGAGAATCCAAGAACCATAGGAAGAACCCAGTTTTCGCAGCCCCCAAGAAGGTGGATAACATGGCAGGAACTCCCAAATACCTCTCAGTCCTATCTCTTAACGTTAACGGACTGAACTCTCCAATTAAGCGACATAGACTGTCTAGTTGGATTAAAAAACAAGACCCTTCTATCTGCTGCCTGCAGGAGTCACATCTTGCCCGTAAAAACAAACACATTTTCAATGTTAAAGGCTGGAACAAAATCTACCAAGCAAAAGGACCCCATAAACAGGCGGGAGTTGCAATCTTAATATCAGATAAAATAGACTTCAAATTAAAATTCCTGAGAAGAGATAAAGAAGGTCGCTACATACTAATTAAAGGATCTCTCCTTCAGGAGGATATTACAGTTCTAAATATCTATTTGCCAAACAATGGAGCACCCAAATTTATCAAAGAAACACTACTTTCCCTCAAATCCCATATAGATCCAAAGACATTAATTGTTGGGGATTTTAACACACCACTCTCCCCACTAGATAGATCAACTCGGCAAAAACTCAACAGAGAAACCGCAGATCTAAACAGCTGGATAGATCAACTAGACTTAACAGACATCTACCGAACATTTCACCCAGCAGCAAACCAAAGAAGTGAAGGACTTCTATGATGAAAACTTTAAATTCTTGAAAAAGGAAATCAACACAGAACTTAAAAAATGGCAAAACCTCCCATGCTGCTGGATTGGAAAGATTAACATCGTGAAAATGCCAATACTTCCCAAGGCTATCTATAAATTCAACGCGATACCTATCAAAATTCCAATCTCATTCTTCAAGGAAATAGAAGAGGCAATCCAAAAATTCATATGGAACAATAAAAGACCCCGAATAGCAAAATCGCTCCTCAATGGAAAGAATACTGCTGGAGGAATATCAATACCAAATCTCAAACTCTACTATAAAGCCATAGTAATCAAAACAGCTTGGTATTGGCATAAGAACAGACCTCAGGACCAATGGAATAGAGTTGAAAACCCAGAAATGAACCTGCAGACCTATAGACATCTAATCTTAGATAAGGGAGCTAAAATAATAGAATGGAAGAAAGACAGCCTCTTCAGTAAATGGTGCTGGCACAATTGGTTAACTACTTGTAGAAAACTTAAGCTAGATCCTTATATATCACCCTACACCAGAATCAACTCCAAATGGATCAAAGACCTCGAAGTCAAAGCAGACACTCTGAAAACATTACAGGATGGAATAGGAGAAACCCTAGGTCTCCTTGGCTCAGGCCCAAATTTTCTTTTTTTTTTTTTAATTTAATTTAATTTTTTTTTTGTGAACATATTGTACAGAGGAGTTACAATTACATGGGCAGGATAATGCGTACATTTCTTATCAAGCATTGCAGCCTCCTCCTGTGTTTACCCTTCACATCCATTCCCAGCCTCCCTCCTACTCCCCACACAATCCTCCCCCTTCTATCCTCCTCCCTCCCCCACCAACGTTGTAAAGCTCGTTTTTGACATAACAACTTGTACTTCTCATTGTTGCAACAGGTCCACCTGTATCCTTAAACGACTTCTTTTTCCCCATCTCCTCCACAAGTTATACTGACATCAAATATAGTGAAAGCAGGGGTTATACTGTGGAGGAGGGACATACAAAGCAACAAAGAGATAATCTTATAAATGCGTTAGAAACAAATGCATGAAATAAAAAAGCATTAAAATACATATCTAAAGCTTCATTTTCCTAACATCAGATTATCTGACCTTTTCTGCTTGACTCATACATATACTAGATATTGCAAATAAGGGAAACCATGGGACCTATGTTTCTTCAGGCCCAAATTTTCTGAATAGAGACCCGGAAACACAACAAATCAAAGAAAGGTTGGAAAAAATGGGATTGCATGAACTTGCAGAGCTTCTGCATGGCAAAGGACATAGCTTGCAAGATCAATAGAAAGCCCATGGATTGGGAGAAGATCTTCACTAGCCGTACAACAGACAAGGGTCTCATATCTAAAATATACTTGAAACTCAAAAAATTAAATCCCCAACAACAAATCCTCAAAGAAACAACTGCCCAATAAATAAGTGGGCTAAAGACTTAAAGAGAAACTTCTCTGAAGAAGAAAGAAGGATGGCCAATAGACACATGAAGAAATGTTCAACATCCCTAGCCATAAAAGAAATGCAAATCAAAACAACATTGAGATACCACCTCACCCCATTTAGAATGGCAAAAATCAAGAACTCTAACAACAACAGATGCTGGAGGGGATGTGGACAGAAACGAACCTTATTGCATTGTTGGTGGGAATGTAAACTTGTTCAACCACTTTGGAAAGCAGTATGGAGGTTCCTCAAAAGACTTCACATAGAGCTCCCCTATGACCCAGCAATCCCACTTTTGGGCATTTACCCAAATGCTTACAAACAAGACCACACTAAAGCTACCAGCACAACTATGTTTATTGCAGCATTATTTACCATAGCTAAGATATGGAACCAACCCAGATGCCCCTCAATAGATGAATGGATCAAGAAAATGTGGTATATATACACAATGGAATTCTATGCCTCCATCAGAAAGAATGACATTGCCCCATTTGTTAGGAAATGGAAAAACTTGGAAAAAATTATATCAAGTGAAGTAAGACAGGCCCAAAGAAACATAGGTCTCATGGTTTCCCTTATTTGCAATATCTAGTATATGTATGAGTCAAGCGGAAAAGGTCAGATAATGTGACGTTAGGAAAATGAACCCTTTGATATGTATTCTAATGTTTTTTTCTTCCATGCATTTGTTTCTAACACATTTATAAGATTATCTCTTTGTTGCTTTGTATGTCCCTCCCCCACAGTATAACCCCTGCTTTCACTATATTTGATGTCAGTATAACTTGTGGAGGAGATGGGGAAAAACAAGTCTTTTAAGGATACAGGTGAACCTGTTGCAACAGTCAGATGTACAAGTTGTTATGTCGAAAACGAACTTTTCACCATTTGTGCTGGGTTGGGTGGGGAGTGGGGGGAGGCTGGGAAGGGATATGAAGGGTAAACAAAGGAGGAGGCTGCAATGCTTGATATGAAATGTACGCATTATCCTTCCCATGTAATTGTAACCCCTCTGTACAGTATGTTCACAAAAAAATTAAATTAAATTAAAAAAATTTTAAAAAAGTAATGGGTTTCGTGTTGTCATCTTCATACATGTAAACCAGATACTTTGACCATATTTGACCTCTCCATTACCTTGTCTTGTCTCACCCTTCCACATCGGTTCCCTTCATCTTACCAAATGGTCTCACTTCTAGTTCCAAGTTGTTCTCTTTTCTTTGAATCTAGATTTTGCACAGGACAGAATGCGTGATATTTATCTTTCTCTCTCTGAGTTATTTCACTGAACAAGAGGACTCTATTTCTAATCATTTCCCTGAAAACTGCACATCTGCATTCTTCTTTATAGTTAAGTAATTCTTCATTGTCTATGTCTCTCTATAAAAAATATCTTTTCTTATATTTTAAATGTTCTTTCATCTGTCATACTCATGGGTTCACCTAGGTTGATCTCATTTAGCAAATGTTCTCAAGTGGTTGAATCAGACTTGCTTTACATAATCTTGTAGATTGTTGTACAATGTATAAAATAAAACTGTCATGCTACTGATTATATTGTGAAACCTTTAAAGATAGGAAAATGTATTTAAAACAGTATTTACTTTTATATACTCTAGCCATAGTTAAAACAAAAGGGAAAATTAACTAAATAGTCTAACAGAAAAGTAATTTTTTCCCCACTTATCTAGATTATTTCTCTTAAAAAATTAATTGGTGGATTTAAATTAGTAGACTCTAATAATTTCATCATATTTTATTTTTGGCCAGAAAAACTACTATTTTTATATCCAAAGAAGTTATAGAATAACTGATATAATAGCTAAAGATGAATGACCTTCATATTTTCTTGATCTATATCATATATAAGTTTTAGTAGTCAGTGGAAGACATGAGTTTTGTGCTCAGCTCTTACTTTCCAATACAAAAGTTAGTAGTATTTTTATTTATTGAACTGAGTTTTGTTAGCGTACATGTCTTCTCTGGAAAGATTATTGAGTGTTTCAATAGTATAATTTTTAGTGGAAATTTGGTGCAATTGCCATTTTTTCCTTAAAAAACTACATGGATTTGGATCAAAGCATTTTAAGTTTCTCAATGCAAGTATATAATCACATTTTTAAATATCAGAATAAAAATACAAAATTTTATATAACATAAAAACATAATTTTTCGTAAGTAGAAAAATGTTACACACATATTTTCAATAGAGTAGGTGAATTCTAATGATTATTTTACATTCATCTTAATAATGAACTTTATAAAATAAGAAATAATTGGTTTAGCAAATCATTTTCTTCTTAAGATTTCACATCATTCCATCTTGTTTTGAGAGAGAGCAAAGTTAACATTTTGTGGTAGTCTTGATCTTCAGTGACATAGGAAGTGAAGGCCCCCAGAATAGCCAAGTTATTTGTTTAGGAAAGGTATCCTTGCCTTTACTCAACAGAGCAGTAGTACATTCTAACTCTGTCGGACTTTAAATTCCACATGGGTTAGTACCTTCAAATGAACTAGGTTTTAGTATAAAGAAATGTCAGGTATTCTCTACTGTTTGTTATCATGCATGCTTTATAATTTCCTAAGGCATTTTTTCTTTTTCTTTCCCCATATCTGTTTTTCCTTACCCTCATTTTCCAGGCACTTTTTAAAAATTCTTTCCTTAAGTAAACAAACAAACAAATAAAAATTGTTGTAAATTTCCAATATGAGTTAATTTCCTATTATTGGTAAAACTATAATATTTGGATATCATGGAGTTTATAGAAACTTAAATATAGTAATATTTCTCCAAGTTTCAGTATGCTAAATGCATCACAGGGATAATTAATACTTGATCAGTTTGCCATGTAATAATAGATTGATTTTCTCACCTCTCCTCTAATACTGTGGAGTACAATTGGAAAAGTGAGAATACAACCCTATACATTTAATTCTCTTGTCACAATCATCTGGCTACTGAAACCATTGCAAGGCCAGTGTGTTGCCAATCAGAGTTCTTCCTTTCTTGTCTTTGGAAAATGAGGTTATTTGCTCTTGAAAGTCTTCGTGAGACAGGGCAACATAAGGGAATGCTAAAAGCAACAAATATCAACAAAACTGATTTACATGAGCTGTTATGTCTACATATTATGATAGACTAAAATATATTTATATATGATTTGAAAATGGACTTTTCATACATCATCTCATTTATACATAAAAATAACCTTCTGCAACTTATTAACAGTAGATGTGCTGATAGTCCCAGGAAATTTCAGTTTTGCTATTCATATAAAAGAAATGGAAGCATCATGTCTTCTCTAGATTCATATCTTATCACCTTTTATTTTTACTAAAAAGTTCTTCAACATTACTAATTACTTTCTGTTAAGAAAAACAGCAATTGAACATCCCTGCCAACCATAAATAATACAACACGACTTGTATAGCCCTTATTTTAAAAATCAAGTAAATTGATTTCAGAATTTGTAACTGCCTTAATTCTAAATTAATGATATTCATTTGAGAAGTTCTACATGCCCTAACTCTAACAATGATTACCCTGCCACCTACACATTTTGAGGAATTGGAGGAGGTATGTGTAGAATTTGAGTTTTAAAAACTGACAGCTTAAAAAATAATCTTTTCAATTAACACAACCAAGTTTTTTTCCTAATTATTTTAGTAGGAATTTCAATTTGTTTATTATTCTCAAATTTTAAATTGAAAGAGGAAATATAAAAAAATATAAATTTCACTCCTTGGCTTATTATAGTTATATTGTTTAATGGTATCTTACCTATTATCAGGCATTCAAAATAAGTGGTATTTGATAGAAAGTTCGTAAAAATATATCATTTTCAATCATAAGGAAGATTATTATAATTCAGCAGGAAAGGGAATTTTTATGTGTATCCTCCACGTGGGCAGGTATTTGTGTTAATTTTACTAATTTTATATATATATATATATATACATATATATATATATATATATAAAACGTATTTTTAGTAGTTTCAAGAAGAACTCAGGAAATATCTGTTGAACAAATAAAAAACTGTTAGTTTTAAATTATCCTTGGAATTTTATTTAATATATGAAATCATGCTTGTTTATAACCATATTGAGTTTAGATACACATGGGTATTACCTATGTAACTTATACAAGTACATATTTTCTCAAATATTGGAAAGTAGAACAACAAATTATTTAATTAAAATTGTAAATTTAGAATAAGTAAATTGCAAAAAGCATATTTGAACTGATGAAGAACATAGCAAGCAGACTAAACCAATTTAAAGTCTTATAAAATGATTTTCTAATGTGATTGCAAATGTGTCTTAAGTTGCTCTTATCTACTTATGGCTTGTTAAAATAATATCCAACTAAAGAATGAAATTCTATAATATTCAAGTCCATTTTTATTATCAAGTATGTTGTAAATATCAGAATATTTAAAAATTAAGTAATTTGAATATCTATAGTCAGAAAGGCATTTCCATGTTTCATATTTACCTAATTCCCTGCACATCATTTGGTGTCACACAAAGCCTGATTGTCTAATTCCTGATAGAATATGTCTTACTTGATCCAAGGAGTCCAGAAGAGTCAATCAAGATCACTAATTAGAACTAAATGATGAAAGAAAATGGCTTCTGGTATTACAATGTCAGGAGCTCCATGACTCTCCAGCTTCGGTCTATGGACATGATCCTAAAGACAAATAACAAATAAAGATACACTTATACCAGGAAGTGTTGGGAAGAAAGGAAGTCGAGTCTCTGTCCTTTGAGACATAGCCACTCTTAACTTATCAACGTCAGCTAAGAAAAACCTCTCTTGTAGACTTCTAAAATGGTGATCTCACAGTTGGAGAACTTTCTGGAGAAAACAAAAGGGTAGTTTATCTCCTTTCCTCTATTCCTAATGATGTCTCCGTGAGTCATTTGATAGAAATGTGTTCCTTTATTCTGTCCAAACTTTCTTCTATTCAGCCTTTCCTCTATCTATCCATGGTGTGGCATTCTGGACTCTGTAAAGGGACTTTGATCATACTTACTCAACCTTGTGAGGTACAGGTTCCACGCCCAAGAGAGACAAGTCAAAAGAATCTCCCTTGTCACTAAGCTGTCAGCTCCTAGCAGCAAGAAATCCCTAAGTGAGAAGCTTTTCATTCCCCTAAGTCCAAGCTCCACAGACCTGATTTGGCAGAGATTTTGCTGAACAGAGAAATAGTCTCTACAAAAGAGAACACCGAAACTCTGACTTCATTTGCATTAAAGCATGGATAAATTAAGCTGAGAAGTGTTCTCAGTAAGAGTGTAGATGGTGGTGAAAGGCAATTGGGAGGAGATTTAAAATACAGGCTGAACTGTAGGTTGTCTAATTTTTAAGTGAGAACTGAGGAATATGATAGCTGAGGTGAGCCCTCCTGGGGGTCAGAACAAATCTAACCATTGCCTTCAGAAACTTTCACTTCAAAGAACTTAGAATGAGACTGGATTAGAATACAGAGCAATTCATGCCCATGGGCACTGTTAAAACAGTAGAGACAAACTGGACAAAAGATGACTTTAACAGCTGGGCATTGTCGCAGAAAAGAAGAAAAGGATCCTAATCTAAACCTCTCTCATCTCAATGTAATTGTGGACAAACCCACACTATGCCTCCCAGAGAAATAGCATCAAAGGCGTAACAGTTAGTATGCTTGTGTTGAGAAGAATAATACTTCACTGAAATAATTCAGCCAGTGACTAAACAATCAAGCCAGCAACAAAAAGCCTCAGAGGGCTGGAGGACAAGTTACAACGCTGTATCTAAAGCATCCAGTTTCTGATAATTATAACAGCGAAGTATGAACTATGCAATGAAATAGCAAAGTATAATCCTTTCACTAGATAGAATTCACCCAACAACCCTTGGCTGTGAGAATAACCAGATGTCAAATTTAACAGAAACAGAACTATTGTAACATAGTCATTGTAAACATGTCCACAGAACTAAAGGAAATCAGACCTGAGGAAGTAAAAGGATCTTGTAAAGATGTGACTTGTAGCAATATATATAAATATATATATATATATGTATATATGTATATATAAACAATTATTAAGTAAAAATACTGGCTGTGAAAAGTATAAATGAAATTAAAAGTTCTCTAAAGCGGCTCAGTGGTGTTTTCACACTTTTAGAAAAGAGTTAACTGGAACAAAGAGATCATCCAAGCTAAAGAATAAAGAAAAATAAAGAATGAAAAAAATAGAGTTTCAGAATGTAAGACTCCACTAGACAATCCATATCCATAATACTATGAGGAGACCTATGCTAGACCCTAAAATAAATCTAAGTAGGTCTTCAAAGATAGAAATAATACAAGGCATTTGCTTACACTTCAAGGGGATAACATTAAAAAATCAATGACTGGGGACAAAAATTAGGGAAGAAAATTTACAAAGGAAACCAAACACTGCTAATTAACCAATAGGCCAATTAAGAAAGCAAACAGAAAATCACTTGAGATGAATAAAGATACAGCATGCTAATATGACTTACATGATACATCTAAAAGAAGCCAAATTGAAGGGTTTTTTGCTTTTGTTTTTGTTGTTGTTTTGTTGGTCATGGGGCTTGAAATCTGAGCCTGAGCACTGTCCCTCAGATCTTCAGCTCAAAGCTAGCACTCTACCACTTGAGCTACAGCGCCACTTCTGGTTTTCTCCTGGCTTATTGGAGATAAGGATTTCATGGACGTTCCTGCCCAGGCTGGCTTTGAACCGCGATCCTCAAATCTCAGCCTTCTGAGTAGCTATGATTACAGGTGTGAGCCACCGGCGCCCGGAGAAGTTTTATAGTAGTAAATGCCTATGCTTCAAAAAAAGGCAGTCTCTACTCAATAATACAATTAAAATGTTCAGACACTTTGATCTGATTATTATTTTTCCCATGAAGATATGCAAATGTCCAATAAGCACATGCAAAGAGGACTGACATTAATCATGAGAGAAATGCAAATGGAAACCACAATATCACTACATAATCACCAGAATGTATATAAATCAGAAAGAGCAATTTCAGCTACAGCACTGGGAAGGATTTGGAGATATTGGCCCTGATATTATTTGGTGTCAGAAATCCTATTATGCAACAGTTGGAAGATTAAAAAAACCCACATAAAAGGTGCTATGTTCTTACAATAGAATATTTTTGACCAAAAAAAGAGAGGAATATTCATTCACACCAAAACATGGATGTTAATTCAAAGAGGCCAGTAGCAGAAGTGACAAATTTTATGTGTTTGTAGATATCAAATGTCCAGAACAGGATGACTGTCAAAGATGGAAAGATTAAGGTTGTTGGAATAGGATATGATAAAAATAAGAAATAAGGTTCCCTTTTTCTTCAAGATATATTGAAATTACTATTTACTTGTTTTCTTTCTGCATTTACAAAAGTTATCTTTAAGTAATTATACAAAGAAGCTTCCATTCAACAAAGCATTTGTTTTATTTTTCTTTTTTAATTTAATTTTATTGTAACGGTAATGAACAGAGGGGTTACAGTTACATAAGTGAGGTAATGAATAAATTTCTTGTCAAACATCATTACCTCTGCTTCGTTTTTCTCCCACTTTACTTCCCCCCACTCCCCCATCATTCTTTTTTCCTTCCTTCCTTCCTTCCTTCCTTCCTTCCTTCCTTCCTTCCTTCCTTCCTTCCTTCCTTCCTTCCTTCCTTCCTTCCTTCCTTCCTTCCTTTTTTTAAAATTGTATGCTGGTCCCAGGGCTTGAACTTAGGGCTTGGGCACTGTCCTGAGCCTTTGTGTACTCAAGATTAGTGCTCTACCAGTTGAGTCACAGGGCCTGTTCCAGATTTTTTTTTAATTTTTTTTTTAGGAATTTATTGGAGAAAAGAGTCTCATAGACTTTCCTGCCTGAGGTTGGCTTCAAACCGTGATCCTCAGATCTCAACTTCCTGAGAAGCTAAATTACAGGCATGAGCCACTGGTGTCTGACTAATAAGGGGTTTTTTTTTTTTTTTTGATATGAGAAAAGGTGGAAATACCTATGAATATATAAACATTGAATTAAAATTAAAATTGAATTTTCTAATATTAGGAGGTGAATTGTTTTATGGATAAGAGTAAATAAATAAGTGTAAAAGGTATTGTTTGTTTTGGAGGAAGTTTTTGTTGACTTCTGTGAAGTAGAATATTATCTCTTTCCAAACAGTTGGTGTATTTATAATCCTTGTCTCAGTTCTTTAATAGTCATAAGATCATGGAACTTGTATGAATTCTTGGGGGCTAATAAACCTCTGAAATTTCTGGTTTAAGGTATTTGTTTTGACTCATTATATTATTCATGACATATCTATCATCTATATTGAATATGTTAGGTAATATGAATATGAATGTATCAAATCCATTGATAGAGTGATTGTTTTGGTTTAATTTGTGTCTTTCTCAAATTATTGAATCATATGTTTTTTTTTTATTTGAACTATCATCAAAGAAGAGTAACACTATATTCAGAGCTCACCAGATTTTTTCAACATTTTGAGGATGTAGAAAAGAACAAAACCAGACATGTGTGCTAGTTTTATCAAGATGTGCAATGCTCATGGATAGTTTTATTCCTTTCCATATTTGCTCTGCCTAGGAAAGACATTGAGTTTATTTAGCAAGCAAGGGATTTTTCTATTCCTTTCATTAGTATAGATTTTTGTTAGATGTATTTTTATATCATTATGTGGTACTTTATTATAGCCTTATACATGTAGAGAACGTGTAATAAAATGTGTAATAATCAAATCAAGGCCATGTTCTCTTTCATCTCTTCAAACAAACAATTTTAAGTTCTAGTCATTTGAAATGTATCATAGATTGTTAGCCATAGTTACCCTATTGAGTTATAGAGAACCAGAATTCAATTTCTCTTTTCTATTTTTTCCTTCTTACCTTTTTAATTTTATTTATTTTTATTGTAAATGTGATGTACAGATGGCTTACAGTTACTTGCATAAGTAAGTAACAGTATAATTATTGTTGAACAGTGTTACTGCAGATGGCTTACAGTTACTTGCATAAGTAAGGAATTGAGTATAATTATTGTTGAACAGTGTTACCCCTCCTTTTTATCCTGCTTTCCTTCTTTTTTTTTTTTAAATTTAATTTAATTTTATTTGTGAACATACTGTACAGAGGAGTTACAGTTACATGGGCAGGATAATGCGTACATTTCTTACCAAGCATTGCAGCCTCCAACTTTGTTTACCCTTCACATCCCTTCTCAGCCTCCATCGTCCCACCCGATCCCAATCCTTCTTCTTCCCCCCCTTCACCCCATTCACCCCCCACCCCCGCACCAACGTTGTAAAGCTCATTTTGGACATGACAACTTGTACTTCTCATTGTTGCAACAGGTCCACCTGTATCCTTAAACAACTGGTTTTTCCCCATCTCCTCCACAAGTTATACTGACATCAAATATAGTGAAAGCAGGGGTTATACTGTGGGGGAGGGACATACAAAGCAACAAAGAGATAATCTTATAAATGTGTTAGAAAAACATGCATGAAAGAAAAAAACATTAAAATACACATCTAAGGGTTCATTTTCCTGACATCACATTATCTGACCTTTTCTGCTTGACTCATACATATACTAGATATTACAAATAAGGGAAACCATGGGACCTATGTTTCTTTGGGCCTGGCTTACTTCACTTAATATAATTTTTTCCAAGTCTTTCCATTTCATAACAAATGGGGCAATGTCATTCTTTCTGATGGAGGCATAGAATTCCATTGTGTACATATAACACATTTTCTTGATCCATTCATCTACTGAGGGGCATCTGGGTTGGTTCCATATCTTAGCTATGGTAAATAATGCTGCAATAAACATAGTTGTGCTGTTAGCTTTAGTGTGGTCTTGTTTGTAAACATTTGGGTAAATGCCCAAAAGTGGGATTGCTGGGTCATAGGGGAGCTCTATGTGAAGTCTTTTGAGGAACCTCCATACTGCTTTCCAAAGTGGTTGAACAAGTTTACATTCCCACCAACAATGAAGTAAGGTTCCTTTCTGTCCACATCCCCTCCAGCATCTGTTGTTGTTAGAGTTCTTGATTTTTGCCGTTCTAACTGGAGTGAGGTGATATCTCAATGTTGTTTTGATTTGCATTTCTTTTATGGCTAGGGATGTTGAACATTTCTTCATGTGTCTATTGGCCATCCTTCTTTCTTCTTCAGAGAAGTTTCTCTTTAAGTCTATCGCCCACTTATTTATGGGGCAGTTGTTTCTTTGAGGATTTGTTGTTGGGTGGTTTAATTTTTTGAGTTCCAAGTATATTTTAGATATGAGACCCTTGTCTGTTGTATGGCTAGTAAAGATCTTCTCCCAGTCCATGGGCTTTCTATTGATCTTGCTAGCTATGTCATTTGCCCTGCAGAAGCTCTCCAACTTTATGCAATCCCATTTGTCCAACATTTCTTTGATTTGTTGTGTTTCCGGGTATCTATTCAGAAAATTTCGGCCTGAGCCAAGGAGACTTAGGGTTTCTCCTATTCTGTAATGTGTTCAGAGTGTCTGCTTTGAGTTCAAGGTCTTTGATCCATTTGGAGTTGATTCTGGTGCAGGGTGATATATAAGGATCTAGCTTAAGTTTTCTACATGTAGTTAACCAATTTTGCCAGCACCATTTACTGAAGAGGCTGTCTTTCTTCCATTCTATTGTTTTAGCTCCCTTATCGAAGATTAGATGGCTATAGGTCTGTAGGTTCATTTCTGGGTTTTCAATTCTATTCCATTGGTCCTGAGGTCTGTTCTTATGCCAATACCAAGCTGTTTTGATTACTATGGCTTTATAGTAGAGTTTGAAGTTTGGTATTGATATTCCTCCAGCAGTATTCTTTCCATTCAGGAGCATTTTTGCTATTCGGGGTCTTTTATTGTTCCATATGAATTTTTGGATTGGCTCTTCTATTTCCTTGAAGAATGAGGTTGGAATTTGGATAGGTATTGCGTTGAATTTGTAGATAGTCTTGGGAAGTATTGCCATTTTCACGATGTTAATCTTTCCAATCCAGGAGCATGGGAGGTTTTGCCATTTTTTTTTTTTAATTTTATTTTATTTTATTTGAGAACATACTGTACAGAGGGGTTACAATTACATGGGCAGGATAATGCATACATTTCTTACCAAGCATTGCAGCCTCCTCCTTTGTTTACCCTTCACCTCCCTTCCCAGCCTCCCCCCTCCCTCCCACCCAATCATACCCCCCCAACCCCCCCCCCCACCGACATTGTAAAGCTGGTTTTGACATGACATTTTGTACTTCTCATTGTTGCAACAGGTCCACCTGAATCCTTAAACGACTTGTTTGTCCCCATCTCCTCCACATGTTATACTGACATCAAATATAGTGAAAGCGGGGGTTACACTGTGGGGGAGGGACATACAAAGCAACAAAGAAATAATCTTATAAATGCGTTAGAAATACATGCATGAAAGAAACAAAAACATTAAAATACATATTTGGGGTTTCGTTTTCCTAACATCACATTATCTGACTTTTTCCGCTTGACTCATACCTATACTAGATATTGCAAATAAGGGAAACCATGGGACCTATGTTTCTTTGGGCCTGGCTTACTTCACTTAATATAATTTTTTCCAAGCCTTTCCATTTCCTAACAAATGGGGAAATGTCATTCTTTCTGATGGAGGCATAGAATTCCATTGTGTATATATACCACATCTTCTTGATCCATTCATCTACTGAGGGGCATCTGGGTTGGTTCCATGTCTTAGCTATGGTAAATAATGCTGCAATAAACATAGTTGTGCTGGTAGCTTTAGTGTGGCCTTGTTTGTGATCATTTGGGTAAATGCCCAAAAGTGGGATTGCTGTGTCATTGGGGAGCTCTATGTGGAGTCGTTTGAGGAACCTCCATACTGCTTTCCAAAGTGGTTGAACAAGTTTACATTCCCAACAACAATGAAGTAAGGTTCCTTTCTGTCCACATCCCCTCCAGCATCTGTTGTTGTTAGAGTTCTTGATTTTTGCTGTTCTAACTGGAGTGAGGTGATATCTCAATATTGTTTTGATTTGCATTTCTTTTATGGCTAGGGATGTTGAACATTTCTTCATGTGTCTATTGGCCATCCTTCTTTCTTCTTCAGAGAAGCTTCTCTTTAAGTCTTTCGCCCACTTACTTATTGGGCAGTTGTTTCTTTGAGGATTTGTTGTTGGGTGGTTTAATTTTTTGAGTTCCAAGTATATTTTAGATATGAGACCCTTGTCCGTTGTATGGCTAGTAAAGATCTTCTCCCAGTCCGTGGGCTTTATATTGATGTTGCTAGCTATGTCATTTGCCCTGCAGAAGCTCTGCAACCTTATACAATCCCATTTGTCCAGCCTTTCTTTGATTTGTTGTGTTTCCGGGTCTCTATTCAGAAAATTTCGGCCTGAGCCAAGGAGACCCAAGGTTTCTCCTATTCCATCCTGTAATGTTTTCAGAGTGTCTGCTTTGAGTTCAAGGTCTTTGATCCATTTGGAGTTGATTCTGGTGCAGGGTGATATATAAGGATCTAGCTTTAGTTTTCTACATGTAGTTAACCAGTTTTGCCAGCACCATTTACTGAAGAGGCTGTCTGTCTTCCATTCTATTGTTTTAGCTCCCTTATCGAAGATTAGATGGCTATAGGTCTGTAGGTTCATTTCTGGGTTTTCAATTCTATTCCATTGGTCCTGAGGTCTGTTCTTATGCCAATACCAAGCTGTTTTGATTACTATGGCTTTATAATAGAGTTTGAAATTTGGTATTGATATTCCTCCAGCAGTGTTCTTTCTGTTGAGGAGCGTTTTTGCTATTCGGGGTCTTTTATTGTTCCATATGAATTTTTGGATTGGCTCTTCTATTTCCTTGAAGAATGAGGGTGGAATTTTGATAGGTATTGCGTTGAATTTGTAGATAGCCTTGGGAAGTATTGCCATTTTCACGATGTTAATCTTTCCAATCCAGGAGCATGGGAGGCTTTGCCATTTTTTAAGTTCTGTGTTGATTTCCTTTTTCAAGCTTTTAAAGTTTTCATCATAGAGGTCCTTCACTTTTTAGTTAAGTTAATTCCTAGGTATTTTATTTTTTGTGGGGCTATTACAAATGGAGTTGCTTTCGTAATTTCAGCCATACTTTTCTCATTGTTGGCATACAGAAAAGCCATTGATTTTTGGGGGTTAATTTTATAACCTGCTACTTTGCCGAAGTTTTGAATCAGCTTGAGTAATTTGGGAGTGGAGTCTATGGGATTCTTTAAATACAAGATCATGTCATCTGCAAAGAGGGACAGTTTGATTTCTTCTTTCCCTATTTGGATCCCCTTTATGTTTGCATCTTGTCTTATTGCTGTAGCTAGGCATTCTAATACTAGATTGAAGAGAATTGGAGAGAGTGGGCATCCTTGTCTTGTTCCTGAGTTAAGAGGAAATGGCTTTAGTTTTTCACCATTGAGTATAATGCTGGCTGTAGGTTTGTCATATGCAGCCTTTATTGTATTGAGGAATGTTCCATGGATTCCTAATTTTTCCAAAACCTTCATCATAAAGGGGTGTTGAATCTTGTCAAATGCTTTTTCTGCATCTATTGAGATAATCATGTGGTTCTTATTCTTGCTCCTGTTGAGGTGATGAAAAATATTAATTGATTTGCGTATATTGAACCAGATTTGCATCCCTGAAATGAATCCTGTTTGATCGTGGTATATGATTTTTTGGATGAATTGTTGAAGTCGATTGGCCAAAATTTTGTTGAGAAGTTTTGCCTCAATGTTCATCAAAGAAATGGGTCTATAGTTCTCTTTCTTTGATGAGTCCCTGCCTGGTTTTGGGATGAGGGTTATGATGGCTTCATAGAATGTGTGCGGTAGTGAGCTTTCTCTTTCAATTTCATTGAAGAGTTGGAGGAGTATTGGTGTGAGCTCTGCTTTGAAGGCCTTGTAAAATTCCGCTGTAAAACCATCTGGTCCTGGACTTTTCTTAGCTGGGAGGTCTCTTATTGCTGTTTCTATTTCAATGCTTGATATGGGCCTGTTAAGCTGGTTTAACTCATCTTGGTTTAGTTTTGGCATGTCAATATTTGCTAGGAAAAGGTCCATTTCTGTCAAGTTCTCAAACTTATTAGCATAAAGTTTTGAGAAGTATTCCCTTATAATGTTCTGAATCTTGGTTGTTTCTGTGGTGATGTTTCCATTCTCATCTCTGAGTTTATTAATTTGGGTGTGTTCTCTTCTTTTTCTGATAAGATTTGCTAAGGGTCTGTCAATTTTGTTAAGTTTTTCGAAGAACCAATCTTTGTTTTGTTGATTCTTTCTATAGTTTTTTTGGATTCTAATTCATTTAATTCTGATTTAATTTTGATTATTTCTTTCCGTCTACTGGATTGGGGTTTATCTTGCTGCTCTTTTTCAAGGAGGTTTAGATGTGTCATTAAATTGCTAGTTTCAGATCTCTCCAATTTGTTGATGTAGGAGCTCAGAGCTATAAACTTGCCTCTGAGTACTGCCTTTGCTGTGTCCCAGAGGAGCTGGTAATTTGTGTGTTCATTTTTGTTGAATAGCATGAACATTTGAATTTCCTTTCTAATCTCTTCCATGACCCACTCTTGATTCAGCAGTGTGTTGTTCAGCATCCATGTGATACCGGACTTTCTTTGGTGGCTTTCGGTGTTGAGTTCTAATTTTATTCCCTTTTGGTCAGAGAGAATGCAAGGTATAACTTCAATGTTTTTGAATTTAGACAATTTTGCTTTGTGGCCTAAAATGTGGTCTATTTTAGAAAACGTTCCATGTGCTGCTGAGAAAAACGTGTATTCTGATGCTGCTGGGTGAAATGTTCGGTAGATGTCTGTTAAGTCTAGTTGATTTATGCAGCTGTTTAGATCTGCGGTTTCTCTGTTGAGTTTTTTCCGAGTTGATCTATCTAGTGGGGAGAGTGGTGTTTTAAAATCCCCAACAATTAATATCTTTGGATCTATATGGGATTTGAGGGAAAGTAGTGTTTCTTTGATAAATTTGGGTGCTCCATTGTTTGGCAAATAGATATTTAGAATTGTAATATCCTCCTGAAGGAGAGATCCTTTAATTAGTATGTAGCGACCTTCTTTATCTCTTCTCATGAATTTTAATTTGAAGTCTATTTTATCTGATATTAAGATTGCAACTCCCGCCTGTTTATGGGGTCCTTTTGCTTGGTAGATTTTGTTCCAGCCTTTAACATTGAAAATGTGTTTGTTTTTACGGGCAAGATGTGACTCCTGCAGGCAGCAGATAGAAGGGTCTTGTTTTTTAATCCAACTAGACAGTCTATGTCGCTTAATTGGAGAGTTCAGTCCGTTAACGTTAAGAGATAGGACTGAGAGGTATTTGGGAGTTCCTGCCATGTTATCCACCTTCTTGGGGGCTGCGAAAACTGGGTTCTTCCTATGGTTCTTGGATTCTCAGTTTGGGTGCAGTTTCTTGGCCTTTGTTGCAGTCTTGTTGGTTTTCTATGTGTAGGACATCTTTAAGAATCTTTTGTAGGGCTGGTTTGGTGGAGATGTATTGTTTCAATTTTTCTTTGCTATGGAAGGTTTTTATTTGGCCTTCAGTTATGAAGGAGAGTTTAGCTGGGTACAGTATTCTTGGTTGATAGTTGTTTGTTTTTAGGGCATGGCATACATCATTCCAGGCTCTTCTTGCTTTGATTGTCTCTGCTGAGAAATCTGAGTTGATTCTAATTGGTTTCCCTTTATAGGTGATTAATCTTTTCTCCTTGACAGCTTTAAGGATCTTTTCCTTGTTCTGAGTTGATCCTGTGTGGATTATAATGTGACGGTGGGATGTCCTGTTCTGGTCCGGTCTATTTGGGGTTCTAAAAGCTTCTTGTATCTGAATAGGCCTATCTTTTTGTATGTTTGGGAAGTTCTCTGCTAGGATCCTGTTAAACAAATTTCCTATACCATTAACTTCTGTTTCTAGGTGCTCCTCTACACCCATTATCCTTAGATTAGGCCTTCTGATGGTGTCTTCCAGGTGTTGGATAGATCTATCATACTTCTTGGACTTGTCTTGGATGGTTGTATGTTCTTTCTCTATAATATCTAGGCTGTCTTCAATCCCTGAGATTCGATCTTCTGCATGGTCTAACCTGCTGTCAAGACTCTCTACTTTGTTTTTTATCTCTTTTCCTTCTAATTGGTCAGCTTTGATGGCTTCAAGTTCTTTGTTGAAGCTCTGTTTTAGGTCTTGTATGAATTTCTTTACTTCCTTAATTTGGTGTTCAGTGTTTGTTCTCAAATCACTTAGTTGATTGGTTATGGTTTCTTTGGACTCCCATTCCTTCTGTTGGGTTCCATTCAGCATTCCCTTTGTGGTCTCCCTGACTTCCTTCAGCTCTTTGTTAATGGATTCCATGAATGCCTTTAGTGATCTTTGTGTGTTCTCTACCTGGTCTCTCAATTTCTGAATTACTCTTTGATTAGCTTCCTCCCGTTTGTGGGATTCCTACAGAACTCTTTGAGTGTCCTCAGCCTGCTCACGCCATTCCTCCCTTTCTCTTTGAGTATTCTCAAGTTGTTCACGCAAATCCTGTATCAGTTTTTGAGTAGCTTCCTCACACTTATGATATTCCTGTATAAACTTTTGGGATGCCTCCTCTCTCTCCCTATCACACTCATACAGAGTCCTTTGTAAGTTGTCAAACTTCTCATTTATCATGTTTGCCACCAGTGTTTGTAGAGCTATTTGGGAACTCTCCTCTGGATTGTTCATTATCTGATCTGACCCCTGATTATCAAGATTGGGAATTGAGATACCCGGATTTGCCATTTTTCTTGTGTTTTTCCGGCTTACTCTGCCCATTTGAGATGAAAATAGCACCAGTTTTGTGCTAGAACACTATCTTAAGGCAACCATCAACCAACGTTTGCATTTATACAGTCAATAGTCTACAGATACAATCTAGTTCAACAGATACATCTATTCAACATCAAACAACTATATGTTAATGGGCTTCGAACCGCAGAGAAGAATTTGGAAAACCAGAAATTTTTAGGGTTAGGGAGAGATGTGGGTAAAAATTAGGAATAGATTGGTGTGGGGAGGCACAGGGAGAGTTAACTATGTCGTAATCTCAATGCAGGAAATAGGTTGGGTAGGATGCAAGTAGAGAGGGAGAGAAAAAGAAGAAAGGGAAAAGGAAATGAAAAGAGACCAGAAAAAAAATAGAAACGTAAAAATTAATATAGTTATGGAGATTGAAAGACCATCTATTTAGAGAGGAATGTGAATATAATGAGAAAACAGGAGGGAGATAGAGGAGATGTGAAAAACTTAAAAAATGCTTAAAATATTATATAGGTATAGAGAGGTAGTACTGCTATTAAGGAATTTAAGTCTCAGAGGTTTTGGATTGAGTAATAAATTTGTGGATTAAGTGTGTACACAATGGGGGATAGGGTCTACTAGTTAACTATGGGTTTATCTGAGGATGTGCAGGACAAGAGTTAAGTCACATACAGAAGAACAAAAGAAAGGAAAAGGTGAAAAGGATAAGAAAGGGAGAAAAAAAAATCAGAAGTTCAGTAGAGCTAGACAAAAAACAAAAAGATAATTAAGAAAGAAAGAAAAAGAGAGAGAAGACAAGAAAAGAAAGGAAAACGTACATTCACGTATTCCTAAAATAAAAATTATAAGAGGGAAAAAAAAGTTCCTGGAAAACAATTATTTTTTCAAAAAAGGCAAAAATTAAAGATTAATAAAAGTTTTAGAAAAGGAAAAAAAATTTTATATATATATAAGGTACCAAAAAAAAAAAAAGAAAAAAGAAAAGGAGAAAAAAAAGTTCTTTGATTTTTTTTTTTTTTTTTTTGGGAGGGGTGGGAAGAATCCTGTATCTCCCTTTTGTCTGTAACCAGCCTCTTGTTGGAGTCTCTGGTCAGCTTCAGGTCCTGTGGCTTGATTGGTTTCTTAAGTCAGTTTGTTGGAACAGGCAGAAAAATGCTCTGCTTTACCCAAGATTTTGAGATCCCCCTCCTAGGTTAGTTTAATGGGAGGGTGATCTGCTTTGAGAATCACAAAAGAGGGGGATGCAGTGATGAGGCTAGGTTCTGGTAGAATTGAGGCCTTTCAACAAACAGTAGCTTTTCCCTGGGGCTATTTTGTGAAAAATTCACAGAGCCCACCCTGGAGCCATTCTCAGGGTTTCTGTTTTTCAATTGATTGTGGAGGCTGCTAGAGGGATGGGCAGCCTCTGGCTCTGGTTACCCAGTGAGGAGAGCCACTCCAATGGCTGGTGCCTGAGCTGGGTGACTTTTCCCTGGATGGAGCTGAGTCTGGCAGGTCACTTCGCCGGTAAGTTCTTGTGACCTGTTAAATGACTCGTTTTATTCCAAGGCCTGAGTTGGAGCTAGCAGCTCCTCTGAGCTTTGTCAGTATCCAAGATGGAGATCACCGGTGCTGGGGGGGAGGGGTGGCCTTCCCTCCTCTGCTCCCTGAGAAGGAGTGAGGATGTCGGGCTTCTACTCACGCCGAGTCTTGGATCCTGGGTCGTCTCTGGTCTGCAAACTGCAGGCTGAAGATGTCCGCTCCTTGTCGGTTCTTGCTGGTGTTGAGTAGAATCCTCTCGCCCGCTGTGTCTGGCTCCTTCGTCCTGGACTCTCTGTGTGAGCGCTCAGGTATGGCCGCAGCTGCAGTCGCTGCCGCGACCCTGCCGCCGCAGCTGCGGCTGCTGGCAGGCGCTCAGATGTGTCTCCTTGTCTTGGCTTCCCCTCTCTTTTCTAACTCTCTGTTCTGTGATGGCACACTTGGTGTGATTCTCTGGCTTAGGACTATTCACTGGAACTCTAAAACTGCTTTCTATGTGAGAGCTTGTTCAGATTCCAGCTTCTCCTCTGCCATCTTCCCGGAACTCCCTCCTGCTTTCTTTCTTCCCCACTCATCCTCTCCTAGCATTGCCAACATAGTGTCTGGTGAGTATCGCTGTTGCATTGGTTCATCCTTTGTCCTTTATCTCACCATTTCTGTGATTTCTCTTCTCATCCCTAAATCAGATAAAGTTATGTACAAGACCAGGTTATCAAATACAAAAACAGTGACAGCAAGGGGTAGACCAAAGAAAAAGAAAATGAAAGAACAAAGAAATAACTGCACATAGTACACTAAAAACAAACAACAAAAAAAAATTTAAAAGTACCTATTGTTTCCATATCCTGGAGTTCATTTCGATTACCATCATTTTATAAGGTCATAGCTGCATAGCTATTGAGCTATTGTGATCCTCTGCTATAACTATTCTAGACTTATACTGGTTAGTACAAATGAGGGAACCCATAAATCCTATGAGTCTTTGGATCTTTTTTATTTTACTTAATATGATATTTCCCAAGTCTTTCCATTTCCTCACCAATGGGCAATGTCATTCTTTCTGATGGAAGCATAGAATTATTTTGTGGGTATGTATATATATGTATATATATACATATATATATATATAAATATATGTACATATGTATATACATATATGTATATTTGTATGTATATACATATATATACATACACACAAAATAATTCTATATACATATATATACATACACACAAAATAATTCTATATACATACATATATATATATATAAAACACATTTTCTTGTTCCACTGAGTTACATCTGGCTTGATTCCATATCTTCACTATGGTAAATAAGGCTAAAATCAACATAGTTGTGCTGATACTTTTAGTGGGCCCTTTATCCAACTTCTTTCTATGACCATTCTCTGTCCCTTTTTGTGTAGTTGTTTTTGTGTTGGTATTATTTTGTCTCTAGTGATTTCTATGCCAATCCATTCTTCTATGAGATTAAAATTTTAGTTTCTGGAAATGAGTAAGAACGTGTGGTAATTGTCTTTTTGTATCTGATTTATTTTACAAATCATAATCTCTGTTTCCAGTCATGTGCTGCAAATGACATAATTCAATTCTTTTTTATGACCATTGATACTCCAATTTTTAAATACTGATAGGCATCTAGGTTGATTCCATAGCTATTAGGTTTTCCCTTGCTATTGTAAATAGTGCAATAATAAAAACAAGAATCGCCTTACTATATTTAATTATATTTTGACCTAGTGTGAATGTTATATATTATATAGATATAATCTATATTTGATTATACCTTAATCTACAATGTATGATACAAGGCTTGCTCAGAGCCCAGAGGATAGCCTGAAATGAAAAGCTGATGATAAGTGATTATATTCTCTCTCGAAAAAAAAGAAATGCCATGTCACAAGTTTCTTATTTTAATATTAAATGAGGTGATGTATGAAAGAGGCTTAAGGGATCTGTAAGCATTAAATGTATGGAGAAGACTGAGTAGGGGTCATTAAAGGAGAATAGGGGAAAAGACAAAGAACAGGAAAAGTGAAAAATGCATGAAGGAGAACCATATGGTGTATGGAGAAATATAAATTTTGATCAGGTATCTCTTGATATTATAAAGGTGATCCATTTAATCTTTACATTATTTGCACTTCAGAATGAGCAATAACCTTCTTCATATCCCAAATAGACATTTACTACAAAGAAGGAAGTACTTCTGGAAAACCTATTAAACTTCTCAATAAAAATTGTTAAAATTCTTTAAGCCTTTCTCAGATAAATGGTTTCAGAAGGTGCTTATTTCTTTCTAAAGTCCCTAAATATTTCCACACCATTTAGCTTATTTGTGACATCTTGACTTTTTTTCCCTTTAATAATTGTCATCTATATAATAGCAGTTTCACATCAATGCTTTCCTGGCTGCCACATAAGAAATTTTTTTAATTCACAGTAGGATTGTTTTGAGAATAATAGCTACAATCTCTAAATGACATAAATCTTGAGCTTCCGTTTATTAAATAATACTGGCTTCTAAGGTAGTATTTCCAGTCAAGTATATCCAACAATGAGTGTCTGTGAGGGGATGTCAAATTGTTCTTCATGCTCTTGTCCTTTGGCTGGGCTCTTATGCCTTTTTGTATATGGCTCAGAACAGTGCTTGTGAAAACAATGCTCGACAAGAAATGTACTCATTTCCTTACTCATCTAACTGTAACCCCTTTATACAGCATCTTTACAACAAGATAAAGTTTAAAAAATTAAAAAAGTATTGCTACTTCATAAGATTAAAACAATTATAATTTTGTTGTTAATTACTAAAAGAAAATTATTTCTGCAAGTTTTAATAATTTGGCAAGTTAAAATTGAATAAAATATTTTCCTCATCACATAATCAGTGTTTATCAGTGCAAAAATTGCAGATATTAAAAAAATGAAACTGAGGATGTGGCTTAAGTGGTTGGATCCTTGTGTAGTAAGCAAAAGGCTCAGAGTTCAATCTCTACCAACATCACTATTATTATTATTACTACTGCTAATAATAAATATCTATTGACAAATGAGAACAAAAGATGAAAGTGTGAGCTTTATAGAACTTTCATTAACTTTAATAGCTGTATTTTTAAATTGTAATTCAAATTTGTGACTATGTATGTGGTGTGTCAAGCTGGGAGTTACATGGTTATCTGAACAAAAGGATGTATAAAAGAGACAGACTTGGAGCTTATGTTCTATTTCTTTCCCTAGTCTCCAGTTCACAGGCATGGAGTGTGCTTCAGAGAACAGGAAATAAACTGCCCACCCAACAGTTATGCTAGGCAATACGTCAGCTGAGCAGTGAATGAATGTTTAAGGATAATAAAATATCACTATGACATTCTAAAAGTTGAGAATCTGGCTACAATGCTTGATAAGAAATATACTCATTATCTTGCCCATGTAATTGTTTTTTAAAAAATTTTAATTTATTTTTATTTTTATTTTTTGTGAACATACTGTACAGAGGGCTTACAATTACATGATGAGTACATTTCTTATCAAGCATTGCAGCCTCTTCCTTTGTTTACCCTTCACATCCCTTCCCAGCCTCCCAATTGTAACCCCTCTGTACAGTATTTTCACAATAAAAAAAAGTTTCTCTTCCTGTCCTTTACATGAATGTCTAGAAAGACAGAATAGAAAGAGTCAAAGGGAGGAAAGAGGAAATAGCTCTAAAAATCACTTTCTTTTTTATTAGTTTTTTATTGTAACACTACTGTTCAGAGGGGTTACAGTTACATGAGCAAGGCAATGAGTACATTTCCTATTAAGCATTGTTGCTTCTTCCTTTGTTTTTCCCCTACCATCCCTTCCCTCCCACCTCCACAACTACACTCCTACCCCTCACCCCAGTGTCTTGTACATCTCATTGTTACAATGGGTCAGCCTGTATCCCTATTTAAGCATTTTGTTTTTTCCCTTCCCCTCCCCAAATTATACCGACATCAAATACAGTGAAAACAGGGGTTAGATCGTGGAGGAGGGACATACAAAGAAAGAAAGAAACAAAAATTCACATGGCACTTTATAAATACATTAGAAACAATAGCAAGAAAGAAAAAACCACTTGTGTCCCTATCTTGGGATTCATTCCACTTAACTCCACCGTATTTGGTCATATGTACATAGATTTTGACCTTCTCTATTTGTCCCCAACATATACTAGTTATTGCAAATAAGGGAAACCATGACCTACATTTCTTGGGGCCTGACTTACTTCACTTAATATAATTTTTTCCAAGCCTTTCCATTTCCTAACAAATGGGGCAATGTCATTCTTTCTGATGGAGGCACAGAATCAGAAAAACTATGCGTGATTTCCCAGTGTTGGTGGGGGGAGACCTTCCTCTCCATTGGATTAATTTTAAAAGACACTGATAAATTAGTGTCAGTGGTTCATGCCCATAATCGTAGCTACTCAGGAGGCCTGAGGAGCAAGGTTTGAAGCCAACCTGGGCAGGAAAATCCATGAGACTCTTCTTTCCAATTAACCAATAAAAATCTGGAGTGATGACTCAGGTGATGGAACAATAGCCTTGAGCAAAATAAAAAGCTCAAGGACAGAGCCCAGGCCCTGATTTCAAGCTCTACAACTCGTACCAAAAAAATAAATAAAATAAAAAATAAAAAGGCATAGATATAGATATTTATACAAAATGTTAAAATATTTAGAGTGAAAAAATCCAACAATATCCTAGAACATTGAAAAACCTTATAACAACAATTACATATAAAATTTAATTAGTTGTAAAATTTCCATAATTAGAGATTAGACTAAAAATCCATAGATTAGTGTTTTTAGAAAGATCTTTTGAAGTCTAGAATTTACTATTCAGGTAAGAGCACACATTCAAATGAAAAGATGATTTTTTTAGCAAAGGCTTTTGTAATTATTTGCAGATTTTTGTGATTTGTCACTACTATCTGAACAAATTCTAGGATGAACAATAAAGTAATGTAGAAAAATAATGTGAAACTTCCAAATATGCATATGAAATAGTGGTTCAGTCCTTTTTGTGTTGTCATAATCTGACATTGAGTGATTTGTGGTATAATGATTAAAAATATTGCATTACAGTTCTGGGGTCTTGGAAGTCCAAGGTCAAAGTTCCAACATTTGGAGGTAGTCATTTTGCTGTATAATCACATAGTAGAATGCAGAAAGGTAAGGAGAAAAAAGGGAGGCAAATTCTCTGCTTCACTAATCCCAGAAGGTAATCAGTCCTTCACTTCCCAAAGTTATCATATCCCAACATTATTACAACAGCAACCAGATTTTAATATGAGTCTTGAAGTGGACCAATGCTCCTTCTTCCATTCAAATTATATTAATTCCACCACCATATTTTCTGAACACTTGTTCCAATATCAACTCCAAGAGTCAAAGCCCAGAATCTTTCCTAAATCAGATATGTGTACAACTTGAGGCCCCATTGGGACTAATTTTTTTACTGCTTCAAGGTGCTTAGAGGGGTATAGAATAAACATTCTTATTCCAAAAGAAAAATAGTAAGAAAACAGTAATGAGCCTCAACTTAGCCCAAACCCCCAAACTTGAGAATAATGTCTTTTGACTTGTCATCACACCTCAACAAAGCAAGATGAGGTTGAGACCTCCCCCCACCTTCCGATAATAGCCTATGGCTTTGCTGAACTTGACCCACAGCTCTTCCAAGTTGGTTGTTCATTCTGACAGCACTACTGTTCTGGGCATCAGGAGTGACTTTATTCCCACAACTTCTCCACAGCAGCTTAATGAGACATTATGCTTACACAATCAGTATCACACATATTCCATGAAGACCTATGGCATTTGCCTGACCATTGGGTTAATCTGCCCCTGGATCCACAGCTAGGACCATGATGTTCAAGGCAGAAATAAGGTAGCAAATGGTAAAGTGACATGAAGCCCCATTTTAGAAAACTTATTGGCCTCAAGGTCTGAGTACTCTGTATGGAGGGGAAGAAGCAACCTTAAAACTCAGCAAAATAACTTCACTGGTGAATTCCCACTGTTCTGATGAAAGATAACTGACATTCTTTTATGTATTCCAATCTCTTCATCAAATGGTCTCTTGCCTACCTCTCTCTTTCTCTTTTCTTTCCTTCCTTCTTTCTTTTCTTTGCCCTCTCCCCCTCCCTCCCTCCCTGCCTCCCTCCATTCTTTCCTTCCTTTCTTCCTCCTTCCTTCCTTCCTTCCTTCCTTCCTTCCTTCCTTCCTCTTCACTCTTATCCATCAACTTATTTAAATAGACAAACTGTGGAACTGTGTATATTTCTGGGCTTGACAAATGCAACTTGCCTATGTACTTCATATCCTATTTGTCCTCTCCATTTGGGTTCTCATTGCTGGAGTATTAATGTATTTGAATTGCTGTTGAGTTGTAGTCTGGTCTTCTAATATAGAGCCCAAAGAAAATATAAATACTTGGAAATGAAACCTCAGGACTGAAACTGAGGAAAAGGAATGAAGGTCTGGAAGACTGTGAGATAAAGTATGTTGATCACTTCTGCTGTCAGATGTGCAGAAAGGAAATACATCCTGGCAGATGTTTACTTTCATGTATTTTGACAAAATACATGAAACTTATGATGTGATGTTAACTAGTTTGTAGAAAAGGTTAATAAAATTCCAGGCTGCCTCCCCTATTGTAAAGTGGTCAATATTTACCTTCCACAGAGATAGTTTTGTTACTTTTCTATGATATAGTCATTTGGTGGCCAAATTAATTTCTCTGATCTCTTACTCTGAATGCAGTGTCTCATCTAGTCCCAGAAAATTAACAAGAACTAGAAACTCTCAGTGTGAAGCACGGTAATTTTGCTGCTAGAAGAAACATGAAGGATGGAGACCCATCCCTCTAGTCAGCATGATGGCTACTTAACTCTGTGATGGTAAAAGTGGGAAGACATGTTGGAAGAACCAAATGATCACAAAGTTAGAGAAGACTCAGAGAAACAAAACTCTGGTAACTATTATGAGCAAGACATTTATAGTAGGAATATGACCTTATACAGTTGTGGAAAGCTTTGTGAAATAAAAGTCCTAAGGCCTTCAGAGACGTCACACAGAGAATCTAGTTGAATCATACCAGACTTCTCATATCAAAAAGAAGAGAGATAATAATTGGGTATTTTCAGTTGCCAAGTATATGGTGTAATCGTTTGAATTCGAAATGACCCCCACTGGCTCATGGTTTGATGTTTAGACCAAAGTCTTTCTATCAGCTGGTCATGATTCCTCCATTACTTTTACCTAGATTCCACCATTTCATTTCCAAAAGGCTTGGGGAATCAAGGATCCTTTCTGTATCAAATGGCTGTAGCTTTGTGATTGTAGCTTTCTTTTCCTTTCTTTATGTGACATGGAGTTACCAAGATGGGCCTACAAGATTTTCTGTAAAGGAGATATATTCCTCATTAATGCAATGACTAGCCCTAGATGGCGCAGTAAGCCCTTTATTTACCTGTTGGTTTGCTTGCAATGTACCTGCTGATTGGTACAATCTCTAGTTAAACAGAACTTTTGCTTAATCCCAGTAGAAATAGGTATTTTGGAAACTAAGATTTTGGCATTAGTTTTCTATTTCTATGCAATATATTTCCATCTTTCTATGTTAGTTGTTTTTGCTGGAATGTTTCTAATGGCGACACTAATAACGACACTAGTGAGAGCCTACACAGTCTACATTTTAAAAGATATTCTTCAGCTAGGCACCAGTGGCTCATACCTGTAATCCTAGCTATGAAGGAAGCTTAAATCTGAAGATTGTGGTTCAAAATCAGCTAGGAAAGTCAGGAAAAGTAAGGAAAGTCTGACCATCTTATTTATAACCATCAAAAAGCCAAAGGAAGATATGTAGCTCAAGTGGTTGAGCACTGGTTTTGAGTGAAAAAGCTATGCAATACTGCACAGGCTTCAAGTTCAAGCCCCAGTATTGAAATACATTTTTAAATAACAAGATATGCTATATAAAAACAATAGAAATCGCAGAACTATAAACATGGAATGTATGCCTTTAATAATTGAGTCTTAGAGGTTTTTTAAAATGTGATACTTGGATTTGAGCCATGCCTTTAGCTTTGCTTTTAGCACCTGTTTGATTTTTTTAGATGTTGATTCCAACTCCATTAGACAATAAAAGAGTGCTGTTCACATCCAATGTATGGGGTCAGACAACTCCCAGTTTATGATGAACATTTTGAATTTCAAGATAAATGGGTGCCCTCAGTTCAAATGTTAAGTCACCTAAAAACCACAAGCACAGATGACATAGTTTCTTCACAAGAAAATAATTATCTGTTTCAGCAAACCATTTCTAGCCCCATTATCTAGTTAGAATAACATGCTTCATGACAGTTCCACCCTAACCCTTAGTGGAATAAGCACCAATGGTTTTTATTACCTTTGCCTTGTTTCTTGCAGCTAAGCTACTGTATTTTTACTCCACATCATCATTACCTGGTGTCCCAGGCACTTGGAGTCTATATGAGGATGGATTTCATCCACAGACCTGATTGGTGCTGAATGCTGACATAGATATTCTTCGTGGATATTAATGGGAACAGTTTTTCTTGTGACCATTCTAAGCAGCATGGAAATGAATTATTAATACAAAGTGTTTTGAATGATGCAAGTAAATATTTCAGTCATTCCCAGGATTATGTTAGCAACTTGCAGACCCTGTCAGAGGGTCCTTATTGATCATGCGCTTTGACTAATAGTAGGATAAAATTTCAGTATGAAGAAAGGAAACAATGTTATTCACAAATACTGGACATTTTCATTTATTGAAGATTATCTTTACGCACCAGCTCCAACAGAAGACTTTCACAATGTTTATATCAAATATGCACATTGTCAGGACTCCCAAATTCTCCTATACTAAGCATGAAAAAATGATCTGCTTATTCATTTTTCTTTAACTTTCTATTCTGGGATCCTTACTTCCCTAGAGTTTTCTGATTAAAATCCAATCATACATCTTCCCTTTGATCAATACTATTTCTTGACTCCCTCATATTTTAGAACAAAGTTTGCTTCATACTATATAGTATTTTATTTGTTTCTTTTAACAAGGGGTTCTTAATAAAATTTTATAAATGGGTGAGTGAAATGATATGTGAAGTACCAGTAGTGAAAGGTTCTCTAAATAGAAATTCTAAAGCTCAAAACCAAGAAGACCTATGCTGTTTCTTAACTTTATTCAGAGTAAAATACAGCTAGCATCCTCTTGAATTCAGATTTTGGGAAGAAAGACATATGTAAATAGAATATGTAAAGTAGAGAATGATCAAAGTAACAAAAGCCCTTTAAAAGTCCTTTACAACATAAAGAGTAATTTAAAAGTATGTGGGAAAAAACTGTATGCAGATTTTTTTTCTAAATGTGAAGACACATTTCTTTGTAAGAATGAAATATGGATGGATGAACAGATATACAGACAAGAGAGATTTATTATTATATCATTCACCCACATAAGAACTCAATGTCAAGATCAATGAGATTAGTATCCATCATCTTTGTGAAGTTGTAAATAATAGAACTGAATTTTTGTGTTAGTACAATACTATGTATTATCCTAACATGTACTCTGTTAGTATGCAGTAATTATTTTCTGGCCACTGTAATGCATAGGTCATTTTTTAAAAATTATTTCTATACTCATTCAAGATATAAGGATTTGGTTTCCTCTGATTTCAAAGAATTATGTGTCTATAATTGGAAATGAATTTCAAAAGATCATTAATTAAATTAAACATTCACTCCCTAGAATGGTGCTTGTTTGTAGAATGCATGTTTAAAGTTAGATTATCTTATTTGTTTTCAAATTGTTCATTTGAAATCTCTACTCCTGCCCTTACTTGTTTCATGAAAATGATATGGCCTTTTGGTTTAGCGATTTTCGTTAAAATACATTTGGAAGGCCAGGAGCTGATGACTTGCACCTGTAATCTACTATGGAGACTCAAAACTGGTTCCAGGTCAGCCCCTACAGGAAAGTCAGTGAAACTCTTATCTCTAATTAATCATCAAAGCACCCAGAAGTGGTGCAGTGGCTTAAGTGGAAAAGCACTAGCCTTGAGCAAAAAATCTCAAGGACAGCATCCCAGGCCCTGAGTACAAGCCCAGCACAGGCACCAAAAAGAAAAAAAAAAAAAAAGGAAAGAGAAGAAAAAGAACATTTGGGTAATCTAATCTGAAATAGTGAATCTTGTTTGCATCCTCCCTGGTGGATTAAGAAACATTTCCTCCTAAGGCAAACTTCACATTTTTAGATGTACAGGTCTTTGATACGATAGGTAAAGAGGATGCCTTTCTACTGAAGATAGAAGGCTGAGTCTAAGTAGCTTCTCATAGCCTTCTAGGTGCCTTGCTGGGAAGAGGGAGCTTTCCATCCAGCTCTGAAAAGCTTAGAGGTGAGAGAGGCCATTCATTGAATTGCAGACATCATACTGTTTAGCCTTAAGAAAGCTCTGCATAGAGAGTACTATAATTCTACATTGATTAACTTCCTAAATGATTTGATTTGCTTGCCTCTGGGTATACCCCTATGTGGAATGATTGAGGTGTATCTCCCCTCTCCCATTCCATATAGAAAGTCTAAGCTGACCCCTGAGCTACTTCCATAGATGGACAGTTCCACTAGTACTTGAGCTACTTCCTAATAGCGTTTGCTTTTCTTAAGGCTTGATCTCCATCCCTAGCACGTGGTTTTCATCTTTAAAAGCTTTGTGTAAGCTCTGTACTGGGCTATACGTCTTTGAGACAGGAGTCCACCTGCATATACTGGCTCTCCAGTAAAGTCTCACAATTTGACTCTCAAATCCTGGCTTCTCTGTTTCTTGCCTACTGCACTCAATTACAACACTGTCAAGACAGTACATATTACCTATAGGATTTCTATATATCTATATATCTGTCTATATTTCTCTCTCTCTATATATACTTCTTTGCAGAAATATATACTTGCAATATGAGTCACATCTATACAATCAAGTAAATAAAATAAGCATGGGACAGAATATACCATATTGTTTATTGAATTTTATTTAAGAGATAATTTACTTCATATCATTAAATAAAATTTTAAACCTGCTCAATTTTGTTATTTTTCCTCAGTCCTTTAGTCTACATGCACTTCTCCATGTTAGCCTTATTCTCTCTCAAGTGATCTATGTTCAGAATCAAATATGTTAACTAAAGTATGGTATATGCAAAGAATGATTCCAAGGATATAATTTCTTTGAACAACTAACAGTTTAACCAACTGAAAACGAAGAAGATGAAAAGTATGTTTCCAGGAGTAGGAGAGTGACATCAAAGGGTAGGGGAGCGGATGAGCAAAGAGAGGAAGGTTGGTTAAATGCAATCATAATATTTAATGTATGTATGTGAAAATTACTGCTAGGCACATTGAGGATATAGATTGGATTGGGACTGACATAGAATTATAACAATTAAACAATACCAAATAATTTAAACATATGCATCCTTTCAGAGTTTTCCTTTGTTCACAAGGTCATAGAAGAGCATGTGATCAAGCAAATTAATACTGTAAGTAACTAAAGTGTGATGTGCAAAATATGCAGCAGCTCATGTTACTGCACCACAAAGGACAAGAGAAAGAGAGTATTTATCCACCTACTCCTATCCATCATTAGTTGAGTTCTGTTAGTGAGGACAGATATAATCCGGTCACATTTCCAGCTCTCTATTTCGATACAGATTGGCTTTATATTTCCTTGCCCTGTAGGCAAGTGATGCAGATGGTGCTGGTGCAAGCCAGGATGAAATGTAATGTCTTGTTTAGCTCCATGAAATGGTGGATGGGGTATTGTCAGCATGTGTTGACAGAGAAACCTTGGAACTCACCTCTTCAAGATAGCAGAGCCTTTGTCCTGTAGCATTCCTCAACTAAGCATTGGACTTTGTACTTTAATAGACAAAGAAATAAAATCATCCATGTTAAGGAATGAGGAGTAGAAGATGTTATGTATTACCTCAGCAAAATGTTGATGAATATCCAGCCTTTCTTGGGTTAGAGAATTCTAAATATGAAGGTTATATTTTAAGTAACTCTACTTGTTCATTGGATGATAGAATCTCAAACTCTGTTTCAAATGCCTTATTTAAAATTATGCAAAAGGTATATCAAATACTCTGGGTAGTTTTCATTATATATGATCATGAAGAAATTCATGATACTTGGTCATATGATTTGATTCCATTGTGACTATTATTTTCCCTGGCAACACTTCATGAAAATCACCAGAACTTTTGAATCTAACTATATCCTGTTAATCAGTGAAATATTCACAGGCTTTATGAACAATCCTTTATGAAGAAACTCAATTTTGAGTGACATATACCACTCTCTTAAGTCAGTTTAGCAGGAATTTTAAGTGCTTTCTAGACATTGTGGTTAAAAAAAACCAAGAAAGTTGAAATCTTGATATCTTAAAATATTAAATATTCTGTGTCCCTTTTCACCTGGGTTTGTAGACAGAAAACACCATGATTTGTTGACTTTCAGGTTTTTTAATTTTTTATATGACTAGGTTATTCTCAGGATCATCAGCTACCCTTTAGATCTGTTTTCTATAATTGAATTAAAATCCACTTTATTTTTATTTTTTAGCTGGCCCTGGGTGTTGAACTCAGAACTAGTTACTATCCTTGAGCCTTTTTTGCTCAAGGCTAGTACTCTACTGCTTGAGCTATAACTCCACTTCTGGCTTTTTGGGTAGTTAACTGCAGATAAGTCTCACAGACTTTGCTGCTCAAGCTGGCTTTAATCCTTGATCCTGAGATCTTAGCCTTCTGATTAGCTAGGATTAGAAGTGTGAGCAACCAGCATCCTGGTTCAATTAATTTACTTTAAAATTCTCCTCACAAGAGTTATCCACTTATATATGCAATACATTTAAATCATAAAACATTTCTCTAGAATAGGCATGGATGTTTGTTATGAAAATATCAAAGCCTAGACATAATTGTTGTCAAAGATTTCAGAAATATATCTGATCACTGATAGTGCATACATATGATACAAGTATTCAGGATGCTGAGATCTGAGCATTGAGGTTCTAAGCCAGCTAGGGCCAAAAGGACTATGAGACTCTTATTTCTAATTAACCAGCAAAAAGCCAGAAGTGGAGGTATATTTCAGGTAGTAAAGAGCCAGTCATAGCACACACACACACACACACACACACACACACACACACCAAACAAACAAACAAAACTAGATTTTTCAGAGCTAATAATTGGCAAGGCCAATATTAACAAAAATCTAGGTAAGCCAAATATTCACTGTTCCAAACTCCCTCTCTTACTGGATCTAATGTAGTGTAGCTGATATCCTATCTAGGCTAGAAAAAAATACAGATTAATAGCTCAAAATACAAATGATTGTTTGGAAAAAAAAACAAATGATTGTTTGGGATTTTTATTAGTGAATTCAAGGCTCAAAATAAATTCTAATATTCATAATATATTGATTTGAGGAAATCTTCATTCACTTGTAATACCTCCAGTGGTTTTATAGTAATGAAAAACTTCACAAGAAGGAAAAAGAAGTGTTTTCATGTATCTTTTTTTTAATATAAATATTTCCTTTTTTATTGTGAAAATACTCTACAGAGGAGTTACAATTACATGGGCAAGATAAAGAGTACATTTCCTATCAATCATTGTAGCCGCCTCCTTTGTTTCCCCTTCCCATCCCTTCCCATCTTCCCCCCGCAGCCCCACCTAATCCTCCCCGTCCCCCCTCCCCTCCATTCCCCCCACGAAAGTTGTAAAGTTCGTTTTCGACATAAGGACTTGTACATCTCATTGTTGCAATGGGTCCACCTGTATCTCTATTTAAATGATTTGTTTTTCTCCTTCCCCTCCACAAATTATACCAACATCAAATACAGTGAAAGCAGGGGAAGGTTCTTCTAAAGACTCCACATAGAGCTCCCCTATGACTCAGCAATCCCACTTTTGGGCATTTACCAAAATGTTTACAAACAAGAAAACGCTAAAGCTACCAGCACGACTATGTTTATTGCAGTATTATTTACCATAGCTAAGATATGGAACCAACCCAGATGCCCCTCAGTAGATGAATGGATCAACAAAATGTGGTATATATACACAATGGAATTCTATGCCTCCATCAGAAAGAATGGCACTGCCCCATTTGTTAGGAAATGGAAAGGCTTGGAAAAATTATATTAAGTGAAGTAAGCCAGGCCCAAAGAAACATAGGTCCCATGGTTTACCTTATTTGCAATATCTAGTATATGTCTGAGTCAAGCAGAAAGGGTCAGATAAGGTGATGATAGGGAAATGAACCCTAAGATATGTATTCAAATGTTTTTTTTTTCTTTCCTGCAATTGTTTCTAACATATTTATAAGATTATTTCTTTGTTGCTTTGTATGTCCCTCCCCCACAGTATAACCCCTGTTTGCATGTATCTTGGGCCCATGTTATAACATGGTAAATATTCTTCCATTAGTATAAACTGTAAGTCTATGTGGATGAGTCAGGAAAGCCACAGAGACCCTTTTGGAAGAATCCTCTTTGTTTTATGAAGGAATCTATTCATTTTAAATGTGTGGCATATCTGAATAAAGAAAGAAAAAAAATAATCAATACAGTGCAACTATATTGTGTGGGATTTAGTCATGTTACTGCCAAGATTTGAGCAGAATGTAAGAAATTAGCATTGATCACTGGCGTTTTACAATTTCTTCCATCAAGCTTAATCACAGCCACATCTGTAGTCTTTAATTAGGCCTTACGATCCATTTAGCATACTGTAAGTGCCAATTAAGAGTTGGGCAAGGCAACCAGAGGGTAAGCAATTTCATGGAATAATATATTTCACTTAAGCTTCTAGCCACATACACAATTAGTTATAGAATTACACTTTCATTTCCATTTCCTTGTACTTAGAAACTTGGATGTAATGATGTTCTTTAGTAAATAGACAAGTTCTTGCTCTTCCTCTTTTCATTTCTCTGCCTCATTTGCTTTCAAACACTTATTTTTTAAATGTATAAATTTTATTACCCTGTACTTGTTATGTCAAGTACTTTCAGAATCAAAAGTGGCAGTTGATTGGCTTGGATATATCTGTATAGCTTTTAAGGAAGTGTTTATCTTCTTCTAGATTATAATTAAGAAAAAGCAAACCTCCCAAAGAAAGAATACGTAAGTACAGTAAGGCCCAAGGTAGTGGTTTTAAAATTGTGGAATGTGTGTATTCATGCATCTCTTGGAACGTTTTGAAAAACCGGAAGTTTTTAGGATCCTAAAAAAGCTATATTGATACAATGAATGGGGAGGGAAAATAGAAAACTGAGTTGGTAGTGTTATTGTAGAGAATCACTTGTGTAGATTTTAAGCATAAAAGATCAGAAACAAAAGTTGTTGAGAAGACCTTTATTTGAGAGTCTATATTGTTTCTTTTAAGGGTGACATCTAGTTCCTAAACCCAGATTTTCTTGGATCTCAGTTCTGTGATGCAACATACAGTATTGGTTAAGAGATCATTCACATTTCAAAAATCTTTGGATAAATACTAATGGCATGAGCTACCACTGACCTTCAAGCCTGTGATAGCTCCTGTTCAAGCTCATGTTGACCTCTAGAAAACATGCATAAGATACAGAGAAATAATTACGAAATAGAGGGAAATGTTTAGCTAGAGTGACCAGAACCAAATTTATAATTTTAAAAATACAGTTTGAACTTTTAGCTATGTAAATGCTTAAATAAACAATGCTTATTTAAAGAAGCATTGTAGTTGTATAAAAAGTAATCCTTTTAACATTAATTTTTATATTTCAGTTTGGAGTATACTTCATGACTGAGTATATGTCAAGATTTAAGGTCTGAATTGTTTAAGCCTTCTATTATCTAAAGCAGGGAGAACTCTTATTTACAAGCATGCTCTGGTGACCTTGAAAAAAATAAAGACATAAGAAATAATTTTAGATTCTTATCTTAATGTGTTCTTAGGAGAAATGATATGTAAGTCTGAATTGTTGTATGTGAGAAGAAATAAAAATAATTCACAACACAGTTAACCTATTATGAAAATATTGTGTACTTTATCATTTAGTGTAATTTTGTATGAAATCATTTCTATTTTCTTGCAAAATATAACTGGATATTTATAATGCAACATAATGTTGATTTTTGTGTTATGCAGTTTGTCACAAAGAAAAGAAATTATAACTGTAATATTTCCCATATTTTGGAAATTATAGCATATTATATTGTAATGACATTTTTCAATTATCTCTGCATTTGGTTTTTGAGCAAATTTCCATCTTCCATTTATCATACTAATACTGTAGAAATTATCTTTCAGAAAATACTTGAAATAACATGAAAATATGCCTACTCTTTGTATACCTGGATAAAAATTGCTACTTGCATTTAAATGTAGCTAATATGCACAATAAGGTAGAGACCTATAGAAACTTCTTTGTTGGCTTAGAAGCCATAGAAATTATAAAATTACCTCTATTTAGAATATATCTAAAGCCAGGTGCTGGTGATATACTTCTGTAATCTAGCTTCTCAGGAAGCTGAGATCTGAGTATTGCAGTTCAAAGCCAGCCAGGGAAGTCTGAAACTCTTATCTCCAATTAACCACCAGAAAACTGGAAGTGGTACTATGGCTCAAGTGCTGATCTTAGCTACAGTGATTTTGCCCAAGTTTTCTTTTTTAGCAGTATTGAAATTTGAACTCAGAGCCTTGTACTTGCTAGTCATTATAAAACCTGATAGAGCCATTAGTGGACATATTTCTCGTCCTGGGACTCTTATGTTGGTCAATTAGTATCATTTCACCTTGTAGTTCATAACAATTTTTGGCATCTGGTACTTTAACTCCTCTATCTGAAATCTCCTCTATTTCTGAAAATTAATAGTCTAATCTAAATATTTATATTCCTATATAAATTTCAGAAAAATTCCCAATAGGAAAATTTTCCATATTGAATTTATGTTTATGAACCAATCTGTTAAAAATTAAAAGTCAAGGGCTGGGAAGGTGGCTCAGTGGTAGAGTGCTTGCCTTGCATGCCTGAGGCCCTGGGTTCGATTCCTCAGCACCACATAAGCAAAAAGAAAAAAAGCCGGAAGTGGTGCTGTGGCTCAAGTGGTAGAGCCCTAGCCTTGAGCTGAAGAGCTGAGGGACAGCTCCCAGGCCCAGAGTTCAGGCCCCATGACCAGACCCAAACAAAGAAATTAAAAGTCAAGTATTTGGGTATTCACTTTACCCCCATAATGCTTTATAATTTTCCATGTAGGGCTATGACTCTCTTTATAGGTATTTGATTTTTATGCTATTGATTATAGGGTTTTTAAATCTTGATTTCAAAAAGCTTATACACATATATCACAAAATATATTATTTAATTTTATATCATAGCTTTTAATCAAACAACCTGTCAATTTTTAAATTTCAATTATATATAGTTTGATTTTTTTACATCTCTCAATATTGTCTCACATTTTATTTCCGTGGCTACAAAGCTGTCTATACAGTATTTGTAGAACTTATTAAATTTACCACAACAATATTATCAAGCACTTACCAATATCCTTGTTTTGCTTTTAATTGTAAAGAACATATGACATTACTTTTATTGCTACTTTAAATGCTAACTTCAATTGTGTTATTTATTATAAATTTCAAGAAATTTTAATTTCTAAGATTTTCTCTACATTGGATAGGACTATATGACTATTTTCAATTTTACATGAGTGAAGAATTTTAGAATGGTAATTTCTAATATTTTCCTAAAACTAATACCATGTTTTAGAATACACTATTCTTTTTGTGTCACTATTGGATTGGACTTGTTAATATTTTCTTAAGGGTAGTAAAAACAGTGCCTACTGGAGCAATTAGGTTGTTTCTTTCTTATTATTGTAGGTGTAGTCGGTCTGGAATGATGAAATGGTCTGAGAAGTAAACTACCCCTTTTCATCCTGTGGAAGAGTTGGTTTGAGAGGAGAATTTATTCATCCTCAAACATATGAAAGGCTTACCCAGACAAGCCATCTGGAACCAAAGTGTTTGTTTTGCTCTGTTTTGGTGTGTAGGAGGGTATATTAAGCATACATTCAGTGTCTTAGCAGTTTTGATTTCTTCTTCCTGCTTCAGTATTGGTAAATTGTGCTTTTCATAGAGCTGCAAACACTTGGATTTATTATCAGACTTTGTTCAGTGTATGCCTTCTAATCTCTTCACTGATGGTCTTTCAGTAATTGCCTCTGTTGCTTGGACTAACTTCTCTGGCCACTTTGCACTTCTTTAACAATCAAAGGAGTTTCATGTACCAGCAACTTTCACTTAAAAGTTTTCCATGTTTGTGAATTTTCTCCTTGACAGCTTTTGAAAAGCTTTCCACAAACTTCAGTCATGTTGAAGTATAAAGTGTCATATTGAAGTATAAAGTGCCAGCCCATGCATGAGGGCATCCGAGACAGATTTATATAAATATTACCCTTCACCACCCCCAAAGTAAGCATGACCCATCCCTCTGAAAGTGCAATGCATTTTTGATATTTGCTTTGACAACGTCATGTAGATATTTATGTGAAATAAAGACATGTATGTAAATATACATACTCTTAATAAGTGTATATATAGATATCTATCATCTAAGAGTATTGTATCCATGCATGTACAATTAACCTTGCATGATTCTCAAACCCACTTCAAGTTTAAAATTTACTGATGGACCATATGCATTTATTATAAAGATTTCCTTCAGCAAGTGAGATAATGTTGGATGCCTAATAGTATTAGTTTATTAGTGTTTTAGTTTTTATCCAGTTAGTTCATAAAAAGCTTTTAAAAATATTTTATTTTATTGTAAAGGTGATGCACACAGGGGATACAGCTACATAAATAAGGTAATGAGTACATTTCTTCTTGAACAATGTTATTCCCTCCCTCATTTTCTCCCACTTTCCCTCCCACCAATTCCCCTCTTCTCCAAGTTGTAAAGTTCATTTTCATCATAGTGTCTTGTTATTCTCATTGTTGCATTGGTTCTCCCTTTGTCCTTTTCTTTTCCCTCTTCCCTTCCCCAAATCAGAGAAATCTATATAAAAGACACAGTTTACCAAAATCATAAAGAGAGACAACAGAAGATAAACCAAAAGAAAGAGAAATGACTTTATACAGTACATTAAAGAAAAACTGCCTTGTTTCCATATGTTGGAGTTCATTTCAATCATCATAGTTTTATATAGTCATATGCACAAAACTGTTGAGCTATTGTTATCCTCTTGTAGGAATATCTTAGTCATATACTAATTATTACAAATGAGGGAAACTATGAAGCCTATGTTTCTTTGGGTATGGCATACTTTACTTAATATGATTTTTTACAAGTCTTTCCATTTCCTTATGAATGGGGCAATGTCATTCATTCTGATGGAAACATAGAATTGCATTATATACACCACATTTTCTTTATCCATTCATCAGCTGAGGGCATCCGTGTTGGCTCCATATCTTAGCTATGGTAAACAATGCTTCAATGAAGATAGTTGTGCTGATAGCATTAGTGTGGCCTTATTTGTGATTATTTGGATAAACACTCAGGAGTGAGATTGCTGGAACTTTACTATAGGTGGTAAACCACAAGAAGAGGGAGGTGGAAATCAGAAAGCAACTTCATATGTAATAGCATAAAAAATACTGAGGAATTGACTTAACCAAAGAGGCAAAGGACCTCTATAATGAAAACTTTAGAAACCTGAAAGAAAGATATTAAAATAGATTTAAGGAAGTGGAAAACTTTCCATGCTCCTGGATTAGGATGATTAATATCATGAAAATGGCAAAACTGCCAAAAGCTATCTACAATTTCAATGTAATACTCATCAATATCCCAATAATATTCTTCAATGAAATAGAAGGAGCAAATAAAAATTCATATGAAAAATAGAAGACTCCAAATAGCAAAAACAATTCCAAGGAGGAAAAGCAGTACTGGAAAAATATCAATATCAAATTTCAAACTCTATTATGAAGCCATAGTTCTAAAGTATATTTTAGAAATGAGACTCTTGTCTGTTGTATGGTTAGTGAAGATCTTTTCCCAATCTGTGGGCTTTCTATTGATCTTGCTAGCTCTGTCCTCTACCATGCAGAAGCTCTGCAGTTTCATGCAATCCCATTTTTCCAATCTTTCTTTGATTAATTGTGATTCTGGGTCTTTATTAAGAAAATTTTGGTCTGTGCCAAGGAGTCCCAGAGTTTCTCCTATTCCTTCCTGTAATGTTTTCTGAGTGTCTACTTTGACTTTGAGGTCTTTGATCTATTTGGAGTTGATTCTGGTGTGGGGTGGTACATAAGGATCGACCTTAATTTTGTACAGGTGTTTAACCAATTTTTCTAGCACAATTTACTGAAGAGGCTGCCTTTCTTCCATTCTACTTTGTAGCTTTCTTGTTGAAGTTTAGTTGGCTATAGGTCTGTAGGTTCCTTTCTGGATCTTCAGTTGTATTCCATTAGTCTTCAGGTCTGCTCTTGTGCCAGTACCAAGCTGTTTTGATTGCTATGGCTTTGTAGTAGAGTTTGAAATTTGGTATTGATACTCCTTCAGCACTATTCTTTCTGCTAAGGATTATTTTTGCTATTTGGAGTCTTTTATTGCTCCATATAAATTTTTGGACCGCTTCTTCTATTTCCTTGAAGAATGAGGTTGGAATATTGATAGGTATCACATTGAATTTGTAGATAGCCTTTGGCAGTATTGCCATTTTCATGATGTTAATCCTCCCAATCTAGGAACATGGGAGGTTTTTCCACTTCTTTAGTTCTGCCTTAATTTCCTTTTTCAGGTTTATGAAGTTTTCATCATAAAGGTCCTTTACTTCTTTTGTTAACTCATAGATGTTTTATTTTTCATAGGGCTATTATAAAAGGAGTTGTTTTCCTGATTTCAGCCACACTCAAAAGTCTCCACATAGAGCTCCCCTATGACCCAGCTATCTCACTTTGGGTATTTACCCAAAGAATCACAAACAAGGGTATACTAAAGCTACTAGCACACTATGTTTATTGCAGTATTATTCTCCATAGGTAAGGTATGGAACCAAACCAGATGCTCTTAGTAGATGAATGGATCAAGAAAATGTGATGTATATCTATATATCTATATCTATATCTATATAATGGAATTCTATGCCTCCATCAAGAAGAATGACACTGTCCCATTTGTTAGGAAATGGAAAGACTTGGAAAAAAGTATGCTAAATGAAGTATTCCAGACCTAAAGAAACATAGGTCCCATGGGATTCCTTATTTGCAATAACTAGTATATGTCTAGGATAATCTTACCAGACAAGTAAAAAAGGTGGAAAGCTATATACATATGACTATATAAGATGGTGCTAAGGAAAAGACTCCAAGGTAAGGACCCAAGAGGTTTTATCTTTGTTGTTTTTTAATGTAATTATAATGTATTATGTGATTTTTTTGTTTCTGTTTTATGTTCTTCCACCCTGGTATAACCCCCGACGTCACTGTATTTGATTCCAGTGTCCTGCATTTTGTATATACATTTTTCTAATTTGGGGAGTGGAAGGGAAAAAACAAAATGCTGAAATAAGGGTACAGGCTGACCCATTGTTAAAATGAGATGTACAAGACACTGTTAAAAATAATCTTTACAACTTTGGGGGAGGAAGGGAGGAGTTAGGGAGGTGGAGCAGGAAGATATGGTTGGGGAAAAGCAAAGGAACAGGTAACAATACTCATGTAACTATAACCCCTCTGTACAGTATCTTTCCAATAAAAAAACTAAAAATCCATAGTTATAAAAACAGCTTATTATGGGCACAGGAGGATCAGTGTGATAGAATTGAAGACCCAGAAATGATCCCACAAACCTACAGCACCTAATCTTAGATAAGGGAGCCAAAATAGTCAGATGGAAGAAAAACAGCCTCTTCAATAAACATTGCTGACAGAATTGGCAATACATGTCTTGAAAACTTAAGTTAGATCCTTATATATCGCCCTGTATCAGCAACAACTCCAAATGGATCAGAGACCTCAAGGTAAAAACAGATATTACAGGAAAGGATAGAGGATATACTAGGGTTCTTTGCACAGGTCAAAACTTCCTAAATAAAGATCCAGAAATATAACAAATCAAAGAAAACTGGATAAATGGGATTGCATTAAACTGCAGAACTTCTGCATGGCAAAGGACATAGCAAGCAAGATAAATGGAAAGCCCACGGATGTGAAAAGTCCTTAGTAGCTATACAATTGATAAAAAACCTCATATCAAAAATATATCTAGAGCTAAAAATATTAACCCTCAATAAAAAATTATTAAAAGAACATCCTTCCCATTAATAAGTAGGCTAAATAATTAAAAAGAGACTTCTCTAGAGAGGAAATAAGTTTGGCCAATAGACACATGAAGAAATGTTCGGCACTCTGGCCATAAAAAATACAAATCAAAACTACACTGAGATTCTGCATCATCCCAGTTAGAATGGCCATTATCAAGAAAACAAATAACAGATGCTGGTGGGGATGTAGGCAAAAGGGAAGGCTACTACACTGTTGGTAGTAATGTAAAAAGCTTCAACCACTCTGGAACACAGTATGGATGTTCCTCAAAAGACTAATCACGAAGAGCTTTTAAAACAGGTAAGTTAAGTTTTACTATGTAATCAGGCTAAGATAAACCATTACTTCAAAGCACATTTTAGTCTCTCTCTTCCTCCTTCTAAGATCATTTGTGGTATTGCAATCAAGAAATGGGTTGAAATGTTGGTTTCTAGACAAGAAACTGAAAATTAGTGTGATATCTGTACTTATTGATTACTCCTTTTATATTTTAATTAAAATGGCTAAATGTCAAATTTCCAAGTTATTCAGACACAATTTTTAAATTTTATTCTTCATATGTTATTTCCTTGAATTTTCCTAAATGATCAATTCTTAATATTGATTCTTATGTTTCAAACATTGGCTATATTTTTAATATTTGTCATTCACTATGACAATCAATAGTTCAGCTGGAAATAATCATAAAAATTATCCTAAAATATATGTTTAAAGAAGTCACTACTGAATGGTGAAACATTTTAATAATTGTTAGAATACCTTCAGAGTATTTAAAAATATTTTTGTAAACAGATCAGAATAAATGAAACAATATAATTCATAGGTTCTAGTGACTATTAATCAAAAAAAGAACATAACTTTGTTTAATCATTCTTGTTTAATATGCATGACTTTTAATCAAGACTGTCTTTAGCAATTTGGGAACACAAGGTCTGATACTTATCATAAGTATATCTTTTCTGAGCATTTCAACACCTGGGGTGAATTATGATAATTAAGTACTATAATGCTATGTTCTTACTTTCTCTTTGCAGCCCCTACTGTGAAAATCCAATTTCCAGATGCTTTTGATGTTTCCAGTTTAAAGGTGTAAGAGCGATCTACCTTTCCTAAGCTCTAGGGTTTGTCATATTAGAGATTCATTTAAAAATACTCTTCAGTACTTTCTTATTTCTCTAGCCAAAATAGGACATGTGATTTTTTTCATAGAAAAGAATAATATCTGCATAAGTGTAGGGTGTTTAATGAGTTCTTTATAAGACTTCAACTTATTCTAGTTTTATAAGAAGATAAGCAAAATACTTAAAATGACATTGCATTTGTTTTAAGACCTAATAAAATTTTAATTCAGTCATATGTTCATTATCTAATCAATGAGATATCCATTTCTAGCTTCAATATGATGATCATTTAAGTTAAACAAGTGAATGATATATCTAATTATAGTCTTATAAACTGTATTTCTGTACATATGTATTAAAGTAACTGTGTTATTGTTGAAATGCCCATTCTTTAGATAGATAATCTTAGAACTGATCTGTGGTGTAGAAAAATACTGTGTAGTGTATTTTGTTGTTGTGAAATCAAGTGAAGGTAATTATGTTTTCAATCATTACAGAGAACTAAAGTGAAAAATACTCGATTTGTAATTAGCATAATAGAGTTACCAAATTTTTGACCTGCACTTTAACTAAATTTTGTGGATAAATATTTAGTAATATTTTGATTTAATGGTCTCTATATTACTTAGATTTTTTACCCTAATGAATGCTTAAATTATGTGTGCAAGAATATGTATACATATAAATGTAAATATTCCCATTGAATGTAATCTTATCATTTAATTATAATAATTAGGAGTAGCTTTTTTGAAAGAAATTATGGCTGGGGTAATAAAGATGAGTGCTTTGAGGCAATTATTGCCCATACTCAGAACATCTTTAGATATTAAAGTAAGGTTGTTTGTGAGAAATCACATCTTTAATACAGTTAATGTTTTATCTCATATAAGTGTTAATTTTTACACTGTTAACCATTTGTCCCTTTGTTTCCTATAATTTCAGACACTAAACCTTTTCAAGAACAAATAATACTGTTCGTTGATATCTCACACCAACTGAGGATAGTTACTTTATTAAGAAATAACTTGATTAGCCTGAAGTTTTGCAGGCTGAAAGTCCACAATATCTAGTAACCCCATCAATTCATCCCAAGGTGAGTTTCCTTGGATCCCACTACTTAATGAGATCAACAATACAGGAGCTCAAGTAGGAAGGAGAAAGATGGCTCAGGAGGAAGTTCTTTGACTTAAAGCGTCTGGTTGCAGAGGCAGTGGATTTTCTCTTTGTTGGGACAACTCATTTCTTAAAAGAACTAACTCTACAATCCAGAAGTGATCCCTGCCAAGGCAGCACCCTCCATAGCTTTACCACCACCCACTCTGCCCACCTCTTCATCACCTGCTGCTTCCACCAGCTGTTCATAGTATCACCTGGGACCATGCTGTCAAACGACGAACTTTTGAGGGACAGAAGACAGCAGATAGGAAGCCACAGTTTTTCACAATGCCATTTTGACAATATACTGTAATTTGTTTCTAAGATGAAGTACTTGTGATGGTTTTCAATTTCTGAGAATATTGAAATGCAATATGGAAAATGTATGACAAATGAGTACAGTGATTCGCCTTAGCAATGGAGAATTATAATTTGTTATGTAGTGTGGGAAATTAGAAAAAAGGACAGAAGGTCAAAAGCAATTATTATCTATCTGTTCTAGTTCAAGTGTTCATATGAGAAAGGCAATGCTGCCTGCCTGATGGCTAGATTCATGGGCCAAGACTGCTTTTCAACCCTGCTGCAACCTTTCCCACTACCAAACCTCAGTCCGGGAACCTCTCTGCATATTAGTTTCTAGTCAGAAAAAGGGATTCATTTAGACAAATTCATGCAATCTCAGAACAATATATGCTTTCAGTCTTTTAGCCTTGAACCTATTTTACTTTATTGCAAATAAAATTATGGTAGGAATCATCAAACAGTTTTATGCTTTCAATTCATCCATATAAATGGATATATCAGAAAAATGTCACCTGATAATTTGTGTGTATAGATTATAGGTAAACATCAGGCTTAAACTATAAATTCACAGTGTGCTATATCAGGGTCTAAAGTGATGTGTAAGCTAGAACTTTAGCACATTTGGTTGTTTATAACTTACAGAAGTAGATGTGAAGATCTGACCTAAAATGCCACTAAAAATACTAATGACAAAGGTGTGTAAAGCAGAAAATTAAATGGTTTTATTATCATTATATTATGTGCATTAATTAAATATCATCTAACAAAGTAAGCACTGTGCCCACATCAGTTCTACTAATACTTTGGACATAGATTATGTCACTCTTTTAACTATTAATTAAGAGATGAGACAGCAAGATTAAACCCAAAGTTATTTTGTGAATTTAGTATTAATTAAATGTCAGAACCAGATAAAGACAAGATTAAAATGTGTTTCAAGCATTTTCGTCAACTCAAATGAGATAAAATGAACAAGATATTAAATATCTCCTTTCATAAAGACAGCTAATAACTTACTATACTGAGTGCATTTCAAGAATTGGAAGTTAAATCTAAATTAGTTACCATGCTAACTGATTTTCCATATTAACGGTTAGAATGAAATTCATCTTTGGGAGGCTCAGAGCCATGATTTCAGTTAAGTGGAAGCAGATTCAAGACTAGATTTGCCCAAAGGTAGTCAGATTTCATTGCAACCAAGTTGCCAAAAGCACCATCATTCCAGGAATACAGAAGACCATAGGTAGAAGGATCATGACTGTTAGGTTTTTAAAAAGAGGTAGCTGAGTAAGAACAGCACCACCCACATGGTATTCAGGTAAGGGATAATTTAGTAGACCTGCTGGGAGCAGGCAAGGTTGGCACTCCACGCGGCTGGCAAAAGAAAGCCTCTGGCCCAGGGTTAGGCCTTATATAGGGTAGGGGCCGGGAAAAGTGTATCCAGGAAAAGGGAAGTGGAACCAGATAAGTGGTGGGACCAGGTGGAAGAAAGGTGTGGCCACATCAGATTCAGATGTGACCTCAGCGGATGCAGATGTGACCACTTCCAGGTGTCCCAGTTGCCTAGGTAAGGAAGGTACTGGGCAGGGGTCTGCTCACCATCCAGGAATGGATCTTACAATGACTTAAACCAGGTAGGGCAAAATGAGGGACCCGATTTGGAAATAAAGTAGAGCTAAAAAAGTCAGAAATGTAATTCAAGTAGTAGATCATCTATTTAACAAGTATGATGTCATCATTTAAAAGATCTGTACCATCAAAAATAAACAAATACAGTCACTCTTCTCAAAGGCTATACTGTGTATGTATGTATGTATGTATGAATATATTTAATCCTTTAATCATTTTTTAACAAATAACCCCAGGAATAGGGGATGAGGAGATAAGGGAGAAGGGAATTAAGGCCCCAGCCATACCACCCTTCTTCACCCACTTCTTTCTTCTTTATAGAACTAAACTGTATATTAAAGAATTAATATACATATTCATATATATAGTTGTGACATTAAACACTGAAGAAAACTTTCATTCATAAATTATAGTAGTAGACAGTAGAGAACATAATTTAAAAACAACACTAAAACCAAAGATAAAGCCAACAACAAAGGAAGTACACACTTATTTTAAGCTTCTTTAATATATTTATCAGATACAATAAAATATAAAAATGCATATTTTAAGTATTAAATTAGAATTGCATAGGTTAAGTATGTTCCACTAACAAAACAATCTTATATACACATCCTAGTACACAACAAAAGCCATCCTAGTAAAAAACAAAAGCCAATACCCAACACAAAATACCTCATAAATGATCAATTTCTAGAAATATCAGAAGAAATTTGCAAGATGTTTGATTATAATACTTCAAAATTTTCAGCTTTGAATTTACAGAATGTCAGGGGAGACAGAGAGCAAGTCCTTGGTCTCACCAAAGAAAGAATTCAGGGATAGAGGCACAGAGGATCTTTAGCAGAACAGATTTTCTTTTTTAACTATATGTTACACTTGATTAAAACAGAAATGATTTGAAAACAATATCATACCCTCAGGAGAAACTCAGGGCAGTCAGCTTGACAAAGCAATGAAGTGCTCTGAAAATCTAGTCTTAGATATGTTATGGATAGGGTTTAATGATTTCGATAAAGAGATGGATAGTAATATGATAATGATTATGCTAAGGATGTGTACATAATGATAAAAGAAGTAGCAGGTAAGTGGAGCGCCAGTGGCTCATGCCTGTAATCCTAGCTATTCAGGAGACTGAGATCTGAGAATTACGATTCAAAGCCAGCTCAGGCAGGAATGTCCGTGAGACAATTTATTTTTTAATAAGTTTTTTATTGTAAGAATATTGTATAGAGGACAGGTTACAGTTACATGAGTAAGGAAATGAGTACATTTCTTATCAAGCACTGTTGTCTCCTCCATTGTTTTTTCCCTTATCTCCAATAAACCACTTAGGAAACAGGAAGTGGCGCTATGGCTCAAGTGGTAGAGCGCTTGCCTTGAGCTGAAGAAAAGAAGTAGCAGGTAATTTCCAAGAATTAGGAAGTAGGGGATGGTTTTCCTAAGGAAGTGTCCTCAGAGCCTAAAGGGGAAGGATAAAGCATGAAACTGTAACTACAATGAGATGTTAAGGAGATTGATGACTAAACTCTCAACTTAGCCCCCTGACCTTTCCCAATTATTGCTAAAAGTAGCCTACACTGTAAGCAACCACGATTCAGGACAATGTGGAACATGATATTTGGCAAAATATACCTGGATATGAGATTGCACCTGTATCAAATGCCACATAAAAACATTAATGCCTTATGAAAATTATTTAGGCCCTATGAGACAACTTTTTCATATAATGTAGAAATTTAACTATCATTGAACCTCACCAATTTAAATTTCACTTAACTTTAAAAATTTTTAGCATGAATTATAATTCAATTATACCAGATGCATGATTTCTTTAATATTGTTTATGTAAATACCTCTTTCATCTTAGTTGCACCCGCTGTTTGTATAAACTGACAGCCTCGGCTTTTGTTTTTAATTCAATACCAAAGCAGATTTAAAGATTAAACTTTATATTGATAATTTATACAAAATACATATACTGAATCTGAATTCATGTAAATTTACTTTTCATACATGGATTAATTGTATATGAGAATGAGTCTGAGTATGTACAGCTTTGTATTCCTTGGTAAGTTTTAATGAATTAGAAGTAATTGTACTTTCAAAGCAATGTAATATGTTGGGTTTGTTTTTGATAATATTTTTTTCAACAAAGGTACCTTTTCTCAAACTGTGTACAAATATGTTTTGGTCAGAGCAGTTATGTAAATTTATGTACTGAAATAATTGCATCACATGATTTAGTCATCAAAATACAAATTTGTGTTATCACAATATAAATATAAACTTGATTACAAATCATCAAGTTAGAGCTATTTGCAATGGAAATGTAATTGAGATAGTAAGATGAGGAAATTAATGTTGAGGTAAATGAGGTTATTTAAAACACATTGAGTTGTGATTGCATTTTCTTAAATTTAATTTTCATTTGAAGGATTTAGATATGCTACAAAATGATCCTTAAGATTTTTTATACACTTCTACAATTTTAACAATTTTAAATAAAATTCTTCTCCAATCAATTACATTTTGAGGAAACATTTCCAAGTATGTGACTAAGAAAAATTTACATTCAGAGGATTTGCCACTATAACAGGTTTTCTTCTCTTGTAAGTCTATACTGGTATCAGAGAAAACATAAGAACAGTATATCCCACTTTTGGGCATTTACTCAAATGATCATAAACAAGACCATACTAAAACTACCAGCACAACTATGTTCATTGCAGCATTATTTACCATAGCTAAGATATGGAACCAACCCAAATGCCCCTCAGTAGATGAATGGATCAAGAAAATGTGGTATATATACACAATGGAATTCTATGCCTCCTTCAGAAAGAATGACATTGCCCCATTTGTTAGGAAATGGAAAGACTTGGACAAAATTTTATTAAGTGGAGTAAGCCAGGCCCAAAGAAACATAGGTCCCATGGTTTCCCTTATTTGCAATATCTAGTATATGTCTGAGAAAAGCAGAAAAGGTCAGGTTAAGTTGATGATAGGGGAATGAACCCCAAGATAAGTATTCAAATATTTTTTTTCTTTCCTGCAATTGTTTCTAACATATTTATAAGATTATTTCTTTGTTGCTTTGTATGTCCCTCCCCCACAGTATAACCCCTGCTTTCACTCTATTTGATGTTGGTATAATTTGTGGAGGGGAAGGGAAAAAACAAACGGTTTTACTAGGGATACAGGTGGACCCATTGCAACAAAGAGATGTACAAGTCGTTATGTCGAAAAACGAACTTTACAACTTTTGTGGGGGAGGAGTATCGGGTGGGAAGAGGTGGGGGGAGTGTGGGAAGGGATGGGAAGGGGAAACAAAGAGGAAGCAACAATGCTGGATAAAGAAATGTACTCGTTATCTTGCCCATGTAATTGTAACTCCTCTGTAAGGTATTCTCACACTAAAAAAAAAAAGAAAGAAAATGAAAAGTTTAAGCATGCCTATGATCTCAACTCACCAATATTTTATCATGAAGTAAAACAAAATATCTTACCATAGTCTTCTAGAGACTTGACAAATTACAATTCTCTTAACCCTTCTAATTTTTTGTATGTTTTTATTGTAAAAATACTCTACAGAGGGGTTACAGTTATATGAGCAAGGCGAAGAGTACATTTCCTATTGAGATTCTCCTCCTTTGTTTTTCCCTTACCATCTCTTCCCTCTCCCCAACCCCTCACCCTGCCTAAATTGTAAAGTTCATTTTCAGCATAATGTCTTGTACATCTCATTGTTACAATGGGTTAACCTGTATCCTCATTTAAGCATTTAGGTTTTTTCCCTTCCCCTCCCCAAATTAGAGAATTGTATATACAAGTTGCAGGGCATGAACATCAAATACAGTGAAAATGGGTTATACTATTGGGGAGGAACATACAAGAAATAATTAAAAATATCACGTGGTACATTATAAACATGTTAGAAACACTAGTAAGAAAGAAAAAAATACTTATGTCCCTATCTTGGGGCTCATTTTGCTTAACATCATCTTATATGGTCATATGTACATAGCTTTTGACCTTTTCTGCTTGTCCTACACATGTACTAGTCATTGCAAATAAGGGAAACTATGGGACCTATGTTTCTTTGGCCTGGCTTACTTCACTTAATATAATTTTTTCTGATTCATTTTGTCACCCATTGTAAAAAGATAAGCATCGATTCATCTTTCATTTTTGTTTGAGTTTTCTTTCTTTTTATTCATGTTTAAATAGTTGTACAAAAAGGTGGCCATTCAACAAAGATGTTTATGAATACAATGTGTCTTGGTTAATGTCACTGCTTTGAACATTCTCCCTTCCCTCCTAATCACACTTTCCTCACTTTTCTTAGAAAATATAGTATAAATACACAATGGGATTTTACTTATCCATTAGAAGAACGGTATTGTATCATTTGCAAACAAATTTAAGGACCTTGAAAAATTTAATGCAGTAAGTAGGGTCCAGAGATACAAAGGTTACTTTTTTTTCTCTCTTATACATGCAAGCTTGCATTAGTTTATAACTAGATAAGCAAAATACTTTGAGAAGTATGTAAATGTACACACATGTGTATTGATAGAAACACAGTAGATCCAGTGGTAAACTCAATATTGTAACTCCTTAGGAAAACTAAATCAAAGGTCAACAAATGAACACCAGGAAATGAGTACTTGAAAGGGGTGTGACCAAGCGGACAGGATAAAGGAATGGAAAGAGGAAAGAGGTAGAAGTGGATTATTTGTTCACTTTTCTTGAAACTACTTTGATGCTATAGATATGGAAAATATGTTTATTGAAATTTTGAAATACATTTTACAACTACTAAACTCCTACGTCCCTAAATGTGTCATGCTATTTCATACCTTCACACACTTGTTCAGGGTTTCCTTCTCTTACAGTATGCTTTTTACACTTTACCATCTTGTTCATTTGACAGTCATTCCATAAATTATTCAGAACTCTGACCAGGCATGGAGCTGAAAAAGTTTTCTCTAACAGAATTCACTGGCTATGAGTTTATGGATTCCTTCATTTTATAAATGTACTCAATAAGAAAAGCACCACTTCAGATTAATTTGAAAACAAAAAGAACCTGTTATATAGCTGAGTAGTTTATACTACTTAGGAATATACACAGAGGACAGATCTATCTAACTCTTCAAGGGTTTGTCTTCAATTCCACTACAGTTCTGCACTGCTTATTACAGTCACACAGAGCTATTTTCTGCAGATCCAACTACCACCAAAGATCAAGGTGCTGATTTAAAGGAGAGAAAATCCATTAAAGGTGCTTCTTTTTTCAAGATCTCTCTACATGTAGTATGTTCAAAACTGCATTTTTTTTTTGTCAGTTGTGGGGCCTGAATTCTGGGCCTGGGCACTGTCCCTCAGCTCTTCAGCTCAAGGCTAGCACTCTACCACTTAAGATACAGTGCCACTTCTGGTTTTCTGGTGGTTTATTGAAGATAAGAATTTCATGGACTTTCCTGCCCAGGCTGGCTTTGAACTGCGACCCTCAGATCTCAGCCTCCTGAGTAGTTAGGACTACAGGTGTGAGCCACGGAGCCTGGCATACAACTGCTTTCTTAAGACCATACTTAGTAAGGTTCATATCTTTTGTATAACTCATATACACGTTATCCTTTCAGGCTCTAGCATCAGAAGAGCAATTTCTAAAGTAAGTTAAATGTCTGCCTTTGTTAATGTCAATAAACAATTTCCCTGGTTTGAGGTCATGGGTCTTATAAGGATTTTGCCTAGTTTTTTCTTCAGTCCAAGCAACATAATACAATCCCTACAATTTTCCCCATTGATACAAGCACAGATCTTTTATAATGGGGCTCTAACTCTACAACCAAATTGTTGTTTTTGAATTGTTTTTTTGTTATCTACATTTACCAAATAGTTTTCTGTTACCCAATCATTAAAAAGTACACTGTTTTGAGCATCTCATGTGTCTTAATTCTACTCTACACTTTGTAGCACCCCTTCTACAAACATGCTATGAGTTTCGGAAACATCTAAAAATCTATATTGGATAGATATTTATAAGAGGTCAATGACCAAGTTACAAGTTTGCTGGATATGAAGGCAATGAAAGGTGAATGTAATAGATACTCAATCCACAAAGCTCTATTTTGGAAACACTTCTCTCTCATACTTAGTGTTCTGAATTTTGTGTTTATGTACCTGATTAACCTCTAGTATGTAGTCTTGCAAGACAGAAACCATGGTTCCACATCATTCACTCTCAGCTGTCAGTGATTTATGTTATTGGGATTTAATGCTGTTTTAATTCATTCCCACTGTGCTATTTAGACTAGAAATTTTGTTGTCTAGCATTTAACAGAGGCGTAGAGCTGAAAGACATATTTCAAAGTCATAGTCACCTGTGTGTTGAGATTTTGCTATTGGTGAGATCACAAATGGGAAAACTAAATACAGACTCCAAAAATGTCAACAGGAGTCAAATGAACAGTTAAAAAAAGGAAGATGTGAAGGAACAGATTTGGAAGAAGGATTAAGGGCTAGAAAAAAATTCTGAGGAGGTTATATTGAGAAAACCAAGATTCTAAAATAGTGGAAAATATTGCAAGTTGTTAAGTGATCAAAAATGTTAAATTTGGAACTTGCAATATCTTTGTAAATATTTGCAAGTATGTGAGAGATGACATGGAAAGTATAGTGTTAATAAATTAACATACTATATAGACAATATATGAAATACAAACAACAGAAAAATAATTTTAAATGGTATGTCATAAAGTAAGGGGGGAAGGAAAACACCTACTCAGAACAACTATCAATCCCATGGTTACAGACACTTACCAATTGCAAATCCTTACTAATATGGAATACTATCTAATACATTGCATAAACCATTGCAGGTTCATGTCTAATTTCTTATAGGTAGGAGTCTTTCAGAGAGGAATCAAGTTTTTACACTTCTGAAGAGAATTTGCTCTTGTGCAGACTCAAAAACAAGCTAAAAAATGGAGAAATGGCTGGAGGACAATGTATTCTATGTATATGTGTGTGTGTGTGTGTGTATATATATATATATATATATATATATATATATATATGTAAATATGTAAATAAAAACCAGGAAAACTGAGAAGATGGGTAGAGTTGGTACAAATAGGGAAAGGTGATAAAAGAGGTGATGTTGATCAAGATGTAATGTACAAAACAGTGATGTGCTAAATTGCAATTCCTATATACAACTAGTTAAAGATAATAAAATAATGAAGAGTATTAGTTTCTCAAATGAAAATTAAGAAACTCAGATGAGCATTATTATAACTTGAATAGCTGAAAAATTAGACAAGATATAAAGTAAATATTTTCAAGTATTAAAAGCATTCCACAATGAGGACATCTGAATAAAAAGTGATATTCAATATTTTCTAAATTGGTTTAGAGAGAATAATCCGGCTGTCACAAAGGGTGAGGGAATGGACTCTGGTCATAGTTACTGAAGTGAAAGAGATGCCTAGGAGTTCAAGAACCTAGATTTTGAACCATGTATACTGACTGAGAGCTTAGAGATCCATTTTATCTTAGTGCTTAATAATTATATATCTTGTCTGGGAAGTTGGCTCAGTGGTAGAGTGCTTGCCTTGAAAGCATGAGACCCTGGGTTTGATTCCTCAGTACCACATAAGCAGAAAAAAAAGTCAGAAGTGGCACTGTGGCTCAAGTGGTAGAGTACTAGCCTTGAGCTGAAGAGCTGAGGGACAGCACCCAGGCCCAGGGTTCAAGCCCCACGACCGGACCAAAAAAAATTATATATCTTTTATTCTTACACATACAATTGAGCTTTATTTGAGGTGTATTTAAAAATATTGGAAAAAGTTTGCAAACTCGATAGAAGGAACAGGTCACCTTAATTAAAAGTGAGCTTTGTTCTACATGGAACAACCAAAGCAGGATGAGACATGATAGAAGACACTGTCCATCAGCCAAAACAGGGCAGTGATCCTGAAGAATCAGGAAACAGATGCTGTAAATTCACAATTGCTTAAACTTGTCTAGAGAGACATGGGGTTGGAAATCATCCTACTCTCCACCACCTCAAGTGGAAAAATGTATAGTTCAAGTGATAATGATTAATCAGATTAAGTTTTGCCTTAGTACTGAAGAAAATTACCCTAATCATCACTTTGTCTCCAATAACAAACCTTAAGGAAAAAAATGGAAAAATTAAAATATTTCCAAACATGCATTGATTATTAATGCTCAAGCATATTTTTAAGAATATAAAGCAGAAATATTATTAGGAATATTTTTGGAATCCTTTCAGTATCAACCAATGTGTACATTTCTATGCCAGTCATCTAATGAAAGATTACCTGTCATTTTACTATGGAAAAAAATAACCCATATTTGGGATGAAAATTCATCAAGGAAAAATGACACAGATGGTAGATTAATTGTACAATTATATCAAGACACTTGTTATTACTATATTCCATATGCTCAGAGAGTGAAAGGACAGATTGAACACTTATGTGGACAAATGAAAGTTGTAAAAATTGTCAAACTGAACTTCTGTACATAAAAACACAGTATTTGAGGCAAAAATTTTGAACTGGGATTAACTTCAGCAAAGATATTTAATATCAAAAAATTTTAATATATAGCAACTGAAATTACCCAACTGAATCAGAAAAAAAGAAGATTGAAAAAATAATGAACATGGTATCATAACCTCAGTGAAACTGGAATCCTCAAAAAAAGAGAAAAAGGAGGTACCAAAAAATTAAAATGTTTAAATATATATTTTTAATGCTATGTGCCAGTAATAAAATTTATAATCGTAGCAGCTCAGAAAGCTGATATCTGAGGATCAAGGTTCAAAGCTATGTCAGACAGACACAATGAGAAATGGTTATCTCCAATTAACTAGCAAAATATGGAATTGGAGGCATATTTTAAGTGGTAGAGCCTCAGGACCTGAGTTTGAGCTCTAGTAATAACACCAAAAAAAAGAAAGAAATTAAATTACAACAAAAATATGTTTGCTTAAATAAGTAACAGTTGGAGAATTTTCAAATGTGATATGTGGACTATAATCTCATATATGTTATATGTATAATCTCATGTGCATTAAATAGATGTATAGAATTAGTAAGAAAAAACAGAAATATTTATAGTAACGATAAATTAGGTAAATGATAGTAAATAACAGGATAGATAGAAAGATAGATAATAGATGGATAGATAATATGATATATGATATATGGATAGAAAGGCAGAGAGATAAACAGAAGTATAATATAATAATGGATGATAAGTAGGTGGAGAGACAGAAGGAGATAAACAGATGTGTTTATAGAAACAAGACAGATGATAGATATAGTGATGATAGATACATAAATAGTAATATAGATAATATATAATGGCTAGATTGAAAAGTGATAATAGATCAATAGATGGGTAGAAAGAAAAATTAGCCATTAGGCAGATAGATATAAAAAGTAAGACAACTAATAGCACATGATTAATATATAATAGATGGATAAAAGAAAGATACACGATAGATGGGTAGAAAGATAGGTAGATAGATAAATATAGTGATTGATTATAGGTAAATAAATGATAGATACATAGGAAGAATGATAGAAAGAGATAGATGATAGAAAGACAAATGGATAGAAAGATAGATGCTTGACAGAAGGAAAGAAAGAAAATAGAAAGAGGAAGATGGCTGCTACATAGATATAGATATAGAGGTGACTCAATTTACAATGGGGAGGGGCTGGGAAGATGGCTCAGTGGTAGAGTGCTTGCCTTGCATGCATGAAGCCCTGGGTTCGATTCCCCAGCACCACATAAGCAAAAATAAAAAAAAGTCAGAAGTGGCGCTGTGGCTTAAGTGGTAGAGCGCTAGCCGTGAGCTGAAGAGCTGAGGGACAGCACCGAGGCCCAGAGCTCAAGCCCACGACCGGACCTCACCCCCCCCCAAAAAAAAAGTTACAATGGGGACTGTCGATATCAGTACATATAAAATATTTTAGCTGGAAATTTTTGGTGCTGCTGTCTTCAGTGTCTGCAAGGTGTATAAGCAAGCTAAAAACACTGACAGCCATCAGTGCTATGATCATTTTATAGAATTGCTGCTTATTTGAGAAATCTCAAGAATTTGCTCTTCATGTCTTCAATTGATTATGAAACTTCTTTTCACTAAGGAGTTTCATTTACTAAAAACAACTCCTCAGTGTTTATAGTTGGAGGTTAGTGTTTAAATAGTTGGAGATGCAATTAAGTGACATAGACTGTCTAGTTGGATTACAAAACAAGACCCTTCTATCTGCTGCCTTCAGGAGTCACATCTTGCCCGTAAAAACAAACACATTTTCAATGTTAAAGGTTGGAACAAAACCTATCCAGCAAACGGCCCCCATAAACAGGCGGGAGTTGCAATCCTAATATCAGATAAAATAGACTTCAAATTAAAACCCGTGAGAAGAGATATAGAAGGTTGCTACATACTAATTAAGGGATCTCTCAGGAGGATATTACAATTCTAAATATCTACTCGCCAAACAATGGAGCACCCAAATTTATCCAAGAAACACTACTTTCCCTCAAATCCCATATAACTCCAAAGACATTAATTGTTGGGGATTTTAACACACCACTCTCCCCACTAGATAGATCAACTAGGCAAAAACTCAACAGAGAAACTGCAGATATAAACAGCTGCATAGACCAACTAGATTTTACAGACATCTACCGAACATTACACCCAGTAGCATCAGAATACACGTTTTTCTCAGCAGCACATGGACCATTTTCTAAAACAGACCACATTTTAGGCCACAAAGCAAACTTGTCTAAATTCACAAACATTGAAGTTATACCTTGCATTCTCTCTGACCACAAGGGAATAAAATGAGAACTCAACACCAAAAGCCACCAAAGAAAGTCTAGTATCACATGGAGGCTGAACAACACACTGCTGAATCACAAGTAGGTCATAGAAGAGATTAGAAAGGAAATTCAAATGTTCATGCTATTCAATAAAAATGAACACACAAATTACCAGCTCCTCTGGGACACAGCAAAAGCAGTACTCAGAGGCAAGTTTATAGCTCTGAGCTCCTACATCAACAAATTGGAGAGATCTGAAACCAACAATTTAATGACACATCTAAACGTCCTTGAAAAAGAGCAGCAAGATAAACCCCAATCCAGTAGACGGAAAGACATAATTAAAATTAAATCAGAATTAAATAAATTAGAATCCAAAAAAACTACAGAAAGAATCAACAAAACAAAGAGTTGGTTCTTCGAAAAAATTAACAAAATTGACAGACCCTTAGCAAATCTTATCAGAAAAAGAAGAGAACACACCCGAATAAATAAACTCAGAGACGAGAATGGAAACATCACCACGGAAACAACCAAGATTCAGAACATTATAAGGGAATACTTCTCAAAACTTTATGCTAATAAGTTTGAGAACTTGACAGAAATGGACCTTTTCCTAGCAAATATTGACATGCCAAAACTAAACCAAGATGTGTTAAACCAGCATAACAGGCCCATATCAAGCATTGAAATAGAAACAGCAATAAGAGACCTTCCAGCTAAGAAAAGTCCAGGACCAGATGGTTTTATAGCGGAATTCTACAAGGCCTTCAAAGCAGAGCTCACACCAATACTCCTCCAACTCTTCAATGAAATTGAAAGAGAAAGTTCACTGCCAAACACATTCCATGAAGCCATCATAACCCTCATCCCCAAACCAGGCAGGGACTCATCAAAGAAAGAGAACTATAGACCCATTTCTTTGATGAATGTTGATGCAAAATTCTCAACAAAATTTTGGCCAATCGACTTCAACAATTCATCCAAAAAATCATACACCATGATCAAACAGGATTCATTTCAGGAATGCAAAGCTGGTTCAATATATGCAAATCAATTAATATTATTCATCACATCAACAGGAGCAAGAATAAGAACCACATAACCACATGGTTATCTCAATAGATGCAGAAAAAGCATTCGACAAGATCCAACACCCCTTTATGATTAAGATTTTGGAAAAATTAGGAATCCATGGAACATTCCTCAAAACAATAAAGGCTGTATATAACAAACCTAAAGCCAGCATTATACTTAATGGTGAAAAACTAAAGCCATTTCCACTTAACTCAGGAACAAGACAAGGATGTCCACTCTCTCCACTTCTCTTCAATCTAGTATTAGAATGCCTAGATATAGCAATAAGACAAGATGCAGACATAAAGGGGACCCAAATAGGGAAAGAAGAAATAAAACTCTCCCTCTTTGCAGATGACATGATCTTGTATTTAAGGAATCCCATAGACTCCACTCCCAAATTACTCAAGCTGATTCAAAACTTTGGCAAAGTAGCAGGGTATAAAATTAACCCCCAAAATCAATGGCTTTTCTGTATGCCAACAATGAGAAAAGTGTGGCTGAAATTAGGAAAGCAACTCCATTTGTAATAGCCCCACAAAAAATAAAATACCTAGGAATTAACTTAACCAAAGAAGTGAAGGACTTCTATGATGAAAACTTTAAAAGCTTGAAAAAGGAAATCAACACAGAACTTTAAAAATGGCAAAACCTCCCATGCTCCTGGATTGGAAAGATTAACATTGTGAAAATGGCAATACTTCCCAAGGCTATCTACAAATTCAACGCGATACCTATCAAAATTCCACCCTCATTCTTCAAGGAAATAGAAGAGGCAATCCAAAAATTCATACGGAACAATAAAAGACCCCGAATAGCAAAAACGCTCCTCAACGGAAAGAACACTGCTGGAGGAATATCAATACCAAATCTCAAACTCTACTATAAAGCCATAGTAATCAAAACACCTTGGTATTGGCATAAGAACAGACTTCAGGACCAATGGAATAGAATTGAAATCCCAGAAATGAACCTACAGACCTATAGCCATCTAATCTTCGATAAGGGAGCTAAAACAATAGAATGGAAGAAAGACAGCCTCTTCAGTAAATGGTGCTGGCAAAATTGGTTAACTACTCGTAGAAAACTAAAGCTAGATCCTTATATATCACCCTGCACCAGAATCAACTCCAAATGGATCAAAGACCTTGAACTCAAAGCAGACACTCTGAAAACATTACAGGATGGAATAGGAGAAACCCTAGGTCTCCTTGGCTCAGGCTGAAATTTTCTGAATAGAGACCCGGAAACACAACAAATCAAAGAAAGGTTGGACAAATGGGATTGCATAAAGTTGCAGAGCTTCTGCTTGGCAAAGGACATAGCTAGCAAGATCAATAGAAAGCCCACGGATTTGGAGAAGTTCTTTACTAGCCATACAACAGACAAGGGTCTAATATCTAAAATATACTTGGAACTCAAAAAATTAAACCACCCAACAACAAATCCTCAAAAAAACAACTGCCCAATAAATAAGTGGGCGAAAGACTTAAAGAGAAACTTCTCTGAAGAAGAAAGAAGGATGGCCAATAGACACATGAAGAAATGCTCAACATCCCTAGCCATAAAAGAAATGCAAATCAAAACAACATTGATATACCACCTCACTCCAGTTAGAATGGCAAAAATCAAGAACTCTAACAACAACAGATGCTGGAGGGGATGTGGACAGAAAGGAACCTTACTTCATTGTTGGTGGGAATGTAAACTTGTTCAACCACTTTGGAAAGCAGTATGGAGGTTCCTCAAAAGACTTCACATAGAACTCCCCTATGACCTAGCAATCCCACTTTTGGGCATTTACCCAAATGTTTACAAACAAGACCACACTAAAGCTACCAGCACAACTATGTTTATTGCATCATTATTTACCATAGCTAAGATATGGAACCAACCCAGATGCCCCTCAGTAAATGAATGGATCAAGAAAATGTATTCTATGTCTCCATCAGAAAGAATGACATTGCCCCATTTGTTATGAAATGGAAAGACTTGGAAAAAAATTATATTATGTGAAGTAAGCCAGGCCCAAAGAAACATAGGTCCCATGGTTTCCCTTATTTGTAATATGTAGTATATGTATGAGTCAAGCAGAAAAGGTCAGATAATGTGATGTTAGGAAAATGAACCCTTTGATTTGTATTCTAATGTTTTTTTCTTCCATGCATTTGTTTCTAACGCATTTATAAGATTATCTCTTTGTTGCTTTGTATGTCCCTCCCCCACAGTATAACCCCTGCTTTCACTATATTTGATGTCAGTATAACTTGTGGAGGAGATGGGGAAAAACAAGTCGTTTAAGCGTACAGGTGGACCTGTTGCAACCATGAGAAGTACAAGTTTTGTCATGTCCAAAACGAGCTTTACAACGTCTGTGCCGGGAGAGGGGGGGGTGGGGGGGGAGGGGGGGAGGAGAAGGATTGGGACTGGGGGGGGAGGAGGCTGGGAAGGGATGTGAAGGGTAAACAAAGGCGGAGGCTGCAATGCTTGGTAAGAAATGTACGCATTATCCTGCCCATCTAATTGTAACCCCTCTGTACAGTATGTTCACAAATAAAATAAAATATAAAAAAAATAGTTGGAGATGATGTGGTCATGTTGGCATATAAAATTAGCTACCTGATATACATTTAATCAATGTATACAATCAATACATTAAATGAATAATATTAAAAATTGTGTAAAAAGCCGGTCGCCAGTGGCTCATGCCTGTAATCCTAGCTACTCAGGAGGCTGAGATCTGAGGATCATGATTCAAATCCAGTCTGGATAAGAAAGTCTGTGAAACTCTTATCTCCAATTAACCACTAGAAAACCAGAAGTTGTACTGTGGCTCAAGTTGTAAAGCACTTGCCTTGAGCTGAAGAGCTGAGGGACAGCACCCAGGCCCAGAGTTCAAGCTCCAAGACCAATAACAACAACAACAACAAAACTGTGTAAGAATACAATTTAACCTAAGAAATAAATAAAATAATCCAGAATAAAAGATATGACATGCATCTTGTATATATATTTTTCTAATTGGGGGGGGGAGGGGAAATAACAAAAAGATGAAATAAGGATACAGGTTGACTCATGAGATATACAATGAGGTGTACAAGACACTATGTTGAAAACAAACTTTACAAGTTTGTGGGGGAGGGAGTAGTTGGGGATGTAGGGAGGAAGGTGTAGTAGCGGAAAAACAAAGGAAGGGTAACAATGCTCAATAAGAAATGGACTCATTATCTTGCTCATGTAACAATGACGCCTGTGTACAGTATCTTTCCTATATATATATATATATATATATATATATATATTTAAATATATATATATATTTAAAAAATAGAAAAGAAAATTATGTACAAAAATGAAGAGAAAATTTTCTGAAATAAAAAAAATGCTGTGTTCACAATATTTAAGGTAGAGAAATGAAAGAAAAAGTTTTGAAATTTTATATCTACTAAAATATCCTTCCAAAATAAATACAAATCAACTTTTCCATACATATATAGACACATATATATATTATATAGATTTATTTCAGCATACACACATATACATGCTGAAATAAATCTTAATCAAGTACAGAAATGTTACTGAGATCAATCCTTAAGAGGCAACTGAGGGCCATGTCTGACTGAAGCAGCTGTCTCTGCAGTTCTTCTCTGACTGTCTCCACTGGTGAGGAGAACAGACTGACTATGGACATGATATGTAGTTATTTTACTTATTTCCTTAGCAGCAAAGGGATCTTTTCTGTTTGCTTTCATATTTTGGACCACTGTTCTCAAACTTCTGCATGGTAATGACAGTTTATAGAATCAGGAATTTTGACCAAAGGACAGAACTTATTCCCACTCTTGAGACTCTCAAATTGGATAAAGAAAAAAACAAGATGAATGTTTACAATGACTACAAATACACTTCTTAATTTCACACATCTGTGCCTATATGTCTACATGGATGGAATGAGCATTTACCTTACAAAACTTTTCCCTTCAAATACAGCCCTGAGATTCTGGATTTATTCTGAACCGTTGAAGATGCTAAGGAAATAACGGTTGTCCACTGACACAAACCCCAAAGAGGAAACTCAAAAATCACACTAAAACTAAGCAGCCAACAAGGCTGCCAAAGCAGCAATTTTTTGTCTATGCCTGGAAAAAAAGAAATGACCCTTTTCCTTTCCAATAGGTGTTTGCCTGTAAAGCCTGAACACATTGCTCAAGATCAAGACCAGGCTTTGAAGCAAGGGTGAATCCAGCTGGGTGGCTGAAAATTAAAAGATCCTCTTATGTCCTTCCTCTCTTCAATGAAAAAGACTTCTGTTATCTGGGTAGAAACATTTTTAATTAGCCAGAGAACTTTTTTTTTTCTGGACATGGAACAGCATCAAAGTGGTTCTTTGAATCTGTGTCTTAATAGAACAATATTCTAGTGTCCTCTGTTAAACTCTCCTCACTGTTACATCCTGTGCAGAGAACATTTTGAGGGGAAGGCTGCATTGAACTTTACTCAAGTCCCTCCTCATTAGGGATATAAATATCTTTTGGTATTTAATGACACCTTTGCTGTGTAGGGTGAAGCTTTCTAAACCTACTCTGAAAAGGCTACTGAAGTGACTTTTACAAACCTTAATAGAGTCCCCTTAAACTTTACAAATATGTCTGCTTGCCCTTTTGGGGCTATGCGAGAGCCATGGGCTTCCTTGATAGGAACAATCATGGACATTTGCTCAGTCTTTGGTTACTTACTTGTAGAACAGGAAGAATATGTGCTCCCATTAATAAAATGTGTTATATTTTATACCAATAATAGCAGTACAACTGACTTAAAGATCCAATCAATTGACAGGGAAGGCACCTGGCTGTTTTGCCTGCCTTTCCAGGCTAGCACCTATATACCATAGTGCATCTTTATGACCTACCATGCTTATGTTCCTATTAGATTTTGTCTATTCAAGTCACTGGTCCAGTTTGTCTTTGCCAGAGTTCAACAGTTTTATCTCAACAGTTTTATCTCTAGATGATATTACAAATGGGATTGAAGCCCATTCTTCAACCCTCTAGACAAGCTTGTTTCCTCTTTATATTAAGTGGATTGAACTCCTTCTATGGATCTAATCCAAGCTAGCAGGTAACATGGACCAACAGATAGGGATCATCACCTCTTCCTGGCCTCCAGAAGTTTCCAAAGAAAAGTTCTTCTTCCTTCTTCCCCTTATAATTTTATAAGAATCCAGAATCCTTGAGTGGAGAATGAGAGGTTCTGACACAGGAGTTGGAGTCAAGCCCAATAGCACAACCACAATAGGTGAAAGATATTACTTTCTACCCCACATCTAGGTTTAATATTCCAATGACAAATGCTGTCCCTATGTTAGTCTTTGTGGATTTTTGTTCAATTTCTGCACAAATCAGCTAGCGTCTCCATTAATTTGGAGTCTCATTAAGGTGGTGATTCTATGCATATACAAAAATCACCATGTTGGTTCTGAACAGACCTTCTAGAATATTTTTCTGTTTAACCAAGCATTTCAGTAAAACCCTTGCCTTTCCTGAAAAAAATATACATTAGTATGTTTATATAATTAATGGGTATTTAAATTCATTTCTTATTGCCCACAAAAGTTATTAGGACCTACTTTGATGATAGGCTGAGATGCCTGCCCTCAATTTCTGCTGCAGAAATACTTTCATTTTTTACTCACCACCCCACCTCTGTGTTAAATTCATCTGTGCATTGGCCCCTGAATCCATTCTTCAGCAAAATTCACTGGATCCCAGTAATCTGATTCTCTTCTGTTGACAGAAAAATTTTGAGGTGATTATTTTTCTTCTCTTTTTTCTAAAAGTACAAGACTCTCAGATTGTCTGTGAGAGCCGGTGAAGTACCTATGGAAAAATCCATGGAATATGGAAAACACTCTCTTCCTCATGAAAAGGCCTTAAAAGTTTCTACCTCTCAGTTTCATTCACTCATTCTCTCTACCATCTTCATCAACAATACACAAATTTCTAAAGTTAAGTTTAGTTATATTCTTGTGAATGTGATTTTAACTGTATGGATGTAGTTATTTAAAATTTTAACTGTGGCCATTAATATTACTAAGAGACTAACTCACTCCACTGTTATAGTAAAAGTAGATACACTTGCTTATTTTCTAAAATTGCCAACAATTCTTAGTTCATGCCTTATTTAAATTTTTGCTCTTTATAATCAATTAATTCCCTATAATTTCTTGTACTTTTTGGACATGAGAACAGGGGCCTATCAAAATTAATCATCTTAGAATATATTGATAATTTTAGTGACACAAAAAATTCCATTTAGATTTCACAGATTTTCTACTTGTCATCAGTATTATTTTCTGAATAGATCTGATCTATTTCTGTATACCTCTGTAAATGACCAACCACATAATTAGAGACCCAATCCCCAAGACCATCATTATTTCTGTCACTAACTGCAGTATCAGAAGTCTTCATTTAAGTAATAACTAAAAAGGCATATACAGTTTCTTGGGAAAATTATATTTGTTTCAATAAGAAAAGGAAGAGAAGCTTGGTGCTAGTGGCTCACACCTGCAATTCTAACTACTCAGGAGCCTGAGATCTGAGAATCGTGGTTCAAAGCCAGCCCAGGCAGGAAAGTTTGTGAGACTCTTGTCTCCAATAAACCACTAGAAAATCAGAAGTGGTGCTGTGGCTCAAGTGGTACAGTGCTAGCTTTGAGCTGAAGAGCTGAGGGACAGCACCTACCTCCAGAATTCAAGCCCCATGACCAACAAAGAAAAGAAAAGAAAGAGATACATACACAGGGGAGAATCTAGGAATGATCCAAATAGAGAATCTCTTCCATTTTACCCAGGAATTGAAAAACCTATTGTCTCTGCATTTGTGTATGACAATGTAGAGTCTAGCAAACAGTTTTTAGGAATGTCCTGGCTAGACCTTATCCTAAGACAACACAAGTTGGACAGACCCTGGCCTAAATCACATTGCTATAAACTCTCCCTGTGGCCCAAGAGGGAAATGAAAGAGGCATGAAATTCATCTACAAAGAAAGTGATTCCCACAAGCATGCTAAGGACAAAACCAAAGGGTAAATGCCTTTACTACATTCCAACTCTATACTGTTCTTTTCTCTGCCACCCAGAGCTGTCATGAGATATAACAAGAACCACTCCCCAAAAAATGTAGCTAAATATTGAGGAATACTATCAATTCTGATCTAATTTTGTAGTAAAAAATGGGGATAGATATTTCATGTAGAACTTGATTTCCAATCATAAATTCCAAACTATAGGTATAAAGTTATTGTGAAGACTATTACTGTAATCTTTTAACTTTTTCACTGTTTCTATTTCCACTGAATATTTAAACACTGTCTATATATAAACATTGTCAGAGTTGGTAGCTTATATTTTACAGTATTTAACCTTTTATTTTGCCACAAATTAAAACAAATAAGTCTTCCTTAAACACCTATTTACTCATGCAGATCCATAAAAGTGTTTTCAACTCAAATATTGTGTAAAGTTTCATATACATTAGTTAATTATGATAACTACCTCTGCTACAGTTTAGTACATCTAATCTTTATAATTAGTAATGTGCTTTTATGTAGAAAATAAGCTCAAATATCTTACTGATGATTCATGAATAATAAATTAAAATACCCTAGCAAATTTTGTTAAAATTCAACACCATTATTTTGTGGCATTTGTAATCTACCATCAAGGATTCCAAGCAAATCCCAAATTTAAAATGATTTTTCAACTCATTATTTTAAAAAAAGTATCTTCTCTTTGACTTTCATATCATTTAATTTAATTTATAATTTCATGATTTATTTTCCCTTTACTTTCTAGAACTGACTGATAACATTTGTCTGTAGAACATTGCCTTATATTCTTTCTGAAAGAACTGTATATTCTTTTCTTTCCTTTCTTTTTTTTGTGGTACTGGGCTTACATTTAAGGCTTCTTGTTTGCTGAACAAACATCTACCACTTAAGTATACCCCACAGATCAAAGCCTTTAGATGAAATAAAATGACTGACATAAATATTTATTCAACTTTCCAAAGATGAATATAAATAAAAATGACTACCAAGTAAAAGGACTGCTCAAAGAGAGTGAGGAGGTGTCCACACAGGGGTAAGATCCACAGAGAGACTGCTGAGCCTCTAAGTCTTCTGAGAGGAGGCTAGCTAGTGTTAATGCCTTGGTGCCTGGATGGGGAGATGAGATGTTCTTCCTGGTGGTGCAGCCCTGTATGTGACATAGAAAATGGACTGGTAGAAATAGGTCATTTGTACAGCAAAGACCGACCAAATTAGAATGGAGAGCTGTTAGTTTTTTAAAAAGAGGTGGCTGAGTAAGAAGTACACCAAGCACTTAGTATTCAGGTAAGGGGTAGGATTATTCATAAATCCGGCTGGCACTAGGCCATGTTAGCACTCCAAGCAGCTGGGAAGGAGGGCATCTGGCCCTGCGCTAGGCCTTATCTAGGGTAGGGGTGGTGAATGTTGTGACCACATCAAATTCAGATGTGACCTCAGCAGATGCAGATGTGACCTCTTCCAGGTGTGCCAGTTGCCTAGGTAACGCAGGTACTGGGAGGAGACTTTGCTGAGAGGAGGGTGGAGTCTGCTCACTATCCAGGAGCTGACCTTACATTCCAGCCTTTTAATAATCATGAAATAGAGTGCAGATTCTCTCTGGCTACTTCCTGCTGACAAGGAGTGTCGACAATAGGGGTAAAAGGCTGGAATTTGGTCCCCTCCCAGAGAAGGCAAAGAGTAGGCTAGAGTCTGGAGAAAGTCTCATGAGGCATTGAGGGGCTGAAAAAAAACACCAGAGAGCAAATAAATGGCAAGAAGGACTTGGGGCTGAAAATTAAAAATTGGATGACTTGGCTAGAATGGCTAGTTCTTATCTCCTGCATTCCAGGCTGTCCTGGAGTTGGTGGAAATGTCACTAGCTACTTCTTACATCTGGCAATCAGGTAGGGAGAACATCAGGTAACAAAGGCAAGAATGTAAATTCCTGTCCAGTTAAAAGGTAGACAGGTATGGACATTCCATGGGCAGGCTTCTTACTTCTACTGACCTCCTGGCTCTGGTTAATTTTGAAAGGGCAGGCATAAAGTGGCTGATATGACATTATCTCCTCTTACTCCTCTCCATGGTCCCTTGTTCCCCAGACTGTCTGAGTCTAGGTGCTTGTCCCAGTTAATATTCATGGAGCTATAAACTCAAGGCCTGGGCACTGTCCCTGAGCACTTCTGCTCAAGGCTAGCACTGTACCACTTTCAGTTATAGTACAACTTTCAGTGTTTGGCTGGTTAGAGATAAGAGTCTTGAGCCATGCTTCTAGTCTGGCTCTTTGCATGTTAGGTGGGAGATGGAGTCTTAGGGATTTTTCAGCTTGGGCTGGCTTTAAATTGCAATCTTTGCCACAAAAACCCTTTATTATTTCCAACTGAAACAGCAAGGAGATCAAATAGAGTAAGTAGAGCCTGTCTGGTCCTTATCAAGAATTGACCAACAAATATTCTGCAATGACAAAACTTGTTAGATGTGATGAGAATCTTAGCACAGTTATGCCCAATATTTTAGAACCATATAGTCCATACTAGAATACACAACACCAAACAAAAAAGGCAAAACTCAAAACCTAAAATTTTTGACAATAATGATTAGATATCTTTGTTAAACAAAGCACATCAGATGGTTGGGCCTCAGTTACCAGGGCCTATGAAAAGAGGAACTTGTTAGCAAGGCACATTAGAATAGATGGATAGAGTAGCAAGCTTGGTGGAAGGTTAAGGGTCAGATGAGAACAAACCCTTAACCCACCATGTGGCCAAGATGGCGAACTCAAGATGGTGAATTTCTGAAAAAATGCAAAGAAGGCCTGAAAAAATAGATCAAGCCTAGATTGGCTAGCTTTTGAGAGGGAACCTAGAAGTGGGTCCCTGGGACCCGGCCTGTGTTGCACTCTTCAGGGCACAAGCCAAAAAGATGTAGAAAAGAAAGGGAGAGATATAGAAAGTTGGACATGATTCACAGAGAGCAAAGAGAGCCTGAAAGTAAACAGACTTCTGACCATTTACCATTGCAGAGGAAAAAATTGTCTAAATCTGAGAACAGAATAAAAAAATTAGGTGCTCTGGCTTTCCAGGGAGCGCAAGAGGCATTTCAGAGGGGTTTCACGGCACCAGAGTGACACACAGCACCCCATTAAAGGCATAGGAGGGAAAAAATTAGTGAGTGAAAGGAGGGCTTGTCAGATGGAAGTGGCATCCCGACTTACCACCAAGCCCTCTAGGGAGGAGTGGCCAAGCAACCAGAGTCAAGCGTCCTTGGCTCCAGAGGTGACCGGCCTTGCCGTTAAAGGCCTAACAGGGTATCCAGTGAGGTACCATGTCTGAAGAGAGACTGAGTGACAGAGAACCCTTAGAGAGTAGTTCACTCACCAAAATGTAGAAGTGTGGAGGTGAAAGCGGAGGCCAGCAATGGTATTGATGTGCTGTGTCTGCAGCAGACAGACCAGTTCACAAAAGGCCATTAGAACTGGGGATATTCCTCAGAACACAAAAGGGGAGAAAAACAAAAACAAACAAACAAAACTAAAAACAAAGAAAAAAAACGGAGCAGAATCCCACCTATCCTGACTTTAAGCCCTTCCTGGGTCCTCGGTTCGAATCCGAGTCACAACACCATTTATGTTAGGTTTTTAAAAAGAGGTGGCCAAGTAAGAAGTACACCAAGCACTTGGTATTCAGGTAAGGGGTAGGCTTATTAATCAGTCCAGCTGGTACCAGGCCATGTTAGCACTCCACACAGCTGAGAAAGGCCTGGGAAAAAGGGTATCTGTGCCTGGGCTAGGCCTTATCTAGGGTAGGGGGGGGGGGGGGAGGGGGGAAGGTGTGGCCAGGTGTGCCAGTTGCCTAGGTAACACAGGTACTGGGCAGAGACTTTGCTGGGAGGAGGGTGGGGTCTGCTCGCCATCTTGATGCAGACTAGGAAGAACAGGACAAAAAACACACCAGTACACTTAGCCCATAGACCTGGACTTTCCCAATTTTCACTGCACAAACCTGGTCATCTTAAAAAAAAGTCTGATTTGAAAGCTGAAGCAGTGACAATACCAGATAGAGCCTTTGAACATCTTGTTCTTCCAGGAAGAAGTCAAAAGAAGAATGAGAGTTTGTGGACAAGGCACAGAAACCCGATGGCATTGGACAGTTTAAGATAAACTATATTAATTGTTCTTGCAGCACTGAGGTATGAATCAATAGTGTTCTTAGTATGTGACAAACTGGTACATAAGTAAAAAAGCATAAATCCATTCAAAAAGAATGAATACATTTAAAGTTTGGTAAAGAATAAAGTGTAATTGCACTGTGCCTTCCCATGAAGTTTTATAAATACAAAGGAGAAAGAAGAGTATCCTTAATGGAAAAGCAAGAAAGACTCCAACTTAATAAAACCATCACAATGAACTTCATCATTCTAGGGACAGACTGAAACTTCACCATCTGTTTAGATGTAACAGGAACATAAAACTTCTGTGGCATTCCTGCCAAATACATACTCCCTGGATCGAATCAGGTGAAAACATTTCTATGCATTTAAATCAGTTAGTATCCTAACGAATAAATGGACTGTATTACTAAACTTGTCAAGAAAATGAAGGTAAAAAATGGAACTGTTCCAGATTGAAGATTTCTGAGAAATGTAACTAAATACATGTTAGATTCTCAAATGAATTAGTTTAGATTACTTGGAAATTGAGGATAACCTAAGTGGTTATGAGAATAATATAACCATAATGAAATGTTCTTACCTTGTTTGGGGAAATTGTGAATATGGTTATAATTTCAATGTCTTGTTTACTGAAAATGCACAATAACAGTCAAAATGTGAATTGATCTAAACCGTGTTAGTTCTTGCAATCTCTTTGTAAATTTGACATTGTTTCAAAATTTAAGAAATAAATTTAAAAAATGATAATTCAACATTCCTACTGTTGGAGGGGAGAAAAGGACAATTTTGATCTATAATTGTGTTAGTTCTAATTCCTCATGCGGCCTATGCACAAGGTAAATTGAATCTCTCCATGTGAAGGAGAAAAAAGTGTCTCAACTCTTCTCAATATTTATTCTGTTTTAGGTACAGAAACACGCCTGAAATTGGTGCCAAAATATCTATATCAGTTCTACCTTCTGAGCCTCACTTGCATATCTCTAGTTTCTAACACTTACCTCCTTACTCAGGACTTGGTAGCTTCAGTACTCTTTCTACAACAGTGTTATAGTATGGCTCCTGATGAGCTATGTAGTCACCACATTAAATCTATACTTCTAGATCTCATAACTCTGAAATACATATAGTAAAAATGCAACCGTTTTTTTATAATGGAATAAAATGAAATTTCTCTACCATTGTCACCTATCACCCTACATGGGAACTTGTTTCACTACCTTGTTTATGTTCTACTTCTTACAAGAAAATCATTTTCATTTGATTTATTTGCAGGTTATAAAATGAAACTAATTTCTTTGAACTTTTGGCAAATTTTTATTATTTTTCAATACTGTCTCATCTTGTATTTACTCTACAAAGCAATGTTTAACAAGAAATGTACTCATTGCTTACTCATGTAACTGTAACCTCTCTGTACAGCATCTTTACAATATAATAAAATTAAAAAAAGAAATAAATCCAAGGGTTGCTCTTGCAAAAAAGTGTTGATCTCTTCAACTCAATGCAAGTTCTCATTTCTCCAGACTTATATTAACTTTTGTAATATTGAATAAATTAACCTTACTACTTACTTACCTATATATACAAGTACATATTCTTTTGTATATGCATATGTAAATGTCTTCAACATGGATTATAATTTATTTTTCACAATCCTTAGTAAAAATATCGAATCACAAAGTTGTTAAAATTGTGCAGTTCATGCATTTGAGGAAGCTAAGAGATCATGTGAACATAGCTAGTTATGAAATTAACTTATGACACTTTTGACAACTATACTTCAATCATCTCAAATATACCACAATCAATGGAGCTTAGACCACAATGAAATAAGAGAATGAGTCATGTGAATACATTGAATAGATATCATAACTCTTACAGTTTAAACAAGGACTTTTACAACTGACATTCTACCATCAGTTGTATCAATACTGCATATACCCTAATCTACTTAAGTATTATTCAAGTAGTGAAAACTCATATGTCTCTTCTGTTTTTAAGCTATCTTACCGTTATATTCTGGAATATCAAAAAAATCATCGATACACAATCCTTACATTAATTCCTACAGTTAGTTGGCTATTAACTAGTTTCTTCTTTCTGTAAATTGTTGGCTAATTTCTAAAGTAAGATGTTATAATTAATTCTTTAACTATAGCAATAATTTATTAATTAATGTCTGACAATTTTGGATCTCCTTTACTCTGTGTATTGTTGTACAATGTTCCATGTCAATTATTCTGAGATATAAAAATAATCATTGTCATCCATTTGGTAATTCTTATTCATGCTTCCCTGTGGAAATCATGAATGTAATCTTCCATAAAAATATAAGAATACCCTTTGAAATATGTCTCACTACTTCAACTTAATTCACACACAAATTCCTATATCTTGGGCTAATATTATGCAGAAACCTGAAAGAGATTATATGAAGGGTTTATCTTTAATGTTTTTAAAAGTTAAATAATGGTGAGAGGTCTCTATGGTAAGAACTTATTTGCCACAAGCCTTGAACAAACTGGTATTGGGTGATGAGAACACAGGAGAATAGAGATCTACAGCATTTCTAATTTAAACAACAGCTTTCACCAGTATTTCCTATCATTTTTCCACCTTTGGTACTTGTTCTCTGATATATTAACCCACACCATACCTCAAGTGTCTCAAAAAGGCTGTTCTACTTTCTTCCCAAGGTTCATTCAACCCTTTATTTAATAACATCAAAACTCCCTCATAGTCAATTTTATATATACAAACTCATGTGAAGATTAGGAAAATAAAACTAGTATTACTTTGCTTAGCAATACTAAAAATGCCGTGATAAATATTAGCAGCATTTAGAACAAATTTCAACTGTTCACGTGGCCCAGTACAATGAATAAAATGCCAAGGTTTTGTGCCTTTTTGGGTTTTGACAGTCATCGGACTTCATGTGACAGGAATCACACACCATTCATTCAGTGCCTGCTATCTCTTGTGTTTTCTTTATCTTGGTATAATGTTAGTGTACTTAACCATTGTCATTGCTCTTTGCATCTGATGGTTTGCACGGACAATAGTAAATATATCAGAATTAAAATTTCTTTGTCTGATTTTCATAGGACAGTCTGAAGATAATGGTAACTTCTTTTTTATTTCAATTCAGCAAATGAATGTTGCTGGGTTAAAATCATAGCAGTAGGAGAATGTGAGTGAGTTCTACTTACAGACAATTGCATTTGTTTTTATAGTTCTAATATACTACAGTGTGTTTAAATATAAAATAATTCATTTATAAAGTATTATAAAATTACCACTCTTAAAATCAATTTGTGCTACTTTTTTGTAGAACTTCTGATAGTATTGTTCATAATAATTTCTCAAAATAATTTCTAATGCTAAGGAGATTTTTATGGGCCATATTCTAAAAATAATGTGTCCTAAAAATAATGACCAAAGAATATTTCTTAGAAAAAATTTCAGGTATTCTTAACTTTTAATATAATCAATAACTTTACTGAGGACTTTGAGTTGAATCTTCACAAACTTTTGGAATTATTAACCTGCCTTGTTAGTTTCTGGCCTATCATGATAAACATTATTTTAGCTGTTCAATCTTTAAATATATATTTTATATTTTACAATTATCAAAACAGCCAACAACCAATCACATATTTACCAATAATTCTCCATATTTCTATACAAGTTATATTACCTGTTCAATAACTTTGCATTTAGAATAACATATGATTGAATGCAGAAAATAAACTTTGAAATGGAATGCTTATATTGGCTTTTTTAAATAAATGGAGATATTTTAGTCAAAATACAGAAAAAATGCTGACATTTAAGTTTTACTTGATATCTGTACATTATTTTAATAGTATATTATATTAATATTTCAGAATTTGTGACTTGAAATAGATATTTTCAATCATACTCATAAAATTCCAAGTGTCTAAAATTTTCTCCTTTATAATAATTTAGTTTACTATTTATGATTGCTTTCTCTTCATTACAAAGGTGATTTAAATGTTAATGAGTCAGAATTAACTCTAATTCAAGAAGTTATTGTGAAAGCAATTGATCTCTGTTTCAAAGATAATTTGTATGAAGTTTAGAGCTGCCTTGAAAGCATTTGAATGTTTCAGCTTATATTTTATGTCTACGTGTGATCAATGATAATAAAAATTAACACTTGAGACTAACACTTAAAATATAAATTTAATAATTGAGCTATACAAGCTAGCTTCAAAAGATACCTCGTTTGGCAGAGATATGTTGCTTACTAGTGGATAAAATTGGGCAAATGTATAAAATATATTTCAAAGCATTGAATTAATAAGTGTCAAATGTTTTGCTGAGGTGATAAGCTACTGTAGCATATGTTAGCATAGTGAGCAACATAAATGTGTTGTAAGATACATTTGTAATTTTCACTTTAGTAACAGCCATTGACTTTAAACTAAAAGTTAGTTTTAATATATTTTACTCAAACAAATATATCCCAAATATTTTATTTGCATACTTAATCAAAATGCAATTTTAGTAAGCTTTTACTTTTGAAATAAATCTTCAAACTCAATGATTGTTTTACAACTGTTAATATTACAACATCTTAATTCAAACCAGTGCTATTCTAAGTATTTGATTCTTTTTTTAAAATTTAATTTAATTTAATTTTTTTGTGAACATACTGTACAGAGGGTTTACAATTACATGGGCAGGATAATGCGTACATTTCTTATCAAGCATTGCATCCTCCTCCTTTGTTTACCCTTCACATCCCTTACCAGCCTCCCACCCCATACCCCCACCCAATCCTCCCCTCCTCCCCTCCCCCACACCAACGTTGTAAAGCTCGTTTTTGACATGACAACTTGTACTTCTCATTGTTGCAACAGGTCCACCTGTATCCTTAAACGACTTGTTTTTCCCCATCACCACCACAAGTTATACAAACATCAAATATAGTGAAAGCAGGGTTATAATGTGGGGAGGGACATACAAAGCAACAAAGAGATAATCTTATAAATGTTTTAGAAACAAATGCATGAAAGAAAAAATCATTAAAATACATATCTAAGGGTTCATTTTCCTAACATCACATTATCTGACCTGTTCTGCTTGACTCATACATATACTACATATTACAAATAAGGGAAACCATGGGACCTATGTTACTTTGGGCCTGGCTTACTTCACTTAATATAATTTTTTCCAAGTCTTTCCATTTCATAACAAATGGGGCAATGTCATTCTTTCTGATGGAGGCATAGAATTCCATTGTGTATATATACCACATTTTCTTGATCCATTCATCTACTGAGGGGCATTTGGGCTGGTTCCATATCTTAGCTATGGTAAATAATGCTGCAATAAACATAGTTGTGCTGGTAGCTTTAGTGTGGTCTTGTTTGTAAACATTTGGGTAAATGCCCAAAAGTGGGATTGCTGGGAGTTCTATGTGAAGTCTTTTGAGGAACCTCCATACTGCTTTCCAAAGTGGTTGAACAAGTTTACATTCCCACAAAACAATGAAGTAGGGTTACCTCCTATCCACATCCCCTCCAGCATCTGTTGTTGTTAGAGTTCTTGATTTTTGCCATTCTAACTGGAGTGAGGTGGTATCTCAATGTTGTTTTGATTTGCATTTCTTTTATGGCTAGGGATGTTGAACATTTCTTCATGTGTCTATTGGCCATCCTTCTTTCTTCTTCAGAGAAGCTTCTCTTTAAGTCTTTCGCCCACTTACTTATTGGGCAGTTGTTTCTTTGAGGATTTGTTGTTGGGGGATTTAATTTTTTGAGTTCCAAGTATATTTTAGATATGAGACCCTTGTCTGTTGTATGGCTAGTGAAGATCTTCTCCCAATCCGTGTGCTTTCTATTGATCTTGCTAGCTATGTCCTTTGCCATGCAGAAGCTCTACAACTTCATGCAATCCCATTTGTCCAACCATTCTTTGATTTGTTGTGTTTCCGGATCTCTATTCAGAAAATTTCGGCCTGAGCCTAGGAGACCTAGGGTTTCTCCTATTCCATCCTGTAATGTTTTCAGAGTGTCTGCTTTGACTTTGAGGTCTTTGATCCATTTGGGATCTAGCTTTAGTTTTCTACAAGTAGTTAACCAATTTTGCCAGCACCATTTACTGAAGAGGCTTTCTTTGTTCCATTCTATTGTTTTAGCTCCCTTATCGAAGATTAGATGACTATAGGTCTATAGGTTCATTTCTGGGTTTTCAATTCTATTCCATTAGTCCTGAAGTCTATTCTTAATACCAATACCAAGCTGTTTTGATTACTATGGCTTTATAGTAGAGTTTGAGATTTGGTATTAATATTCCTCCAGCAGTGTTCTTTCTGTTGAGGAGCATTTTTGCTATTCGGGGTCTTTTATTGTTCTGTATGAATTTTTGGATTGCCTCTTCTATTTCCTTGAAGAATGAGGTTGGAATTTTGATAGGTATCGCGTTGAATTTGTAGATAGCCTTGGGAAATATTGCCATTTTCACGATGTTAATCTTTCCAATCTAGGAGCATGGGAGGTTTTACATTTTCTAAGTTCTGTTTGATATCCTTTTTCAAGATTTTAAAGTTTTCATCATAGAGGTCCTTCACTTCTTTAGTTAAGTTAATTCCTAGGTATTTTATTTTTTGTGGGTTATTACAAATGGAATTGCTTTCCTAATTTCAGCCACACTTTTCTCATTGTAGGCATACAGAAAAGCCATTGATTTTGGGGGGTTAATTTTATACCCTGCTACCTTGCCAAAGTTTTGAATCAGCTTGAGTAATTTGGGAGTGGAGTCTATGGGATTCTTTAAATACAAGATCATGTCATCTGCAAAGAAGGAGAGTTTTATTTCTTCTTTCCCTATTTGGATCCCCTTTATGTCTGCATCTTGTCTTATTGCTGTATCTAGGCATTCTAATACTAGATTGAAGAGAAGTGGAGAGAGTGGACATCCTTGTCTTGTTCCTGAGTTAAGTGGAAATGGCTTTAGTTTTTCACCATTAATTATAATGCTGCCTGTAGGTTTGTCATATACAGCCTTTATTGTATTGAGGAATGTTCCATGGATTCCTAATTTTTCCAAAACCTTCATCATAAAGGGGTGTTGGATCTTGTCGAATGCTTTTTCTGCGTCTATTGAGATAACCATGCGGTTCTTATTCTTGTTCCTGTTGATGTGATCAATAATATTAATTGATTTGGGTATATTGAACCAGCTTTGCATCCCTGAAATGAATCCTGTTTGATCGTGGTGTATGATTTTTTGGATGAATTGTTGAAGTCGGTTGGCCAAAATTTTGTTGAGAAGTTTTGCATCAATGTTCATCAAAGAAATGGGTCTATAGTTCTCTTTCTTTGATGAGTCCCTGCCTGGTTTTGGGATGAGGGTTATGATGGCTTCATAGAATGTGTTCGGTAGTGAGCTTTCTCTTTCAATTTCATTGAAGAGTTGGAGGAGTATTGGTGTGAGCTCTGCTTTGAAGGCCTTGTAAAATTCCGCTGTGAAACCATCTGGTCCTGGACTTTTCTTAGCTGGGAGGTCTCTTATTGCTGTTTCTATTTCAATGCTTGATATGGGCCTGTTAAGATGGTTTAACTCATCTTGGTTTAGTTTTGGCATGTCAATATTTGCTAGGAAGAGGTCCATTTCTGTCAAGTTCTCAAACTTATTAGCATAAAGTTTTGAGAAGTATTCCCTTATAATGTTCTGAATCTTGGTTGTTTCCGTGGTGATGTTTCCATTCTCATCTCTGAGTTTATTAATTTGGGTGTGTTCTCTTCTTTTTCTGATAAGATTTGCTAAGGATCTGTCAATTTTGTTAAGTTTTTCGAAGAAACAACTCTTTGTTTTGTTGATTCTTTCTATAGTTTTTTTGGATTCTAATTCATTTAATTCTGATTTAATTTTGATTATTTCTTTCCGTCTACTGGATTGGGGTTTATCTTGCTGCTCTTTTTCAAGAAGGTTTAGATGTGTCATTAAATTGTTAGTTTCAGATCTCTCCAATTTGTTGATGTAGGAGCTCAGAGCTATAAACTTGCCTCTGAGTACTGCCTTTGCTGTGTCCCAGAGGAGCTGGTATTTTGTGTGTTCATTTTTGTTGAATAGCATGAACATTTGAATTTCCTTTCTAATCTCTTCCATGACCCACTCATGACTCAGCAGTGTGTTGTTCAGCCTCCATGTGATACCGGACTTTCTTTGGTGGCTTTTGGTGTTGAGTTCTAATTTTATTCCCTTGTGGTCAGAGAGAATGCAAGGTATAACTTCAATGTTTTTGAATTTAGACAAGTTTGCTTTGTGGCCTAAAATGTGGTCTATTTTAGAAAACGTTCCATGTGCTGCTGAGAAAAACGTGTATTCTGATGCTGCTGGGTGAAATGTTCGGTAAATGTCTGTTAAGTCTAGTTGATCTATGCAGCTGTTTAGATCTGCAGTTTCTCTGTTGAGTTTTTTCCGAGTTGATCTATCTAGTGGGGAGAGTGGTGTGTTAAAATCCCCAACAATTAATGTCTTTGGATCCATATGGGATTTGAGGGAAAGTAGTGTTTCTTTGATAAATTTGGGTGCTCCATTGTTTGGCGAATAGATATTTATAATTGTAATATCCTCCTGAAGGAGAGATCCTTTAATTAGTATGTAGCGACCTTCTTTATCTCTTTTCACGAGTTTTAATTTGAAGTCTATTTTATCTGATATTAGTATTGCAACTCCCGCCTGTTTATGCGGTCCGTTTGATTGGTAGATTTTGTTCCAGCCTTTAACATTGAAAATGTGTTTGTTTTTACGGACAAGATTTGACTCCTGCAGGCAGCAGATAGAAGGGTCTTGTTTTTTAATCCAACTAGACAGTCTATGTCGCTTAATTGGAGAGTTCAGTCCGTTAACATTAAGAGATAGGACTGAGAGGTATTTGGGAGTTCCTGCCATGTTATCCATCTTCTTGGGGGCTGCGAAAACTGGGTTCTTCCTATGGTTCTTGGATTCTCAGTTTGGGTGCAGTTTCTTGGCCTTTGTTGCAGTCTTGTTGGTTTTCTATGTGTAGGACATCTTTAAGAATCTTTTGTAGGGCTGGTTTGGTGGAGATGTATTGTTTCAATTTTTCTTTGCTATGGAAGGTTTTTATTTGGCCTTCAGTTATGAAGGAGAGTTTAGCTGGGTACAGTATTCTTGGTTGATAGTTGTTTGTTTTTAGGGCATGGCATACATCATTCCAGGCTCTTCTTGCTTTGATTGTCTCTGCTGAGAAATCTGAGGTGATTCTAATTGGTTTCCCTTTATAAGTGATTACCCTTTTCTCTCTGACAGCTTTAAGGATCTTTTCCTTGTTCTGAGTTGATCCTGTGTGGATTATAATGTGGCGGTGGGATGTCCTATTCTGGTCTGGTCTATTTGGGGTTCTAAAGGCTTCTTGTATCTGGGCATGCCTATCTTTTTGCATGTTTGGGAAGTTCTCTGCTAGGATCCTGTTAAACAAATTTCCTAGACCATTAACTTCTGTTTCTAGGTGCTCCTCTACACCCATTATCCTTAGATTAGGCCTTCTGATGGTGTCTTCCAAGTGTTGGATAGATCTATCATATTTCTTGGACTTGTCTTGCATGGTTGTATGTTCTTTCTCTATAATATCTAGGCTGTCTTCAATCCCTGAGATTCGATCTTCTGCATGGTCTAACCTGCTGTCAAGACTCTCTACTTTGTTTTTTATCTCTTTTCCTTCTAGTTGGTCAGCTTTGATGGCTTCAAGTTCTTTGTTGAAGCTCTGTTTTAGGTCTTGTATGAATTTCTTTACTTCCTTAATTTGGTGTTCAGTGTTTTCCTCAAATTGCTTAGTTGATTGGTTATGGTTTCTTTGGGCTCCCATTCCTTCTGTTGGGTTCCATTCAGCATTCCCTTTGTGGTCTCCCTGACTTCCTTCAGCTCTTTGTTAATGGATTCCATGAATGCCTTTAGTGATCTTTGTGTGTTCTCTACCTGGTCTCTCAATTCCTGTATTACTCTTTGATTAGCTTCCTCCCGTTCGTGGGATTCCTGCAGATCTCTTTGAGTGTTCTCAGCCTGCTCACGCCATTCCTCCCTTTCTCTTTGAGTATTCTCAAGTTGTTCACGGAAATCCTGTATCAGTTTTTGAGTAGCTTCCTCATGCTTATGATATTCCTGTATAAACTTCTGGGATGCCTCCTCTCTCTCCCTATCACGCTCATACAGAGTCCTTTGTACGTTGTCAAACTTCTCATTTATCATGTTTGCCAGCAGTGTTTGTAGAGCTGTTTGGGAACTCTCCTCTGGATTATTCATTATCTGTTCTAACCCCTGATTATCAAGATTGGGAATTGAGATACCCGGATTTGCCATTTTTCTTGTGTTTTTCCGGCTTACTCTGCCCATTTGAGATGAAGATAGCACCAGTTTTGTGCTAGAACACTCTCTTAAGGCAACCATCAACCAAAGTTTGCCTTTGTACAGTCAATAGTCTACAGATACAATCTAGTTCAACAGATACATCTATTCGACATCAAACAACTATATGTTAAAGGGCTTCGAACCGCAGAGAAGAATTTGGAAAACCAGAAATTATTAGGGTTAGGGAGAGATGTGGGTAAAAAATAGGAATAGATTGGTGTGGGGAGGCACAGGGAGAGTTAACTATGTCCTAATCACAATGCAGGAAATAGGTTGGGTAGGATGCAAGTAGAGAGAGAGAAAAAGAAGAAAGGGAAAGGGGAATGAAAAGAGACCAGAAAAAAAAATAGAAACGTAAAAATTAATGTTATTTTAGAGATTAAAAGACCATCTATTTATAGAGGAATATGAATATGTTGAGAGAAAGGGAGGAACATAGAGGAGATGTGAAAAACTTTAAAAAAATGCTTAAAATATTATATAGGTATAAAGAGGTAGTACTGCTATTAATGAATTTAAGTCTCAGATGTTTTGAATTGAGTAATAAGTTTGTGGATTAAGTGTGTACACAATGGGGGATAGGGTCTACTGGTTAACTACGGGTTTATCTGAGGATGTGCAGGACAAGAGTTAAGTCACATAAAGAAGAACAAAGAGGAAAAGATGGAAAGGATAGGAAAGTCAGAAGAAAAGATCAGAAATTCAGTAGAGCTAGACAAAAACCAAAAAGATAATTAAGAATGAAAGAAAAAGAGAAAGAAGACAAGAAAAGAAAGGAAAACACACATTCACGTATTCCTAAAATAAAAATTATAAGAGGAGAAAGAAAAAAAAAAGTTAATGGAAAACAATTATTTTTTCAGAAGAGGCAAAAATTAAAGATTAATAAAAGTTTTAGAAAAGCAAAAAAAAATTTTTTATATATATAAGGTAACAAAAGACGAAAAAAAAAACAAAACAAAAAAAAGAAAAAAGAAAAGAAGAAGAAGAAAGAAAAAAAAAAGTTCTTTGATTTTTTTTTTTTTTTTTGGGAGGGGTGGGAAGAGTCCTGTATCTCCCTTTTGTCTGTAACCAGAGTCTTTTTGGAGTCTCTGGTCAGCTTGATGTCCTGTGGCTTGATTGGTTTCTTAAGTCAGTTTGTTGGAACAGGCAGAAAAATGCTCTGCTTTACCCAAGATTTTGAGATCCCCCTCCCAGGTTAGTTTACTGGGAGGGTGATCTGCTTTGAGAATCACAAAAGAGGGGGATGCAGTGATGAGGCTAGGTTCTGGGTAGAGTTGAGGCCTTTCTACAAACAGTAGCTTTTCCCTGGGGCTATTTTGCGAAAAAAACTCATAGCACCCAGCCTGGAGCCATACTCAGGGTTTCTGTTTTTCAATTGATTGTGGTGACTGCTAGAGGGAGGGGCAGCCTCTGGCTCTGGTTACCCAGTGAGGAGAGCCACTCCAATGGCTGGCGCCTGAGCTGGGTGACTTTTCCCTGGATGGACTGAGTCTGTGAGGTCACCTCGTCTTTAAGTTCTTGTGACCTGCTAAATGACTAGTTTTATTCCAAGGCCTGAGCTGGAGCTAGCCGCTCCTCCGAGCTTTGTCGGTATCCAAGATGGAGATCACCGGTGCTGGGGGGGGAGGGGTGGCCTTCCCTCCTCTGCTCCCAGATAAGGAGTGAGGAAGTCGGACTTCTACTCACGCCGAGTCTTGGATCCCGGGTAGTCTCTGGTCTGCAAAGTGCAGGATGAAGTTGTCCGCTCCTTGTCGGTTCTTGCTGGTGTTGAGTAGAATCTGCTCGTCCGCTGCATCTGGCTCCTTCGTCCCGGACTGTGTCTCAGGTGTGCCCCCGAGGCGGTGGTCGCTGGGGCGACCCTGCTGTCGCAGCAGCAGCTGCTGGCAGGCGCTCAGATGTGTCTGCTTGGCTTCCCCTCTCTTGACTAACTCTCTGTCCTGTGATGGCACACTTGGTGTGATTCTCTGGCTTGGGACTGTTCACTGGAACTCTGAAACTGTTTTCTATGCAAGAGCTTGTTCAGATTCCAGCTTCTCCTCCGCCATCTTCCCGGAACCTATCCATGGTGTATGATTTTTTGGATGAATTGTTGAAGTCGGTTGGCCAAAATTTTGTTGAGAAGTTTTGCATCAATGTTCATCAAAGATTTGGATCTATAGTTCTCTTTCTTTGATGAGTCCTTGCCTGGTTTTGGAATGAGGGTTATTTCTTCATACAATGTGTTCAGTAGTGAGCTTTCTCTTTCAATTTCATTGAAGAGTTGGAGGAGTATTGGTGTGAGCTCTGCTTTGAAGGCCTTGTAGAATTCCACTGTAAAACCATCTGGTCCTGGACTTTTCTTAGCTGGGAGGTCTCTTATTGCTGTTTCTATTTCAATGCTTGATATGGGCCTGTTAAGATGGTTTAACTCATCTTGGTTTAGTTTTGGCATGTCAATATTTGCTAGGAAAAGGTCCATTTCTGTCAAGTTCTCAAACTTATTAGCATAAAGTTTTGAGAAGTGGAATCTAAATTCTTAACAAGGCAACAGGTACCAAAAGTCACATTTGTTTTTATTGTCAGAGCCAGTTGTCATTGCAAATACATTCTTTTCAGAATCAATATTCATAACTGTTGAGATAGATTATTACTTTTTGTTAAGCTATCTAACATTCTTCACTAAGATGGGAAGGTGGACTAGAAGATAATTTATATTTCAGTTTGATCAATTCTTTTTTTTGAAGAAAATGAAGTAGATGATATAAATCTTAATGATTATGATAAGTAACATGAGTAACAACATGCCATGTTGTTGCAATCTTATTTACTTTCATTGGTTTTTAGGGGTATTATGTTCTACATCTGAAAATACTGTCTTATGAATTTTATATTTTAAGTTTAATGATACCAAGTTAAAGCCAAAAATTCTGGCATAAGTATATATGTGTGACTGTGTACACATATGTACTTTTTTTATTCCAAGCTAAGGGTTCTTCTTTTTTATGTATTTCATTGTAAAGATACTATACAGAAGGGTTACAGTTACATGAGTAAGGTGGTGAGTACATTTCCTATATAGCATTATTATCTTCTCCTTTGTTTTTCCCCTACCATCAAATATTCAAAATGTTGGCCAATCTAACTGAGGTGAGGTGGAATCTCAGAGTTGTTTTGATTTGCATTTCCTTCATGGCTAGGGATGATGAGCATTTCCTCATGTGTTTCTTTGTCACTCTTCTCTCTTCTTCTGAGAAGTCTCTCCTTAGCTCCCTTGACCATGGTGCTATTAAATTTGGGAGGGGTTAGTTTCTTGAGCTCCTTGTTTATATTGGATATTAGGTCTTTATCTAATGTATTCCTGGTAAAGATATTTTCCCAATTGGTTGGCTGTCTTTCTAGTTTAGTCACTATGTCCTTAGCTGTGCAGAAACTTTTTATTTTGGTATAGTCCCACTTGTCAACTTTCTCTGCTATCTGTTGGGCAACCTGGGACTCTAATAAAGAAGTTTCTAGCTGGGCGCCAGTGGCTCACGCCTGTAATCCTAGCTAGGCTGAGATCTGAGGATCACGGTTCAAAGCCAGCCTGGGCAAGGAAAGTCTGTGAGACTCTTATCTCCAATAAACCACTAGAAAACCGGAGTGGTGCTGTGGCTCAAGCGGTAGAGCACTCACCTTGAGCTGAAGAGCTGAGGGATGGCGCCCAAGCCCAGAGTTCAAGCCCCATGACCAACCCCTCCCCCCCCAAAAAAGAAGTTCCTGCCTACATGTATAGGTTGTAATGTTTCTCCTACTCTCTCTTGCAGTAGTTTCAGAGTTTAGGGCCAATATTTTGAATTTGAACCACAAATGCTGGTGGGATGTAGGAAAAAGGAACCTGACTGCATTGCTGTTGGGAATATAAACTTTTACAACCACTCTGGGCAGCAGTCTGGAGGTTCCTCAAAAAACTAATCATATGAGTAAATGCCCAGGAGTGGGATTTCTGGATCATAGTGGAGTTCTATGTTTAGTCTTTTGAGGAATCTCTATACTGTCTTCCAGAGTGGTGAACCAGGTTACATTCCTAATAACAGTGTAGTAGTGTTCCCTTTTGGCCACCTTCCTGCCAGGATGTGCTATTTTTTGTTTCCTTGATAATTGTCATTCTAACTGGGGTAAGGTGGAATCTCAGTGTGGTTTTGATTTGCATGTCTTTTATGGCTAGTGAAGTTGAGCATTTCTTCATCTCTCTATTGGCCATTCTTATTTCCTCTCCAGAGAAGTCTCTTTTTAAGTCTTTATTCCACTTATTAATGGTGTGGTCATTTCTTTGAGGATTTGTTGTTAGAGGGTTTATTTTTTGACTTCTAGGTATATTTTTTATATGAGGCCCTTGTCTATTGTATAGGTGGTATAATCATAAGCAAGACCCCAATAAAGCTACCAGCACAACTAACATCGGTAAAATATGGAATCAACACAGATGCCCCTCAATTTACATGAGTGGATCAACAAAATGTGGTATACATATAAAATGTAATTTTATGCTTCCATCAGAAGTCATGACATCGTTCCATTTGTAAGGAAATAGAAAAACCGGGGAAAAACCATATTAAGTGAAGTAAGCCAGTCCCAAAGAAACATAGGCTCCATCATCTCCCTCATTTGAATAACTAGTATAAGTCTAGGATAGTCCTAGCAGAGGATCACAATAGCTCAATTGCTAACTATATATGACCATATAAAATAATGCTAATCAAAATGAACTCCAAAATATGGAAAGAAGAGATCTTTTTTATTGTTGACCTTGTTGTTGTCAATGTACTGTATCAAGTTCTTTCTTTTAATTTTATTTTTCCCTTTGGTTTACCCCTGGTAGTCACTGATTTTTATTCTGGCACCCTGCATCTTTATATACATTTATCTCATTTAGGGATCAGAAGAGGAATAACAAAATGATGAGATAGGGACAAAGGGTGACCCAATGCAACAATGATACTCACAAGACACTATGTTGGAAATGAACTTTACCACTTTGGGAGAGGAGAAGGAGGGATAAGTGGGAGAAAAATCGAGTGAGTAACAATGTTTGACAAGAAATGTATCCATTAACTTACTTATGTAATTGTAACCCCTCTGAAAGCACCTTTAAAACAAAATAACATTAAAAATTTTAAAAAAAACTACACATAGACCTTACCTATGACCCAGCCATACCACTCCTAGGCATCTAATTTGAGCATTATGTTCATTGCCACATTATTTACATGGAAACAGCCCCGATGCCTCACAATAGATCAATGGATCAAAAAATATGTGGTACCTACATACACTGAAATTTACAAAGTCATTAGAAAAAATAAAATAATGTCATTTACAGAGAAATGGATAGAAGTAGAGCAAATTATGTTAAGTGAGGGAAGCTGAGATAAGAGACAAATGGCACATGTTATCTCTGACATGTGGAAGTAGATCTAAAATGCACTGGGATATGACAAATTACACAGGATTTTAGATATTCACATACAGTGAGATCAAAGAAGGATAGTTTTAGCAGAGAATCATAAAAGTGCAATGCCTAAGTACCTCTTTATATTGATATAAAATAATATACAAATGAAACAAATTCCTAAGATGTGGAAACAAAATATTTTTTCTTGTTTTGTGTGTGGGTGTGTCGGTCATGGGGCTTGAACTCTGGGCTTGGGCGCTGTCCTTGCCCTTTTCAGCTCAAGGCGAGTAAGTGCTCTACTGCTTGAGCCACAGCGCCACTTCTGGTTTTCTAGTGGTTTATTGGAGATAAGAGTCTCACGGACTTTTCTTGCCCGGGCTGGCTTTGAACCGCGATCCTCAGAGCTCAGCCTCCTAAGTAGCTAGGATTACAGGCGTGAGCCACTGGCGCCTGGCTTAAACAAAAGATTTTTTTCTGATGATTCTGTATTCTGTGCATATTGGTGGGCGACCAGGAGTTAGGACACAGAATTCAAGGAAAAGGATGAAATAGTCCAGCAATGGAGTGCACTGGGCACTGATAAAAGTGAACTATACAACTCATAGGTGGAGATGGCGGGCGGGAATGGGAGAGAATGAGGGAACAAATGATACTGTATGAAAGGAAATATAGTTATTACCTAACATGTATATGTAACTCCTCTGTATATTACCTCTATAATCACAATAAATAATAAAAAGCAAATTAAAAATATATACAATTGTTTTCCATTATTATTTTTATTGTCAAGGTGATATATAGAGGGATTACAGTTCCATAAGTAAGTAATAAGTACATTTCTTGTTGAACTTGTTACACCCTCCCTCATCTTTCTTCTACTTTCCATTCCCCCCAACCTCCCAAGTTGTACAGATCATTTCCAACATATTATCTTGTGAGTGAGTATTTCTGTTGCATTGGTTCTCGTCTTGTCCTTTGTCTTAACATTCTGTTGTTCCCTTTCCCTTTTGTAATTCAGAAAACATATATACAATACCATTGTTATTGTAGATGTGATGTACAGAGGGTTTATAGTTACATATGTCAGGTAATAAGTACATTTCTTTTTGAACTATGTTACTCCTTCCCTCACACATTTTCCCAGTTTTTTTCCTCCCAACCCCACACACAAGTTGCATAGTTCATTTTCTACATATCGCCTAGACAGTACCACTGCTATATTTATTCACCATTTGCCCCACATCTTCTGTGATTTCTCTTACCCTCCCAAAGACAAAAAAAAAACCTAACAAACAAGGAAAAGGAAAAGACGACAAAAACAGCAACAACAATAAAAACATTTTGTTCTCAATTCTTGGAGTTCATTACATAAACTATTATTTTATATGATCTAAGGCACAGAGTTACTGAGCCTGCTTCTATGAATAGCCTCCTTTGGTCTCACCATTTGACTGTATAGAGACCTTCATAATTCATCATGATCCAACATAATTTTTTAACTATCCAACATGTTCATTTGTAGATTTATAGGCACATTCTAGTTTCAACAAATGAGGGAAACCATGCATCCTATATTTCTTTGGGTTTGGCTTACTTCACTTAATAATTTTTTCCAAGTCTTTCCATTCCTTTATGAATGGTATAATATTGTTCTTTCTGATGGATGAGTAAAATTCCATTGCATATATATATATATATATATATATATATATATATATATATATATATATATATACACCACATTTTCTTGATCCATTTATCCACCGAGGGACATCTGGGTTGGCTCCATACCTCAGCTATGATAAACAACACTGCAACAAACATGATTGTGCTGGTAGGTTTAGAGTAGTATTGTTTGTGTTTTATTGGGTAAATGCCCAGAAATGAGATTCCTGGTCATAGGAAAACTCTATGTGGAGTCTTTTGAGGAACTTCCATGCTGCTTTTCAGAGTGGTTGAACAAGTTTACATTCCCACCAACAGTGTAGTAGAGTTCCGTTTTGGTCACATCCTATCAGCATTTCTTATGGTTACTTTTCTTGATAATAGCCATTCTAACTGGGGTGAGGTAGAACCTCAATGTTGTTTGGATTTGCATTTCTTTTATGGAAAAAATATTGAACATTTCTTGAACACATATACTTTTAATATTATTTCAAATATTATTGCATATAAACAAAATATGTTTAGATAAATTGATATAAACAGTAATTTATTTAAGCCAATATGAGAAAATAATGTGTACATTAGGCAGCTGTTTTGCCATTATATTGAAATAGTAGGATTTTAACTAGAACAGAAATGCAATAAACTTAAGAACAAATCTTTAAAAATCAGTCCTATTTATGAGCATTTCTTGTTTAATTTGCAAGGTAATTTTTAAGTTTAAGTGATGTATAAAAATCCTTTGATATTTTTGTTCAAAATGCATTCTTAAATAGACAGAAAAATGTTAAAATATTCATCTTAATATAAGGTTGAGAAATAGCTCTCTTAAGAATGAGCTCTCTATTAGCTTTAAAAATGGTCTTGAATTATTTAATATATTTCTAAGATCTTCAGTGAATCATGGTACAATAATATTTTCATAAGTTCATTCATCACAATACTAGAATATTAAGATTTTTAAAATTTATTTTCTTCTTCCTTTAAAGGAGAATAAAATGATTTCCTTTCTTAAATGGAACTACTTCCATAAGTTGATGAGTTGATTAGGAGCATGGAATGTATGGACTAATGCTACGATTACACAATTTATTTTTAAATATGAAATTATAGCAAGAACAATATAAACTTTGGAGTTTTCATGTATTCCATTTCTGTTTCTGAAAATACATCAAAACTCAAATGAAACAAAATGAAATAAAAATCCAAAAAGTGATCTTTTGTTTCAGAACTGCTAGAACATTTATGTAAACTTACACCAGAAATCACTTCAAAAAAATCTGACTCAAAACCACAGGAAAATATAAAGGAAAGCTGAAATACCACTCAAGGGGTTCGTAATGGAAAATTCTTCATAGAGGCTTTTTATCTTGTGATTTTTCTTTTTATCCTTTAAAGGAAAGGCTACTTAAGATATCCATTCCAGGATCCTAGTATGTGTTTTTCTCTAACAATGGAAAGAAGGAAAGCCAGGGGCCAATAGCTGCATTATTATTGATTAAAAATAAAGCAAAGAAACAACAAAAGACCTCCTTAAGGGCAAGAGGCAAATAGGAATAATCAGGAGTGCGGAGGAAATATTGTAGGGATATTGAGGAACTGAGATGGCGTATTTTTAGCAAACAGATGGATCTGTGGAAAAGAGCTGGAATTGTGTTATGATAAAGGCACTTTATCCAAAACATACACACAGTATTGGGGCATGGGTGTATGCACACGTATATATGCACACATACAACTATATATATATGTATATACGTATATACATATATATGTTAATATGCTGTTGAAGGGGATTGTTTTTTTTGGACTTTAGGAAAAGTAACACAAAGAATTTGTAGTAGGTTTCATAAGCCTATAACAACTACAATGATTTAGATTATACCACTCTTAATCATAATGCTGTTTTTTTTCTTTTTTTTCCTTTACATAGATATAGACTGCGATCTTAAAATCATACTTCAAAAGGTCTTAACTTACCTTGTGCTTGTATGTTTGTCCAGCTACTTTAACACTTGGCCAGCTACTTTAACACTTGGCCAGCTTACTTCTCACAAGTTTAGCTACAGTATTCTAGGAGAAATAGTATGATTCATGTCTTTTATCCCTAACATCATTGAAAGTTTATTTTGCTCAGTTTGCAAGGATTCAGTATATGACCAGTTGGACTTATTGCATTGTTTTTGAGGTGCGTGCCAGTCTTGGGACTTGAACTCAGGGCCTGAGGGCTATCTATGAGCATTTTTTGCTCAGGATAGTGCTCTACCACATGAGTTCCTCTTCAAACTTTTTGTGTGGTTAATTGGAAATTAGAATCTCACGGATTTTCCTGCCTGGGTTAGCTGTGAACCATGGTCGTCAGATCTCAGCCTTTTTGGTAGCTAAGATTACAAGTTTGAGCCTCTGATGCCTGGCTCTTCTCATTACTTTTGAGCCTCTGATAAGGCTGTTCATCACAGTGTGTACCTGTGATAGAGGAGGCCAGTCCAGTTTGTGTTAGAGGAGAGAAATTGGGGCATTTCAGTAAACTTCAAAGGCACAACCTTTTTCAGTTTATTTCTTTAGTTATATAATATTTTTTATTATCTGTACATAGTAGGATTTAATTTCACATGCCAGTTTATGTGTATACTGCATCTTGATCAAATGTCACCACTTCCACCATTTTCTCTCCTTTCTCCTAACCCTGTCCATCTCCTTAATTTACCTGGTTCAGTTTTCCCATACATTTACTGAGTGTTAGAATTCTATTCCCCTTCTCTTTCTCTTTTCATTTGTCTGAAGGGCACATCTTTCTCTAATAGCCTAAATACATGTTTCCACTATTCCTTATTCCCTACAGAACCCATAGCCTTTTAGTAGCACCAATAGCTAGGTACTCTGGCATCTCTTCATCTCACATGTTTCCATTATATGTTGTCTTCAATATCATAATTCCATATTAATGATTCTAATGGGGACTATTGCCACACACTACTTGGCCTCCTAGACTTTGAAATCTTAGTGGAAGCATCCTTGACCCCACAGTTCTTTATTCTTCCTGTCCTTGAAACCACCAATATTTGCATGGTGGCAATTCCTGCCACCATCGTGAGCCATATCTGAGCCCACTTAAGCTACAGGTGCAGCAACTCCTACATGTCTTGTCAGCTTCTAGGTTGTTCTGCACAAGAAGCATGCTCAGGGGATTGCAAATGGAAAACCTAGAACAAGTTTGTATCTGTATAACTTTGCAACTGCTGATTTTCAAAACACTCGCAAGTTGTTTTTTAATAATTCCTATTACCTATTTTCTTGGGAAAATAGTTGGCTTATTTTTTATTGTCAATCTATACTTCATTTCCTTGCTGAACCTTAGATACTTATTCTGAACAACAAAAAAACCATTTCTTCTCTGTTTCTTTCCTCACTGCAACTTTGGCTAAAATCTCCATGCTGCTTCTAAAACACTGCTTTACCCTGAATATTCCTTCATCAGATAACCTATTCATTATCTTTTACTTTAGTTTCCTACAAATTTTCAAGTCATGGACAAATGTAGATATCTCAAATAGTATAATTAGTTAGAAAGACTAAGCCAAAACCCAAGAAAACAGGTATTAGGACATTGGACTTGTAAGAGGTGGGTGTGGGTATGGGTAGAAATAGATAAATGAAGTGGGGAAGAGAGGAGAATGTAGTCAAGAATTCAAGGTACACCACAAAATTATAAAAATAAGGGTAGGGATGGGTTGGGAGGGATGAAAATGTTGAAGGGATGATACAGATCAAAGATGCATTGTATACATAACCTGATTATTACATCACAAAATAGCTGAATACATATCCAAAAAATTTAAGAATGAAGTGAGGGAAGAAGTGAGTTGGGAGGGTTCAGTGAGCATGTTGAAAGAGGGGATACTGATTTTGGAGAAGATGGCGGTGCTCTCACAGGTAGCCCCACTGCGCGTGATTCTGACCAAAAGAAGATCTAGGGGCATAGCCAACTTCACCTCAAGAGATCCACTCCAATCAAACTACATACCTAAAGACTTTTTCTACTACAAGAGGACTATCGTAGCAGGCAAATAAGGAAAGTGAAAAGAGAAACTGTGAATGGGATCCCTGCGGAGCAGCTACACCATGCAGCAGCTCAGCACCAGCCACGGCCAATCCATTCATTGCTCTACACTCTATGGACTGAACACACTGCCCACTGGGCACTCTGCTGAGACCTGCCCCCTTCCTGCTACCCATAAAAAAGAGGGAGCTGCAATCCTAATGTCAGAGAAAATAGACTTCAAATTAAAATCAGTGTGAACTGATAGAGAAGGTCACTACATATTAATTAAGGGATCTCTCCTTCAGAAGGATATTACGATCCTAAATATCTTATTCACCAAATAACAGTGCACCCAAATTTATCCAAGAAATACTACTTTCCCTCAACTCTCACATAGATCCAAAGACATTAAATTGTTGGGGACTTAACTATCCCCACTAGACAAAACAACCCGGCAAAAATTCAACAGAGAAACCTAGGATCTTAAAATCTGCATAGATCAACTAGACTTCACAGACATTTACTATTTCACCCAGTAGTATCAGATTACACCTTCTTCTCAGCAGCACATGGAACATTCTCCAAAATAGACCACATTTTAGGCCACAAAATAATCTGTCAAAATTCAGAAACATTGAAATTATACCCTGCATTCTCTAAGACCACAAGGGAATAACACCAAAAGACAACAAAGGAAGTGCTGTAACACATGGAGACTGAACAACACACTGTTGAACCACCAGTAGGTCATGGAAGAGATTAGAAAGGAAATTCAAGTGTTCATGATATTCAATAAAAATGAACACACAAATTATCAGTTCCTCTGGGACACAGCAAAGGCAGTACTCAGAGGCAAGTTTATAGCTCTGAGTTCCTACATTAACAAATTGGAAAGATCTGAAACTAACAATTTAATGAGGCACCTAAAGTTCCTTGAAAAAGAACAAGTTAAACCCCAATCCAGTAGATGGAAACAAATAATTAAAATTAAATCCGAATAAAATGAATTAGAGTCCAAAAACTAATGCTTGATAACAATTGTACTCATTACTTTGCTCATGTAATTGTAATCCCACTGTACAGCATTTTCACAATAAAAAAGTTACTAAAAAAAGAAAGAATTAACAAAACAAAGTTGGTTCTTCAAAAAAATTAATAAAATTGACAGACCCTTATGAGAAAAATAAAGAGAACACACCCAAATAAACAAATTCAGAGATGAGAATGGAAAATCACTACAGAAACAGCCAAGATTCAGAATATAATATGGGGGTACTTCTCAAAATTTTATGCTAATAAGTTTGAGAATCTGAAAGATATGGACAAATTTCTAGTAAATATTGATATACAAAAACTAAACCAAGATGATTTAAACCAACTTAACAGACCCATATCAAGCACCAAAATAGAAGCAACAAAAAACAACCTCCCATCCAAGAAAAGCCCAGGACTAGGTGGATTTACAGTGGAATTCTACAAGGTCTTCAAACCACAACTTACACCAATACTCCTCCATCTCTTCAATGAAATTGAAAGCAAAAATTCACTACCACACTCTTTTTATGAAGCCAGCATAACCCTTATCCCCAAACCAGGCAGGAATTCATCAAAGAAAGACAACTATAGACCCTTTTGTTTGATGAATATCGATGCAAAACTTCTCAACAAATGGACTTCAACAACTCATCAAAAAAATCATACACCACAATCAAACAGGATTCATTTCAGGGATGCAAAGCTGGTTCAATATATGCAAAACAATTAATATAATTCATCACATCAACAAGAGCAAGGATAAGAACACGTGATTTTCAATAGATCAATAGATGCAGGAAAAGCATTCGACAAGATCCAACACCTGTTCATGATGAAACTCTGGAAAAACTAGGAATCAATGGAACATTCCTCAATATAATAAAGGCTGTATATGACAAACCTACATCCAGCATTATACTTAATGGTGAAAGCTAAAGCTATTTCCTCTAAATTCATAAATGAGGCAAGGATGTCCACTCTCTCCACTTCTCTTCTAGAATGCCTAGCTACAGCAATAAGACAAGACGCAAACATAAAGGGGATCCAAACAGGGAGAGAAGAAGTAAAACTCTCCCTCTTTGCAGATGACATGATTTTGTATTTAAAGAACCTCATGGGGCTGGGAAGGTGGCTCAGTGGTAGAGCACTTGCCTTGCATGCCAGAGGCCCTGGGTTCGATTCCTCAGCACCACATAAGCAAAAAGAAAAGGCTGGAAGTGTCGCTGTGGCTCTAGTGGTAGAGTGCTAGTCTTGAGCTGAAAAGCTGAGGGACAGCACCCAGGCCCAGAGTTCAGGCCCCACGACCAGACCCAAAAAAAAAAAAGAACCTCATGGACTCCAATCCTGAGTTACTTGAGCTGATTGGAAACTTTGGCAAAGTAGCAGGGTATAAAATTAACCCTCAGAAATCAATGGCTTTTCTGTATGCCAATATTGAGAAGATGCGACTGAAATTAGGAAAGCAACCCCTTTTGTAATAGCCCCACAAAAATAAAATACTTAGGAGTTAACTTCACAAAAGAGGTGAAGGACCTGTATGATGAAAACTTTAAAAGCCTGAAAAAGGAAGTTAAAGCAAAACTTAGCAAATGGAAATGCTCCTGGATTGAGAGGATTAATATCATGAAAATGGCAATACTGCCAAAGGCTATCTACAAATTCAATGCGATACCTATCAATATCCCAACCTCATTCTTCAGTGAAATAGAAGCAATCCAAAAATTCATATGGAACAATAAAAGACCCCAAATAGCAAAAACAATCCTTAGGAGAAAGAACAGCACTGGAGGAATATCAATTCCAAATTTCAAACTCTACTACAAAGCCGTAGTTATCAAAACAGCTTGGTACTAGCATAAGAACAGACTTGAGGACCAATGGAATGGACTAAATACCCAGAAATGAATCCATAGACCTACAGCCACCTAATCTTTGACAAGGGAGCTAAAGAAATAGAATGGAAGAAAAGCAGCCTCTTCAGTAATGGTGCTGGCAAAATTGGCTAAACACTTGTAGAAAACTAAAGCTAGATCCTTATATATCACCCTGCACCAGAATCAACTCCAAACGGATCAAAGACCTTGAAATAAAAGCAGACTTATGAAAACATTATAGGAAGGAATAGGAGAAACTCTGGGGCTCCTTGCCACAGGCTGAAATTTTCTTAATGGAGAACCAGAAGCACACAAATCAAAGAAAGATTGGACAAATGGGACTGCATGAAACTGCAGAGCTTCTGCATGGCAAAGGACATAGCTAGCAAGATCAATAGAAAGCTCACAGACTGGGAGAAGATCTTCACTAGCCATGCAACGGACAATGGTTTCATATCTAAAATATAGTTAGAACCCAAAAACCTAAATCCCCCAACAACAAATCTTCAAAGAAACAGAATTCTGATTAATAAATGGGCTAAAGGTTTAAAGAGAGACTTCTCTGAAGAGGGAATAAGAAAGAAATGCAACGGAAGATAATGTTGAGATTCCACCTCATCCCAGTTAGAATGATTATAATCAAGAAATCTAGTAACAACAGATATTGGAGAGGATGTGGCCAAAAGGGAATCCCACTGCATTGTTTGTGGGAGTGTAAACTTGTTCAACTGTTTTAGAAAGCATTATGGAAGTTTCTGAAAAGCCCCCACATAGAGCTCCCTTATGACCCAGCAATCCCACTTTGGGGCATATACCCAAATGATCACAAACAAGGCCATACTAAAGCTACCAGCACTACCATTATTTACCATAGGTAAGATATGGAACCAACCCCAATGCCCCTCAGTAGATGAATGGATCAAGAAAATGTGGTATATATACACAATGGAATTCTATGCCTCCATCAGAAAGAATGACATTGCCCCATTTGTAAGGAAATGGAAAGAGTTGGAAGAAATTATATTGAATGAAGTAAGCCAGGCCCAAAGAAACATAGGTTCCATGGTTTCCCTTGTTTGCAATGACTAGTACATGTGTAGGACAAGCAGAGAAGGTCAAAGGCTATGTACGTATGACCACATGAATTAATGTTAAGCAAAATGTACCCCAAGACAGGAACGTAAGTGTTTTTTTTCTTTCTTGCTAGTGTTTTTAATGTACTTACAACGCACTATGTGATTCTTTTGTTTATTTTGCATGTTCTTCCCCCACAATATAATCCCTGTTTTACTGGATTTGATACCAGTTTTCTGTATATACATTTTTTTATGATTTTTTTTATTGTGAAAATACTGTACAAAGGAGTTACAATTACATGGGCAAGATAATGAGTACGTTTCTTATCAAACATTGCTGCCTCCTCCTTTGTTTCCCTTTCCTATCCATTCCCATCCCCCCTCCCCCGCCTCGCAGCCAAAGTTGTAAAGTTCGTTTTTCAACATAACCACTTGTACATCTCGTTGTTGCAATGTGTCCACCTGTATCCCTATTTAAATGATTTGTTTTTTCCTTTCCCCTCCACAAATTAGAAAACTAAAGTTAGATCCTTATATATGACCCTGCACCAGAATCATCTCCAAATGGATCAAAGACTTTGTAGTTAAACACACACTGTGAAAATATTACAGGATGGAATAGGAGAAACCCTAGGTCTCCTTGGCACAGGCCAAAATTTTCTTAATACATTTTCTTGTATTTACATTTTTGTAATTTGGAGAGGGGAAGGGATATTTTGGGACCATTAAATGGGGATGCAGGCTGACCCATTGTGATGATGAGATGTGCAGGATACTATGTTGACAATGAACTTTACATTGTTGGGGTGGGAGGGGGATTGGAGGAGTTGGGGAGTTGGGGAGGGAAGTGATGTTAGGGGAAAAACAAAGGAGGCGGTAACAACGCTCACTAGGAAATATAATCATTACCCTACTCATGTAACTGTAACTCCTCTGTACAACATTTTTACTATATATATGCATACATATATACATATACATATATATAAATGGAGGTGTTACTGAGTGACACATTGTATTCATAAACTGCTTTATTGAACTTTAACTGCTTTGTACAACCACTTAGAAGACAATAAAAATGTTTTAAAAAGAAAATACCTATATCAGATAAACATGAAAAAATAGAAAAGAAATTCTTTGCTATAGGATATTCAAAAGGTATTATTTTAGCTTTTAAATTTAACAGTACTAGACACAGTTTAATAACTATAGTTTATGGTTTAAACCATAACTTTAACTGTGGGTGGGGAAAATCAGTTAATCTATTTCAAGAGTTTCTTTATCTTGTTCTTAGTTTACCATTATAAATAAATTTTATTAAGGTCACATGTGTGTGGCATTCATATTTGTGTATATGTGTGTGTACACAGATTTAGAAGTGTAACCCTGCATGTATATCTGTAATTGCTATTTGCAAATAGAACCATGTATATGATCACATGAGCAGATGTGAGAATTATGCATTGGAATGATGGTTCATAATCTTAATCCAAGCTCTTTGAGAACAGGAAGATTATGGTTCAAGGCCACTTCAGGCACAATGTTAGCAAATACCATCTCAACATAGAAGACAGGAATGGTGGTATGTACCTATTTCCCCAGTTACATGGGAGAAATAGGTAGAACGATCATGGTAAGAAGCCCACTGTAAGTAGAAATCATGTTCTACTCAAATAGCATCAGTATTAACGTGGTTGTCACTTCTATCATAATCTTGCATGGAAATCTGATGCTATCTCGGGACCAGAAATATTAAAAGACAAGCAGATCAAGTCAGCCACAATGTCAAAAGTGACATCTTTCATCTGGGTGTGTGAGTTCTCCACAATCATTAAAATGCTAATCTGTCAAACATGAAATGACTGTGTGCCACAGATACAACAGCATTTCCATGCAGAGCAGAAATAAAACAAAAGAGTGAGACATTAAAATAAACTTTTCAAGAATAACTTAACTGGATTGTGCATAATGCGCAGTTACTTTAGCTATCCAGGAATGTCTGAGCAGTGTTTTCTTAAAATTTATACTGTAAAGGTGAAATGCAGAGAAGTTACAGTTACATAAGTCAGATAATGAATACATTTCTTTTTGAACAGTGCCACCTTTTTCCTCTTTTTTCCCTCAGTTTTTCCTTCCCAATCCCCCTCCCCCACAACTTTTGTGTAGTTCATTTTCAACATAGCATGTAATAATATCTATAGGTTTTCTTTGCTGTTGTTTTTAATGTACTGTGTGATTTATTTTTCCTTTTGTGTGTTTTTCCACCCTATGATTTATTCCTTGTTGTCACTGTATTTGATTTTGGTACCTTGGTACTGTATATACATTTATCTGAATTAGACAAGAGAAGGACAACAACAAGATAGTGAGACAAAGAACAAGGGGGGAACCAGTGCAACAGCGATACTCACAAGACAATATGTTGGGAATGATCTGCAGAACTTGCCGTAGGGGGGGCATTGGGAGAGGGAAAGTGAGAGAAAAGTGAAGGAAGGGGTAATGAGTTCCACAAGAGATGTACTTCTTACCTTGCATATGTAATTTTAACCCCTCTGTATATCACACCTTAACAATAAAATAATAATATAAATAAAGTATCTAGTGAATATCACTGCTACATTTGTTCACATTTTGTTCCACCATTTTTTACTCCCCCTTACACTACTCCACACAGATAAATTTATATACAAGACACAAACTACAGAAATAAAAACAGTGACAGAAAATAGAAAGAAAAGCAAAGTAACAAAAAAAATCCTGTTGTTTGTATTTCTTGGAGTTCATTTTGATAAACATCATTTTATATGATCATATGCACATAGTAACTGAGCCTTTGTGATTCTCTCTTAAGAATATCTGCTTTGGGGGATTGGGGATTTAAGTTAGTGGAAGATCCCTTGCCTGGCAAGTGCAAAGCCCTGAGTTTGATCCTCAGCTCTGGAACAAAAAAAGAATATCATCCTTTGGTCTCATTATGTGAATGTTTAGAGTCCTGTATTATTTAACATGTATAAGTTTAATTTTTTTGCCTTTTACCATACAGTGTGTTTACTTGTAGATTTATAAACACATTCTGGTTACAACAAATGAGGGGCAACTTACATTTCCTTTGGTCTGGCTTAATTTTTCAAAGTGTTTCCATTTCCTTATGAATGGGGCAATGCCATTCTTTCTGATTAAAGCATAAAATTCCATTATGTACATACAGATTTTCTTGATCCATTAATCCACTGAGGGGCACCTGGGTTGATTTCATATCTTAGCTATGGTAAATAATGCTGGAAGAGAATGCGAGACCCAGAAATGAATCCACAGACCTATAGCCACCTAATATTTGTTAAGGGAGCCAAAAACACAGTATAGAAGAATGACAGCTTCTTCAATAAATGATGCTGCTGGAATTGGCTATACAAATCCAGAAAATTGAATTTAGATTCTTATATATCACCCTGAACCACAATCAATTCCAAATAGATTTTTTAAAAAACCTCATGAAATAATTACAGGAAGAGGTAGAAGAAACACTAGCACTCCTAGAAATTCCAAAATAAATGTCTAGAATAACAACAAATCGAAAGCTGGATGAACGGAATTGCATCAACCTGCATGGCAAGGGAGATAGCTAACAAAGTAAATAGAAAGCCCACAGATGGGGAAGATCTTTATGAACTATGCATCAGACAAAAGCTTCATATATAAACTGTACTTAGAGCTCAAAAAATAACCCCACACAAAATTAACCCTCAAGCAAACAACAAATCCAATTAATAAATGTTTTAAAGGCTTAACAAGAGACTTCTCAGAAGAAGTAAGAATGGCCAGTAGACAAATGAAGAAATGTCCAACATCTCTGGCCATAAAAGAAATGCAAATCCAAACAACATTGAGATTCCATTTTATCCCCAGTTACAATGTCCATTGTCAAGAAAACTAACAATAACGGATGCTGGCCAGGGATGTGGCTAAAAGGTACTGTTACTACACTGTTGGTGGTGATGTAAACTTGTTCCGCCACTCTGGAAAACAGTATGGGGGTGCAACATAGAGCTCTCCTCTGACCCAGCAATCGCACTCCTGGACATGGATCCAACTGATCACAAACAAGGCCACACTAAAGCTACCAGCACAATTGAATGGTGTTTTTAACAATACTGTATGTTTTTAACATCATGCCACATAATTGGCAGGATGTAAATTAGGACTTACACAACCACTGTGCCCGTAAAGCAAAAAGATGAAAAATTAAAGAAACTTGATTCCACATATAGAGTAATGTCCTTCAGTTAATTTAAAAAAGTTATATATGACAATCATTGCTACCCAGAGAAGCAACTGCAAAGTTAGCCAGGCACACTATTCCTGAAAGGACTGGTTAGGGGTTGTCCCCACTGAAGGCAGACTTGCCACTTCCCGAAAATCCTGAGTTCTTCCTGCTTAGTGTTTCCTGGGACTCTTCATCAGAAGAGCCAGTTTTCTCTCCTACGTGACTGATGTAGAAAAGAAGGCTGAGATGAACTGTTTCGCTGCACATTGACTTTAATCAGAGAATAGGATAAAAATGGATGGGGTTGCAACTGGACATGAAACTGGTAACTTTTGAGATGCTCCCTTCTTGTAAATATAATCTTCAGCATGGAAGTAGTTTCTATTTTGGAAGTATTTTGAATTTTGACTCTTTTTAAAAACCTAGAAAACATATGTCTTAAATTCCACTTAAATATTTAGTAATATTCTATATTAATAAAGTAAGATACATTGCTTCCTATTATTCTAAGTAATGTTTAAAATCTTGCAGGTGGCTATCTACAGAGACCTAGATAAAAATAATCTCTCAACTCATCAATAGACAATGAAAGAATTGAACATTCTAACTGCCTTTTTTTAGCTTCCTATGTAATATGCATCTTGGACATAATTCTTTTATACTGCCTTTTAAGGTTTCACATTTCTTTCCCAGAACTTTGAGAACACAAATGGGCTTCTCAGCCATTCTTTCCACCTACCCAAACTTTCCAGTTTCCTAGTATCTGCCTTTCAAAAAGGACCAAGTGTTTTGGACCAAGTGTTAGACATCATGGCTGTATTCCTATTATTTCAAGAGAGTAGATCCCCATTAGTTTTTCCAATTTTGACGTTTCTCTCTCTCTCTTTCTTTCATTTCTTTCTTCCTCTTTTCCAGCCTCTTTTCCTCTCTCACTTCTTCCTTTCTTCCTTCCACCTCCCTCCCTCTTTCCCCCTTCTCTCCCTCCTTCCTTTCATTCCTTCTTCCCTTTCTCCCTCCCTTCTTTTTCTTTCCTTTTGTTTTTCTTTTTCTTTCTCTTCTGCTAATTTTGTGGTTTAAACTGAATTTCATGTGATTGATGGGCTTGTTTTCACATCTAGGCCTATACCAATTAAACCATACTTCTAATTCAGCTTTTTGCTGGTTATTTTCAGAAATGGAATCTCATAGACTTTTCTGCCCAGGATTGCATTGAAATGTTAGTAGCTAGGATTACCGGCATGGGCCACATATACAGCAAATATGTGACCATAAACACACTTACAAGAAATGTATAATGGTAAATTATGAGGTTTCTAAAATGGCAGTTTGACAAATCAAAGGCAAGCGTATATGTTAAAAATCTAGATTTTGTTCATCTTAATTGGTTTAAAATAAATTGATTCTTGGGCTGGAAAAGTGGTTCAGTGGTAGAGTGCTTACCATGCATGTATGTGGCCCTGGGTTCAATTCCTCAGCACCACATAAGCAAAAAAAGCTGGAAGTGGCTCTGTGGCTCAAGTGGTAGAGTGCTAGCCTTGAGTTGAAGAGCTGAGGGACAGTGCCCAGGCCCAGAGTTCAGGCCCAACGATCAGAAAGAAAAAAGAAAAAAAGGTTCTGGTAACTGGCCTATTCAGTGATGATATTCACTGCCCCCCATCTTGAAGAGGCAATAAAAATGCAAGAATCTTATAGAAGATACCTCCTTTAACTTACCTGGTAATATATTTGTAACTATTAATGAGAGAGTGAAGATAACCTGGCACTGAAAAAAATGTTTGACAAAAAAATAATTGTTAGACAGATAAAGATTATGTGCTTCAGGGAAGGTGGCAAATTTATTTTGGCATAAAAGTGAATTAGATGATGGTGATCATGTTAGTGAGGATGAGGATGATGGTGGTGACAATGGTAATAATAATGGTGGTGTGATGATAATGATAATGGTAATGATCATGATAATAGTAATGATGATGGCGATGTTGGTGATGATGATGATGATGATGATGGTGTTGATGTTGATCATGGTGATGATTATGACAGTGTTCGTGATGATGGTAATGATAGTGATGATGTTGATAATAATGGTGATCATTATGATAGTAATGGTGATAGTGATGGTGATAATAATTATGATGATGATGATGATGAGAATGATGATGGTGATAATATTGATTGTGATGATGTTAATGGTAATGATGATGTGATGATGTTAGGAATAAGTACCCTAGTAGGATAAAACAAAATGGTTTTCCACGTAGAAAAGAATAAATTAATGTAAAAATATAAACTACTCGAGAAATTAGAAAGATAAGATACAGGATGAAGAGGTAGTAATTTCTCTTGGGAGGAAATTTCTAAAAATATCAACATCCAATGAAAATCAATTGACAAAACCATCATAACAACTCCTCCCAGAAGCCCCAGCACCTCCAGAAGTGACTGTAATGGTGATGCTTCCCTCAACAGCTCAGGCAACACAGATACAGTTGCTACATAGATAAAGCCACCTGCAGTGAATGGCAGAACCCTGCCAGGACCTGCATCACTTGCAACTTCACTGCCCACTGCTCCTCCTTCAGTGAGCAGAGCACAAGCCGTGCCTGCCAGCGCTCCTATTGCTGTCAGCAATTGTAGACGCATTGCCCCACTTCGAGTGAGCAATCGAGTGAGGGGGGAATAAGCCCCTTACCCCTGCCCTAAGCCTCTACCCCTATCTCTAGGTATGCTAGTGGGGTGGTTAGGCAGATGAGATTCAGAGACCAGCTCATGCAAAAGTCATGAGACTATTTGAAAGAAAAGGGGAAAAACATTAAGACAGAAAAGTCTAGAGATAGGGTGCTAGTGGTAGAGCACTTGCCTAGCAAACAGAAGACAATGCATTCCAACCCCAGTGTCACCAAAAAAGTAAAAGAGAAACAGAATTGGGGGAAAAAGATAAAAGAATCTCAAGAAAACAAGAATATTGGTACTAAAATTTGTAAGTTGCCACAGCCTTACAGAAGGCATCCAAATAACAAATAGATTGTAGCTGTGTGACACAATAATATTTGCTGCAGAGAGTATGTTTTATCCCAGCACCATTTGATGGTAGATGGAAATGATGAACTTATGTTGGAAGATGATTTTGTGTCTAGACTAAATTTGTCAAAATCAGGAAAAAAGAGAAATTGAAGACAACAAAGCATTTATAAAATTGACTAGACAAATTACATGAAACATACCCATGTTATTTTGCTAAGGCTGTGTAAAATTTCTCATAAAGTTGGCCAACTAGAGTACTGCTTTGTTACCTTCTAAGTGGACAATTAGGCAGGACTCAATTGGATCCTTTGTTTAGTATTTTGTAATGTGGACATTAAATTGTCCACAGAGCTTGGACTCTCCTCTGAAGATAGGAATCCTCATATAAGCTCCTTCATTTTGTGACAAAAATTCAACTTCTCAGTTGTGGGGCTGACTAGTGCCTCTCATTGTTTGTTGTTTGGTAACTATGATAACTTTGCTACATCTGCTTGCTCTTCCTACCATTTCAGAAAACTCTAGTGTGGCATTTTGCTCTTGGAACCAGCAAGTGATCTTTCCATTTCAGATGTTTTCTAGGACAAATAAAAGATATTTCCTCTTTGTATTAACTTAAATTTAAATGACAAAGAAATAAAATTGCATCTATAAAATCATTGCCATCACATGTAAAAAATCAAAGAACTCATAACCTTAAGTATGTAGACAGGAAGAAGAAACCTTCATGATATCTTAGAATTTTGCCAACATGCTAGTGGACAGGGATAAACATATCTGCTTATATAAATGTAATAAATACTGTGATTAAAACATTAGGTGATTTTAACCTTATAATGAAGCTATTGGTCGTCTATTCAACAATAAAAATTATAAAGTATGTAAGAAAAATATTTAAAAGAGTAATTCCAGTAAAAACATAAAGTGCTGCTTAAAAACATGCTGCTTAAATTATGTATTAAATTGATACAGATACTAACTCTGGAATGCATAATAAAATGAAATAAAGGCAATACATTCATTTGATATAAATACTAGATGCATCCTCCTTTGTAATGCCTGGTATTACTTGCAATGATTATACCAATTCATTGAAATGTAAAAATCACCCAAAGGTAAATCCTGTCCATTTTATAAAATAATGATTTAGCTAATGTAATTTGTTGTTGAAGTGAACATGCAATGTGGGAAAGCAACAGCCAATGAAGCAAGTATGAAGAAGGCATTAAATCATATGAATAAATTAAACAAAGCATTAAATTACATGAATGATCACATAGCTATGTCTTCATATTTTAACAGTTGTCAAGTAAATTAAAAATAAAGTTTAAACTAAGGAAATTGGAGGAGAAAAGGAAGGCAGTTATACAGTATGAATTTGTGAATACAAAATTAATAACAATATAGAGCTAAGGATATAATTTAATTTGAAATATTAACTCCCACCGGTAAAATTAATAAACATTCGAGATAATTATCTTCAAAGATTGTGCTAAAAGTTTGAAATTACTGGTTTTCACTTTGTAACTATTCATGACTGTTCTGTATGTCTCTATATCATCTTGAATTTTAACCAATAAGTAGGTGCTAGCTGTGTATGAGAATGGGTTTCAAAGAGGTCAGGATTCCATGATGGAGTAGACAGGTTTCTTGATTTTATATGTTCAAAGAGACTTTAATGATGCCTCTGTTTACCTTACATACCATTCTGAATATAGTTCCTAAACTTGTTCTATTTCTCTAAAGAAAAATTATATCTTAACAGCTATAGAATAAAATCTTTATTTTCTTATTTATTTTTCAACACTGACAATCATGGTATAGAAAATAAACAATGCTAATTTTAATTACTAACAAAATTGGCCAATTAGAACCCTGCTTTTAGATGATATTTTACTTTATAATTTTGTTTTATCTCATTTATATGGCTTAATTGATACAGAGATCTTTTGATGACAATATTTGCAACTCTAAATAAATTCCTGATTGCATATTATAAAGAAAGGCAAACATATTGGACTTTCTTACGCAAGGAAAACCAGTAATGATCAGAACACTGGATGAATGGAGTAGCCAATATTTCTAATTTAGGATGTTGATATAAATCATGGTAGCCTTTTCAAAGCAGTTTGCCAGTATTATATAAGATAAGTACATACTTTGAGGAAGTATGTATGAACATTTTAGCACAAATAAGATGATTTAAGTGTTTGGAGCATTGGAAATGATTACTCTGATAATTCAATATTATAGACAGAGAAAGTATTAAGAGTGGCAACATTGTGACCATTTTAATTGGGAAAATTAGGCCTTCTAAAATGATATAAATTGACCTTGTAAGTGATCAAACTGGCTTGATCCACATTAATTGCTAATTATAAACTTTTAAGTAAAAATAGAAAGTGTTGGGCTGGGAAGGTGGCTGAGTGGTAGATTGCTTGCATTGCATACATGAGGCCTTGGGTTGGATTCCTCAGCACTATATAAGCAGGAAATAAAAAGCTGAGAGTGGCACTGTGGCTCAAGTAGTAGAGTGCTAGCCTTGAGCTGAAGAGCTGGGGGACAGCACCCAGGCCCAGATTTCAAGCCACACGACTGACCAAAAAAAAATTATCAAGTGTCATAGTTAGCACTTATTCTTGGGTGTTCTGTAAGTATAATGTATTAATATATTATTATATTATATGGTACATAACATTATAAATAGTAAGCTAGTGTGTAGGGAGACACCTAATTATATAAATGCAATAAATATTGTGATTAAAACTTTAGATGATTTTAATCATATAATGAAGTTATTGATATTTTGTTCAATTATAAAAATCATAAATAACAGTATGAAAAATAGTAATTCAAGGAAAAACTAAAATGCTGTTTAAAAACATGTGATTAAAATATATATTAATTGATACAGAGCCTATAAAATTATATTTTCAGATAATATGGGTTATATGTTATAAGTAATATATACATGTGTTCATAAATATGTATATGCACGGGTATCAATAGATATACACATATAAGAAATGTACTCATTATCTTGCCCATGTAATTATAACTCCTCTGTACAATAAAAATTAAAATAAAAAATAAAAAGATATACACATACATATATATTCATATAAAATGATAACCAATGATAATCTTTATGAACTACTGGTAACATTACATGTCACACTTTATACTAAAAGACAGAACTTACAAAAACTAGTTTTAATTTTGCTGTAGCCTAAACAAGAAACAAGATGCCCCTCAATGGACAAATGGGCCAAGAAAATGTGCTATATATACACAATGGAATTTTACTCATCAATGAGAAAGAACAGTATTATACAATTTATAAAGGTATGGAAAGACTTATATTAAATAAAGCAAGCCAGACTCAAAGAAACATAGGTCCCATGGTTTCCCATACTGCAATAACTAGTATATGTCTAGGAGAAGCAGAAGAGGTCAAAAGGTATGACATATGATCATATAACCTGATGCTAAATGAAATGAACTCCAAGATAAGTACACAAGAGATTTTATCTTTCTTGTTGTTCTTTTTACTGTACTTATAATGTACTATGTGATTTTTGTTTCTTTGTATGTTCTTCTTCTATGGTACAACCTGTGCTGTCAATGTAAAAAAATTTAGATGAAGCCTAAAGAAGAAATAAAATAAGAAACATGAAAATAGAAATAAAAACAAATATTCTGGGCTATAAATCAAATCCTTAGCAGTAAATTGAAGTAGACATTTATATTTTAACTTTTTATCTCATATTTCTAATCAGATTACAATTATCTGCATGCCATTCAGTGTATGTTAAGATATATAGACTGGCAAGAATACATTAATCTTAAGGTTAGAGGTACATAGTAACTGTATAGTTATGTTGAATAAGCTGAAAGTGTATAGAATTAACGGTCCTGCATGACTGATGAATGCAAAGAAACATTTTAAAACCTTACACACAACGTTGTAAAGATCTGATAAAATGAAAAAGTTAGAGCCTAAACATAGACAATTCTCCTCATCTATTGATTTACTAGGACATATAAATTGTTATGCTATTTTGGTGAGGTTGTAGAAAATCACTGCTATAAAATCGATGAGTTCCTTTCCCAGATTTGTGTTTTCCCCAATTCATTCTGCCAATCATAGAACTCCTCATGGCTGAATAAGCCCTTTCAATAAGATGAACTTTCATAAAGGGAAAATATATGTGAAGCATCATTTTTGAACTGATTCTTTTTCATTCCCTTCCTTTGTGATTAATATATCCTGATGTTTCTCAGTAATGTTTCCAAGGAACCTTGATTTTTGTTATTCTCCGCTAGAAATCACATTTGTGGATTGGATATGCTGTCGTTGCCATCAAGAAGAAATTAGGATTATTTTTTAATCTTCCCATTACTTAATTTATGTAATAGTTTAAGATGCTTCTAAATGATCAATAAAATTATAGATTTATTTGATTCTTTTGTTGATTAAAAATTTGTAACAAACCCCTGATAACCTGAATTTGAGATTCTCTTTCTACTCTAAAAGATTTTACATGCTTTATATGTAATTATATGGGTGCAATTGTTTTGAACCTAGACAAGAAACATGTAGCTCATGTATTTCATTATCTTTTTTAAAATTAAATTTTATTGTTAAGGTGATGTGCAGAGGGATTACAGTTGCATATGTAAGGTAATAAGTACATTTGTGTCAAACACTGTTAACCCCTCTCAAGTTTTTCTCCCTCTTTTCTTCCCCTCAATGCTATTTTGAATCCTAAGCTTGGGAGTTTCTTACCACTAGCAGGACATTAAACAAAGTCAGTTTAGTTTACTGGATGAATTAAAAATATGTTTTAGATGAAATTTATGATAAAATTAAATCCACAACATATACATTTATTTTAATTTACATATATGCACATACATATATATTTACACATGTAAATACATATGTTATATATACATATCCCTGAGTAGCCTAGTCTTGTGAACAACTTAAATCTAGGATAATTTCTTATCCAGTTTTAATTATCTTGTAGTGGAAAGAATCACTTAAACCAATGTAATTCAGATCTAATGAATTATATACATAAACTGCTTCATTAAATGGCAAGAAAAAATCAATACATACCTAAAAATTAAGAACAGTGAGGGAAGGGGTTGGAAGAGGTGGGTTAAATGTTGAAAGATGTGACATTAATCAAGGGGCACTGTATTCATAAATTTCTTTGGTGAATGGCTATTCAAAAATATTAAAAAGAAACAGGGAACCCACTGTAATCCAAGCTGAATGTTGGTGACTAGTGCTTGTAGCTACTCAGGAAGTAGAGATGCAGAGGATCACTGCTCAAGGGAACTCCAAACAAAAGAGTTTATGAGGCCACCATCTCAATCAATAGGTGGTGTGGTGGTACACATCTGTCATCCAGTTATGTGTGAGGCTGAGGTTGGGTAGTTTATGATTCTGGGATAGCCAGCAGCAAAATAGTTCACAAGACCCCATGGCAACTGAAAATGCTGGGCATGATTGTGTGTATCCACAATCCCATCCATGTATTGCTGGAAGTATAAATAGAAGGATTATCATCAAATTTTGTGTGGATATAAAACAAGACTCTTATCTTAAAAATAACCAGAGTACAAAGGGATGGGGCCATAGCTCAAGTGACAGCTGAGTAGGAAATGCAAGGCTCTAAGTCCAAACTCCAGTATTGCCAAAAACCAGAAATAAACAAGCAAAACCACTGGAACCCAAATCTCCTGTTCTCAGAATATATCAGGTTGAAGGGAAATGTAATTATTAAAGCTAATAAGCAATGAAAACATCTTTAGGCTTAAAATGTGAAGGGAAAACTTTCACTTCAGTAGTACTACTTGTAAATCTGATGAAGGATTCAAAAGCAAAACAACAAACCCACCTGATTAGAAGAAGAGAGAACTCATTTGTTTTGAATGCTTCAAATGGAGAAGGATATTTGATATTTGTATGGATATATGTCCAGCTTTTATTCCTGGATAATCACTATGTCTGTACACAATCCAAGTACAGCAGGTGATTCCTGGAATGGTAACTAGCTGCTGTGAAATTCTTTGGCCCTGAGAAGACTTGTCCTCCTTTGAAAGCCAAGTGAAGCTCTACAGATGATGTGTTTAATATACTGCAATAAATGTTATTACTGATGGTGCCTCCAGAATGTTGTGAGAATTGTAACGTCAGGAAAGATACTTCATTTGGGTTCTGTCATGTAGCCTGCTATTATTCCTAAAAGCAGAAAACAAAATAAAGGACTTTCATATATGACTCTCCAAGGCAACATTAACAAGAAGTCCTGCTGGATTGATTTTCATCATGATTGAGATGTTCACTTATTATCCTCCTTACTTATATCATGGCGAATGTTATGATTAAGTGGTTGAATATTTTTAAGGGTACCTCATAGGAATTTACTGCTGTAAAACCAAACAACAGCCCCCCAAAAGCCAGACTGGATTTGTGGTTTCAGCTGCTCTTTATGGGTTTTAGAATAGCTAAGAAAATGGAAGTGATTCACACAAGAAAATGGGAAACTTTCTAGAAATAAAGTAGAGTTGAAATGAAATCTCAATACAGCCTTATGAGAAGTGAGGTGAACTGCTAGGTCAATCTCCTTGATCTCTCAACATTTAGAGATGTAAACAACTCTACCCACTAGTGGTTATCAAAATGGGGGAGGGTAGTATGGAAAGGAATCTATGGGTTTCCAACTTATAAAAGTCTCTGGCGTACTTTTAGTTTATATCACTACAATATGATTGCCCTTAACTTTCCTTTGAGCAAGGCTGTCTCAGAATCAAACATAGCCTGCTGCTCTTTTTAGCAAGTAATGGATTATTCCTAACTCTTGTATTCTCATTTAGGGCGATAGAATCCATAATAATAATGTATAATGATAATGTATAAAACAAGCCTCAGTACAAGGCTGCTAACTCAAGAAGGATAACTGATTTCTCCTCAACTCACTTGAAACCCAGAAACCCTTGTTATCAGGTGGGTTTGTTGTTTTGTTTTTTAATCCTTCAAAGCATGATACAATGTAATGACACTTCTCCATACTAGTATCTGGCATAGTGTGAAGGGCAAATTCTGTTGGAAAATTACAGTGAATATCTGTGTAATTCCTACTGGTATGAAACTAAATTATCCAATAAACCTTTGGTTTATGGAATTCTTAGTAATATTCAGTTATCTTATGCAAATAAATCATGATAAAAGTAATTCTGATGATCAAACCATAGACAATTCAAACTGATTTGTTTCATGTGTTAAAAAATGGATAATCTCAGGCTGGGAAGGTGGCTCAGTGGTAGAGCGCTTGCCTTGCATGCATGAGGCCCTGGGTTCGATTCCTCAGCACCACATAGGCAAAAAAACCCGGAAGTGGTGCTGTGGCTCAAGTGGTAGAGTGCTAGCCTTGAGCTGAAGAGCTGAGGGACAGCACCCAGGCCCACGACCGGACCCCCCTCCCCAAAAAAGGATAATTCAATGTAGATGTTCAAAACCAATATGTCTCATTTGCTACACTAGTCTTTGGCCAAGGACAGAAAACTTCAAACCACAAATAAATGTTTTGCTGTTGTTGTTTCTTGTTTTTGGTAACTTGAAGATTTAATGTAATCCCTACTTAGAACTTTAATAGATTGTTTCTATTTCCTTTTAAGAGCTATACAGCTCATTTATTTCTCTAAATTAAGATTTTAAATACTATCCACAGTTTTGGTCCATGTTGATTTTTGGCATATGATCAGGCAGCTGTCACAACCTTTTTTTAAATGAAAATATTATTTACCTGCTAAAGTTGTTGAAGTTTTACTTATATTTTTTGTCCAGCTTTTCTTTCATTCTCTTAGAATGGATTCTTTCAGCAGATCTATCTTAAACTTTCCTGATATATATGTCAATATGTATTTCTGATACATGTATAAGAAAATGAAATTAAATACCTATATTTTTTCTACCTGCTCAAATTTGTTCTAGTGAATTTTTGTTTCAGTTATTGCACTTTTAACCTTGAAATTTACTATTTCTTTCATCATTTTTTATTCTCCTTCCTTTTTTGTCTCATTAAGTAGCCTCGATTCATCTCAAATTCTGAGTCTTTCCCCTCAGTCTCCCACCGACTGGCCTTACAGGCATGCCCTTCCACATCTAACTCTCTATCCCTTTTCATATTTCATCTTCATGTGTATAATACTCATATTTTCCTTTACTTATTTATACATAATCTTGTTCATTTTATGACTATTCTTTAAATAGTTCATTTAGAGACTTTACAAAAATTTTAATACTTGGGTCTTTCAGTAAAGTTCCAATAAAGTTTAATATTTGTTTCTTCTGTCCCTTTTTTTAGCTTGCACATATATTCTGGTTTCTTTGAATGCTTTGTTTATAACACTGGTAACTGGAAGTTTTATGCATAGTAATTTGAACTTTTGCTTCAAATACAGTCCCCTTATTGCTCAGTGCTTGTTGTATTTACTAGTTATTTGGTTTGTCCATTTTCTGAATGAGTTCTGTTACATACGTGTCCATGTTCAATCTTCCCATATTTGGTTCAGCTAGCTGCTAATCCATAATTCCTTAAATATATAGAAACAGTCTACCAAGGGATTGAGTGTGTATTTGCTCAAGGGTGTGTGTGTGTGTGTGTGTGTGTGTGTGTGTGTGTGTGTGTGTGTGTGTGTGTGTGCATGCACGCACATGCATGTACCTATGTGTGTGTGTGCTGGGCATGCTTTCAATAATTTGGCAGTCAGTATAAAATCCTGTATTAACCTTCACTCCCAGCTTTTTTAGATTCTTGCAAGTGGTTAGATGAAACCTTTTAAGGCCTTCACTGGACACACAATAGCCCTTTGAATACATATGCAATTCCAGACTCCAGGGAATCTGTCAGGAAAGTTTTAAAGCCTCCTCTGCACATCTCAATCCCCAGATTTTCTTTTTTAAATTTCAAGTTAACTATTATTTGCCCCAAATGTTATATGTCACCTTCAGGAGTCTCACAGTTAAATAATTGCCCCTGTTTGCTTCTGGCAAATGCTCTTTCCACTCCACTTTGTTAGAAAAGACTCTTTGTAGCAGGTGTACAACCTACCCAGCCAGGTAAAGGAAAATATGAAGGGAAATCCTCAGAAAGGTCAGTTAATGATAACCTTCAGGACAATATACTCTAAGAGGGTGCCAGCTACATTTGTTCCTACTGGTGGCCGAATGTCTATTCATAGAGGTGTGAGATATTCACTTTGAAGGTTACTACCAATTGGAGGAGGGAGTTGAAAAATAAGTAATATAAACGTCCCATTAGTATTTATATTTAATTTTATTTATTGAATAAACAATTTTTAGGGACTGCATTACACTTTTCCTGCCTATATGGCTTTAAAAAAAGGTGATTCTGATCACTTTTGCCAATGTTTTCATTGCTTTTATGAAGGTCAGGTTCCTTGGAGGTTTTTATTCCATCATTTCAGTTCAGGTTGAATGTCTCTATAACCACATCATAGCAATTTCATGAATAGTAAAGTGTACGATGAGAATTTGACATTGTCTAGGTGCTTATTCTGATTTCCTTTAAACTTTCACTTAAAGGTTATCCTTAACTTTCCCCATAAGCAGTATCTTTGATCTCAATAGCTATTTTCCAATTCTAACCAGGCACGTTCCATGCTGCATATTAAAACAACTTACATAAATGCAAGTAGCATCTACTAACTGTTTGAAGTCAGCCCAGTGTAGGAAGAAAGGATGAAATCTTTGCTATTACCAAATGCGTATCTAAATATATATCTAATTTCCGAAAAGTTGATGCCTTGCTGCCTCCTGATTGTGCCTTTCAGTCAACCTAAATTATTAAGCATACTATAGTAATGGTAATTTTAATTATGTGCACTAATCTTATTTTTCACTACACATTGCCATTGAGAGTTGATTGATCACATTGAATATAGAAAGTTACCTCCCCTAACCCGTTAACAGAGAATCATAAACCACCATGACTTTGTGTTCTCTGAAGCTTGAGTTGTTGCTGCCTTTCATGAAATGCTCTCTGATTACTAATACTCTTTCTCATAGGGCTGGAATAACTGCAAGCCTTTCATTGGCCAAAAAAATTACAGTATTAATTCATTTCTCCTAATTTGCTTCCTTTTATGTCAAGCTTTCCAATCCTCCTTCCGACATCTCATGCTTGTTTCCTCAGTCCTTCTATATCATACCACAGAGGGGCAGCTTGCCTTGGGGTGATGCTATTTCTGTCATAGAACATCTTATTCCTCTCTGTCCATTGGACTCTTCAGTCATTTCTGACAAATTCATTGTATAGAGTTGTCCCTCATGCTCTGTCTCATATAATTCCAACCGTCATTGTACAAAATTAAGTTTTGTTTCTTGTATTTCGCATGGATTAGCTTCCTACTAGTATTGTAACAAATTGTTATAAAGTCTGATGGAGGTCAGAAATCTGAAGTTTGTTTTACTGGGTTGAGGTAAAGGGGTGGCAAGTTGGTTTCTTCAGAAGGCTGTGGGAAGGTGGTAAACATGGTGGTTCACTCTCCCATATCACTTCAATCTGGATTCTTCCTTCAGTTGTCATGTCTGCCTTCTGCTTCTTCCTTTGACTCAGTCTTTGACTTTATCCTATGGGCTGTTGGGGTTACACTGAAGATCACCCAGCCAATCCAAGATTATCATTCCATTCCAAGATCCTCAATCACATTAGCAAATCCTTTGCTGTACTAAAACAGAATTCACAGGTTCATTGAGCTGCAGGCATATTAAAGGATTTTTATTCAACCCATTGCATTTCCACTATAGTTTGCATGTGGTCATATTAATATGTAGAAAGACTTATTTTTCCTTGCTTTTATAAGCAAAATATGGAAGATGTTCGTTAAATTCCAGTCTCCATTTCAAAACAAAGTTCCATGTGTATTCCTCATATCGACTATAGTTATTCCTGTTGGAGAATTAAGATTATGCGATGTCAGACATGGCAACAGTGTCATTAGTCATTGGTATTTTCTGTTTAATAACAAGATGCTAAGTGACTTCTTGCCTTCTTGCTGATTAATCTGATGTTTTAAAAATTGAAACAATCTTGTCTTTTTGCACTGGCCCATTTAGATCTTGAAGTTATTGTTCTTCTGACTCAATTCTCCCTCCATCTAATTAGTTTACATCTAGTCAACCCACATTGAATAGATTTTTTTCATCAAATTACCATTAATTACTTTTCTTCTCTAAATGATTCTCTTTATATAAACTTAGACACTTGCCTGACATTGGCTCAATACTAGAGGTAAACTGTCATTATACCAAAAGTTTTAGAAACATTTAATTTTAACACATGAATGTCTAGTAAGGTTGTTTATATGCCTACATTATTATACGCTAAAAGTTAGAAATCTTGGGTCCAAATCCAATGAAACTTGAAACATAAGTGACGTAAGTTTAAGACACCAATTTGACTTTTTTGAATGTTACCTGGGGTTTGCTAGTCATAAGAGCATCTGGCAACCATCTATTTATCTTAGCACTTAACTCTGAAGAGACCTAGTACAGTGGAGGTGGCCTGGGTTTTGTAACCAGACTGACAAGGAGATAATTAAACATCTACAAATTGGAAACTTCCTCCAGGCTTTGTTGAATCCTTCTCCCCATCTGGAACATCTGACCAAATGGATTCTATTACATGATGGCTTTTTGGATGAGAATATAACCATGTTCTTACTGAGTCCCATGATGGCTTCCCCCTGATGATATAACACAGGATGACCTTTAATCCATGATCCTCTGACCTCCACCACCTAAATGGTGAGAGCACACACAGATGAAAAAAAAACTTTTTATCTTAAAAATTGCTAGTATCATCAGACTGAAAGTAAAATTTAACCAACTTCAACTAAATCGAGATCAGGACTTAAAAATCACCAAATGATTTATAGATCAACTATTTATTTTATGCATCCTTTGTGCTCAGAATTCAAAATTATTTTACTTGTTAAAAAAGCAAAATAAATAATAGTAACAGCATCGAGAGCATGTAGAAACTTGTTAAAATAAGTAGATAAGACTGAAAAGCCTGCTCACAAATTCTTTGCTCCTATGCTTTCTAACCTGGGCTGACTTACTTCTCAAATAATATTGGAATTAATTAAAATTTACTTAAGTGTAACGTATAGTATTTTCATATTTATTTCTTTCAATATTGATGCTCTTTCATTATTATTATAAATTGAAGCTACGCATTTAGAACATATTTTGAGTAGATATATTGAGAATTTTTTAAACTTAAAAATACCATTAAAAGTGTAAAAAAGTTTATATTCAATAATTTTATTGAAATTTATAAAAATATTTATAAAAATATTTTATTAAATAGACTTCCATAATTTTAATGTTATTAAAAATAAAACCTATATGAAATCAAATGTAACTGATTAAACAAATCAAAGTATAGTTTGAGAAAATAAACTCAATTATTCTGGCCAAAGCACAAAATCAGATCTTTATATTTCATAATGTTTATTTTTACAGCCAAGCTTTCTAATAATACCTTCATATACAGATATGTTTTTATGATGAAAACAAGGAAAATAAATGTCAACAGAAAAAAGTTATTTCCTTACAAGTTGTCAGAACATTTCTGTTCCTTTTTTCAAGGCCTGGGGTAAAAGCAGTCATTTCTTATATTATGACAAATGATAGTAAAATTACTTCAGTATCTCAGCAGTTATAATTATCATTGTTGTTTTTGAGAATGATAGTAAATTACTCTGAAATACATGGTGATAAATATTGTGATAACAAATTTTATCTAAGATTTAAAAAAATTCCAAATAAATTTAGTTGATTAGGAAAATAAATCAAGAAAGTCTGGGAAGGTAATAAATAATTTGGCAGAGTCCAAAATTACAACCATTATACCATAAGTATAATGTCAGTTAGACAAAAATGGATGTGATTTTTAACCTGCCAAACAGAAAGCTGAATCAGCAACTGCTACCTTGGAGAGGATCTTGGTGGGAACAAGGGTTGGGAATCAACCCAATGAGAAAGCTAGTGAAGTTGGCCAAATCAGTTCCAAACTCTCCATAGACTGAAATCTTTCATCTATCTACATGGCACATATGGCCATTCTTTTTTTCAACATATATTTTGTTTATTAAGCTCACCTCTTGGAATTTGTTCTGATTTTAAAAATCAAGAAATTTATTTCCTCATCACTTTTCCTTTTATGAAAGAAGACACATCTTTGTATGGATTAAGTTTGTAAAACCTCAAAGACCTATGGTTTCTTCTGGAAAGATTTTGTTTCTGAGACTGTTGGCCAAATGGATGGCCACATAACTCAGTTAAGCATCTCTTGGGGATGGATACCCTGAAGGAATTTCTCAAAGACATTCACAGGGTTTAGATGATGGTAACACATCTCATAACATAAGCCAAGCGTAGCATTTTACTGTATTTCAACAAAGACAAATAGAAAAATACAAGGAAGAATTAAGTCCAAAACCTAGAATTTTGCATAAGAAAGTAGACAGACTACTAACAATGAAACTGGCAGAACTAGTGTGTTTTCAGTATCTAAGTTATATCCCAGAGTGAGTATGCTCACTTTTTTATGATCCCTCCAAAATCACTCTATGGTATTTAGTATTATTTTTAACTCCATTTTGGAGTTTGGATGTTTGGATCCACAGCTGGAGAAGCATGCAGGCTCCGTCTGCCATTCCCTTCACTCAGTGTTATGAGAACTAATTAACGATAGATATTACTGAACACTTGGTGTCCTTTCCTCTTAGCCTGACATTTCCATATCTCTATACTTCCTCTTTTATATGAAAAAGTAAGAATTAATGTTGGCATGGTACATCTAAGACATTTTTTTTTCTTATAAGAACAATTCAGGGCTATAATGTAAACTCAGTAGTAGATTGCATCCCTCACATCCAGCTCTGGGTTCAATCCTCAGATTTAAATAAATAAATAAACAAACAAACAAATAAAGTACTTGGGTGGGATAGCGCATATCTGCAGTCCCAGTACTAGGGAGGACAATTGAGTCAGAGGCCAGCCAGGTCAACATAGTGAGATTCTACCTTACAAAAGCAAAAGAAGAAAGAATCCAACAGCCAAATGCATCCAATCCCTCTGTTCACTGGTTCTTGTTCCTTATTATCTTTCCCCTATCAGTCATACATTTCTTAAAATGTAAAACTAGTCTATTAACTTTCCAGCTGTGTTTAGATAAGACCATTCTCTTTCATAATCTTACGCTTATGGGTAATTTCTTATGCTTTTGTATCTTTGTTTAGCTTTTGTGTTTTGAGATCAGATCTATTTTACTCAGGCTGCTTTAGAACCCCTGATCCTTCTACTTTAGTTTCTCCAGTGCTGGATTTATAGGTTTTTACTATCAAGACTGGTAAGTCTTTTATTAAAGCCAATTTTTATTGTTGGTTTTGAGAACCTTCACTGTCTTAGGAATTCTACTGACCTAATTATCACTCTATTCTCATACATTAATTGCTAGCTGTTCACAAGGCTCTAAATTAACCTTGTGCTTGACAGGGAAATGCACCATTTGGCCTCTCTTTAAGGAAGGAGTTGCTGCCCTGCTGTGAAAGAATGAGATCAGCACACAGCCTTCAGCTCCTAGAATCTTTGGTGTCTGCTTTCTTGCAGAGAATCATCTGTTCAGAGGCCATGCACTTCCTGGGAGCACTCTACCTTGGGGATAACTTAACAAGGTTAGGGCAAGTATGCAATCATTTCTGTTTAATATGGAACAGTGCTATTGAGTAATTCCTCTCGGGCCAGCATAAAATTTCATTTTCCCATTGTTCTGGACCCTGTTTCCTCACCCTTCTTGAAATTACAAACCCTAACCATTGCTGTACCACAAACTGAATCTTGGCATCTGCTTTCAGAGAACACAACTTCTAGTAGGTGCCATTAAGGGTGGCCCCAGACACAGGTTACAAAGTTCTGAAGCTAACATGCAAATAACGCAGGCATATTGATAATCTCATCACTGGTGGTATCTAGTATAATGTTGAAGTCCAGCTGTTGAAACAGGTATTGCTGGTGAACTGGACAGCAAATATTTTGGGGTAAAACAGAAAAAGCATAATATCGAGGTATTTGCAGCTAATTGGTAAATATGCTAACTGCAAGGTCAATAGAATTGGATATTTCTTGCTAAACCCCACTGTTGGTTAACTATCACCTTTATTGAATTACCAAGTGTCTAGGAGACGGCTCTTTGAGTGTCTAAAGGGTGTTTCCAGAAGGGCTTAACCAATGGGGAAAGGCGTCCATATCTTGGGGTTCATTCCTCTTAGTATCATCTTATATGGTCATATGTGCATAGTTTTTGAGATTTTCTGCTATTGTAAGGTAAATCATAACAGAAGCCACATTTTAAAATATAGAATATTGGAGTCTTTATTATATAGTTAACAGGCTACAGGGCTGCCAGTTGTTACAAAAACCTGCAGCATGCAAATACACAGCTAGGAAACATGCTAAAGATGAAAGAAATAACAAGAAAAATACCAATAAGCTAATTCAGCTCCAATGGAGAGCTGAAATGGGACTCCATGATGACTGGAGACCAGCCAGGAGGCAGGACACAGGATACGATCACGGAGACACAAGTGGCATGGAGTCCAGCGGCTAGGTTGGTCCTGGCCTAAAATAGGCCAGCACAGGGGGCAGATCCTCAGGAAATTCTCAGTCCCAGGCACTAGACTGACAGATTCAGTAACCTATCAGCCAAGTGCCTGACCCTGCCTCCAGGGGTCCAAGCACGCCCATTACCTGTGAGGCAGGTGATGGGGGAGGGGGGAGTTCCTTCCCCCAGATTGAAGACAAGGTGCTAGACCTACCATCCACGATGTGGCCAATATTGCGCCAGCCAGACCTGGCCTCCTTACTTCACTGCTCATCTGATAAGATTATCCTAGACATGTAATAATTATTGCAAATAAGGGAAACCATGAGACTTATATTTCTTTGGGTCTGGCTTACTTCACTTAATATGATTTTTTCCCAGCCTTTCCATTTCCTAACAAATGGGGCAGTGTCATTCTTTCTGATGAAAGCATAGAATTGCAATATACACACACACACACACACACACACACACACACATTTTTTGTGATCCATTTGACCACAAAAAAGGCCATAAGAAAGCTGCCTGCACAACTATGTTTATCAGTTTTAGTCACCCTACTAAGATATGGAACCAACTGAGATGCTCCTCAGTAGATGAATGGATCAAGAAAATGAGCAGCTCTTTTCCAAGCTGCTCTGTTCTTAAACTCTCTCTCACTGTTACAGAACCTCTGTAACTGTGAGTCAAATAATTACTCTATAAGTTGTTTTTCTCAAGAATTCTTCATAAAAATGTGAACATAATGAGCATATGCACCAATAGTTACCAAAAATAATATAACACCAAAGAAAGTATTAACATCAAAAGCTGAGCTTTATTTTATTTATAAATTGTCCAAGTAATTTATAGTGTTGATATTGAAATTGTACATTTTAATGATGACAGACAAAGTAAGGAATGGATACAAAGATGAGGTTGTATTAATAATAGCTCAGTCTCTTTTGAGCAGTTAAAAGTTATTCTTTTAAGGAAAAAACATATTGATCAATAATATGAGTATGGTGAATGTCATTGGGAAAGATTAATCTTTGTGGATTAAATAGCAAAAAGGAAGTGTGCTGAAAATTACTGCAAATACATTTTATTCTGACTTTATTCTAAATACCATCCAAGAGTCAAGAGACTCTATTCTAGTTACAGCTTCACTATTTATGAACCTATTTTATTATATATAACTTCCATATAATCTTTTAGACTATCACATACAATGTAGTTCCATAAGTGATTAAGCTATATTTTATAATGTGTTTACAACTCATAATCTTTCCTTGTGTTTATTTTATTTGCATTGTGCATTTACCAAACATACAATAACAAATACTTTTGTTATAAGTTAATGTAAAAGGACACCTATGAAAGACAATGCATAAAAAGAAATGATATCAAAATTTAAAAAATATACTAATGCTTTCTAAAACTGTGCCTAACGTCAAATATATAGTTTCTAAATTTATGAATCCATATTATGTTTTTCACCATTACATATTAATGAGAGGAAAAATATCATAGAAAACTTAGTGAATTGTCCATTGTGCCACTAAACAAGTTTCCCTCTATGCTTAATAGAAGTAAAATATAACTGTAGTTATGATGTGGGATTATAAACTACGGTGATTTCAAATAAATTAGAACAGCAATGAAATACCAAAACAATTCATACTGAGAAGGAAGTTCTTGAAGAAAGCATGATTATCTCTTCACAACTCCAAATAAGCCATTTCAAGTCTCTATCCTTTAGTATTTCTGTAAGTGATAAAAAGAAAGATTAAATGAAGAGTCGATATTGTTCAGGCTAACTCAAGGATCACATAGACATATTACTTCCAGCAAATTACATTAAGTACACCTTTGGTTTTTGAAGTGCAAAGTGCTTCCATCAGCCTTGGAATTTTTGGTAGAAATATTTTTCATTTCTCATCTGCAGAACAAATTCAAAGATGATGGAGAGACTTTAGAAATGTCATATTATATTATGTTTTAAATACAAAGTGTCTTCTCTATCCACAGAATCTTATGTGCTAAAGTCTTTGTTCCCAGGTGCCAGTGTTATTGATTGTGAAAGGATTGTGAAAGTAATAACTTTATCAATTACTAATCCATTCATGAATTCATACTTAATTAGTTAATAGAAGATTTCGCCCGGGTGTAGGAAATAGGTCATGGGGGGGGGGTGTTATTTGGAGACTAATAGCACCACTAGCTTCTTTCTGTCTGTCTGTCTCTGCTTCTCAGATGCTCCGATATGGGCGTGTATGTTCCATCTTCCTATAGCCCCGCAAAAAAAGCGGTAGGTGGCCTGGACTGAAACACCAAACCAAATGAGTTTTTCATCTTTTAATTTGATTTTCTCAGGTATTTTATTAAAATGATAAAAGGCAACCAACACATATGGTAAAGGCAAAAGAAATAGAAATTATCTTTTTTCTAGCCTGAATTATGGCTTCAACTACATTCAATTATGTATGTTTTCATTTATTTTACATAAAGTCTTCATTCATTCATTCACTCTTTCAATTTAACTCAGGACCTTGCACGTGGGAGGGAAGCATTCTGTAAGTGAGCCACACCCCTAACCTCTTTTTTCTATTGAATTCTGGGATCTTCACTTCATGTCATATGATTATCAATTAGTATAATTTGAAAGAAAGGTCATAAAATCTGAAAATTAAGAATTGAATAAGCTTTCTTTCATGTACACTTACATTCTACTATATAGTTATATAAACAGAGTCTCAAATACTGTCAGTCATTTAAATGTGCAGTTTTCATCATACCAAATGTCTATGAAGTTTAGGAGATATTATCCAGCAATGCAGAATCTTTGCGTTGGAAAAGATTAAAACAGCAATAAGGTCCCACTCACCTGTCTTCTCCTTTCCCTCCCTGAAACAGGGTCATAAACCCAATTGATCTTTTCCTAAATAAGGTTCCAGACCTCTGGAAATACCTACCCCTTCACCTCTTACTGTGGAAGGAAAGGGAACTTCTTTACTCTAAAGAGGAAGTCACAGAGATGAATCTCATCACTAAGTTTTGCTAAGCACTACCAGTCAATCATTTCCTCTTGCTGACTAATAGTACTCATATACAACTGTGTACATATTCATCAAACATAGCATACAATAGACAGGCATTTTTCTTTGAGTTTTTATTTCTTAAGACTCCCCTTGTGGCATGTAAAACTTGTATTAAACACATCTGTGGATGCTTTTCTCTTGCTCATTTGTCTTTGTCTTCTTTTATTGTAGTTTTAATAGTGAATTAAGAGATTAGTAGGAAAGAAATAATTTCTCCTCTACACTGGCAATCTTTACCCTAATCATTATATACCTGCATTTATCAACTGTTTCCAATATAACTGAAGACTTAAATTATTTTTTCAAACAATACTACTGATTAAATTTTATTTTTGTAGAACCCTCTCTCTCTAACATTTTTCTCCCATTTCACTCTGAGATGAGCAGCTTACTGTCTTAGTATAGGCCCCAAAGCAATAGGGCTAACTAACCATAGATCGAGACTTTCAGCATTGTGAGTCAAAATAAACCTTTCATTATTTTAAGTTGATTACTTCAAGTATTTTGTTTCAGTGATGAAAACCTAGCAAACAAAGCAGCATTGCAATTTCTTCATCAAAAGGGAGTCAATAAAACAATAGTTTGTCTTGAAAAACGCATTAATGAAGACTTAGAATAGCTCTTTCTGAATTCATTCAAATTCAGCATTCATAAGAACGCAGTAGTTAGTGTTTTCATTGATAAAAATATAATCACTCACAGTACCCAGAAATAGTGAATGCTTAATTGTTTTTATATTTGTAGTGGGTTTTATGCCGCAGCCTCAGAGGCAGGTTTTACTTCTGAGAGGATTGGAGGTAGAGTTCTGTGTCTGTATACCAGAAAGAAGGCTGCTCTTTAGTCCTTCCTTCCTTTGTTGAAAGCCCAAAAAGAGTTGGAATTTATTTATTCTTGGAACTTGCAGTAATTCTAAACTGTTACCTCAGATTGAAGTGGGTCTTTAAAAGATCATTAAAAATGTCAAAAATGTGGTTTACAGTGCCATTATACTCATCCATCACTAAGAATGATATTGGGGGGAGGGAGGATTTGTGGGGGGGTTGGAAGTGAAGGGATGGTAAGGGAAAATCAAAGAAAGAGGTAACAATGCTTGGTAGGAAATGTACTCATTACCTTATTCATGCAACTGTAAGTTACATGTACAATATCTTTTACAATAAGAACATATTAAAAAGAATGATATTATGTCATTTGCAAAGAATTGATGGATCAGTAAACCATTATTAGGTGAAGTCAGGCCAAGAGAGGCAAAGGACAGTAGCCTTCTTTCATATGTGGATGTTAAATCTAATTTATACACAGGTAGGTAAACATACATGCATGTGTAAACAATATGCATGTGTACACAAACATATTAACTGTAGTACGGTATATGTAGGGGACAATTCAAATAATGTAACTCCTTAGGAAAAAAAATAACTTACAATATAAGAAATTGAAGCTAGTGTTTGAGGTACATGGGTGGGTAGTCAGGTGGGGTCAGTGGTTAGATGAATGGAAAAAGAAAGGGATGAGCACGAAGTCACATTATTCAATGTATATCTTATGAAACTGGAAAAGTTGAAGTGATTGGTGGTGTTTGGAGGACTGGAGGAGAGAAATGAAAAGGTGACATCAATTATATGCCTCATACTCATAACATGTTTAATTGTAACCTCTTTGTACTATTACTTAAAGACAATAAAAATTTAATTAACAAAAATCAGCCTTCCTTCACATCAAGCTCAAGTGATTGTTGTTACCTCTGCTGTTTGACATGCTCAAAAATATAATTTTGAAGATCATATAGTTTTGGTTTCATAATGGCAGCCATTCTCCTTGATTGTTTTATATACCTATAATTTACAATGTATTTTTTCCTGGAAAATAAACATTTAACATTCAATGTATAAGATATTCTCACCCCTCTGTACAGTATGTTCACAAAAAAAATAAAATTAAATTAAAAAAAAGATATTCTCACCATAGTCAAATGAGTAAACTTAAGTTTTTCTTTTTAAGCGTTGGAATTATAGCTCATGTGGTTCATCATCACATGAAGCCTTCATTTTGACCCTCAGTACTGTGAAAAATTTATCTTTTAAAAATGAAAACTCTAGTTTTTAGAAAGGTTAAGTAATTTATCTGTCTCAGGCCACTAACATTTGAGGTAGCTGGAATGCAAATCTTTGCTGTAAGGAAATTTTACAATACATTGATGACCCTAAATAGTATTTTCAAGTCATGTTTCCCTGTTCAGTAAATGCTATCCTAATATTTTCTCCATAATGATAACATTCCCTCCCATGGAGGAATATCTAATATTAAAAGATTAATATCAGCTAAACATGTTGCACTGTAATTTTGTTAAGATGTTAAATACATTGGGTGTCTGACTTCATGGTCTTTGTTCCACTTCATCCGAAAGATGCTAACTGAGAATCTGAATGCTGAATTGATAGTAGCTAATGCCTTTATAAACCACAGCAGGACTGTATTCAACATCTCATGCATATGTGAAGTAAGAGACTAGTTAGGAGTAATAATGGCAATAGATATTCCAGATTTACTTTAGAAAGAAATGTATTTCCATCTTGGAGCACACACTCATTTACACTGTACGGCAGAGTCACTGAAGCACAAAACCACTTCGATATCAAAATACGTCTTGAATTCTATTTGAACTATGATAGGATTGTATTTTAAATGATGGATCTTTTAATATATTCAGTGAAACCTACTCAATGGAGCAGTCAGAGCCTAGTTTAAAAAGTGCCAAGTGTAGCACGATAGATGTTATGAGGATATTTTGAAGAGAACTTAAAGAAAAGCTTTCCATCTTGGAGCATCCTTTCAGGTAGGTGATGCTATTATAAACCTGTCTGTTTATAATAGAGACACTTTCTCTCAATGAGAAATAGCAGCACAGACAAGTAAGAAGTTCTGTGGGATCCCTATAAATGGCCCTGGCTCATTCTATGTGTTCAACAGAGCTTGTAACAAAGCTTACCTACTCTGACAAGCTCATTCAGTCAGTGTCCTTGGGTTGAACAGAATAAAATTGAAACAAAGATTACATCTTGAAGTGGTTTTACGTTATAATTCAAAAATTAATATTTCCAGCTATTATTTTCAGCAGATGGCCTATATAGCTGGAAGTTTTACCATCGTTCTTTGTGGCTAAAAAACACACAGAGTAAATTTTTCCATCAATAAAAATCTACGTAATATAAAACATCAGTTTTATAGGATTCTTACAGATTACCATATTCAAAATTAAACCTAGCCGGGCACTGGTGGCTCATGCCTGTAATCCTAGCTACTCAGGAGTTTGAGATCTGAGGATCATGATTTAAAACCAGCCCAGGCAGGAAACTATGTGAGACTCTGATCACCAATTAACCACCAGAAAACCTGAAGTGGCGCTGTGGCTCAAGTGGTAGAGCATTAGCCTTGAGTTGAATAGCTGAGGAACAATGCCCATGCCCAGAGTTCAAGCCCCACAACTGAACAAAGAATAAATAAATAAACCAGCATGTTCTAAAAAATATATAAAAAACCCTTACTTATTGGTAAAGATCTTACATGCTATAGCTTTATTGATCTAAAAATAATGGAGAATCTGAGGATAATTGCACGTGCTAATCCTAGTGCCAGGGTCACTGCAGAGAAAGAATAATCAGTTGAAGGTTAGCTGGTATCCATAATTGTAACAAACATCAAAGCACACACAAAAAGCCCTCACAGAACTCTGGAAAAAATGTATTCTGTATTTAGCTTACATATTTAGTGTTATTTCATCGTCAAGAACAGGATTTATTATATTATATTTATTTATTTATTGTGAAAATAACATACAGAAGGGTTACAATTACATGGGCAAGATAATGAGTACATTTCTTATCAAGCACTGTTGCCTCCTCCTTTGTTTCCGCTTCCCATCCCCCCGCCCTGCCCCATTCATCCCCCCTTCTCACCTTCTATTACTCATGATTCTTCTTTCAGGTCAATGTCTTCCTATTTTTAAGCTTACACATAGAAAGATAATATGGTACCTTCTCTGTATATCTGGGTTATTTCACTTAAAATAATATATAAATAATAATAAATATAAATAAATATATAAAAAAATAAAAATAACCTGTTTGCCACAAAAGAGAATATTATATCTCAACAATACTATATTTTATTTATTAACTCAGTTATCCAATTTTATCTAGTTTTATTGCAATTAACCAGAAATGGAAAAGCTGGGTAATATGAAATATTTGTTTTAAATTTTCCAAGTCACCTCTATATTGTTTCCCACTAGGTACTAATTAGTATTCCACCAACATTGTATAAGAAATGTTTCCTCCATGTTTTCCAGAATTTGCTGCCATGCTAATTAGGGTGAGAGATATCTTCTTCAACCTCCTCTTTTCTTTTTCTTTTTTATAGTTTAAATCTTAACAACATTTTGGGCCTCGGTAACATAGTGGATTTTAGTCTTCATTTTCAAAACACATCCAGTTTATCAATAAAATTGTTCCACAAAATTGGAGATTCTAATTTGATGAGGCGGAAATATTATCACTTTCATACTTCTTTTAGAATTTTTGCTTCTATTATTTCTTTAGTTTATGCAAATATATATAAAGAACATGATATTTTAATGATAGCTTGAAATAAATTATGCATGAAAAGTTCTTTAAGAAGTGCCTGCTTACTATTTCAATGTTAACATTAAGATAAGAATATTTAAATGTATTCATTCCTTCCTAAATAGAAGTTGCTGATATTATCTATTATGAAACACATTTGATTCACTTGGCAAAAGAAATGCTTTTGCAATGTAAATTTATTGTGTTCAAGAAAAATAGATGTTTTTTGATTTTGTGTTTTGGAATATTTCAATTTTTTCCCCTTTGTAGATCTAAACATTAAAAATGGCTCTGAAGTATTTTGCCTTCTTGGCTATCCTAAATGTCTTTGTATTTCTTTACAATATTGATATTGGATTTGTATGTGAGACATAGATATGGAAAAAATTGAGTAGCTCCTATATATCAAGTGCACCTTGGAAGAGACTTGTGGTAGTCTCTCTCAAGAGATACACAGCAATAATGTTCCATAGTCGAAAAGAAAGGAGATACCACAATATACGCCCAAGTGTTTTCTGTCCCTTTCTTTGTCTCTGATCTAATGCACCAGTGCATATTCCCTGTGTTGTACTCTTCTATATCTTACTATGGTGTGCCTTACTAACTTCATAAGGTCAATGGAGACTTTCTGGCATTACAGGATAAAAGATATAATCGGAGGGACAGTAACCCTATGGAGGTGACATGCTTTCGCCATCCTGGGGACCCTGGGGGTAAACAGAGAAGTCCAGGGGAGCCTGCACCTCTTCTTCTTTCAAAGGGCCTTGGGGAAGCACAGTGCCCGGTGGAGCTTGTACCCTACTCTGGGAAAGTCGAGAAAATGGCTCTGAGGATGCAAACACTCTGAGGACTCTAGAACAGACCTGTGCAAGGGACAGGGTCGATAGATATCAGAGCAGTAGAGACTACAAAAGGATTATAACTATAAAGGGATCTTATGATCCTAGAGTGGAGCTACCAATTTTATCTATCTCTGAAGTTTCCCTCTTTTACCCAAGTCAGTATCCCCCTCATCCCCTTACCTAGGTGGATAAGCTCTTATATGTCAAAAGGCAGCCACCCTCCCAGGCCGGAGTCTGGGTTGGGAGCTTCTACCAACCCTTATAGCCAAGAAACTTCCCCTTGGGTTTCCCTGCATCTTACTGTTCCTCTCAGATAAACTTCTCCTCCCGTCTCACTCCTCCCACCTCAAATCTGGAGGTACTCCTCTTCCAAGGAGTCTATTGCTCTTCTGTGAAACTAAGATAGCTCTCAATTTCTTACCCTTCTTTTACTTCAGTTTTTGTCAGAATGAGACAATCAACCAGATCCCTAGTCAGTCTCAATAGTATGCTCTATCTGTACCTGGAGGCCAGGCATGATGGCTGATATTTGTAATCCCAGCTACTTGAGAGCAGAGTTAAGGAGGATCATAGTGGTAAGCCAAATCTGGCAAAACAGCAAAAAGACAAGAAAGAAAAACAAGCAAGCTCCCCATTTCAGTGAGAAAGCTGGACATATTAATATATGCTTATAATCTCATTGTGTGACAAACTTAAGAGAAGAGAATCATGGTCTGAGGTTAGTCATGGACATAAAAATCCTATATGAAATGCAACTAAATAAAAAGAAAGGTGCAGAGAAATGCTCAATTAATAAAGCATCTGCCTAGCAAGTTCAAGTCCCTGCAAACCTCACTTTTCCCCCTACCTTACAAAAATGACTTTACATTCCTCCCCACTCCCTTGTGCCTCCTTCCTCCTTGCCTGAGAAGCTGATGGATAAGAACACACACAAGGCAGTAACCCCCATCCAGAAAAAATAATAATTAGTACAAAAAAACTGTTACCAAATCTGAAAAATATATCCACATCAGTGAAAAGTGAGAATCAGGTAATATGAAATAGCAAACTTATTCTATAGTTATACCTTGTATCACAAAATTTCGTATTTGTCCTTCCATCACGTCTAGCTCATCTACTTTAATAATGCAACTATATTAGATATGACAAAAAGTCCACTTCCTATCCAAAACAGATGTAAAGCTATTAGTAAGACCTTAAAATATTAACATTAACTTATTATTAAGTCTATAATTTAAACAAGATATTCAGGATAGTTTAAACAGGATATTTAATTATTCCTCTGTGTGTGTGTGTGTGTGTGTGTGTGTGTGTGTGTGTGTGTGTGTGTGTGCCAGGGCTTGAACTCCAGGCCTGAGTGCTATCTCTGAGCTTTTACTTATTCTCTATGCTGGCACTCTACCACTTGAGCCACAGTTGTACTTTCTGGGTTTGGTAGTTAATTGGAGATAAGAATCTTAGACTTTTCTACAAGAGCTGGCTTTGTACTGTGATCTTCAGATCTAAGCCTCTGAAGTACGTGGAATTACAGGCATGATCCACTACTGCCCATCTTATAGTATTCTAGAATGGTTATTTTTTTTACCATGTGCCATATTGGATCTATGCTACAGAATGAAAAGTATCTTAAAGTTCTTAACATTATTGAGCTGTGAAGCAGTCAAACAAATAGACTAACACATTCTTTTTTTGTAGTTGGATATAGGGTAATTTACAATAAAAAATTAGTAGTAAAATTTATTTTCCAGTGTTACTAATGCCACAAAATTTATGAGGATACATTTCTAATGAAAATATCACAAACAAACAAGTATCTTATATCTTTACTACACATGTTTAAATCTAATTTATTTATAAGAGCCATCCAATTTTCATCAAGTAAAATTATGTCCTCACTCTCAATTGTCATTATTTTTAGATATAATCCACCATCAGCATTAAATTATGATATAATTTTGTAACCTGTCTCAGACTAGAACACATTTTTTTCATTCATTAACAAATATTTAGTCATATCCTTAACAAATTGATGGGACATTTCCATTTTAAAATTATTCTTTTTAAAATTGGCCTTGGGTAAATGTCACTAATCCAATATTTATTACTTAAGCTAAAATTCCTCAATTAATAATTAAGTCCTCCCAGTCCAGAGGGATCAATGAGTCTACAACTTTCAAATTGAGCTGCGTATCATAGGTGCATGGAATTTTAAGGAAAGACAGACATTCATTTTACAATCTTAGCTTTCACTCTTAACAGTCACAGGAGAAACAAGAAATACAGTAATGTGTACTGGAAAGAAATAAGATATTTAGAGTATTTCAGATCTTGTTTTATCATGGCATGTCATAAAGAAAAGAAAAGCCTGAGAAAATGCAAAGCGGGTCTAAGTAAAGACACAATTCTCAAATAAGAAATCCTAAATCTGCCAGAAATATTGAGAGATATTTCCCCTCTGTGATTGGAGTAAATTAATTAGCTTTTCTTTTCTAGTTGTAGGGGCTTGTACACAGGTCCTTATGTGGTTGCTTGGCTTGCTTCCTCAGGGTTTGTGCTCTGATGTTTTTTTTAATTTAATCCATGCTTCTAGTCCAGTCTTTTACTAGCTAATTGTAGAGGACGCTCAGATTTTTCTGTTCAGGCTGGATTTGAAGAGAGATCCTCCAGGTTTCAGCTCCCAGAAAAGCTAGGATTACAGGGGTGAACCAACAGTGCCTGGCTAAATTAATTAAATAGTAAAATATTTTTGTTTCTAATTTGTAAAAATGAGATGGCTACAAAGAGTGACAGAGGACTGTGTAACTTGCATGCCAGCAAACCTGATATCAGACACTATTCAGTAAATTGCTACATTACAAATAAACATACCAATGCTACCAAGGTGCTTTCATTGGCTTAGTATTTCACCTCTTCTACACTTTGTTTAGTAGCCAATTCTTACTGAAAACGTTCAGATCCTATTTATAATTATAAGCCTTGAACATTTCCATCTTTCTTATTTACTTTACCCAATATCATTTATTATTATCTAAGATACTCTACTGACTGCTTCACCCATTCATTCATTCATTCATTTATTCAATATTTCTTTCTAAGGAAATTGAAATTCTTTGGGAAAGAAATATTTTTACACTTTTCTCAATGACTACATTATAGGCCCTAGTACAAACCTTGGCACGAAGTACTTGCTTAATAATTTTGAGTGAGTGAATAAACTTTGTTGAGGTGCCGTGAATATTAGACATACAGCAAAAGGTTTTAAGCTAAAAGACTGCTCATTTATATTCAAATAATCAAAATCATCTGAGCAAATGGCTCATCTAAAATCCAAATGAGCTTTGGTAGTAGACCACAGCTTGTTACTCTGATTCCCAGAAGTCTTCCACTTACTTAAGAACTACAATATTTTTTTACAGTTTGATGAAGATCTATTACATGCTAGTCATATCAAAATATATGCATCCATTTCCCTTATTTAAAGAGAATTACAAAGACTCATAAACTCTAAGTGATATATTTCATTTTCTCATTTGTTTCCTACTAGATAGCATGTTGAGACAATTTTTCGAATTTCTTTGTTATCAATGAATTTTTCTGTTCATGCCTGGCTCTTAAATATGATCTTAAATATTTTTAAGGATAAATGCATGGGCTGGGAAGGTGGCTCAGTGGTAGAGTGCTTGTCTTGCATACATGAGGCCCTGGGTTCGATTCCGCATAAGCAGAAAAAGCCAGAAGTGGCATTGTGACTCAAGTTGTAAAGTGCTAGCCTTGAGCTGAACAGCTGAGGGACAATGTTCAGGCCCCACAACCTAAAAAAAAAGAATAAGTACATGCTTATATATTTTATGTGTTTTTATTAGAGATGTGATGATGATTTTTAGGATGATTTCTAGGAAGAAGTAGAACCATGCTTCCTTTAGTTTTAACTGTTAGTGCTTAGAAAGCAACCCACAGTATAATGTTGTGTGCTGTATAGTTTTTATTTTTTCCCTTACAATTATATTTTTATTACTTTAGCTTTTAAAAAACAGCAGATTTATAAATGGTTATAAAAGACTGTGTAAGTCTTCCAAATGCAAAAACAGTTTCTCATTTGAAAACAGTCTTTCTTGGATGCTTACTCATAAGAAATCCACTTTTATCAGTTCAAAAGTTGCAATCTACCAAAATTTTATGGATCAAATAACCAACTGCACAGTATATAAAAAGACAAATTGGGTGATTTAGATATGACCATCACAAGTGAAAAAAAGATACAATTTACATTTCTTCATAAAGATATGGGCACTTAAATAATCCACTTATGATCATGTTGGGAGATTTGTGTGTGTGTGTGTGTGTGTGTGTGTGTGTGTGTGTGTGTCCTGGGACTTGAACTTTATCTGGACACTGTCCCTGAACTTTTGTGCTCAAGTGTGTTGTATATTTGAAGTAGAAATTATATGGTTGAGAAAGTTATTTAATGTTGCTGAAACTCTACCTCTTCTTTTACAAGAAAATGAATTCATTGTCTACTAAAATTACACTGAGTTACGTGTGTTTCTAGGTTTTGAATTAGAAAATTTTAAATTGACATAGAAAAAACAACTTAATAACTATTATGTTGCTTTTTCTTAGACTGAATTTAAAGCACATTAAGGCTCTAGAATATTTTATGGTATAGAAGAAAACTGTGGGCTGAATGAACATTTTCAGTCAAACTTGGACTCCTGAAAGACTTGCATAAGAGGATAGAATTTTGAAATCAAATTATTCTTACCATCAAAAAATGATGTTAGTACAAGATCAACATTGAAACACTAGGATAGCAGCCAAGAAATGTCAATTTATACATCATTGAGTACAGTGAAATTCCATCAATCTGTCATTTTTATTGTTTTTTTGTCCTTTGTGTTATGGAAGCATAGCAGAAATTTTGGATAAAAAAAAAACAGGAAGCACTTATATAACTATTAAATTCTTTTCCTGAAATAGCGATTTTCCTTAGCACTTTTTAATTGGAAATATCCTCACAGAGTTAATCACTCAAATAGATAATCAATTCTTATAAGCTATAACATTGCAACAAATTGATTTTAAATATTTTATTCTAAAATATAATCTAGCATTTGAAAGTTTGAAGTAGTTGTAAAAATTATTTCCACGTAAGTGTGTGTGTGTGTGTGTGTGTGTGTGTGTGTGTGTGTGTGTGTGTGTGTGTGTGTGTGCCAGTCCTGGGGCTTGAACTCCGGGTCTGGGCACTATTCTGAGTTTCATTTTGGTCAGGGCAAGCATTCTTACCACAATGCCACTTCCAGCTTTTTCTGAGTGGTTTATTGGAGATAAGAGTCTCATGAGCTTTCCTGCCAAGGCTGGTTTACAATTATAATCCTCAACTCTCACCCTCCTAAGTAGCTAGGATTACAGGCATGACTCACTAGCATCTGAGACATTTCTAATAGGTGTGTTTTACTGCTTAAAACAACTAAAATGTTTTATTAATTTTCTATAGGACTTAATTATTTAATTTTCAATGAATATAAAATTACCCATGTTTGATTACAATAGAAGATCCAGGAGAATGTGATACTAAATCAGAACTCCAGTGAGTGAGTTGCTTCTTGTTCTCTCAAGTTAATTCTACTGAATTTATCATATTTTCACAACTCTTTTCACAATTTTTCTTAGAGCATCTATTAGAAAATTCTATTTTTCTCTTCCCTAGCACATCAAAACATTACATGCTTCCTAGTTATCTGACTTCTAATTAAATTCTCTACTCCTCAAAGAAATTTCACTTAGGTTTTAAAGAGTAAATCTAATATGTTAACTAATAAGATCTAAATCCAGTGAAATGACTTCAGGTAATAGAATTAGACGTTGAACTAGTAAATACAGTGGCTTACAATTAAAGATCAATTTGTAAATGAGAATGTAGAGGTTGATATAATTTAGTGGGCTTTTAATGTAGTCTAAATTTCAAAAATATGAGTTATTTTTATCAAGTTGAATCATTTGAATTATAGATTCCAAAGCAATGTTTTTCACAGGATATAATATGCTCTAAGAAGAAATTACAAATTGGTAAGTATCTAGGATCAGAGATGTGATGGAAAGATTGGAACTTCAGGTAATAAAAAAAATATTGGTAGTACTGGCTTTGACTCCTTGTGGGTTTTAAAATTTTTTGTTCTATATTTTTGTTTGTTTACTTGTTTTGCCATATTTTAGTCCTTTTAATGTCTGTAACATATTTATGCATTTTTACCTTTAGGTGTTAAGAAAGAATGATATGATTTTTGTCACTTGTTTGAGAGAGCATTGGGCCATCAAGAAGTGCTGACCATAATAACGTCAGCTTTTCTGTATGTGCCCCATTTGTTAGGAAATGGAAAGACTTGGAAAAGTGAAGTAAGCCAGGCCCAAAGAAACATAGGTCTCATGGTTTGCAATAACTAGTATATGTCTGAGACAAGCAGAAAAGGTCAGATAAGTTGATGTTAGTCGAAATGAACCCCAAGATAAGGACCCAAATGGTTTTTCTTTCTTGCTATTTTTACTAATACATTTATAAGATGATTTCTTTGTTGCTTTGTATGTCCCTCCCCCACAGTATCACCCCTGTTTCCTGTTTTCACTGTATTTGCTGTTGGTATAATTTGTGGAGGGGAAGAGTAAAAACAAATTGTTTAAATAGGTATACAGGTGGACCCATTACAGGTGGACTTTGCAACTTTGGCGGGAATGGGGGGTGGCGGGTGGTGGGGACACGGGTGAGATGGGAGGGCAGGGATGGTAAGGGGAAACAAAGGAGGAGGCAACAATGCCTGATAAGAAATGTACTCATTACTTTGCTCATGTAATTGTAACCCCTCTGTACGGTATTTTCACAATAATAATAATCATCATCATCATCATCTTATTAAAAAAGATTTCCAAATACCATAAAGCAGTTTAAAATGTTGCTTACTGCAACAAGCAGTGGATCAGCTGCCTTCCCAGTGAATGTGCACATACTTCTCTGACCTTACTAGGAAGAAATCTAAAATACACATTTATTTAACACTCATTAGGGCCATTCCTATTTCTTTTGGTACTTTTAAGAGCAAATCTAATTGTTCTTGCAGCCCTGACACTTTTACTAGTTTGTATGCCTCATCAGTTTACAGCATTTACTTCTGTGACTGCTGAACCATTGAGCAAATTGGTTCTTGAGATCAATATCCTTGCTCCATAAAGGAGGAAAGCCTTTATAGGTGTCTGGCAATGTTTACTCACCCAAAGTCATTCATTTTGCACTGTTGATAGTTTGTGAAGTGACACTCTATTTTAGGTCTTTAATCATTTAAACCATCTCCTAAGAAAGTTACAACTTGAAAGAAAAAAAAAAAGTAGAGAAGAAAACAGGAAGAAAAAGCTTAAATGTGTGATCAAATAAAAGCAGCCAATCAGTCAGCATAGAAACATAGATACCCTTCTCCACAGCAATCTGCAGCAGCTGTCCCAATTAAGACCATGATTTTGCAGGTGCTCCTAGGAAACTGCCAAAGTAAATTCACTTATTTAAAATGTTTTGAAGCTTTATAAAGTTGTCTAGATAACACCAGGAGAAAAAAAAATCATAGAGATTTTTTTAGACAACTTGTTTATGGATGTCAAGATTCTTGGTAAGAAGAAGGAAAAGAGACCAACGTGAGAAATCTTTTGAAAAACACCACGATTACTGACTGTCAAGCCAGACAGGGATAGAGAGTTTGGGCAGCGTCACAGATAATGGAAGGAAACAGATGCTTTTCTATTCAAGATGTTTCTTGAAAGCTTATAAGAAACTATTCATTTGTAATTACCAGATTCCATCCTTGTGTCATAACATCGATACTGAACATCTACACTCTTGAGTCATTTAAAATAAATTATTATAAATATTTGCACATCAAATTAAGAATCATTTCAAACTTTAGTTTGATTTGAAAACGACATGGTTATACATTGAAATTCTCTCAAACTTGTTCAAAGAACCTAATTCATCTGAGTTAACTATATATATAATAGTATATATTATATTATATTATATACACTACCAAGCACACTATGCTCAGTTGTTATGCTAACGCTAGCCTATTCAGACAGCATTTTGAGAAAGGCTATTCAGTGTTAGTAGAAATAAAAATGGTCAAAATTTTTAGTTTCCTTTCCAACGTTTGCTTTTAAAATTCCACTTTCCAAACAAACAAGCATGTATCTGCTTACATGCTCCAAATTTTTTCAAAATGTGTGTACAGATCTCCCTCAGATTTTACTTACTTGTTTTTAGAATGTGGGTATTTTTTTATTAGTAGATTTTTGTGAGGTTTGTTTCTAATTCATGACATGAGGGATTTGGAAAATTTAGTTATCTGATAATTGCATTAAGTTGTAAATGTTAGATCCTAAATGTAAGATCTAAGTATTCTTGCTCTGATTAAAGTTCAGGATAGGCAACTTTTGGGAATAGTGTATAAAATTATTCTCCTAGGGTTTGATGAATTGTCTGAGTTCAACTCATTATGATGACAAGATATTGGCTTCTTTTTAAGAGAAGGCCATTAGTTATACTTAAATTTTAAAGTGTTTTAGAAGAAATTTGAGAGAAATTCCACTAGGAACCAGAGAAGCAATAATTTGGCTAATGGTGTATGTCTTAAGAAAATTGAAAGAAGGTAGCATAACTTCAATTAAAGTCCATAACGAAGCTAATTACTGATCAAGAAGTTGACAGAGAAAAGTTCATGAAGAATGAGGATTTAAGACATGAAGTCTTTAATGTTTACAGAGCATAATGCTAAATGATGCTAGCTAAAATTGTCACTTTTTAAATGATAACTTTATTGAATTAGAAAGTATTCCAACTTGAAACTGAGGCCAAATGATGTTTTCCAAACACACGCAAGTGTGCAAAGATGGAACAAGATACAGAATACTCATTATATGTCAGACACCTTCCTCCTACATTGTCTATACTCTTTCCTTGAGGTGAGATTTCCTATGGCTTTGCACACTTTTTCCTTGGATGATTATTTTCTGTTTTTGAAAGTTATTCAATTGTTGTCTTGTGTAATTTTCATTTAGTTGGGAATAAATCATCTTAGTATGACCTTTTTTCTGCACTTCTTTACTAGCATATTCCCTTAGTACTTATCTTTCATCTTAAATTTTATCCTTTATCTTTGAATGATATTTTCCTGCATAAATAGTATAGATATGTAGTCTTCTTTTCTTTACAGAGTTTAATTATTTTTATCAATAATTTTCTGAATTCTGCATGTTTAAAATCATTTCTCAAAACTATTTTTCTGACTGGCATTGAGGTAGAGGTAGAATTTAGGTTTTGGCTGTTCAACTGAAGACAATGTAACATCAATTACAGAATGTTAAGAAGACAAAGCATACACATTTTTCATTATATGGGGAAGTTAGATTCAGCTTACAAACTCATAAGCAAATATAATGTTGTGTGGTTTGCAAGTGTATATAAATGTATTAGCTGAAATAGGATAGATTCAAGGAAGAACTCAAATAATGTAATTCTGTAGAAAGGCAAAATCAAATTCAGCAAAATAAAACACTAGAAGTAGGTTAGCATAGGAGAGGTAGGGCTAAGAGGAAAAGAAAGAGGAGGGAAATGAAAGCAAAAACCCAATGAAGAGCCGATTGCCAATGGCTAATGCCTGTAATCCTAGCTGCTCAGGAGGCTGAGATCTGAGGATAGTCGTTCAAAGCCAGCCTGGGCAGGAAAGTCCATGAGACCACCAATAAACTGCTTAGAAAACCGGAAGTGACGCAATGGCTAAATTGGTAGGGCGCTAGCTTTGAGTTGAAGACCTGAGGGATTGTGTTCAGGCCCAGAGTTCAAGCTCCATGACCCGGGAGAAAAAAAAAATGAAATTCCTCAAATTAGAAAGACTGAAGAAAGTGGTGCAAAAGAGAGAGATGGGTGAGAATGTTGAAAGGATTGACATTGATTAAAATATATTGAATTCATAATGTGCGTCATTAAATGACCACTCCTTTGTATAACTACTTAAGTAATAATAATAATAATAATATAAAAGAATGTCAAGAAGAAACAATTATTCATTTAAATCCCCATGATTTAGGAAAAGAAGAAAAAATAAGTTGCATCATACTTTGTAAAACCAACAATAATGTCTAAAATTATTTAGATTTTTAGTGCATGTATAATGTTTTACTCACCCATGGATAACATATGAAAATTAGTTTTATTTTTAACATTTTCTAGGTCAGTTCATCAGGAGTAACTTATGAAAGTTGACTAATACAAGGATATTAGAATTCATATGGGGAAGATTAGTTTTAAAATGCTATAATCTTGAATAATTTTAGCACAGGCATCCAAAATATATTAAAATAAATTCCCATTGATAAAATAGAAAATTCAGAAGAAACTTCATTAAGGCTATTCCTTACTGCGTTTGTTATTTCAATGCATGTGCCCCGAGATGGGGGATAACATAAACAATTTATTTTCTCAGTTATTTTAAATGTAGAATTCTTTGTTTCCAGGTTTGTAGGAAATCTATAATTTCTTTTAGTTTTAACTTAAATCTTATTTTCTCTTATACACTATATTATTTGGGAATTACTTTCTATACCTCTTATTAAAGTCCTGAATAAGACAACAAAGTCAGTATATTTTCACTGTATTTTATAAAAGAGGAGATTAGAATGGTATAGAAAAAAAGTTAAAATGGAAACCTAAATAAGTCTAGAAACTTTTGCAATGAATCCATGAAAAGGTAATGAGATCTGGGGAAAATTAATATTGAATTGTGAAATCACATTCCTGTATCTTTTTATTTGGATAGCTATAATGCATGTGGAAAGAGATTGGAGTAAGGCATAGACACATTATGAGGCATTGTCACAGCAATTATTACAAAAACTGTCACTGATGTAAGAACAAATACTTTGTTAAAATGTTGCAATCTTAGAATTTTCCTCAGGTTGCTTAACAAGAGACTCAACCTTATTCACAACACAACAAATATTTCTGTATTGTGTGTACATCAGGATGAAATAAATATGACAGCATAATGTATATGAAGCCCTTCAACTATTGTTCCGTGTACTTTCTGAACAAGTGTGGTATATATATTAAGGGGGAAATAAATGTGTAAGCTCAGAGGAAACATGTAAGCATGTTTGATGCCAGGCATCGCACCCAGGATTTTGTTCATGTAGGACAAGTACTCTATCAGAGTTACATACAGCCTTCAAGCCTTTCAAGTCATGCTCAAAAATATATTTACAAAATATGGAGATGATTGAGACAAACCAGAATGGAATGATATTCTGCAACAATTACCAGTACTTTTCAGAAGTGATGAAGTTATGATGTTGGAGGGAAAACAAAGGTGACACAGATCTATAGATCTAGAGGCCAGAGCCAAATACAACACAATACTCTAAGTCAGGACCTGGAAGAGGACAAGTATATTCCTTGGAAAAATTGACACTTTCCTGCCAAGTCTGCAGTTTAGTGAATAGTCTATTAAAATTGATTTCTTTGATAACTAAAACACAGTTGCAAAAGATTTTAAGACTGGAGCAATATCATTAATGGTATGTACATTTTCTTCTTATCTGTTATTCAAATCCAGAATTATTTGAAAACAGAATTCTAAAGAGTATTTGAATAGGATATTAACATAGTTCTAAGAAAGACAAAATTGTTCCTACAAGTTTGTCTACAAGATCTCATTTTAAATTCTATTATAAATACTCATTATATGATTGTTTTTGTACACAGCTTACCTAGGCTGTGTACAACTGAGCCAGCTAATGACTATATATATATATATATATATATATATATATATATATATATATACACACACACACATACATATATATATATTTCATTAAGGTTCTCATGAGCTCATATAAAATCCAAGTATTTATAAAAAGTATCTTTAAGGATACTGGACACAGTTTGACTTTAAAAAAAAAAAATTAAAGTGCCCAGTCCCAGATTTCAACCCCCACGACCAACCCGGGGGGGGGGGGGGGGAGAGAAAGTAAATAAAACCTAGTTGCCTCTCTATTGATGGACACTGGTGGCTCACGCCTGTAATCCTAGCTACTCAGGAGGCTGAGATCTGAAGATCGCAGTTCAAAGCCAGCCCGGGCAGGAAAATCCGTGAAACTCTTATCTCCAATAAACCACCAGAAAACCAGAAGTGGCGCTGTAGCTCAAGCAGTAGAGTGCTAGCCTTGAGCAGAAGAGCTGAGGGACAGCGCGCAGGCCCAGAGTTCAAGGCCCATGACTGCCCCCCCCCAAAAAAAATTAAAACACTTTTATAATTCCTAGAAATATATGCTTTGGTCTACTCTAATATTACTTTCTTTAGCATTCAAAATGGCATTAATATACAAATATCTAGAAGAAGAAACATTTACCTCATAATTCCTAGAAAACCATGCAATGCATTGAATCACTAACATGTAAGTAATAATCCACAGGCAAAGCTGAGAATACACAAAAATTCTGTTCCTTTGCCCAGGAGACATTATAAAGGATGTTCTGGATACACAGCACAGACAATGGTTATTCATATAATTGGTGGGCAGGGTCAAATTCTTATGAAGTGGACTTGCGTTTATAACTACAGTAGCTTCTAGTAGTTAATTTATGTATTTGCTTCTTAAATGATCTCTATTCAAACAGGAAAACTACTAACGAATTCAGGTTTTGAAATAGTTTGACCCAAAAGGATTGTCGGAAAATGAATAGTTCAAGGCATGATCTCTTGAGAATAGTGTAAAAGACTGAGATGTGAGGATCATGGTTCAAAGCCAGCCCAGGCAGGAAAGTCCTTGATTCTCTTATCTCCAATAAGCCACCAGAAAACCGGAAGTGGCAATGTGGCTCAAGTGGTAGAGCACTTGCCTTGATCTGAAGAGCTAAGGGACAGTGCCCAGGCTGAGTTCAAGCCCCATGACTGACAAACAAATAAAGAAATACGATGATTGTGAACATTTATATTGTAACTTAATATATGTCACTTTATTTACAGTATGTGAATAAGAGTATCCCTAAATCCCTTAAAATGTGGTGAACGAACTGGGAGAGCACAATTGACCTATGGTAACAGGTACTGTTATTCTGTTATACCTGGTGGCAGAGGTAATCTTGTGACACTTCTGCACTTCCCAACAGAGAATAGGTGGGGAGAAGAAGTGGGGAGAGGAAGTGGTCAACATCTCCTTCACACATGAAGTTAAAAATTATCCAAAAAGCTGAGGCTAAAGCAACAGGGTAGGAACCCACTTCAAACAAAACAGAAATATGATTCTAAGGGGCACACTTTCCTAACCTTATTTTGTGGCCTTGGAAAAATAAATGCATTGGGTTGATATGCATCTGTATTGTCAACTACAGGTAAAGATAATAACTCAGATAATAACATGGCTCATTTTTCAAGGATGCGTTTAACCAAGGTCGAATGGAACTGAAGAAATACACTTTACAAGAAAGAAAGAAGTAGACTATATCACTAAGTTAAATAAATAAATAAAACAAGAAACACATATAAAACAACTCTACTAGTAACAATTCAAACTGGATCAAAGATAGCAAGGTAAGATGACCTGAACCTCTGATTCTACTCCAAGAAAGAGTCAGGAAAACACTAGAACATGCAGGCACAGGAAGTAATTTTTTGAACAGAACTCCACTTGTTCAGAAAAATAAGAACTAGGATTGACAAATAAGATTACATCAAACTAAAAGGCTTCTACACAGCAAAGGAAATAGTGACCAGACTGAAGAGACAATCTACAGAATGTGAAAATGTCTTTGAAGCACATACACCTGACAGTATACACATTAATAAATCTTTACAGTAGAGTGGCTTGAGGAGATTAGGGGAAGGGGGAATAGAAAAGAGAATGATTGAAAATGATCATGCCAATAAAATCTTCATATAAAGATAGAATAACAAAGCAGACTGAAAGCTGATGAATAATAGGAAGAAAAAGCAAAGAGAAAGTAATATAAGTGTGAATTGATTACACTAAAATATATGATTGTGATAAATACCATAGTGAAACCACTTTGTACAATTAAAATACACTGAAAATGAATAGCAGGAATGAATGTAAGAGGGGTCCAGTTGGAGGGCAAGTAGTGAAAGAGGGAGCCTGATTAATATGATTCAAATACTGTTTTTGAATTAATACTTTTTTTTATTGTGTAAATACCGTACAGACGGGTTACAATTAGAAGAACAAGGTAATGAGTACATTTCTTATCAATCATTGTGGCCTCCTCCTTTGTTTTCCCTTCCCATCCCTGCCCTCCCATCTCAACCCACCCTGTCACCTATCCCCCCCCTCCCACCCCACCCCCACTGACCCACCCCTCCCACCAAAGTTGTTGTAAAGTTTATTTTTCGACATAACGATTTGTGTATCTCATTGTTGCAACGTGTCCACCTGTATTCCTATTTAAACAATTGTTTTATTCTCTTCCCCCCCCCCCAAATTTAACCAACATCAAATACAGTGAAAACAGAAGTTATACTGTGGGAGACATACAAAGCAACAAAGAAATCATCTTATAAATATGTTAGAAACAATCACAGGAAAGAAAAAAACATTTGAACCCTTATCTCGGGGTTCATTTCACCTAACATCAATTTATATGACCGTTTCTGTGTGTCTCAGACATATACTAGTTATTGCAAATAAGGGAAACCATGGGACCTATGTTTCTTTGGGCCTGGCTTACTTCACTTAATATAATTTTTTCCAAGTCTTTCCATTTCTTAACAAATGGGGCAATGGCATTCTTTCTGATGGAGGCATAGAATTCCTTTGTGTATATATACCACATTTTCTTGATCCATTCATCTACTGAGGGGCCTTGGAGTTGGTTCCATATCTTAGCTAAGGTAAATAATGCTGCAATAAAAAAGAGCTGTGTTGGTAGCTTTAGTATGGTCTTGTTTGTGATTATTTGGGTAAATGCTCAAAATTGGGATTGCTGGGTCATAGGGGAGCTCTATGTGGTGTCTTTTGAGGAACCTCCATATTGCTTTCCAAAGTGGTTGAACAAGTTTACACTCCCACCAACAATGCATTAAGGTTCCCTTCTGTCCACATCCCTTCCAGCATCTGTTGTTATTATTAGAGTTCTTGATTATAGCCATTCTAACTGGGATGTTGTTTTGATTTACATTTCTTTTATGGCTAGGGAGGTTGAGTATTTCTTCATGTGTCTATTGGCCATCCTTCTTTCCTCTTCAGAGAAGTTTCTCTTTAAGTCTTTTTTTTTTTTTTTTTTTTATTTTTTTAATTTAATTTTATTTTATTTGAGAACATACTGTACAGAGGGGTTACAATTACATGGGCAGGATAATGCATACATTTCTTACCAAGCATTGCAGCCTCCTCCTTTGTTTACCCTTCACCTCCCTTCCCAGCCTCCCCCCTCCCTCCCACCCAATCATACCCCCCCTCCCCCCCCCCGACATTGTAAAGCTGGTTTTGACATGACATTTTGTACTTCTCATTGTTGCAACAGGTCCACCTGAATCCTTAAACGACTTGTTTGTCCCCATCTCCTCCACATGTTATACTGACATCAAATATAGTGAAAGCGGGGGTTACACTGTGGGGGAGGGACATACAAAGCAACAAAGAGATAATCTTATAAATGCGTTAGAAACACATGCATGAAAGAAACAAAAACATTAAAATACATATTTGAGGTTTCGTTTTCCTAACATCACATTATTTGACTTTTTCCGCTTGACTCATACCTATACTAGATATTGCAAATAAGGGAAACCATGGGACCTATGTTTCTTTGGGCCTGGCTTACTTCACTTAATATAATTTTTTCCAAGCCTTTCCATTTCCTAACAAATGGGGAAATGTCATTCTTTCTGATGGAGGCATAGAATTCCATTGTGTATATATACCACATTTTCTTGATCCATTCATCTACTGAGGGGCATCTGGGTTGGTTCCATGTCTTAGCTATGGTAAATAATGCTGCAATAAACATAGTTGTGCTGGTAGCTTTAGTGTGGCCTTGTTTGTGATCATTTGGGTAAATGCCCAAAAGTGGGATTGCTGGGTCATTGGGGAGCTCTATGTGGAGTCTTTTGAGGAACCTCCATACTGCTTTCCAAAGTGGTTGAACAAGTTTACATTCCCACCAACAATGAAGTAAGGTTCCTTTGTGTCCACATCCCCTCCAGCATCTGTTGTTGTTAGAGTTCTTGATTTTTGCTGTTCTAACTGGAGTGAGGTGATATCTCAATGTTGTTTTGATTTGCATTTCTTTTATGGCTAGGGATGTTGAACATTTCTTCATGTGTCTATTGGCCATCCTTCTTTCTTCTTCAGAGAAGCTTCTCTTTAAGTCTTTCGCCCACTTACTTATTGGGCAGTTGTTTCTTTGAGGATTTGTTGTTGGGTGGTTTAATTTTTTGAGTTCCAAGTATATTTTAGATATGAGACCCTTGTCCGTTGTATGGCTAGTAAAGATCTTCTCCCAGTCCGTGGGCTTTCTATTGATCTTGCTAGCTATGTCATTTGCCCTGCAGAAGCTCTGGAACCTTATACAATCCCATTTGTCCAGCCTTTCTTTGATTTGTTGTGTTTCCGGGTCTTTATTCAGAAAATTTCGGCCTGTGCCAAGGAGACCCAGGGTTTCTCCTATTCCATCCTGTAATGTTTTCAGAGTGTCTGCTTTGAGTTCAAGGTCTTTGATCCATTTGGAGTTGATTCTGGTGCAGGGTGATATATAAGGATCTAGCTTTAGTTTTCTACATGTAGTTAACCAGTTTTGCCAGCACCATTTACTGAAGAGGCTGTCTGTCTTCCATTCTATTGTTTTAGCTCCCTTATCGAAGATTAGATGGCTATAGGTCTGTAGGTTCATTTCTGGGTTTTCAATTCTATTCCATTGGTCCTGAGGTCTGTTCTTATGACAATACCAAGCTGTTTTGATTACTATGGCTTTATAGTAGAGTTTGAAATTTGGTACTGATATTCCTCCAGCAGTGTTCTTTCCGTTGAGGAGCGTTTTTGCTATTCGGGGTCTTTTATTGTTCCATATGAATTTTTGGATTGCCTCTTCTATTTCCTTGAAGAATGAGGGTGGAATTTTGATAGGTATTGCGTTGAATTTGTAGATAGCCTTGGGAAGTATTGCCATTTTCACGATGTTAATCTTTCCAATCCAGGAGCATGGGAGGTTTTGCCATTTTTTAAGTTCTGTGTTGATTTCCTTTTTCAAGATTTTAAAGTTTTCATCATATAGGTCCTTCACTTCTTTAGTTAAGTTAATTCCTAGGTATTTTATTTTTTGTGGGGCTATTACAAATGGAGTTGCTTTCCTAATTTCAGCCACACTTTTCTCATTGTTGGCATACAGAAAAGCCATTGATTTTTGGGGGTTAATTTTATAACCTGCTACTTTGCCAAAGTTTTGAATCAGCTTGAGTAATTTGGGAGTGGAGTCTATGGGATTCTTTAAATACAAGATCATGTCATCTGCAAAGAGGGAGAGTTTTATTTCTTCTTTCCCTATTTGGATCCCCTTTATGTCTGCATCTTGTCTTATTGCTGTAGCTAGGCATTCTAATACTAGATTGAAGAGAAGTGGAGAGAGTGGGCATCCTTGTCTTGTTCCTGAGTTAAGAGGAAATGGCTTTAGTTTTTCACCATTGAGTATAATGCTGGCTGTAGGTTTGTCATATACAGCCTTTATTGTATTGAGGAATGTTCCATGGATTCCTAATTTTTTCAAAACCTTCATCATAAAGGGGTGTTGGATCTTGTCGAATGCTTTTTCTGCGTCTATTGAGATAACCATGTGGTTCTTATTCTTGCTCCTGTTGATGTGATGAATAATATTAATTGATTTGCGTATATTGAACCAGCTTTGCATCCCTGAAATGAATCCTGTTTGATCGTGGTGTATGATTTTTTGGATGAATTGTTGAAGTCGGTTGGCCAAAATTTTGTTGAGAAGTTTTGCATCAATGTTCATCAAAGAAATGGGTCTATAGTTCTCTTTCTTTGATGAGTCCCTGCCTGGTTTTGGGATGAGGGTTATGATGGCTTCATAGAATGTGTTCGGTAGTGAGCTTTCTCTTTCAATTTCATTGAAGTGTTGGAGGAGAATTGGTGTGAGCTCTGCTTTGAAGGCCTTGTAAAATTCCGCTGTAAAACCATCTGGTCCTGGACTTTTCTTAGCTGGGAGGTCTCTTATTGCTGTTTCTATTTCAATGCTTGATATGGGCCTGTTAAGATAGTTTACCTCATCTTGGTTTAGTTTTGGCATGTCAATATTTGCTAGGAAGAGGTCCATTTCTGTCAAGTTCTCAAACTTATTAGCATAAAGTTTTGAGAAGTATTCCCTTATAATGTTCTGAATCTTGCTTGTTTCCGTGGTGATGTTTCCATTCTCATCTCTGAGTTTATTAATTTGGGTGTGTTCTCTTCTTTTTCTGATAAGATTTGCTAAGGGTCTGTCAATTTTGTTGAGTTTTTCGAAGAACCAACTCTTTGTTTTGTTGATTCTTTCTATAGTTTTTTTGGATTCTAATTCATTTAATTCTGATTTAATTTTGATTATTTCTTTCCGTCTACTGGATTGGGGTTTATCTTGCTGCTCTTTTTCAAGGAGGTTTAGATGTGTCATTAAATTGTTAGTTTCAGATCTTTCCAATTTGTTGATGTAGGAGCTCAGAGCTATAAACTTGCCTCTGAGTACTGCCTTTGCTGTGTCCCAGAGGAGCTGGTATTTTGTGTGTTCATTTTTGTTGAATAGCATGAACATTTGAATTTCCTTTCTAATCTCTTCCATGACCCACTCATGATTCAGCAGTGTGTTGTTCAGCCTCCATGTGATACCGGACTTTCTTTGGTGGCTTTTGGTGTTGAGTTCTAACTTTATTCCCTTGTGGTCAGAGAGAATGCAAGGTATAACTTCAATGTTTCTGAATTTAGACAAGTTTGCTTTGTGGCCTAAAATGTGGTCTATTTTAGAAAACGTTCCATGTGCTGCTGAGAAAAACGTGTATTCTGATGCTGCTGGGTGAAATGTTCGGTAAATGTCTGTTAAGTCTAGTTGATCTATGCAGCTGTTTAGATCTGCGGTTTCTCTGTTGAGTTTTTGCCGAGTTGATCTATCTAGTGGGGAGAGTGGTGTGTTAAAATCCCCAACGATTAATGTCTTTGGTTCTATATGGGATTTGAGGGAAAGTAGTGTTTCTTTGATAAATTTGGGTGCTCCATTGTTTGGCGAATAGATATTTAGAATTGTAATATCCTCCTGAAGGAGAGATCCTTTAATTAGTATGTAGCGACCTTCTTTATCTCTTTTCACGAATTTTAATTTGAAGTCTATTTTATCTGATATTAGGATTGCAACTCCCGCCTGTTTATGCGGTCCGTTTGCTTGGTAGATTTTGTTCCAGCCTTTAACATTGAAAATGTGTTTGTTTTTACGGGCAAGATGTGACTCCTGCAGGCAGCAGATAGAAGGGTCTTGTTTTTTAATCCAACTAGACAGTCTATGTCGCTTAATTGGAGAGTTCAGTCCGTTAACATTAAGAGATAGGACTGAGAGGTATTTGGGAGTTCCTGCCATGTTATCTACCTTCTTGCGGGCTCCGAAAACTGGGTTCTTCCTATGGTTCTTGGATTCTCAGTTTGGGTGCAGTTTCTTGGCCTTTATTGCGGTCTTGTTGGTTTTCTATGTGTAGGACATCTTTAAGAATCTTTTGTAGGGCTGGTTTGGTGGAGATGTATTGTTTCAATTTTTCTTTGCTATGGAAGGTTTTTATTTGGCCTTCAGTTATGAAGGAGAGTTTAGCTGGGTACAGTATTCTTGGTTGATAGTTGTTTGTTTTTAGGGCATGGCATACATCATTCCAGGCTCTTCTTGCTTTGATTGTCTCTGCTGAGAAATCTGAGGTGATTCTAATTGGTTTCCCTTTATAAGTGATTACCCTTTTCTCTCTGACAGCTTTAAGGATCTTTTCCTTGTTCTGAGTTGATCCTGTGTGGATTATTATGTGACGGTGGGATGTCCTATTCTGGTCTGGTCTATTTGGGGTTCTAAAGGCTTCTTGTATCTGGACAGGCCTATCTTTTTGCATGTTTGGGAAGTTCTCTGCTAGGATCCTGTTAAACAGATTTCCTAGACCATTAACTTCTGTTTCTAGGTGCTCCTCTACACCCATTATCCTTAGATTAGGCCTTCTGATGGTGTCTTCCAGGTGTTGGATAGATCTATCATATTTCTTGGACTTGTCTTGGATGGTTGTATGTTCTTTCTCTATAATATCTAGGCTGTCTTCAATCCCTGAGATTCGATCTTCTGCATGTTCTAACCTGCTGTCAAGACTCTCTACTTTGTTTTTTATCTCTTTTCCTTCTAGTTGGTCAGCTTTGATGGCTTCAAGTTCTTTGTTGAAGCTCTGTTTTAGGTCTTGTATGAATTTCTTTACTTCCTTAATTTGGTGTTCAGTGTTTTCCTCAAATCACTTAGTTGATTGGTTATGGTTTCTTTAGGCTCCCATTCCTTCTGTTGGGTTCCCTTCAGCATTCCCTTTGTGGTCTCCCTGACTTCCTTCATCTCTTTGTTAATGGATTCCATGAATGCCTTTAGTGATCTTTGTGTGTTCTCTACCTGGTCTCTCAATTCCTGTATTACTCTTTGATTAGCTTCCTCCCGTTCGCGGGATTCCTGCAGATCTCTTTGAGTGTTCTCAGCCTGCTCACGCCATTCCTCCCTTTCTCTTTGAGTATTCTCAAGTTGTTCACGCAAATCCTGTATCAGTTTTTGAGTAGCTTCCTCACGCTTATGATATTCCTGTATAAACTTCTGGGATGCCTCCTCTCTCTCCCTATCACGCTCATACAGAGTCCTTTGTACGTTGTCAAACTTTTCATTTATCATGTTTGCCAGCAGTGTTTGTAGAGCTGTTTGGGAACTCTCCTCTGGATTATTCATTATCTGTTCTAACCCCTGATTATCAGGATTGGGAATTGAGATACCCGAATTTGCCATTTTTCTTTTGTTTTTCCGGCTTACTCTGCCCATTTGAGATGAAGATAGCACCAGTTTTGTGCTAGAACACTATCTTAAGGCAACCATCAACCAAAGTTTGCATTTGTACAGTCAATAGTCTACAGATACAATCTAGTTCAACAGATACATCTATTCGACATCAAACAACTATATGTTAAAGGACTTTGAACCGCAGAGAAGAATTTGGAAAACCAGAACTTATTAGGGTTAGGGAGAGATGTGGGTAAAAAATAGGCATAGATTGGTGTGGGAAGGCACAGGGAGAGTTAACTATGTCCTAATCACAATGCAGGAAATAGGTTGGGTAGGATGTAAGTAGAGAGAGAGAGAAAAGGGAAGAAAGGGAAAGGGGAATGAAAAGAGACCAGAAAAAAAATAGAGACGTAAAAATTAATGTTATTTTAGAGATTAAAAGACCATCTATTTATAGAGGGATATGAATATGTTGAGAGAAAGGGAGGGACATAGAGGAGATGAGAAAAACTTTTAAAAAATGCTTAAAATATTATATAGGTATAAAGAGGTAGTACTGTTATTAATGAATTTAAGTCTCAGAGGTTTTGAATTGAGTAATAAGTTTGTGGATTAAGTGTGTACACAATGGGGGATAGGGTCTACTGGTTAACTACGGGTTTATCTGAGGATGTGCAGGACAAGAGTTAAGTCACATAAAGGTGAACAAAGAGGAAAAGTTGGAAAGGATAGGAAAGTGAGAAGAAAAGATCAGAAGTTCAGTAGAGCTAGAAAAAAAACAAAAACAAAAAGATAATTAAGAATGAATGAAAAAGAGAAAGAAGACAAGAAAAGAAAAGAAAACACACATTCACGTATTCCTAAAATAAAAATTATAAGAGGAGAAAAAAAAATTAATGGAAAACAATTATTTTTTCAGAAGAGGCAAAAATTAAAGATTAATAAAAGTTTTAGAAAAGCAAAAAAAAAATTTTTATATATATATATAAGGTAACAAAAAACGAAAAAAAAACAAAACAAGAAAAAGAAAAAAAGAAAAGAAGAAGAAGAAAAAAAGAAAAAAAGTTCTTTGATTTTTTTTTTTTTTTTTTTGGGAGGGGTGGGAAGAGTCCTGTATCTCCCTTTTGTCTGTAACCAGAGTCTGGTTGGAGTCTCTGGTCAGCTTGAGGTCCTGTGGCTTGATTGGTTTCTTAAGTCAGTTTGTTGGAACAGGCAGAAAAATGCTCTGCTTTACCCAAGATTTTGAGATCCCCCTCCCAGGTTAGTTTACTGGGAGGGTGATCTGCTTTGAGAATCACAAAAGAGGGGGATGCAGTGATGAGGCTAGGTTCTGGGTAGAGTTGAGGTCTTTCAAGGAACAGTAGCTTTTCCCTGGGGCTATTTTGTGAAAAAAAAAAAACTCACAGCACCCAGCCTGGAGCCATTCTCAGGGTTTCTGTTTTTCAATTGATTGTGGTGGCTGCTAGAGGGAGGGGCAGCCTCTGGCTCTGGCCACCCAGCGAGGAGAGCCACTCCAATGGCTGGTGCCTGAGCTGGGCGACCCCTCCCTGGATGGAACTGAGTCTGTTCCCGTGAACTGCCAAATGACTAGCTCTATTCCAAGGCCTGAGCTGGAGCTAGCCGCTCCTCCGAGCTTTGTCGGTATCCAAGATGGAGATCACCGGTGCTGGGGGCGGGGAGGGGTGGCCTTCCCTCCTCTGCTCCCAGAGAAGGAGTGAGGAAGCGGGGCTTCTACTCACGGGGAGTCTTGGATCCCGGGTCGTCTCTGGTCTGCAAAGTGCAGGATGAAGTTGTCCGCTCCTTGTCGGTTCTTGCTGGTGTTGAGTAGAATCCGCTGGTCCGCTGCGTCTGGCTCCTTCGTCCCGGACTGCGTCTCAGGTATGCCTCCGCGGCGGTGGTCGCCGCTGCGACCCTGCCGCCGCAGCGGCAGCTGCTCAGATGTGTCTGCTTGGCTTCCCCTCTCTTGACTAACTCTCTGTCCTGTGATGGCACACTTGGTGTGATTCTCTGGCTTGGGACTGTTCACTGGAACTCTGAAACTGTTTTCTATGCAAGAGCTTGTTCAGATTCCAGCTTCTCCTCCGCCATCTTCCCGGAACTCTCTCTCTTTAAGTCTTTAGCCCACTTATTTATTGGGCAGTTGTTTCTTTGAGGATTTGTTGAATCAAATACTTTACATATATATACGTATATATATGTATATATATACATGTATATATGAAAACAGACCATGAAACTTGTTGAAATTCTGCTGGTGTGAGATTGAATGAGATAGTTTAATCAAGGCACATTGTTAGCATTTATGGAAATGTCACAGCAAAACTTTTCTGTACAGCCAATATATGCAATAAGAGCATTTTGCAAAGCTAAAATAGCAACCACAAAACCAATCAACCAAGCATAGAGAATAAAGGAATACAAACAAAATCTAAATAAGGCAAAAATTTACCAAAGACAGAGTCAAATTCTAGGAATAGATTCATTAGTACAAGACAGATAGTAAAATTAGGTTCTAGAGTGTGTGCCAAATTGTACCTGGAGACGATGATGAAGCTGAATTATTCACGAGATTTTTGTGGGTCCCGGGAGCTCAGTTATGCCCATAATTCCACAGGGATGGTGGGGGGCAGCGTTTGGATACAATGGAAAATGATTTATGACCAGTGGTACATGCTTTTGTGTGTGTGTGTGTGTGTGTGTGTGTGTGTGTGTGTGTGTGTGTGTGTGTGCATGCCTGCGTATGATATTTAAATATTTCACCACTTAAAACATGAATTGGAAAATTGTTACATCATTGTAAAGGGAAAAGTTATTGAGTAACAATATTAATAACCTAGCTTTAAATTCTATTCTATGCCTCTATGGAACACAGGTAAAATGATACCCTAAATTTCCCCCCCCCCACAGTCTAGATTATTGTTCCTAGATTATTGAGCCGTCCATGGCTCCACTCCCTGAGCAGGAAACAATGGAAGGAGATTTCTGCCTCAAATATTACTTTGGAGCAAAGAAAGCCAGTATAAAATCTGTCCTTCTTTTCCAAAATGTTATTCTATTTTTTTTAAAAAAGAAATTAGATTAAATATGAGATACAGTGGAAAATTTAACATTATTTATTTAATTTGGCACATTAATGGAAATATGTCTAATTTTTGAAAAAAAGAGAAATAATTTAGATAAAACACCTTTCATTTAAGTTTTCTACTCACTTTATTTTTTTTTTTTTTTGTTGGTCGTGGGGCTTGAACTCTGAGCCTGGGCGCTGTCCCTCAGCTCTTCAGCTTAAGGCCAGCGCTCTACCACTTAAGCTACAGCGCCACTTCCGGTTTTCTGTGGTTTATTGGAGATAGGAGTCTCACAGTCTCTCCTGCCTGGGCTGGCTTTGAACCGCGATCCTCAGATCTCAGCCTCCTGAGTAGCTAGGATTACAGGCGTGAGCCACCAGCACCCGGCTCACTTTATTTTTTTAAAACTGCAAGAAACTGCACAATTCACTTGGTGAAAAAAAAGAAATAATTTAGCCACTAAATTTGTTCTTTGGCACCCATATCACATTCTCATTTTGTTTAATAACATGGTTCTATTAAATAAAAGCTTCTAATTTTATTTTCTTCTTAAAATATATTTATCTCTTACTGGTTGGGCCTGTCATGTTCAACTGTTTTACCTTCTGTTATTTTTCTCAGTAATGTAGTTCTGGATGCACTTGTGGGAAATTACTTGGTAAATCTTATATTAATGTTGCTCTATTGAAGAAATTATATCCCCCATTCTTCAGTTGCATTTTAAAAACTATTTCTTTCAAATTATAATATATAATGTCTAATGATAATTCCTTTTCATCCACATTTGTGGCTCTCATAGAGCTGAAGACACTATCATGTTAGTTTTTAAATTGTGCTTCACTATTTAAAACATAAATGGAGGTGGAGAAGAGGAGACAGAAAATGAGTTTGGGGGATGTATAAGGAAGTTTCTAGAATAAATTAGGCCTCCAATGAATGTCAAGACAGAGTCCTAAGTTCGTTATCAGTATCTCCTAAGAAGTTGATTGCTAAGCAGCAGTTAGTGCTAGATAGTTTTGCTCTATGTCCTAGTGGTTTAATTTCATCTCAACTTTTTTTCCAAAGCATCCCCTCCAGGAAATGATTTTCACTTATGTGAATTAAAAGGGGAAAATTAAACATACTGTGAAATATAATTCCACCAATCACTCCCATCCTTCCTTCCTCCCTCCCTCCCTCCCTCTCTCCCTCCCTCCCTCCCTCCCTCCCTCCCTTCCTTCCTTCCTTCCTTCCTTCTTTCCTTTCTTCCTTTTTTCTTTCCTTTTTTTTCTTTCCTTTCTTCCTTCTTTCTTTCTTTTTTCCTTCCTTCCTCTCTCTCTCTTTCTTTCTTTCAGTTCTTTCCATTATGTAGTAATCCACATATTTACAGTATTCAATATGTTATACCACTTCTGTAGCTTTTTCTATGCTACAAATGGGTGAGAAGAGACTCTCACTCAGCTATTTTATGTTTCAATTGCGTTAAAGATACACTTAACTAAGTGTGGAAGAAATGAAGCCTAGTTTTACAAAGCTTTCCCTCAAGCCTGAATCCACAATGTTCTCCCTACCCCTATAAGCTAGTCTCTCTCATTTTAGCTTACTGATAGGGAAAATAACTTCCCTGTTTTGACAGGGATCAACAAACAAAAGAAGATTCCATCTCTAGACCTCTAAATGTCTCTTGACTGAGGTTTTATTCAAGATCAAAGAGGAATCTACTTATAATGCTTTATGAATCCTGCTTTGTAGTTACTTTGTAGCCAAACAATCATATATATATATATATAAGCTAAGCTGTCATGTGACATTCATTGTGTAAATCTTTTAAATTATGTTTCTGAATTTGTGAAATAGATTCTTCCCAGGGGCAAGCTCCGGGGAAGGAGGGTTTCTGTTGCATGGGGATGTCACTTTGTTTCTAGGTTGAACCCCTAAGATCTCTGCTGGAAATGTTGGGGTCAGCAGAGCTCAAAGAAGACATTCCCAGCAGGAATTTTATGACTTCTAAACACATACACATGCCAGGTGCTCTAATCTGTTATGCTACAAGTAAACTATTAATAAAGTGACTCTGAGGATTGCCATGGGAATGCATTGCAAATTCACCTGACCTTGGCCAAATATCAAAGCTAGTCATTGCCCCTTCCCCCAGTAGTAACAACTGAGGTTTGGAATTCCAGTTAAGAATCAATTCCTTAAATCCACCATCAACAAATCTTCAAAGAAACAACTGCCCAATAAATAAGTGGGCTGAAGACTTAAAGAGAAAATTCTCTGAACAGGAAAGAAGGATGGCCAATAGACACATGAAGAAATGCAAATCAAAACAACATTGAGATACCACCTCACTCCAGTTAGAATGGCTAAAATAAAGAACTCTAATAACAACAGATGCTGGAGGGATGTGGACAGAAGGGAACCTTACTGCATTGTTGGTGTGAGTGTAAACTTGTTCAACCATTTTGGAAAGCAGTATGGAGGTTCCTCAAAAGACTCCACATAGAGCTCCCCTATGACCCAGCAATCCCACTTTTGGGCATTTACCCAAATGATCACAAACAACACCACACTAAAGCTACCAGTACGACTGTGTTTATTGCAGCATTATTTACCATAGCTAAGATATGTATTCAAATGTTTTTTTTCTTTCATGCGATTTTTTCTAACGCATTTATAAGGTTATTTCTCTGTTGCTTTGTATGTCCCTCCCCCACAGTATAACACATGCTTTCACTGTATTTGATGTCGGTATAATTTGTGGAGGGGAAGAGGAAAAGCAAGTTGTTTAAATGAGGATACAGGTGGGCCTGTTGCAACAATGAGAAGTACAAGTTGTTATGTCGAAAATGAATTTACAACTCTGGTGGAGGGGGGGAGGGTTGGGTGGAGGGGGTGGGGGGGGGGGAGGATGGGAAGGGATGGGAAGGGGAAACAAAGGAGGAGGCTACAATGCTTGATAAGAAATGTACTCATTATCTTGCCCATGTAATTGTAACCCCTCTGTACATTATTTCAACAATAAAAAATAAATAAAAATTAAAAAAAAAGAACCAACCTCAATGCCTCTCAGTAGATGAATGGATCAAAAAATGTGGTATATATATATACACAATGGAATTCTATGCCTCCATCAGAAAGAATGACATTGCCCCATTTGTTAGGAAATGGAAAGACTTGGAAAAAATTGTATTAAGTGAAGTAAGCCAGGCCCAAAGAAACATAGGTCCCATGGTTTCCCTTATTTGCAATAACTAGTATATGTCTGAGTCAAGCAGAAAAAGTCAGATAAGTTGATGTTAGAGAATTGAACCCTAAGATATGTAGTCAAATGGTTTTTTTTTTTTTGTTTCAGGTGATTGTTTCTAACACATTTATAAGATTGTTTCTTTGTTGCTTTGTATGTCCCTCCCCCATGGTATAACCCCTGCTTTCACTGTATTTGATGTTAGTATAATTTGTGGAGGGGAAGGGAAAAAAAAACATTTAAATAGGGATACAGGTGGATCCATTGCAACAATGAGGTGTACAAGTCGTTATGTGTAAAAATGAACTTTACAACTTTGGTGGGGAGGGGAGGAGGATTGGGTGGGGAGGTGAGGAGCGGGAGAGGATGGGAAGAGATGGGAAGGGGAAACAAAGGAGGAGGCTACAATGTTGATAAGAAATGTACTCTTTATCTTGCCCATGTAATTGTAACCCCTCTGTACAGTATTTTCACAATAAAAAATAAAATAAAAAAGAATTAATTCCTTGTTTAAGTGTGTTATTTCATAAAATAAAATTACATTCCAAATACATGTCCTTCTTTTAAAGGAATCTTGGGGCTCTATGTTGCACACAGTTTGACAGGATTATAATTACTGTTAAGACCTATTATATAAAACTGGACATATACTTTCACCTTGAGAAAACAAATGCCCTATATTTATCATTAACTCAGAGGTAATATTTTGCTAAGTTCTTATTTTTAAAGTTTTTAAGTTGAATATGCGACGTTGGCAATAGTTCTCACCTTAATGACTATGTTCCTCGAAAAACTCAGTTTTAAAATCCTAATTCTCAACTAGATGGTATTGGAGGTGTGTCCCATGGGAACTGATGAAGTCTCAAGGTCAAAATCTTCATGAATGACATTAGTGGCTTTGTAAAGGAAGGCCCAGTAGCCCCTTATCCTTTGCAGCATGAGAAGCGGTGTTGAAAATCATCATTCCCGAACCAGAAATTAGACCCTTGCAAGATATTAAATCAGCTGGTATCTTCTTCTCAAATGTCTAGTCTTAAGAGTTGTGAAAAATCAGTTACTTTTGTCAATTACCGTACCCAATGTAGGGTATATTGTTATAGCAGCTCAAACAGACTAAGCAAATAATGGACATCATGAGTAAAATTAGCTCTGCATGGTAATTGAAAAGCCCTAAATGTGTAATCATTTTGTTTTCAGTACTTTAAGCACATTTAAAACTTTACCCTAATACTTAAAATGGAATGATGCCAAATCAATTTTAATAATGAACAAAATTGTATAATGACATTGCCATTCTCAGTTTTCTATTACCACATTCGTTAGGCATCCCTATCTTTAGAGTCAAAACATCTATCATTACGGAAGCACAACAGCAAATTTAAAGCTAAATGAGGAAAATGTTACAGGCATGCCAAACACCCATTAGCCTAAAATAGAAGAAAAACCCACTGATTATTGTGCAAGTGTGGGCGTGAGCAGTGCGCCTGAGTACTGTACAGTAACCAGGAAGTCATGGTGAGAGTATAATTGGGCCTACAAGGCAGAAGACTGAAGGGGATGATTACTGATTAACTACTACAAGTAATGGCTGGACTTACTTGTACTACATTGGAAAACTTTGGAACTGAGCTTATTTAAAAGCAAATTCATAATACTGAGAACTTGACAATCTATGGAATGAGTTATTTGAAGTTTACACTAGACACTGGCTTGTTTTTGTGTGGCAGCTGATTTTTGTGAAATGCATATTAGTATTTGATATGAAATGTATGATAGGAAAAATAGGTATTGAACATAAATAACAGGAAATAGCAACAAGAAAATGAATTTCAGTTGAGCCTCTTTACTAAACAGTACAACTAATTTCCCATATTTGTTCCATTAGATGTCAACTTGCACTTTATTTCATATATTCTGAAGAGTAAAATTTCTACAGGCTCTAAGCAATGGCATTCTATTTAATAACACTTAATTAATCTCCCCAAAAGGCTTTGAAATACATAATTATTTTAAAAACTGGTGCATTATGCCGAACATTTTTTTTCATGAAAAGTCAAAAAAAAAAAAAAACCCTCAAAATGGTCAAACTCTTTTTTGTCCACTTACAATTCCTTTGTGGCTGTGTCTGGATGCCAATTTCGTTTCAGGAGGAAGATGCTTTCAGAAACCGGGCACAAAGTAAGAAGTAGGGCTCGCTGAACTGTACTTAAACCTGACAGAAAAACCTGCCTCTGGAGGAGAAAACAGCATAGGGTATTAAAGTTCATTAATAATTAGGATTTTAATATTCTATTTAAAATTGCTTTTCAAATGATTACAAATGATTGAAATCATAATATATTAATTGATTTAATGTCCACTGACATGTAAAATTTAAAGTTAAGCTTTTTTACCAGGGCATTTTCATTTGCTATCTTTGTAACTGACTTTATTATTATTGAAATCAAAGAGAAAAAAATACTCTTAGTAAAAGTGTGAACTAAAGAGGAACAGAGTAACTTTTTACTCTATGTTCCCAAACGTTTATTGTTATCACTCCCACAGAATGAGATTCGAGAACTGTGGAGAAAACATCTAATGAAGAAAATAGATTACTACTACTACTACTACTACTACTATAGCCCTTGAATTCAAAACATGATCTTAGTACAGGTGTCAGTGACTCACACCTGTAATCCTAAGAAAAGAACTGCCAAATTGTGGTTCAAACATGAGCCCCAGCAAAAAAATTCTGTGAGACTCCATCTCTAATTAACCAGCAACAAGCTCTATTAGAAACATAGTTTTTAAATAGTGGAGCACCAGTCCAGCAAGTCAAGAAAGCCTTGAGTTCCTAGTTCAAGCCAAACAATCACTGGACCCTGAGTTCAAACCATGGTATATGAAGAAAAAGAAACCAAAAAAATCCCCCAAAGCAACATTATCTTAGTCTTCACAACAACCCTGCTGTAAACAGCAAACCAGATAATACGTAACACTCACTTTTCAAAAATCTGTTTTCAAATGTCAGTACTAAAATTAAAAGCATGGAAAATTTCCCAACAACTCAAATATTGTGTTGGTCACTTCAGGAATTTTGCCCTTAAGCCTTTTATCTATTAATATTTGTTTTCATGTGCACTGTTGGGGAGGGAGGAGAACTAAGGTTAATAAGTCCTCTTTGGTTCAGAAGCTTTTAATAACATACTTGAATTTGTAAATGAGTTTTAAAACAAAAAATAGTAGTTTATCACTGTACTAATATTCATCTCTCAACACAGAATTCCCCTTGAGTTTTAGAATTATGTATTTAGGACAAAAAACCTGATATGAAATATCATTACATTACATTACATAAAAAGTAACAGTTAATATGAAAAACCAGGAAAATTATATGTAGAAAGCTCAAAAAGAAGATTTTAAAGATGTGATTTTGGTTACAAGTGGATGGCAATAATGCTGTAGTCTTTTCACTCTTATCTAGAACAGAATTCTAGGAACATTCCAGGATATCATTTGGTAAAAAAAGAAAAAACAAAACAAAACAAAACACAAGCAGCTGTGTGTGGCTACATCCAGCAATCAGGAACCAAGAAGTAAGAGTGCAAAGTGTAGGGAATTGACCACAATTTCTATCAAGGCAAGAGATTTAGATAATCGGTGCCTACAGGGTCTAATTAAGAAATGGGAATGATGATGGCTTGGCAAGGAATGTAGTATCCATGAAGAGACTCAGCATACAATATAGACTAAGCTAAATATAATTATTGATTTTTCTCAGTAGGGAATATGATAAAAAATAATGTATTTTTGCATGATTATAAGACTTTTTGAGTTTAAAAACCTAGTATGGTTATTGGAATGAGGAATCAAATGAAAGTAGAACTTAAATGAGACATCGCTTCTTTATTCTAGGAACTTCTTCCTTTGATTTGCAGAAGTGTTTGAGTGTAACACAATCCCAGCTATCTATCTGTGTTCTTATTTGTGGAACCATTGGAGTCCTATTCAGGAAGTTATTTCTTATGACATATGGTTTCTTATGTTTACCAATGTGTACTTGTTTTAATTCCAAATTTCAGGTTTTACATTAAAGTGTTTAAACCACTTTGAATTGATTTTAGAATAGAGTGAGAAACAAGGATTTAGATTACGGATTCTACATGAGGATATCCAGTTTTTCTAACACCATCTATCAAAAAGATTGTCTTTCCTGCATATTTTTTGAAATATTCCTAAAAAATCCTCTGGGTATAACTATGTGAGGTTGTTTTATGTCTCCTCTTCAATTCCATTGTTCTAAGTCTCAATTTTCTCGTCAATACTAAGCTGCTTTTGTTATTAAAATTCTGTTGAATATTTGAAATCACATAAAATAGTTCCTTCTTCTCCCCCCCCCAACCCTTGAATTGCCTTGGTTATTCAAAATATTTTCTGATCTTATATGACTTTTAGGATTGTTATTTCTCTGTGAATAAAGATAATTGGAAATTGGATGCAAATTGCATTGAACATATGGATTACTTTTGAGCATAAACATTTTTACTATCTTGATTTTTGTCAACTCATAAGCATGTAAAGTCCTTCCTTCATCTGAGGTCTTTGTCAATATCTTCCTTCAGTGATTTATATTTTTCATAGTATAAGTCTTAACTTCTTCAATTCAATGTATTCTATGTATTTTAATATTTTGAGACTATTGAGACTGGGTTTTTTCCTGGATTCTTTTTTCTATATAAATAGTTGATGTGTACAAAAGATAATAAATTTTAATTGATTTTATAATGTGTTACTTTGTTAAAAGTGTTTTTTAAGTTCTTTAGGTTTAAGGTCATATCATTTGCAAATAGGAATAATTGGACATTATCTTTCTCTATTTGAAACTCATATTTATTTATCTTGTCTATCTACTACTTTATTACCTAAGAGATAGGAGCATTCTTGTTCCATTCCTGACTTTCTTCATTGAAGGGACATATTTATTCTTTTTTGTTGTTGTTGTTTTCTTGTTTGACAGACTGGGGCTTGATATCAGACCCTCTCATTCCCTAGGTTGACAATCTACTAATTGAACCACACTTCAAGACCTAATTTTGCTAGGAGAAAGAGTTTTGGTAATTTGTCTGACCAGACAAATTTGAACCTTGTTCCTCCAGATTTTAGCCTCCTGAGTAGACAGTGTTCTAGGAGTGAGCCACTTGTGCTCATCTGAAAATTTCATCATAGAAATATGGCTTTTCTGTACAACTGAAATCAGTATTGTTTTCCCTCATACCATTGTTGAACTGAAAGTAAGCTCTTGTTCTTGAAAAAAATATCATTTTCTATCACCATAGTACAACTCTTAAGCCTGCAATTTTTATGAATTATTAAGTCATGAATCTTATAGAACAGCAAGATTAAACATATTACAACTGTGACTTGTTTTTTTCCCCCTAGAACCTCAATATAGAATGCCAAAGGAAACCTTTTAAAAGTATCATGGGAACTTGCAAAGAACTAATTACCTGCCCAGAAGGGAGAAATCAATGAGAAATATTAAAAACATCATGTTTTATTTCTTCCCCCAGACTCAATGTTCCCAGTGTGTCTCGACAGATTTTTGTTTTGAACAAATATCTCAAAGTCTACATATAGCAAACAACTCAACTAAATAATAACATAAGTTAACTTCAGTGCAATTTTCTTAAAAAATCATTTGGATCTTTCTGGCAAGTAAAAACAACTGATTCACTGAGGTGCATTGAATTAGGCCACCACTTGATCAATTGTGACTTTTACTAAGGAAATGAAAACAAAATGATGCCCAGATCTCTGGAAACATGCTCTCTGCCAGGAGAACAACATGAAGAGTGCACATTTTCTTTGATTATCTGTAAATGAGCTGAGAGCCTGGACAAAATGGCCATTTGGAGAAAGAGGAGAAAAAAACAAAAAACAAAAAAACCTGAGGCGATTTGCTCTTTACATAGCCTTGTTCATGTTCTAAAGCAGGATATTTCACCCAAAAACTTTACTTAAGTGATTTGTAGGTCACATTTTGCACTTTCCTATCAGGTAGTATCTGCAGCCCACTTGTGTGTAGTTTTCAAAAATCAAAGCCAAGACAATCAATGTCCAACAACTCACATATCTTTTCTATAATGAATGAGATCTCTTGCCAGGACAGGGAGCGGGGATTAGAATAGAAACTCAGATATCTGATATCCACTGTAAATAATATGTTCAAATGCCAGGCTATATAGCACATTAGCTATTATCTATGTAGCATCAGATGCTATATAGTAATGTTGTATGATGAGTAGCTAAGAGTTGACAGCAATGTTTACAACAACTATCTGTATTGACATTCGTCTCCTGACTTAAGTATATTCTATATTTTTACAAAATAGAACTTGTAAGTGTATTTAGACATTCTAAAATGATACAATCTGCTTATGAATTGTAGTTGACAAAGTGTTGACAAAATCACTAGATAATAAAATAAATTCATTTTCATGATTAGAAAAATACTAATACTTTCTGGCTGCCATACCGAAAGCATCAAAGGCATCATGAACTCCATGCTGAGCTGAGTCATGTGTTACTCAAGCTCCACATCTTGCTTCCCACAATTGGAGTGCCTCTGTAACCAGAAACTCCCAGAGCAATTCCAATAAAATGGACACCCCAATGAAAAAGAAAAATGCTAATTAGATCTTCCTTTTTTTTCAGTTCATTGAGAAAGAGGTAAAGAGACAGAGAGAAATAGTAAGATGGAGAAAGAGACAGAGAATTATATAGCACCTGCTGTCCAATAAATAGAGTTATTTTCCTTAATTCCAAGAGAATTTTAAAGCATCACAATCTCTTAATACTTTGGATGTAAAAATCTGATGGCCAAATCATCTGATTCAAAAAGTTGTGATATTTCCACTGCTACATTGTATATTTGTTTCATTTTTTCTCCCTCACCATTCTTCTAGCTCAAATCTACCTACTCATCTGATCATACAACAAACTTGAAGCTTAGAATATATCTCACTCCACTTATATCATTTCAGACATCTCTGGCGTCATGTATCGCTTTAAGTTATTGCTACTCTACTGATTCTATACTGCGTGGTCTACTTTAAACATGTATTGAGATGTTTAATGTAATTGCTTGCCTTTTTGTGGCTTCACATTCTTTTCATTTCTTTTTCTAATTTTTAAAATTATCATTAGGCAGTTGTACAAAAGAGCTGCAATTTAGCAAGGCAGTTAATGAATAAAATATATCTTGATCAATGTCACTCCATTCAACATTCTCACCTACCTACCGCTTCGGTCACTCTTCTTAATTTTGTCCGACATAGTACTGTTAGTAACCTTCTGTTCTCTTCCTCTTAGATGACACTGTTTCATTTGCTCTTTCATTTTGAGATATAGTGTCATAAATAATTTTCCAAACTGATATCACTGGGATATAACATGCAATATATAATGTCATGTTCTTGAGATTCCCTTCTGATTTCTGCCATTCTAGTCATCAGTACCCCAAATTACTCCATTGATAATGATGTTTGGAAAGTACATTCTGGTAGAAAAACTTTATTCATCATTAATTTTCTTCAGTTCCAAAACAATACAGAGGTGCTGTTTAGTACCTTAACCACATGGATTACTGAATGTTTAAAATAGTACTCATCAAATTGAGACTTTCCATGCAAGATACACAAAAAAATTACAGGCTTAATAAGAATAAAAGGGAATGCAAAATATCTCTTTTTTATTGATTACATGTTGGGATACTACTTTGTACTGTTCTTTTCAGATTACATTAGCTTTTCTTCAGAGTTTCATATTAAAGTTACATAAAACAACAAGGATACATGTTCAGAGAGTAGTAGGTATAAGTAGAAATAGATGGAGTTACAGGAAGAAAGTGAGAGGAAAATAATCCGAAAATGTTTATTATTAAAAATTGCTGGCCAGTATGACAAAAGATAGCAATGTGTCAATATATATTATTCTTCTATACATAACCATAGTATTCTATATAAGTATTATATATAATTCTTGTATATAAATACAATACACAGTATATTACATCTAGACTATGATTCTGGAGATCAGTGAGAGGCAGTTTTTTCTCAAGCTAAGTCATTTAAGATAATAGTTGCTCAATAAATATGTAATTACTTGACTTGAATTGAATAAAAAATGCAACACATATAAAACTACATGAGGTGAGAGTCAAGTCATGTTAAACTGATTTGTTTGGCAAAACTCTGCCTCAGTTTACTGAGTCTCATCCAGTTATAAGTAGTTAATTGTTTAAGGCATGTTTATAAAACACAGACCTAACCTCTGTCCCATTCCTGAAGACAACTGGGCTTGTCTTCTCACTTTTACCCCACTCATTTTCTTCCCTGTGGTTATAAACATAAGCACTTCATGAGGTGAAGTCAGTTATTGTGAACAATTATTGGTCTGATTGCTCTCAGTTCTAGAACCTCAAATTTAATTAAATTATTTTCTAACAGCACTGCAAATTCAAATGTGATGCGTAAAAAGGCAAACTTCTCATTCCTATCTGTCTTTTTCTTCCCTCATTGAAGGTAACACCACATTCACATATGTCCAAGATGAAAATAAAGTGGTTGCTTGTTCCTCCATTTCCCTTGCCTCTATGACCTAATTTATTTCTAAGTCTGTTGCATTTAATTGCAAATAACAACTGACATCTTCTTTTTATCTCCCATCTTTCTATTACCACTGGAGCCCAGGCAACTGTACTCCCAAGTGGCCATATGGCCAAATAGATCTCCTGGTTTTCATTGTTGCCCTATGTAAGTTATTGTACTTGGAGCCATAGGGTTAGTGATCACATCTAACAATCTCATCAAGAATTTCTCTGGGTTGAGAACTGGCAGGGAAAATCTGGATAGTCATTTAAATTCAGTTTCAAGATTTCTGAATTTTCCACTTTCACCTCTTATCTCTGCCCATCTTGCACACTATATTCCAGTCACACTGATTTTGTGTTTCCTCGACTCTATGTGTGGTTCTGGTTAAGGCCTTCAATTTTGGTCAGACTTTGCTCTGTAGATCTGTCCACGTGGATATTAGTAATTGTTATTTCATCACAGAATATTTCTTGCAAACTAATGAACACCCATTGCCAGACCATTCAGCAATTTGAATTCATTACATATTGTATATTCCTGTCTGAACTTACCTTTACCACTTTAAATTTTGTTTCCTTATTATATATCTCTTCTGGTAGCTTTCCATTCATGCAAGGTACTACTACTCTGCTCTGTTCCCTTTGCATTCTCAGCAACATGTTTCTAGATATATACTACTGCTGAGTCAAATCTATCATACAGAAAGACAAAACAAAATTATGACAACATAAGAAAGAAGTTCAGAGATAAAAATGGAACCACTTAAAGATACCAACAGAAATCTAGCAAGACATGTACGTTTTGATAATGACTGTTTGTAACTAGATTAATTTTCTAAGTTTTATGTGAAAGAATTAAGTTTTTCCCCTGTCAAATGGTTGCTTGATGTAAGCAATGCCATCTTAGGGGGCTGTCATCTCCTAAATTTTTATATAACCTAAACTATCTATATGTTCTCATTCTCCTGGTCAACGTTATGAAATCCTATTGAAACAAAAAGTTACTACAATTTAGCCACATCCTATTATAAGTAAAGGGTTCTTTTTGTACTTTTTTTTGTAAAAGTGCTGTACAGAGGTGTTACAATTACATGAGCAAGGTAATGAGTAAATTTCTTATTGAGCATTGTTGCCTCCTCCTTTGTTTTCCCCCTACCATCCCTTCCCTACCACTTCCACAACTACCCATCCACCCTCCCAAAGCTGTAAAGTTCGTTTCAACATAGTGTTTTGTACATAGCATTGTTTCAATGGGTCAACCTGTATCCTTATTTAAGCATTTTGTTTTTTCCCTTCCCCTCCCAGAATTAGAAAAGTATATATACAAGATGCAGGGTACTGAAATCAAATACAGTGGAAACAGGGGTTATACCGTGGAGGAGGAACATACAAAAGAACAAAAAATCACATGGTACATTATAAATACGTTAGAAACAATAGCAAGAAAGAAAAAGGGTATTTGTGTCTCTATCTTGGTGTTCATTTCACTTAACATCATCTTATATGGTCAAATATACATAGCTTTTGGCCTTTCCTGGTTGAGCTACAGATGTACTATTTATTGCAAATAAGGGAAACCATGGGACCTATGTTTCTTTGGGACTGGCTAACTTCATTTAATATATTTTTTCCCAAGTCTTTCCATTTCCTAACAAATGGGACAATGTCGTTCATTCTAATGGAGGCATAGAATTCCAGTGTGTGTGTGTGTGTGTGTGTGTGTGTGTGTGTATCACATTTTCTTGATCCATTCATCTACTGGGGCATCTGGGTTGGTGCCATATCTTAGCTATGGTAGCCTTAGTGTGGCCTTGTTTGTGATCAGTTGGGTAAATGCCCAAACATTGGATTTCTGGGTCATAGGGAAGCTCCATGTGTAATCTTTTGAGGAATCTTCATAATGCTTTCCAAAGTGGCTGAACAAGTTTATACTCCCACCAACAATGCAGTAGGGTTCCCTTCTGGCCACATCCCCTCAAGCATCTGTAGTTATTAGAGTTCTTGATTATAGCCATTCTAACTGGGGTGAAGTGGAATCTCAATGTTGTTTTGAGTTGCATTTCTTTTATGGCTAGAGATGTTGAGCGTTTTATGTGTCTATTGGCCATTCTTATTTCCTCTTCAGAGAAGTTTCTGTTTAAGTCTTTAGCCCACTTATTTATCAGGCAGTTGTTTCTTTGAGGATTTGTTGGGGGATTTAAGTTTTTGAGCTCCAAGCACATTTTAGATATGAGACCCTTGTCCATTGTATGGCTAGTGAAGATTTTCTCCCAATCCATGGGCTTTCTATTGATCTTGCCCGCTATGACCTTTGCCATGCAGAAGCTCTGCAATTTCATGCAATCTCATTTGTCCAAACTTTCTTTGATTTGTTAAATTTCTGGGTCTCTATTATAAAATTTCAGCCTGTGCCTAGGAGACCTAGGGTTTCTCCTATTCTTCCTATAATGTTATCAGGGTGTCTGCTTTGACTCCGAGGTCTTTGATCCATTTCTTAACTAGTTCCTACTCTGTTAAGATGTTTTGCTCTTGGTTCATTAATGGATCAGGGAAATTCTTGGCCTTTACATTTCAAAGCAGCCAATCTAAGACTGAACCTAAATTCTGATCAATCAAAAAAAGGGACAACAACACTTTAGTGATAAAATCTAGGCTGACAGCCATTCAGTGTGTTTTTTGACTCTTGTGTATTTCATATTTTTCTGTAGAGGTCAAATTTGCCTTGCAGTGCTATTTTTTGAGTCTTGAGTCTCATTCCATAATGACACCCCAGATTCATTTCCAACATGTATATCATTATCTGAAATCAATTGTTTTTAGATGCTGGGAAAACACACACACACACACACACACACACACACACACACACACACATATATATATATATAATATATATATTATATATGCAATAATCTTTTCCCTTCTCCTCCCAGAATTAGAGAAGTATATATACAATATCCAGGGCACCGACATCAAATACAGTGAGAACAGGGGTTATACCATGGGAGAGGAACATACAAAGAAATAAAAAAAGTCACATTGTACATTATAAAACCATTAGAAACAATAGCAAGAAAAAAAGATATTTGTGTCCCTATCTTGGGGTTCATTTTGCTTAATATCATCGTATATGGTCATAAATGCTTAAGTAAGGATACAGGTTGACACACTGTAACAATGAGACTTATAAAACACTATGTTGAAAATGAACTTTACAACTTCTGCTGGAAGTGGCTCTGCCGCTCAAGTGGTAGAGCACTATCCTTGAGCTGAAGAGCTGAGGGACAGCCCCCAGGCCCAGAGTTCAAGCCCCACGACTGAAACAAAAACAAAAACAAAAACAAAAGCACAACTTTGGCTGAGGGGTGGGGGAGTTAGTTGTGGAGGTGGGAGGGAAGGAATGGGGGAAAACAAAGGAGCAGGCAACAATGCTCAATAAGAAATGTATTTATTACCTTGCTCATATAACTGTAACCCCTCTGTACAGCATTTTTACAATAAAAAAGTACCAAAATATGCATTAATTTTATGTAATAACATCTTCTAGACATGATTAGAGTGAAATTCTTACCTATGAGATTAGATCTAGGCCTATCAAAACAACAGACTATTTAAACTAGTCACCTAATAAACCTCCTGTCCAAGGGTTTCTTGGACTAATGTCATGAAAACTGGCATGAGACTTCATAATTGTTTAAGTCTAACATTTTTCAATGAAACTGAATGGATTCCCCTATGATTATATTTAGCACTTCATGCACTGTAACCTACTAATCGACTCTATTAACTCCTTATATCATTAGCAGTAGTATTTGAGAATGTTAAACATTCTCTGAACAAAAACATATAAGTTTAGGGCCAGATGTGGTAGCACATACCTGTAAACCTTGATATGGAAGGCATATGTGGAAGGATTGCCAACCAAGTCTATCCTGTGCAAAATCCAAGACTAGTGGTAAAATAAAATAAAACAAGTCTTGAAGTATGCCTCAAGTGATAGTCTTCCAAGAATAAGATGTACAAGACAGTAAGTTGAAAAATGAACTTTACAATTTAGGTGTTAGGGGAGGTGGGGGGGAGGAGGAGAGTGTAGTTGTAGAGGTGGGAGTGAAGGGAGGGTAAGGGCAAAACAAAGTAAGAGGTAACAATGCTTGGTAGGAAATGTACTCATTACCTGCTCATGTAATTATAACCCCTCTGTATGGTATTTTCACAATAAAAGATGTATTTTTTTAAAAAAAGAGTCTTAAACCCAAATTCCAGTAGAAAAAGCAAAATAAGTAAGATTGTATACAAATAGTAACATCAAAAGATGTGATAAACACCAGGCCAACTAGCTAAAAGAAGAAAAAAAAAGTAAGAGTTGAAAGGGGATGATTTGAAGGTACTTCTGTGTAGTTTGTTGATGTAAGTAAGTGGGGGTTATCCATATGATATTGTATATGTGGTTTTCCAGCATGGAGATGGGGTGGCCTGAATTATTATAACTGACAACACTAGGTTATTCCATATATTTCTTGTCCAGATAGGTCTGTGATTGGTGCTTATCTTGACTGAGCTGGGCACTGTAGCTCTACTGGGAGGCAAGTTGGAACCGCCTGCAATTCATACCATGTTCTCATTTTTAAAATAATCATAATATAAATCAAGTGGAATAATTTTAGAGCCAAAAAAGAAAGTTTATAAAGGTCTGACATTAGAAATGTGAATGATAGTCCTATCTATCTTTTCCAGTCCAAAGTACAGAAGAGCTAGGTGCTAGTAGTTCACACTTGTAATCTTAGTTACTCAGGAGGCTGAGATCTCAGGATCACATTTCAAAGTCAGCTGGGGCAGGAAAATGAAATTCCTAAATATTAATATTTGATATAATATTCACAATGCCTGTGTATTTTTTTCTCCTTTGTATGGAACCTTCTCCATGGTATCAACATGGAAATCATATGGAAAGCGTGTACCAAATGCTTTGTCTCTCATAGATACTTACATTACTTGCTATTCCACCCAAGTTTACCTATCTTTCCAGGATTTCCTTCCTAGACCTTGAGATATGTATAGGTATTCATGAATCTCCCCAGAAAACCACTCTTCCCATGAAATGTCTTGGCTAAGATATTTTTAGTTTTTAGAACTCAGTTATTGAATCTGAAATATCCATCTCTTGTGTTAAAGGCTTGCTGAGGATCTGATGACAGCTCTAACCTCATTAATGGATTAACCCACTAATGATGAGTTAATTTGATAGCCCAATTTGATAGAAAGAAATAATAAGGCTTGAATGATTGCCATGCTGAGACTTGACATTTATGCTCATTCAAAGTACAATGTGTGTGCACTAGGAGATATATAAAAAGAATAGTCATTCTTGAATTTTAAAATACTGTGAAATTGAAAGTGATCCAGATATCAGTAAAATAGAAGAACTTGAGAAACTTACTTGTATTTGTGCAATAGCATGTTACAGAGAGAGGACAGAAATAAAATAGAGTTAAAGGTATGAGCATGAAATCATCTCATAAATGATATCAAAATAGCATCTTTCATAGTTCTGCACAATCAAGGAGGCAAATGCCTCACCCAGCTTTCTCCAATCTGGCATTACAGGTGCACAGAAATTGTGACTGCTATAGTAGAGATAGAAATTACATGTGAGTTAAACAGCAGACCTTCCTTCTTAACTTAAATGTCTCACTATTGCATCTGCTGAAAACCCAGCGTTTCCTTTCCAACATGTAACTTTTGTCTTTTTGATAAAATTCACATTCATGTTAGTCTTTTTGATAATGTTACAACAATGTCAACATTTTTATTGAATATTCATTTTAGGTGAAAAATTTCTCTTCTAGTTCATTTCCTGCACATCCATGATTTTGTGTCAGGAATTTTATCGAATTTCTTGAAACAAGAATAGACTTTATTCAAAAAGTAACACATGAGAATAAGTTAAAGCTAGCTCTTAGATAGCTTATTTCTTTCTTAAAAGATGCCAAGGCCAGTATATATAGCAGTACCTTCTGAAGTAAATGGAAAATAAGAATGCTGAATTTAATCCATTTATTAAAGTTCTCAAATCATCAGATTCTCTTTCTTATTGAATAGAGTATTGTTATTTCAATTACTGTCTGAAGTGTCTCCTCTTCATGTATACTTTTGTTGATTTTCCCCATGTTTCTAGATCACAACTAAAGAAGCTATCTATCTATTCCAGATTCTATATGTCAGAGTATCATATTTGCTTAATATTAATGGCTCTTTTTTCTGTGTATGATTTCCTGTCTCACTGTAGACACTGTGGACTTGTGTTTAGTCTGGCTGCACTGGGATTACCCTCATACAACGATAGCACACTATATGGTGCAAGTATGATGCCTTATAGATGAGGTTTCATCTTTTATTTCCCCTGTCCTGGGGCTTGAACTCTAGGTCTGGGCGCTATCCCTAAGCTGCTTTTGCTCAAGGCTAGTACTCTACCTATACATCTGTACTGCATACTTGGAAAAAAAGAGAATTCATGAGACTGCTGCACTTCAGAGGAAAATGTAACAGAATCTTCTTTGTTCTTGTGCATGGCATCAAGTTGCCTCCACATGCTCTTTTACTCCATTCTGAATTTTTTTCTCAGAGCAAGCCATTGTGAAAGAGAAATCTGAGAATTTTTAGTACTGTCAAATAGCTGACAAATACTTATAAGATTAGTAAATCTGCCTAATTGTTTCAGTTAATCTCTAAAAAGGCAATGAAACCAATGTATCACTTACAGAGTATACTATATCACAGTATCTTCATAATAGTATTATTTAGAAGTAATTTTAGACTGTGTAAGCCAAATCAGCCACATATATTGTACTGGATTATATGTTTTCAAGGACATGTTCAATTTTAATTATCTTTAATTTTCTTTTTCTCCAAATGACATCAAAATGTCCTCATCTGTAATCATGCTAAGCGAATTTATTAGCAATACATAGCATTCTGTGTAAGAGAAAGTTACAGCATCTCAGCTTATCTTTATGACTTTTCTCATTTCTTCCCATGACCAAAATATATGGTGATTGTTGTCCTCCATTTTACTTTGCAATTAGAAAATATCAACACCTAGATAATTGAAATGAATGTCTACTTTCTCCTCAGTGAATAGAGACACTGATCAGGTTTCAATTCTCTGAGAAAGGTCTTTGAGAAGATGAGTTAACAAATATTTATTGATCATTAATTTTGTTTTATGCACTGTATCAAGGAGTAGATTGAAAGTGGTTAATTGATGAAAATGACAATGTATTTCTAAGGTAAATTTGGCAATTCCACTATAAACAGTTATAATCTAAGCACATGTATTTGAAAATATGAGGTCAGAACAAAGCATGATAATTCCTCAATATTAGAGTATACATGGCAAAATAGGGTTATCTATATGTATCTATTGATCAGTTAACCTATATATCTATCACTTATCCCTCTTTAGTTTTAAAGGCTTTATTTGAACCAGACAAAAGACCAAGATTTAACCCAGTGTGTTTCTTGAGATATACAATAATGTTGATGACTGAAGAGAAATGTGATTAAATATAAATAGTAATATTGCTTGAGAAATAATGATTCAGAAGTTCTCTGGACACAATATTCCGAGAAATTTCAAATGTAAGAAAGCCACAGGAAAAATGAGTGAAAGATGAATAGATCACACTTCAGAAATTTTGAATGAAAAAAAATTCTTTGTTTGAGATATCAAGGCAGAGACTATTTTTAAGAAAGTCAAGTTTTAAGATAATTATTGACTAAGAGAAAGGGTAAAGAATGTAACTTTACTTAGAAAGAAGTGCTGTCTATGCCTTTGGCATCTGAGCCGCAGTCTCTACTTATGCTAATCCCTTATCATATCATGAATTATAGGAGTGTCCTTGTTTGTTAGAGGGCCTTTAGATTCAACACAAATGTGTTTTAAGATATGGTATTTCATTTATACATTATTAGTTTAACCTTTAGATGTCCCAGTCTATTATGAGGTCACAGTAAAACTGGATTCTAAGGTTTAGGTAGCATTTTCTAGGTGGCAAATTTCTATATATATTATCACACAAAGAGCTGAGGGACAGCGCCCAGGCCCAGAGCTCCAGCCCCACAACCAACTAAAAAAAAAAAAAGAAAGTGGTGTTCATCTAGGTAGAGGATTTTGCCCCATGTGCCTCTTCCCTATGAAGGTTTAACTTGCATCTTTTTCCTGTAACAAATCATGACAGTAAATACAAGAGCTTTGAGTAGGCTCTGTGAGTCCATCTGGTAGAATACCTGAGAGTATTTGAAGGAATCTTCCCCTCCTAAACTTGAAAGTGCTATCAGATGAGAAGGCAGTTTATGTACAGTGGATATCTACCTTCTCAATGTTTGTAAAGAAGAAGTATGGAGGTTCTTCAAAAGACTCCACATAGAGCTCTCCTATGACCCAGCAATCCCAATTTTGGGCATTTAGCCAAATTTTTACAAACAAGACCACACTAAAGTTACCAGCATGACTATGTTTATTGCAGCACTATTTACTATAGCTAAGATATGGAACCAACCCAGATGCCCCTCAGTAGATGAATGGATCAAGAAAATGTGGTATAGGTTACTTCATTGTTGGTGGGAATGTAAACTTGTTCAACCACTTTGGAAAGCAGTATGGAGGTTCCTCAAAAGACTTCACATAGAAGTCTTTTTTCACATAGGGGTATGACCCAGCAATCCCACTTTTGGACATTTACCCTAATGTTTACAAAAAAGACCACACTAAAGCTACCAGCACAACTATGTTTATTGCAGCATTATTTACCATAACTAAGATATGGAACCAACCCAGATGCCCCTCAGTAGATGAATGGATCAAGAAAATGTGGTATATATACACAATGGAATTCTATGCCTCCATCAGAAAGAATGACATTGCCCCATTTGTTAGGAAATGGAAAGTCCTGGAAAAAATTATATTAATTGAAGTAAGCCAGGCCCAAAGAAACATAGGTCCCATGGTTTCCCTTATTTGCAATATCAAGTATAGGTATGAGTCAAGCGGAAAAGGTCAGATAATGTGATGTTAGGAAAACGAACCCTTAAATATGTATTTTAATGTTTTCGTTTCTTTCATGCATGTGTTTCTAACACATTTATAAGATTATTTCTTTGTTGCTTTGTATGTCGCTCCCCCACAGTGTAACCCCCGCTTTCACTATATTTGATGTCAGTATAACATGTGGAGGAGATGGGGACAAACAAGTAGTTTAAGGATTCAGGTGGACCTGTTGCAACAATGAGAAGTACAAAATGTCATGTCAAAACCAGCTTTACAATGTCGGTGTGGGGGGGGTATGATTGGTTGGGAGGGAGGGGGGAGGCTGGGAAGGGAGGTGAAGGGTAAACAAAGGAGGAGGCTGCAATGCTTGGTAAGAAATGTATGCATTATCCTGCCCATGTAATTGTAACCCCTCTGTACAGTATGTTCTCAAATAAAATAAAATAAAATTAAAAAAAAAAAGAAAATGTGGTCTATATACACAATGGAATTCTATGACTCCATCAGAAAGAATGCCATTGCCCCATTTGTTAGGAAATGGAAAGGCTTGGAAAAAATTATATTAAGTGAAGTAAGCCAGGCCCAAAGAAACATAAGTCCCATGGTTTCCCTTATTTGCAATAACTAGTATATGTATGAGTCAAGCAGAAAAGGTCAGATAAGGTGATATTAGGGAAATGAACCCTAAGATAGGTACTCAAATGTTTTTTTTTCTTTCATGTGATTGTTTCTAACACATTTATAAGATTATTTCTTTGTTGCTTTGTATGTCCCTCCCCCACAGTATAACCCCTGTTTCCATTGTTTTTGATGTCGGTATAATTTGTGGAGGGGAAGGGGAAAAACAAATTGTTTAAATAGGGATACAGGTGGACCCATTCCAGCAATGAGATGTACAAGTCGTTATGTCGAAAACGAACTTTACAACTATGGTGCGGGGTGGGGGAGGGTGGGGGCGGGGGGGAAGAGCGGGGATTATTTGGTGGGGGGTTGGGGGGGGGAAGATGGGAAGGGGAAACAAAGGAGGAGGCTACAATGCTTGATAAGAAATGTACTCATTATCTTGCCCATGTAATTGTAACCCCTCTGTACGGTATTTTCACAATTAAAAAAAAAAAAGAAGGCGAACGTAGGTAAAAATGATAGAAAAAGAGATCTGAGTAGTTAAAAAATATAATCAGAATAAGGATTGTCTAACAATTTTCCAGCTGACATACTTTTAAGATACATGATTTGACAAAGGGTATGTGTTGGGTGGGGTTAAAACCAGGTGGGGAAACAAATAGAGTGGTGGTGAGAGGATACAGTCTTAAGGCTCAATGTACATATGTAAAAATATAATTAGGAAACTTGGGAGAAGGGTGGAATTTGATAGATAGGAAGGAGAATGATAGAAGGGTGACACTGATCAACAGGAATTATACACAAGAACTGATATGGTGAATTATGATAACTTTGTACAACTTTTTAAAAATATTTTTAATAGGGAAAAAAAGATTTGTTTTGTGGCCTAAAATGTGAGCTATTTCACAGTAGAGCTTCTGGGATGAATACTAACTCTTAACTGTAGATTGAATATTATGTAGATGTTAGCTAAATCTATATAATCCAGAGTGGCAATTAACTGTAAATTTGTTGATTACTTGTGTGTGTGTGTGTGTGTGTGTGTGTGTGTGTGTGTGTGTGTCCTATCTATAGGTGAAAGTGGGATAACTAAGTCACTTAATTATATCAGGTACTATTCATGCCATTACCCCCAATAGTGTTTATATTTAAGAAAATTGGGGCTGGGTGCCAGTGGCTCACGCCTGCAATCATAGCTACTCAGGAGGCTGAGATCTGAAGATCAATTTTCAAAGCCAATTTGGGCAGGCAAGTCCTTGAGCTGTTATCTCCAATAAACTACCAGAAAGCCGGAGGTGGCGCTGTGGCTCAAGTGGTAGAGTGATTGCCTTGAGCTGAGGAGCACAGGGACAGTGCCCAGGCCCAGAGTTCAAGCCCCAAGACTAAAAATAAAATTAAAAAAATAGGTAAGCCAAATGTTGTTGAATACATAAGTCAATAATTATAACACAGTTTGTGTCCTTTATTACTACATGGGACCTTATTATTTTTTCTTTAAAGTATGATTTGTCAGATACAAGTACAGGTGCCAATGATCACTTTGGGATTCTGCTTGGTTGAAATGTGATTTTCAATCCATACACTTGTAGTCTGATGGGCATAGGGAGAGGGGTCCATTAGGTTAGGTTTTTTAAATGATCTGTGTGTGTGTGTGTGTGTGTGTTTGTGTGTGAGAATATGTGTGTAGCAGTGATGCTAGGTCTTAAAGGCATCAAACAGTTGGATTATGTCCACTCAGGTAGTCTGTACTTTTACATTGAAGAGTTAAGATTGTTTACATTTATAGTTCTGATAATTTTCAAAATGTAATTGTAAATTATTTTGTTAATGATTGATTTTTTTTTCTCCCCTAATTCTCAATTCTTTATCTAACATTCTACTGGATTTGTTTTTTTTTCCTTACTTGCATGTTTTCTTGTTTCTGTCTTCCCCTTCTCTGTGGTATCCCTTTTGAAATGCTGACTTAGTGGTCATAAACATATTTCCTTATGTTTATCATGGAAGGTCTTAAATTTCTTTTTCAATTTTACAGGATAACGTTACTGGACACAGAGGTCTTAGCTGGCAGTTACTTTGTTTCAGAGTTTGAAATTACATCCACCCATGAACCTCTGGCCTTAAGATGTTCTGCTGGGAAGTCTGCTGTTATTCTGATAGGTTTGCTTTTGCAAGTAACAACATTTCTGTCCTGCAGTTTTTATTATTCTTTCTTTGTTTTGTACACGTGGAATTTTAACTACCCTAGGATGTGAGAAATTTCTTTGCTGGATATCTCTATTTGGAGTCTAGAGGTGCCCACAATATCATTTCCTTTGCTTAAATTTGGGAGGTTTGGGGTTGTCATTTCATTGAATAAGTTTTCTTTCTTAGTCTATATCTTTAATCTATATCTTGTTTCTTTCTTTTATACTACATATGTATAGGATTGGACTCCAGTCATCTCCTAGAATTCTTTGATGCTGAGGTGTTAGATACTGTGGCCTGGTTTTTCCATTTTTATAAACAATCTGAATGAAATAATTCATCAACCTATCCTTTATTCCTGATATTCTTTAATGATTCAATTGAGATTATTTTGTCTTTCAGGTTAGGAGTTGAATCCAGGGACTTATGCTTGCAAGGCAACCATTCTACATTTTGGACTTGTCTTCAGAACACTGTTGTTGTTGTTGTTGCTTTAATATTTTTGAGAAGATGATGAGCAGGGGGTTTATATCTACATAAATAAGATATTGAGTTCATTTGTTTTTATTTATTAATGATTGCAGAATTTTAAACGTTTTTGTTCACAATAGGAAATCTTGCTCAAAAGCCAAAGTACTGAAGTACATGGGAGAGTGAGGTAGGACATAGCAAAGAGCAGGTATGAAGAGGTAAAGGCACAGAGAATGAGGAACAGATGTCCAACGTACATGTGTGCATACATGTGCATATATACACACTTATGTGTATGTATTATATGTATACACATAGATATCTATATGATATTTACAATTTCTTTTCTCTAGTCTCTCATTTATTGGTTCCCAACTTAAAAAAATAATGCCAATTAACATGTCAGTGATTTTTATATCTGGATTCTATGTGAGTGAAAAAAATGTGATATTCTTCTTTGTGTTGTTGGCATATCTCAATATGTCAATCTGCAGTTCAATTCACTTTTCTAAAAGTAGCATAATTCCATTCTGTTTTGACCATGAGTAATAAAGTTCTATTCACTTTCCTGAAGGTAGCACAATTTCATTTTTTGGAGCTGAATAATATTCTCCTGTATGTGTGACCTCTTGTTTTATTCACACATTGATTTGGGGCACCAAACTTGTTTCCTTTTCATGGGTAATGTAGTAGTATTGCTCTATATGTGCTTGTACAAGTACATGTCGTAAATATTGACATTCATTTCTTCAGATATATTCCTAAGAATGGTATAGAAGGATAAAATGCTATTTCTATTTTTAGTTTATTTGAGGATGTATAGTGTTTTCCACTGAGTAGACTAATTATCTTGCACTAGTACTGTAGTGGGGATTTTTTTTGCACTTGTGTTGGTTTGTTTCATGATAGTAGCCATTGTCACTCATTGCATCTCAAGGTCATTTTGATCTATTTTTCTTTTATGGCTATGACATGTATTTATTAAACATCTGTACTTATCTTTTGTAACATTCTTTTTTCATTTATTAATTGGAATGTTTTATTCTTTTGCTATTTTCTTTATTGAGTCTCGCTATATGTGTGTGTGTGTGGTGTGTGTGTGTGTGTGTGTGTGTGTGTGTGTGTGTGTGTGTATCTTAGATACAAATATTTTATTCAACGGAAAGATTGTGATAATCCCCTTTCATTCTTTAGGCTATCTACTTGTTCTAGAGATTTTTTTACCCTTTGGTTTACAAAAGATTTTTTTATTTAATAGAAACCCATTTTCACTTCACTTCATGATCTTATATTCTGAACAATTTCATTCTATTTAGAAAGTATTGCCTAAATCTACGTTGCCAAGTGTATTAATTTTGTTTTCCTGTAGATGTTTCAAAGTTTCATGTTTTATATTTAAATCTTTGATCTATTTGGAATTTATTCTGTACAGGGCGAGAGATAGGGATTTAATTTAAATCTTCTACATGAGACTCTCTAGTCACAGAAGAAAAGCTTCTTAAAGCCATTTCTGTCATTGTTGTGTTAATGACCCCAACTCTTAAAGGTTTACACCATAATGGTTCATAGGCAGGTGTATGCATATTTCCATGTTCACAGGTATAAAAAGAAAGAATGGAGGCATGTAGAAAATATGTTAATAGTATTGTTCCAAGAAGAGCTGGAACCAGCAAGGCATTTGGTGGGAAGATGTATTATTACCTCAAATACAGGGTGCTTGCATAATAGAAAGATTGGTAGGTATGTTATTTGTACAGGTATATTTGAATTAAAAGAAAGTCACAGCATTGTGAAGGTATGTAACTTATACTCATAGGCATTATCACTATAGGTGTTATCACTCTATTCTTTTTCATTTATCTGGAAAGTTTATACCATATGCATGCTCATGTCTCATGTTGCAAAAGGAAAGTAATACAAAGTTTTTTGTCAGTGGTATGTATAGTTTCATATATGCAAATATCTTGATTATCTTTTATAAATGCATCATTTGCAGTTTCTTTTGAGTGGAAAATATTTAATCACTAAAATAGAAGGCTTAATCACTCTTTCTACTGACTGATTTTATGTTCTCTTTGTTCAGAAACTAAATCCATTTTAAAGCTTAAACAGACCATTTACTTTTCTACTATACATTAGAATTCTTAAAAATGTACTTTTAATTACTCTTGAATGTACTTAAGAATTTTAGTTTGGGTTCTGGCTTGTTAAGATTTTGGAAATGGGCATTCCTAGCTTCATATAATATGAAAAATATGAATGTAGTATGCATTTAAAGATGTTTCTTTTGTCCAAATATTGAAGGCATAGGGGAAACTTTTTGGTGAGATGTGTGAATCTATAAAGCCACTCTTCAAATGAGCTCATCTGGAGCCAAATCTGTTACAGCAATAGTTTGATGGCAACACTTAAATGGCAATTGATACATTTACAGACCAATGAAGTATTTGTGAGAAATTTAGGGGGAAATGAAGTCTACCCTTTTGGCGAAATAAAAGTACTAGGGAGAAACTTTTGAGGAAATGAAATCTTTCTTTCCCCCCAGCCCAGTGTTTTTGTTTTTGTTTTTTAATTGTCAAGGTAATATACAGAAGGGTTACAGTTATGGAAGTAAGGTAATAAGTACATTTCTTGTCAAACTAGTTACCCAATTCCCTCATTTTTCTCTTATTTTTCCCTCCCTCCACACCCCCCCCCCCCCCCAGGTACAGATCATTTCCAACATATTGTCTTGTGTATACTGCTCATCCTTTGTCTCATCATTCTGTTGTTCCTCTTCCCTTCCCTAATTCAAATAAACGTGTATACAATACCAGGGTACCAACATCAAATACAGTGACAACGGAAGATATAAATAGGGGGAAGAACATACAAAAGAAACAAAAAAAATCACATCGTACATTAAAAACAGCAATAACAAAGAAAAACCTCTTGTCCATGTCTTGGCATTTGTTTTGCTTAGTGTCATCTTATATAGTCACATGTACACACCTATAGAGCTATTCCTCTCATCTGATGAGATTATCATAGATGTATACTAATTATTGCAAATAAGGAAAACCATGGCACCTATGTTTCTTTTGGTCTGGCTTACTTCACGTAATATGATTTTTTCCAAGTCTGAGGAAATTAAATCTTAGCAGGGCCCTCACTCGTTCGTGGATGTACACTCGTTAACACTTATGGGTTCTTACAGAGAAAGGGCAAAAATAACTTGGGGAAAATAAACATTTAAAAACATTAGGAACAGTATAAAGACCTACTCAAAACAGGGACTGGCTTTTTCTAAGAGTACGTGCTAGAGGAAGTAAAATTACTTACCTCCAGCCCCATACAACCTTTCTGTCTGACATAATATGGAAGTTCAAATAATAAGAATCATACGTGAAGAATATGGACAGGAACAAGGAGCCTTAGTATGATCACAGATTATAAATTATTTTTCCATTTCAGAGTTTACAATAATACATCAAAGCTCACATACAATAACAGTGCTTAGGGTTGAAAACACACCAAGGCACAGAAACTATTTAAATAGAATGGGAATTTTAGGAACACAAGATAACAAGGAAGACAAAATGAGACATTGGAGGAAATTGAAATCTTTGATACCCACAGGTAATATATTTTTTTCACATTTTTTCTTTTTTTCTTTTTTATTATTTTTTATTGTAAAAGTACTGTACAGAGGGGTTACAATTACATGGCAAGATAATGAGTACATTTCTTATCAACCATTGTAGCCTCCTCCTTTGTTTCCCCTTCCCATCCCTTCCCATCCTCTCCCTGCCCCCCCACCTAATCTCTTCCCCCCCCCACCAAAGTTGTAAAGTTCCTTTTCGACTTGTACTTCACATTGTTGCTACGGGTCCAACTGTATCCTTATTTAAACGACTTGTTTTTCCCCTTCCCCTCCACAAATTATACCTACATCAAATACAGTGAAAGCAGGGGTTATATTACGGGGGAGGGACATACAAAGCAACAAAGAAATAATCTTATAAATGCCTTAGAAACAATGGCATGAAAGAAAGAAAAACATTTGAATACATATCTTAGGGTCCATTTCCCTAACATCCCCTTATCTGACCTTTTCTGCTTGACTCAGACATATACTAGATATTGCAGATAAGGGAAACCATGGGACCTATGTTTCTTTGGGCATGGCTTACTTCACTTAATATAATTTTTTCCAGGACTTTCCATTTCCTAACAAATGGGCCAATGCCATTCTTTCTGATGGAGGCATAGAATTCTATTGTGTATATATACTACATTTTCTTAATGCATTCATCTATTGAAGGACATCTGGGTTGGTTCCATATCTTAGCTATGGTAAATAATGCTGCAATAAACATAGTCGTGCTGGTAGCTTTAGTGTGGTCTTGTTTGTGATCATTTGAGTAAATGCCCAAAAGTGGGATTGCTGGGTCATAGGGGAGCTCTATGTGGAGTCTTTTGAGGAACCTCCATACTGCTTTCCAAAGTAGTTGAACAAGTTTACACTCCCACCAACAATGCAATAAGGTTCCCTTCTGTCCACATCCCCTCCAGCATCTGTTGTTACTAGAGTTCTTGATTTTTGCCATTCTAACTGGGGTGAGGTGCTATCTTAATGTTGTTTTGATTTGCATTTCTTTTATAGTTAGGGAGGTTGAGCATTTCTTCATGTGTTTATTGGCCATACTTCTTTCCTCTTCAGAGAAGTTTCTCTTTAAGTCTTTAGCCCACTTATTTATTGGGCAGTTGTTTCTTTGAGGATTTTTTGGTGGGGGATTTAATTATTTGAGTGCCAAATATATTTTAGATATGAGACCCATTGTATGGCTAGTGAAGATCTTCTCCCAAACCATGGACTTTCTACTGATCTTTCTAGCTATGTCCTTTGCCATGCAGAAGCTCTGCAACTTCATGCAATACCATTTGTCCAACCTTTCTTTGATTTGTTGTGTTTCCGGGTCTCTATTCAGAAAATTTCGGCTTGCAATAAGGAGACCTAGGGTTTCTCCTATTCCTCCTGTAATGTTTTCAGAGTGTCTGCTTTGAATCCGAGGTCTTTGATCCATTTGGAGTTGATTCTGGTGCAGGGTGATATATAAGAATCTAGCTTTAGTTTTCTACAAGTAGTTAACCAATTTTGCCAGCACCATTTACTGAAGAGGCTGTCTTTCTTACATTCTATTGTTTTAGCTCCCTTATTGAAGATTAGATGGCTATAGGTCTGTAGGTTTGTTTCTGGGTGTTCAATTCTATTTCATTGGTCCTGAGGTCTGTTCTTGTGCCAGTACCAAGCTGTTTTGATTACTATGGCTTTATAGTAGAGTTTGCAATTTGGCATTGATATTCCTCCAGCCGTGTTCTTTCTGTTGTGGAGCGTTTTTGCTATTTGGGGTCTTTTATTGTTCCATATGAATTTTTGGATTGCCTCTTCTATTTCCTTGAAGAATGAGGTTGGAATTTTGATAGGTCTTGCATTGAATTTGTTGATAGCCTTGGGAAGTATTGCCATTTTCACGATGTTGATCTTTCCAATCCAGGAGCATGGGAGTTTTTGCCATTTTCTAAGTTCTGTTTTGATATCTTTTTTCAAGTTTTTTAAATTTTCATCATAGAGGTCCTTCACTTCTTTGGTTAAGTTAATTCCTAGGTATTTTAGTTTTTGACCCACAGGTAATTTATTATAACCAAAATCCTAAGCAGGTTAATTTAAAACCATATACTTGAGACCTGTATTCTTCAGTTGCTGTAATTGAAGATATTACAAAATGGATGTGAATAAAAAAAGTTACAAAGCATATTAAAGATAAACATGAAATCCAGTCTGCAAATTCAAAGCAATATTAGATCTCTATTTATATTATAGTACACCTTTGGGATTTATCTGGCAATGGAAGATATGGATATATCAAGGGCTCTAATACAATCAAGTTGACACATGCAAAAACAGATATATAAACAAAAAGTACAAAAATTAGACTCTTAGGAAGAAAGGTGGAAAGTAAAAGGAATGGTAAATATGATGAAGATGGCCAATATTGTTTATGTATATGCAAATACAACAATAGAAACTGTTGAAATTGTTTGAAAATGGGGAAGTTAGTAAGGGAGGGTGATAGAGGTTTTGAGGCTGATCAGGAAACCTTGTGTAAATGTGCGGTATTGTCATCATTAAGCCAGATTTGCAGGACTAGTACATGCTAATTTTAAAAAAGAAGGAATAACAGTAAATACTAGAAATAAATAACACAGAATTGAAGAAAATACACAATGACTTGTCAATAGATTGGATAGGGGCAAGTCATTGAACTGTCAAGTATACCAATAGAAACATAATGGATAGGTGACAAGAAAATAATCATGAGAAAAAAACAAAAACTAAATAACTATGAGACAACTTCCCATGTTTTCACACAACATTTGTGTGCTCAGAATAACCAAAAAAATAAGGATGAATGGAACAGATTTAATATTTCAAGTCATAATGCTGAAGAATTTTCCAGTCAGAAGAGATTCTAAACTACAGATTCAGGAAACAGTGAACATTAAGCACAAAAAAGGCAAACCAACAAACCCAAAATTCTTACAAAGCAGGAAGAAACAAAAGCAGTTCAAAACAAACCAAAAACAACTTTATCTAGGCTGCTCGTCTTAAAAACAGGAAGGTAAAATCTTTAAAAGAACTGTGGGAAATCAAAACAGCTTTCTTTTCTTTTTTAAAAAAATATTATTTTATTGTAAAGATGCTGTACAGAGGGGTTACAGTTACATGAGTAAGGTAATGAGTACATTTCCAGTACATTTCCTATTGAGGATTGTTACCCCCTCCTTTGTTTTTCTTTTACAATCCCTTCCCTTCCCACCTCCCCTACTCTGGCCAAATTTTAAAGTTCATTTGCAACATAGTGTCTTCTAAGTCTCATTGTTACAATGGGTCAACCTGTATTCTTGTTTTAGTATTTTGTTATTTCCCTTCCACTTTCCTAATTAGAAAATGTATATACAAGATGCAGGGCACCGGAATCAAATACAGTGGCAACACGGGTTATAACCATAGGGGGAAGAACATACAAAAGAAACAAAAAAATCATATAGTACATTAAAAAACAACAGCAACAAAGATAAAAACCTCTGTGTACATATTGTGGGGTTCATTTCATTTAGCATCATCTTATATTGTCATACATACATAGCTTTTGACCTTTTTTGCTTGTCTGTTAGGATTATCCTAGTCATATACTAGTTACTGCAAATAAAAGAAACCATGGGACCTATGTTTCTTTGAGTCTGGCTTACTTAATATAATTTTTTCTTGTGAGAAAGGATGCTTGGTAAAAAATGTGTGACATAAAATTCAAAAAGTACAGAAGCCTTCGCCCACGGTTTAACCCCTGCTTTCACTGTATTTGATGTCGGTATTATTTGTGGAGGGGAAGGGAAAAAACAAATCGTTTAAATAGGGATACAGGTGGAGACATTGCAACAATGAGATGTACAAGTCGTTATTCAAAAAACGAATTTTACAACTTTGGGGGGGAGGGGGGAGGGTTGGTGGGGGGACGTGGGGGGGCGTTATGGGAAGGGATGGGAAGGGGAAACAAAGTAGGAGGCAAATGCTTGATAAGAAATGTACTCGTTATCTTGCCCATGTAATTGTAACTCCTCTCTACGGCATTTTCACAATAAAAAAATAGCTATGAAAAAGAAAAAAAAGACAACCACCTTCAAGTTTATACCTAAAGAAATTAATTTTCAGAAATTTAGATAAGTAAAACCTATCTAGATAAAGAAAAAATGGAAGGATTACATTGTTTGTGTGTCTGCTCTGTAAAATATAATTAAGCAATTCGTTAGTGGGAAGAACTTTTCCTTTTTCATTATATAGGGTTCTATTGTATTTCCTCCCTTAATGATCATTTACACTTTTTCTTTCATTTTGGAATTTTGCTCCAGATATTGAAAAATGGAAAATGAATATAAATAATTATATTGAATGTGTGCAACAAAGAAAGTAGTCACAACCATGACAGATATTAACAACTACATCCATAGTCTCTTTGTATGTAGTCAACACTAAAAAGATGAGTTAAAAGTAGAAAGTATTTAGAATTATAAAGGCATAAATAGACTGAAGGCAATGTTCATCAATGATTTAAAAAAACTGCGGTGATAATTTAAACAAAAATCTAGCAGCATAAGATAACTAAATTCTATTTTTTTGTCCAGCTAGAACACTGTTACAAAGTCATGCATTTTTAATATTTAATATGTTTAATGTTTAAATATGTATTAAATCACCATGTCATCATATAGCATATTTTCTTACTTGTAAACACTTGACTTTAATAGATTAATTCCTATTTTGGACAGAATTTTTGTTTGAATTCAGGGTCTTGCATTTGTTAGATACTCTACTATTATAGTTATATCCATAAACTTTTGTCTTTTTCTTTAACTATTTTTCAGATAGGGCCTCTTGTTCATGCTGGGACCAGGATTAATCTTAAGTAACTGGGATACAGATACGAACTGCACAATCAGATTATTTGTTAATACTGAACCTTATTATATTTGTGACTGAGCTAGCCTTACTGTAATATGCCCCATCTGCACCTCTAAAATAGCTGAGATTACAGCCATGGGCCACCATGCCCAGTCAGATAATTTCTTACAAATTTCAAGAACAGGCAAATATTTCAAGATCATAATATGAATCAATATGCAAATGACTTTACTCTCAAGTGAATAATTCTTAGTCACTAGATATTTAAAATGCATAAAATAAACAATGTTAGAGCAAATTGTGTTGTAGCATACTACTAATATAAATTATGGCCTATAAAATAATTAATTTACCCCTGGTACATAACAACTGGTAAGACAACCCACTTACTTCTGTTCTCAGGTATATGTGATTTTGATTATGACCCTAAAGTCACAAAAATAATTATCTATTCCATAACTAGTGATTCATTTGTAAAATGCTAATCTAGTCTACTGGGTTTTGCAACCGTTGCTAAGTTTATTCAAAAGAGTTATCAAATTATAATTAAGTGAATGAGGGATCAGCTTGGCCTGTGTAAATATTGTAATTGGTTCATAAATATGTAATGCTACTAATTTATGTGCAGTCTCTGTTGGCTTTGAAATAAATATTGCTGTCTCTGTTGACCAGCTTATACATAAAATATTTTATTTTTCAATGATTTATTTTAAAAAGAAATCCAAAGTTTATCTGAACTTTCTTTAAATGTAACGGTTAGAAAAATGCTGAAAATTAGAGTACAATTTGATGAAAAATGTCAATGTCTTTTGCACATCACTCCTAATAATGTGATTTTTATTATATTTGGTGAGCAAGAACTATCAGAGCTCTCTCTGTAATGAACTAGTTATAGTCACAAGGAGTGGTTTATGTCTATAATTCAGGCTATTCCAGGAGGGCATGACAGGATGTTTAAGGCCATCCTGGACAAAATATTGCTGAAATCTCATCTTAAAAAATCAGCAAGATGTATTGATTCAAGACAGCGATTTCATATATATCTGAGGAAGTTAGGAGGAGAATCCCAATTTGAGGCTGGTTTCACAAGCTAGCTGAAAAGTGACTAAAACACACGAAGGTTGATAGTGTTGTTCAAGTAGTGGGCACCTGTCTACCAAACATAATGATAAACCCCAGTACCACTAAAATAAATACCCAATTGTATGGTAAGTTGTGATTACTTGTGTATTAATTCTCTGTGTTTACATGAATTTGTAAAACCCTTCACAAAATTTGTTTGGCATCATTTAGAAAGACGCTTTTAATCTTAAGTAAAAGACCATATAAAATATATAAAATAGTGTTTCATGTTCACCATTTTTCTTCATTTTGATTGCTACTAAAGCTAAAATGTGATTCTTAAATTTTGAACTTTTCAATTTTTCTAAAAGTACTTTAACAAAAATTAATTTTCAGCCAGAAAAATTAACAGTAAAATGTTATCTCATATATTTTAATCACCATTTCTGCTGATTTCTAGGAAGTATTTTTAACTTTCTAAAATTGAATTCAGTTTTTATTATCTTTAATAAGTGTACAAAAGTACCAATTCAAAGTGTCAATTTATAAGTAGAATGAATTTTTGAAAAATCACCACATGAAAATAATACAGTATTTTCTTCCATAATGCCATTGAATAGTTTATAAAATTAATTCTATAGATGATACTAATTTTAATTAATTTTTTACTTGAACTAAATTTATTTATGGGTCTTCATCAATTTTACTCATCTATTTTCCTCAACAGAATAATAAATAATTTAGTGCAAAACTGAATTCTTTCTATTTTAAATTTTGGTTGGAAAAGGTGGATAAAGATATCTTAATTTTATACATTAAATGTATGAGGTGAAAGAATTTCATTAGGCTTGAAGTTAAATTTTCTTTAGGATAAATATCTTGGCATTTTAGAAGAAGTGATTTTTATCCAGGAATCTTCTAACATTCAATACTCCACTTATAAATTATTCATTCATTTGCAGATTTCATTTATGTCAAATCTTGTTAGAACAGTTAATTTTACATGAAAGTTATCCTCAGAGGAAGCCCTTAACAATTGGACATTAGCATTTTTTAGTAAGTCAGCATTTTTAGTGTAACAAGATTCCTGTCGTTTTCTGAGTAATAGTATTTGCATAATTTAATCATTGCATAGTTTAGCATAGGTCTGAGGATGTCATTTTCTTGGGTCATAAATTAAAATTTTGTGCATAGAAAGTTATTCACTGATAAGAGAGTATAGAATAGGAAATTTTAAAACTCAAATGACTGTATTCAAAAATTAATAAAAGTAAAATATATCCTTTCTAAGCTGTTGCTCTGTAATCAAAACATACCAATGAGCCATGGGAAGTGAAAATATTATCTTCTGTATATCTATGCAAACATCACAAACTGCTAAAAATTGTTGACTCTACTGGCACTTTTATGGGCAATTTTTCTAGATTAGTATCTCTACTTATCACGTGTCAATATTTTATCATAAATTTCAGGTCTATGGTCATTAGAAATATAAATATTTTCAGTATTTTATATTTGTCATCCAAAAGTATCACGGACCTGATATTTTCCTTTGATTTCTTAAAACAACAACAAGAACAAAACATGATTACAGGTTTGTGGTTGAGTACTAAGGACTTTTTCCAAATAGGACTCTTAGCTTGATTCTTCTCAGTGAATCAAAAAAAAAAATCTGTCTCTCCATCATGAATGTTTGAAATTAGATGAAAATTTAGGTTTGAACTGGGTGTCCTCAGTATTGCCCTTTTTTGGATTAACAGTAAACAGTTTGTGAACTGTTTACTGTTTCTGAACTTCCTCTCATACAGCCTTTACAAATGTCCAGATTTGAAGATGCGAGTAAAGCAAAAGCTCTTGTTCATTTAGCTAGACTGGTACAAATCAATATCCTTTGAAACTGAAATGCTTTTATCATAAAAATGGATAATAAGGTAAAAACATGTAAACTTCATTTGGGGTTCAGATAGCTAGATAATATAGTACATTTACCTTATTGAGAATGCATTGCATAGGATTTGGAGCAATAATAAACTTTAAAAAAATCAGAAACAAAAAGATAAAATTCCTATGTGCATATCACACAGCCTGGCTGATACAGAAAATACCTCAATGAGTCCCTGTTATCATTAATTGTCTTTAAAGCATTGTGTGTTCCACTATTTCTCTGCTCTTAGTTTTGAGAGGATATGTCTCCCAAGAGCAACTCATGCTCCAAATCCAAGGTAAGTGGTGGTAGGTTTAATTAAGTGGCAAAGTGTAATTTGAGATTTGTTGTAAGGAAACTTGTCTTTAGCATTAGTTAGAAGGGTGAATCAAACATCCACAGAGCAAGTGTTTTATGCATTCTGAGTGCTCGTTCCTATATGTCTCTCACTGGGAGTTGGAACTAGGTTCCTACTGATACAAAGAGTACTCTATTTCATTTGGTCAAAAGAGAGTTGCATTGCTTACAGTAGGTTACACTAGCAACTTAGTACCTATCAAGACGCTGCTTTTATGAAAGATTGAACATGGGCCTTTGGAGAACTGCACTGCAGCTTGGCCACAGTCCCCCTTCCCACAAATTCACACTTCACTCTTACTAAGAAATACCTTTTTTATTAGCGATAATTCACTAATAAAATGATGTGACACTTTCTAAATTCCAGTATAGAAAGGACTCTCCAGAATCCCCATGTATAACATAATTAAATCTATTTTACTTACTCTATTTTTGATTGCAATCACTTCATATTCATATTTATCTATTTGAGCAAATAATCTGATTATATTATTTTACTTCATGTGTGTGGGTCAAACTATTAATTCTCAAGTTTTTAGTCTCAGAACTTGAATTATATTAAAAAATTATAATACAGAGCATTGAAACTATATTTACAACATTTTTAAACTGTTGATTTGCAGCTTAATCATGAAGTTTCTTTCCTCAAAGATATACAACACATGCTTTTAACTCACAAAATTTCATTGTTTATTACTATTTATGTTACTAAAGGAAAATCATCTCTCAAATCCTGTCTTCGAACCATTGTTTTAAGAAACTGAGGCGTTCCCTATAAGCAAAGGTTTAACAAGTAGAAATTTATGTCATGAAAATTCAGAAAATTTCTCTGAATAATAGAGGCAATTACATTATGAAAACTCTATAATGATTTTAGTCATAAACAGATCATTTTCTTTCATTAAGTATGTTCATCAGTAATATTTTCTTCTCTAACAGCTGCATAACAAATGTCATTTACATTTTATAGATGTCCATACACAATATTCATTTTTCAAAAAATTTCTAGCAAACTTGTTGGTGAGAAGATGCACTAATTCTTAAGAAGGCATGGTTGAACACTTTGGAAATAATGTTTGTGAGAGTGTGTTGAAATTAAGACTAATTAGTTTTAGAGCATGGAACATATACACTTTTTTCTTTTTTGTTTAGGAAAAATTGAGGATTGCTTTAATAGTAAAGGTATTTTTTACTAGCTTAGTGGTCATTTAAATAGTCATGATTTTCAAAGTCAGCAAAGAGAAAGTTAATTAGTTTATGAATCCTCTCCATGAAGTACTGAGATTTCTATACACTTATTAATTTATTATCCAGAAGTATCAAAAAGCTCATAATAATTACATGTATAGGTCTGATAAAGAAGTTGGTGAAGAAAAGTTATTGTCTTTTTAAACCACAAAATGATTTCCTCTTTAAAGTTTCAATGGAATAAGCTGTGAAGTTTCATCTTGCTAAGGAAAACCATGCAGCCTATTTCTCCCTGGGTCATGCTTGCTTTGCTTAATTTAATTTAATTTACTCCAAGTCTTTCCATTTCCTTATGAATAGGATGATGTCAATGCTTCTGATGGAAGTATAGAACTCCATTGTACATGTATTCCACAACTCCTTGATCCATTCATCTACTGAGGAGCATTTGGGTTGATTCCCTATCTTCCCTATGGTAAATAATGCTGCAATGAACATAGGTATGCTAGTAGCTTTAATGTGATCTTGTTTGTGGTCATTTGGGTAAATACCCAGGAGTGGAACTGCTGGTTATATATTAACTTGGAAAAAAAAGTGACTAGCAGAAAAAGGAGATAATGTATAAACAAAGAATGTGGAGCATTATATTCTATAGTCTTTACTTTGTGAGTAAACTATTCAGAAGCAGAAATTATTTTCTGCTTCAATTCCTTGAACCCAGGCCTTCCTAGACAAGAACTCCTACTTCAAATTTTAGTAAGGGAGTAAATGACATGTCATATCTCACATACTTTTAATTGAATAAATGACATCCAGTTTTAATGTATTTTTTCTATGTGTATGGAACTAATATCTCAACATGAAATATATCAATATATCCATTTGAAAAACCAATATAAATACACTTTTTTTTGGTCAGTCGTGAGCCTGAACTCTGGGCCCGGGCACTGTTCCTGAGCTCTTCAGCTCAAGGCTAACACTCCACCACTTGAGCCATAGCACCAGTTCTGGCTTTTTCTGCTTATGTGGTGCTAAGGAATCGAACCCAGGCCCTCGTGTGTGCAAGGCAAGCACTCTACCACTGAGTCACCTTCCCAGCCTTAATATACTCTTAAAAGAGTATATACAACTCATGTATATTCTTTATCTAAGTGCTTGGTCATCTCTGTATTTTATAAAGCTCCTCTTACTGTAATTACATATGTTTAGTTTTTGAAATGCAATTTTTAGATTAGTTGGCAGCTCATGTTACCACTATAAAAAAAAGTTTGAGTAGAGATGAATGATCTCCATGGAACATCATTTGACTCAAATCAACAAGAGTGTCATCTGCTTCTGCTGATGAATGCTGACTTCAAAGCTTGTTCTTGAGGCGCCTTTGAGATGATATAATTTTGATATTTTAAAATCTGATTTAAGAAGGAATAGTTCAAAGGTGAATTATTTTGAGAATTGCATAGGAGGGTTGAATTTAATGATGTACAAATTAATAATTACTGGCATTTCAGATCAATAAATTTGTTTACATTAAATGGAATAACCATGTACCTTACTTGCTGAGGCTCATATCCATGTTTTTTCTCCTTTAGGCAATCCTAAATATAGTCTAATGAGATTAGCATCTATGTCTGCAGACCGTAGAATGGAAGGTCAGTCAACTATTGATCATATGTACAATACTGATGTCATACAATTATAATGGAACTGAGAAATTCTTAATGCATAGGTTTTTATTGAAAAGGTGATGAGCAGGGAAGTTACAGCAACATATGTAAGGCAATGAGCACATTTGTTTTTAGTCATTGTTACCCCATCTTTATTATCTCCCTCTTACCCTCCCTATTCCCTTCCCTCCATGTTGTAATATTCATATCCAACAGTGTCAAGTGAGTATCAATGTTGCTTTGCTTTATCCATTGTCTTGATGTTTCTGTGTTTCCCTTTCCTTTCCACATATTGCATAATCTCATATATTAAACATGAGGTACAAACAACTAAGAGAAACTAAAAAAAATGAAACAATAGAAAATAAATAGGACAAACTACATAAAGGGTCTAACAAGAACTTCTTGTTTCCATATATTGGAGTTCATGTTAATACGCTTCATTATATACGGCCCTATGTATTAAGCAGTTGGGTTATTCATGCAACCAACTTTTCTTTGTGTCTGCTTACTTCAGTTCATATAATTTTTTCCAAGTCTTTCCATTTCCTAATAAATGGAATAATGTTATTTTTCTGATGAAAGAATAGAATTCTATTGTGTATATGTACCACATTTTCTTGATGTATTTTAGCTACTGAAGGGCATCTGAGTTGGTTTTATAATTTGTTCACTCTGGAAAGCAGTGTGGAGGTTCTTCTAAAGACTACAACCTAGCAATCCCACTTCTGGGAATTTACCCAAAAGACCAAAAAATAAGGCCATACTAAATCTACCAGCATGACAATGTTCATTGAGGTATTATTTACCATAGCTAAGGCATGGAACTAACCTAAATGCACAGTTCTTTTTTTTAAATATATTTTTTCTGCTTCAATGTTTAGATACACAAATCTTTACCACTGTGTTATAATGAGTTATATTTCTAACAGTGGCTCATGTCTGTTATCCTAGCTACTCAAGAGGCTGAAACATGGGGTATCATAGTGAGAAACCAGAGCAAGGAGAAAAGTTTGAGACTCCATCTCAAATGAGTCAGCCAAAGACCAGACTGCTGACTTGGCTCAAGTGTAATAGCAACTGCCTTGCCGCACACAGGTGGCTTGTGACTGTAATCCAAGTTACTAAGAAGGCTGAGATCTGAGCATCGTGATTCAAAGCCAGCCCAGGCAGGACAGTCCGTGAGACTCTTACCTCCAATAAACTATCAGAAAACGGGAAGGGCTCAAGTGATAGAGCGCTAACCTTGAGCTGAAGAGTTGGGGGACAGCATTCAGGCCTACCACAGACCAAAAAAAAAAAAAAAAAAAAAAAAGAAAGAAAGAAAGAAAGAAAAGAAAAAAGGCTAACAGCTATGAGCAACAAACCAAAACCACAACCAAAACCAAAACCTGAGCAAGAGCCCCAACATTCTAAGTTTAAGCTTCGGCACCAGCCCCACAATAATAAATAAATGAATAAAATTAGGTAGAGCATTTTGTAGGGCGGAATGCTGTACAGATGGATTGTAAAGGATTGTAATCGATACTGTAGAGCCTACATATGTGGCAAGCTGTACCTTCTAAGGGTGTGCAAGTACCCACAGTAACGTTCACAAAATGACAGATTATTTTTGTGTTTCTCACATCCTGTCCATAAGGGCCATCTAGCTATGTTACAAAATCCTAGTGCCAAAACAACTTCTGTCAGAATTTTACCCTAAAAATAATTCTGAAGCATTCATAAGTACTTAGTATATGTGATATTTAAAATCACATCCAGCTCTGCTAATGGACAAATATGACTTAATATCTGCTTAATAGAAAATTAATTCTGGAGTCACCTTGCTTTAATTTAAGTCTTTGAACCATTTCTTTTCATTCCGGAAACATTTTCTCAGTTTATATTATCAATGATGACAATAATGATGATATATGCCTTATGATATTGGTCTAAATATTACATAAAATATTTATGATAAGTGCTTAACATTCCATCTGTCCTTCAGAAAACACATATCCTCTTTCTTCTGAACTTTTTTCATATTTTATTTTCAGTTTATGCAATCGGCTTTAGAATGGGTCTTATCAAAATAATTGTTAGCAAAAGTAAATACTAATTTTCTGCAACTAAATTAGTGTTCCCAAAAGCAAATAGACATGACATTTGGATTTTCCTTTCCTTAATGTTTGTTCTATAGCTTTCTTGTAATAACGTGAATGGAGGAACACATCACTTTTATATTATTGTTTCTGTCTCATGAACTACTGACTTTTGGAAAATAGAAAAATAATTTGGTACTGAATAGAAGATTTTCTAGCAATTTAATTTACTGAGGCAGTTGCCTTATTTGATAAGCACATATTTATTTCCTGTTTGCAGATTTTTCAGTGCAGTTCTGCAAAAAGCTTATATCAGATATTTCAACAGTGTAATTGGGTTTACACAAGTACATCAAATCTCATTTGACTATTTTTCCCCTTACATGTATTCATTAACTTAACTCTTAAAGGAAAATGCTTAATTCAATCCACAGTAAATGTCAATGTTTTGGTTACTAGATCTAATTAAGACTCTGAAATACCCAAAATTTCTAATAAGTATGTTCTTAAGCTCAGAGCAAACACAAAAGTTAATGTTACTTCAGTTATAAGTGTTTTAATATATTGTAACCTTTAATCTCAGCAACATTATTGAGGGGTAAATAATGAATTATGAAAAAGAAATTTAGGACATAGCCTAACTTCCTTAATGTCTGCTCTAGAAAATATAAGTAATATTTTATAAAATTTGTCTTAAAACACCAAGACTGAACTAAACTAAAATATTATGTTTCTATGAATAAATAAATTAATTTCAAACAGAAGTATAAGACTAATGATGACAACTTCCAAATATTTGTAATTCGGTTTATTCCACAAATTTTTGAGTATTAAGTTCAGATAGGTCTTCTTCTGAACTTTATGAAATATCTAAATTACTAATATTATGTTTAGAATAAACAAAATAGTTTAAGAAATTAAAGAAGAATATTAGTAATAATTCTTCCACCCTTTTATTTATCTGTTTCATTACAAAGAAATGTTGAAAATGCTTTGGATGATTCAGTCAATGATAGAAGAATCAAGTTTTAATTGCTGTGCATTTTCTCACTAAACCAAGATTGAAAATTTTATTACAATGGAAGCAATGGAGGTGATCAAATAATTTTTCCTATTTTTTGCTATGTTTAGATTAAAATTAGACAAATAATAATTTTTGAATAAGTATATCCAATTTTAGTGTATTTCATACTTTATATTCCTTTGATACTTATCACTGAAATTTTGAATGGGAATAATACTTCTCAAAAGTCTCTAATTAGAGACTCAGTATATTAAAAACTAGTGGCAATTATAAATGACTTTTTTTTCTGTTGCGGGGAGGGAACTCTGGGCTCTGTCCCTGAGCTCTTCAGCTCCAGGCAAGGGCTCTACCACTTGAGCTACAGCGCCACTTTCAGTTTTTTTTCTAGTGGTTTTGTGGGGTATAAGAGTCTCATGGACTTTTCTGCCTAGGCTGGCTTTGCACTTCAGTCCTCAGATATCAGACTCCTGAGTAGCTAGGATTACAGGCATGAGCCACTGCTGCCCAGCTGAATGACTTGTTAAAAAGTAAGTACTCTCTACTCAAATATAAGAATCAGAGGCTAAAAGGAAAAATAGGGAAAATATAAAATAAATTTAAAGATGATGGGTTGAGACATAAAAACATTAAAAATTTCCTCAAACATAAACTTACTGAGGCTGGCAGTAAGTAGGAAAAATGGTTAGTACCATGATAAATAGTTATGATATGTGTAGAAAATGGAATTGCATGAAATTGCAGAGCTTTTGCATGGCAAAGGACATAGCTCGCAAGATCAATAATAAGCCCACGGATTGGGTGAAGATCTTCACTAGCCATACAACAGACAAGGGTCTCATATCTAAAATATACCTGGAACTTAAAAAATTAAATCCCCTCAAAACAAATCTTCAAAGAAACAACTGTCCAATAAATAAGTGGGCTAAAGACTTAAAGAGAAACTTCTCTGAAGAGGAAAGAAGGATGGTCAATAGATACATGAAGAAATGCTCAACCTCTTTAGCCATAAAAGAAATGCAAATCAAAACAACATTGAGATACCACCTCACCCCAGTTAGAATGGCTACAATCAAGAAATCTAATAGTAACAGATGTTGGAGGGGATGTGGGCAGAAGGGAACCATACTACATTGTTGGTGGGAGTGTAAACTTGTTGAACTACTTTGGAGAGCAGTATGGAGGTTCCTCAAAAGACTCCACATAGAGCTCCCCTATGACCCAGCAATACCACTTTTGGGCATTTACTCAAATAATCACAAACAAGACCACACTAAAGCTACCAGCGCGACTATGTTTATTGCAGCATTATTTACCATAGCTAAGATATGGAACCAACCCAGATGCCCCTCGGTAGATGAATGGATCAAGAAAATGAAGTATATATACACAATGGAAGTCTATGCCACCATCAGAAAGAATTACATTGCCTAATTTGTTAGGAAATGGAAGGACTAGGAAAAAATTATATTAAGTGAAGTAAGCCAGGCCCAAAGAAACGTAAGTCCCATGGTTTCCCTTATTTGCAATAACTAGTAGATGTCTGAGTCAAGCAGAAAAGGTCAGATAAGTTGATGTTAGGTGAAATGAACCCCAAGATAACTATTCAAATGCTTTTTTTTTTCTTTCATGCAACTGTTTCTAACATATTTATAAGATTATTTCTTTGTTGCTTTGTATGTCCCTCCCCCACGGTATAACCTATACTTTCACTGTATTTGATGTTGGTTTAATTTGTGGAGGGGAAGGGCAAAAACAAATGGTTTAACTAGGGATACAGGTGGACCCATTGCAACAATGAGATGTACAAGTCGTTTTGTCGAAAAACGAACTTTACAACTTTGTTGGGGGGTGGGGGAGGTTCGGGTGGGGTAGAGTTTGGGAAGGGGAAACAAAGAGGAGGCAACAATGCTTGATAAGAAATGTAATCGTTATCTTGTCCATGTAATTGTAACTCGTCTGTACGGGATTCTCACATTTAAAAGAAAAATTTAAAAAGCCCTTTATACTCTAAAGATGATCAAAAAAGCATTGAATTAAAAAAATATAGAAAGAGAAATCAAGCTAACTTTGACTTAATTGAAACAGGGAGAAGTTAGCCTTTAAAACTACTACCAGTAGTAGATGAGCTACCTTACAAAGATAAAATATTTAATTATCTAAGATGATGCAAATTCTTTTTTTTAATTTTTATTTATTTTTTATTGTGAAAATACTGTACAGAGGGGTTACAATTAGATGGGCACGATAATGAGTACATTGCTTATCAAGCATTGTAGCCTCCTCCTTTGTTTACCCTTCCCATCCCTTCCCAGCCTCCCTCCTCCCGCCCCCCACCCACACTTCCCCCCCCCCCCACCAAAGTTGTAAAGTTCGTTTTCGACATGACAACTGGTACTTCTCATTGCTGCAAAGGGTCCACCAGTATCCTTATTTAAACGACTTGTTTTTCCCCTTCCCCTCCACAAATTATACCGACATCAAATACAGTGAAAACAGGGCTTATACTGTGGGAGAGGGACAGACAAAGCAACAAAGAAATAATCTATAATTGCGTTAGAAACAAATGCATGAAAGAAAAAAAACATTTGAATACATATCTTAGGGTTCATTTTCCTAACATCACCTTATCTGACCTTTTCTGCTTCACTCATACATATATTAGATATTGCAAATAAGGGAAACCATGGGACCTATGTTTCTTTGGGCTTGGCTTACTTTACTTAATATAATTTTTTCCAAGTCTTTCCATTTCCTAACAAAAATCTGCATGGCAAAGGACATAGCTAGCAAGATCAATAGGAAGTCCACGGATTGGGAGAAGATCTTCACTAGCCATACAACGGACAAGGGTCTCATATCTAAGATATACTTGGAACTCAAAAAATTAAATCCTCCAACAACAAATCCTCAAAGAAACAACTGCCCAATAAATAAGTGGGCTAATGACTTAAAGAGAAACTTCTCTGAAGAGGAAAGAAGGGTGGTTAATAGACACTTGAAGAAATGCTCAACCTCCCTAGCCATGAAAGAAATGCAAATCAAAACATTAAGATTCCACCTCACCCCAGTTAGAATGGCTATAATCAAGAACTCTAATAACAACAGATGCTGGAGGTGATGGACAGAAGGGAACCTTACTGCATTGTTGGTGGGAGTGTAAACTTGTTCAACCACTTTGGAAAGTAGTATGGAGGTTCCTCAAAAGACTCCACATAGAGCTCCCCTATGACCCAGCAATCCCACTTTTGGGCATTTACTCAAATCTTTACAAACAAGACCACACTAAAGCTACCAGCACAACTATGTTTATTGCAGCATTATTTACTATAGCTAAGATATGGAACCAACCCTAATGCCCCTCAGTAGATGAATGGATCAAGAAAATGTGGTATATATACACAATGGAATTCTATGCCTCCATCAGAAAGATGATGCAAATTCTTGATGTGAATATACATGATGATATTATATGTACAAGCAGAAAAAAGTAAAACTCTGTATTTCATAATAATTTGAAAAAATGTTAAAAATTTCAGGAAAACTTAAGTAAAAATTTAAAAACTACATAATTTTTCTTTTTTAAGGCCCAGAAACATTAACCAAATACATGTTTTTCACAAAAAAGCACAACTTACTCAGGAGTATAAATGAATACACAAAGCATTTCAAAGAAGAAATTGTAGAAATTAGATTAAGTGAAATATATACATATATATATGTATATATTTGTAACCCCAAAATAACTAACATGCCATAAATTGAAAGGGACAAACACAGTTCTAGAAAACACAAAATTCAACCAGAACCATAGCAAAACTTAAGATATATTTAATTTGAAGGTAGTAATTGGTATGCAGCAAAACTTAGAGACTGTACCTAAGCATATTTATAAAGGAAAACACATGCCTATAAATACACATAACAGAGAAAGTCACATAAGTTAATGAGCTAAAGAGTTGTCTTTAGTGGCTCAAGTGGTAGAGTGCTTGCCTTGAGCTGAAGAGCTCAGGGACAGCGCCTAGGCCCAGAGTTCAAGCCCCATGACCGACAAAAACAAAAACAAAAAAAGAGTTGTCTTTAGCAGACAGAAACCTAACAATAATTCTATATCTAGAAACAAGGAATTTCAAACAACATGTGATTGAGTACTTCAGCTGGAATAATATTTTATGTGGAAATGGATCTGTTAAAATTTTAGATAAGAGGATAACAAGATGAACTGATATAAAGCAAATGACATGAACATGATAAGATATGAGGTATTAAAATAATTAAATCATATTTGAATTTTCAGATTAAAAAACATAAGTTAAAGCACTACTGACAAACTTTACTACTGCAAATTTAAACAATAACATGAGATGGATCAATATTAGAAGAAATATAAAAATACTTTTACAAATGTCACTGAGGAACTTTGATCGTATGGTTTGTTAATTGTAATTTAATTAATTTCATTTTCTAACTAATTGTATCAGAGGCCTTATTGTGACAGTTCTTTTCATTTTCTAATACATTTTTAACCTGAGTCCAATTCTGCACACAGCCTTGGCTGTAAAGCACGTGTGCTGCTTACATCTATGTGATGTGTGCTTGTGATTTGCCTTGTATATCATCTATGTGGGGTGTTTCTTTCTGCCACACATCCTCTGATCACACTTCCGTTTTTACCCCTGAATGGAGTGGCAAGTTCCATGTGGGATTTCAATGAGTTTGAATCCACAAGTTCTCATTTCCATTACACTTTCATTTTCCCCTGAGACATCTCTGCCAGCAGCTATCAATCTCAGACTTGCTCAGGCTCACAAGATGAAATTCAGATAATGTGAGGTCATAAGACCCCAGGGAAAACCTTCAAGTATTTGGAGGTTAAAGGACTACACAGATGGATAAAGTGATATGGACTCCTTTCCAACATCCTTTAAGTAGAGAAAAATGGCAGGCATCATCACTCCGTAGGAGTCCTGAGCACACTGTTGCCCAGAGTAGTAATCTTGGCAATATAATATGATAGTCTTTTTGGCCTATTTACATCTTTACATAAATTAAGCTTGTATCAGTCAGTTCTTGGAATTTATTTTGCATTTGTAGACACCTAAGGCAATATTGCAATCTAGATTATTTTTCTGTTTTGAATAAATACTTTAGATAGACAGTAGATGCTCAGCTGTAGGACGAGATTACAGGATCTACCTCCTCTGTGTACACAAGTGCAAGGTGGTCCATATGGCTGCTTTTATGTAAAAACATTCTTTCGAAAGTGAACTATATGTAAAGTTACCTCAAATTTTTTTCTAGGGCAAATTATCCTTATTAAAAAACAAATTTGATTGTGATTAAATATGCATAGCATATTTTGGTTCTATGTATAGGGCTAGTACAGAATGATTTAAAATTCTTTAAAATTTTTTTAAAATTTAAAATTAAGTTAACACTATGTTACTTTTAAACTTCCCAAAGAGCTTAGTAAACTAAAAAAAAATAGGTTTTGTGGATTTGAAATATAAGCCACTCAAAACTTGTAGCCAATGTCTTCTCAACTGCTGTGAAAGGAGAAAGACTAGGAAATGATGTCCAGGTTTTGAGAACACTTGTATGAACTTTGCCCTATCTATTCATCATTTTTTTAGCTTTAACTAAAACACTTATCCCTGACAATGAATGAGAAAGTAATTTATCAAAAGAAGACCAACTAGTTAAAGTTACACCAATATTTGGATTCTTTAACAAAAGAAGTAATATCAAACCAAGTATATTGACTTCTATTAAGAAACTGAGCAAGAAATTTTATCTAACTGGACTTTATAGAGTCAAATAATTGGTCAATGTGTTGGGTATGATGTGGTCAGTATAAAATTGCAAGAACATTTTAATATGATAAACATGAGGACTGGAGTTCTTTTCAATTAGAAATATTTGTGTTATCTTTAAGTAGTTATACAAAGGAGTTTGAATATAGTGTCTTGATCAGTGTGATCAATATCACCTCTTTCAGCATTCTCACCTATACCTTCCAATCTACTCCATCCTTTTCTTCTTAATTTTGTAAGGTATGCATTGAATTTTTGACTGCATTTCTTGTCCCCTAGTCTTCTCCTGATTTGTCCTCAATTATCTTCCAATATTTTTGGTAAATTAACAAATACATTAGCTTTTCTAATACATGCAAGATTTTCTATTCCCTTTACAAAGTGAGTTTAGAAAATAAATAAAAGAACAAGAAAGAGAGGACACAAATCAAGATCTATTGTAAAAATCAGGCATAAACACAAGGAATAAAAGAAAATTTAAAGCACTAAAGAAATTAAAATGGGACACAGTATATGAATATAGTATTTCACAATGTTAAATTAATTACACTTGCTTTGGGCATTTTTGATGCTGCAGTATTTTATGCCTCATATATGAGACCCATAAACTAATTTCTCCTCCAAAAAAAAGAAACTGTGATGCAATAAGTGGAAATTAAAGAACATTGACCATGTGACAAGTTTCTGTTTCTGGATGGTAATGATGATAATCTTATCCTTTATCAACGGCCTACTATGTGAAAGATACATCAAATGCAGTATCCACTACCTTCAGTGAGTTCTCATCATATCCTCTTCCCCCTCATTTCATATTGAGGCAAGTTAAGTCCTGTGCCTATCTCATTCTTGTGTCTTCTTTCAAAACAAAACAACAAACAAAACTACTCCAAAGGAATCAAAGAAAAAGACAGAAAAAAATTGGTTTTCCCATTCACTATTAGATAATGAGCGATGCGTTAGATAATGAAGGAAGAATTCTGTGTGTAAAGTTTATTTCATAATTTCATATTTAACACCTTTCTCAATTTATCTTTTGCATCCCTGTACTTATTCTCTTGTCCTTGGCAATCACAACTTGATCTTGCTAACTCTGCTCTGAGAGAAGTGACAGCAGGTCATGGTTATAAGCCTTTGTTTCTGTCACCTTCACTCTCATGTCTTAAGTATTGACAGTTTGTTTGCAATACAAGCATCAGCATCCTGAGTGACACTTCTGTAATTGCTTATACTACATTTTTAAAAAAAAGGTCTTGATTTATGGGAAAATGCAGTGATTATCTACTTGTCCTCTACCTGAGCTAACTCTTCTGTAAGAATCTCAGTCAATTCAATGTCCGGTGCTATATTTGGATGTAAATGACCTACATAGCATCTAGACAGTAAAGGAAAAGTTGCAGAGTAAAACATTTCTAATGAGCAAGTACATTAAAAGAGAACTGTGGTGTAACACTACTAATACATCACATTCAAAGGAGTGTTTTGCAACAGATCAAGATTAAAAAATTCACAATCCTCTTGATAAAAAATTTTATTAACTTGTATTGTTTTCGATCACGCAGTCCTGGAACACAAACACATTCCTAAGTATTTTCTGTCAGTATCCTAAATTATTGTATCCTAAATAAATTACTGTCTCCTGGATAAATAGAACAACAATTATTTGAAGTATCCTTACTGATTATATCTATATTTATATTCTTTTGTATGTAACCATGCAGCTTTTCTTTTCCATGCTACAGAAAAACAGTACAACTTACACCACTCAGTGACATATAGCATTATGTAAAAAATTTCACAAAAAATATCTCCTTCCTCAAAAATCAAAATAATTAGATCATCCCACAGGCATGTCTACAAAGTATCTCTGATTAAATGGTAGATTTTTATTCAAGTGTCCATAGCTTATAAGAGATCAACTCACCTAATTTTTCTGAATCTTATTTTTATAGTAACAAATATGTGTAATCTTTGTGATTTTTCAAGCTTTTCAAAAAAATTTTCCTCATACAGACTCTGTCATTACCTTCCCATTCCTGCTGTGATTCTTTGTCATTATTTGACTTTCTCATCAGGATATTTATGTGTGTGTGTGTGTGTGTGTATTTTTACATTATTATTGTCAAGGTGATGTACAGAGGGGTTACAGTTACATAAGTAAGGTAGTGATTATATTTCTTTTTTTTTAATTGTGAAAATACCATACAGAGGGGTTACAATTACATGGGCAAGATAATGAGTACATTTCTTATCAAGCATTGTAGCCTCCTCCTTCCTTTCCCCTTCCCATCCCTTCCTATCTCCTGCCCCCCCCTCCCACACCAAAGTTGTAAAGTTCATTTTGCAACATAATGACTTGTGCATCTCATTGTTGCAATGGGTCCACCTATCTAAACAATTTGTTTTTGCCCTTCCCCTCCACAAATTATACCAATATCAAACACAGTGAAAGCAGGGGTTATACTGTGGGGGAGGGACATACATAGCAACAAAGAAATCATCTTATAAATATGTTAGAAACAATTGCATGAAAGAAAAAAAATTCAATACTTATCTTGAGGCTCATTTCGACTAACATCAACTTATTTGACCTTTTCTGCTTCTCTCAGACATATACTAGTTATTGCAAATAAGGGAAACCCTGGGACCTATGGTGATTACATTTCTTGTCTAACTTGTTGCCCCTTTCCTCATTTTCCCCTACGTTCCCTCCCTTGTACAGATCATTTCCAACATATTGTCATGTGTATACCACTGTTGCATTGGTTCTGCAAGTCTGTCCATGCTCTTTTTAGGTCTCAGGCCCTGAAATATTCACAAAAACTTGCAATTAAAAGCATTTGAAATTGAGCTGATTAGGAGGTTGGTTTAGACAATCCTTTATTAGCATCATAATTTATTTTTAGTAGAGAAAGTGAAAATTTCTGTTTAATTTATACTTGTTTTCTTTTAATTATTTGTTGTGCTAATTTTTCAGATTTTCTACAACTAAACTACACAATTGTATGAAAATTACACATGGTTCAGTGTTATTACATTCTTAGACACAATAGTAATGAATTGCTTCCAATAAAGATAACTGGTGGATGTTCAAGGGTTTAAGTCATTGCATGATATAAAGGCATAATAGCAGTTAACGAGTACATTTCTTATTAAGCATTGTTGCCTCCTCTTTGTTTCCCCTTCCCATCCCTTCCCATACTCTTCCCCTCCCCCCACCCAGTCCTCCCCTCCACTCCCCACTAAAGTTGTAAAGTTCATTTACCAACATAACGACTTGTTACATCTCATTGTTGCAATGGGTCCACCTGTATCCCTAGTTAAACGGTTTGTTTTTTTTTCCTTCCTCTCCACAAATTATACCAACATCAAATGCAGTGAAAGCAGGGGTTATACTGTGGGAGAGGGACATACAAAGCAACATAGAAATCATCTTATAAATATGATTCTAATCATTGTTACACCATCTTTTGTTTGTGGTCATTTGTGTAAATTCCCACAAGTGGGATTGTTGGGTTATAGGGAAACTATGTGTAGATTTTTGAGAAACCTCCACACTATATGTACATGTCTCAAGTAAATACAGATGTTTCATGATTTGAACAAGTTAATGCTTTTCTCTCTCTGATATAATGAAATAAACCATGTTTAATGGGCAATGTATACAGAATAGAATTATTTTTTATATGATGACATGAATGTGTCTATAATGTCAGTATATTGGCTTAGAATGTATCTGCTCCGTAGTTTAATTAAATCCCAGTTTAGTCAATAAGAACTCATTGTAAAATTTTGTGAGAAAATTAATTGAAGTCAGTGGGTCATGTCTGTAATCCCACACCAGAGGCTGAGATATGAGGATCACAGTTCCAAGCTACCCCAGTGAGGAAAGTTCATTTGACTTTGACATCCACCTAACCATCAAAAAAGCAGGAGTGAGCTGTGGCAGAGTGCTACTTTGGGAATACAAAAATTAAGAAATAGCAGCAAGGCACAGACAAACACAAAAGCACACACTCACGTGTGTGTGTGCGCATACACAGAGAGAAAACAGAGATAGAGAGAAAGACAGAGAGAGAGAAACAGAGAGACAGAAAGAGAGAAAAAGAGAGAATAATGGAAATACCCTGAAGAAGAAAGAGTGACTTTTAATCTTTGTCCTCCAAGATACAAGTGTAATGTTCTGGAAAATAGAAATAAGCAAAATAGAGAAAATACAACTCTGAATTCTTTTTTTTTTTTTAAGAGAATGCTACTGCACTATTTGTGGGAGTGTAAACTTGTTCAACCACTCAGGAAAGCATTATGGAGTTTCCTCAAAAGACTAAAGATAGAGCTCTCCTATGACCCAGCAATCCCACTTCTGGGCATTTACCCAAATGACCACAAAAAAAGCCATACTAAAGCTACCAGTACAACTATGTTTATTGCAGCATTATTCACCATAGCTAAGATATGGAACCAACCTAAATGCCCCTCAGTAGATGAATGGATCAATAAAACATGATACACACACACACACACACACACACACACACACACACAAACACACTAAAATGACACTACACCATTTGTAAAGAAATGGAAAGACTTGGAAAAAATCATATTAAGTGAAGTAATCCAGACCCAAAGAAGCATAAGTCCCATGGTTTCACTTATTTGCAATAATTTGTATACATCTAGGATAATCTTAGCAGATGAGCAGAATGGCTCAATAGCTATATACATACTGCCATATAAGATGGTGCTAAGTGAAATGAACTCTAAGACATGGACACAAGAGGTTTTTCTTTGTTGTTGTTGTTTTTAATGTACTATGTGATGTCTTGCTTCTTTTTGTGTTCTTCCCCCAGTTGTTTATTCCCTGCTGTCACTGTATTTGATTTTGGTACCCTGGTTTTTTATATATGTTTATCTGAATTAGGGAAGAGAAAGTGATCAACAAAATGGTAAGACAAATACAAGGGGGTGTGGGGAAACTAATGCAACAGCGATATTCACAAGACAATAGGTTGGAAGTGATCTGTACAACTTGGGGGGGGGGGATTGAGGGAGCAGGAGTAGGAGAAAAATGAGTGAAGGGGTAACAAGTTTGACAAGATATATACTTATTACTTTACTTATATAACTGTAACCCCTCTGTACATCACCTTGACAATAAAAAATGTTTCTCAAGGAAAAATAGAAAATAATAATGTATTTGGGAATTTAAAATGGTACGTAAAGAAATACCTCATCTGTAACTTTCCACACTTGTTGATAGGCAATGTTTGAGGATTCGAATTTAGGGGCCTATTACATGCCTGCATCAGGCCCACAAATGATAGACTATAAAATATAGTCATATGTGAGTTGATTGATTACTGTGAACACTGATCTCAGTCTAAACACCATTCTAAGAATGCCCAATATGAAACTTGTCTTATAATTTCCTTTTATTACATAGCACAGATGGAGTTTCCCATAGCCATCAAAATGAAGATACATTCCACAAGTTCTCCTTAGAGCAAGCATGTCTATGTAAAAGAAAATAATATTCATTTTTGTTGTTTTTTTAGTACTGGGATTTGAACTTAAGACTTAGTACTTACTAAGAATGTTGTCTACCTCTTTCCAGTGTGAAATGCTATATTCATTTTTTTGGTCAGATGTAGGGCTTAAACTCTGGGCCTGGGCACTGTTCCTCAGCTCTTCAGCTCAAAGCTAGTGCTCTACCACTTGAGCCACAGTGCCAATTCTGGCTTTTTCTGCTTATGTGGTGCTGAGGAATCGAACCCATGGCCTCATGCATGCAAGGCAAGTGCTCTGCCACTGAACCAACTTCCCAGCTATTATAATTTATTATGTCATATGTTTTATTCATTCTGCATTAAAATGTTGTCTTATTTTGGAAGTGAAGGAATAAAATGTAATGAAATTAGGAAATGTTGCCAAGTTTCCACAATAATAAGAAACGCCAGACATGGCATAGGTTATGATTTAGATTCAGTTAAAGTGAGCACAAAAAATTCCACTTCCAGTGGGAAGTCAGAACCATCATGCGACACAGTTTTTAAATGACAGTTTATTACATCATCAAAGATAAATCATATGAATCTCTCATTTATGTAGTCCTTCTAAATAAAAAAGATCTCAATTTCACAAAGCATGCCCAGGCATTGTCCATTAAAGCTCATGCTGAATGAAATATCCCATGCTCAAAAGGCAGATATGGAAATGCTTTGCTCTTGATACTTTCGGCCTAAAATGAAAAAACAAGGATATGATTGTAAAAGGAGAAACTGTTTGTGTTTAGAATCTGTCCATAGGTAGGAGAGGGTGATGAAAATGAAACAACACTAAAAAATAATGTTAGTATGAAAATAGCCTAATGATATACATTAATAATTGTAAAGCAGACACCCTGAAAACATTACAGGATGGAATGGGAGAAACCCTAGGTCTCCTTGACACAGGCTGTAATTTTATAATAGAGACCAGAAGCACAAAAAAAATCAAAGAAAAGTTGGACAAATGGGATTGCATGAAGTTGCAGAGCTTCTGCATGACAAAGGACATAGCTGGCAAGATCAATAGAAAGCCATAGATTGGGAGAAGATCTTCACTAGCTATACAATAGCCAAGGGTCTCATATCTATAATATACTTAGAACTCAAAAACCTAAATACACCTACACAAATCTTCAAACAACTGCCCAATAAATAAATGGGCTAAAGACTTAAAGAGAAACTTCTCTGAAGAGGAAATAAGAATGGCCAATAGACACATGAAGAAATAAATGCTCAACCTCTTTAGCCATAAAAGAAATGCAAATTAAAACAACATCGAGATACCATCTCACCCCAGTTAGAATGGCTATAATCAAGAAATCTAATAACAACAGATGCTGGAGGGGATGTGGACAGAAGAAAATCTTACTTCATTGTTGGTGGGAGTGTAAACTTGTTCAAAGACTTTGGAAAGTAGAACGGAGGTTCCTCCAAAGACTCCACATAGAGCTCCCCTATGACCCAGCAATTCCACTTTTGTGCATTTACCTATTTGATCACAAACAAGACCATACTAAAGCTACCAGCACAACTATGTTTATTGCAGCATTATTTACCTTAGCTAAGATATGAAACCAACCCTAATGCCCCTCAGTAGATGAATGGATCAAGAAAATGTGATATATACATATACATACATATATATATATATATATATATATATATATATATATATATATATGACATCACCTTGCTCATGTAATTGTGACCCCTCTCTATGGTATTTTCACAATAAAAAACTTGGGCTAGGAAGGTGGCTCAGTGGTAGAGTGCTTGCCTTGCATGCTCGAGGCCCTGGGTTTGATTCCTCAGCACCACATAAGCAAAAAGAAAAAAGCCGGAAGTGGCGCTGTGGCTCAAGTGGTAGAGCGCTAGCCTTGAGCTAAAGAGCTGAGGGACAGTGCCCAAGCCCAGAGTTCAGGCCCCATGACCGGACCCAAAAAAAAAAAACATTAAAAAAAGAAAATGTAATAGAGAGGATGACTTTTATCAAAGAGCATACATGCATATCAACGTCACAATCAAACCACTTTGCAAATCCATTTACATGATTGTTTTTAAGATTATAGAGTAAAAACATAAAAAAGAAAAAGAACAAATCAATTTATTCACCTTTTCAGAAGTATATAATACAAGTCCCAGTAGTGCATAAAGCTGGGTGGTGGCTCACACCTATAGTCTTAGCTACTCAGGAGGCTGAGATCTGAGGATTATGGTTCAAAGCCAGGAAAGTCCATGAGACTCTTATCTCCAATAAACCACTAAACAACTTGCGAGTGTTTGCCTTGAGCTAAAGAGTGCAGGGACAGCGCCCAGGCCCAGAGTTCAAGCCTAATGACTGACCAAAAAAAAAAAGTTTAGCAAAAGTAAACAAACTTTGAAAGTAGCAAAACATTCTATCAAAACAGAAAATGCAATGGCATCTACAATAAAATTGCAAAGCTAATGACAACATTACTGTGCATATATGGTAGGACAGTGTATTAAAATCTAGCTGGGTCCTGATGGCCCAGGCCTATAATCCTAGCTACTCAGAAGGCTGAGATCTGAGTGCTGCATTTCAAAGCCAGCCCTGGCAGAAAATTCTGAGACTCATGTAGAGCTAACCACTGTAAAAGCTGGAAGTGAATCTGTGGCTCAAGTTGTAGAGCACTAGTCTTGAACAAAAAACTCAGGGACAATATTCAGGCCCTGACTTCAAGCCCAGGACTGTCACACATACAGAAAAAAAATCAATCCTTGCCTCACAAACATTTGGATATTTCTCAGTCCCCACCCACCTTCATATATATAGAAGCACAAAAAAAACCCCACAAAAATCAACTATGTATTAGAATGTATGTCCTAAATGTATATAATAAAAGATAATATAAAGTTCAATTATTGTTGTTATTATTATGGAAATAAAGCAAAACCATATTTTCCTCCCCCTTTTCTCTTATTTATTTTATTTGGCAGTAATGAAGTTTAAACTCAGACCTTAGGTTTGTTAGCCAGGCCTTGTACTGCTGGAGCTTTGTCCCCATCCTTCCTTATTAGCTTTTCATTAGGGTCAATATATTCCTTCCCTATGATACAACAGTTTTACACATATATCTATATCTGTATCTGTATCTATATAGATATATATAGATAAATATAAATTTATTTAGGATAAGCAAAAAGTATATTAAAAGAAAGCTATGCACAAAGATATTACATCAATTTGCAGTAAGTTCCAATAATAGAGCCATCAGCAATAAAATATAATAAACAAATATACCATCAAAGAGAATCTCATAAGAAGTCATATCGTCTCATTTTGTTAAGAAAGCACTTCGAAAATGAGCACTAAAATTAGCAGGTTGATTAGAAGCAAGGGTAAAAGTAATGTACTAGGTTAGAAAATATGATCTGAAAGGATATCTGCTCAAAGTATTACTCAATTTTGTAGACAAATATGAAGACTGGTTCTCAGAAAGGAGTAAAAAAAAAGGTTGAGAAAGTGGAGCTGTGGCTCAAAGTGGTAGAGCATTAGCCTTGAGTGAAATAAAACACAGGGACAGAGCCCAGGCCTTGAGTACAAACCCCATGACTGACAAAAAAAAAAGAAGAAGAGAAAATATGTTGGTATCATGATTGTAAGCCTTAAATTCATCAAACTTTTTGAATTATCACCTGACAGTTTTCCATATTATTTTGTCCCCTGTAAAAGATCTGCCTCTGTTTCTCAGATAAAAGTTTTTATTTTTAATAATATTTAAGTATTTGTACCAAGGAGTTCAGTTCAACACTGTGAATTGATCCAGTATATCTGAATGATACACTGAATCATACTCTTCTCTCAAAAATAATTAACATCTTTTATAAAGGAACGTTTTGCATTGATGTTTACAAAAGAAGCAGTTATTAACAACATTTAACATTTTAATTATTTATTAGATCAAGGATATCATGTACATTTTGTATGTGTAAGGCATGAGAAATTTATGATAATATTTGTTACCCTTAAGTCACACATCAATCTATGTGATCTGATAGTTCTAACTATGAATTCTATTTCCTGAGACACCAAGGATAGAAGAAATCATTCAATTGTTTTTGTATTCAAAATGTGAGACCAATGTGAATAAACACAGTTTACTTTTAAAGCAAATGGAGACACAAGAAATATTTCTAAAATACTTTAGGCCATAGAGCCTATTCTATTCCCCTTATAATTATTACAAAGAATTCTGTCACTAAAGAAGGAAAATAAATAATTGATGACTTATACGTCCATATTTTATTGCCAAAATTAGGGAGTGTTAGAAGCAAATGCAATTTGCTACACAATGCAGTTTCTTTTACGTTTCTAAATACTCAATATTTGCCCTACATGATAAAGCTCTTCTTTTATATTCACACAAAATCATTTTAGTTGATTAATTTGGTCTTTGTTAATGAGTAACTAAGCATTTTATCTCTACATTGCCTGAAAGCAGTAATAAATACCTTTGTCATTTTGTGTTAACTTGGCATCTGGTAAACAAATTTGCCTGTGGAAATTTTGTAAATCACACTTATATTTCATTGATCATAGCTTTTAGTTATTGATAAGGTAAATCAAGCTGCATGAGTGACAGATGACCTGTCAGAAAACAGTGATTGGGCAAACAATAGTCACATTAATATAAGCTGTTCAGAGTTATATGGAACATTTCTTTTTATAATTAAGAAGAAAAACATGGCAGTGAAAATGCCAAATCATTGAGTTTTACATGTGAAGCATTCCCAAAATGAACTTTTAAAACCAACTATGAGTTGTCAGTAAAAAAAACGAAATATTAAACTTCATGATCCTTGAATATACAAACAGCATATAAACATATATAAGTGAAAACAACCCTCATATGTAGTTAGAGATACTATAAAATTTATGAACAATATTCCAAAGTTATAGAAACCTATAAGGTTTTATCATGACAATGTATGAGTACAATATGTGAGTCAGTATGGAATTCTGGACACAGGTTTTTGAATGACCAACTTTATCCAGAGAAAATGCAAATTAAAGTCTACAGATGTAAATGTCTCAAAAATGCCTTTTATTCTTGACTGAACTCCACGTGCCTAGACTAGATTTTAAACATAGATAATATACAGTAAAAGTATGGTTTAATGCAAGTTCTCTAGGAAAATAATGAGACCTTATAAGGTAATTTAACAACTCTAATAGTTAATTTAAACTGTTCAGGAAAGCAAATGTGCCCTGGAAATCTCACTTTATATATTATTTTTACATCATTTTTTGAAAGCTCACTTTAAATAGAGGAAAGGATCATGAATCAGTGACCACAAAATAAAGAAGGCTCCACTACAAAAGTCCCAATAATAGAGAGCAGAAAAGAGGAAAATTATCTTGTTTAATGCAATAAAGAGTTGATGGCAGAATAGGTAATGCAGGCAAATCACTTGTCATTCTTTGATGACACCTCACTGTTAAATCTAGGTTAAGTTTGTGAATGTAAAAAATCAGTGGCCTTAATACTACATGAGAGCCCTCAAATACTTTTCATTTGGGGCTGGTAGGGTGGCTAGTGGTAGAGTGCCTCTCATGCTTGAGGCCTTGGGTTTGATTCCTCAGCACCACATAAACAGAAAAAGCTGGAAATGGTGAGCTAGCCTTGACCTGAAGAGCTGAGGAACAGCGCCCAGGCCCAGAGCTCAAGATCCATGAATGACTAAATAAATAAATAAATAAATATCATTTCATTTGATTTATTTAATAATTGATAATGGAAAGCTTAAAGAAAAATAGAAATCACTTTACTACTTTATAAATTAAAAAATTCTTTCACATTAATTTACATAAATTTCCAGATAATCATAACTTACACAAATGTATCTATATAAATATACATAGATATATTTGGATTGTGTAATATACAGTTCATAATGATACCTCATGACTTAAAATTGAGACTATTATAAGTGCATATGTTTCACTTACACACACACACACACACACACATATAAATATATACATATATATTATATATTTCATTAATTGGTTTTCAGCAACTTTACTTCTAATCAATACTATATTTTGTATTTTATAATACATGGATTGTTTCATTACATCTTATATAACTTTTTGTATTCTCTTCTTGAGACATTTCACAATTATTTCTTAATTTGCACAAAATTAATGCTAGAAGAAAACTATAAACTTCCATATATTTTATTTACTTTTAGTGCTTGTATTATACCATGAGGTTTCCAGTGTCATTTGTATTCTAGTGAGGTGTACAGAGGAGATTATTAACGTCAAAGTCCTTGTTTTTGGCCAAGTATTTGATTGCATATTTTAGTGAGAATGTATTATGTAAATGAAAAATTTCTATATTTAGTCACTGAAAATTTGCATTCAATTATGTTTAAAAAGTTATATTTTATACTCTGGATACTTAAAGTGAAGAGGGACTATTTTATGCAAAGACAAATTTCAAACTATAAATTTTAATCCTTATATTACTAAAATTTTGAATAGATAAGTTGTGCATACTTAGTTGCTCATACCAGTATGGGTAGCTGAGTGATCATGACAGTTCTAGGAAGATGTATGTCAATCTCAGAATATTTTAATGGAAAGTGTCATAAATGACTTGACACAATAACTACCCACAGCTTTCCTTGCGTGTATTAGGAAAATGTAGCACCAGACAGAAGGTGATTACTGGTAACTTTCCTGGCTCTGATTTACCACAGTTGAAATTCTGAAATAAGATCCAATTGCTCCCTAGTCTTTAATTACCTTTCAATTTTTCTTTGTTGCAGGATTCATTACCGTGAATCCAAGAGGCCTTGTTTTGGCACTTTGACAGAAGGGATTGGATTGTTTAACTAGAACTAATGAACAACTTCCATTGCCTTTAGGAGTAAAGTAATACATGTTTATGTTACTTTCTAAATTGTACAATAAACTGACAGCAAGAAATACCCTTGGAATAGTGATAATATCATCTACTCTTCTCTCCTAGAATGGTGATAGAAACCTGTGGAAATAATGTCTGACTTTCTTACACATGGTAGAATATTCTAAGTGTTTATGAAATCAGTTTGCCTTTCATTTGATAAAATTAAATTTGAGTCACTATTTGCTAAATTATACAGATTTTACATCAGACGGTCACACAGAATACTTGACATTATGGAAGAAAGATAGCCTCTACTGAAATGGTGTTGGTAAAATTGGTTAATCACCTGTAGAAAACTAAAGCTAGATCCTTATATATCACCCTGCATCAGAATCAACTCCAAATGGATCAAAGACCTCGGAGCCAAAGCAGACACCCTGAAAACATTACAGGAAGGAAGAGGAGAAACCCTAGGTCTCCTATGCTAAAATTTTCTTAATAGAGATCCAGAAACACAACAAATAAAAGTAAGGTTGGACAAATGGGATTGCATGAAATTGCAGAGCTTCTACATGACAAAGGACATAGCTAGCAAGATGAATAGAAAGCCCACAGATTGGGAGAAGATCTTTACTAGTCATACAATGGACAAGGACCTCATATCTAAAATATGCTTGGAACTCAAAAAATAAAATCCCCCAGCAACAAATCCTCAAAGAAACAACTGCCCGATAAATAAATGGGCTTAAAGAAAATGGACTTAATAAATAAATGGACTTAAAGAGAAACTTCTCTAAAGAGGAAATAAGAATGGCCAATAGACACATGAAGAAATGCTCAACCTCTCTAGCCATAAAAGAAATGCAAATTAAAACAACATTGAGTTATCACCTCACCCCAGTTAGAATGACTAGAATCAAGAACTCTAATAATAACAGATGCTGGAGCGGATGTAGACAGAAGGGAACCCTACTGAATTGTTGGTGGGAGTGGACTGCATTGTTGGTGGGAGTGTAAATTTGTTCAACCACTTTGGAAAGTAGTATGGAGGTTCCTCAAAAGACTCCACATAGAGGGCTGGGAAGGTGGCTCAGTGGTAGAGCACTTGCCTTGCATGCCTGAGGCCCTTGGTTCGATTCCTCAGCACCACATAAGCAAAAAAGAAAAAAGCCGGAAGTGGCACTGTGGCTCAAGTGGTAGGGCGCTAGCCTTGAGCTGAAGAGCTGAGGGACAGCGCCCAGGCCCAGAGTTCAGGCCCCACGACCAGACCAAAAAGAAAAAAAAGACTCCACATAGAGCTCCCAGCAATCTCACTTTTGGGCATTTACCCAAATGATCACAACAAGACCATACTACAGCTACCAGGACAACTATATTTATTGCAGCATTATTTGCCTTAGCTAAGATATGGAACCAACCCAGATGCCCCTCAGTAGATGACTGGATCAAGAAAATGTTACACACACACACACACACACACATACACACACACACACACACACACACACACACACACACACACACACACCCCGGAATTTTATGCCTCCATAAGAAAGAATGACATCACTCCATTTGTTAGGAAATGGAAAAACTTGGAAAAAATTATATTAAGTGAAGTAAGCCATGTCCAAAGAACATAGGCCCCATGTTTTCCCTTATTTGCAATCACTAGTATATGTCTGTGACAAGCAGAAAAGATCAAAAGCTATGTACATAAGACCAGATAAGATGATGTTATGCGAAATGAACCCTAAGATAGGGACACAAGTGGTATTTTTCTTTCTTGCTATTGTTTCTAATGTATTTATAATGTACCATGCTTTTTCATTTTTGTTTCCTTTTATGTTCCTCCCCCACAGTATAACACCTGTTTTCACTGTATTTGATGCCTTGCATCTTGTATGTATACTTCTCTAATTTGGGGAGGAGAAGGGAAAAAACAAAATGCTTAAATAGAGATACAGTTTGACCCATTGTAACAATGAGATGTACATACAACACACTGTTGAAAAACAAACTTTATAATTTAGGGGGAGGAGGGAGTGTAGTTTTGGAGGTGGGAGGGAAGAGATAGTAGGGGAAAAACAAAGGAGGAAACAATAATTCTTGATAGGAAATGTACTCATTACCTTCCTCATGTAACTAACCCCTCTACAGTATTTTTATAATAAAAATATATTAAAAAAGAATACTTGACATTAAAGAAAATGTTGCTGTTTCTCATTGCTAAAAGCGATTATTTACACTGTACTCCAAACAATGTTTTCACTCCCTCATTATCAGTGATATATTTCATACGAACACTCATTCTTGTGTTGGAAGGTATATTTCTTGGTTGATTTTGTGTTTCTTAGGAATATTACTTATTACTTTTATGTTCATGGTTTCTCTGTCCAAAAAAAACCCCTCATACTTGGAACTAACATAAAAATTCTGTTAGTAATGCTAGTCAGATTAAAATTTCAGTCTTTTAGGTATTGAGTAATTTTTATGTCTTTTTGATCACTTGAATGTCAGTATGGCCAAAATAAGTATTATTTGTTTATATCATTTATTTATTATTTTGGTCCTGGGGATTTAACCTAGTGCTTTCTGCATGTGCATGTTAGTCAGTTTACAATTTGAGCTTTACTACCAGCCCTTTTAGATTTTTAATATCTCTTTTGTTTGAATATTTATATTTTTTCTTGAATATTTTTATTATCTTTAAGTGGTTGTACAAAGGAATTGTCCTTCAACAAAGCAGTTTATGAAATAATGCATCTTGTTCAATGTTACACCTTTCAACCTTTTCACCTAATCCTTTAAGACTTAAAGTCTTGAAGAAGACCTTTAAGAAAGGGTCTCAAACTCAAAATCTTCTTTCTTATCTTCAGCTCTCAAATATCTGGGACTGTAGCCTATGCATGATCCCTGACTAACATTAATATTATTTATTAATGTATCCATCTAATTCATAACACGTGTTAGTATATTATTAAGAAATTTTAAATATGATCCTTAATAGATTATTAAGAAATTTTAAAAATGATTCTCTATAAAATTTTAATAGTAAATCCATTTTATAAAAGTTTCCTCATGTTTTTTTTTATAGTACCAGGGATTGAATCTAAGACCTTTCAAGTTCTAGGCAAGTGTTTCAATATTTGCATCATGAACCCAGCCCAGTTTGGTCTTTGTAAGATAAGAATTTTAGCCCAGTTTATTCAATAGAACACTGTACCATCCTCATTTTCTAAGATTTGTGCACACACAGAAATTTTTTTTATTGTGAGAATACCTTACAGAGGGGTTACAATTACATGGGCAAGATAATGAGTACATTTCTTATCAAGCACTGTTGCCTCCTCCTTTATTTCCCCTTTCCATCCCTTCCCATACTCCCCCCACCTCCCTCCACCCGATCCCCCCACACCTGTAATCCTGTAATCTTACTTCAGTTTAGAAATTACAAGTAAAGGCAATATTACACACTAATATGTGTATATATGTCTATCACCACAGGCCATCATGGTTGGATCATATGGAAACACTATTTCACTTGAGAATACTCATCATTATGCACAGCTCATTTCACTTGAGTGTTAAGATTCCATGTAAAAGTCTCCCTAGTCTAGAAGATAAACCTTGCTGCCAATATTCTAGGAGTGAAAACAAGAAAGGGAATGATGGTCTCTGGATCTTTCACATAAGTTCAGGTTTAACTGTTTTATTTCAAGGTCTTAATTTTAACATAGTATACAGTTCATAGAATGTTTCAGGATACAGCTCTCCTAAACCCTACTTCCACAACCAGCTATTGACATTTTCTGCTTTAAGTGGTTTTATTTCCACCTGCCACCATAAAAGCCCAAACACAAGTTGAATTAAACTTGTACACCCTTACTCTATAACACACGTTGCTACGACAGACTAAAGTGTCCATCCATATTTGCTTTGACAAACACTTTCATCCAATTTAATAGCATTCAATACATCTGTTCAATTCTTTACCACTTATCCTTTACTTCAGAATTTTCAAAATTCTTCATATCTCTTGTTCTTATGCATTTATGCTTTAAAATAGTTTTATTTTCATTTGGATATCCCATAAAAGAAGTTAGGGTTTTTTTTAATGTATTATGTATAGAAAGAAGTTCTTTTTAATACAAATTCCCAAATCCCTCCTTTGTCATAAAAGAAAGTGAATAACCATGCTTAAAAACCATTTCTTCTATATCTGGGATGGTTTTGAAATTAGTTGTCATCACTGGGATTATGATCTCCCTGGTCAACAGAAACATTTTGTGAGCTATGAATGGGAATTCGAAATAAGAATTGGAAATAAATGGAATCTGAAACCTGCTTTTCTTTTTATTGTAATTTAATTTTGTCAACATAATGCACAGTTAGGTACATAAGGTAGTGAGTACATTTCTTATCAAACTTGTCACCTCCTCCCTCATTTTTCTCCCTCTTATCCTCCCCCCAACTGCCCCCAAGTTGTATAGTTAATTTCCAAGATATTCTCACTTAAGTTGAAATGATGAAACTCCTCAGGAACTCTCATTATTTCATGTTGCTTGACATTTTTAATAGAGTGATGTTTCAAGTGGGCATGATACGATACTATCTTTGGATTCATTATACAAAATCCATGCTAAATTTAACCTATAAACTACTCCATACAACTTCATATAAGAATGAGATTTAAATCATTTGGGGACTGAATTAAAAGAACTTTAAGAAGTCTTAAATGTCAATTTCCCTGCATTGAGGTTGATTATATGATACATCTGCTGATATATAAAACCATGAACATTTTTAAGTAGATTTAAAATAACATAGTATACAATACGTCAATTTACTTCCTTCATTGATGCTGTAATAGTTGTACTTATTTATTTTTTTGTCAGTTGTGGGGCTTGAACTCTGGGCCTGAACGCTGTCCCTCAGCTCTTCAGCTCAAGGCTAGCGCTCTACCATTTGAGCCACAGCACCACTTCCAGCTTTTTTGTTTTTGTGGTGCTGAGGAATCAAACCCAGGGCCCTATGCATGCAAGGCAAGCACTCTACCAATGAGCCACCTTCCCAGCCCTGTTGTACTTAATTTTAACCCAATGAAACATTCTACATATAAAATCAATTCCTTAATCCCCTACACCATTCATACTCACACTCACTACTTGGAATAGAATTTGAAATTAGGCATAGCATGTTTATTTCCCAATTATGCAATGCATACAAAGTTTTTATTTAGAAACCTTTTTAATGACTTATGTTAATTAATGAAGTCTAACAAAAATCAATTTTGTCCAAGAGATGTCTGGAATTGTCATAGCAATTTTTATTATACTAAAATTGTATTGGATAAAATTATAACTTATTTATTAATTTTGAATATATCTGAAATACTATTCATTTTCTACTGCTCATTAACTTCAAATCTTAAGGTAATAATCTGTTTTTAGATTTTTTTTTCTCTTTTTAAAAATTAGCAGACCATAGTTGCACAAAGGGATTTCTATATATACATATTTCTATATATACATATTTCTATACATGCATTTATATATTTTGAAATTCAAAATCTTTGTATTTCATTTCTCATTCCTGCCTTTGTAACAGTTTTAGTGGATTTTATTACATTATTTGCATAAATATATTGTATACTTAGATCATATTCACCCCTATCATCCACTTCTATTCTTCTCCCCACTCATAGAGATGCTCATACCCAACAGTCTTCAGTTTATAATCTTGTGTTATTATTATTAGTAGTAGTAGTAGTATAAATATATAACTATAGTAGCATTATTATTAACATCAATTTTAGGTCTAGATTTGCCTTATGCATGAAAACAAGTAGTATTCATTTTTCTGAGCTTGGCCTATTCTGTTCAACATCGTGACTACTAATTTGTCTTAGCTGTCACAGTTATAAACGTTTAGATTATTAAGATCTTGGTTGAACAAGTTTACATTCCTACCAACAGTGTTAATAGGATTCTCATTTGGCCACAACATTGCAGGCATTTGTTTTTGTTATTTTTCCTGATAATGGCTATTCTAACTGGAGTGAGGTGGTATCTCAATGCTGTTTTGATTTTGATTTCTTTTATAGCCAGAGATGTTGAACACTTCTTCATCTGTCTATTGGCCATTCTTTTTCTTCCTCTGAGACGTCTCTCTTTAAGACCTTTGAACAGAGTGAAAACTATGGGTCCTGTTTCAATCATCTACATCCAGATTCCCCCATGCCATTTGTAGAATAGGCTTTTCTCTGATGTGCATTTGGCTCTCCTCTTGAAAAATCAAATGTCTGTAGCTGCACATTTTTGTTCCTGAATCTTCTATTGTAGTCCATTGATTTATGAGTCAATTTTTGTGCCGTTAGAATACTGTCTTTGATATGATGGCTTGTATAGTACAATTTGCCATCAGGAATTGTGATGTCCAGTATTACTCTTTTTGCTCAGAATTGCTTTGACCTGTATAATCTCTCATGCTTCCTTATGAATTTTAGTATTAAATGTTTATTTCTGTGAAGAATGATATTGGGGCATTGATAGGTATTGCATTGAAACTCTAGATTGTTTTAGGTAGAACACCAATTTTCATAATATGAATTTAGCCAGTCAATGATTAGGGAAATTGTTTTAGGTTCTTCAATATATTTCTTTAATCTTTTGCCATTTTCACTTACATGGCAACAATTACCCAGAACTGACAAGGCAACTCCTCATCACTGAGGACTCTGACAGCCATTGGCTATGTTCTTTCTCTGAAGTCATACTCAGGTAGTAGGACTTTCTCTCAACATGGAGCAAAGTGTCACTACCACTGCACCCTTTACTTCTTGAGATCCCCATGGCTGAAATTCCTCAGTAACTCCATGTCAGAACTTCTCCTTCTCCACAACAGCCTCATAACCATCTCCTCCCTAGATACTGTGGCTAGTGTCTCCAAACACACCAAGGTAAAATTGTTCCTTGTATTCAAGGCCTCAGAATGGCTCAGTCTCACACAATGGAACCTCTATCAAATGGTGTTTCTACAACTCTTTGAGATATGAGAAGCAAAAAAAATAATTTGTCCTTCCCTTCCTCTTCCCCTTTCCCTTTCTTTTTCTTTCTTCCCTCTCCTCTTCCTCCTCCTCCCCTCCCATCTTCTTGGTTGAACAAGTTTACATTCCCACCAACAGTGTTAATAGGATTCTCGATTTTTTATTGTAGAAGTGTACTCATTTGCTTTATAATGAAAAATAAATTTGCAAAAGTATATTGATATGCATTTTTATACAGCACATAAAAATTCAACTCGGTTTGGGAGCAGAATGTGTTGGGCGGTTCTTTTCTTTTGTTCTTGTCCTGGAGCTTGAACTCAGGGCCTTGGCACTCTCTCTGAGCTTTTTTTTTTGCATAAGACTATAATACTGCACCACTTGAACTAGCTGCACTTCCAGCCCTTTTGAATCACCACTAACATTCTACCTAGTCTGGCTTTAAGCCAAAATACTTAAATCTCAGCCTCCTGTGTAGCTATGATTACATGTAGGAACCACTGGCATCCAGCTGAGAATAGTTATCTCTATTTTCTAATGCTAACCTGTTAAACAGGAGAAACCAATGTCACACCAAACCTACCACTGAGTTTAATTTTTGAGGGCTTTGTAGACTTTCCCTGAAGCTGGGTTTACCAGCTGGAGAAGGCCTTGCTTATGTTGTAGTGGAGACTGTGGCTTCACTGCCTTTCCTGGAAGCAAGGACTGGGCTGTAAATTGTTCCTAAATTACTGTCACTTTTTTGCTTCTCCCTGACCTTCTTTTGTTTCCCCAAATGCTTCTTCTCTGTCTTTCACATATAGCCTCTCCTTTATCACCTTGACCCATCTCATGCACACAGTCAAATGAATAATTTTCTACTCCACCATCTTGCTCACCTCTTACAAGAACATTTTATATGTGTTAAATCTAGAGTATGCATGTGCATGTGTGTTCATCTGTGCTTGAGTATACATTTCTGAAAGAAGGCTCCCTAATGTTCTAATAGTTCATATGGCTGCACTCTGCCAGTTGGGTCTGTGTTACCATCTGTCACTTGGAGAATGTGTCTGTCAATTAGCACTTCTATGCTTTCTGTTGACCCACAAAAGTTACGGGGAAAATAATTAAAGTTACCGTCAGGAAGAAATTGAATGAAGCATCAAATGTTTTGGAAGTGCATTAATTTCAAGGCATCTGTGTGTCAAGTAATGACAAATGCCCTTTTAAGCTAGGTGAGATAGTGAAAAATGTGTCTCTTTAAAGAATCTTCTATAAAGTGGGTTAGAAACTCTTAATTATGCCACTGTTTCTTTAAAAAAAAACTCCATATGAGTATATATACATATATATATATTCATGTGCAATTTTACAACATGTTCAAGAAAATCCTCATCATAATTACAAAGCAGATTTAAGACACAATTCATTCTGATATTTATACAATCAATGATATATCCTATCTATCTAGAATATGTTAATGTTAAATTGATGGTGAATATACTTCCTGGTTTTGTACCAGGCCAAAAAGTTCACTTATAAGATGAAATCTTCTGATACAATATATTTTGAAATGGCAGAGTTCCTAAACCTAAATACATCTGAGAATAGTTGTCAAGGTATAAAATTGAAAGTCTCTTAATCCTTTGCTCTGCTTGTTCTAATATTTTATATATTTTAGACCTTGGAATGAAAATTTGTTTGGTCCATGTATTTTGCTAATGAACCTTGCTATTTATTTTTCCAACACTGAGCAGATATATACCAGTGTGCTGCGTGTACATGTCCATGTAAAAATATATAAACAGGCATAATAAAAGCATGTCTAATATACAAATATTTTGTAATGGTGTAAGAATATATATATGCACACATGCTTAAATATTTGTTTTTCTGCAATATAGTTACAAATAAAGGGAAATTATTAGAAATATTTTAAAGCACAGTATTAAAACACATTTACCATTGGGTTTGTGTACACTCTAGTTATGTATACATACACTGAAACCTACCAATGACAGATCCAGTATAAATTATCAGGATAATAGCAAAGTTTTGTTTTTGTTATTTTTTTATCTCTCAGGTTTATGTTTCTCATTTATAACATAAGTGGAGTATTTTGAAGGCTTAATAAAGAAATAAATATAATATGTCTAGCTTCAAAATGATATAAGGTGAGTACTTAAAAAAGTTAGCTACAATTTGTAGAACTGTTTCAAATATCTTAAGATTATCTTAAGATATTACTATCTTGTACCATAATGAAAAAAAATGCTTAAATAAGGATACAGGTTGACCCATTGTAACAATGAGATATACAAAACACTTTGTTGAAAACGAACTTTACAACTTTGGCAGGGCGGGGAAAGGGGTAGTTGTGGAGGTGGGAAGGAAGGGATGGAGGAGGCAACAATGCTCAATAGGAAATGTACTCATTACCTTGCTCATGTAACTATAACACCTCTGTATAGCACTTTTACAATAAAAAAGATACAAAACAAAACAAAAAAAAACAAAAAAACAATGCCCATAATATACACTGAATCATCTGAATTATACATGCTCTCAGATTATATAGCAGAAGACAACCTTAAAGATCGTCTACTCTCTTCTTACATACATAAAGTTGAATCCTGAAGATATTGCTTGAGATGGGAATCTCATGAACTGTTTGAACTGACCTTACATCACAATTCTTTCAAGTTTAGCCCCTGTAGGCAGTAGAATTACAGGACTGAATCACCATGCCTGGCCTGAACCCACAAAAAATTGTAGTTATTTTTAATTTCCAATGAGACCTATGCTATAGAAAGGAAAAATAAATCCTAGAGAGAACTTAATATTGTAATGTATAATTCTGTCATTGTCTAACTTCAGGCTTTCTTGCGTACTTCATACCAGCCCTTCATGTTTCTAGAAATGTATACTTTAGATTATTTGAAAGAAAAGTGGATTTGCATATGAGTCCTCTGTACACGGTTTCACACCTGCCAAAGCAATGTTTTGCACTCATAAAAGGTCATTGCTAACAAGTTTTGATAAGCTCCCACTTTGTGCTTGGCACCATCATCTGCAACACAAGCAATTTCCCAGGAGAGCCTCCGGAGGTCAGAGAGGCAAGCTTCTAGCCAGCTGCACTTGTGCACTTTACTGAAAGCATTCCCTTCACACTTTTTCAAGTCAGCTTCATTTTCCCAAATATTATAAAAGACAACACTCAGAAAGTTCTTTTGTTGTCTGTTTTTTTTTTTCAGTAGAGAATTACTCCATGCCTTTATTTTAGTGCCAGTTGGTAAAGAAACTCTAAAGTGCTTTGGTCACAGACACAATTTCGCTTTCCAAAAAAGGAAGACATAGAAAATAGGATCAGAATTTGCATATATTTATATGATATATATTAACTGCACAACTGAATAGACTTTCCTTCATCAGGTCAGCTCAATTTCAGTAAATTCAAGATTTTTAGATAAAATACGTATGGTCCCTTAAATTAGTCACATGGGGAAGATAAATAATTTAATTTGCTTATCAATGTAATGGGAATTTAGATATCAAAATCAAAGTTTACCAACATCTACTCTATGCATGATACAGGTTCCATATTAATTGCTTTTTTAATCAAGTAAAATTTTATTTCATCAGAGGAAGTATTGGTTACTATAGGTTATTTTTTTCAAATTTCTGCCTTTTTTTCTCAATCCTGTCTCTCTGCTACGAAATGAAGTCACTAATTCTTGTCATCAAGTAGTAGAAGATACAAGAGAGTATATAAAAGCGAACCCTGATAACTCACAATCGACAGCAGAAGCACCAACACAACATTTGTGTGCATAGTCCCTAGACCTGATGTTATACAGAGAGCACATTGGGCTCAGAGGCACAATGTCCTGGGTTCTACCTCTTCTAAAAAGAAAGCAGAGATGTAGTCTTAGTATCTTATATTGTAACTCATGAATTTGTATCAGAATGATCTGTAAATTTATGTTACTAATCTCAGATTCCTTCACTCTTGGTGACATTTTGTCTATGAGGATAGGACTCTATCATAGACATGACTGCAAAAGAGCATGGACCAGGTCTCTGTGGATCTGTGCAGATTGTGGAAAGATTCTCTGATACCTTGTAGCTTGTGCTTTAATCCAAATGATTGCAGAAGATATGTAGGTTTTTCATTACATTATGTGTTAATATATGATTTCAGGCTAGAAGAAAAGGAGAAAATGAAACAAGGCTGTATGATCTATTGTATATTTGTATCTCTGTCATGTAAGCAGAAAAAGAGCCACTCATTTGGCAATAACATATCACTTCCGTCACTAGGAGACACAGGTTTGTGTGTCTACAAAGACAAAGAACCTAAAAGTTATTGACACAAACAGCTGAAACACCTTTGGCTCTCTCTTCCCTATGTCCAATACCACAGCCATGGCCTTATGATTTCATAAGGTAGATGAATCCCACCTAAATGATGAAATAAATAAGGCAAACTGCACTGCCTTTGCTTCGGTATCTACTTTAAACAAGAATTAAATGCTGATGCCTAACCAATTGTCAGGAGGCCTTGTTGGAGGCACTCAACCTGTAGATTATCGTGATTTACTTGATAAATACAAAATGGTAAGCAATGTTTTCTTTCTCAGAGTATTGGGAACTTTGCTTTTTGTGTGAAAGCCAGTCATTCAACTGAAACATGCCTTCTATTAAAAGCAGAGAACTTCTACCATAGGAGTAATCACAAAGACATTTAAATATAAGGATACAATGTTGTAGATTACTTGTTTTCAAATGTCCACTATAATGTCTCTAAAAGGAAGTCATTCTTTTTTTACTCAAGGGAGTTTACCAAGGCAACCAATGACTCATTATCCCGAAAAGGGGAACCATACAATTAAAAGGGGTGGTATCAAATTTATCCTTGACATTAGCTGAGGTGGTCAATAAAATTGACTCAAACCTAGAAGGCAATTGCGCTAGCCTCAGTCCACTGCCAGAGTTGTTATGGATGATAAAATTACCCTAAACTTTCAACTTTAGGGGCAAGATAACATCTGTGCAGTAGCTGAGGCAATTAATGCATTAGACCAAGTAGAAAAATCAATTAAAATACTTAAGGAGGAATTCTCTGATGGTTTCTCTCAGCTGCTTGGGTTTACAGTGTGGGGCATACAGTTGAATACTATATTGAAGGCTGCCTGTTTTTACCGTTTATAGTCCAGGGAATAGTAGCTTTATTTAGTTGCCATGAGAGTCAAATTGAATACATCTGTCTTGGGCATCTGTTAGTAAAATTAAGAGGTGTTGCCAGAGTGGAAAAATAATCAGAAGCCAAGATGGTATAAAGCTGAGGGGTGGATGGATATCGTGCAAGCCTCTTATCCATGTTTCGGAAAGTCTTGTGAAAGCAAAGTGTGACTGCATTTCTTCTTCTTTTTTTTTCTTTTTTTAATTGGTCATGGAGTTTGAATTCTGGGCTTTGAATTCTGGGCCTGGGTGCTGTCCCTGAGCTTTTCCTCTCAAGGCTAGCACTCTAGCACTTGAGCCATATCATCACTTCCGGTTTTCTGGTGGTTAATTGGAGATCAGAGTCTCATGGACTTTCCTACCTGGGCTGGCTTTGAACCATATTCCTTAGATCTCAGCCTCCTGAGTAGCTAGGATTACAGATGTGAGCCACCAGCGCTCAGCTCTAATGATTGCATTTCTTAATGACAATATGTAGAAGATATTTACAATGAAAACAGCCTTGCATGGTAGAGGTAGTAATGCCTGAAAGAAGAAAGGGTGAGTTTACTTGGAACACATACAGTATTGTTCTCCATACTAAAGGCAGCCAATATTATTGTCTTACATTATGAAGATTTTGTCTCTTACAGTAGCAAAGGACAATTATCTAACTGAATATTAGAAAATGATTTGGGCTTGTGAGTTGAGTTCTTCTCTAGCATATACCATGACACGTTGAGGTGTACAACTGTACCATTTGGTTGTTACCATGGAATTTGGGGATGAGGGACACTGTCACAAAATGCTAATGTTTATGTTTGCTACATTGTGACTCATGCAGTCCTCTGTATCACATCTAGGAGTCACATTTCTTCTTTGAAAAAAACTGTGTCCAACTGAAGTAATGGCTGCAAGCAGAATTAAATCCCAGATTTTCTATTGTTCTGGATAATGTTCTGGAATGTTCTATTCCATTAAGCATATTTTGTGATAGCTCTTCCAGATTTCTTTAGCTAGAGAAGCAAAAGTAATGAAACGCTTCTTCTACATCGCCTTAATCTTTTTCTCTTAAGTTCATAAGTGAAATCATTTCTCTGGCAGATTCATGATCTCAAAATAATTCCTTCGTTCCCAGGATCAGACCTATTTTGTCAGACAGTTTCCCTTCATTGTGTGAATTCATTATTGATTCCATATTATTGTTATGTCATTGCAAACTATGTTCCTATTATCTTTTTTTTGTTTGCTTATTTGTTTGTGTCAGTTGTGGGGCCTGAACTCTGGACCTGGCCACCGTCCCTCAGCCTTTCAGCTTAAGGCTAGTGCTCTACCACTTGATCCAAAGTGCCATTTACAGCTTTTTCTGCTAATATGGTGCTGAGGAATCGAACCCAGGGCCTCATGCATGCAAGGCAAGCACTCTACCATTGAGCCACCTTCCCAGGCCCTATTATCTTATATATGAAATTCATGTCATCTCAATACTGATTCTTAATTTGATAAAAGGGTAATGATTTGATGGGAAAGGTCAATTAACAGCCTGTGGAGCATGACTGCCCTACATTTATCACTTGACATACATAATATTGTTCTTTCATGTCTGGCATTATGTAGCATGTTTTCAAGGTTCACTCAAAGTTGTATGATGCATTAGACTTCATTTTTATGGCTGAAAACTGTAATTTATATTTATACCATATTCTGCTTTCCATTCATCTATGTATAGACATTTGGGTTATTTCCACTTTTTAAGTGTTCTGAAAAGTACTGGTGTGGTCATTGATATGTAGCTTTCTGAATCTTAATTTTCTTCTCTTATTAATAGGAATAATGTCTGAGTGGTTCAAGCAAAGAGAACAGTATGGTAGAATAAAAGTTTAAGAGGAAAATTAGAGAATAAAGCTACTAAAATTTAAGAAGGTATGTCCTATTAAAATAATCTATAAACCAGTGGTCCATGCCTATAATCTGAGCTATTATGTATAATAAGATATGGCAGTACAAAGTCCGCCAGGGAATAACATTTCCATACATTCTATCACCAGTTAACCAGGAAAATATCACATTGGAAGTGTGGCTTAAGTGTTATAGTACCAGCTGGGAGTAAGAAAGCTAAGTGAAAGCATAAATCTCTGAGTGCAATCCCTGGGACTGGCCTAAAACATCTATGAAATAATTCCTATAGGAGATTTTTGCTGTCAATATCTATTAGCAATGCTGAAATAAATGCACATGTTTGAATAGTATTTGCTGCTTTTGCTTTCTAATTCAGAACTGGTTGGGTGCCAGAGAGGGTATCTGTGCCTATATATAAAACCTATCAACCTATACATTTAACTTATAAGGTTATGGAGGCTGAGAACACCCATAGCATACACTGCACACGATATCAATCTGGAGACCAAAGAGAGCTAATAATGTAATTGTACTCTAAGACAATAGTAATTGAGGAAACAGTAATCAGGCATGTGCCCTAGTCCAAGAATAGATTAAAATAAGCATTTCATTTTAACTAGTGAGGTAGGAAAGTGAGAGCAAATATACAAGGTTTCAATGACACACACTATTCTGATTCTTTCCCTCTGACCTTTTGTTTAATTCAGGCTCTTAAGGAATTGAATGTTGTCATCTCAACAATCAACTTTTAGACACTCAAGTGCTAATTCATCCAGAAACATGCATGACAACATTCAAATGTAATGTTGAACCAAATATTTGAATATCCTGTGACTTATCAAATCTATATCTTAAAGATAACCATCATATATATTGATAAGAATAAATAGGCTCAAGTTAGTTTTGGATGATGATAGAAAACTCTCTTTTACAACAATTTGTCTCCAGAGTCATTTTTCGGGTCACAAGTCAAAATCTCATTTTTTTGGGGGGGGAGAGTTTATTATTTCTAAGGCAGGATACTGAAACATAGAATATGATATTATCTTTTTATTATATTGACTAGCAAAAAATATCAATTATCCTAAAAAAACTGAATAAGTCACATAAATGAGTAGTGTGAGATAAAGAGTAAAAATTCAAGAACATCGATCGTGACGTGACCAGAATTAGAGTACTCTGTACTGAAACTTGAACTATATTTTATCAGATTTTTTAAAATATTTGAGACAGTGTCTAACTACTAGGAATCTCCAGCATACTCCCTCTTCAATGTAACAACCAAAAAAATAGTACTAGTGGTATGGGTCATGTGGTAGAGCATTAGCCAAACAAGCAATTTAAGCCAGCTCAAGTACCTGAGTTCAAACTCCAATACCAAAAAGAATTTCTCATCAAAGTTTGGAGAGAATGTGGATTTTTAAAAAGTGAAAAATGAAGTCATCTTATAAATATGTTAGAAACAATCTCAAGAAAGAAAAACCATTTGAATCCTTATCTTGGGATTCATTTTGCCTAACATCACCTTATCTGACCTTTTCTGCTTGTCTCAGTCATATACTAGATATTGCAAATAAGGGAAACCATGGAACCTATGTTTCTTTGGGCCTGGATTGCTTCACTTAATATAATTTTTCCAAGTCTTTCCATTTCCTAACAAATGGGGCAATGTCATTCTTTCTGATGGAGGCATAGAATTCCATTGTGTATATATAGCACATTTTCTTCATCCATTCATCTACTGAGGGGCATCTGGGTTAGTTCCATATCTTAGCTATGGTAAATAATGCTGCAATAAACATAATTGTGCTGATAGCTTTGGTATGACCTTGTTTGTGATCATTTGGGTAAATGCCCAAAAGTGGGATTGCTGGGTCATAGGGAAGCTCTATGTGGAGTCTTTTGAGGAACCTACATACGGCTTTCTAAAGTGGTTGAACAAGTTTACACTCCCACCAACAATGCAGTAAGGTTCCCTTCTGTCCACATCCCCTCCAGCATCTGTTGTTATTAGAGCTCTTGATTCTAGCCATTTTAACTGGGGTGAGGAGGCATCTCAATGTTGTTTTAATTTGCATTTCTTTTATGGCTAGGAAGGTTGAGCATTTCTTCATGTGTCTATTGGCCATCCTTCTTTTCTTTTCAGAGAAGGTTCTCTTTAAGGCTTTAGCCCACTTTTTATGTCCCTCCCCCACAGTATAACCCCTGTTTTCACTGTATTTGATGTTGGTATACTTTGTGGAGGGGAAGGAAAAAAAACCAAATTGTTTAAATAGGAATAGAGGCAGACCCATTGCAACAATGAGATGTACAAGATACTATGCTGAAAAACAAACTTTACACCTTTGTGGGGAGAGGGAAAACAAAGGAGGAGGCAACAATGCTTGATAAGAAATGTACTCATTCCCTTGCCCATGTAATTGTAACCCCTCTGTATGGTATTTTCACAATAAAAAATGCAAAAAAGGGAAACATGTACAGATTTAGAGTATATGCTTCTGATTTATGTGCCAATGACTTATAAAACTTGAAGGTTTTGGGGGGAAAATAAAGAAAATGTACACAGGGGAAAAAAATGAAATATTCACACCAGAGTTTCTTTGTTCCCATATCACACCCATGACTTACACCAGTAAACTTAGCTACAGGTGGCTGGCATCTGAAAATTGCAGTTTAAAGTTAGCCTGGGAAGACAAATCCAAGAGACTATCTCCAGCTAACTGACAAAAGGCTAGAAGTCAAGGTGTGGCTCCAATAGTATAGTAGGGCATAAGCTTTGAGTGAAAAAGCCAAGGCTCCGAATGCAAACACAAAGATCAGAACAACAGGGGGAGGAGGAGAATCACAAGCCTTCATTTAATTTTCATACATTATAAGTAATATCAAGAATAACTTTAGTGGTAGTGATGGGAATGTTAAAACTTTAGCACAATATTTTCCTGATTTACACATTTAGGGGTATGGGTTATACTCTGCTACATTAATATTTCAATGATAGTTACAAACATGTCAACATATTACAAGTCATGACAGTATTGACTTTAAATGAAATTTTGGCCATCCATTTCTTCTTTTTTTAATTTTGAAAATACTGTACAGAGGGTATTACATGGGCAAGGTAATGAGTGCATTTCTCATCAAGCATTATTTCCTCCTCCTTTGTTTCACCTTACCATCCCTTCTCTTGCATGGAATAGTATGTACGTCTTTTCTGGTGCTCTACACTGTTATTTTTTTAAATTTAATTTTATTGTCAAGGTGATGTACAAAGGGGTTATAGTTACATACATAAGGGTCTGTAGGTGCAAGAGATAAAGCATAGTTCTCGTTCCCAAGCAGCTTAATCTATAGTTGTGTTTTTTTTTTTTTTGGTCGGTTGTGAGGATTGAACTCCAGGCCTGGGCGCAGCCCCTGCTCTCTTCAGTTCAAAGCGAGCACTCTATCTCTTGAGCTACAGCGTCAATTCCAGTTTCCTAATGATTTATTTGAGATAAGAATCTCAAGGACTTTCCTACCCAGGCTGGCTTTGAACTGTGATCCTCAGATATCAGTCTCCTGAGTAGGTAAGATTACAGGCGTGGGCCACCAGCACTCAGCAGTTATGTATTTTTAAAAAATTCAAAAGCTCTGCCAAATTTTGAATCAGCTTGAGTAATTTGTGAGTGGAGTCCATGGGATTCTTTAAATACAAGATCATGTCATTTGCAAAGAGGGAGAGTTTTACTTCTTCTTTCCCTATTTAGATCCCTTTTATACTTTCTATAAAATTGTGTGTGTGTGTGTGTGTGTGTGTGTGTGTGTGTGTGTGTGTGTGTGTGTGTGTGTGTGTGTGTGTGTAGTATGGAGCTTGAACTCAGGTCATCATACACTGGAATATTTTGTATTTCCAAATATTCACAGAATCTCAGATGCCAGTGGCTCATACCTTTAATCCTAGCTACATAGATGGCTGAAATCTGAGCCTCACAGTTCCAAATTACCCAGGAAGCAACAGCTGTGAGACTTTAATGTCCAATTATTCACCAAAAAACTGGAAATGGAGCTGGCTCAAGTAGTGAAGAGCCAGTCTTGGAGAGAAAAGGTAAAAGCTCCAGTGTACTGGCATGGCTAAATAATTAGCTAAATAAGTACACATAGAAGATGTACTCGATTCAAAATAGTCAAACGAACTTTAATATTATAAGAAATATTCAAAGGAAAATTATCCATTTTCTCAGAAACATAGACTATATTAAAGTGTATATATTGTTTTATTATGTATAACTCTACATTAACAATGATTCTGAAAATAAATGTATACAAAACTAAATATTCTCCCTTTATACTCATTCATGTGCTTATACTACCCCTGCCACACATCTCAGAGCCCTCACCCTTACCTGCATATCTTCCCATGTAATGATTTCCTCTCATTCGTTTTTGAGTCTCTTCTATATCTTGCTTTCCATTCCCAGCATCTTTATCTATTCATCTCCATATAACTTTGTCATAGCACAGGATAAACTTAAACTATCATCTCCTAATTTACAATTTATAGTATTATTAAATGCCAACAAAATAATACATATCAATGATCAAATGATTTATGTATGTATGAGAATTTCTGTGATCAAAGTAGTGGAGTGTTGATAGAAGTTTTTAGAGGTGCTCCTGAGAACACTCATACATAGGTAGCTAATTTTTCAGTGTTATAACTCTGTGGGGCACCAAAAATACTATAATGGTCATTATTTTAAAACAGTGAGATTGTACATGCCACATAACTATTTAATGATTATGTATAGATGATAGTGATTACATTAACTTTGGAATAAGTAGCTTCTTCAAAGATAGCTTCAAATATTTGTGAGTACGGAGATGTTTTACAGTCAGTACATCAGCTTACAAGGTGAATTAATAATATGGTAAGATAATCTGTGGTATATATAACTTGAAAATAAAGGATTGCCTTGCTAAAACTATTTTCATTGCAAAAATGTATTCTAAATCCTAGTTTAAAAATATGTATATGTGACACACATAGTATTTACTTAGCAACTTCCAGTAAAATCATTCATAAATTTTAATGAGGATTAAATTTTAATAAGTACCTAATTTTATTAAATTTTAATCAGGTAATAAATGACTTATTCTTTGCCATAGCATAGGCACATTATTAATAAAACTAAAATAATTCTTTAATCCTTATACCCTATTATACTAGAGATGGTTACTTACCAATTTAAGTAATTTTGAACTTTTGCACATATTAGTTATGCTGTAAATGACAGATAATATTTTATGGAATTTTTTGTACTTTCTCAAATACCCAGTTTCTTCTCATGAAGCTATTTTTAAATCAACTCTTATCTTCAGAATACCCATATTAAAACATGAATATCTAGCATGCCCTAACTATGTGTTGAATAAAATTGTATTGACTGTACTACAATATCTTTAAATATTTAGTTTTTCATTTAAATTTACAATTAAATTTACAATTAACATTTAAGGGATTTTGTGTATAGTTGGAACTGATTTTCAAAATACACTAGAAAAATATATTCCTCAATTTTAAAGCAATGCTACAAAATTATCTACTACACTGATGAATAAATTTATATTCTTAAAAATACTTTCAAATATTATTTCCCTACACCATTATCAAATCATGTGACTTTATTCCTTATATCTTATGTATTCGATGGGTCTAATTAAAAGTTTATTTTCAATATTAAGAAATTAAATACAAGATCTTCTATGATGGTGTTATAGTGAGGATAGATAATTTTTATATTATTAACTCTCTATAGCATATGCCTGGCTGTCTGTCTTCAATGCCATTCAAAAACAACATGTCTGTTTGGATTCATGAGCACTAGTTACTGGACTATAAAGTTATCTAGTATCTCTTCCATATAGCAGTTGAAGATAAAAAGTTCTTTCATAGAAAACAGACAAAAGGAGGTAGGTTTGTATTGGATTTAAAACCCATTTAAAAAAAGAGTCAGGAGCTGGGAATGTGACTTAGTGGTAGAGTGCTTGCCTATCATGCATGAAGCCTTGGTATTATATATAAAGATTCAGAAGTGTAGCTGAAGCTCAAGCAATAGAGTGCTAGCTCAGAGACAATGTTCATGCCCTCACTTCAAGCCCCAATACTGGCAACAAAAGATAAAAAAGGAGTCAGTATAATTTAGTAGATTGTAATCATGAGCTGACCATTTCAATAATAGAAATTCAGTCTAAATTAAAAATGTTATCAAAATTAACACTACACTTTTTATCCAATATATTTAGATTATATATACATATATATATATATATATATATATATATATATATATATACATCTGAGCATACATATATAGGTATATGTATATAGAGAGAAAGAAAAAGAGAGAGAGCTATGTAAGATTCTATGTCCTTTATTTTGTATAATTTGAGGTTTGTATAGAGATACTGACTCCATCAGAGAGCTAAAATAAAACCCCAACAGACTTTCTTTATTAGAGAGAAAGCATTCCTGAATTTGTAAGGCAAGGAGAGACTTTGTTTAGAATCCTTTCCCAAAAAGCAAATTAATGGAAAGCCATTGAAAAAATTCTGATTTAACTATGTGATGGTACATTGGGGAGCCCTTGGAAACAGATTCCTTTGTTTATATTATACATAAAGACACTGTAAATCCAAGGCTTTCATTGGGGATTTATACACATTCTATCTTGCTGTGGCAAATAAAAAAGCATTTTGCTTTATTTCTTTCATATTAATTGTATGTGTTCTTCCTTTGGTCTTCTCTGGGGACTCTGCTGCTTAATAATATTGGATGCAATTGACATTTTGTGAGGTGTTTTATAGACAATGTGGAAAATTTAGGGAGTTTATTTGTAATCTGGAAAAATAATGAACAAGCTATCATCATCCACCAGTAGAGGAGAGACTGCCCCTAGGCACAAACACACAGTGAGTAGCCAGAACTACTGCTCCCCCTGTATTGAGCTAAAGCTCCCAAATGATCAATTTATTTTGTGAAACATTTCACTCAACTCTCATTTAATGAATGGCAAAGTCATCCACTACCACAACTTTTCTTAAAATTCTTAAAGACTAGATAATTTCTAGAATGTAAACACAAGCCTATAGAGTTAAATTTTTGGAGTTCACTTCATTACAAGCAAGTAAATATGATGAGGGATGCCTGTGTTACTGCTAATGAGAAACTAATCAAAAGCATAGAAAAAACAAAGCCTATGTAGTAAATAAATGGGTAAATTTCAAATGTTGAAACATTGTTTTATAACAGTGATACTATAAAGTGAAATGAAACTGTTGTTAAAAGCAGTCTAACTTCAGTAAGTGCTAACTTATATAATGTTATTGATAGTATTTCAAAACATTCCTATTGATGATGGATGTTTCTAAAGAATTTGCCATATAAAAATGTAGGAAATATCAGAAGCTATTTTTACAAGATAATTGGTACTAGCACAAAATCCAGAAAACAATTAATATATACTAAAACAAAAAACAAGTAAACTCTGTGTGTGTGTGTGTGTGTGTGTGTGTGTGTGTGTGTGTGTGTGTGTGTGTGAAGAAAGACAGTCAGAGATGAGAGAAAAAGAGGGTGGAGGGAGAAGGACGGAGAGGGAATGCAGAGGAAATGATACCAATAAGTTTCAACTATTCATTTAAATAGAACTAAACAGCATTATTAGCCACTTTAGAAATGGAAAATAAATCACTGTGATAGCACTAGAGATACATGAAGGTGAACAAAGGACTAAATACTACCTTTGGTGAGGGTTGAGAAAACTGTATCCCTCTACATTTCTGATGGGAATGTAAAAGAGAATGTTTATTTTTTAAACATCTGTCCATTTATTTATTCATTTTTAATTTTAAAAATTAAACATTTCTTTACGGTTTATTGTGCTGGTCCTGGGGCTATAGTTCGGTGTCTCATGTTCTTGCTTGGCTTTCTTTCATTCAAGACAGATCTTTACCCCTTTCACCTCCACTTTCTTTTTTTTGCTGGTTAAGTCGAAATAAGAGTCTCACAGGCTATTCTGGCCAGCCTGGCTTTAAACAGGGACCCTCAGATCTCTGCTCTCTCTTTGCTCTCTTTTTTTGTCAGACATGGGGCTTGAGGCCTGGGTACTGTTCCTGAGCTCTTCAGCTCAAGGTGAGTACTCCTTCACTTGAGCCACAATTCCATTTTCAGTTTTCTGGTGGTTTATTGGAGATAAGAGTTCCATGTACTTTCCTGCCCTGGCTGGCTTCAAACCACAATCCTCAGATCTTAGCCTTCTAAGCAGCTAGGATTACAGGCATGAGCCACGGGAGCCTGGCTCTCTCTCCTCTCTTTGCTCTCTCTTACTCCTCTCTCCTTCTCTCTCTCTCCCCCTCATTCCCACCTTCCTGACTCTCTCTTTCCCTCTGTCTCTCCTCTCTCTGTCTCTGTCCCTACCTCTGTCTCTGTCTCTGTCTCTTTGTCTCTTTCTCATTTCTTAGCTGACACACATCCTTTGAAGTGACTTTCTCTCTTTTGTGCCTAGAAGGAGGCTATGGTGCCCAGAGCTTGTATAATTACTGGTCGGTCAGTGTAAGGATGAACATGCTAGGACTGTAGAAAAAGGAACAATGTTATGGAACTGCTTCCTAGAGAGGACTAGCTCACTGCCTTATGATGCATGAATGAGACCAAACAACAAACCAAACGCCCATAAAACATGTTTTGTTGAATCAATAATTATGGTTTCTTATTATAGCACAACAGAAAGTACGTGTATCATTGGAAATGAATGTCATCTCATTTTTTCTAATGGCCATTATCTTAGTGATGGTGGCATCTCCACTTAGATAATTTAAAAGCAATGGTATTATGATGTAGATTTACATACTTGTTATGCCCATAAAATTGCATAGGGTCAGAAGGATAAATGTTCACTGGAAAAAGAAAAAAACTTGCAGGATCTAGATTAAAGAGAAGGAGATTCTGAAGCGACTTCCTACAGTTTTTTCTTTTGAGTTGAAACCAGGGTTGGTCATTCTTTCCCCACTGTAAGATGTTCCTGATCCCTAAATGGTTTTTTGTGTGTTTGTTCACTTTGATAGTTCACATATCATAGTGATCTTCCCTTTTTCTCTGAGTTAAAAGCTTATAACAAATCGTCTTTATATGAAGCTATTTGAGGGCTGTAGAGGGACCTTTTAAAGCAATTTCATAAGTTAATAATATGGAAAAAATGAAACAATTATGGAAGTATTATCCTTCCTTATTTTAGATAGCATAGGGCTAGAATTTTTGTCAACAGAGAAGAAAGATGGAACCTTCAAGCTGTGTATGCTGCTTTGGTCCAGAAGGTATCTTTGAAGCATCATTTGGCTCAGAGTTTAATGTCATTCTTTTGCATAACCTCTTCATATAACAACTCTTCTTCTTCCTCTTGATAATTACTCCTATTTGCACCTCTGTGTATTGTTTCCTGCTAGTGAAATGAGTCCCTTCCCATAGCTTAGTCTACTCCTTTCCTTCTCCACAGCTTAGCATGCTCCCTTCCTAGGCAGCACTAGGACCTCATAGTAAAGGCAGTAAATAATCAACTTCCAGCCCCATTTACTTGGGATGGCACTTCTCTGGGGCAGCTACCACAATCTAAGGCAACAAGAGCCCGTTAGAGTGACCTTCAGGTCTGGGCAGTTGCAGGACCCTCATCTACCATAGCAGCCATAAATCCTAGTCTGACATGGTGAAGCCCCTGGCCCACACGTTCACACCAGGGTCTCTGCCTTCTAGCCCCTTCTAGCCTTCCTAAGCCTCTTAGGTTAGATAGGTCACCCAAGACAAAAGCCAGTGCTTCTTCTCATTCCTCCCTTGTGAGAAGGGGTCTTGCCAGTCCCCTTTCCCGGCAATAAACCTTTCTTTGTTCTCTGTACCTGCGTGGTTATCTGCATGGTTCTCTGGCAAAGTCTATTAATCTTAATTTTGCTAAGATTTCCTCTTTGCCCAATTAGAATATGAGCACTTGTGAGAACAAGGTCTTAGTATTGCCCTCAATCACATTCTCCATTTCACAATAGCAACCTAACTAAATGTCTAAAATCCAAATGTCAAATATTCCTTTATTCTCAGTGATTAAGGAGTGCAAATTATGTTTCAAGATAATGACCAGAATCATTGAGCAGATCGAAAGAACAATATATTTGATTATTGCTATCATGTAATGTTTGAAGACGTCATATTATTTTTTCACATATGTTTTGCTGGACAACTCTGTACCTCAGAGTTGTATCAATTTAATTATATTCTAGTTGTTAGCTTGAATATTCAATTACAATATTTCTTTGAATGCATAATAGGATTTAAAAAATACTAGATGAATTTTTCACATAAAATAGCATAATTCAATGAAACTGTCTTCTTAACACATTAATCAGAGTGATGCTTTTGCTTATAACTAAGAGAAGAAAGTTGTTATAAATTTTAAGTAATTTAAAGGAAATTATTTTCTTTTCTTTAAAAAACCTGTGCATGGGGCTGGGAAGGTGGCTCAGTGGTAGAGCGCTTGCCTTGCATGCATGAGGCCCTGGGTTCGATTCCTCAGCACCACATAAGCAAAAAGAAAAAAGCCGGAAGTGGCTATGTGGCTCAAGTGGTAGAGCGCCAGCCTTGAGCTGAAGAGCTGAGGGACAGCGCCCAAGCCCAGAGTTCAGGCCCCACAACTGGACCAAAAAAAAAACAAAAACAAAAACAAAAAAACCTGTGCATTATTGTGAACATACCATATAATTATTTCTTTTACAAATACATTTTGAAGTGCTCTTTATGAATATCAGAAGAAGCTGGGTGGTACTGTGGTTATTAAGTTGTGTATATAGAGAGAGAAAGAAAGAAAGAAAGAAAGAAAGAAAGAAAGAAAGAAAGAAAGAAAGAAAGAAAGAAAGAAAGAAAGAAAGAAAGAAAGAAAGAAAGAAAAAAGAAAGAAAGAAAGAAAGAAAGAAAGAGAAAGGAAGGAAGGAAGGAAGGAGGAAGGAAGAAGGAAGGAAAGAAAGAAGGAAGGAAGGAAAGAAGGAAAAAGATGAAAAGGACTCACAGGCACTCTATGATAGTATGTTTATCTCCAGAAACACCTGAAGCCATTATACTGAACCTTGAACAAGATAGAGATGAAATTCACTAGGTAGAGATTTACAATTTTCTCATTAACCCTGTAACAACTGGACATTTTTCATTTCAGATGTATAGATTCCTGGCCTGTGCTTGATTTATGTGGTCTCCCAGGCTGGTTTTGGCTATATAACAAATGAAGTATTAAAGACCCCTCAGAACATTTGTGCTTTGGAAGCCCTGAGACTATGATATGACCCATTTATCTTGGTAGTTTGGTGGTTTATGATCCAGACATTAAGTTGGTCTTGTGAAATTGAAAGAAAGCCTTGGAAGTACCCCCTGTGTGGACGACTTGCATAATCTTCACGTTTGCCTGGGTTTTATTTCTTCTGCTCTGTCGTATCCTTTGTCGCCATCAACACATTATGTGAGTGTTCATGGAGCCTTATGAATGCTTTTGAGTTTCTCACCCTGCAATGCAGTCATTGACACAGAGAGCAAAGTCATTTATATAATTCTTCACTTTATAATTTCCACGGTCATAAATGCTTACATTGGAAGAAAGATGAAGAGTAGTGTGATGATTTAGAATTTTTGAATCTGGCTTAACGAGTGAATCAAACTGGTTTGATGTGACTCATGAGCTATTGCTGCCAAGAAGAAGATAGCTAATTGATAAAATATTTTCCCAGGGGGAAAATGGAGGATTAAAACAGAAGTAGGGTAGAAAGAGGGAAAAGAGACTATGAAAGACCCAAGGCTGTAAGTCTGGCCAAGTTATAGATAGCAATCTTATTTGGAAAAAAACAAAAACAAAAAACAAACAAAAGTGGCATGTCAGCTAAAAGTCTATGTCTGTGTGAACATGTTGTAAGTGAAAGCTATGTTATATATACAGGATGTGAATGTAAGTTTACCTTACTGAAATCACAGAAAATGATTACATAGCTTGTAAGGCCAGGGAGAGATCAAATTAAAATATGTAAGTATTCATTCCAAAAATGAAAGGTTTGTTGGAGTGATATAAATTTCCTACAGAGCCATTGACTACAGGAATTTTACTTTTTACTTGTGGGTTGCTCAGGACTTTTCCCCTTTTATAAGATCTTGGTGAATGGAAGACTCTGTCTGATCAAACTTGCATTCAACCCAGTCCCTCGCACTCTCAATAATTCTTTTTTGTTGTTGCAGTTGTTTGTTTTTGTCTCTGTTTTGCTTGTTTTTAAATAGGAGCTCCCTGACTTTTCTGGGCTTGATTGGAACTCTCAATCCTTTTGCCTCCACCCTGCAAATGACAGGATTATATGTGCCGACCACCACAGCCAGCTCTAAAGTGTATGTGTGTGCATCCGTAAAGGGGAGAGGAACACAGGAGATGAATGGGCAGTGACTAAAATTCAAATTGGCTCTCATAAGACAGTACGTGGTTTTTCTATTCAAAAAGTTCCTCAGTCTTTCAGGACATGGCAGAATCTTCTCATTTCATTCCAATATTAATTATTTTAAAAAATGATGAAGGCTGGACGACGGTGGCTCTTGCCTGTAATCCTAGCTACTCAGGAGGCTGAGATCTAAGGATCGCACTTCAAAGCCAGCCAGGGCAGGAAAGTCCATGAGACACTCTTAGTTCCAGTTAGCCACCAGAAAACCGTAAAGTGAAATAGCTGAGACTAATAAGAAAAAATTGAAATAAATACAAAGGCCTGTAATTGATGAGAAAGAGCTATTGCATTTATTAGATACAAGAGTTTAGTTTACAGAGTTTGCTAAGTGTCAAAACAGGAGATTTAAGATGATAAGTTACCCAGGCGTCAGGGACTACCGCTTGTAATCTTAGTTACTCATGAGGCTGAGATCTGAGGATTGAAGTTCAAAGATATAATTGTACTAGAAATATGTAGAGATTCTAGACTATCTAAAATTTTCAATTAATTTGTAACAGGTGGTTTGTTTAAACTATTCAGAAATAAAAATGTGCTGGGCTGCTCGCTGGTTGCTCACACTTGTAATCCTAGCTACTCAGGAGGCTGAGATATGAGGATCATGGTTCAAAGGTAGCCCGGGCAGGAAAGCCAAGAGACTCTTACCACCAATAAACTGCTCAGAAAACCGGAAGTGGCACTGTGGCTCAAGTGGTAGAGTGTTAGCCTTAGGATGAAGAGCTGAGGGACAGCGCCCAGGCCCAGAATTCAAGTCCCACAACCGACAAAAGTAAGTAAGTAAGTAAATAAATAACTAAATAAATAATAAGTTGATAAAATGATGCCTAGGTGAAAGGTTTAAAAGTGAGATACTGATTGTGTAATGGAACACATTCCATACATTCAGCCTGGTATAGGATGACTGTTCTTCTGCTTCTATAGCCAAGGAAGGACAAATACAAATCAAGCCTATCAAATCTTGTATTAATAATGAGGAAATTTCCCCAAATAGAAAGAGTGAGGAATCAAGCCACAGAAATCAGAAGCGACTTGATAGAGTTTCCAATAGTTTAAGCTTGAATCATAATTGAGCAATAAAAATACTTGCATAGTAGGTTATAACTGAATTATAAAAATAAACATTCATGAATTGAATTACTTAATTATGGAATGACAAAACTTCTTTTCAGAGGAATATGAATTATTTTAAGCAGATATATGTTCTCATGATGTAAACATTAATCCTCTCCCCAAATCCTACTGTGTGTGTACTATACTTTGTGACTTATTTCCAAGGAGATTAGTAAAGAAGTAAGAAAGTACTGTATAACCAAAAATTAATATCTTCAGATATGATATATATGCAATATATATTTAATGTACTCCTTGTTAAGGTGAAATAAGGGAAAACCTCATGTCCGTGTCATCCTTTGCAAAAATATATAATCCTAATTAATTATGAGACTAAAATAAAACAATCATAGATGTCAGGACAACAATGCTCAGTATATTGAGTATTTTCAAAAATGTTGAGGTTGAGAGTTCCGGGAAGATGGCGGAGGAGAAGCTGGAATCTGAACAAGCTCTTGCATAGAAAACAGTTTCAGAGTTCCAGTGAACAGTCCCAAGCCAGAGATTCACACCAAGTGTGCCATCACAGGACAGAGAGTTAGTCAAGAGAGGGGAAGCCAAGCAGACACATCTGAGCAGCTGCCGCTGCGGCGGCAGGGTCGCAGCGGCGACCACCGCCGCGGAGGCATACCTGAGACGCAGTCCGGGACGAAGGAGCCAGACGCAGCGGACGAGCGGATTCTACTCAACACCAGCAAGAACCGACGAGGAGCGGACAACTTCATCCTGCACTTTGCAGACCAGAGACGACCCGGGATCCAAGACTCCGCGTGAGTAGAAGCCCGACTTCCTCACTCCTCTGGGAGCAGAGGAGGGAAGGCCAACCCTCCCCCCCCAGCACCGGTGATCTCCATCTTGGATACCGACAAAGCTTGGAGGAGCGGCTAGCTCCAGCTCAGGCCTTGGAATAAAACGAGTCATTTAGCAGGTCACAAGAACTTAACGGCGAAGTGACCTCACAGACTCAGTTCCATCCAGGGAAAAGTCACCCAGCTCAGGCGCCAGCCATTGGAGTGGCTCTCCTCACCGGGTAACCAGAGCCAGAGGCTGCCCCTCCCTCTAGCAGCCACCACAATCAATTGAAAAACAGAAACCCTGAGAATGGCTCCAGGCTGGGTGCTGTGAGTTTTTTCACAAAATAGCCCCAGGGAAAAGCTACTGTTTGTTGAAAGGCCTCAACTCTACCCAGAACCTAGCCTCATCACTGCATCCCCCTCTTTTGTGATTCTCAAAGCAGATCACCCTCCCAGTAAACTAACCTGGGAGGGGGAATCTCAAAATCTTGGGTAAAGCAGAGCATTTTTCTGCCTGTTCCAACAAACTGACTTAAGAAACCAATCAAGCCACAGGACCTCAAGCTGACCAGAGACTCCAACCACACTCTGGTTACAGACAAAAGGGAGATACAGGACTCTTCCCACCCCTCCCCCCCCCCCCAAAAAAATCAAAGACCTTTTTTTTTTTCTTCTTCTTCTTTTCTTTTTTTCTTTTTTTTTGTTTTGTTTTTTTTTCTTCGTTTTTTGTTACCTTATATATATAAAAAAAATTTTTTTTGCTTTTCTAAAACTTTTATTAATCTTTAATTTTTGCCTCTTCTGAAAAAATAATTGTTTTCCATTAACTTTTTTTTTTTTCTTTTCTCCTCTTATAATTTTTATTTTAGGAATACGTGAATGTGTGTTTTCCTTTCTTTTCTTGTCTTCTTTCTCTTTTTCTTTCATTCTTAATTATCTTTTTGTTTTTTGTCTAGCTCTACTGAACTTCTGATCTTTTCTTCTCACTTTCCTATCCTTTACATCTTTTCCTCTTTGTTCTTCTTTATGTGACTTAACTCTTGTCCTGCACATCCTCAGATAAACCCATAGTTAACCAGTAGACCCTACCCCCCATTGTGTACACACTTAACCCACAAACTTATTACTCAATTCAAAACCTCTGAGACTTAAATTCATTAATAGCAGTACTACCTCTTTATACCTACATAATATTTTAAGCATTTTTTTAAAGTTTTTCTCATCTCCTCTATGTCCCTCCCTTTCTCTCAACATATTCATATTCCTCTATAAATAGATGGTCTTTTAATCTCTAAAATAACATTAATTTTTATGTTTCTATTTTATTTTCTGGTCTCTTTTCATTCCCCTTTCCCTTTCTTCTTTTTCTCTCTCTCTCTACTTACATCCTACCCAACCTATTTACTGCATTGTGATTAGGACATAGTTAACTCTCCCTGTGCCTCCCCACACCAATCTATTCCTATTTTTTACCCACATCTCTCCCTAACCCTAATAATTTCTGGTTTTCCAAATTCTTCTCTGCGGTTCGAAGTCCTTTAACATATAGTTGTTTGATGTCGAATAGATGTACCTGTAAAACTAGATTGTATCTGTAGACTATTGACTGTACAAATGCAAACTTTGGTTGATGGTTGCCTTAAGATAGTGTTCTAGCACAAAACTGGTGCTATCTTCATCTCAAATGGGCAGAGTAAGCCGGAAAAACACAAGAAAAATGGAAAATTAGGGTATCTCAATTCCCAATCCTGATAATCAGGGGTTAGAACAGATAATGAATAATCCAGAGGAGAGTTCCCAAACAGCTCTACAAACACTGCTGGCAAACATGATAAATGAAAAGTTTGACAACTTACAAAGGACTCAGTATGAGCGTGATAGGGAGAGAGAGGAGGCATCCCAGAAGTTTATACAGGAATATCATAAGCGTGAGGAAGCTACTCAAAAACTGATACAGGATTTGCGTGAACAACTTGAGAATACTCAAAGAGAAAGGGAGGAATGGCGTGAGCAGGCTGAGAACACTCAAAGAGATCTGCAGGAATCCCACGAACGGGAGGAAGCTAATCAAAGAGTAATACAGGAATTGAGAGACCAGGTAGAGAACACACAAAGATCACTAAAGGCATTCATGGAATCCATTAACAAAGAGCTGAAGGAAGTCAGGGAGACCACAAAGGGAATGCTGAATGGAACCCAACAGAAGGAATGGGAGCCCAAAGAAACCATAACCAATCAACTAAGCGATTTGAGGACAAACACTGAACACCAAATTAAGGAAGTAAAGAAATTCATACAAGACCTAAAACAGAGCTTCAACAAAGAACTTGAAGCCATCAAAGCTGACCAACTAGAAGGAAAAGAGATAAAAAACAAAGTAGAGAGTCTTGACAGCAGGTTAGACCATGCAGAAGATCGAATCTCAGGGATTGAAGACAGCCTAGATATTATAGAGAAAGAACATACAACCATCCAAGACAAGTCCAAGAAATATGATAGATCTATCCAACACCTGGAAGACACCATCAGAAGGCCTAATCTAAGGATAATGGGTGTAGAGGAGCACCTAGAAACAGAAGTTAATGGTCTAGGAAATCTGTTTAACAGGATCCTAGCAGAGAACTTCCCAAACATGCAAAAAGATAGGCCTGTCCAGATACAAGAAGCCTTTAGAACCCCAAATAGACCAGACCAGAATAGGACATCCCACCGTCACATTATAATCCACACAGGATCAACTCAGAACAAGGAAAAGATCCTTAAAGCTGTCAGAGAGAAAAGGGTAATCACTTATAAAGGGAAACCAATTAGAATCACCTCAGATTTCTCAGCAGAGACAATCAAAGCAAGAAGAGCCTGGAATGATGTATGCCATGCCCTAAAAACAAACAACTATCAACCAAGAATACTGTACCCAGCTAAACTCTCCTTCATAACTGAAGGCCAAATAAAAACCTTCCATAGCAAAGAAAAATTGAAACAATACATCTCCACCAAACCAGCCCTACAAAAGATCCTTAAAGATGTCCTACACATAGAAAACCAATAAGACCGCAATAAAGGCCAAGAAACTGCACCCAAACTGAGAATCCAAGAACCATAGGAAGAACCCAGTTTTCGCAGCGCCAAGAAGGTAGATAACATGGCAGGAACTCCCAAATACCTCTCAGTCCTATCTCTTAATGTTAACGGACTGAACTCTCCAATTAAGCGACATAGACTGTCTAGTTGGATTAAAAAACAAGACCCTTCTATCTGCTGCCTACAGGAGTCACATCTTGCCCGTAAAAACAAACACATTTTCAATGTTAAAGGCTGGAACAAAATCTACCAAGCAAACGGACCGCATAAACAGGCGGGAGTTGCAATCCTAATATCAGATAAAATAGACTTCAAATTAAAATTCGTGAAAAATATAAAGAAGGTCGCTACATACTAATTAAAGGATCTCTCCTTCAGGAGGATATTACAATTCTAAATATCTATTCACCAAACAATGGAGCACCCAAATTTATCAAAGAAACACTACTTTCCCTCAAATCCCATATAGATCCAAAGACATTAATTGTTGGGGATTTTAACACACCACTCTCCCCACTAGATAGATCAACTCGGCAAAAACTCAACAAAGAAACCGCAGATCTAAACAGCTGCATAGATCAACTAGACGTAACAGATATTTACCGAACATTTCACCCAGCAGCATCAGAATACACGTTTTTCTCAGCAGCACATGGAACGTTTTCTAAAATAGACTACATTTTAGGCCACAAAGCAAACTTGTCTAAATTCAGAAACATTGAAGTTATACCTTGCATTCTCTCTGACCACAAGGGAATAAAGTTAGAACTCAATACCAAAAGCCACCAAAGAAAGTCCGGTATCACATGGAGGCTGAACAACACACTGCTGAATCATGAGTGGGTCATGGAAGAGATTAGAAAGGAAATTCAAATGTTCATGCTATTCAACAAAAATGAACACACAAAATACCAGCTCCTCTGGGACACAGCAAAGGCAGTACTCAGAGGCAAGTTTATAGCTCTGAGCTCCTACATCAACAAATTGGAGAGATCTGAAACTAACAATTTAATGACACATCTAAACCTCCTTGAAAAAGAGCAGCAAGATAAACCCCAATCCAGTAGACGGAAAGAAATAATCAAAATTAAATCAGAATTAAATGAATTAGAATCCAAAAAAACTATAGAAAGAATCAACAAAACAAAGAGTTGGTTCTTCGAAAAACTTAACAAAATTGACAGACCCTTAGCAAATCTTATCAGAAAAAGAAGAGAACACACCCAAATTAATAAACTCAGAGATGAGAATGGAAACATCACCACGGAAACAACCAAGATTCAGAACATTATAAGGGAATACTTCTCAAAACTTTATGCTAATAAGTTTGAGAACTTGACAGAAATGGACCTCTTCCTAGCAAATATTGACATGCCAAAACTTAACCAAGATGAGGCAAACTATCTTAACAGGCCCATATCAAGCATTGAAATAGAAACAGCAATAAGAGACCTCCCAGCTAAGAAAAGTCCAGGACCAGATGGTTTCACAGCGGAATTTTACAAGGCCTTCAAAGCAGAGCTCACACCAATTCTCCTCCAACTCTTCAATGAAATTGAAAGAGAAAGCTCACTACCGAACACATTCTATGAAGCCATCATAACCCTCATCCCAAAACCAGGCAGGGACTCATCAAAGAAAACTATAGACCCATTTCTTTGATGAACATTGATGCAAAACTTCTCAACAAAATTTTGGCCAACCGACTTCAACAATTCATCCAAAAAATCATACAACACGATCAAACAGGATTCATTTCAGGGATGCAAAGCATCCCTGTATACGCAAATCAATTAATATTATTCATCACATCAACAGGAGCAAAAATAAGAACCACATGGTTATCTCAATAGACGCAGAAAAAGCATTCGACAAGATCCAACACCCCTTTATGATGAAGGTTTTGGAAAAATTAGGAATCCATGGAACATTCCTCAATACAATAAAGGCTGTATATGACAAACCTACAGCCAGCATTATACTCAATGGTGAAAAACTAAAGCCATTTCCTCTTAACTCAGGGACAAGACAAGGATGCCCACTCTCTCCACTTCTCTTCAACCTAGTATTAGAATGCCTAGCTACAGCAATAAGACAAGATGCATACATAAAGGGGATCCAAATAGGGAAAGAAGAAATAAAACTCTCCCTCTTTGCAGATGACATGATCTTGTATTTAAAGAATCCCATAGACCCCACTCCCAAATTACTCAAGCTGATTCAAAACTTTGGCAAAGTAGCAGGTTATAAAATTAACCCCCCAAAATCAATGGCTTTTCTGTATGCCAACAATGAGAAAAGTGTGCCTGAAATTAGGAAAGCAACTCCATTTGTAATAGCCCCACAAAAAATAAAATACCTAGGAATTAACTTAACTAAAGAAGTGAAGGACCTCTATGATGAAAACTTTAAAATCTTGAAAAAGGAAATCAACACAGAACTTAAAAAATGGCAAAACCTCCCATGCTCCTGGATTGGAAAGATTAACATCGTGAAAATGGCAATACTTCCCAAGGCTATCTACAAATTCAACGCAATACCTATCAAAATTCCACCCTCATTCTTCAAGGAAATAGAAGAGGAAATCCAAAAATTCATATGGAACAATAAAAGACCCCGAATAGCAAAAACGCTCCTCAACGGAAAGAACACTGCTGGAGGAATATCAATACCAAATTTCAAACTCTACTATAAAGCCATAGTAATCAAAACAGCTTGGTATTGGCATAAGAACAGACCTCAGGACCAATGGAATAGAATTGAAAACCCAGAAATGAACCTACAGACCTATAGCCATCTAATCTTCGATAAGGGAGCTAAAACAATAGAATGGAAGACAGACAGCCTCTTCAGTAAATGGTGCTGGCAAAACTGGTTAACTACATGTAGAAAACTAAAGCTAGATCCTTCTATATCACCCTGCACCAGAATCAACTCCAAATGGATCAAAGACCTTGAACTCAAAGCAGACACTCTGAAAACATTACAGGATGGAATAGGAGAAACCCTGGGTCTCCTTGGCTCAGGCCGAAATTTTCTGAATAGAGACCCGGAAACACAACAAATCAAAGAAAGGCTGGACAAATGGGATTGTATAAGGTTGCAGAGCTTCTGCAGGGCAAATGACATAGCTAGCAAGATCAATAGAAAGCCCACGGACTGGGAGAAGATGTTTACTAGCCATACAACGGACAAGGGTCTCATATCTAAAATATACTTGGAACTCAAAAAATTAAACCACCCAACAACAAATCCTCAAAGAAACAACTGCCCAATAAGTAAGTGGGCGAAAGACTTAAAGAGAAGCTTCTCTGAAGAAGAAAGAAGGATTGCCAATAGACACATGAAGAAATGTTCAACATCCCTAGCCATAAAAGAAATGCAAATCAAAACAACATTGAGATATCACCTCACTCCAGTTAGAACAGCAAAAATCAAGAACTCTAACAACAACAGATGCTGGAGGGGATGTGTACAGAAAGGAACCTTACTTCATTGTTGGTGGGAATGTAAACTTGTTCAACCACTTTGGAAAGCAGTATGGAGGTTCCTCAAAAGACTCCACATAGAGCTCCCCAATGACCCAGCAATCCCACTTTTGGGCATTTACCCAAATGATCACAAACAAGGCCACACTAAAGCTACCAGCACAACTATGTTTATTGCAGCATTATTTACCAGAGCTAAGACATGGAACCAACCCAGATGCCCCTCAGTAGATGAATGGATCAAGAAAATGTGGTATATATACACAATGGAATTCTATGCCTCCATCAGAAAGAATGACATTTCCCCATTTGTTAGGAAATGGAAAGGCTTGGAAAAAATTATATTAAGTGAAGTAAGCCAGGCCCAAAGAAACATAGGTCCCATGGTTTCCCTTATTTGCAATATCTAGTATAGGTATGAGTCAAGCGGAAAAAGTCAGATAATGTGATGTTAGGAAAACGAAACCTCAAATATGTATTTTAATGTTTTTGTTTCTTTCATGTATGTATTTCTAACGCATTTATAAGATTATTTCTTTGTTGCTTTGTATGTCCCTCCCCCACAGTGTAACCCCCGCTTTCACTATATTTGATGTCAGTATAACATGTGGAGGAGATGGGGACAAACAAGTCGTTTAAGGATTCAGGTGGACCTGTTGCAACAATGAGAAGTACAAAATGTCATGTCAAAACCAGCTTTACAATGTCGGTGGGGGGGGGGTGGGGGGGTATGATTGGGTGGGAGGGAGGGGGGAGGCTGGGAAGGGAGGTGAAGGGTAAACAAAGGAGGAGGCTGCAATGCTTGGTAAGAAATGTATGCATTATCCTGCCCATGTAATTGTAACCCCTCTGTACAGTATGTTCTCAAATAAAATAAAATAAAATTTAAAAAAAAAAATGTTGAGGTTATGGAAACACTCTCTCTATCCCCACCCCCTCTCTCTCAAAGGGAAACCATCCTTGGAAATAGAATGTACCAAATGATAAACTGTATGAATGGAACAGACAGGGAATAATAGTGGGGAAAATATACTGGTAGAATCCAAATTTAGTGTTGATTTTATTCACTAGTAATTAATTGCTCATTTGTTTGTTTACCTGCTTTAGTATTGAAAATGTTACCATGGTAATATAGGATGCTAACAATGTCAAGAACTAGTTCATTCATACAGCAATTATTTTTAAAAAGCTTTGCAATTTTCTTGTAAATCTAAAACAAGAAAAACAAATCAGAGTACATAGAAACACAGAACAAAAGTGTGATTATAAGGGGTAAGAAAGATATGTTCAAAGGTAGAAAGTTCCAATTTTGTGGGATGAATATGTCAAGCTATCTAATGTATAAAGTGAGCACTATAATAATAGTACATTGTAAACTGAAAATTTACCAGGAGAGTAGATTTTTAGGTACTTTTTTCCTTGCATGGAAGTTTAAACTCAAAGTCTAGCACTTATTCAGCTTGGTTTCTTGGTTGGTGCTTAACTATTTGAGTCATGTGTCTAGCCTGTTTCTTTCCTGGTCATTTTAGTGAAGCTTCACAAAATTTTCTTACCAAGTTGGGCTTGAACCTAAGTCCTCTAGATCACAGTCTCATGAATAGAGAGTACAACAGATGTGACTCTTCAGCATCTAGTGATTTGTATACATTTCCACATTCACAATCACAACACACACATACACAATGGACATATACACATAAATGCAGTAACTATGTAAGATGGTGTTAATTTCCTAGAAAATCTCATTTCACCATTTTGTATATCAAGAAATTTGGTTGTCCATCATAGGTATGTCCAAGAAAAAAGGGGAAAAAAAGCAGAAACAAGAGATTTAAGATGGGATGCTAGTTCCCGTATTGAACTTGGAAAGTATTAGAGAGAAATAACTCTGTTATGAAAAAAGACAATGTGTGGTTCCTCGTATGTGATGTTCTAAAGGGCTATTAAACGCGCTCCATTCAATGGAATTAGACTTCACCCAGTGAAAATGTTCAGCTTTGGGAAAACTGTTGTTCCCCTAAATTGTATGACATTACAAATGAAGAGTACAATTACACAGATATTCTCTTGCAGTCAAGAGCTTTCAATGAAATAAAAGTAAGAAGTGGCATAGTTAGTGGATACAGAAGTTAAATTTGACTGACATTTGCTTCAGAAGAAATTGTGAGACACTGAAAAAAAGACAAATCCCTAGGAAGTTTATATGTCAGAAATTTATATGAAGACAGTATTCTCAAAATAGAAAAGATGTGTCAATGGGTAGTTTACTGACAATTAGTGCTTAAATGGACCTTATTAATATTTCATATTTAGACAAAAATCAACTTTCAAGGGGGGAATACACATTCCTGTTGTAAGTTCAATGCTTTATTTATAACAAGACATATAATTCATATAATAGTTTATAACAGGACATATAATTCATATAATACTTAGTTTTGCATATATTTGTAATAATTTTTTTCAGAAACAAAATTAGACGAAGCTAACAATAAAAGGCAAGTCAACAGCAATGACACAAATTGACGCTCAAAATTTATTGACAGAAAGATAGTATGAGTGTTCGCAGAAGAACTTTCCAGCAGAATGTGGAAATAACCTAGATGTCTATAACTAACCAAATGTTCAAAGGATAAATGCAATATGTACATATGGTGAAATATTACAAAATGAAGGCAGTACATATATATATATATATTACAATGTGAATAGAACTTTTAAATATTATAATAAATAAAAGAAGATGACCATTGGCAAAAATGAAATATGGAAAAATTTAGGTATCAAGAATATAGAAACAGATTGCCAGAGTTTGGCCTGAAGCATTAGGATGGACTGCAATTAGGATTGACTGCTAATCATAGCCAATTGATTTTTTTTAGAGTAATGAAGTATTCTAAAGCTATGTAATGAAATTGTTTAACAACTCTGTAGATATATTGAAACCAAGTAAATAGTGTATTTTAACATGGTAAATGTTATAAAAATATAACATATCAATAAAGCATAGCATTTACAAAATTTCTAGCATAATGCCACTTTACCCATGTTTTCTTAACAGTTATTTTATCATGAAGTATTTATTTTAAATATTAAATTGATTCTATCTTTATTCTTTAATAACTTAACTTGCACAATGTTTACATGTTTCTTTAAAGATTTTACTGACAGCTGTTTTACTGCTGACAATACTTCAATTGAATATTTTGAATTATACTCTATTATGCTTAGTCATATCACACCTTGTGTTATTCATCCCTCCACCCAACCCTCCAGACACTAAGCATCTACCAAACAGAGACTCCTCTGCAGTTCCAGACATGAATTGTGAGCACCGAGAAGGAGAAGAGAATGTACAGAAAAAAAATGATTTATCCTACAGGCAGTGAAAATCTACTTGGAAGAACAATTTAACACCCAGTTATGATGTGCTTCAAGCATTTAATGAAAAGTAATTACACGATTAATTTTAAAAGTTCATGTCCCTGTATTTCAGAGATAAGGTAGAATGATGTTTTTGTGCATGTCTGGAGAGTTCTCCATTGAAAAGGAGAAATTAAGATAAAGAAAATTGAGGAAACGGTACTGAAGAATACAGAAGTGGGATGGAAAACAGTGAATTCTAGTCTGAGGAGTCATGCCAAATTACATATATTTATGTGTCAATCAGGTTGATGTGAATAGAGTAATATTAGATAGAGCAAAATGGTCCATCCTCTTTGATATGTTAAATGCTACTATTCAATCATGAAAATTATTACTTATATATTTGCTGCTTGCAATTTGAAGTGGACATTCTTTGCTACCAAATAACTCTGTGATGGTCTTGGGGCTTGAACTCAAGGTCTAGGCACTATCTCTTAGCTTTTCCATTAATGGCTGTAGCTCAAGTAATTGAATATTAAAGACTTTTCTCTTCCAGGTGACTTTGAACCTTGATTCTCAGATCTCAGCCCCCTGAATAGCTACGATTACCATTGGGAGCCACTGGACCCATACTGATATTCTCAGTAAACCTTTAAAAATTGTTGCAAGCTGGGCGCCGGAGGCTCAGGCCTGTAATCAGATCTGAGGATCACAGTTCGAAGCTAGCCCGGGTAGGAAAAGTCCATGACACTCTTACCTCCAATAAACAACTAGAAAACCGGAAGTGGGGCTGTGGCTCAAGCAGTAGAGCGCTCACCTTGAGCTGAAAGGCTGAGGGACAGTGCCCAAGCCCAGAGTTCCAACCCCACAACCTACAAAAAAAAAGTTGTAATTTCGTCTTTTGCTATACATATTATTTTCTGGAGAAAAGCTATAGTACTTCGTATAATTAATATAATATTAATTTATTAAAATTATTATGATAAAATGTATATTGACTGTTTTGCCAATTCACATTAGAAATTAATACCTGCCAATTAATAGTAATATGAAAGGTATGCATAAGGCTCAAGGTATATCTAGATGTACTTTAACAATAAAATCATGATTAAATTACATCTCCCTAATTTCATGTCCCAACTTAGGAAAATTGCTCAGTCTTTTCTGTTTTATTCTTTTGATTCTGTTGGTGCTATTGAGCTCTCCTGGGTTATTGCTTAGGTCCTGTAAAGGATAATTTGAGTCTTAGGAAAATCATTTAATCTTTCCTCAAATGTCTATACAAATAAATATCATCTATACTATTATTCACTAGGAAGCAGATCCATTAGGACCTTCCTGGTTAGTTACATTGGAAGGTTTATAATACAGTTTCACATTCTTTTTGTATGCAGTTGTATCTTTATTAAAGCAAAGTCCATTAAACATAGGTGTTCATTTACTACACTGTTTTCTAAAGCACACATAGATCCTCTGACCAGATGAACTTAAATACTGTATTTATTGAATGTTGAATGTGATCATTTCATCTCAGTAAACATTTCTTCTAAAACTCTACCTAGAACATATATATATACATATATATATATATATATTCTTTTTACAGTATACAACACAATTATATCTCAAAGGTAATAATTATGAAACATATGTCTGATAGTTTTCTCAATACAAAGTATATATATCTTTAACACTGGCAATTTCTATAATGTGAAATCTCTTACTATATTTTAAAATAATTAACCAGGAAGAAAAAAGCTCAATTTTTTTTTGGGGGGGGGTCCAGTTGTGGGGCCTGAACTCTGGGCCTGGGCGCTGTCCCTCAGCTCTTCTGCTCAAGGCTAGAGCTCTACCACTTGAGCCACAGCGCCACTTCCTGTTTTTTTTTCCTTTTTGTTTATGTGGTACTGAGGAATCGAACCCAGGGCCTCAAGCATGCAAGGCAAGCGCTCTACCAGTGAGCCACCTTCCCAGCCCAGAAAGCTCAAATTTTAGTGTATTGTTCTTTAATTGTGCATGACATGTGCAAGTTTTGTATAGAATATCTTAGATTTATTATTTACTTATTATTTTTAACTGTTTTAACAATAAATTTTCTGAAGATCTTCTAGTTACAAGCGTAACATAAATTTAAATTTGTGAATCTAATACTTTCCATTACTAAAAACAATTCCAAGCCAGGAGCCAGGATTACACCTGTAATCCTACTTACTCAGGGAGCTGAGATCTGAGGATAGCGGTTCAAAACCAGCCAGGGCAGAAAAAGTCTCTGCAAGACTCTTAACTCCAACTAACTACTCAAAGACTGGAAATGGAGCTGTGCCTCAAATGTGTATAGTGCTATCCTTGAACAGAAGAGCTCAGGGACAGCACCCAGGACCTTAGTTCTAGTTCCATGACCAAAAACAAAATCTACTAAGGAAAACATGGAAATGATATTTTTATTCAATATGAAAATAGCAAGCTGCTGTTTTACTTTATGTTTCATAGATTGCTTAAATTTATTATAAAATACATTTGAAGTAAATAAAATTAATTAATTAATAGAATTAATAAATTTTAATTTTACTTATTTACATTTCAATGTATGAAAATGAACTTAGAGATGATAAAAGAGAGACAGAGAGAAAAAATTTGTATTATTTAGTGTGTTTATTATTACATATCTGAAAAGTCTTGAAAAACAAGTTCTTTAAAAAAATCCAAGGTGTTAATGCTTATTAACTACAACATACACTGAGTAAATAGCTACACAAAACAGTGAAAGCTGTTTCCTTGTTCATACTCATTGGTGAGAAGCTGTTCTGATTTTGGCAGGTGAAGGATATGGAAAACATATTACTGATGCCATCACATTTTTTCTAATAGTCAAGTGGCCAAAGGCATAAAATTTTCACCCAGCAGCATCAGAATACATGTTCTTCTCAGCAGCACATGGAACATTTTTCAAAATAGACCACATTTTAAGTTTTATACTAGTGACTCTCCATTAAATGCAGTATGAGACACATATTTCTTGTAAACATTACACCACATGCTGTGGAGAACAGGCATATACAATTGAATGATTATGGATTCCATTTTACATGACTGTTTACAATTTAGAAGATACTACCTTCACAAATAATCATTGTCATGTTAAAAATAGTATCATTCCTATTCTTTCTTAGCACAGATAAAAGTTATGTTTTGGGAATTTAGTATGTATGTGATAATTTCTGATTTTATCTTAAATATCTGATGTCCAGAGATTAGTTCCAAAGAAAGGCATTTGAGGCAAAGAAAAGATGAAAATGTGTGCAATTTGAGCACATCCTTTATTTATAGTCAATGAGTAGTTCAGTTTTGTCTCCATCTTCCATTTAATAAAGATAAGGACTAAACAAAGAAATAGCTGGAGCTATATACTGTAGGCACAACACATGACCTGAATGTTTTTTGTTTGTTTGTTTGTTTTAGGGGGTCCAGTCATGGAGTCTGAACTCTGGGCCTGGGCGCTGTCCCTCAGCTCTTCAGCTCAAGGCTAGCGCTCTACCATTTGAGCCACAGCGCCACTTCCGGCTTTTTTCTTTTTGTTTATGTGGTGCTGAGGAATCGAACCCAGGGCCTCATGCATACTGGGGAAGAAGAAATGGACTTCAAAAAGGAGAATGTTTAAAGGCTATTTCATAAGTTAGTTTAGAGTTATTTTTGTTTGTGTGTGTATTTTAAAATAATACAGCTTCACATATAGCAACCATTTTATTTCAGTATTTTCTTTTCTCTCACCAAACATTGTTTTGAGGCTATTTTATGTTCTGACAAGGTAAATTTATGATCTGACAAAGTATATTCAGGAAACATTTCATTATCTCTCAGAGATTCTCAATGATTATTATTGCCAAACTAAGAAACCTTGAATTAGAACCTGAATGCTTTCATTATGCTGCTTGTACAACAGGCTTGAGACCATCAGTGAGAGAAACTAGGGCTAGAGTGCTAGAATGTGAGAGAGGATCTGAATTCAGTCAATATCAAGTAAGCAAGAATAAGTGGGGTTTACTATTGGCCTGGGATGATGATGGAAAAAAAGGAGTCAAAGGGAAGATGATGTCCTTGATAAAAGTCTTCCTAACAGTTCCAGGATAAAAATTATTAGTTATTAGTATCTTCCTAGGTTTCTCTTTAGTCCTTAAAGCTTTCTTAGGAATTTTTGGAGATAAGCGTTTAAAATACTATTTTTTTATTGTGAAAACACCATACAGAGGGGTTACAATTACATGGGTAAGGTAATGAGTACAATTCTTATCAAGCATTGACTCTTCTTTCTTATGCACACACACAATTATTCCCTGGGAATAAAGTGAAATTAGGTCCCTAAGGTAAGTTTTACATACTTGAAATCATTTGTATTTGATTGCAGGAAAACTACATATTAAGTTAATGTTAAGTTTTGAACTACCTAGGATTTGTAGAAACAGGCATAGAAAAGCTGCACATGTTCATTTTGAAACATTTAGTAGTTGCTGTATATTTCATCTTTTCTTCATCAAATTTTGCTCTGCATTTAAAATTACAATTCTTTATTGCAACCAACTACTCGGACAACAGATGTGGTGTGTCTAATTACAAGTTTGTAGTCATTCCTGGTATATGTGCTTATGTATTTTGCTTATTTATTTATTTCTATTATTTCTATGTGAAAATGTATTATGTGTGCATTCATAAATACATGCATTCATTTGTATCTTTTTTTACTTTATGTAATGAACTTTTATTCTTGTGCTCAAATTGTGGGAGAAATCCTATTCTTATTATTAGTTGATTTATTATTTGTTCTATGGATTAAGTCTATATCTAGACCCTCACACACACACTAAGTAACTATTACTACTAAGCTGTAGTCACATAGCCCTATTCACTCAGCTTTTAATAAACTTTCAGTACTTCCAAAATAAACACAACCAAAATGATCATCTCTTCAGGTTGTTCTCTTATGTAACTGAAGTTTCAGAACTTTATCAAAATAGGCTTATAGCATTTATTACATGACTTATTTTATTTATTTATTTACTTTTTTTTTTGGTCAGTCGTGGGGCCTGAACTCTGGACCTGGGCGCTTCCCTCAGCAATTCAACTCAAGGCTAGTGCTCTACCACTTGAGCCACAGTGCCACTTCCTGCCTTTTCTGCTTATGTGGGCTGAGGAATGGAACTCCGGCCTCATGCATGCAAGGCAAGTGCTCTACCACTGAGCCACCTTCCCAGCCCCCATGATTTATTTTTGATATTTAGGTTTTATTGCTTGGCTTCCATCACCATTCAGCAATAGAAATGGTTCCCCAAATTATCTGAAACTTGCAGCATTGTAAAGTCTTTCCAATGGCTACAGCTCCATCACCTCATCTCTCCAACTTGCCAGAATGTATGATCATCAACAAGCACTATTTTCTTTTATATTTTGTTTTATATTCTTTACTTTGAATGGCACAAAGCTTAAGATAAGGAACTTGATGCTAACTAGCGGACTGGTGCATGTATTATCAGCACAGGTTCACCTAGAAGATGGTGTGATTTATTTGGTTTTAATGGTTTAAAAATAACATTTGTAGGTTGGATAAGATAATGTTCAGTGAAATGAACCCCAAGATAAGGACACAAGTGGTTTTTTCTTGCTTGCTATTGTTTCTAATGTATTTATAAGGTACCATGTGATTTTTTTTTTGTTGAGTTGTATATTCTTCCCCCATGGTATAACCCTGTTTTCAGTGTATTTGATGTTGGCACAATTTGGGGAGGGGAAGGGAAAAAACAAAATGTTTAAATAGGGATACAGATTGACCCATTGCAACAATGAGATGTACAAGATGGCATGTCAAAAAACAAACTTTACAATTTAGGCACGCCTGGGGTGGGGGGCAAGGGCGGGAGTGTAGTTGAGGAGGTGGGAGGGAATGGATGGTAGGGGAAAAACAAAGGAGGAGGCAACAATGCTTGATAAGAAATGTACTCATTATCTTGCTCATGTAACTGTAACCCATCTGTACGGTATTTTCACAATAAAAAACATAAAAAAATAACATTTGTAGAAGTTTCATGCAGGAACCACAAGCAATTGAAAAGATTACATCAGAGTGGATACATCATACCAAATACTTCATGAATACATTCTTTTTTCCTTGAATTAGTTACATATTGATTAGTCAATTAATTTGAAAATGATTTTAAAATTTATGTATCATAAATTATTTAAATTTTCTTATTGGTATGAGTGTGAGATAAAATATGCTGACTACAGATGCAATAGAATTATTCTTGGTCATGCATCAAGAAAACCATTTTTATCAATTTAATATCTTTTAGAACAATAGTAATAAATTTTACTAAATTGTAACATAATTCCACCATAGATTTGACTCAGCAATTTTTACCCCATAATGTAATTTCTGTGGTTTCAAAAAGAACTCAGAAAATATCTATGCTCTATAACTCTAATAATAGTTTATGGGTCTATTTTGTTCAAATATATTTTAGATGTATTTTTGAAAAACTGAACACTTAGAGCTAGACTTACATATTCCACAATGTACATAAACAGCTTGGAGTTGCATAATGACTTTTCAGTCAATGATGTACTACATCCAGGACAGTGTAGTTTATACTTTTCTGCACAGTTATGAACTTTCTGAAGAGAATATTTTATATCCACTCCATATTTTTCAAGAACAAAATACCTGTTAACTATAGTCACCATGCCATACTGCTTGCGTGTCTTAAACCTATGACTCTTATCACATTGTAATTTTTTTCTATGGGTTGTGGGGCTTGAACTCAGAGACAGAGAGCTGTCCCTCTGTTTTTCACTAAAGGTTAGTGGCAAGTGCCACTTCCAGTTTTCTGATGGTTAACTGGAGATGAGTCTCACAGACTCTTATCCTGGTTGACTTAGAACCATGATCTTCACATCTCTGTCTCTTGAGTAGCTATGATTACAGACATAAGACACCAGGGCTCTAACTGTAATTTTGTAACCTAACATTATTTCAGTTTTCTACAATTGCTCCAACCTCTGATAACTATCATATTCTCTCTGCTTCTATGAGAACCCAGTTAGTACCAAAGCACACCGAAGGATGATGGTGAAACCCTTTAGTGCCATTAACATACACTAAAATTAAAACTGAATGGTAAGTTGTCCATCTTCGGAAAAAGGGCCAATGAAAAGGGTGAAGGAGGGTGAATGTGGTTGAAACACTTTCTTTGCATATATGAAAATAGAACAATGAAACCTGTTGAAATCATTTTAGAATGGAGAGAAAAGGTAGATTGGTAAAGGGGGTGGGTTTGATCAGGATACAAGCATGGGTGTCACAATGAAATTACCCCTTGTACAACTTATGTGTACCAATTTTTTAAATCCTTAAAAACAAGATCATGAAGTTTTATCTGTGAATAATTGTATTAACTGCCTAGCTTTATCAATGTTAAGTCTTTCTTCTTGTTGCTCAGGCCTTTGTAGCAGCCATCTGTCATTGCCCTGTGTCATTTTTTATTTTTTTTTTTATATTTTTGTTCTTTCCAGGATCTCTCATTTAATGTACACACCCCCATTCAGTCTCACAAAAATAAATTTACCTGAGAGATAAAGGTAGGGAAAAAACTGAGCACTCTGATTTTCCTTGTTCTTCTATGCAATTACAATATTAAATTCTATATGGCCTCAGTTCACTAAATTTCTACCTTGTCCAAGTAAGTTTTGTTGTATAGTTTCTTCAGTAGAATTTCTAGTAACACATCAAAATAAAATAATTTATTGGAATGTGACTTAATATTTATCAGTAATATCAGATAACACAGTGTTTTCTCAGGTTACTGTATGCAAAAAGCAGATTTTATATTTACCCAGTTTTCAGTGGACAGTTTTCAATACTGTGATCCTGTATATGGCGATTATATACATTTTCATCCAAGATTAATAAGTGATTTCTGTGAATTGCATGCAAAAAACATTTTAGCATTGAGTCATGTTTACCTCTGTATTGTAGTAGTTAAGGATAAGTAAGTATAATTGTAAGCCTATTGGTCATGGGACATGGTATCACAATAATTCTAAATTCAATACTTGCAGTTAAGATAAAAATATTTTATATCTGTTTACATCAGCTGCAATATTAATTTAAAAATAAATGTCATGTATCAAAAGAGCTCTAAGATATAATATATATTTTAAATAATTTCACCCTAAAATTGGACAATTGCTCTACTGTAGGCCACAATGTTCAAGGATATTATGAAAATAACAAAAGGAAAGTAGTATGTTTCTTACTGAAAAATCATTCATCAAGTGTTAACACTATTCTACTTTTTTCAACACTGTGAAATTAATAATTAACTTGGTTCCTTTCTTGAATGATTTCAGATTAAAGGGAAAATTGTACAAATGAAATGTTCAACACAACTTGTCAAATATTATCATAATCATTTCTTTAGATACTAGCAAGGGAAATTCTATTGGTAGATTATTGAAATGTTTCCAAGACCTAAAACTATCTGAATGATAGGAGTGTGTAACTTGGGAGGAGGGGATGTTTGTCAATGTGTGTGGAAGGAGAGAGTGAAGTGGATAAATATGATCAAAGTACTTCATATGCATGTAGGAAAATAACATAAAGAAATCGATTGACATGGCTTATGAAGGGAGTAGGAAACAAAGAGTAACAGAGGGGGAAAAAGCACATTATATACACTTATGGATACATCACAAGGTATATGTTTATGTAATTATTGTACAATTATTTTATGCAAACACAGAACAAAAATTAATAAACGGAAGGCATGGAAATATTTCAGGAGTAAATAACTAATCTATATACTGTATAAAATAAAACTTAAAAATGTATTTTCTTTTATTACGTGATGGGGAAATCAAACCCAGGACTTTATACATTCTGGTCACATACTTTCCCAAAGTGTTATATCCTCAGTCTTCAAAAAATATTTCAATCTAATATATTTTACTGTACTTAGGAATTGGGTATTTCAAGCTATATGTAATCAGAGATGTTTCTGAAAAAAGGCCAAGATTTCTTTTTTTTTTTTTTTTACTTTTTTTTAATTGTGAAAATTCCATACAGAGGGGTTACAACTATATGAGCAAGGTAATGAGTACGTTTCTTATTAAGCATTGTTGCCTTGAATATATATTATGTATGTATGTATTTTTTAGTTATAATCAGGTATTGCAGAATTAAAACTCCTCAGCTCTCAGTGTTTAATATCCTTTTTCTGTTCTAATTAGGTGTTTGAGCAAACTAGAACTTGAGTCTTTACCTCTTTACCTTCAAACAGTATAATTGTGATTATGCAACCAACTCAGAAAACAAAAATAACAAAATTGTAATAATCTAGCTGGGTGCCAGTGGCTCATACCTATAATCTTAGCTCCTCAACAGGCCAGTTATAAGGATCTTGATTTGAAGCTAGTCTGGCCAGGAAAGTCCATAAGACTCTTACCTTTAATTAAATACCAAAAGAATAGCTTAAGGCCCAGGCCAGCAGCAAAATCAGCATCATCATCTTCATCATCATCACCATCATCACCATTATCACCATCATCACCATCATCTTAAATATTATTCAAATGGAAGCTGGACTTATGTTAAAAATGTAGCATTGCCAGTGAAAATTTCAAAAAATTAATGATAAATTTTAGGAGTATTCCTGTATTTCAAATATTTATTTCTGAAAAACAAAAACAACCAACCAAACAAACCACTGTAATTCTTTCCAGGATTCTTCAAGGAACAAAGATTAAGTTCTTGAGTCCCGTGAGTGAATTTCCCTCTACACTACATCATGTTAAGAAGGAGTTTTCTATTCTAGCATTGGCTAACCTGAACTTGCAAAAGTACTTGAAATGGTATTTCACTGGTAGAGCATTACAGAATTTACTGAAAGCACATTATTCAAATAAGAGTTTCTGTTATTTTTTTCTCATTGTTGCTGTTTTTGTTTTCTGTATCTTTTGTCTTATTTGTAAGTTTGTCTGTTTGAGGGAGAGTAAGTGAGGAACACAGAAATGGTGGAACAAAGGGTGAACAAATGCAGCAGATGATACTCATTATACTATGTTGAAAGTGAACTAAACAACTTGTAGTGTAGGAATGGGAAGGAAAAACTGGAATAAAGTGAGGGAAGTGTCATTGTTATAAAAGAAATGATTCACTATCTGACCTCTGTATCTGTAACCCTTTTATACATCACCTTTATAATAACAATTTTTTTAAAATGCTTTGAAAAGTACATCACTCACTTCTATGCCATAAATTATTAGTAATTTGGCTACTGATCCACAATTCTCATTAATAATATTTTGAGTCACTTTATAAAAGCTATCAATTTTTTCAATGTGTAGTACAAATAAATAAGAAATGAATAATTTGATTAATTAATGATGCATCAATTGTTATACTTTTTTAACCTCCTGATTCTTAGACTCATCTTGAAATATTTAGAAATATATTATGCTTAAATCTTTACATACTTCATTATGCAGATATGTTTCATTCTAATTTTGTCCTCAACTCTCATTAACACCTTTTAAAAGCATATGTTCCTTTCATGTCATGAATCTGAAATGTTGATGCAGGTCAGATCAGGTCAGGGAAGAACACTTTCCATAATGCATATGCTCCTTAGAACATGATACTCACTCTTTAATTAACTCCTCCCAGCTAAGGTCATTGTATATGTTATGAATTTGGCTAACTGAATTGGCATCAAGTTCACATTTCTTCCTCTTAGCAATGTGACAAGAGGTGCTACATTTTTTTTTGGAGAATGTTTAATTGTTCTGGTTTTGGTCTTTAAACTTAGGCTTTGATTTACTTAGAAAAACTAGGAAATGATTATAGTTAATAATTTGCAAATAACATTATAGTATTTTCATTGTTTATACCTATTTCCCCCATACAGTAACTGATTTTTTTTCTTGTCAAAAACATTGAATTTATCCTGGTACTAGTGGTTCACACCTGTAATCCTAGCTAAACTCAGGAAGCTGAGATCTGAGGATCATGGTTCAAAGACAGGCTAGACATAAAAGTCTGTGAGACTCTTATTTTCAATTACCCACCAGAAAACTGGAAGTGGTGCTGTGCCTCAGAGTGGTATAGCACTAGCCTTGAAGAAAAAAGGCTCATGGACAATACCCAGGTCCCGAGTTCAAGCTCCATGACTGACAAAATAGAAATAAAAATGAAATAATTAAACTTTAGTCAATGACCAATTGAAATATACCTAAAATAGGATTTAAATATGTATATTTGCTTTCATTAAATCACTTAACATCATTTAATATTTTGTGATTATTATCCTGAAAACAATATCTTAGTTCAGATTAAACAATTGGCAAAACTTTGAATAGGATATTTCTTGTGGGTAGATCACTGAAAGAGTTGATTTTTGGTTATTAATTTGAACCATTTTAATTTTTATTGCAAGAAAATTATATTTTATAATATCTATCTTTGACAATTTGAATATCTTAAGAAAGTTCATAAACACTTGTAACCTAGATAAAGAATAAATGAGAATTTCTTTTAGTACCTCTTATTTCCTATTCCACAAAGAGAAAATAATACTATATTTATGTATCACATTTGCTGATTTCATCTTCTTTCAAAATAGAGAAGAATAACAAAAATAGCTATTGATGAGCCAGGCATTTGCCAGTTACTGCCTGTAATTCTAGATATTCACTAGGTTTAGACCTGAGGATCATGGTTTAAAGTCAGCCTGGATAGGAAAGTCCAATGAAACTCTTATCTATAATTAACCAGCAAAAAATCTAGAACTAGACATAGGACTCAAGTGGTATAGTGCTAGCCTTGAGCAACAAAGCTCAGGGACAGCACCCAGGCTCTGAGTTTAAGCCATAAAACAGGTGTGCGTGCAACACACACACACACAAATTAGCTATTCAATTATTTATAAAAAGTCAATATATGTACACTGTTGAGAAAGATAGACTTAAGCATTTACTAAAATTTCCTTCAGCCAAAATTAAAATTAAGTCAAAATATAGATAATAAAAACTACTTTATCTTGGAAGTGGAGCTGTGGCTCAAAGTGGTAGAGTGCTAGTCTTGAGCATTAAAAAAAAGTCTCGGGACAGTACATAAGCCCTGAATTCAAGCCCCACAACTGGCAAAAAATTTACTTGGCAGAGGAATTATATCTGGATCATATAAATAAACCTTACTACCTAATCAAAGAAAAAGATAAAACTTGTACAACATTTGAATAAAGAAATCCACATAAGTAAATGTATAAATTGATGACACAATGTCTCACTAGGTAGCATATATTTTTCTCAAACTTAAGGTCCTTTGCTTCAATGTGACAAGTGCTAGGATTACTGGTCTGTAGTACTTCATCTAGTTCAAATGTTATTGAGTAATAGGAAAATGTTAACATTATCATATGCTTTCAGAAAAAGAAAATATAAAACCATAATTGCATCTTACTATATATGGACTATGTTGAAATTACAAAAGATAAACACCATCATACCTTAGAAATGTATTATGGCAATATAGAAAAGTTCCTATAGTTGGTGGGAAGGAAGAGGGATCAACATATTTGGAGTCACCTGCCAATAATCCTACAAAGCTAAGCACACCTTATCACATGATGTAAAAATTTCAGCTCTAGGAGTCTATCCAATGTTAGAAATAAGACATTATCTAATCAAAGCTTGATACACAGTGTTATTTAATAACTTCACTGGCCAATGGTTACAAAGGGTGATAATATGCCCACAATGAAAAATGGCATAAGGGTTAGATATTTAAGTCAGACAGACTTCAAAATCTTTATGAGCAAAACAAGATCCTTAAAACTACACATTGTATGATTTCATTTATGTAAATTTTCAGAAAAAAATTATTGGTTCAGATCAGATTTTGGTGATAGCAATTGAGAGTGGGAAAATGAATCAGCTTTAAACAAGGTGACTGAAATGAGTAATGAAAATGTTTAAAAGACAACTGTGGTGGTTGAACATCTTTGTAAATTAGCAACTTGTAAGTAACTCAAATTTATTAAGTTTAAATTTATTATGCTAACTATTATATATTTTATATAGTAAATGTATGTACTAAGGTTATCATTACTTGGTATAAATGTTATGTTTAAATGTCTCCATAATGCTGCTGAAATATCACCAGAAAGTCAAAACAGAAGAAAAAGGGACAAAATAAATACTCAGATAAAATTAAATAAAACATTTAAAGATGGAATGCAATTATAATATGACTCAGTCCCTAGGCTTCTGGACAAATATTATAATTTGATAGAATTACTACACAGAGATAGAATCGCTGTGGCATTTAGCTTTGTATGTCAGGTACTGCTCATTTCTGTGAAGATTAGCACTCTAAAAACTCAGGCATAAATTTTCCAATCATGTTATTTGGCATATAGCATAATTAAAAGAAAAAAATGTTCAATTTAGCCATGCATATTTTGAAACGATTACTTTTAGAGTAATCCCTTGCCAAAACTCTTAGAACATATATAAAATGCATAATGTCTGCAGACACATTCTTGTAAGTTTATTTGAAGACTTATAATCTGTCAAGTTTGAGCCAGGAATCAAGCTTCAAAACTTATTACTAGTTTGGCATACAGGGGAATATGGTGGATTGTTGACCTGTGCCACATTCTGGTATACTTACAAATAGAAGTAAAACACTCAAGGACATGGTACCAACAAAGTGGAGAAATTATTAAACTAGATGTGGATACCAGTGAAACTTTAGACAGTTACCAGATAAAAAATTGAAAATATTAAACATTAGATATAAAAAGGAATAAAAGGGGGCTGGGAAGGTGGCTCAGTGGTAGAGCGCTTGCCTTGCATGCAGGAGGCCCTGGGTTCGATTCCTCAGCACCACATAAGCAGAAAAGGCAGGAAGTGGCGCTGTAGCTCAAGTGGTAGAGTGCTAGCCTTGAGCTGAAGAGCTGAGGGACAGCGCCCAGGCCCAGAGTTCAGGCCTCAGGAACAACAACAACAAAAAAGGAATAAAAAGGACGCCAAAGCCACCCCTTGGCAGCACCTCCTCTCAGGTAGTGAGTGCAGGAGAGAAGGAATTGTCTGCATCTCCGTGTCCACCTGTTTCCTCAGAGCAGCCCCAGCCCAGTGAGTACAAATAAAACTCACAGCTTCCCATGAAAGAACCCTGACAGAGCAAAGCTTATATACCTGCTACTAACTCAGGGTTCTGAAAAATTACTCAGGGCTGTGACTCTGGTGTCATATGAGAAAGAAGGAGCTGGCATACTTCAGTGTGACATCTCCACTCCAAAACTACTGTCCACTGGGTACAAGAACAAAACATAAATGTCGTGAGGGACTCTTGGCAAAGTAAGCTTAAAAATAAATACCTGTGCAATTGGAAATAGTCTAGAAGTAGGGGACAAGAGAAACGCTACCACACTGTCTCTGGAGTGGTTCAGGAGAGAAGAAGACTACCAAACTCCAAAGAACACCATACACTCTATTGGGTAAAGACTCCTGCTCCCCCAACCACTGACCTTGGCCCAGAACCTTACCCATGGAAGGGACATCGAGAACACAGGCAGACAATCCAAGGCCCAGAGCAGTGACTTGGAAGAAAAAACTCCATTAAACTGTGTACAAGATGCTGAAGACCAAAGACAGGATGTAAAAGCGCTACTGGCATACAATCTTCTCCACAGCAAGGAAGAAATACCCATTTGACTTTTATCATGATGTCGATCTTTTTCTTTTTATTTACTCTTTTAAAATTTTTTAAATATCAAAAAATTATAAGCATACATTAGCTGTATGAAAAGGATTTCATTGTGACACTCCCTTACAAGCTTGCAAGACACCCCATTAACATCATCCCCTGTCATGTTCCTCACCTCTCTGCCCACCTAGAACATCAACAGGTATCAACGCTCTACTTCATAGACATATGTGAAGTGGATCACTCATATTCACCCTCATTCACCCTCTCAGTTCACTTCTTCAGCTCAATGCTACCCATACCCAGAGAAGTAAGCTTTATTATAATTTATTGTTTTTTTTAATTGTGGCAAGGTTACATTTAATCACCACAGTATTTCTCGTGTGTGTGTGTGTGTGTGTGTGTGTGTGTGTGTGTGTGTGTGTGTGTGTGTGTGTGTATCCTATTACTGGGGCTGAACTGAGGGCCTGGGCAACTGTCCCTGAGTTTTATTTTTACTCAAGGCTTGTCCTATACCACTTGTGCACAGCTCAACTTCTGGCTTCTTTGCAACTAGTTGAAGATAGGAGTCTTATGATTTTCCTGGCCATTCTGTCTTCCATTCCTCAGATCTCCTGAGTAGCAAGAACTACAGTCATGAGCCACTGGCACCAGGCAACATAAGACTATGTTGTATTTCAATATGAATAATCTCCTTTACTACAGTTTCTCCATTCCCTATCCTATCCTGTCCTATCCTATCCTATCCTGTCCTATCCTATCCTATCCTATCCTATTCTATCCTATCCTATCCTATCCTATCCTATCCTATCCTATCCTATCCTATCCTATCCTATCCTATCATTTAACAGCTTTCCTATCCTATCCTATCATTTAACAGCTTTTTGTGGGATTCCATGGGGAATCTTCATATACACACGATGTACTTAGATGTTACTCCATTTCTTATCCTTCCTTCCTCTCATACCACCAAAAAGTTTTCTAACTACCCTATATGTATTATGCCTATGTGAATATGAATGTCTTTCTAGATTGCACAATTGAGTAAAACATGCAACACTTGTTAGATTGCACAAATGTTGAGTAAAACATGCCCCGTTTGTTCTACATTGCACAATTCAGTGAAACAGGCAGCATTTGTTCTTTTGAGCTTGGCTTATCTCAGTATGCTGGTCTAAGTCTATTCACTTTCCTGCAAAAGACATAACTTCTCAGAAATAGAATAATGAGCTCAACATAGTAAAACAATAATTAATACATCATTGGTGTGAGTGACCTATTGTTTCATGAAGGAGGTATAACGATGCAGAAGCATGATAGAAATTCTCCATGTCACTGGAAGTGATACCCATACCCATGGGGCTGGTAAAAATCATCAAAAAATCTTTGTTAAGATGTACTTTATTTTATGGCTAGCTAGATTTTAGTCAGGCAAAAATAATAAGGAAAATGTATTTTAAAATATACACCCAATATCTTAGGAGTACTTTTTTCTTGATGGTCCTGGGGCTTGAACTCAGGGCCCAGATGCTGTATCTGAGCTTCTTTGTGGTTAAAGGCTACCATACTATACCATTTGAGTCACAGAGCCACTTCTGACATTTTCTGAGTAGTTTATTAGAGATAAAAGTCTCACAGACTTTCCTACCCCAGCTGTGGGGTATCTGAGGATCTTCAAACCAAGATCGTCAGATCTCAGCCCCCTCAATGGCTAGGATTATAGGCTTGAGCCATTGGCACTTGGATTGGGTTAGGAATTCTAATCACAACATATAATACAGAAAACCATTGAAATATGATTGCTCCTATCAGTATTATTTGTAATGAAAATCAAATAGCCCAAATCTATTTTTCAATCATAATCTCATATGCTTTTTAAAAAACATTTGAGAAAATGCAACCTCAGTAATTCCTATAGCCAAAATTGCTGGTGTCTTACTCTGAGAGCATTAATATAACAAATATCAAAACCTGGGCAACTAATTGAATTGAGGATATAAATCAATGGTAGATCAGTGGCCTGACCACCCTTGGTTTGAGAAATAAAAAAAATACAGTATCACTTAGTCATAGTTCTGTGGGCTGGAAGGATTATGGTCAACTTGCTACACAATCTAGGTCTGGCCATGTCTGGCTTCTGGAATCCTGAACCCTAGAAAGCTGTCTATTTACTGTTATTTCACATGGTGACAGGATTTACTCTGCTCTCTTCAGTCCTAGATGAGGATGCTAATTATGCTTAAGGGGATATTTCTACCAGCATCTATCACAGCCTAGCAGTTCCACTATATAACCCTACCATGGTGAAAAGATCTGAGAAAAATGCAAGCATTTGGATCATAACAACTAGGGGAAAAATGCCCATGTTTCACAGCAAAAAGCAAAACCAAATGTCAAAATTGTACCAGTTGTGTAGGTAAAGAATTCTGACACCTAGTATTTCTGGCTTATGTCACTTAAGTTACATGAAAGTGTCTGCTGAAGATACAGTCAACTGAACCTTGTCGAAGGCTGAGCTCTGTTTCCACGGGGATTCATTCCACATAGATTTCTGCAGAAGACATAGCTTCTTTTACCCAAGAACAAGGCAGAAGTTATGATATTTTTCATCATAGTCACCTCAAGAGTCATCAAAGTATTGCCTAGGAAATATTTTATTATTTACACAGGGATTAATTTAGGCTACAGAAACTCACAGGAGATGAATACACTGGACTGAATGTATTTGAGATAATCTTGAAAGTTGGGTACCACATCCATGATCATTTTATTGACAGTTAGTCTTTGCTACTTTCAGTCTTTTCACTTGTTTATGACTAGAGATCAGACTCTGCAGATTTTCAGAGCTGTTTAACAGCTTGCCTGTTTAGGTAAGTTCATCTAAAGGCCTAAGGCAAGGCCCTCAGAACTAGACACCTGTTTCACTGACTTCTTATATGGTATCTACAATGAAATGCCCATATCTATTTTGGAAAAATCATAGCTTGTCTTTTCTCCTTGATTTAAGCACATTTTTAGGCAATGCTTTTTGAAGTTAAAAATAACAGTTATTAGCTAGAGTTGACTTCTTTTTGTCCTGCCCCTGTATTTTGCATAGGAAGGGACTGGTACCCAAAGATACTGAGTGGCTGATGTTACAACATTTAAGATAAAATTCAAAATACATTACCTTTTCCTTTATAAACAACGGTTTATAGAAACTGTTTATAGAAACAATAGTTTCAATAACTTCCTGCCAGTATAAGAAAGCTTTCATGGGGCTGGGAAGGTGGCTCAGGGGTAGAATGCTTACCTTGCATGCATGAGACCCTGGGTTTGATTCCTCAGCACTGCATAAACAGAAAAAGCTGGAAGTGGCTCTGTAGCTCAAGTGGTAGAGAGCTAGCCTTGAGCTGAAGAGCTGAGGAACAGTGCCCAGGCCCAGAGTTCAAGTCCCATGACAAAGAAAGAAAGAAAGAAAGAAAGAAAGAAAGAAAGAAAGAAAGAAAGAAAGAAAGAAAGAAAGAAAGAAAGAAAGAAAGAAAGAAAGAAAGATAGAAAGAAAGAAAGAAAGAAAGAAAGAAAGAAAGAAAGAAAGAAAGAAAGAAAGAAAGAAAGGCAGACAGAAAGAAAGAAAGAAAGAAAGAAGAAGGAAGAAGGAAGGAAGGAAGGAAGAAAGGAAGGAAGGAAGGAAGGAAGGAAGGAAGGAAGGAAGGAAGGAAGGAAGGAAGGAAGGAAGGAAGGAAGGAAAGGAGAAAGAAAGCTTTCAGCATTAGAGATTTGTGGGCTGATTTTGATAGAAAACTTCCCAATGCCAGCAATTGTGAACTTTTCTCTGTATGCATTTCTCCCTTTCATTATACTGCAGTTACCAAGCAATATTTCAAGAGCTTAAAGGCATGAAATGTGACTGGATCTCCACACCCCCATACTCCAAAGAACAGAGAGAAAATTAAAATGGGGAAACAATCACAATTTTAGAAAGGTCTTTATATCAAAAGTATGACAACAAAATAAAATTTTAGAGCCAGGAATCTGTATGTTTCCTATCATGTGTGACATGTTTTCCAGAAGAAATAATAAGTAAACAATATGGCATAATTCAAGGGAAAAATGTCTACATCTATGGCTCTTTCTACCTCAGATATCTACTTAGCATGTTTATGTTTAGAGATGCTTCAAGTACCTTCAAATGAAGAATGTTTCTCCCCTTCCTAACTCAGAGCTTCTATGAGAAACAATGGCCCACCATGCTATTTAGATGACTGTATCTTTGTAGCATATTACACAATCAAGTAGTGATTCCTCTTAAGTCATTCTTTTTGTTCAAGACGGCTTTGGATATTAAGGCTTTCTTGGTGTTTCCATATACATTTTAAGAATTGTAAGTGAAATGGAATCTTCATTTTTAAATAACCTTTAGAACAGTTTAAGTGTAGGGTGTGGAAAAAACTTCCCATGACCCTCACAGCAAGTTTGTTCTGTTACTAGCATGTCATATTAGCAGAGCACATTTTTAAAGTTAGTAGAGTCAGGCTGACATAGAACTATTAACCTCATACTTCATGGAAATTCCCTTATTTTAATGAACACTTTGTGATGCAGGAATCAAGTTACATTTAGCTTTTTTGTCTCATTATATTGATTTCAATACATGGATGCAATATCAATGACCTTCCTTGTTTTTGATAACATAAAGAGTTTTGATGCATAGTGTTCTTATATTTTACAAAACATACTTCTTCTGATGATTAGGTTAGATTGCATTACGAGAACAAGTTATAGAAGAGACTGACTTTTTTTTTTCATTTCCTCTTTGGTAGTCCCAGGGTTTGAACTCAGATCCTCTTGATTTTTTTTTTCTTTTCTTTGTTTTTTTTTTTTTTTTTTTTTTTTTTTTTGTCCATCGTGGGGCTTGAACTCTGGGCCTGGGCACTGTCCCTCAGTTCTTCAGCTCAAGGAGAGTGCTCTACCACTTGAGCCACAGCGCCACTTCCGGTTTTCTACTGGTTAATTGGAGATAAGAGTCTCACGGTCTTTCCTGCCCGGGCTGGCTTTGAACTGCGATCCTCAGATCTCAGCCTCCTGAGTAGCTAGGATTACAGGCGTGAGCCACCGGTGCCCGACAAGCCTCTTGATTTCTAAGAGGAAGCCCTTAACAATAAGCCATGCTTCCATCCCTGATTTTTGTTGATTATTTTGCAGATAGGGTTTTACTTCTTGCTTAGGTATGAACCTGGGACGATCCACCTATGTTAGTCTTCCTGGTAGGGTTAAAGATGGAACCACCACCTCTCCCAGCTCTTCACTGAAAAGGGACCCCATGAACTTTCACACGGTCATTCACTGATTTCAGTCTGTCAATTAGTTATGATTAAAGAAATGAGGCGCTGGTTCCAGGTTAAGATAATTGTCCTATTGATGTCATAATCCCTTATTCTTTAATTTACTAGTGTTTTCACAAACCTTTCAGGCTGAGCCCAGAGTTTTAAGCATGTGATTATTCTGCAGTCTAATATTCTTTAGATAGACACAACACAGACAAGTTGGATATAATCTTTAAGCTTTTGCATGAAAGGTAATCAAAACAGATGAACTGAATTCCCAACTCCCTTCCTAAAGTTTGGAACCCAAAGCTCTGAAAATTGTACTCAATTTGATGACTATAATACAAAGGTTGTTTCTGTCAGTTCTATAATTCTGTATATGCTTCATTGAAAACAGAATTTTATAACTTTGTTTTCTAGCAGTCAGCAAAATTATACTGAACTGATGAATAAATTTACTATAGTGTATATTGTGTACAATCATTTCCTTACAATAGAATTTCAGAGGACATACATTTCCAATATATCATGTGTATATAAATTGATTGCTATGGAAGAATGGAAGACATATATATATGTATATCATTATGAGATATGATAAGCCTTTATAAAATATAATAAAATTTAATTAAAATATTCTTAACATTTTATTTTAGCTGTTTCATGCATTAATAGTTACTAGTTGGAAATCGTTTACGTTTTTTGTGGCATTGTTATCATTACTACTTTGTTAAGACTAAAATAAACTACCTTTATCAAAGGCATATATGTATAAGTGATTTGACAATATTCACAATGGCTAATTTATTCCTTGGCTGCTTTTTAAAAAAAATTGTGCCAGTACTGGGGTTTGAACTCAATCCTAGGTGCTGCTGTTCCTGGTCTTCTTTTGCTCAAGACTAACACTCTGCAACTTCAACCAAGCTCTACTGTTGGCTTTTGGAGGTTGTTTATTGGGGATAAAAGTCTTAAGATTTTTCCTGGCTTTGAACAGTGACCCACAGATCTCAGCCTCCTGAGTAGCTAGGAGGCATAAGCTACTGCTAGCACCTACTAGCTAGCTCACTATCAAAGCTAGGGGCAGGTAGCACATGAATATAATCTTAGCTACTGAAGAGACAACATCTACAGCAGCAAATTTAAACAATAACCAGGGCAAAATGTACATGAGACTCTATTTCTATTTAACCAACAAAGTTCCAGGCAAGAGGCATGGCTCAAATGGTAGAGCATCAGCAATGATCAAGAAAGCAGAGCAAGAGCCACACATGTGTACACACATATAAAGTTACTTCAAACATTTAGTATTTCTTTGAGAAAATGTCTTAAGGCTGCACAATTTAATCACTATCATTCTTACTGTTGAGTTAACACAGGACCTTGATTCAAATGTAGCTCGAACAGTGAGATTTTCTTAAAGCCAAACCTAGCAATGTGTCAGAAAACAGATTCTGGGATGGGAATATTAGAATTTCTAACCAGAATCAAGTGATATTGGTGCTGCTGTACTCTACTTCAGTTTTTACAAACTAAAAGGCTACTGTACGAGATGCTATACTCTTTCAAGTGTGAACCTCTTCCTTTTAAAGGAAATCTAAAGGATCCCTTCCTTTTGGATAAGTTAAAGACCAAGTATCCCAGGTAAACTTGGTGATAGTATCTCTGAAATTCTACTTCCTTGTGAAAAAAAATATGTGTTCTTCTCCCTCGAATTTATATATTTGAAGTACTATGTCCTAATAAATAAAATACAAAAAACCCACTACGTTTCAAAGGCTTAATAATTGCATAGCATGATAGTTCTGGACTACAGTGTTTAAAAATATTTTGATACATGAAGCTCACTCATGAGCTTGTTATTTTTATAAGCTGTTTCTTGAGCATGACAAAAAATTTATACAACTGAACAGAAAAAATGAAATGCTAACAAATGGAAAATAATGCCTTGATATTGAACATTTTTAACATTTCATTTCTGTTCATTGTGTGAATTGAGGTGGTAAGAGTTTATTGTTCAATATTTCTTTATCTAAGGAAGATTTTAGTTATTTTTGGTGAGGTTAAACATTTTTTATGAATGGTTTTTAAAGTAATTTTCACATAATTTAAGCAATCAAACACATGATTCCTAGAAAATTGAATAAATAGTTGTAAGTAGATGACATTTCAAAATAAAGTATTATAAGCAATTATCAAAATACTATTTTTGTCTCAGGTAAACGAATAGAAAGGGAAGACTAATGTTATTCTATAATAGAGATATTTATATTTTGATTCTATTAAAATAATATTCTGAATACTTAAATAGATTGGTATTTCTTTGAGGTAATGATATTAATATTATATTGGTCTACATTTTCAGAAGAAACATTCAATTTTAAATTGCTACAACATTAGAAGTAATAAAATTACTACGAAAGTTAGGTACCTATATGACTATAAATCATAAACACATTTGATCATTACAGATACAATTCTAAATACAATTAGCCTTTTATCTCTATTGTGTAATTCATTGTAACCACATTATTATAGATCATGAGTAACTTTAATAAAGACAACTGTATTTTTAGAAAAATTCAGAAGGGTTTTTAATTTGTTGGTTTAAACTTTGAGGATTTTAGAATCTCATCATCTACTAGCACTTTATATTGTTTTATCTCATTTTATCTTATGCATCTATACAAAGTTACTATTTCATGCTCTATATAGATAACAGGAAAGAGTTTTAATTAATGCTATATTGATCTAGTTAAATTTGAGGGAATGAGCATCTTTGAAGTATTGAATGATTCAATTCATGGATGCCACATATCTCTTAGTTAATTTCAATTTTATTAAAATCAGCCAGTGCCTTGAAAACAGTAACTTAAAATTCATCCTGTGTCTTGCTATGCACAATGTAAATTGTCAGGTTCTCATGGTATCTGGTATGAAGCTGTAACATATTTTGATGATGTTACCTAGCAATACTCTGTTTTGTAGCAGAATTCCAAATTGTAGTTAATAGTAAACAAAAATATTATTGGCTTTGGTATGCAGTCTCTTTCCCAAGTTTATTATTCATTTTTGGTGGAAGTTTTGTAAGTGTCATAGAGTTTTTATGTATAAATAATATTTTTTTAAGAAATCAATAGAAGAAATTATAATAAATCACCTATAGTTTGTGTTTATATTAAAAAAACATTAAAAACTGAGAATGTCAGAAATGTGAGAGATGGCCATATAGTAGAGCTGTGATTGTACAAGTGATTCCAAGAGACTCTAATTTTTTTTGGGGGGTGCTGGTCCTGGGGCTTGACCTCAGTTCCTGGATGCTGTCCCTGAGCACTTGAGAAAAGGACATTTCAGTTTATTGTTAATTATATTAGTAAATCTCATGGATTTTCCTGCGTAGGCTTTGAACTGTGATCCTCAGATCTCAACCTCTTGAGTTGTTAGGATTAGAGACATGAGGCATCTGTGCTACAAAGGGACCCCAATATTTTAAAATCAGTAAATTAATGGTTATTCTTCGAATATGTATTTTTTTAACTACAAACTCATAACAGAAGATGATATCATGATTTCCAAACTATTTGACAGCACAGATCAGTCTTTTTATGGTAAATAATATGAGTATTCTTTCCAAAATACTCACACATTTATGTATTTATCTATAAATTGCGCACGTTAGTGAGTAACTAAAACAGCATCTTAGGAGATTATGCTAGTTGGAAGTTCTTGTGACTATGGAAAGGCTAAAACTTACAAAGATTTATTTATCTCAAGTAAACTCCATCCTTTCTTTCTCTTCTTCTCTGATCTTTTATGCTCATGAATTTATTTCACGAGTTGTGAGATCTGAGTTTGAGACACAACCGTATTCCATGCTGGGAAAAAGGAGAAAGGGAAAGAACATGCTTTTCAGTTTAGTATACAAAATGGAACTTTTGCCAATGGCTCTCAATAGCACTTCATCCTGCCATATACTGTGTGGTCAACTGCAGGAAGCTACCTGGGAGTGTTTAGTCAGCCAACCAAAGAGTGAAGGCCAAAATCTGTTCCTATTTTTGTTTTTCACTCCTTTCTTTTACGTACAACTTCTAACCCACTTTCCTGGGTAACGGGAACTCAACAAGTTTTTATACCTTTGCTTGATATAAAATTGAGAGCTCCCCATTGAATTTGCATGTTGTTTCTTAGAGTCTGGTAACTTGTAGCATAAATTATGATTCATCATTAGCTAAGTCACATGATATGCTATTCTAGTAAAGAAATAGCAAATGCAAGTTTGTTTTGCAAAGATGAGGAGGAATCTTCAAAGTCATCAATCATTTGCTTTTAAACAAAAATCAATTTGTTAATATCAATATGAAGAAATCTGACACTTTGAGCCAAAACAAATGAGTTATTTTTGCTTATGCATTACAATCATTGCCCATTCTGAATTTCTCATTAGGAGCATAGTCTTCTGGAAAGATAGATATTTTTAGCAGTCTATTTTTTATGGTGGAAATTGAGCTGTTAAAAATTTACCTTAGAGCCTAAGCAATCACAAGCAATTGTTTACTGTTTCTTAGATTATTCTGGCAAAAAGGTATCTAGAAAAGCTTTAAGGTTTCTAAACTATTAGTATTTCATTAATTTTATTCGTAAGTACAGCTAGGTTACTGCAACACAGTCTTTGACTGAAGATTCTATGCTTCAGGCTCTGTGCCTTTCTGTTTGGAAGGCCATTCATTATTGGTCAGTAACTTGATCATTTGATCATTTTACTCCTCTGGCATGTTGCATTGCAAAACACAGTTCTTCCTATCATTGAATTTAGTGAAACAAGGTTAGGGCATGCTGTTTAGAAAATTTTGGAGTCCCAGTTGTATAGAGTGTTAAGCTGGAACTTAACATTTTGCCCTTCTAGTAGCATCTATATATAGGGAAGCATGTGCCCTTTTCAGTTAGAAAAAAAATCTGAGTGAGGGAGTTTTCAGACAGCTTAAGTTGCAGGCTGTAAGCATAGTGCCTTTCTTTAGCAAAGCTGATTTTGTTCCTAGTCATCCCCCAGAGAGTCTAGTTAATTCTAGCTTCAGTTCATTCATCTCTTCTAGGACTTTTATGGCAGCTGGAAACAAGTTACCAAAGTACTCAAACTATAGTTTTGCTCAGTCATTTTGCTTTTTGTTTCTTATCACTTTCTCTCAAGTATGTGGTCTGTATCTCTCTGTGTATATGTATATATATATATATATATATATATATATATATATATACACACACACACACACACACACACACACACATATGTATATATGTGTGTGTGTGTGTGTGTGTGTGTGTGTTTGTGTGTGTGTGTGTAAAAAGATCTGGAGCTGGGTTTGGGGATTTAACTCTAGGGAAGAATACTTGTCTGGCAAGTGCAAAGCCATGAGTTAGGTCATCAGCTCTGAAAAAAAAAGAGATTTTGAGCCAGTATTTTCTTTTATTTTTTCTTTTCTTTTCCTATTCTTTTTTGTATTAGTCAAAGAATGATGACCTGAGCAACTTTCCAACCTCCCATTGATTACGAGCATAAACTTCCAACCTAGGGCAAAAGTGTGAGACACTAACTGAAAAATAACTAACGTATAAAACGCCTAGGGGTGCAACTCACCCTTAGAAAGCTCACCTTCTCTCATTCTTTCTTTTTCACTCTCTTTCTCTTTGCCTCTCAAACACACAAAGTAGCCTATATCATTAATTTGTTTTATTATTCAGTATTTTTTAAACATCTTTCTACCTTATTTCCCAATGTAGAAACAAAAAGAGAATGTATCTCTGGGCTTCTTTTCAGCTGAGTACTAACAGACTGCACAATCTTGCAGTCATATACCCATAAGCAATGTGAATAAACACAAGCAGTAGAGGAAGAAGGCAGGCAAAGCAACATTAAGGTTTTTGAGTCATCTGTGGTGGTAGGATTTAATTCATGATGCCGAAGTGATTTGATCGTTTATGCCTGTTGCAGATGTTGAAGTTCATATACATGGCAGCATTGTAGACATGACCAGCACTTCTTGGCTGTTGTACTCACAGTGGCCATGGCAAAGACATTGGTGATCCCTTGCTAATTAATCAAAGTAAATTTTGGCATGATTCCTTGAAGCCTAGCCTCATGCATATTTCTTCACCTCTTCCCATACAGCAAGACAACTCTCTTTTCATTTTCTGCACTCCTATCCTGTTTGTGTTCTCTCATCAGCCTCAGTGGTGCCTAAAATTTAAGATATGAGCAGACACAGTAGCACTACAAGCTAATGAGACACAAGCTAGGGAATATAACCCATGAATAAATGAGAACATAACTGCATTAATTTATTAGATGTTTCATAAAATGAATATAAATTTATATAGATTTGTGTGTGCATGGCATTCATCAGATATTTTAAGCAGCAGTACCACTGATTTTATCTTTCATAAAGTGACACTGACACAAACACACAGAGAGACATGCAAAGAACTACATGCAAAGAAGCAATCATGATCCTGAAATGAAATAATCCTAGGCAAATATATTATGGGCACTGAGGCACAGTGTTTTGTCCTGATGATAGAGCACTTAAAAATAAATGCAAACTTTTGTCTTCAATACAGCACTCATTTTTCCAATGAAAAATGGAGATTATTGACTAAATGTTCAATAAAAGTAAAACGTTCTAATTTTTTAAATAAAAAATAAGTTTTAGCTTATTGCATTAATATTTTCATTCTTTCCCACAAAAAACATAATAGATATTATTTGCTAAATAGTATATAGTACATCATATACATAAAACCTGAAATATTTCATATATGTTCATTTATATATTCACATATATTTTGTAAGTTGGAATGTACATTTATGGAAATTGAGGCACATACATACACAGATATTATACTATATAAGAGAGATTTTCCATAATAAAAACATATACTTTATACAGGTATGAGGTGTGTCCATATATACATTTATGAATGTGTGTGTACCGAAAGGGAAATTGTTGAAACTTCTAATTGTCCTTTATATCATTAATTATTAAGTTATACCTCACTTATTTATCAGAATTCTTGTGTGTTTGTGCCTGTGGGTGTGTGTATGTGTGTGTGTTTGCCAGTACTGAGGTTTGGACTAAGAGTCTAGCACTACTGCTTAGTTTTGTTCACAGCTACCACTCTATCACTTGAGCTAAGGCTCCACTTCTGGCTTCTTATTTTGCTAGTTACTTGAAGATAAGGATCATGAGTCTTTTTGTACCTGAGCTGGCTTTGAATTGTGATCTTCTGATCTTAGTCTCCTAAGTGTCTAGGATTATAGGTATGAACCATCCGTAACTGGCTTCAATATTTTTTCAATTCACTACCCATTTAATAAGAAAGTGAAGAAGAAGAAAATGAAACTATGTATTTTCATGGAATATGCAGAAATTTTGAGGTTATTCTAATGAATTGAGTATTATACATAAATTTTCTGTATTCATTACATTGCTTATTATTAACTCAATGAATATTTGAAAGAATCCAGCCAGTGAATCCCATTACACTTGCTTGTGCAGAGTTTGAAGACTTTTAGGCCAATAATTCATGTTCTTCTTGCTTCACTCTGGAATCTGTACAACCACTGAACAATTCTCAGGGTCATCAAGACTTTTCTTGCTTGGGTAGGTCTCCTGAGGAGTGGATTGGAAGCAATTTCTGCTCTATAGTTCTGTTTCTTATTTATTTGTTACCAATCCATTTTTTGCAAAATAATTTGGATTCTGCTGAATTCACCACTTGATCTTGCATGTTATTCACTTCTCCACTGAAGGCAATTTATTAGAGATATTTTAAGTTCCTATTGAGTTATGGCTAACTCTTTGCGATTTTATCTTGAGTATTGGTTTGTTTGTTGGATTATTGTATTTATCTTATGAGTTAAGAATATATTCCATTTAGTGAAAAATCTCACTTTAATAACCTTTAATCTGAAATACTTCCTTAACTCCTTTTTACTTTCAATTTGAACAAGACACTGTTTGTAGACTGTCTCTTGTCTGATATTTTTTTCTAATTTTATTCATCATATTAATATATATTCCATATATATATTCCATACACATAAATGGAAGATAATGTCCAGAAAGGGATGAAAACTATATATATATATATATATATATGCTTATGTATATGCATATACTTACATATATGCATACATATATATGCTTACAATACATATTTACATATTTATACACATAAATATATACACACACACATATATATATATGTATGTAAATATATATTGTGCTGGTTCTGGGCTTGATCTCAGGTCGCTGACTTTTTGTGCTTTTCTAGCACTCTACTAGTTTAGCCACGTATCCTCTTCTGAATTTTTTGGTGGCTAATTGGAGGCAAAAGCATCTCGTAGACTTTCTGCCTGGGCTGGCTTTGAATAGTCATTCTCATAATTCAGCCTCCTGAGAGGGTTACAGACACGAGCCAACAGTACGTGGCTCCTTTCAAACTTCCATACTCATGGCATATATATTCATATGTGAATAAAATAGAATGTTGCTTTAAAGATATTCTAAGTGAAGGAAATAATGAAAAGAAATGACATTCATTTCAAAATATTAAAACTATCTTATTATATTTTATTACATATACATATAAATACATATCAGTGTGTTTTAATCAAACACCTAGCTCTAGTCATAATACTCTGTTTACTTTTTACTGATATAATATGTCTTTCTTTACATTTTCATATATATTAGGAGAATTGGACTAGACTATTAACTGAAATCCCAGATCTCACAGATCTCACTCTTAATGTATTAATTTTTCAACATTTTCTGGATATTTTATACTTGATATATACTTTTCTTAATTAATGTTGATTAAATCTGGTTGTGCTTATTTAGTAAACATTCTAAGGAAGCTCTTTAAGTATTCACTATGGTGACTTTGTAATAGGTAGACATTTGTTCTGATGAGCACTTTCAGTACTTTTGGTTTCTTATAATCACCAATGCCCTTTCTTCATTTAATTAAAAATAATGAAAATTTGACAATCATTTTGCCACCTATGCTATTCAGATTAAGAGTGTGGTAGAAAATATCAATAGTTACGTAAGTGTGTTTTGAATGATAATCAATATAACAGTGTCATGCTGATATTAGCATAGCAGCTGTCTACTGTTTCAAGTTTTTATGAACCTTAACCCATGCCAGGGCTGTACTGGGTAGAGACAGTGAACATTATTAGTTCTACTTAATTATAAATTTACTTCAAAAAACAGTTTGAGCCATATGTGACCTAACAGTTATAATTTAGAAAGGATTAAATAAGTTGATGATAAATCATATAAGTGTGTTTTATTCATAGGAAGCAAGTATGAAACTCTGAATTAAGAAAAAATACAAAAGGATGGTGTATAACTCTGAATAAGAATTATTTTTATTGCACTTTTTAGTTTTGTTTTTCTTGTCGGTATGGATATATGGCATTTGAAAATGTTGTACAGGTGCTATCGATTTGAGGGCTAGTCAGCAAGATGGTTGAGTGCAATCTTTATTTAATGGATTTTATGAGTGAGATGAGTCAGAACATGAAGGAGAAATTACATACAGAGCGCAAAACAGAGGAAGAGCACTGAGAACCACAAGGGAGGAACCTGATAGCTAAAAAGTGAGACAAAACAGAAATGTCATAGAATTGTCCTTCAGTTTGCAATTACAGCATGGGTACACCTAGGCTGGAAGAAGAAGCTAAAGACTCCACCACAAGCTAAACTTAATGGACCAACAAGCCATATCTCCAAAACCATTAAGCCCTAGAGTGGGGACTTCAAGGGACTGTGATTTCCCCATTGTTTTAGGCCAGCAAAACAGTTGACACTCTTCTTCACTCCTTATATCTCAGCAAACCACAAAGAAGTACAACCTGGACCTTCTGTTCAAGACTGAGGTATAAGGAAGTTAGATTACATCAGCTATGTGCATGTACCTGCAGCCAAGGATACTTGAATACGAGCCACAGTTGGGGGTTTGCTCACCAAAGAACAATTGGTAATCAGGGATTTCTGGGAGAACTAGGCAGTGTAGACATAGGAGACAGCAACAGAGCTGGTCACTCAGGGTTTTAGTTTCAGTAATTTTAGTTTTAGTTTTAGCCACGCTGAAACCTCCTGATGGAAATTAGGGAAGGGGCTGTAAGGTGTAATGGTTGGTGGCCCTACCCTTCCCAGGGAGGGCATTTTCATTGCCCAAAGAACATGGCAGCAAAGAACAGGGCACTCACCTTTATTGGTGGAAATCTCAGATTAGAAGAGCTACAGGAGTTTATCATTCTATCACTGCAAATAGCCTGTAGCCAGGCAGCCCACAGAGGATTTTGGAAAACAAGGAACAATCTGGACACTACCACAGAAAAGGCCTTGGAAAGAAGGGATGTGTGTGTGTGTGTGTGTGTGTGTGTGTGTGTGTGTGTGTGTGTAAATAGAGAATTTCAAACAGTAACAGCACCTTAGGCAGCAAATGCCCTGAGGGCTAGTGATCCAAACCTCCCTGGAAATAGTAAGACCTAGTGCCTGTGTATCCTTACAGATACAGCACCAAACCTGTGGGTGACAAGAGTACTAACCATCTCTGAGCTCTCTGGTGGTTTTGGAGGCTTTCTGCCTGGCAGGATTGACAGCTATAAGCAGAAGATTTGGAGATTCCAGGATGTCCTCAGCCTTGGACTTCATAAGGGATGAGAAACTATTGGACGGAGTCTGAAAGAGCAAGACCTATCAGTGGAACACATGGGGTCTCTCAATTCCTCACTACTGGGGCAGAACACAGGGCACTATTTGTCCTGCTTGTGAACAGGCCAACTACAAGATTGAAGGTGACTAAAATATCTGACCAATGAATTGGCTTCAGATGCAGATATCCTAATGTGTGAACACATGGAAACACAAAGTGCATGACACCTCCAAAATCAACAACACTACAGTAATAGACACCAAGGATAGCAAAGAGGAAGAACTCCCAAAGTACTCAAAAGCACAATCATAAGAATAAGCAACAAAAGTAATAGAATATACAACTGAATGAAATCAAAAGGTTACAAATAAGCAGTGGATCAAAGATGTCAGTGAAAGACTTGAAACCTTGAAATGACTAGAGGAAGTAGTAGAAACATTAAAAGTTTTGGCCTAATGAATAGAATTCCAAGGGCTCAGCCAAAGGGACTACATCAAGCTTAAAGGTTTCCAAGATAAACAGTTTCTAAGATAAATAGAAAGCCTACAGAACTGAAGAAGGTTGTCAACTGTATAGCCCACAAGGTTCTAACACCCTGAATATACAAAGGAACTAAAATACTAGAAAACACAAAGGATGGATGGCATGTGTATTATTGATCTGACTAATTGAACAATTTGGTACTCATTGGGCTACTAATTAATAACACAAAATTCAATGTTCAACTTAGTACTACAAGCACTCTGTGTTATGTTTATAATAGTTTTTAAAGATTTCCATGTATGAATGATTTCTACGTCTCCAGGGCACCAGGTTATCCTTGGAATTACAACAGGAAATCACCAAAATTATCAAAGAACATAATTCCCAGGATATTTCCTTTTTCTTTGTTTTATTTTGCCTCATTTGAAACTGTCTCCCTATACATTATTGTTGGTCTCAATTTCATAAACTTAATTTTGAAACAGTGTCTCCTTATACATTATAGTTGGTCTCAATTTTATAAACTTGCTACCTCAGATTCCTTAGCTCTGGGATTACAGGTCTGCACTACCACAGCTGGCTCCAGATAATAGACTCTGCAATACACTCTATAGTTTGCTTTTCCAATAGCAAGAATATGAGCAATAAGCAAAACTTGATCCAAAATTTATATCTGCACATCTCACAAATGAAAAAAAACTCATTATAATTTTGCTCTAGAGGCCAGTATGTGTTCAGTAACTAGAGTTACTGATAGAATCATCATTCAGGATTTATTTTGATGAGGCAAGAGTGAAAATTTCTGTTTCACTATGCATCAATATAATACCATTGGTCATTTGAAATGATGCACACGTACACATAAGAGAAACTGCTTGTACTGCTAACATCAAATTTAACTGAAAATTAGGGCCTAGAAATTTAGATATTGTATGCATGTTCTTTTTATATGAGAACAATTGATAATCAGTTTGTTTCTGACTATCTTGCCTATTTCAACTGGGGATTTTATTTTTCCCATATCATGTCAGATGACTCTGGAGATTATACTTCAGTAAAACTGTGAAAAAATACTCAGTGTTTTAGTCTAAAGACAATAGTATATAAGCTTTGCAGAAATTTTCTAGATGGTTGAATCTTTCAAAGAACTTCTATACTTATTCAAAATATGTAAAAGAATATATTTGAACTAGAAGGGAATGGAAGGTATGTGTGGTTTTATCTAGATAATTCTTCATCTTGTTGTTTATGTTTTAGTCACATGGGCATAAAATTTTTGCACACCCAGAGTACAACTATCCCATCTAATTTACTGAAGTTGCTCTGCAATATTTCTTAATGAAGCATGCTCCAGAATTTTCATTATTGAATGACATTAGACATGACTGAGCTGTATTGGTAACTTTTCTCTTTGACTTATGAATTTTTACTGGATCTTGAGATTTAAAATTTTTGGATAATTCTTTGCTGCTGGCCACCCATCAATTCATTGATAAAAGTCAGACATAGGAAAAGGCATATATGTATGTGACATTGGCGTGGTTAAAGGAAATGATTTGGGTTTTGTTCAATGCATTTTGATTTCTGAAATTTATAGTGAGAACATTATTACAGATTTCTTTCTTCAGGATACAATCTATAACTTGAAGCTTGTGGAACTCAGATTATTTGAAGAGGCTACCTTGAGGGGAATGTTGACATAAAAGGGAGAGAGTACATGATATAAATGCAAAGCAAATAAACAAGAATCTGTAGTGAGGAAATAAAAACCCATGAAAGAGGAAATACCTATTTTATCTGGTTATATTTGAATTATTATTTAACCAACTTTTATGTATGTATATAGATGCTTGAACCATAAAAGATTATTAATTTTAGCATAGTATAAAAGCACATTATTATTTAAGAACACATAAATCCATTTTGTACATGAAACATTTGCCTATATTTGTAAAATATGTCTAGATTTAGAATAGAAGTTGAATATAACATTTATAGTTGAAGTCACATATTTAATTTTTAGTGAAAATTAAAATTCTAAATACAAAATATACTTCACTTAGTGCTCTTTATTTAAATTATTAATAATGAATATAGCTAACTTGAAATTCCATGAGATACATCTGTTTCCAACGTTATTTAATCTTATCTGAAGGAATAAATGACAATTTATTGTGTTATTCATGTGATATTCATGTTAGGCTTTATATATCACTGTAGCTTCTATTCCTATGTGAAAATATTTGGCATTTATTTTTTGTGAATAAAAATAAATATATATAAAAATATATAACCAGAAAAGTAAATTATATATTTTTAATTATACATAAGCGATTCACTAATTCTATTTAGTTTCTAATGTCCTGTAGTACTAAGGCTATCAAAAACCTTATTACAATCTAACTATAGTTTTCATATTAAACATTCTTTTTTAATTTTGCTGTCAGTAAAGCATATTTAAATATATGTAAAGCTAAAGCAGTCAGAAATACATAATTTTTTGATGATCAAGTTTTCTGATATATGCAAATGAATTGAGATATATGCTTTTTAATCAACTTATCTATCTATCTATTGAGACTGTGATTATTATAGGAATGTCAACCTATTATTTGCTTTAAATTTTATTCAAAGAAGAAAATACATATCTTTGGAAGTTCAATATTGCATGGATAGAGAATTGGCCTACACAAAGGACAGAGCTGAACAGAAGAACATAGCTGAACAGAAGGACATAGAAGGACATAGATGAACAGAAAGCCCACAGACTGGGAGAAGAACTTCAATAGCCATACAATGCAAAAGGTTCTTATATATAAAATATACTTAGAACTCAAAAAACCAAATCCCCCAACAACAAATCCTCAAAGAAACAACTGCCTGATTAGCAAATGGGATAAAGACTTAAAGAGAGGCTTGTCTGAAGAGGAAATAAGAATGGCTAAGAGACACATGAAGAAATGCTCTACCTCTCTAACCACAAAAAATATGCAAATCAAAACATTGAGATTCCACCTCACCCCAGCTAGAATAGCTATAATCAAGAAATCTTGTAACAATAGATGCTGGAGGGGATGTGGCCAAAAGGGAACGCTACTGCATTATTGATGGGAGTGTAAACTTGTTCAACCACTGTGGAAAGCAGTATGGAGGTTCCTCAAAAGACTCCATATAGAGTTCCCTTTATCACCCAGCAATCCCACTTTTGGGCATTCACCCAAAGGATCACAAACAAGGTCATACCAATGCTACCAACACAACCATGTTTATCGCAGTATTATTTACCATAGCTAAGATATGGAACCAACCCAGAAGATGAATGGATCAAGACAAGGTGATATATATATATATATATATATATATATATATATATATATAATATGAGATATATATATAATATGAGATATATATATATATATAATATGAGATATATATATATATGAATTCTATGCCTCCATCAGAAAAAATGGCAATGCCTCTTTTGTTAGGAAATGGAAAGACTTGGACAAAATCATATTAAATGAAGTAAGCCAGGCCCAAAGAAACATAGGTTCCATGGTTTCCCTTGTTTGCAATGACTAGTACATGTCTAGGACAAGCAGAGTAGGTCAAAGGCTATGTACATACGACCATATGAGATAATGTTAAGCAAAATGTACCCCAAGACAGGGACAGAAGAGGTTTTTTTTCTCTTTCTTACTAGTGTTTTTAATGTACTTACAACCCACTATGTGATTCTGTTTTTTCTATTGTATGTTCTTCCCCCATGGTATAGCCCCTGTTTTCACTGGATTTGATGCTGGTTCCCTAAGCCTTGTATATATATATATATATATATTTGTAATTTGGGGAGGGGAAGGGATATTGCAGAATGCTTAAATGAGGATGCAGGCTGACCCATTGTGACAATGAGGTGTACAGGACACTACATTGAAAATGAACTGTACAATGTCGGGGGGGTGGGGGAAGGGAGCAGTTGGAGAGGTGGGGAGGGAAGTGAAGGTAGGGGGAAAATTAAAGAGGAGGTAACAATGCTCGCTATGAAATGTACTCATTACCCTATCATGTAACTGTAACCCTCTGTACAACATTTTTACAATAAAAAAATTAAAAAGAGAATTGCCCTAAAGAATAGTTTGTTTTCATTATAAAAGAATTTCATCCAAGACTAAAACGTCTTATCTTGCTAAAACCAATATAGTGTACATATCCCCTCTAGTTTAAATATATTCATTGATAATTTTAAGTTTAGAAGCTCTTTGAAATGACTCATTTTAGAAAACAAGTTTCTGTCCACAGCTGCTAAAACTTTTTTTTAAAGAACTGGGCTTTCTTTGCAAGGCACAGAAACTTCCTGTGCATTCATTGCCCCTTTCAAACCTCTTCTGATATCAAATCCTCTACCAGAGTAATTCTTTTGCTTCAATCAATGAAATTGAGTTGGCACATCATTATTTTCCAAAGTGATCATTTTTGTTTCATGCTGTTTACATTTCATGCTGTTTGATATTGAATGGGTCTGGATATATGCATGATTTCGATACCTACAATTATAGTACTCTACATAGAAATTTTGCTGCCCTAAAACCCCCCTATGCTCAACCTATTCAGACTTTCCTCACAACAATTTCTGAAAATATGAATCTTTTTCTACATAGCTTTATCTTTTCTAGGATGACACATAGTTGGAATCAGTTTGACTTCTTCCATAGGAACCAGCATTCTCAAATTTCTTTAATTACATTTTTAGTTATTGAAACATAGAGAGGATGAGTGCTTCACCTCATAGCTATAGTCCTAGCTGCCTGGGAGTATTAGATCAGAAGGACCATATTTCATGGCAAGTGCCAGGAAAAAAGATCACATGCCTCCACATTAAACAGTGCATGTTTCATTCATATATGTTCAGAACTGCCCATATAAATAAATACATGACTCTAATCTTAAAAATATAGTGAAAGTTAAAAGTGGTTGAATGAGTAACTCAGTAAACACACAGGTTTGAACAAAATCAATAAGTTGAAACTATAATATTACCAATGGAAAATAAGGAGGAAAGCAAAGAGGAAAAAAATGTATGAAAAAGAGAAAGAATGAATCTTGGAATCTATGGTTTTAAAAGTGTTATCTGGGCATACCTTTTGAAGCATATGAGTTTGTGGAAGATTGCTGTGTTAAGAAAATATCAGCTGTTTCAAAACTTTGGCAAAGTAGCAGGTTATAAAATTAACCCCCAAAAATCAATGACTTTTCTGTACGCCAACAATGAGAAAAGTGTGCCTGAAATTAGGAAAGCAACTCCATTTGTAATAGCCCCACAAAAAATAAAATACCTAGGAATTAACTTAACTAAAGAAGTGAAGGACCTCTATGATGAAAACTTTAAAATCTTGAAAAAGGAAATCAACACAGAACTAAAAAAATGGCAAAGCCTCCCATGTTCCTTGATTGGAAAGATTAACATCGTGAAAATGGCAATACTTCCCAAGGCTATCTACAAATTCAACACAATACCTATCAAAATTCCAACCTCATTCTTCAAGGAAATAGAAGAGGCAATCCAACAATTCATATGGAACAATAAAAGACCCCGAATAGCAAAAACACTCCTCAATGGAAAGAACACTGCTGGAGGAATATCAATACCAAATTTCAAACTCTACCATAAAGCCATAGTAATCAAAACAGCTTGGAATTGGCATAAGAACAGACCTCAGGACCAATGGAATAGAATTGAAAACCCAGAAATGAACCTACAGACCTATAGCCATCTAATCTTCGATAAGGGAGCTAAAACAATAGAATGGAAGAAAGACAGCCTCTTCAGTAAATGGTGCTGGCAAAATTGGTTAACTACATGTAGAAAACTAAAGCTAGATCCTTATATATCACCCTGCACCAGAATCAACTCCAAATGGATCAAAGACCTTGAACTCAAAGAAGACATTGAAAACATTGCAGGATGGAATAAGAGAAACCCTAGGTCTCCTTGGCTCAGGCCGAAATATTTTGAATAGAGACCCGGAAACACAACAAATCAAAGAAAGGTTGGACAAATGGGATTGCATAAAGTTGCAGAGCTTTTGCAGGGCAAATGACATAGCTAGCAAGATCAATAGAAAGGCCACGGATTGGGAGAAGATCTTTACTAGCCATACAACAGACAAGGGTCTCATATCTAAAATATACTTGGAACTCAAAAAATTAAACCCCCCAACAACAAATCCTCAAAGAAACAACTGCCCAATAAATAAGCGGGCGAAAGACTTAAAGAGAAACTTCTCTGAAGAAGAAAGAAGGATGGCCAATAGACACATGAAGAAATGTTCAACATCGCTAGCCATAAAAGAAATGCAAATCAAAACAACTTTGAGATATCACCTCACCCCAGTTAGAAAGGCAAAAATCAAGAACTCTAACAACAACAGATGCTGGAGGGGATGTGGACAGAAAGGAACCTTACTGCATTGTTGGTGGGAATGTAAACTTGTTCAACCACTTTGGAAAGCAGTATGGAGGTTCCTCAAAAGACTTCACATAGAACTCCCGTATGACCCAGCAATCCCACTTTTGGGCATTTACCCAAATGTTTACAAACAAGACCACACTAAAGCTTCCAGCACAACTATGTTTATTGCAGCATTATTTACCATAGCTAAGATATGGAACCAACCCAGATGCCCCTCAGTAGATGAATGGATCAAGAAAATGTGGTATATATACACAATGGAATTCTATGCCTCCATCAGAAAGAATGACATTGCCCCATTTGTTAGGAAATGGAAAAACTTGGAAAAAATTCTATTAAGTGAAGTAAGCCAGGCCCAAAGAAACATAGGTCCCATGGTTTCCCTTATTTGCAATATCTAGTATATGTATGAGTCAAGTGGAAAAGGTCAGATAATGTGATGTCAGGAAAATGAACCCTTAGATATGTATTTTAATGTTTTTTTCTTTCATGCATGTGTTTCTAATGCATTTATAAGATTATCTCTTTGTTGCTTTGTATGTCCCTCCCCCACAGTATAACCCCTGCTTTCACTATACTTGATGTCAGTATAACTTGTGGAGGAGATGGGGAAAAACCAGTTGTTTAAGGATACAGGTGGACCTGTTGCAACAATGAGAAGTAGAAGTTGTCAAGTCCAAAACGAGCTTTACAACATCGGTGGGAGGGGGGGAGGGGTGAAGGGGGGGGAAAGAGAAGGATTGGGATTAGGGGGAGGAGGGAGGCTGGGAAGGGATGTGAAGGGTAAACCAAAGGAGGAGGCTGCAATGCTTGGTAAGAAATGTACGCATTAGCCTGCCCATGTAATTGTAACCCCTCTGTACAGTATGTTCACATGAACCTCATGGGTCCTTTGGTAAGAATTTAAAGAGGACATGTCTCTAGCTTTTTATAAAATATTCATGGGTCTAAACCTAATAAATAAATATAAGCTTCCAGTAATCTTTTCCCCATAAATCAAAATAAAAGCTCTCAGATTATTAAAAAACAAACAAACAACAATAACAGAAAAGAATCGGTACTCACACAGACATGTTTTGACACTAAAATTACAAATTAAGACAACTAAAGATCAATTCCTCAAAAGCTTGGTGTTATTTGGTTTGTGGACAGATTCCTCCAATCTCTGCCTTCATTATAAAATGGTCATCTTCTCATTGTCTCTCTCTGACTCTTCTTTGCTTATGTGGGTATATGTAACATTGCATTGGATCCACTCTAATTTACTTCCTTTTAACTATATCTAAAATTACTCTACATTCATGCAATCCCATTTGTCCAACCTTTCTTTGATTTGTTGTGTTTCCGGGTCTCTATTAAGGAAATTTTGGCCTGTGCCAAGGAGACCTAGGGTTTCTCCTATTCCATCCTGTAATGTTTACAGTGTCTGGTTTGACTCTGAGGTCTTTGATCCATTTGGAGTTGATTCTGGTGCAGGGTGATATATAAGGATCTAGCTTTAGTTTTCTACATGTAGTTAACCAATTTTGCCAGCACCATTTACTGAAGAGGCTGTCTTTCTTCCATTCTATTGTTTTAGCTCCCTTATCGAAGATTAGATGGCTATAGGTCTGTAGGTTCATTTCTGGGTTTTCAATTCTATTCCATTGGTCCTGAGGTCTGTTCTTATGCCAATTCCAAGCTGTTTTGATTACTATGGCTTTATGGTAGAGTTTGAAATTTGGTATTGATATTCCTCCAGCAGTGTTCTTTCCATTGAGGAGTGTTTTTGCTATTCAGGGTCTTTTATTGTTCCATATGAATTTTTGGATTGCCTCTTCTATTTCCTTGAAGAAGTTGCAGAGCTTCTGCATGGCAAAGGACATAGCTAGCAAGATCAGTAGAAAGCCCACGGATTGGGAGAAGATCTTCACTAGCCATACAACAGACAAGGGTCTCATATCCAAAATATATTTAGAACTCAAAAAATTAAATTCCCAACAACAAATCCTCAAAGAAACAACTGCCCAATAAATAAGTGGGCTAAAGAATTGAAGAGAAACTTCTCTGAAGAAGAAAGAAGGATAGCCAATAGACACATGAAGAAATGCTCAACCTCTCTAGCCATAAAAGAAATGCAAATCAAAACAACATTGAGATACCACCTCCCCGCAGTTAGAATGGCAAAAATCAAGAACTCTAACTACAACAGATGCTGGAGGGGATGTGGACAGAAAGGAACCTTACTGCATTGTTGGTGGGAATGTAAACTTGTTCAACCACTTTGGAAAACAGTATGGAGGTTCCTCAAAAGACTTCACATAGAGCTCCCCTATGACCCAACAATCCCACTTTTGGGCATTTACCCAAATGTTTACAAACAAGACCACAATGAAGCTACCAGCACAACTATGTTTATTGCAGCATTATTTACCATAGCTAAGATATGGAACCAACCTAGACGCCCCTCAGTAGATGAATGGATCAAGAAAATGTGGTATATATACACAATGGAATTCTACGCCTCCATCAGAAAGAATGACATTGCCCCATTTGTTAGGAAATGGAAAGGCTTGGAAAAAAATTATATTCAGTGAAGTAAGCCATGCCCAAATAAACATAGGTCCCATGGTTTCCCTTATTTGCAATATCTAGTATATGTATGAGTCAAGCGGAAAAGGTCAGATAATGTGATGTCAGGAAAATGAACCCTTAGATATGTATTTTAATGTCTTTTTCTATCATGCATTTGTTTCTAACGCATTTATAAGATTATCTCTTTGTTGCTTTGTATGTCCCTCCCCCACAGTATAACCCCTGCTTTCACTATATTTGATGTCAGTATAACTGTGGAGGAGATAGGGAAAAACAAGTCGTTTAAGGATACAGGTGGACCTGTTGCAACAATGAGAAGTACAAGTTGTCATGTCGAAAATGAGCGTTACAACGTTGGTGGTGGGGGGGGTAGGATTGGGTGGGGAGGTGGGAGTGGAGGCTGGGAAGGGATGTGAAGGAGGCTGCAATGCTTGATAAGAAATGTACGCATTATCCTGCCCATGTAATTGTAAACCCTCTGTACAGTATGTTCACAAAAAAAATAAAATAAAATAAAAATACTCTACATTCAAATACAATTACCTGGAACTGGAAATTAACATGTCTGTACATATATATGCACATACATATGTATATATATATTTACATAAATGTGTATGTAAGTATATACATACATGTGTTAATTTTCCTGTGTACATTTATATATGTATATAAAATACTGATCCAGAGCTGCGTACAATTAAATATTTGAAGTACAGTGATATTTCTAATAATTAGATTAATTCTGTAGCAGGAGCAACTCTGCTGTTGGTTTTTCATCTCCTATACCATGTACAAGATACGACACATAAGAAAGTCAAAATAAAAAATATTGAAAAGCAAAAGTAAGTGTCATAAACTATAAATAAACTATGAAACTATGAAATTATGAATCGATTTTATCCTCATTTCTTCAAACTTAAAAAAATCACCTCTGTAGAATTGCATTCTATGATCAGTGCTTTAACGAATGACAAAATTTCCCACCCCAAAATTTTCTCAATAATTCCATCCCTCTCAAAATAATCATTCTCTTTATAATTTATTCTTCTTTATTAAGTTATTCCACTGGTATACAAATAATTCAAATGCCAATATCAAAGGGGGAAAACAAGTCGTTTAAATAAGGATACAGGTGGACCCATTGCAACAATGAGAAGTACAAGTTGTCATGTCGAAAACGAACTTTACAACTTTGGTAGGGTGTCAGGGGAGGATTGGGTGGGGGGTGAGATTGGAAGGGATGGGAAGGGGAAACAAAGGAGGAGGCTAAAATGCTTGATAAGAAATGTACTCATTATCTTGCCTATGTAATTGTAACCCCTCTGTACAGTTTTTTCACAAAAAAATAAATAAATAAAAATAATTCAAATGCATTATTTTTAGAGATATTTTACTAATGTTCATTTTATTATATAAATGGTACAATTTTAGAATATGTCTTAGTAAGTAACACAGGAAAATTCCATTTACTCTTCATTTTTGATGTCATATAAAATACTTCATTATTGATTTGAAAGATCATTGAAGCTATGTTTTCAATATGATCAAATTTACCTAACTGCTTTTTGATAAAATACATGTGTATATAGATGATGAACGTATCCTGAGAAGCTGAATATAAAGTGATATGTTTTTCAGATTAAATGGCAATGAAGGATAAAATTTTATTGTCAGCAATTCACATAACTGCATTGCAGAGCAATTATGAGATCAACATTTGCACACATGTGCATGTATGTGCGCGCACACACACACACACACACACACAAGCAGTGATAGCAATATCATGAAAGCACTTCAGCCAGCAAAACTATAAGCTGATGTTAGTAAGACAACTGTATTTCAAAGGAATAAAAATGTAGAAATCATACCTCTTAGAACTGATAAAAATGAATTTGCTATTGATAGACATTGTCTAATAGATTTGTAGAGGGAAGTATTGAAAGAATAGGGAAGAGTTACTTTCCAAATTCATGCTGTGAAGTTTTGACTTGTTTTAGGAGTGAGAACTGATTTAATGACTTCCAGCTAGTTATTATTCTGTGGGGAAACTTACAATGTGGCAATAAAGAGAAGACTAAAATTTCTACAAGAAATACATAAAATTAAAGTTGGTTATATAAGTAAATGGAAAGATCAGAAGTTATAGTTTGAAAATAAGAAAAATAAGAAATTAGCTGGGTGCTGGTGGCTCATGTCTGTATTCTTAGCTACTCAGGAGGCTAAAAGCTGAAGATCAAGGTTCAAAGCCAATCAGAGCAGAAAAAAGACACTTACCTCCCATTAACCACTCGAAAACTGGAACTGGAGCTAGAGTTCAAAGTGGTAGCATATGAGCCTTGAGGGGAAGAGCTGAAGGACAGTGCTCAGGCTCTGAGTTCAAGTCCCACATACCCCCTTCCAAAAACTGAAAGAAATTATCTAAAGTCCATTGAAAGGAGTTAAATTCTAGTTTGCAAAGATTTTTGGTAACAGCACATAAATGTCTGTCATGACAGTACAAATTATATGATTAATTTTTGGTCAATATGAATTCATAAATGAAAAAATGTGTTCATTTAATGTGTGTGTATGTGTGTGTTAGTACTGTAACTCGCTACAACTGGGCTAGCTCTCTGACATGTGAGCCACACTTCCACTTCTGGCTTTTGGGTGGTTAATTGGAGATAAGAGTCCCACGATTTCCTGCCTGGCTGACAGCAAACTGCAATCCTTATAGCTCAACCTCTTAGTAACTAGAATAGACTGGGATTACAGGGATGGGCCACCAGTGCCTGGTTAAAAAGATTTCTAATATGACATAATTTCTTTTTGAAACAGCAATGCAAAATTGACAGGAGGTGGCTCTTAATATAATTTTCTGACCTATAAGAAGGCTTGTTACCAGGCCCAAAGAAACATAGGTCCTATGGTTTCACTTATTTGCAATAACTAGTAACGTGTAGGACTAGAAGAAAAGGCCAAAAGCTATGTACATATGACCACATAAGATGATGTTAAGTGAAATGAACCCCAAGATAGAGACACAAATATCTTTTTCCTTTCTTGCTATTGTTTCTAATGTATTTATAATGTACCATGTGAATTTTTTGTTGCTTTGTATGTTCATCCCCCACGGTATAACCCTAATTTTCACTGTATTTGTTGTCGATTCTCTGCATCTTTTATATACACTTCTCTAATTCGGGGAGGGGAAGAGAAAAAACAAAATGCTGAACTAAGGATACAGGCAGACCCATTGTAACAATGAGATGTACAAAACACTACGTTGAAAATGAACTTTACAGCTTCTACGGGGGGTGGTAGTTTTGGACATGGGAGGAAAGGGATGGTAGGGGGAAAACAAAGGACTAGACAACAATGTTCAATAGGAAATGTACTCATTACCTTGGGCATGTAAAAACTGTAACCCCTCTGTACAGCATTTTTACAATAAAAAACATATAAAAAAAGGCTTGTTACTCTTGCTTTATAAGACTACAATATAATGGCAGGAATTGTGGCATTAAAAAATAAGACACTTGAATATATGAAAAGATGCTATATTGTCAAAGAAAAATGATACTGATTGAAGCGATTTGAAAGTGAATGTGGTATTTAAGGACTAGACCTTAATAATTTCCTTTATTTAATTGAATAATAATTTATATGAAATATCACATAAAGAATTAGAAAGTGAGTATTATTTATAAGCCTTGATTTGTTTCGCAGTTTAAATACTGTCATTCATAAAATGGTAGAACTCCTTAAAATTAAATGATACTATAATTGTTTATATGAATATGTCACATGGAATTTCCCATTTCACTTTGTAGAATTATACTTGTGCCATTGCTGTAAGAATGAAATGGAGCCTCTTGTCATTTTGTGCTAAACAGTCATTTTGTAGGAAAAGATTAAACACATAACCTGGACACTGCAGCTGAGGACAGCTTATATGATGTCATTCCTGCCACTAATGCTTGCCCAAGTCTACTTTCTATAGAAGTTTGCATTTATTCGGCACTTCTATTTTGATCTCTGTGAATTGCACTTTTTTCTGCATGAATGCTATGGCTATGACATTTTTGTAGGGTCTGGGTAATTTTAAAATCACATTATAAACTTCTTGTTTGAGCAAAATGAAAGTTACTTGAAAATTCAGTCTGCTAAAAATTCTAATTTTTTGTATTTTCATATGTTAGCTGAACAAATCAATTTCATTGTGGTATTTCCACATATGAATACACTGAACCTTTATCAAATTCCTTTTCCTTTCCCCTACAATTCCTCTATAACTCCCCTTCCCCTTCACAAAAGAATTTCAGTAGATTTCCTTGTTCTAATTTCATACATGCACATAGAGTACTTCAAACATATCCCCCCCACACACATAAGTCTTTCCCTTCACCCTTCTGCATCCAGCTGGTATCCACCTACAAGCAACCTGTTTTACATTCTTGTCATTCATTTTTTAGGACTAGATTTAGCATATGCGGGAAAACATGCAATATTTGTCTTTCTCAGTCTGCCCTGTTTCAGTTGACATGATGATCTATAGTTCATCCAAATCATTAACTGTTCTTACAAAAGCAACAATCTTTAAAAAAAAAAAAAAGAGAATTCTTAGAGGAAAACAAGGAATGAATTGGAAAACCAATCACTCTATGTAGTAACAGCCTAGATGTTGTCAAAGTTAGCATTTTCCCAGATTCTGTGTGATTTTTTTATTTAAAAAAAGTTCACCTGATTTTATTCTTGTAGCATTTACATAAAGAAAAAAACACAGATCTGAGATAATCATTTTGGAAAAAGATGACTGAAAATTGTCTTTCTCCTAAATAAGCCTTTTGAATAGAATCCTATACAGATTAGCCAAGGAATGCTGGTGGATGAGATTCAAATAGAATCTTTAGAAAATGCTTTCAAGTCTGAGTGCTGGTGGCTTATGCCTGTAAATGCCACCTCCTTGGAAGGCTGAGAAGTAGGAGATCCAGACCAGACAGACAAATGAAAAAAATTCAAACTCCTAACCAAAGCAGAAGTTATAGGATGTGTGTGTTGTCATCTCAGCCATCATATCTTACAAAAGAGTCCATTTACATCAGATAATTGGCTGAGATAAGCCAAGAGAGAAGAATCTCCATGGTAACACATAGGCATGACTTTCTGAGCAGGTAACTTCACACATCCTACAATACAAAGCTTTGAAGTTCTATGATCAGGTTGAATATTCCATACCCCTTCTTTAAATTCCTAATATTTTATGTTGGTTGTATGTTGGTTCCTGCACTTTCCCACTGAGGTCTCGGGGCTCATGTGGTGGATCCTTTGCTCACTCCTGGTCCTGATAAACAATACTTTACCCCTTCGGTGATATTCTCCACATTTGCTTCACTTCCCTTAGGTATCTGAAGCTCTGTCTTGATCTTCCTTCTCTGCCTTCACTCCACGACCTCAGTTGCCTTGATTAGTTTTCTGCAAGCTGTGGCAGCGTCACAGTCAGTGAACAGGATCATGCCTCATCGCTTGAACACGGGGAATAGGAGCAGCTGCTCCTGCCCTCAGATGAAATGCAAGGGCTTTTATACTGACTCCTCTGGAGCAAGCCTCTGACCTTCCCTGATCCGGGTACAAATCCACTCCTGCACAGAGTTGCATATAGGGATCACCTATCTGTCATGAATGAGGGTAGTAAGTCCATGGGATGTGGAGCTTGGTTTTCTTTTTCCTCCTTGGGACCATGATGTTTTTTTGTTTTGTTTTGTTTTCTAGCAGCTGACAGGAGAGGAAATCCTGCAGGAAATTATTTGTACACAAGACAGCCAACTCAGCATTATCAGTCTACAAGATTTTTGTTATTGCTAATACCAATTTTGTCATTTCAAAAACTTCTTGATATATTTATATAATGGGGTTTTACATGAGTGCTGACTAGTCTATTACATACTGAATATTATTTATGTATCCATGTGTAATATGAAGGCTAATGTCAGAAAAGTAATAAAAGTGCCTTGCCAAAATACGATGCTGAATGAAGGACATTAGTAATAAAACAACATGTACTCTATGGACAACTTTTATTTTATTTTAATTTAATTTAATTTATTATCGGGCATGGGTCTTGAACTCTGGGCTTGGATGCCTAGCCCTGAGGTCTTCAGCTAAAGGCCAGCTCTCTACCAATTGAGCCTCAGCACCACTTTCAGTTTTTTAGTGGTCAATTGCAGATAAGAGTCTCAAGGACTTTCCTGCCCACGCGGGCTTTGAACTGCAGTCCTAAGATCTCAGTCTCCTGAGTAGCTAGGATTACAGTCCTGAGCACCCAACAGCGTTGGGTTTATGGACAGCTTTTTGTATCACTTAATCTTGAAAGCTGGGTCAGATCTGGGGGAGGAGAGGAAGATTGGGAAATTGAAAGAAGAAAATGCCTTTAGTTTCCAAATTATGTTGCATTTCACGACTTGCTTGATAGAGACACAAATATTTTCACTTTCAAAAAAATATTACATTCTCATGCTGAGTTTGGTGACCATTTCCAATAATCTTTGAATTTAGTAGAATGAGACAGGTGGATTTTAAGTTTGAGCCCAATCTAGGCTGCATACCAAGATATTGTATAAAACAAACAAACAAACATACAAAATAAAAACAGCACTGTCACAAAACAGCCATCAAAATATTAACTAAAACTGCAAAATGAAGAACTTCAAAAGATCTTTTTAGCTATATCCTTTGCCATGCAGAAGCTCTGCAACTTCATGCAATCCCATTTGTCCAACCTTTCTTTGATTTGTTGTGTTTCCGGGTCTCTATTAAGGAAATTTTGGCCTGTGCCAAGGAGACCTAGGGTTTCTCCTATTCCATCCTGTAATGTTTTCAGAGTGTCTGCTTTGACTCTGAGGTCTTTGATCCATTTGGAGTTGATTCTGGTGCATGATGATATATAAGGATCTAGCTTTAGTTTTCTTCAAGTGATTAACCAATTTTGCCAACACCATTTACTGAAGAGGCTGTCTTTCTTCCATTCTATTTCTTTAGCTCCCTTTTCGAAGATTAGATAGCTATAGGTCTATGGGTTCATTTCTGGGTTTTCAATTCTATTCCATTGGTCCTGAGGTCTGTTCTTGTGCCAGTACCAAGCTGTTTTGTTTATTATGGCTTTGTAGTAGAGTTTGAAATTTGGTATTGATATTCCTCCAGCACTGTTCTTTCTGTTAAGGATCGTTTTTGCTATTCAGGGTCTTTTATTATTCCATATGAATTTTTGGATGGCCTCTTCTATTTCATTGAAGAATGAGGTTGGAATATTGATAGGTATCGCATTGAATTTGTAGATAACTTTGGGAAGTACTTCCATTTTCACCATGTTGATCCTTCCAATCCAGGAGCATGGGAGGTTTTGCCACTTTCTAAGTTCTGTTTTGATTTCCTTTAGAATGACATTGCCCCATTTGTTAGGACTTGGAAAAAATATATTAAGTGAAGTAAGCCAGGCCCAAAGAAACAGAGGTCCAATGGTTTCCCTTATTTGTAATAACTCGTATATATCTGAGACAAGCAGAAATGGTCACATAAGTTGATGTTAGGCGAAATGAACCCCAAGATAAAGACTCAAATGTTTTTTTATTTCTTGCTATTGTTTTAACACGTTTATAAGATATTTCTTTGTTGCGTTGTATACCCCTCCCCCACGGTATAGCCCCTGTTTTCACTGTATTTCATCTTGGTATAATTTGTGGAGGGGAAGGGAGAAAACCAATTGTTTAAATAGGAATACAGGTGGACCCATTGTAACAATGAGATGTACAAAATGTTAAGTTGAAAAATGAATTTTATAAATTTGGCACAGGGGGCCAGGGATAGGATGGGATGGGAAGAGATGGGAAGGAGAAACAAAGGAGGAGGCAACAATGCTTGATAAGAAATGTACTCATTACCTTGCTCATGTAATTGTAACCCCTCTGCAAGGTAATTTCACAAAAAAAAAAAATCAGCAAGAAAAAAATGAAAAGAACTTCAAAAGATAACCAATTTCCTAGAAAAATTACTTGGGACAACTTACTGTACACATAATTGAAACATCTTAGCAAGATTATAATTGAGATAATGGATTTAATTGTTAGAGCTCTATCCATGGACAATAATACTAGGTGACTTTATAAATGTTTTCCTATCATAAAAGAATAAAATAACCGGGTCCAGGTGGCTCATGCCTGTAATCCTAGCTACCCAGGAGGCTGAGATCTGAGTATCTCAGTTCAAAGCCAGCCCCTGCAGGAAAGTCCGTGAAACTCTTATCTCCAGTAAACCACCAGAAAACCAGAAGTGGCTCTGTAGCTCAAGTGGTAGAGCGCTGGACTTGAGCTAAAGAGCTGAGGGACAGCACTAAGGCCCGGAGTTCAAGCCCCATGACAAAAAAAAAAGAATAAAATAATAATTACATTTATACCAATTCTAGAGAAAACAGGTGGAAATGAAAAGTTTAATATGGATTTAAATGCACCAATAATCTTTCACTAAAACAAAAATGTAAAGGTACCAGGTGAAAAAGTTAACATTTAATATAGCTCAGTTTGGATAAAGATGAGAAAGTATCCACTAGACATTTTTAATGTATTATTAAGCAATTTATAGTATACCCCAAGATAAGAAGATGTTACCAATGAGTAAAACAATCTTGAGCAAAATTAAAGATGGAGAATTCAAACTATGTTATGAATTTACTATAACCAAATTAGCATGGTCTTAATATAAAACAAGTAAATACGATAATACACTGAATAAAGATCTCAGATATAATTTTAAATTTTGAAATAGTTGCCAAAAAACACTCACTGGGGATGCTAAGAGTTTTCAATAAAGTATTTGGAAACAGGTAACCATAATCAGAATAATGAAATTAAACTTTTATTTCTTATAATATGGAACATTCAAAAAAATTAAAATAATAAATATAAGGCCTAAAACCATAAATTTACACAAAGACATAACAAGAAAAATATGAGGAATTAACAAGAAAAATGTCTCATGGCAATGATGTAGGCAAGAATTTTTTTGGACAAGCCCTCTAAGACTAGGCATCATTTTAGAGAAAATTTATATTATTCTTATTTCTTTATCCTCTTCCTTTACTGGTCTCCTGCTCTTATTGTAGCTACAACTATGCAGATGGCATATCATTGCATATTTTTGCACAGTTCACTAAAGTATTGATCATCTTATTGTAATCTGCTGTTGTTATTTAAGTAGATAATTTCTATTAATTTATCTCTAAGACTCTTCACATTTTATTTTACTTTTCAACATGTTAAGATTAAGTAGTAACTTTTCAGTTTACATATTGTAAGTTTTTAATTTCATATAGTTTTATTTTAAGCTATGATATATCTCCATCTGTTACTCATTATGATTATATTTAACTTTAGATCCTTGAACAGATTCATAATTATGGCTTAGCAGTCATTCTTTAATCATTCTAAAATATGTGCTTTCTTATGCTCGATATTCAGTACTTACTTGTTTTTATCTTTTCTATGGATGCAAAGGTTCCTGTATCTTCACATAGCCAGTATTTGTATTGCATACTATAAATTATAGATGATACATTGCAGATTACCTAATTCTGTTATCTTTTCTGAAGAGTTTCGATTATCATTTTGATGTTGTTAATTCAGCTAAACTTAAACCATAAACACAATCCCCCATGTTAAAGTGGGAAAATACTGCCAATACTCCTGTTCACTCAAGTGATTTCTGCTGAGTTCCAGGCAAGACTTCCTGGATATGTGCAATATTATTCAAAAACTTAGACACAGTTTGTATGTGTTTTTACTGGATACATTTCCATAAGTCCTAAGAACCCTCAAATGAACCTTCTCGCCCTTGATCCAGTAAATCTTTTGATAAATTTTATCCACAGGCTGCATGTGCTTTATATATTGAAGAATGTTGACAGACAAAAAACAATATAAAGGTGAATTGTACTCAGTATGAATTCCTACTTTCATGAGTCTAGTCTCCAATTTCTGCTGGCTATTGGATGTTCTGTAAGCCCTCATTTTTAAGCATTTTTAATCTGAAGAAAGTAGAATTTACTTTAGTAGGAGGACTTGTAGTTTTGTTTGTCAGTTTTGCTTGCAGGAATCTTCATATTTTATTTGCAGATAGCTTTGCCTGCTCATCTATAAATCCATCAATTAGTGGACAATGTCGAACAAAATGTGCTATTAAGTCTGTTTCAAGATCATTATTTGGTGTGACACTCCTCTGTGTTTTCTAGATGGTTAGATGGGAGAGGAAATAAAAGTGTACCATGTCAGCCTCATAAAGGGAGAAGACTTTTATTCTGACAGCACAGGATGCCACAAACCTAAAACTGATATATGACTTCAGAAGACGAATCTTTCCATTAGCTTTTCATTTCCAAACTAGATTTGAGTATATTTAAAGATAGGTGGGTGGCTAAAAGTTCTCAAAATGTCATTGGATATATTTCTAGAAGGTCAATTATAGTCACTAGTATGCAAATTCAAATATTATCTTGAAAATAATTTTTAGTAAAAAAAAAGATTGAACAGTATTGTATATAATTATTTTTTTTGTCTGTGGTGGTGCTTGAACTCTGGGCCTGGGCACTGTCCCTCAGCTCTTCAGCTCAAGGCAAGTGCTCTACTATTTTTTTATTAAGTTTTTTTAAAATTTTTTTAATTTAATTTAATTTTTTGTGAACATACTGTAGAGAGGGGTTACAATTACATGGGCAGGATAATGCATACATTTCTTATCAAGCATTGCAGCCTCCTCCTTTGTTTACCCTTCACATCCCTTCTTACCTCCCCCCTACCCCCCCACCACACAAGCCTCCCCCCTCCGTCCCCCTCCCCCCGCACCAACGTTGTAAAGCTCGTTTTCCACATGACCTTGTACTTCTCATTGTTGCAACAGGTCCACCTGTATCCTTAAACGACTTGTATTTCCCCATCTCCTCCACAAGTTATACTGACATCAAATATAGTGAAAGCAGGGGTTATACTGTGGGGGAAGGACATGCAAAGCAACAAAGAGATAATCTTATAAATGCGTTAGAAACAAATGCATGAAATAAAAAAGCATTAAAATACATATCTAAGGGTTCATTTTCCTAACATCACATTATCTGACCTTTTCCGCTTGACTCATACATATACTAGATATTGCAAATAAGGGAAACCATGGGACCTATGTTTCTTTGGGCCTGTAAAATACAGTACAGAGGGGTTACAGTTACATGAGCAAGGTAATGAGTACATTTCCTATTAAGCATTGTTGCTTCCTCCTTTGTTTTTCCCCTACCATCCCTTCCCTCCCACCTCCACAACTACATTCCCCTGCCCCCATAACTATAAAGTTCGTTTTTCAACATGTCTTGTACATTTCATTGTTACAATGGGTCAACCTGTATCCCTATTTAAACATTTTGTGTTTTTCCTTTTTCCTCCTCAAATTAGACTGGCATCAAACACAGTGAAAGCAGGGGTTATACTGTGAGGGAGGAACATAAAAAGCAACAAGAAAAATCACATGGTACATTATAAATGCATTAGAACAATAGCAAGAAAGAAAAAACCACTTGTGTCCCTATCTTTGGGTTCATTTCTTATCTGGTCAAAACTATATTGTGAAGTAAGACAGGCCCAAGAAACATAGGTCCCATGGTTTCCCTTATTTGCAATAACTAGTATATGTCTGGGACAAACAGAAATGGTCAAAAGCTATGCTCTACCACTTGAGCCACAGCTCCACTTTCAGTTTTTTTCTGGTGGTTTATTAGAGATAAGAGTTTCATCGACTTTGCTGCCTGGGCTTGCTTTGAATCATGATTGTTAGATCTTAGCCTCCTGAGTAGCTAAGATTGCAGGCCTGAGCCACCAGCTCCCGGCCTGTCTTTAATTTTATAAAGCCATCATAACAGTTACATTAAAGCATATGTATTCTTGCAATATTTACATAAGAAAACATAAATACCTATTTAATTAATTGTTACAAACTATGTATAAACAATTGCGTTCCAGAAAAACTAAATTTCACTTTTACCATCTAAAGAAAGGTTTTTTTTTAAGTGGGCTAATCTCCAATTAATTGTTTTAAGCTATTTTATGTTTCATGAAATATTTTACTTTAAGCTTTATTCTTTTTCTATATACACTGTCAGCAGTGATTTACTGGCAGTGGTCTCCATTTCACCTTTCCTTTTAATCCTGTCTATTCACAGTGTTCTTTAATGATACACATTATTAATACTGACAGGAACTTAGACAAATATAAATCTGATGCTCATGTGGAAGAAAAATTAGTGAAGTCAAATTATCATTATTTCATAATTTATTACCCAGGTTAAAAAAAACTGTCACAAGACATCTGTTTAATTCTTTGTAACACAGCTGTAATGATCAGATATTCATTACATGATTGACTTTTTTTTAATTATTAGTAAACTGTACTAGTAACGTGTAACATTTAGACTATATTAATAGTATTATTAAAATCATAAACAAGAATGGCAATTAATGAAAACTTTTTAATTGATGTGTATTAACTGTACAAATAGTGTCATTGTGATCATTTTTTACAAATATATAATCTATTTCTAATTTATTCATCTTCTTTATTTCCATCTCTTGTCTACCTCTCATTGGTCCCTTCTGCTTTTAAATGTATTTTTAATCTGTATTCTGTGCATGAGAAAGATATGCAATCTGGTGTTCTTTTTTAATCTGACTTATTTTACTTAACAGAATGTTCTTTAGATTCATTCATTTTCCTGCGTATGACTCAGTTTCATTTTTCTTTATATGATATCATTGTATATTCATTCCATTCATTTACTCATGGGTACCTACACTGGTTGCATAACTTATATGTTGTGTACCAAATGGCAACAAACAAAAGCATATGAAATGTATGAATATCTCTACTGTATGCAGATTTAGATACCTTTAGTAATATGTTCAGGAGTAATATAGTTTGAGCTGAGTAATTGTATGTTTCAGCTTTTGATGGGCATCTATGATGTTTTCCACAACAGTTACACTAAGTTACATTCCTACTAAAGTGCATAAGGATTCTGTTTCACCTGCATTTATTCCTGCATAATTTGCTGTTTATTTCCTTGGTGGTAACAGTAGCATACTTAATGTAGTTTTAATATGCATTTCCATGATGACTAATGATGTTGAACTTTTTATAAGAATGTATTTATTCACCATTTGAACAGCTTTTGAGAACTGTGTGTTCAATTCATTTGACCATTTATTCATTGAATAGCTATTATTATGGTTTATTTTTTTAGTTTTAAAAATATATTCTTAATAGTAACTCCCTTTCAGTTGAATAGCCAGCGATGATTTTCCTCCCATTCTTTAACTTGTCTCTTCAATCTGACAGCTTCTCTTGGATGTGCAGAAGCTTTTCAATTCGAATCAATCCCACTTGTCAATGGATGCTGCTATTTCCTGAGATATCAAAGTTCTATTCAGAGAGTCATTGCCTATATCATTATCGTTGCTCTGTGTTCATTTATATACTCTCGAACTGGCCTAAAATGCAACCTTTCTCATCACAATTCCTACATCACTAGGATAACATTTGCTACCTTATCCAGCATTATATTGGCTGAGATGGTGGTTCAAAAATTGTGAAGTTTTTAGTTTTAGTTTTTGTTTGTTTGTTTGTTTACCAGAAGTAGAAACTTAGCTCAGGTATTACCTTGACGGCCTTGAGTCAAAAAGCCAAGCAAGAGCACAAAGCCCTGGGTACAACTCTGCAATCAATACACACAAAAAAATGGTTTTCCCCCACCTCCAGGTTGGCCTTGAATCACCATCTTGCTGATTTCCACTGCCTGAAAAGCTAAAGTTTCAGGCTTAACTAACCATGCCCAGCCTTTGAACTTAAAAAAAAGTATACCATTTTCCAAGCATATATATCATCACAAGCAATGTACAACTATCCTAATCTTTCTTTGACATTTTATTGTTTTATTGATATTTCATCAGGATTTTGATTTGTCTCTCTTATCAATGTCATAAATACTTCTATTATTTTTTGAGTTTAATATTTAATAAAGCACAGCTTATTTATCCACTACATTAGAATAGAAATATTCTACCTAATTAATTTTTGCCTAAATGATTATCAAAGACAAAAATATATAGCATATATATTTATACATAAATATGTAAATATAAGTAATTCCAAACATTACTCTCTCAAATAAATGGAAGCTATTTTGTGATTACTTCAGAGATTAATCTGATCAGTATTGCAGTAAATTTGGAATAGATATGTTATTAGAGTGTTGAGCTCAAACAAAACTTCTTGAAATATGTATCTGAGATGATGTCAATTGTTTATCCATTTTGGTCTCCAATTCCTCACATGAATGCATCTATGTTTTATAATCCTAAATTAAGAAAATTCAAAGAAGATTCAAGCTATATCTTGAATTATTAATAGTAAACATTAAACTCTTCTTCTGTGGGCAGTTTACTCCTCAGCCTTCACTAGAATAGGAGTTTGGTCATCTGAACTCCTTTTTTTTATAAGTTTTTTTTTATTGTGAAAATACTGTACAGAGGGGTTACAGTTACATGAGCAAGGTAGTGAGTATATTTCTTATCAAGCATTGTTGCCTCCTCCTTTGTATTTCCCCTACCATCCCTTCCCTCCCACTTCCACAACTACACTCCCCCCTCCCCACTCAAATTGTAAAGTTGTTCAAACAGTTGTTCAACAGTGTCTTGTACATCTCATTATTACAATGGGTCAATCTGTATCCCTATTAAAACATTTTGGTTTTTCCTTTCCCCTCCCCAAATTATACCAACATCAAATACAGTGAAAAAAGGGGGTTTACTGTAGGGGAGATTTTTTGTTACAAAGTAACAAAAAATCACATGGTACCTTATAAATACATTAGAAACAATAGCAAGGAAAAAAACCACTTGTGTCCCTATCTTGGGGTTCATTTCGCTTCACATCAACTTATATGGTCATATGTACATATTTTTTCCCTTTTTGCTTGTCCCAATCATATACTAGTTATTGCAAATGAAAGAAACCATGGGACCTATGTTTCCTTGGGCCTGCTTAGTTCACTTAATATAATTTTTCCAAGTCTTTCCATTTCCTAACAAATGGGGCAATGCCATTCTTTCTGATGGGGGCATAGAATTCCATTTTATGCATATACCACAATTTCTTGATCCATTCATCTACTGAGGGGCATCTAGGTTGGTTCCATATCTTAGCTATGGTAAATAATGCTGAAATAAACATAGCTGTACTTGTAGCTTTAGTATGGTCCTGTTTGTGATCATTTGGGTAAATGCCCAAAAATGGGATTGCTGGGTCATAGGGGAGCTCTATGTGGAGTCTTTTGAGGAACCTCCATACTATTTTCCAAAGTGGTTGAACAAGTTTACACTCCCACCAACAATGCAGTAAGGTTCCCTGCTGGCCACATCCCCTCCAGGATCTGTTGTTACTAGATTTCTTGATTATAGCCATTCTAGCTGGGGTGAGGTGGAATCTCAATGTTGTTTTGATTTGCATTTCTTTTATGGCTAGAGAGGTTGAGCATTTCTTCATATGTCTATTGGCCATTCTTATTTCCTCTTCAGAGAAATTTCTCTGTAGGTCTTTAGCCCACTTTTTTATCGGGCATTTGTTTCTTTGAGGATTTGTTTTTGAGTTCTAAGTATACTTTAGATATGAGACCCTTGCCCATTATATGGCTAGTGAAGATCTTCTCCCAATCCATGGGCTTTCTATTGATCTTGCTAGCTACGTCCTTTGCCATGCAGAAGCTTTGCAATTTCATGCAATCCCATTTGTCCAGCCTTTCTTTGATTTTTTGTGTTTCCGGGTCTCTACTAAGAAAATTTCAGCCTGTGCTAAGGAGACCTAGTTTTTCTCCTACTACCAAAGTTTCATTGGGAAAAGGAGTTCACTTCCAGTAATTAAAACAGCTTGGTATTGAACTCCTTTTGTCAATGAAACTTTGGTGGATATGCTTGGAGCAAGCTTTATATGTAATTTGTTTGGCATTGAAGTGGTGATTATTCTTTTATCATGAAAATAATATTCCCCTGGCTGGCAGCACTGATATTCACAGGAAGCTTATCCACTCCTATCCTACTACATTATCAGTGAAGTATTTGGTGTGGCTTTTTATTTGGGGCATTTCATTATTTATAAGAGCAAGAATTCCACTTTGATTGAAATCCATAACCAGTTGAATATTAAGATTAAGTAATATTTTCCCAGATGATTCAGATATCAAATCAAATTTTAAGTACATAATAAATTCCCAAAGTAGCACAACTCCAGTTGAAATATTTTTTTTATTTGAACTTTGTGTGTCCTATGTCTCTCTTCCCAGCTGGATTCCAGAAAACAGTAAATTTTATCTGAGATGAAAGTGAGTGAGAAGCCTAAAGATTTTTAAAGACACCATGTTATCTGACATCTGGGATAGAATAGAGAACAAGGAAATATGGAATGCTTTATGAATTTTGAAGAACTTGCTTAATATTTTTTCTTTTTTTAAAATTCATTTTAATGTAAAGATGCTGTACAGAGGGGTTACATTTACATGAGTAAGATAATGAGTACATTTCTTGTCAAGCATTGTTACCCTCCTTTGTTGCTGTTCCACTAAAGGTATGAAGTCATTTTAGCTATAAAACCAAACTGGGCAGTATGCTCCTTACCTCGTGGTGTTGTTTCAAAAATTGAAACATTGGTATTGGCAAAAGATATTAACATATTTAATTCAAAAAAAATGCTCAGAGCTTCAACTGGAATACTGTTATTCTGTCATGCATAGTCTCATTAAATCTATGCAAATTATTTACCATAATTTCACAGTATATTCAAAAAATGAGTAAAGTTCCAGGAAAAACTGCAAAAATAAGAGAGGAGAAAAAAGTATAGATTAGAAACCTCTCCTAAAATTTTTACTTTTAAAATAATAAAAGAGTCTATTGGAAAATTAGAACAAGAAAACAAGATTTACAAGTGATTGAGAAACCTGAGAAGACTCTCTTGGAACAACAATGCTCTAAGGATAGTAGCAAATAGATTTTAATAAACACATCGTTCTGCAAACTTCAAAAGAAAGATAAGAGAAAGAAAAGCAAGTATGAGATAGCCTAAGGAAAATAAGCAATAAAGAGGTAAATATTACCAATAAAAGTAAAGGAACAAGATGAAAAAAATTAAAAATGGATTGATACAAAACACCTCTGAAACTTTCCTCAAAGCAAATATTCAACTAATAAGCAATCATACTCTGCTTTAGTCCAAGAAAAAGTTAGATGATAAGTAAATTAAATTGCTGGCTCTATCCAATGTAATGAAAAACAATCTTTATTTATATAAAATGTTATATTAAATTATTGAGAATAAAGACTTTACTAGTTTGATGGACAAACCCCCACAAAAGCCAACGTAGAGGAGATGAATACTGTAGCACTTTATAACAAATGGAATAATCTTTCTGTCTTCTGCATCTGGCCAAGAGACATAGGAAGGTACAGCTAAACGTATATATTTTTAATTGTAAGAATACTCTACAGAGGGATTTCAGTTATATGAGTAAAGTAAGGAGTACATTTCCTATCCAGCATTATTATGTTCTCCTACATCCCCTCCCCACCTACAAGTTGTAAAGTTCGCTTTCAACATAGTGTCTTGTACATCTCACTGTTTTAATGGGTCAACCTGTATCCTTATTTCAGCATTTTGTTATTTCCTTTCCCCTCCCCAAATTAGAAAAATGTATATACAAGATGCAGGGCACCAGATTAAAATACGGTAAAAACAAGGGTTGTATCATCATGGTAGAAAATACAAAAGAAACAGAAAAAAAATCACATGGTACATTATAACTACATTAAAAACAACAGCAAGAAAGATAAACCACTTGTGTCCCTATCTTGGAGTTCAATTCACTTAGCAGCATCTTATATAGTCATATGTACATAGCTTTTGACCTTTTCTGCTTGTTCTAGACATATACTAGTTATTGCAAATAAAGGAAACCATGGGACCTGTGTTTCTCTGGGCCTGGCTTACTTCACTTAATATAAATTTTTCCAAGTCTTTCCATTTCCTAACAAATGGGGCAGTGTCATTCTTTACCCAAATGATCACAAACAAGGCTATACTAAAGCTACCAGCACAACTGTTTATTGCAGCTTTATTTACCATAGGTGAGATATGGCACCAACCGAGATGCCCCTCAGTAGATGAATGGATCAAGAGTATGTGGTATATTTATGCACAAAAGCATTTAAAACTCATGTCTGAAAATGATAGCTATCTCATTGGCAAGAACCACTGTTAGGTCATCCACCAAATTTAAGAGGCTGATAAATGCATTGTAGGCTTACCAGGAAGGGAAAGTATCATCAATAAGGAGAAAACTATTAGTCTCTGTTATGATTTTATATGTAATAGAATGTGTGACTTTCTAGTACAATAAGAGAGAATAAGATAATGGAATAAGATCATGGAAAGTTGAGAACAAGAACCAGAGTTCTATTTTAGATTTCTTTTTTCTTGCATAGATGAAGAGGTCTGTAAGTAGACAATTCAAGTGCAATGATAAGATGACAATATCCTCAAATGTTCTTAGATATGGTAATTAAAGTAATTATTAGGAACCATCAAAGGGAGGATGAATGGAGAGAGGATAGGTGGATGAATACAGCCACAACATTCAATATATTCAACATATACTTGTGAACATAGAATAAGGAAATTGGAGAAAAAGGGGTGGGGTTGGGAGATGGAAGGGGTGACATTGATTTATTTACATTTTACTCATAAACTGACATGTTGAGTTGAAATCTCTTTGTACAATTACTTAAGTATAATAAAACAATAAATAATAAAAATTGTACATGGAAATATGGAGGATGGAGGAAAGAAAGAAAAAAAAGCACAGATTAGGTAAGGAATCCTAAGAAAGCAGTCACCCGTATAGGGGCTATTAAATTGTGGAAAATACTACTTGAAGTAAATTAAAGTGAGGCATAGAAATCATTAAATTATAGAAAAGATAACATGTATAAGATTTTTGGTGGAGTTATTAGAAATAAGAGACAACTCAGATAAATAAGAAAGTATGGGTGACTAAGAAGGAAGACAGAAATTCAGACTGGCCTTTTAGGCTTGAATGGGCCATTACTCGGTAATCAACATAGCAATGCTAACCCAACTTCTATTACTTACTTTGTCCTGGCATTAATGTAGGCAATAGAAAAGATAAATAAAACATTATTTAAATTCTCAAGAAACTGACAATTTTATAGGCACCCAGTCCACTTAGGCAGAATTATAAATCTCATTTACTGTTTTAGGTTTTATGGTATTTGTAGAGAACATAGCTCCCTGGGGATCTGAGGAAGGACATTATCAGCTGAGTCTATTCAAGCATTCTATTACCTCTCCAGATAAATGGTGAATAAATGTGTCCTAACTCCTGTCAAGCTTGAAATATGTTTTGGGCCTGACTGCTAGTTGTAGCTCTCTCATTTATTCAGGTATTTAATTTTGTTTTGAACATGTTTCCATCATTTTCCTATTTAGCTCTTGATATTACATTATTAGACCATATTTACTAAGTAATATTGAATTTTATTCTATTTAAGTTCTGTATATCTTTTTTTCCATTTCTCTTACTTTGTCATTGAATCATATTTTGTACGTCTTTTCCAGTCTGCTTTCACAAATGTTGGAGTTCATGATTGAAGACAGTGCTTTTAGATTTGATTTTTTTTTAAAGAAGATACACAATTTTTTTTAAATATAGTAATTCTGAAGTTCATTTAACAATTGATTATTTTTTCAAATTATTGTATTTGGTATTATCCTACAAGAAATCATTTACCTTTTTCCTTTGATTTATGGTAAATGAAATAGAACACATTAATAAATAGTATTTTGTTACTTGCTAAATTGTGTGACATTAATACATTGAATACACTTCAATTATACTACAAAACCAACATTTTTTTTCAAATTGAAATTAATATTTCTCTTTCAAAGAATAATATTGGGATGAGGAAGTGAGTTGATGAGAGTAAATATTGAGCGATCCTTAATTATTATTTATACTATATTTACCTCATATGGAAAATTTATAAAACTCATAAATAATTAAAAGTTAATTTTGCTTGTCAAAGTAAATTAACAAAATAACTATTTCATAAATATAATTTGTTGTGTTAATTTACCTAATTGTGCTTATTATGATTTTTTATACAAATAGGTAATTTGCAGAGTTTCTTCTCAATGTTACCACATACAACACCATTTAAAATTTTGTGTATGTAATTTTCATATTAACATATTGTTAATACTATTATTATTTCTCCAAAAATGCCTTCATAAATTTCCAACATTTATATTCAATCCCTTATAAAAAAAGAGAAGCATAGCTAATATCTAATTGGATAGCTTCAGTCTTATTTTTTCCATTTTGAAAGTTTTTTAAAATTTGTATTATATTGTAAAGATGCTGTATAGAGAGGTTACAGTTACATCAGTAAGGCAATGAGTACATTTCTTGTTGAGCATTGCTACCCATTCCTGTGTTGTTCTCCCATTATTCCCTCCCCGGCCTCCCTCACTCCTCCCCAACTCCGAAGTTGTTAAGTTCATTTCCGACATACTGTCTTGTGGGTATTTGTTGCAATGGGTCATCCTGTGTCCTTGTTTGAGCACTTTGTTATTCCCCTTCCTCTCCCCAAATTAGACAAATGAATATACAAGATGCAGGGTACCAAAATCAAGTACAGTGGCAACAGGGAATATACCATAGGGGGAATAACATACAAAGGAAACAAAAAAAATCACATAGTACATTTAATCCCTGCTTTCACTGTATTTGGTGTTGGCATAATTTATGGAGGAGAAGGGAAAAATCAAGTCGTTTAAATAAGGATACAGGTGGACCCGTTGCAACAATGAGAAGTACAAGTTGTCATGTCGAAAACGAACTTTACAACTTTGGTGTGGGGGGGTGGGGAGGATTGGGTGGAGGGTCGGGGGGAGGCTGGGAATGGATGGGAAGGTGAAACAAAGGAGGAGGCT